>NC_086334.1:69301622-71732521 GCF_032445375.1 Bacillus rossius redtenbacheri
TTAACTTCATAAAATACTTTACTGTACCTAGGATCATAGGTTCGTCATCCCGTACAGGATGTCTGGTGAGAGCTGAACTAAGGAGATTTTGCAAAATAACATAATACTTAATTAAAATTATTTTATTCTTAAAGTCAAATACTCAACATCATTTTAAAGAACATTTAAATAGCGGGATTACAATTTAAAACAATAATCTCTTTACTTCCTTAACGATTGAACGACCTTACAAGAGAGAGAATGAGAGAACTTCACTAAACACTTCCCTAGTCCTTCCGAATACCTCAAATCATAATTAATACTTAAAATTAAAACAAAGATAAGTCCATACTCACATTTTCCGAAAAGCCTTTCTTGATCGATTACTTAAAACTAACGTAGGGGCCTCTCCTGCCCTTAAAATCCGAACGAACATTACATTTTAAAAAATTATAACTAAACGACTAGTGACAAGGGCCATTGCCTCCGCCCGAAAGCTTGAAGATGACTACATTATGACCTAACTTAAATTAAACGACTCGTGGCCTCTGGCGTCGGCCATAGCTTCCGCCCGAAAGCTTGAATTCCTACATCACGAACGAACTAACAACTCGTGACCACAGGTGAGACGCATAGCCTCCGCCTGAGTGAGCCCCGAGTCACCAATCACTTGCGCTTAAATTCGCGCGCCCTGCCGCGCCTACCATAACAAAAGCTCGTTATTGAAGTCAAATTTACTAAACAACTAACTAGAACATCTGGGAAGACTACCCCCCCTCTACCCCGATGTGCAGGCCACACCGCGCGGCTTGTTACGACAGCGCGCCCCAGTAACTGCGGCCCGTGGCTGCGCCAGCGCGCGGCCAAACAAACAAACAAAATTCTGCAAGCCCGCAGCGCGCCGCGCCGGCCCCGTGCCCCAATTACATGGTCACGCCACTTGCGCTGACGAGTGAACAGAGCAGCCAGCCCAGAGTCCCGTCAGTAAAGTCCCTAAATTTGATTTCAACAACCCTGCAAAATTTCAACCCGCGACAATATGCTATAAATTTGTTTAATCGATTAAAAAAAACTCCAGGTAGAATCGTAAATATGCCATCATGTGAATCTTGCTAAAGAAACATAATACCAGCACATCTACAAGAAATTAGGGTTAAACTTCCATTATAACCAAAAATTGTTTTGCTCTGCAGGAGCAAAAAAAAGGTAGCTCATTTTCATTGCCTTCAAGTATTAAAGTGGCAATGATTGTTTAAATCTCTCTTAATTCTTACCACAATGTTTAACACATAAGGAAGGTCACTGTTCAGGTGAGATTTCAATAATGCCAGCTCTTAAAGCAAAAATTAAGGTGAAACATGTCAGTTTTCTCTTTTCTATGGTCCTAATATTGGTGGTGCCCATATATATATATATATATATATATATATTACAGTGATATATATATTACAGTGATATATATATTACAGTGATATATATATACATATATATATTACAGTGATATATATATACATATATATATATTACAGTGATATATATATATTACAGTGATATATAGATAGGAAGAGCGATATGGAGAAATTAACGAGATCTCGTTACAGGGGGAGAAGATAAAGCTTTGCATGTGTGTAAAAACTTTAAAAAAATTACAAAAACATTGCAATGCATGCCGGGCATTAGCTAGTTATTTATGAATATCTCCTTTTATAATTATTTTTCATGTTTTGTTAAGTACTAAGCATAAAATAACACTAAATTTTGGTAGCAGGGCCTTATGCTCAATTTACATAAAAACCTAAACCTTTTTAATATTGTCTTACTTGCCTTACCATGATTTCCTTTTCTTGCACTTATAAAATATATTTTGGATCTCTAAAAACTGAGTGTTCACCAAAATAAAAGGTGAACTCTCCAAGAATTTACCTTTTATTCTACCTTGTTTCGTTGCTTTCGTGTGAATGGTCAAAAGTGCACCATGCTTTTACAGACATACTACCTATATATATTTTTAATGCTATATTATAAAATAAGCAAAGAATATTAAACTGATTCAACCATATAGAACTTAAAAATATGAACAATACATGTACTTAAGATACTCGAGAAAATTAAACTCCTTGATAATTATGAAATCACAGTTTAATTATTCAGCCAAAGATTTATGGAAGTTATGATCTCTTAATTTTTTCATGAAGCAGAGGAATAAGAAAAAATTATTTTCTGTTCATGATGTGTAGGAGTATGTTCTAAATAAGTTTAACGTAATTTAATTTTTATACATATCTACTAGTTATTTAGTGCTTATCTTAATATAATAGATAAAAGTTTTTAAAGATTTTTGAAACTTTCACATTTTAGTATTTTAATAAATGATTTGACATTTTGCTCTTTCATCAAAACCAAAAATACATACTGCAGAAAAACTTAATGACTAAGTAAACCAACCATTATACCACCTTCAACAGATAATAGCAATCTATAGTTCAACAAATGTTTACACCATTTCCTGGTAAGATAAACAAGCTTATCCCATTTTAGAAAACAGGCCAGTAAGATACCTGAATATTTTACCTCCCATTCCTTTCTGTGACATACATACCATTAAGTTGAAACATTACATAATTTGTTTCACACATTACTTGACAAATATATTTATGTTCCAGTCTGTGAATAAACAGTTTTAGGATTGTAAAAATCTCAAATCTAGTACAATATTGCTCAACCAATATAAATAAAGTTAGGTATAGACTTATGGAATTATGTCTTGAAAACATTTGTAAATTACTGAAATTGAAAATTTCATGGAAAATTGTGGGTTTTTCAGGTATAAATGAATATTTACTCTTAATGTAGTTTTATTTTAACTTCTCGGAAAAGCCACGACCGAAGATATATACCTATATATCTGAGTGTTAATTGAATTAGTATAATATGTAAAGCAATTTTAGTATATTATGTCTCACACCATAAATACCAACATGTTAAATCCACTTACTAGCAACGTTAAAAAAAAATAGACTGGAAACTTTTCAGAATTTTTTCAACTCCAGTGTAAATATTTAAATTTAAAACAGAACTTATTACATCAGTTAAATTTGGTTCTGACAATGTTCAAATGAAAGCCATACAAAATCCCGCTTTCTGACACTCATGTTGAACAGGAAAATTTATATCAAAGAACGAACTTCCAGCAAATCTGCACATCTGACAAACTTAACCACAGAAAGAGTATTTCCCCTCCAGGACGAGAATTCTTTATAGAATGGGTGTTTCCAACAGAAAAAGGATTTACAGTATGTAGTCTGGGATTTCCCACAAAATAGGTTTTTTGTTTTAATAAAATTTATTTATTTCATTTTTACACTTGCGTACAATTTACTAATTAGTTTAATTTTAATTTTAGACAAGTATTTAGCTGGGAAATCTTATAATTTTTATCTTTTGATTAGAAATTAAGAACACTATCAAATCTATTCAAATAGTTTTTCAATCTTAGAATTTTTATCTAAAACTTTTGTCTGAAACAGTTTTTGATAATACAAACCATTACTGCAGGGGGATGGAAGAAAGTCATTACTTTTTTTAAACAGATATACTATCAAATCAAGTTATAATTTATTGTAAACTCTAAAACTATCCAAATCCTTTGGCTGAAACAATTTTTGATGAAACAATGTAGCTAATGCATCAATTTATTTTTAACCATCATCAATCCAACCATAAATTTTTTTTATACAACCACATATTATGGATCGTCCATTAATCACGTGAGGCTCGAAAAAGGGGGGGGGGGGGGGTGTTTGTCGGGAAAAATCACAAAATATCACAAGGGGGGAGGGGATCTAGAGATATCACGTGTATTTATTTTTTCGCGCGATTTCTACTAAACCGAAAAGGGACGCGTGACCTTGACTCGCCGTAGCCAGGCAACAATATCCCCGCCCACCGCAACATGAACCACCCGGCTCGGCTTGCCAGTCGCCAGTAAGACTGATTTTGGCGCCGAATACATGCGTAAATCACATATAAGCCTTTCCTTTATTATTTTTATGCCAGTGAGAATAAACCTGCAAGCTTAATGTGTGTCTGGACATTTTTATCACTGCTTAATTTTCCAGAATTAAATTAAATTATACCTATATTTAAAGATAATATTCTGAAATTTAAAAAAAAAAAAATACACACGATTTATTGGGGGGGGGGGGGGGGGTAGTCTGAAACCTCACCACAAATCACTAGGGTGGAGGGGGGGGGGGTTAAAAATTTGCTAAAAAAACATCACGTGATTAATGGACGACCCCTTAGTGCAAGGAATGAAAAATAGTGTATAAGGACAAAAATAAATGCATAACTCATAACTACCTTAGTAAGCATAATATGAAGACATTTAAAACTGTACGCATCAAGTTAAAAACATTTAATATTTTCTCTGTATGGAATAAGAACAATGTTTAGTTAATCTTAAGTTTCCAAAATTTTTCCATTCCACCTAAGCCTGTAGGCTGTGCAGAAGGGACTTTTTTCTTTTGCTTTGTGCTCAAGGTTTTTTTAATCTAATTGAAGCATCACTTTTACATAAACCATTTCTAAACCCCTTATGATTTAGTGTTATTCTTATATAAAAATGACAATTGCTTTTCAATTAAATTTTTTGAAAATTTACATAATACTAAAATTGGACACAAAATGTTGTCTTCTTATTCAGGAATTCAACTTTCAGCACTTTTAGGAAATATAGTTAACTTCAGCTATAGTTTAATTGTGCATACATGCAGCTCATTTGTATACATCAGTTTTATTTTAGTACTAGCTGCAATACCCGATATTGCCCGGGGTAAAATATATCACGTACTATATTTAACAAAGATTTATGAAAAGAAATTTTTTTTGTTAATATTCTTTTTAATTCATTTGATACTAATTGATAAATTTACTTACAACCTATTATAGTATTTACTTATTAACTATCAAAATGTTTACTTATAAACTATATGTCATTTTATTATTTTGTGAATACATAAATTGTTTGGATTTCCTACTTTAAAGCAAGCTACATATGAGCCCATGGGAAAAGCATGATTCTTGTAAATTAACATACAAAAACTTAACATGTCCTTGTGCTTTATTTGTAGTCATATTAAATGCTACTTACTGGAGATTGAAGTCTTAAATTGAAACGGCTGTTCGGTATATATGAGTGGAATCCTGAATAAATACTGTTTGATCTTTATTTGTTTGCGACATGATTCTGGCATTAATTACATTCGTTAAATATTCCCAGTCATTATTCCATTACATTAACTTAGTATATCCAAATTTATTAAAATAATTGGTGATCCTAATTTCAATTTTTAACAATGTAAAGGCATTCTGGGCATTGCATTGAATTAGAAAAATTCAGTGGGGAAATTAACACTCATGTGTCAACCATAGAATCAATTGATTTATATATTCTTTCCTCACCAGGAATTTTGTTTTGGATTTTTTAATTCATATACTCAACAATTTCATTTTTTACTGCTAAAATAATTCTTTCAAATATCCAATTTGAATGTGTAATTTTCTACAATGTTTGGAAAAACTATGATTCATGTGGGTTGTCATTGAAAATAAATAAATCATATGTTAAGTTCAATTTGGCCAGTTAAACAGTCAGTTTGGGCAAGTGCCTTCACCAATTAGTAAGTTTTTCAGTAAAATTTTTTACATCATTAGAAAGTTGTAATCTCCAATATTTATTTTTAAGTGTACTTACTTCACTTGAGGCCAGAGATATTGTTTTAAACATGCATTAATTTCATCTGCTGGAGTTTATTTTGGAATTACTGGAAGTGTTTGCAGAAAATCTCCAGAAAATAGAACTAATGCACGTCCCATTAATTCTGAACAACTTTTTAGTGTTCTATGTATTGCTTCAAATGATTTGTGCGCCATTGTACATTCATCCCAAATGATTACACCACTCTTAAACTTGACCTCTTACAGATGCTCTTGATACATTACAAACTGGAAATTCTCACTCTGCAACATTTAATGGTAGTTTCAAAGCAGAATAAGCAGTGCGTCCTTGCATTAATGTTGTCTCAATTCCAGATGATGCTATGCAAGCAAAATCTTTTTTGGCAAATATTTTAACCAATATCAAATTTACTATAAAAAAAATATATCTGGTACCTCCTGGTGCATCCAAATAGATTTCATCAATACTTTTGTTCACATTAGCCATGATGGCATCAAAAGCTTGCTTTTGATTTTTCTATCAACAATGATTTGTTTTGGACAATGTATTGCAATAATTCAGAATTTAATGAATAGATTCCATCTCTGTGGATTTTGCATTTCAAGTTGTACTAAAGTTTGATTATCGTTAGAAACATTTGTCCTCTAAATGAAAAAGGGATTTATTATATATATCTTCATTGAACTCTATATTTAATTCCACATGAGCATGTTGCATCTGATGTAATAAATCATCACTCATACTTTCTTTGAATTTCTCCCATAAACTATTTAGATTCAATGGACTATACATTTTTTAATACTACTGCAAATAGATCACATATTTGTTCTGCAGTTATTGTGAATGCAGCTTCTTTGAAGTGCCAACTCCCAATGATTAATACATGGAGGCCACTCAGTCACCAAAAATATTCCCTGATTTTTCCCTGATTAAAAATTCAAAATTTCCCTGATATTTACAATTACAAAAAAACATACTTTTGATGAAAAAATATAATATTATAGAAAGAGATTACTCATATTTTAGCACCCTGCTGTATTTTCTTCATTATATACATACGGAAGTTCGTTAAATAACAAATACATTTTAAATATGTCACTTTACATTATAGCATCCCGTTCAATGACCTGCAGTCTGTGTTTTGTTTTATGTAATGGGGTATTTCAGTGGCGAGCGCTCAAACATTTTTTCACACAACTTTTGATAACTGTTCTTTAATTCATTTTGAAGTGTAACATTTCTAGTTGTGAAATGTTCTTAGTCTTAGTACTCTCAACAAGAGATAACAGTACAGTGCAAATTTTACCTTGTGTGATTTAAAAATGAAACAACTAATGGATAAATCTTCACTGCATTACAATCAGTACTCCCATCTGTAGCTAAAGCAAATGGTCCACTTACTAAAAATTCAACAGTTTCAATTTAGTTTCACCAGCCATATACTCCACTAAGGCAGATGTTTTTGCTCTCGCACAGCTGTATTTCTGTGCAATTTTTGAGTCCGGAAACATAGCTCTATACAAATTACCCGAATGATCGGCTACTGTTATCGGTAAATTGTGTTCTACCAAAAAACTTGTAAACAATAACTCTGCATTTGTTACTTTCGTTTCTTCAGATGTAGCGAAAAACGACGATATAGATTTATTGCTCGTCACGGCTTTAAAATGTTCTGCATGTTTCTTTGATTCAATATGCCGTCCTCAATCATCCCTTCCACCATGCGCAATCGAAAAGTCACACGTGCATACATTACAAAAAGCGTGGCGTTCCAAAACATTTGAAGATGACAAGCATGGCCATTCTTTTATATAGTTTGGTCAAATGTTCTGAAGAATAACGTTTTTTTTTTCGTCCCAGATACACATTGTTCTGTCACACGCTTCATTTCTACAACCGGCACTGAAGAACACAACACTATCGAACATAAAAAGGTTTCACGTCTGTACACACGACAAAAACACTTTGATGAAAAAAATGGCTTTTAAGAAAGTAAATAACACAAGATAGGTTAGCCAAAGTACCGTACAAAAACTATCGTGGTGTAAGTAGCTAACAAACGACAAGACCGACAATATGTACTAGTTGTATCGTACAACGGACGTAATACCATACCATTTCTATTACAAAACACAACAATTAATCTACTTATTTCGACAGTACATGCACACATTTATCAGTTCCGTTATGTGCGCAACCACGTGATGTATTCGAACTGCGTTCACGAAACACGCACACCAGAAACGGAATTTTTTTCCGTTACCCAGCAGCACAAAGCCTCGTTTCCGTAATAAACCAGCGATGTTCCGTAATTCCGTAATATTGTGTTAAATCCGTAATAATTACGGAAAATCCGTAATGGTTGGCAGCTCTGCGGAAATATACACGACACAAAAATTTCCCGGTTATTAAAAAAATTCCCTGACATTTCCCTGATAATTCCCAATCAACGTGATTTCCCTGATAAATCCCGGTTTTCCCGGTGAGTGGCCACCCTGTTAATAATAATCCTAAATAGTGACCCACTTCTTTGTATGTTTCACATACATATCCATGGACTTTTTAAATCTCAGGGTGGCCACTTCTGGGATAATAAAATTCCTGTTTTTTTCAAGGGTGGTTTTTATCAATATTTGCATACAATTTGCATTTTTGTTACACAAAGCACACACAATATGATGTTTTATTGCCGTTAAACAATAGACAACTTAACTATAGGCTTAAAAATTAAATCAATGAACTTGCTTAAAACAAAACCTACCACCAACAAAAAATTTATAATCTCACGTCACAAAAATTTCATGACACCAAACGCACGTGTTTTGCCCCTTTTGCGTGGCTGGCTAATGCTGTTCTTCCCATCCATGCTACCGATATTGATTTTAACATTACAGAAATTGCAAATAGCGTTTGTCCCGCACTTTGGATCTTTCTCCACCCATTCATCTCTTCCGTACATTTGTCATTGTATGTGGTGACCGAACTCGTTGACATTTTGATAGTCTGCGCCAATTACATGTTAGATTAAAAGATTCAAATCAACGTCCCGCACAACTAAACTTTTAAAAAAACTCGAGAAAAGTATCCGTGATACCGTGACTCAACAACATGAGCGCAAAGTAAAAACAAATATACATACAAAACTAGTGCTACCAACATGCCTTGCGAGAAATTACTACCATCCTACAACATTTTCAGCCAAAATGCTGTTGCTTTTGAATACAGAAACATAATAAGTATGGAAGTCTAACGGTTTCTTACGTACTACAAAAGTTTTTAAATGCAATATGAACAAATTAACTTTCACAAAATATAGCACACGAGCATACTGTCGTGCTTTGACGGGTGGTGAACGTGATCATTTAACAGCCGTATGTTATTGTGATCGTTACTTCATAAAAAAAATTCCCGGTTCTAATAAAAATTCCTGGTTGATTCCAGGTATTCCTGGTTTTTTTAAGAAATCCTGGCTATTTCCCGTATTTCCCGATTTCCCGGTTGGCTGGCCACCCTGAATCTGTACACAATTTCATGTAGTAGCATTCTAAGATAGAAGCACTCAGAATTTGTTGGATGCAATGTCTACACTCATCCCAATACATACATTTTAAATATTCCTTCTTGACCTTTAACTGGAGTTCCTTGTTTTCTTCGTTCAAAAATGTGTCTTGTTTCATTCCACTTATATGATGGTACATCAAAATATAGCAATGTTCTTGCAAATTGATCACTTCTACAAAGTTAGAAAATTCTGTTAATGTCGTATTTACAAGTGGTACACTGGACCCACTTTCTGCAGTTTCTTTTGTAAAATATACCCTCTGTTCATTTTATAAATGCACTGCCAAATGGACAACTGCATGTTCTCGAAAAAGTATCAAGAGAAACTGAATATTCGCCTAGCTGCTTCATTACTATTTTTATATCTTCCCATCTGATACTGAAGTATTTAATCTTACAAATTTTCCCTGGTTATAGGAAACCCAGCTATATCTTTTTAATGGACTTTTTCCATGCAACCAAATTAAATTGTGTGAATGAGGTAATCAAAGTTTCTGCCATTTAAGTGTGTACACCCAGCATCTCACGGTTAAAAAAATAAGATACTTTTTCAATAAAAACAAAATTAATTTGTTGGTTAAAAAACTAGCTATGTCATGATGAATTGCAAGTGAATGTTCTGAATAAATCAAACAAACATAATTTATTTGAATGTTATGAATAAATCAGATTAACAATTTCTTGCATAGGTCATAGCATCTTGTGTGCACTTGTGCTGTGCCTTGGACTTCCTATGTAAGTTTATGGTAAAATAACCAGTCTTCTAATGTTATCCACTTTACCATCATGCATGAATGTGTCTTTCAAATGTGCAACAATAGAAGTCAATCAAAAATATAGAATATATACATAAATTGAGATGGGGAAATCATTGAAAATCTGCAGAGAATTTTCACAAATCAAATTTTTAAAAAAAAGTTTGATTCTGGAGTTTCTCCAGTCATGTAATGAAATAATTCTGGCAGAGGTCCTTCCAAAGGTATTATTCAAATATTCCTGTTCATGCAACAAATTCCTGGAGAATCTAATAAATTTCTTGGCACTTAGAGACTGACTATCCATTTTTCCTATGACAATTTTTATGTTTGTTTTATTCTTTGATAATCATAAAGAAATGCCTCACCAGCCAAACTGTCATCTTTACTTTTTCTCCTGCACATTTCTCATACATTAATAGATAAAAGTGCTTCTCGCTCATCCGTTTCTACATTTTACAAAATGTTCTGGATCCTTTTGATACAGAGCCAAGAACAATCTAAAAAAATATTTTACATACTCAAATTTTAATTTAAAAAACTTAACTTGTTTAAGGAATTTACTTATGTTTATTACATTTGAAAGTGTTAGTTTTTTGATCAGCTAAAATCGATTGTCAAAAATATCCTGAAATATTTTCTAACATTCTACAACTTTCAAAAGTAAAATATGAAAGTTTTAACCACCATGAAAAACCTATTTCGAACCCCAAATTTGGTACAAAGTATTATCAGAGCTAAAGGGTTCATGACCCTTTGAACAAACATAGTAGAAAAGAAAACAGGAGGGAACAACCTAAACAAAGCTAAAAATAAAAGTAAAATCATGGCAAATTTTCTAAGACTTTTTCTGAAAGAAAAGTAATGTGGCAAAATTTAATGTAATCATCCCTCACGTGTGTAGTAAGTTAAGATTTTTCCATAAATTTACTAAAAATGGTACATAAATTTGAAAATGTGGAACCTAGTAAATTTGAGAAAACTAATTTACTGTACTATTTGTAGCTTTTATGCACAGGACCGAACATTGCTTAAGTTCAAGTTCTCCCGGATGAAAATCTGAGAATAATTTCCCTTTGCATTCCTGGTGTTTGCACCACTGCACCATTTGCACCTACACTTTCAAGCATAGAAATATGCCACAAACCAAAATATAACTCTTTAACATGAGAAAAATGATACAGTTTTTCAATTGCTTAAATGACAACCTTTAACGATTCACTGCATGCACTTAATAAAACTGTCTTTTACACCATGTTGGTTGATATTACATTGTATATGCTATATATCATGGTTGCTACAGAAATATAATCTTAGAATTCCCTGACTTTTCCCTGTTTTCCAAAAATTTAAGAGAAAAATTCCTGACTCTTTTCAAGTACATACCATAAATATTAGCGTGCATATGATTAAATGTAATATAAAAATTTCAACATGACGTAAAGTAAGGTTTTTTTTGTGTTATTTTGATGGCAGAATTGCGAATGTGTTTTTTTCCTTCGACATGGCTGATGAGAGCTCTTCGACCCATATTACTTAGTTGAATACTTTTGTAGCACAAAATGCAGTACGCAGAATTTGTTTTTAGCAGAGGGTTTGATATGCTGAAACTGTGGCTCCTTTAGCCAATTCTCCTTAAAAGTAGTTTTCTTCGACATCTCTAAGCCAAAAAAAAGGTACATAATATTTTCAGGTTAGGTTAAAGTTAAAACATTATTGTTTATGAATTCTTAAAAAGACTACACAAATACAAAAACTATTACAAATTCACACCTAGCAATATAACAGGCCTTAGAGAATTACAATAGCAGCATTGCAACAAGCAATACTCTTACAATCTTACAATGTTAACTAACGATTCTGGGGAAAAACCTATTCAGTTATGCATATTTTTTATACACAATGTAAGTGTCACGCAACAGAACTCACGGATTATAACAGTTGAAAAAAAAAAGGTAGAAAAAATGCAAAAAAATAACATAACCGCATACAAAAACCACGTGTTTTCGTATCAGCTTGGTAGTTTTAAAAATGAGAATTGGTTTTACCTATTTATCAAAATGCACTTTATTTTCTTATGATTGCATCAAAAACTAACGTCACCTAAAACAACGCCTTTAAATTCACGCAATAAGCTGTGTACTCACCTTATTCCACGTGAAAAAAGCCTTAAAAAGATAAACGACGGCATGCCCGTTCTGTAGTTCACTGCATGGAATGTAACTTAATACACAGTCTCAACGGCAAATTAAAAAGGAACAACACACGAACAAATGAAGGCCCAGGTTCGCTAGTGAACAAACTAGTGCCTGGATTGGCCATAAGTTATGGTGAGTGGTTGTAACAGCCTATTGCAACGGACAATCGTAGACCAAGTAAAAAAAAGTTGCAGTTGACGTGTGCCTTAAGCAGCAGCCTTTAAGCGGAGTCATTCGGTAGCGGTACGAGCGCATCAAAACAAAGCTTTGATTGAATTATAACTTTAAAATTTCCAGAATTCGTAGAATTTTCCCTGACATTTCCCGGGATTCCCTGACCATTTTAATTTCCCTGACATTTCCTGGTTTTCTAGTCCTGTAGCAACCATGTATATGTAGTTTTAATTAAGATAGCCATTTTACATTTGTGTTTGATCAATTGTTTTCACCAGACATTTTACTCAATGTTTGCGAGCTGTAAAATGTCACATTTGATCATTCAACACTTGCCACTTCCGCAGAAATCACTACATAAGCATATTCAACGAAAATATGAAACCAAACAAAATGCACAAGAAAACAGGGATAGCCCTACTGGAGTCCACTGGGGCAGATGCAGCAGACTGAGGGCCTCATCAATTGCACTCCAACAGGTGCCGGGATAGTGCACACCAGAGCACCTGATGAAGTACAATGAACACGGCACCTCTGGGCGCCCACAGTCGCGTGACGGCTCCTGGCAGACAGCGCCGGCCGCCACGCGCGCTACTTCAGGTACCTGACTGGCCGAGCACACAGTCACTAGCACCTGATGCAGCACGCGCAGAGACAGGCAGTACGGGAGTCCATCTTCCCTGGCACGTTCGAGCACTCGTGGCTTCCACCAGTCTGTTAGTGGTGTGCACGAGCCTGGAAGGCTGAGCAAGACGAGGCCACCCGCCACAACGCTGAGGCAACGCCACACTTGCGAGTCGCTGCAACCAAACATAACACCGCACAGCCACAAGATACAAGCCAGTGTAGGGAAACAGCAGTACACATCTAACTGGACTGAAACCATTATGCAACTAACATTTCACGCACAGCCTTAGACCATGTGTAATTCATTCTGCAACTAGCTTTTGTAGTTTTGACAACATTTAAGAACTATGCGGGCACAAGTATCATGCATTTTGACATACATAATAGTAAAATATTTCTTAATTAAAAAAATGAAAATTTTAATTACATGAGCGGCAATTAGCACAGGCATAGAATAACACTCACAATGTGTTGCATAAACCTATACGCACATTCGTACATTAGTGTATACCCACGGAAAAATTAATATGGTTTTGGTATCACAAGACATTAGGTCGTGTTGCACATTTGTTGAAGCTGGCTGCAGTTTTAGTGACGCGCTATCTGAAAGTACCAAGTCACCAAGCAATTACTTCTCAAACCCCATAACCAACTCGGTCATATTCGTGAAAAAGGACAGAGAGGGAGGGGTGGTGGTATATTCTGACGTGTTGCAATGCCCGTGTTCCACAGGCGGCCGTATTACACGTTTCGACTTCGCAAGTACGGCCAGCGTCACCATCTTTTTAGCACTCCTACAGGACGGTACGGGCTATTTATTGTAGATGTATTTTAGTAGACAAGTCTCTGAAATAGCGTGCCACCATGAACGAACAGCAACAAATACAGTGTGTCTATAAAAGAGTGTCACAGATATAAATTTAAACAGAATCAACTGGGTTTATAGTGCATTGGTTCAAGGTCACAAAGAATTAACTCTGTTTTAGATAAGCGAGTACTGCTGTGTTGTTTTCAGCACCACCTACGCAAAAATAGTGACGATTCAGCGTAAAGCTGTTTGTGCCCTGCAATTTGCGAAGAGTGAATCTGTTATAATTTTAGTTCAACGTGGGTTTCATTTAAAGTTTGTGATACCCCATGTCGCCAAAAAAAATCCGCTGATTGAATAGGCAATTCTACCGAATTGTGAAAAGGGAAAAGCACAACCGACTAAAAGTGCCTACAGGATGTTGAGTGTCAGCACCTTAACTGCGCAGTCTTAAGAAATTTTCAGAAAGCACATCTCTAACTTCAGTTGCCAAAGACAGTGTGGAAGGTCTTAAGAACAAGTTTACAGATGTGTCCATACCAGTTACGTTGCTACATGCTTTAAAGCCAGAAAACTATGGTGTACATTGTAACTTTGTACTTTGAGTGTGCGCGGAAAAGTGACTTTCTTGATTGTGTGGTGTTCTGCGATTAGTCAATTTTTCATCTAAGTGGGAAGGTTAATACCCATGTTTTTAACTGGGGGGTCAGAACATTTATTAACTTTTAGAACACCAAGAGATCCCAAAATTAAACATTTTCCACGTTGTGTCCTGATGTCACGTGTACGGACCATTTTGTTTCGCTGAAGCTAATTTAACAGGGGTAGCTTATCTGGATATGTTACAGGAATGGATCTTCCCACAATTAGTATAGGGTGAACCTTTATACTTAATTGGCAACAGGTTGGAATCCCACCCATTGGAATCTTTGTAAGAGAGTGGTTGAACGTCGAAGTCCCTGACCGTTGGTTGGTCGTAACGGTAGACGACAGAGCTCTTTATCGCTGGCCTCCACGTTCACCTGACAAAGCCAGAAGAGCATTTCCTTTGGGGGTTTTATAAAAGATATTCCACCACTACCTAATGTCAGATTTGAGACACTATTGCTTCCATACTCCTGACTTGTTAACGAAAGTGTAGGAAGAATTTTACTAGGTTGGATGTGTGTCGTATAACTAAAAATGCACATACTGAACAATTCAATTTAATGTATTTGATTTAGTCTAAATTAAATTAAATTGATGTAATAAATATACCATTGAAACAGGGACATTATTTTAGTCCGATTCATAGCATTTAGATGGAATTAACTATAATTTGTTGCCAGTCTGTTTTTCTTGGGAAAGGGGGTTTGTGTGTGCCAGGGAACCTCCCGAAATATTACTTTATTTAAAGAACATAATTATTAAATTTTTACTTTGACTAAACCAACATTTTACATAAATGTTCCAGAAAATTCCATAAAACTGGTCAGTTATTTCAAAGAACACATACTTTCCAAATACGGAACTTGCCTATTCCTCGCAGCTTCAAGTCGAAGCCGGACACACCGGACACACCACCCACACTAAGTTCTCGGGACTTGCACCCGTCTCGTAATACAGACTACCAATGTGGCGCACACATATAGAAAGCAAATGTTACTGTTTGGATATATGATCATTTAAATACTTTTCACTAGTCTACATGCGAGTAGTATGGTAACGAACTGGTAGTGACTAGCTATTTAGATTGCTTTGCATATGAACTTATAATTACAGTGCACTTGACTGAATTGCGTTCAGTTCAAGACTGAATTGCGTTCAGTTCAAGACTGAATTGCGTTCAGTTCAAGACTGAATTGCGTTCAGTTCAAGACTGAATTGCGTTCAGTTCAAGACTGAATTGCGTTCAGTTCAAGACTGAATTGCGTTCAGTTCAAGACTGAATTGCGTTCAGTTCAAGACTGAATTGCGTTCAGTTCAAGACTGAATTGCGTTCAGTTCAAGACTGAATTGCGTTCAGTTCAAGACTGAATTGCGTTCAGTTCAAGACTGAATTGCGTTCAGTTCAAGACTGAATTGCGTTCAGTTCAAGACTGAATTGCGTTCAGTTCAAGACTGAATTGCGTTCAGTTCAAGACTGAATTGCGTTCAGTTCAAGACTGAATTGCGTTCAGTTCAAGACTGAATTGCGTTCAGTTCAAGACTGAATTGCGTTCAGTTCAAGACTGAATTGCGTTCAGTTCAAGACTGAATTGCGTTCAGTTCAAGACTGAATTGCGTTCAGTTCAAGACTGAATTGCGTTCAGTTCAAGACTGAATTGCGTTCAGTTCAAGACTGAATTGCGTTCAGTTCAAGACTGAATTGCGTTCAGTTCAAGACTGAATTGCGTTCAGTTCAAGACTGAATTGCGTTCAGTTCAAGACTGAATTGCGTTCAGTTCAAGACTGAATTGCGTTCAGTTCAAGACTGAATTGCGTTCAGTTCAAGACTGAATTGCGTTCAGTTCAAGACTGAATTGCGTTCAGTTCAAGACTGAATTGCGTTCAGTTCAAGACTGAATTGCGTTCAGTTCAAGACTGAATTGCGTTCAGTTCAAGACTGAATTGCGTTCAGTTCAAGACTGAATTGCGTTCAGTTCAAGACTGAATCAAGACTGAATTGCGTTCAGTTCAATAAACTCGCGGAATATTTGAATTGTAAGAATGAGAAATTTTACCAGCCCTTTTATTTAATTAATTTTACGGAAACTATTTTCTATTATTGCAGTTTGAAATGTACATTTGCCCCGCTGTTTTTTTTTTAAATTACAGATGCATATATCACTGTACATGCCAGACATCACATGCGGGTACGGAACAGAAGTGCATCCACACACATTAACAATGACACGACTATGTGAACGTGAAGTCACCAGTTAGACTTGGCACCCTCCTATAGGAAATAATTACATCACAGATCTTAATACTACGTCAAAAAGTACGCACAACGTAATTCTAAGCACTTTGAACAGTTTAAGTATTCTTTGCAGCAACCTACATGCCCATAAAGAACATACTTTTAAATAATAACTGTAGTATTATATCACAAATGTTCTCAAGCAGACACAGCAATATACAGAAAGATACATCTTATGAGAAAGTGTGTAAAAGGTTGCAGGACGCCCTGATCAATAGTCCTCCCGCAGGACTGTAACAATGTCCACCTTCCTCTCAGCTAGCCCTACTGAGCAGACTGGAAGTTAAGTGCTGGCTTTCTGTAAATAATATCCAATTGCATGCATAGTCAAGACATGTTTAGGATATGTATACGTGAATTTACAATAAATGGAAACTGCAGTAAGGCATTTCAACATTTTCAATTGTGGGTACACAACAGCTACAGTGTGCGGCTTTTCCAACTTAGCCGAGTTAGAACTTCCCGCTGCATGCTTTTGCTGATAATTTTGTAACTGAATCAGCATGTATATGCCAGTCAGGGCTGGCAACCTGCTATCCCTAGCACCACCCATTCGCTTAGCGACGCTCACGGCGGCTTGCAAACATCTTGAGTGAGACGTTTACAATGAGATCAGCTACGAATAATATCAAATTCAAGAGAAACTCCCATTAGCATATGTTTAAGACTGGGCTAACTTACTACTGGGGCTGTTAGTGCGCAAATCCCTGCGAGCCTCATCAAGTAACACAGGAACTTATGTCACTTCTACCCTTCAAGTAAATTTAGAACGAATCACCTCATCACACCATTTACAGAAATTTTTTTTAATACTGCAGAGTTCTAGCGCCGTGTCTAATTCCCTTGTGGGTCATTCCGAATGAAATGAACGAAAATAATAAAATGTACTTTACCACATCGGGAATATGATGAAATTTGGTATGAAGTTTGACCTCTCAGATTAAGACATATATCCTTTTTTTTTCCCTTCAATTATCTCAAACTGTTTCAAAATTACATATATATAAAGTTCCCCAAAATACACTAAAAAGGTAACAAAAATATTTTGAAATCATAGCTTCTCTTAATTGAGCTAGGGATGGGAGTGGTGTCATTTTACTCAGTTTTAAATGTTCTCTTGATGTACAACACAACATACTTTGTTATAAAAAGCATTTTTGAGAAATCAATTCAAAATTTTTATTTTCTTAAAGAGTGCAGTTGTGAAAATAAAAAAAAATTATATTTCTTTTGGTAAGTGATTCTCAAAATTTCAAAGTTCATGTTTAAATAATTTTTAAAAAAGGGTGTATTGAAACTTAGCCTACCTACTACAGATTACTTTACTATACAACATTAATAATGAACTTAAAATAAATTTTTTTAACACATCTTAGGCAAGTTATTCAAACTTTATGATTTGTGAAGTTTTTATGGCTTATTCAGATGTTACTATATATATATATATATATATATATATATATATATATATATATATATATATATATATATATATATTATATATTATATATATATCCACAAACTTCTGGCATTTGTAGATTTCAGGGCATTTTTTGATGATCAGTTTCCTCTGTAGTATCTTTAGAGAAAACTTAACATATCCCCTTGATACACTTGAATTTACAGGCATATAAGCATGATACTGCTGTTTTCCCTTAGAAGTTACTGCTTGGCTAAAATATTCAGAAATTTCTCAAACTCAACATACTCATCTTGTGTGGAGGTGAAATTAATTCCGGATAAATTTCCAACTGCCCGTTCATAAAGTTGGATAGGTGTTAAAATTTGGTCAAATGGACATCGTAGGCTTGCTCTTGCAGCAAGTCTCTTCACTGAGCCCCCAACTCCATCACACGGTCCTTTTCCATGGGCAGTAGCGGAAAAATGCCATTCTGCTTTACACCAAAGTCTTGCTTATAACAAGTTAGTAAAGTTTCTTATTTTTATATCATGCAGCACATCCATCCGAGTAATAAATTTTGCACGGATTGAAACTTTGATATGAATTAAGACAATTTTTTTTCTGGAATGTATATGCAGAAAGTGTTATGCTCCATATATGGTGAAATTACAACAAAATTTAAATATTTCAGCTTATTGTTCTCTATAATAAATCACAAATCACAACTGATCACTTCCCCAATGGAAATTTTGAGCTTCTTGCTGAAAGACAGTTTTCAGCGAAATCTAGGTTTACATACTACAAACTCAGACTTATAACATTTCTTTTTTGTCATTAATTAATGATGAATGCTGTTTTGAAATAAATTCATACTTTTTTTAAATAGTCAGTTTGTCACAGAAAGTATTTATAAAATCCTCATTAGATTTCCGAAAAGTTTCAAGACTGCAACGAACTGATAAGTGACATTTTCCATAGGATTTTCTTCAAAAGCCTCTTCCATGATTTTGCGAATAGGGGCAACACATGGGCTTTCTGTACATTCACTTGTATAGCAATTAATGTTTGGTGGATTACACAGAATTTTTGCCAAACAGCATTTATAAGTATTTGGTTGTCCATTTGTCAAAGCTCCTAATTTCGTATTTTCTATCACTAATTTCCTCATGGATTGTGCACACAAAGACAATGTGTACCGCTTTGGCCTGCAAGTATGCGATGTTTTGGTCACAGCTCGGAAAATTATGAAAAACCTATTGTAATATCTGAAAATCTTTCCTTAAATAAGTAAGCTTCCTTCAGATTACACAATATTAGTCATTTTGACATTTTTGTTTTAATTCCATTCTAATAGACTACAAACAGTCTATAATACCAGGCATTATTCTGCTTATATAATCATTTTCATAACAGTAACAATAGCTATCGAAAGAGCCTTGTCAGACTGGGTTACATTTCTAAAATGCTGTTTACATTTTATTTTTTTTGCCTGTCACCATAAAATTTGATGCATTAAATTCCCGCATTATTTTTCTAATGCCTCATTTCTCTGGAAGACATGTAAGTATCATTAAATTAAACATATTTGTTGATGTAGAAAACTTTTCTTTAAGGATTTGTAAAACTGACTCACCTAGATTCTCATCACTAGATAAATCTTCAGCTGCTAAAAAGAGTTTACGCTTTAATGCAGTTTCTTTTTTGCTTTCTCTGTAGAATAATGCTTAGAGTGAATTTTTCTAACGTTTATAGGAGACTAGTTCAACTATTAAGTATTCAATTACAATTTTTGGATCTCAAGAAAAAGATGGGTCCTGTAGCTGAGAACTGTATTCCTGACTAGTTTTGATTAGAGAAGACTGCCAGAGGGGCCAGGTTGATTAGTGTACCTTAAAATTTCCAATTTCTTTCCTACAAAAAAATCACAAATTCTGGCTTATTTAGGTATTTCAGGATATAAACGTAACGAGAAATGTTATATTTCTCAGTCTCTTTTTATCCCTAATTGTGTGATTAGTTATGTTTAGCGAGTTAAACATGTAATTTAATAAATTTGTTTTTGCTTCGCATTGTCTGTTTTAAACCAGTTTTTAAACTATCATATAGGCAATAGCTTTATGTATTTTCAAAGCACTTCAATAAATGTTTATGATGTAGTACTTACATAATAATATTGTTGTAAAACCTCACTAAATTTAAAAAAAATATAATGAATTAAAAGACCTTATATTTTAACTTATTTGAGCACAAAAGATTGTTCACTTTTAAACACGCTGCATTATGAACTGACATCCTACTCATACCAACTGCAGATGCAGACTAAACAATATAACACAGCCAAAAGAGAAAACAGAGTGAGCCTGTCTCAACTTGACAGCTCATGAAACAGAACTGTACCCACTATTAGTCACCTTTCATGTCACAACTTGAAGAATCATCTAGAACAGACTGCTGATTTTTATAATGAGTGTCCTTACAATTTCAAGTTAAACACATTAAGTTATAAAAATATTTCCAACTAAAACATATTATTTTGTAAATAACTAAATTGTCTTACAGGCAACACTCCTTAAGTACATAATTATGGTAACATTTACCATCATAAATAAATAAAGCTAGGGTACATAGTATTAAACTGAAACAAAAACTTATGAAACACCCTTTTTTTAATCAACTATGAACCCATCAGACTCCCACTCTGAAATTTTGAGAATCAATTACCAAACGTAGAACTATTTATAGGAATTTTTTAAAATATTCAAACATTCACTTTTTGAGAACATTCAATTTTGAATTTGATTCCTCAAAAAAATTTTATAACCAAGTGTGTTGTACATCAAAAGAAAGAGAATTTAAAACTCAGTCAAATGATGCCACATCTCTAGCTCAATTAAGAGAAAAGCTATGGTGATCTCAAAATATTAATGTTACCTTTTTAGTGGATATTGGGAAAACTTTACATAGCCTTAATTTTGAAATCGTTCGAGATATCTGAAGAAAAAAATGGCATTTTTTCTTAATATCTATGAGGACAACCTTCATACCAAATTTAATCAAATTCTGAGGTGTGGTCATGTTTATACCCATGTTGATTTGATATGGAATGGCCCTTGCGTGAAAAAGTAACCTTTTACAGACTTGTAAAATTTTCTCCACTGGAGATGTGATAATCCTTATTTAATTAAATATAAGCTGCTTGTGTAGTTTTTGGTCATTGTTTACTGAAATTTGCACTAACTTGTATCTCTGGGATACTAATACTCCTTCCAGCGAGCCAATGCAACTACACTCAACAGCAACGCCCAAGTTGTTTTTAATCAGAAAATTTCCAATTCTACAGAGTAAACTTTTAAAATAAAAGTGTGAATTGCTACTTGGGTTTTCTGTAGACCAGTTGTTTCTACCAAACGCAAACTATTAGAAAATAGTAACGTTGATAACACCCCCCAACCCATGAACGAGGTCTCAAATACTGTCGCCTCGTCCGTCTCGACAGCTAATTCCACAGACTGAGGCAATGAGGCTTGCAGCTCCACAGTTATTCTCCTTCCACAGATGCAGTTTTGCCTAATCAATTTTCTCAAGCCTTTTTACCAATGGAGGCAACCATATATTTGGATTTATTGCACGTAAACAGACTTGCACAAACTATGTTCCGTCATCTTATCGTCGATTTGGCTGTATATAATTACTAAACTATGATAGGAGCCTGATATACACGATAATCCCACATTTTTCACAATCAGGGTAATCTGCACACGCCATGCTACAAGAGATCAGGAAGACAATTAAAATTTGCAATTTCATTGATGCTTCCTTAGTTTCCACGGCTACAGGCTCTTGCAACAAGAAGCATGCGTGGGCAGTGCAGGTACTCCGGCCAGTGTAATTCTGTACTTGCCATCTGAGAACTATAAAAATGCTTTAGATTCGCAGTAACAAATTAAAATCACTAATAACTTGCAAATAAAACTGACCCTTATTTATTTGGCAGTAGTGTTTCGGCATTTTATTACTTTTAACAGTTTTCAGTACTGCAAAAAAGTTTTCTTAGTGTGTACCAGCCGCTGATTATACCTCGAATACGGTTTTAAAACATGGCGGAACGAGGCTTAGTTACAAAATACAATAACCACGTGCAAGTGTAACCACATATAAACAAAGTTTTATTAATATTCTCCATTGTGACAAATACCACTTGCAGACTGATCAGTTTCTGGAACGAAAGTCAATTTAAAAAACATATCTGCAGTCTTCCGAGCAGCTCTTCAACCTTCACCCACCAGACAGCACACTTCCGAGCAGCTCTTCAACCTTCACCCACCAGACAGCACACTTCCGAGCAGCTCTTCAACCTTCACCCACCAGACAGCACACTTCCGAGCAGCTCTTCAACCTTCACCCACCAGACAGCACACTTCCGAGCAGCTCTTCAACCTTCACCCACCAGACAGCACACTTCCGAGCAGCTCTTCAACCTTCACCCACCAGACAGCACACTTCCGAGCAGCACAATAATTGCGTTTAGCGGAAAAAATGAACGCCCAGGGAAAAACAAAGTAAACATTTAAGCTTTCAAAATCGATTATTTGTAACTTAACTGACAGTCCCTTATCTGCATGAACCCATGTATAATAAATATAAACTTTGACAAATCTAGTCCGAAAGAAAAACCTTAACATTTAAGCACCCAAACACCCGCGCACTTTCCAGTGGGGAGGGCTTCGCTACCAATTTCGCCCCCAAAATTACGTTAAGGTAAATCACCCTGTTAACAGTATTGACCATTACATTACCTGGTAAGGGCTTCGGCCCCAAAATTATCGAAATTGGGTTATGTAGCTGGGTCATTCTTGCAAAAAGGGAACATTTTATGTCACTAACGCAGCACTAAAAAGAAATACATACACAATTAATTGATTCTAAATAACAGGAACTAAAACCCTTCCTTTCTATAAATTTTGAATGTCAAATCTGTTTTAAACATTTTTTTTTTTTTTTAGTGAACGGAGGGATACATGTATACCTCCGTTACATGTCACATCTTCATTTAGACATTTTCTTTTATAATTATCTCAGATATAAAAAATAATGACAATAAGTTTAACAATCCTAGTAAAACAAATAAAATGTTTTCTTGTTTCTTCAATGTATAGTTTTTTTCAATTTTCCCTTTATAAAACCTGTAATGTTACTCTAAACTTTGTCACGAGCTTTAGTGTATTCTCCGTTATATTAAAATAAAAGTTCTACAGAACCTCACATGTAAGCAATATTGGCTTTGTTTCCTCTTTGGAACAGCTGGGAGGAGGCAATCTTTGATGTTTCAATTTTTCAGTGGATAAATGTGTGCTGAATCAACAGTTTTATAAGTGTGAACAAATATTTCATTGAAAGGTTATACACCTGATGTATCATCCGTTCATCATCTAAAAAGGTAATTTCAATTACCAGTAAATCACTTAAATCCTAATTAATTGTGACATATCAGTATGTTTAACCTTACTAATAGCCAACAGACATAACCTCAAAGTAAAGCATGTGTTTTGCCTTTTAGTGCAATATGGTATCCTTCGTTTATGTATCCTCCGTTACACCACACGTGTAACGGAGGATACCATTTGTGTAATTGAGGTATACTTTTAAAATCTTTAGTCTGGTTTAGGTCACATTTAATTTAGTCTGGCTTAAAAAGTATTACTTCCTTGGACTAGAAAAAGATGTTTATCTGATAACTTGCTTAAAAATTCCTTAAACATATAGTGTTGGGATATTTAAACAAAAAATAGTGTTATTATTACATTTTCACAAATTTGTTACAGACTCTTAAATTGTATGGTCTTTTTGTTTATTACAGTTCATAATGGGCAAAACCAACAAGATGACAGCTAAAGAAAGAATGTGAAAATACAGTGAGAAAATTAAGAACGATAAAAATCTATATGAGGAATCTAAGAGAAAGGAACGTGAAAGATTCAAGAAACGTGTAGAAGACGGAAAAATTAAAACTGCTAAAGCCAAAATGAGTGATCGTGCCAAAAGGAACATGAGAA
Organism: Bacillus rossius redtenbacheri; assembly: GCF_032445375.1. NCBI lineage: Eukaryota > Metazoa > Arthropoda > Insecta > Phasmatodea > Bacillidae > Bacillus > Bacillus rossius. The sequence continues at coordinate 69,325,861 of NC_086334.1, forward strand.
AAACATGGCGAGAAAAAACTAGGAAATATAGAGCATCTGTAAAAGATAGAAATCAGATGCTTGAAAATTTAAACGCACAACCTCTTAGTCCTGGCATTCCGAGTACTTCCGGAAGTACTAATAACCATAGAAGTAGACCTCTTACGGTTGATAAGTGAAAAGAAAGTGGAAAGAAAGTAAGGAGAAGAAACAGACAGGAATTGAAGGAAAAAATTGCAGTGTTAGAAAATAAATTGAAGGACAGGAATAGGCAACTTGCTAATTATAGACAGCAAAAACACAGATTACAAAAAAATATAATGAAGATAAGGAAGAGACACCAAGGAGAACAGTTACAAAACTTTTAGGCAAAACGTCAGTGACATCTTATTCGAAGAAAATTAATTTTCGGAGAAGTTATTCAAAATCAAATAAAGACCAGCTACAAAAATGAGCATTAACGGAAGAATATTAATAAAGATATTGAATGATATTAATAAGTCCAATTTTGAAGTTTTTTATACAGATGTACAAATGTCATTTAAAGAATTACATTACATATTAAAATCTCTATTGATTTGCATAATATTATGCCAGAATAATCAAAAACTTAAATTGATAAAAAAAATAATAATTGAGCACTTCAAAAACTCCCTTTTTCCAAGAATGACCCAGCTATTATCACACACTATTTTTTTTTTCTTAGTTGATAGCCAGTCATTGTGTTTGGCACTTATCTCAAAAATGAGAATTAAATATAATTTAACATATAAAATATAACCGCAGTTGCAACGAAAGATTATCAATAGGTTATATCTTTGCAGATAGGTCTGCCGAATTTGAAAACTAGCCTGCTAATAACTGAAAAATATACGCTATGTATTCTAGTATGTATATGTATTAGATATAAATGTAATTTTCTACATACTCTTAAAGCTAGAATCAAATTTGGAAGAATGTTCCAACATTTAACGCCCATAAGTAAGTAAAATTTAATTGTTATATAGCTGACATACAAGTATAAAAAAATTAAAATAATGTGTAAAAATCTACAATAGATCTAAGTTGCTAACACAATCTAAAACCAAACTAGGTAAGAATGTTTTGAGACTTAACATTTTAGATCTTTTAAATGTGGATTTTTCCACCGAATTTTAAGACTGAAGCATCAGTTAATTCTGAAAATTATAGTTTAATTACGCAACAAATCTAATTTTTTCTCTACCAATAAATGTGGCTCTATGTATAACCAATGGATATTCAACTTAAAAATTATTTCCATTTTTTTTAATTTTTTAATTTCCCATCAATAAAGGAACTGAAAGATAGGTATGAACCGAGTGAATCTAGTGTAGCTCACTTGGACACTAAGGACTGGACCAACCACTACTCACGAGCCTTGCCCGGGCAACAGGCGGTTAGACTTATTACAAAACTAACTCGTAGCTCCTGAAGCATTCAAGCTGAAGCTCACTGTCGACAGCCGTTTACTTGTGACAAGACACCTGCCGCTCTATCCCCAGACTTGCCAACTTTTGAAACCCTGAATTAGTAAAATACATAAAAAATAATATAACACGCTTAAACTGCTTGCGGCAATTGAAAAATTAATACACTTTCATATCACATTTTTTCTAGTAATCGAAATTATGTAATCATTTTAACATACTTACATTAACATTGCAGACCAACAATCATAATCAAAATTGGCTCAACTTTAACTGAAGAATCACAACATACGCTTATGCACGACACCATCTTGCCAAACTAAAAATGCTATTTAAACCGGTTCGTAGTTGGTTGTAAGCGCATCAATGTAACTCAGGCGGCCAATAAGGAAAGATATACAATCGAACAACAAATTACGTGGTTCGCTGGCCTTCGACCAATAATCTAACTCAATTACCGCACTCGTTTCCACAGCAACACATGGCAACAGCTTTCACAAACCATACAATAAAACATTTTAAGGCAGACGGAAAATACATGTTTTAATAAACGTCTCGTACTTAAAATTCGTAAACAAATGCAGACATCCTCGTACAATCGTAAAACGGACGTGATTTTCGTACATTTTACGAAAAAATCGTAAAGGTTGGCAACTGTATCCCGTTACGCCAGTTCGCGACTGACGTAATTATATTAGTATTTATACGCGCAACACACGCGCCGACTGGCAGCCGTTGGAAGACAAATGAAGTCGCCCGCTGCCAGGGGGCGCATGCCCAGGTGCGCACAAGCACCAGTGCCCGTGCCCGAGCATGGTAGGAACTTGTCCCTGACCAACTCTTCTTCCTGGACCATCCTTGTCCTGTGCTGAACCTGCACTACTTCACCCTGTGTTTATGCAGGTTTCACCTGGGCCCAACACAACTAGTTACAATCTAGAGTTAAAGATATGGAAGTTAGTAATGGCTGGCCAATCCCCAAACACAGCACATGATGCATGCGGCCCTTTCTGCATGGCTGAAACCCAGCATGATTAGGCATACAGGCTGCGGCCTGAGATGCACTGTCTTCCCTAACTCAGACCCTTTCCAAAAACACAGTTTGTGATGTATCTGCCTACCTCTTTGGCTAAGGTTTAGTGTATCTTCGCCAGATCTGATGTGTCTTGAGCTTATGTTCTCTATGAAAAAATAAAATAATAAATAAATGAATAACTAAAACATGGTGAAATAATAATAATACTGTTAAAACTTCAGTGCACAAAGAACCTGTTGTACCCACTGCTTCAATGACAATTACTAATATAGATAATAATAACAGTAATACAGGTCAGTTTAGGCTAAGCCCTTTGCAATTCGACCAGACTACCAATGCGTTGGCCGAAATGGAGGACGATGTTTGCCTTAAATCTTAAGGCTACCGGAGAGAGTAAAGCTGACGAGGAAACTAAAATAACCTTACTGAAAACACACATGGACGAGGAAGCCGTATGTTTATTATTAATTTTTTGTTTATATTTTTGTTTTTATTTTTTTGTTTTGGGTTCTTTGTCTGGTGTCTCTTGTGTATTGTGTTTTTTTGTACCATGCACACCCCTGTAATCTCTTAGTGTTGGTGTGCATGTCACAATTTATAAAATAAATAATACGTTTGCAGATGAAGATAAAGAGTTAGCTAAAAGTATCAGCTTTCAACAAACACTGTGTACCACCTGTCAACTTAGCGATTGAGAGCTTTAAATTCAATAAGATTGGGCATACTGAGGGAAAGTTGACAGTTATCTCACCGAGCTAAAAAAACATAGGCTAACAACTGTGATTTTGTTTTTTCTAAGGAAGCTTGTAAAAAACATTCGCTGATAGGATAGATGATCACATATTGGCTAATATTGATGCCATGGAACAGGGTTTATTAAAAGCAACTAAGCCCCTTGTACTAAACGAAGTTGCACAAGTCTGCCGAGCTGCTGATATGAGTAAGACCTATAAGAGAGAAAGAAGAAATAATCACAGTACTAAATATGTTAGTGGTAAAGTAAACTACACTAAGAAGAAATATAACAAAGTGAAACCTAGCAGAAAGGACACAAATGTCAAATGATGTTTTTGATTGCAAAAAATGTGGAAATTCACATGTACAGAGTTCGTGCCCAGCTCAAAGTTAAATTTGTTCCTATTGTAATAGGTCAAATCATTTTATGATTGGTTGTTTTGTCAGAAAGCAAACAGATAAAAATACGAAAAGACAAAGTAAAGTTAGTGAAATTGATAAAAGTTCTGATTCGGATGACTCACTAACTGTGAAAGTTGTGAAGCGGTGTTCCAAGATTGTAATACTTTTTGTCTTATAAATGCAACGAAAATGAGTGGAAAGAGTACATAAGTATAAATAATATTCCTGTTAAATTTAAACTCGATACCGCTAGTGATTTGAATGTTCTACCATTAAGAGTACCTATTCAATCGAATTAAGAATGACAAGACTAAACTAAATAAAAAATAATGTGAGAATTAAGTCCTATGGAGGTTATACTTCAGTACCAATATGTGAAGTAGACTTAAGTTTCAGTTATAGAAGCGACAATTAAAAACTTTTTTATTGTGGATTTTGATGAATCATCAATAATTTCAGGAAGTTTGTGCTTGAAATTTGGATTAGAGCAGAGAACTTATGAAGTCTATAACAATATGTACACATCTAAATACAGTGATAATGAAGTTAAAATTGTTAATAGAAACTTTCTCAGCAATGATAAGAAAAGTAAATCAAAAACTGAAAACTTAAATTTATAGCATTTTTGTCAAAAAAATAATTACATGTTTACCGGAATGGGAAAAGTCCCATATACTACGAAATTAAAACTAAGTGATGATGCTGTTCCAGTGGTTAAGCCAGCTAGAAGGCTTCCAGAATCATTAAAGTCTAAGCTTAAAACAGAATTAGATCGCTTGGAGAAGTTTGAAATAATAAAGAAAATAGAACAGAATGGGTGCATGATATTGTGATGGTATAGAAAAGAGATGGATTAGTTCATCTCTGCTTAAATCCTATACCCTTAAATATTTAAAGCATGTACATTTTAGCATTCCTACCCAAGAAGAACTAACAGCTAATTGAAGTGGTAGAAATGTTATACGGTTCTTGACATGTAGGAAGGCTAACAGTTTCCTTTAGACGAAGAATCTAGCAAGTTATGTTTTATGAATACTCTGTTTGGGCATTATGCTTATTTAAGAGTGCCAATTGGAATTTTCCTGAAATTTTCCAGAGAATATGAAAAATTTTGGCGATATTGAAGGTGTCCAAATACTTTGACATTATTGTACGTGGTCGTACAGAAGTGGAGCATGACGATTTTAGACAAAGTATCTAAAAGAGCTAGGACATTTTATATAACATTTAATAAACGAAAATTTCAATATGAATTACATGAAGTTAAATATGCTGGTCTTGTTTTTACATCAGATGGTATATAACCAGATCAATCTAGAATTAGAGCAATAAAAGAAATTCTATGCCTGACTTGTGTTAAGGAATTGCAAAGTTTTATGGGTGCAGTTAATTTTATAAATAAATTTATTCCAAATTACTCTAATGTGACAGCTCCATTGAGATAACTTAAGAAAAAGCATTCTTGGGAATGGACTTCGCATCAAGATGAAGCGTTCAAGTCAGTAAAGGAGCTAGTTGTTAATGCGCCAACTTTAGGTTGTTTGATGTACGTGAGGAAGTTACAATGTTATGCAAGTAAAGGAGGCATTTGGCAGCTGTTTACTTCAAACTGGGTAGCCAGTTGCTTTAGCGTCTCAGTTTAAATGAAGCTGAAGTAAGATACAGCCAAATCTAGGAGATGCTTGCATTGGTATTTTCGATAAATCAGTTCAAGAATTACATTTACGGACACCCTAACGTGACTATTCATACAGATCATAAGTCCTTGCTAAGAATCATTAAAAATTATATTAATAAAAATTCAGCTAGGTTGCAACAAATGCAATTAAAAACACACAAACATGATTTTACTTTGAAATTCATTCCTGGTTCGCAGATGTACATAGCGGATATGCTTTCAAGATCTCACCTTACGGAGACTGGACCGGAAGACAGACATGACAAAAATTGTTCATCCAATTTCTTTAACTGAGTATCTTCCAATATCTGCAGAAGAGTTAGAAACGCTCAAGCAAGCTACAGCCAGTGACTATATTTGTGATGTTTAGAGAATATGTTGATCAAGGTTGGATGAAAGTAAATAGAAAATTACTTTCTCCAGACCTTAAGGTTTTTTTTTTTACCTAAGAGATGACCTAGATGTTAATGAGGATTTTATTCTATACAAGTCCAAAATTATAGTTCCTACTTTAATGAGAAAACATAATGGAAAGAGTTCATTCACAGGCACATCTTGGTAGTGGCAAAACTATTTCGCGGTTGCGTATGTTGATGTATTGGCCGCGAATGTCGATGGACATTGCTGACCTTGTAGGATCCTGTTTGACATGTCAAACAAACTTTCCAGAATAATAATGTTAAGGAATTTCTACAAGAATCCCGGAAAACCCTTTTCAGTCGATAGGAATGGACGTTGGGGAACACCATAATAATATATCTTGCTGTGGAGAATTATTATTCCAGATGGTTGGAAGTTATTCCACCGAAAAACAAAACAGAAATTATGAAAAAACTAGAAGTGTTGTTTAGTACGTTTGGTATCCCTGAAACTATTAGATGTGACAACAGTCTTTCCAGAGTGGTGAGATGAGAAAATTCTCTAGTTCATGGGGAATCAAAATTATTACATCTAGCCCCACATATCCTAAAAGTAATGGCCTATCAGAAAAAGGTGTCGGAATAGCCAAGAAACTCTGCCACTTCATTTAAGCTGTGATCTGCAGTTGGCTTAGAGTACAGAACCATCCCGCTCACTGGTCTCTATTATTCGCCTAGTCAATTGCTGATGGGAAGACTTAAAGTCACGAGCTAGTATAGACCTGCTGAATCCAGAACGCATCGGTGAAGAGACCTCACACAAAATGGCCGAGCTCAAATTTTAAGCAATATCCCATTACCATAACACCGCCAGTTCTGAGAAAAAGTACTGTGTTGATCAGCCAATCTACATAAGAGATGATAGATGGAAGGCTAAAGCAGTTAAGGTGTTAAGACGTGCCTAGATCATACATACTGGAGAGTGGTGTTAATGGTCAACAGTTGCGGCGAAACTCAATCCTCATTAAGAGCGCAGAAACAACAATCCAGTGTTAATGTGTAGAGGTCCAGCGGTTGTTCCAGACTCACCAGGGAAGCAAGATTCTGAAACTCCAGATACACCGGAAAATTTTTTTGAGGTTCAGTCGCCTAAGGCTTCTAGCTCACCAAAACCTGATATGAAGACAACGAAGTCGGGAATGGTGATCAGACCTCCAAAAATATTGGATTTGTAAATATGTTTGTTATTGAAGTATTACTGTTGATGTTTTTTTAAGTATTATATAAAGGAAAGGGTGTGATTCATTTGCCTACCTCTTTGGCTAAGATGTAGTGTGGCTTCGCCAGATCTGATTTAATATGTTCTCTATGAAAAATAAAATAAATAAAAAATCTCATTTGGAAGTAGGTTAGGGTTTGTACAGGTGAGTGGAGTGAAGTGAAGGAGCGACTGCTCTACGTGTAACCGCTCCTGAGAGGGATAGTTGCTCGTGGGGAATATACATTAGATAGCTGGAACCACTGCAGCACGATACCATGACAAGGATATTGATCCAACCAAATATGTTCGACAAACAGTGACGTCACCGCGACAAAATGGCGGAAGTAACAGGCCTCCCGATATTTTTTTTATTGAAAATGCAGATGCTTAAGCAATATTGGTTATTAACTTTATGGGTTAGCTACTCCACGAATTGCCTAGTAACCTTAAAAAAATTGACTGTATTGAACTTAAAATACCAAAATAATTTGTGTAAAATGTAAGACGAACCACCTTGTTCCGTTGCATCTGCCGCCTCTGACCCAAATGCACATGTGTCGATACGCAAGTAGAATAATTTATAGTCAATTTATAATCATGAAGCAGAAAAATTCACTAAATTTACATTGGTCCGTTCAAATAAATATTAAAAAAACCTTTCGGCACACTACTACAGGCGTAGGTAGATTTTGAAGTTGCTATTTCAAGAACTTAATGTAAACTACGTCCTATGTAGTCGCCAATATTAAAAAATGATCGATTAAACAATTTTCATATTCCATGCAGCACAAAAGTATTTAATATCTTAGCTACGCATCTATTCACTAGCTTAGAATGAATTTCATATTATGCCAACTAAGATAGTAATGAACTGTTTTGACCTTCACTTATATTTCATCCCTTTCACTAATACATGGTCGTATATTAATTTTCAGTGGGCTATGGTTTAAATTAATATTAAGATGGTTTAAAATAAATTCGAATGAATTTGATAGTAAGAAAGTACCGTTTTTTTGTCTTTCAATCACTATTTTCCATTCTTTGCAGTAATTTACTTGAGACGAGCGCTTTATAAAGTATAGATACGAACGCGGGAGGCAAGGCCGCGACGTGCACCAGGTACCTGAGCCTGAAACCTCGCACGGCCAGCGACACGCATGCATACCTTCAGGGATCAGAGCGACCCAACCTCACCATCGCTCCACGGCTGTCAACTACCCCTAGCAGCCTGGAACTGCTGAGGCACCGCGAGTAATGTGCTGCTGTTCCCCAGCCTCGAGCGTCGGTTCCTTTAGCCAGAAATTGTAGAGACAGGAGTCTCAGATAATACTTAAGGTTTTACACTAAATAATTAGGATAATTAATAGCGTTCTTAGTACGGGAAGTATTTCTACCCTTTTTATTTCAACCATTTGCTCAATGGTTTGTCATATTTTGTTTCAGACAAAAGTTTAGAATAATATTGACAAATAATTTGAACTTATTCGATGGTGTGCCTACTAAGAAGTACTTAATTTGTCCTCTAACCCTTGTTATTTTCCACCCTTTGCAGTTATGATTGGTCGTATCAAAAATGTATTAAGAAAAAGGTTATGGTATTACTCTAAGTTACACGTTCAAAAGAATGCGATATTAGTCATCTTATATATTATTTCTCTAGCGTGTTTTTCTGTCTGTCCACGAGCTCTTCATTATTCAACATTAAGATTAAACAGTAAAATACTAATTCGCAAATTATTTTATTTGATAAAGATGAATACATGTGGACTAACAATTTCTTGTCTACAGTATGACGAATGCCAATCTATCTCTACATTTCAATGTAAAAATTTTAATTGAAGTTTTTATTTATTTGACTGACTATACATATAAAAAAACTATGCTGGTATGTATGACGTCGATAAACTCCCAGCAGTTATACCGATCGCCATGAAAGTTGGCACATCGAAGGTTTTTTATGAAGGTTTTTATGCTATCCACATTTTTTTGTAACTCGCAGCTAGTAGGCTCTGCAGCACATCAACTTCTGAACAGTCCAACGGATCGCCATGAGTAAACAGAAAATCATAGGCCATAGACATACAGTAGTTTGGTCATTTCTCTGTCCACCACACTGTCATATAGCGCAAATTATTTTGCTTTAAATTGCGGACAATGTATCATCCGGTGTTCAGCCCGGGCAACGCCTGGTACTGCAGCTAGAAAATTTCAAGTTTGAAAATATAGTTTTACTACTATAAATTTTAGTTTGTTACACCACTATGCTTAACGCATCCCTGGCGTTTGCAAAAGTTAATACAAACTGTTGAATCACACGGCCCGCCATTTTTTTCGAGATTTCATACTTCCGCAGATGTCAGCAGCGTTAGATGTCAGCAGTGTTTTAGGGGACATTTCCGGTCCAATCACGAAATTACTTCTACCAAATGCCTATATCAAGAGCTAATATGTTTACACATAAAAAATATGTTTGTATTACATTGAATCAGTTTGTCAGAGCTAGTTCAAAAATGTCTATGTAAAATTTCCTGCTAATGAATAATGACAGGCCAATAAAAACCTAATACAGCATTGCAAGAGAACTTTATAAAGTGTAATTTTTATCCATAACAGCCAAGAACTTTAGACTGATGATGAAGTACCTATTTAAAAGAAATCCATTGTTACTGGAATGAAACAATGATAGTTTTACATGACCTGTAGTAAAATTAAGGGCTCTAAGCAAAATAAAACTAAGGACTTTCGGCATATGAACCAGGAAAAATAAACGAATATTAGTTCTTAATTTGCAATTTTGTGGCGAACTTTAACTCTGTTACCCCTTTCGCAATATTTGAACACATCACTTAAGCTTTACTGCATCTCTTAAGTACATATGAATAAATTTGTAAATATTTATTTATCTAATCTCAAGCACAAAGCAAAGATTTCCCAACTGTAAGATGGGACTAGTGAGAAACTACTAGCATTCACTCTCATGGCTATTTCTCATATGACAATATTTAATAACTTATCTCCATTAATATCTTTAAAAAATTAAATGGCTAACAAAAGTAACAACCAGAAGCCAAAATTGTTTTAACATTTTTTTATATACTTACAAAAGAAAATTAATCCTAAACAAGGAAATAAAGGAGACAAAATGTAGAAAATTTGCCAAAAACATGTGTTTTTTTTCCTAAGAAAGTCTAATTATTACAACCTTTTAGTGCCGGCTTATGGAACATAAGATGAATTAAGTAGGTTGGTTAGGTTAGTTCAGCTACATTAATATGCAAAATCATTTAAAAACATTTAATTTTAAGATTTTGCATAATATTTTTGTAGCTCATCCTTAAGTTATTATTCACGCATTACCAAGAAATACTTTTAAGTATTACCAACAAAAATTTAATATTTTAATGTCAAAACTAGGTGTGATGTCCAAGTAAATGTAGTTAATGTTGGAAATACTGCTAACTGTGAAAATAGTTTATTTGTTGTATGTAACAAGTTGGAATAGGATTTTTTTGCACAGCTAGGTGATTTTAATCAAGTACCTAAAAGGTTTTGTAAGTTGGAACGTTTACATTTGAAATATATACCTTCAAAACTGTTATTTTATTCTTGCACACAATTTTTTGTGCAGTGACATTTCATAGACTGCAGTATGCAGTTAGTATTTTAGTTTCCAGTTCTCATCAAAAAAGTGAAGTCAGTTGACCATGGGTGCAAGTAGGACTGCAGAAATGTAATGTAAATGTGTGTAAATAATATAAAATACTAGTTGCCTGACCCAGCTTCGCACGGCTATACTAATGGAAAAAATTAAGCCACATCTCCGATTTACAGTAAAGTTAAAATTAAAAAAATTAAGTGAAAATTTATTACAATGCTGTATAATGTACCGGAGAGAAAATGAATAGCACCGATGGTTTCCCGACTCGTGCACGCAACGTACAACTGATGTACCCGTACTTCGCTACGGCAGTCTACAGGCAGATCACTCTTGTGCCGCTCATACATGCTCCTCCTTGTGGGTAAGCCACTGCTGTGCGATGCCCGTTGCCATTGAGATGCAGAAGGCATGAACAATGCAAAATCCTGTTCTCATGCAGACAAAGTACCCACTGTTTCCTGGTTTTAACCACCCATGGGATCTGGAAAATGTCATCCTGCGTGTAACATAAGGAACATTACTGTGAAGTTTCAAGTCTGTACAATATATATACTTGAAAAAAAGGGCAATAAAAACAAATTAAACACAAAGAGAGGAAAAAAACAAAAGTTTAGGTTTGAGATTTAAAGTGATAAAAAGTATTTAAATACTAATTGAACTCTTATAAGGGTACTGATTGCTTCGTTGTTAATATCACACGGGTGTTTTTTACTTGTATGGGAAAATTAAGAATGATAAGGCATCTAGTGCGTGGCAACAATGTTAATAGGCAATAGGAAATAAACTTCTAGCGCCTGCGGCATTGACAACACACACTTTGTACGTGTACTGCATGTTGTATCTAACCCCCTCCAACGCATTTGATTCTAAATTGGACTTTTAGTAAGGATCCCTAATGTTATTGATAATATAATATAGCATATAGCCTTCCTCGATAAATGTACTATCCAACACTGAAAGAATTTTTCAAATAGGACCAGTGGTTCCTGAGATTAGCACGTTCAAACAAACGAACTCTTCAGCTTTATAATATTAGTATAGATTTCATTGACTTCATGATGCTATACAACTTATTTAAAGGTAGAAATTGCCAGAAACTGCAGACAGGATTTCTGCAGTTAAATTAAGTCTGAAGATGTTGGATATTACATAAAGGTTGAAAATTACATGTTACAGCTATTTTGATAATTTTCATGTCAACATTTTCTTGATTTTATTGCTTCGTAACTTAATTTGTTTTGAGTTCACAACCCTACTGTCAGTTTTAAGAATATAAGAATGCAGTTAATGCTAAGTAGGAACTTTGATGCTAAAAAATTTACCGTTCTTTTGACTTTTTGGAAAAGAATTTATGCAAAAATACCTACTTATGTTAACAAGCCAGAGTTCATTATTCGTGGCTACCTCTAGGCCTTATTTTCTTTAAACTAACCTCACACATATATACTTGAAAGACCTAATTAAAGCCTAAGTAGTCTATGATCAGACAATCTAGAGTTAGTTACATTGGAAACAAAAGACTCAGAATTTGTAAATATGGTTGTCAGGGCTATCAAGTGGCACGGTTGCATTTCAAGTCAATGTGTGGATTTACCCTGACAACAGGACAAAAATTACAAGTCTGAAAACCTTTAAGTTATGTGATATGCTAATATCACGATAAATATAGTGGCTTAAAAAAATAAATTTTTTGGTAAATATGTTGTTGGGCGATATTTGTTAAAAAAAAATTAAATTCCGAAAATACTTTTATTCTATGCTTTTAAACTTCCTCTTTTCATAAAACCCGGCGGAGATAAGAAATTACAAATACTTGAGATATCGCCGGTTCTTATTTTGCAATACAAGACGCGTGTCCACACGCTACGACAAGTCTGTGCAGGTCGACTAAACTGCGCGGACATAAATGCTCTTGGCCAGTTTTCCTTCGTGTTCCGTCTCCGTGCAGTTCACAAAACTGCGCAGTTTTCCTGTCTACACGCTACGTCTTGTCTACAACAATGTGAGCTGCGCAGGTAATAAAAATAACTACTTCCACGAACATTGGATTTTGATTGTTTCCAAAAGTTCGTTATTAAATAGTGAAAAACAAATTTTAAATGATAGTTTTTTGCTCGATATTTACCTCGTTTAGGATAAAATTTCAATCCGGATTGAACCTGGAGTGGAATGAACTCTGAGTGAATGTGTAACGAACATAGACTGACTAAATGCGTTTATGGTAAATATCACAATCCAGATTGAAATGTAAACAAGATCGGAGTTGGAGTCAACATGGACTGAAAAAACTTGCCTTCAATCCTTTCCATTTAATTATTATCTGGTCTGTTCTTTTGAACCCCGCACTGTCCATTTCTGCCTTCACTAACTCAAATATCTCACCTTTCCTATATTTTTTTACGTCCAGCAATCTTAAAATATGTTTTTCAATCATTACGTCCAACAATAACTCTACTTCCATTTCTGTCCACACATTCCTCTGCTCTTTTTTTGCCATTTTCACAAATTATGCCTGAAATGCAACGAGACCAATAACAAACCATGCAATATGGCGGCGGCTTGCTCGTGCGTGTTTTCTTTTCACTCCAGTCCGTGTTTAAAGTAAAATCTCAATCCGGATTCTTCAGTCCAGTCCACCTCAACAAGTGGAGTGGATTATCTCACTTCACTCCAACTTCAGTCAACAACAAAGTGTTTTAAGTAAAATTTCAATCTAGATTCCTCACTCCACTCCAGGTTCAATCTGGATTGAAATTTTACCCTAAACAAGGTAATTAAGTATGTTAAAATTTAAGTTGTTCAGAATTACGTAAATTGTCAAGTTTTGGAAAGAAAACGTCATAATTTTATAAATGAATTAAAGTAAATAACATTAAAACTTTTCTTTAAACGCTGTTAAAAAATAATCATCAAAGTGTTGTCCTATTTATTCATCATTATAATTCCTACAGGTTTGCAGTCTTTAAAAAAAATAGCTAGGGTTTGAGTTGTGTATTACGTAATAGGGAGGGGTCTTCTCTTCGTCACTGCTAGTGCTGATGTAGTGACGGAGATGTGTTCGTGTTTGGGGCATTTACTATATATATATATAATGAAAGTCCTTTTCTGGTGTAAATTTAATATAACGAATAATATACCAGTAAAATATTCTTGCCATAATCATAAGACTGGTTAAATATGATAGCGATAGTACTGCAAAGGGCATTTCGTTTGCTGTATAAAGTGGCGGTATGTTGTCTCATGTGTGGTGTTAGGTGACAAGTATTCTTTTGTTAAGCGAATAATAAAATTTATAGGGTATGTTAGTTTGGTGCTTAAAGAAATAGCAACAGAGCCAAAGGTTTGGCGAGGTTACTTCATGTACATAAAAATGGTTTAAGTTTGAATCACGATATGGTAGCGACATTCATGCCAACAAGGCAGTGCTCAAGAAATTAAGATATACATGTTTTTACGGTACATGCGAGGGAACTGAAATTTAGGACGGGAAAGTTTCAAAAGCTTGTTATGCACAATACTGCTTCAGAAAATTAAATATGAAAAATTACATAAAATCGGTATCGTGTTTTACACTACAATATTACGATTTACCGCGGGGGTTCGTAAAGGATAGCCCAATTAAAGATTTTATTACACACAGTTTTATTTATTTCCACTACTTATGTCACTTACAATTAATCTTCTAGAATGGCAAATAATTAACTACACTTAAAGAAATGTCTATTCCCCAGTCACTCGTTCCACACACCTCGCTGGGCCGCACCTCTGGCGCAACTCTCACCGCAGCGCCCCTCGTGGGTCTCCGCCGCGGGACTCCGTCGCCACACTCCGCCGCTGCCGAGACTCACTTCCTCTTCACCGAGATCCCACTCGACTCCTCGCTCGCAACTTCGTTCGGGGCTCCGCCGCGCCCGCGACTCTATCGCCCGGAAACTCCACCGCGGGAAACTCCCGACTCCACTGAACTCCCTCATTCCCTGCCCGGGAACCTTCGTCCAAGGACTTCGCCACTCTGCCGCACCCGCGGCACTATCGCCCGGAAACTCCGCCGCGGGAGAACTCCCCACTGAACTCTCAAACTCTGCTCACTGACTCACCTCCTTATATAGCCCTTGGGTTCCCATCCAGAACAATTGGGCATGTCTCCGAAATATCGCGCGACCTTCGCAGTCGAAATGCCCAGAAACGAATCGTGAGTCCTGTCGAAGGACGCGGCGGCTGCTCAAAGAACGCCGATAAACGCAACAAACATCGGGTTCCCACAAAACGCGCCGATAAACATGTCTGAGTCATTTTATTCCGCAGTGCGGCGTCTTTTAAGTAACTCGATCTGAGGCAGGTGCGCGCTGTGAAGGTCAGGATGTCGCGAGATAGTATGACACGAGATACCAGGGATAGGGTGCGGGTGGAAGGGGGCGCAGACAGGCCGAACGAGCGCGGCGACGCCAAGCACTGCAGCCAAGCGCGATAGTAACAATATGTATGGCTCTACGATACCCGGAACGTTTCAATCATAGTTTAATATTAATAAACAAATATAATAAAAGTGGTGTCGCAAAATACCCGGTTTGAATTAGTGCTTAAGTATGCATTACTATACGGGACTAACTAACCCCCCCCCCCCCCCCCCCCCCCCTCACGCGATGTATCGGGATCTCTTACTCCTGATATACCTAGTTACTACAATGAGGGTTGTATGCTAAAATTAAGATTCCACCAATTTATATTGCAGTCCATCCATATCCCTCTACAAGCGGTTTAACCATTAAAAAAACAGTAAGTATTTAAAAATAAAGACAGCATGCCACAAAAGCTTATCAAATTGCACACATGAAAGCAAGATTCACAAGCAGATGGAAGCTGGCAACTCACGTGACCGTCTAGTCCAGGTAGCAGTTCACCTCCGAGGCAGCACTAGCTTCTGGCTGCTCTACCTGCGCAGGTATGCTCCCAGGATGGACCCCTCAAGGCACGCCTATACCTGGCCCGCCAGCGCCAGCCACACCATAGAGCACGAGGCTGGCTGCGACACTAGTGGGCGAAAACCTTGCCGTACCTCTAACCGAACTACGTGTTTCTATGTTCCAACACTTTACATCTGCCGTGAATATTCTCGCAAGGTATGGCCTAGATGGAACCACTCACTTATAACAGAATATAAAAAATATTATATACGTTAAGTAACATACCTGTGCGAACCAGTTAATAAAAAAATATAGTGAACGCAATAAACTTCAAAACTAAACCAAGTTACTTATTACGAATAACGGCCAGTTTCACATAAATCATTGCACAAACCAATATATTCCGTTTCAATTATTGTTGGAACGGAAGTGAAAAAGCATTAACTGCGCATGTTATTTTGTTACAGAGGCATCCAGAAAAATCAAGTTCATTTGAAAACTATTAAATCCCTGCCATACGAAATTGGCTACTTTTAAGAAGTGCAAAGTACTAACAGCATGAAATAAGAATCACGTAAGTACCTCAAAACTTGAAGAGCGTTCGTGTGAAATAAAAAAAAAAAGCTATCAGATATGAACTGTATTTCTAGTACTTTCACTTAGAAATTTATGTAATCAGCGACCAAAAAAAATCGAGGTCTAAAAAGTATTAATGCATCACTTACTAGTTCAGACTTAAAAATTGGCTTTTTGAATATTTCCCTTTTTTATTTAACTTTCTATCCGTAACATTTTTTTGGCACACTTCAGAATGCACATACATTAAAACGTTAGAAATATACACGCTTAATTTTGTGAACCTAACGTTAACAGTTAGATTTAAATCTGAGGCAAGATTGCAACCGTGTTTATACATCGTTGAAATAAACTTCAATTTTAATTTTACGCAACTTCGCGTTTACGATTTTTATCCTGTATTAAACGCTTTCAGAAAAGCAGTATTCAATCCTTATCACTGAAATTATATTTTAGTTCTCATTCTATACAGAAAAGTCCATACAATTACTTGTATCATTTTTATACACACCAATAAAATAGCAACTAGCATGACCGGCCTGCCACATATGGGGCATAGAATCACGCCACACGTACTTTTCAGTCTCTCTCAATTCACAATGACGCACGCCCAGCATAGTCGCTACTTCTCAAGCCACATTGCCCGTGTGCAAACAGCACACTGCTTACTCAACCGAGCGCCATTACGTGCTGGCACATTTGCACGCTATCCAATGTGTGAACTAAGAGATCATTACGTCCCATCGAAAATGCAAAATTACACTATTAAGACTTCGGGTTGAAGGATATAGCCAATAGGAACGGAGGGGTGTGCACGAGACAGCACCCAACAACAATGAATAATTCTCATATTCGCCACTAAATGCGTAACTTACTCACCCAACATTTCTAACTACTGTGAACTCACACACTCCATCGCGCACAGCACTGACACAGCACAACCGCACGGCGCGACGCGACTGACTCAAGTGACGGAGCGGCAGCCGGCGCCGGTCGAGACGAGTCTGCCGCAGTGCAGGCGACCCGCGCGCCCCTGGCGGCGACTGGCGACAGCAGCGCCCCCGCCCCTCCCCGCCAGACGGCCCCCACCTCCCCTACCGCCGGCCGTCTGGGTCTTTCAACCCGGCCACCATTGTGCTCCGCGCCGCGAATACCTCCCTCCCCTCCGCCGGCGCGAGGCCGCGGCCCAGCCCTGCGACAATCCCGACCACGTTGCCTCCCGCTTCGAGGAAGCCGCGCTCGCAGCTCACCCGCTGGTCGATACCACTCGCTTACCACGAACCGCTATCTTTCTGCCGCCCATGTGGATGCCGTTCCGTGAACCACCGAGCGGGGCGTGACTCCTTCCACTAGCCCGAACGCCAAACACAATGCGTAGTCACTCCTGCAGTTCAACTTGAACTGTCCAAGTGTGGCCGACAACGTTCCTCGCCGTCATTTACAAAAATAACTTCACACTTTTAGCTCACGTGTCTGACTACCATTTCCACTTGCGTGAATTTCAAAAATGTCGATGAGAGAATTATCCGCTAAGCTGCATGTTCCAACGCATTTGTGTTATCTGCAATACGCACGACGTAGTGACGTCACTTACAGAAATATTGGGGAGGTGTACATTTCTAGATGAGCTCGCTCGCACTTCACGTACGACAAATACATAACACACATCGCATGATAAGACTTAACAACAATCGTGTTCCTTCACACAATTTATATCAGCGATAAGCAATACCACAGTAACTGTCTTTATAAAAACGTTTCTCTATCAACTGTTTCATATTCCACAGCTATGCCTTAATAGTTATAACAGGCTTCATTACTTAAGCATAATATGACAATCGCTACTTTCGAACTAATTGCGGCTTGATTATATTCTTTGACATAATCCAACGATTTCATACGCCATGAAAAAGTTTTATTCCTGTTACTGGGTGATTTGTGAGCGCGAAGAACGCAGCAATTAACTAACAATCCGTGCTGCCGACACCCCGTACGCCTTGGGAAGCCAAACTGAAACACAAAGGTCCTAAGATCAAACAGCGAGCGGAAAGGAACGCGCTGGTAGCACTTCATTATTCAGAGATTCCACAATGAACGTCAGATATTGGGTTAAATTTATCTGAAATAACGAACAAAATAAATGTTGTAAATATTTGTACGTCAGCGTTAAGAACATCGGCAGTTCCAAATTTTGGAGGGTGGACAAAATTCTGGAAACTTATAATAAAAATGCCATCTCATAAAAATGTTTTTTATTTAACAAAAATGTACTAAATAGTGTGCTATGTTATTTTTTAAACATAACATGAGGCAATGTGACAACAGCTCTATTCTTAAATGTAATAAATGTAACAAAACATGGCAAAAAAGTTTTTGGTTGTCGATACCTGTCTTTCTAATGGGAGAAACTTGTGTTTTGGGTTCAACGGACGGGGGTGCGTAGAAACAAATTTGTGGCAAACACCTACGATCATCGCTAGACAAATCGGCATCAAAAAAACCATATCGACACAACTGAACATTGAAACACGCATTAAAAAAACAAGTGCCACAAAGAAGGAAAATACTTTATACTCTCTCATACTTGGCTCAGGATCTACCACTGTCACGATAGCGAAAGCCTACTGTGATATATTGGCACGGAGTGCCACTCTACGAAACATAAAACATAGAAGATGCCACACTTGGCACAAACGCCCTGCTTTCTCAACCCGCTGAACGCCCAATTAATAGCACCCCTAAAGCAGGTCTCATTCGCGTTTCTATAAGCTGATTTCCACCGAGTTTCAAGACTCGGCATCTGTGTACAAACTACACAACCGACGCAAACCTACACGCATGCGAACAATAAGAACGCACACGACATTGTCAGTTTATGAACTACGAAAGAGTAAACCACAAGAACTAGCTGACTTAAAAGTTCTTACAAACAGGAATTATTTTTGAGCTGTTTGGGACTTACTGAAGTTGTGCTTGTTCTATAGGCCTTACTTATACCAGTGATTTATTCAAAACTTGTAGTACGTGCTACTTGATAAATTAGTGTGACAAAGTCCCATTTCGCACTTTGTACAGATACATTACCCTCCCGAGCTGCCAGTTGCCATTGAAAGGTAAACTGTCCAAGCAGCCCGTGGCCTCTAGAGCGAGGCATACGGCCATGATGGCGTGCGGTAGCGATGACTTCTTGTACTTTCACATCGCTGAAAACTTTTTGCGCGATCATTGCAAGATGAGGAATGCAACCTTGTATATTGAAACAAAAATTAATTTCAATCACCATACTCATAGTCATGTGTCATTTCCGTATAAAATCAACATTTTTTTTATTTTATTAATGGAATTAATTTAATATTCCATTTAGATTTTTACTGTCATATATGAATGTTTATGATGTTTTACCTATGGTCTAGCGTAATGCTAAAGACGCAATGGACAGAGGGCAAATATAAATTTTGTGTTTTGCAACGAAAACGTTTTAAGTAATTTGATTTTACCTTTCAATTTATTTTTCGAGACCACGCTGAACTCTCAGCCTGTAAATGTTAGAGTTTGAATTTCCTTGTTTCACGTCATTATGGTAACTATACGTTTTCTTTTGACGTGACAACGTCTAATAAATCGATGAACGCCGGCTGCACACACGAAAAAGTGTCCCGTAACGCACATTGTCCCACTACGGATGTCCAACTACGGATGAGTCCTGTTATGCTCATTATACGCATGCGTCGCATCTCTCTTCCACTCGATTGGAACAACCATCGATTTGACTTTTCAATCATATTTTCGTCGTTTGAATGATTAATTTTATGTAATTTAACGATCGTCCACCGATTTTCAGCACAATCGGTATGGTTATTTAAAAGTAATGTTGAATATTCAAATACGTTTTTAACGAACAATGGTGTTTTACAGTTACATATAATAATTCAAATTACACCCGGGATCTTTTGCACAATGTTTTAAAAAAATATTGTAACAAATTATAAATAAGTTTGGTGTATTTGGGATGCGTATTTGTTATTAAATCGTGTTATAAAAACGAAATAATATTATTCCCCTACCATGCTGCTATCTACGGTGACGGACGCGAACCGCATGAAACGCGATATCTATCCGCTATCGTGAGAACCAGGCACGGCGAGTGCAGTAATAATAGGTTGTTACAATTGACTAAAGAATTATGGTGATTCATATAATTTATGACATATATTTGATTACAGTTTATTTATATGAAAACTTGTTCATAATTATATTTAAACTTTGCAGCTAAACACCAGTTTTTAAAATTAATTACAAGTAATCTAGACGTGAACTGTTTCGTCGACTGTTTATAAAGTGAAGTGAAAAGTTAATGTGGTTTTCATTGCTTATTACAACAACAATTTCGGCAATAAAGGTTAATTATTCTTGCATTTTAAAAATCTGATTACTAGTATAATTTCAAGTATTTATTCTTTTGTTACTAAAATAAAAATGATTCACTTTTATTCATAAAAGTATGCTATCATTTCATCAATGCTTTGTTATGACGTCACGTTGAACTATCGTCCGTAAACCGACTTTACAGACAACCAATTTTTTTTTAAGTGTAATTTTGGTTACCTTTTTTAACGTCTTCTCTGTCAATTACAAGAAAAGACTCTTAAGAAAAATAGTACCAAGATGTTGATGGAATAATTGGTCAAGTATGGTATAAACTTAAATCAACATAACTCAATATTTTACACAGTGGCTGAAAGAACCAAGTAGAATTTTATGTGATTTATAATTTCCAGCCCTCGACTAATTTTAGGCGAGTTGTAAAGGCCTGCTACATTTCCTAGTGACCCCGATGTATTAGCTCCCCAATCAGCAGAGATACGTGATCGCTGATTATTACAACGAATAACTAAGTTGATACTATCGATTAATAGCTACTAAATCGGTTCAATATTACTTCAATTAAACCTTCTGAACTTATTAAGTTAGCAGACTCAATAGCTTCTCAGTTCCAGAAGTCCTCTTGTTTTGAGAGTTTTGATACTAAAAAACCAACTGAGCCAAATAAATATACGGAAAGTTAGAGTAATAGTTAATAAATTACATAAAAGTTGCTTTAACGACGTTAAATAGTTTGAAATAAATCAACATACTTTGGATCACGTGTGTCCATCTTGCAGTATAAATATATAGATTTACATTACTGCATTGTGAAATTAAATGCCTTGTATTAAAATTGTTTATAGTAAAAAAGGGTATGTATCTTATGCTTATTGATTTTATGAGTAAACCGCCTAGCGTTTGTGTATGTTGTGACACTACCAACCAGATTAAATACTTCGTTTATATTTTTACTGATTTACATGTAATCTATTCATTGGAAAGTGAAACCAATAGTGATCCAGACTATTTTATTTCCAGGCAGATGACACTGCACACCAGTCATGCCACCATCTTATCTTATGTGTTACAAAACAACTGGCATTTGTTTTCAACGGAGGCACAGATGTAACACAATCTGTATATGTTTCACAAGCCGATAGTGACTTTAGAACAGTGGTAGAGGTGGGTTGTTACAGCAATTTTCGGTATCTGTTCCAACCTAATACTGATACAGTAATGTACCTAGTAACAAGTCCCATGAAGCAACAAAGCTCCGCGTACGCAGACCGTGCGACCGGAAGGAGAATCTGATACATTATTTATCACGCCCGGTAATTCTCTACCTCTGTTACTCTCATGCCCGCCTGATACAGCCAGTATCAATAAGTTCAACATTCACTGCAGTTCGTCCTGGCCGTGTATCACCATGTACATTGTTGCGGGCTGTCATGCTTTGTAGTTAGTATCTTTATAGTGAAATAAGGAATGGATAAGTGCACGAAAAAGACTTCATTTGTGTGGAATTTTTTTACGGAAAATAATGAGTTTGCTAATTGTAATTTGTGTAAACAAAAACTGAGTTATAAATCATCATCGACTAATCTGAAGAAACATTTGAAACGTAAACATTGATATAGTATGCTCACTAATGTACGTATCTGTTTTTTTTATTTTTAATTTTTGATAAAATCGTAATCTTTTAATGTATGAAAACACTAGTTACTAATTGTTTTCGAAAAAAAAAAGTCCTAATGTTGATTACATCTGTTATTAGTGTCAACTGAGAATTTATTTGCATTTTCATAGCTGTTAGGTGCACAAATATAAATATTATATCTTGTATTAATATACTTTTTAATATTAAAATTTCATTAGTTTTATTATTGTACGAGTCTGTGCACGCACTGCGCTCTGAGCGTACTTTGATGTGGGACAATAACCAAACGACTCGTAACAATTTCGCTTTGCGCCTCTCCTTCAACGCCTTCCCCTGCGCTTCCTCCCCTACATTATTTCCCTTCTTTATCCCTTATTCGTCGTTCCTGCTCCCTCCCCTTTCACAAGCTCCGCCCAAGTGACCGTCATCTGCGATCGGGTTCTGCGCACATTGGCCGTGGTTTGTTCCAGGCGAATTCTGAACTGATACTAAAGTACCTGATACTTTTCAAGTGTACTCGTTTGCCGTTTATGATACAGGCGCGTATCAGTGCCAAAGTATCATGTTGATACTTTTCGACCCACCTCTAAACAGTGGGTTGCTGCAAGACAAGAGTTCCAACCATATGGCACAGCGCGAGTGTTCATGAACTACGGAATGAGTCAAAGCCACCATCAAATGGTGAAAGCTGTGATTAATTTTGTTTTACTGGTACAAATGTAAAATGAAATATACAACATAATGCCAATCCGTACTTCCTTCGTTAGTGGCATATCTTTTTAACTGTTTCACCTTCCTGAAAACTAAAAAGAAATTTGTCACCGCTTGCACCATATGTATGGAGACTTTTGTGACAACTGTAGACTGGCGTGTCTAAGGCAGGGCTGTCACTG
The DNA here is from genome assembly GCF_032445375.1 of Bacillus rossius redtenbacheri. Taxonomy (NCBI): domain Eukaryota; kingdom Metazoa; phylum Arthropoda; class Insecta; order Phasmatodea; family Bacillidae; genus Bacillus; species Bacillus rossius. Next base: position 69,348,812 of record NC_086334.1, read on the forward strand.
CATAGTGTCCTAGAGTGTCTCGTGCTCTCGTCCCTATCATTTACATGTTTACACACTTCGTTATAATATGCGTTTTCACAATACTTTAATGTATGATAAATTTAAAAAAAGGTAAAATTAAATTGGTTACCTAATTATGCTTTGAAATTTGCAGAATCGCCAGTATGCTAAAACTACTTAAAAATGGTAATTCAAAGACCAAAAGGTCCCACTACAATTCTGAAAGTCTGTCACAACGAAACTAAAATGTTAATTAGGCGCATAAATTGCCCGTGCTTGACCGTATTACTATTGCTCGATTCTACAAGCTTGTCTATACAATAGCGTGACTAGATGCTAGCAGTCTGGCTGTAGCTAGTGCGACAGCGTTAGGGCCGACACTGGATGCTGAATCGAACGTCTAGTCGCCTCTACTAGCGAGTGGTACAACACGCGACCATGGGACTGTTTAACATTGTAATAGTGCGAAGTCTTAAACAAGTTCAATGCATAAATAAGTGTACGTCTAACATAAATGTGTTTGCGCGCAGCTCAGCTGTAACCATAGTAATCCCTGACTGACTGCTCCAAAAGGCACGTGGACACCAACCACAAAATAGTTTTCTCAGTGCAACAATAAAACTGTACCACTTTGGCAGTCATGTGGTAGTTATTAGTTCCCCCGCCCCCTGTTAAAGGGTAATTGTTCGTGTAATTAATGGTTTCCGCAGTTCATAAAGAATCATAAATTATCAAACGAAGATTACACTGCCCAGTAAAACAAAATTTGTAACTAAACAAAAGAAATTTTTGGTAACCAGATGCCAAGAATTTTTTTTTTGTAAAGTAGATACAAGAAAAATGTTGTAAATTCTACAGCATATAATTGGGGAAATACAAAGAAAATGTATTTCTAAAAAGGTGTTTGTATGGTTTCAGTACTTATCACTGAGAAACTGGAACAGTGGAAAATGTTAACAAATTGCAATACATCGTCCGGATGGTATTTAACATTAGGATCGGCAATGAGCACATATTTCAGAGTCCACTAACCTTGGTATGAGAGCTTACGCACGTTCTGTATCCATACAAAAAAAATTGTAATACTACCATTAGTTTTCTTGTATGTAGTTGTAAAGATGTCATGTGTTTCAAAACACATGTAACCTCACAAATATTTTTAACTGTGTGGTTGGCATTAGTAATGTTCCCCTGAAACACCCGAAGCAGCTGTGCCGTCATCAGTGCGACTAATGCAGCCCGAGGTGTTGGCTACCGAGGATCAGCGAACAACGAAGACAGTGGCCTTTCCAAACGAACCACCGACAATTGCATCACCTCAAGGCCGAGAGTCAGTCTCACACGAACATGTGTCTGCAGTTTGAATCAATATTGGAACTACTTTTGTGCAAGATTGTAAATAGCCGTAATGTTTGGTGAAATTCGACTTAATAATCCATTAGGAGTACTTATTGTTAATAAGAATGGCTTCAAAACAAAAAATTCCACTCTGCGAACAAGGTCTAGTGTATACCCCAACCTACCACCTAACTCAGCTGAGAATAATGCTCCGTATCATTCGAAACAAGTAGACAAGCCATATTTTAAGTTTGATTCTAAAATGGAAATCGTAGCATGGTTTCAAAGAATCTTTCTCATTGAATTTATTCAGTACAACCAGCCACCAGAAAAAACCGTTCGCCAGACAAATTTATAAAACTACATGCCCACACTGTAGTTTGACTACCACTGTACATGTGCGCTTTCAATGTTACTGACCTCGCCTGGACAAAGATAGTACGGAAGATCCGAACCCACAATACAGCTGGAGAGTTGCTGACAGTTACTGCAGCTGACAAGAATCCGTAAATGCTATGACATGTCGACTCTGGAATAAATACTGCCTAATGAAAATATATGTGCAGGAGTTTGTAATTTAATTACGCGAGGACACAACTCGGATGACAAAGGCGATTCCACTGAGCAATAAACGTGCATCTACAGTGACAATTCTTGTTTAGGCTAATTACTAATTAGCCATTGTAAATATCCTATTTTAATTCCAGCTTAAGGGCCATAATTTTTTGCGTTTTTAGGTATATTTCGAAGAAAGACTACTTAACTATTGTAGCCATTACCATGGTGCGACTTCCGGAAAAATTGTATATGGTTTTTCGTTTCATGGTCCATAGAACCCAAAAACCATCGTCAAATAATATTTTATGTATAATTTTTATTGACACTGTAACTTCCGTAAATTTGCACCAGTCACTTCCGAACTGATACTTAAAATATAGTAATGGAAAGTATCGGTTGAGTTCGTTAATGGGCAAAATTCGATTACACGGGCGGGGTGGAAAGGTTTTCTGAAAAACAGAAAAATCGCTATAACTCCCATATGACGAATATCGCTTCCGTTTGTACGTATTATAACTTGTAGCAGTAACAACGAAAACTTTTATATGAATACATTTTTGGTACAACCAACCATAACTGCAAGGGGTGGAAAAAAAACAAGGTTTAGAGGACAAAAATATGCATCTCTCACTTAGTAGTGACACAATCGAATCCCTTTAAATTGTTTGTAAATCTTATAATTTTAACCTAAAACTTTTGTTAGACACTTTTAATAAGACGAACCATTGCTGCAAGGAGTTTAAAAAAACGGGTGGAGATAAAAGTCAGTTTCCGTACCATGTACGGTATTAAATCCGTTCTTATTTATTATGAAATCTTAAAATATTATCTACAACTTTCGCCAAAAATATTTTTTTTATTTGACCAACCATTACTGATAGGGTTGTAAAATAACAGGGGTTGAAACACAAAAAATTAATAACTCCCTTAGTAAGTACACTATCAAATCCGTTCAAACAGTTTGTAAACCTTACATATTACCTAAACATTTGTCTGAAACAATTTTTGTTACAACCAACCACTACTGGTAAGGGTGAATTATGCACGTGGACAAAATACATTTTTATCCCCTTATTAAGTATAGGTAAAATGTTATAACGCAGACGAAAAAGAAAAAAAATGGTACTTGGGATTTTGTAAGTAATTTTAGCTATATTTGGGGCCCTATCAAAATATTTTTTTATATCGTCTCTACTTTTTTGACATAAGTGTGAAAAAAAAAGAAGTAAAACCGCCTGCTTGACTCAAGCCACTTTGTCACAGGAATACCCCAGGATGTAAACCCCATTTCACATTTCAACACTTGAACTAAATTTGAGGTCTGTGAGTTTTAGCCGTGCAGGATAGATCGAAGTTGATAAAAAATGAGTTCCAGTAGAACAAGTTGTGTAAATCATCCTTATGTGTATCTACATATGCGGAGAATACACATTGAAATATAGCAAAGACTGTTAGTGAAAGAGAGGTTATCATGGATACTTTGGTGTTAAGCTCGGTGATAGGATAAATCCTGGGCACCGCATCAGGTTTGTAAAACTTGTACAGAATATTTACGCCACTGGAATAGCGGGAAAACAAAAAAATTTAAATCAGCATACCGATGGTTTGAAGAGAACCCAAAAACCACATCGATGACTGTTATTTCTGTAACTTTCTGGAATCAAACAACCGTAGAAAGTGGACTCATTCTGATTTAGTCTCTGTCAGACGCCCGGTCCCTCACTCAGAGGAATTACCCATCCCAGCATTTCACCAACTTCCAGAACTTTCCCAAGACGAGTGTTGTCCCTATACCCAGCCTCCTGATACTAATGAAGGAGACGGTGATGAGGGGATGTCAACAATTCCTCACCATTTCAACCAGGATGAGTTAAATGACATCAGAGATCTTAAACTGTCAAAAGAAGCTTCAGAATTACTGGCTTCCAGGTTGAAGGAAAAATATTTACTGGAACAAGGAACCAAAATTACTTTTTACCATACAAGAGAAAAATAAAATCTTGTATTTTGTCACGATATTTGAGGACTCCTGGAAAAAATTAGTCTTCCTGAATATTTTCCAGATGATTGATGCCTATTTATTGATAGCTGAAATATGGTTCAAAACAAATTTCTCACTTAACGGCAATGAAAGAAACATATAGGACCATAGCTTTGGTCTTGGAGAAGATAAGGTATCGCGAAAATCAATGGGTGACTTGTGTGGACTTAAAAATGGTAAACTTTCTCCTCGTACAGCAAAGTGGCCACACCAAAAATTCTTGTCTCTTGTGCCTCAAGGACAGCAGAGACAAAACACACCACTGCATTAGACAAGAGTCGCGTAAGAGAGAAGACATGATCGTTGAAGAAAAAACTATATTCTTAAAAATTTCAAATCCCTTGGGTGCAACATGACATGTGTAGGGAGGAGGCCTAGCACAAAGGAGCCGATAAAGCATTTCTTAAATATATAATTAACATTACTAATAAACGTCATTGTAACCTAATATTAACGTATACGGACATAGGAAGAGGCATGAGTTCTGGAAGAGAAGCTACAAACATAATGAATGAGGCGACAACGCAATGATGCCAACCTTCGACCCCGACCGGCACTTTCGACTTTCCTATTGACATTGCTTCTCAATGTGTGTCTAGTGAGGGCGCATCCCGGCCTCTACCAATACGCCTATCTCGCCTCTCGTGATATGTTATCTGCGAGTTCCCACAATGCCGCCTGCAGCGAGCCCTGACACCCCCGCGCTAGGCCAGCTCTCCTGGGTCCTCTTGCACGTTTACATCAGTCACTCATTAGGGATCAGCACTCCTGGGTTCCTCTTGCACATTTACACCAGTCACTTATTAGGGATCAGCACTCCTGGGTCCTCTTGCACGTTTACATCAGTCACTCATTAGGGATCAGCACTCCTGGGTTCCTCTTGCACATTTACACCAGTTACTCATTAGGGATCAGCACTCCTGGGTTCCTCTTGCACATTTACACCAGTCACTCATTAGGGATCAACACTCCTGGGTCCTCTTGCACATTTACATCAGTCACTCATTAGGGACCAGCACTCCTGGATCCTCTTGCACGTTTACATCAGTCACTCATTAGGGATCAGCACTCCTGGGTTCCTCTTGCACATTTACACCAGTCACTTATTAGGGATCAGCACTCCTGGGTCCTCTTGCACGTTTACATCAGTCACTCATTAGGGATCAGCACTCCTGGGTCCTCTTGCACGTTTACATCAGTCACTCATTAGGGATCAGCACTCCTGGGTCCTCTTGCACGTTTACATCAGTCACTCATTAGGGATCAGCACTCCTGGGTCCTCTTGCACGTTTACATCAGTCACTCATTAGGGATCAGCACTCCTGGGTCCTCTTGCACGTTTACATCAGTCACTCATTAGGGACCAGCACTCCTGGGTCCTCTTGCAGGTTTACATCAGTCACTCATTAGGGACCAGCACTCCTGGGTTCCTCTTTCACATTTACACCAGTTACTCATTAGGGATCAGCAGTCCTGAGTTCCTCTTGCACATTTACATCAGTCACTCATTAGGGACCAGCACTCCTGGGTTCCTCTTGCACATTTACACCAGTCACTCATTAGGGATCAACACTCCTGGGTCCTCTTGCACATTCACATCAGTCACTCATTAGGGACCAGCACTCCTGGATCCTCTTGCACGTTTACATCAGTCACTCATTAGGGATCAGCACTCCTGGGTTCCTCTTGCACATTTACACCAGTCACTTATTAGGGATCAGCACTCCTGGGTCCTCTTGCACGTTTACATCAGTCACTCATTAGGGATCAGCACTCCTGGGTCCTCTTGCACGTTTACATCAGTCACTCATTAGGGATCAGCACTCCTGGGTCCTCTTGCACGTTTACATCAGTCACTCATTAGGGATCAGCACTCCTGGGTCCTCTTGCACGTTTACATCAGTCACTCATTAGGGATCAGCACTCCTGGGTCCTCTTGCACGTTTACATCAGTCACTCATTAGGGACCAGCACTCCTGGGTCCTCTTGCAGGTTTACATCAGTCACTCATTAGGGACCAGCACTCCTGGGTTCCTCTTGCACATTTACATCAGTCACTCATTAGGGATCAGCACTCCTGGGTCCTCTTGCACATTTACATCAGTCACTCATTAGGGACCAGCACTCCTGGGTTCCTCTTGCACATTTACATCAGTCACTCATTAGGGACCAGCACTCCTGGGTTCCTCTTGCACATTTACATCAGTCACTCATTAGGGATCAGCACTCCTGGGTTCCTCTTGCACATTTACACCAGTTACTCATTAGGGATCAGCACTCCTGGGTTCCTCTTGCACATTTACATCAGTCACTCGTTAGGGATCAGCACTCCTGAGTTTCCCCTTGGTTCAGTTACCCATCAGGGCCTTACAATGAGGTTATAACAATGCATTTTGGGACTGCACAACTTGTACTTTTAATGAATCATGAATATATTGGCTGTTTAATATTTCACGTTACATGCATTAGACAAGCACAAGGCACCAACTATGTGTACTGGTACTTAACCAGTGAATCTCTAAAAGGCGCTTCCTAGCAACGATATAAACGCAGTTCACAGCTACTGTCGACATTTGTGGTGGGATCTCTAACGAGATGGATGCATACTAGGATCAATAAATGTAGACAACAATTATCAATTATACCCATGGGCTTGCGGACGGTAATGTAAGGAATAACAAGGATTGAACCGAAAACCTTCTCCAACACGAGAGTCAAGCCTGCGTCACTGTAAGTAGTCTCTTTTTATAAGTTATGTGGGATTGTGTAATTGGAAGTTGTTGAATAAAAAATTTACCTAAATTTCATCTCTGTCCGATCATTCAATGTATTTTTTATTCCTAGCTTCACAACACAGCCATTACCACCATTAGCAGTTCATCGGTTAAGTTCAGAACATGCCTTGTTGGTTACTAGTGCTTGGCCTAGCTCCCTCTAACGCATGTAGCTCGAATTTGGTACATTCTAATTATATATATGTTATGTTTGTATGTACGTGTATTTAAATTGTCTATGATGATTGTACCTTTAATAAAACAATACGCTACACAGGTTGTAGAAAAATAACAAGACGAATTTAAGTTTAAATGTGAATTCTCTGCTGAATGCTCTAGTTCCGCTACCAAAATGAGCTAGCATAACAAAAAATTATTTAATTATTTTATCGAGTCCGTCCAAAATAGTTGTACATTTTTTTTTTTTAATAATTGCGCCACCAAGCACGGGGCAAATACATTTAATTAATGTTTAGCTTATGGGAGTAAATGGGTATGTTATTTACATATGCATTTTCACTGACGGCACAACACATAATCTACCTAGTCTGTCTCAAGCTTATTAGCAAATGGCGCCCCCTGATGGTAACATTAAAATTCTTGTGATATATACCAAAGATAATTGAAATAGTTTTAATGTGTTTTAATTTGACTATTTTTATAATACCATAAAATAATGTCTCTTTATAGTATTATTACAGTTGATGTATATCAGAACGAAAAAAAAATTACCAATACTAAGTACCAGTTATTATATCACAGGATAAATTATTTTTGTATTCGGTGACTGTTAATAATTGCGAACCATGGTCGAACAAATAAAAAAAATAGTATTTAATGATATAAAAAATTGTGAGGAAAAGAAATTGGTGTACTTCATTAAGTTTCCTCAGCTAATGCTCTTTTCAAAATACAACAATAAAATTTATTTCTAAAATCTCATTCCAAATTTTCCTTACGCCGAAACATGGACAGCGCTAAAAAGAACTATTTTGTTTCGATTTAAAAAAAAGTTTCGTTTAATTATTATCGATAATACTCTGGAAATTCTACGAAAATGCTCGAGACAATGAACTGGCGAAATTTATTTCTTTAAAATAATTCGAAATATTATTTTGGAATAATCTAAAAGTTTCCAGAATGTTTGCGAATGCACGTAAGCCTGTAGGCCAACTCGCGCAGGCAGTCAGCACACGGCTCGAGGCACAGGCCCGCCGCTGGCGCCTCGTCAGGCCGTACTGAACAGACCGAACATGGCCACGTGCAAAATCAAACATGCCAACATCAAAAATTGAGTTTTAAAAAAAGATAACATAATTTTCTTTAACATAATGACTTTAAAAAAGCGTCATTTTACCTACATTATTAGTTCAGAATTTATGGCATTACTGAGTAACGTATTGAGTATAATTGCAAAATATTATACTTTGAAATTTTATTTTTGAAAATGTTGACTTATCTTGGTAGAAATGAAATCAGCATGGCTGACGTGTGCATGAGTGTATATTTTTGCAATCGAAACTGAAAATGAGATTTTCAACACCCATACTTTGCGGCTATGCAGTTTTTGTTTTAAACAAAACTTGAACAAAATGTTTTGGTTGTTCAGTGACACCTCGCATACCGAGCAACACCACGTGCTGCTCAGTCTGCACTCACCGTGGACTGACCTTGACCTCTCAGCGGCCCGCAGACGGCTGCACGTCCTGCAACAACACCACCATCATGAGCTTCCCAGCGACAGCCACGCTTCGGCCCATCAGCCACCAGCACATTGCGCAAGCACATCCCAACACTAATTCCCTCGGCAACAAGTATCATTAACAAAATGTGGGAAACATTTTTCCGAATATCATTGAACACTCGTGTTACGACAAGCTGCAGTGAAAGAGTTGCCGCATCAGGCTGGACCGCCACGTGGCCCCGAGAGGCTGGTGCCGTCCGTTATGCGAGCCCTGCTGGCGCTTCTAGCGCGGTGGACTGCCGCGCTGAGAGAACGAGTGGGAGTGGGGGGTTAGATACTCACAGTATCACGCTACAATTATTCATGTATTGTTTGGGTTTTGTTTACAACATTTATCGACAAGATATTTGTCATGCACATTTTCTGTGGCAGCATAATGCTATACATCTGGAATTTAAAGCTATCGCCATTTTAAAGAACCGTTGAGACGATAAACAAATTGCGATTACCAGCAAGGTGAACTGGCCACCCGCCTGAACGTAACTATGTGAGACTCGAACTGGTGAAGAGTTCCTCTTGAGATCCCGTTCTCGGTGGCCAGAACTAAAATAACTAATGTTTTTTACGAATCATTTCAAGAACTAAATCAAATGAATCGTTCTGCCCATCACTATTCTGCACCAGCAGCTCTACAGACGCGCAGAGGCTGCAGTACAACAAGGGCCTCTGCGCATGCGCGAGTGGTGGAGAAACACAACCCACAACAGCACACAAGGTATAGGATCGTCATACAATAAGTGGCTAACTCACACCTTACTCGAGCAGCAACGTCCATTAATTAATCAGCAGCTTCATTGTACGAAGGTTTCGCTCGTATGTCGAACTCGTCCCAGGGAAATCGGAGGGGCCCCCTCATTTCAAAGTGTCCATGGTCTATATTGTATGAATGCTCTGTGGAAAGCCCCCCCCCCCCCACCCGCCAACAATTTGAGGGGGAGGTGCAAACCCCCAAAGGTGAATATTGGACTTAAAATAATTTTCGCAACCGATATGGATTATGGAGTGTTCTTAGGTGTAGTGAGTGTCTTGTATGGCATAGCAAGCATAGGATACCTTTAAGACTCCTCTTCACGCTGTGTACCGGGGTCAGTCGCCTGGTTATTTAATGATCATGAATTAACAAATTTTGAATCAACAAGATTTACCATTTATTTTAGGGGTTTGAATTTCAGGTTTTAACAGCCCAGATGTTTGTTTATATTTTAAAAAAAAAAACCGCGTGTTTGGTAACGGAATGAACATGATTGACAACAATAAAAATGTCCCACTAGACTCCCAAACCAGATGCAATAAATTTGATTTCAAGTCCAGAAGCCTGTAAACGTGGAGGATATGAGCGTGGAAGCTGAACTCTCGCCCTTACGCGCGCGGGTGCAGACCACTGTACAATAGCGGCTAACACTGCTCAGGGCTTCGAACCTCTTCTCTAAGTTAGTCCTTGTGCTATTACCAACACGTATGATCTAAAGGTATGCTTTGCATTCCAGCGATAATTTTTTTTCGATAACCTAAACATCGTCATTTTGCATACTTACATCTGGTGATGGAATGTACACCCCTTATAAGAAATTTGATGATTGAGAAAGGGCATGTTTACATTGGCTTCTCCTCATGCAGAGTGAAGGACTACATAGTAGCCACGCGCTGCTACAAATGTCAGGGTTATGGTCATACAGCTATTAAATGTCGAGGCCAACTGACATGCTCTGCATGTGGGGAAACTGGACATAAGTTCAGTGAATGTAAGGATAAAGATCAAGGAAAATGTGGTAACTGTAAAAGGGTAAAGAAAGATTATAACCACAGAGTCGATTCATTCGATTGTCCGAAGTATCAAAAAGCTCTGTCAAGGGAACTTGACAGAATCGATTATGAATAGTTGCCCTCCCTTAAATATGGGCCAAATCAACTTACAAGGCTCTTCAGTCGCTTCGGTGGAGATTAGCAAAACAGCCCAAGAAAAGAACCTGGATATAGTTCTCATCCAAGAACCATATGCCATAAGAGAAAAAATCTTGGATATTCCAGGAAAATTGTTTTATAATGGACCAAAACCAAAAGCAGCAATTTGGATTAGAAATCCAAACCTACCAGTGCTTAAAATGACATCAGTCTGCTGCTAACACCATGTTTGCGTCTGCATTGAACTTGGTTCGTACAAACTTTTTATGGTGTCATCATACGTTCAGTTTTCCGACGCTACAGAGATACATTTGGAAAAATGGGATAAGATACTACAACTAGTAAGAGGTGAGAGAATCGTCATTGGGGCAGACGTCAATGCAAAATCAGATATGTGGGGCTCGCCCTACATAGTTGAAAAAATGTATTAAGGTGTCACAATACATAGTGTAAAATAACCTAATGGTTCATAACGTACCTGGAACAATGGCAACATATATATCACCAGCCTGCGACGCGGAAACGTTTATTGGCGTGACGATCACAAGTATGAAATTAAGAGATAGCGTGGAAAACTGGGAAGTAACTGAAGACATTACTAGTGACCACAGACTAGTAATATATCAAATAAGGAATGAAAAAGAACAAGTGATATATGCAGACAACAACAAAAGATATGGATGTCAAAATATAAACTGGGAGAAATTTGATAAAGCACTGATCAATGAGATGATCCATTACAAGGAAATTAGAAATGGAAACCCTCAAAATGATGCACCCCTGCTGACAGAAGCTATACAAAGGGTATGTGACAAAAACCTACATGTGGTAGAAAAGAGAAATCATGAAAGACATGGATGGTGGACGGAGGAGTTGGAGAGACAAAGAAGGATAGTCAGGCAAAGGCGCAAGAAATTCAAAAGAGAATACAACCAAGAACGAAAAACAGTTCTGATCGACTTTACAGAACCAAAAGGGAATATAAAAATCTGGTCAAAAGAGTAAAACGAGAATCATGGATGAGACTGGTGACTGAAGAGGGGAACAATAATCCATGGGGATTGGTTTACAAGCTATGTGCAAACAAAATTAAGAACCCCATTGAAATGCCTGGGTTGATCATAAATGGTATTCAGACTACCTCTGTAGCTGAAAACCTAAAGTATTTTATACATGGATTATTGCCTGATGATGATCTGGACACAGAAAACAATGAACAAAGAAACAAACGTCAGGAGATGAAGACACTCCCTAATTCAGAGAACACACCAGACTTCACCATGAAAATCTGAACTGGATCATTAAAAATTTGAAAGCGAAAAAAGCGCCAGGTCATGACAACCTGACCACTGAAATAATCTGGAGAGTTTACAGCAGAATTAAGGATGATCTATTAATTCTGTATAATGAATGCCTGAAACAAGGAATATTCCCAGATATTTGGAAAAATGGAATACTAAAAATCTTGTATAAGGGTAATGGGAAAGACCCTGGAGCTCTCAACTCTAACCGGCCACTAACCATGTTACCGATACTGGGCAAGTTATATGAAAGACTACTCTCACAAAGGATAACGGATTATCTCGAAACCGTCCAAGGACTCAATTGCAGGCAATATGGATTTAGAAGAGGAAAAAGCACTGAAATTGCCATATTAGATGTCATGAAAGATGTGAATAATAATGGGCAACAATACACTATGGCAATAACGTTGGATATAGCTGGAGCATTTGATAATGCATGGTGGCCCCAAATTATGTGGAGGTTAAAACAACTGCAATGTCCATCAAACCTGTATATGGCTATCTATGCATTCTTTGAAAATAGAGAATGTCAGTGCACAATGGGGAAATATACATATGTTAAGAAATTAACAAAAGGATGTCCCCAAGGGTCTGTCTTAGGCCCTCTGCTGTGGAATGTGCTCTTTGACGACATCTTGAGACTTCCACTTCCTGAAGGTTGTACTATCTACGGATATGCGGATGATGGGCTGTTAATAGTACCAGGAACATCTCGAAGAATGCTGGAAGAAAAAGCTGACATAGCACTTCAGGAAATAGGCAATTGGACAAGTGAATGGAAGCTACAAATAGCCCCACATAAGATGGAAGCCATCATGCTGAAAGGAAAGCTAAGTGCAAATAGACCACCCGCAATACGTTACTTGGGCCGACCAATAAGAACTGTCAATGAGTTGAAATATTTGGGTGTGCATATTGATGTCCGCGGACGGTTTCAGAGCCACATAAAGAACATAAGTACTAAGGCAATCACTTTGTTTCAGAAATTAAGAACTGTCGCACCTTCCAACTGGGGGTTGCAGTTTGACACGCTGAAGACCATATATGAAGGAGTATTTCTGGGAATTACATGCTATGCAGCGGCTGTCTGGTATCAAGAATTGGAAAATTGCCATAAGATGAGGCCACTGATCTCGGCACAAAGAAGTACTGTTATCACAATCACCAAAGCCTACAGAACAGTATCAACAGAAGCACTTCAGGTGATTGCTGGAATACCGCCAATAGATTTAGTTATCAAGCAAAGAGGAGAATTGGCGCTATTGGCATCCAGAAAGGCGATTACATCTGCCGACAAAAAGACTTCAAAGGAATTATTGCTAGATCAGTGGCAACAGAGATGGAACAATAGTGACAAAGGCAGGCATACATATCTGATATTTCCGGATATCAGAGAAAGACTACAAAGGAAATGGATAAAGCCAGAACACTATGTGACCCAATATCTAACTGGTCATGGTAATTTCAAGGCCAAATTACACAGTATGGCCATGGCAGATAATCCCATATCTGTAACATGCCTGGTACCAGACACTGCCATACATGTACTACTAGAATGTGAAAAAGCAAATGACCTGATAAACATTGCTGCAGGAGAAGCTGAGGCTGTCAACTGTGACCTCCAGAACATAAGGAATATGATGGGCAAAAAGGAAGGTTATGAAATCTGGAGAAGATATGTCCTGGCACTTGGCACAAGACTGGAACAGTTTGACACATGGTTTGCACAAGAAGGCCAATTCGAAGAACAAGATGGCTGACAAGAGATGCACTCATGCTCTATGGCCCTTTCAGTGGAAACCACTCTGCTTTGTCAGAGAAGGCCACACTGAAAAAATAACTGGGAAGGAGAGAAGATCACAAGAAAGAAGAGCAGTGCATAATTATATAAGAAAAGTCAACGCGCCAGTGACAGTTCAACCGGGTTTCACAAATAACACTGAGGTGAATGACGAGCTAAAGGAGGAGAAAAAAGGAGAAACAGAAGCAGAACAATCTGGAACAGAAATACAAGGAACATCTAAACACGAACTTCCTAAAGTTCATGAACGCAAAATCGGAGAGATTGACCCAGCCGCAATTTATAGCAAATGGGAATACGACATGAGGCTCGCAAGACTTGATGAACGAGACATCCAGAATGCAGCAATAGCAGAAGTGGTAAGAAGTATGGAAGGTGGGGGGAAGATAAATTTCCCAAACCTCCCACTCCAAGATAAACATCTCTTGGCAAGGAACAATCTACCCCTGGATGTCGAGGAACTCAAGGTACTCTTGCAAGTAAATTTTGGACGGCTGAGAATACCTCTGGATTTTCAAGAACTGAAAAAGCAAGCGGAACGAACCTTCGGAGGTTTTGTATTTGACCATACAAAACCCTTTACAGGCTATAGGCTTGTAAAGAGAGAATGAAGGAACACCACAGACAAGCTTATCACGAACTATTCGATGAAGACAAAAACCACCCGAAGAGAGAGGAGGAAAGGAAGGAACAAAAAAAAATTTTATTCCTGGACAAGAACTTCGAAATTTTAATCTGTGGACCATATGTTTTAACGCTCGAGACTTGGAAATGAAGTTTTATCAATGGACAAAGAAGATCTTATTGGATGACATTTCATGTATCAAGTGTTTTAACATCATGACCAAGATTTTACCGATTCATACCCAGATGACGGAACAAGAAGGCTACGGTTGGGAACAAGACAGCAGGAGGAGGAGTGAGGCTGCGGATGCGGCAAAAAGGATTCGAAAAGGCAAAGGAACAGACAAAGAAAGAGCGGAAGAGAAACACCTGAAGGAAGTGAGGTCTGTGCCCTTACATGGCACTGTGTCAGGGTCTGGTCAACCGACCTGTCACAGTGGCATGTGAGTGACCTCACTAAGGAAAGAAAGGATGTTTATTAATTACCGCCGTGTTTTATGAGTGGACTCAAAAAGGACAAGAAAAATCTTATAATCATGACAAAGCTTTATTCTGGCTGCTGGCACGGCGGTGAAAACAGAATGGGCAAGTTATTTTCAGGTAAAGGCGAATGGTATGTAATACCATTCAGAGGAGTAAAGTACAACTGAGGCCAAGCCACCCAGGGGTTCTCATCGAGGTAACCTGGGTGTAGCAAAGAAGAAAAGCTAGTGCTCTTGGTACGCCATCACGGGTTTAGTTCCAGGAGGTGGAGGTGGAGAGGCCAGGCCGGGCTTTTGCCCGTAAATAACTTGTAAATTAGACATGGCGGTTGGAAATTTTAAAATATGGCGGGTTAAGGATATCGGTTCGAAATTTAAGCATAGCAATATTTTTATTTATTTTCGAGATTTAAAATATGGCGGGTTAAGCATAGCGGTTGGAGATTTTAAACATGGCGGCCATTGTGGAGTGGTGGGGGTGTGTGTGTTTAAGGCATAGCGATATTTTATTTCTTTTTTCGAAATTTGACGGTTTAAGCATACAACATGGCGGCGGTTGTGGAGTGGCGGGGCTTTTAAGCATTTTTTTGATATATAAACATGGCGGTTTAAGCATACAATATGGCGGCGGTTGTGGAGTGGCGGGGCTTTAAGCATATTTTTTTGACATTTAAACATGGCGGTTTAATCGTACAATATGGCGGGTATTTTAAGCATAGCAGTTTAGGCATAGCTAGTATGGTGGGTGTTTTAGGCATACTTGGGGTGGGGGTGAGTGTTTTAAGCATACATTATAACGGTTGGAAATTAAACATAGCGACATATTTTTATTTTTCGTAATTTGGCGGTTTAAGCATACAACATGGCGGCGGTTGTGGAGTGGTGTGGATTTATGGTCTTTTTTTTCCCTTCGAAATTTAAAGACATGGCGGGTTAAACATAGCTTCTTTTAAGCATAGCTTCTTTTAAGCATAGCTTCTTTTAAGCATATGTACGTTATTTAATTCTACTCTCGTCAATTGGTCCCGTGGTCTAGTGGTCAAGGCGTCTGCCTCCTAACCTCGACGTTGCTGACTTGATGTAGGCTTTTGGACATACGCCATTGCTTAGCACATGTATGTCTGCAGAAGAAAACTACAAAAAAACACAAATGACAAAAAACACAAATTAAGCAAAAATTGCTGTTGTCAGGATTTAACACCACACAATATTCCACAACAGAAATATGGTCAACAAACAAGGAAAAAACAAAGAAAAATGGACTAACAGAACGAAAAAACCCCCACAAATGATGACAGCACAAAAAATCCGGGGGGGGGGGGGGGGAAAGAAAAAAAAACACAACAGTTGAAACGAGACAAAAAACAAAAAGAGAAACGAAAAAATCCCCACAAATGATGACAGCACAAAAAATATTGAACCCAAAAAATTCAGCACAACAGTCAAAACGAGACAAAAACAAGACCAAACGAAAAGACGAAACAAACACAACAGTTTTCTAAAACAGAAACAAGCGACGTTTCGGGAACTGCTATCTGCTCCCGTCCTCATGCACCTGTGTTTCCGTACCATGTGCGTCTCCGCCTGAGGACGGGAGCAGATAGCAGTTCCCGAAACGTCGCTTGTTTCTGTTTTAGAAAACTGTTGTGTTTGTTTCGTCTTTTCGTTTGGTCTTGTTTTTGTCTCGTTTTGACCGTTGTGCTGAATTTTTTGGGTTCAATATTTTTTGTGCAGTCATCATTTGTGGGGATTTTTTCGTTTCTCTTTTTGTTTTTTTGTTTTTTTTTTTGGACAACTATTGTTTGTTTCGTCTTTTCGTTTTGCTGTGTTTTTTTGTCTCGTTTCAACGGGTGTTTTTTTTTCCCGGAATTTTTGTGCTGTCATCATTTGTGGGGGTTTTTTCGTTCTGTTAGTCCATTTTTCTTTGTTTTTTCCTTGTTTGTTGACCATATTCCTGTTGTGGAATATTGTGTGGCGTTAAATCCTGACAACAGCAATTTTTGCTTAATTTGTGTTTTTTGTCATTTGTGTGTTTTTGTAGTTTTCTTCTGCAGACATACATGTGCTAAGCAATGGCGTATGTCCAAAAGCCTACATCAAGTCATGCACTCCCATTGCACAAATCTTTCAAAGATAATCTCGACGTTGCTGCGTCCCACGGATCGAATCCACACGCCACCCAGGATTTTTTGTATACAATTCCCGCCTTCGGAGCGACGGTGGCGCGCTCCGGTAACTAAAGGCTGAACTAAGATGGCAGCCTCCAGCTGACGGAAAAAAAGATGGCGGCCCCCAGTGGCGGCGACGGTGGCGCGCCCTGGTAACCAATGTCAACAACAATGGCGGCCCCCAGGGGGGTTCTGGGGCAATGTTTACATTTCATTGTTTACATTGAGCCAGAACCTCCTACCTGCCACTACTATGAATCATTAATATTAGTGTCATTAGTATGCAGGATATTGACACTACTACATACAATAAATGCTTCTTTTTAAAATATTATTCTATGATTTTGTCCCAATTCCTTATTGACTGACGTTGGTACTGCGCACCTACCATCCACAAAGAGACAATCCAATAAAAAACTTTCGCCAACATGGAAGTTTACTTCCTGTGACAATGCAGTCGAGTATTTGCCTAGATATTCTGTTGGGAGGTTTTGAAACAAACCGGTACTTATCTCAGTTGTCACATCAAATGGAGTGCTCAGACGTGGTGCCGCGGCCCGACGCTCAACCACAGAGTATATAAGTGAATCAGAGACGAAATAGAGGCGCGGTCTCTTTAATCTTGGCGAACTCGACAGCAGACAGTCGAAAAGTTGGCCGCCATGTTTGTGGCGTGTGCGTTGCTCATAAACACATGTTGAATGCTACGTTTTCCTGAAGTATGGATCATTATTCCGTAAAATTTCTACTCGACACATAATTATATTCAATTTGCCATAAAGGTTTAATGCGTGGACCATACGTAACGAATGTATTCAGTTACGATTCATGCGTAGATTGGCTAGTGGTGAAGTATTATGAGACGGTGATTTTTTTGTTGTGTTAGAGCGTGTTTAATTAAGTGACGAGCCTATTTGTCCGTGTGTGACGGCGTGTTTGCATAGGCAACTTACGAAATATTTTATTTGCGTGAAATCAGAGGTTATACAGCACACAATCCATGACCATATCTGCATACAAAAAAATAGTGGGAAGAACTATATCAAATTTGTTGCATTTGATCCTCCAGAAATATTTTAAAAAAAAATACACAAATGATGTGCACACTAATCATTCCTTTGTTTTGGTACGTACCTAAGTGAGTAAAGCATGGAAAGTATTAGGCCTAGTTCTAGGACAGTAGGTAGTCAACCTGTTGCAATAAATTCAAATTATATAGTAAATATCAGGAATAGCTTCTCATGCAAAAGTCTTGAAAAAAAATCCCTGTTTTTACTAAAGAACTAACTTAATCTCATTTGGGTGAAAGTTCCGTATTGCGTATCCAAGTTAACCCTGTGGTCCTGATGGTACGATTCTGATGGCTCGGTCTTGTACAGCTGACCCTGCGGTACATGATGCTTTTTTTTTAGCAGTGGGAGAGACACGTAGCGCTGAGGCGTAGCGCGAAACCTGATGTAATTTATCTTACAAATAATTTATTTTTTATATCAGCTTTCGCGCTGTAAAATGCGTCGGCGCTACGCTCATCCCCACTGCTAAAAAAAAGCATCATGTACCACACGTTCAGTTGTACAGGATCATGCCATCAGTATCAAAGGTATATCTGCATACACCTGGATACGCAATACAGAACATTTACCCTCATTTGTTAAGTATGATAAGGTTAGATTACATTGGGATAAGGTTTATTAGGTTACAATTATGATTGGTTAGGTTTACCTCAGGTTAGATAACCGAACTGATTATGTACGTTTCATGTTAATGAAATCATTCTATATGTACCCACATGAAAAAAGTACATATAAATGAAAATTTTAGCCCATCACTTATGTTTTAAAGCACTCTGATGGTTTTACTCGAACACTTATAGGTCTATAAGCAGCTATTTTATTTTAACACGCTAGGCCAATTTTAATCGCGATAATTCCTATATTCGTTTACTGCATAAGTTAACAAACCCACATTACACTCTAAAATATTACTGATAATTAAGATAACAAGCAGAAGAAGGAAAGTAACAGCCACATTTTGCAAGTTGTGGAATCAACATTGCAGAACTTATAGGTACTAGGTTGACACGTTATTTTTACTTATAGTATTTCATCTATAGGAAATCTGAAGAAGCTTCTTTTTTCAGGTTGCCCACTGTTGTTTGAACAGTTTGGTGCCGAGCACCAAGTGGCTCCAAAACGTTTACGAAACTCATTCATTTTCATAAAACTGATCTCTGCAGCATCCCAAAGTTTAAAACGCTATACCAACGCCAGAATTATACTTGCCACAAAAATGGTGGCTAGCCTACGATGTGTCAACACGGCGAGTTCGGGTGTGCACAGCTGATTTAGCCTCTTGTTCTTATCTCCTCTGTGGCTCAACGCTGTAGCGGAGTCACACAAGAACTACCCAGACAACCGTCCAGCCAATCTCTTCCTCGCCAGAGCTCATGGGATGGTGGATTCAGTTTCAGGGGTAAGATATAAGACTTGAGACGCTTACAGATCACATTCAGTGCTACAATAAACAGTAGCACGAGACTTCTCATCACACACAGCGCTCCGGGAACAATAATCCACAACTCAACAATTAACAGATTTTATTTACACCCACTTTTAATTTCACAAAGTGGTATCCAAGTACGGTTGCCCGTTAATCCAAGTCCACCACGCACTTAAATACGGCAGTTTATTATGGGAAAATGTTGCACAACATGCGACATCTACATGTGTGACACTTTTGCAAAGTGTATTATACTGAATCATGTGCCAAATTTTTATTTGTGGCTGGGGTATGTAGCGGAAATGGATTGAATGCCACCACAATGAAACTGGCAAATACACACTTTAGTCCGTGATACAATAATATGCCCGTCAGAATTGTTATGTACTTATTTTCAAAATAGTTTGTTTTGTAATGTTGTCGGCGCGCACTGCGGCGGGTACCTCTCGGGAGGGGTGGGGGAAGCCATATTTTCACAGACGAGAGAGCCAAAACCCGAAGTTCCCCGAAGTTCATGTTTTTTTCCGTATCTTTAATGTAGCTATCCTAACCAAATCAACCGTCCACAATGTTTTAAGGGGCCCGCCTCGTCAGGGGTGTATGTGTGTTAGTGAGGCGGGATGATAAGCGCGACGTTCGCTGGTGCTTCCAGCGCGGTATAGCCTCTAAGCGCAAGTCTCTGAACTGGCGCGCATTCGTCTCGTCGTCACAGGATAACTGTGAAATTTGTGCGGTGACCGTAACATTATATGCCGGAGAAATGAAGATAAAGGTGTTATGCAAGCCCCTTAAGTGCTTTCAAGAATCTGTACTGATTGTTTTATGCCTAAAAATTACTCTGAAAACACGCGTTTTAGGCATTTTAACGCTTCTAAAAATACAGTTTAAAAAATTAATCCGAAATTAAAAGTACTTTTCGGTCCTCAGCGAACTCTTAAATGCTATTCGTAAATAGGCCCCACTCGGATATCTTGAGTAGTTTTGAAATCGCGTTGTTTTTCCTGAAGCTCTGCACACCGTATGTGTGCCCAGGTAGGCGGGCCCCTTAAAGTATTTATAATGTAGCTAACCTAACCTAATTGACCATTAGTATCCTTTTATCAACACCGCCATATTTATTTACAATGAACAAAAAAACCGAAGATGCACGATCGGGCGTTTGGCTCTCGTCTGTGAAAAGAAGGCTTCCCCACGTGAGGCCCGGGTCGACCTTGCAGCCAGGAATGTGTGGCTGCCACCCCCCAGCCCACTTCACACATTTCAAACCTGCGACAACAGTCGACGGAATGTAATGGTTCATTTCTATTGGTGGATCGGAACGACACGTGGAGTCGCTACAATCGGTTGTGACACGGCGAGCAAATGGTGTCTGTCGATGCGATTGCCACGAGATAGCAGCACATAGTCGCCGCCCCATCTCTCGAATTGTAATTACTGAAAACATATACTGGTATTTTAAGGTTAATACAAAAAACTGCAGTCGGAAATATGAACAGGCAAACGTAACTAGAAACAAGTCAAAATAAACAATTTCCGATATCAAACAAAATAAAAATGCCTTTTTTTTAGTCAATTTCTTTAATAATCTTTTCGTTTCTTGGCACGCTAATAATTCCGTATTTCCTACTCCTTACGTAATACAATTTTCTTCCCCCTCAAGGAAACATTTCGCGCCAATGACACATTCTATTGTGTTCTTATTGATGCTTCCCATAATTCTTAAGGGAAAATATAACCATATTTGTTAATTCTTACGTCAACATGATTCGCGCATATAGTCATATATTAAGAACACGACTACCCGCAGGTGGTGCGTGGTGCGTTGCTACTGACCTACAACGCACCGCCGAGTAGCGAGCAGCAGACCGACACACACCATCACGGCACCAGTCGGGCCGCTGGTGTGCTCCTTTTCCCCGCGAGCTACAGTTCACGTTCCACGAGAACATTCCCGGGATTATCTTTTTGAAGAATCAAGCACGACACAATGACAGGGGAACGGATCACGCAAACGAAGACGGATCTCGCGTAACGTAGTGTCTACAATGGCACGCACGCGTACATATTAGCCCTTTCATTTACGATATTCAGTGCGACCCACAGAAGCAGCGTATATGGCGGCGGCGGTGGCAGCCATGTTAGTTTACGATTAAATACGTGAAAAAAATTGTTTCAAGTACAACAACGTCCAGTGTTCTATCATAACTTTGTATGTATGTATGTATTTATGCGTGTGTGTATATATATATTCTGTCCGTCTTTTGGTGGCCGAATTCTTTTATTTAATTAAATTAATTTTTCGTAACCGTGCAGTTCAATCTCATTGGTTGCAGTTTGATATACGTTTCCGTGTCTACGTTCGGGAGAGCTGGGCTGGGGAGAACAGCTTCCACCGTGCAGGGCCAATCACCAATCACTGCTGCATCATTGTTCGTTGCTTGCCTCCTCCACCACGAGATATCCGTGCACTGGCCGTGGGTCGCAAACACAAAGGCAGGCGCGGCGCTGACACAGTTATTAGCCAGACACATTGAGATGTTGACCCAAAAAACAGCCAGCCGTCTCAAGGACGCCAGCCGTCTGGACCGCCGCCAGGCCTGCCACCTGCTGACAGCGACCAGGCATGCCAACAGCACGACGCTACCCGCACTGGCGGTCGTCTCTCATCCCCGCTGCTAGCAGGTACACACTCGCCTGCATCTCTGCGTCGCGCAGTAGTGTCCAGCACTGCACGGCCAATAAATAAAACTGTGCGGTTAAGAAATGACAGCCTCCAATATTAAGTTTTAAATATAAATAATACATAAACACTTCTTAAACAAAATAACTTAAATAAATAGGTATTTTACAAACATCCTTAGTTCAGTATGGAACTGTGTATAATGGGGTGGCGTATTGAGTATAACAGCAAAATATTGTAGTTTGCAAATTTTTTTTTGGCAATGTTGAGTTATCTTGGCAGCAATAAAATAAGCATGGCAGCCATGTGCTCATGTGTTCACGTGTGAATGATTTTTTTTTTTGCAAATGAAACTGAAGTTATGATTTTCAATACTCATGCTTTACGGCTATGTAGTTTTTTTTTAAGTTTTAACAGTGAAATAGTGTTTAGATTGTTTAAGTATTGGAAAATAGATCGTCTGAATCATTTTTGGTGAATATTTCCAGCAACAAACGACAAAAAAATAATAATAAAGGTAGCCAACATTTTTTATTCGGAGTTGTTAGGTTGCCTCTAAATACCGCACAGTTCGCTGATTTCCAAAGAAAATAGGAGCGTTAGTTATAGCAATGAGTTCCTTGTTCTGTGATCCAGCGCTGCGGGCAGTCAGTGCTAGCCATGGCATGGATCAATGACGTCACAGTGCAAGCAGCCTCTCGATAGTTGCCTCTGTTGTGTGTCGATAACGGTAATATTTTACTATCTTGCACGGGCGAAAACTCCTGGAATCAAAGGGGTGCCGCACATAGAACGCGGGTTACCTGCGCCAGCGTTACCAGCACGAACCTGCTTCGACCAGCGACCGGCAAGTTAATGGAATGTCCCCATGTTTTTAAATGGCAGTCCGCACAAAGGAAGCAGGCTACCTACCTCAGCAGGCGCCTGTCGCGCGGGCGCCTCTTCCACCTGCTTTACCGGAATGTACAGACCATTCTTTCCACGCTGGTTGACGCTGGTTGACGCTGGTAGGCGTGTTTTGAAGTACTCTCGATCAGTTTAGAAGGGTTTTATTTATTGTTGCAATTTTGCGTTATGGAAAGAGAACTAAACAATGAAATTTTCATTTCGGAAGTATACAAACGAAGAGCAATATGGGACAAAAGAAACCCATCCCATGCCAACAGGAAGGTCGTCGCAAAAATGTGGGCAGAGATAAGTACAGACATGAATATCGATGGTGAGTAAAAACAAATGTGTATTTTTCCCTATTATTTAATAATATTGTAATAACAGTGCCTGGTATTACTAGTAGCCACGGAGAAAGAGAAACAGGGGTAAAAAATTAATTATATATATAATCTATTTGGTTTAATTGATGGTTGTTTAGTGGCACTGGAAATGATTTAGAAAGTTTTTCCCATAAACTATATCCCTCATAACAGCAAACCTTAAAGATTTTAATGTATCGTCGAGTGACCTACAGTTGATGAGTACCATATTTTCCTGTGTTTGTTTGCATATTTTAGATTTAAATATCTCACACTTCGAAGCAAAAAATTGCTTAATGTATTGTTTCGAAATCTTGATTCCTAAACCACTTTCAAAATAATTTTTATATGTAACTTTTGAATCAAGAGCTAATATATTCGTAATTCTAGTTAAATACAACAATATTATTCTACACTTTGTTTCAAAGTTGTTCAGAAAATACTGTTACGATTTACCGCGGGGGTTCGTAAAGGATAGCCCAATTTAAGATTTTTATCAAACACACAGTTTTATTTATTACCACTACTTGTCACTTACAATTAATCTTCTAAGATGGCAAATAATTAACTACACTTAAAGAAATGTCTATTCCCCAGTCACTCGTTCCACACACCTCGCTGGGCCGCACCTCTGGCGCAACTCTCACCGCAGCGCCCCTCGTGGGTCTCCGCCGCGGGACTCCGTCGCCACACTCCGCCGCTGCCGAGACTCACTTCCTCTTCACCGAGATCCCACTCGACTCCTCGCTCGCAACTTCGTTCGGGGCTCCGCCGCGCCCGCGACTCTATCGCCCGGAAACTCCACCGCGGGAAACTCCCGACTCCACTGAACTCCCTCATTCCCTGCCCGGGAACCTTCGTCCAAGGACTTCGCCACTCTGCCGCACCCGCGGCACTATCGCCCGGAAACTCCGCCGCGGGAGAACTCACTCAAGTCTCCGACTGACTCGAAGGTCGGCCCAACCTCCTTATATAGCCCTTGGGTTCCCGTCCAGAACAATCGGGAATGTCTCCCGAGATATCGCGCGACCTTCGCCGTCGAAATGTCCAGAAACGCGTCGTGAGTCCTGTCGAAGGACGCGGCGGCTGCTCAAAGAACGCCGATAAACGCAACAAGCATCGGGTTCCCACAAAACGCGCCGATAAGCATGTCTGAGTCCTTTTATTCCGCAGTGCGGCGTCTTTTAAGTAACTCGAGCTGAGGCAGGTGCGCGCTGTGAAGGTCAGGATGTCGCGAGATAGTATGACACGAGATACCAGGGATAGGGTGCGGGTGGAAGGGGGCGCAGACAGGCCGAACGAGCGCGGTGATGCCAAGCACTGCAGCCAAGCGCGATCGTAACAATACAATAAATTGTTATTTCGATCAGCTATACATTCTTATTATATACATATACTTATGTAAGCCAAAAACGTAGCTACATAAACCAATAAAAGTGTTTATTTACAATTACATTTTTGCAGACTAATTTAATACATACCAAAAAGTAGCTACTAGCCATACACTAATGGATTGTTTGCGAAATATATCGCAAAAACATCTCGTACATCTTTTGCACTGTTAGGTGTACATCCTGGTGGAGGCCTGTGTATGTTAGGTAACACACGAACGTCAGATAGGTGATGTTCAACCCCTTCTTTGTTATGCAAAACGCAGCAAGTCTACACTACTTATGTCACTCTCTATGCTTTTTAACAGCAATCTCCATTTACTTGCGAGTATGCCAAATCCACATTCTACGACTTTCCTAGCCCTAGACAACCGATTGTTTTAACATTCTTCCTTGTAACTGAGGTTGGATCCACTGTAGGGTTTCATGACAAATGGAAGCAGTGGATACCCCTCATCGGCGAAAAATACGTGGGATGCCTTTACATCGGCCCCTGGTAAAAACGAAGGTTCTGGAAGTTCAAGTTCATTGTCAGTTATAAGTTTGTAAAAATCCGAGGCTTGGAAAGTGCCACCATCACTTTGCTTGCCGTACCCACCAACATCAATAAAAACAAACTTATAGTTAGCATCTACAACACCTTGAAGAACTATGGAAAAATATTTTCTGTAGTTGAAGAACATGGATTCGGACTTTGCAGGGCACTTAACTCGAATGTTTTTTCCATCTATGCAACCAATAACATTTGGTGCGTTCCATATTTGTTGAAAGTGGCCATACGTTCAAATGTCTGTATTGTTGGCACCGGCATGTGCACACAGTTAAGCTCATCCCACAGCACATCTGTTGTTTGACGGACGATGTTTCCTATGGTTGTTTCCCCCATTCGAAATGTAAAGGCGAGAGCTCTAAATGTAGACCCAGTAGCAAGATATCTGCAAATAAAGAATCAAAATATCATGTAACTTATGTAAAATATGTTATCAATAGACAATGGCACACTATGATTTGAAGAAAACCCACTAAATATCAATAATGAAGAGAAATAATATTGTTTAAAAATAATTTTTCTGTATTACTTACCTTAATGTAATGACTAATCTTTCCTCTGGGAGAATTGCTTGTGTGTGCCAGTTGCACCAGTTCTTCACTAAACGGTGTTCGATTTTCGCCAGAATATAATAGAAGGTTTCACTCGTCATACGAGTGTATTGAAAGAACCGTCGAGGTTCGTTCCTCAGTTCACCGAACAGATGATGGTATTCGCCATACCTATACCTTCCTCGATTTATCTCGTGGATTCCCGTACGCTTTATTAGTATTCTATTTCTATAGGCATTATCGAGAAGAACGAACTCTTCATCAGACGAGCTAGACGACATGTTTCTCACTTGACATCCAACGGCAAACTGAATCGCGCTGGTTGAGCAGGCTGGCTGTCCTCTGTGCGGCACTGCCTGCTCTACCAGCGTTATAATAAAACTATTACAGTGGCAGTTCCTAACCTCAACTTAAGTGTTGATCACGTTGTCTTCAAGACACTCGATTATGTTAAAAAGAAAACAGCGCCACTTATATGCCATACTCATTAAATGAAATGCCTAACCTTTGTATAACTTGGCATCGCCGAATAACACCGCGCCAGTAGAAATGTGTTCATAGCCCGCCCGAGACCATGGGTCTGGTTTTCAAACGTGTGGAAATGCTACAAACGTGAACACTTGCTCAACACCCAACGGTGGCGAGACCGCGCCAGCAGCCGGGGTCCAGCTCGCTCGCGGCTATTCTCGAGGACAGATCTGGCCGCCGTCCACGCCAGGAATGTAGGAAGCGCCTCCCGGGACCACCGGCGCCCATCAGCCGTCCACGTCACAGGCCGGCTGCTGCATTTCAACAATTATCACATTTGTTACGATTAGGACAGCCGAGAAACATGAAATGGGTTTTTGTGATAGAAATGCAAACCACCATATCATGAAGTTGTCAGTGGCATTATAGTTAAACCTAAAAAGTTTCAGTTCTGCAATAAATTTAATTCTCCTTATTTGTACAACCCAAAAACGTTTAAAATGTAACTTTGGCAGATAATTATGCAAAATGTATGCGCTATATATATTTTTTTTTCATTTCGTGAATGTTTAACAATTGAAAAAGTCTAAAAGTTGATCAGTGATTAATATAAATATAAAATCATGACCTGAAATGGGAGGCAACCCCTTAAAGGCGTGAGCGACAAGAACGTTCGTAATGGATCGGCCTTGGTATTGTAGTATTTTCACTTTTTCTTTAACCTGTCCCACCTGTTTTTTTTGAGCTCTAAAATGTAAATTTTAAAAAAATTATAAATTTCATGAATTTCTTTTATGTTTAAGGATTTTAAATAACAGCTCAATTTTTTTTTCTGCGATTGCTACTCACCTATTAGCTTAACAGGTAAAAATCCGGGCATGTTATTTTGAATCCTTCATTAAGTTTTTTTAAGTCGAAAAATCCATGAAAAATTGCTTTTTCAACTAAAATGTAAGTCCAAAAATCTCTGATTGGGCTTAACTGAAACCTAACTTTGACAATACAAAAAAAAATTACATTTCTTAAGCTTTCAAATGAGCCCTAACAGACATTGTTCCTAATTCAAATAAACTTTCTGCCTATTTTAGAATATAACAATGAAATTTCATGTTGTGCTGGTCCATGCTACAAACAGTAGGCCATATAACTTTTTTTAATTATAAAAATTATTTTTGAGTCTAGAATATTGGTGCATATGTCCTACTCCCGAGCACCGCGCACGAGGGACAGTCCAGCCGATGTGCGTCGACGTCACTCCTTGTGACTGTGTATTCTTTCCTTCAGCATGTAGGCTACTTATACTTATTCTTGTCCATGTTGTTCATTTGCTCTTTGTATGGTGGGGGTTTTTATTCTACTTTTCCCCGTGTATTCTATGTATGCTCATAGTGTGTTTTTTTATGTATCACTTTCTCCTGTTTATGCTTGTCGCTTATCACCTCTGCAAGAATAGACAATAATTACGTCTGGTATTGCTGTTTGTATGTGTTTATTATTATTCTATCATTCTGTGTGTAAAATTGACCATGGCCTCTGTAATCATTATACTCATTGAATAAAGTTTTTTGATGCCACGTGCAGTAGAAGCTACCCGAGGACGCACGAGCGAGTAGCGACTTCTTCGGCAAGACGGGAGATGGCGCTCGGCTGCGGTCCAGTGTTCCAGGTTAGAAGTGGACTAGCTGATACTGGTTCCAGTTCAAGCGGGAACATCCTTTGTGATACCACTGCGGGGCTGGACGTACAGGCACTCTGCATTCGGAAGGAAATAAGTGGAGGAATAAATTCCTGTCATAGTACAAAAGTTGTTAAAATGGATTTTATAACGCAAGCAAATGAATTTTATAAAAACGCTGTACGATAACATATTTCATACAAAAATAAAAACTTTCCTAATTTTTTATATTTATATTTTCTTAAGTATTATATTTTCAATTTTACAGCAGATGAGTAAAAAATATTTATAGATTTTATCTTTACATAAAAACATTAATAAGATTGGAATAAATATTATGCAATACATTTCCAAGATATAGGCCTAATCATAATAATTCAAAAGCCAAAAAGTCTTAATTAAACTAATAAATAATGTAAAAATGTTGTTGGGTGGTTTCTTAATGAATCTTACCTCCTACAACATTCTAAACCACGTAAAGTATTTCTGACTGTGTAGTATTGCTGTTAGTTGTCAATGCGAGAACTGTTACAAAATGGTTCCGGGTGACTGCCGCCGACTTCTTATCACATGCTGCATGTGTGGCTTCGGTTTGCCGCACCGGCCAGATACTTGCTTTTATCATCGTTTGCTTTTATTTGTTTAGTAGTATGCGAGCGCATGATTCATTACATAAAATAATAGAGTGTAGCCTCAGGTATATTTAATTTTTAAATCTGATAGCTGTAATGAATAACGAGTACTATCGAGCTATTACTAATTTAATTACATTTAATTGGTCAAGTAAACATTCTTCCCTCACAATCTCAGTGTATTAAGGGTATCAAACTCATGACCTTTTGATTGTTAGTCTACCACTTTTGAAATCATATTTTTTTGTAGTTTCCTTAAGTACCAAATTTACTTTGACCTATAGTTTGTGCCTTTACACGACAGTGATTATTTTAACACCTTGTGCATGTGTAATTATGTCTATACAATCAAATGTGTGATTTAAAACGTAAGTTATTGTAATACAATATGAAAATCCATGCATGTTTAACGAAGCATGTAGCAAAATTATGTTTTCTAGAACATTTTCTTTTTTTGCAAAATTACACAATCTGGAGTCTAAAAATTTTTCAAAATAACACGACAGACATGTACAATCACTAAACCTCTGTAGCCTCTATGTATTTTATGATTTTTTACTCTGTGTGTGTGGTGTGTGTGTCACAGAGTGTACAGACGCATTATGGGCGCTTCCTGTCGCCAACACAATCTTGAGATATGTGCGAGTGTGGAACAGGAAAAATAGATCAGCCCTCGGCTAGAGCTATCATGATTTGAGATCGAAAAAAGTTTCATTTCAGCATCTTGACATTTTACTTAATTTCTGTGAAACTTGTGCCCATTGCCAATGCAACGAGAAGGCAAGATTTTGGTGGTAGAAAACATTCAATAAAACGATACTCTGCTCCGTTTATAGTTCTCTTCAGGATTTCAAATTATGTGACATCAAACACAACCCAACTTAAATAAACAAGGGTGCCCTCATGTTGCGATTTAAGTATCATGGGCGCAACGTCAACATTTACTTCTCATGGCCACTCACGCTGGCCTTACACGTGGCCCGTATATGGCGACAGGATGGACGGACTCTTCCCGTATCACTACTGGTGTAGTTGCGGAAGTTTGAGCGTGTCAATAGGTAGCCCCTCATGTTCTACTGCTGGACATCGAGGCTTGGACAATGTGTTTGACCTACATATGCAGGCATACCTGACCCAATCTACCTTGTTAAGGGGCCCGCCTCGTCAGGGGTGTATGTGTGTTAGTGAGGCGGGATGATAAGTGCGACGCTCGATGGTATTTCTAGCGCGGTATCGCTTCTAAGCGCAAGGCTCTGAATTGACGCGTAGTCTTCTCGTCGTCACAGAATAACTGTGAAATTTGAGCGGTGACCGCAACATTATAAGGCCGATAAATGAAGATAAAGGTGTAATGCAAGTCCCTTAAGTGCTTTTAATAATCTGTACTGGTTGTTTTACGCCTAAAAATTACTCTGAAAACATGCGTTTTAGCCATTTTAACTCTTCTAGAAATACAGTTTAAAAACATTATCCAAAATTAAAAGTACTTTTCGGGCCTCAGCGAACTCGTAAATGCTTTTCGTAGACATACCCCACTCGGATATCTTGAGTAGTTTCGAAATCGCGTTGTTTTTCCTGAAGCTCTGCACACCGTCTGTGTGACCAGGTAGGCGGGACCGTCATGGCTGGCCAATCCCAGCATGAATAGGCGCACCTAGTCCCTCCCTAGCCCGATCTTGCAATGCAATACACTTAGTTTTAGTTAGGTCATGGAGAAAAAAAGTAAACTAATGTAAAGGTCGAAGAGATCGCAATAGGCGAAATAATAGCCACTGAAACGTACTAAACGGCCGCGACGTCTTGGCTTGTCGTTTTGCGGGGAAGCGGGGAAGAGTAAATAAGAGGGGAAGCAGCTGCGCGCGCACATCAGCCGCTATGCGGTTCATAGCAAAAACATCAGGCGCCACGCTCTCAGTCTGAAGTGAACAATGAAGCCCGAAGCAGGACGTTCAAGATACAATAAAGTAATACATAGTGGGGAGAGAGGAATTATAAGTAGTGTAATCCAGTGTTGTGATGAAGAAGCTGCCAACAAATGTCTGCTAGTACCTCTTACAAAAGCAACCGAAAGAGCTGCGCGATACACAGGTATAAGCCAAAGATCAGTTTCGCGCATCCGAAAACACAACAGAGAGACGCCAAATAAAAAACAAACAACAAAATTATAAGTTTTTCAACGCATTCCCCGTAATTTCACCCGCGGTTTGTTTGTTTTGCATTTGGCAATTTTCCAAACATTCTGCACCGTTTGTTAGAATATTTGTTATCTACAAGTGTAGTCGATATTGCTACACATTATATTGCATTATATTACATGATATATTACATTATATTACATTATATACATTATATATTGCATTATATATTTTATGATATATATGATTTTATGATATATATTAATGTATATTATATTAATACATTATTTATATACAATTTATATGTTTATATATATATATCATTCCTTTATATGACCCTGAAACAGCCTCTCATGTGTAATTATTCATTTCAAGCCAAAAAAAACTGGGAAACGTTTGTTGTCAGTTGATGACTTTGATAGAAGAGTGATCAGAGACACTAGGCACGAATTTTATGCAGTAAAAAAAGTGGTTCCCGCAACAAGGAAACTACTGCCAGTTTTTAAAGAAAAAATCGGATGGAGTTCGGGAAAGACATCGCTGCGTAAAATACTCAAAGAAATGGGTTTTGTGTCGAGAAGAAGCCAAAATAAGCGAATGTTTCTTCTCGAAAGATCTGACGTTGCTTGGCGATAACGGTAGCTGACTCAGATGAAACAGTGCAGGGAGGCTGGGAAGAATATATTTGACATGGGTGAATCCTGGGTTGACACTTATTTAACCTTTCAGAAATGTTGGCAAAAGAAAGGTGACGTTGAAGGTGTAATGGCAACAGGAAATGCAGCGCACAGACTGATAGTTGTAAGCGTTGGTTCTAGGCAGGGCTTCCTTCCTGGAGCCTCTCTTGTTTATAAAGCAAGCACAACAACAGGAGACTATAAAATACGCGAGGATGGTTTGTTATAAATATGGTTTTCGGCCCCCTCGAAATGACTAAAATAGTTCTTTCAGAGTGCTGTTATGGAAAAAATACCAACCCGTGTGCATAAAAGTGGTAAGGTTCTTGAAGTGCGTGAAAGTGTCATGTCTATCGTCTTCACATTTCAGCCAAACCAAATGGAAAATAAAGCATCAGCGAGGGAGTTACATGCAAGTCCTAGTTAATTGTGTTTCCTACAGCTACCCACAATTACAAATTTAGTTTCTAACTTTAAAGTATTTTATAGCCATGTTTAACTATGTTTAACTTAGCTGCCCAGTCGAGCAAATAGTGCACTACATTTAAATAATAAATTACCGTAAAGCATTATCGCATCTTTGTATCATTAATATCTGTGCTGTGTTGCACCGTACGTGAGATTGTTCTCGACAAATGTTTTCGGAACGGCATGAACACTTCCAGGCTGTTGCTATCAGCGGAGCAGGCAAGGCGGGACGTGTCGATTACAAGGTCGCTGAGCTCTAAGGAGGCGACCCGCCAAGACGTCGTGGCCCTACAGTAGTGCCTCTCATCCTTCGCCGCCTTCTTGCGCCAGACGGCTGTTGGCTCTAGAGCCGGCCGGCATCCTGTGCATTCAGGACAGCTGCAGCCATATCCCATACTTGTACAATGTCACAGCCCAGGGCCCTGTTGCATAAAATATACAAGTCTACAACTCACAAGTCAATCACTTGTAGCTTGTGAAAATTCCTAAAATTCTGTTTCATAAAAGTACAAGTTACAAGCTACAAACTACAAGTGTTTTTAACAATTTACAAGTGTTTTCTACAAGTGAAAAATTTATAGCATTTCATAAACCAAATTTCACAAGTAAATACTTGTAGCAAACCCCTAAGTTTCTACAAGCATTCTGAGTTTTGTACATCTTACTTCGAGTTGAAAGTAGAGGTTAAAAACCTTTCTGCTGAATGTGAATCTCTTTTGAATTAGTACTTTTGTTAGTACAAACAATGGACATTGTTTTTACTGACTCAGATGAAGAAATAGAAGGTGAGGTTAGAAGGCAAAGGACTTTCAAGGAGAGAATAAATATGAACTTTGTCACATACTTACTATGAATAAATGAACGTTTTAGGATGAGTTCACAAAAATTAGAAGAACTTCAACAAGAAATTGGTCATTTACTGCAGCATCCGACAAAAAGAAACACAGCATTAACTTATTATACATTAATTAAACTAACCTGGCCCAGCTAACCTAAAAAGGCAAACCACAATTTACTAAAATATATTTCCACAATGTTTCGACAATTTATATACTTTAAAAACCAACTCAACCTAACTTAATTGGGGTAGGGAATTTGTTTAACAAAACTAACCTAACCTAAATGAGCATTGACCAACGTAAGCTAAACTATCATAAATAAACTATTTTTTTTTTACCTAATGTACCTCCCACATATAAAAACATATTTCATTAACAAATCTTCCATCTAAGCCTAACAGTTCCGTCATTCTGCATGAGTAACTTATATCAACAATTACCGTCCTATGTTGTGTGCGAGGTATGCTAGGTTTGAAAAAAGAGGTTGGTTAGGTTAGGTTTGTTTAAAAACGTCCTTTCCTGAATGTTTGATTAGGTTATGATTTGACAATTTTAAAGTGTTTAAATTTTGGTTAAATAGTTTGCAATACATTATGTTTTGCCATAGGTTATTTTGGGTTAGTTAAATCCAAAAGTAGGGATTCTCTACATTAGCCAATAATAGTATCAAAAATTTAGTTATACAATTAAATTTTTTTATTATATAATGTTGTACTTACAGATGCCTTTTTCCGTTTTTTAGAGATTTGTGTTATTGAAGTATGACAATCATCGTCACACTGTTCATCTCCTTGAGCAGTGAATCGTTTATCCTCTGATACATTTGTGGATGCATTGCTCCATGTTTCAGGTACAGAGGTACACCAAACTTGTTATAGGGGGCGTGTCTTTCCCAATTATGTCAAGAACAATGTTGTCTATGTCATTGTACTTGGCATGTGTTCAACCTGCTGCCCCAGTTTGTTTCGCATTATCTACTTTGTTCTGGAAATAATTTTTTTTTAAAAAATGATAGTAATTTAAACCCCTCCAGTTTTCAGTTCAATATATAAATATGGCAAGAATTTACTGTAATGCACCATAGTTGCTCGTCTCAAATGTGGGCAAAACGTGTCTCTCAAATATTCCCAACCCTCTTCTTTTTTTACTGCTCCAATACTAACCGCAAAATCAAATAATATTATTTCCACGCATCAATTTTATCCTTTTTTTTTTGTCAAAGTATCAGTAAACTGTCCGTACAAGGTATCCTTGTTCTCTTTAATTTTTTGCAATACTGCTGATTTCAAATCTTTGCTACTCGTGCATTCTCCATTTTTAATGTAAACAACTTGTGAATAAAACAGGTGACTTGTGAAAATTTGATACAAGCTAACAAACTTCTACAAGTTACGAGACTTTTTTTATGAAACACATTTCCCAGAACTTGTGACTTGTGAACTTGTGACTTGTAATGTTTATGAAATAGGGCCCAGTTGTGCTCGCTGCTGGTCGCGCTCGGTCACTGCCCATTAGTGTTCACTCATTCACTTCCACAGATCAACAACCCACCACTAAATAATCTTAGTACTCAACATTTCATCTTCGAAATGTTCTTACGAATTTTTGAAATGTATTGTTATATTCAATAAACATTTATAACAATAGTCTCGTTAAAATTACTTCTTTAAAGTCACCAAGAAAATAACGAGTCTTACAGCGCCTGAACGGATAAAAATTGTTATGACTCAGATTAATAGAGTCCCACTTGGGGTGACAAAAATCTTTAGTAAATTTTATTTACTTTGAATAGGCCCCAAGTTGTGAAGACAAAATCTATAATTTTAACTATCGCAACATTCGGGAGATAAATCCTAAAAGCTTACTCAGTTTGACGTGTTATGCAATTGGTTGACATATAGTTAATTGAAGGGAAAAAAATACTGAATATCGTTTAGAGGGCACCCGGTTACCTTCCTAAATCAATATAGAGAATTAACTACTACTACTCTAAGAACCATCAGTTTGAAAAGTTAACTAAAAGTATTTTATTTTAATTACAAAAAAAATATTTGTGCCGATAATATTTAAATAAAACAAATAACTATCCCGACAACGAATGACACTTCGACCTAAGATTAGTTGACATTCAAATGCCATTTAAACGTTAGTGACCAACTGGTTATTGTTCTAATGGTATCTTTCAGAAGACGATTAATAATGACAAATGTTATATTTTGGAAACTAAAAAAAAAAATTATATTTAAAATATTTATGCTGCAAATATTAAAATTATACTTGAAGGTGCAATCAACAAAAAATTAGTCATATCTTATAGATTATTTTTTCTGAAATTATGACCAGTTCAGTGGAAGCAATTAAAAATACTCTCAACTCTAATAGGAGCCTCTAGAATTATACGCAAATATAACTTTTACTATTTCAAGAAAACTTACGTTACCATATTTATAAAAAAATATGAATTAATAATCCCTTTGGACGATAAAACTTCCTTCATGACACAAATCGAACTGGGCTCAAGATAATTACAACTTCCGTAGTCGGCAGCAAATCATCTGTGTTATTTCTCGAACTCGGTTATGACGAATTTCATAGCTCAGGACCTCGAGACACAGAATAACGCCAAAAGAGCTGGTCTTTTAAGTCCAACGTCCAGTTCAACTGTTGTAGGACACTGCCGAACAGTTTATTAAACTAGAACTAATCTTTTTGTTTCTAATTGTGAAGTTGTTCCTTCGTTAATTACCTACGTTGAACAACTTTTCTCTTCTCAGTAGTTACAAATTATCGTCGAAAATCTATTTTTCGCACTTAACTTGTAGCAACGCAGGTTACTTACTGCCCTCCCCATTTGCTACACAGTTTAATTAAAGAGTATTTGGTTGTCTGCTCAGAATGTTCAGTATTATGGTTAGGTTTCATATCAAGATTGAAATAACATATTTTTATTCCTTTTAAGAAGTATTCTTGTGTTTTTAAAATGCTTTGTGAATATAACTGACATGGTTTCATGCTTTTTAAGTTATTTCACTATTTTACATCGAATTTTGGCTATGTGTGCATGCTGTAGGTACATTAACCCTGCTGCAAGTTGAAAGAGGATAAAGACAACTTGTTCATTTTCGTAACAATAAATAATGTTGTTTTTACCTGATTATTTGTGCAGTAACGTTTTTATATACTTTCATGGCAAAAAAAATACAAAAACAAACTACAGTTCTCATTTATTAATGTCAAATAAACTGTTTCATTTAATGAAGCTAGTTTATGTTGTTTTTCATTTTTTTTCAAAGCACTATTTATATAAATAAAAACATAAGATATGAGTACATTCGAATTGGTCACACAACAATTTACTTTGGATGTCATTTGTTTGCTCTTTAATAGAAAATTTTGAAATCAGATTGCAAAATTAGCAATGTAAATAAATAAATAAATAAATAAATACTAAACACTAAACTGTAGAATATATTCGTCAAATAGTTTATTTTGTGGAATACAAGGTTTTATATTATCTAATTATAAAATATATATATTTCTCTCTAAGGTTTTACAATTCTTGTACATGAAATTTACACTCTTTATTCATACAAACCAATTTACGTTTTAGATGTAGGTATACCTAATAATTTATCTTCGTTATATTTCAACGTTTAAAACTTTACACGAAGTTGTGACGCATTACTTTACCGGAGGTAAATACAGAGCTAAATTAAATTATATATTTTTTGTTTTAAAATAAAATGAACGATTTCGTTTTCACGTCAGTATATATTAGTTCTCAGAAACACTTGGTGAACTTGTACCCAAACGTGACGCTAATGAAGTTACTGTATTTAGTTTTCAAAGAATGTCTAAACTAACTAAGATATAAATGATTATCATTGCATTCTCTGTGCATTAACAGTTTGACTCAAACACTAACGTTAACTTTATTTATTCCTTGCTTTAATTAACCACTGGCAGAAAGTAAAGAACCATACCACCATCCCCTCTACGTGTCATGAGAGCCCATTGTGCTGCCATATTGTTACGACGATGAACAAGTTGTCTTTATCCTCTCTTTCAACTTGCAGCAGTGTTAATATACTTACCTACCGCAAGTACACAATATATACACATCGTCAAGAGTTCGATGTAATAAAATAGTGAAACATTGTTAATTATAAAACTAACATTTAACTAAATTAAATATATGTACATTTGCTAACACGATACCAAACAAAACATTTTCAAGAAACTAGAATAAATTGTGTTCATATTTACACGATTAAATTATTACTATTACTACCGCGTAAGATAACATTTAAAATATGTGCTGAGTCAACCCGCGACACTTGCTTATATGTTATAGTCAAGTGAGACAAATTTTTAGTTCTTTTAATGAACAGTAGATAATAATCGATTGCAGCAAGGATGCAGATATGTTCTCAAATTAAAAAAAATTCACTCTCTCATCCGTTTACTAGCACTTTTTGGCGCAGGATTTATTCTCTTTGCTTTGATAATACCCCTTCATCTGCTTCTGTGTTCCATTAATTTTAGGCATGATGTTAAATCACGATCTCCAGCTGAATAAAATTAAAGAACAAAAAACACTTCAATCGAACATAAATTACACTTATAAAGTCTACCTCACAAGTCTAAGTCCTTTTGACATTTCAAATCACATATCAAAAATAAATTACACTTATAAAGCTAAACTCTGAAGTCTATACGTCTATTTTTTACATTATCGATCACACTATTCGCATAAAATGAATAAAGGTACAAATCAGTAACTTCTTTCCAAACGAATAAATAATTTGCAGATAATTTAAATTAAAGTAAAGAAATAAATAGCGTCAATCGTAGCCGTTACGAAAACTGAGGGGTTACGATAATTCTGTATAGTTCTGTAGCGTCACTGCTGCGTCATTTCTACCTCTCCCCTGCCTAAAGCTAGCATATAGCATACAAGCATACTGCACTTAGAGGTGGGTCGAAAAGTATCAACTTGATACTTTGGCACTGATACGCGCTTGTATTAAGAACGGCAAACGAGTACATTTGAAAAGTATCAAGAACTTTAGTATCAGTTCAGAATTCGCCTGGAACAAACCACGGCCAATGAGCGCAGAACCCGATCGCAGATGACTGTCACTTGGGCGGAGCTTGTGAAAGGGGAGGGAGCAGGAACGACGAATAAGGGATAAAGAAGGGAAATAATGTAGGGGAGGAAGCGCAGGGGAAGGCGTTGAAGGAGAGGCGCAAAGCGAAATTGTTACGAGTCGTTTGGTTATTGTCCCACATCAAAAAACCCTCAGTGCGCAGTGCGTGCACATCTCGTTCAATAATAAAACTAATGAAATTTTAATATTAAAAAAAACATTAATACAAGATATAATATTTATATTTGTGCACCTAACAGCTATGAAAATGCAAATAAGTTCTCAGTTGACACTAATAACAGATGTAATCAACATATGGACTTTTTTTTTCGAAAACAATTAGTAACTAGTGTTTTCATACATTAAAAGATAACGATTTTATCAAAAATTAAAAATATAAAAAAACAGATAAGTACATTAGTGAGCATACTATATCAATGTTTACGTTTCAAATGTTTCTTCAGATTAGTCGATGATGATTTATAACTCAGTTTTTGTTTACACAAATTACAATTAGCAAACTCATTATTTTCCGTAAAAAAATTCCACACAAATGAAGTCTTTTTCCTGCACTTATCCATTCCTTATTTCACTATAAATATACTAACTACAAAGCATCACAGCCCGCAACAATGTACGTGGTAATAGACTGCCAGGACGAACTGCAGTGAATGTTGAACTGATTGATACTGGCTCTATCAGGCGGGCATGAGAGTAACAGAGGTAGAGAATTGCCGGGCGTGATAAATAATGTATCAGAAACACCGATACCTTTTTACGCTGGTGATGACGGCACGGAGGATGTGTACCCTGTAACGAAAATGCTGATACCTTGTCGCTTCCTGGGACCGCTACTGCTCTGATACAAAAGTATCAGATACTTCTAACTAGGTACATTACTGTATCAGTATCAGGTTGGAACAGATACCGAAAATTGCTGTAACAACCCACCTCTAACTGCACTACGGACTATCTTCCCCCTCTTCCCAGTTTTCCCCTCGACCGCTAGCGCATGCGTGGAGTGGCGTCGCCGCTCTCTCCTCCGGTACCTGTTCCCCTCCTGCGATCGGAAATTTCGTAACGCTCGAGAATTGTGGCCCCTCAGAAAACAAGTTTCACTTCACTATTTACACGTAGCTAAGGTAGCCAACCTAGAGGTAGGTTCTCAATAGTTTTACAAATAAAAATCAGAACAAAAAATTGATTCATGTGTTCGTCGTTATGAAATTAACTCAACTTTACGGGAATAGAAGTAGTCTACTGTGGTGAAATTCTCTGTAGTACAGTTTCTTGTGTATTTGGGGGTTTTTTTTGCAGAAATATCATTCGTTTTCTGCACTGTCTGGTATGAATAAATCGATGCAAAGATCATTATTTGACCGACTACTGCGGTTTCAAACTGCAGAATACCGCTCACCCCGCGCCGGCGAGCACTGCACTGCGCTCTGGTGACGCTCTGAGCAACCTTGCAGCATGCGAACAAACCTTTGTTTTACCTTATTCAGTGCGTCTACTGCTCCCATTTAGGCTTAATTGTTTCACACCAAAGTTCCTTAGGTAAGATTAACAATTATCCAAAAATATACATCAAAATGTCTCAAAATGAAATATTTTACTAGTGAATTTTCATGTCACACATTAAAAATTTTAATTTCAAATAAACTACCAGAGAAATCATAAGTTTAACTCGACTGGTCGGTGGTGAAATTACTGAAGACATTTTAGAAATTA
Source organism: Bacillus rossius redtenbacheri (assembly GCF_032445375.1). Classification (NCBI taxonomy): domain Eukaryota; kingdom Metazoa; phylum Arthropoda; class Insecta; order Phasmatodea; family Bacillidae; genus Bacillus; species Bacillus rossius. Next base: position 69,388,244 of record NC_086334.1, read on the forward strand.
AACACAGGGTCAGGGTATGTTGATTTTAATCAGCATGATTTAAATCGTGATTTAAATCATGATTTAAATCATGTGATTTTTTTTAAATCAGTGAATAAAATCAATTTATAATATGATAATATGAACGTTAATATTCCCTATACTGTATTGTTTAAACCAAATAATCATGCCTACTTACATAAAAATTGACTGCTGCAAAGATAGAATGAAAATTGAATAGTACTTAATGTCTTCTAAAATGTATTTATAGTTATTTTGAAACACTTGTTAAATATAGGTGGGTGGAATGTACCTTTAAATGCCACCTCATTTTCTCTCTTCTCTCCTCTACCTCATGTGTTTGTGTTGTGTGTGTGTGTCATATCTCCTCCACAACAGGTTTGTCTTCCAACAATGTCAAATGCTATTTTTAGAACTGTAGGAAGGAAATTTTCAGTTCTTTGGTATGTCTGGTTTGGTTCAGTCAACATTAAGAAATCGACTGGGTACAGAAAAAGCTGCAAAAATTGTATTTTTGTTTAAAATTTTAAATAAGTAATATTTTATGTAGAAGTTTTACTTTGAATACTCTCGTATGTGTGCAATTCTGAAAAGAAAAAAAGGAAATTGTGGTTTTGGTTTAAATTAATTTATTTAGAACAATTGGACTATAAGACTATAAGGGGTGACAGAAGTGACAAAGTTACATTTAAATATGAAATATTTTCAATGATGTACATAGTTATTTTCTATAAGACATCTTTTTTTACTAATGTTAACTATGATACTGTACTAAAAATATTCATAGAGACATCATTAATGTTTCCTTAAAACATTATGCAATGTAAAACGTGGTTATTTCAAAAAAAGAAAATTAGGCTAGTTGTCTTTACAAAATGAATTAATCTGTTATTAATTGTACTGTAGAGCAAAGTCAAGTCATGAAAACAGTCATGAAAATGTACTGTATATTACACAGATTACAATTTTTTATATTTTAATCAAAAAAATCGTATTTTAATCCAAAAAATCTGATTTTTTTTTTTAAATCAGGATTTTTTCATACCCTGCTTTTTGTTTACTTTAATTGCACGATGATACTCCTTAATACCGAAAAATCTAAATTTTTAAAAAGGTGTGATTTTAACATATTTTTATTAGATAATGTAAAAATTGTATTGCGTCGGAAGATATCGCATAAAATAATAGGTTGGACTTTACCTCTTTAACGTGTGTAGTTAGATATCACTATAACTCAAATCATGTTCGCTCAAATTTTGATAACGCAACACTGATTTGCAAAAATCGTGAACCGTGGCCTTGGTAGAGCCGTGAGAAGGCTCCAGTATTGCCCGATATTTTTGTGACTGGTTAAAAATGAAGTCGCCAGATTTTTTTCCTTGTTGTAATCTGTGTGGGTACAGCCTCGTTGCAAGGGTTCAGCTGCCGTGCTGTGATTGGTTGGCGAGTCTGCACTGGGTCGCCAGGGCGGCTCACAGACAGTAAACGTGCCGCGGCTACAAGAACCTCTGTTGGAGAATTGTTCCGACTGTTCAACTAGAACGAGTAGACCCGGGTGGTCGCACCCGTGGTGGGAGTATTGAGGTGAATCCGTCCGGCCTCAGAAACTCGTACCCTACTGCGCAGCTGCCTCTGACGTCACGCGAGTGACGGTCCCACGCGGCCGTAAAAACTCTTCAACTAAACTCATCATCAATCGAAAATCATTAAGTCAAATGACAAACGTTTTTCCAATTTATTTACGAACTGTTCTGCCTGCGATGCTGTTTGTTAAGCTTTTTTTTTAAATTTAGATTATTTTACTGTAAACACACACACACACACACACACACACACACACACACATATATATATATATATATATATATATATATATATATATATATATATATATATATATAACTTTATGCTGTTGACTATGGATATAAAAGTGCAGAGCAAAGAACAGCATGAGATTTTTTTTTCCTTAATAGTAGGTGGGTATCAGCGAATAAAGGAAAATTAAATATTAGAAACAACATTTATGTTCCTTTTTAAGAATTCTGACAATGGCTGTTCTTTTTGTAGTAAATATAAAACCTAGAATATTGTTGCAGCCTAGATCAGCGAACAGTATAAAACTTCTCCCTAGATTTAGTAGTTACAGATTTGTTGTTCTTTAGCTTCAGTTCGCCAAATAGTTATATATATGTATGTATGTGTGCAGCGTCGGACTGGCCATATAGTCGAGGTGGCACTTGCCAGCCGGGCCCCAGCCTGCGCGGGCCCCCACGGGCCTGGCTTGCGGGGCTTGCGGCGACCGTAGGATAGGCTGGGTCCCAGCTCTTGCGACCTAAATGCAAAACTAGATCAGATAGTTCCATCATACAATTAGAGAGAAATGAAAAAGAAAAATTCGAAAAATGGTTGAACCTGAGCAAGCCACCCCCTGAAACTAGTTATGATTTTTTTTTTCTGAACGGCAATAACTTTTGATCGAATCAACTTATTTAGACATGTATCATTGTAGCGTAATGCATTACATTTTACATTGTTTCATAGATATTAAAAAAACTAAATTTAATTTTTAGATGTTCTTGAAAACTCGATAGATTCGGTAGGCCTACTGCAACATTAATAAATAACAATTAACGAACGTAACGTATTTATTCACTCTCATCTCATATTTCTGATGAAACGGAACGCATTACGCAAGTAAAGAATCTTGTGGTCGGAGAATCCCCGATGCGCGCTCCTGGCTCCTGGCATCGCATTCCATTGTTTTATCGGTTTTTATTGCCGTTATCGCCGATACTCTAGTTATTGCAAGTTCATAATATTACGTTTTTTTTAATTTATTGATTTTTTTTATGTTTTGATGTGTGATGCGTGCATTTTGTTTTAACTCTCCTAATATTATGTTAACCACTTAATATATCAAAAAACTGAATTGTCCATTACAATGGAAAAGGTAAGTTGCATATTATTTTAATTGCCTTCTGAAAAAAAGTTATTTTGGAGCCTTTGTACATGTCTAATATTATATATGTATTAGTTACTCAAATTAATATACTTAATGGTTTCAGTCACATTCAGCGGAATATAAACACAAATCTGGTTCCGAGAAACGGAAAAATAAAAGAAAGATGGAATAGAAACAGCGGCTTCGAATCCAAAGCAATCCAGACTTTCCTTCACGTTTACATCTCAAGAGCTTGAATATCCTCAAAATCGGAGCGAAACGCAACCGGGTTAATAGATTTAATTTAATACAGTTGTTTTCTTTTCTAATTTAACAAATCTTTACATATTTGCTAGTTTTTCCTGTAGTTTCACTTTTTAATTCTTTTTTATATTCTCAAATCTGTCAAAATTACCTGTTTTAAGTCAAAGTTACGTCTTTTTATATATTTTTTCAGCTGTATGAATTTTAAGCTACAGATAGGTACGGAATATTTTAGAGAATGCTCAATTTTTAGAAATCTTAATGTATTAAGTTATATACAAAAGTCCTGGCTGATTAACTCATTAATGCTCAGCCCAAACCCTCGGACCTAGATAGCTGAATTTTGTAAAGTGGATTTTTATTAAATTTCAGAAACCATGCAACCGATTTCAATGATTTTTTGTGAATGTGTATAGCTATCAAATACGTATATACAATATTTTATTTTTATAGGACCCTCATCATCATCATCATCAATATTTGAGTCAGACGAAGTATTTATTGGATTCAGTTTCGCATGCAAGTAGTTCAGAACAGAGCATGGCAGCGGCGGCTGTACCGATACTAATCACGCAGGACACAGCACACAAGAAACTAATGCATGCATTTCTAATCTTAAAGACACAATTACTTCAATTTATAGCGATACCGGAGCTAGTGCAAATATCGATAGCGTTGCGCTAAAGCCACTTACATTTACAGACGATGATTACAGTGAAATTCAAAAACTTTCTGAATTTGCTCCGCCAGAAAAAAAATGTTACGACTGCTAAGAAATTAAGTTTCTTATCTGTTCACCCTATCCAACCTTCGGGTGATAAAAACAGTTTGCTTTTTGATGGAAATCGGGTTTACTACCGAAAGTTACCAACAGGAACTTTAATTCGACGAGGATCTGTCTCTTATTCTCTTGAATTAAATAAGCTATTTTGTGTTACTCCGTCCAAAAAATATATTTATGAGCAACTCGTCAAACACGAGGAAAGCCACGGTCATCAGTTAGCCGTGGTCGCCTTGCTTACAGCAAAAAAAAAAAGGGGGGGGGGGGGGAATGTGGAACAACATCTCGCGCGAAACAATATGCAAGAGATTTCCAATAGCCGTCTGGTCCTGAAAAGAATAATTTATATAATACTATTTATATCTAAACAAGGCATTTCATATCGTGGAAAAAGTGAGGCCTTCTACTCATTAACGGATATCGCTGACGACAACCAGAAGAAGAATCACGGAAACTTTTTAAATTTAGTTGTCCTGTTGTCGAAGTAAGTATGATCCCGTTCTTAAGGCCCACATATCTGAGACCATTACTGAAAGTAAAGAAAAGAAAAGACTCAGGAAAAGGTAAGGGTCGAGATAGGCTTGTTTCCTTTTTGTCAAAAACCACTATAAATAAATTAATAAATATATGTGCACGTCAAGTTAAACAAGAAATCGTTATAGAAATCCAGGCGGCGAAATCTTTTAGCCTCAATGTGGATTCTTGTCAGGATGTTGGCGTTGACCAGGCTGCAATTTGCGTACGCTATGTTAACAACGGGATCCCACAAGAACGGATGCTCAGCATGGTCCCTGTCCGGAAATCAACAGGAGAAGATTACCGAGCTCTTGTAAGCAATGAAGTAGCCCAGTTAGGCTTAGATTTGCAAGATCTTATCAGCGTGTCATTTGATGGTGCCGGAAATATGGCAGGCAGGTATAATGGTCTTCAAGCAAAACTGAAGGAAGAAGTGCCAAAATTAATTTTCACACATTGTTATGCACATGTTTTAAACTTAGTGCTAAGAGGCGCGACGACAAGCTGTACTGAAGCAAAGAATTTGTTTGGGCTCTTAGAGTCTACCAGTGTATTCATTCATGAATCATTTAAGCACACATCTCTATGGGTGGACAAAATTTCAGAATTAACAGCTGAACAAGAAATATTGAGACGATTACAGAATATTGGAAAAACGAGATGGTGGGCTAATGAAAAAGCCTTGACCACTGTTATGGAGAAAACTCGATACGTCGCGTTAGTAAAAACTTGAAGTGCCATATCTTCGAGCACGGAGTTCGAGCCAAATGTTTCCTTCCAAGCAAAGGCAATGATGGATTCCTTTTTGAAATTTGAAACTATCCTGACAGCCAGGGGCGCAACAACAGGGGGGACAAGGGTATTTTGCCCCCCCTCTGAAACCTTGAAGTGGGGGCAAACGGGGGCAAAGAAAGTGCTGTGTAATCAATTTTTAGATAATAAAACTGCTTAAATAGCACCATTTTCCACCTTCAAATACAAATTTTCCCGGGGGAGGACCCCCGGACCCCCCGCCTAAATAGGGGGGATCGATGATTCTTTATAAAAAGGTATATTGCCCCTTCTTTGAAAATTTAGTTGTTGCGCCCCTGCTGACTGCCTTCACATTCAAGAAAATGTTTGACCTATCAACCCCAGTAAGCAATATCACCAAAAACCTACATTGAATTATCTTAAAGCTTGGGGATTCATCAAATGTTTAGATATGAATTTACGATGATATTTAGATACTTTTGAAGATGTTTTCAAAGCTGCAAGTTTATTTGCATCCGATGTTCAAGACTTGATGCACGCCGAGAACATTGATCTCGACATACAAACTACGTTGCCATTACGAAGAATTTATAAAAAAAAATCGAAGAAACATGATGAGTTATATCAAGATGAAGCAACATTATTGGCTACAGACCCAAAGAGATTCTATTCTATTTCTGTCTTCAACGTCATTATTAATACAGCTTTAGTTAAAATAAACGAAATTTAATGAAATATGCCGCTTGTTTGGACCCGAAAAACCTCAATAAAATCAACGAAATTGGATTCCTAATGACGAACTAAAGTCTCTCGCATCAATTGCAAATGTCGATCGAGAGTTGCTGTCAAAATAGATGAAATCTTTTGCAAATAATTTTAATGAACTATCTAAAACTCTTTGCGATAAGCACATTTCACCTAGGCAACATAAGCAAGACTCAGATTCACAAACTGAAGAAGAAGATGACGAAGATGTCTTAGACTTAAACCAAACAGCAAAGGACGCCATGTGTTTTTCCAGAAGTGGTTTGGACGTCTGTCAAAGTTGCATACCATGTGCATGTAAACTTTTATCACAGTATAAAATGCATATCAGCACGTACACCACCTTATATGTTGCATATTGTGTAATTCTCACAATTTCATTCACGCAAGCGACTTGTGAGAGACAATTTTCAACGTTGAAGCGCATTAAAACGAGACTTCGCTCTCTTCTGGGGCAAGAACTGTTGGATTCGTTGATTATATTAAACACAGAATCGGATCTAATCAAGGATGACGAGAACAGCAGCTTTTACGATCGAGTCATTAACTGCTTAGCTGAAAGTTCTCCTCTTTTAAAAAAAGTTTGATTGGCTAACTTTATATATTATTTGTTATACTTAGTATTTTATTTTATTATTGATTGAGATATCCAACAGCTTATATCTAATATACATGTTTGAATTGTGTTATACATAATACAAAAAGCCAACAATAGGACATCATTGCCAAAGTAACCAAGCACTCAATGGTTGCTATTTTACGTAACTGTAATTTAGAAACAAAAACAATATTTAAAGGAATGTGGTAGGTAATGTACATGTGTAATAAATACTAGGAAAATAAAATAACCTACAGCCCATTAATGTTAGAGGAGAGACTATGTAATTAATATATATTGTCAAACAATTTACAAAGAACGCCTTTCTTAAATGTGTGTTTAATATAATTAATAATTATTGGAATATCTATCAGGTTACTATACTTTGACCTTGAACTGAGCTCGAGTTATATGAAACTCTCTTATTAAGGGAGGTACTTTTATACTGGTAATGGGGTAACCTGATGTGCTATTGTCCGTACCTAATAATGTATTACATAGTTGATAATTAAATTATATATTTTGTGTATCTCAGTATTTTCCGATAGTATCCCATCTACCATCATCTAGTCTCGGGCCCCGAGCTTGTGGTCAGCCACCCGGGCCCTTCCGGCCCAGTCCGACCCTGTATGTGTGTGTGTATATATATATACACACACACTATAATAATGTGAAATGAAAGCTTCAGAAGTAACGTACGCAAAATAAAGAAGAAAGAAGAAGCATGTAAGACTGTCATCTACCCATCACTCACGAGGCGTATGACATTTTCTTAATAATTTCTAACGTTAAGTTAATAACAAAGCACTGGTAGTCGTATTCCTACATGCCGTGACTAAATGCTAGGAATTAGAATTTAAAAAGAAACTTGCTGTTATCTGTTACCATATGTATTATACATGTATCCATATGGTACCACAAGCATTTGATTTACAACATGTAGGTGCTTTTCTTAGTTCATTACTTGTAGTTAGTGTTCAAAGATAGGAAACATTACTGTTTTCGTCATGCGCGCCAGGGGTAGAGTGCAGGCTTCAAGTGCCTGCTATGGTTTAATGTATTTTAAGTTTCGCTCGCGTTTTACTGTCATACTATTCGTATTAAATATATTAGAAAGACGCTGCGATGTTATAAAATCCCTTAGTATAACTTTAAAATTACAATACCTTACCTTTTGAGGCCTAAAGTGTTAGTGCATGTTATTGTATGTATACTCCCACCACGGAGTCGCTAGGGACGGCACAGAACTGCGAGTAGCGATCAACAAGGGTGTGCGAGTGGTTTCTCACGGACCTCCACCTCCTCTGTGAAGGACGAGTAAGGTCTGACGACGAGTGGAGAATAATTTCCCTAACTTCAGTTCAATTCTTTCATTTGAAAATTACCATCAATATTTTAGTCATTTAACAATCTGAGACAATGACACTCATTTGCTGCGAAGTGTTTATGTATGTGCAATTCAGTCCATAGCTAGCCGGAGAGGTCTGGGTTGGCACAACTATTTCAATATTCATGAAGTTTCAATTAGTTCTTGTATAAACTTTACAAAAACACAATACGATCGCAGTGCATCAACTATCTCGGGCTATGGCGAATCGTAAACTGTTCTTTCCTTACAGCTATTCTGGGACATATGCTGCACATGGTTAAATATTCTTGATCATTCAAGTGTTCTTACAAAATTTCACCTATTTCTAAACACCATTATGTTTATAAATACGTGATTTTCCAAAAAATACAACCTATCCTACGGTATTATGTACCAAATGAAGCCTCTGTGAGAAGCAGGGTTGGGACTTGACGTGTAAAAAATGTTTTTCTACACGACGTGTAAAATACACGTAATTAATGTAAAAAAAGTAAAATATGTAAAAATCATTTTTTGCCATTTTATATTTTTAATAATATTATTAAATGTGGCCTGGAGCCTGTTAATGTAGAATTTAAGTCTTTCCACACAAGTGGTGGCCAAAGCTTGACGTCAGCATGCAATTGATATGATTGTGGAAGGCAAGTGATGTATCATGTGTATTCTAGGAACATTGTTATCTTATCACTACATGGAAAGACAAGAGGCGAGTATGGATGTCACACTCACATATCACCAGAGTTCCCAACCATATCATATTACAGTGACAGTGAGACACACTTCCTCTTGTAGACCAAATTTGGCTAGCAAGAAACAGATTCAGTGATGTAGCAGATGTTATGTTAGCAAGACAAGTCCTTCTGTGGTGAGAATCTGAGATTTATTATAACTTTTAATAATGAATCGTGGTGGCAGACCACTTCATAAAATATATGGAGAACTTAAGTTTAGTTCATATAAAAGTTGAAAATAAAAATTGTGCTAAATGCTGCTTCTGTGAAGTGATAGTAAAAAACACTGCAAAGGAGCGTCTCAAAGCTCATAGAAGAATATGTTGAAAAAATCCACAAGAGCCAACACTCGCAGAATGTTCCCGGCCCCGCTCTACACTCGAGAAGTCAGTCGAAGATGAAGAGGTGGTGGACAATCCTTTGCAGCAGGAGGACCTACAAACCAGCTGTTGTGGCAGTTCAACATCACATACTGACTTGGATAAGGAGTCTACTGGTTCTGCTAGCCAACCTACAAAATGCTCCCTTAGCTCTACATCTGGAGATAGAATAACAAGTTATATTGACACTATGGATGCTTCTGAAAAAAAAAAGAAATTGACTTAGCTGTTGCTAAATTTGTTTTTGGTTGCAACATTCCATTTAGTGTTGTGGATAGTATGCATTTTAAAGACATGCTGCAGAAATTACACCCTGCCTACCAATCGCCTGGGCGAAAAGTAATTTCTAACAGACTACTTGATGACGTGTACAAGGAAGAATCTAAACATACACATGTTGAGCATGACTCTGTTTTACTCATTGATGGGTGGAAAAATGAAGCCAATAATACTAAAAATGTTATTACAATGCTACACAATGTCAATGCAAGTACTGGAAAACCAAAAAGTTTGTTTTTGGAGGCTTTTGATCTTTCAGATGAGTCAGAGACAGTAAACAAACTATGTGAAATTGTAGAAGAGGCATCTGAAAAGGCTAAGACACTATATAACACACATATATATTGTACTGTGTCTTATAATGCCAGCAACATGGTTAAAATGAGCAAATGCCATCAATTATGGCATTCTGCCTGTAACTCTCACACTGCAAATCTGTTGGCTAAGGACCTTCTACCAAAAAACGTGTCTTCAAAGGTAAATGAAGTACTGAAAACATTCAAACATCCAGATCAGCAGCGCCAACTTTTGTCTTTTAGTGGTTCTAGAGTTTGTCTTGCAGTGGACACTCGCTGGTGCTCTCAACGAGATGCCTGTGCTTCTCTGAAAAGCAACATTACAGCAATGCGTAAAGTGGCAGCTAGCGATGAATTAGCCAAAATTTCACAAGTGAAATGTCTTTTATTTTATGAATATTTTCTTTCGCAAGTAAATGATAAAATTGCGCTCTTAGATCCTGTAAGCCAGCTCATTAATGCTTGTCAAAAGTCAGACAGCAGTGTTGCTGATGTAGTAGAAATGTGGATGTCACAACAGTTACCTGATGGTCATAATGACAAACATCATCATCTTGAGAAGCGGAGAAAACAATCTCTAAATATATACAGCATGTCAGCAAATGTACTTCACCCACAATATCAGGGTCAGAATCTCAATGAAGAACACCACAACCAAGTGGAAGGCTTCATATTGAAAACTTTGGACGCAGGTCTCTCAAGTTTTCAACAGTATCGGGAAAATACTGGAATATTTGATGACCTATTCAACAAAGGCATTAAATCTCCAAAAACATTTTGGTTTTTTGCAAAGAAGCACCATAAGCAACTAGCAGATTTGGCTAACAAATTACTTAACATTCCAGCATCATCTGCGCAATTGGAGAGTTTTTTCCAACTGGTCGTTTGTCCATAATGCCAACAGGAATCACCTTTCATTTGAGAAATCAAAAAAACTAGTGCAGGTTTATTACTCTCTTAAAATGAAAGATCATGCATGTGATGATTATTGACTACCCTTAGTCAATGCAGCGAAGTGGTCGCTTCATTAATTTGTAATTAGTGAATGTTGGAATTTTAAACATATTGTTATTACCATAAAAGAAGCTATTTTGAATTCAAGCAACTTATTACTTATCATTATTGTGTTGTGTTTACAAAAGTTAAAATAGTTTACCATCAGAAGTTATTCAGAAAACAACTGTTATTTCCTGCATAGAGTGAGGTGTAGTGAGAAATTCTGTATTATCATATCAAGGAAAGAGATTTAACATAGCATAACACTGATCAAACAAGTAAAAGTTAAAGATGAAAAAAACACCTTTTCATAAACACATTATAACTGATTAACATAATTTAAACTATCATGTAGTATGTGTAGATAGTGAAATATATGTCTGAAGAGTACAGTACATGTATGACTAAGTTGTGTTTGTATATGAATGACTGAATTCAATATGCACTAAATGTGTTGTTTAGTATGTAAAACCTTAACAGAAATAATATTTGAAGTAATGTTCTTTTTTGTCTCAAACCATTAATTTTAATTCTAGTTAATTACACCATGGACAAAATTGGTTTTTTACATTACGTATTTTACATGTAAATTACGTGTAAAATACTTACAGGTAATTTACTCATCCAACCCTGGTGAGAAGTATTAAAACTCTAAATTATTAAATTAACTGCAAATCTCAAAATACGAAACTTTTTTTAAATTACAAAGGTTACTTTTTATTGGTAACTAAACAACAATTCACATATGGTGTTAATTTAAGGTTGCTGAAAACGTTGCATGTGGACCGGCCTTAATGTTTAGTCCATAGTAATGTCTCTTATTTAATTTGAGTGCCGTTCGAGTAACTTCAAAGTAATGTTCGACTAAAGTTACAGATTGTACTTACAACCAAGATGTAGAGATTGTAGCGGAAGCTAGAGTGTCTCAAGCCACTGAGCAGTCTGGTAGCACGTAACTGTGTTGAAGCCAGTTAACCATTGGCCTGTATGGTTTAACGCAATGGCCAGTCACATCAAATATAATTTAGTTTAATCAAATGTAGCATTAAGTTTATCCATAATATTGAATAAATAGTGTGTTTTTAACAGACTTCAAAAAAAGGAGGAGGTTCTCAATTAGTCTGTGTGTGTATATGAATATTATATATATATAGTATATATGTCTGTGTGTGTATAACTTCTTTGTTTACAAACAGATTTTAGTAATTATCGTACAGCGTGGCTTTTTATAAAGGAAAGAAAAAATCTTAAAACATTGTTTTCACAAACTACACACGTCATTAGATTTACTCCTTAGAGATTGTTTCGTAATTCCTACAATTTTGTTTACCCGCAAAAAAATAGGAACATGTTTTCCATATAGGTACTTGAGACGTTCCTAAATTAACCATGAAAGGAAGGTTTCGTAAGTCCTACTGGTTTGTTAAAAAATCAATTTTACAGTTTACATTACAATACCTATGTATTCAAGCAATCGCCGACATTCATTGTTTACCCGTGTTGGTTAAAAAAAAATTTTTTTAGAACTTTAGTCAATTTAGGTGTAGTAATTATGAATTCGTTTCAATAACGACTGTATTGCAATTTTAAGGAATTTTTAATACTATTTCATGTTTGTTGTTATATTAGAATAAGTAATTGTATTAAGAAATGTTTGTTTCGTTACATATCATTAAAGTACGTACTATTTCGAGTCACGTTGTAACGAACAAGTCTAATGAGGCAAAAATCTGAATAGAATTGTTAACGTCGTTCATTTTCTGTGAGGAATACGTGCTCTGCATGGAAGTAGCTGAAACATTGAATTTTGCAGTTTTTCCATGGAATTTTTGATTACAGTCGTATATTTTGCGTTTGATATGGCTGGTGTTTCGTGTATCCCAGTTTATCCCTTATCCTAAAGGCTTCATCATGATGGCATGATCATGTGTGGTAGGCTACATGAACATGGCTTTCATACAAACTTGACGTGTGGATCATGTGGTAAAACGTAATAATGTATGTGTATAGGCTATTTTGATATTGATAACCATACGGACCATAGTGTTTATGTTGTTGATGTTGTATATGCGTTGTACATTGTATATGTATAGTCCCCCAGCATGAGCTTTCAGCTCTTTGGGACAAGTTGCAATAAAGTAAAAAAAAAAATTATTATATAAATACCTATGATCTTTAACAATTGACTTAAGAAAAAGTGTAAAAAAACAATTACCTAAATAAAAACCTAAATATGAAAAGGTTTTCTTCTCTCAAGCAAAATCATAACTCAAATTTCTATGTGTAAACATTGGAGTTCTGAAAGTATACTATTCCTTGAGATTTTAGAGGGCAGTTATTTTCTTTTAAATTTTCATTATAAGGATACCTTACTCGTAAAATGATATATGTACACTTAACACACTTCTCAAAATCTTGGCTACGGCCCTGTATATAAAGTTATCAACAAATCTTACGTCAAAGGCAAAACATTTTATACAAAAAATGCAACAAGATTCCGATGTAGTCACATCCCTACTAACAAATCTCGGGGTTTAGTGGACGCATGTAGGGATGCATAAGTATACATAATGCGCAGGAACATCAAGAGATAAAACTAAATCACGCAGTCGAATTTCCATCCCATTAACTAATCACAATTTTTCAAACTTAAGTGAACTCGTGCAGCAAAAATATCTCGAAATTCAACCGGGCCCTTGTTCCCTCTCACGGTTCTTCTTTGAAATTGGGAAGCCACGCAAGATGGCCGCGTCCACTGCGCTGCTGTTTTAGCAGATCCTTTAGCTTTTAGCTTTTGTACTAATGCGAGAATTTGTCCATTGGGTTAGGTTGGCTACATTTCAAATAGTTTAAAACCGTTTGAAAAGTTGGTTAGGAATCGCACACTTTAAATGTAGTTAAATAATCCTAACCGACCGTCCTAACTATTTTATATACCATTCGAATATCACGTTCAAGTATCCTTTAGCCTAAATGAGCCTTGAAAAGTGCATCTTAAACGCCGATGTAGTCTTACGTTAAATGACTAGTCCTCACGTTTTCATGCATCATTGTGGTCCGAGCTGTTTGTGGTGCTAATTTTTAGTAAACACGTAATGGTAAAAGTTCCTTTAAAGTTTTCTATCACGTATCCAAGTTTATCCCTTCGTCCTGATGAAATGAACCTGTTGTACATGAAGCTTGCCTGTTTTAATGTAGAACGTCGAAAGAATATGAATATAACAAAAACTTGTGATGTACCTATCAATGAATTATGATCATAAGTTGAATACGAAAAAAAATTCACAAGACCTGGCTTTAATTAGTTTGTATTGTGATATTGGATTTCTTAAAATAATTTGTTTTCTGTCAGAATTACCTTTAACCGAAACATGCAGCTAAATTTTTGAAACTAAGTTGCAGAACAGAAGTATCATTATCGCATCAATATCAAACAATGCTCTTTGTTTACGTTAATTACTGCTACTTATGTACAACATATAATTATTCGAATGCATATAACGTTTTAGTACAATTATGTTTATACACAAAAAGATCATCCGATTCATGCATATATAAATACGCATCGTGCATTTTACCTAATTAACTTAATTTGCACAAATATTTAGGACTACCTTAATCACGTTGTCGCTAGGCCCGTTCTACAATGACGCGGAGACGGACCCATGCACTTCCGTGCCACCAATAGAAGTCGAGCATTTGGCAGCGGTGGTAGGCCATACTTGTTTACGTTCTAAATATGTTAACAATTGTTTCAAGTACAAGAAGAGCTAGTGTTATATTACTGCGTGATAAATTTTTATTATATATTTAAATTATTCCCGTGCTAAGATCTCAAAGCATAAAATTAAATTAATATTTCATAACCTCTACATAAGTTTCCGTTCATTATGGAAGCAGCAAGATTGCGTAATGTTCCGGGAAATCAGTCTACGTTTACGTGATCCGTCTGTTACCGTGCCATAGTAGAACAGGCCTAAACAGTTGACGGTCGTCATCCTAGTGAGATAAGTGAAATCTTGAACGACTTTAAAATTGTAGGAGCACAAAGTCTCGTATTTAGAGAACACTGGCTATAAAAAGTGTACTTAAAATGATTGTTCTCACCTGATTTCTCATCACAGTTCAGGGTTCCGCAGATTAAGGACGGGTTAGAATTGGCAGGTTAGTCAAGACTAATTAATATCTCATAAATTCGTTATTCATAATTTGCATTTAATCAACTATAAGAAAAACAACGAAATCACCATGATAATTTGAACTTTGAAAATAACGATGTATTGAGTTTCTTTGAAGTTGTTAATTAGGTGTGATTAAAAAAAGTAATATTAACTGCGATTAACAGTTATACCTGGTTTCTGTAATATTTATTAAAATTATCACAACGTAAACCATAGAACTAGACGTTTAAAAAATTAACGTGACGCAATAACAGACACAGGGTTTACAAATCGTCAAGGAACATTTGCGGACTTGTGACATCCCCCCCCCCCCCCCCCCTTGCAGGAATGCTCGTGCGTCACATGACTCGCGCATAGCAACAGGCGTGCCGGCTCAGCAGCGGCGGAATGGCAACTTCATCGCGTGCTACAGGTCGAGAAACTGTGCGAAAACAAAAATACTGCAACTGCCAGTCGAACACGAGTGTTCCCTGGCGAATATTTACTCACCTCACTCGAACTGCTCGTTGGGAACTCGAGTCGGCCGGTGAGCCGATGATAAAAGATGGCCTCGCCGGCAGTTGGAGCCTGTCGCGACACGTCCTTGCCCGCCCGCCGCGCGCAGTCACCGACAACCATGGCCCGACTGTTCGAGAACAGCAGCCTGCAGCCTTGCCAGTCGCCGCCCGCCGGCGGCCACCAGCCGGAGGGGGCGACTGGTGGGGAGGGGAGGCCGGCCACGTCACACCCAGACGGCGTCACAGGCAGTGTTGCCAGGTCTACTGTTTTTGCAGTAGATCTCCTTCTTTTTAAAAAATCTACTGTTCTACTGCTAAAAAGCGAAAAGTCAAGCAAATCTACTGCTTTTTCCTGCCTCAACAATTTTTTTATTAAAATTAACAAAAACGGCTTGAATATTAACTAAAAAGTGTATATTTTTATGTTCTTGAGTTTTCTAGCCTGCAACAGTTCAAATTTTAGTGTCACACTGCGATATATCGATTTACTGCGAGATACATTTAAATCGAATCTCTGATAGTTACCTAAGGGACTTTCCCCTCGTTAGTGGTGTGTGGCTGTGGCATGAGCGTATCTTTTTCCGGGAGTTCCCCACCCCAGGCGCCCTTATAGGTTGAGATAGAGCTGTCGTCACTCGTGACTCGTCTCGTCCGTCTGTTGAGTGTCGTCATCGTGTCGTGTCACTGTCGCCTGTCGGTACTCTGTTTATCAGTCATCAGATTTGTGTGCTTTGAAGTGAAACAGTTTATGTTACTGTTATTGTCTCGCGGTCGCCTGTAATAATTTCGGACGATGTGGTGTCACGGACAAAGTGTGCCGTTGTTTATTACGAATGGATTTTGATAACGCTGAATTTATTATTAATTATTTGCTATGAGTAAAAAGGTGAAGTATTCTCAGAAGTACAAACGTGAGTGGGAAAACGAAGAGTTGTTTAAGGGGTGGTTACAGTCTAGCAAGAAAGGATGCGGTTTTGCATATTGTAAGTCATTTAACTGTGATATTAGCATTGCTTCTGGAGGTAAAGGTACATTAATTAGACATGTAGAGTCTGATAAACATGTGCAATGTGGAAAGGAACTTATTGGTCAAAAAACATTAACTTCATTTGCATCTCAAGCAACCAATTTAAGTAATAAAGTCAAAGAAGCTGAAATTCGTCTTTCTGCATTTGTAGCAGAACACAACATTTCATTTAATATAATTAGTCACTTGACACCCCTTATTAGATCAGTTTGCCCTGATTCTGAAATTGCAAAAAAAATCAAGTGTGGCCGAACTAAAGCAACTGCCATTGTTAAACATGTTTTAGGGCAGGAAAGTAAGGAATTACTTTGCAATATATTGAGGGAAAATAAATTCTCGGTGATTGTTGATGAATCAACTGACACAAGTTCTACCAAACATTTATGTGTAGTCGTACGAGTGCATTCTGGAGAAGGGGTTGTAGTTGACGCATTTTACGATCTCATTCCTGTGAGTGAAGAAAATGCTGTTAACTTGCATAACAGCTTGGTACAGTCATTTGAGAAGGAAAATATTCCTTACAAAGAAAACCTAATCGGTTTCGCTGCTGATAACGCTAGTGTAATGATGGGTAAAATATGTACATTCATTATCTATTCTTTTGAAAAACGACATGCCCGACCTTTTTATAATGAGGTGTATTTGCCACTCATTCCATTTGTGTTCATCATATGCTTGTGCGAAGCTTCCAAGGGAACCGGAAGATTTGGTCCGTGATATTTTCAATTATTTTCATTCAAGTTCTAAACGTATTGAATCCTTCAAAGAATTTCAAAGTTTTGTGAATGTAAAGCCACATAAGCTGTTGCATCCAAGTCAGACAAGATGGTTATCCCTTGAGTTAGTTGTATCTCGGGTTTTGGAGCAGTATGATGCCCTCATACTTTTTTTCACCCAGGCTGCCTTTGAAGATAAGTTATTAGCATCAGATGCCATTCTTCAAAAATTAAAATCACCCTTCAACAAATTGTATCTTGAGTTTCTTCAGTTTGTTTTGCATATGTTCAATATCCTGAACAAGCAAATGCAGAGTGAGCAACCACAAATTCAAAATTTGAGGCCGAGTGTAGTTTCTGTATTAAAAACTCTCCTCGAGTGCTATGTTAAACCAGAAATTGTAAGATCCATTGATGTAGATAAAGTTGATTATAAAGATCCTAGAGTTTTTCTGCCGTTGGAAAATGTCTATTTTGGGGCAAAATTAAATGTGTAAATGCAAAAGTAAATGTGTGTAAAAATAGGTTTACTAAATTAATTGTAAAGGAAAACTATATGTTTTAGGATATCTACTTCTTTCTACTGTTTTTTCACGGTTCAATCTCCTGTTTTGGTGAGTGGTAGACCTGGCAACACTGGTCACAGGCCGTTCCCAGAAACAGGCGAGCAGAGCGGAGCGAGCACGCCTGTCGGCGGCACTGCGGCGCCGCTACAGTTATCGACAAGCATTCTGTTTTCAACGGCTAACAGTTCCCGCAGTCATCCTAACTGTTCAGCAGATAAATGCTCGACATTCACTGACTAAATATAACATCACGGAAAATTACACGAATTATTGGTATAGCTGGTAAAATTTTGTAATATACATACTACAAGGCTAGTTCTTTATCTCTATTCTTTCACTTGTTCACTATCTACGGTATATTTCAAAGTGACTGGCACATCTAGTTTGTATCGATGTTGAAGGCGGAATTACAGACCTAATATTTCAACTTGACAGTGTTGCACGACATGATTGCACTAAAATAAACTCCGTACATATTCTATTCGACTTCAGCGAACAGTCAACACACGACTACGAAAGTAAATCGAATATCAAGAGTGTGCCGTACTGTGTACTTTTTCCTTGTTGTTCTCGAGAGTCGAGGAGACAGCGATAGGTGGTGTCGCAAGAGGTCACGTGACAGGGTACACGATGAGAACGTGCTTGTGACATCTGCGCACAACTGTAGCTCTCGTACTCCCACCCTGCGCCATCTTGTTTACTTGTCAACAATTAATTTTTATTCTGATAATACTAGACATCATCTAACAATTATAAATTATTTGCTATATTTAATCAATTATAAAAATAAATTACAAAAATTAAGATTTTTGGACATTAATTTTGCATCTAATAATACCTAAATTTTTGTTATTGAAGCTAGCACATGGAAACACATACTACTGCGACCGCAACTATCGTATCCTCTTGCGACAGCTTTAGTCGTGATAGAACTTTCAACGTGTGAGTTGGGTTTTTAAATACAGCCCTTTCGGTTGTCACACCACGTAAACATCTTAAAAGGAGAAATTTATCCAACAACTTTATTATTTGACATCGTGCCAACTGTTTGAATTTTCTCCGGAATTCGTGAGCTATATTTCAAGAACTCCTTTTTCCTTTTTCCATCAGTGTTTTATATTTCTCCGGAAAAAAAAAGAACAACAGTTCCTTTGACTTATCATTCGTTTCTTGCAGAAGCCACTCCCATATCTGAAGAGCAGAGAAGAGGCTTGTGGAAGAGTGAACGTCCATCAGATGTATGGTGTGTATTGTAAGATCTTAAACTGGCGACTAGCCTATTTCAACACCAGGGTTTCGAAGAGGTTAATATTTTATTGTGATGTAACACACATTTCAGGCGTATATCTTTGATTAGACTATATTTAAAGAAAGAGTATATAGAATTAGGTATAAAAATCGCTCCCCAAAAATAAGCATTTATTATTCCGCTTTCGTTAATTAATATGCATGATGGGCAAAATTAAAAACCTTCACAACATTCTGCGCGGATAAAGTTTCCAGGACTTGGTGAACGGTAAAATAGCATGTGGTGTCAGCTACACGAGTCCCAACTCCAACCTGACGGCAGATGATACCAACAACACAATACGCCGCGATGGAAGGTTTTCATCGGTACTTTCGGTACTGTCGGTACTGCAGTACTCGCAAGTGTATGTGGCCGAGCTTTTCGCTTGTATTACGTGTATCACCCTTAGTCAAACTTACACGTCAAATGATTGCTTGTAATGTCAAGTCATAAAGTCAACATCATAGGAAGAAGTAACATTGTAATTCATAGTTTTACCTTCAATCACTGTAAAAATAAATTTATCAATTTGTGCTATTCTAATGCGAGCAGTAACACGCCACAAAAATATGTGGAAAATAAACGTGTTACCCCCAATTATTTCAGTAAAAAAAATTTTTGTACAGCGACAAAATTTGCAGTGGTTGTAGAACTTCGTTTAATTAAACACAAAATAAAAACTGTCAGTGTTCCATCTTAAATACTTTATTATTTTCAATAATAATGTTGTTCAGCGCCAACTTGTAAGACGTGTACCACCCCAGGGAAGCACTCTGGACCATATGTCGTACAGGGATATTCATTAGCCTGCTGCCGCAGTTTGTAGGTGGGATTCAGGCTCATATGTGCGTGTGTCCGTACAATACGGCGATATTTACAACTGAAACAGGAGAAGAAAAAGACATAATTGACTGTATTGTAGACATGTTGTACGGATTGTATCCAGTCTGTACAAAGACAGCAGCCAAAATATCATCGCGAGCACCTGCTGTATATACGTTGAACATGCGAGCCATCTAGTGCAGTATCGATGGTTCGGACACGTGTGTATAGGGATTGCTTGCTGTGTTATAATCCGACGACCCGACGGTGACTGGCACAAACCCCATACCGGAAACTAGTCACTCGCCTGCCATACATTGGACGGGCACTTCCCACCAAGCAAAGGCTACTGCCGGACAATGGCGGCTTCAGGATGACTTTTCGGGAGGGGCTATCGCACAAAGAAAGGTCGTAGCTGCAAAAAATGAAAGTGGTCAGATATTGGCCTTGGAATATTATTTACAAATTACAGGTTTCAAATACAGAACCTTAGTAGCTCCATGCAACTTTTGATGAGATAAAAGTTTAATATATGAAATTAAATATTTAAGTAAACATAAATATACACTAATCAATAAAATTGGTCTCGGGAGGGGCTATCGCCCCCACCGCCCCCCTTCTGGAGCCATTCTTGTTGCCGGAGAAGGGGCGGGGCCACTTTCGCAGTAGCCAATCCTGTGGCACGGTACTTGCAGTCTAGGCCTGCTGATCGCGTCTGCTAACGTGTTCATTGTCTCGCAGTGTTCGCTGCTCAGGTACTTCTGATAATGAGGTGATTGAACCGTAATTAATTTTGCTATGATGTACTTGTTAAGTGAAGTGTCGTATCAACCTTGTTAGAATATTAATGTTATTTCAGCTTGTTATCAAGTAAATCTGTGTTTAAAAAATTTTCAAGCATACAATCATTTCAATATTTGCTATCAACATATTCATGTCAATTTAAGTTAGTAGATTGTGAGATATTTATAAAAATACTAGAATAAATGGAATAAAAATATTTATTTTAACTTACTAGCATACTTCTTGTTATATTATAATTAATTATTTAATTGAGTATAAACTCTAAATGGTCAAAAATAATTATAATTTAGCCCTTTTTCAATGGTGTTTTTATACACGTAACAAGTCATAATCTTACATTGAATTTGGATTATTATAGTTATTATTAGTCACTTCAGCGTTTTATTATTAAAAAACTTTAAGTCTTACATTCATATTGTTTATGTTAATGCGTAACTACGAATGCATAACAATTAGTATACAAATGTATTTCCTGGACCTGGTTCATGGTTCGTGGAGCCGGTTCGCCATTTTGGATTGTAACTCACGGCGGTAATCTTATTACTTTTAACCTTGAACTTACAAATTTTTAAATTGCCAAATATGATTCAAAATTTGCCAAAATTGATTCAAAACATGCCAACATGAATCAACCTTTTCACTTTTAAGAAAAAAAATTCCGCCAAAAAATCTCAATAAATGTAAAAATTAATTTTCGAGGAAAAATTTCACATGAAATATTTCAAAAATTAGAAATTTTAAATGCCTCAAAATATTTTTGTCTTTAAAATAACTAAATGTCCCCAAAGTGGCTTGGATTCTCCAACTACCAGCCGCCAGTAAGCCACTGGGGACCTCCGACCTCGACCCCGACCACCATTTTGAGTGACCTTCACATCGGCCACCATCTTGGATTCCAGAATTTTATTTTCTATAACTTTCGTAAATTGGTTTTCTAGAATTTTCCGCCATATTGGATTATGCGATTTAGAATAATGATGTCATGTACGCCATATGAAAATCAGTAATTATTATCCAAATAATCGGAAATTAATTTAATTTGAATAATACTTTATTAGAATTTCAATAAAGTTTTAATAGAAACACAGCACTTACGTTCGAAGCCGACGAGGCGATTCGATTAAAAAATGGCGACAGGTCCCTCATTGATGTCCTCAATGAGACTGACACCCCACCACTTGTACCAAGGCATATATTACTTCCACATTATGACATGATGGAAACCATCTTGGATCCATCATCTTGTTTATATTTGCTAGTGTGTGCTACCATCATATTGGTTTATTTTTTACCCACTAGAGCACAATACTATCAATCACCAGACAATCATCTATTGTAGCGTCCGCCATATTGTCAGCCATATTGATATACTGTAATTATTTTTAAAATTTCGAAAAATATTCTAAAATAATTTAAAAATTTGACAAATTCAAGTGCACACAGTTGGACACACATTCGTGTCATGGATAAGCATGATGTTTTAGTAGGTAATGAATAAATAATTCGAATACTTATTTATATTTTTTATTCACCACAAAAATAAAATCTATAAAAACCATTCGACCAACACATAATATTTTTATTCTATGAATCCCTTCTCTCGGGACTTAAGTATGAAGGATATCTCATCTGCTGCAAGAATAGTCTCCTGCACATAGAGAAGAAAATAAAGGTATCAGCCTATATACGGTTCCATTTGGGTCGTCCCTCGATGAATAATATGTCTCTTATACTGTTGCTTTCATCTTATTTAAACCTTTACTGTCAATATTCGGGAACTCTCTACAGACTTTGTTTTTATCACCAGCTAGAATGTCATCGTAGTTATCAGCGTCGTCATCTACATACTGTAAGAACTTAAAATCTTTGACGTTGAAACTTCTTTATCGACTACAAGCATCCTTTCTAAGTGTCCATCAGTTTTCCAAAGTTCGGCGAACCTACTTGAAATCGTCATGAATTTATTCTCACTCTTCACGGTATTGGTAGGTCTATTGTCTTCAGTCTTCCTTAAACCCTCAACACCCTTCAGTTGAAGTTCTTTCTCGAGATCAGAAGAGCTATGAAGATAATCATGTTCAAGACAAGGCAAATTATTTTCGTCGTGCAGCACTCTCTTCTTTAGCGCAGTAGCTCCATCGTTGACCTCTATCTTGTAGGTGTGCATGGCTTTACAAGTCGCGCCATGTCACTTGAAGCTATCACTTCACATACACAACCTGCCACACCGATCACAACGTAATATTATGCATAGTGGGCTTTTAACACAATCATTCTTCTCATCATATTTAGCATTCTTTCTCAGAGCAAATTTCATGTTGCAATAACTTGTGACATTTCGATAAAGCAGCAGACTTCGATCCGGATTCCACATTAGCTTCTGCGACTGTGGTCAGATGCATACTGAAATCATATATTTAAATTAAATAATTAAATAGGAATTTAAATAATCCATCAGAGAGAATTAAAGTTTTTCATTTGAAAAAATGCATGCCAGTAGGAGTGACGAAGGAGTACTGGACCAATGTAAACATAGAAATGTAAACACAGCGCCAGTACCCCCATGGGCGCCGCCATCTTGTCACGTGGGGGCCGCCATTGTTGTTGACATTGGCTACCAGGGCGCGCCACCGTCGCCGCCACTGGGCGCCGCCATTGTTGTTGACATTGGTTACCAGGGCGCGCCACCGTCGCCGCCACTGGGCGCCGCCATTGTTGTTGACATTGGTTACCAGGGCGCGCCGGTAGGCCGCCATCTTAGTTCAGCCTTTAGTTACCGGAGCGCGCCACCGTCGCTCCGAAGGCGGGAATTGTATACAAAAAAACCTGGGCACTGGGTGGATTCGATCCCGGGGACGCACCAACGTCGTGGTTACGAGGCGTGCGCCTTGACCACTAGACCACGGGACCTGATGAAGTATGGGGAATAAAATAATGAACATATGCTTTAAAGAAGCTATGTCTTTAAAAGCAATACTAGCTATGCGTAAAATTCGAAAAGCAAACGCCATGTCTTAAAAAAGTATGCCTATAGACCCCACCACTCCACAATCGCCGCCATGTTTAAATTTCGAAAAAATATGCTTAAGTTCGAAAAATAAAATATCGCTATGCCTATAGACCCCCACCACTCCACAACCGCCATATTGTTTAAAAAAATATGCTTAAAAGAAGCTATGCTTAAATTTCGAAAATAAATAAAATAACGCTATGCTTAAATAATACAGTCATTCTAGCTATGTCTATAAAACCCCACCCCATATTAGCTATGACTAAACCCCTCCAACCCCCAACTACAAGTATGCTTAATCGCAATGTTTAATTCCCAACCACCAAATTTCGAAAAAAAGATATGTCTATAAAACCCCACCCCTATATTAGCTATGACTAAACCCCTCCACTACAAGTATGCTTAATCGCCATATTTAAATTACGAAAAGAAATAAAATAACGCTATATTTAAAGTTAAAAAAAATACCGTCATGTTTATGAAATCTCGAAGAAAACAACCCGCCATGTTGCAGTATGCTTAAAGCCGCCATATTAGCTATGACTAAAGAAACATAACCTCAAAATCCCGCGCAGAGAGAGCGAGATGTTGCCTGCTGGAGCGTCACTCGTAAACTGCGCAATTATAATCCCCACATCATATCATAAGCATAATAATGTCTTTAAAAAAATGCTTTAAGTAATAAGCATAGAAATGTGTTAAGCATAGTTACTATCACGTCGAGTAAAATAAATATTAAGCATTTTTAAAATCCATAATAATGTATAAACAATGTGTTAAGCATTACGTTACGTCGAGTAAAATAAATATTAAGCATATTTAAAATTAATAATATTAAGCATATTTAAAAACACTTTGTAGTAATTGGCTCTCGGCCAATGTGTTCAAACGCCGTGCTGGAAGCCGCGCTCGTGCGACCAGGAACGTATTAAGGGACCCCTACAGTTAACACGTAGCATTAAGTAAATAGCTGCGGCACGAATGCCAGAAATAAACTATATAGACATAGTTAAAAAAAGTACGCAAAGTTAAAATAAAAACAGTTTTATCCCTCCAAATAAGCATACATAAAATAAAAACTCACCGGAACGCACCCCCACCCACCCCGGCGATATGTAACAAAATAAATGTCGTTTAGGGAAGCATGTTCTCACACCGGGGGCCGCGATGCGTCTGCCGGAACCTGTTGACAAGAAAGTGTTTACCGATGAGGCGCGTGGCCGGAGGGGGAAGGTGACTGCAGATGACTTGTTGACCGACGCGGCGCGTGGCCGGAGGGGAAAGTGAAAGCGCCACTCCCAGACCGCGAACGCTCCAGGCGGTAAGGTGTTATGCCGGACACCGACGGCGAGGCCGAAAACAAAGCCGGAGAGGAAACCTACCGGATAACATCACGGTAATTAACCCAAGTCTTTACGGAAACCGGGAAAACCTTTCCACGACACTAGGAAACGGTTGCCACACTTTTTATGAATTTTATTCACTAAATAAGTATCGGGGTACGCAGTTACCTGAATCTCAGGACCATAAAATCCGCCTTTAATTTCATTACCGTCCAAATCACTCAAATGAAACACACGTGGAAAATTATTCATAACTCTGACCACTCTGAAAAGTTCGTGCGACCACCTGGGTTTGAATCCCTTCTCAAACACTGTCTTGTGTTTTGATATACGTACGTACGAACCCACGCGAGCCTTTAACCGTCTAGAATCTATTTTCTTAACATACCTGTAAACTGTTTGTAGCAAAGAGTTATCCCTCACAGCATTCGGAGCCATGCCTATAGTGCGGTGGAACCTATTATTGTAGACAGAAAGTAATTTCGGTAAAAGTGTAAGCCACTTATAATTGCCTTGTGCCGAGAACTCACGGTAAAGCATATCCTTTAAAGTCCTATTAAAACGTTCTACAACAGACGCCTTGACTTCGCTATAACTAGAGTAGTGATTAATTGCGTACTTTTGCATTAAGGCTTGAAAATGTTTATTGTAAAATTCCGCTCCAGCGTCGCTTTGAATATTCTTAAAACTTCCCGCCTCATTTAAAATACTCTTCATGGCCACGGTGACTAATATTCCCGTCTTTCGTTTAACTGGAACCGCATATGCACGTTTGCTATAGACATCTATAGCAGTAAGGATGTACTTGAAACCGCTATTTATCCTGCTGTACGGAATCATCTCCACCAAATCAATCTGTAATAAATCGCGAAGCCCATATGTCAACACACGTCTACGAGGAAAAATTCTGCGAACTCCGCGATGCAGTTCATTAGAAATCCCATGTTGTGCGACACTCATTTTATGATATATCCAGCTTCCTTCAACTCTTCAAGAATAGATATCACCTCGTTGCTATGTCCGGTATGGCCAGCAGCTTGCGAGGCCATTAGTAATCTGAGGCGAGCAATAAGTTGGTTCGGGTTGTCCCAATAGATAAATTGCTTTGTGCGTTGCAAATCCAATGTTTTTTGTAACAAGCCACTTCCTCGCTGAGATGAGTCAATATTCGGAAACAATCCTTTAATGATATCAAACTTTGTATGCGTTTCGCTTTTATATCGTTTTGTCGTAGGATCATTTTTTTTATAATAAGCATTTGTAATATCTAGTAAATGTCCGTATTGTTTTAAGGCAGAATCGGAGTAGGTGTGCGGCACTCGGCGGAACAATAATTCGAATAAGCCGGGAGCAGGCTGTATCAATTCTTCGTTGACGCGAAGTAAATTATTATCGTGAAAAAATACTTCCGTATCCCCTAAGAACCAATGGTTGTTGCGTTTATAGAGACCGTAGGTCCCATCACCCGAGCGAAGGTTGTAGCTCCGTAAGTAAGACTGTAATTCACCCAATGAATCATTCATAACATTGCGACGTATACTAGTGTCAGAATCATAACCATCACTCATTACCGGTTCCGGCTTCACATCTGAAGACTCTTGTTTCGGAACAATATCACGTTGCGGGATCACAAACGACTGTCCAAGACTATCCAAACGCGAATTAACAGACTTGAACATTTCCTGATTAATCGCATCCCTCTCCATTCGCGCTCGCTTAGCCAAAATAAATTTGGCACGTATGTTCCGTATGACATGATCTAAAGCGTTTGCCTCGGCAGACATGACTGAAGATAACCATACAGCATAAAGCCTTTTTATATACAAAACGTCTAAGTTTTAGGAGGCGGTCTCTGAGGTGTGGGCCGCTTAGCAACAGTCCTCGCAGTCGATGCAGAAACCAATCCATCAACACCATTCTTAACAACACCAATAGTACGAGCCAATTGAGAAACACGTTGCGAAATGTCAGCGCCACTAGCGGTAAGTTTCAATATCAGTTCCGCCAAGATACCGTTTACCTTTTCTATAATCGCATTCTCAAATAGATCGAGTTTATTCTCCAACAAAGTAACATACATATCACCCAACTTTGTTGGCAGTACCGACAGACGAGAATTGATTTGGTCCACAGACCGCTGCTCCTTCACCTCCATATTACGTAAAAACTCGATAATACCAACCTGCACATCCCGTACATTGACTAACGACAAATTGAGCTCCGTAAACCGCCGCAACAGCTCCTCCATCACCGTGCGAGTGATTACACTCGCGACCGAGTCGATATAATGTTTACTCGCGCCATCTCCAGCATCCTTTGGCATACCCACACGCTTTAAACGTTTTCCGCCCAAATCGCAATTCCCATCAAGATCGCGAGATATACACGAGTCAAGCTGACGTTTCAGAGGACCACCTCCAAACTTTGATACGCTGTAGGACATCCTTCAATGACTCGCAACAATAAAATGATCAAAACCACAACGATACCTGCCATTAAGTAAAGGATAATCCTTTACGATAACAAGAAAACCATGTTCATTTTTCCAACACAAGAAGCACATATCCTTAAACGCGCGAAACTCCATATCACTGTTTACATGATCATCGTAGGCATGTCGCAAATTAAGCATATCCATGCGGAAAAGCACGATAACATTCGCATTATCACGAAGCAAATGTTTAGGTATTCTGCCATAAGTTTGACCTAGGTAAAAACAATCAACATGTGCGTGTCGACCCATAGAAAAATACTGTTGTATGATTCCTTGTTTCTCACACATTATATCGTCAAACACAAACACTGAATTGGCCCTGGCCTCGCTAGGAGGTACCACATCAGCATTTTCCGTATACGGGAAAAATCCCAAACCTTCCACCGCTCTAAGAACCATAGCCAGCCGTTTATACTTTGGTTGGTGCAGCGATTTTGAATATAGATACACATTCTCGAACCGAAGACCGTTCGGTTCCTCGAGTAAACTGAGTAGGACACACGTTTTTCCGCATTCGGACGGACCGACAATTAAACATCTTATTGTCGACGGTAATAAAGAACCATGCCGCGACTCGCGAGCACTGGCTTCATCAGCCTGTGTAATCCGCACAGGTAGCGACTCGCGCTGTGGCACTACTTCCATTACGCAACTAAACAGAAAACTATAAAAACCGCATACTTATACCAACTCGAATCAGTATAGTGTTATGCGTTGTACACGAAAGAAGGTACAAAGAGGTGGAGGAATAATAAACTCTGTTATTAACAAGCTGCCAGTAGAAGTACATCTGCCAGGATATAATTACTGCGGTCCGGGAACGAAACTCGCCAAGAGGCTAGCACGCGGAGATACAGGAGTCAACTCCCTTGACGAGGCGTGTCGTCTGCACGATATTAGCTATTCTAAAAGTAATAACCAAAGTGACAGACATATAGCCGACGGTATATTAGCGAACAAAACCGCACAAATAGCAAAGAATCCCGCAACGAAATTCGGTGAAAAGATTGCAGCGTGGGGAGTCAATAAGATAATGAGAGTAAAACGTAAGATTGGCGGCGGTGTCTCAACAAAGAAAAACCGCGCGAAAAAAGGCGGGCTACTACCTTTCATTTTCCCAGCGCTGGCAGCGCTAGGCAGTCTGATTGGCGGAGCGGCGGGTATAGCCAAGACCGTGAACAATGCACAGCACAATAGTAAAATGCGGGCGCTTGCAAAAAACGGTTCGGGCCTATACCTGCGTCCCTACCCAAAGTCAGGGGGAGGGGTCAAGCGGAGAAGAAGGAAGAGGGGCGGGAAAAGGAAATGAAGATACTGAGTAACCTGCCAAAGCGAGCCCTTACCACCACAGACATAAAGACAGCAATTAGGAAATTAAAAATTCCACATTTTAGAAATGTGTTTATGAAGGATAAATTACCCACAAAACCATATCACAACGAGAGCGGTATTATTAATTTAGATACGAGTAAGGGGCCCGGAACGCATTGGGTAGCGTATGCCAAGACCGGTCGTACGGCTCGGTACTACGATAGTTTTGGAGACCTGCCGCCCCCTTTAGAAACGCAGCGATACCTGAGAGGCTGCAAAATAACATATAATTACGATAGACAGCAAAAGTTAAACTCATTCAACTGCGGACACTTGTGCATAAAGTTTCTCATCTCGGTATATAAGAGAACCGGCTTCGAAAGAACATGTCCATCACGCTAATACTAAGTGGAAACACGTCGGAACTGTGTTCAACACACTTCCCACCGATCGACGTAAGTGACGGGTTATGGCAGCTCGCTCTCGTGGATTTTACCGTATACAATTCCATCCCGAACGTGGACGAAAACAACCGAATGTTTAGGTACAAGCTGAAGAACGAAGAGATGACGCGAGAAATTAAATTACCTATAGGTTCCTACGAAGTCTTAGACATTGAAACGTATATTAAACAACACCTACCCACAGACGTAATGTTTTCGTTGAAAGGTAATCCAAACACTCTACAATGCGTATTGCACAGCAATGCACAAATCGACTGCACCGGCGACTGTTCCCTAGCCCCGATGCTTGGATTCGAACCGGAAGTCTACGAGGCGAATAAAATTCACGAGTCGACCCAGCCCGTAAACGTGATGCCGGTAAACGTGATTAGAATCACGGCGAATATTATTGGCCACAGCTTCCTTAATGGAAAACCAAACAGTACGATACACGAATTTTCCCCAAACGTTCCTCCAGGATATAAGCTCAGTGATACGCCCCAAACACTCATTTACAGTCCGGTTACCGTGCAACAAATACGAGAGTTGGTTATTAGAGTGGTAGACCAGAACGGTAAATTAATCAACTTTAGAAACGAGGTGATTACACTACGCTTACATTTGAAAAAAGTATGGGCGTAAGATACTTTGGTTTGCATAAAGGGGCGGGGGTGAGCAAGCATAGAGCCAGTACGAAAGCAAACATCAAGCGGTTAACACCTGCCAACGTGAGGTTCCTAGAAAAATTAGGTTTCAAAGTATTTCCAAATGGAATATAGTATACTCGATGTGCAACAATCACCGCAGTTTGACGATGCAGTCTCAAAATGTGAAATGCACACGTACAAACCATACATTGCGGGACCGTACGAGCCAAGCTCCGAGATAGTTATAGCAATACAAAACTCTGACGTGTATACGCACATTGCTAAATCGTTTCTGCGAATTCGCGGTGCATTCACGAAACCAAACGGGCAGAAACCAGACAATGCAAAAATCGTAAACAATGGTATACTGCATATGATAAACCGAATATCATTCGAACTTAACGGCGTAACAATCGACGAGGTACGTGAAGTTGGAATTGTGACAACTGTGAAAAACTATTTATCGCGCACGCGTGATGAAAAATCCGTAAATAAGATGGCGGGATGGTGTCCGGACGGCGACTATAGTTTACCACTTACAGCGCAAGGCGAGTTTGAAATATGCGTTCCGTTGAACCAGTTGCTAGGCTTTGCAGAAGACTATAAACAAATATTAATAAATTGTAAACAAACGCTCGTTATAATCACCGCAAACAGTTATATTAACGCTATAATGGACACAAGCGATCAGCCACAGCAAGTGACATTAAGTTTGCAATCTATCGACTGGCTTGTTCCGCATGTAACGGTAAGCCCCGCCCAGCGCACACGGCTGTTGAAAATGATTGAAAAAGGCCGCGACATAGATATGGCTTTCAGATCGTGGGGAGTAGAAGTTTACCCGAGTTTACCACCATCACAGAGCGTCAGTTGGGCTGTAAAATCTAGTTTCTCCAGCGAACACCCTCGTTATATAATAGTGGCATTTCAAACCGGCAGGCATAATGTTCTAGCCGCAAACAAATCTAAATTCGACCATTGTAATTTACAAAATATCAAGGTATATCTTAATTCCGAGGCGTATCCATATTCGGACCTAGCAATAAACTTTACGAATGGATACTACCTACTTGCATATAATATGTACTCGGACTTTCAAGCGAGCTACTACGGTAGACTAAATACACCTCTACTTGACCCGGAGGGATTTAAAGATAAGGCCCCTCTCTTTGTATTCGACGTGTCACGTCAAAACGAAAAACTGACCTCAACCGTCATAGATTGTAAAATAGACATTACCGCAGCAAACAATATACCGCCGCTAACACAGGCATACGCAATTATTCTACACGATAGATTAGTATCGTACAACCCGAGGGATCAAAGTATTAAAATAATGAGCTAAACGCGATGTATGTTCAGTCGTGTCTCAGCCGCCATGGCGAAGTGTGTTAACCTCCAAGGCTTCTTCTCACAGCATGGGTTTATCGTTAAGGAAGTTAGCATCGCAGACGCGGAAGGGAACGTGATTACGCGCTCGTTTCAACCACCATTTGCGTGGGAACATTTAATTAGAAAACATCAACAAACAAACACATGGCTCACCAACACCTTCCACAATCTGAAATGGGAAGACGGAATATTTCCCTACACAAGCCTGCCAAACATATTGACGGCGCACCTCAGTGGAACTATAATGGTCGCCGGAGCCGAACAGAAACGTTGGCTAGCTAAACATTGTCGCAAACATGTGCGCATAGTGGATGTTCAAAGTGAATATGGCTGCCCATCATTAAAGATATTAGATAAAACGTACAGCAACAACCGCAGAGGCACAAGACCGGTATCGTCGCGCCACAACGCAGCGCTGCTCAGAGCATGGATGGTTGAAAACATTGCCGAGAGCAATGATAAGGCAGAAATGTCAGAGGAGGAGGGGTAGGCTGCAAGGTCGCAGCAAGCGGCGAGAACGTAAAAAACAAAAAACAAGACGTCGGTATAAATATAGCTCGGTGGTCCAGTAAACGGTAGCCCACACCCGTTGGAATGACGTTCGACCCAACAGCACAATACCTGGAGGTAACGCCGGGGTTCCGCCGCGTGCAGTGTGTCACTCTGGACGGTCATTTTCAGCTACACGTATGCAACTTTGATCATCATTGGGTGAGTGACTGCGACGAGGAGAACCCAGACATCCTCGAGACGCCCTGCAAGCTGTCAGACTGTGTCGTACACCATATACGGCCAGATACTACTTTCCCCACAACGCTAGAAGAACTTAAGGCAGCAGCCGACACTGAAACTATAAGTTCAGTCCCCGATTATTCCTCCGTAACGTGTGAACTGACACGCATCACGAAGCCAGAGACTATCGTTCGTTGGGTAGAGAGGTGCGGTGGACTTATTCACTATACCATATATGGTAATCGTAGATGGTACACATCGTGCAGCTTCCTACAGTGTAGACTCTTCCGCTTCAAACCCCTCGTGTAACAATGTTACGTAACCGCAAACCAAGGACTCTGAACGAAGCGATCACAATAAGACATAATGTTGGGCGCTGGGATGAAGACTATATACCTGACGCTATAGACATACACGATGATCCTGTATTCTACCCGCTGTGGCATCTACCGCCGGACCCAACACAGTGTGAAAGGCAGGCATGCACTATGTTTGACCCTACCGAAAAAAGATACATGCTTACCCATGCGGGTTTGCATAGTATAGAATACCGAATACATTTCTTTGATACAAACAATCCAAACATTATCAAAGCCTTCACATACCTCGAGTACTGCAGAGACAACACGCATTTCCGATTGAGGTGGGAACCGAAACGGCCATATAATACTGTGCAACGTGTGAGCGTGTTTCAGTGTGAGGGTAAAGACTGTATTGTCCATTTGAGCCATCCGCATGCACGCTTCCCATGCACGCGTCACGACCTCGAAACATCCAGAATACCTGCTGAAGAATCCGGTTACGCCGAGACGTGTGCCGGATCATCACATTCTCGATATGACATGCAATTACCAACAGGATGGATACAAACGCATAACACGCCTTGTAGTCACCATTTGTGTCCGTTGGGGCGAGCCTACATATTAAAGTTAAACAACTTCTCAGTGCCTTCGTATCTAAATACCCAAGTAACAGGTCGTGCACCGAAACGTTGCCGTTTGATGCCACTCCTCCTCCTGCAATGAACTGTTCCGAATGCCGTGATTGCATAATACATTTAATTATTCATCTGGTAAATATTGTTTTAAATAGACACGCAGGTCCGTGCGTGAACAGTCGTGCAGAAACAGTGACGGTGTAAAGATGGCTAGCTTTAATCCCCGGAACACGTATCCAGATGTAACTCCAAGCGTAGGCAGTGTAGAGTATAGCGAGTGGAGTCAGGGCGCGTTGAGACATGTTACGGAAGAATGTGACTCTACCGTGCACTCGAAACATATACACAACCCAAGACCGGAAGACCTGCCTCTAGAAGTGATTCCCTGCCCCGGCTTCGGCGAGTGCTGCGTTAGTATGCTACGCACCGATACAACTCTACCCGCAACAAGTGCAGAGGTCTACGCACACGCCTTCGAGACGCAGCCGCCATTGCCCGCCTGCAGCCAGACTTCACCGCCGCCGGTAGAGCCGAGACGCCGACGCCGCCCTTCCGCCCGCAGAGCGCGGGGCCTCGATGAGGGCGACCTGGGTCCAGCGGTGAGCAGTGACGAGAGAGTGTTAGACATTGCCAGAACCGCACTGCGCAAAGTACTTACAGACCTTTTAAAGAAAATATAATTTATTTTATACATAACTTTTATTTTATACGTAATATCATTTATGCGTAATATCATATAAACATAATTTCAATGTTATATCTTTATACGTAAATTGATTTCAATGTAATATCTTTATACGTAGTATTGTTTTCAATGTAACTTTTATTCGTAAATATTGTTTATACGTAAAACACAAATTCAGTGTTACTTTTAAATCTCAATATAACTTTTCTACGTAAATTGTTTTGTTTTATTTTATACGTCAACATTGTCTTCGGTGTAATATCTTTATACGTAAAATTGTTTATACATAAAAATTGTTTATACGTAAATTGTTTTCAGTGTAACTTTTAATTTCAATGTAATGTAACTTTTAATTTCAATGTAATGTAACTTTTAATTTCAATGTAATGTAACTTTTTTACGTAACAAGTTTGTAACTCTATTCCAACGGGTGTGGGCTATTAAAAAAAATTAAAAAAATGTCTCGATATATTTTTCTTTCTACTTAACCCTGACAACCACACTTGACCTTGCAAACCACACTAATGTGTTCACACTTGACCTTGCAAACCACATAAATATTTTTTGAAAATGTGTTTACTCGTGACCTCAAACCACATAAATATATATTTTTTAAATGTGTTCACACTAAAGTTTGTCTTAAGACGGAAAACGTCCGTGTGACGTACATGTGGTGAAAGTGTGTCCGACCCGGACTGACCTAGCTGGGCATGTATAAATACCGCCGGCGAGAGGTGATTGCTTGCATTTGATGTCGGCGCATGATACGTGAGGTAAGTCTCATCCGCTAGTGTTAATTGTATTACACATTTTCTATTAATCACGTCTCTACGCATGGCGTAACCCCTCCCGCTGGCTGGGCTGGGCAGGCTCCCCTCCCCGACTGTCGGCTGGGCGAGCTCCCCTCCCCAACTGCGGGGCGGGGGAAAGGCTCGTTGCCATGACAACACGGAGCGGAGGGGTGTGCGTTCAGTCGCGTTTACGGCGCGCGCAGAGTAACAAGTTCATAGTCATGTTTACAGCGACACATAGTTTGCGCTCACGTAGCTTGGGCTTCACTCAAGACCCTTTCCTTTAATATTAACAAATGTTTATTTTATGTTTCCAGAACATTATTTGTACCGCTGAACGTAACTTCCCGTCTATCCCCTCCTCGCCATGTCTACTCCCCCCGAGGCGAAGCGACCCCGTCCCAGTGAGGCTTCCACGTCGGACACTCGCGACAGCGCGCGGGCGTCCGGGGTGGAGCCGCGTGAAGCTGGCGACTTGCCTCCCCTGGAGAGTGTTATCTTGGACTCTGCTTTTGCTAACCGGATAGTGGACTTTCGGATCGGAAATGATGTTGAGTCTATTGATCCCGATTTGGACCGGTTTCTACAGAGATGTAGGGTTCCCTTTCTGGCCTTAACTTCCGTCTTGGTACGCCCTTTTAAAGTCTACATTTCACTCTCGGCTTCATTTGTTAAGGAATCTGTGGAGGGAGGCGAGAGTGAGACATTTCATTTTACAACCCACTCAGCCGCGGTAATGCTCTCTGATGAGGTAGGGGAAATCTACGATTCAGTATTCATTCCGGAAGTCAATAGGAACGTTAGCGAATTCGCTGCTCGTGGCAGTGGGTGGGCTCTACAGCGATTGATTAACATGGATGTACATGTTTCAAGCTATAGGGCTTTCACCGTTGGCGCGCCGCACACGAAATTACCGACGTTTTTATCCAATAGGAAAGCTTGTGTCAATATTGAATGTCCCGAGCAGCATTGCTTTCTGTATGCCGTTATGGCAGGTGTGATGCCGGCGGATGCCCATGTTAACCGAGCCAGTTCGTATCCGGATCCACTTGTGGCTTTCAATACGTCTGGTTTGAGTTTCCCGTCCACTCTCCATCAGATTAACACATTCGAGAGGAACAATAATATTTCCGTTAACGTTTATGCGTGCGTAGACAGTAAGGGGAGTATTGTTGATGAATGTTTTAGTGACAAGTCTGTATCCTCTATCCAACCTCTTCGCGTATCCTCTGAGCGAAGAGCGAGACATGTAAATATTTTAGCGATTCGTTCTAGAGGCGCGGCAGAGCACCTACACTTTGTAACAATTAAGAGTTTGTCTAGATTATTGCATTCACAAATATCCCGAGGTAATGGTAAGAAATGGATTTGCGAGCGCTGTCTTCAATACTTTACAAGTGAAGACAGGTTAACTTCACACACTATTCTCTGCAGCCAGCATCAAGCGGTGCGTTCCTGTTTCCCTTCAGAGGAGAACAAATATTTACAGTTTACAAATATTGCAAAACAGGATCGCCTCGGCTTTATTGCGTACTGTGACACCGAGTCATACCTTAAGCCGATATCCACCTGTTTACCCGGTGATGGGACATCTAATACCACACGGGTAAACGAACATGTACCATACGCATGCAGCATTTTGTTAGTGTGTGGATACGATAGCTCTTTGACCAGGTATGTGCAATTCGAGGGTGATAATTGTATTGCTGAATTGGTCGCCGAATTAGTTTCAATGACAAAGTGGGTATGTGATATTTATTCAAAGACCATTCCTATTAAGACGCCGACTCCAGCCGTTTCTGCAAGGCTTGCGAGTCAAACACATTGCCATATCTGTAAGAAGGTATTGGCTGGGCAGAAGGTGCTCGACCACTGCCATTTGACTGGTGAAATACGTGGTTATGCCCATTCGAAATGCAACCTGGCTTTCAGGATGCAAAAGAAACAGCTTGTCGCGGTATTCCATAATTTGCAAAATTATGATGCCCACTTTTTAATGAAGCATTTAGTTTCGCGGCGGATTGCACAGCCGGACGGCTCCTTTGTTGTGGAGAATCCCGGCGAGGTCAAAGTATTAGGCGTAACTCTAGAGAGTTACAAATGTATTACTAAATACATACATGTCTCAGGTAATGCGCAAGGAGGCGTGCGCGCTGTGCGTCTTCGCTTTATTGATTCACTCAACTT
This sequence comes from Bacillus rossius redtenbacheri, assembly GCF_032445375.1. Taxonomy (NCBI): domain Eukaryota; kingdom Metazoa; phylum Arthropoda; class Insecta; order Phasmatodea; family Bacillidae; genus Bacillus; species Bacillus rossius. The sequence goes on from NC_086334.1 coordinate 69,424,786, forward strand.
TTTAAATTCATCTCTGGAAACCCTCGCTGGCAATCTCACGCCGGATCAGTTGAAACTCACCCGTTCAATGTTTCCAGATGACGCACAGTTTCAGTTAGCTACGCGTAAAGGTGTGTTTCCCTATGACTTTGTTAAGTCTAGTGAACATTTGCAGACTGCCTCGCTACCACCAAAGGATGCGTTCCATAACGTAATGAGTGGCACGGACGTGAGTGATCTGGAGTATACTCACGCTCAAAGGGCTTGGGACGTATTCCATTGTGCCACATTGAAAGAGTACGCACTTAGTTACCTTAAGGTGGATACTTGTTTGCTGGCCGATATATTCGAGTCTTTCCGTTTCGTTTGCCTACAGCATTATTCGCTTGATCCCGCACATTACATTACCGCTCCCTCGCTCGCATGGGATGCACTTTTAATTAAAACCGGTGTGCGTCTTGAACTTGTGACTGACCCGGACATATACCTCTTCCTAGAGTCTGCCGTTCGTGGAGGTATTACAAACGTAAGTCGACGTCACGCGAAAGCTAACAATGTGTACATGTCCAGTCACGACCCGAGCCTTCCGTCTTCATACATCTGTTATTTCGATGTTAACGCACTGTATGCTCACACAATGTTGGATAAGCTTCCTGTGGGTAATTTCCAATGGGTTCCCAGGGATGAGTATACGAGTTGGGATTTCAACACCATTGACATCGATGGTGATACATCATTTTTCGCGGAAGTAGATTTGACCTTTCCCGATGATTGTCACGATCGCCTATCAGATCTGCCTCTGGCCCCTGTGAATGGCGTACCGCCAAACGGGCGTATGAGTAAATTACTTTTAACTCTAGCGCCGCGTACTAAATATATTGTTCATGCTACATCACTGCGGCACTACGTTCGGTATGGGGCGGTCATCGGCCAGGTTCACCGCGTGCTGCGGTTTGCGCAGGCGGCCTGGATGAGGGACTATATAGCCTTTAATGCTGAGCGTCGTGCCCAGGCTGCGAACCCCTTTGAGAAATCGTTTTTTAAATTACTGTCGAACTCGGTTTATGGAAAAAGTTTGGAAAATACGCTAAAGCATAAGGATATACGCATCGCTTCCCGATACGATTCCATTTATGGGGCGGCTGAGCTGATTGGTCGTCCGACATTCAAGGCTCGGCGAATCATCGATGAGAGTTTAGTCCTCATAGAGATGCAAAAAGGGACGATTACCTTTGATAGACCGTTGTACACAGGTGTCGCCATTTTAGATTTATCAAAATTAGTCCTCTACGATTTTCACTATAATTACATGCAAAAGAAATTCCCTCCACAGTCTCTGCATCTCCTGTACACGGATACGGATTCTTTAATTTACCACGTTGTGTGTGACGACATTTACGATTCGATTCGCCCCGATTTAGCTTCCCGTTTCGACACTTCAAATTATGCTCCAGGTAATGAGCAACGCTTCCCCTTGGTTAATAAGGGTGTAACGGGGGTGATGAAGGATGAGGCCGCTGGCAATGTCATCACGGAGTTTGTTGGTCTTCGCCCGAAGCTTTACGCGTTTAAGATGGAGGACGGTTCTTCTACGCGTAAGGCGAAGGGAATCAAGGCCAGCGCACTGCGTTCACTCCTGTTTCCTCAATACCTGGAATGCTTGCTTCAAAATTCACGGGTTCTCGCGACCCAACACCATTTCCGATCGCGAGGCCACACTGTGTTTACGGAGCGTGTGACCAAGGTAGCATTGTCTTCAGGAGATGATAAGCGTTGGCTTTCTGAAGACGGTGTCAGCACTCTACCTTGGGGACATAAGGACCTACGCCTTTCCCCGGACCATGATTAACCCTTTCCCACGGTTACGTTCAGCTATGCTGTCGTACCGAGTGATGGGGTGGTCTAGCACTCCGATCCTCCCACCATTGCACGTGGAGAATAACCTATTGGTATGTCACAGTACACAAGTAATTAAATTTACAAAAATTTTAAAATAATTTACGTGTTTTTTTAAAGCTAGAATGGACTTAACGTAATTTTTTATCTGTTTATATATTTTAATTTTAAAGTTAGAATGTCTTTAACATAATTTATATAATTATTTTTTTAAAGTTAGAATGATCTTAACGTAATCTCTTTTACACAAGTAATTTATTTTACAAATGTTAACATAATTTTTTAAAGCTAGAATGTCTTTAACGTACTTTATACACACGTGATTTTAACGTTAGAATGGTCTTAACGTATTTTGTTTTAAACATGTAATTTAATTTTACAAAGGTTGATGTAATTTATTTTCTTTACAAGTCTTACCGTAATTTATTTTAAACATGTAATTTATTTTCATGCATTTTACACTAGTAATTTAATTTAATGTTAGAATGTCTTTAACGTAATATATTTTCTACATGTACTTTACTTTTCCTCTTTTACAAAGGCTAATTTTTTCTTTACAAGTCTTACCGTAATCTCTTTGGTTTTATTTTCTCTTTAAAATATCTTAACGTAATTTATTTTACAAAAAAAGAAATGTTAACGAATTTTTTTTTTACATTTAAACTTAGAATGGTCTTAACGTAATTTATACAAACGTTAACGTATTTGCTATTTACTCATCTAATTTATTTAAAAAAAGTAATGTTAACGTATTTTCTATTTACAAATCTTGACGTAATTTATTTTCCCCATATTTATTTTCTCTTTACATCTTAACGTAAATGTTTTACACACTTGGGGTATGCTGTGGCTACTGCGTATGTATTGTTCTGCAGATCTCCCCAACACGAGATGGCTGTAACAACTTGCGCTGATATGTCGGCCCTTATACCCAAAGAAATCGCCGAGATGTTTTTTACGGAGGAGGTGGTGGAGGGTGGGCCACAGCCACCGCGGGAACGTGAAGGCCGCAGCGATGGCTCGACCGCGCGTTCGCTGCGGCCGAGGGAGTTGAAGAGTTGGCGGGGGCTTCGGGGACGTGTCCCTGGGGTCGTCCGCCACACGTGATTTGGAATTAAAGTTAAATAAAACCAACATTCTTTTTTACCCGTGTGTTGTCTACATTATTTCTTTTTCCACCTCTGTATATTCCTTGTGCTTGCTCCTTTCCTGTACGCAGCGATGGCCTGACCTTGTTTCTCTGTGGTAAACACTTTCACTGTTACACAGCAGGTAAACACATTCCTGGTCGCCGGCGCACGCTCTCAGCAGGAGCGAGGTTTCCAGCACGGCGTTTGAACACATTGGCCGAGAGCCAATTACTACACAGAGTTTTTAAATATTCTTATTATTATTTATTTTAAATATGATTACACAATATTTTGAATTTTAAAAATGCTTAACACATTGGCCTGTAAAAATATTATAAATTTTAACTATGCTTAACACATTTCTATGCTTATTACTTAAAGCATTTTTTTAAAGACATTATTATGCTTATAATATGATGTGGGGATTATAATTGCGCAGTTTACGAGTGACGCTCCAGCAGGCAACATCTCGCTCTCTCTGCGCGGGATTTTGAGGTTATGTTTCTTTAGTCATAGCTAATATGGCGGCTTTAAGCATACTGCAACATGGCGGGTTGTTTTCTTCGAGATTTCATAAACATGACGGTATTTTTTTTAACTTTAAATATAGCGTTATTTTATTTCTTTTCGTAATTTAAATATGGCGATTAAGCATACTTGTAGTGGAGGGGTTTAGTCATAGCTAATATAGGGGTGGGGTTTTATAGATATATCTTTTTTTCGAAATTTGGTGGTTGGGAATTAAACATTGCGATTAAGCATACTTGTAGTTGGGGGTTGGAGGGGTTTAGTCATAGCTAATATGGGGTGGGGTAGACATAGCTAGAATGACTGTATTATTTAAGCATAGCGTTATTTTATTTATTTTCGAAATTTAAGCATAGCTTCTTTTAAGCATATTTTTTTAAACAATATGGCGGTTGTGGAGTGGTGGGGGTCTATAGGCATAGCGATATTTTATTTTTCGAACTTAAGCATATTTTTTCGAAATTTAAACATGGCGGCGATTGTGGAGTGGTGGGGTCTATAGGCATACTTTTTTAAGACATGGCGTTTGCTTTTCGAATTTTACGCATAGCTAGTATTGCTTTTAAAGACATAGCTTCTTTAAAGCATATGTTCATTATTTTATTCCCCATACTTCATCAGGTCCCGTGGTCTAGTGGTCAAGGCGCACGCCTCGTAACCACGACGTTGGTGCGTCCCCGGGATCGAATCCACCCAGTGCCCAGGTTTTTTTGTATACAATTCCCGCCTTCGGAGCGACGGTGGCGCGCTCCGGTAACTAAAGGCTGAACTAAGATGGCGGCCTACCGGCGCGCCCTGGTAACCAATGTCAACAACAATGGCGGCGCCCAGTGGCGGCGACGGTGGCGCGCCCTGGTAACCAATGTCAACAACAATGGCGGCGCCCAGTGGCGGCGACGGTGGCGCGCCCTGGTAGCCAATGTCAACAACAATGGCGGCCCCCACGTGACAAGATGGCGGCGCCCATGGGGGTACTGGCGCTGTGTTTACATTTCTATGTTTACATTGGTCCAGTACTCCTTCGTCACTCCTACTCATGCCCCATTAGTTCTGCTTTTCACCAACAGACGTCTAATCATGTTATGACTGAGAGTGTTCATGTTTTTAAAAAAAAAGGAAAATATATTAATTCACCTGACATAAGTTACCTTGTATAATACAAATATCAAACATTCATAATTCGCTGTGTTGTAAACGCAGTCATTGTTTTATGTGAATGTGGGATGCTCTCCTTCCGATCGCAAAAGGAGGGCTTCCCTCGACCGCAAGAGGAGGTGGAATCTTCTTGCACGATAGTGTTTCTCAGCTGTACTTAACATAGTTATCAACCGAGCAATGGATCGTTTTTGGTACGAGTGTCACCTGATTAAAAATTTATTAGTTTTAAATTTGGTAACAAGAATTCACAAATTAAAAGAAACTCTGAAATGTCTCATATCGAGAAAAAAATGCACGGAGCGATAGATGTCTCAAGAATAACTAAAAGGACACTGCCGAGAAAAACCAAAATAAGTCTTCACTGGAATAACCAGGAACACACGGATCCAATAATCAAGAATCAATCGCAGGAAATACATTTGTATACTACTGTAATAGTGTTTTGGTTTACTTTGAAGGAAATGTTTTTCTCATCTAGTGCAATTCTTACTTGAATGTAATTAATTATATGGATAGCTTTGTTGAAAAAGAAAGTTTTTGTTGGTTTTTTTGGAGGTGTTTAAAAGAATGAACGAACTGATATGAATTGTAAGTAAAATAATACTTTATTAATTTTATTAATTTACTGAAAGAAGAATTGTGTATTAATCACTACCTTCTTTGGGGAGATCAGAAGATTGTCACGAGTATACTGGAGGTGGGGCCGTGTGGCTAGCCAACCAGCTGACCCGATAACCCGCGGTTGGGGCCGGTCCACTACTGCCGCACGACTAATCGCATTCGCAATGGCGTCTCGCTACGCCCTTTCTCCCGCTTCCCTGGTTCTCAGCGCATCTGGAGGGTTCGGCACGTTCCCGGTGGGTTAACTAGGATGCCAGTGTTCTGGGAGTTTTGGGCATCAAGTCGACCCTGATGACGCGACGCTTCAGAGGGGCGCGAGACGATTCCCGAAGAGGTCTGAGGGTGTAAGAACGGCGACGCCAGCCTCTGTCCCCTCCGTGAGCCTCGTGTGTGGAGACTGGTGTCTTTCTCGGCACTGTGTCGTGTGAGACAGTGTGAGACAGTGTGAGACAGTGTGAGACAGTGTGTTCGGACAAGGGTGCGAGCAGTTGAGAGTAAACCATGGACTGAACGAAAGAGAATTAATTTGTGGACAGACATTTCAAGAATTGTAATTTAATTAATAGTGTAAATAGTAGTTAATAAATAGAAATTTATTTAATTAATTGGGCTATTACTTCTGAACCTGTTTTCACTAAGAAAAAAATACTGAATTGAGATGCAGATGGTTTTCCAACATCGCATGATAAATACAACTCCATTGTCCCAGAAGAAGCAGCAGCAGGGCGGCGGAGCATGCGAGCCGCCACAATGGCGGAGCGGGGGCGGCAGTTAGCGCGGATAAAAACAGCCGCCTGAGACGCCGCGGAGTATATTTAGCCGGCGACTGGCGTCAGCACAGCGCGCTCCACACGGCACTGCGCCTCTGCCAGCCAGGCCAGCACAGAGCTGTGCCAAGGTGGCTGTTCAAGCCACTCTGGTCCGCAACACGCAGCTACGGTTTGTTCTGCTAAGGGGTTGTTCAATGGCTTGCCTGGAACTCGCTAGGAACAATTATTGTAAAAATACAAATTATTGTAAAAATACAAACACCAACACCCCTTGACTTATTGCCTCCGTGGTTCTGTATGACCGAAGATAATACACGTGATAATGCTCTTCCGATGAAAATAAACTAAAGATGACGCGATTACAGTTTTTCCTTTGTTTCTTGTGCGGAGGAAATGCCCCCCCCCCCCCCCCCCCCCCCCCCACCCAACATTAAACAGGTGGTCAAGAGGCGGCTACCGCCACCGGGCCCTTTCTTAGTATGAAATTAGTTACCTTTTATTTCATGCCCGAATTTATAATCAGATTCATTTGGTAGCGGGTTCCTCGGCGCGCGGAACAAGAAGGCTTAGCGCGGATTCTCCGAACCACCGTTGATCATGAAGATAAGTGTTAATGGCCTGTTGTGCGGGCGAGCAAGTGTTCGGTGGAGAAGAAGGGCTGCAACTCGGATGTCTTGTGTTTAACGTTCATTCTAAGATAGCCCCAGGAACATTTCCGGGTACTCCAATAATAATCATTCAAATTACCGTTAGATACTCGAGGAATACCAACGGTCGTACGCGTTCGTTGTTAATGCAGCTGCAAACTAAACATCTGTTAAAATAAGTTGATGCGTTCTTTGCAGTAAGTATTCCATTGTTTGAGGATCGAAGACCCTCAGTAAAACACCGTTAGTCAAAGACAGAGACTGCAGTGTCGCCTTCGACGCGGCTGGCACCCGCAAATCGTGCAACCTGTTCGTTGACAGTTGGTTGCAATAGAGGTTCTCGGAAACATATCGTTCAGTGTCGCTTATGATTCCAAAGCCATATCCGCTTATGTGTGTGTAATGTTTTTAACCACATAACTGTTCTATACCTGTCTTAATTTCTTTTAATATTTAACGTTATTAACTTATGTTTCTGTTCTTGTAGTAGTGTAAAAGATCTGAATTTTAGTTCTAAAACTATTTAGGTTAGGTTAGTTTAGTATTATAAGTTTATGAAGTATGATTTGTGTAGTTGTGTAGTAGACCTACTATGGTTAAGTGTAATCAAGGCTTAAAACCTTAATTTTGCCATTAGGTCGATAAATAAATAATATTTGTGAAAAATTACGGAAATAATTTCAGAGCAGAGAACTGATACTCAAAAATAAACATGTTTGTGTGTTCTGTACAGCTGCACATATTGTAGTTCTCAGGCATTGTGCTCCGTAACATCCTAGCGCTTCGCTAACGCAAATCCATAGTTTCTCACCAAACATTAGTTTCTATTTTAGTAAGTAGCTAACATCTCGGTAAAATTTTTAGTGTGTACTTACTGAACTTTTTTAATTAACGGAAGATTTTTTCACTCGCTATCAAGTTATTCATCCGAACAAGAACCTTACAAAACCAAGAGCATCAAAGAAAACCAGTAAGCAAACTGAATCAACTGAACAATAATATTACGAACTAGGCTAGGGAGGGGTGGGGGTGGGGGGTTTGAAAGGATAGTCCTACAGAGCTGCCAACCTCATATCACACCCATCAGTAATGAAAATTATAAGAAAAAAATTACGCGTAAATCATGAACGATAAATTTTTTCCTGGGGAATTATGACACACACAAGATAAAACAAGAACAATAATATGCCTAATATATATATAGGCCTATGTATATGAATACCACGCAAATTAATTACTAAAATTTTTTTTTGAACAATACAATAATCTGAATATGTAATATATGTCAATTATTTACGGAAATTTCGAATCTTCAATTCAAAGTATTCAAAGTTAAACTTTTGAACAACTGTCTTTTTATTTGCTTCTTTTATCCTGGTTGGATAATAACTGTCTGGTAAACAAACAGAAGATAAACAAAAGAACGTGTAAACAATAACTGTGCGTTCGTTACTTTCGTTTCTTCAGATGTAGCGAAATAAATATAGTTTAAAAAACTAAAGAAACATGCTTTTAAAGATTATCAAACTAAAAAGTAAAAAATAATTTTAAAATTTAATTTATGACAATAGTATATAAGCAATACTAGTATAAATGAGAAAAAAGCTTGAGGCGCTTTGTGCCATATTTTTTGTATATTAAGCGCCCCATGCTTTTTTCTCATTTATACTAGTATTGCTTATATACTATTGTCATAAATTAAATTTTAAAATTATTTTTTACTTTTTAGTTTGATAATCTTTAAAAGCATGTTTCTTTAGTTTTTTAAACTATATTTATTTTTAACTTTTTAGTTTGATATTCTTTAAAAGCATGTTTTTTGAGTTTTTTAAACTATATTTATTTTTAACTTTTTAGTTTGATATTCTTTAAGAGCATGTTTTTTTTAGTTTTTTAAACTATATTTATGTATAATTATCATAGGGAAATGAGTTACCGACACTACCTATTACCATCTGAGATAACTATTTGGAGTTGCAACGTCACAAAGAAATGGTAAAGTCTCTCCGAATCATTTACAGTTAGATGTATGGATATAATCTTAGAATTAACCGGGGAAAAAAAAACAATTTTTTTTTCTCGGCGTGGCCGGGAGAAGAACCCACGATCGCTGAATCCGAAAGCTGACGTCACAGAATTCGCGCGCCATAGACCACTCGGCTAACGAACGTAATGAAATTGATGGGACATTTAACAGTGATCAGCCACTCACTCTTAGTCGAAAGAGTTACAGACGGACAGACAAACATACAGGTGAAGCTAATATAAAGCATGTAAAAACGACGATATGGATTTATTGCTCGTCGTGGCTATAAAATGTTCCGCATGTTTCTTTGATTCAACATGCCGTCTACAGTAATCCCTTCCACCATGTGCAATCGAAAAGTCACACGTGCATGGCGTTCCGAAACATTTGAAGACGACAGGCATGGCCATTCTTTTGAATAGTTAGGTCAAAAGTTTTGAAGAATTGCGTTTTTTTTTCCCCAGATACACATTGTTCTGTCACACGCTTCATTTCTACAACCGGCACTGAAGAACACAGCACTATCGAAAAACATAAAAAATTTCACGTCTATAGACACGACAAAAACACTTTGATGAAAAAAAAAATGGCTTTCAAGAAATAAATTAAAACAACACAGGTTAGCCAAAGTACAGTACAAAAATTATCGTGATGTAAGTAGCCAACAAACTAAAAGTCCGAGAATATTATGTACTAGTTGTATCGTACAACGGACGTAATACTATCCCATTATTATTTCCAAACACGAGAATTAATCTACTTATTTCGACATTACATGCGCACACTTACTAGAAGTTCCGTTATTATCGCAACCACGAAACACGTACACCAGAAAATAAATTTTTTCCGTTACCATACAGCACAAAGCCTCGTTTCCGTAACAAACCAGCGATGTTCCGTAAATTCCGTAATTCGGTGTTAAATCCGTAATAATTACGGAAAATCCGTAATGGTTGGCAACTCTGCGCTCCTACTAATTGAATAAAATGCCTCTATTAATTATTCTAATATTTCCATGAATGTTTGTCCACGAAATGTGTAACACCGCTGTCCTGGTTGGCCTGTCTGCGCTCTCGCGGGCGCCAGGAGTGTGGAGTGTGGAGTGTGGAGTATGGAGTGTGGAGTGTGGAGTCTCGCAGCCTGCCGGCATTCCGGCCAGGCGCGCGGTGACGTCACTCAATGGCGCGAGCGGAGACGGATCCCCGGGAAACATCCCACTGTCGCGTCTCTGCTTCCACAGTGCGCCGCAGACAAGAGATGACAGCCAATGATATTTCATTTCAAGGTTACGAAATAGTAATTAAATTTAAAATATTGTTACGAACGTTAGCCAGGCCGCGTCACATGCAGGTGCACGCCGTAACATGAGATGTGCCGTGCGCACCTGGGTCGCCGCTTGATATCCCTCCAGCCCTCCGCCCCCCCCCCTTCCCCCCCCTCCCGCGCGGCACTGTTAGTTTGACATCCGAAACCTGCCAGCTGTTGAGTTGCGCGAGCCGCCGACACGTGTTTTCGAGAGATTTCTGCCGTCGGGACAGCTCGGAGTGACGCGACTGGCCCCGGCCGTTCTCGTGAGTTCTGGAATTGCGCCGGGGCCTATATATGCCCGAGGACGTCAGGGCAGGGAGTCAGTGGTGATCAGAGTGAAGTCGGGAGTTTTCCTGCGGCGGAGTTTCCGGGCGATAGAGTGGCGAAGTCCCTGGACGAAGGTTCCAGGGCGAAGAATTCAGTTCCGAGCGATAGTGTCGCGGGTGCGGCGGATTCCGAGCGAAGTTCCGAGCGAGGCATCGAGTGGGATCTCGGCGAAGGGGAAGAGCGACGGCGGCGGCGGAGTGTGGCCACGGAGTCCCGCGGCGGAGACCCACGAGGAGTGCTGCGGCGAGATTTGCGCCAGAGGTGCGGCCCAGCGAGGTGTGTGGATTGTGAGAAACGAGTGACTGGAGGAAGCAACATTTTTTTAAGTACAATTGATTAATTTGAATTTTTAGATTATTAGCTAGTAATGTAAATAGTGGCAATAAATAAAACTGTGTGTGAAATAAAATCTTTAATTGGGCTATCCTTTACGAACCCGCAGTAAATCGTAACAATATTATTATGCTTCGAGATCATAGACGGGCATAATTTACACTTTTAGTAAAAATAAACGACAAATTGATTACAGAAAAACTAGATATTATTGTACTTGAAATCATTTTTAACATATTTAAAAACACAAACAATTATGTCTCCCACCGCAGCCAAATACTCGGCTTCTATTGGTCCGCACGGAGCGGCGTAAACGGAAGAGCTCAGCATCGTACTAGTCTCTGCGTGCTGTTGTGGGAACTCTGTTCCAGGAGGTTTGTCTCCGTTTACGTGACATGGTAGAGCAGGCCTTATGAGCACTAGTGAGCATGGGGGACGGCTCGCCTTATCCTAAACCTAACACGGTTATTTGTATACATCTTCCCACAATCTTACATTATGATTGTATCAAATGTATCAAAATCACATTATAATACACAATTTACATGAGTACCTCCCCCGAACTCTGGACTAGGGGAACGTATCACACCTAGTCGAGCAATTTACAGCTCTTTTTTTAAGTCCGGGTGTCCCCGAACACGCCGGCACCTTTCTCGGTCGTTTCCATTACCATAGGCCTGATCCATTCACTATGGGGCCCTTTGGGGCCGAGACGCCGGGGCTCGGCAGTCGAACCCCCCAGAAAGGTTTCAAACGCATCTGCTGTTGCCCACATATTCAGCAAATTCACCATTTCTGGTCCCATACATGCAATTGAGGATGCACGGTGGCAGGGTTGCGCCCAGAATTGTCCTCTTCAGTTAAGGCCAGAGGTTGAGGCTACCCATCCCAACATGGTCACCACAATTCGCCCCCAACAGCGGTGCCCACGTGGAGGCAGAGGATTGCCACTTGGTGCGGAGAGGCTATGTGTTGGATCATGTCTCGGGTACTAGAGACGGCAACAGCTCCGACACCTCAGGGGACAATCACATTCCCCACAGGTTCAGACCCACTCCCACAGTAAGGAGGCGACAACAGGATCAGGGTTATCTCTCATTTAAAACAGTCTCTGCTACACTATTGAAGCACAACACAAATTGGAGTCGCCATACTTATATTACAGACAATATTTACAATTATTGTACACCAATCTTTAAACTTGAAATGCCAATTTTCACATGTGGCTGGAATAGTAGAATTCAACATTTGCATTACTCCCCCGCCTTTCAGAGATGCAGTTTAAAATCCTACGACGGGCCTTAGCAGTAGAGTCAAAATTGGAATACTAACTTCCCTCATTGAATATTCTAGACTTAAACTAGATAAGTTGGGCCCAGGTAAAAAATGCATAGACACAGGGAAAACCCTGGGCACTGTCATCCGGGGAGCAAAATACCATGCATTAAAATCAAGCAGGTCAGTTACAGGAAACAGAGGGATGGTTCCGGTACAAGAGTTGGACAGAGTAGAAAGACACTACTAGGCAACTTGGACATTACTGTCCACATTAGTTCGGGCGGTGCTGGTTGGTTCTGGGAGGAGGGGAGGGGGGCAGCTGGCTTAAGGGGTCCGCCTCGTCAGGGGTGATATTTCTAGCGCGGTATAGCCTCTAAGCGCAAGACCTATAACTGGCGCGCAGTCTTCTCGTCGTCACAAGATATCTGTAAAATTTGAGCGGTGACCGTAATATTTATTATATTGCTGAGAAATGAAGATAAAGGTGTAATGCAAGTCCCTTAAGTGCTTTCAAGAATCTGTACAGGTTGTTTGACGCCTAAACATTACTCTAAAAACATGCGTTTTAACAACTTTAACTCTTCTAAAAATACAGTTTAAAAACTTAATCCAAAATCAAAAGTAATTTTCGGCCCTCAGTGAACTCTTAAATGCTTTCCGTAAGCAGACCTCACTCGGATATGTTGAGTGGTTTTGAAATAGTGTTGTTTTTCCTGAAGCTGTGCGCACCGCGTGTGTGCCCCGGATGGCCACTGGCGCTCGGGCGGCTGGCAGACGGGCACCAGAGCACGCCCGCCCCAGGACCAGCAAGTCAGCGCCGGCAGCTGCCGGTTGCCATGGAGACAACTCGCACAGTCAGCGGCTACCAGCCGCTCGGTATTATCATTGTCATATCTGCACTTGTATCAAATCAGGCCAGATCATCTGATATATATATATATATATAACAACTTATTTCATTACACACACGTAAATATATTATATATGTATGTATATATGATCAGGGGCGCGGCCCGAGAGTTTTGCACATGAGGTTAACCGACATAAGTTATTTCTGCATAGGATACAGAGATGGCCTACATCCATGTGATAAGCAGATATCTTATATACATACATATATAAAAAGTTTCATTAAAACATAGTTTTCACATCAAAACCCGTTTCACAGTCACGCCTTGCAACAAGTGCAGGCGGGCTCCCCTGTGCTCCAAGGGGGAGGGTTGGGCAAACAACCCCCCTTCCCGTCACAGGGATCTACGCCCATGTATATGATTCTCGCGTAATATTGTATTTTTATTTCCCTCAGCAACTCGTCCATCAGAGGCCGGATCGCCATCACCTTGTCTCTGATACTGATCCTTGGTCGGTGATGGCTTCAGGGAGGACAGGTTCTGTGAGTTCACCATGAAGAACAGCTGTTGTGCGAGTGGACAGTGGGAGGAGGTAGAACTGATGAGAAACTAGGAAAACAACACTCGGTGGATCGATGTTGAAACATCTGCCAAAGAGATCACAGCAGTCATACACTCCCGGGGTGATGGTATCTTACCACGAGGCCCTGGGAGGACGTTCTGGAGGCTCCAACATGGAAAATTCGAAAACTGAACTCTTTGAAACATTTCTTTTTAGCCAAGCTGGAACTTAAATTTTTATATGGTTTTGCCAATTGCCTTAAGAAATTTAAATATTTCTTTTTCCCCGATTAATTATTCTAGAGTTAGTTTTTAAAAATGCTACCAATTTAACTGTTGAAATCGCGTCATTAAATAAGATAAAATCTTTGAAAGTTCTTTCTAATACACAATCATGAAAACCCAGTGGAAATCGAAAGCACTTTAAATTCACGTTAGTTACAATTTTAAATTTTATTGTTCCTTTTCTCATTAATTTCCATTATTTTTCACAGATAACTAGACAAGCTGGCCCGCTCCACTCCCAGTGCATTGAAGCTGAGGGGGGGGGGGGGGGGGGGGGGCAACTGATATCGATATCTCAGGTTCAAAATATCGATATTTCGATGTCGATGTTTTTAGATGTCAATATTTTTTTGATAATAACGAATTTTAATTATATATTTTTCAAATAAAAAATTATTATTATTATTACCTGTAAATTTATTTAGCAGAAAAAATACTACATGGTGGTCCGAAGGCTTCGTGGAGAACAAATTATTATTTAAAAGGAGGAGAAAAAAAAGGGGGTGTCTGTACAGTCGGTTTACGGACGATAATTTTACGTGATAACGTCATAAGAAAACTTTTATGAAAAATTGCATACTTTTTAATTTTCAAATATTATTTACAGTTTTTTGCAGGTTTAATTTAAATCATTTGTTTAAATATAATCACGAACAATTAGTTAAAAAGCCCGCCTTAACCTGTTTGATATTATAGAAGATTTTCTCGCACGGTGGTTGGCCGGTTCTTGCACGCTCGGCTCAGGCGGAACGTGTAAATGAGTCCTGCTTTTCCGTGCGTGCAGCCGGCGTTCATCGATTTATAAGACGTTATCACGTCAAAACAAAAGGGAAGTATTGGAGTTGACAGGAGGGGATTACATCTGTCGGAAAGTTGAAGCATTGCACTGCAGTGACAGGTCGACTGTTTGACGTGGAAGCAGACACGTGTACATATAATGTCTAGTAACTGAGTTTATATTCTCAGTGTTGTAGTGTGATGGGGTGATTTTGTATTCAGTGTTGTGACGATATGGCTTCTAAAATTGAAAAATAAAATAAAAAAGTTGTATTCAATTTTGCTCGAAAGAGCTACACTGGCATTAGGCAATTCCTTTATATTAGCTTAAATATAGCAAGAACTCAATACAACATATGATTAAATAATAATTTTATAATAAGTAAAACATTGGTAAAAGTTTGTAGATTATGCTAGACCGATACATAGAAAATATCGATATTTTATCGGGATCAGCATAATTAAAGCGACAAACCCACATGACGATGTATCGACGTGTTGACAAGTTTTGAGTGAAGCTGCCTGCAGCGCTGAAGGCTGCATGCGCACGAACCGCCACTGTTCACAGTGTTTTGAGCGTGGCGGTCGCGGCCCGGGGCGGGTGTTTCCTGAGCTGGCTGTACGTCTTCTGCGAACAGTGTTGCCAGGTCTACCACTCACCAAAACAGGAGATTGAACCGTGAAAAAACAGTAGAAAGAAGTAGATATCCTAAACATATAGCTTTCCTTTACAATTAATTTAGTAAACCTATTTTTACACACATTTACTTTTAAATTAGTAACAAAAACTTGTTTCACACACATTACATATTAAGATACACAAACCACAAGAATTTTTTTTTTATTTTCACTGACCTTATAAAAAACTGATGAAAACAAAAAAGTTGCTTGTAGCCTGCTCCTTCTTCAATTACCAAAACGTCAGTCATCATTATTATCATCATCATCATCATCATCACTGTCATACATTTTGTTTTGAACTCTCTTAATTATTGTACTAGTTACATCAAAAGAAAAGCATTCGGATTTAGAAACTAGTCTCTTGGTGTGTAACAAACCGCATACTGTCTTTGATGATAGCCTGTTCCTGGTTTTCGTTTTCATCAAATTCACTGCTGAAAACACTCGTTCCGCTGTAGCACTCGAATGGGGTAGACTCAAAAGACTCCAAATAAATTTTGCTAGTAAAGGAAATACCTGGTTGGAGTCTGCGTATGATTTTTTACGGACACTATCCCAGAAATCTTGTACTGTGTCTTTACTGCCACTACTACCACCAATTTCCGTATTACGTAGCAATCGCCATTCTGTATCGAGTTGTTGGATCTCATTTTCTTTTATTAATCTTGGAAACAGGGAAGCCAGTGGTGCAATAGATTGACAAGGTGATATTTTAGTAGGATCTAGCACTTCAAGCATAGTGAAAATAGGATCATTGAAAGGAAAACGATCTGTAATCTGTTTCACAGATTCAATGTAGAAATCTAGGCAACGCAATTTGAGAAGTTTCACATGCTGCTCAGAAAGTTTTTTTTTGACAAAGAAATATTAAATTTTGCCCCAAAATAGACATTTTCCAACGGCAGAAAAACTCTAGGATCTTTATAATCAACTTTATCTACATCAATGGATCTTACAATTTCTGGTTCAACATAGCACTCGAGGAGAGTTTTTAATACAGAAACTACACTCGGCCTCAAATTTTGAATTTGTGGTTGCTCACTTTGCATTTGCTTGTTCAGGATATTGAACATAGGCAAAACAAACTGAAGAAACTCAAGATACAATTTGTTGAAGGGTGATTTTAATTTTTGAAGAATGGCATCTGATGCTAATAACTTATCTTCAAAGGCAGCCTGGGTGAAAAAAAGTATGAGGGCATCATACTGCTCCAAAACCCGAGATACAACCAACTCAAGGGATAACCATCTTGTCTGACTTGGATGCAACAGCTTATGTGGCTTTACATTCACAAAACTTTGAAATTCTTTGAAGGATTCAATACGTTTAGAACTTGAATGAAAATAATTAAAAATATCACGGACCAAATCTTCCGGTTCCCTTGGAAGCTTCGCACAAGCATATGATGAACACAAATGGAATGAGTGGCAAATACACCTCATTATAAAAAGGTCGGGCATGTCGTTTTTCAAAAGAATAGATAATGAATGTCTTTTACCCATCATTACACTAGCGTTATCAGCAGCGAAACCGATTAGGTTTTCTTTGTAAGGAATATTTTCCTTCTCAAATGACTGTACCAAGCTGTTATGCAAGTTAACAGCATTTGCTTCACTCACAGGAATGAGATCGTAAAATGCGTCAACTACAACCCCTTCTCCAGAAAGCACTTGTACGACTACACATAAATGTTTGGTAGAACTTGTGTCAGTTGATTCATCAACAATCACCGAGAATTTATTTTCCCTCAATATATTGCAAAGTAATTCCTTACTTTCCTGCCCTAAAACATGTTTAACAATGGCAGTTGCTTTGGTTCGGCCACACTTGATTTTTTTTGCAATTTCAGAATCAGGGCAAACTGATCTAATAAGGGGTGTCAAGTGACTAATTATATTAAATGAAATGTTGTGTTCTGCTACAAATGCAGAAAGACGAATTTCAGCTTCTTTGACGTTATTACTTAAATTGGTTGCTTGAGATGCAAATGAAGTTAATGTTTTTTGACCAATAAGTTCCTTTCCACATTGCACATGTTTATCAGACTCTACATGTCTAATTAATGTACCTTTACCTCCAGAAGCAATGCTAATATCACAGTTACATGACTTACAATATGCAAAACCGCATCCTTTCTTGCTAGACTGTAACCAACCCTTAAACAACTCTTCGTTTTCCCACTCACGTTTGTACTTCTGAGAATACTTCACCTTTTTACTCATAGCAAATAATTAATAATAAATTCAGCGTTATCAAAATCCATTCGTAATAAACAACGGCACACTTTGTCCGTGACACCACATCGTCCGAAATTATTACAGGCGACCGCGAGACAATAACAGTAACATAAACTGTTTCACTTCAAAGCACACAAATCTGATGACTGATAAACAGATACCGACAGGCGACAGCGACACGACACGATGACGACACTCGACAGACGGACGAGACGAGTCACGAGTGACGACAGCTCTATCTCAACCTATAAGGGCGCCTGGGGTGGGGAACTCCCGGAAAAAGATACGCTCATGCCACAGCCACACACCACTAACGAAGGGAAAGTCCCTTAGGTAACTATCAGAGATTCGATTTAAATGTATCTCGCAGTAAATCGATATATCGCAGTGTGACACTAAAATTTGAACTGTTGCAGGCTAGAAAACTCAAGAACATAAAAATATACACTTTTTAGTTAAAATTCAAGCCGTTTTTGTTAATTTTAATAAAAAAAATTGTTGAGGCAGGAAAAAGCAGTAGATTTGCTTGACTTTTCGCTTTTTAGCAGTAGAACAGTAGATTTTTTAAAAAGAAGGAGATCTACTGCAAAAACAGTAGACCTGGCAACACTGTCTGCGAACCGGGGGAGTTTCCCATCGAGCAGCAGACAGGAGGGGCGGGCGGAGGGGGGAAGGGAAGGCCCGGCGACCCCCCCCCCCCCCTGCAGGTCGCCTTATAACGGATCCTTCAGCCTTGGTCGCCTCATGACGGCGATTACTTTTCTTCTCGTCGTAAGAGTCACGCCTTCCATACGGCGTCATATCCTCGTATAGTTTACAGCAGTTGCTGTTACTGACGCTTCGATTTGCTTTAACTCTAGGAAGCCTTGTAGTCCAGTTGCCATGGCAACACACCACTCGGCTGGTCAACAACTCCATAATACCAATGTTTTGAATTTTAATGATTTGCCAACATATACTTATACATAGCATTTTCAGTTTTGAAACAGCGCAAATGCGTAAACGCAACCACTACATAAACATTGCTCTTGAAATACTCAAAGTTATGTTTCTGTATTTTCTGCTTGTGATTGGTTTTATTTCAATCATCCACACAATGTTGACACTGTTGGATTCTCGCATATAACGATTCCAAAGTGCGTAGTACTTATTTTAAGTAAGGCCTACATCAGATTTTTTGTCGGTAGCTTTTTTCCTGAATAACAGTGTATACTCCAATTAATAATTACTAGTTATTTAAACATATTTGCTAATGTAATTTTGTCTTATTTTTAACTGTAGAAATTGTATTCAAAGGCTAAGAATTAATAGGTCCTTTCCCTTGAAAAATTCAACATTAATTTTAATATTCATTTTTTTTTACAAAATTGGAAAAAAAAAGTGTAATCACCTCTCCATGTATGAATTTTAAACCCAAGTAGAGCATGTGTGAATACTCATATGTATTCATACGAGTAAATTGTTCACATCAGAGATAATTTAAAATTAACTTTTTTTTTAATATTTTGTATGCCATATTACTATATTTTAGGGTAAAATTACAGAGTAGATGCTTCTGGGAAATACGGCAAATAATATTTAAAGTGAAATAATGGTTAGTTAGCTATACAAATTATATGTAACGTATTACTTACGTATAAAATACATATTACTAATGTATTATACTTAACTAACCCAATAATTATTTTAAGTTATTGTATTAGCTTATTTTCCAGTACTCAACAAAATTACCATAATGTGAACATATCTGAAGTTAATGTGATCCAATTTAGCTTCACACTACTTGTCAACCATAAACGAATCTTAATGAAATGTTTGTTTCCTCTTAAGTTCATCTAAGAATACTAATTTTTTTCAGTATGGCTAGGTTTATTTTAGTTTCTTGTGATATTCTCTGTCTCTTGGAAATAGGGTCAGTCTTAACTATGTAGTCTAAACTTGTGAATAACAAATTGTTTTACATGCAGCCTTGCTGTTTTATCGTAGAAAAAATTTCTAAAGTTGGTTTTGTGTGTTATGTATTGTAAGGATGATTTTGATTCTACGCCAAAATCACAAAATTCCATGTAGGGAAAGAGAAAACAAAGGATGTTTAGTTATAGACGATTTTTAATCATTTAGTTACTCTTGTATGATGGACTAGTCTACTTTGTGGATATAAAGTGCGAAATTACTACGATGCGAAGCACAATACGAGGTTAGATCATGAGAAGTAAACATATAAATGTCCGATTATTCACTGTAAATGTATACTTAGGTAATAAATACTTATTATTTATTCCTGTTATACGTTGTTATAAATCTTCAGTTTAAATGATATCGTATTTTAATGTATTCAAACATTCGTCAATAACATGTGAAAATAGCTAAATGCCTCGTTATAAACACATATATCGAGTAATTGTGACGAGAATGGAATTTCTTAGAATCGTTTTATAAAACATATTTGCAGGAAATTAATTGAAAATTTAATAACAACTCTCGCATAAACACCTCTTTTCTTTCTTACGACGCCACGTGTAAACTAATGACGGAATATCATAAGATTGTTACGATTTATGTGGGGGAGAACTACTGGGTTCGTAAGGGATAACCCAATTAATTAGAACAGTTTTATTTATTAGTAATGTCTACACTATAAATTTAATTACTGCACTCAAGATCTCTGTACACAGAAAATGGTCTTGGACTGAACACTCACTGAAATATTAACCCTTTCCGCTGAAGCTTGGCTCGAAGGTAATTCGCTCTTCTGTCCGCCTCGCACACTCACCCGCGCCGCGCCGCAGCACAGTCCTCAACTATCGCTCGCCAGGCCTTCTCGCAGGTATCGCCTCCCGATAGGTCCGGTTCGCTCAGCAAGGGCCACTTGCCCTCTTCACCTCTCGCTGGTCGCACGGGTATCGCCAGTATCACTGCCCGAGGGGGAGACTCTCGCCGCAACTCTCAGAACTTTTCGAACCTTCGGAACTGCGGCGGAGGCCGGCATCGTCACTTATATACCCGTGGCGTACTTCTCGAAGGGACGAGAGCGGCTGTGTCGCGTCATCCCGGGCAGAACCGACACCCGAAACACCCAGAACAGCGACGCTTATTCACGCCACTACTCGCAGCGGCCACTGTAAGCCCGGGATTCCCAGGCGTGCACGAGGAGAGGAGGGGAGGGTAGCTAGGACCCTTGTAATCCGGCCAGGCACGTCAGTGGACGGCACATGACGTCAGTGGTCCTGCGTGGCCGCCAGCCCGCTCCGAACCTGGCGCACATCGCGGCCGTGTCTCCCGCATTCGTAACAATATTAAGGCTTCATAAGAGATCGGTAGTCACATTTCACTGTTTAACGTCTTTAATATGCTGACGTAAGCCCTATTATACCAAGAACTAACGCGTTTTACAAAATAAAAATAATTTATTTTGCCCCTCAGATTTTATAAACCATAGGTTGCAAAGAACGGTGACAAAAACAAATAGTTAAGGGCCTTATACAGTTTTTAGTTCGTGCCAGAATAATCCCTAACCGACCTAAGGGACCGCCACTGTTACGGATCCCACCTCAATACTGCTGTTTTCCGGGCGCCCGCGACGATGGGTTCGTTGCGGCCGAGTGGCTGCTGTTTACGATGTTCCTCTCGGGCGGCACGTCTGGGGCGGTGTGTTCTCGGCAGGTCTCTCCTTCCAGTGCTGCCCTGGACGAAGCTCCTCACGCAGATACCCATATGCTTGTTCCCCCCACGACACGACCCGCCGTCCTGTGGAACTGTATGGATCCCGGGTCACGTCACAGCCATTCCCTGGTGACCCTTGACCGTCACACGTCAGCCCTACACCGCTATTCTGCTGGTGACCTCCCGATGTCGCCTCCATACCACTGCGTCCTTCCGCCGTCGCTCCGCCGCACCTCTCTCCCACTTGCCGCTACAATATGGCCCGGCCTCCGCCAGACTGCGCGCACCTCTACTGACGTCACTGGTCCCACGTGACGATCAAAACGGAAGGTATCCGTTTCATCCTTATCGTCATAATGGGGAAAAATGAGATCCACACTCAACCTACTCATCGGGTCGAGACCGCACTCAGCGCTACGCCTCCAGCCAGCGAGTGAGTACATTACTATGTTGGCTTGAGTTCCGTATTGGCCAATCTCTTTTGTGGTCGGTCCATAACATGCCAAACTCAGTCATTTAAAATGGGGAACAAAAAATCAAATACAATGTAAGAAAATAAGCATTATTATTATTTATTAGTGCCTATATCATGCCTTCTAATTCTGATAACTAATATAGTAGTGTTAGTAGCATGTGAAAGAATTACTGGCACATGGGTTCTGGATGTTGTGGTGGTGCCGATGTCCATCTTGGATTTTGATGTCACGGCTGCCATCTTGGATGATGTTGAACTTACCCCGGCCACAATCTTGTATCCGCCATCTTAGATTCCGCCATTTTGAATTCTGACAACACACTCACCATTTTGTTTTCCGCCATTTTGAATTAATATCACACCCACCATTTTGTTTCTCCGGCATTTTATTTTTCGACATTTTTTCCTGCAATTTTTTTCGCCATTTTGAATTATGTCGTCGTTGCAGTTTTCATTATAGCCGCCATCTTGAAAATTCGTTTTTATTGTCCAATTTTAATGGAAAAATTTTAAACCTTATAAAATTTTAATAAAATTTTGATTAAAAACACACTTATGTCTTGGAACTTGGAGTCCTTGGTTCAACCTCTGTGAGTGCAAATAATGCTGATGGATACTTTTTCTACGGATGCCACCGGTAGACTGACCTCCCACCACTGATGTCAAGGTATATTCATATATATCGTCAGTTAGTAAGACGTCGCGCCCGCCATCGTGTTTATATCTGCTGTATAGGGTATAACCTAGGTATTCTATGAAAACTGGTAGATATAAACAGTTAAATACTATTTTGTATAAACCAATATCACCAGGTAGCCGATACTTAGAGTCAAACTTTAATTTAAAGAATAATTAAATCCCCAACTCATGGAAAGAAAAACTAATTGTGTTCAACACCATAAACCTACACTAATTTAAAAAAATAATAATAAAAAAGTACTCTAAAACTGAATTTGAAAGACTAACAGAGTGTATTTTATATTATGTTAATATTTGATGTAAATCGTACATGCATATGTATAATTATTTTATATTAACATCAATACCTATTATAGCAGTTACATCTTTATGACATTAACGAACCACAAGTGTACATATGACTGTTAGTATGAAGTCAGCATTCACGGACTATTAATTACAGTATCTTACCGTATAAACAGATTAGTAGAAACGAGAGTACTTCATTCCACGAAAAAAGGTGTAAATATTTAAATAATAAATTTTTATAATATATTTTTTATTTTGCTAAGCTTAAATAATTCAGAAGGTGTAGCTAGACACCAGGGAGAAAAAATCTACAGTTTGTGGACAAAAAGGAACTTTAAACAACTTGTGATACCTTTAAATCAATTAACATTTAACTTTGGTGAATAGTTTTATTTCATACGTGTTTCTTATCAATGACAGCAGAATAAAATATAAAATTTAGATATGAAAATATTAACATACTAGTGGACTACGACCATAATGCATAAAAAAAAAGTCATTTTAAATTATTTGTTTCAAGCTAGCTGAATTATTATTCTGATCTCGCGAAAGACAAAGACACAAATCGCTACAGGACGAACTAACCTTGAATTAGTTCTCGCTAATCAGAACTGTTGCAAGCGAAGCTGGGTCACAGTCTTCATCCAGAGACACCTCACGACATGGGCCTCAGACATGATGGAATACACCAGCGACCCGCCGTCGCACTGGAAGTGGATCTGCGTGTTTCGCCGTCGTCGCAGCACATCGGCGCCTCTCATAGATCTGCGGTAACTCTTGTTTCGGACTCCTCCGTCTTCTTAGTCGGTGTTTCACAATGTTTACCCAACCTCGTAGTTCTTGAGGTCATATCAGTACACATTACCCTTGTCGAAGCTGGAGATAAAAAGTTGCTCTTTCAATTTCCACAGCAACTATTGATTAGTTCCGATGTATTTCAGAAACTGCTCGAACTCAAATACGGGAAGTCGTCGTGTAGTTACTCGTCGCAGCAAACATAATTCGTCATTCTAACTTTTCCAATATTAGTTCATTACGTAGTTAAGTTCTCCTTAGTTAAATTCAAACTTTAATTGAAGAAATATCCTATTTACATAATTTTCTTCTACTTATAAAATTCTGGGTTGGTAAGAATATTCATAAATCTTCATAAGACGTAGAATCACTCGTAGAATCGTTGTCAATTATTTAAACTCGTCGGCATTGGTCGAATTATATTCCAATTTATGGAGTAAGAAAGTATCTGCCATTTCGAACCTTCTTATTGATCCGTCCGGCAATGAATGTCATATATTTTAAATAAAAACAAATTTTTTAAGCAGCCCGAAACTAATAAATCGTCAGCGACCAATCCTAGCCCACGTAACAAGTTCACATTTGCAAAACTGCATTATTGGAAACGAATTATTTTATACAACAAATTTTGATTGTAAATAAAATTTCATTAGAACAAACATGCAAAGATAACTACTAAAGAAATGAGTTAAATGCCATACTGCTAGAAAGTAATGGAGAACTTGTAGTGTCATGAATAAAAACATAATCGATCATTACTCTTAAAATATGAAAGGAGAGAGTTTCTACCTTTATAGGTAGAGGCCGCCATCTTGAATCCGACATATTGTTTTCGTCTGCTAGAGGGCGCTACCACCATGTTTGTTCAACTTTTAACCGCTAGAGTGCAATAATAATTTATTGCAAGTGCGCTTGCCATCTTGTCGGCCGACTTTACCTCCAGCTTGTAAATTTGTATTATTAAGCTAGGAATTCAGGATTATTTCCAGAATTCATTAAAAATTATGCAATTAATATAATGATTCAATTTAATTAAATTGAATGAATATTTTTTACTTGAAATTATTATTTTTGCATCGATCAAGTATCGAACCAATAAAGGAACATATAGAATCAATCAATGCAGGATTTTTTTTTTATGAATTTTGGAATTTTTCCCGAAATCCAAACATAATAATTATGAATTTCCAAGATGGCGGGCGCCATGGCAGTAAATGATTATTGCACTCTAGCATTTAAAAATTGAACTAACATGGCGGTAGCGCCCTCTAGCAGACGAAAACAATATGACCGATTCAATATGGCGGCCTCCAGTAAACATAAACAAGATGGCAGGAGTGACATCGAACTAGCTGGCGATATATATATACCTTGACATTAGGATCAGTCGCCATTTTTTTTCCTCACCAGGTTCGATCCAAGGACTCCAATCACCATGATGAAAGTGCGTTTTCAAAATTAAAATTTGATTATTAAATTTTTTTAAGTTTTAAAAATTGTTTTCCATTAAAATTGGATAATTACATATTTTCAAGATGGTGGCGCAACGAAAATTGCAACGATGACATAATTCAAAATTGTGGAAAACAAAATAGCAGATGTGACATAATTCAAAATGTTGGGATATAAGATGGCGGATCCAAGATGGAGGAGCATAGGTAGCGGTCGAGGTCCAGTTCAAGATTCAAGATGGCCAATCCAACAGCAGTGGTGCGGGCATTTATTCAGGCCGGGTGGGGATATTAAAAAGAGAAGGAAATAAAATAAAAAAGTACTAAAAAACTTAACTTTAACAACAAGGTGTTTGAATTGTTTCATTATAATTCTCACCACGCGTATTTTCCTGTGTAGTTTGTATTTCCAGGTGTTGCAACAGCTAAGTATATCCCCCGTCCCTTTTATATCCACGTCTTGGCGTGCGTCACCAGTTATCAACATCGTCATTATCATAAACTTCCATTGTTATCATTATCATCATTGGTAATCCAGTAATCTGTGTTTTTTTAGGTCACGACTGTGTGTTTTATTTATTGTCTGTATGATGCTGCTAACCCATAGGCGTGCGCAGGACTTCAGTAGTGGTGGTGCCAGATTACACAACAGCCCTATAATCCACGGACCCGTGCCTAAAGCGGGGGGTCCGGGGGGCCTCCCCCGGAAAAATTTGAATTTGAAAGAGCAAAATTGTGCTATTAAAGGTGTATCCGAACAAAAACATTAAATACACAGATGTAAAAATATTAACATTTTGTATGACAAATTATGGCTTTGAACGTTATAATCACCAGGAAAACTACTAAACTATTTACAGTTTTAAGATTTGTTGAGCCATAAAGTAAATTGCACAAATTGTTTGCACGGAATTCATGCTGGTGGCTTTGAAAAACCGTACTTAAATGTTTTCTGAAGATGCCAAATAAATGCTAGAAAAAAAAAAAAACATTCTCAAATGTTAAGTTTTAAAATCAACAAATCAAGGGAGTTTTTGTAACATACCTTAAATATGTAAAATATTAAAATAATAAAAACACACAAATAAGAGTGGGCAAAAGTTTTAACTTTTGGAATACAACAAAAATGTTTTGTCGGCGACTGCATATAAGTCATCGAGTAAGCCTATCCTTTTAACTAACTAAACTCTCTCTCTTTTTTTAAATAAACCCTGGCGGACGGCGGCTATTATTCCGTGCGCCTGCCGAGTGGAGTGAACAGTGGACACCGAGCGCGCATTCTATGTAATTCGAGGAGAACTATGAGAAGTATTTACATTTCAGAAGTTTTGTAGCCGCGGCCCGCGTGTACAACACAAGTAATTGCAACTGGCTTGTTTTCGTGTGTATAGTTGGTTAGATTGATAATTGATATACTGATAGTGTTATGAGCACATATCTGTAACTCGACACGATTGAAAAACATATTTTTTTTGGAAATAATACGGATTTTTGTAAGTATGTATTATTTATGCTTGTAAAAAACAAAATAACGTTAACCCTAATGGTGGTGCCAAGGCACCTGTGGCACCTACCGTGCGCACGCCTATGTAAGCTAACCTACCCGCGCCTCTTTCCTATCTGGAAGTAAGATAACACATGCATTACTTCAAATGAACCGCACGAGGAGTGTCACTGGCTTGTCTCACTCTCAGATTGCAGCGCAGAGTGGGCTGTGACGGGTCGTTACCACAACGCCGACAGCTAGAAAACTGCTGTGTACCACAACGCCGAAATAACAACTGAATAAATTTGTGTGTGTTTCTTAAATGTACCTTAACGCCGAAATACCACAATCAAACCTAACTTTAACTAACCTAACGTAGCGTAATATAACCTAACCTAACTTAACCTAGCCTATCCTAGCCTATCCTAGCCTAACATAGCCTAACCTAACCTAGTATAACCTAACCCAGTCTAACCTAACCTAGTCTAACCTAACCTAGTCCAACCTAACCTAACCTTTGTGGCAGTCCTGCAATGACATTTTTCGGCGTTAGTGTATTTCGGCGTTGTGGTGCGTCCCCGGCTGTGACCACTGTTGCCAGTACAACTACCCAGCCTGTTAACATTACACGTTGCAGTGTGCTGAGGCGCACTGCTTCCTGCGATTGCCGAAGTCTACACCTTCCAGCACTTGTTTCGTCAGGGGTGTGTTCTCCCTTAAGCGAGGGTGGTTGCAGTGTGCTGAGGCGCACTGCTTCCGTCATATCTTATTAATTACGTGATGTTTTTTTTTGTTTTCTTTCACCTGTGAGTGCGCCGTCCCTTGAGCGGAGTATTACCCCTCCTTTTCTCCCTCCAGTGTTGACGTCAACGTGTCCCCTCTCTAGGCACTTGTGGTGCGCGGAAGGATTTTGCTTGTCGCTTGAACTATGCATGTGTGTGTTCTTACGCCGGACTAATTTCCTTAGAGTATAAAGGGGCTGGGCGCGCTCGCCTCGTTCTTAGATAATACATAGTTCTAGTGCGAATAGTTTGTCGCGGGTGGTACGTCCGGTCACCGGTCATGGGTGGGTGAGTGTTGGTGTGTAGTGGCTTGAATTCCCCTTCGCTTACGTTTGGCCGCCACGTTCGAAATTCTAAATTTTTTCTTTTTTCATTTATACTAGTTCTTGTCCTCGGCGCCGCCCATGGCCGGGAATCCGGCCCGCTCCCGTCTTAGGAGGATATGTACATTTTGCACTATCGGGTTTCCTTCTGTTGCGTCTCTCGTATACTTAACGTAGAACGCACCTCGCTTCCTTATATTGTCTGCTTAGGCTCACTATGAAAATGTGCGCGATGCGCCCAACCCCTGCAGAAACGCTGTTCCAATATATACGTTGTTAGAAGTAATTAAAGACACGTTTCTGTGACACTAGTAATATTTACGTATGTAATTTTTTAAGCCTGTAACCACTGTTGTATAACCGAACTAAATTATACGCCCCACACGCGCGTGTACGAACTTAGGAGTAGAATTAAGTATTCAATGTTAACCTTAAGGTAGTACTATTTGACATATAAGACTTCTCGCCCGTGTAGCGAACACATATTGTAAGAGACACGGTTTGACGACTACGGTCACACTCTACTCAATATTGTACTGTTTAGCTTAACGTGTTGTAAACTTTTGTATTCATGGTATACTTATGTATATCTTAATTTTATATGCCTCCCTTTTGATGAGTTGGGATCTATTAAAAAGATACTTGAAATCTTTCTTGTATATGAGTAGACTAGTGGTCATCCCTTAATGCACAGTTACCCTTAGACCAAGATATACTCTATTTATGCTGATTGATAGCCGTATGCTCCTCCCCGGCAGGTTGGAAAATATCACGACTATATGGGAGGGGTCTGGGATACTTGCTTTAGTAAACGTACATCGTGGTATGTTTCAACATATTTTTGTATATCATCGTTAATTATAATAGGCCAAGTTTTAATACTTTTAATTGTATTATTTGTTGATTATTTTAAGTCCATAAATAGTATCTAATGACAGTATTATTGCAAATGTATCCATTCTGACAGAAAAATAAATAATTCAATGCTAAACACCAGTTATCATTTCGCAGTTGAAACTATTAGTAGCATTCGGTCATTATTAATAACAAGTATTTCCATTAAAGTATGTGCAAATGCTTAAACAAAGTCAACGTTTGTAATATTAAATGATATAAAAAAACATTCGGGTGAGAAAATAGGTGAAATCAAGATGGCGATTTTTCAGTTACATCTTCCTGTCACACTGTCAAATTTTCGCTTTCAACGCCTTCCAATATGTTGTGTCAAAGTTGGAAGGTTGTGACGTCACCGAAAACGTCATTAGCTCATCGGCGAGTTAAGTATTTTTAATGTACGATTCTGTGTGTTAGCTGATTTGTATAATTCTGTGTGTGAATGCTTATGTGTTTGACCATTCTCTTCTCATATGTATGCGGTATGCCCATTATCTTCCCTTATGTCGTTCTGTGATTGAATGATTACTGTCATACGGTAGATGAATGGTCTTTCCTTTTTTATTGGTATCACCTTTATGTGCAATGAAATATGAAATACATATTTTTTTTTGTTCAATGTATTTTCAAACGACCAGCTAACTAGCTGTATGTGTCTTTGTCACTATCAAGAGTTTCAAGTCAAGTGAAAGTGTATATTGAATCAATCAACAGCAAAAATGATTATTGAATCACCATAGATAATTAATTATTAAAATTAATTGAATTTTTAATAAATTTTCGTGTATATTCAATTAAAGTATTTTTATTATAATCATAATATTTCAACGTGTGCCTATACGCCTTACAGCGAACTAAAAATACGTAAGGAATTAAATATTAAATTCGAATTTAATGAAATGTTTTTTTGAAGTAACACTTCTTTGGGCGCGTTATGGAAAAACAATGAAAGTGAACTTAATAATGCGCCCACAGCATACAACGAATAATTGATAATATTAAGATAAAAAGAAGCTACATACAAATAGAAAAAATATGTTATTTTAAATCATATCCCTATTTTAGTGAATAATATTGAATACTGGCCCATATAATTAAAAACATTAAGTTATTGTGAATATTAGTGATATAAATAGTTTTTAAAAAAATTTTCAAGTGTATTTTAAAGAGTAAACATATTGAAGACAGATATTTGACAGTGTGACAGGGTCTCTATAAGTAATACTTGAATACTGTTGCAAGCGAACTAGGAGGCAGGGCCGCGAGGCCTCCGCAGCCCACCAGAGACTGCTGCATGGAGTGGCGTGACTAGGACACCATTGTTCTGGGACGTGCAGGCACACAGTGGTTCCAATTCCCAAATAGCTGGTCAAAAATAGAAAAATGAAGTTTATATTTGAAGAATTCTAACTGTTGAGCCAGGTAGAGGGGTATTTCTGGCGTCCCTTCCAAGGGACGGGAAGTGGCAGATGTTGCACTGAGCCGTTGGAATGCCAGTCGAACCGGAATGCTCGTGCAGGTAGTATCGGTTGTGCGCTATGGTGTAAAAATTACATTGCTTTTGAAGTGAAATAACGTGTAGTGGAATTGAGCAAGTTTAAATTTTAAAAATTGAATCTTCTCCTGGAAGTTAGTACATTATTATTATTATATCATTGGGATTGTTCATTTAAACCACACACCAAGAAAAAAAAAATCTAATGTAAATTTTTGTGCTCGCGGCGAAAAAACGTTATGTGATATTAAGTAAAAGTTAAAAATTCTACATAACTCAGCGACGAATAAAATATCACGTCATTATTTACATTCTTGAGTAATAACTGCAAAAAAAAATTAGCTGCTTTGGTTACAGTGACTGTTTTTGTAAATATATGCAGGAATTCAGGTGCGGCAATTTCGGCGCACACGCTGTGATGTTGAGTGATTTGTTTCTCATACCCGAAGGATAAATAATTTTAAAAATTGCAGTTCAGTATAGTAATCTTGTAGTATCGTGTTGTACCCAAAAAAATGTGTTTCTGCATCGTAAAAATGTTTGAAATGTATTAAATTAAGATTTATTGTCTGAATATTTTTTCACGCATTTATACATAAAATTTGTCAAGTAAGTAATATGTAACATGTGTAGGCTCCAATTAAATGTAATGGTTACCATTTTTCTTTCTTCGTGTAAAAATCATTTTATTCTACAGAATTTGACTGTTATTTTCATTAACAAAACCATTATTGATTCTTGCAAATTATTTAGATTTGTCGCACTGTTGAACTGATTTTTTTCAGGCTCTCGGATAAGCAGTGAAGGGGTTGCAGTTGGCTTCACGCGACAGGAGCGGTTCGATTTACTGGCAAATCATTTAAATGATAATGCGAATGAAGTGTACAAAGTCATTGAGGTTGCGTTGTCCAAAAAAGTCCATAGTCCTTACACGTTATCCGCAGATGAAAAACAAAACATTCGTAAGTTATTATGTGAATTGCGAGACAAATGGCAAAAAGCTAAAAGAATTAAGGCGAGGTTTCTGGAAAAAAAAAAATACGGATTGGCCAAGCACAGTCCTCGCCTTTGGGATCAATAAGGAAGTCTCAACAGAAAATAAGAATACGGCTGAAGTTCTTGGACGTGGTCGCCGTTCGCAGAGCTTCAAAGACTCCAGTGACCGGTCGAAAAGAAGAAAAAGTGCAGATATTCGTAACCAGTCCAGTGCCGAAGAGCTTGCCTTTGCCACCCACATGAGTCTTCGAGCTGCAGGGAAATTAGACGCCGCAAAAGTAGTGAAAGACGCTGCGCTGGGCAGTCCTACCAGAGCGTCCAAATATAAGCAAGCTTTACACACTGTCACAAACGATACTCACGATTGTTATTCCGCTAATGCTGCTTTTTCTCTAATAATTGAATACCGTATGTCCAAACATGTTTATCAGGAATACGCTCTGGAGCACTGGAATGTAATTCGAAAAATGTATCCATCGTACAAATCTGTGCTAGGGGCGAAAAAAAAATGTTATCCGCCCAAAGATGGCATAACTATTACCGAAAGTAAAACTGCGGTAAGACTCCAAGCACTGTTAGATCATACAGCAGATCGCATATTGACGGTGCAAAGTGAAGTTTTTAATTCCCTCCCATCCAAAGAAATTTATAAATTGGATTTGATTTGCAAATTGGGGTGTGACGGAACATCGGGGCAAAGTATTTTCAAACAAATATTCGATCATGACGAAGGAGGTAAAACAGATGCAACTATTTTCTTCACTTCGCTTGTGCCACTACAGCTCATTTCTGTTAATGAAGGAAATAACGAAGTGATAATCGTGTGGAAAAATCCACGACCTTCTTCCCCTCGATTTTGTAGGCCGATAAAAATATAGTTTTTGAAAGAGACGGCATAAGGAACACGCACTGAAGTGAATGACATCAAAGAACAAAAAAACCAGCTTCAACCTTTTCATGCAATTGTGGACGGAAAAGAAATCACAATATCCTACAAATTAGCCTTAAAAATGGTTGATGGTAAAGTTGGCAATTCACTGACATATACTGCACCAAGTCAACGATGCTATCTTTGCGATGCTACATCCAAAGAATTTAATGACATAGACAAGATTTTGAAGAGAAAGATAAATGAAGATCATGTAAAATATGGGTTATCATCACTGCACGCGTGGATTCGTTTATTCGAGTGCCTTATACATATTTCATACAGATTAGAAATAAAAAAATTGCAAACAGTTAAAAAAAGCATCGAAAGTCATAAAACGACCATACAAAAAGGTTTCCTTGAACAACTGGGACTTTTGATTGACCAACCGAAACAAGGATTTGGTAGCACGAATGACGGTAATACAGCTCGTCGTTTCTTACAAAATTCCAGTGTTTCCGCATTTATAACGGGACTAGATGAAGATTTAATCAAAAGATTTCACGTGATCTTACAAGTGATATCGTGTGGTTTTGAAATAAATGTGGATGAATTTGACAAATATGCTGTGGATACAGCCCATAGATATGTGCTACTTTATCCTTGGTATTACATGCCCACTACTGTGCACAAACTTTTAATTCACGGTGCGAAAATAATAATGTTTTCGATACTCCCAATAGGAGAGATGTCAGAGGAAGCCCAGGAATCTTGTAATAAATGCATAAAATCATTTAGACAAGACTTTTCCCGGAAATTTTGTAGAAAACAGAATATGGAGGATGTTTTCGCACGACTTTTAATTGCTTCTGACCCTGTAATCTAAAGTTTACGCAAGCTGCCAGCAAAGTCAAGCAAATCATTATCATGTGAAGCAATGGCGTTGTTGATACTGCCAACTGTAAACAACCAAAAAGTACTCAGATTGACTGACTGCGACTCTAGCGACAATAACGATATTGATTCGGACAGCAATTGGACTCTGTAGGTAAGTCTTACCATATTTTCGTAATTTGTTTTAAACAAAAGTAATACCTATTCAATGTAAGTTTCTATATATTAGTAATAATATGAGGAGTGTATTTGTATTTACATATATTCCCAATCTAATATATATATACACACACACACAATTTAGTAACATCACAACAGAAAGGTGTTCAGTGACCTCAAAAACCCTGGAGTACCAAATTTCGTAGCGATTGAATGAAATTTAGAAAAAAGTGTCCGCCAATTTTAGGCCGCCATCTTGTTTATGTAAAAGTTGACTTCATATTCGGCTTTGGGGTCGACCCTGACACGACCAGGGAGAAGTCTCTGGGGCAGCGACCCCAGCAAAGCCGAGTCTGGGGCAGCGACACCAGCGAGGCCGAGTCTCTGGGGCAGCGACCCCAGCGAGGCCGAGTCTCTGGGGCAGCGACCCCAGCGAGGCCGAGTCTCTGGGGCAGCGACCCCAGCGAGGCAGAGTCTCTGGGGCAGCGACCCCAGCGAGGCCGAGTCTCTGGGGCAGCGACCCCAGCTAGGCCGAGTCTCTGGGGCAGCGACCCCAGCGAGGCCGAGTCTCTGGGGCAGCGACCCCAGCGAGGCCGAGTCTCTAGAGCAGCGACTTCAGCGAGGCCGAGTCTCAGGGGCAGCGACCCTAGCGAGGCCGAGTCTAAGGGGCAGCGACCCCAGTGAGGCCGAGTCTAAGGGGCAGCGACCCTAGCGAGGCCGAGTCTAAGGGGCAGCGAACCCAGCGAGGCCGAGTCTCTGGGGCAGCGACCCCAGCGAGGCCGAGTCTCAGGGGCAGCGACCCCAGCGAGACCGAGTCTCTGGGGCAGCGACCCCAGCGAGGCCGAGTCTAAGGGGCAGCGACCCCAGCGAGGCCGAATCTCAGGGGCAGCGACCCTAGCGAGGCCGAGTCTAAGGGGCAGCGACCCCAGCGAGGCCGAGTCTAAGGGGCAGCGACACTAGCGAGGCCGAGTCTCTGGGGCAGCGACCCCAGCAAGGCCGAGTCCCTGGGGCAGCGACCCCAGCGAGGCCGAGTCTCAGGGGTAGCGACCCCAGCGAGGCCGAGTCTCAGGGGCAGCGACCCCAGCGAGGCCGAGTCCCTGGGGCAGCGACCACAGCGAGGCCGAGTCTTTGGGACAGCGACCCCAGCGAGGCCGAGTCTCAGGGGCAGCGACCCCAGCGAGGCCGAGTCTCAAAGGCAGCGACCCCAGCGAGGCCGAGTCTCAGGGGCAGCGACCCCAGCGAGGCCGAGTCTCAAAGGCAGCGACCCCAGCGAGGCCGAGTCTCAGGGGCAGCGACCCCAGCGAGGCCGAGTCCCTGGGGCAGCGACCACAGCGAGGCCGAGTCTTTGGGACAGCGACCCCAGCGAGGCCGAGTCTCAGGGGCAGCGACCCCAGCGAGGCCGAGTCTCAAAGGCAGCGACCCCAGCGAGGCCGAGTCTCAGGGGCAGCGACCCCAGCGAGGCCGAGTCCCAAAGGCAGCGACCCCAGCGAGGCCGAGTCTCAGGGGCAGCGACCCCAGCGAGGCCGAGTCTCTGGGGCAGCGACCCCAGCGAGGCCGAGTCTCTGGGGCAGCGACCCCAGCGAGGCCGAGTCTCAGGGGCAGCGACCCCAGCGAGGCCGAGTCTAAGGGGCAGCGACCCCAGCGAGGCCGAATCTCAGGGGCAGCGACCCTAGCGAGGCCGAGTCTAAGGGGCAGCGACCCCAGCGAGGCCGAGTCTAAGGGGCAGCGACACTAGCGAGGCCGAGTCTCTGGGGCAGCGACCCCAGCGAGGCCGAGTCCCTGGGGCAGCGACCCCAGCGAGGCCGAGTCTCAGGGGTAGCGACCCCAGCGAGGCCGAGTCTCAGGGGCAGCGACCCCAGCGAGGCCGAGTCCCTGGGGCAGCGACCACAGCGAGGCCGAGTCTTTGGGACAGCGACCCCAGCGAGGCCGAGTCTCAGGGGCAGCGACCCCAGCGAGGCCGAGTCTCAAAGGCAGCGACCCCAGCGAGGCCGAGTCTCAGGGGCAGCGACCCCAGCGAGGCCGAGTCTCTGGGGCAGCGACCTCAGCGAGGCCGAGTCTCAGGGGCAGCGACCCCAGCGAGGCCGAGTCTCAGGGGCAGCGACCCCAGCGAGGCCGTGTCTCAGGGGCAGCGACCCCAGCGAGGCCGAGTCTCAGGGGCAGCGACCCCAGCGAGGCCGAGTCTCAGGGGCAGCGACCCCAGCGAGGCCGAGTCTCTGGGGCAGCGACCCCAGCGAGGCCGAGTCTCAGGGGCAGCGACCCCAGCGAGGCCGAGTCTCTGGGGCAGCGACCTCAGCGAGGCCGAGTCTCAGGGGCAGCGACCCCAGCGAGGCCGTGTCTCAGGGGCAGCGACCCCAGCGAGGCCGAGTCTCTGGGGCAGCGACCCCAGCAAGGCCGAGTCTCAGGGGCAGCGACCCCAGCGAGGCCGAGTCTCAGGGGCAGCGACCCCAGCGAGGCCGAGTCTCTGGGGCAGCGACCCCAGCGAGGCCGAGTCTCTGGGGCAGCGACCCCAGCGAGGCCGGTCTCTGGGGCAGCGACCCCAGCGAGGCCGAGTCTCTGGGGCAGCGACCCCAGCGAGGCCGAGTCTCTGGGGCAGCGACCCCAGCGAGGCCGTGTCTCTGGGCAGCGACCCCAGCGAGGCCGAGTCTCTGGGGCCGCCCAGCGAGGCCGAGTCTCTGGGGCAGCGACCCCAGCGAGGCCTAGTCTCTGAGGCAGCGACCCCAGCGAGGCCGAGTCTCTGGGGCAGCAACCCCAGCGAGGCCGAGTCTCTGGGGCCGCCCAGCGAGGCCGAGTCTCTGGGGCAGCGACCCCAGCGAGGTCGAGTCTCTGGGGCAGCGACCCCAGCGAGGCCGAGTCTCAGGGGCAGCGACCCCAGCGAGGCCTAGTCTCTGAGGCAGCGACCCCAGCGAGGCCGAGTCTCTGGGGCAGCGACCCCAGCGAGGCCGAGTCTCTGGGGCCGCCCAGCGAGGCCGAGTCTCTGGGGCAGCGACCCCAGCGAGGTCGAGTCTCTGGGGCAGCGACCCCAGCGAGGCCGAGTCTCTGGGGCCGCCCAGCGAGGCCGAGTCTCTGGGGCAGCGACCCCAGCGAGGTCGAGTCTCTGGGGCAGCGACCCCAGCGAGGCCGAGTCTCAGGGGCAGCGACCCCAGCGAGGCCGAGTCTCTGGGGCAGCGACCCCAGCGAGGCCGATCTCTGGGGCAGCGACCCCAGCGAGGCCGTGTCTCTGGGCAGCGACCCCAGCGAGGCCGAGTCTCTGGGGCCGCCCAGCGAGGCCGAGTCTCTGGGGCAGCGACCCCAGCGAGGTCGAGTCTCTGGGGCAGCGACCCCAGCGAGACCGAGTCTCTGGGGCATCGACCCCAGCGAGGCCGAGTCTCTGGGGCAGCGACCCCAGCCTGGCCATGTCTCTGGGGCAGCGACCCCAGCGAGGCCGAGTCTCTGGGTCAGCCCAGCGAGGCCGAGTCTCTGGGGCACCGAACCCAGCGAGGCCGAGTCTCTGGGGCAGCGACCCCAGCGAGGCCGAGTCTCTGGAGCAGCGACCCCAGCGAGGCCGAGTCTCTGGGGCAGCCCAGCGAGGCCAAGTCTCTGGGGCAGCGAGTCCAGCGAGGCCGAGTCTCTGGGGCAGCGACAACAGCGAGGCCGAGTCTCTGGGGCAGCGACCCCAGAGAGGCCGAGTCTCTGGGGCAGCGACCCCAGCGAGGCCGAGTCTCTGAGGCAGCGACCCCAGCGTGGCCGAGTCTCTGATGCAGCCCAGCGAGACCGAGTCTCTGGGGCAGCGACCCCAGCGAGGCCGAGTCTCTGGGGCAGCGACCCCAGCGAGGCCGAGTCTCTGGAGCAGCGACCCCAGCGAGGCCGAGTCTCTGGGGCAGCCCAGCGAGGCCGAGTCTCTGGGGCAGCGACCCCAGCGAGGCCGAGTCTCTGGGGCAGCGACCCCAGCGAGGCCGAGTCTAAGGGGCAGCGACACTAGCGAGGCCGAGTCTAAGGGGCAGCGACACCAGCGAGGCCGAGTCTCTGGGGCAGCCCAGCGAGGCCGAGTCTCTGGGGCAGCGACCTCAGCGAGGCCTAGTCTCTGGGGCAGCGACCCCAGCGAGGCCGAGTCTCTGGGGCAGCGACCCCAGCGAGGCCGAGTCTAAGGGGCAGCGACACTAGCGAGGCCGAGTCTAAGGGGCAGCGACACCAGCGAGGCCGAGTCTCTGGGGCAGCGACCTCAGCGAGGCCGAGTCTCAAAGGCAGCGACCCCAGCGAGGCCGAGTCTCAGGGGCAGCAACCCCAGCGAGGCCGAGTCTCTAAGGCAGCGACCCCAGCGAGGCCGAGTCTCAGGGGCAGCGACCCCAGCGAGGCCGAGTCTCTAAGGCAGCAACCCCAGCGAGGCCGAGTCTCAGGGGCAGCGACCCCAGCGAGGCCGAGTCTCAAAGGCAGCGACCCCAGCGAGGCCGAGTCTCAGGGGCAGCGACCCCAGCGAGGCCGAGTCTCTAAGGCAGCGACCCCAGCGAGGCCGAGTCTCAGGGGCAGCGACCCCAGCGAAGCCGAGTCTCTAAGGCAGCAACCCCAGCGAGGCCGAGTCTCTAAGGCAGCGACCCCAGCGAGGCCGAGTCTCTAAGGCAGCGACCCCAGCGAGGCCGAGTCTCTGGGGCAGCGACCCCAGCGAGGCCGAGTCTCAAAGGCAGCGACCCCAGCGAGGCCGAGTCTCAGGGGCAGCGACCCCAGCGAGGCCGAGTCTCTAAGGCAGCGACCCCAGCGAGGCCGAGTCTCTGGGGCAGCGACCCCAGCGAGGCCGAGTCTCAAAGGCAGCGACCCCAGCGAGGCCGAGTCTCAGGGGCAGCGACCCCAGCGAGGCCGAGTCTCTAAGGCAGCGACCCCAGCGAGGCCGAGTCTCAGGGGCAGCGACCCCAGCGAGGCCGAGTCTCAAAGGCAGCGACCCCAGCGAGGCCGTGTCTCAGGGGCAGCGACCCCAGCGAGGCCGAGTCTCTAAGGCAGCGACCCCAGCGAGTCCGAGTCTCAGGGGCAGCGACCCCAGCGAGGCCGAGTCTCTAAGGCAGCAACCCCAGCGAGGCCGAGTCTCAGGGGCAGCGACCCCAGCGAGGCCGAGTCTCAAAGGCAGCGACCCCAGCGAGGCCGAGTCTCAGGGGCAGCGACCCCAGCGAGGCCGAGTCTCTAAGGCAGCGACCCCAGCGAGGCCGAGTCTCAGGGGCAGCGACCCCAGCGAGGCCGAGTCTCTAAGGCAGCGACCCCAGCGAGGCCGAGTCTCAGGGGCAGCGACCCCAGCGAGGCCGAGTCTCTAAGGCAGCGACCCCAGCGAGGCCGAGTCTCTAAGGCAGCGACCCCAGCGAGGCCGAGTCTCAGGGGCAGCGACCCCAGCGAGGCCGAGTCTCAAAGGCAGCGACCCCAGCGAGGCCGAGTCTCAGGGGCAGCGACCCCAGCGAGGCCGAGTCTCAAAGGCAGCGACCCCAGCGAGGCCGAGTCTCAGGGGCAGCGACCCCAGCGAGGCCGAGTCTCTAAGGCAGCGACCCCAGCGAGGCCGAGTATAAGGGGCAGCGACCCCAGCGAGGCCGAGTCTCAGGGGCAGCGACCCCAGCGAGGCCGAGTCTCAAAGGCAGCGACCCCAGCGAGGCCGAGTCTCAGGGGCAGCGACCCCAGCGAGGCCGAGTCTCTAAGGCAGCAACCCCAGCGAGGCCGAGTCTCAGGGGCAGCGACCCCAGCGAGGCCGAGTCTCAAAGGCAGCGACCCCAGCGAGGCCGAGTCTCAGGGGCAGCGACCCCAGCGAGGCCGAGTCTCTAAGGCAGCGACCCCAGCGAGGCCGAGTCTCAGGGGCAGCGACCCCAGCGAAGCCGAGTCTCTAAGGCAGCAACCCCAGCGAGGCCGAGTCTCTGGGGCAGCGACCCCAGCTAGGCCGAGTCTCTGGGGCAGCGATCCCAGCGAGGCCGAGTCTCTGGGGCAGCCGTGCAAGGCCGAGTCTCTGGGGCAGCAACCCCAGCGAGACGGAGTCTCTGGGGCATCGACCCCAGCGAGGCCGAGTCTCTGGGGCAGCGACCCCAGCGTGTCCGAGTCTCTGAGGCAGCGACCCCAGCGAGGCCGAGTCTCTGGGTCAGTCCAGCGAGGCTGAGTCTCTGGGGCAGCGACCCCAGCGAGGCCGAGTCTCAGGGGCAGCGACCCCAGCGAGGCCGATCTCTGGGGCAGCGACCCCAGCGAGGCCGTGTCTCTGGGCAGCGACACCAGCGAGGCCGAGTCTCTGGGGCCGCCCAGCGAGGCCGAGTCTCTGGGGCAGCGACCCCAGCGAGGCCGAGTCTCTGGGGCAGCGACCCCAGCGAGGCCGAGTCTCTGGGGCCGCCCAGCGAGGCCGAGTCTCTGGGGCAGCGACCCCAGCGAGGCCGATCTCTGGGGCAGCGACCCCAGCGAGGCCGTGTCTCTGGGCAGCGACACCAGCGAGGCCGAGTCTCTGGGGCCGCCCAGCGAGGCCGAGTCTCTGGGGCAGCGACCCCAGCGAGGTCGAGTCTCTGGGGCAGCGACCCCAGCGAGACCGAGTCTCTGGGGCATCGACCCCAGCGAGGCCGAGTCTCTGGGGCAGCGACCCCAGCCTGGCCATGTCTCTGGGGCAGCGACCCCAGCGAGGCCGAGTCTCTGGGTCAGCCCAGCGAGGCCGAGTCTCTGGAGCAGCGACCCCAGCGAGGCCGAGTCTCTGGGGCAGCCCAGCGAGGCCGAGTCTCTGGGGCAGCGACCCCAGCGAGGCCGAGTCTCTGGGGCAGCGACCCCAGCGAGGCCGAGTCTCTGAAGCAGCGACCCCAGCGAGGCCGAGTCTCAGGGGCAGCGACCCCAGCGAGGCCGAGTCTCTGGGGCAGCGACCCCAGCGAGGCCGAGTCTCTGGAGCAGCGACCCCAGCGAGGCCGAGTCTCTGGGGCAGCGACCCCAGCGAGGCCGAGTCTCTGGGGCAGCGACCCCAGCGAGGCCGAGTCTCTGGGGCAGCGACCCCAGCGAGGCCGAGTCTCTGGGGCAGCGACCCCAGCGAGGCCGAGTCTCTGGGGCAGCGACCCCAGCGAGGCCGAGTCTCTGGAGCAGCGACCCCAGCGAGGCCGAGTCTCAGGGGCAGCGACCCCAGCGAGGCCGAGTCTCAGGGGCAGCGACCCCAGCGAGGCCGAGTCTCTGGAGCAGCGACCCCAGCGAGGCCGAGTCTCTGGGGCAGCGACCCCAGCGAGGCCGAGTCTCTGGGGCAGCGACCCCAGCGAGGCCGAGTCTCTGGGGCAGCGACCCCAGCGAGGCCGAGTCTCTGGGGCAGCGACCCCAGCGAGGCCGAGTCTCTGGGGCAGCGACCCCAGCGAGGCCGAGTCTCTGGGGCAGCGACCCCAGCGAGGCCGAGTCTCTGGGTCAGCCCAGCGAGGCCGAGTCTCTGGAGCAGCGACCCCAGCAAAGCCGAGTCTCTGGGGCAGCCCAGCGAGGCCGAGTCTCTGGGGCAGCGACCCCAGCGAGGCCGAGTCTCTGGGGCAGCGACCCCAGCGAGGCCGAGTCTCTGGGGCAGCGACCCCAGCGAGGCCGAGTCTCTGGGGCAGCGACCCCAGCGAGGCCGAGTCTCTGGGGCAGCGACCCCAGCGAGGCCGAGTCTCTTTGGCAGCGACAACAGCGAGGCCGAGTCTCTGGGGCAGCGACCCCAGCGAGGCCGAGTCTCTGGGGCAGCGACCCCAGCGAGGCCGAGTCTCTGGGGCAGCGACCCCAGCGAGGCCGAGTCTCTGAGGCAGCGACCCCAGCGTGGCCGAGTCTCTGGGGCAGCCCAGCGAGGCCGAGTCTCTGGGGCAGCGACCCCAGCGAGGCCGAGTCTCTGGGGCAGCGACCCCAGCGAGGCCGAGTCTCTGGAGCAGCGACCCCAGCGAGGCCGAGTCTCTGGGGCAGCGACCCCAGCGAGGCCGAGTCTCTGGGGCAGCGACCCCAACGAGGCCGAGTCTCTGGGGCAGCCCAGCGAGGCCGAATCTCTGGGGCAGCGTCCCCAGCGAAACCGAGAATCTGGGGCAGCGACCCCAGCGTGGCCGAGTCTCTGGGGCAGCCCAGCGAGGCCGAGTCTCTGGGGCAGCGACCTCAGCGAGGCCTAGTCTCTGGGGCAGCGACCCCAGCGAGGCCGAGTCTCTGGGGCAGCGACCCCAGCGAGGCCGAGTCTCTGGGGCAGCGACCCCAGCGAGGCCGAGTCTCTGGGGCAGCGACCCCAGCGAGTCCGAGTCTCTGGGGCTGCGACCCCAGCGAGGCCGAGTCTCTGGGGCAGCGACCCCAGCGAGGCCGAGTCTCTGGGGCAGCGACCCCAGCGAGGCCGAGTCTCAGGGGCAGCGACCCCAGCGAGGCCGAGTCTCTGGGGCAGCGACCCCAGCGAGGCCGAGTCTCAGGGGCAGCGACCCCAGCGATACCGAGTCTCTGGGGCTGCGACCCCAGCGAGGCCGAGTCTCTGGGGCAGCGACCTCAGCGAGGCCGAGTCTCTGGGGCAGCGACCTCAGCGAGGCCGAGTCTCAGGGGCAGCGACCCCAGCGAGGCCGAGTCTCTGGGGCAGCGACCTCAGCGAGGCCGAGTCTAAGGGGCAGCGACCCCAGCGAGGCCGAATCTCAGGGGCAGCGACCCTAGCGAGGCCGAGTCTAAGGGGCAGCGACCCCAGCGAGGCCGAGTCTAAGGGGCAGCGACACTAGCGAGGCCGAGTCTAAGGGGCAGCGACCCCAGCGAGGCCGAGTCTCTGGGGCAGCGACCCCAGCGAGGCCGAGTCTCTGGGGCAGCGACCCCAGCGAGGCCGAGTCTAAGGGGCAGCGACCCCAGCGAGGCCGTGTCTCAAGGGCAGCGACCACAGCGAGGCCGAGTCTTTGGGACAGCGACCCCAGCGAGGCCGAGTCTCAGGGGCAGCGACCCCAGCGAGGCCGAGTCTCAGGGGCAGCGACCCCAGCGAGGCCAAGTCTCAGGGGCAGCGACCCCAGCGAGGCCGTGTCTCTGGGGCAGCGACCCCAGCGAGGCCGAGTCTCAGGGGCAGCGACCCCAGCGAGGCCGAGTCTTAGGGGCAGAGACCCCAGCGAGGCCGTGTCTCTGGGGCAGCGACCCCAGCGAGGCCGAGTCTCAGGGGCAGCGACCCCAGCGAGGCCGAGTCTTAGGGGCAGAGACCCCAGCGAGGCCGAGTCTCAGGGGCAGCGACCCCAGCGAGGCCAAGTCTCAGGGGCAGCGACCCCAGCGAGGCCGTGTCTCTGGGGCAGCGACCCCAGCGAGGCCGAGTCTCAGGGGCAGCGACCCCAGCGAGGCCGAGTCTTAGGGGCAGCGACCCCAGCGAGGCCGTGTCTCTGGGGCAGCGACCCCAGAGAGGCCGAGTCTCAGGAGCAGCGACCCCAGCGAGGCCGAGTCTCTGGGGCAGCGACCCCAGCGAGGCCGAGTCTAAGGGGCAGCGACCCCAGCGAGGCCGTGTCTCAAGGGCAGCGACCACAGCGAGGCCGAGTCTTTGGGACAGCGACCCCAGCGAGGCCGAGTCTCAGGGGCAGCGACCCCAGCGAGGCCGAGTCTCAGGGGCAGCGACCCCAGCGAGGCCAAGTCTCAGGGGCAGCGACCCCAGCGAGGCCGTGTCTCTGGGGCAGCGACCCCAGCGAGGCCGAGTCTCAGGGGCAGCGACCCCAGCGAGGCCGAGTCTTAGGGGCAGAGACCCTAGCGAGGCCGAGTCCCTGGGGCAGCGAACCCAGCGAAGCCGAGTCTCTAAGGCAGCAACCCCAGCGAGGCCGAGTCTCTGGGGCAGCGACCCTAGCTAGGCCGAGTCTCTGGGGCAGCGACCCCAGCGAGGCCGAGTCTCTGGGGCAGCGATCCCAGCGAGGCCGAGTCTCTTTGGCAGCGTCCCCAGCGAGGCCTAGTCTCTGGGGCAGCCGTGCGAGGCCGAGTCTCTGGGGCAGCGACCCCAGCGAGACCCAGTCTCTGGGGCAGCTACCCCAGCGAGACGGAGTCTCTGGGGCATTGACCCTAGCGAGGCCGAGTCTCTGGGGCAGCGACCCCTTAGCGAGGCCGAGTCTCTGGGGCAGCGACCCCAGCGAGGCCGAGTCTCTGAGGCAGCGACCCCAGCGTGGCCGAGTCTCTGTGGCAGCGACCCTAGCGAGGCCGAGTCTCTGGGGCAGCGACCCCAGCGAGGCCGAGTCTCTGGGGCAGCGACCCCAGCGAGGCCAAGTCTCAGGGGCAGCGACCCCAGCGAGGCCGAGTCTCTGGGGCAGCGACCCCAGCGAGGCCGAGTCTCTGGGGCAGCGACCCCTTAGCGAGGCCGAGTCTCTGGGGCAGCGACCCCAGCGAGGCCGAGTCTCTGAGGCAGCGACC
This sequence comes from Bacillus rossius redtenbacheri, assembly GCF_032445375.1. Taxonomy (NCBI): domain Eukaryota; kingdom Metazoa; phylum Arthropoda; class Insecta; order Phasmatodea; family Bacillidae; genus Bacillus; species Bacillus rossius. The sequence goes on from NC_086334.1 coordinate 69,467,731, forward strand.
CCAGCGAGGCCGAGTCTCTGGGGCAGCGACCCCAGCGAGGCCGAGTCTCTGAGGCAGCGACCCCAGCGAGGCCGAGTCTCTGGGGCAGCGACCCCAGCGAAGCCAAGTCTCAGGGGCAGCGACCCCAGCGAGGCCGAGTCTCTGGGGCAGCGACCCCAGCGAGGCCGAGTCTCTGGGGCAGCGACCCCTTAGCGAGGCCGAGTCTCTGGGGCAGCGACCCCAGCGAGGCCGAGTCTCTGAGGCAGCGACCCCAGCGTGGCCGAGTCTCTGGGGCAGCCCAGCGAGGCCGAGTCTCAGGGGCAGCGACCCCAGCGAGGCCAAGTCTCAGGGGCAGCGACCCCAGCGAGGCCGAGTCTCTGGGGCAGCGACCCCAGCGAGGCCGAGTCTCTGTGGCAGCGACCCCAGCGAGGCCGAGTCTCTGGAGCAGCGACCCCAGCGAGGCCGAGTCTCTGGGGCAGCCCAGCGAGGCCGAATCTCTGGGGCAGCGTCCCCAGCGAGGCCGAGAATCTGGGGCAGCGACCCCAGCGTGGCCGAGTCTCTGGGGCAGCCCAGCGAGGCCGAGTCTCCGGGGCAGCGACCCCAGCGAGGCCTAGTCTCTGGGGCAGCGACCCCAGCGAGGCCGAGACTCTGGGGCAGCGACCCCAGCGAGGCCGAGTCTCTGGGGCAGCGACCCCAGCGAGGCCGAGTCTCTGGGGCAGCGACCCCAGCGAGGCCGAGTCTCTGGGGCAGCGACCCCAGCGAGTCCGAGTCTATGGGGCAGCGACCCCAGCGAGGCCGAGTCTCTGGGGCAGCGACCCCAGCGAGGCCGAGTCTCTGGGGCAGCGACCCCAGCGAGGCCGAGCCTCTGGGGCAGCGACCCCAGCGAGGCCGAGTCTCTGGGGCAGCGACCCCAGCGAGGCCGAGTCTCTGGGGCAGCGACCCCAGCGAGGCCGAGTCTCTGGGGCAGCGACCCCAGCGAGGCCGAGCCTCTGGGGCAGCGACCCCAGCGAGGCCGAGTCTCTGGGGCAGCGACCCCAGCGAGGCCGAGTCTCTGGGGCAGCGACCCCAGCGAGGCCGAGTCTCTGGGGCAGCGACCCCAGCGAGGCCGAGTCTCTGGGGCAGCGACCCCAGCGAGGCCGAGTCTCTGGGGCAGCGACCCCAGCGAGTCCGAGTCTCTGGGGCAGCGACCCCAGCGAGGCCGAGTCTCTGGGGCAGCGACCCCAGCGAGGCCGAGCCTCTGGGGCAGCGACCCCAGCGAGGCCGAGCCTCTGGGGCAGCGACCCCAGCGAGGCCGAGCCTCTGGGGCAGCGACCCCAGCGAGGCCGAGTCTCTGGGGCAGCGACCCCAGCGAGGCCGAGTCTCTGGGGCAGCGACCCCAGCGAGGCCGAGTCTCTGGGGCAGCGACCCCAGCGAGGCCGAGTCTCTGGGGCAGCGACCCCAGCGAGGCCGAGCCTCTGGGGCAGCGACCCCAGCGAGGCCGAGTCTCAGGGGCAGCGACCCCAGCGAGGCCGAGCCTCTGGGGCAGCGACCCCAGCGAGGCCGAGTCTCTGGGGCAGCGACCTCAGCGAGGCCGAGTCTCTGGGGCAGCGACCCCAGCGAGGCCGAGTCTCAGGGGCAGCGACCCCAGCGAGGCCGAGTCTCTGGGGCAGCGACCCCAGCGAGGCCGAGTCTCTGGGGCAGCGACCCCAGCGAGGCCGAGTCTCAGGGGCAGCGACCCCAGCGATACCGAGTCTCTGGTGCTGCGACCCCAGCGAGGCCGAGTCTCTGGGGCAGCGACCCCAGCGAGGCCGAGTCTCTGGGGCAGCGACCTCAGCGAGGCCGAGTCTCAGGGGCAGCGACCCCAGCGAGGCCGAGTCTCTGGGACAGCGACCTCAGCGAGGCCGAGTCTAAGGGGCAGCGACCCCAGCGAGGCCGAATCTCAGGGGTAGCGACCCTAGCGAGGCCGAGTCTAAGGGGCAGCGACCCCAGCGAGGCCGAGTCTAAGGGGCAGCGACACTAGCGAGGCCGAGTCTAAGGGGCAGCGACCCCAGCGAGGCCGAGTCTCTGGGGCAGCGACCTCAGAGAGGCCGAGTCTCAGGAGCAGCGACCCCAGCGAGGCCGAGTCTCTGGGGCAGCGACCCCAGCGAGGCCGAGTCTAAGGGGCAGCGACCCCAGCGAGGCCGTGTCTCAAGGGCAGCGACCACAGCGAGGCCGAGTCTTTGGGACAGCGACCCCAGCGAGGCCGAGTCTCAGGGGCAGCGACCCCAGCGAGGCCGAGTCTCAGGGGCAGCGACCCCAGCGAGGCCAAGTCTCAGGGGCAGCGACCCCAGCGAGGCCGTGTCTCTGGGGCAGCGACCCCAGCGAGGCCGAGTCTCAGGGGCAGCGACCCCAGCGAGGCCGAGTCTTAGGGGCAGCGACCCTAGCGAGGCCGAGTCCCTGGGGCAGCGAACCCAGCGAAGCCGAGTCTCTAAGGCAGCAACCCCAGCGAGGCCGAGTCTCTGGGGCAGCGACCCCAGCGAGGCCGAGTCTCTGGGGCAGCAACCCCAGCGAGGCCGAGTCTCTGGGGCAGCGACCCCAGAGAGGCCGAGTCTCTGGGGCAGCGACCCCAGCGAGGCCGAGCCTCTGGGGCAGCCCAGCGAGGCCGAGTCTCGGGGGCAGCGACCCCAGCGAGGCCGAGTCTCTAAGGCAGCAACCCCAGCGAGGCCGAGTCTCTGGGGCAGCGACCCCAGCGAGGCCGAGTCTCTAAGGCAGCAACCCCAGCGAGGCCGAGTCTCTGGGGCAGCGACCCCAGCGAGGCCGAGTCTCTGGGGCAGCGACCCCAGCGAGGCCAAGTCTCAGGAGCAGCGACCCCAGCGAGGCCGTGTCTCAAGGGCAGCGACCCCAGCGAAGCCGAGTCTCTAAGGCAGCAACCCCAGCGAGGCCGAGTCTCTGGGGCAGCGACCCCAGCGAGGCCGAGTCTCTGGGGCAGCGATCCCAGCGAGGCCGAGTCTCTTTGGCAGCGTCCCCAGCGAGGCCTAGTCTCTGGGGCAGCCGTGCGAGGCCGAGTCTCTGGGGCAGCGACCCCAGCGAGACCAAGTCTCTGGGGCAGCTACCCCAGCGAGACGGATTCTCTGGGGCATTGACCCTAGCGAGGCCGAGTCTCTGGGGCAGCGACCCCTTAGCGAGGCCGAGTCTCTGGGGCAGCGACCCCAGCGAGGCCGAGTCTCTGAGGCAGCGACCCCAGCGTGGCCGAGTCTCTGGGGCAGCCCAGCGAGGCCGAGTCTCTGGGGCAGCGACCCCAGCGAGGCCGAGCCTCTGGGGCAGCGACCCCAGCGAGGCCGAGTCTCTGGGGCAGCCCAGCGAGGCCGAGTCTCTGTGGCAGCGACCCCAGCGAGGCCGAGTCTCTGGGGCAGCGACCCCAGCGAGGCCGAGTCTCTGGGGCAGCCCAGCGAGGCCGAATCTCTGGGGCAGCGTACCCAGCGAGGCCGAGAATCTGGGGCAGCGACCCCAGCGTGGCCGAGTCTCTGGGGCAGCCCAGCGAGGCCGAGTCTCCGGGGCAGCGACCCCAGCGAGGCCTAGTCTCTGGGGCAGCGACCCCAGCGAGGCCGAGACTCTGGGGCAGCGACCCCAGCGAGGCCGAGTCTCTGGGGCAGCGACCCCAGAGAGGCCGAGTCTCTGGGGCAGCGACACCAGCGAGGCCGAGCCTCTGGGGCAGCGACCCCAGCGAGGCCGAGTCTCTGGGGCAGCGACCCCAGCGAGACCGAGCCTCTGGGGCAGCGACCGCAGCGAGGCCGAGTCTCAGGTGCAGCGACACCAGCGAGGCCGAGTCTCAGGTGCAGCGACCCCAGCGTGGCCGAGTCTCAGGGGCAGCGACCCCAGCGAGGCCGAGTCTCTGGGGCAGCGACCCCAGCGAGGCCGAGCCTCTGGGGCAGCGACCCCAGCGAGGCCGAGTCTCTGGGGCAGCGACCTTAGCGAGGCCGAATCTCTGGGGCAGCGACCCCAGCGAGGCCGAGTCTCAGGGGCAGCGACCCCAGCGAGACCGAGCCTCTGGGGCAGCGACCCTAATGAGACCGAGCCTCTGGGGCTGCGACCCCAGCGAGGCCGAGTCTCTGGGGCAGCGACCCCAGCGAGGCTGAGTCTCTGGGGCAGCGACCTCAGCGGGGCCGAGTCTCTGGAGCAGCGACCCCAGCGTGGCCGAGTCTCTGGGGCTGCCCAGCGAGGCCGAATCTCTGGGGCAGCGAACCCAGCGAGGCCGAGTCCCTGGGCCAGCGACCCCAGCGAGGCCGAGCCTCTGGGGCAGCGACCCCAGCGAGGCCGAGTCTCTGGGGCAGCGACCCCAGCGAGGCCGAGTCCCTGGGGCAGCGACCCCAGCGAGGCCGAGTCTCTGGGGCAGCGACCCCAGCGAGGCCGAGTCCCTGGGCCAGCGACCCCAGCGAGGCCGAGTCCCTGGGGCAGCGACCCCAGCGAGGCCGAGTCTCTGGGGCAGCGACCCCAGCGAGGCCGAGTCTCTGGGGCAGCGACCCCAGCGAGGCCGAGCCCCTGGGGCAGCGACCCCAGCGAGGCCGAGTCTCTGGGGCAGCGACCCCAGCGAAACCGAGCCTCTGGGGCAGCGACCCCAGCGAGGCCGTGTCTCTGGGGCAGCGACACCAGCGAGGCCGAGCCTCTGGGGCAGCGACCCCAGCGAGGCCGAGTCTCTGGGGCAGCGACCCCAGCGAGGCCGATTCTCTGGGGCAGCGACCCCAGCGAGGCCGAGTCTCTGGGGCAGCGACCCCAGCGAGGCCGAGTTTCAGGGGCAGCGACCCCAGCGAAGCCGAGTCTCTGGGGCAGCGACCCCAGCGAGGCCGAGTCTCTAGGGCAGCGACCCCAGCGCGGCCGAGTCTCTGGGGCAGCGACCCCAGCGAGGCCGAGACTCTGGGGCAGCGACCCCAGCGAGGCCGAGTCTCTGGGGCAGCGTCCCAGCGAGGCCGAGCCTCTGGGGCAGCGACCCCAGCGAGGCCGTGTCTCTGGGGCAGCGACCCCAGCGAGGCCGAGTCTCTGGGGCAGCGACCCCAGCGAGGCCGATTCTCTGGGGCAGCGACCCCAGCGAGGCCGAGTCTCTGGGGCAGCGACCCCAGCGAGGCCGAGTTTCAGGGGCAGCGACCCCAGCGAGGCCGAGTCTCTGGGGCAGCGACCCCAGCGCGGCCGAGTCTTGGGGCAGCGACCCCAGCGAGGCCGAGTCTCTGGGGCAGCGACCCCAGCGAGGCCGAGTCTCTGGGGCAGCGACCCCAGCGAGGCCGAGTTCTTGAGGCAGAGACCCCAGCGAGGCCGAGTCTCAGGGGCAGCGACCCCAGCGAGGCCGAGTCTCTGGGGCAGCGACCCCAGCGAGGCCGAGTCTCTGGGGCAGCGACCCCAGCGAGGCCGAGCCTCTGGGGCAGCGACCCCAGCGAGGCCGAGTCTCTGGGGCAGCGACCCCAGCGAGGCTTAATCTCTGGGGCAGCGACCCCAGCGAGGCCGAGTCTCTGGGGCAGCGACCCCAGCGAGGCCGAGTCTCAGGGCAGCGACCCCAGCGAGGCCGAGTCTCTGGGGCAGCGACCCCAGCGAGGCCGAGTCTCTGGGGCAGCGACCCCAGCGAGGCCGAGTCTCTGGGGCAGTGACCCCAGCGCGGCCGAGTCTCTGGGGCAGCGACCCCAGCGAGGCCGAGTCTCTGGGGCAGCGACCCCAGCGAGGCCGAGTCTCTGGGGCAGCGACCCCAGCGAGGCCGAGTCTCTGGGGCAGCGACCCCAGCGAGGCCGAGTCTCTGGGGCAGCGACCCCAGCGAGAATGAGTCTCTGGGGCAGCGACCCCAGCGAGGCCTAGTCTCAGGGGCAGCGACCCCAGCGAGGCCTAGTCTCAGGGGCAGCGACCCCAGCGAGGCCGAGCCTCTGGGGCAGCGACCCCAGCGAGGCCGAGTCTCTGGGGCAGCGACCCCAGCGAGGCCGAGTCCTTGGGGGCAGCGACCTCAGCTAGGCCGAGTCCTTGGGGGCAGTGACCCCAGCGAGGCCGAGTCTCAGGGGCAGCGACCCCAGCGAGGCCGAGTCTCTGGGGCAGCGACCCCAGCGAGGCCGAGTCTCTGGGGCAGCGACCCCAGCGAGGCCGAGTCTCTGGGGCAGCGACCCCAGCGAGGCCGAGTCTCTGGGGCAGCGACCCCAGCGAGGCCGAGTCTCTGGGGCAGCGACCCCAGCGAGGCCGAGCCTCTGGGGCAGCGACCCCAGCGAGGCCGAGTCTCTGGGGCAGCGACCCCAGCGAGGCCGAGCATCTAGGGCAGCGACCCCAGCGAGGCCGAGTCTCTGGGGCAGCGACCCCAGCGAGGCCGAGTCTCTGGGGCAGCGACCCCAGCGAGGCCGAGTCCCTGGGGCAGCGACCCCAGCGAAGCCGAGTCTCTAAGGCAGCAACCCCAGCGAGGCCGAGTCTCTGGGGCAGCGACCCCAGCTAGGCCGAGTCTCTGGGGCAGTGATCCCAGCGAGGCCGAGTCTCTGGGGCAGCCGTGCGAGGCCGAGTCTCTGGGGCAGCAACCCCAGCGAGGCCGAGTCTCTGGGGCAGCGACCCCAGCTAGGCCGAGTCTCTGGGGCAGCCGTGCGAGGCCGAGTCTCTGGGGCAGCAACCCCAGCGAGGCCGAGTCTCTGGGGCAGCGACCCCAGCGAGGCCGAGTCTCTGGGGCAGCCGTGCGAGGCCGAGTCTCTGGGGCAGCAACCCCAGCGAGGCCGAGTCTCTGGGGCAGTGATCCCAGCGAGGCCGAGTCTCTGGGGCAGCCGTGCGAGGCCGAGTCTCTGGGGCAGCGACCCCAGCGAGGCCGAGTATCTGGGGCAGTGATCCCAGCGAGGCCGAGTCTCTGGGGCAGCCGTGCGAGGCCGAGTCTCTGGGGCAGCGACCCCAGCGAGGCCGAGTCTCTGGGGCAGTGATCCCAGCGAGGCCGAGTCTCTGGGGCAGCCGTGCGAGGCCGAGTCTCTGGGGCAGCTACCCCAGCGAGGCCGAGTCTCTGGGGCAGCGACCCCAGCTAGGCCGAGTCTCTGGGGCAGTGATCCCAGCGAGGCCGAGTCTCTGGGGCAGCCGTGCGAGGCCGAGTCTCTGGGGCAGCAACCCCAGCGAGGCCGAGTCTCTGGGGCAGCTACCCCAGCGAGGCCGAGTCTCTGGGGCAGCCGTGCGAGGCCGAGTCTCTGGGGCAGCAACCCCAGCGAGGCCGAGTCTCTGGGGCAGCCGTGCGAGGCCGAGTCTCTGGGGCAGCTACCCCAGCAAGGCCGAGTCTCTGGGGCAGCGACCCCAGCGAGGCCGAGTCTCTGGGGCAGCCGTGCGAGGCCGAGTCTCTGGGGCAGCAACCCCAGCGAGGCCGAGTCTCTGGGGCAGTGATCCCAGCGAGGCCGAGTCTCTGGGGCAGCCGTGCGAGGCCGAGTCTCTGGGGCAGCGACCCCAGCGAGGCCGAGTCTCTGGGGCAGTGATCCCAGCGAGGCCGAGTCTCTGGGGCAGCCGTGCGAGGCCGAGTCTCTGGGGCAGCGACCCCAGCGAGGCCGAGTCTCTGGGGCAGCCGTGCGAGGCCGAGTCTCTGGGGCAGCGACCCCAGCTAGGCCGAGTCTCTGGGGCAGTGATCCCAGCGAGGCCGAGTCTCTGGGGCAGCCGTGCGAGGCCGAGTCTCTGGGGCAGCTACCCCAGCTAGGCCGAGTCTCTGGGGCAGTGATCCCAGCGAGGCCGAGTCTCTGGTGCAGCCGTGCGAGGCCGAGTCTCTGGGGCAGCAACCCCAGCGAGGCCGAGTCTCTGGGGCAGTGATCCCAGCGAGGCCGAGTCTCTGGGGCAGCCGTGCGAGGCCGAGTCTCTGGGGCAGCTACCCCAGCTAGGCCGAGTCTCTGGGGCAGTGATCCCAGCGAGGCCGAGTCTCTGGGGCAGCCGTGCGAGGCCGAGTCTCTGGGGCAGCAACCCCAGCGAGGCCGAGTCTCTGGGGCAGTGATCCCAGCGAGGCCGAGTCTCTGGGGCAGCCGTGCGAGGCCGAGTCTCTGGGGCAGCTACCCCAGCTAGGCCGAGTCTCTGGGGCAGTGATCCCAGCGAGGCCGAGTCTCTGGGGCAGCCGTGCGAGGCCGAGTCTCTGGGGCAGCAACCCCAGCGAGGCCGAGTCTCTGGGGCAGCAACCCCAGCGAGGCCGAGTCTCTGGGGCAGTGATCCCAGTGAGGCCGAGTCTCTGGGGCAGCCGTGCGAGGCCGAGTCTCTGGGGCAGCTACCCCAGCTAGGCCGAGTCTCTGGGGCAGTGATCCCAGCGAGGCCGAGTCTCTGGGGCAGCCGTGCGAGGCCGAGTCTCTGGGGCAGCTACCCCAGCTAGGCCGAGTCTCTGGGGCAGTGATCCCAGCGAGGCCGAGTCTCTGGGGCAGCCGTGCGAGGCCGAGTCTCTGGGGCAGCAACCCCAGCGAGGCCGAGTCTCTGGGGCAGTGATCCCAGCGAGGCCGAGTCTCTGGGGCAGCCGTGCGAGGCCGAGTCTCTGGGGCAGCAACCCCAGCGAGGCCGAGTCTCTGGGGCAGTGATCCCAGCTAGGCCGAGTCTCTGGGGCAGCCGTGCGAGGCCGAGTCTCTGGGGCAGCAACCCCAGCGAGGCCGAGTCTCTGGGGCAGTGATCCCAGCTAGGCCGAGTCTCTGGGGCAGTGATCCCAGCGAGGCCGAGTCTCTGGGGCAGCAACCCCAGCGAGGCCGAGTCTCTGGGGCAGTGATCCCAGCTAGGCCGAGTCTCTGGGGCAGTGATCCCAGCGAGGCCGAGTCTCTGGGGCAGCCGTGCGAGGCCGAGTCTCTGGGGCAGCAACCCCAGCGAGGCCGAGTCTCTGGGGCAGCGACCCCAGCGAGGCCGAGTCTCTGGGGCAGCGACCCCAGCAAGGCCGAGTCTCTGGGGCAGCAACCCCAGCGAGGCCGAGTCTCTGGGGCAGCGACCCCAGCGAGGCCGAGTCTCTGGGGCAGCGACCCCAGCGAGGCCGAGTCTCTGGGGCAGCAACCCCAGCGAGGCCGAGTCTCTGGGGCAGCAACCCCAGCGAGGCCGAGTCTCTGGGGCAGCGACCCCAGCGAGGCCGAGTCTCTGGGGCAGCGACCCCAGCGAGGCCGAGTCTCTGGGGCAGCAACCCCAGCGAGGCCGAGTCTCTGGGGCAGCGACCCCAGCGAGGCCGAGTCTCTGGGGCAGCAACCCCAGCGAGGCCGAGTCTCTGGGGCAGCAACCCCAGCGAGGCCGAGTCTCTGGGGCAGCGACCCCAGCGAGGCCGAGTCTCTGGGGCAGCGACCCCAGCGAGGCCGAGTCTCTGGGGCAGCAACCCCAGCGAGGCCGAGTCTCTGGGGCAGCGACCCCAGCGAGGCCGAGTCTCTGGGGCAGCAACCCCAGCGAGGCCGAGTCTCTGGGGCAGCAACCCCAGCGAGGCCGAGTCTCTGGGGCAGCGACCCCAGCGAGGCCGAGTCTCTGGGGCAGCGACCCCAGCGAGGCCGAGTCTCTGGGGCAGCAACCCCAGCGAGGCCGAGTCTCTGGGGCAGCGACCCCAGCGAGGCCGAGTCTCTGGGGCAGCGACCCCAGCGAGGCCGAGTCTCTGGGGCAGCAACCCCAGCGAGGCCGAGTCTCTGGGGCAGCGACCCCAGCGAGGCCGAGTCTCTGGGGCAGCGACCCCAGCGAGGCCGAGTCTCTGGGGCAGCAACCCCAGCGAGGCCGAGTCTCTGGGGCAGCGACCCCAGCGAGGCCGAGTCTCTGGGGCAGCGACCCCAGCTAGGCCGAGTCTCTGGGGCAGTGATCCCAGCGAGGCCGAGTCTCTGGGGCAGCCGTGCGAGGCCGAGTCTCTGGGGCAGCAACCCCAGCGAGGCCGAGTCTCTGGGGCAGTGATCCCAGCTAGGCCGAGTCTCTGGGGCAGTGATCCCAGCGAGGCCGAGTCTCTGGGGCAGCCGTGCGAGGCCGAGTCTCTGGGGCAGCTACCCCAGCTAGGCCGAGTCTCTGGGGCAGTGATCCCAGCGAGGCCGAGTCTCTGGGGCAGCCGTGCGAGGCCGAGTCTCTGGGGCAGCAACCCCAGCGAGGCCGAGTCTCTGGGGCAGCGACCCCAGCGAGGCCGAGTCTCTGGGGCAGCGACCCCAGCGAGGCCGAGTCTCTGGGGCAGCCGTGCGAGGCCGAGTCTCTGGGGCAGCAACCCCAGCGAGGCCGAGTCTCTGGGGCAGCGACCCCAGCTAGGCCGAGTCTCTGGGGCAGCCGTGCGAGGCCGAGTCTCTGGGGCAGCAACCCCAGCGAGGCCGAGTCTCTGGGGCAGCGACCCCAGCGAGGCCGAGTCTCTGGGGCAGCGACCCCAGCTAGGCCGAGTCTCTGGGGCAGCCGTGCGAGGCCGAGTCTCTGGGGCAGCTACCCCAGCTAGGCCGAGTCTCTGGGGCAGCCGTGCGAGGCCGAGTCTCTGGGGCAGCGACCCCAGCTAGGCCGAGTCTCTGGGGCAGCCGTGCGAGGCCGAGTCTCTGGGGCAGCAACCCCAGCGAGGCCGAGTCTCTGGGGCAGCGACCCCAGCGAGGCCGAGTCTCTGGGGCAGCAACCCCAGCGAGGCCGAGTCTCTGGGGCAGCAACCCCAGCGAGGCCGAGTCTCTGGGGCAGCGACCCCAGCGAGGCCGAGTCTCTGGGGCAGCAACCCCAGCGAGGCCGAGTCTCTGGGGCAGCAACCCCAGCGAGGCCGAGTCTCTGGGGCAGCGACCCCAGCGAGGCCGAGTCTCTGGGGCAGCAACCCCAGCGATGCCGAGTCTCTGGGGCAGCAACCCCAGCGAGGCCGAGTCTCTGGGGCAGCAACCCCAGCGAGGCCGAGTCTCTGGGGCAGCGACCCCAGCGAGGCCGAGTCTCTGGGGCAGCAACCCCAGCGAGGCCGAGTCTCTGGGGCAGCAACCCCAGCGAGGCCGAGTCTCTGGGGCAGCAACCCCAGCGAGGCCGAGTCTCTGGGGCAGCAACCCCAGCGAGGCCGAGTCTCTGGGGCAGCGACCCCAGCGAGGCCGAGTCTCTGGGGCAGCGACCCCAGCGAGGCCGAGTCTCTGGGGCAGCAACCCCAGCGAGGCCGAGTCTCTGGGGCAGCAACCCCAGCGAGGCCGAGTCTCTGGGGCAGCAACCCCAGCGAGGCCGAGTCTCTGGGGCAGCAACCCCAGCGAGGCCGAGTCTCTGGGGCAGCGACCCCAGCGAGGCCGAGTCTCTGGGGCAGCGACCCCAGCTAGGCCGAGTCTCTGGGGCAGCCGTGCGAGGCCGAGTCTCTGGGGCAGCTACCCCAGCTAGGCCGAGTCTCTGGGGCAGCCGTGCGAGGCCGAGTCTCTGGGGCAGCGACCCCAGCTAGGCCGAGTCTCTGGGGCAGCCGTGCGAGGCCGAGTCTCTGGGGCAGCAACCCCAGCGAGGCCGAGTCTCTGGGGCAGCGACCCCAGCGAGGCCGAGTCTCTGGGGCAGCGACCCCAGCTAGGCCGAGTCTCTGGGGCAGCCCAGCGAGGCCGAGTCTCTGGGGCAGCTACCCCAGCTAGGCCGAGTCTCTGGGGCAGCCGTGCGAGGCCGAGTCTCTGGGGCAGCGACCCCAGCTAGGCCGAGTCTCTGGGGCAGCCGTGCGAGGCCGAGTCTCTGGGGCAGTGATCCCAGCGAGGCCGAGTCTCTGGGGCAGCCGTGCGAGGCCGAGTCTCTGGGGCAGTGATCCCAGCGAGGCCGAGTCTCTGGGGCAGCCGTGCGAGGCCGAGTCTCTGGGGCAGCGACCCCAGCTAGGCCGAGTCTCTGGGGCAGCCGTGCGAGGCCGAGTCTCTGGGGCAGCGACCCCAGCGAGGCCGAGTCTCTGGGGCAGCCGTGCGAGGCCGAGTCTCTGGGGCAGCGACCCCAGCGAGGCCGAGTCTCTGGGGCAGCCGTGCGAGGCCGAGTCTCTGGGGCAGCTACCCCAGCGAGACAGAGTCTCTGGGGCATCGACCCCAGAGAGGCCGAGTCTCTGGGGCAGCGACCCCAGCGAGGCCGAGTCTCTGGGGCAGCCCAGTGAGGCCGAGTCTCTGGAGCAGCGACCCCAGCGAGGCCGAGTCTCTGGGGCAGCGACCTCAGCGAGGCCGAGTCTCTGGGGCAGCCGTGCGAGGCCGAGTCTCTGGGGCAGCCGTGCGAGGCCGAGTCTCTGGGGCAGCAACCCCAGCGAGGCCGAGTCTCTGGGGCAGCGACCCCAGCTAGGCCGAGTCTCTGGGGCAGCCGTGCGAGGCCGAGTCTCTGGGGCAGCGACCCCAGCGAGGCCGAGTCTCTGGGGCAGCCGTGCGAGGCCGAGTCTCTGGGGCAGCTACCCCAGCGAGACAGAGTCTCTGGGGCATCGACCCCAGAGAGGCCGAGTCTCTGGGGCAGCGACCCCAGCGAGGCCGAGTCTCTGGGGCATCGACCCCAGCGAGGCCGAGTCTCTGGGGCAGCGACCCCAGCCTGGCCGTGTCTCTGGGCCAGCGACCCAAGCGAGGCCGTGTCTCTGGGCAGCGACACCAGCGAGGCCGAGTCTCTGGGGCAGCGACCCCAGCGAGGCCGAGTCTCTGGGGCAGCCCAGTGAGGCCGAGTCTCTGGAGCAGCGACCCCAGCGAGGCCGAGTCTCTGGGGCAGCGACCTCAGCGTGTCCGAGTCTCTGAGGCAGCGACCCCAGCGAGACCGAGTCTCTGGGGCATCGACCCCAGCGAGGCCGAGTCTCTGGGGCATCGACCCCAGCGAGGCCGAGTCTCTGGGGCAGCGACCCCAGCCTGGCCGTGTCTCTGGGCCAGCGACCCAAGCGAGGCCGTGTCTCTGGGCAGCGACACCAGCGAGGCCGAGTCTCTGGGGCAGCGACCCCAGCGAGGCCGAGTCTCTGGGGCAGCCCAGTGAGGCCGAGTCTCTGGAGCAGCGACCCCAGCGAGGCCGAGTCTCTGGGGCAGCGACCCCAGCGAGGCCGAGTCTAAGGGGCAGCGACCCCAGCGAGGCCGTGTCTCAAGGGCAGCGACCACAGCGAGGCCGAGTCTTTGGGACAGCGACCCCAGCGAGGCCGAGTCTCAGGGGCAGCGACCCCAGCGAGGCCGAGTCTCAGGGGCAGTGACCCCAGCGAGGCCAAGTCTCAGGGGCAGCGACCCCAGCGAGGCCGTGTCTCTGGGGCAGCGACCCCAGCGAGGCCGAGTCTCAGGGGCAGCGACCCCAGCGAGGCCGAGTCTTAGGGGCAGCGACCCTAGCGAGGCCGAGTCCCTGGGGCAGCGAACCCAGCGAGGCCGAGTCTCTGGGGCAGCGACCCTAGCTAGGCCGAGTCTCTGGGGCAGCGACCCCAGCGAGGCCGAGTCTCTGGGGCAGCGATCCCAGCGAGGCCGAGTCTCTTTGGCAGCGTCCCCAGCGAGGCCTAGTCTCTGAGGCAGCGACCCCAGCGTGGCCGAGTCTCTGGGGCAGCCGTGCGAGGCCGAGTCTCTGGGGCAGCGACCCCAGCGAGACGGAGTCTCTGGGGCATTGACCCTAGCTAGGCCGAGTCTCTGGGGCAGCGACCCCTTAGCGAGGCCGAGTCTCTGGGGCAGCGACCCCAGCGAGGCCGAGCTTCTGGGGCAGCGACCCCAGCGAGGCCGAGTCTCTGGGGCAGCCCAGCGAGGCCGAGTCTCTGGGGCAGCGACCCCAGCGAGGCCGAGTCTCTGGGGCAGCGACATCAGCGAGGCCGAGTCTCTGGGGCAGCCCAGCGAGGCCGAATCTCTGGGGCAGCGTCCCCAGCGAGGCCGAGAATCTGGGGCAGCGACCCCAGCGTGGCCGAGTCTCTGGGGCAGCCCAGCGAGGCCGAGTCTCCGGGGCAGCGACCCCAGCGAGGCCTAGTCTCTGGGGCAGCGACCCCAGCGAGGCCGAGACTCTGGGGCAGCGACCCCAGCGAGGCCGAGTCTCTGGGGCAGCGACCCCAGCGAGGCCGAGTCTCTGGGTCAGCGACCCCAGCGAGGCCGAGCCTCTGGGGCAGCGACCCCAGCGAGGCCGAGTCTCTGGGGCAGCGACCCCAGCGAGACCGAGCCTCTGGGGCAGCGACCCCAGCGAGGCCGAGTCTCAGGTGAAGCGACCCCAGCGAGGCCGAGTCTCAGGTGCAGCGACCCCAGCGTGGCCGAGTCTCAGGGGCAGCGACCCCAGCGAGGCCGAGTCTCTGGGGCAGCGACCCCAGCGAGGCCGAGCCTCTGGGGCAGCGACCCCAGCGAGGCCGAATCTCTGGGGCAGCGACCTTAGCGAGGCCGAATCTCTGGGGCAGCGACCCCAGCGAGGCCGAGTCTCAGGGGCAGCGACCCCAGCGAGACCGAGCCTCTGAGGCAGCGACCCCAGCGAGACCGAGCCTCTGGGGCTGCGACCCCAGCGAGGCCGAGTCTCTGGGGCAGCGACCCCAGCGAGGCTGAGTCTCTGGGGCAGCGACCTCAGCGGGGCCGAGTCTCTGGGGCAGCGACCCCAGCGAGGCCGAGTCTCAGGGGCAGCGACCCCAGCGTGGCCGAGTCTCTGGGGCTGCCCAGCGAGGCCGAGTCTCTGGGGCAGCGACCCCAGCGAGGCCGAGTCTCTGGGGCAGCGACCCCAGCGAGGCTGAGTCTCTGGGGCAGCGACCCCAGCGAGGCCGATTCTCTGGGGCAGCGACCCCAGGGAGGCCGAGTCTCAGGGGCAGCGACCCCAGCGAGACCGAGCCTCTGGGGCAGCGACCCCAGCGTGGCCGAGTCTCAGGGGCAGCGACCCCAGCGTGGCCGAGTCTCTGGGGCTGCCCAGCGAGGCCGAGTCTCTGGGGCAGCGAACCCAGCGAGGCCGAGTCCCTGGGGCAGCGACCCCAGCGAGGCCGAGCCTCTGGGGCAGCGACCCCAGCGAGGCCGAGTCTCTGGGGCAGCGACCCCAGCGAGGCCGAGCCTCTGGGGCAGCGACCCCAGCGAGGCCGAGTCTCTGGGGCAGCGACCCCAGCGAAACCGAGCCTCTGGGGCAGCGACCCCAGCGAGGCCGTGTCTCTGGGGCAGCGACCCCAGCGAGGCCGAGCCTCTGGGGCAGCGACCCCAGCGAGGCCGAGTCTCTGGGGCAGCGACCCCAGCGAGGCCGATTCTCTGGGGCAGCGACCCCAGCGAGGCCGAGTCTCTGGGGCAGCGACCCCAGCGAGGCCGAGTCTCTGGGGCAGCGACCCCAGCGAGGCCGAGTTTCAGGGGCAGCGACCCCAGCGAGGCCGAGCCTCTGGGGCAGCGACCCCAGCGAGGCCGAGCCTCTGGGGCAGCGACCCCAGCGAGGCCGAGCCTCTGGGGCAGCGACCCCAGCGAGGCCGAGTCTCTGGGGCAGCGACCCCAGCGAGGCCGATTCTCTGGGGCAGCGACCCCAGCGAGGCCGAGCCTCTGGGGCAGCGACCCCAGCGAGGCCGAGTCTCTGGGGCAGCGACCCCAGCGCGGCCGAGTTTCAGGGGCAGCGACCCCAGCGAGGCCGAGTCTCTGGGGCAGCGACCCCAGCGAGGCCGAGCCTCTGGGGCAGCGACCCCAGCGAGGCCGAGTCTCTGGGGCAGCGACCCCAGCGAGGCCGATTCTCTGGGGCAGCGACCCCAGCGAGGCCGAGTCTCTGGGGCAGCGACCCCAGCGAGGCCGAGTTTCAGGGGCAGCGACCCCAGCGAAGCCGAGTCTCTGGGGCAGCGACCCCAGCGAGGCCGAGTCTCTGGGGCAGCGACCCCAGCGAGGCCGAGCCTCTGGGGCAGCGACCCCAGCGAGGCCGAGTCTCTGGGGCAGCGACCCCAGCGAGGCCGATTCTCTGGGGCAGCGACCCCAGCGAGGCCGAGTCTCTGGGGCAGCGACCCCAGCGAGGCCGAGTTTCAGGGGCAGCGACCCCAGCGAAGCCGAGTCTCTGGGGCAGCGACCCCAGCGAGGCCGAGTCTCTGGGGCAGCGACCCCAGCGCGGCCGAGTCTCTGGGGCAGCGACCCCAGCGAGGCCGAGCCTCTGGGGCAGCGACCCCAGCGAGGCCGAGTCTCTGGGGCAGCGTCCCAGCGAGGCCGAGCCTCTGGGGCAGCGACCCCAGCGAGGCCGTGTCTCTGGGGCAGCGACCCCAGCGAGGCCGAGCCTCTGGGGCAGCGACCCCAGCGAGGCCGAGTCTCTGGGGCAGCGACCCCAGCGAGGCCGATTCTCTGGGGCAGCGACCCCAGCGAGGCCGAGTCTCTGGGGCAGCGACCCCAGCGAGGCCGAGTTTCAGGGGCAGCGACCCCAGCGAGGCCGAGTCTCTGGGGCAGCGACCCCAGCGAGGCCGAGTCTCTGGGGCAGCGACCCCAGCGCGGCCGAGTCTTGGGGCAGCGACCCCAGCGAGGCCGAGTCTCTGGGGCAGCGACCCCAGCGAGGCCGAGTTCTTGAGGCAGAGACCCCAGCGAGGCCGAGTCTCAGGGGCAGCGACCCCAGCGAGGCCGAGTCTCTGGGGCAGCGTCCCCAGCGAGGCCGAGTCTCTGGGGCAGCGACCCCAGCGAGGCCGAGCCTCTGGGGCAGCGACCCCAGCGAGGCCGAGTCTCTGGGGCAGCGACCCCAGCGAGGCCGAATCTCTGGGGCAGCGACCCCAGCGAGGCCGAGTCTCTGGGGCAGCGACCCCAGCGAGGCCGAGTCTCAGGGGCAGCGACCCCAACGAGGCCGAGTCTCTGGGGCAGCGACCCCAGCGAGGCCGAGTCTCTGGGGCAGCGACCCCAGCGAGGCCGAGTCTCTGGGGCAGTGACCCCAGCGAGGCCGAGTCTCTGGGGCAGCGACCCCAGCGAGGCCGAGTCTCTGGGGCAGCGACCCCAGCGAGGCCGAGTCTCTGGGGCAGCGACCCCAGCGAGGCCGAGTCTCTGGGGCAGCGACCCCAGCGAGGCCGAGTCTCTGGGGCAGCGACCCCAGCGAGGCCGAGTCTCTGGGGCAGCGACCCCAGCGAGGCCGAGTCTCTGGGGCAGCGACCCCAGCGAGGCCTAGTCTCAGGGGCAGCGACCCCAGCGAGGCCTAGTTTCAGGGGCAGCGACCCCAGCGAGGCCGAGCCTCTGGGGCAGCGACCCCAGCGAGGCCGAGTCTCTGGGGCAGCGACCCCAGCGAGGCCGAGTCCTTGGGGGCAGCGACCTCAGCTAGGCCGAGTCCTTGGGGGCAGCGACCCCAGCGAGGCCGAGTCTCAGGGGCAGCGACACCAGCGAGGCCGAGTCTCTGGGGCAGCGACCCCAGCGAGGCCGAGTCTCTGGGGCAGCGACCCCAGCGAGGCCGAGTCTCTGGGGCAGCGACCCCAGCGAGGCCGAGTCTCTGGGGCAGCGACCCCAGCGAGGCCGAGTCTCTGGGGCAGCGACCCCAGCGAGGCCGAGCCTCTGGGGCAGCGACCCCAGCGAGGCCGAGTATATGGGGCAGCGACCCCAGCGAGGCCGAGCATCTGGGGCAGCGACCCCAGCGAGGCCGAGTCTCTGGGGCAGCGACCCCAGCGAGGCCGAGCCTCTGGGGCAGCGACCCCAGCGAGGCCGAGTCTCTGGGGCAGCGACCCCAGCGAGGCCGAGTCTCTGGGGCAGCGACCCCAGCGAGGCCGAGCATCTGGGGCAGCGACCCCAGCGAGGCCGAGTCTCTGGGGCAGCGACCCCAGCGAGGCCGAGCATCTGGGGCAGCGACCCCAGCGAGGCCGAGTCTCTGGGGCAGCGACCCCAGCGAGGCCGAGCCTCTGGGGCAGCGACCCCAGCGAGGCCGAGTCTCTGGGGCAGCGACCCCAGCGAGGCCGAGTCTCTGGGGCAGCGACCCCAGCGAGGCCGAGTCCCTGGGGCAGCGACCCCAGCGAAGCCGAGTCTCTAAGGCAGCAACCCCAGCGAGGCCGAGTCTCTGGGGCAGCGACCCCAGCTAGGCCGAGTCTCTGGGGCAGCGATCCCAGCGAGGCCGAGTCTCTGGGGCAGCCGTGCGAGGCCGAGTCTCTGGGGCAGCAACCCCAGCGAGACCAAGTCTCTGGGGCAGCGACCCCAGCGAGGCCGAGTCTCTGGGGCAGCGACCTCAGCGAGGCCGAATCTCAGGGGCAGCGACCCTAGCGAGGCCGAGTCTAAGGGGCAGCGACCCCAGCGAGGCCGAGTCTAAGGGGCAGCGACACTAGCGAGGCCGAGTCTAAGGGGCAGCGACCCCAGCGAGGCCGAGTCTAAGGGGCAGCGACACTAGCGAGGCCGAGTCTAAGGGGCAGCGACACTAGCGAGGCCGAGTCTAAGGGGCAGCGACCCCAGCGAGGCCGAGTCTCTGGGGCAGCGACCTCAGCGAGGCCGAGTCTCAAGGGCAGCGACCCCAGCGAGGCCGAGTCTCTGGGGCAGCGAGCCCAGCGAGGCCGAGTCTCTGGGGCAGCGACAACAGCGAGGCCGAGTCTCTGGGGCAGCGACCCCAGCGAGGCCGAGTCTCTGGGGCAGCGACCCCAGCGAGGCCGAGTCTCTGGGGCAGCGACCCCAGCGAGGCCGAGTCTCTGAGGCAGCGACCCCAGCGTGGCCGAGTCTCTGGGGCAGCGACCCCAGCGAGGCCGAGTCTCTGGGGCAGCGACCCCAGCGAGGCCGAGTCTCTGGGGCAGCGACCCCAACGAGGCCGAGTCTCTGGGGCAGCCCAGCGAGGCCGAATCTCTGGGGCAGCGTCCCCAGCGAAACCGAGAATCTGGGGCAGCGACCCCAGCGTGGCCGAGTCTCTGGGGCACCCAGCGAGGCCGAGTCTCTGGGGCAGCGACCTCAGCGAGGCCTAGTCTCTGGGGCAGCGACCCCAGCGAGGCCGAGTCTCTGGGGCAGCGACCCCAGCGAGGCCGAGTCTCTGGGGCAGCGACCCCAGCGAGGCCGAGTCTCTGGGGCAGCGACCCCAGCGAGGCCGAGTCTCTGGGGCAGCGACCCCAGTGAGGCCGAGTCTCTGGGGCAGCGACCCCAGCGAGGCCGAGCCTCTGGGGCAGCGACCCCAGCGAGGCCGAGTCTCTGGGGCAGCGACCCCAGCGAGGCCGAGTCTCTGGGGCAGCGACCCCAGCGAGGCCGAGTCTCTGGGGCAGCGACCTCAGCGAGGCCGAGTCTCAGGGGCAGCGACCCCAGCGAGGCCGAGTCTCTGGGGCAGCGACCCCAGCGAGGCCGAGTCTCTGGGGCAGCGACCCCAGCGAGGCCGAGTCTCTGGGGCAGCGACCTCAGCGAGGCCGAGTCTCAGGGGCAGCGACCCCAGCGAGGCCGAGTCTCTGGGGCAGCGACCTCAGCGAGGCCGAGTCTAAGGGGCAGCGACCCCAGCGAGGCCGAATCTCAGGGGCAGCGACCCTAGCGAGGCCGAGTCTAAGGGGCAGCGACCCCAGCGAGGCCGAGTCTAAGGGGCAGCGACACTAGCGAGGCCGAGTCTAAGGGGCAGCGACCCCAGCGAGGCCGAGTCTCTGGGGCAGCGACCTCAGAGAGGCCGAGTCTCAGGAGCAGCGACCCCAGCGAGGCCGAGTCTCTGGGGCAGCGACCCCAGCGAGGCCGAGTCTAAGGGGCAGCGACCCCAGCGAGGCCGTGTCTCAAGGGCAGCGACCACAGCGAGGCCGAGTCTTTGGGACAGCGACCCCAGCGAGGCCGAGTCTCAGGGGCAGCGACCCCAGCGAGGCCGAGTCTCAGGGGCAGCGACCCCAGCGAGGCCAAGTCTCAGGGGCAGCGACCCCAGCGAGGCCGTGTCTCTGGGGCAGCGACCCCAGCGAGGCCGAGTCTCAGGGGCAGCGACCCCAGCGAGGCCGAGTCTTAGGGGCAGCGACCCTAGCGAGGCCGAGTCCCTGGGGCAGCGAACCCAGCGAAGCCGAGTCTCTAAGGCAGCAACCCCAGCGAGGCCGAGTCTCTGGGGCAGCGACCCCAGCTAGGCCGAGTCTCTGGGGCAGCGACCCCAGCGAGGCCGAGTCTCTGGGGCAGCGACCCTAGCTAGGCCGAGTCTCTGGGGCAGCGACCCCAGCGAGGACGAGTCTCTGGGGCAGCGATCCCAGCGAGGCCGAGTCTCTGGGGCAGCGACCCTAGCTAGGCCGAGTCTCTGGGGCAGCGACCCCAGCGAGGCCTAGTCTCTGGGGCAGCCGTGCGAGGCCGAGTCTCTGGGGCAGCGACCCCAGCGAGACCAAGTCTCTGGGGCAGCTACCCCAGCGAGACGGAGTCTCTGGGGCATTGACCCTAGCGAGGCCGAGTCTCTGGGGCAGCGACCCCTTAGCGAGGCCGAGTCTCTGGGGCAGCGACCCCAGCGAGGCCGAGTCTCTGAGGCAGCGACCCCAGCGTGGCCGAGTCTCTGGGGCAGCCCAGCGAGGCCGAGTCTCTGGGGCAGCGACCCCAGCGAGGCCGAGCCTCTGGGGCAGCCCAGCGAGGCCGAGTCTCTGGGGCAGCGACCCCAGCGAGGCCGAGCCTCTGGGGCATCGACCCCAGCGAGGCCGAGTCTCTGGAGCAGCGACCCCAGCGAGGCCGAGTCTCTGGGGCAGCGACCCCAGCGAGGCCGAGTCTCTGGGGCAGCGACCCCAGCGAGGCCGAGTCTCTGGGGCAGCCCAGCGAGGCCGAATCTCTGGGGCAGCGTCCCCAGCGAGGCCGAGAATCTGGGGCAGCGACCCCAGCGTGGCCGAGTCTCTGGGGCAGCCCAGCGAGGCCGAGTCTCCGGGGCAGCGACCCCAGCTAGGCCTAGTCTCTGGGGCAGCGACCCCAGCGAGGCCGAGACTCTGGGGCAGCGACCCCAGCGAGGCCGAGTCTCTGGGGCAGCGACCCCAGCGAGGCCGAGTCTCTGGGGCAGCGACCCCAGCGAGGCCGAGCCTCTGGGGCAGCGACCCCAGCGAGGCCGAGTCTCAGGTGCAGCGACCCCAGCGAGGCCGAGTCTCAGGTGCAGCGACCCCAGCGTGGCCGAGTCTCAGGGGCAGCGACCCAAGCGAGGCCGAGTCTCTGGGGCAGCGACCCCAGCGAGGCCGAGCCTCTGGGGCAGCGACCCCAGCGAGACCGAGCCTCTGGGGCAGCGACCCCAGCGAGGCCGAGTCTCAGGTGCAGCGACCCCAGCGAGACCGAGTCTCTGGGGCAGCGACCCAAGCGAGGCCGAGTCTCAGGTGCAGCGACCCCAGCGTGGCCGAGTCTCAGGGGCAGCGACCCAAGCGAGGCCGAGTCTCTGGGGCAGCGACCCCAGCGAGGCCGAGCCTCTGGGGCAGCGACCCCAGCGAGACCGAGCCTCTGGGGCAGCGACCCCAGCGAGGCCGAGTCTCAGGTGCAGCGACCCCAGCGAGACCGAGCCTCTGGGGCAGCGACCCCAGCGAGGCCGAGTCTCAGGTGCAGCGACCCCAGCGAGACCGAGCCTCTGGGGCAGCGACCCCAGCGAGGCCGAGTCTCTGGGGCAGCGACCCAAGCGAGGCCGAGTCTCTGGGGCAGCGACCCCAGCGAGGCCGAGTCTCTGGGGCAGCGACCCCAGCGAGACCGAGCCTCTGGGGCAGCGACCCCAGCGAGGCCGAGTCTCAGGTGCAGCGACCCCAGCGAGGCCGAGTCTCAGGTGCAGCGACCCCAGCGTGGCCGAGTCTCAGGGGCAGCGACCCAAGCGAGGCCGAGTCTCTGGGGCAGCGACCCCAGCGAGGCCGAGCCTCTGGGGCAGCGACCCCAGCGAGGCCGAGCCTCTGGGGCAGCGACCCCAGCGAGGCCGAGTCTCTGGGGCAGCGACCCCAGCGAGGCCGAGCCTCTGGGGCAGCGACCCCAGCGAGGCCGAGCCTCTGGGGCAGCGACCCCAGCGATGCCGAGCCTCTGGGGCAGCGACCCCAGCGAGGCCGAGTCTCTGGGGCAGCGACCCCAGCGAGGCCGAGCCTCTGGGGCAGCGACCCCAGCGAGGCCGAGTCTCTGGGGCAGCGACCCCAGCGAGGCCGAGCCTCTGGGGCAGCGACCCCAGCGAGGCCGAGTCTCTGGGGCAGCGTGGACGGTGTTGAGTCGCGCCGTGGGCGAGTGACCGCCAAGCCACATTCCAGCGGGCATCGCTGTCAGACTAATTAGGACTGTGTGTCCTTGACTTAATTAATAGTGTAAGTAGCCAACTTAAAATCGTTGGCAAAATACCAGCAGACAAACTAGCTCTAAAAATAAGTGTAAGGAGTTAGCACATCCTTTAATAACAATACATTGAATGTTATAATGCTTAAGGGCTGCATTTTAACCTCTTGATTTCCCTGTAAACTAAGCTATCGGCACAAACAAGGTACAGACAAGCAGAAGGGATGTAATGTAATCATCTCGTAGTTTTCCAAAACTATCCCCAATTACCTGGGGGTCATTAAAAAAGGGGGTTGTCTGTAAAGTCGGTTTACGGACAATAATTTTACGTGATAACGTCATAAGAAAACATTGACGAAAAATTGATTTTTTTTTTTTTTTTTAATTTTCGAATATTATTTACAGTTTTTGCAAATTCAATTTAAATAATTAGTTTAAAAATATGATCACGAACAATTAGTTAAAAAGCCCGCTTTAACCTGTTTGATATTATTGAAGATTTTCTCGCACGGTGGTTGGCCGGTTCTTGCACGCTTGGCTCAGGCGGAACGTGGCAATTTTTCGTGCGTGCAGCCGGCGTTCATCGATATACAAGACGTTATCACGTCAAAAATTTAATTTTTTTTTTAAATAATCTACTATTTAAGAAAATCATTTTTCGTGTTTTTTAAGAAAGTCCAGAAATTTGTTTTACTCGGTTTTATTATTATTACATAATTTTAATATATTTTTACTTACTAACTTTATTTCAGAATCTAATGTCATGATTTTCAGCATACTTATTAATTTTATATTAATTATTTAAATGTTCTTTGCTATAATTAACTATATAACTTCTTTATAAAAATATAAAATTTTGGTACATACATTTTTTAAGGAATATGTTTAACCATGCATTGTTTAGTTCGTAATCATAACATCATAACAAATATTACCTTTCAATACAGAGATCTCTTTTTTTTAAAATATAAGGAAAAACAATCACAATTATCAAAATCCCTAAATTTTTTGTTTTTACAACTACAGAGAGGTTTATACTTAATAGAAATGCTAATCTCGATAAAGTTATACTGGTTTAAATTCAATGTTTTGTTGTATTTTTAATAAGTATAATAGCGTAAAAAGTGATTATGTCTACTAGGTCAATTTATTCCTTGGACATTAAAGTTACAAAATAGCAAGATGTGATGCAATTAAGTGTAAAATTTGTTTTCTAAAAATAAAATTACTTAGCAATTCAGCAGCGTTGTGGTTTGGAGGAAAATACGAATTATCGAGTAGCATTTAATTTGGTGTTAAAGAAATTCAAACTGAAAAGACTTCTATATTCAGAGCTACACAGAAGAAACAGCAGTCAGTACCCCACCACCTCATGCAGATGTATCCCGGTCCTCGAGAGTGGTTAGGGAGTGAGCCGAGCTCCAGTTGGAGACACAACAGGCTATTCATTGTATTCGAATGCATGAAACAGTTCAGGAGCTCGCGGACGCACACCACGGACATTGTGGTAACGCCAATAGACATTGCGATAATGCCAATGCAGGCATCGTGGTAATGCCAATGCATACATCGTGGTAATGCCAATGCAGACATCGTGATAATGTCAATGCAGGCATCGTGGTAATGCCAATGCAGACATCGTGGTAATGCCAATGCAGACATCGTGGTAATACCAATGCAGGCATCGTGGTAATGCCAATGCAGACATCGTGGTAATGCCAATGCAGACATCGTGATAATACCAATGCAGGCATCGTGGTAATGCCAATGCAGACATCGTGGTAATGCCAATGCAGACATTGTTATAATGCCAATACAGGCATCGTGTTAATGCCAATGCAGACATCGTGGTAATGCCAATGCAGACATTGTAATAGTGTCAATGCAGGCATCGTGGTAATGCCAATGCAGACATCGTGATAATGCCAATGCAGACATCGTGGTAATGCCAATGCAGACATTGTGATAATGTCAATGCAGGCATCGTGGTAATGTCAATGCAGGCATCGTGGTAATGCCAATGCATACATCGTGGTAATGCCAATGCAGACATTGTGATAATGTCAATGCAGGCATCGTGGTAATGCCAATGCAGACATCGTGGTAATGCCAATGCAGACATTGTGATAATGTCAATGCAGGCATCGTGGTAATGCCAATGCAGACATCGTGATAATACCAATGCAGACATTGTGATAATGCCAATGCAGACATCATGATAATGTAAATGCAGACATCGTGGTAATGCCAATGCAGGCATCGTGGTAATGCCAATGCAGACATTGTTATAATGCCAATGCAGGCATCGTGTTAATGCCAATGCAGACATCGTGGTAATGCCAATGCAGATATTGTGATAATGTCAATGCAGGCATCGTAGTAATGTCAATGCAGGCATCGTGGTAATGCCAATGCATACATCGTGGTAATGCCAATGCAGACATTGTGATAATGTCAATGCAGGCATCGTGGTAATGCCAATGCAGACATCGTGGTAATGCCAATGCAGACATTGTGATAATGTCAATGCAGGCATCGTGGTAATGCCAATGCAGACATCGTGATAATACCAATGCAGACATTGTGATAATGCCAATGCAGACATCATGATAATGTAAATGCAGACATCGTGGTAATGCCAATGCAGGCATCGTGGTAATGCCAATGCAGACATCGTGATAATGCCAATGCAGATATCGTGATAAGGCCAATGCGGACATCGTGTGGGCTGTGTTGACTAGGCCCTCCGACAGCCCCTAATCACGTGTGTCGCGGTGCTTCAGCTTGGCGGCTGCTTCGGCTGGTACCGTTCGCGAAGATCATCTGGTTTGAGTCGTCCATCACATGGATCAAACAGATAGCCTGTTCGGCACATAACTGAGTGGTTTATTTCATCAAACACTTGTTCAGCTACAACTATGTGCAAACAACTGCAGGAGACATGTATAGAGTTTCGCTACATGTAGCTTTTGGAGGTTCATGGCTCGGTTTGAATTGATTTGTCATTACTATTATTTGCGTTTAATGTTTCTCCTCAAATTTAACCAACAGATACTTAATGAACATTACATAATAACGGTAAAAAGTAACGTAAATGTTAATAATTTGTAACTTAAATTATGACTTGATGTAAGTTTAGGACATACGCCATTTCTTAGCACATATATGTCTGTAGAAGAAAACTAAAAAAAAAAACACAAATTAAGCAAAAAATTGATGTTGTCAGGATTTAACGCCACACAATACTCCACAACAGGAATATGGTCAACAAACAAAGAAAAAAAAAACAAAGAAAAATGGACTAACAGAACGAAAAAACCACACAAATTATGACAGCACAAAAATACCGTACCCAAAAAAATTCAGCACAGTTGAAAGGAGACAAAAACACAGCAAAACGAAAAGACGAAACAAACACAATAGTTTTCCAAAAAATAAAAACAAAAGAGAAACGAAAAAACCCCCAAAAATGATGACAGCACAATATTGAACCCAAAAAAATTCAAGCTCAACAGTCAAAATGAGACATAAACACGACCGAACGAAAAGACGAAACAAAACACAACAGTTTTCTAAAACAGAAACAAGCGACGTTTCGGGAACTGATATCTGCTCCATTCCTCATGCACCTGTGTTTCCGTACCATGTGCGTCTCTGCCTGAGGAAGGGAGCAGATATCAGTTCCCGAAACGTCGCTTGTTTCTGTTTTAGAAAACTGTTGTGTTTTGTTTCGTCTTTTCGTTCGGTCGTGTTTTTGTCTCATTTTGACTGTTGTGCTTGAATTTTTTTGGGTTCAATATTGTGCTGTCATCATTTGTGGGGGTTTTTTCGTTTCTCTTTTGTTTTTATTTTTTGGAGAACTATTGTGTTTGTTCCGTCTTTTCGTTTTGCTGATTTTTTCCCCCGTTTCAACTGTTGTGCTGAATTTTTTTGGGTTCGGTATTTTTGTGCTGTCATCATTTGTGAGGGTTTTTTCGTTCTGTTAGTCCATTTTTCTTTGTTTTGTTTTTTGTTTGTTGACCATATTACTGTTGTGGAGTATTGTGTGGCGTTAAATCCTGACAACAGCAATTTTTGCTTAATTTGTGTTTTTTTTTTCATTTGTGTTTTTTTGTAGTTTTCTTCTACAGACATACATGTGCTAAGCAATGGCGTATGTCCAAAAACTTACATCAAGTCATGCACTCCCATTGCACAAATCTTTCAAAGATAACTTTAAATGATATAACTGGAAAAAATAATAACAAAGTATCTGGTGAGAAAATTTGTGAACAAGCAACAAATTTTAGAGAATTATACGAATAAATTAAAAGGTATTTGCCCTACTTAATGGAAAATACAATAAAAAGGTCACCACTGCGTGTGAGATAAAAGCCACTCAACATAACCATAGGTGAAGTAGTGACTGACATGTGTTTGATGAACCACGCCAAGTGCGTTGATGGCGTGGCAACAGCTAAGTGTGTCAGAGTCATCACTACCCGAGCACGCTAGCGCGCTAGCGACTGTGCGCTTCATGGAAGCCGTCCTCAGCACTCATTGGCGTCAGCGGAATATATCCTCGAGGGTAGCACTTGTGTTGTTTACCGGAGACATCGAGGCCAGCGAGTTGCTGACTCTCACAACCTGCCACGGTGTGGGGCTCGTTCTGACAACCATATTGCCGTGCTGCTTATAGGCGGGGCAGGCGCAGGTGGCCAGTACAGAGGCACATGAGGCAGGTACTCACGACCTGCCACGGTGTGGGGATCGCTCTGACAACCATATTGCCGTGCTGCTTATAGGCGGGGCAGGCGCAGGTGGCCAGTACTGAGGCACATGAGGCAGGTACTCACGACCTGCCACGGTGTGGGGCTCGTTCTGACAACCATATTGCCGTGCTGCTTATAGGCGGGGCAGGCGCAGGTGGCCAGTACAGAGGCACATGAGGCAGGTACTCACGACCTGCCACGGTGTGGGGATCGCTCTGACAACCATACTGCCGTGCTGCTTATAGGCGGGGCAGGCGCAGGTGGCCAGTACTGAGGCACATGAGGCAGGTACTCACGACCTGCCACGGTGTGGGGATCGCTCTGACAACCATACTGCCGTGCTGCTTATAGGCGGGACAGGCGCAGGTGGCCAGTACTGAGGCACATGAGGCAGGTACTCACGACCTGCCACGGTGTGGGGATCGCTCTGACAACCATACTGCCGTGCTGCTTATAGGCGGGACAGGCGCAGGTGGCCAGTACTGAGGCACATGAGGCAGGTACTCACGACCTGCCACGGTGTGGGGATCGCTCTGACAACTTGACTGCCGTGCTGCTTATAGGCGGGACAGGTGCAGGTGGCCAGTACTGAGGCACATGAGGCAGGTACTCACGACCTGCCACGGTGTGGGGATCGCTCTGACAACCATACTGACGTGCTGCTTATAGGCGGGGCAGGCGCAGGTGGCCAGTACTGAGGCACATGAGGCAGGTACTCACGACCTGCCACGGTGTGGGGATCGCTCTGACAACCATACTGACGTGCTGCTTATAGGCGGGGCAGGCGCAGGTGGCCAGTACTGAGGCACATGAGGCAGGTACTCACGACCTGCCACGGTGTGGGGATCGCTCTGACAACCATACTGACGTGCTGCTTATAGGCGAGGCAGGCTAAGGTGGCCAGTACTGAGGCACATGAGGCAAGTACTCACGACCTGCCACGGTGTGGGGATCGCTCTGACAACCATACTGACGTGCTGCTTATAGGCGGGGCAGGCGCAGGTGGCCAGT
This sequence comes from Bacillus rossius redtenbacheri, assembly GCF_032445375.1. Lineage (NCBI taxonomy): Eukaryota > Metazoa > Arthropoda > Insecta > Phasmatodea > Bacillidae > Bacillus > Bacillus rossius. The sequence goes on from NC_086334.1 coordinate 69,495,278, forward strand.
ACTGAGGCACATGAGGCAGGTACTCACGACCTGCCACGGTGTGGGGATCGCTCTGACAACCATACTGACGTGCTGCTTATAGGCGAGGCAGGCTAAGGTGGCCAGTACTGAGGCACATGAGGCAAGTACTCACGATCTGCCACGGTGTGGGGATCGCTCTGACAACCATACTGCCGTGCTGCTTATAGGCGGGACAGGCGCAGGTGGCCAGTACTGAGGCACATGAGGCAGGTACTCACGACCTGCCACGGTGTGGGGATCGCTCTGACAACCATACTGCCGTGCTGCTTATAGGCGGGACAGGCGCAGGTGGCCAGTACTGAGGCACATGAGGCAGGTACTCACGACCTGCCACGGTGTGGGGATCGCTCTGACAACCATACTGACGTGCTGCTTATAGGCGGGACAGGCGCAGGTGGCCAGTACTGAGGCACATGAGGCAGGTACTCACGACCTGCCACGGTGTGGGGATCGCTCTGACAACCATACTGCCGTGCTGCTTATAGGCGGGGCAGGCGCAGGTGGCCAGTACTGAGGCACATGAGGCAGGTACTCACGACCTGCCACGGTGTGGGGATCGCTCTGACAACCATACTGACGTGCTGCTTATAGGCGGGGCAGGCGCAGGTGGCCAGTACTGAGGCACATGAGGCAGGTACTCACGATCTGCCACGGTGTGGGGATCGCTCTGGCAACCATACTGCCGTGCTGCTTATAGGCGGGACAGGCGCAGGTGGCCAGTACTGAGGCACATGAGGCAGGTACTCACGACCTGCCACGGTGTGGGGATCGCTCTGACAACCATACTGACGTGCTGCTTATAGGCGGGGCAGGCGCAGGTGGCCAGTACTGAGGCACATGAGGCAGGTACTCACGATCTGCCACGGTGTGGGGATCGCTCTGACAACCTGACTGCCGTGCTGCTTATAGGCGGGACAGGCGCAGGTGGCCAGTACAGAGGCACATGAGGCAGGTACTCACGACCTGCCACGGTGTGGGGATCGCTCTGACAACTTGACTGCCGTGCTGCTTATAGGCGGGACAGGCGCAGGTGGCCAGTACTGAGGCACATGAGGCAGGTACTCACGACCTGCCACGGTGTGGGGATCGCTCTGACAACCATACTGCCGTGCTGCTTATAGGCGGGACAGGCGCAGGTGGCCAGTACAGAGGCACATGAGGCAGGTACTCACGACCTGCCACGGTGTGGGGATCGCTCTGACAACTTGACTGCCGTGCTGCTTGTAGGCGGGGCAGGCGTAGGTGGCCAGTACTGAGGCACATGAGGCAGGTACTCACGACCTGCCACGGTGTGGGGATCGCTCTGACAACCATACTGCCGTGCTGCTTATAGGCGGGGCAGGCGCAGGTGGCCAGTACTGAGGCACATGAGGCAGGTACTCACGACCTGCCACGGTGTGGGGATCGCTCTGACAACCATACTGACGTGCTGCTTATAGGCGGGGCAGGCGCAGGTGGCCAGTACTGAGGCACATGAGGCAGGTACTCACGACCTGCCACGGTGTGGGGATCGCTCTGACAACCATACTGACGTGCTGCTTATAGGCGGGGCAGGCGTAGGTGGCCAGTACAGAGGCACATGAGGCAGGTACTCACGACCTGCCACGGTGTGGGGATCGCTCTGACAACTTGACTGCCGTGCTGCTTATAGGCGGGACAGGCGCAGGTGGCCAGTACTGAGGCACATGAGGCAGGTACTCACGACCTGCCACGGTGTGGGGATCGCTCTGACAACCATACTGACGTGCTGCTTATAGGCGGGGCAGGCGCAGGTGGCCAGTACTGAGGCACATGAGGCAGGTACTCACGACCTGCCACGGTGTGGGGATCGCTCTGACAACCATACTGACGTGCTGCTTATAGGCGGGGCAGGCGCAGGTGGCCAGTACTGAGGCACATGAGGCAGGTACTCACGACCTGCCACGGTGTGGGGATCGCTCTGACAACCATACTGCCGTGCTGCTTATAGGCGGGGCAGGCGCAGGTGGCCAGTACTGAGGCACATGAGGCAGGTACTCACGACCTGCCACGGTGTGGGGATCGCTCTGACAACCATACTGACGTGCTGCTTATAGGCGGGGCAGGCGCAGGTGGCCAGTACTGAGGCACATGAGGCAGGTACTCACGACCTGCCACGGTGTGGGGATCGCTCTGACAACCTGACTGCCGTGCTGCTTATAGGCGGGACAGGCGCAGGTGGCCAGTACTGAGGCACATGAGGCAGGTACTCACGACCTGCCACGGTGTGGGGATCGCTCTGACAACCATACTGCCGTGCTGCTTATAGGCGGGGCAGGCGCAGGTGGCCAGTACTGAGGCACATGAGGCAGGTACTCACGACCTGCCACGGTGTGGGGATCGCTCTGACAACCATACTGACGTACTGCTTATAGGCGGGGCAGGCGCAGGTGGCCAGTACTGAGGCACATGAGGCAGGTACTCACGACCTGCCACGGTGTGGGGCTCGTTCTGACAACCATACTGCCGAGCTGCTTATAGGCGGGGCAGGCGTAGGTGGCCAGTACAGAGGCACATGAGGCAGGTACTCACGACCTGTCACGGTGTGGGGATCGCTCTGACAACTTGACTGACGTGCTGCTTATAGGCGGGACAGGCGCAGGTGGCCAGTACTGAGGCACATGAGGCAGGTACTCACGACCTGCCACGGTGTGGGGCTCGTTCTGACAACCATACTGACGTGCTGCTTATAGGCGGGGCAGGCGCAGGTGGCCAGTACTGAGGCACATGAGGCAGGTACTCACGACCTGCCACGGTGTGGGGATCGCTCTGACAACCATACTGACGTGCTGCTTATAGGCGGGGCAGGCGTAGGGGGCCAGTACAGAGGCACATGAGGCAGGTACTCACGACCTGCCACGGTGTGGGGATCGCTCTGACAACTTGACTGCCGTGCTGCTTATAGGCGGGACAGGCGCAGGTGGCCAGTACTGAGGCACATGAGGCAGGTACTCACGACCTGCCACGGTGTGGGGATCGCTGTGACAACCATACTGACGTGCTGCTTATAGGCGGGGCAGGCGTAGGTGGCCAGTACAGAGACACATGAGGCAGGTACTCACGACCTGCCACGGTGTGGGGCTCGCTCTGACAACCTGACTGCCGTGCTGCTTGTAGGCGGGGCAGGCGTAGGTGGCCAGTACAGAGGCACATGAGACAGGTACTCACGACCTGCCACGGTGTGGGGCTCTCTTTGACAACCTAACTGCGTATAAGCGCCCCGTTTTTAAATCGAATGGTTTTTCTTATGGCACGCCGTTTTCTTATTTATTGTTAAATATAGATAAAAATTATTAAATAAAGTAAAAAAAAAAAACATTATTTCATTTTAACAGAAACTATTAGTTTCCGATTCCATTTTTCTACAGTCAAGTGTAAAAATAATGAATTAGTTTTGTGTCTGTACATAAATTTAATTGATATAATTTATTGATATAAATTTTTGCCTCATAAAAATTTATTTGTATATCAATTTGAATACGTATTCTTTTTAAGATGAAATTTAAAATGTATAGATTATCGTGCCAAAAAATGTCTATATCATATTTTCCAATTATACTCAATACGTCACACCAATAATACACCATTAATAAATTCTGAACTAAGAATGTTGTTATAAATTACTTTTCTATTTAAGTCATTATGTTTATAAAATTCTATGTTATCTTAATATTTAAAACTTTATTATAATTTTGGTTTTTCTCAACCACACAGTGTTTGGCCATATTACGCCAATTCATATGTGCCCCTGGGTGGCACCCGAGTACCGGCATTTAGTCGCGTTTTTAATGCACAATTTCTGCCGTTAGCGCGGTCCTTAATTGGGTGTGCTCTATTGTCATGTGTAGACCATAGAGCTCAACTATTAGTTATATATATATATAAATTGAAACTGAAGTTATGATTTTTAACTCTCATACTTAGCTGCTGCTATGCAGTTCTTAAGTTTTGAAACAAAAACATAAATTATTTTAACATAGTGTTTTGGTCTTTCAGTATGGGAAAATAGATTATCTGAAATTTTTACGGTGAATATTCTCAGCAACGAACGTCTAAAAAGTAATCAAGCTAGCCAACATTTTCTTTCGAAAAGGTTAACGACTTTTAGATATTTATGTTGCCGATAATACTGCACAGTTCGCCGATTTCAAAAGAAAAATTAGAGCATTAGCTATAGCATTGATGTTGAATTTTGACGTGATAACGTCTTGTAAATCGATGACCTCCGGCTGCACGCACGAAAAAGCATGACTGATTGTCACGTTCCGCCTGAGCCGAGCGTGCAAGAACCGGCCAACCACCGTGCGAGTCTAAATATCAAACAGGTTAAGGCGGGCTTTTCAACTAATTGTTCTTGATTATATTTAAAAAAATTATTTAATTTAAATTTGCAAAAACATAAATAATTTTTGAAAATTAAATGTATGCAATTTTTCATCAATGTTTTCTTATGACGTTATCACGTAAAATTATCGTCCGTAAACCGACTTTACAGACAACCCCCTTTTTTTCCTCCTGGCTTTGTGATGCCACTGCCTGCCGAACCCAGGACCGCGGACAGAGCAGCCTGTCAGCTGTCACAGCCCGGGCTGTCCCTGGGCCCGACGCAAGTCAGCGCAGTTACCATAGTGTTCGTGGTGTTTTGTGTTCGTCTGTTGTATCAGTTTGTGTGTATGTTGTTCCATATGTAAGCGCCCCGGCGCCTTCCTGTACAATACAAATAAAAAGCATTTAAAATTCAAAATTCAATTCCATGGTCCTGGCTGGACAGTCCCAACATGTGGGGAAGCCTTCATTTTACAGACGAGAGAACCACACCCGAAGTTCCCCGAAGTTCATGCTCGCTTTTTTTTCCGTACCACAACAGGTGTATTCGGGATGTAGCTTACTCATACGTCATACGCCGTTCTATCTCATTGTATAAACTGGTGTGGCATTAAATTTTGCGGTCGATTAGGATAGGTTAGCTACATTATAAATACTTTAAAACATTGTGGATGGTTGGTTATATTAGGTAAGTATAGCTACATTAAAAATACTGTAAAATCATTTTATGGTTGCTTAAAAAATAACTTTTTAATATGTAGATATCCAGGGCTAGGAAACCGTTTACATGATTTCACAGTATCTTTAATGTAGCTAACCTAACCTAATTGACCATTAGTTATTTAATAACTAATGGTCAATTAGGTTAGACTGTTATTATGAGTTGTCCAAAATAAACATTCACGGACACACGGCAAACGAAAAATATGGCGGCGTACAAATACATACCGTTGCCTTGTTTATGGTCTTCCTTTTATCAAAACCGCCATATTTATTTACAAAGAACAAAAAAAAAACCGAAGATGCACGATCGGGCGTTTGGCTATCTTGTCTGCTGTGAAAAGAAGGCTTCCCGTGCATGGGACCCTCCCCTGCATAGCCCTGCAAAAATTTACTTTGCTTTTACTTACTCACTTGGTTCCGCAAGCAGCCCATAAACTGCAGACTCGCGACCACACGCGTGTCGTTTATTACAACTATAGACGTGTTTTATATTGTAATTTGATTTATTTAGCATTAAATGCAAAAAAGTCCTTAGCCGCTAGAAATTGTTAGGAAAGGGTCGGCAATTGTATTTGAAAGCGATTTACCATTGGACTTAAAGGGGTGCCTCCCATTTTAGGTCAAGATGTTATATTTACAGTAATTACAAATAAACTTGTAGACTTTTTCAATTGTTTAACTTTCACGAAATGAAAAATATATACATCGCAAATTTACATTTTTAACGTTTTTGGGTTGTACAAATAAGGAGAATTTAATTTATTACAGAACTGAAACTTTTTAGGTTTAAATGCAATGCCACTGGCTACTTCATGATATGGTTTGCATTTATATCACAAAAACTCATTTCATGTTTTTGGCTGTCAAAATCATAAAAATGTATAGAGAATTTTGAAATGCCAGGTAAAATTAATTAATATTTTCTGAAAGAAATTCAAACCATTTCTTGAAGTAGCCAATGGTATTGCAGTTAAACCTAAAAAGTTGCAGTTCTGCAATCAATTAAATTCTCCTTATTTGTACAACCCAAAAACGTTAAAAATGTAACTTTGGCAGCTAATTATGCAAAAAGTATGCGATGTATATATTTTTTCATTTCGTTAAAGTTAAAAAATTGAAAAAGTCTAAAAGTTGATATGTGATTAATATAAATATAAAATCATGAACCGAAATGGGACACACCCCCTTAAATATTTATGTTTCTATTTAAAATAAACACGCAACATTGTCCTGAAAAATAAATATTGGACATATTTAGTCTCACTTTACTACCAACGAGATAAATAATTGTTATATTTTTCACTACACTATATCCAAACGAATTTGTATATTTTTTGCCCGTAGAGAAATGGGTAGGTTCATCTAATACATAGATAATCCCGTACAAGACGATGCGTAGAAAACGCGTTTGGAGAACTGGCAGCTAGTTTTCGTATTTTTCATCCTTCAGTAGATTTGCAGTCGTCAGAAGCAGATGATTTGTGATTGATAGTGTCGCTCTGCGCAGATGTTCACAACCTGGAACTAGAGAATGGCAACACCGCGATCTACTTCAGACCCGACAAGGTTGGGAAGCTCGTGTACAGCCCGAGCTCACACACGCGAACTTCCTTCCTCCGAATAGGCCAGTAAAATTAGAACAGCGCTGACGAATAATTAGAGGACAGCGCTGACGAATAATTAGAGGAAAGCTGGAAACTGTTTTAATGTATTCAGCATACCCCTCGTATGATCACATTAGGTTTGCCCCAATTTCCGAGTGAAGCTTCATCCGCCATTTTGAAAAAAAATAATATTTTTGTTTGTTTTTGAGGTTTTTCTCAAATTTCTCCAAAACGAAGCGACCAATCAAAAAGTATGTAAAAATGTTAAATTTAGATAGTTGAATTTCGCTTCAAATGAATACCATATATACGAAAAGGGGTATTGCGTTTTCTTTAGAAGAAAATTTGAAAATTACTCATTTATTTAGATTTGTGGGAAATTCCAAATCTATCGGTTTTGCACGTTCAACATCTCTGAAGTGGCTCATAATAGTCATAATTAAACCAAAAAAATGGGGTACATCATTTATAGGAAATTTATTTCAATATTTAGAAAAAACCTTATTATTAGAATGCTTGCATTTATTCATCGTAAATATGTAGGTTAAAATCAACCTATATGAAACATTTTATTGTATTAGATATTCATTAAGCTATGAATATGGAAACCATTTACAAGTACAAGTAAGAGGTATTACAGACAGTACTCTGGCAAAGTGGATCTCTTCAATGCCTGCTGCCATTGAGATTTTAGACCAAATTGAAACATTCTTTGGAGTGTCATTTGCGACAACTGAGCAGCATGTTGATGCCAGGGCATCACGTATATTAAGAGACGACATTGATGTACAGAAATTGCTGGACTGGTTTACCTCTCATGATTCATTCCCAGTTAAGGAAGAAGTAATGTCCATAAGTACTGGACTGACAGGAGAAGAGAAAATTAACTGCCACCTAGCTTATGAAGCCGGAAATTCCAGCATTTCGAGGATGATTGGCAGTAATTTTGGTATTGTCAAGTTTCAGCGAAAGCAAAGAGTGATTCCCCTACGATGTGTTAATTCTGCTGTGAAAATTCACAAGGAAGAAGTTACAGTCAACCCTGATACGATTTTTCGCAGAATTTCATTTCATAAAAATTCAAATGAACAACTGAAACAATACTTTCAATTTGAGCTGGCTCCGTATCAGTTGTCCTTATTTGACGAAGTTGGTATGCATAAAACACGCAAATCAGCATTCTATGACCTGTTTACTCCTGAAAAGGATTCAATTGATATGAGTAACTCTGCTGACGTCATAGATGGAGGCTACCTCTTACACCGTGTGTTGTGGCAGGCCCGAGAACCCTTTTCGTCAATATTAAATAAATATGTCGAGTATGTTAAACATTACTTTGGACAAGGTGCAACCATTGTTTTCGATGGATATCCAGATGAAACAAGTGCGAAGGGTATAAAATCTGCGGAACGACTTCGAAGAGGCAATAAACTGACAGCAGCAAATGTTATGTTTGATGAGACAATGTCGGTGACAATGCCACAAGAATTATTTCTATCAAATGAACATAACAAGAACCGTCTTATCTCCATGTTGACTGAGAAATTTAAAGCTGAGCAGTTTGTTGTAAAGCAGGCGAAGGAGGATGCTGACAATCTAATTGTGACCAGTGAAATTGTCATCGCCCAGCATGCTGATTGTTTGGTATTGTGGGGAAGACACTGACCTGTTGGTGATTTTGACTGCATTAGCTCCAGACTCCCCCAACATATATTTATTGAAGCCAGGAAAGGGTCAACATAGCAATGCACTTTACAGTCCACGCAATTTCAATTCATCCGAACCTGCTAAGGATAATATCCTATTCCTTCATGAATTCAGTGGTTGCGACACTACATCAGCTTTTTTCAGAAAAGGAAAACTGAAATTCGTTTAGGTGCTGGAGAAAGAGAGTCAGTTGCAAGAAGCTGTAAGGGTGTTTAACAAAGCCGAAACTACTGCAGATGAGGTTGATGTGGCAGGACTGAAATTCATTGCGGCAATCTACTCTGGACGTAGTGATATACTAGATGAAATACGCTACGAGGTGTCTCAGAAATCGCTACAAAGAAATGAATTTAACCCCGCTTCTTTGCCTCCAACTCCAGCAGCTGCTCGCCAGCATTCCTTGAGAACATATTTGCAAGTGCAAATGTGGAGCAACAACCACACCGATCCACTGCTATGGGGCTGGAAGACATCCAAACATGGTCTAGTCCCTGTTACAACAAATAGAGATGCAGCACCCGAAGAGCTCCTCAAAACTGTGTCTTGCAGGTGTGCCAAAGGCTGTAATGGAGTCTGCTCTTGCCGAAAAAGTAATTTGAAATGTACAACGATCTGCAAGAATTGCAAAGGCCTATCGTGCGCCAATTCCCCAGTAGACGACATTGTTCGACCAAACTTCGTCTGCAATGAAGAGCATATAGACCTCCAAGAAGACAAGTGTTTATAAGAATATGAGAATGAGATCTTAGAGCAGCCACCTGAATTACCTTGTTCTAAAAGAAAGAAATCATAAGTGTGTGTATTATGTACTTAAAAAGATTTATTAGCTCACATGTTATGTACTGTTTTGTTTGTAAAAATTGTTTGTTATAACTGTACAATATAAATGATAATGAAATGTCTCTTGATTACCATAGATGCACTGATGAATGATTTGATTTAAGATGAGAAGGGAGATTGGTAAATCTACAGAATTAGAGGCACCATGTATTACGAATACCTGTCTGATGTGATATTATTTTGAAAATATGTAAACATAACATTTGTATTTTGTTTAAATCACATGTGTGGTTATGTAAGTAATAATATGTAATATATTCTCAGTGTCGAGTTAACTGGCCAGTCTTTAAATCATTATCATATCCTGTGTTTATTGTATTCTCTGTGTTATAAATATTTTATTTTGAATCGTTATTATTTAAAGAGAAACTGTTTAATTCTCCAAGAATGCACAGTGCTAATTTATATTAACAAGTTTCTGATAAAGTTGTCATGAGACTGATAAAGCCATAGTACATTATATTGAATATATTTTATAGAACCAGTTTCTAGCTTTTTGTTTTATTATAATATTATATTTGATAATCACTGTTGTATTTATTTATAAAGTTACTGGTAAAAATTTTAATGCTGTTATTAATCTCTGTTTTTCTATATTTTCGGTAGTATGTATGTTACGAGTATCCAATAAATCCATCATATATGATAATAATTTTTAAGTACTAAAACTTTCAATGGATTGTGTGTAAACGAATAAGTATGTATATTATTCCTTCAATTTTAGTAACGATAAAACTTTTTCGATTGTCAAAATTATTTCGGATTAGGAAACATTAATTTTATTTTTTACCTTTGTTGGCACCCAGCCTTCCATTGATTTTGATTACCTTATTTTCAGTGATTAATGTACATATATTTATTAAGTCACAAAACCATTTATTATTATCAATACAACAGATGAAGTAAAAGAAAAGTTTATATCACTTAAGTGGTTTTGCATGTATGATCATTTTTAAAGTGTTTTTAATCCTATGTTGTATAAAGTTTGCGTTTCCTACCAAATCAAATTAGATGGTAAATGTTATGTTTTACCAAATAAAGATCTGCTTATCAAAAATAATCTACTCGAAAAGAAAGATTTCTCACAACATAACATTTTGCAATGGTGGCTCAAATTATTAATTTATATATGCAAATGTATGTGTACTAAATAAAACTCAGTGTTCGTAAAAAGCATAATAAAATGTTCTTCAACTTTTATTTCATTACTTTTTCGGTTAGGATGGGCTATGTCGGATATATTGCTAGTAATAAAACTAAAAAATTAAATATTTAGAAAATACTTTTTAAAAGGTGGTTTTCAAATGTGTTGATTAAGTTACAAAATAACCCATTTCAATGTATTTTGTACTCTTTCGAATCGTAATTTAATAAGCTGCATTTATCTTCGGAACAATTTTTTTGATTGGAAAATTCGCTTTCGGATAATTTGAGAAAAATCAGGAAAAAGGGAAAAAATCTACAGTTTTTTTCAAAATGGCGGCCAACGCTCCACTCGTAAATCGGGGCAAACTTAGGATACTCTTACTAATGAACTACGTCGATTAAAACAGAGTCCAGCTTTCCTCTAATTATTTGTCACCAAAACCCTTTATTTTACTGGCCTAGAAGCCGAGCCAAGCTCGTGCGGCGAAAATGAAGTCCGCCGGACATGCCGTCGCGCGCGCTGCAAGGGAAACGAGGAATGTCTCCGCAGAAACCAGACGAACATCCGCTACGTTGGCAGCGCTGTCGGCGTGACGTCAGCGTGCACGGGTTCCCGGTAGCGTGACGTCATGGCCCCGGCCCACTCGCCGTGAATCAGCGGCCGCAGCGCACGCTACACGAGGCTGGGCGCGAAGGCAATGTCACAATATACCTATATTTGTACAATACATATTACTGCTTTATGTACTGTACTTACGTTAAAATAATTAAGTACATTTGCGTGCTCAATTTTTAATACACGTTAAAAAATTCTTGATTAATGTTCGATACATATTAGAAAATAGAAGTAGATCTGTAAAAAAAATCGAAAAAAGCCCTTATTCAAATATGTACATGAGAACAAAAAAATTCACATACTAAGCAACACTATGCTAGCAATTCCCGTACATCCATCCAAATGTTTACTAGGATGTTTAGCAGCCACAAGGCAGCAGCTCTGGAACGAACTGGACCAACAGACAAGGCGGAAGAGGCATTATCACACGACCACTTCACTGTATGAATGTGACACAGACTACCTCTAACTATCTCATATGCCAACGATGACTTCCAACCATCCTTCACATTCCAACCGTTGTGTGCATATGTAGTTTCCATTTGGACATGAATTAGTTTTTCGTTTAGCTTTTATCTTTGAATATTTGGTTGGGATTTAACTTTGTTTCTTATCATATTACATACTTATGATAAGGTCTATTTTAGTTACGCAATAGTGTTACATTTTAAAATCTATACGAACAACAAAACTGTTGGGGGTAAAAAATCTGTACTTTGTATGAAATTACGAAGAAAAAAATCAATTGGAAATGACTATAAACAATATTTAGAACTCAGAAGTAGAGTTTTAGATAGATTTCAAAGAAATACTTACTACCTATTGCAGCCGTTACCATTGTGCGACTTTCGGAATTTTTTTAAATATAGTTTATCGTTTCATGGTCCATAGACCCCAAAACTATCATAAACTCAAAAGTGTGTGTGTATATATATATGTATAACGCAATTTTGTAGACACGATAAATGTCGCAAATCTTCACAAATCACTTCCAAACTGATACATAAAATTTAGTAGTGGAAAATCTCGGTCAAGATCGTTGATAGCCATATCCGACCAAAGGAAAAACAGAAAAATTGTTGTAACTCCCATAATATTTAAAACATCACATCCGTTTGAACGTATTATAACTCGTAGGAGTTATGCCTAAACCTTTTGCCTGAATAAGTTTCTCATACGACCAAACATAACTGCAAAGCGTTGAAAAAACAAGGGTTGGAGGACAAAAAAATATCATAACTCCCTTCGTAGGCATAACATTGAATTCGTGCGGATATTTTGTAAATTTGTAGTTTTTATCTAAAGCTTTTGCCTGAAACAATTTTTATTAGGCGAACCATTGCTGCAAGGGGTTGAAAAAAAGAGGAATAGAATTTTAAAAAATCATAATTATCTTAGTAGGTACACTATCAAATCAGTTTTAATTGTTTGTAAATATTATAATTTGTATCTCATGCTTTTGTCTGAAACAATTTTTGACAAGACAAACCATTGCTACAAGGGCTTTAAAAGAGTGGTGGTATTAAAAAATCATAAAATCCATATCTTTAACACTATTAAATCCATTCAGTTTTATTATAAAACCTAAAAATACAATCTATAACTTTCGTGCGAAATTATTTTTTATATGACCAACCATTACTGCAAGGTATGGAAAATAACAGAGGCTGAAATACAAATAATTCATATCTCCCCTAATATGCACACTATTAAATCCGTTCGAATTGTTTATAAATAGTATAATTTTTATCTTAAACTTTTGCGTGAAACAATTTTAGATAAGATGAGCTATTGCTGCAGGATGAGCATTGCTTCAGAATTTCCGTACCATATACACTATAAAATTTATTCTAATTTATTGTAAAACCTTGAATTATTATATACAACTTTTGTCTTAAATATTTTTTTATACGACCTACCATGACTGCAAGGTATGGAATAAACAAGGATTGAATAACAAAAAATTCAAAACTCCCTTAGTAGGCACAATATCAAATCCGTTCAAATTTTTTGTAAATTTTATAATTTTTATCTAAAACTGCTGTCTAAAACATATTTTGATAATACTACAAGGGGTTAAAAAAAACTTGAGGGTGTAATAATAAAATAAATAAAACTTTTCTACCATGAACTCTACCGAATTAATGTTTATTTTTGTTTAAATTTTTAAATATTGTTGAAGACTTTTAAGTAAACTAAATTTTAGGTAACAAACCATTACTGCAAGGGTTGGAAATAATAAGGGTAGAAATACAAAAAAAAAATCATTACACACACACACTATCCATACGTTTAAATTTATTGTCAACTCCTAAACGTTATCTAAAACCTTCGGTTGAACAATTTTCGATGACACGAACTACTATCGTAAAAATAGGGATTGATGTTGTTAAAAAAATGTAAACTTCCTTAGTATCAAATTCGTCGGAATTTAAGTATTTTTTAACCATTAATTACCGTAGCTGGCACATAATATGAAATTCGTTCTAAACTATTGAATGCTGCGTTATAAAATATTCAATGCTGGATATATTGATTTAAAAATATTAGTGATAGTTTCGCTGCATGGAAAATAAGCAAAATTTAATTGTTCATTTTGTAATATTGGAGAACATAAATATGTTGTGTTCATTAAGTTCTTAAAATGTTCCAGAAATTTATAGAAGTTTCTAAAATATTTCCAGAATAAATAAGTACCTACTTCAAAATCTACCTAAGCCTTGTAGGTTGTTCTGAAAGGGATTTTTTTGTCTATTTTTATGTTTATTTTTTTGTGTTTGTTCCAGCATCAATCGAAAACAACTTGATGATTTCTACAAGTAAGGTGCTTGTCTGATTTAAACACTAGGCTGTATATAATTACATAATTCCGCCCCTAAGAGGGTGAAAAAGGGGTAATATAATTCAGAATTTAAGAAAGTATATTGGGTACCAATAATAAACATACGAAAATTACCAACCACAATTGTACCAATTTTCGAAATTCAAATCCTAAGGGATGTAAAAGGGTTAAGTATGGTTTTAAAATGATAATTAACACTTCAGAATCTATTAGAACTATAAGTAAGAAACTAAAGAATAGTGTGTATTTAGTTAAGTATTGTATTTTTTAAAATAAAAATTCGTCCTTTAAGGAAGTGAAAAGGGAGAATGTTTTGATTTATTTTAAAAAAATCGTATCTCCGAAATTAATAAAGTAAGACGTTAATGATTTGGTAAATATAAATATAATAAACAAAAAACTATTATTATACCACTTCGCGATATTCCTCTCCTAAAGGATGTATAAGGGGTAAGTTTGGTTTAAATAAAAAAAAATTCCATATTCCGAATTTAATATTTTTATGTTCAAGAAACTAAGAATGAAAAAAAAAAAAGCATATAGAGTCCGGAATTAAGGTTTTTCAATTTTTCTGAACATGAGTTTTAATTGTATAAGTTTTATTTATTATAAAATCAAATTATACTTTAATAGCAAATAAAACTGTATATAATAAACTGAGCATGAATGGTTTAAATAATTAGTTATGATGATTGTTCGAAATTCGACCCCAAAGGCAGTAAAACAGGGGTAAACATTTTATAGTAAGTAATCACATATACAAGCAAATTAATCGTAAGATAAGAAACTTAGCAAGAATAACGTACGTTGGATCATTCCATAGCATATTTTCTTTACCATTACAATTTTTTCTATATTTGAGCGTAAAAGGTATGAAAAGGCGGTCAGTTTTGTTTTATTATAAAGTCATATCGCTGAAGCTAATCAAGCGGTATGTAACTTAAGCGGTATGACTTATAAACATGCAATATCTACCAACTCTTTTTTACTACTTGCTGAAATTCTAATTCTAAAGAGTTGGGAAGGTTGTAAATACGGCTTTAACATTAAAAAAAAATATCTACTGATCTAATTGTGATGGTAGAAAACAGCGCTTTACAGAAGTACTATGTACTGTTTTTATTTTGTCTTTATATTACTTTTATATTTGACAAGATATTGATATACTGCAGTAAAATATTTTATCCATGCACGATAAATTTTAGTTGTTATTTAGAAGCCAGTAAAAGTTTCATTACAAAAATTACAGGAATACAATTCTGTAATATTATTACGATCGCGCTTGGCTGCAGTGCTTGGCGTCGCCGCACTCGTTCGGCCTGTCTGCGCCCCCTTCCACCCGCACCCTATCCCTGGTATCTCGTGTCATACTATCTCGCGACATCCTGACCTTCACAGCGCGCACCTGCCTCAGATCGAGTTACTTAAAAGACGCCGCACTGCGGCATTAAAGGACTCAGACATGTTTATCGGCACGTTATGTGGGAACCCGATGCTTGTAGCGTTTATCGGCGTTCTTTGAGCAGCCGCCGCGTCCTTCGACAGGACTCACGACGCGTTTCTGGACATTTCGACGGCGAAGGTCGTGCGATATCTCGGAGACATGCCCGATTGTTCTGGACGTGGGTGCCGACCTTCGAGTCAGTCTGAGCAGAGAGTTCAGAGTGAAGTCGGGAGTTTTCCCGCGGCAGAGTTTCCGGGCGATAGAGTGGCGAAGTCCTTGGACGAAGGTTCCAGGGCGAAGAGTTCAGTTCCGAGCGAGGCGTTGAGTGGGATCTCAGCGAAGAGAAGGGCGACGGCGGCGGCGGAGTGCGGCGATGGAGGACCACGAGGGGTGCTGCGGTGAGAGTTGCGCCAGAGGTGCGGCCCAGCGAGGTGTGTGGAACGAGTGACTGGGGAATAGACATTTCTTTAAGTGTAATTGATTATTTGCCATTTTAGAAGATTTTTGTAAGT
This sequence comes from Bacillus rossius redtenbacheri, assembly GCF_032445375.1. Classification (NCBI taxonomy): domain Eukaryota; kingdom Metazoa; phylum Arthropoda; class Insecta; order Phasmatodea; family Bacillidae; genus Bacillus; species Bacillus rossius. The sequence continues at coordinate 69,511,077 of NC_086334.1, forward strand.
GACAAGTAGTGGCAATAAATAAAACTGTGTTTGATAAAAATCTTTAATTGGGCTATCCTTTACGAACCCGCAGTAAATCGTAACATTTTGGTGTCAGAAGTGGGATAGCCCTAATAAAATAATTTGCAAGTAGTTAATAGTGACTAAAAAACAAATTAAAAAAATTAAATTAGATTGTCAGTATTAAAATTAGTGTTGGGAACCGTAGTTATTTTTGAGTTTTAGTGTTTAGTAGGGGTTTAGGTTAGCTCATAGGAGAAATTACAGAGGTGTTAGTCTTGTAGTGTATGTGGACAAGAAAGATGGCTGCCGACGACCTTAAGAATGTCATGGCATTCTTGGTCGAAATAAAGAATGAAATGAAGAGTAACAAGGAAGAACTGAAGAGGAAGCCAGGAAGAAATGAAGAATAAGATTGATAACAGTCAGGAGAAAATGGAAAATTGGCTGGACGAGATGAAGAGTGGCCAGGAAGAAATGAAAAATAAAATTGATAACTGCCAAGAGGAGATGAAGTATGCCATGAAAAATGAAATCGATATAATGAAGAGGGGTCAAGAGGATATGCGTGCTGAACTGGTGGCAGCTCAAGAAGAGATGAAGAGGGGACAAGAAGAAATAATAGCTGCTCAAGAAGAAATGAAAAAGAAGATCGACGAAACCAGCACCCAATTTGAAGGCGAGGTGCAATGTCTGAAGCAGAATTTAGCCGAACATGAAGAACTAGTGGCCCAACAATTAGCTCAGCTCGAGAAGACCACCGAACAGCGATTAGCAGCTGTAACCGAAGAGTGTCACCGACTGATTAAGGAGGCTACAGCTGCTTCGAACAAGAGGAGTTCCTCTGGGGACATCAAGCTAGAGAGTGCTGTCAACGGCCATTCAAAGTTCAACCCACCCACCTTCGATGGCCAAACCTCGTGGGCTGTCTACAGAAGACAGTTTGAGGCAGCTTCTGAGGTAAATGGCTGGGACGAGGAGGAGAAGGCTACAGCACTCATCCTGGCCCTGCGAGGACCTCCCCTCGAGCTGCTTCAGACCATACCAGTACCAGAGCAGAAGAACTATGCAGTACTGGTGGAAGCTCTCGAGCTAAGGTATGGCGACCGACACATGGGCGAGGTATACAGAACAGCCCTGAAGACACGTCAGCAGCGGCCCTCAGAAACATTCCAGGAATTCGAGGCTGACATTGAGCGTCTTGTGTACCTCGCTAATCCATAATGCACCAACAGAATTTCGACAACAGCTGGCAACCAGTGCATTTATAGACGGGCTCAGAGATGCAGAAGTACAGCAGACTCTTCGTTTGGCCCGGCACAAGAAGAGCTGTGATGCCTTGGTCCATGCCTTGGAAATTGAAGCAGCACACAGTGATTCAATAAACACCAGCATTAGGACAACGAGAACTGGACTGGAGCCATATACTGAAGGAAATGCCAGAAACAACACTAATGAAGGATATATCATCAGGGCATTGAAGAAGTTGCTAAATGATACTCCGGGTACCCAGGCCCGAAGAGTAGGATGCCCACGGTGCTTTGTCTGCCAAGAATTAGGACACATCCAGTGGGAATGCCCGACATGCAAGAAGACATCACAGAAAGAAGACAAGCAAGACGAACAGGGAAACGGGCAGTAGCTGGTGTGAGGGGGTGCACGCCAGCTCTACGGTAAATGGTAGCCCCTAGGGTTTTCCCAGTATCCTTACTTCACAGAGGTCAGGACAGTTTGTTGCTTAATGGATGGATCAATGGTAGACAGTGTTTACTCACTGTTGACACAGGGGCATCAGTGTCTATCATCCGCTCAGACCTTGTGAGTAGGGACAAACTGAAGAGAACACCCATTCCATACAGGCTTAAAACAGCCACTGGGGACACTGCACCAGTGCATGGATGGTTGGAATCGGAAGTAAGGATTGGGACTTGGACATTACCACAGATGTTTCTTGTTGCCGATATCACTGATGAAGTAATTCTAGGAATGGACATAATGAATCAGTATGGATTTGTTATTGACATGGAGGGACAGGTACTGCGTATAAAAGGGGAAGAGGTGGCTTTGTTTACCCCTGATCAATTGGAAGTTCCTGTAATGTAGGTAGTAGTTAGCGAATCGGTGTCAATTCCAGCAAACCATGAGCAGATTGTAGCTGCTAGAATAATGGGAGACCCAAGGGGCAACATGAGCTACCTGATTGAGCCGGATATGACTTTAGGGCTGGAGAAGCTCCTGATTGCTCGAAGCATTGCTAAGGTCGGTGAGATTGTACCAGTCAGGGTAGCCAACCTTGATTCGCGAACGAGGGTTCTGAAACAGGCAGACCCAATAGCTAGCTGTGAACCAGTCTCTTGGGTAGGCCTGTGTGAGTCTTCTTCACCTAGCATACATACCGAGCAGAGACTTAATCCTAATTTAGAATAGTTATTGGAGCGAAGCCAAGATAATCTGACAAGTGAAGAGATGGAAGAAGTTACTTCTTTCCTGTTGAGAAATCAATATGTTTTTTCCTTAGGGGACACTGACCTTGGAAGAACCAGCATCGTGTATCACCGCATTAACACTGGCAATACCGAACCAATCCGACAAGCACCACGGCGACTTCCTCTAGCGAAACAGGAAGAGGCAGAGAAGATGATTGCAATTATGATGGAGGGTGGTGTCATAGAGCCTTCTGCAAGTCCTTGGGCTTCCCCAGTCGTTCTGGTAGAGAAGAAGGATGGCCAACTGAGGTTCTGTGTGGATTACCGGAAGCTGAATGATGTTACCAAAAAGGACAGCTACCCCCTCCCATGTATCGATGACACACTTGACACACTCTCTGGCACCAGATGGTTCTCTATGCTGGACCTAAAGAGTGGTTACTGGCAAGTGGAGCTGCACCCCGAGGATAAAGAGAAGACTGCTTTCTCAACAGGAAGTGGGCTGTTTCAGTTTACTGTGTTACCATTCGGATTATGTAATGCACCCGCAACCTTTGAGATTGATGGAACTTGCGCTGCATGGCTTGACTTGGAAAACATGTCTAGTGTACCTGGACGACATTATTGTGGTGGGAAATACTGTAAATGAGCATTTAAAGAACCTCCAGGATGTATTCGACAGGCTTCGCCATGCACAGCTCAAGTTAAGTCCTAAGAAGTGCTACTTATTTCAACATGAGGTAACATTCCTCGGACATATTGTATCACAGGATGGGGTCCGAACAGACCCTGAGAATATCCGGTCTGTAAAGGAGTGGCCACGGCCTGAAAACAAGCATGATGTAAGGAGCTTCTTGGGTCTCTGTACCTACTATAGGAGGTTTGTACCTGGGTTCGCAGCCATTGCAAAGCCTCTGCATGAGCTGACCGAGGAAAGGAGGCAATTTCTGTGGACACCAACATGCGAGACTGCCTTTCAAGACCTCAAGAAAGCCATGTGTACAAGCCTTTTTCTCGCCTATCCCCATCAACATGGAGACTATATCCTTGACACAGATGCAAGTGGAAGGGGGTTGGGAGCTGTACTTTCCCAAGTCCAGGATGGGAATGAAAGAGTCATAGCATACTACAGTCAAGTTTTGTCTAAGCCTGAAAGTAACTATTGTGTCACAAGAAGAGAACTTCTGGCTGTAGTAAAGTCCTTCCGACATTTCCACAAATATCTGTATGGTAGGAGATTCCTTTTACGAACTGACCATGCTGCACTTAAGAGGCTGTTACAGTTCAAGAATCCAGAGGGACAACTTGCTAGGTGGATTGAACAGATATAGCAATATGATTGTAAGATTGAACACAGGAAGGGCCGAATTCATAGCAATGCCGATGCTCTTTCTCGAAGACCTTGCAAGGTAGACTGCAACCACTGCAAAAGAGCAGAGAAAAATGAGGGAATCGAAGATATTTGGCGAACTACTATACCAAATGGTGAAGACAAATGGGACAATGCCAGCTTGAAATCAGCTCAGCATCAAGACCCTGACCTGGGACCCATTATAAGCTGGATGGAAAAGGGTACTGGACGTCCATCATGGCAGGAGGTATCTAGTGACCGAATGGAAGTGAAGGCTTATTGGGCACAATGGGATTCTTTAAGGCTTGTGGATGGGCTGCTGATGAGGGCATGGGAAAGTCCAAATGGAAAAGTAGTTTAGATGCAACTATTACTTCCAAAGAGTCTAGTAGCAGAGGTGTTGAAAGAAATCCACGATGGTACTTCTGGTGGACACCTAGGAGTTAACAAAACTCTGGGTAAGACCCGCCTACGCTACTATTGGTTGAAATATCGCCAGGACGTGGAGGCATGGTGTAGAAAATGCGAAACATGCTCAGCTAGGAAAAGACCACAACATTGTATTCGCGGAAAAATCCAAGCCTATAATGTGGGAGCTCCATTTGAAAGGATAGCAATCGACATCGCTGGGCCATTCCCCAAGACTAAAGATGGTAACCGGTATATTCTGGTAGTGATGGATAACTTCAGTAAGTGGCCAGAGGCTTATGCACTTCCCAACCAGGAGGCTACCACCATTGCAGATACACTAGTCAACAACTTCATTTGTATATTTGGGGTACCAATGGAGCTTCACTCAGACCAAGGCCGCAACTTTGAGTCCACAGTGTTTCAGGAGGTGTGTCGGTTACTAGGCATAAATAAAACCAGGACTACAGCCCTACATCCTCAGTCGGATGGCATGGTGGAAAGGTTCAACCGAACTCTAGAGGAACGCCTTGCCAAGGTCGTGGCTGAACATAAGCAAGATTGGGATCAACATATTCATTTATTCCTGATGGCTTACAGGGCTGCCATTCATGACTCGACTGGGCAGACCCCTGCAAGTATTGTATTTGGACAGGAGTTAAGGCTACCCTGTGACATCAAGTTCGGTCATCCTCACCCAGAGTCGACCAGCACTACCGACTATGTCAATCGCTTGGAGGAACGAATGATATTTATACATGATGAAGCCCGTAGGAACCTCGGAATAGCGGCAAACCGAATGAAGACAAGGTACGACATGAAGGCTAACTCGGCAGGATACCACGAAGGCGATTTAGTGTGGCTGTATAACCCTCAGCGAAGGAAGGACAGGTGTCCTAAGCTTCAGACAGCATGGTAAGGCCCGTATGAAGTATTGAAACGGTTAAATGATGTGGTGGGGGCGACTGAATTTCGCCCCATCGGAAAGGCCGCCTTTCAGGTTTTTTCCTTGTACGCATACAGTTTGTATAATCCTGATGGGCTGCCTTTCCAGAGTTGGCTGTTCGCTCTGTTTTAAGCGAAAGAAAACCCTGAATTTCGCCCCATCGGAAAGGCCGCCTTTCAGGTTTTTCCTTGTACGCATACAGTTCGTAAAATCCTGATGGGCTGCCTTTCCAGAGTTGGCTGTTCGCTCTGTTTTAAGCGAAAGAAAACCCTGAATTTCGCCCCATCGGAAAGGCCGCCTTTCAGGTTTTTCCTTGTACGCATACAGTTCGTAAAATCCTGATGGGCTGCCTTTCCAGAGTTGGCTGTTCGCTCTGTTTTAAGCGAAAGAAAACCCTGAATTGTGCCCCATCGGAAAGGCCGCCTTTCAGGTTTTTTCTTTGTAAGCATACAGTTCGTAAAATCCTGATGGGCTGCCTTTCCAGAGTTGGCTGTTCGCTCTGTTTTAAGCGAAAGAAAACCCTGAATTTCGCCCCATCGGAAAGGCCGCCTTTCAGGTTTTTCCTTGTACGCATACAGTTCGTAAAATCCTGATGGGCTGCCTTTCCAGAGTTGGCTGTTCGCTCTGTTTTAAGCGAAAGAAAACCCTGAATTTCGCCCCATCGGAAAGGCCGCCTTTCAGGTTTTTCCTTGTACGCATACAGTTCGTAAAATCCTGATGGGCTGCCTTTCCAGAGTTGGCTGTTCGCTCTGTTTTAAGCGAAAGAAAACCCTGAATTGTGCCCCATCGGAAAGGCCGCCTTTCAGGTTTTTTTCTTGTACGCAATCAGCTCGTAAACTCCTGATGGGCTACTCAGACAGTTTATACTCTTTTTTTTATTCCAAGACAATTTTGAATTTTCCCCTATTGTTGAATGATCGGCGCAGATAAAACCCTTTTACGCTCAAAATGCAATCAATGTATGTCTATACAAATTAATATTCAACTTATGGTGTACGACAAAACGAACAATTTTAGTTTCCTTGTAATATTTTATTTAAACATTATAGTTATCTGCTGACTGATGTCTACCATCAGAAACAAAATCGATGCTTATACAATCGCCCAAGAGATCATAAAGCTATACGTGAAGGAAATGCAACGTAAATAAAATTATAATACAACTTATTGCTAGGTACTATTACAGAATAAGACCACGGGGCGTGAGGACATCCAGTGGGCATTACAGTGACTTGTACGGCCGTAGATGTACACACAGGCACAAGACAGCTTTGTTTTTGACATTCGGTGAGGGATAGTAGAGAGCTTTTATAAAGATTGCCGTGACAACTTGTCTATGTTCTTGCGGGTTTGTGGAAGTAGTGTTGCATTTAGTGGGATTTAAACTGTGTAACGCAGAAGGCCTACTGACCATAGTTTTAATCTACGTTTTTTGCACCCATGAATGTGAAGCCATGTAAAGTTAATGTAATAGAAAAAAGTTTAAAATAATCAAAATGAAAAAGTCTATGTGAAAGCGTCTGAGTGCCTGATTATGGCCAGTAATTATAACATACAAAATGAAGTGTACTCACCGATAAACTAAGCTCTAAGCTCTCTTTTTATGTGTATTATATATATATATATATATACACACACACACACACAAACACACACACACTCCACGGTACCAGGTTTTCGTAAAAGCTGCTGCGTGGACTACTGTAGCTGCTCCCATAACACCTTATATCATAGAAATCGTCAGACCAAGAGCAGATTTCGCAGCGGGTTTGACGATATAGCATGCTTTATTTTCTCCAGGAGGTGAACAGGGATGAAAAATGTTTACACCATTTTATTTTTAACTCCCTAACCTGTGCATATATGGTACTGCTATTTGGTTCAAAAAAATTGCTAAATTAAAGTACCTATATAATGGTATAGGATTTAGTAAATTATAAAAATAAAGGAGTGAAAAGGGGCGCAAACTGTCTTTGCAATTTCCTTAAAATCTCCCTCTAAATCCCCATAACTTGGGCAGAAATCGCTATGCTTTTTGGTTTCAAACATTGTTGATTTAAATACCTAAAAAAAAAGTATTTTCAGGATTTTTCGAAGTTAAAAATTTAAGGGGTAGAAAAGTGGTGAAAACTGTTTTCGCCATATACTTAATAGCTCCCTTATCTGAACAAATATACAAATATATTTATACTATTTGGTTTCAAATCACTGCTTACTTAAATACCTACAAACTAATTATTTATTTTTTAGACATTTGGAAATGTAGGGACTGAAATTGGGGTAAACCTGTTTTCGCAATAAACTGGACATATATCTTTATCCTCTCTGGTATAAATCTCAACTGGACATGTATCGTTTTTCCCTTAGTATATTAAACTCAGAGTAAAACATAGACTAAACAATTTTAATGCGGGTAAAGTCGCGTCAGGACAGCGTCAGGACCATTATAATAATGGCGAAAGTTTATATTTTTGTTATTCAATCACGCCTGAACAGGTTTGTATAATATTTGGCATAGAGAAACATTATGTCCAGGAATAGAACATACGCTATTTTTATCCCGAAAAATGGGTTTCTAAGGGAACTAATCAGACATGATCTTTGTTAAGGCTCTACTATACTTTTTGCTAGGTGATATGATATTGTGACCATACATAGGCCTACATAAATAATTTATGCAAAGTTCGTTTGCCTTCCGTTACATAAATGTACGTATATGTTCATCGTTTCTTATGGCCGTAGCAGGTAGTGTTAACATTTTTACAAGCTTTTATTTAACTTGCAATGTTTGTATGTATGTATGTCTGTGTGTTCGACACTAATCTTGGAAGCAGAATTAGAACCACTTCCCTATGTCCGATTAAGCTCAAATTTGGTGCACATATGTATCTTCGGTGACAATACAACAATATGGTACCATGAAGTTCTGATAATGAAGCCGGAAGATGGCCATAGTAATTTCTGAACTAAATAAGATAAACCCATCGAGTTTGGGCTCGATAGAATCGTTTTGAGGAGTATGTTTTTAAACCTCAAATCTACACTGAAATAAAACTTAGTTTGTAAAAACAAATTTGAAATATAGCAAATGAATTAGGCGCAATGATTAGGTTTATACTATCTCAACAATAAGCCAAATTGTTTTATTAATAACAAGAAAAACTAAACATCTATATTGTAGTGTTTACATAGAGAAATAATATACACCAAATTTTAGAGTACCACAGGGCAAAAAACACAAAATCTGCTTTCTGTAAAAAAGTTGAAGGTCAAGATGCGAAAGTGGAAGACGTTCATCTACCTTAAGAACTTCAGAGGCTCAGCGGCATATTGGCGTACTGCATTAAACGAACTGTTGGCACAAATTCAGTGTCTAGGACCGCAGACTTACTTTTTGACATTCAGTTGCAATGACATCAATTGGCTAGATATGTTAAAAGCTCTCCTCATCGTCGTTGGACAACCTATGGAATATCCAGATGATTTGGATATGGTAACAACACAGCGGTTAATTGAACAGTATCCCGTAATTGTTCGCAGACATTTCATGTATCGCCACAACGCCCTTATGAAATTTATGTTAAGCAAACATACAATTTTAAATGGTCGTATTAAATATTTCTGGCGGAGAATCGAATTTCATAACCGCGGAAGCCCCCATATTCACAAGGTAGTTTGGGTGTTCACATTATTCAACCTAAATCTGTGCAATTCCCGATAAATTTTTGTCACGGCACTGCAGAACGAAATTATGAATTATATTACGCTAGGCTTGCGCAGTACACAAAATGCAAGGTAGCACTGTCGACCACGCCGTCGTGTACCTACTAAGGTTCAAAGCTCTTCGCAGCTGGTCAAGCCATATGTGGCCCTAAGTAGAGTAAATTCGTAAGAAGGTCTACTTATTGATGAATTAGACTGCACCAAAATTGACTGACAAACAAACAGTCAATATCGACGCTCTAAATGAAATGAACAGCTTAAGAAACATTTCGATATTTACAATGATAAATAAAAATTATGAAATAAATTAATTCTAAAAAAAATAAAAAAAAACTTTTATTTAAATGCTCTAAAAACAAGAAAATAAATTAAATTGATTCAAAATCATCTTTTTATAACATTACACAACACCACTATTTTTATGAAACTAGCGACGGGTCGCCCCCACAAGACCGTAGCGACACTAGACCGTACGCTACCTACCTGGCCAATGGTAGTGGGGGGGCGGGTCATGCGGGTGGGGGAAGGCTTTCCTCAAGCCAGTTAGCCAGTCATTTAGCTGTTCCTTCAACACGCCTGCGTTCACAGTCCTGACAGAACAACCACGCAAGTCAAAGTTTATGTTTTTAATGAAATTATTGATAGTTTATTATAATTTTTAATTAACTGTTGAAACGCATTTGTTTAGTCACTTAAGCTAATAGTTTAATTAAAGGTTACGGTAAGTGATGGTTTTTTAATATATCGAAATGCGATATAATTTTTATAGCTTAATAGCCCATGAATTTTAGTGTTCTACCTGAAAAAAAATAATGCAGTTTAGAAATTTGGCACAGATGTTCCTTTGGGTGTTAAAAATTGATCCTAAAAAGTCCCCATCTCTCAGATGCTGGCTTCATACATTTTTAAGGCAATAAGGGCGTAAGTGCCGAAATATGCATATCACGACTGTTGCGTGAAAAAAACTCATTCTAATATATCAAAATTTGGTCAAAATTTTAAAGTTAAGGGCCCTTAGTCCTTAATCATTCGTTTTTATTACTTTATACATGGCAAAAATTATCTTATAACCTAATTTATACTCAACTAATGGAAGTAAAATATATCACTGCTCTATACAATCACCAGTTACATCAAATTCACCACTGATAGGCAAAAAGATACCTATATAAAAAATTTTCCGTTATTTTATTAGCTTTAAATCGGTTGGTCAAACATGTATATGCGATAATAATTGACTGACGTATTAAGGATTACAATGAACTACTGTACAACAATGGGTTTTTGAGAAATTTAGGTCAATATTGACTATAGCATATTACCTGAAAAAAAAAAATGTAGTCTTGAAATTTGGCACAGATGCTCCTTTGGGTATTAAAAATTGATCCTAAAAAGTCCCTATCTCTCAGATGCCGACTTCATACTTTTTTAAGGCAATAAGGGTGTAAGTGCCGAAATATGCATGTCACGACTGTTGCGCGAAAAATTTTCATTCAGTTGTATCGTAACTTGTATAAGATGTGAAGTAAAAGGCACTTAGTTATTTAACATCCATTATTGTTGCATAATACACAGCAAAAATAAGAAACCTAATCTAAAATCAATTAATGGAACTAAAAAATAAAAAAATAACCAGTCCATTAAAGTCCTCTTCATCAGAACGATCATTGATAAACAACATTAGTGCATGTTGCCCCACGACATTTGGTGCACATAATACCACACTGCAATCCACACTTCATCCGCACACACTCGCATTTGTGGCTGCATTCACTTTTACAGTTACATGATATCAAATTCAGGAGCTGTTCTGGAGCTGTAGGAAGGGATGTTGTTATAGGAACAAGTGTGCCACTCACACTTTTCCATCCCCACTCAACAGGATCTAATGAATGGCCCAGCCACTCTTGCACCTGTAGGTAAACCCGAAGAGAATGCTGTTCACATGCGGCACTGGTTGGTGGAAGAGAGGCTAGCTGTAAAGAAGCACTAACAGGCATCTTTGCTATCTTGCAGGTATAAATATATACACTCATTTCATCCAAAGTGGAATACTTATCATGTCCCTGATACATTGCAATTGCAAACTTTTCTCCAGCTGCAATAACTATCTTCTTGTCCGCATGTGGACATGTAAAAACATGTACTGTTCTCCGAATGGAAACATCGTTCTTGATGATGTTCCATGCTTGCTTCTTTCCCTTACCGAAGAAAGCACTGGTTGTATCTGATCCGGTCATAGCAAAGATCTTAAAAAGGTGTGAGGTAACCAATGAGAGCATTAGTGTAGACTGCAAAGTAGTTATCGATGGAGGATACCTCTTGCATGTACTTTTGTGGCCAAGACCTACTACATTTGGTCAAATATGTGAGGTTTATGTTACATTCGTCCAAAAACATTTTTCTGTGACAGCAACTGTAGTGTTTGATGGTTATGACAAGTTAACCACTAAAGAGGAAGAGCGAAGGCGGCGTTCTGCAGGAAGGTCTTCCACCGATATTTCAATAGCTGCTAACAATGTTGTTACATCGACGCAAATGGACTTTCTGAGGAATGGCCATAACAAAAATGGGCTTATCAAATTATTAGTAACTTATTTTCTAACTTCAGGTCATCACGCAATTCAGTGCTCAGGAGATGCTGATACCACTATAGCAGCTATTGCTCTGCAGCCAAACGCCGGAAAACTGCAGTTTGACTACTAGTGCCTCGATTACAAAGAACAAGAATGAGATATTAAAATCCCTTAGCATGGGCCAATTGTTGTGTGTATAACTAAATCTTGTTTATATGGTGCTTCAATAATACATGCGTCTATCATCAATATAAGTTTATTTCTATTTACAACCATTAACAGCATCATTTCTTTACATACGAATCTTTACAATTTGGGTATAACCTATATATATATCTCTCTTTATATGCTGTGCATTTACTAAGTACGAATGTTGTACATATTTGATTTACTTTTACGGCACAAGATAATAGTAACTGCTCTTTAATGTCTTCCTTTACAACAAGCATAAGATAAACTATGTCCGCCTATGTGTAGAACCAATGCTATATGCATATTGCCTTATGAAACGTTCCCAACGTACATAGGGATTGGTTTACAGTGTTCTTGTAAATATATAAGCGTATATTTTACCTACACCGGCTATACGCTAACGTCTGAGTAATAACGAAATAGCAAGCTAAATTAAATAGTGCTGGCGCACAACACGCAGTTGTAGAGAACCGAACTAACAATATAAATTGCATACAAATAATGGCGGGCCCAACACTCAGCGATCGCAGTCACTATTACCAGCATTTACTTTGCAAAATGTTATGCCGCGGATTTACGGTTTCAAGATCTACGTAACACGAATCTAGGTTCATGACGGTCAGAACGTAATCGGGCAGCATGACGACGCTGAGTGTAGACGTAACTCGTTAGCGATAACCGGCGGACTGTCCCCTTAGACCTACTGGGCAGACAGCAACTATAGAGAGCTGAGAGCCCGCTTAAATACTCTAAACAGAACTAAAATCACAGATGTCGCTAGTGTTGAATCTAGAGGGAAAAAAGGGGAAGGATGAGAGGCGGTGGAGGGGGAACAAGACACCTAGAGTGGGAGTAGGGGAAATGAAAGGAGGTGGCGCTGCATCGCGACTGACGGCGACTGAGCGCAGCTACTGCTGCAATCTCCCCTCCCTTAAGACCGCGCCTATCTGATAGTCCGCCTTGGTAATTTCAACTTGCAGTAAAACCATCCTCTTCATACCAATCATCATATACCGGTAGGTCCACTCATGGACACAACTATAACACTGTTACGTCAATGTACTCATACATAGTGCGTAGACATTACAAAATAACAAGCACAAGGAACGCTTCTTGCAACAGGGCTCTGGCTGGTGGCAGACAGTCCTGCGTGTCCCGCTCTTGAGGCCTCAAAGAGCCGGACACTGCAATGGGCCGCCGATGGTTATGCAGCCATCCTATACGAAGTAGCGCCAGGATATGCGCCCGGTCGTCCTCTGGGAGCCTAATCACGTAGCTCGTCCTCGGCGAGCACGCAGAGCTGAGGCGTAGACTCCTTAGGCGGTCTCGATCAGACAGGGGTCGGGGAGGGGAAGCGACGAGAAGAGCCTCGCTAGGACGTCTCCTTGCGAGGTCGGCATGGGGCCGTCGATGCAGATGCAATCAGCAGATGCAGCGGGGGGGGGGGGGGGGGTAGAGGGAAGGAAGGAGAGGCGCGCCCAGCTGTAAAAAGAATGGAAGCGACAAACACCGAACACACATAAAACACGAACACTCCTACAGTGGGGACAATCAACGAATAAATAAATTATAAATCTCACACCTTATAGCCTATAATATGTTGATATATATATATAAACTAATTACAAAAAGTCTTAACTCACAAAAGGTTTTACTTGACTAACATGGCACTTTTTATATTTATTTTTAAATTTACAAGAGCGTAGCAATAATGTGTTGGTGCCAAGTATCCTATCGACCACAAAGGGTCCATCGTACAATGGTAATAATTTCGAACTAACTTGGGCAGCTAAGTTGGGTAAGCGATATGAGCGACATAAAACAAGCTCACCAACCTTATAATTAGCCACTGTTCTGTTTTTGTTATAGACCTCGGCTACTGTACTGCGTGCCCGTTTCAGATTACATTCAACAGAATTTAAAATTTTATCAAGCTGTTGGGCTGTGAGACTGGAGTCAATGGCAGGCAGGCCCCACTGATTTAGTAAAGGATGAATTAAATCTCGACCCAAAAATGGAAGACATGGGGGGAAGCCAGTGGAAGAGTGATGGGCGGAATTTAAACCAACATTAATAAAGGCGATATTAGCGTCCCACATGGTCCGATCATCCCTGTAAAATGATATGAGGATGCTCTTTAAGACTTTATTTACTCGCTCCACCATATTCCCTTGGGGAAAATATGGTGAGCTAAACACGGGTTTTACCGACCACTCAAAAAGCGCATTTTTGTATATTATAGACTGGAAGTATGGAGCATTATCAGAGACTATGATATTTGGAGGTCCAAATATTTTAAAAACCTGCTCAGACAGAACCTTAACTATTGTTTCGGCTTTCATATTTCTCATTGGAGACAAAATTACAAATTTTGTAAATATATCTATAATGACCAACAAACATATGTTACCCTTTTTTGATCGTGTTAGGGGTCCATAAATGTCAATATGTATGGTATGCCAAGGGGCAACTGGCGGGTCTGCCGCATACAAGCCCACATTAGCATTACGTGGTGGTTTTGATACTTGACAATCTATGCAAGAACGTACGAATGTACGGACGTCATCGCGTAAATCCGGCCAAAATAGATATTTACAAATACGTTGATATGTTTTCTCAATGCCCAAATGACAACCTATGACCGACGAGTGAAAGTATGTAAGAACCATGGGACGTAAAACGCTAGGCACAACTGCTCGTCGTAATTTACCATTTATTCCTGTATAGTACAGTATACCTCGCTCTACAATGTACGGAATTGGTTTCTTTAACTTCAACTCTTTTACAATTTCACAACACGATAGGTCTTGTTGTTGACATTGTTTTATATTAAAATAGGATTCTGGAATAAATTTGAAGGCCAGTGCGTGTTCTGTTTGTAATTGATTGTCAATGTCGTTCTGTTCAAACTCATCCGGGTTGTACATGCGGGAGAGTGAGTCAGCTATCAAATTTTCCTTACCGGGCACGTGATGTATAACAAATCTAAAACGTGAAAGACGTAAAATCCACCTACCTAATTTTCCCAGCTGGTGTGGATGATTAAATAACCAGCTCAATGCTTGGTTATCTGTGTACAGATCAAATTCACGTGAATCTAAATAGCTCTCAAATTTTTCTACGGCAAACAAACAGGCAAGAGCCTCCTTTTCGTATACACCCAGTCGGCGTTCGGATTCAGATAGGCAACGACTAGCATACGCTATAGGGCGGATTGTTTTTCCTTCTTTGTGTCCGAGTACGGCGCCCAGGGCCAAACTAGACGCATCAACCTGTACAGCAAATCTGTCTTCAAAATTAGGAAGAATAAGAATTGGGGGTGTGGTCATTGCTCTCTTTAAGTTTTGAAAAGCCTTTTCCTGATCTGGCCCCCAATTAAAAACTACATCCTTTTTACGAAGTACGTTCAGGGGGGCGCATTTTGTAGCAAAATCTTCAATAAAACGTGAATAATATCCTATCATGCCCAGAAATCGCTGTACCCCTTTTAGATTAATAGGTCGAGGAAATTGAACAACTGCAGCTATTTTTTCTGGATCAATTGTAAGTCGCCCCTGGGAAAGTTGGTAACCTAAGAATTTTACTGAGTTTTTACAAAATTCAAATTTTTCCGGATTAACTGTTAAGTGGGCTTTTCTTAAGCATTCCAAAACCTCTTTAACATGACTTATGTGTTCTTGCAAGGATTGACTATAAATAATAATATCGTCTATGTAATTAAATACGTATTTATACTTAAGGTCGGACAAAATATGATCTAAAATTCGGCACATGGCCTGGCTACCAAAGGTGACTCCCATCGGGATCCTGTTAAACTCATAATGGCCGAATGGCGTGGAAAAGGCAGTGAATTTACGACAATCTGGATGTAATAAACATTGATGAAAACTGTTATTCAAATCTATAACAGAAAAATATTTTGCCTTTCCTAAATGTTGCAGAGCGGACTCCACAGTGGGCAGGGGATACACGTCCTGATAAGCTATTTTTTTATTCAAAGGAATATAATTATGAGCTAGCCGCCAGCTTACGCCGTCTTTCTTATGAACAAGAAAGGTAGGCGTACTAAAGTCCGAAGTCGAGGGCGCTATAACTCCTGCAGCTAACAGTTTATCCACAATCTGTCGCATTGCTTGCAATTTAGGCGGAGATGCCTGATAAGGTTTACTATACACTGGCGTTTCGTCACGTAAATAGAATTTATAGGGAAGAATATCACATTTACCAATTTTCTTAGTTATGGTGTCTGCAAATTGTGACTTTAAAGATCGTAAGGTTTGTTCACGCGTAGACTCATTCACATCGCTACCAGCTACGACAATGTTACTGCATACGTCGTAACGTAAGGGAATCTTAACGTTAGGAGCAAAGTCAAACCGTAATTCGTGGTTACCCAAATCTACAACACTACGTGACTGACCTAAAAAATCTAAACCAATAATAAACTCAGGGGAAATTCCCGCCACTATGGCAAACTTCCACGACCATGAGAAATGTTTGATTTTAAAGTGCAGTATTACAGATTGTTCAGAGGGAACACAACTACCATTTGCCACACACAGCTTTATAGATTCACTAACAAATGATGAGGCAGAAAATAATTTAGGAAATTTGAGCTGAAGGCTCTTTACAAAATGCTCACTCATTATAGATCGTGTGGCTCCAGTATCCACCAGTGCCGGATAGAACCTATCTTTTATCTGTATGGGCATGAAATGTAGAAAATTTCTGTAAGAGGATTTCACCAAAAAACGACGGTAACGCCCTCTTTTACGTCCCGTCACTTGTAGTTTTCCGGGCAATTCGCACGATAGTGACCCTTTCCCTGGCATCTAAAACACTTACGCTCTTGCGCCTCAACACGCGGCCCTTTACACTTAAATGCTATGTGGCCAAATTTACTACAATTAGCGCATCGTAGGTGAGTATTTTGCGTGTCGCCCTGTAGTTGCTGGGCAGTGCGGGCGATGTGAAGCGGCCGCGACGGTGTCTGTTCACCCGGATCACTTACACAAGGCGGAGTTACCTTGTGAGGCCCCTGTTGGGTGGTCATATGATACATACGTGGACGAGGTGTTTTAGTGCCTGTAATCTTTTGGCTTTGCGCACCTTGAAATTGCAGTTGATTATATTTATAATTACTGCTTGACTGCTGCGGAAGAACCGCAGGCTGCTTATATCCTGCTGTAAGTGTATCTGGAACGAGCCGCGTATTATCGGACATATGCCCGTGTAACCCTGTGCCGTGTAAACCTGTCTGTTTACTAAAAGTTGCTTCATACTTTGACACCGCAGCTAATCGAGCGTCCACATCCGTAGCCCAACTACGTAAATCATCCACGTCTTTGGGTGCTGACAGCATGCTAGCCATGCTAATGACGTGGGGTGCCACATTCCCTAACATTAAAGAAATTAGTTCGTTGTCACCAGTGTCCAATTATAATACCGATGCGTATGATAGAACACTATCAACGAATTGGGACACGCTCTCATCGGGTCGTTGTAATCGCAGAACGTAACTACGTTTACATGAATCCAACACATGGGGTGGGCATACAGCACGTATAACAGAGGTCTTAAAGGCCTGGTATTCCACGCCTTGAATAATTGCCTCTGTCAATCTATTGACATACACCCCTGCGCATTTAGTTAGAAGCCCCTTCATAAGGGAGGCGGAAGGGACTAATTTAAGTTTACTCAGGCGATCAGCCTCTAAAAAAAATTTCAATACTACCCCAGGGTCGGAACTATCAAGGGTTGGTAGTGCCTTAAGCACTGAAAAATAAAGTTTTTGGGAGAATGAGTCTGGAGGTACACTTACATTAGCGGCTGCCTGCCCGCCCACTGCTCCAGCTCCGTCGCCCTCACTGGGTTCAGCCACAGACTCACACAAATGACGCACCAGACGTGCGCGTAAGACTGCGACGGTCTCACTGGAATCTGCAGGTAGGTTGTTTTCTTCACAATATTGGACGAGGTCGGCTCGGTGCAGTTGGTAGACCCAACCGACCCCGACCGAAGACGCAGTCGAAGCCATGGAAACAAACATACAAAAAACAACAATTTAGCTGCCGCTTAAGCAGAGTACCGCAGCCAAACGCCGGAAAACTGCAGTTTGACTACTAGTGCCTCGATTACAAAGAACAAGAATGAGATATTAAAATCCCTTAGCATGGGCCAATTGTTGTGTGTATAACTAAATCTTGTTTATATGGTGCTTCAATAATACATGCGTCTATCATCAATATAAGTTTATTTCTATTTACAACCATTAACAGCATCATTTCTTTACATACGAATCTTTACAATTTGGGTATAACCTATATATATATCTCTCTTTATATGCTGTGCATTTACTAAGTACGAATGTTGTACATATTTGATTTACTTTTACGACACAAGATAATAGTAACTGCTCTTTAATGTCTTCCTTTACAACAAGCATAAGATAAACTATGTCCGCCTATGTGTAGAACCAATGCTATATGCATATTGCCTTATGAAACGTTCCCAACGTACATAGGGATTGGTTTACAGTGTTCTCGTAAATATATAAGCGTATATTTTACCTACACCGGCTATACGCTAACGTCTGAGTAATAACGAAATAGCAAGCTAAATTAAATAGTGCTGGCGCACAACACGCAGTTGTAGAGAACCGAACTAACAATATAAATTGCATACAAATAATGGCGGGCCCAACACTCAGCGATCGCAGTCACTATTACCAGCATTTACTTTGCAAAATGTTATGCCGCGGATTTACGGTTTCAAGATCTACGTAACACGAATCTAGGTTCATGACGGTCAGAACGTAATCGGGCAGCATGACGACGCTGAGTGTAGACGTAACTCGTTAGCGATAACCGGCGGACTGTCCCCTTAGACCTACTGGACAGACAGCAACTATAGAGAGCTGAGAGCCCGCTTAAATACTCTAAACAGAACTAAAATCACAGATGTCGCTAGTGTTGAATCTAGAGGGAAAAAAGGGGAAGGATGAGAGGCGGTGGAGGGGGAACAAGACACCTAGAGTGGGAGTAGGGGAAATGAAAGGAGGTGGCGCTGCATCGCGACTGACGGCGACTGAGCGCAGCTACTGCTGCAGCTCTTCAGTATTCAACAAGCTGTTGTGTAAAAGTAATAGCTACTGATACAGACATCCTTGCGATGTTGACTGCGAGGTTAGAAGATGCACACATTGAAATTGTCCATCCACCCTCAAGCAAGACAACAGGAAAGATTTACAGTATATCAGCTATTCAGCAGGACATTGGTGAAATGAAAAACTATGTTTTGTTTTGTCAAGTTATGTCAAGTTACGATACAACTGAATTAATATTTTTCGCACAGCAGTCGTGATATGCAGATTTCGACACTTACGCCCTCATTTCCTTAAAAAAGTATGAAGCCGGCATCTGAGAGATGGGGAATTTTTAGGATCAATTTTTAACACCCAAAGGAACGTCTGTGCCAAATTTAAAACCTGCATTATTTTTATTTCTGGTAAAATGCTATAGTCAATATTAACCTAAATTGCTCAAAAACCCATTGTTGTGCAGTAGTTCCTTGTAATCCCTAATATGTCAGTCAATTATTATCGCATAGGGTAGAGTGGGGGAATTCCGATCACTTAAGCAAGATTGTCCATATTATGACAATTTGTTACGGAATGGAGGTGTAAAACAGAATATATATTCTCCTATATTATGACTTGACTTGTGGGTATTAGAAATAAAGAAATTGTTATTGGTTTGGGAAAATTTTTTTTTTAATAAGTCATATGTTTGGTCGGAATTACCCCGACGTTTGGGTAATTCCGATCATTTATATTCACCAATATATTTAAATTATTTTGGACATATGGCTGTCACTTAACTAATACTTAAAGCACAAATAAATGCATAGCACACTACAAGCAAATGAATTAAAATATTTTGTGTGAAAAAAAAAATGTTCAGACAAAATAAAAATTATGTAAATTATAGCTGATAAAATCAACTCTTAAGTGATTGGTATTTATGACTTCCAATAGTCACAAATATAATTGTCTGGTGTATCAAAACCAGTGCACTCTGCATGAGCCCACTCTGAACACGAAGTGCACCTATACCAAAGTTCATTGTCATGTCCTTCATCTCCACAAAGAATGCAAAAGTCTTTGGCATTGCTTATTGTTGGTTCTATGTCATCACAAGGATCAGCAACTGCATCATCTTCTGAGGAACTAACTGGAAGTATCTTTTTATGACTGTTTCTTTTTTGGCCGGGAATCTGGGCCTAATTCTCCATGAAGTCCTTTCTTCTTTCTTATTCGAACTTTTTTTTGCAACAGCCCTTTTTGCCCTAGCATCTTCAAGACATTTATTTTGCGGAGTTGAAGTTAGGATCTGAGAATGCAATTTTTTCTTCTAGGCCTTGTCTTTGACTCTATTGCGACCCGAGAAATTATTTTTGGCACTGGAGCCACATCATGGAAAGAACACGAAGGACCAGCACAACTGGAATGTGTAAAATCCATATTGGGCGAGACAATTCTGTTCCCAGTAGTTGAACTTGAAATAAAATGAGAAGTGACAGTGGTAACATTTTCAATTCCTCCTTCTATGATAGACCTATCCACTCTTGCAGGTTACTGGGAAAGAATTCCTCTTCAGAAAAAATATCTGGATCTAGAGGGAAAATTTCAGTTTTCCGAAAACCATTGACTGCCTTCTCAATTGTTGCTACCTTCATAAACGCAATGTTAAAGAGTCCTGAAAGTTCATCTGGACTGAGTTTTTCGTGGGGATGATTTACCATCCATCTTCTGCATGCTTCGTGGTAGGCCTTCTTCAGCGGTGCATAGAAAGCAACATCCAAAGGCTGCATTCAATGGGATGTTTGTGGAGGCAGAGACAGCATGATTATTCCATTGTGATGACAAAATTCATATGACTCGTGAGATATGTGGCTGGAATGGCTGTCCAGAACAAGCAATACTGGATTGTTAGGATCTGGTTTACATAAGGCACTGAAATGTTTTAGCCATGCTAAAAATAGTTCCTCGTTTATCCAGCCTGACTTCGAACACTGATACAAAGAACCTGGGGGACCATCTGTGATTTCGGCACTTACGCCCTTATTGCCTTAAAAAAGTATGAAGCCGGCATCTGAGAGACGGGGACTTTTTAGGATCAATTTTTAACACCCAAAGGAACGTCTGTGCCAAATTTCAAACTTTTTTTTTTTTTTTTTTTTTTTTTTTTTTTAGGTTTGCTCGATTTTTCCCCTAAAATGCCTGGGCTGTAAGTTTTAAACATTATAATATGGGTGGTAAATAAACCTACACATGTGTGGATCTCATTTACTATTCACTGTTATTTAGAATGCGTTTCTATATTAACTTGCGGTAAATTATACTATCTTGTTTTTACTTGTAAAATTAACTCTGTTTATTTTTGCACCTTACATAATATATCTTTGAAACTTGTAACTTAAGTTACTTTGCCCATACGTTTATTTCAATCAGTTTTCGTGTATTTTATAAAATGTAGAAGTAACTTTCAAATACATCTTTCATTGTGTGAAAAACGCTAGGCGTTAGTTATTCGCGCGACAATTTTTCACCCAGTGTAGGCCGACTTGTTTACTTGGAAAGGAGGGCTCCCTCCCCGGCAGACTTCTCTCTCCTGCCCTGGGGGTGCCGCACAGCTAGTACGACTTTCATGCTCCATATTATGTCTGTTGTACTTTTTAACAGATTAAAGCGGCCATTCACGTTAGTTTATACAGTTTACATTTATTTTTGATAAATGTTTCGTTGGGTGCATGGTTACACGATTTGTTGATTAAGTTCTGTAAAGTTACAATTACGCCTAACAAAAGCTGTATGTAAAAATTTGTTAGAGACTTGACAATGACTGTTATTGTTGTTATTATTATTAGGTACGTATATAGTCTTAATAACAGCTTCAAATTATTATTGTTATGATTATGTATATCGTCATAATAACAGCTTCATATTCTAATGTTAAATGCATAATTATTTTAAAAAAAAAATATTTTTGTAACAAACATTCTACAGGCGTAGGTAGTTTCGAAGTAACTATTCTTCTGGAAATATTTTTGAAACTTCTATAAAATCCTAGAGCATTTTAAGAACTTAATGTAGCTGACATAAATACCTATCTGTTCGCCAATCTTCAAAAAGGATTGGTGTAACATATTCTCATATTACATGAAGCGAAAATATTTTGAATGTTTTTAACTTAATGTCTTAAAGATATTCATAATATGTCTACTAAGGTAGTCATTAAATTATTTTTGATTTTCAAACACTGTTTTTTATATCTTACACTAATGTCATATAATTTTTTTTCGGACAAAGGTTTAAGATAATCTTAAGATTGTTATTAATAAATTCCAACGAAATTGATACTAAAAAATTTACTTTCTTTTTAAATTTCGAACCCTGTTTTTATGTTAATAGTTAGTTTCATCAAATATTATTTAAACCAATTGTTTTAGATAAAACTTAGGAATTTTTACAATAAATTATATTTAATTTGATAGTAAAAGTATTTAAAAAAAGTAATGTATTTTTGTTTTTCTACCCTTGTTATTTCCAGCCCTTGAAGTATTGGTTTGTATTATCAAAAATTGTTTCAAACTAAAGTTTTAAGTAACATTATATGATTAACAAACAATTTGAACGGATTTGAAAGTGCACCACTAAGGGAGTTATGATTTTTTTTATTCTGCCCCTTATTTTTTTAACCCCTTGTAGCAATAGTACTTCCAATCAATTTTATTGTTTCAGACAAAGGTTTTTGATAAAAATTATAAGGTTTACCAACAACTTGAAGAATGTTATATTGTAACTAATGAGAGTTATGAGTTTTTTTTAATTCTACCCCTTATTTTTTCAACCCCTTGCAGTAATGGATGTTCCGATCGAAAATTGTTTAGACAAAAGTTTTAGATAAAAATTATATGATTGATACACAATTCGTACGAATTCTATGTTGTACCTACGAAGGAAGTTATGATTTTTGCCACCAACCCTTGTTTTTTCAACCCCTTGAAGTTGTGGTTGGTCGTATAAAAATTTATTTCAGATGAAAGATGTACTGAATACTTTAAGGTTTCACGATAAAGGGATTTATGAGTGTACATGGTACATTATGATTTTTTTTTAATTCAACACCTTTATTTTTTCCACCCCCTGCAACAATGGTTCGACATATAAAAAATAATTTCAGACAAAAGTTTTAGATAAAAATTATAAAATTTACTAACAATTATAACGATTTTGATGGTGTACTTACTGAGGGAGTTATGAAATATATATATTTCTTAATTTTTATCGTTATTTTATTTACTACATTACTGCAATGGTTCGTCTAATCAAAAATTGTTCCAGACAAAAGTTTATATAGAAATTATAAGAAAAATACATAATTAGTACAAATTTGATGCCTTACCTACGAACACAGTTATGATTTTTTTTGTCCGCCAACCCTTGTTTTTTCAACCCCTTGGAGATACCGTCGGTCGTATCAAAAACTTATTCAGAGAAAATATTTCGGCATTACTCCTAAGAATTTTAATAAATTCAAAGGATGTGATATTTTCCATATTGCGTGATTTAGAACGATTTTTCTGTTTTTGAAAAAACCTTCCCCATTTCTACCCCTTTCTTCGGATATTGCTCATTAACGAACTGGATCGAGATTTTCCACATTTAGATTTTCTATATTAGTTTGGAATTGATTTGAGAAAAATTAGGACAGTTATCGCGTCCACAAGAAAGTGATATATATACACATATGTATAAATATACAAGCTTTTGAGTTGACGATGGTTTTGGGGTCTATGGACCATGAAACGAAAAAATATGTAAAAAAAATTCCGGAAGTCGCACCTTCGTAACGGCTACAATAGGTAGTACCTATTTCTTTGAAATCTACCTAAAATACGTAGGTATTAAAATTCTTCTATGCTAATGCACAAAGCTGTTTCGAATTGCTGGCTCCCTTGAGTCACGCGAGACAATTCATATGCTCCTGGGGTTCTCCTGAAACAGTAAAATCTGCAGCTGTGTACATCAATTTAATTTTACCAAAAGAAATGCATTTACCAGTGGTGATTGTACTTTGTTTCTAATTTTATTTTTGGTCAATGTTACTGCAGAAAATATTCTTTCAGTTGCTGCGTATGAATGAGGCAAGCATAGCATGGCTTTAATGAACACTGTTATAGAAGGGAACATTTGGTCTCCTACAGCATTTTTCATTCCAAAAACTGTATTCCAAAAATCCATTATATTTCTTCTCTACTGTAACTTATAGGTAGCTATATTGTGTGTAGGTGTTGACACTGCATTAATAATTCAATTATTAACTTAATTTGATTGTTAGGTAAAAAGTGTAGGACTATATGTATGTACAAATCCTTATTTTACTTAAAAAACACAATAAACATTTATTCAACACAACACAGTACACTATAATGACACAAGGATTTCCAACAATAAAATATTATAATTTTTTTTCCTAAATTTATATATTAAAATTATTATTTATATGAATATAATATCACGGATGAGTCAGAAGTAGATGATGTACACCCAGGACAATACGTTGAGCACTATTAGATAGAACTCCAGTCAACAATACAATATATGAAAACAAACAGGAAATCGATTAGGAAATATTCACAACATAAAATTAGTGTTATAAATTAAATTAATCATATATCATTTCCAGAGGTAAATACAATTTTTGGGTTATGTCAAGTGGCTTTAACTTGGTTTGTTCAAATTTCTATTACAGATGTTGTTGACAGCTTTTAAACATGAATGCATGTAGTTAATTGGCATTTAGACTGAGCATAAATAATAACAATCAAACGAAATAGTATGGAAAGAAAATAAATAAATAGTACTTAAAATAAAATCTGTGTGGGTCATTGTTACCGCACACCATAAATTCGTCGTCTTTCTTCAGTGCTTCAACAGTCTTTAATAAACGCCATTCCCTATCCAGGTTATCGAAATATTTTTCTTCAATAACATTAAGAAAACATTTGGCAAGTGGCATTATACTGTGATTGTCATCTGATTTATACTTTTCTGGACTCAGCAAGGCTAAACCTTTTAGAACAGAGTCATTAAAATTTATTTGTTTTAAAACTTGGCTCCAAAATACAACATAGAAGGCCAAACAATTAACTTTCAATAGTGTTAACCTACATCACTTGGTCTAACTATGCTCTTATCTAATCCCATCAAAAAGAGCTTCCACTCTCGCTCCTAGATAAACTTTGCTTATGTCTAAAACTGGCCGTTGTCAGCTGTATTTTCTTTTTCAATTGGATTATTTGAAACATATTGATGTTTCATGTAAGATTTCATTGTCAGTTTCATTTTTTCTCCCACCGATGAAACCAGAACATGAAAACGATATTAGTACATTGATAATCTAAATTTAAATTAATTATTACTGTCGACAGAATAAAAGCCAGGAACAAAAAATATGACTTAATTAATGCCGAACGACCGAATTGAGTTCCTGACCTGACTCGTCGTCGTCAACTGAAAAATTAGATTCCCTTCCACTCCTGTGTGTGTTTGAATAACACTTAATAATAAAACAATTTAGTGTAAACATAATATTATATTCAAGGCAAAAAACTCGAAAAAGTACTAGCTGGGGACACCCTGATTGTGTCTGAGAGTTGGCGTACTTATGTTGTTCTTCTCCTGGTCACGTTCCCTTTCCCCTCTAGCTACCGGCCAATGGCAGCGAGGGGGCGGGGCTAGCAGTGATTCTGACACACTTTTCTCTGATACGGTCTAATGACCATACGGTCAAGCGGTGTCGCCCCACTAGCGACCTTCCCCCACCCTGCTTCGGGTACTGTTGTGTATAGCCTTTTGTAACAAAAAATTAATTAACTGATAATAAATACCACATTAAAATCAGTTGCATTTTTCAGAAGAAGTAAGCGGAAATAAAAACAAACGCGTACAGCGACACTGTTTTATAGATATTATATAGAGATAAAAGCTTCCTTGAGTAGATACACAAGAATAAATGGTAAATACACCTACACTACATAATTAAATCACTACACCCGTGCGAAGCAGGGCAGGATATCTAGTAATTCCACAAAAAACGTTTCAGTAACAGTAAGTAGTAGGTTACTGACGAACAGTAGGTAGTAGGTTACTGAGAGTAACAGTAGGTAAGAAGCAACTTCTGCTGCTGCCCTGAAGATGGAGGCTGCAACGCACTCCGAAACGTCAGAAAGAACTTCCATTGTGACGCGGCTAGAACCCAGAAGACAAGAACATTTATTAAAATGTTTCTAGTTGATTTGATTACTTAATGTATATAAGTAAATTCTTGCTTATTGCCATAATGTTCCTGATTTGTTATGAAGTCGCTTGAAGTCTCGATTATCAGTGACTCCGACATCTTATCATGTTTATCATCGGCCAAACATTATTACATTTGCAAGAGGAATTACCTCACAAAATGTGCCAGCCAATTTCAAACTTACCATACATAGTTTATCAAATACAGACACAAATGCAGACTTATTAGTACCTATAAATAAACACATGATCTTTATACAAGCATTCATTTTTCAATTATTGTTTTTATACATTCTAGATAAAATGGCTTCTTACATTAAGTACTGGTTGAAATACACTCAGCCGAGTTAACACTGATATTGCAATTATCTTTTATTTAAATGTAAATACGAATAATGTTAAAGGAATATATCGCACATATCTATCGAATATTGGATTATTTCATATATACAATTTTGAGACTGAATCTCTCCCCACACAGTGCTGAAATAGCAAGTTAGAACACATCAAACGTATACTTAGTGCAAAATGAAACCTTTCTTACAAGCAGAAACACTTTCCCAAAATGTACATGTTAATAATTTATGCAAAACTTGATACAACGATTTTATCTTTAGTGAAATTCTATCACATGCAATGTAGTAAGCACATAACTAATAAGTTACACTATCGCACTGAAAATGTATGTATGTAGTTAAGAACTGAACAATGCATAAAATGACATACCCAAAAACAATACAGCTATATCATGCGTTTGTACTAAAGAATCAAATGCAAACGTCTTGTAAAGTTCAGGTGAGTGTAACATGTGGTATATTTATAATGACTTACATGAGACGATTTCATTATGAATAGTGATAAATCATATTCAAAAACACAAATTTCTTCTTGTCTTCTTTGATTCGGGTTCATCATTGTTGGCAATAGCTTGTACACTTTTATTTCTTCTGGAATTTGATGGTTTCTTGACACTAAGTTTGTGTTGTCTTGCAGCAAATTCGTTCATAGCCTTCCTTTGTAATATAGTCAGGATCTCGTATGGGCAACGACCGCGGTCGTCGCGGGTCTACAAGTTCTGGCAGCATACAGTTTAAGTAAAACTTTGTCAATTGCTGATCCATTTGATCCTTCCAGAACAGATAATCTCTGTCAATACGTGTGGTTTTAATTCCATTTGGAGTCCAGAGCCCGAAGATGCAGTAATTACGCCTTGTCACATGAAGTTGCCCTTGAACTTGATAGAAAAAATGGTGATTCTTATTAATGTCTGTAACAGTTTTTTTTGTCTCGAGATATGTTCCAAAATGTGCATTTCCTTTTAAGAATTAACTCATCAGGACTTAGAACTTCTGGCTTTACTCCAGAAGATGGACATTTTACTTCCACGATACGATCTCTTTCAATCAGTCCATCTGGGCTGGCCCCTAGAAATTGTATTTCTTCATCAACAAACAGTCCACATGCCTTTACTTGTACATCACAAGTCTCTTCCAGCTTTTTCACTACCTCTTTTTCGTGATCTCTAACCCATATCATAGCATCTGTATCGAAATCCTCATACAACAATGTAGCCACCAATTTTTGGCATGAAGTATGTGGTTTACGCCTACAAATAGTGCCAAAATTAGAAGCTGTCAACAATTTTCTCCTAGTTTATTTCCACAGGCCGCACTCCCTTTGTAAAAGGGTACCATTCTGCAGTTTCTAACGCTCTTCAAATGTAGAGGGTAAGGATTTAAAAAATCCTTCCTTAGCTAGGTTGTAACCTTCGTAAGTCATGTCTGGTTTTTGAGATTGGGGACTTTCAAAGGGAAACCTTGAGGATTTAGAGCTGTAGGTGGTAATCTTGCGCACATACTGGGTTATTAACATTTTGAGATTACAAGTGAATATAATGTCATATGTTGAGCGGACATAGGACTGAATTGTATATTTAGTTGTGAAGCCCTTTCATAGCAAACATTATATAAAAGCTATATTCAAGTTAAAATCTCTTAAATATGCTTTTATGGTATTAAAATGACATTAATTTGTGTAGCATAGGGTAGTAACATGTTATTATTATTGGTGACTGTAAGATATGGATGGACGCTGTGATAGTGTGAGTATGCGGAATTCCCCCGACCTCATATAAATATTTACTACACCTTCACGGTTGTACTGAAATAAGCTAAATGAGTATAGTTTCAGGTACATTGCGTATATATTACATTGATTTATAAGTTCTTTATTTATATTTAGCTCTCCGACTATTCCACGTTTTCCTTGTTTTTCTCGATGATGGACACAATGATTCAGCCACCTTGAAATAATTTTTTCTGTGTTTTGTTTTCAGATAGAATTCCTGAATAACTTTTCATTGAAAACCAAATTTTTTAACAGCCATTTGCTCTGATTTTTGTAATGACTCCCAACATAGATATTGGTGGAAAGTGTGTCTCATATTGTACATGTACACATGAGCATGTGTGTGTTCCCTATCTCTCTCTAAAGCTATCAAGTGTACATAATGGGAGTGCGTCGTTTGCCCTACAGGCGTTTGCCCTAAACGCATTTTCAAAGCATATTCTCGCAGTCCTCATTCCAAACAGGCGTTTGCCCTAAAAGCGTTTGCCCTAAAGGCGTTTGTCCTAAAGTCGTTTGCCCTACAGGTGTTTGCCCTACAGGCGTTTGCCCTACAGGCGTTTGCCCTAAAGGCGTTTGCACAAAATGTTTGATAATCACATTCGGACCAAGCTCCGGCATTTGCCCTAAAGGCGTTTGCCCTAAAATAAGTTTTTCGACAGTCGTTTGCCCTACAGGCGTTTGCCCTACAGGCGTTTGCCCTACAGGCGTTTGCCCTAAAAGTTTGCGAATTTTCAATAATCCGAAAATAAATGCTTGCCGGCGTTTGCCCTACAGTCGTTTGCCCTAAAGGCATTTGCCCTAAAGTCGTTTGCCCTACAGGAGTTTGTCCTACAAACCTTTTCGAAGATAGATGTCCTTACGTTTGTCGCCCCTGTTGACAAATATTGGAACCATTCTCCAAATGAGTACAAAGTACAAAATTCAAAAATTAGATGGCAGCACATACGGTTTGCTTTCCCAAAGTTGAAGTCTAAGAATGCAGCTGGTAATTGAACCTTACAACAGATGGTGCGCCAATCTCAGTGACTGGATTGTATTTTTTAAATCATTTTTTAACACAGAGGTTTTTTATGTAATTTGTTCCATGGTGGGGGGGGGGGGGGGGAGTGTTAACTAGCGAACAAATTAACTTAATTTAATATTGCTGCTATATATAAAAACAAGCGTTAACGAAAGTAGCTTACAAAATTTTATTATCCTTGCCTGCTGGAATTTTCACTTAAAGTTGTCCTAAAAAACGATGACCCTAAAATAATTTAAGGCAGAGGATTATGCATATGCATTTATAAAAACATTTTTAGTGTTTAAAAGTTACTGTTAAAATAGCCTCCGAGACCTTCATGCCTATTTTCAATTTTTATATAATATGTGCCTAACTGAATCTGTCGTTTTATTAATATGTTTGTAGAATGCGGTGAAAATACTTCCATCGAGAGAGTGCATATTTTGCTAATTCGCCCAGATCATCTATAGCTTAACCCCTAATAAGTTTTATGGGAACAAGTGAAGTAGGTATAATAAAAGACTGATTTAATGTGTGACAGCCAATGAAATGTACAACTTTTCAAAATGCATTTAATCATATCATCCATATTGCCACAATATTTGAATGAATGTCATAGGTATGAGTGTAAACTAGGAACGATTTTGATATGTCGTGGAATGTACAATAATGAATTACGTAAAAGTATAATACACAAAGAAAGATCATTAAATATAACTCTGTTTCATATGCTAATGAATCAGCATATTCGCAAAAAAAAAGTGCAATTTTAGTTAACATATTTTCAAAACAATTAAACAAACAGAATTTACTGGAAAATATGTTATTCATAACTTAGTAGGAGCAAGTGACGTCTATTCACCATCACCTATGTTTAATAAATAAATACGTTATTTGTTATTTTTGTTTTGTCTCATTGCTATGTACATGCTGTGCTGAAAGACTATTACTTCTAGATTTCAATGACAGTTTTTCTTGAGCGCGCGGTGTATGCCATGTATACGTGTCGTCTTTGAAATCGTACAAATGACTTGTAGTTTTTATTAGTTTAGTTTCATATTTTGACATGGTTAATGAATCAAAACAAAACATCAATTTGTATACAACCTCAGTACACATAACATGGTAATTGTATGGTTTCTCAGCCGTATTTATAGTTATATGCGATTACGTAATGGAAAAGGTGTTTTCGTGTATGCTGCTGAAAGAATTCACTCCTTAAAATTTTATTTATGTGCTATGTGATAAATGCCCCATTGTGATACTTATGTAGGCCCTACCCAGCAGCCTAGTATCGTGAGCTGGGGCGGTTTAGCATTGAGCTTGAAACCATTGTCAACAAATCCCACTCGCAGAAAGCAGTTTTTATTTCGTTCTTATTCATGGACACTATTACTAAAATTATTTATTACCGCGAATTGTAATTTTTTTATAAGTATACATAAAGGTTTTTAATTTTTTAATAAGACATTTTTTTGTGACAGATATCTCAAAGAAAACAAAACCAGTAATTCGGTAGAATTCTATACGAGCCTCGTTGCCAAATTTAATGGACGCAAAATAATAAATTACCTACACATAGACACAGCGTAAATGTTACATGGCAGGACAAGATTCAAGAAAGGTTTAGCTTGGGAGAAGAGTCCTTTGAAAAAAATGTCAGGTAGGAGCCCTGGTTCATACACAAGAAAGTCATTCGTAAAAAGATTCGACACTGCACAACTCGGCGTAAACTGGCTTACCAAGAAGATAGTCGGATGAAACTAAAACGGCGTGAACTCCAACCGACTAAACCAAATGTTAACTATGGATCCTCATCAGGGCAAGCTACGGATGTACAAGGGTGTGATCTTCCTGAAAATGAACTATTAAGTAAGTGTGAACATTACATCGCGTCACTGCAAGTCACTTTGGAAGAAGGAAGGAATATTGTGTAACAAACAAATATGCATACAATCCCGCAAGGAAAGTCGTTCTGTGTGCGGTGGACTAAAGTCACATTATTATTATTGAGAAATACCATTACATATCTTCATTATTTTATTTTGGGAATATAAGTGGAATCCACTATGGGAATATGGGAAATATTAAGGATAAATTCAGGGTTTTCTTTCGCTTAAAACAGAGCGAACAGCCAACTCTGGAAAGGCAGCCCATCAGGATATTACGAACTGTATGCGTACAAAGAAAAACCTGAAAGGCGGCCTTTCCGATGGGGCACAATTCAGGGTTTTCTTTCGCTTAAAAGAAAGCGAACAGCCAACTCTGGAAAGGCAGCCAATCAGGATTTTACGAACTGTATGCGTACAAAGAAAAAACCTGAAAGGCGGCCTTTCCGATGGGGCACAATTCAGGGTTTTCTTTCGCTTAAAACAGAGCGAACAGCCAACTCTGGAAAGGCAGCCCATCAGGATTTTACGAACTGTATGCGTACAAGGAAAAACCTGAAAGGCGGCCTTTCCGATGGGGCGAAATTCAGGGTTTTCTTTCGCTTAAAACAGAGCGAACAGCCAACTCTGGAAAGGCAGCCCATCAGGATTTTACGAACTGTATGCGTACAAAGAAAAAACCTGAAAGGCGGCCTTTCCGATGGGGCACAATTCAGGGTTTTCTTTCGCTTAAAACAGAGCGAACAGCCAACTCTGGAAAGGCAGCCCATCAGGATTTTACGAACTGTATGCGTACAAGGAAAAACCTGAAAGGCGGCCTTTCCGATGGGGCGAAATTCAGGGTTTTCTTTCGCTTAAAACAGAGCGAACAGCCAACTCTGGAAAGGCAGCCCATCAGGATTATACAAACTGTATGCGTACAAGGAAAAAACCTGAAAGGCGGCCTTTTCGATGGGGCGAAATTCAGTGCCCACAACGATCTAAGGAAAACTAAAAATTTCTGAAAGGGAGCCTTTCCGATGGGGCACAATTCAGGGTTTTCTTTCGCTTAAAACAAGGCGAACAGCCAACTCTGGAAAGGCTGCCCATCAGGATTTTACGGACTGTATGTGTACAAGGAAAAAACCTGAAAGGCGGCCTTTCCGATGGGGCACAATTTAGGGTTTTCTTTCGCTTAAAACAAGGCGAACAGCCAACTCTGGAAAGGCAGCCCATCAGGATTTTACGGACTGTATGCGTACAAGGAAAAAACCTGAAAGGCGGCCTTTCCGATGGGGCACAATTCAGGGTTTTCTTTCGCTTAAAGCAAAGCGAACAGCCAACTCTGGAAAGGCAGCCTATCAGGATTTAAATAATTGTGTGTGTGCTCGAAAAAATCTGAAAGGCACCCTTTCCAATGGGGCGCAATTAAGCGTCCCCATGTGGTGTACCGTATCCAGAGGGGGGAAAAGAGGACGAATGAAAGTAGTGCATCTAGACCGATTGAAGGGATATGCGGGAAGAAATGAATTACCTGTTCGGGACGAACAGGTTTAAGGAGGGGGCAATGTTACGATCGCGCTTGGCTGCAGTGCTTGGTGTCGCCACACTCGTTTGGCCTGTCTGCGCCCCCTTTCACCCGCATCCTCTCCCTGGTATCTCGTGTCATACTATCTCGCGACATCCTGACCTTTGCAGCGCGCACCTGCCTCAGATCGAGTTACTTAAAAGACGCCGCACTGCGGCATAAAATGACTCAGACATGTTTATCGGCGCATTTTGTGGGAACCCGATGCTTGTTGCATTTATCGGCGTTCTTTGAGCAGCCGCCGCGTCCTTCGACAGGACTCACGACGCGTTTCTGGACATTTCGACGGCGAAGGTCGCGCGATATCTCGGAGACATGCCCGATTGTTCTGGACGGGAACCCAAGGGCTATATAAGGAGGTGGGGCCGACCTTCGAGTCAGTCTGAGCAGAGAGTTCAGAGTGAAGTCGGGAGATTTCTCGCGGCAGAGTTTCCGGGCGATAGAGTGGCGAAGTCCTTGGACGAAGGTTCCAGGGCGAAGAGTTCAGTTCCGAGCGAGGCGTTGAGTGGGATCTCAGCGAAGAGAAGTGCGACGGCGGCGGCGGAGTGCGGCGATGGAGGACCACGAGGGGTGCTGCGGTGAGAGTTGCGCCAGAGGTGCGGCCCAGCGAGGTGTGTGGAACGAGTGACTGGGGAATAGACCTTTCTTTAAGTGTAATTGATTATTTGCCATTTTAGAAGATTTTTGTAAGTGACAAGTAGTGGCAATAAATAAAACTGTGTGTGATAAAAATCTTTAATTGGGCTATCCTTTACGAACCCGCAGTAAATCGTAACAATATATTCAAAATTAAGTTTGATACATCTTTAGCAATAAGCATAATTATTAAATTACAAGTTAAGGTAAATATTCAGCTGTTTAAATGTAAGTCAAATCGTGTATTTTAAGTGCAATTGAGAATTTATGGAGATGATTCAAAGATGCTCATTGGTTACTTAGTCATG
This sequence comes from Bacillus rossius redtenbacheri, assembly GCF_032445375.1. NCBI lineage: Eukaryota > Metazoa > Arthropoda > Insecta > Phasmatodea > Bacillidae > Bacillus > Bacillus rossius. The sequence continues at coordinate 69,544,591 of NC_086334.1, forward strand.
TAATTCATTACTGCTTCGATTGTATTTTTTTTAGTTAAATTTGTCAAAATCCATTTTTGATTGTGGAAATGTTCGATTGGAATGAGGTTTCTAGTTATAGATACGACATGAATAAGACGTTTTGATTGTAAGTTCCTGATATTTAAATCATCAACGTGTGAATATATATTGAGATAGTCTACTTCAGTGTGGACATGTCTCTCAAACTAGATGACTTCATTATTTATAAATGTGAAAATAATACGAGTAAATATGTATGTTGTTACGTGTGTGATGTGAATTGTGTGATAATATGTATGTATGTATGTATGTATGTATGTATGTATGTATGTATATATAAATATATATACACACACACACATATATATCGCTATTTTGTCAACTCCTGGGTGACCCACATCGGAAGTGACTCATTCTGAATCTGCAGACATTTTCTGCTGCTTGTCTCATCTGGACATCCCTGCACATCTTCCCACAGCTTAGACCCGGTCTGAAAGCTGGAGGGGGGAGGGAAACGAAACGGCGTGACCTTGAGAATACTCGGACAAAGAAGGAGACATTGTTGGGGTGGGGGAGGAGGGGGTTGTAAAAAAAAACGAGGAATGGCGTTTCTTGTGTGAGGCGAAAGTATCCAGTGTTTCCTTGAAACTAATTGAATTAAGACTTGTTTGGGCGCGCCGGGTTGGCACCACTGCCGGGGGTGGGGGGGTGGGGGGGGGGGGGGGGGGGAGGGGCCACCAGACATCTGGCAGACGGCAAGGTTGCCAGCAGTGGCGCAGTTAGACCTCAGCTCGCACAGGCGGGCGGGGTTACGTGACCCACCAATCAGAGAAGACAACTGTCAACCAGGGACGTGCAAACCATTAGCGATAAAAAAAATTATTAAATCGATGAGAAACCAACTTAACTCTTATATTTTGAAGCGACTAGTAATTCAGCGATGTCAATAGAGCAATTACGTGAATGTATAAGAGATAAAATAGAAAATCGTTTGTTCGGCAGCTTCCGGTTGTTATTGAAACAAAATAATATTTTAACATCTAAATCAACATCAAGTAGAAAATAAGTATAAGAATAAACTTTTCCTCTTCCTTAGGTGAGGTTATCAACTGCTAACCAACAGTCATTATTGTATGCCGGGGAGGGGGGGAACTAATGAATATTAAAACGAAGTATATACTGATAACAGACCAGACAGCATTTGGTACACGTTTATCTTCCTGCCATTGAAACAAACAACTGAAGAAAGTAACCCCACCGCCGGCGCCGAGAGGCCACAGAGCATGTTCGCGAGTGTCGCGAGTGTCGCGAGTGTCGCAGAGTGTCGCGAGTGTCGCAGAGTGTCGCGAGTGTCGCGAGTGTCGCAAAGTGTCGCGAGTGTCGCAGAGTGTCGCAGAGTGTCGCGAGTGTCGCAGAGTGTCGCGAGTGTCGCAGAGTGTCGCAGAGTGTCGCAGAGTGTCGCAGAGTATCGCAGAGTGTCGCAGAGTGTCGCGAGTGTCGCAGAGTGTCGCGAGTGTCGCCAGTGTCGCGAGTGTCGCAGAGTGTCGCAGAGTGTCGCGAGTGTCGCAGAGTGTCGCGAGTGTCGCAGAGTGTCGCGAGTGTCGCAGAGTGTCGCAGAGTGTCGCGAGTGTCGCAGAGTGTCGCGAGTGTCGCAGAGTGTCGCGAGTGTCGCGAGTGTCGCAGAGTGTCGCAGAGTGTCGCGAGTGTCGCAGAGTGTCGCGAGTGTCGCAGAGTGTCGCGAGTGTCGCGAGTGTCGCAGAGTGTCGCAGAGTGTCGCGAGTGTCGCAGAGTGTCGCGAGTGTCGCAGAGTGTCGCAGAGTGTCGCGAGTGTCGCAGAGTGTCGCAGAGTGTCGCGAGTGTCGCAGAGTGTCGCAGAGTGTCGCAGAGTGGGAGGCGCTCATCCAGCAGCTGAGAGCATCCTGCAGGCAGCGCTCGGGGCTGCGCACAGTAGTGACTATATCTTAGTGGAATAAGGAATCAAGTGCCTCCAGACCTATTAATTCAAGAAAGAGCAAAAGTCGCGATATTGAAGATGAACAAGGAATATCCTGCCTCAAAACATCGCAGAATTCACTCAGAAAATACTGTAATCTGGCAAGAAAGGTGGCGAAACTCAAACAAGGGAAGGCATACATACAACATATTCCCCTCAATAGAAGAACGAATGAAATACTCATGGATAAGCACTGATCACTACACTTCTCAATTCCTAACAGGACACGGGAATTTTAAATATAAATTAAATACTTTTAACTTAGTGGAAAGTCCTATGTGCCCTGTATGCATGGAAGAAGATACAGTAGAGCATGTTCTAAATGCTTGCATTAAAATAGAAGACATACGAGACAAGTACACAAGGAAGATGGCCATATGCAGATATTAAGGACATCAATCGAATTGTAAGAAACAAGAAGACTTATGAAATATGGAGGAGTTACACTTTTGAAGCATCCAAGAGACTAGAACGTTTCGACAGCTGGATGCATGACCAATCCCTGATGGAAGACATGCTTCCCGACACGGAATAACTAACTACAGAAAATAAAATAACTCTTCGAATTTCCTACACAAGTTTCTTTGGCTGTTCTTCTTGTGTATGTGTAATCGAACAGCCGGATATTGAATAAGATAACTAAAATGAAAAGAACTAATTAAGGTAAAGAGAACAAGAAATATACACCAGATCTCTCTCTGTAAACGAGAATAAGAATTATGACAAAACTATTCCCCGGAAAATTGTATAAGCAAGGTAAAAAGAAATGAATTATTATATAATATAAACTGTATTATATTATATAATATATATATATATATATTTATGTGTGTTAATAATATAATCTGTGTGCAATAAATATAAATAAACTACTCTTGCAAACCTTATAAAAAAGGATTATATCCAGAGTAGTCTTTAAGCAAATATATATAACCTACAATATAAATATTCTCTATAAAGCTACAAGATAATCTGTCTTGGCAAACCCACCCAGGTCTAGAGGCCAGCCCCTGCCCCAGAGGCCCCCGAAGAAACACCATTCGGGGCACAAAAACGGTAAAGGCCGGGCGCAAGGTCAGGTGACGGATCAGCCAGGTACTAAGGCGCCACCCAACTCCACCCCTCCCCCCAGTGATTCCAAGAAAGTCGCGCAACAACAAGCCAGACCGTTGCAGACAGACTCACCAACAGAATTGCCAACTGCTTCACCGCAGCTAAAACCCGCGGAGAATCCAGCGATGGGCGCGAGTGACTTTCTGAAGCTCGTGGGCCAATCGGATGCCATTGCACAGAACCCTAACCTGGCACACGTCCTGGAACCAATGTGCATTTTAATGGCTATTTGGTGTAATCCGTCGTAGTCAATAGAGGACAAAATAAAAGCCACCACGGGCTTCGTGACAGCATTAGCGGCCAGCTTTAATGCCGCACACCCTTAATTTAGGTTCTGCCATTAATACTACCCCCGTAGACAGTAGATTAAGTACCATCCTTTACTGGAATGCACGAGGAATTAGAAATAAAATAATCGAATTTACCGATCATTTAATTAAACATAATATTAGAATAGCGGCGATAAACGAAACACACTTAATTCCAACAGATCGTCTAACTATCTTAAATTACACTATTTATAGGCGCGACCGCGATACCAGAAGTGGAGGGGTTGCCCTACTAATCCACAGAAGTATACAACATAGTGAATTTCATTTACCTGAATTTAATAAATTAGAAGCTGTTGCAATTACTTTTAAAGTCAATAAACAACAAATAGTGCTTATTTCGATGTATGCACCACCGGGGAGGTCACTAACTGAAAACGAGCTGGACATCTTATATGGCTCAGCTCCCACATTTCTAGCAGTCGGCGATATTAATGCCAAGCATAAAGACTGGAACTGTCGGAGCAATACAGCCAATGGCCTACTGCTGCAAAGACACGAGTCTAACAAAAATTATCAAGTACATGCTCCCTCAGAGCCCACTCATGATAGCGGAGTACTAAGGCACAACCCCGATATTTTAGATATTGCATTAAATAAGAGAGTTCAAACGGGATTCGAACTCAGAGTTTTTCACGAAATGTCGTCTGACCACTTTCCAGTACATCTACTATTCGATGACGTGGACACTGACATCAGTCCTCCGAAAAAAATTAAAGACTACAAGAAAGCTGACTGGAGAGGCTTTCAGACGTATTTAGTCGATAATTTGCCTGCAGCCGATGCTACTAACTTCGAAACGAAAGATAACATCGAATCAGCAGTCACTGAACTTACAGTTAAAATTCAAACTGCAATTAACTCGTGCATCCCAGAAAAGGTGGTTAGATTTAAGCAAGATGTACTGCCGGTGTATATTAGGGATTTAATTTCTCAGAAAAATAGATTAAGGCGCGAATATACTCGACGTAGGCAGCGCGACATTAAAGCGAGAATTAATGAATTACAGAAAATAATTTCCGATGAAATAACTCTATGGAGGAGCAGCCAATGGGAGACGAAAGTCTCTCAGCTACAGGTGCAAGATGGTAGCACCTGGAGTATGACAAAGCGATTCCTTCATAAGATAGATAAAATACCTCCGCTACAAACTCGCACTGGGTTCGCTTTTACACCGACATACAAGGCACAAGCCTTCGCGAATACCCTTTAATTAGCCTTTCAACCTAATATCGAACCCTGTGACCCGCAATTTAATGCCGGAATATACAGAGACCTTACAATTAAACTTAATCAGCCTTTAACTCCAAAACCTTACTTAACTCAATCTCAGGAAGTTAAACAGGCTATCAGGCGTATGAAACCACGTAAGGCACCGGGAAACGATGGCATTCAGGCAGTAGTCCTTAAGAAACTGCCCGACGAAATTTTGGAATACCTAGCTCAATTAACAAATGGAATACTTAAACTACAGTATTTTCCATTGCAGTGGAAAGAAGCGAATGTGATAGTTTTTCATAAATCCGGAAAAGATAAGACACTGCCCCAAAATTATAGGCCCATTAGTCTGCTAAGTACATTGTCAAAAGTAGCCGAATGCATAATTCTGCAGCGACTAAATGCTCACATTAAAGAAAATAACGTACTGCCGGACGAACAATTTGGTTTTCGCAGCGCGCATTCAACAACGCATCAACTGGTCCGTTTGACAGAACAAATAATAACTGCGTTCAATCAGAATAGCTATAATCTCGCAGCGTTTTTGGACATAGAAAAAGCCTTTGATAGAGTACTTCATGAAGGCTTAATTTATAAATTATATAAAACTGGCTTCCCCGATTGTTATATTAAATTACTGGCCTCGTATTTAGAAAATCGATCGTTTAGAGTCACGATAGAAGGAGCACAGTCCGATTTAAAAATAATTAAAGCAGGAGTCCCACAAGGCAGCAGTTTGGGGCCGGTTTTATTCAATATTTATATCCATGATATGCCTAAGCCCGCACACCGATCAGTTCAGTTTGGCTGCTACGCGGACGATACGGTATTGTTTAGCAGATCTAGTATTCTAGAACTAGCAGCAGACAGATTGCAAACCGCGTTAAATTCAATAGAACAGTGGTGCACAAAATGGCGAATTAAGGTAAACCCTACTAAATCAGAAGCTATAGTTTTTACGCGTAAACATCTCCCGCCACTCGAAGATAGACCACGACTAACACTTTTCAATGAGCAAATTCCTCACAAAAATGTTGTTAAATATTTAGGCGTGCACATGGATAGGAAACTACTATGGCGCGATCACATAGAAGCGAAAAGAAAAACAGCTTTCACTAGGCTCATGGCCCTCTACCCCGTCATGAGCAGACGTTTAGGTAGCTCTGTTAAAAACGGAATAATAATTTATAACGCACTAATAAAACCAATAATCACGTATGCAAATCCGGTGTGGGCAACAGCAGCGGAATCTCACTTAATCAAGCTACAGAGAATTCAGAATAAGAGTATTCGTATTGAGACAGATGCGCCTGTGTATTGCCCCGTAAGGGCTATGCACAGAGAGCTCAAACTCGAACTTTTAAAACATTATTATTTCCGAACTGCGCAAAAATTCTATGATAAATGTGCCATAAGCAGAAACCCATATATTTCATCACTGGGCGAACAAGATCCAGAGTTGCATGGAAAATATAAAATGCCAAATTCAATCTTGGCTCACAGACCTCCGTAGTGTGCTGTGGCTGGCTGAGCGATCGGCCAATCAGTCTCCCGCGAGTTGAAACTTAAATTATAGACATTAATGAATAATTAGCTAATTCAAAATGGTCCGAAGCACGCAGGTGTAGGTTCGGCTCCCGGGAGCTCACTGCCTGTGCTGTTAGGGCTGACTCCCTATGCACGATGGGCATGGCCCGCCTGGCAGGCTTCACCTCCAGTGCCGGTTGTGTTTCTGAAAGACATGGGATTTTGAATTGCAAGCTTGTAACAATACCAAAATGCGAATAGGTCTTGACTTAATTCACCTGTAACTTTATACACCGACAGTTCCTCTATATTTAACTAGTAGTATAGTAGTAGATATTAGAGATTTGTAAATTAGTAATAAGTCCTAGATACTTAGTAATAGTCATCAAAAATATATATTTCTAAAATAATAATAAAAAATCTAAAAAAAAATAAAAAAAAATATTTTTAGTTCTTATTTTAGTTTTATCTTAAGCACTGCACGTCCATCCCTGAGTTGGGTGTTTGCATATTTCGTAACGAAATGCCTAGTTTGTAAGTTATTTAGCTTTTTTCTGTTTTAGTTTCTTAGTTTTTTAGGTGCTGACTGGCGGCGGAGTGAGTGGTCAGTGCAACCACTCACCACCAGGGGCGCTTGCGTCCCTGGTCACTAAATCCAGTACTGGACAACTGGAAAAGCGGACCACGAGTCCAAGTGCCCAACCCCCGCATGGTAGACTCTTTTCTACTCTGTCCAACACTTCATCCAGACCATCCTCTGTCTCCTGTAAATTCCTACACGTAATGCATGCCAATTTGCATCCCGCATGAATGTGCCCAGGGTTTTCCCTGTGTCTATGCAGGTTTTACCTGGGCCCAACCTATCTCTAGTTATAGTCTAGATTTAAGAGTGAGGGGAGTTAGTCATGGCGCCAATCGCTGCCATGGCTGGCCAATCCCCTCCTAGCACATGATGCATGCGACCCTCTCCCTGCATGGCTAATCCCAGCATGACTAGGCGCAGTAGCGGCCGGTGATGTTAAATTATGGGTGTTCACACACTCATACATACACACATGCTAACACATATGCACTCGTAAAAAAAAAGACCTCCTACCTTACTGCGTTCTTGAAGCCTGTTTTGGTGTCAGATTATCTGTGTTGGTGCGGCACCGTAGCAGTTACTTACTGCTTATCTTGGAGTCGTGAAAGATATATTTCGTTTATTACACAAACTCATGTCTGTAATTGTAGCCCGAATTAACACTACGAAGCTTATTGAGCAGACTAGTTGTTTTTTAAGAGATTTTAAATTGTAATTCAAAATGGTAGATCGCTGATCAAGCCTCACATAAATAATAAAAAATTATGTTTGATGTTCTTGATTTTTCAAATTTGTGGCTGGGTTTGAGCTTATCAAAGTGTTGCGCCTGAAAGCAATGTGAAGCTAAAAAATATGATTTTACAAACTTTAATGCTACAAAGTTATTGCACCATTATTTATTTGTAAAAAAAAAAAATCCATTCTGCTGTTATTCAGCTGAGCAAACTTGTTGATGACTCTAAAGGTGGGTCTACACTATATAACAAAAACATGTTATATTTGTAACATGTTATATAACAAGTTACACAACTTGTTTCATTAAATGTTACATAACAAGTTAAATAATAAGTTATATAACAAGTAATACAACTTGTTTCATAACATGTTACATGTTTTTAAACATGCATACAAGTGTGGATAAACGGCCAACATGTTATACAACAAGTTATTTAACTTCCTTTGATCTTTACCGACACTGCATGGGAAACATATAACTTGTTTTATAACACTTATTTTGTTATAAAACATGGTGTTATATAACAATTTTCTTCATGTTTTCATAACAAGTTATATAACTTTGTTGTATAACTTGTAATATAATTTTCATTCTTTTCATTTTGTAACATGTTGTATAACTTTGTAATATAACATTTTATAACTTGTTTTGTTATACAGTGTAGACCCACCTTATGATTAAAATCATGCATGCTATTTATTAGTCTTTTTTCTATTGGCAACATTGCTAAAGCAGTAAGTCTTTCTTCTGACATAGTGTTCCTAAATTTTTAATTGTTAACTTTTCCTTGTAGTAAGTTTTCTGTTCTCTAAAATTGTTTGTACGGAATTCATTATGGTGATTTTTAAAAATTGTACATGTTTGCTATACGCTTCAAATAACGCAGTCACATTTTCACAGTTAAAGTCTTACAACAAAGGGAAACTTTATAATATACCTCAGAAAAATGTTGTCCTGCGTAAGGCACAGAAAAATATTTTACAAACGCACAGTCACAATAATTATTTAAAGATATTTACGCTCGCATTAAACCACACGCAAATACTTGTTTCTACTGGACGTAAAAAACTGAAAACGTAAAGTTTGTTTAGTTAGGGGTGATAGTATTGGAGTGGACAATACTGGCATCTACCGGGCTGATTCATATTTTATGACTTACTTCTCTGATCAGTGCTGCTTTGCGTGCTGAAATTTGGAACTCCATCAATGAGCAACGAGACAATCACGAGCACACCAGAGTCGTGCACTCGTCCAATGTTAAATGTCCCGTAGGAGGTGACGTAATTCCTTCGTGCGCATGCGCAAAAGGACCGAGGCAGGCATGCAGGCAGCGCGTTTCGTGCACAGATCCATTGTGAACACTACAGCGTTGCCGTATCGCCGCAATCGAAAAAATAAAAACAGATGTCCGTGACAGATGCAAACAAAGCGACGAGTGTAACTCTGGTAGCTGCCACTGGTAAAAGTATATAAAAAGGAACTTTTAACTCTACAAAATAAATAAATGTTCTTTAGAAAACTGGGTGTGCACGTACACTTGTGCTCTTTAATACCGGCCGCTACTGACTAGGCGTATAGGCTTCGGCCTGAGACGCACCTAGGTCCCTCCCTAACCCGGACCCCTCCAAAATACACTTAGTTTTAGTTAGGTTAAGAAAAAAAAATCACGTCAAACAGGGAGTCTTGGGCACATAGGCGTGCGCAGGACTTCAGTAGTGGTGGTGCCAGATTACACAACAGCCCTGTAATTCATGGACCCCGAGCCTAAAGCAGGAGGTGGGGTCCTCCCCCGAAAAAATTTGGATTTGAAAGCGCAAACTGGTGCTATTTAAGGTGTTTCCGAACAAAAACATTAAATACACAGATGTAAAAATCTTAACATTTTTTATGACAAATTATGGCTTTGAACGTTATAATCACCAGGAAAACTACTAAACTATTTACAGTTTTAAGCTTTGTTGAGCCATAAAGTAAATTGCACAAATTGTTTGCACGGAATTCATGCTGGTGGCTTTGCATAACCGTACTTAAATGTTTTCTGAAGATGCCAAATAAATGCTAGAAACATACCTTAAATATGTAAAATATGTAAAATAATAAAAACACACAAATAAGAGTGGGCAAAAGTTTTAACTTTTGGAATACAACAAAAATGTTTTGTCGGCGACTGCATATAAGTCATCGAGTAAGCCTATCCTTTTAACTAACTAAACTCTCTCTCTTTTTTTAAATAAACCCTGGCGGACGGCGGCTATTATTCCGTGCGCCTGCCGAGTGGAGTGAACAGTGGACACCGAGCGCGCATTCTATTTAATTCGAGGAGAACTCTGAGAAGTATTTACATTTCAGAAGTTTTGTAGCCGCGGCCCGCGTGTACAACACAAGTAATTGCAAATGGCTTGTTTTCGTGTGTATAGTTGGTTAGATTGATAATTGCTATACTGATAGTGTTATGAGCACATATCTGTAACTCGACACGATTGTAAAACATATTTTTTTGGAAATAATACGGATTTTTGTAAGTATGTATTATTTATGCTTGTAAAAAAACAAATAACGTTAAACCTAATGGTGGTGCCAAGGCACCTGTGGCACCTACCGTGCGCACGCCTATGCTTGGGCATGTCTGGGAGGTCCACGGTGCTGTTATGTAATACCTACTGTCTGTTCCGTTACACAACAGCCAGGCTGCACCTGCGGGCTTCCCCCCGGGCGGGCGGGGGGGAATTCGCAACAAAACTTACAAGATGTTTTAACATACAATGCGAGCACCAGCACAGGTCCATTTAATTACATATTGGCCGACTGCGTTTCCGCGCTGCTAGCTCCGCCTGCCTGTCGCAAGGCGACGATTGATTTGAAAATTGTTTGGTTGTTTGTGTTTGTATGATTGTTAATTTGATGTGAAAGTTTGAACCGATAGTTGTTATGAAATTTTGTAAATTTCTATCCAAAAATGTTAAATTTTTGGACAAATAGTAAATTTCTATCAGATAAGTTTGAATGTTAAACGAACTTAAATATTATTATTAGTTTTAATTGTTCCAAGATTTTTAGAAGTCATGTTATTTCATATAAACGTTGGTAAAGTAACGGTTCAGTTGTTATGAAGAAAAACATTTTTTTTATGAAGTTACATCGAAGTATGCGGTCTTGTTATTTGATGGGAATCTTCATTTTGTAAATGCTTAGCAATAGGTTTTTTTTTTCTGAATGTTGTGTGCCAATAGGATTACATCATGTTCAACTTCTGTCTGTTATGCGCGCACTTCATTGCTTTTCCTTTGCTTACCATAATTTCAACCTCAGCGCGCCTAAACAAGTATCACTTCAAGCATTGTGTATGTGACAGAAGAGCTTCCATTGATGTTATCGTATTCATACACCTACACGATGTTCTTTTTTTTACAGTGTTCAAGTAAAAATTACTATCAAACAAGTAAGAGTACAAGTGCTATAATTAGGTAAATATGCCATATGTTGGTGTATTTTTACTACGTGGTAATGAAAATTTACATTATACACAACACATGTGTAAATTTATCACTAATGGCAGTTAATTTAAAGTATAATTTTTAGTAATTTTGCACAAACAATAGAAGTCTACAATTTTGCTTCTACAAAAAAAATACTTTCATTTTTTCAAGCTTAAGCCTAACGATGCATGTTGTGCACTACGAGTCATTACTATTTAATGATCCAAATACACTTTTCTAGAACTGAGTGAACGTATGATGCCCGGACCAGAACTACGGAGTATCAGACGGCTTGCCTCTGGCTCACTGTGCACCTGATTCATCATTCGCAGATCAGGGAAGCACTGGCATGAGATGTGTTCAAGTGCCACATAAAAAAGTAAACATACAACGTACAAAAATTTAATGTGATATTGTCAATATGCAAAGGCTATATATCTGACAAATATTATATGCACTTGAACGACGTAGGTGTGAATAAAACCAACAGTGTGGTGGCAAAAAAATACATGAAATTATTTTAATACATCTTGTATACATCATTTACTTATACAAATGTGCAATTTAACATGCAAGTTATTGCAATATAAGATGCATATTCGTGTAACTTAACCAAAGGAAGTAAGTAGTAACTATTATCAGGGAAATTTTGTGCGATATCACATGATTGGCACTTTTTTTAATAACATAACAAAGATCTAACATGATCAAATATTTACCATTTTTTTTACTGTATAGTTTAATAATTGACCTATTTGGTAGATTCCGAAGAAATACTAAATACTGCAGTCGTTAACATAGAGCGACTTCCGAAAATATTGCTACACAGTTTTTCGTTTCACAGTCCCAAGACCCCAAAAACCATAAACTCTAGAGTTTGTATATTCATATATATTTATGTATCCATCTATCACTTTTTTAAACACGATGAACGTCGTAAATTTGCATTACAACTTTTAGAATGTGTCGCTTCATTTATTTAGTTGAAATTATTTGTAATCTTTGTGCAACTACCATAGTTGTGTATATGATTGTAGTGTTTTTTTTTGTTTGTAGGAAAGAAGGTTTGTTAAAAGAATGTCTAAATTTTTTGGTAATGAAGAGAATGGTTCATATTAAATAAAAGTTTAATGCAATTCTTACAGTTTTTTTTTCAACAGGTTATTGACACAGTATGCCAGTAAAGCATTAATAAGAAGACGATAGTGAAGCATATTTATTAGATTTAAAAGTGATTGTCGAGGTAACAAGATGGACAATAAAACTGAAGAATCAGAAAATTTAGAAGCGTACAAGCAGCTCTGTGGAGCAAAAAAAAGGGGGGGGGGGGGGTTGTCTGTAAAGTCGGTTTACGGACGATAATATTACGTGATAGCGTCATAAAAACACATTGATGAAAAATTGTATACTTTTAAATTTTCAAATATTATTTACAGTTTTTGCAAATTTAATTTAAATAATTTGTTAGAATATAATCACGAAGAATTAGTTATAGAAATAAACTTAAATAAATAGAAACAAAATAGAAAATAGAAAAATAGAAAATAGAAACATAGAAATAACTTGTTAACTTTAAACGACGAAATTGGACAAATAAATCAAATTTTTTAAATTGCTGCTTTTAAAAAGCCCGCCTTAACCTGTTAGATATTATAGATGATTTTCTCGCACGGTGGTTGGCCGGTTCTTGCACGCTCGGCTCAGGCGGAACGTGACAATGAGTCATGCTTTTTCGTGCGTGCAGTCGGCGTTCATCGATTTATAAGACGTTATCACGTCAAAAGATGGGGGAAGCAACTAAAACTGGCTATCCTAACACCCAGGCAAATGTCGGTAAGATACATCAAACTATATATATATATATATATATATATATATATATATATATATATATATATAGTTACGATTTACCGCGGGTTCGTAAAGGATAGCCCAATTAAAGATTTTTATCACACACACAGTTTTATTTATTGCCACTACTTATGTCACTTACAAATAATCTAAAATGGCAAATAATCAATTACACTTAAAAATGTTGTTTCCCCAGTCACTCGTTTCCACACACCGCACACCTCACTGGGCCGCACCTCTGGCGCAACTCTCGCCGCAGCGCCCCTCGTGGGTCTCCGCCGCGGGACTCCGTCGCCGCACTCCGCCGCCGCCGACACTTGCCTTCGCCGAGGATCCGCTCGACGCCTCGCTCGGAACTTCGCTCGGGACTCCGCCGCGCACGCGACACTATTGCCCGGAAACTCCGCCGCGGGAAAACTCCCGACTCCACTGAACTCACTCACTCCCTGCCCTGGAACCTTCGTCCAAGGACTTCGCCACTCTGCCACACCCGCGGCACTATCGCCCCGGAAGCTCCGCCTGAACTCTCTCTTTGATCTCCACTGACTCTTGCCCTGACGTCCTCGGGCATATATATAGGCCCCGGCGCAATTCCAGAACTCACGAGAGCGGCCGGGGCCAGTCGCGTCATCGCGAGCCGTCCCGAGGGCAGAAATCTCTCGTAAACACGTGTCGGCGGCTCGCGCAACTCCGCAGCTGGCAGGTTTCGCATGTCAAACTAACGGGGCGACTGAAAATTATCCAATCGGAATGGTTACCATTCCGTAAATTATACATCCTCATGTGCCCAGAGCAATCCGGAATGGTTACCATTCAGTATTTACTGGAAAATATCGTATAATTGCAAATCCTGAAAAGTATCCACTGCATGAATGGTTACCATTCCGGCTTTAACTGCAAATATTCTGCTAGAAAAAATCCGGAAAAGTGTCCGCAGTGTGAATGGTTACCATTCTGGATTGGATAGTTTTCCGTGTTCGTCTGCAAAATACGGAAAAGTATCCGCTGTCGGAATGGTAACCATTCCAGTTTTGTGTGCGCAGATATAAAAGGGGGCGACTGAAAAGTATCCAATCGGAATGGTTACCATTCCGTTAATTATACATCCTCATGTGCCCAGAGCAATCCGGAATGGTTACTATTCAGGATTTACTGGCAAATATCGTATAATTGCAAATCCTGAAAATTATCCACTGTATGAATGGTTACCATTCCGGCTTTTACTGCAAATGTACTGCTAGAAAAAATCCGGAAAAGTGTTCGCAGTGTGAATGGTTACCATTCCGGATTGGATAGTTTTCCGTGTTCGTCTGAAAAATACGGAAAAGTATCCGCTGCCGGAATGGTAACCATTCCAGTTTTCCTTGCCAATGCACATAATTAAAAAATACTGAAAAGTTCCCGCAGTGTGAATGGTTACCATTCCGGAATATTTGACAATGCACTTTAATAATCCTAAAAAATGCCCGCAGCCTGAATGGTTACCATTCTCGTTTTCGCCGCTGTTGCACATCTCATAATAATCCTGAAAACTATCCATTCGGAAAAGTATCCGCCAAGGGCGTGCAGTTGACTCATTTACTCGTAGCTAGATGGCAGCAGTGTTATATGTACACGAGAGATGGCGTGCATAAAACATTTGTATATGAATTTATGATCAATTATAATATATTTTCTTTTAGAAAGATTTACTACCCATAATTGTGTTGCGAATAACTAGATAATGTCTACTGAAAATAAATATTTAGTGTGAACAATATGTTTTGTAAAATATCTCTGAAAATGTCTTTTGATTTACTGGACTGGACTTGTCTTTATCCTAAAAACACGCAATTAAAAAAATTGTACGTATTTTAAATTTAATTTTTTATATTTCAGAAATAATATGCCTACTGCCAAATTATACTTGAGTGTTCATGAATACAAAAATATCTACACTAATGGAGTTCTTAAAATCTATTTTGTTAAGGCAAAGTCAGAAAGTTAGTGATAATATTTCGGTCATCAATCAGGGTCTATATAACCAGGTCATTTCATCCCGCTATTTTGTTATTGGTCAATCGCGTATGACGTACATGCCAGACCACATTACTGCGGTAATTCAAAATTTGCACGTGACTAAAAGGCCCGTGCTCAATCAAATTTTCGTACTTCTTGTGTAATGTTGGCAGACATGTATGTGCGGCCTGCTGTTCTTGTAATACTTTCAACAGCACTGCGTAATTTAATGCTAATCTGTTAATTTTTTGAATTGCCTTCGAAATAAATAATTACCTTTGCTGAAAAATCATATTCAGTGTTACATTTTTACCACAAGATGCTACAGTGTCAATAAGCAATAGCCATTTGTAGTAGTAAACAAAGCTGCTCTGTGTACCTATCAATGAGATTTTTTTAGCATAGCAGTTTGTATGATAAGAATTATTCTTGAAGATTAGTTGAGCAATTGGCTCTGTAAATCTTAAATATCATGTTTCTGTGCGGCAAAATGATCACACTTTTGGCTGGACTTCAGTATAAGCATTAGCTTTTGTTCAAATATGCACATTTCCTTTAGCTGAGTAGCTTGTTTATTGCGTTTTTAAAGTGAAAATGTAATTTGATATATCTAATAACCTAGTAATTATGTATGAATTAAATGATTAAATATATGCTGTAATTCTGCAGTGTGGCGACTTCTAAACAATTGGTTGTCTGTAAAGTCGGTTTACGGACGATAGTTTAACGTGATGTCATAAAAAAACATTGATGAAATGATTGCATACTTTTATGAATAAAATTGAATCATTTTTATTTTGATAATTAAAGAATAAATACTTGAAATTATACTAGTAATCAGATATTTAAAATGCAAGCATAATTAAACTTTATTGCCGAAATTGTTGTTGTACTAAGCAATGAAAACCACATTAACTTTTCACTTCACTTTATAAACAGTCGACGAAACAGTTCACTTGTAGATGTAAGTTGTGTGCTGCCGCTGTCTTTCTTCTCCTCGGACGCATAGGCCAATCGAGTGGAAGAGAGATAGATGCGGCGCAAGCGTACAATGAGCGTAACGGGACACAGCGTAACGGAATAATGTGCGTAACGGGACACTTTTTCGTGCGTGAAGCCGGAGTTCATCGATTTATTAGACGTTGTCACGTCAAAAAGAGTGATTAAATGACGCCAAGTGTGTTTCAAGATAATTCCCGCTGGGAATATAATAGTTTGGCGGACTATTATCAAGTGATTTTACTACGAATTATACGTTTTTCCGAAGGGAAAAACGTGAGTTACCACAACTACTGAAGGCAAGTTGCGGGACGCATTTTACCGTGAGTTACGATGGTAATATAACTGGCAACTTTCTACTATCAACCAGGTATGGCTGTCGTGGTTAATCACTAGGGACGCCAACGTATTTTTGCAGTAATCGTAACGCCGAGACAGTAAACTTTGACTAAACATTGAGTAAACATTAACTTTAATAATTTTTTTTCTACAACACAAACAGTCTTATTCACACAGGTCCTGAGTGCTAGGATTTCATGCTTGAGCTAACCGGAACATTTATAATTAACAATTAGACTCTGACATATTTAAATAAATTAAATAAATAATTTAATTTTTTTTTGTTTTCTGAAATATCTGGACTTTCTACAAACTGTTCTATAGATTGTGATCAACATTAGTTAGTTAATATTTGAGCTTAATTTATTCCTATTTATTAACTGGAGACTAATTGTACTTTTGATTTGTTTAACCAATAAAATAAATCTTTCATATTTATTAGTGAATTAACATTTGTTGTATGTCATTTCTATGGTTTTCCCAGCTCAGTATTATAGTTGAACAAGCGCCCAGGGTATTTAATTACTTATTTATGTTCAGTCCTTTTAATTTTCTTGTTTTAAGTACGTTTGCGTACAGAAATGTGTACGAAATACACGGTTTCTTTACGAGACCATTCTACCTATTGTCAACAACTTGTGTACTTCAGACGAAAACGAGTATGTAGACCTACTTTCAAGACATCACGCGTATTATAAATAAAGTTTCGGAGTCCTCAAACAGTCAAAAACTGTGTTTTCAGACAGCCCTATTTCAAAATATAACAATAGTGTCTTGCATTGAACTTTTATACATATTATTAAGAGAAGGCTATGCCTTAACATCGCCATTCCAAAGACAAATAAATAAATATTTTATTATTTGGTTGCTACTGAAAGTCACATATTAGGCAAGAACAACACATCGAAAAAACACTAAGTTCAGAGCCTTGCGTGTTGAGGCGAAGGTACACTTGGTGCGTATAACCGTGTCGCCTTATCGCTCCCTCGTCCCAATACCTCGCACGCAAAAAATAACCACATTAACCTCAATTGTGCCGTTTTTTCTCAAATTAAATAATTTACATTCAGCATTTCTTACACATTACTATCATTAACAGTGGGTCTATAATAATGATATCATAATTAGGCGCTTAGAATTACTTAACTTTGAAACACAAACGGTCATACCGTTCCCTTTATTGCAAAAAAAAAAAAAAAAAAACTGGAGTGTGATTAACTTTTGGGTCACTCCCGACTTTTCTTTTTAGCAAAAGTAGTATAGGCTGCTGTTAACTAGTGAATAGATTCGGTTCTTCTATTCCGCCATCCCTTCATTACTACATCAGGTGTCACGATACTGATGGGGCCGTAAATTCCTCGTAGATGAGCATACATGTTAAAATACGAAACACGTGTTAATTCGTTGTTAAGTAAACAATAGTTTACATGCTCAGATTTGTGTGTGCTAGCACTGTTATTACATTGATGACCGAAATATTGGCTGTATCCGAATACCTAGGGATGCGTCCATTAAGTTCACGTCCCTACATCCCTAAACAAATGCACCCACATTTTAAAGGTACATTCTAAAGTATGTACGATATCCGAATAGTTATACAGCTAGCACTGCCTGTTGGTTTGTCATTGTACTAATGTGGATTGGCCTTTTATATTCATTACATCTAAAGGTGGGCAAGTAAAACGTAAATGAACATTCAAATTTCTAAACAATTTCAGATGATTTAAATTATTTTTGGGAATTAAAATATAGAAGAAAAATTGAATCGGGCACTTGTTGTTCCTACAAATAAAATTAATTTACTGTTTATGTGAATTACCTATGTAACATATACTTATAGTATAAGTATTTATAAGTACCATAGTTACATTTTACATGATTATCTTCAAGTTCAAAATCCATTTTTATTAACTATCTCGTATCACACTCTCGTTTCAAAGGGTTATGGTCACAATAACAAAGCTAAGGGATGTATGGACATATCAGTGGATGTGAGAGTCGCGTCCCTTAAAATCTCGAACTAGTGGACGCATGAGAGGATGCATCGACATCCCTTGTGAGAATTCGGATATAACTCAAAGATGGCCACGTCCATTACGATGCACTATCTATAGATACCTTAGCTAAGGGATCCATTAGGCCACTATTCAGATACAGCTATTATCACTTATGTACTTTCTGCCTTTGCCCAAACAAAATTGATTTTATGAACTCCATTAGTGTAGATATTTTTGTATTCATGAACACTCAAGTATAATTTGGCAGTAGGCATATTATTTCTGAAATATAAAAAATTAAATTTAAAATACGTACAATGTTTTTAATTGCGTGTTTTTAGGATAAAGACAAGTCCAGTCCCGTAAATCAAAATACATTTTCAGAGATATTTTACAAAACACATTGTTCACACTAAATATTTATTTTCAGTAGACATTATCCAGTTATTCGCAACACAGATATGGGTAGTAAATCTTTCTAAAAGAAAATATATTATAACTGATCATAAATTCATATACACATGTTTTATGCACGCCATCTCTCGTGTACAGATAACACTGCTGCCATCTAGCAACGAGTAAATGAGTCAACTGCACGCCCTTAGCGGATACTTTTCCGAATGGATAGTTTTCAGGATTATTATGAGATGTGCAACAGCGGCGAAAACGGGAATGGTAACCATTCAGGCTGCGGGCATTTTTCAGGATTTTTAAAGTAAGTGCAATGTCAAATATTCCGGAATGGTAACCATTCACACTGCTGGAACTTTTCAGTATTTATTAATTAAGTGCATTGGCAAGGAAAACCGGAATGGTAACCATTCAGGATTTTAGGAGCTACTTTTATATCTGCGCACACAAAACTGGAATGGTTACCATTCCGACAGCGGATACTTTTCCGTATTTTGCACACGAACACGGAAAACTATCCAATCCGGAATGGTAACCATTCACACTGCGGACACTTTTCCGGATTTTTTCTAGCAGCACATTTGCAGTAAAAGCCGGAATGGTAACCATTCATACAGTGGATACTTTTCAGGATTTGCAATTATACGATATTTGCCAGTAAATCCTGAATGGTAACCATTCCGGATTGCTCTGGGCACATGAGGATGTATAATTTACGGAATGGTAACCATTCCGATTGGATACATTTCAGCCCCCCAAACTAACAGTGCAGCGCGGGGGGGGGGGGGGGGGGCGGAGGCCTGGAGGGAGATAAAGCAGCGACCCAGGTGCGCACGGCATATCTCATGTTACGGCAGCCGACAGCCAGCTCTGCACCTGCACATGTCGTGGCCTTGCTCACATTCGTAACTATATATATATATATATATATATATATATATATATATATAGAGAGAGAGAGAGAGAGAGAGAGAGAGAGAGAGAGAGAGAGAGAGAGAACAAATTGGTGTGCAAGAGAGGCTTGGGACAAACCGCGAACGATGACCACTGATGTAGATCCTCTTCGTGTGGTGTCTACATCAAAAGAGAGGGTAACATTAAAAACAAATTATCACATTAATATGAAAGTTCGTATGTAAATAAATTTCTTTTTGCAAAAGGTTGGAGGAAAATTCTTACATTTGGGACAAACGAGATTTAAGTATGGATTACTCAACAGAAGTATCCAATTGTCGGATGGACTCAATATTCAAAATGTTAAAAAAAGTACTCTTGTTAGAAGATAGACAAGAAAAAATGCAGATAGAATGTAATGAAAATGAGGCCAAGGTTATAAATATCAGAAACTAAGTACCAGATAGATATTTCTACAGAAATGAAACCTGCAATAAAAGTTGGAATGGAAATAAAGTTAATGGAGAACAAATTTTAAATGAAAGAAAAATAACGAGTATTAAACCACGAGATGTTGACATATTAGAAGAGAGAAGATTGTTGTGGTTTTCTCGCAATGAACTAGCCATTGTCCGAACACGAGGAGGCAGTAATATGGCACCCAAGGTGGACAACTGTGGCGCGGTAATCAGACCCAGCAGCAACACCAGTACCATCGAGTAAAGGGGTAAAGCTCGTGTTACTAAGATGCAAGTTCAAAATGAATCTAAGAACACGCAACAGTGTGGAAGTTGAGGGCAACTCATCCATGGTAAGTAAGGTATAAAGCATTACAGTTAAAGCAAGGAAGTTGAAGGAACAACCACGGAAGTGGAATATGGTTAATTAACAGTGGTGCCACTCATCACATGACATGGTACAGATCAATTATTAGCGATTTTTGTACAACTGAGGGTCAAGTTGAAATAGCAATGATGAATTCAATCCAGTAGCTCGCAAAGGTAGCACAAACTGTGGTGGTTGTAGTAGCGAGAACAAGAAGTGCTAGAAGGCCTTTGCCATCACATTTGAATGGTCTTAGTTGTCACACGTTTATTGGATTGTGCCAGGGGTATTTTTTACCTGGTGGATATGCAAAATATCCGAAGTATTCCTCTGGTATAATAGGATCTGAGTAATGGGAAGAACTTGAGAATCCCTTTCTAAGTTCTTCGACACTTAAACCTTGTTATGTAATTATTCTGCTACATCTCTAAAAACACCTGGAACGAGAATGTAAAAGCACGATCAGCTCTCCCGTTATCATACAGTTTTACAACCTCACAGCTCTCTGATTTTTCTCTTCCTCCCATTTAGGAATTTGCAGAGGCAGAATGCTTGGAGATTGTTCAAAGTTGACTGGGCAAATGCACCAAGTAATCAGGTGATCATGATTTTTCGTGGGATGAACAAAGCAGCTGGACTGCACATATTTACTCACCGGTGTCCACTATCAGTCTGTTTGTGCCTGATGAAGAGAACAGATCTCAGTTACCGCAACATAGCAACAGTTTTGTCTTAGTAAGCATACCGTGTGCGTCTGAGCTGTGATATTGTTATAATTACTTCCACAGACTTCTCTTTGCTGCTGGGTACGGTGGGCTAAATAGTGGGAAACATGTGTACCGCTGTTGATCTGTTTTGGGAGAATGAATGAAGTTAAAGCTATAAACATTTTGGAAGTAAGTAATATAATGTCGTATAATTGTCTGAGACTTTTTATATTTTTAAAAAATATTTAAAATTTCTGAATAAAAAAATATGGAAAAAAGCCATTTTTAACATTATTTTTTTGATTGCATTAAACAAATGCAGCATAAATATAACAGAAAGCTATGTCTTAGACTCGCGCCTTACCATGTTCTATAGTAATTTGCAACTTGAACATTACTTGAGTAATAATCAGCCCTTAAAACTAGTAATCAAAATTAAATAATTTTGATATTTTCTCTCATGAAAACAGGAAATCTATTTTTGGAGATATGTTGCTTCTATCCCCAACACCTTGAGTGAATGCGGAGCAGACATGCGAGCGATAAGAAAGTGGCGACTCACGTTTCCTGAAACCGAGACGAATTATCGGCAATGGCCTTTTGGTTCGTTGACAGTAGCACAAATAGCTTGTTTCCTTTTCTTATATTATTATTTAAAACATTGCGTTTAGAGGATACTTTTATCGAAGCGTGTTATGACGCAGGGCGAGAAAACCCGCGGACTAGCGACATCATCTGGCACGATTCCCACATGCAAAGGTCTGGGGATGGAACCCACCGGGGTTCGAACCCGGATCGCCGTGGTGGGAGGCTAGGGTCTTTGCCAGTTGATCTCCACGGCTCCTGCTGTTATTGAACATTGCGAATAAGTTATACAATAAAAATAATCAAAACGGCTTTTTTTCTCTAAATTCCTCCTTCAATACGCTAGTAAGAAAGCCTTTCAGGAAAAAATCATTAAACTCAAGAGAACTCAAATTCCAGAAATAAAAACACACTCCCGTCCCTTTAAACTGTTACTTTCGTAATTGAAAACAATAATTTTACATATCACTTGAGAGTTAATTTTCGTAAGCAAAATAGTTGCTTGGAACACAACCTCAACATTCCCAATATCAGCGAATTTGTATCAATCTGGAATACTGTTTTTACTTTTTTTTTTTTAATTTTATGCTCGATTTTAAATATTGGGATGCACAAGAAATTTTTTTAAACGTTTTGTGTGTTTTGAAAAATAAATTTATATTTTAAATTATATTAAGTACATTAAAGTGCTGCAAAATACAAGTATTAAGCTGTGGTTCACTCTATATTCATTTACAGCTCCTCACAAGTCTCTCTTATTTGGCCCTCTGGGCTTCTTGTTGGGCTGTTATTATGTATAAGGGATCCTTAATATCCATCTTGTCAAATCTTTTAAAAAAAAAGAGGGTTTACTATTTCCTGCAGCAGACATTCCTTGTCGAATCTGAAACAAACATAATTATAAATTCGCTCAGGTATGTTGTATGTGTGTAACATAAACTTTAATTATATTTTTATTTTAACACTGCAAGTTCTCTGTATATGTTAAGCTATTGATAAGAATACATATTTGAGTAGTAAATGTGTGTGTGTACCAAAATAGCTTACGAAAAAACTACCAGTAATGCAATGTATATGTTGTAAATGGATATCAGTGGTATAAAAACCTTACTGTGAAAGATGTGTTACAAAAAATAAGAACCATAGAGGCATATAAATGTAGACTTAATTTACCACCGCTGTATGAACTACACATTTTACTGCTCTACTCAATAATTGTATGTAAAATAATCAGAAAAATACCTGCACAAATATGCTTCCATTTTTTCGCACCAGAAAACGTCGTTTTTTCGATAATTTCATGTCATCCAGTGGGATGTGTAAAGCACAAACAGTGTTGTTAAAAGTACTCGGAAAAGTAATTGGGCTCAATTACAATTACTGTGGTGACAATGTAACTAATTACAAGTAAAAATTACTTTACATAGAAGTAATCAGTAAAATTACAATTACAATTACAATTACTTTCCGCTACCATTTTAAAATTTACTTACGATTAAATTTTTTTACACACTTACATTAATATACATACATATAATTATGTTTTGTTAAAAAATTATTTCATGTAATAATTAAATTTATTATCTTTAATTAAATGAATAATATTTGAGGACAAACTTGCTTGAATAACATCAAAAGACTTCATACAAGTAGCTACCTGTAATAAAAGTACTCGCCCGGGAAAATTTGTATTTCAAGGTGGAAAATTGTGCTATTTAAGCAGTTTTATTATCTAAAAATTGATTACACAGCACTTTCTTTGCCCCCGTTTGCCCCCACTTCAAGGTTTCAGAGGGGGGACAAAATACACTTCCCCCCCCCCCCCCCCTCTTGATGCGCCCCTGATTGATTGCGATGCGTTTGCGAGTAGTGGACACAACACAAGTAAACAAAGTGAAGACAAGAAGGCAAATATATCTAGAACCTGACAAGCCACTTCTGTGCTTTGTCATTTTTGATCATAGATGTTGTGCATACGATCGTAGCACTACAAGCGTAAAATTATAAACTTTACTAAATACAAAAATGTATGTTCTTCTTGTTCTTAATTGTATTCATTATACGTTCGGAGAATAAAAGTAACGGCAAGTAAATATAAAGTATCGATTACCTTAATGTATCGATTACAATTAATGTTATGTATTCCGATTACAAGTACGAATTACATTTTTTAAATGTAACTCGTTACAAGTATAAATTACTTGAAAAGTAATCGTTACAAGTAATCCGATTACTTGTAATTCGTTACTTAACAACACTGAGCACAAAGTAACAATATTTTCTTCCCGTTATGTGCATCTGCCCAAGCACTTAATAAAAATAGTTCGAATCACGTCGGATATGTTTTATGCCACAAATATTGTACAAAATGAATTTAAAAGTTCATTTTCAATAAGTGGTCATTGTATTTAGCAATACTAAAGAGCTAAAAGGAACACATATATAGCTGAATATGATAACCTGTCCATTATCGATAGCTTCTTTCGGACTTTGGTACTTATCTGCTGAAAGAGGGCACTTAATTTCTATAATGGCATCGTCACGCACCAAACCATCTGCAATAGAATTTTACATGACTTCTGTATGACTTAAATTAATCATAAAACAGAAATTACATTATCAAAATTTAAAAAAATATATATATAATTTCATATTTTAAATGTATCTGGAGTTGCACCAAGAAAAGGATATTCAGAATCTGTGAATAAGCCACACTCTGTTGCCACTATTTCATGATCTTCGGCCATTTTACACTTGGCTACAGGTTCGTTGACAATACCATACTGTGTACCTTTCGTGCTGAAGTTTCCATAAAATATGGAATGAACTAAGTTTTTACAATATGTTTTAGCCCTCATTTTACAAACCCTGCCGAAATGGGAAGCAGTTAGTAACCTCCTTCTCTCTGTATTCCACACGTGGCATCTGTATTGCAACAAAGTCGTTCTCTGTAGCTCATTTCGCTCTTCTTAGGTCCGCACGAGACTAGCAACGAAACTTATTTTATTTTCCTCAAGCTCTGATGCTGTAATCGTAATCTCTGGTTGATCTTCCTTTGCCTGTACCAAACCATAGTGCTGATCTGCAGTATAAAGTATTTTTTAGCTTTCATTTGTATCTAGGTATTGTGCAACCGTTTATGTTTCCTTCTTTGTCTTGCTCGTTGTTGCTGGTCGATGAATGTTTTTGTGTACATTCCTAGAACAAAAAAAAATGTACATGTAATAAATTGTAAAACAATTTCCCTTATTAACTCCGTTAAATTTTGTACACTGATAATATGTTTGAAATATAGCTGACCCTGATCCTTTTGTGATGTAATTATTTTTAGAAATAATTGCATATTGGCTTCAAAAGTTTAGGGAAGACACTTTCATAATATTGCACACACCCCATAAACAAGTTGGCAGTGTGGATGTCAATAAAACTCTTAATGGCTGCCCCTAAATATTTCTTGTAGTGCTCAATATTGTGGTTACCTGAAATAAAATTTTCTTGATATATCACCCACAATACAGCTTTCATTACAACACGAGCCTGTATTATTTTGGCCTGGCATGGGCGAGATCGTAGCTGCTGCCAAGTCATTAGCATTGCTCCTGAAAGTAAAATATAACTTTCATATTATATTTCATACAAAGATTTTTTGTGAAATTTTGTGAATGAAGCGTATAATGGTTGGGTATTTGTATTGTTAAAATATATATACATATACACCATATGTCTGTATTCTCTGCCATGATTTCAACCCACTGGCTCATGATGCAGACATTTTGTGGACATGGTTACGTTATCGAATTAAAATTCATATTACTGTCTATGTTTAAGGCCATGAACGGGAGCTTTTAAAATACTGATGCAAATTATTCAAGTACTTCGTACCGAAATGCATTGAAGAAACTCAAGACAGTGCGTATGCACTGCAATGGCGATGTAAAAAAAATAGTTATTTAATTAGTAACTTGCCGCCCATTGCAAAAATCATTTAAAAATAACAAGCAAAATGTTTCTCTTTTAAAAAAAATTATTTCGGGAAGAACTGTAACACTTACTATCAAGGTCTTACAATGAACATCACTTTTCAACAGTTTTTACACTTTAAGAATATATAATATGATAATTAATACAAAATGCGTGTTTTGAAATTAAATCCCTTAAGATTTTTATTTACTGAACTAGCTGTTGCTTTCTTTTCTTCCACCAAGCACGAGAGATTTTCTTTCTTTACTCTCTTCTGATACATTGTCTTACATGTACACTAGGCGCAATATAACTCCGAGCTTGAGCTACGTCACACATGAAGAGTGTTGACTGCAACACGTGTGGGGGGGCGGGTGGATGAGGAGGGGGTATAAGCAGATACGGCGACCTTGCAAAGCAGGTAGAGAAAAGCAGAAAACATTGACCACTTATCACTGACGTTCCAAGCACTACCTCAGTTCTTCAAAGCCACTGACTGTTCCATCCGAAGAGTCTGATGTGTAAACGTCACTGCTGTCACTGTTTGCATCACCTAACTGAACAATCGCTTTATCAATTTCAATGTCAAAACGCACATCCTTATCCCAGTATTCGTTCTCGAGTGTCTTGACGTGATTGCAAATCGCTGTCCAATCTTCTGGACCCATTCGGTCAAATATTTCCTCGCAAAGTTTTTTTACATTTGCCAAATTGCAAGTAACATTTCTTGAAGCGACTTCTCCTTTAACTTTAGCCCATATACTTTCTGTCGGATTCAAATCCGGATGATAAGGGAGCAGACGAAGTAATGTGTGGCCACTATTTACCAATAGTCTGTCTGCCGAGTACTGCACTTGCGAAGGTTTGTGCTTCATTATGAGGTTATACAAGTTTGGTTTGAGCATGTCTCTAGTAAAGGAAATATTCTCCTTACTTAACCACTGCTGCATTTCCAATTTTGTCGAGCTGGAGGTAGGCGTTTTATTTATTTTTACATTGTGATAGGGAGTATTATCTATCACAACAACACTGTTTGGTGGAAGATTTTGTATTAATTGTTCGGTGAGCCATTTTTCATATTGTTTGTACAGTCGTGCGAGACACACCCGTCGCATTAGCTGTTCTCAGCTGTGCTTTCTCTAGTGAAATGGAGGGTTCCTGCAATCGCGCTTCATTTTCCATAAACTGCAGAACGTTATAGACGCAGTAGCGTGTAGCCCCTGTTATCAAGTTACGCATTATCTCTCACTGCCGCGCCACGTCTGCCTTCTCCAGTGTCGGGACTCACATACACACAACGATTTTCTAACCGTCACCCAGGCTCGGAGTTATGTTGCGTCTAGTGTAGACTTGTATTTTCTTTTGAGAATGGCCAACTTTTTTTCTGCGACATTGCACATGAAAAAAAACGTAATGTTATGTTCAACTAGCCCAGAATGTCTGCGCTACACCTTCGGAAAGCAGTTTGAGAGAGGAACCGGTTATCGGCAACACAATCTTCGCGCGTATTGCGTGTCACATTTGTTGCCCTTGGACTCGCAGTGGAAGAAGGGTCTAACGATCAGGCAGGGAAATATACAAATGTTGAGCTAGATGGGCGCGTTGCCCTTGTTGTCACGGGCAGCCTTAAGCATTTAAAATTTGACTTCGACTGTTTTTGGCTTGTTTTCTTTGTTGTGGTACATTCATATTCCTTTGTCCGTTCTTCAGGTTTCTCTCTGTGACATACGCTGTCAACCAGCAACGGTCGGGGCCTACTGAAGGCAACTCCCTCCCCTGGCCACGGACCTCTTACAAATGCACACCATAACGAGATCTTTGCGTCAAAATCCCTAACTCCAATGTAAAACGCAACCCATGCTATAGGGGACAGGTAAATGCATAATATTAAATTAAACAGCAATGTAAAACCAAAGCAGGATAGTGTCCTGAAGTAGCAGCATGAATGAATTAAAATACCAAAATAAAAATAAATCATTTGTCTTAACATCCATTTATTTACGCATTTCCACAAAAAAAAAAAAAACAATTGCAAAACGACATATTATAATCATACTGACTTTCACGTGGCCATATGTTCAGTCTTATGCAGTTTATACATTATATTTAGACCTAAATACATTAAAAATAATCGTCTAACATCGTAAACTGAAATAATTACATCATACATCAGAAATATTAATATTCATGTAAATTCTGGCCTTCGGCCTGCGATAAATGGCCAGTAACTACCATGTCTTCCGAACCTAAATAAAAAAATTTATAAAACGCAATAAAATCATACAAAAAATTTAACACGAGGATAAGTTTTAAAAAAGGGAAATTTAAAAAGAAAATTAAATATAATTCAGGCCAGCTCTAAAATGGCGAACACGTAACACAAATGTTACATTGTCCAAAATAATAATGCTTTGTATGAATTGAGAAAGTGGTTTTGGGAGCGGCCAGAGGATCGTGTCCATCTAGCATGGACATCGTCTCAGTCACGTTCACACATGTCGCACGAGGATCAGGTCCATGCTCCATGCTCCATGCTCCAAGCTCCAGGCTCATGGTGTGCTCCGAACCACAGGGCCGACTCACTGATCATTCAGTCAGACGTGCCAGGGGGTGGCCAAAAGCGCTATTTCAAATATGTTACGGGACTAATATTGGGTTCCTCAACTGCCGTGCAACAATTTCTATTTTTAGTTATTTACTCACTTTAATGTCACAGCACGGCTTTCTCCCTCCACGTTGTTAAATCCTGGTACTAATGAACAGGTTCCAGCACCCGAGCACAAGAGGAAATAACTAATTACATCACGCGAGTGCCTTCAGTCGACCGCTGATGTAATAACTACATCGCCATGAATGCTAGAAAGCAGACTCCAATAAAAACGCTTATTAAGATTAACTGTGATAGTATATATTTTTTAATCAGTATAATTATCCAATTTTCATTACAGCTGTCATGTTGCCGTGCACGGGGTATGCAGATGGTTCCGTGCATCGTCCGACGGTAACTCTCATTATTTCGTTGCAATGAAAGTGAACTGTACCGAACAGCACCGCCGTAACAGTTCCTTTTAAGTGGGATAAAAAAAGTTTTATACTCAACATCCGTGAAATTTACCTAGCGTTTGTTCTGGAAATTTTCCAACTTATTTTTAAATGTTTCATAACATTACATCTAGACTTTTGCAATATGTATTTTATTTTTATTTGTGGCTGTGTTGCGTTGGAAATGTGATTTTATTGCAGGGCAAATTTTAGGCTATGGAAATTTTGCACACATTTGCACTTATATTGTTATATATTCAACAGCCAAAACAATGAAACCAAAGCTCTCAATAACAAGTAATTAACACTTACTTTTCTAGGTCATTATCTCAAAACCAGTTTTTTAAATATTGCCGTATTTTATAAGAGCGAGATGATTTTATAATTAAACATCTAATATCCAAAACCTATTAAGCAAGCACTACGATATTGAGCATGAATAATACTGTTACGATCGCGCTTGGCTGCAGTGCATGGCATCGCCGCACTCGTTCGGCCTGTCTGCGCCCCCTTCCACCCGCATCCTCTCCCTGGTATCTCGTGTCATACTATCTCGCTACATCCTGACCGTCGCAGCGCGCCCCTGCCTCAGATCGGGTTACTTAAAAGAGGCCGCACTGCGGAATAAAATGACTCAGACGCCTTTATCGGCGTTCTTAGAGCAGCCACCGCGTCCTTCGAGGACTCACGATGCGTTTCTGGGCATTTCGACGGCGAAGGTCGCGCGATATCTCGGAGACATGCCCGATTGTTCTGGATGGGAACCCAAGGGCTATTTAAGGAGGTTGGGCCGACCTTCGAGTCAGAGTCAGAGAGAGAGTCTGAGTGGGGAGTTCTCCCGCGGCGGAGTTTCCGGGCGATAGTGCCGCAGGTGCGGCAGAGTGGCGAAGTCCTTGGACGAAGGTTCCAGGGCAGGGAGTGAGTGAGTTCAGTGGAGTCGGGAGTTTCCGGGCGATAGAGTCGCGGGCGCGGCGGAGTCCCGAGTGAAGTGGCGAGCGAGTCGTCGAGTGGGATCTCGGCGAAGGGTGTGATGGCGGCGGCGGAGTGCGGCGACGGAGTCCCGCGGCGGTGACCCACGAGGGGTGCTGCGACGAGAGTTGCGCCGGAAGTGCGGCCCAGCGAGGTGTGTGAAACGAGTGACTGGGGAATTGACATTTCTTTAAGTGTAATTAATTATTTGCTAATTTAGAAGATTATTTGTAAGTGTCAAGTAGTGGTAGTAAATAAAACTGTGTGTGTGAAATAAAATCTATTAATTGGGCTATCCTTACGAACCCGCAGGGAAATCGTAACATTTTGGTGTCAGAAGTGGGATAGCCCTATTTATTAGATTTAGGATTAGATTTAAGAAATTTAAAATTAAAATAATAATAGAATTACCTTTTTCTAGAATAAAGTTAGTATTAGGAATTGTAGGTAGTTAAGCACATAGGTGATAAATAGTGTAGTGATAGAACAATAGTGACAGCGAAAGACTAATAGTGTATGTTGACAAGAAAGATGGCTGCTGACAAGTTGGAAAACATAGTGGCTTTCTTGGCCGAAATGAATAATAAAATTGATAAAGGTCAGGAAGAACTGAAGAATGAAATGAAGAGTAACAGGGAAGAAATGAAGAATGGCCAGGAGAAAATGGAGAATAGGCTGGACGAGATGAAGAGTAGCCAGGAAGAAATGAAGAATGAAATGAAGAGTAACAGGGAAGAAATAAAGAATGGCCAGGAGAAAATGGAGAATAGGCTGGACGAGATGAAGAGTAGCCAGGAAGAAATGAAGAATGAAATGAAGAATAGCCAGGAGAAAATGGAGAATAGGCTGGACGAGATGAAGAGTAGCCAGGAAGAAATTAAGAATGAAATGAAGAGTGGCCAGGAAGAAATGAAGAATAAAATTGATAATTGCCAAGAAGAGATAAAAAAGAAGATCGATGAAACCAGCAACCAGTTGGAAGGCAAAGTACAGTGTTTAGAGCAACATGTGGCAGAACATGAAGAACTAGTAGCACAACAGCTGGCCCAACTCGAGCACACCACAGAACAGCGAATATCAGCGGTAACCGAAGAATGGCGTCGGATGCTAAAGGATGCTACATGTGCTACGAAACGAAGCAGTTATTCTGGAGATGTGAAGGTGGAAGCCGCAACCTGTCATTCAAAGTTCAAGCCACCCACCTTCGATGGCCAAACCTCGTGGGCTGTCTACAGAAGACAGTTTGAAGCAGCTTCTGCGGTAAATGGCTGGGACGAGGAGGAGAAGGCTACAGCACTCATCCTGGCCCTGCGAGGACCTCCCCTCGAGCTGCTTCAGACCATACCAGTACCAGAGCAGAAGAACTATGCGGTACTGGTGGAAGCTCTCGAGCTAAGGTATGGCGACCGACACATGGGCGAGGTATACAGAACAGCCCTGAAGACACGTCAGCAGCGGCCCTCAGAAGCATTCCAGGAATTCAAGGCAGACATCGAGCGTCTTGTGTACCTCGCTTACCCAGATGCACCAACAGAATTTCGACAACAGCTGGCAACCAGTGCATTTATAGACGGGATCAGAGATGCAGAAGTACAGCAGACTCTTCGTTTGGCCCGGCACAAGAAGAGCTGCGATGCCTTGGTCCATGCCTTAGAAATTGAAGCGGCACGCAGTGCTTCAAGAAACACCAGCATTAGGACAAGGAGAACTGGACTGGAGCCATATACTGAAGGAAATGCCAGAAACAACACTAATGAAGGAGATATCATCAGGGCATTGAAGAAGTTGCTAAATGATTCTCCGGGTACCCAGGCCCGAAGAGTAGGACGCCCACGGTGCTTTGTCTGCCAAGAATTAGGACACATCCAGCGGGAATGCCCGACACACAAGAAGACATCACAGAAAGAAGACAAGCGAGAAGAACAGGGAAACGGGCAGTAGCTGGTGTGAGGGGGCACACGCCAGCTCTACGGGAAATGGTAGCCCCTAGGGTTTTCCCAGTATCCTTACTTCGCAGAGGTCAGGACAGTTTGTTGCTTAATGGATGGATCAATGGTAGACAGTGTTTACTCACTGTTGACACAGGGGCATCAGTGTCTATCATCCGCTCAGGTCTTGTGAGTAGGGACAAACTGAAGAGAACACCCATTCCATACAGGCTTAAAACAGCCACTGGGGACACTGCACCAGTGCATGGATGGTTGGAATCGGAAGTAAGGATTGGGACTTGGACATTACCACAGAAATTTCTTGTTGCCGATATCACTGATGACGTAATTCTAGGAGTGGACATAATGAATCAGTATGGATTTGTTATTGACATGGAGGGACAGGTACTGCGTATAAAAGGGGAAGAGGTGGCTTTGTTTACCCCTGATCAATTGGAAGTTCCTATAATGTAGGTAGTAGTTAGCGAATCTGTGTCAATTCCAGCAAACCATCAGCAGATTGTAGCTGCTAGAATAATGGGAGACCCTAGGGGCAACATGAGCTACCTGATTGAGCCGGATATGACTTTAGGATTGGAGAAGCTCCTGATTGCTCGAAGCATTGCTAAGGTCGGCGAGGTTGTACCAGTCAGGGTAGCCAACCTTGATTCGCGAACGAGGGTTCTGAAACAGGGAGACCCAATAGCTAGCTGTGAACCAGTCTCTTGGGTAGGCCTGTGTGAGTCTTCTTCAACTAGCATACATACCGAGCAGAGACTTAATCCTAATTTAGAACAGTTATTGGAGCGAAGCCAAGATAATCTGACAAGTGAAGAGATGGAAGAAGTTACTTCTTTCCTGTTGAGAAATCAAGATGTTTTTTCCTTAGGGGACACTGACCTTGGAAGAACCAGCATCGTGTGTCACCGCATTAACACTGGCGATACCGAACCAATCCGACAAGCACCACGGCGACTTCCTCTAGCGAAACAGGAAGAGGCAGAGAAGATGATTGCAAGTATGATGGAGGGTGGTGTCATAGAGCCTTCTGCAAGTCCTTGGGCTTCCCCAGTCGTTCTGGTAGCGAAGAAGGATGGCCAACTGAGGTTCTGTGTGGATTACCGGAAGCTGAATGATGTCACCAAAAAGGACAGCTACCCCCTCCCACATATCGATGACACACTTGACACACTCTCTGGCACCAGATGGTTCTCTATGCTGGACCTAAAGAGTGGTTACTGGCAAGTGGAGCTGCACCCCGAGGATAAAGAGAAGACTGCTTTCTCAACAGGAAGTGGGCTGTTTCAGTTTACTGTGTTACCATTCGGATTATGTAATGCACCCGCAACCTTTGAGAGATTGATGGAACTTGTGCTGCATGGCTTGACTTGGAAAACATGTCTAGTGTACCTGGACGACATTATTGTGGTGGGAAATACTGTAAAGGAGCATTTAAAGAACCTCCAGGACGTATTTGACAGGCTTCGCCATGCA
This sequence comes from Bacillus rossius redtenbacheri, assembly GCF_032445375.1. Classification (NCBI taxonomy): domain Eukaryota; kingdom Metazoa; phylum Arthropoda; class Insecta; order Phasmatodea; family Bacillidae; genus Bacillus; species Bacillus rossius. The sequence goes on from NC_086334.1 coordinate 69,577,565, forward strand.
CAGCTCAAGTTAAGTCCTAAGAAGTGCTTCTTGTTTCAACATGAGGTAACATTCCTCGGACATATTGTATCACAGGTTGGGGTCCGAACAGACCCTGAGAAGATCCGGTCTGTAAAGGAGTGGCCACGGCCTGAAAACAAGCATGATGTAAGGAGCTTCTTGGGTCTCTGTACCTACTATAGAAGGTTTGTACCTGGGTTCGCAGCCATTGCAAAGCCTCTGCATGAGCTGACCGAGGAAAGGAGGCAATTTCTGTGGACGCCAACATGCGAGACTTCCTTTCAAGACCTCAAGAAAGCCCTGTGTACAAGCCCTATTCTCGCCTATCCCCGTCAACATGGAGACTATATCCTTGACACAGATGCAAGTGGAAGGGGGTTGGGAGCTGTACTTTCCCAAGTCCAGGATGGGAATGAAAGAGTCATAGCATACTACAGTAAAGTTTTGTCTAAGCCTGAAAGTAACTATTGTTTTACAAGAAGAGAACTTCTGGCTGTAGTAAAATCCTTCCGACATTTCCACAAATATCTGTATGGTAGGAGATTCCTTTTACGAACTGACCATGCTGCACTTAAGTGGCTGTTACAGTTCAAGAATCCAGAGGGACAACTTGCTAGGTGGATTGAACAGATACAGCAATATGATTGTAAGATTGAACACAGGAAGGGCCGAATTCATAGCAATGCCGATGCTCTTTCTCGAAGACCTTGCAAGGTAGACTGCAACCACTGCAAAAGAGCAGAGGAAAATGAGGGAATCGAAGATATTCGGCGAACTACTATAACAAACGGTGAAGACAAATGGGACAATGCCAGCTTGAAATCGGCTCAGCATCAAGACCCTGACCTGGGACCCATTATAAGCTGGATGGAAAAGGGTACTGGACGTCCATCATGGCAGGAGGTATCTAGTGACCGAAAGGAAGTGAAGGCTTATTGGGCACAATGGGATTCTTTAAGGCTTGTGGATGGGCTGCTGATGAGGGCATGGGAAAGTCCAAATGGAAAAGTAGTTAAGATGCAACTATTACTTCCAAAGAGTCTAGTAGCAGAGGTGTTGAAAGAAATCCACGATGGTACTTCTGGCGGACACCTAGGAATTAACAAAACTCTGGGTAAGACCCGCCTACGCTACTATTGGTTGAAATGTCGCCAGGACGTGGAGGCATGGTGTAGAAAATGTGAAACATGCTCGGCTAGGAAAAGACCACAACATTGTAGTCGCGGAAAAATGCAAGCCTATAATGTGGGAGCTCCATTTGAAAGGATAGCAATCGACATCGCTGGGCCATTCCCCAAGACTAAAGATGGTAACCGGTATATTCTGGTAGTGATGGATTACTTCAGTAAGTGGCCAGAGGCGTATGCACTTCCCAACCAGGAGGCTACCACCATTGCAGATACACTAGTCAACAACTTCATTTGTAGATTTGGGGTACCAATGGAGCTTCACTCAGACCAAGGCCGCAACTTTGAGTCCACAGTGTTTCAGGAGGTGTGCCGGTTACTAGGCATAAATAAAACCAGGACTACAGCCCTACATCCTCAGTCGGATGGCATGGTGGAAAGGTTCAACCGAACTCTAGAGGAACACCTTGCCAAGGTCGTGGCCGAACATCAGCAAGATTGGGATCAACATATTCAGTTATTCCTAATGGCTTATAGGGCTGCCATTCATGACTCGACAGGGCAGACTCCTGCAAGTATTGTATTTGGACAGGAGTTGAGGCTACCCTGTGACATCAAGTTCGGTCGTCCTCACCAAGAGTCGACCAGCACTACCGACTATGTCAATCGCTTGGAGGAACGAATGACATTTATACATGACGAAGCCCGTAGGAACCTCCGAATAGCGACAAACCGAATGAAGACAAGGTACGACATGAAGGCTAACTCGGCAGGATATCACGAAGGCGATTTAGTGTGGCTGTATAACCCTCAGCGAAGGAAGGGCAGGTGTCCTAAGCTTCAGAAAGCATGGGAAGGCCCGTATGAAGTATTGAAACGGCTAAATGATGTGGTGTACCGTATCCAGAGGGGGAAAAGAGGACGAATGAAAGTGGTGCATCTAGACCGATTGAAGGGATATGCGGGAAGAAATGAATTACCTGTTCGGGACGAACAGGTTTAAGGAGGGGGCAATGTTACGATCGCGCTTGGCTGCAGTGCATGGCATCGCCGCACTCGTTCGGCCTGTCTGCGCCCCCTTCCACCCGCATCCTCTCCCTGGTATCTCGTGTCATACTATCTCGCTACATCCTGACCGTCGCAGCGCGCACCTGCCTCAGATCGGGTTACTTAAAAGAGGCCGCACTGCGGAATAAAATGACTCAGACGCCTTTATCGGCGTTCTTAGAGCAGCCACCGCGTCCTTCGAGGACTCACGATGCGTTTCTGGGCATTTCGACGGCGAAGGTCGCGCGATATCTCGGAGACATGCCCGATTGTTCTGGATGGGAACCCAAGGGCTATTTAAGGAGGTTGGGCCGACCTTCGAGTCAGAGTCAGAGAGAGAGTCTGAGTGGGGAGTTCTCCCGCGGCGGAGTTTCCGGGCGATAGTGCCGCAGGTGCGGCAGAGTGGCGAAGTCCTTGGACGAAGGTTCCAGGGCAGGGAGTGAGTGAGTTCAGTGGAGTCGGGAGTTTCCGGGCGATAGAGTCGCGGGCGCGGCGGAGTCCCGAGTGAAGTGGCGAGCGAGTCGTTGAGTGGGATCTCGGCGAAGGGTGTGACGGCGGCGGCGGAGTGCGGCGACGGAGTCCCGCGGCGGTGACCCACGAGGGGTGCTGCGACGAGAGTTGCGCCGGAAGTGCGGCCCAGCGAGGTGTGTGAAACGAGTGACTGGGGAATTGACATTTCTTTAAGTGTAATTAATTATTTGCTAATTTAGAAGATTATTTGTAAGTGTCAAGTAGTGGTAGTAAATAAAACTGTGTGTGTGAAATAAAATCTATTAATTGGGCTATCCTTACGAACCCGCAGGGAAATCGTAACAATACATACAAACAAAATAAAACAAAATCCCTCTTACCAATTTTTTTTAATACCCGTGAGGGAGTGAATGTAGAATGGATTTTTTTTTATAAAAAGAACTAGCCGAACCCGCCCGCTTCGCTGGACGTGAAATAAGGTAACTGCATTGAAGGCAAATAATTAAGTAATGACTGTTATACGCAAGACACCCATTAAAATTCGTATATTAGTTGTGTAGAACACCGCGTACAAACAGACAGACAGAAAAAGAACTACTGTTTTATTATAGTAAGATAGATAGATTATTCTTACATGTTCGCATCCATGCAGTATATGAAAAATCAGCATGCAAAGCCCTATACCTATAACTAAACGTAGCTGCTGCCCACAACTTTTTCCGCATAGAATTTTGTATTATCTTGCACCATTTAGAAATTTAAACATTATAACATAACAGTTGATACAGTTGTAGTAGTAGTTTTCTTATGTTCACATATTTCAGTCTTTGCAATAAAAATATGTTACAACCTAATTTTTGGGTAAATATGTTTCTACTTTCAAATGTAATGTCAGGAAGACACTTCATAAAATTTATTTGTAAACTACATTTACTGTTTTCCCGTCTTGAGCTAGAATGTAAAGATTGTCTGCATTACTGACCCGCTAGCAAGCCACATACATTTGGCCGTGGGAAAAACAATCAGACCTTAAGTCGACACCAGCTGCCTTACGGCTCTGACCCTGAGACTTATTTACTGTCATCGTTAAACAAACTGCTATTGGAAACTGTGTGCGCTTTAACCCGAACGGGAAGTTATTCGGGATGATCGGTATGCGTGGTATGAAAACAGTTTCACCTGAGCCACATCCAGTAAGAATCTCAGCTTCGATTATATTTCGTTGTATAGCAGTTACTCTTAGTCGGGTTTCATTGCGCAATTTTGGGGGAGTAAGGTTCCTATGAAGCATTATTGGAACACCGACTTTGAGAACAATTTTGTGAACAGGAAGACCACTTGCAGCGAGAGAACTCAAAAACTCAACTGGATAATTAGGGGCGTCGTCCTGATTAAGGACGCTGTTAAACGATGTGTAAGCCACTTCAGCCCCATTCAATTCGTTTAAAAAATTTTCATTGATTGCAGCAGCTTGGTCATTTGTTGGAGTGAGTATGGCACGTTCACATAACCACGTATGTTCCTGATGTTGTATGTTTGACAGATCCCCGAATACCGAACGTATGAGTTCGTCTTCCGAAGATACGACTCTGCCAAGTATTTCTGGAAGCGTCACCTGACCGTGTTGCTCAGGGAGGGCACCTTCTCCAACTTTTAATAGAACACCGGAAAATTCTTGCGCATGAGAATTACCACCCAGCTGTGCACTCATGTTAATTGTTAATTGCAGTTTTTTTATTTGAGGCCAGAGGTAAGAATTCTTCAGTGAAGCTTTGATTTCATCGGCTCTAGTCCCTCGACTTACAATTGGTAGAGTTTGCCGAAAATCTCCAGAAAAGAGTAGTGTGACATTCCCCATTGGCCTTTCATCGCGCCTAATGTCCCGTAGTGTCCTGTCCACAGCTTCAACTGCTTTTTTATTCGCCATCGTGCATTCATCCCAAACGATTAGAGAGCAATCTTGTAACACTTTTGCTATATCACAATTTCTTGTTATCGAACATGTTGGTGATTCATTAGTGTCTTTATGAGAGCAGATTTTGATGAAATAAATCATTCAACGATAAAAGCTGTTTATTTAATTTAATTAAGTGGACGGGTTCGCCCCAAGGAGAAAATTGACGCGGCGAGACCTCGTGGACATAGAGAAATGACACACACACTATTTATGTGTCTATGAAACATGATTTTTTTTCCTGCAATTTAAATTGTAATAATACAAAAAGGGTATTGAAAATTGAAACAAATATGGCGACACAACAAACTGTCAGGATCTTTATTTTTTTCTTACTCTCTACTTAGTTCCTTACAATAGCAAAACTTCATGTCACATGAAATTAACTGAGCAGAGAACAATGAGTAGCTGTCAAACAATGTATCACGCACCGGCGCCATCTACTTAAAATGTTGGTTTGTCCTGAATTTTTCCTGAATTTTCTTTGCTATAAACCTCACAAGGCCCGAGACCTTTCCAACGACTGCAAAACCGTGGAAATCGGTTCGTGCGTTCTGGAGTTACAGCGTCAGGAAGGAAAACCCGACTTATTTTTATATAGTAGATTTCTCATCACATGATGTATGAATAAGGAAGGTTATAAATTAACAGAAGAATTACATGCATAAAGTAGCATTCAATTTTATTTATTTTTTAATTTAACATCTAAAGGCGTATGCGTGTGTTTGAGTGTGTATAATGTTATCTCGCAGGGTGTAAGATAATGGGGTTGCATAACAATCATACAAAACCTACAAAACTCTGTTTTACTCACAAATTTTACCTTTCAATTTGAAAGAATAAATTGAAATAATAAATGGACAAACGTTGCAAGTGACGGGGATACATTGTACTCCCCTTGAAGAGCTCGCCGAGTGCTCAGACTGCTCACGCGCTCCCTGAACACAGCAAGACGTGCCACACAGTCATGCTCGCCGAGTGTTCAGACTGCTCACGCGCTCCCTGAACACAGCAAGCCGTGCCACACAGTCATGCTCGCCGAGTGCTGACTGCTCACGCGCTTCCTGAACACAGCAAGCCGTGCCACACAGTCATGCTTGCCGAGTGCTCAGACTGCTCACGCGCTCCCTGAACACAGCAAGCCGTGCCACACAGTCATGCTCGCCGAGTGCTCAGTCTGCTCACGCGCTCCCTGAACACAGTAAGCCGTGCCACACCGTCATGCTCGCCGAGTGCTCAGACCGCTCACGCGCTCCCTGAACACAGCAAGCCATGCCACACAGTCATGCACGCCGAGTGCTCAGACTGCTCACGCGCTCCCTGAACACAGCAAGCCGTGCCACGCAGTCATGCTCGCCGAGTGCTCAGACCGCTCACGCGCTCCCTGAACAGAGCAAGCCGTGCCACACAGTCATGCACGCCGAGTGCTCAGACTGCTCACACGCTCCCTGAACACAGCAAGCCGTGCCACGCAGTCATGCTCGCCGAGTGCACAGACTGCTCACGCGCTCCCTGAACACAGCAAGCCGTGCCACACAGTCATGCTCGCCGAGTGCTCAGACTGCTCACGCGCTCCCTGAACACAGCAAGACGTGCCGCACAGTCATGCTCGCCGAGTGCTGACTGCTCACGCGCTCCCTGAACACAGTAAGCCGTGCCACACAGTCATGCTCGCCGAGTGCTCAGACTGCTCACGCGCTCCCTGAACACAGCAAGACGTGCCGCACAGTCATGCTCGCCGAGTGCTGACTCTTCACGCGCTCTCTGAACACAGCAAGCCGTGCCACACAGTCATGCTCGCCGAGTACTCAGACTGCTCACGCGCTCCCTGAACACAGCAAGCCGTGCCACACAGTCATGCTCGCCGAGTGCTGACTGCTCACGAGCTCCCTGAACACAGCAAGCCGTGCCACACAGTCATGCTCGCCGAGTGCTCAGACTGCTCACGCGCTCCCTGAACACAGCAAGCCGTGCCACACAGTCATGCTCGCCGAGTGCTAAGACTGCTCACGCGCTCCCTGAACACAGCAAGCCGTGCCACACAGTCATGCTCGCCGAGTGCTGACTGCTCACGCGCTCCCTGAACACAGCAAGTCGTGCCACACAGTCATGCTCGCCGAGTGCTCAGACTGCTCACGCGCTCCCTGAACACAGCAAGACGTGCCGCACAGTCATGCTCGCCGAGTGCTGACTGCTCACGCGCTCTCTGAACACAGCAAGCCGTGCCACACAGTCATGCTCGCCGAGTGCTCAGACTGCTCACGCGCTCCCTGAACACAGCAAGACGTGCCGCATAGTCATGCTCGCCGAGTGCTGACTGCTCACGCGCTCCCTGAACACAGCAAGCCGTGCCACACAGTCATGCTCGCCGAGTGCTCAGACTGCTCACGCGCTCCCTGAACACAGCAAGCCGTGCCACACAGTCATGCTCGCCGAGTGCTCAGACTGCTCACGCGCTCCCTGAACACAGCAAGTCGTGCCACACAGTCATGCTCGCCGAGTGCTCAGACTGCTCACGCGCTCCCTGAACACAGCAAGACGTGCCGCACAGTCATGCTCGCTGAGTGCTGACTGCTCACGCGCTCTCTGAACACAGCAAGCCGTGCCACACAGTCATGCTCGCCGAGTGCTGACTGATCACGCGCTCCCTGAACACAGCAAGCCGTGCCACACAGTCATGCTCGCCGAGTGCTCAGACTGCTCACGCGCTCCCTGAACACAGCAAGCCGTGCCACACAGTCATGCTCGCCGAGTGCTGACTGTTCACGCGCTCCCTGAACACAGCAAGCCGTGCCACACAGTCATGCTCGCCGAGTGCTCAGACTGCTCACGCGCTCCCTGAACACAGCAAGCCGTGCCACACAGTCATGCTCGCCGAGTGCTGACTGCTCACGCGCTCCCTAAACACAGCAAGTCGTGCCACACAGTCATGCTCGCCGAGTGCTCAGACTGCTCACGCGCTCCCTGAACACAGCAAGCCGTGCCACACAGTCATGCTCGCCGAGTGCTGACTGCTCACGCGCTCCCTGAACACAGCAAGTCGTGCCACACAGTCATGCTCGCCGAGTGCTGACTGCTCACGCGCTCCCTGAACACAGCAAGCCGTGCCACACAGTCATGCTCGCCGAGTGCTCAGACTGCTCACGCGCTCCCTGAACACAGTAAGCCGTGCCACACAGACATGCTCGCCGAGTGCTCAGACTGCTCACGTGCTCCCTGAACACAGTAAGCCGTGCCACACAGTCATGCTCGCCGAGTGCTCAGACTGCTCACGCGCTCCCTGAACACAGCAAGCCGTGCCACACAGTCATGCTCGCCGAGTGCTCAGACTGCTCACGCGCTCCCTGAACACAGTAAGCCGTGCCACACAGTCATGCTCGCCGAGTGCTCAGACTGCTCACGCGCTCCCTGGCCACAGCAAGACGTGCCGCACAGTCATGCTCGCCGAGTGCTGACTGCTCACGCGCTCCCTTAACACAGCAAGCCGTGACACACAGTCATGCTCGCCGAGTGCTCAGACTGCTCACGCGCTCCCTGAACACAGCAAGCCGTGCCACAGAGTCATGCTCGCCGAGTGCTCAGACTGCTTACGCGCTCCCTGAACACAGTAAGCCGTGCCACACAGTCATGCTCGCCGAGTGCTCAGACTGCTCACGCGCTCCCTGAACACAGTAAGCCGTGCCACACAGTCATGCTCGCCGAGTGCTCAGACTGCTCACGCGCTCCCTGAACACAGCAAGCCGAGCCACACAGTCATGCTCGCCGAGTGCTCAGACTGCTCACGCGCTCCCTGAACACAGTAAGCCGTGCCACACAGTCATGCTCGCCGAGTGCTCAGACTGCTCACGCGCTCCCTGAACACAGCAAGTCGTGCCACACAGTCATGCTCGCCGAGTGCTCAGACTGCTCACGCGCTCCCTGAACACAGCAAGTCGTGCCACACAGTCATGCTCGCAGAGTGCTGACTGCTCACGCGCTCCCTGAACACAGCAAGCCGTGCCACACAGTCATGCTCGCCGAGTGCTCAGACTGCTCACGCGCTCCCTGAACACAGCAAGCCGTGCCGCGCAGTCATGATCGCCGAGTGCTGACTGCTCACGCGCTCCCTGAACACAGCAAGCCGTGCCACACAGTCATGCTCGCCGAGTGCTCAGACTGCTCACGCGCTCCCTGAACACAGCAAGCCGTGCCACACAGTCATGCTCGCCGAGTGCTGACTGTTCACGCGCTCCCTGAACACAGCAAGCCGTGCCACACAGTCATGCTCGCCGAGTGCTCAGACTGCTCACGCGCTCCCTGAACACAGCAAGCCGTGCCACACAGTCATGCTCGCCGAGTGCTGACTGCTCACGCACTCCCTAAACACAGCAAGTCGTGCCACACAGTCATGCTCGCCGAGTGCTCAGACTGCTCACGCGCTCCCTGAACACAGCAAGCCGTGCCACACAGTCATGCTCGCCGAGTGCTGACTGCTCACGCGCTCCCTGAACACAGCAAGTCGTGCCACACAGTCATGCTCGCCGAGTGCTGACTGCTCACGCGCTCCCTGAACACAGCAAGCCGTGCCACACAGTCATGCTCGCCGAGTGCTCAGACTGCTCACGCGCTCCCTGAACACAGTAAGCCGTGCCACACAGACATGCTCGCCGAGTGCTCAGACTGCTCACGCGCTCCCTGAACACAGTAAGCCGTGCCACACAGTCATGCTCGCCGAGTGCTCAGACTGCTCACGCGCTCCCTGAACACAGCAAGCCGTGCCACACAGTCATGCTCGCCGAGTGCTCAGACTGCTCACGCGCTCCCTGAACACAGTAAGCCGTGCCACACAGTCATGCTCGCCGAGTGCTCAGACTGCTCACGCGCTCCCTGGCCACAGCAAGACGTGCCGCACAGTCATGCTCGCCGAGTGCTGACTGCTCACGCGCTCCCTTAACACAGCAAGCCGTGACACACAGTCATGCTCGCCGAGTGCTCAAACTGCTCACGCGCTCCCTGAACACAGCAAGCCGTGCCACAGAGTCATGCTCGCCGAGTGCTCAGACTGCTTACGCGCTCCCTGAACACAGTAAGCCGTGCCACACAGTCATGCTCGCCGAGTGCTCAGACTGCTCACGTGCTCCCTGAACACAGTAAGCCGTGCCACACAGTCATGCTCGCCGAGTGCTCAGACTGCTCACGCGCTCCCTGAACACAGCAAGCCGTGCCACACAGTCATGATCGCAGAGTGCTGACTGCTCACGCGCTCCCTGAACACAGCAAGTCGTGCCACACAGTCATGCTCGCCGAGTGCTCAGACTGCTCACGCGCTCCCTGAACACAGCAAGTCGTGCCACACAGTCATGCTCGCAGAGTGCTGACTGCTCACGCGCTCCCTGAACACAGCAAGCCGTGCCACACAGTCATGCTCGCCGAGTGCTCAGACAGCTCACGCGCTCCCTGAACACAGCAAGCCGTGCCACACAGTCATGCTTGCCGAGTGCTCAGACTGCTCACGCGCTCCCTGAACACAGCAAGCCGTGCCACACAGTCATGCTCGCCGAGTGCTCAGACTGCTCACGCGCTCCCTGAACACAGCAAGTCGTGCCATACAGTCATGCTCGCCGAGTGCTCAGACTGCTCACGCGCTCCCTGAACACAGTAAGCCGTGCCACACAGTCATGCTCGCCGAGTGCTGACTGCTCACGCGCTCCCTGAACACAGTAAGCCGTGCCACACAGTCATGCTCGCCGAGTGCTCAGACTGCTCACGCGCTCCCTGAACACAGCAAGTCGTGCCACACAGTCATACTCGCCGAGTGCTGACTGCTCACGCGCTCCCTGAACACAGTAAGCCGTGCCACACAGTCATGCTCGCCGAGTGCTCAGACTGCTCACGCGCTCCCTGAACACAGCAAGTCGTGCCACACAGTCATACTCGCCGAGTGCTGACTGCTCACGCGCTCCCTGAACACAGTAAGCCGTGCCACACAGTCATGCTCGCCGAGTGCTCAGACTGCTCACGCGCTCCCTGAACACAGTAAGCCGTGCCACACAGTCATGCTCGCCGAGAGCTCAGACTGCTCACACGCTCCCTGAACACAGTAAGCCGTGCCACACAGTCATGCTCGCCGAGTGCTCAGACTGCTCACGCGCTCCCTGAACACAGCAAGCCGTGCCACACAGTCATGCTCGCCGAGTGCTCAGACTGCTCACGCGCTCCCTGAACACAGTAAGCCGTGCCACACAGTCATGCTCGCCGAGTGCTGACTGCTCACGCGCTCCCTGAACACAGCAAGCCGTGCCACACAGTCATGCTCGCCGAGTGCTCAGACTGCTCACGCGCTCCCTGAACACAGCAAGTCGTGCCACACAGTCATGCTCGCAGAGTGCTGACTGCTCACGCGCTCCCTGAACACAGCAAGTCGTGCCACACAGTCATGCTCGCCGAGTGCTCAGACTGCTCACGCGCTCCCTGAACACAGCAAGTCGTGCCACACAGTCATGCTCGCAGAGTGCTGACTGCTCACGCGCTCCCTGAACACAGCAAGCCGTGCCACACAGTCATGCTCGCCGAGTGCTCAGACTGCTCACGCGCTCCCTGAACACAGCAAGTCGTGCCACACAGTCATACTCGCCGAGTGCTGACTGCTCACGCGCTCCCTGAACACAGCAAGTCGTGCCATACAGTCATGCTCGCCGAGTGCTCAGACTGCTCACGCGCTCCCTGAACACAGTAAGCCGTGCCACACAGTCATGCTCGCCGAGTGCTGACTGCTCACGCGCTCCCTGAACACAGTAAGCCGTGCCACACAGTCATGCTCGCCGAGTGCTCAGACTGCTCACGCGCTCCCTGAACACAGCAAGTCGTGCCACACAGTCATACTCGCCGAGTGCTGACTGCTCACGCGCTACCTGAACACAGTAAGCCGTGCCACACAGTCATGCTCGCCGAGTGCTCAGACTGCTCACGCGCTCCCTGAACACAGCAAGTCGTGCCACACAGTCATACTCGCCGAGTGCTGACTGCTCACGCGCTCCCTGAACACAGTAAGCCGTGCCACACAGTCATGCTCGCCGAGTGCTCAGACTGCTCACGCGCTCCCTGAACACAGTAAGCCGTGCCACACAGTCATGCTCGCCGAGTGCTCAGACTGCTCACGCGCTCCCTGAACACAGCAAGTCCTGCCACACAGTCATGCTCGCCGAGTGCTGACTGCTCACGCGCTCCCTGAACACAGCAAGCCGTGCCACACAGTCATGCTCGCCGAGTGCTCAGACTGCTCACGCGCTCCCTGAACACAGTAAGCCGTGCCACACAGTCATGCTCGCCGAGAGCTCAGACTGCTCACGCGCTCCCTGAACACAGTAAGCCGTGCCACACAGTCATGCTCGCCGAGTGCTCAGACTGCTCACGCGCTCCCTGAACACAGCAAGCCGTGCCACACAGTCATGCTCGCCGAGTGCTCAGACTGCTCACGCGCTCCCTGAACACAGCAAGCCGTGCCACACAGTCATGCTCGCCGAGTGCTCAGACTGCTCACGCGCTCCCTGAACACAGTAAGCCGTGCCACACAGTCATGCTCGCCGAGTGCTGACTGCTCACGCGCTCCCTGAACACAGCAAGCCGTGCCACACAGTCATGCTCGCCGAGTGCTCAGACTGCTCACGCGCTCCCTGAACACAGCAAGCCGTGCCACACAGTCATGCTCGCCGAGTGCTCAGACTGCTCACGCGCTCCCTGAACACAGTAAGCCGTGCCACACAGTCATGCTCGCCGAGTGCTCAGACTGCTCACGCGCTCCCTGAACACAGCAAGCCGTGCCGCGCAGTCACGCACGGAGATGTGTTCCGTAACTAAACTGTCGCCACTCAGGGCAAGGCGACGGGGCCGTTATCGCCAAGTCGCTGGCACAAGAGAGAGTGTACCATAGAGTAAGTAAAGGGAGAGACGCCACTCCCATAGTAATGATCGTTTGCTTAAATTTGTATACAAAACACTTGCGATCATACCATTTCTTTGCAACTTGACAAAGAAAAAATTACAGCCAGATACAACCTGAGAAAGGTTTAGCGCGAGATAGTTGGCACCTTTGTAGTTGCCATATTTTATATTTTTTCGATAAAGGCTACTGATATTGTAAAATTGCTTTATGTTAGTCCTTATCATGGGACGTTAAACTATTTTCATAATAAAAAAATTTCCGCAGTAGAAAAAAATTGGTTCAAGGAGGATTTGAAACCGCGACCGTTAGCTCTGAAACATGACGCCTTTATCCGCACGACAACCAAATTAATCTTAGAATAGATTTACATGTGTACGTACTTATATTTTATTTTTCTGCACTAGTAAAGTTCAAATTATACAGCCAGATTGAAACTGATGATCGTTTAGTAATTCATTTTATTTCTGTTTATTATATTTATTTTCCATTCCGTTATATATTTTTAATTTTCAACTTCAAAAACAGTAGCAGGTAATATGGAGAACGACAGGCCAACGTGCTCTAATTTTCGTTTTCGGCAATATGCCACGCAGCAACTAGTTTTCAGTGACATTTTAAAAATATATACTTTTACTCATCGGTGTCGCAAGGATATTTTTTTTTGGGGGGGGGGGGGGGGGACTTCAATCGATTTAATTGTTTGAGGAATATCCATCCCCTGGAAAAAAAAGCGGGGGGTTTCGATGTGCAAAAAGGTGGTTTTTAGGCATTTTTCTTTCCTAAATATACTAATTATAGTTGGTTGCAATATATAATTTATTTTTTATAAAAAATATTTTCAGAGAACAAATTTGTAAAAACACAGTTAACATATCTGCTGGTGCTGTATCCACACAAAATCATTAATTTAAACAACAGGAGAAACTGCGAAACTGCGAAACTACGAAACTAAATATATTATTGGAGGTAACGAAATTGAAGACTTTTATTATTGGGTGGACGTGTCCCCCCCGTCCCCCCCCGGTTGCGACGTCCATGTTTTACATTCAAATCCCATTGTTACCACGAGACAATACAAAGATGGCCGTATATAATTATAACAACTGGATATGTAATAAACTAAAGAGATCAAAACTAGTAATTTTTTTATCCGATGTTGGTGAAACATGGTATGATCCCATTTTTAAGGATTCAGTTTGTCCTATCTACTGTCACCCCCCTGGAGTGTACTGTGTAAAGCGGGACCCCGTACGGGAAGCCTACGATTCACGCCAAGTATTCGACATGCCCGAACATTAGGTACCGAATACCTACATATCGGAATACTTCAAAACAGTTCGCAGCGAATAAGTTATGTTTTTTAATTTTTTCGGACACTTAAAATATTGTTAAGTAGGTATTCAAAATAAGCATTGCCTGGTGCGTATTTCGATGCTATACTATATGAAAAAAAGCTGGGTCCAAAAATTAAAATTTTTATTTCGTTTGATATTTGGCAAAAACGCACGAAGAAACAAGGACAGTGCTAACGGCAATCGGCGTGTGTTAGAGAGAGAGAGAATGCGCCCATTTACTTCCACACTGCAATCTAAGAGTGGGATGCTCTATAGCAGCGAGCCAATCATCCCGCTCTGGCATGCATCAGTCTTGGATGCACCGACACCTCGGCCAAGCAGGAGACATGTGCAGAAGTGCAATCAAGACTTGGCATAGTTCACAGGACACTGAACAAGCACGCGGCACAGATGCGCTCTCGCGGGCGCTAAGGAGCCGAGGCAAGAGCCGACACCAGAGTGACTGGTTGACTCACTCAGCGAGTGCCACGGTGTCACTCATACTGGGTGACGCTCACTCTGCGAGTGCTACTTGTCACCCAGGCTGGGTGATCCTCCCTCAGTGAGTGCCACGGTGTCACTCATACTGGGTGACGCTCACTCTGCGAGTGCTACTTGTCACCCAGGCTGGGTGATCCTCCCTCAGTGAGTGCCACGGTGTCACTCATACTGGGTGACGCTCACTCTGCGAGTGCTACTTGTCACCCAGGCTGGGTGATCCTCCCTCAGTGAGTGCCACGGTGTCACTCATACTGGGTGACGCTCACTCTGCGAGTGCTACTTGTCACCCAGGCTGGGTGATCCTCCCTCAGTGAGTGCCACGGTGTCACTCATACTGGGTGACGCTCACTCTGCGAGTGCTACTTGTCACCCAGGCTGGGTGATCCTCCCTCAGTGAGTGCCACGGTGTCACTCATACTGGGTGACGCTCACTCTGCGAGTGCTACTTGTCACCCAGGCTGGGTGATCCTCCCTCAGTGAGTGCCACGGTGTCACTCATACTGGGTGACGCTCACTCTGCGAGTGCTACTTGTCACCCAGGCTGGGTGATCCTCCCTCAGTGAGTGCCACGGTGTCACTCATACTGGGTGACGCTCACTCTGCGAGTGCTACTTGTCTCCCAGGCTGGGTGATCCTCCCTCAGTGAGTGCCACGGTGTCACTCATACTGGGTGACGCTCACTCTGCGAGTGCTACTTGTCACCCAGGCTGGGTGATCCTCCCTCAGTGAGTGCCACGGTGTCACTCATACTGGGTGACGCTCACTCTGCGAGTGCTACTTGTCACCCAGGCTGGGTGATCCTCCCTCAGTGAGTGCCACGGTGTCACTCATACTGGGTGACGCTCACTCTGCGAGTGCTACTTGTCACCCAGGCTGGGTGATCCTCCCTCAGTGAGTGCCACGGTGTCACTCATACTGGGTGACGCTCACTCTGCGAGTGCTACTTGTCACCCAGGCTGGGTGATCCTCCCTCAGTGAGTGCCACGGTGTCACTCATACTGGGTGACGCTCACTCTGCGAGTGCTACTTGTCACCCAGGCTGGGTGATCCTCCCTCAGTGAGTGCCACGGTGTCACTCATACTGGGTGACGCTCACTCTGCGAGTGCTACTTGTCACCCAGGCTGGGTGATCCTCCCTCAGTGAGTGCCACGGTGTCACTCATACTGGGTGACGCTCACTCTGCGAGTGCTACTTGTCACCCAGGCTGGGTGATCCTCCCTCAGTGAGTGCCACGGTGTCACTCATACTGGGTGACGCTCACTCTGCGAGTGCTACTTGTCACCCAGGCTGGGTGATCCTCCCTCAGTGAGTGCCACGGTGTCACTCATACTGGGTGACGCTCACTCTGCGAGTGCTACTTGTCACCCAGGCTGGGTGATCCTCCCTCAGTGAGTGCCACGGTGTCACTCATACTGGGTGACGCTCACTCTGCGAGTGCTACTTGTCACCCAGGCTGGGTGATCCTCCCTCAGTGAGTGCCACGGTGTCACTCATACTGGGTGACGCTCACTCTGCGAGTGCTACTTGTCACCCAGGCTGGGTGATCCTCCCTCAGTGAGTGCCACGGTGTCACTCATACTGGGTGACGCTCACTCTGCGAGTGCTACTTGTCACCCAGGCTGGGTGATCCTCCCTCAGTGAGTGCCACGGTGTCACTCATACTGGGTGACGCTCACTCTGCGAGTGCTACTTGTCACCCAGGCTGGGTGATCCTCCCTCAGTGAGTGCCACGGTGTCACTCATACTGGGTGACGCTCACTCTGCGAGTGCTACTTGTCACCCAGGCTGGGTGATCCTCCCTCAGTGAGTGCCACGGTGTCACTCATACTGGGTGACGCTCACTCTGCGAGTGCTACTTGTCACCCAGGCTGGGTGATCCTCCCTCAGTGAGTGCCACGGTGTCACTCATACTGGGTGACGCTCACTCTGCGAGTGCTACTTGTCACCCAGGCTGGGTGATCCTCCCTCAGTGAGTGCCACGGTGTCACTCATACTGGGTGACGCTCACTCTGCGAGTGCTACTTGTCACCCAGGCTGGGTGATCCTCCCTCAGTGAGTGCCACGGTGTCACTCATACTGGGTGACGCTCACTCTGCGAGTGCTACTTGTCACCCAGGCTGGGTGATCCTCCCTCAGTGAGTGCCACGGTGTCACTCATACTGGGTGACGCTCACTCTGCGAGTGCTACTTGTCACCCAGGCTGGGTGATCCTCCCTCAGTGAGTGCCACGGTGTCACTCATACTGGGTGACGCTCACTCTGCGAGTGCTACTTGTCACCCAGGCTGGGTGTCACTCATACTGGGGCCCCTTCAAGTCTTAACTCTTGTGTGTCAGCAAGTTGCGACCAGGCCGCAAGTAGGAAGTCATGAAGCCTGACGTGTTCGCGTCTGCGACCGCCACGCCAACAGGGGGGGGGGGGGGGAGAGAATTTAATTTTCTAACGTATTTTAGTACAATTAGAAGCGAAATATTTAGTACATCATATTTGTAGTAAAAACGTAATTTTATCTATAGCACTGCAGTAAAATATTACTTTAGTAATTTTGGAAAACTATGATTATGAATTAGGAGAAAATATTAAAAATTATTTTCTGTACAGGGGCGGGGGGGGGGGGGGGGGCTAAGCTGCGATATCCCCTTCCCCCCTCGTCTGAAACCTGTGGCGGCCTACGCAGACCTTACTGCTTGTCTGACAGCCGGGATGTGTTCGCTTCAGCAACTAGTCTTTATAGCTCTGAGATGGAGGTAGTGGGGGCATACCGCACCCGGGCCTCGGCGTTAGCCAAAATATTACAAACATTTGGTCAATCGATTCCCTGTTTTGGTATTCGGCCCGTGGGTGTGCCATCGCAATGATAGCACAGCGGCGGTCGGTCGTGGCCGCTTCACTGGGCCGCGAGACCACAGGTCAGGCCATACGATCACCGTCATCGAGAGAAACTAAGGCCTTAAGGGGCGAATAATGTTTTAGAACCCACTCCCTATTATTTACCGCACACACATAATTTAAAAATATTTAATATAAATATTGTAAATATGGTCATAGCTATAATCGTGATCTGTGCATATCGCATAACTTGTTGAGGTTTCTCATAAGATTCTACTTACAATAGACTTGTAATTTTCTTCCTATCAGGGTTAACACAAGCATTGAAAAAGTTTCGCGGACGTAGCACCTTTGCATAATTAGTAAAATAATTATATATGCATAGTATAAAGGTTGTAAATAAATATTCGCAGAAATTAATTGTTTATGGGAAACGAGTGAAAATGATTAAATATACAAACATTCTACATTTCATTGAAATAATACGGGTAGGCATTATAAAAGAGGCAGAATACTGGAAACAAGGCCATGTGGGAGCAGGGAGGATCACACAGCAGGAGGTAACTCACGTGGCGAGGGCGGTGGTGTTGGCAGGCGTGGCTCACTGCCGCGCCGTCAATGAACCGGCGGCCTCACTACCGCGCCATCTCGTCGCCATGGCGACCGAACCAGCGAGGCGTCGACTGCGGCGCGGCGGGTCTTGTTGCATCGGTCATGTCCGCGCCAGTCGATAAGACCGGCGCGCCTGGCGTCCGCCCTGTTGCTAGGCGACTCATTCAGCCCTTCGTTTGGTCGGGCAGCCTTCACTTCACAGGCGAGAGAGCCACACCCGAAGTTACCCCAAGTTCTTGCTCGTTTTTTTCCCGTTCTATCTCATTGTATAAACCGGTGTGGCATTAAATTTTGCGGTCGATTAGGAAAGGTTAGCTACATTATAAACACTTTAAAACATTGTGGATGTTTGGTTATATTAGGTAAGTATAGCTACATTAAAAATACTGTAAAATCATTTTATGGTTGCTTAAAAAATAACTTTTTAATATGTAGCTATCCAGGGCTAGGAAACCGTTTACATGATTTCACAGTATCTTTAATGTAGCTATCCTAACCAAATCAACCGTCCACAATGTTTTAAAGTATTTATTATGTAGATTACCTAACCTTTTACAATGAACAAAAAAAAAACCGAAGTTGCACGATCGGGCGTTTGGCTCTCTCGTCTGTGAAAAGAAGGCTTCCCGTTCACCCCAGGGGAACATGTGCGGTTGAGAAATACCAACATCAAAGATTAGGTTTTAAATACAAAGAAAACAACGAATTTCTTACACAAAAAGGTTTTCCACAAACAATCTTAGTTCAATATTTATGGAATGTTCTATTAATTGAGTGGCGTATTGAGTATAAAGTAAAAATATTATACTTTGGAATAATTTTTGACAAGGTTAATAATTATCTTGGTAGCAATGAAATAAGCTTCACACGTGCAGACGTGCGCCCGTGTGTATTGTTTTGAAAATGAATTTTGAGGTTATGGTTTCAAAACTTATAATAGGCGGCTATCAAATTTTTAATTTTTGTAACAAAATATAAAGCATTTTAACTTGGTGTTATTGGTTGTTCTATATTGCAAATATATATATATACACACACACACACACACACACACACATATATATATATATATATATATATATATATATAACGCATAAGGTGAATATTCCCAGCAAAGAACAACCACAAAAAAAAATTGATGTTGCCAACATTTTATGTCTTAACGTTAACGACTTTTAGGTTATTAGGTTACCCATACAAACAGCACAGTTAGCTGATTTTCAAAGAAAATAAGAGCGTTAGTTAAAGCATGGAGTTGCTTTGGGGTTCACCCATTCGAGTATACGTTACGTCTAGACGACTGGCTTGACGCCTGTATGGCTATCGCAGTCTGGTCGGCTCGGATAGCTGAAATCCCAGCAATCCCAGAAATCTAGCTGTATACTTATTGTTCCAATACATTTCTAAGCTCTCGCAGATAAATTTAGTTAACAAAACCTGGATTCACTAAACCCCACTCCCACCCCTTTTCATGTTACCCTTTTTCTTTGATTAGTTATTGTTTGTTCTTGTGGTCACGCGGACACTGTGACTCCCGAAGTCATGAGTCATTTTACGAACGATTCAGACTGGTCGGTTCACTTTCTCCGTTCTCTCTTTCTTATATTCTACCGAATCGTGTTCACCTGTTGAGTAATCGATTCTCAAAGAACCGATTCTTTACATAGCAAACGAATCATGTGCTTTTGTTTTGAACGAATCGTTCTCGAATGACACATCACTACCGTTCATTTTCTCTCGCACAGTCTCATGTGACATGTGTCGTGTGCTGTGTGCTGTGCGCTGGACTGCGGTCGAGGTTAGTTCCGCAAGCACAGACCGGCAAACATTGGCTAACATTCAACAATCTTATCTGCAGCATGCTCTCACGACTGCCCTCTGAGCTAGAGTCGTGCCGAGCAGGGATCACGAGTGTGGAGTACTCGACCACGAGCTTGCTTGAGACGGGAATTTTTTTTAAAAAAAGGGGCGAAATCGGTTTACGGATGATAATTTAACGTGATAACGTCATAAGAAAACATTGATGAAAAATTGCATACTTTTTAATTTTCAAATATTATTTACAGTTTTTGCAGATTTAATTTAAATAATTTGTTTAAATATAATTACAGAAATAAACTAAAATCTAATCAATGTCAATAAATTGTTAATTTGATATGACGAAATTGGACAAATAAATCAAATAATTTAAATTGCTGCTTTTAAAAAGCCTGCCTTAACCTGTTTGATATTATAGAAGATTTTCTCGCACGGTGGTTGGCCGGTTCTTGCACGCTCGGCTCAGGCGGAACGTGACAGTGAGTCATGCTTTTTCGTGCGTGCAGCCGGCGTTCATCGATTTATAAGACGATATCACGTCAAAAATTACATCACTTCTATTCCATGATTCATACAAGTCGTAAAACTGCCATCGTCCCTAAACATAATACATAATATGTTTTATTATCGGTTAATATAACTCAATAAAACAAGTGTTCGAAAATGTTGTCGGAAACAGTAACGCAATAGTATTCGTCCACTTCGTTTACTGTGTTGAAGCATGTGTGTGTGTGTGTAGAATGAGGCAGAAACGATCCAGTCTAACTTGTGTATCTGCGAGCAAGCATTTACCTGCAGGGTAGAATGAGCTAGACAAGAAGACGAACTGATGTTGACAGGGAACGCATTTTCCTACTACATACGCACGGAAAATCTCAATGAAAGATTGCTGAAACTACAGTAATACCACGTGCAACAGTAGCTAGTATTATCCAGATACATAAAACTAGTTCGTACTTGATTATTAGACCAAGAAGCGTACGCGCAAGGAAGCTGACACGAGATGCAAAGTCCTCATGTTTCTGGTCCTGCGCTTCGGTCTGATGCAGAAACTGCGGGAAGAACATGAGCATCGACACATATGAGGGACTGGTGGGCCGCATAAGTCAGAAGCCCTTTATAAGCAAAGAAAACAAGAAATAGAGGCTTGATTTTGCAAAATAGTATACATTCAAGAATTGCGGTGGAAGCATATTGGTATGGGGATGTATGGTGGCAGATTGAACAGTTAACCATCACGTTATACTCCAACTGTGGATAAGATGGTGTATCTGATTATATTAAAGCAGAACCTGAGGCCTAGCGTACCTAAGCTGGGCATGTTAGCGCCTGTTACTTTCAGCATGAAGATCCGAAGCATACCGCTGGGGTTATCAAGGCTTGGCTCTTGTACAATACACATCACGTTCTGAAAACTCCGCCAAAGTCGCCAGACTTAATTCCACTGACCACTTAGGATGGACTATAATAAAACAGATTCAGAAAAAAAAATTGGTTGTCTGTAAAGTCGGTTTACGGACGATAGTTTAACGTGACAACATCATAACAAAACAATGATGAAATGATTGCATACTTTTATGAATAAAATTGAATCATTTTTATTGAATTATCACCTTTTTTTTGTATGTATACAAAGAAAGAGTGAAATGAAATCTACAATTTAATTGATAAATTTACTTTCATTTTGGACTCATTAATTCAAATATGTTTATTACTTTAACGAAGAGATTATTTTAACTATAACTTTTATACATGTTTGCTATTTAACTTCTTCCAATCTGTGTTATTCTGTTAAGGATAGGACGATGATAGGAAAAGTAGGAAACGAATGGGGGTGTTTCAAGTTTAATGTGCCTCGAAAAAGTCAAATCGATGGTTGTTCCAATCGAGTGGAAGAGAGATAAATGCGGCGCAAGCGTACAATGAGCGTAACGGGACACAGCGTACCGGGACAATGTGCGTTATGGGACTCTTTTTCGTGCGTGCAGCCGGCGTTCATCGATTTATTAGACGTTGTCACGTCAAAAAACTGATAAAAGTAAAAAAAAAATGAAGGGTGTTTTTAATTTTAAAAAAAATTGAGCAAATAGGGCTAAATATTACACAAAAACTTGTAGAATCAATGCTAAGCAGACTAAAACAAGTGATCAATTCAAAAGTAATTGCCACCAAGTACAAAATAGCTGTAGTAGTATATATTGGCCAGTCCCGCGCCTGGAGTCGGAGTGTCACGGCGGCCATCTTGTATGACCTTGACCTTTTTCTACAAAATTGGCTAAAAATTGCCAAAAAATAATCAAAATATACTAATAATTCTCCAAGATTCGCAAAAATTTAAAATTTTTAGGGAAAAAATACAACTAAAAAGAATCATAAGAATCGGGAAAATAAAAATTTCCATTTATTGAGGAGAAAAAAATCCCGTTTTGAGAGAAAATTTCCCGTTTTCAGACCTCAAAATTGCCAGTGGTTGAAACGACCGCAAAGTGGCTTAAAGCCCGCTTCTACAAGCCGCCATACGTCACCGAGGTCATGAACGGGAAAATTAGGATGATTTGGCCGCCATTTTGAATATTACATAACCGTTTTAATCATCGTTACGGTCGCCAGCTTGCCAGCTTGCCAGTATTTTTTATGCTAGAAAATTGTGAATTTTTTCAATTTAAAAAAATAGATTAATAAACACATCATTAAAAGCATTTCCGCCATCTTTCCGTATTGCAAATCCGTAATTATTATCCGTAAAATTAGGAAAAATAATTGATAATATATAAAAAAAATATTAATAATTTTTTTTAATAAGATTTTAACTAAAAACGGCACTTACGTCATGGAGTGTTCAGTTAGAACCTGATTAGAACAAAGTAATAAATATAGTTTAAAAAACTAAAGAAACATGCTTTTAAAGATTATCAAACTAAAAAGTAAAAAATAATTTTAAAATTAAATTTATGACAATAGTATATAAGCAATACTAGTATAAATGAGAAAAAAGCTTGAGGCGCTTTGTGCCATATTTTTTGAATATTAAGCGCCCCATGCTTTTTTCTCATTTATACTAGTATTGCTTATATACTATTGTCATAAATTAAATTTTAAAATTATTTTTTACTTTTTAGTTTGATAATCTTTAAAAGCATGTTTCTTTAGTTTTTTAAACTATATTTATTTTTAACTTTTTAGTTTGATATTCTTTAAAAACATGTTTTTTAGTTTTTTAAACTATATTTATTTTTAACTTTTTAGTTTGATATTCTTTAAAAGCATGTTTTTTTTAGTTTTTTAAACTATATTTATGTATAATTATCATAGGGAAATGAGTTAGCGACACTACCTATTACCATCTGAGATAACTATTTGGAGTTGCAACGTCACAAAGAAATGGTAAAGTCTCTACGAATCATTTGCAGTTAGATGTATGGATATAATATTAGAATTTACCGGGGAAAAAAAAAAAAAAAAAACATTTTTTTTTCGGCGTGGCCGGGAGTAGAACCCACGATCGCTGAATTCGAAAGCTGACGTCACAGAAGTCGCGCGCCTTAGACCGCTTTTTTTTTTTTTTTTTTTTTTTTAAAGATTGATGGCACACTGGCAAGTTTGGACAGTCACCAGTGTGCAACAATCTCCCCCCCCTTAATGTTGTAGTTTTAATTAACCCTAGTCATTGAGGAATGGTAGTGTTGGTTGAAGGTTGTTATTAAGACAATACAAATTACAGCCATGTCTTACCCGGGATTCGAACCCGGAGCCCCCGCACCGTAGCCCGGTGTGCCGTCGACTGCGCTACGGAGGCCGACCCTTTTTTCCATTCCGCTGCAAGAGATAATTTATCTCTTGCAAAATAACTTGTTGTAAGTAGTCCCGATTCTTGTCAACAGATGTCTCCACGTGTTGTGTTAAGGTAAAAATTATTAATTTCTTTTAAGTTGGATGCGGGATGCTCACTAACGATCGCAATAGAAGGAAGGCTTTGCTAGACATCAAGGAGAAGGAAGTTCGTCTTTCATGATAGTGCTTCTCAGCTGTCTCAATACATATTATTTGACTGAGTAATGGATTTTTTGTTTGAATTCCACCTGATAAAAAATATTTTGTGATAATTTGGTAGCTGAAATTCTCAATTGAAATGTTACTCAAAATAGAATTGTGTGACTCATTAAATAAATAAAAAAATTCAAGTAGAGATCTATTCCTCAGAAATAACCAGAAGCACTCGCAGAATATCAGCCGAAGTCTCGGCAGAAATAATAAGTAGCACACGAATAATAACATCAAAATATTGGCAGGAATAATTAGGAGCACACGGAGAATAATACGCAGGCCCAGGTGGGCGGCACCTACCTGGTCGGCGGCGGCGGGCAGAGGCTTGGCCGTCTTCTTGGCCGGGGGCGGGGGTTGCCGCCCCCTCGCCGCCTCCAGCGCGGCCCTCGAGCTGCACCGCCGGCAGTCCGAGCCCGGCCGCATGGCGTGCCTGCTGTCTACAGTACTACCAGCGTCACGCGCAGATCACTGCTGCCACCGAAAACTTGCAGACGATGAGGCGTGAAATAAATGACCGCTCGGCTAACGAACGTAATGAAATGGGTGGGACATTTTACAGTGATGAGTCACTCACTCTTAGTCGAAAGAGTTACAGACGGACAGACAGAGTTACAGACGGACAGACAAACATACAGGTGAAGCTAATATAAAGCATGTAAAAAAAAAGCTACAGATCCTCCTTTCACGGAAACCACCGACAGACTGATCTCCCACCACTATTGCCAAGGAATATATAGCTGCCTAGTATGACATGTCCACCATCTTGTTCTTGTCTGCTGGAGACCACCATCATTTTTAGTCTGCTATAGGCTGTCATCTTGTTTTTGTCTGCTGGAGGCTGCCATCATATTTTCGTCTGCTAGAGAGTACTACAGCCATGTTAGTTTAATTTTCACTCACTAAAGTGCGTTACCTTTTATCAGAAATCTGTATTTATTAAGCTAGAAATTCCGGGAAAATACCAAAATTCATCAAAACAATCACTCTTTAATATAGATACTTAGTGATTCGATCGGTTCCTGTGCTCGATTCCATACGTGACCGATAAAAAAAGGTTTTATTTTAGTAAAAAATATTAATTTCAATAAATTTGGTGGAAAGTCCTAAAAGAAACTTAAATTCCTCTACTACCAGCCTAAAGTAA
Organism: Bacillus rossius redtenbacheri; assembly: GCF_032445375.1. Lineage (NCBI taxonomy): Eukaryota > Metazoa > Arthropoda > Insecta > Phasmatodea > Bacillidae > Bacillus > Bacillus rossius. The sequence continues at coordinate 69,602,367 of NC_086334.1, forward strand.
GCCAATGATGACATATATTGACCGCCATCTTGGAAATTTGTAATTATTAAGCTATAAATTCGGAAAAAATTCCCAAAGACACGAAAATATCACTCATTAATTTTCTGATTGATTCGACGGATCACTGTCCATGCTACGATCTTTGGCCAATGCAACAAATACATATTTTATTAAATATCACTTCAATTTACCATAAAAGTGGCAGGTTCGAAAAATCAAAACTTTTTTTACAAATATAATTTATTACATATATCCTATACTACTACAGGAACACTTGCTAAAGTTAACAATGTAATAGACATTTAATTCTGCATTGGCTTAAACTTAATAATCTCAGCTCCAATCGGTTTACTGAAGGCAGAGACAAGCCAGATCCTTTTCGTAAATAAACCTTTTCTTCCCGACAGAGTTTATCGATACTGTGTTTAACAGACTGCTTCACATCGTCGGAATTGTAAACGGGAGTATTCACTGTCTTGATTGCGCACTTCTTACAAACCCAGTTTCCCCCCACATTATACTCATAACAATATTATCTTATACCTTGGTGCAAATAAAATTTTTATACGATTAGGTTAATAGTGGAAGAGATGAAAAATATTGTTCAAGTTCAAAATAATTAAATAATTACCTAAGTTGGCATATAATGTAAAATTCGGTCAAAGCTATTCAATGTTGGATACACTGAGTTAAAATTTTCGTAATATTTTCACTGTATGGAAAATAAACAAATATTAAAACGATCATTTTGTAATATTGGGGAACACAAATATGTATTATTCATTAAGTTTTTAAAATGTTCCAGAAGTTTATAGAAGGTACTTACAATTGTACCTATGCCTGTGTGGATTCGATATGGTAAATAGTAGGGAAGTTTTATTTATTTTCTGATTCCAACCCCAGGTTTTTTCAACCCGGTGAAATAATGGTTTGTATTATCAAAAATTGTTTTAGTCAAAAGTTTTAGATAAAATTTATAAGATCTACAAACAATTTGAATGGATTTCATAGTGTGCCTATTAAAGGAGTAATGAATTTTTTGTCATTCATCCCATGTTTATACCGCCCTTTGCAGTCATGATAGGTCGAATAAAAAATACTTCAGATAAAAGTTGTAGATAATAATTCAAGTTTTTAAATCAAATGGAACGCATTTATAGTGTACATGGAACAGAAATTACGATTTTTTTAATTCTACCCTTGGTTTTTTCAACCCCCAGCAGCAATGGCTCATCTTATCCAAAATTATTTCAGACTAATGTTTTATAAGATTTACAAACAATTTTAATGGATTCGATTGTGTCCTTACTAAGAGAGTTATGAATATTATTGTTCTTCAAACCCTTATATTTTCCACACCTTGCTGTTATGGCTGGTCGTATGAAAATTGTTTCAGACAAAGGTTTTAGATGCTATTCATACAGTTTACAAACAGTTTGAACTGATTTAATGGTGTGCATATTAAGGGAGTTATGAATTTATTTTTTGTCTTTCAACCCCTGTTATTTGATATATAATTGTTGTAGATAATAGTTTTAAGTTTTACAATAAAAATGATAGGATTTAAAAGTGAACAAGGAAGGGATTTCATTATTTTTTTTTAATTTCTACTCTTATATTTTTTTTTTACCCCTTGCAGCCATCTTATCAAAAAATTGTTTCAGACAAAAGTTTTAGATTAAAATTATAAGATTTACAAACATTTCGAAAAAAATCTATGGCGTGCTTACGAACAGAGTTATGATATTTTTTTGTCCTCCAACACTGTATTTTCCACCCCTTACAGGTATGGTTGGTCTTATAAAAAATGTTTTTAGACAAACGTTTTTGGTATTACGCCTACAAACGGATGTATTATTTATCATATTATGGGAGTTATAGCGATTTTTCTGTTTTTCAAAAAACCTTCCCCATTTCTACCCCTTTGGTCGGATATTGCCCATTAATGAACTCAACCGAGAATTTCCACTACTAGATTTTATGTATCAGTTTGAAAGTGATTTGAAAAAAATTACGACAGTTATCGTGTCCACAAAATTTATATATATATATATAATTTTTGAGTTGACGATGATTTTGGGGTCTAAAGACCATGGAACTAAAAACTATATAAAAATAATCCGGAAGTCGCACCATGGTAACGGCTACAATAGGCATTATTTCTTTGAAATCTATCTAAAAGCATATGCTCAGATTCTACTGTTTTCCCAATTTCCCCCGGAAATATAATTTTTTACAGAATAAAAAGCGATCTATCAAGGGTGGCGTCCCATCCTATGGTATTGTCGTTACAACTCTGGCAGCAACACAGTTCCTTAAAACATTTCACGGAGACTAAGCGACAAAGTTTTTTTTTTTAATAACAGTATGTGTTTATTGCTACAGAATTTGAATGACTACATATTTCTTCTCTGTGTTGCATAAGACAGTGGTGTACAACTCGCTGTCTGGGGGCCATATCCGGCCAGCTACATTGTTCTACACGGCCTACCTCAACAGTGTAACAATAGCCTCGGGCAACAGTGTAACAACAGCCCCGGGCAACACTCTAATAATAGCCCCGGGCAACACTCTAACAATAGCCCCGGGCAACAGTATAACAATGGCCTCGGGCAACACCATAACAATAGCCCCGGGCAACACTCTGACAATAGCCCCGGGAAACAGTCTAACAATAGCCCCGGGCAACACTCTAACAAGAGCCTCGGGCAACACCATAACAATAGCCTCAGGCAACACTCTAACAATAGCCCCGGGCAACAGTATAACAATGGCCTCGGGCAACACCATAACAATAGCCCCGGGCAACACTCTGACAATAGCCCCGGGCAACAGTCTAACAATAGCCCCGGGCAACACTCTAACAAGAGCCTCGGGCAACACCATAACAATAGCCTCAGGCAACACTCTAACAATAGCCCCGGGCAACAGTCTGACAATAGCCCCGCGCAAAGTATGGTGCGTACTAGAATTAAATACTTTTTTAAATTTTGTTTTACGCTTTTAGTGGTGTCCAAGGAAGGAACTATCTCAAAAGTTCTGCGGTATAGGGAATAAAAAAAATACTACAAAACTTAAGAAATAAATAAATTAGAAACTAAAAACGTACTACCAAAAGGAACTTATTTTGGTTTTTAAAATTATCTTCAAAATAGTCAATAAAGAACATTAAAAGTTATATAAAATGTTTCTAGTAACCTTTTTCCATACCTCTAACAATTTTAGAGATAAAAAAGCTTGAAAAAATAAAAATCTAGTGTATCTTTTGTTTTAACAGTCTTTATTCACATAGAAACGGTCTCTATATATATTTATATATATATATATATGCACATAATTAATGTTTGTTTTATTGTTTGTCCCTTATGCGTTCCTAAGAAATTCATCCGATTGCGATGAAACCTTGCACACTTGATCTTTGCAACGTGAGGAAGATCACTGTCTATGTGATATTTCGTAAAAGCCAAACTTTAAAGCATAATTTAATTATTCTTGATGATGATTCGCCATTTCATTGTTAACGCATCGTTCATCCGATCTCTATGACATGTGGTACACTTGATCTTCCAAACACGCAGTGGGTGAGATAATTTGCAATTGTCGGCGCGCGAGTCCTTGGAGTTGGGCTCTGTTCTGAAGCTGAAGTCCACTGGATAGCAAAACAAATCGTAACGTTGTATATTCTTATAAAAATGAATGTTTGTTTGTTAATCCCCAGTGCGTTGCTATACCATTCATCCGATTGGGATGAAACTTTGGGGAGTTGTTATGCGCATGTCTACGAAGCTTTCTGAATTAGTACAACCATTTTAATTACAATAGGTGTCATTTCATATAGTTTAGCGGCATTTCGCGTGTTTTAGTTTTATGAGTGCGCATGCATGACAAAATTCAATTTTTATTAAATATAAGGTAAGTTAGCCAAATAAGGCCCTCCTTAATTGTAAAATTTAAAAAAAAAATAGTATGAAGATAGTACAAATTATGAATGTTGGACAGCAGCCTTCTTAAACATGTGTACTTCGATAATACATGATCAGAAGTACCAAAAGTAAGCTAATTGTATTTACCAAAAGACTTTATCCAAAAATGATGCATAGGGCCATATTAGGAACACCTGTTCCGAATAAGGCCCAGCAGCAGTACCAAATAAGGCCCATGTTTAAATAACTGCCAATTGAAGTCAAATAACAATAAAGTGTAATGAAATTATCTGTTCATTACAAGGTGCAATGGTGGTAGTCCACATTCAGATAATTTGAATTACATTGTAACATTTTAGAACCTCTATCGATAAATATTAAAATTCCTACAGCTGAACATGTAAATACTAAAAGTTCGCACTCAAATCACAAACCAGAAATTTTAAAGAAAAGTCACAGCTGAAAATGAACATGTAGGTACGCAATATGTCTGTGAAACTAAGTAGCCTTACAAGCACAAACTGGGCAAATGAAATTTGATATTTTGTCAGCAGTAAGCCCCACACATTCTTCATGAACATAGAGGCTACACTTTACACACAGCCTCATGTCAGCAATCCTGTCCTCTGTGCAAATGAAACAATACCAGGCTTCTTTTCCTTTCTTCTTCGTGTCACTTGATCCAATAGCAAGATGTTTTTGTGTGGCAGGTTCAGAATGTTTTTTATTTCTTTTAACATTGGAACTTCCTGGGGCAGCATGGCCTGGCTTGTTGTCTTGATTTTGATCATTCTGAGTCTTCATTTTGTCTTCAAATAATGTCTTCGTTACCTCAACAGCTTTGTAGCTAAGCGATTTTTTTTAGATTTACTTTATTCTTTTTCATCACCTCAGGTGTCCTTAGGATATCTTTGAATGAAATGTTTAGACTGGGTTATGTGCCATCACAGGATACAAGAGAAGAGTCACTTGAATCACTTGTTCCCGACGATGAGTCTTCTACATACCTTAGTTTGTCAGCTATTTTTCAAGTTTTCTCTTTAACCTGCCCATGCTTGCTCTCTTGTGGGTGAACTGGGGCTGCAGACCGTGATCCTTGTGCTGTTTCATCTGGGTTTTCTATTCTGGTAAGTTCTGAAGGAGCGTAAGCACTCTCGTGGATAACAGTAGGGTCAAATGGGTAAATGCCAGTTGCAGAAAACCCACTTGCTACATTACTAGGCGTAGCAACTTTGGTCCAAACCTTACTAAATATTTTCCGAAAAATCCTTTTGGTTATTGTGCGGTCTTGAATGTTTGTCTGCTTTGACCAATGTAGTAACACTTCATCATCCCAAAATGTTTCATGAGGACCGAAAACAGATTTATCAAAAGGCTGCAGCTCATGTGTTGTGTTGCTTGGTAAGCAGAATAGTGTGATTCCGTAGGCTTCAGCAGCTTCCACAATGCCTATGTCCAAGTGTGATGATGCACCATCAAAGATAAGCAAAATGTTACCTTGTGGTTTGAATTTCGCAAATTTTTTTGAAAATATTTTTTACAAAATAGTTTTTAATTTAACCTTTTGAGAAGGTTTTTAAAATATTTATTCTACAATAAATAATCGTTTCAGTGTTTTACAAAAAGCTTTAGTGCTGCAACAATGAGATAAAAATTTCAGAAAACAGATGTTCCAAATAAGGCCCGCGGGCCTTATTTGGTTCTCCAAAGTGGGCCTTATTTGGAGTTTGTGGCAAACATACACTTTCTTTAAGTGTTTTACTCACAGTTTAATACACAACAAGAGTTCAGAATATATAACCATACTAACATATTCTGTAAACTACGGGCTTTAAAATGGTATATAGATACTTTGTGTCAGTTACATTACCTTAATGTGAAGTCGTTTTTCACGATTCGTCGAAATTAGTAACCACAGCCACTACGAATTCCTTGCTGGTCTCTAATGCGTGTAAAATGGCGAACAGTTCGCGTCCCAACAAGTAGTACCTGCGCTGACAACTAGATACCAGAGGCTGTCAGCAGCATGTCTCGTCCAGTGAAAACCTCTTTGCTATCGTAGTAAACTCAATGACGGGCCTTATTTGGACCCGGGCCTTATTTGGTCAAGGTACCTTAGAAGAGAAAGCGATATACTGATCGAGAGATAGCGAAAGATGAAAAGATATATAGAGTTAGACGGCAACAGAGAGGCATAGAGAATGAGGTAGAGAGATAGATAAGGAGATACATAGAAATATGTATAGATATAGGTATATAGAGGAGAGAGACAGATATACAGATGGATATAGAGAAAGATATGTATAGATAGAGAGACAGTAGCGTATCCAGAGGCTCAAGCCCCCTCCAAAAGCATCTGGGTCCACTATTGTTTTAGTGTTTGCCTTGATAAAGCCTAGCCTCAGCTGGGTCAAGCCCCTCCCAAACCAAAATCCTGGATCCGCCACTGTAGAGAGATAAAGAGAGATAGAGATAGAGTGTGTATATACTGTTACGAACGCGAGAGACCAGATCACGGCGCCAGGCTCGGAGCTGGTTGGCGGCCTGCACGGCCACTGGCGTCACGCGCCGTGTCACGTGCTGTACACTGGCAAGGCAAGCCAAGAGCGCCTGGAAGGATTACAAGGGTCGGTATTACCCCTTCCCTATGCGATCCCGCGCATTGTCCTTCCTCGGCGCTGAGCGGCCTCGGGAATCCCGCGGGCCGCCGCGCGGAGTGTCGTGAGCAAGCGACGCTATTCTCGATGTTTCAAGCGTTGGATCGGCCCAGGTTAACGCGACTCTCGTCGGTTCTATAAGGGCGCTTCAAGTACTTTAGCAACGACGTCGGCCTCCGTGGCAGTTCCGGAGGAGTTCCGCGAGCGAAGGGAAGTGCGACATCGGCGAGGAGGGTGAGAGACCCCCTTGAGAGTGGCGCGACGCGGAGAGACGGGATCGAGAGAGTGCGACTGAGTGGCGCGATGCTGTGTGTGTGTGGACAGGCGCGAGGTAAGACATGAATCACTTCTGAGCCCTTTCGTGGCATTTTATGCTGGGTTTCCTAAGTTAGGCAGTCAGAATTTATATTAGTTGTTTTTGTTGCAATTTGACAGAAAGAGGTTTTGTTTAACCGAATTGTATTTTTATCACAAAGGATGTCTTCTCTTATACCTTCGATGTTTCTCAGCTTCTTTCATACTATTGACATAATTTTAATACCCATCACAAACTATTGCACAAAATTTACCAGGGAAATATTCACATATTTAATTCTTATGATTTTGGTAAATTGGCTGTATGACTGTGTAGGTAGTAGGAACCACCATTAAGTACTAGGTCTAAGATCACCTAGTCGAATTTCCTCATTGCCACCTCATACATGTCGTACAGGCCTGCTTTCTTTTACACATCCCAGTTTAATCCAAGAAAGCTAAGGAGAAGCAGCTAACTCACACTGCATATACATGATCAAATCTTCCTCTTGTTCTTTACTAATCGATAACTTCTGAAAAATTACAAAATATCAATAACTGCAATATTTACATTGATGGTAATGGTGCAGCTCATGATTCTGAAGTGCAGCTTCCATTATTATCCTCTGCTTCACTGTTGAAATTTCCAGTTGAGTTGAAATAACAGAAGAATTGAATTTTAATAATGTTCGCAGGCTTTCGCGGCCATTGTCTGAAGTAGCTTGGCTTCTGGATTGTAGCCGCATCCTTGGCGAATAATTCACCGACGTTTCGGTCGACATTGCAGCGCCATCATCAGGGATTGTAGGTAACTTCTCACTGATGATGGCGACTGCATTTTCGACCGAAACGTCGGTGAATTATTCGCCAAGGACGCGGCTACAATCCAGAGGCCAAGAATTGATTTTGTCAATTCACAGAAGACTGTAAGTGAGTGACATTTTTTTGACTAAACAGCTAGCGGAAACATTGGGCTTCTAATTTAACCCCATTATTATTAAAACTGACACAAAAAATTTAGTTTGTTAGTTATTCTTGTTAGTATTTAATTTCTAGTAAAATGCCTCTTGTATAGGTAATTTGACATTGATCGTTCTAGTATATGATTTCCTGTTTATTAAATTCCTATTAGTTCCTGAAAAAATAAATCGTTCCAAGGAATCACAAACAAATAGTGTTTGACCTGGAGTCCTCGTGGCGTCCCGTGAAGTAGAGGCGCCGTGCAGAGTGCTGCTTGCAGCGATGGCTGTAGCAGCTCGTGGACACGAGGAACACTTCACGCTCTCTTAGGTCAAGGCCGGGCTTGCACATACTCAGCTTTCCGTAAGGCCTGGAGATGCCATACCTGGTGGTATGCAGTCTCATGCACTACATTAATGCTGTGATATTGGTTGTAAAAATAAATATGCCATCTGTGAACTCAATTTCAAAGAGAATTTAAACTCAGTTCTAAATATTAGTTTTACTGCGTTGATATATTTATCCGCTTAGAATGAGACGGCAGAAGGCATTGTTTGGAAATAAGCAAATATATGAACTAGAGGATCGAATATGGCAAATTTATTGAAGTAGCATTGTATCAGATGGTATTTTGTTTTAAAATATATATGGTGATTAAATTATTGAATTTTTAATGTGGGAAGAGAACAGGATTTATAAGAGATAGCCCAATAAGATTTTATTACAGTTTTATTAGTTACTAATATTTACATTACTAATCAATAATTGTAAGTACTTAAAAAGGTCCGACCACCAATCACTGACACTTAAAAATGTTTATTTGTAAGTCACTCAATGTCTGTCAAGTCCCACAGTTCGCACTCCGCACTGGAGCAAGGCTCGACAGTGGTTCGCCCCTCACCTCGCGCCTGTACACACACTCAGTCTCGCGCCACTCAGTCGCACTCTCACGGTCCAGTCACTCCGCGTCGCGCCACTCTCGAGGGGGTCTCTCGCCCTCTTCGCCCATGTCGCACTTGCCTTCGCTCGCGGAACTCGCCTGGGACTCGCGGAGGCCGGCGTCGCTGCTTCAGTTCTGCGGCGTCCTTCTGGAACCGACGAGAGCGGCTCACGTGACGCCAGTGGCCGTGCAGGCCGCCAGCTCCGAGCCTGGCGCCGCGGTCTGGTCTCCTGCGCTCCTAACAGTATCATATGGTGAAACGCTGCTTCTTAAAGCCAGTTCGACGCGGTTAGGCCCGAAATTCAACAAAAGCAATACTCTGCACTTCTGGAACATGTGTGTACTCATTTATCTACATTTTTATATTTATTTTATTTGGATGTCATTTCAGCGTCACTAGGTTATATTTGTTTAGCTTGAGTTAGTATTCAGTGAGATAAAATAAAGTAACTAGTTTCACAGAAAGAGAGAGAGAGAGAGAGAGAGAGAGAGAGAGAGAGAGAGAAATAATTTGACTTTATATTTATCTTGGTAAGGTGTTGGTTTTTAATTTTTTTTCCAACTGGTAATTTAAAATTTTTTTTCATCTAAGTCAATAACAATTCAGTAGCCATATACATAGGTGCTTGGGCATGTAAATATGTTTAATTATATCGTAATGTAATGTAATGTATTATTACATTTAACTGCACCATTGAGAGTAGTTAATTATAATTTCGCGTCTGAAAGCAGAAATGGGGGAAATTATCCCCACTCCTGAAGTATTAAAAAAAAATCTAAAAAATATCAGTGAAGACTGTATGTCACTGCGTGAGAAGCTATATCGAATACGGCTACTAATGTAATGTTTTATATATGTGTGTGTGTGTGTGTGTGTGTATTTTTTTGAATACACTTTTTCAAATTTAATATAAGTATGTGTATGTATATTTTTTTTCAAAATCCCCTAACCTCCACCCCGAAAACAATTCCTGTCTCCCCCACCGACTGACAGGGTTTGTTGAAGCAGCCACAAACCAGCGCCTGTGTACCAACGAGCGAGAGGGAAGCGTCACTGCTACAACTCGCCAAGGAACATTTGCCGCAGCCTGTTCGTTGCCAGTGTTGCCAACTCTGGGGTTATTGTTCAGCTAGGGAATTTCAAGGTCATTTAGCAAATTAGGAAATATTTTTTTAAAATGTTAGAACTGCTGCAATTTTTTTTTTTTTATAAATTTAAAACATTTTTGTTTTTAATATTTTACGTTCATTTTGTTTGCATACGACAGATCGTAGTAACTTATCACTTACAAGAGTTGATACTCAGTTCTCTAAAGTTGTGAGAAATATGTGACTTCTAATAAACACAACTTTAACCTGGTAATCAAATCTTGATTACTACGATGTCTTGTTTCCTGGTCTGACATAAACTGGCACACAAAGTGACTCTAAAAAATCCAAAACTGCTGGGAAAGATTAATTTTTTACCTTGAATTCCGAGATCATCCAGCGCAATACTATCAGCAGCTAAAAGGTTCAAACTTACTCAAATAGGTCATATGCACACATTTAGCCTTGCTTACAATGCACTGCAGCCGGGATGAACTTATTATCTGTCAGCCAAAATTAATTATTTATATAATTGCCATAGCCACATCACACGATCTCCATGCTGGCAATCCCCGTACACTGATCCAAATGTTTGTCAGGATATTTTGTAGTCACGAGTAGCAGGCTTTTAAATGAATTAGACCATACGAAAAGGCAATAGTAGTATCTATACTAATATTATAAAGCTGAAGAGTTTGTTTGTTTGTTTGTTTGTTTGAACGCGCTAATCTCAGGAACCACTGGTCCGATTTGAAAAATTCTTTCAGTGTTGGATAGTACATTTATCGAGGAAGGCTATAGGCTATATTATATTATCAATAACATTAGGGATCCTTACTAAAAGTCCAATTTAGAATAAAATGCGTTGGAGGGGGTTAGATACAACATGCAGTACACGTACGAAGTGTGTGTTGACAATGCCGCAGGCGCTAGAAGTTTATTTCCTATTGCCTATTAACATTGTTGCCACGCACTAGATGCCTTATCATTCTTAATTTTCCCATACAAGTAAAAAACACCCGTGTGATATTAACAACGAAGCAATCAGTACCCTCATAAGAGTTCAATTAGTATTTAAATACTTTTTATCACTTTAAATCGGAAACCTAAGCTATTGTTTTTTCCTCTCTCTGTGTTTAATTTGTTTTTTTACTAGATTTATTTTTATTATTTTTAATTAATTTTCATTTTTCGGACCATCAATAATTTTCCTCTCCCGTTAAAATTCTGACAAGGTCTTGTGTATGTATGTATGTATGTATATATATAAGCGAAATACCACTCATTGACTTGAAATTTAGCATAGTTACTCATTTTGTGATGTAGACGCTCACTAAGAATGGATTCTGCGGAAATCCGATCCCAAGGGGAGTTTCGGGGGCGTAATATATCAAAATTTCCAGTTTTTGGTAGGAAATCACCATGGCAACGGCTGTTGCTTTGTTGATGCTTCATTCGTCTCTATGGCAACGACTATTTTATTGTTAATGCAGTCCTCATCACCGTTGAAATTTTGCGGGTACTTTAAATATCAAAAATTGCCGAAAATTAGATCCCATGGGTGGTTAAAACCAGGCAACAGTGGGTGCAAGAGTGATCTGCCTGTAGACTGCCGTAGCGAAGTACGGGTACATCAGTTGTACGTTGCGTGCACGAGTCGGGAAACCATCGGTGCTATTCATTTTCTCTCCGGTACATTATACAGCATTGTAATAAATTTTCACTGAATTTTTTATTTACCATTACTGTAAATGGGAGATGTGGCTTAGTTTTTTTCCATTAGTAGAGCCGTGCGAAGCCGGGTCGGGCAGCTAGTATAATATATGTCCGAGCCCTGGGTTCTGGCTGTGGAGCGTTAAGCAGATTGCTAACTTAGATTGTGACGTCACGGTGACCATCTTGGAAGACCTTGACCGTGACCCCGGCAGCCATCTTGGATCTGCCATTTTAGATCGAGCGCCCCACCCACCAATGCTGCACTTTTAGTTAAGCACATTATCTTGGATGTGTCATTGTTGCACTTTTCGTTACAGCTACCAACTTACATTTTAGAACGTTGCAATTTTCGTTACGGCCGCCATATTGAATTCTAATAACATGTCCGACATTTTGGATTTGATTTCATAGGCATTTTTTTTTTTTCGATTTTCGATTCCACCATTTTGTTGTCATCTACTGGAGGCCACCATCTAGGATGACGACACATGGGCCATCTTGGCTTTTTCTGTTCTGCTGGAGGCTGCCATCTTAGATACCTACGTCTTTGTTTCCTCTGTTTACACCTAGAGAGCAAGAGCGTCGCACAGTCTCATCACATAAAATCGATGTTCTATTACCTACCAAAGCTGTTATGGACCTAACTTATAGACATATTAAATTTAATATTTTAAGCAAAATACACTGGAAGTGCTGTGATTCAAACCATCACAGCTCTCACCTCTAGGTTGGAAAACATACACCTTTAACCGCTCGGCCATTGAGACATTTACCACACTGAGAATTAAATAAGGTTTATAAATAATAACACACATATTCGAACTTGACTTTTTTTTTCAATTTGAAGGAATAATATAATCACACTTGTTTTAGACCGAACCATCATATTTATTTTCAATTCTTCTTACCGGTAGCGCTAGTTAACGCACATCTCAAGCTAGAGTGTGCTGTCTCCATCTTGTTTTAAGTAATCGATACAAGGAGCGATAGTGTCATGTAGTACACATGCTATCAGCAAGAGTGTTATCAACATGTTAGTTTAATTTTACCCACTAGAGTGCAGTAATCCCTTATTATTACTGTAGCACACGCCATCTTGACATTAGGGCGCAATCTTTAAAATTCGTAATAATTAAGCCATAAACTCGGAAAAAATTCCAAACTTATCAAAAAAATCAGCAATTAATATACTGATTGGTTCGATCAGTTACTGACCTTGTTTCGATCCCTGTGCATTGCAAAAAATTTTAATTTTATGAAAAAATTATAATTTCAATAAATATGGTGGAAATTCCTAAAATAAGCTTACGTTCCTCATCTACCAGCCTCCTATAAGCCGATATGACCGCCATCTTGGACATTTGTAATTATTGACCTAGAAATTCGGGAAAAATTCCAAAATTCATCAAAAAATCTCTCATCAATATACTGATAGAATCGAAGGATTCCTGTCCTTGCTTCGATTCTTGCTCATCGCAGAAGGTACAGATTTAATTTCAAATTCTTTTAAAGTGACAGGTTCAAGAAATAAAACTACACTTTTTTTACATACATAATATATTATATAAATCCTACACTTCTGCAGGAACACTTGTTAAAGTTAGCAATATAATAAACATATAGTCCTGCATTGGCTTGATATAAATCACAGCTCCAAATGGTTAAATGAAGACAGAGACCAGTCAGATCCTTCTCCTACATAGTCCTTTTCTTCCCGACAGAGTTTCTCGATACTGTGTTTATCAGACTGCTTCACATCGTCGAAATTGTAAACGGGAGTATTCACTGTCTTGAATGCGCACTTCTTCACTTGGTTCTCGGACGAATATGGTTTACCATACAAGGAGTTCAGCCACAAGTTATATTTTAAAAGTTCATACATTGTTACTTCATCAGTAAGCTGATACATAATATTCTACTTGATATAGCCAATAAAAGTAAAAATGTCTTTGCCTCCAACTGTCTTTGGCTCCAACAGTCATTGGATCCAAAGGTCAATGCTCCAATTCCAATGCTTCAATTGGTCCAACAGCTACAAGTGCTCTAAAGCTCCAAGAGCTCGATTGATCCAAGTGCTCGATTGCTCCAAATGCTCCAACAGCAACTAAGCTCAAATTGCTCTAACAGCTCTAATTGCACCAACAGCTCCAAGTGCTCCAATGCCTCCAACAGCTCCAACTTCTCCAATTGATCCAAGTGCTCGAATAGCTCCATGTGGTCCAATGCTTCAATTGGTCCAACAGCTACAAGTGCTCTAAAGCTCCAAGTGCTCGATTGCTCCAAATGCTCCAACAGCAACTAAGCGCAAATTGCTCTAACAGCTCTAATTGCACCAACAGCTCCAAGTGCTCCAATGCCTCCAACAGCTCCAACTTTTCCAATTGATCCAAGTGCTCGAATAGCTCCATGTGGTCCAAAGCTCCAATTGCTCCAACAGCTCCAAGTGATCCAATGCTTCAAGTGCTCCATAGCATCAATTGTTCCATCAGCTCCAACTGTTCCAATTGCTACAATGCTACAATTGCTCCAACAGCTCTAAAGCTCCAGTTGCTCTCGGTGCTCAATGTGCTCCAAAGATACAACAACTCTAAAGCTCCAATTGCTCAAAAATCTCCAATACTCAAATTTCTTCAATGGGCCAACAGTTCAAAGTGCTCCAATGCTCTAAGTTCTCTAATCACTCCAATGTGCTCCAATTGCATCAAAGTTCCAACAGCTCCATGTGCTCCAATGCTCCAAGAGCTCCAAAACTTCAATAGCTCCAATGCTACAATCGCTCCAAGAATTCCAACTTCTCCAAGTGCTCCAATTCTCCAACTGCTCCAAAGATCTAACAACTACAACAGCTCCAAGTGCTCCAATTCCTCAAATAGCTCCAATGCACAATTTACTCCAAATGCGCCAACAGTTCCAATTGCTCCAAGAGCTCCTCAGCTCCAATTACACCAAGAGCTCCAAGGCTCCAATTGCTCCATCTACATATGGCTCCAACTGATTTCAATTTCATTATTGATCGAATTTGTCATGATTTCTGTTTTGACTATTATTACTCTCCATTTTGTCTGTCAGCGGTGATGAATTTTACATCTTATAGTTAGAGGTTGTATTATAATAAATCTGTTTCAGATAGAAATCAGTTTACGAGAAATGAAACAATCACTTTTGAAATCCAATATATATTTTTCTTTCGATTTTATACACATGCAAGTAATACAAGTAATTTTTGTATGTAGCCAGCTTCCCTCAGTTCTTTTAGTACGAATGTTACTTCTTTTAATGTGTGAATAGTTTCCTGCACAAAGCTAAGCATGTAGAAGTCTTAACCTGTCGTTCAATATGTTAGGAACTTTCCATGATGCGTAGTCAATCTCTTCAGCGTTTATCATTTTCCTTGTATATTTATAATAAATATTATTAAAATCTCTGGAGTCTTCCGTTTTAACACCAGCCTTTTGGTCACTTTCTCAATGACCCAGTCATCATCGCAAGCTTGGTCAGAATAATTTATTTTAACACCTCGTTTCCAACGTTTTGTTCTCATCGCTTCATCACAGTCTTCGAACTAGTGAGCTTCAGGTATGTCATCATAGTCTTCGATCACGTCAGCATGTGAAGTGTCATCATAGTCTTCAATCATGCCAGCTTCAGATGTTTCATCACAATCTTCGATCTTGTCAGCTTCAGGTCGTTCTCCTTTGTTCGCATTTGTATGGAGACGACTAGAATTTGGTGTAAATATCTTTTAATTTCTCATGAAGTAGCTACTTTCTTCGTTATATTTAAAATTTAAAATATTATCGAGATATAAGATAGTATTTTTAGCACTAGAATTTTTACATTCTTCGTAATCATTATAGTTGTCTGAAATTTTCCCTTTGTTCCTCTTCCTCAGTGTTGCAGCCGAGTCCTCGTTATCTTTAGTCAGCTTAGTTGTACAGGTCTTGCAATGTCTATTCAAGAAATATCATCTACCAAAATATTTTAACAATGTCTGCAACTAAATGGTTTTTGGCAAGGACTCAAAATACACTTGCTTCTCTCTTCTCTATCCACAAATTAAATAAGTAAAATTCATACTCAAAGAACTGAGGGAAGCTGGCTACATACAATAATGAATTGTATTACTTGGATGTGTATAAAATTGAAAAAAAATAAAAACTAATATTTTGTAATTCAAAAGTAATTGTTTCTTTTCTCGGAATCTGATTTATATCTAATACAGATTTATTGTAATACAACTTCTAACATAAAGATGTAAAATTCATCACCAACCACTCACAGACAAAATGGAGAGTAATAATAGTCAAACCAGAAATCATGACAAATTCGATCAAAAATGCAATTGAAATCAGTTGGAGCCATATGTAGATGGAGCAATTGGAGCCTTGGAGCTCTTGGTGCAATTGGAGCTGAGGAGCTCTTGTAGCAATTGGAACTGTTGGCGCACTTGGAGTAAATTGTGCATTGAAGCTATTGGAGCAAATGGAGCACTTGGAGCTATTGTACCTGTTAGAACTTTGGAGCAGTTGGAGCATTGGAGCACTTGGAGCAGTTGGAGCTCTTGGAGGATTTGTAGCATTAGAGCTATTGAAGCATTTGAGCTCTTAGAGCATTGGAGCACATGGAGCTGTTGGAACTTTGACGCAGTTGGAGGTCATTAGAGCGATTGGAGAACTTGGAGAATTGGAGCAGTTGGAACTGTTGGCCAATTGAAGCAATATGAGCATTGGAGATTTTGGAGCGATTGGAGCTTTTGGAACAATTGGAGCTTTGTAGCTTATGTATCTTTGGAACAGATTGAGCACTTAGAGCAAGTGGATCTTTAGAACTGTTGTAGCAATTGTAGCATTGTAGCTATTGGAACAGTTGGAGTTGATGGAACAATTGGTGCAATTTTTAGAGCACTTGGAGCTGTTGGAGCACCTAGAGCGTTGGAGCATTTGTATCTGTTGGAGCAATTGTAGCATTGTAGCAATTGGAGAAGTTGGAGCTGATGGAATAATTTGAGCTATACATATCTTGAAACATTGGACCACTTGGAGCTTTTGGAGCACTTGGATCAATTTGAGCTGTTGGAGCAATTGGAGCTTAGGTGCTGTTGGAGCATTGACCTTTGATTCCAATGACTGTTGGAGCCAAAGACAGTTGGGGGCAAAGACATTTTACTTTTCTTGGTGATATCAAGCAGAATATTATAAATCAGCTTACTGATGAAGTAACAATGTACGGACTTTTAAAATATAACTTGTGGCTGAACAGCTTGTATGGTAAACCATATTCGTCCGAGAACCAAGTGAAGAAGTGCGCATTCAAGACATTGAATACTCCCATTTACAATTTCGACGATGTGAAGCAGTCTGATAAACACAGTATCGAGAAACTCTGTCGGGAAGAAAAGGACTATGTAGGAGAAGGATCTGACTGGTCTCTGTCTTCGTTTAACCATTTGGAGCTGTGATTTATATCAAGCCAATGCAGGACTAAATGTTTATTATACCTATTGCTTACTTTAACAAGCGTTCCTGAAGAAGTGTAGGATTTATAGCCTATAATCAATTATATATGTAAAAAAAGTGTAGTTTTATTTCTTGAACCTGTCACTTTTATGGAATTTGAAATTAAATCTGTACCTTCTGCGATGAGCAAGAATCGAAGCAAGGACAGGAATCCTTCGATTCTATCAGTATATTGATGAGTGATTTTTTTGATGAATTTTGGAATTTTTACCGACTTTCTAGGTCAATAATTACAAATGTCCAAGATGGCGGTCATATCGGCTTATAGGAGGCTGGTAGATGAGGAACGTAAGCTTATTTTAGGAATTTCCACCATATTTATTGAAATTATAATTTTTTCATAAAATTAAAATTTTAGGCAATGCACAGGGATCGAAACAAGGTCAGGAACTGATCGAACCAATCAGTATATTAATTGCTGATTTTTTTGATAATTTTGGAACTTTTCCCGAATTTATGGCTTAATTATTACGAATTTTAAAGATTGCGCCCTAATGTCAAGATGGCGTGTGCTACAGTAATAATAAGGGATTACTGCACTCTAGTGGGTAAAATTAAACTAACATGTTGATAACACTCTTGCTGATAGCATGTGTACTACATGACTCTATCGCTCCTTGTATCGATTACTTAAAACAAGATGGAGACAGCACACTCTAGCTTGAGATGTTCATTAACTAGCGCTACCGGTAAGAAGAATTGAAAATAAATATGATGGTCCAGTCTAAAACACGTGTGATGCTATTATTCCTTCAAATTGAAAAAAAAAGTCAAGTTCGAATATGTGTGTTATTATTTATAAACCTTATTTAATTCTGAGTGTGGTAAATGTCTCGATGGCTGAGCGGTTAAATGCGTATGTTTTATAACCTTGAGATCAGAGCTTCGATGGTTCGAATCACAGCCTAACGAATGTATTTTGCATAAAAAAAATTAAATTTAATTTGTCGATAAGGACCATAACAGCTCGGGTAGGTAATATAACATCGATCTTATGTGGTTAGACTGGGATGCTCTTTCTCTCTAGGTGTAAACAGAGGAAACTAAGATGTCGGTATTCAAGATGGCAGACTCCAGCAGTACAAAAAAAAGATGGTGGATATGTCGTCATCCAGGATAGGTGGCCTCCAGCAGATGAAAACAAAATGGTGGACATGTCAGAATGAAAAAAAAATGCCTTTGAAGTCAAATCCAAGATGTCTTACAAGTTATTAGAACTCAATATAGCGGCTGTAACGAAAATTGCAAAGATGACGTCATACATATCCAAGATGACGTGCGTAACGAAAAGTGCAGCATTAGTGAGCGGGCGCTCGATTTAAAGATGGCGAATCCAAGATGGTCGGGGTCAAGGTAAAGGTAATCTAAGAAGGCGGCCGTACGTTACAATCTAAGTTGGCGGTCGGCTTCTCGCTCCGTAGCCAGAAGCCGCTCGGACAGACAGGGTGCGACGCGCGAAAACTTGCTGATCTGTATTTCCCGGATCGGGAGTGGGTGGGGAGGGTCTCGTTCGAAAGGGCAGTCCATGAGGTGTTGTCACCCGCCTGGTCAGTAGACGTGTAAAAGTAACGAAATAAGCGTACCCGTATGTATTCGTTACTATAACAATTAGTACTCGTTAGTACCGTATCGTTACGTTACTCGTTACTTCTGATACCGCGTAACATGCTATGTTATGTTAGAGCAACGAATCGAGTCATATTGCGTACGCGTACAGTATGACGTCGCGGCGTCGTAACATTCGTAATTTGTAGAAACCATACTTATACATTACATACCAAACTGCGTAAGGTGCATTTTTTCACTCTTCCGTATTTTAAACCAGACTTGTGTTTAAGTCATTCTAAATTTAATTTCATTTAATAGGTAAAGTGTAGAACTACACGCGAACTGTTGACGGAATCTACTAAATTTGCAATGGATCTATTATTTTGAATATTTTAACCGTGAGCTTATGTTATATCACAATAACATCGCAATCCATTATGCGTCGATTATAATGAAAAAGCAACAAATAGGTGTCGAAAATTATTTATTGACAAAATTTAAACAACATTCTAACGATAAATCAACCCATACTACGAAAAATGCGAGTAACGAAATGCATTCGTGTGTAACGTTTCGTTACTCGGCACTAGATGGCGCACCCGTTACTCAGTACCGCTCTGTTAGGCCCGGTCCACACGAGCGGGCAGTGTGCGGGACGGGAGCCGCGCGGCGTCCGCGCAGCAGTTGCGTGGTGCAGTCCACACGAGCGGTCAGTGTGCGGGACGGGAGCCGCGCGGCGTCCGCGCAGCAGTTGCGTGGTGCAGTCCACACGAGCGGTCAGTGTGCGGGACGGGAGCCGCGCGGCGTCCGCGCAGCAGTTGCGTGGTGCAGTCCACACGAGCGGTCAGTGTGCGGGACGGGAGCCGCGCGGCGTCCGCGCAGCAGTTGCGTGGTGCAGTCCACACGAGCGGTCAGTGTGCGGGACGGGAGCCGCGCGGCGTCCGCGCAGCAGTTGCGTGGTGCAGTCCACACGAGCGGGCAGTGTGCGGGACGGGAGCCGCGCGGCGTCCGCGCAGCAGTTGCGTGGTGCAGTCCACACGAGCGGTCAGTGTGCGGGACGGGAGCCGCGCGGCGTCCGCGCAGCAGTTGCGTGGTGCAGTCCACACGAGCGGTCAGTGTGCGGGACGGGAGCCGCGCGGCGTCCGCGCAGCAGTTGCGTGGTGCAGTCCACACGAGCGGGCAGTGTGCGGGACGGGAGCCGCGCGGCGTCCGCGCAGCAGTTGCGTGGTGCAGTCCACACGAGCGGTCAGTGTGCGGGACGGGAGCCGCGCGGCGTCCGCGCAGCAGTTGCGTGGTGCAGTCCACACGAGCGGTCAGTGTGCGGGACGGGAGCCGCGCGGCGTCCGCGCAGCAGTTGCGTGGTGCAGTCCACACGAGCGGTCAGTGTGCGGGACGGGAGCCGCGCGGCGTCCGCGCAGCAGTTGCGTGGTGCAGTCCACACGAGCGGTCAGTGTGCGGGACGGGAGCCGCGCGGCGTCCGCGCAGCAGTTGCGTGGTGCAGTCCACACGAGCGGTCAGTGTGCGGGACGGGAGCCGCGCGGCGTCCGCGCAGCAGTTGCGTGGTGCAGTCCACACGAGCGGGCAGTGTGCGGGACGGGAGCCGCGCGGCGTCCGCGCAGCAGTTGCGTGGTGCAGTCCACACGAGCGGTCAGTGTGCGGGACGGGAGCCGCGCGGCGTCCGCGCAGCAGTTGCGTGGTGCAGTCCACACGAGCGGTCAGTGTGCGGGACGGGAGCCGCGCGGCGTCCACGCAGCAGTTGCGTGGTGCAGTCCACACGAGCGGTCAGTGTGCGGCTGATGTCTGCGGGCATTACCATTGTGGAGTTCAGTCATTAGATGCAATGGATGCACGCCATAGTGCAGTACTTGTGTACGTAGGTATTCAGGTGTTAAAAAGAAGAAAGTCGAATCTTAAGTATTGGGTACATCCCATAGTGAGCAGTCGTTTGTTACAATGACCTTTTTATTGCAAGAAGACGAAATGAAATTTTTTAATTACTTCAGAATGTCGTCTGCAAGCTTTCATGAACTGCATGAGACTGTGAAGTATTCCTTGCAAAAGCAAGATACAAACATGAGGCTGGCTATACCTACAATGGAAATGATGGCTTTAACGCTTAGGTAAGTGTGTTTCCTTTTTCTTGTACTAACTTGTACTAAATAAGTTGACAAGGCCATTTACATATAGCAATAACTTTCTTAGACAATACAGGTTTGTTTTAAATATGAGAAAGATAACAAAATATACTTGTATTGTAGGTGTATTCATACAATTCTATTAATATTGTTATGTACAGTACGCACTGGAAAACAAATATGTCCTTAAGTCTGAAAAAATTCTTTCGCACAGCTATTCACGTACAATAAAAAATGAAAGATAATAAATATGAAACTTGATATTCAACGTGTTTATTTATGTTATGCACATTAGGAGTCATCCGAGAATGCAGACAGTTCGGTGTCAGATGGTGACACGATGGAACGACATGAAGTGAAAAGCCGATTTTCTGTAAGCTCGCTGTTTTGGCTTCCTGGTATTTGTGACGGATGCTGGGTATACATAGGTTCTGCACTTTGTACCTGGAGCTGTCCATACATAGGTGTTGGAGGTGGGTGGCACACACTTGTAAGTGGTGTTTGGAAAGCAGAAATGTGGTTTGGGTGTGCGGAAGTACTTTGCAGTGGTTACATAGGAGCTGTATTTAGGGAATCAATTATTTGACCTGGTTGCAATGTTGCCCGTCTAATTTTTTGGAGTAAACGCAACACCTCCACTCGGAATTCCAGTTTCTGGTCTGTATACACTTCAACATCAACTTTTTCTACGTCAGTATCAATAATGGTGGAAACCAATTCTTACTAACTTGACAGCACACACAAGACGGTTCCGCCGCAAGACTGGCGCGACCGCTCGTGTGGACGACTCTATATCTCACAACAGCCCGTATAGTCCACCCATTAGGTATAATTTTAGTGCAAAAGGTTGAGGAGTTTTGAAACTTGGCAGGATTGTAGACTTGGGAGCCTGAAATATAACCTTAAGTTTGCGACCTTGGGCGACCGCCGCGACCACCGCCATCTTGAAAAAATGGCGTCCAAAATAGGTTTTTTGCAAATAACGTAGTTCCTGAATGTTTTACAGAAAAATGTTTCAAATAAAAAATATAGAGGATAAAATTATATACAAAATTGCTTCTATGTGCTTTTTTCGTCAGACCTAAATTTTTCGAGTTACAGGGCTGAAAACTGAGGCAAATATTTTAAAATTGCATTATATCCGCATTAGCTAGTTACTTTGGGCCGATTATCTGCCCATTAGCTTACTAAAAGTTGTTTTAAGCAATAAAGTAATAAAAGTTTATCATTCAATCAACTCGTTTCCACACCACCCAAGAGGTAGAGTTGAGCGGCGCGTTTTTTTTAAATGTGGTATCCCTCGTAGGCCTAATCCACGCTCAAAACAGTCCTTGCTCAAAACAATCCTTGCTCAAAGCTTACATGTATGTTTTCTGTCGTTTTGTACTAAACGATGTCCCTGGTTCACTATGCTCACAATCTTTAGAGTCTTGCTCGTATCCATCCTCCTCCAACACCCTCTCCAAAGAATCGAGGACGTCATCAACCTCGAATGTGTCTTCTGAGTCGGAATCCGCTACTAAATCGGGAATGTTTTCACATGCTGTCCCATTGCAGTAAAGACACATCACCGAGCACTTTAAGCCAATTTTCCGACATCCACATGCTCCTGCACAGCCTTTTTTACATTTACAGAATATCGATTTTAAAATGATGTCGGGGGCTGGTTCTGACGTAGTGCGAATAGCATCGAGCCCATGTTTCGTTTTCTGCCAGCCATATTTCTCAGGATCTTTTTCACTATCACACCACATCGCGACTTGGTGGTATGTTCGCAGACAGTGTTGTCTTGCAGCATCTCTTGTGGGTGGAAGGGATGCAAGATTAAATTTGTTCTTGGACACAGATTTCACAAAAGTTTTGAAGCGTAGTGAATCCAATGTGTCCTCTGCAGACGATCCACCATACAGTGCCAATAAGAATGTTTCACCAGCTGCGGCGAGAGCCTCTACATCTGCTTCTATGTCTTTGAAGGTTGCTGCAGTGTGAAGCAACGATTCGTTTTTTCCCAAGAGACTGAGGAACTTCAATTTACCTTGATTAAATAGAGCAGAGGTGGTATCACAACCACTGATTGCATGTAAAAACAAAATATTCTTAGCCACATCTTCGTTATATTTCAGGCTTCGTGTCGAATAAAGTGTTTCTACACTTTTACCAATTGCCGGTTTCAGCAAAAAAATATTTGAATGATTTCTCGCCTTTGCAGTTAAGAGAACCAACAAATCTATATCTGCTCCGACAACAAAAACACGTGTAAATGTTGACGACATGTCGATGGCGGTTTGAATGATGAGCACATCCGCATCTTCTACTGCCTGCTTCACTGTGAAATTATTTTCTTCAAACTTTGTAACCAACATTGAAATTAAATTCCTTTTGTTAGCATCACTCGCCAAAAATTTCTCTTGCGAAACAGGCGGAATCATATCTTCACCAAAAATTATATCAGTAGACATATGTGCTCTGGAGCATCGACATCTTTCTGCACTCTTTGTATTATGGCTAGCAGCGTTCGCTGGATAACCATCAAAGACTACAACTGTACTAGGACCAAAGTGTCTTTGGACATATTGCACGTAGTACATGCATATTGTGCCATACGAATCGTTGCGATGCCATACTACTCGATGCAACAAGAAGCCGCCATCCAATACATGCAAGCTGTCATTCAGTTGTACAGGTTTGTCCACTGGACTAAATGCTTTAAACAGTGACGATTTTGTTCCTTTTCGCATACCATCCTCATTAAATAATGATAGAGGGAATGGTGCAAGTTCATATTTGAAATAATTTTTCAATTCTTCATCACTTTTTTTGGCGATACAGATTCTTTGAAACAACAGCAGTGGATTGATGAAAATAGGAATTTTATCTACTTTGATACTGCTATTTTCTGCTCCCAACGAAAGTACTACATCTTTACGCTTGAATTTTAAGGAGCCAAAATTGTTGCCAACAGTCTTTGTGACAGCCACAGCACCAATTTATCGGGCCATATGGCAATTTAATGTTCCAACACCAACGATGCCACTGTTGATGGAGAGTAAACTGTCGACTTGCGGAAACGGATTATGTTGTGACAACCATTCTATAATTTTTATCACATCGTTCCTGTCACGTTGCATAATTGTTGGGCGCATATCAACATGCTGCTCTGTTGTTCCTGTTCGGATGTTGCAGAATTCTTCTATTTCTTCACAGACATTATGCAGATAGGGCATCCCTAGTGTCCACATAGTTAAGACACTGTCCGTCATACCGCGTCCATGTGTCAGACCACCAATGCTCTTCATGGTGCGCATTAGTGTCTGTTCTATGGTCATATCCGACCAAATGCCGGACCAAAATTTATCTGACCGCCTGATGGTGAAATGGCCTTTATTTGTAAAGAGCTCGTATTCAGCCGGATCCATTTTTTCTTCCAGTGTGAACATATCCTGCAAGTACAGATGACTTGACTTTGCATAAAGGAAGTGGCCGCAAGCATGGAAGTAAGGCAGCATTTGTTGCATAGTCTCTAAATGAAGCTGCCAATTTCCCATACATTCCGCTTCAATGAACTGTTTTAGTAATGAAACCATGTGTAAGTATTGCACCCAAAGCTTTGCCGTTGGTCCATTGGCCTCAAGTTGTGCTAAACGATCTTTAAATTTTTGTGAGACCGATTTGTAGCACTCATTGTTATCCATCGCCAGTACAGCAGCTTTATCATTTTTATTGAGTAGCAACATCATTCCAGTTTCTTCCTCCTCTGATAGGTCTACATCATGCCAAACTATATTAGCTATCGCCTGATGACATAAAATATGAGCCCTGATCGCCCTTGCATAGGCATGTCCGCTCAGCATTTTCTCTACAGTGTGTTCAGCGTATATGGTGGACAATAGTTCCTTCAAACCACTGCCATTCATTACATAACCAATACATCCCATGAATGACATTACACAGTGAAAACCACCAAGTCTGAGGGCAACATGATTTAATTCTGGACCAGGGTGACTGGCAATAATATCTCTAGCTTTGATATAAAGTGGTTGATCGAAAGTGATGAAACATGTTTTCTGCTTCAAACTTCTGCATTTTTCTGCAGCTGACAGAAGAGCAGTGAATATTGTATCATGGTTGTTTGGCTGGGCATTGATGAAAGGCAAGCACAGTACTTGTGATCTTTTGAAGGGTTTGTCCTGTGTAGCTTCCTCCATGAAACCATTCCAACTTGGAATTGACAGCATATTCGCACTTTTACCATACAGCCACAGCAAAACACAACTCGAAGGTAACACATCATTCTTACATGGATGTACTGTCTCAAGATCTTGAATGACAATATCTTGCAGCCCCGACTGGTTATTCCTTCTAAATTTCTGTGTGGGCACATTTCCAAACTGTCCGACGACTTTAGCTGAAGGTATCGTTTCTCTACGAAGAATAGCTTGGTCTGGAGCAATAGCATCCTTAGGTGTCACACAGTGGATTCCTCCCATGGCGTGGAAAGTATTCAAGCCATCTAAAGTATTTGTATTGAAGTCAGCATTGTCAAAGACAAACTGCGAGAATGCTCCTGCGAGGATTCCGATTGGTGGACGCATAATAGTTGATATTTCAAACAACACACATTCCCTGTACGATGCTGAAAATCCCAAATCTGACAAAACGTCTAGTAGCTGCTGCGAGCCAAATTTCTTGTACAAATATGTACCAACACAGATTTGCAATGCAGACAAAAATGACCGTGGTCTGGCATTTGCGATTATTGCATGGGCTATAGCCTTACATTTAACAAGCCATTTGTCAGTATTGCCACGTTTATGTTTGACAATCACTTGTTCGAGAAAACAGAGCAATGTTTTCGGTATTACTGTGTCAACGTCTTCGAGAAACTGATCTGAAGGTGGATATTCCTTTGTTTCGTAAACTTGGGAGCGAATATCTTCCAAAATAATATTCGCTGCTGCTTGCACAACTCTTAAGCGTTCCTCCACCGCATCAGTTTTCTTCGAAGCATACCATGATTCTGTTAATATTTTAAAACCAGTGTTTCTGAAGCATATTAGAGTTCCTTTGTGTGTCACAACAATCGATATATCCTCGCCATATTTTTTCAATAACCGAGCTTTCACAGCTCTTGGATCTGGCCGGTAATCTCCTTCGATTACATGCATCAATTCATCCATGGAGAACTGACATTCTTCACCGTTATTTTCTAAATACAAGTAAATCTCTTCCATGGCTTCGTCAACGTTTGAAGCCGGTCGGTAGCCTCTTTTCTTTTCCGATTGTACCGGACTGTACAATTTCTTCAAGCACTTACTGTGGTAGCGCGCCTCTACTGCAACCAAATCCTGTACATTGCATATGCGTTCAGAGATGGCTTTACCCCAGTCATCATGCCGGTTTTGGGCGCACATTAAAATGTTTTCTTTCATTGTCAGACTTCTTACTTCATATATTGTATCTCGGTCGCTTATTCGGGTTTTCTTCAAATTTACCAAATATTCTTCACTAATTTCTACATTGCATAAGAAACAAAACATTTTAAAGTCAAATGCTGGTGCAGTAGATCGTCGCGATGATGACGGTGCATCTTGTAACACAGTGTCGCTTTGCCCACATCGTTTTGCTGCTGCGATAAGTTTTTCATTAATGTACTGTTTACGGCATGCATCATGCACAGTAACACACTGTCGATTCACCAAAAACGTAGAACTCTTACCATCGTCTCGTTTTATGCTACTCTCACGAAATTTATCCATGCCTTTTTGTTTCACCTCAATTGTGGTTCCCTCGCTCAAGGTTCTTTCACAAATAAAGCACAAATACTCATGGCCTGTGTGAGAAGCAACCACTGAACAACAAAGCACACTGGCCACTTTCTGTTGACTGCTGGTATTTGTCGTAGAAACAGGGGGGCCTGCAACAGATGCTGACGACCAGGTACGCCTATGTCCTTCTCTTCATATATAGGCTTCCCACCTCATGGCATGCTGTCATAAACCTGAGAGAAATTTATTTATAGAAGGATCTTCCATAGGTTCATGGGACAATTTGAGAACCCTTACAGGAACAAAAATGCAAAATGAAATGGTAGACACGATAGTGACAGGAGAAAAGATGGCGGCGGTTACATTCTTCAAGATGTCAGGAATGATCTAGAGATCCGAAGCCACCAATAAGGTGCATCAGGATCCGCTATTTATCTCGGTTCAGGAAGGTGAACAAAACTTATTAATCATATTTATCAGATATTAAATATAAAATGCTTCAACTATCTGTACTGTGTGCATTATTTATATCGCATAATGTGTTAATTTCAACAACTGAATGCCAGCAAACAAAAAAAAAATTAATATACACTTTGCTGTGTTTTTAATACATGTAAAACGTTTACAATTATAGCCAACGAGTTCCAGAAAAAGATATTATAGACCACACATACGAGTAAATGATAATCACATTTTTAAACAATGCATCTGCATAAGATCCACATAGTCCTGTTAAGAGACCAAATAGCCACATAACACATAAGTATTAGTCATATGGCCCCCATTACAAAGAATATCTAGTCTGAAGAACTTTGTATACTGCAAATAAGTAAAATTAAATGATCTGTAAATGACAAATTACTAGCAAAGAAATACTTTGTTTCGTTTAACATACAGTATTCATAGGCAGGCACGAAATTGTCCCTGGAAATCACTATTATTAGCTTAAATAATACAATTTCACATTTAAAAAAAGTAATATCTCTTTACCTTTCTTATATTTAGCCGTATGTTTCTTAAAACCACATGTAAAAACTACCGCACGCATTGTCTGCAGGTCAAGTGAATCTTGTTTTCAACAATGGAAGTCCGAAGCAATGGTGCGCGGAGTTAATGCGCATTAAAAAACGCGGAACTCAACTCGTCCTGGGGTGGGGTGGAAAAGAGTTGGTAGAAGTAAGAGGTTTTTTATTTCTTTATTGCATGAAACGTTTTTTCGTACGCTATTGGGCGGGAAATTGGTGAAACGTAGCTTGTAAATACTGATTTTCTACAGTTTATAACCACTCACTTGATGTTTTGGCCCTGTAACTCGGAAACTTTAGGTCTGACGAAAAAAACGCTTAGGAGTAATTTTGTAGAAAATGTTATCTTCTTCATGTTTTATCTTAAACATTTTTCTATAAAATCTCCAGGAAATAAGTTATTTGCAAAAAAGCTAATTTGGGCACCATTTTTTCAATATGGCGGCGGACGCGGTGGTCGTTCAAGGTCGCAAACTTAAGGTTATATACAGGACACCCAAGTCTTCAATCCTGCCAATTTTCAAAACTCCTCAACCTTTTGCACCAGAATACCTTTTTTATGTCTATAATGAGTGGACTAGTAGCAAAGTTGCGGCTGCCGCGCAGTGCCCGCCCTGTGTGGGCTGCTCTAGGTACCTATCTTACTGTCCGTAACTAACCGTCCCGCACACTGCCCGCTCGTGTGGACCGGGCCTTAGTCAGTTGCTGCCGTGCGTTGGACCAACGAGGAGCGCGCGTTTGTCGTCAAGGCTTACTTTTCTAATGGCGTTCCGTATTCGGTTCAATATTCGTCCTTCAGGTCCAGTTCCTGGGGTTATCTGAAATCAATTGTTTACAATGTCCGTCCAAGGACCATACCTCATCTGAAAAACAACATACGCCAAGCTATCGCCAACACACCCGTCGATATGCTTGAAAGAGTTGCACAGAACTTCAGAAATCGGGTAACTCGATGCATTGACAATGGGGGTCATCATTTGACGGAGTCATCTTTAAAACTATATATAATGGAAAAATTTCAGGTGATATATATATATTACAGAAAAAATTAAATTATAATGATATCTCTACTACATTAATTTTTAATGGCCGTTCAAATCAGCAAGTTTCCGCGCCACGCCCTGTACTATTATATACTACTGGCAATCAAAACACGTAGCTAATTTCAAACATAGGCTGAAAAAAAAAAACTACATATTTAGAACACTTACTTATCATGATCACTTCGTGGCTTACCTACTGCTTGAATCTGTGTTTGAATGTGTGAGTAGGCTAACTGTACTACTACTTATTGCTATCTGGTTTTGGCAATGCCAGATATTTTAAGCATTAATTACTTTCCAGCACGTGTATATTTATACCATGCTTAATTTTTAGTTACTTGTACATTAAGTATTTTGGTTGAATTTGGTAACGTTTACCTCATACCTTTGAACATTTAGTTAAAAGCTTAATTCTGCTTTCGATCTTATTACCTATTTTATCATCTATTATGTTATGGTTATTGTTTGTAAAATTTCAATGTACGATGTAATAACAGAAAATCTGGTTAAGTGTGAAAAAAAGGCGAATTGCCTTAACTTCGCCACCAAAAAAGACGATAATAAATAAATAAATACTTCCCCACATCTGCAGTCTGTTGGTAGCAGGGTCCCCCCCCATCACCCCTGCTTATCGGCGGCACGAATGCTTTTTTGAAGTTATCATGTGGTCTCACGTGGCAGGTATACAATATAGGTTGTTATATCTTAAGATATATGTTCAGTGTTTACCAGTTGCGAAGCAAAGCAAAACGATTATAAGTAATATTTATTTTGTGGTGTTCATTTCTTTACAAGTATGTCCAGGAAGGTAGGTATAAGAAATGCCATAGAACTCACACAGACACTCAGTCTGCCGAGCATGGAGACCATGCCGCTGCCTTGTGAGAGTTGTGTAGAACTTTGTTTAGACAAGCAGAAGGAAATTACGTAATTACGTACTTAGTTTTAGAAGAAATATAATTGTTAAAAGTATGTGTAGGAATTGTAACAAAAAAAATCTTCCTGTAATTTGTGTTCAAAAAAAACTATTCAAAACCATAAAATACTTTATGTAAGCAGTGGTACGTGAAAAATAAACCCACATTTATTTTTCAAATCATTGTGCATAGTTCCTATTGATTATTTAATATTTATGTGATCATCAGGAGTTTCAAATTCTGTGATATTTTTGCAGGGAAAACATTGAAGAGTGAATTAGGTTTACAACTTACAAGTATATACTCACATGTCAGTTTTATTTTGCAATCGGTAATTATTGTAGCAGTAAATAGCCCATATTGTGCTGATTTTGCCGTGCATCTGATCCACTAACAGTATATTCCAACTGATTTCAACGCTTATTCAACATCAGTGTACACGCTGCAAGAATACACACACAATCGAAAACAGGCCAGTATTCTTTATTATGCAATTATTTTAAGAGACCGGAAAAATTCGCAGATTCATTTGCCGATATACTATAATTCCTATACGCTTACCATTTTGATGCTTCAGAGAATGGGCCAAAGTTTCTCTGAAGGACTCTGAGCCAACGGAAAACCCTCAACAAAAAACGTATCGAATCACATACATCCCAGTTAACAGAAGTCACGAATCAGTAACCAATGAGCAGGTGTAGGTGTAGAGGATCGCGGAATCTATTCTAGGCGTAATTGAAACGGCGATTTTTTTGCGGTTCCTAGTTATTGACGTAGTAACCAAACACATTTGAGCATTAAAAATAGGCCTTCAAATCCATTTTTGACGTGATAACGTCTTATAAATCGATGAACGCCGGCTGCACGCACGAAAAAGCATGACTCATTGTCACGTTCCGCCTGAGCCGAGCGTGCAAGCGAGAGCGCGGAACAAGCGATAGAGGCGCACGATCGGCTTGTGACGCATCTATCTCTATCGGCCGATGCGTCCGAGTAGAAGAGAGACAGCGGCAGCACACAACCTACACGTGAACTGTTTTGTCAACTGTTTATAAAATGAAGTGAAAAGTCAATGTGTTTTGTATGCAATTTTTCATCAATGTTTTCTTATGACGTTATCACGTAAAATTATCGTCCGTAAACCGACCTTACAGATAACCCCCTATTTTTAACGCAAATATACTGTAATTGTTTTATATTTATCGAAACTTATGACCATAACAAATTTCCTTCAGTCCAAGTACTAAACAACGTCACTGAACACAGTGATGTCCAAGTTTCCAGAGAGGTCCGGTATTAGAGTTCTGTAGCATTTGGTACAAGCTGCACACAAATAAGGTAATGTTACACGGCGTGTGGCTAGTGATGCAGTACTGAGGAAAAAATAAATAAAGGAAATCCAAGGTAAGCATAACCTTAAAAAATGTTTTCATTGTAATACGTACTTAAAACAGATCTAGATTTGCATTTTATTTTTGAATAAACGAACGTTTGTGTAAGCGAATTTGAAAGAAAATTAATCTCTTCATAGCTAGTTAATACATGTTATAAGTGGTCTTATTCAGGGGACGTTGCGCCCGCTGGGTTGGCAGCACTGCTCGGAGCAGCGCAGGCCGTGGAACGCGATCGCCGACCCCGGCTGTTGGGGATGGGTGAAGAGGGGAGACTCCCCGCGGGAAATGCCTCTGTGAGTCACGCCTGACGACACGCCAGGGTTGCCAACCTCTGCAGGTCATTACAGCCAGACTAGACTTCGGTTTTGCCACAACTTTGTAGCAAATATTAAAATGAAAATATAATTATTGAGATTTTATTAATTTCATATATCGTCTTCACTCACTAACTATCTGCAGTTGACTTCCAGGTCTGCTAACGTAGCACGTTTATTGCAATTACATACTTTTGAGATACACAAAGCGGGAATTCTCTCCCCCCCCCTCCTTTTTCAGAGCAGTTCAACACTCACTCATTTCTCCGTCTAATTCATAAAGGTAAAAATGATTCGATACTTTATTTATGAACGTAATATTACCACTGGATTACGGATAAATATTTTAAAGCTATCTGCTCTATTTCCCATTAGCAACTAAATGCTTATTTCCCAGACTGAAAAGTTATTGGAAATCACATAGTTAGATGTAAAACAACCAACACTTGTCGCCAAGACACCTCCGCCAGTGCTGAGTGAGCACATGTACAATGTAGTTAGGACAAACAGTGCAAATATGTAGTTATGAAAAAACAGTGCAAAAAATTTAATCATTCGGTTCTCTGGAGCAATATCATAAGAAGGATTCATAATTTAATTACTTTTATTTTACTTCTGTCGCTTGATAAGTTGTAACAAGTACCTAGTCAGAATTCTTTGTTTTGTCTAGTGCGTAGCTGAATGCTGAAGTTTCATGGTTCAGAGGCCTTAGTAACTAGACCATATTTTTCGAAAACTTGGCTGATGTGCCTAAATAGTCCCTAAAGTAGACATAGTCATGAAGAGTACAACCATGTATTGGGTATAGTGACTATCAGTATGTTCGCCGAAGTTTACAGGTAACTGTAGGTTGTATAGGGCCCTATGACATTTGTAAAGCACACCAAGTATGGATGTGCTTGTAATATGCCTTATAACAACCGTTAGCGCCCTTACAACAGTCCGAATCTGTCCTCATCCTAATGTGGATGACGTGACAGCGTTGCACCTTCCCTGTCTACATTTGCAATGTCCGAATAGTAGTGTGTAATAGCCGGTCCGGCACCAGGATTCAGGATGTGGATTGTGATTGTCGGTCCGCCATTTTGGATTGTGACGTCACGGCGGCCATTTTTGACTCAAAATTCATCAAAAATGACTAAAAATTACCGTTTTGAGGAAAAAATTTCCCGTTTTTGAGGGAAAAATTCCCGTTTCGAGGGAAAATTAGGATTTCGAAAAACCACAAAAGTCGTTTGCCTTAAAAACCGCGAAATTCCTGATATAGGCTTAAGCATCCATGTCTACAGCCTCCGATAAGCCTCTGACGTCAGCTAGGATTATGACGTCACCGTTTCAATTTCCGTTTCGCCCGCCATCTTGACAATCTGAAAATTTTATGTTAGAAAATCGGGAATTTTTTTTAAAAAAACATTTAAAAAATTAAATAATCAAATTAAATAATAAAAATCTTAAAAACCACTGTAGAACTTATCGTTATGGTCGCCATCTTGGATTATATAAATGTTGCATGTTTCGTTACACCCGCCATCTTGTTTGAGTAATATGTCATCGTTACACTTTATGTTACGACCGTCATATTGGATCCTATTAATTTTGCATGTTTCTTTATGGTCGCCATATTTAAATTTAGACGCCATATTGGAAATCCATAATTTTTATGTTAGAAAATCGGGAAAAATTCCAAATTTCATCAAAAAATTAACTTAATAGAATTATGATGATTATATCGATTCCCATCCTTGGTTCGAAACCGGTGAGGGCAAAAATAAAAAATAAAAACATCAGATCCTTCCTCCACAGAATCCACCTACAGACTGACCTACCACCAATATCAAGGTATATATCGTCAGCTGGTATGACGTCATGTCCGCCATCTTGTCTTAGTCCGCTGGAGACAGTCATCTTGTTTTCGTCTGCTAGAGTATGCTGGCGACATGTTAATATAATTTTCTGTTCACCATACCTTTAACATCGTCTGTTGGCATTGAACTTTGTCATTGACCTTGAACTTTGACCTTGAAATTTGACCATGACATTGACCTTGAACTTAAACCTTGACCTTGAACTTTGACTTTGACCTTGTAATTTGACCATGACCTTGATCTTTGACTTTGATCTAGACGTCCATCATGGATCAGTCATTTTATGTTCATTACATGCTACCAGGAGCTACCACATGCTAGTGGTCATTGCCACCATCATGTTTTCGTCTGCTGGAGGACACCATCTTGTGTGTACTCGTCTTACCATCATGCTAGTTTTATTCTAACCTGCTACAGTGCAGTAATCATTTATTACTGAGGTTCCCGCCATCTTGAAATTTGGCCGCCATCTTGAAATCATGTAATTATTTAGATAGAAATGCGGGAAAAATTCCAAAAGTCTCCGAAAAAAACAATTATTAATTTACAAATTGTATCGATGGATTCATGTCCACGGTTCGATTCTTGACCAGTGAAAGTTGTAACTAATTAATAAATAAATTTTAGATTCTGTTTTCCATTACCTTTCGCGGAGTTAATTAATCATTCACTCTACGAAAAACAACTCAAGTCAATATAACTGACCAACGAATTAATACAGTGCCGATTAGCCTAATATGAAAGTCTAATTTTTCAATAATCTGAATAACCTATAAGCCATTCATGTACAAAGCCACACATTCAGGCCAATTGTCTTCAGACTACAAGACCGAGTCATATCATTATCAGACGTATAGGCTAGTCATTTCAGGACCGCATGACATTCGTCGTTAGCTAATTATAGTCAATTAATCCATCGTGACATTTTTATACATACTAAAGGACCAAGTGACCATGAAAAAAATTTAGTAACACCAAGAGGTTTTAAACTAGTAAATATTCAATCACTACATTTTGTACTACGC
This sequence comes from Bacillus rossius redtenbacheri, assembly GCF_032445375.1. NCBI lineage: Eukaryota > Metazoa > Arthropoda > Insecta > Phasmatodea > Bacillidae > Bacillus > Bacillus rossius. The sequence goes on from NC_086334.1 coordinate 69,636,493, forward strand.
GCAATCAACAAAAAGGAAGCACCGACAACGAAAAGACAGCACCGCCAACGAAAAGGCAGCACATTTGGAAGCGCCGACAACGAAAAGGCAGCACATTTGGAAGAACCGCCATCGAAAAGGCGGCACATTTGGAAGCACCGACAACGAAATGGCAGCACCATCATCGAAAAGGCAGCACATTTGTCATTGACTCCAATATTCATTGGCTCCATTAATTCTCTCGCTCCAATATTCATTGGCTCCAATATTCATTGGCTCCAAAATTCATTGGCTCCAATATTCATTGGCTCCAATAGTCATCGGCTCCAATATTCATGGGCTCCAATATATATGGCTCCAATTGCTCTAAATGCTCCAACAGGCTCCAAAAGGCTCCATCAGTCTTTTGGCTCCTATAGTCATTGGCTCCAATAGTCATTGGCACAATATTAATTGGCTCCAATATTAATTGGCTCCAATATTAATTGGCTCCAATATTAATTGGCTCCAATATTCATTGGCTCCAATATTCATTGTCTCCAATATTTATTGGCTCCAATATTCATCGGCTTCTATATTCATCGTCTCTAATATTCATCGGCTCCAATATTCATCGGCTCCAATATTCATCGGCTCCAATATTCATCGGCTCCAATATTCATGGGCTAAAATATCAATTGGCTCCAACTGCTCCAAATGCCCCAACAGTCTTTTGGCTCCTATAGTCATTGGCTCCAATATTCATTGGCTACAATGTTCATTGGCTCCAATAGTCATTGGCTACAATATTCATTGGCTCCAATATTCATTGGCTCCAATATACATTGGCTCCAATATTTATTAACTCCAATATTCTAGGGCTCCAATATCAATTGGCTCCAATTGCTCCAAATGCTCCAACAGGCTCCAAAAGGCTCCATCAGTCTTTTGGCTCCAACAGTCTTTTGGTTCCTATAGTCATTGGCTCCAATAGTCATTGGCTCCAATAGTCATTGGCTCCAATCGTCATTGGCCACAATATTCATTGACTCCATTATTCATTGGCTCCAATATTCATTGGCTCGAGTCTAAGAGACTATAACTTAGGGTGACCAAACGTCCCGTAAAAACGGGATTGTCCCGTTTTTTAACGATCGTACACGGAGTCCCGAAAATGTCTCCCGGGACGCCTAAATGTCCCGTATTTACGTTGGGTTAATGATACACTTTTGTCGTGCCTCTCCTCGGACCGTCTTCCCCTCTTCTCGTCAGTAGAACTCACCCATTTTAGTTACCTTGTTTAATTATGTTTTTAATTTTGTCAGACATACTTGTAATAAATAAGTATTCACTGCAAAATTATTGTTTTTATTTATTATACGCCTCACAATTTAAATTAAATTACATAGGCTATTCATAGGTAAATTGAAAAAAAAAATTATAGGTCTCAATTTATCAAAAAAAGAGCATGTTTCAAGTAATTACGTCTCGATGGAGGCCCCTCACACCCCCTTTTGCTGGAGGGTATCGCCCCCAAACCCTCCTTGGATGTGTCCCGTTTTTTCAAGTTTATGATTTGGTCACTCTACTATAACTGCTCCATCAGCATTATGTTATAAGATTACAAGGCTGCTTGCTTACGTTGCTTCAAGTCTACGAGGCTCCAATGCATCATGACTACGAGACTAATACCCATGAGGTTACGAGTCTATGCGATTGCGAGTCTTCAAGGTTACGTGATCGCGAGGCTATAGGACTACGAAGCCCTCAGAAAGCATGGTTACGAGACTGCGAGGCTACAATTCTACGAGGTCCCAAGACATCATGTATACGCGACTACGAGCCATGAGGTTACGAGACTACGTGACTACGAATCTTCAAGTTTACGAGACTGCGAGGCTACAGAGCTACGAAGCCTCTAGAAAACGAGTTTACGTGACTGCGAGGATAGAGGTCTACAAGTCTTCATGAGTACTTGACTACGAAGCTACTCGTCTACAAGGCTCCAATTGCAGCATCTGTCTTCGTCGGAATTTTCTCTTTTGCTCCAACTGCACCACCAGCATTAGGGAGCGTTCAAGTATTACGTAACGCAATTTTTTGATATTTTTGACCCCCCTCCCCCCTATGTAACGCGCCGTAACGTTTTTCTGTACCCCCCTCCCCCCTAGTAAAACGTTACGTAACCCCAAGTGACCATTTTTACCTAAAAGTCACAATTATGTGGCGTAACGTACCGGAATAAGTCACTAAAATACCTTAATTATTGTTTTAATCGCGTTAATGTTATTTATTAACATTTGAAATGTCTTGTTTTTAAAAGCAAGAGCTTTGTAATGTTTTTTTTTGTCCTAATAAATTTTTACTACTCAATCATACATTTAGCAATCATAAATTTAATTACGTCGTTTTCCTGACTTGGCTCTGTCATTACACATTTTTTGCTTTATCCGCCATTGTTCTTCTCATGCATTCTCCTATTTTAGCGTTTTACTAATAAAGCTATTAAAATCAAATAACAAATTTTATTTCTAATAATTATTTTTACCTTTGGCAATGCAATTACAAACATAAAACTAACTGCAATAAAATATATTTGTCAAAATATAATCGTATTTAAGAATACGATTGAACGAAAACGAAAACGAAAAACATTTAAAATAAAATTAGTCATAATTAAAATAAGTAGATTGTAAAAAAACAATTCAATTGGAATTTTACTGCTCCTCTGTCCATGGGTTTGCCAGCCACTCAGATTCTTTCATTACTGGCATCCGGAGAGCAGACGAAGAGGGTTCCGGAATTGTTAACCCGCTTGCATCAACTTCGTCTTCGTCGAGCCAATCGGCATCCTCAGACGATGTTTCACAGCGACGCACAATGCAGAGAAGCTCATTTGCCCTTCTTGCAGCAAGTCGCTGTGGCCGTACTCAACTTTCACGAAGGTCTTGGGCAGTCTTGCCATGCATGTAACGATTGTGCATTTGCACACTCTTGTGGGATGTAAAATAAACCCCACAGGTTGAACATACTCGGTTCTTTAGGTCGGATTGTACTGATGGGCAAAAGAAATCGTAAGGCATCTGCTTGAACCCTTCTAGAGGAGGCGACAGATCAACAGACAACCTCACAAGAAGTGGCGAAAACTTGCATGATCCTTTGTCTATCTGACTAGGTAACACGAGCTTGTTTGCGGTTTGATGGATTGGGCAGGGTGGCGGCAGGAAATTTTCTGGAAAGACAGATTTTAATGCACTCTTCAAGTGGGAACAGCACGATTCATCCGCGCATTTAATAATTTGCAAGAAATATTGTGATTCACGGACGTGAGCGCTATACCACGCCATATTAGGTTCTGCTGAATCCTGCAAGCTATCTTCAGGGTTTCTATATTCCGCCGAACATCGTAGTTGTCAATTTTCATACAGTCGGTCGAGTGCTTGGATCACATAAACGAAAAGGGTTGCCATCTTGGGAGAACAAAATACGAACAATTCAATCGGGAATCCCCCGTAAAAAATAAACGAAAAGGGTTGCCAACTTGGGAGATTTTAATTCACTAGTTTTTTTATTAACCTTTCAGACCAATCGTCTTTCGTACCACAACATTACTGTTGTGATGAGAGAAAATCTCACACATAGAAAACAGTGTATTTTGAATATCAATACCTATATAATTTCTAATATGGCGATTGGAGTCTACGTTCACAACCGAAGTATAACTAAGCCATCCGAATAGCGGTATTTTTTTGTTTTAACTACTTTACTGGAGTGACGAGAAAAACTATCACAGCTGTTGATATACATATATATATATACACACATTTGGAGTTAAAAAAACAATATTCATTAAACCTGTAAAGCAAGCAGACGCAATTTTGTGAAGGTAAAAAAAAAAATAAGTTATTATGCCATTTGAAATTTTGAAAAAAAAAAAAAAGTTTTAAAAAATGCGTGAAACAATCTGTCTCTACGCGACCGTTCTGAAGGGTTAAAAAAAAACTATGTGACGTAACGCGTAGGTCAAACCCCCCTCCCTCCCCTGTAACGCATTGTAACGTTTTACAAGACCCCCCTCCCCCCCAAATTCGTTACGTAATACTTGAACGCTCCCTTATGTTATAAGATTACATGGCTACTTGATTACGTAGCTTCAAGTCTACGAGGCTACTTGGATACGTAGCTACAATTCTACAAGGTCCCAAGGACAGAGGAGCAGTAAAATTCCAATTGAATTGTTTTTTTACAATCTACTTATTTTAATTATGACTAATTTTATTTTAAATGTTTTTCGTTTTCGTTTTCGTTCAATCGTATTCTTAAATACGATTATATTTTGACAAATATATTTTATTGCAGTTAGTTTTATGTTTGTAATTGCATTGCCAAAGGTAAAAATAATTATTAGAAATAAAATTTGTTATTTGATTTTAATAGCTTTATTAGTAAAAGGCTAAAATAGGAGAATGCATGAGAAGAACAATGGCGGATAAAGCAAAAAAATGTGTAATGACAGAGCCAAGTCAGGAAAACGACGTAATTAAATTTATGATTGCTAAATGTATGATTGAGTAGTAAAAATTTATTAGGACAAAAAAAAACATTATAAAGCTCTTGCTTTTAAAAACAAGACATTTCAAATGTTAATAAATAACATTAACGCGATTAAAACAATAATTAAGGTATTTTAGTGACTTATTCCGGTACGTTACGCCACATAATTGTGACTTTTAGGTAAAAATGGTCACTTGGGGTTACGTAACGTTTTACTAGGGGGGAGGGGGGTACAAAAAAACGTTACGGCGCGTTACATGGGGGGGAGGGGGTCAAAAATATCAAAAAATTGCGTTACGTAATACTTGAACGCTCCCTAATGCTGGTGGTGCAGTTGGAGCAAAAGAGAAAATTCCGACGAAGACAGATGCTGCAATTGGAGCCTTGTAGACGAGTAGCTTCGTAGTCAAGTACTCATGAAAACTTGTAGACCTCTATCCTCGCAGTCACGTAAACTCGTTTTCTAGAGGCTTCGTAGCTCTGTAGCCTCGCAGTCTCGTAAACTTGAAGATTCGTAGTCACGTAGTCTCGTAACCTCATGGCTCGTAGTCGCGTATACATGATGTCTTGGGACCTCGTAGAATTGTAGCCTCGCAGTCTCGTAACCATGCTTTCTGAGGGCTTCGTAGTCCTATAGCCTCGCGATCACGTAACCTTGAAGACTCGCAATCGCATAGACTCGTAACCTCATGGGTATTAGTCTCGTAGTCATGATGCATTAGAGCCTCGTAGACTTGAAGCAACGTAAGCAAGCAGCCTTGTAATCTTATAACATAATGCTGATGGAGCAGTTGGAGCAAAAGAGAAAATTCCGTCGAAGACAGATGCGGCAACTGGAGCCTTGTAGACGAGTAGCTTCGTAGTCAAGTACTTATGCAGACTTGTATTCCTTTATCCTCGCAGTCACGTAATCTTTTGTACTAGAAGCTTCGTAGCTCTGTAGCCTCGCAAGCCATGTATAACTCGTAACCAGCTAGATCATTTTAGACTCTTAGCCATGTGGCCTCATAGTCTCTTAGACTCGAAGAATTCTAGCCAAATATATTTGTAGCCAAAAGACTGTTGATGTAAATGACTGATGGAGTCAATGAATATTGTAGCCAATGACTATTGGAGCCAATGACTATTGGAGGCAATGACTATTGGAGCCAATGACTATTGGAGCCAATGAATATTGGAGCCAATGAATATTGGAGCCAATGAATATTGTTCCAATGACTATTGGAGCCAAAAGACTGATGGAGCCTTTTGGAGCCTGTTGGAGCATTTAGAGCAATTGGAGCCAATTTATATTGGAGCCCATGAATATTGGAGCCGATGAATATTAGAGCCGATGACTATTGGAGCCAATGAATATTGGAGCCAATGAATATTGGAGCGAGAGAATTAATGGAGCCAATGAATATTGGAGTCAATGACAAATGTGCTGCCTTTTCGATGATGGTGCTGCCTTTTCGTTGTCGGTGCTTCCAAATGTTCCGCCTTTTCGATGGCGGTGCTTCCAAATGTGCTGCCTTTTTGTTGGCGGTGCTGCCTTTACGTTGTCGGTGCTTCCAAATGAGCTGCCTTTTCGTTGTCGGCGCTTCCAAATGTGCAGCCTTTTCGTTGGCGGTGCTTTCTTTTTGTTGATTGCACGTAGTACAAAATGTAGTGATTGAATATTTACTAGTTTAAAACCTCTTGGTGTTACTAAAATATTTTTCATGGTCACTTGGTCCTTTAGTATGTATAAAAATGTCACGATGGATTAATTGAATATAATTAGCTAACGACGAAGGTCATGCGGTCCTGAAATGACTAGCCTATACGTCTGATAATGATATGACTCGGTCTTGTAGTCTGAAGACAATTGGCCTGTGTGTGGCTTTGTACATGAACGGCTTATAGGTTATTCAGATTATTGAAAAATTAGACTTTCATATTAGGCTAATCGGCACTGTATTAATTCGTTGGTCAGTTATATTGACTTGAGTTGTTTTTCGTAGAGTGAATGATTAATTAACTCCGCGAAAGGTAATGGAAAACAGAATCTAAAATTTATTTAATAATTAGTTACAACTGTCACTGGTCAAGAATCGAACCGTGGACATGAATCCATCGATTCAATTTGTAAATTAATAATTGTTTTTTTCGGAGACTTTTGGAATTTTTCCCGCATTTTATCTAAATAATTACATGATTTCAAGATGGCGGTCAAATTTCAAGATGGCGGGCACCTCAGTAATAAATGATTACTGCACTGTAGCAGGTTAGAATAAAACTAGCATGATGGTAAGACGAGTACACACAAGATGGTGTCCTCCAGCAGACATAACATGATGGTGGCAATGACCACTAGCATGTGGTAGCTCCTGGTCAAGGTTAGTAGAGAGAGGTTGCCTCGATCGCTTGCGCATCGTTCTGCGCATCGCGTCACTTGCAGCCCCGGCTCGGCTTGCCAGCCCGTTCGCTCGTATCAGTTACTTAGTTTACAAGCACATCTGCTCGTGATAACGTGTCAAACTACAGCGTAATGCAGGGAGAGTTATTGTTGTGAGGAGTTTAATTGAGAGTGCGTGTGTTATAAAATGTTGGTGTCGCTTATATCATAAGTGCACAGGTGCTTCGTTAATTATAACTAGCAGGCAAAATGTTAAGAACACGAATTTGAAGTGAAGTTGTTTTGTTAGGCTAAACGCTGTTAAAAAGTTGTTACTAAACATTACAATGCCAGGTACGCGGTGTACAGTGGCTGTGTGTACAAATAGTTTGGTAAAAACAAAATCTTTACCTGAAACAAATCATATAAAATATCATCAATTCCCACGTGATGATCATCTGTTGAAAGTGTGGGTTCAGAAATGCCGACGTGATGGTGAGTGGAATCCAAAAACAACTTACATATGTTCAGAGCACTTTACAGATGATGATTACGAGCGCGACTTGAAAGCTGAGTTGTTAAATACATGCGCTAAAAGACGTCTTAAACCAAATGCTGTACCTTCATTAAAACTTGGAATTACAACACCTGTAAAAACATTGGAAAGTCGTGTGCGCCGAGAAGACCGAGTTAAATGCAGGGAAAACAAAAAAATGTTATGTAAATTAATCGTAGATTCAAATGAAAATGTAAGTGAGGAAGAAACATGTTCTTGTAGTCAGTTAAAGCATTCAAAGTCTTGTTCTAATAATGACTCGGTTGAAATGCTTAGGAAGGAAATCCAAATTCTTAAAGAAACTTTGTTTCTTGCCGAAAGAAAGTCAGTTTTAAATTTGGAAGTCATGAAAAAACTCAAAAAAGAAAACGCAAATCTTAAAAACAAACAAAAAAACCGTTCTTCGTTAGATTTACGCATGCGGAAAATTCTTTCAAGGGTTTTTTCAAAAAATCAAATTGACTTATTACTTTCGTTGAAAAAAAGAGTAAACTGGACCAATGAGGAAATAGCTCTCGCTTTCACTTTGCGTTATTTCAGTAAGCGATGATATTTATTTTTAAAACAGAAACTTAACTTCCCATTACCTGGACTTTCAACTCTTCAACGATGGGCATCTTCATTTGACATGAGAAAAGGTATCCTAGTAAACATGTTTGAATTTTTGAATGTAGCACGTTCTTCGTTGCTAGACTTCGAACGCATTGTAGTTCTTTCATTTGACGAAGTAAAAGTGAAGAAAACGCTCGAGTATGATGCAAAAGAGAATGAAATTGTTGGCCCTTATTCATATATGCAAGTAGTCATGGCTCGAGGGCTGTTTTCAAACTAGAAACAACCTATTTATGTAAATTTTGACCAGCAAATTACAAAACAGATATTGGACTCTTTAATAACTAAACTGCATGATGTAGGTTACACAGTAAAGGCATGCGTTTCGGATTTGGGAGGAGGAAATTTAGGACTATGGAGAGAGCTAGGTGTTTCCACGATGAAGACTTTCTTCGAGCATCCATCAAATCACAATATAAATATTTATTTTTTTGCAGATGCTCCTCATGTTCTTAAATTAATACGAAACTGGATTCTTGATACAGGGTTTATCTTGAATTGTGGCAGTGTGTGTACCAAAGAGCCACTTGTAGATCTTATTCGTCAAGAGTGTTCAAATGACTTGAAAGTTTTGCATAAACTTAATTTAAACCATATATATATTGAGAAAACAAAGCGGCAAAACGTGAGAAAAGCTGCGCAGCTTCTTTCTCATACAACGGCAATGGCACTAAGGTTTTTTAATCACAGTGATCGAGAAGCTGCTATAATACTATCCAACACTATCGACATGATAGACCGCTGGTGGCATTTAATGAACTCATATGTAGTGAAAAACATTGGTGACCCATCTAGGAAGCCGTACGGTAAAGATCTGGCAGCTCAAGATGAAATTTTGGACACTATGCTAAATTTCATGGAAACAATGAGATGTTGCAACAAGAAATGTTTACAAATGTTTCAGAAGGGTTGCATAATGTCAATAAAGTCCCTAAAATTACTTTTCAAAGACCTTAAATGTAAACATTCAAACATACATTACCTCCTAACGCACCGACTAAACCAGGATTCCCTTGAAAATTTTTTCTCCCAAATTCGTACTCGTGGAGGCCTCAATGACCATCCTACCCCTCTGAATGCAATCAATCGCATGAAGATGATAATACTAGGAAAAAATCAAGGGATAGTTCAGAAAAATCTGAACACAGAAAATTTAGATTCTGACGAATTTCTTGTGAGCAAAACAGTGAAGGATGGCCAAATATCGACATATTCCGCAGTAACTGTCAAAGATCAACATGTAGGTTGCAGCGAAACAGATTTACCATCAAATCAGGTGAACGCGAAAATGGAATCCGCAAGTGAACTCGAAACTTCAGCCCTTGAGTATTTGGCAGGTTGGGTTGCCAAAAAACTGCAGAAAAAGTTTTCTTATATTAGTGATGGAAGAACTGCTAGTAACAGTTGTTCATCTCCGTGGATAAAAAACTTATCATTTGGTGGGCTAGAAAGCCCATCAGTACAGTGGCTAAGTCAAGCAAAGGAATTGGATAAAGAGTTTCAAACATACCATGGCTCAAAACTCAAGAAAGGAAAAGGTGTAATTGAAAAACTTGTTAAAATTTCTTCCGAGAAATTTCCATGTATTCCTGAAGATGTCATTAAAGTATTTGTACGACTAAGGACTTTCATACGAATGAACTTTTTAAATGACATTTCAAATGGTTCAAGAAAATTTTGTAAAAGTGATGTTGCCGGCATCAGTTCAAAAAGGAATTGCGAAGGTTACGAATCAGATGAAAAGAGGAAACTAACCAAGAAATACAGAAATATTATGACGTAGACAGAGTAAGTACGCTTCATTTTTTTATTTTTTTATTAAATTGATACGCAAATAATACAATTTATTGTGTGAAGAAAGTGCATGTCTAGCCTGTATTTAAACGATTACACTAAAAACTGCTTTATTCATGTTGGAAATTTATTTTTAAATCTAACTTCAGTTTATTTATGTTGCAAACATTCCCAAAACGTTTTAATGAGCTATGGCTACCTTTATTAAACACTAAGAAATTGATATGCAATTATTTTAAATATTATCATCTTGCTGAGAAATAAATACAAATAAACCATTTTGTTTACTAGTTACATGTTAATTATATTAATTTTTAAAAATTCATGGATTCATCATTGATATTTTGAAAATTTTTACTGTCACTGAAAAAATATGTTGAAATAATAATTCATCCTTGTTTTCAGTCACAGCATGTTGTCATTTGAAAATCATATTAAAGCGATTATAATTAACAGTAATCTACAAAGCATAAATTAAATACTATAAGTATTGCGTATCAGACATGCGAAACGAGCCGAGCTGATAAGAGAAAGCCGTCAGTCAGCAGGTGTAGTATTACGGCTGGGAACGGCGGGGCTGCAGATGACGTCAGAGCGGAGTGTCGGGCTGTCTACATTGTTCTTATGGGATTGAGACAACCTCTCTCTACTAACCTTGGCTCCTGGTAGCATGTACTGAACATAAAATGACGGATCCATGATGGACGTCAAGATCAAAGTCAAAGATCAAGGTCATGGTAAAATTACAAGGTCAAGGTCAAAGTTCAAGGTCAAGGTTTAAGTTCAAGGTCAATGTCATGGTCAAATTTCAAGGTCAAAGTTCAAGGTCAATGACAAAGTTCAATGCCAACAGACGATGTTAAAGGTATGGTGAACAGAAAATTATACTAACATGTCGCCAGCACACTCTAGCAGACGAAAACAAGATGACTGTCTCCAGCGGACTAAGACAAGATGGCGGACAGGACGTCATACCAGCTGACGATATATACCTTGATATTGGTGGTAGGTCAGTCTGTAGGTGGATTCTGTGGAGGAAGGATCTGATGTTTTTATTTTTTATTTTTGCCCTCACCGGTTTCGAACCAAGGATGGGAATCGATATAATCATCATAATTCTATTAAGTTAATTTTTTGATGAAATTTGGAATTTTTCCCGATTTTCTAACATAAAAATTATGGATTTCCAAGATGGCGTCTAAATTTAAATATGGCGACCATAACGAAACATGCAAAATTAATAGGATCCAATATGACGGTCGTAACATAAAGTGTAACGATGACATATTACTCAAACAATATGGCGGGTGTAACGAAACATGCAACATTTATATAATCCAAGATGGCGACCGTAACGATAAGTGCAACAGTGGTTTTTAAGATTTTTATTATTTAATTTGATTATTTAATTTTTTTAATGATTTTTAAAAAATTTCTCGATTTTCTAACATAAAAATTTCATATTTTCAAGATGGCGGGCGTAACGGAAATTGCAACGGTGACGTCTAAATCCTAGATGACGTCTGAGGCTTATCGGAGGCGCTAGACATGGATGCTTAAGCCTATATCAGGAATTTCGTGGTTTTTAAGGCAAAATGACTTTTGTGGTTTTTCGAAATCCTAATTTTCCCTCGAAACAGGAATTTTTCCCTCGAAAACGGGAATTTTTTTCCTCAAAACGGGAATTTTTGAGTCATTTTGAGTCATTTTTGAGGAATTTTGAGGAATTTTGAGTCAAAAATGGCCGCCGTGACGTCACAATCCAAAATGGCGGACCGACAATCACAATCCACATCCTGAATCCTGGCGCCGAACCGGCTATTACACACTACTCCGAATTTATTGATTTACGAAATAGTCACAAGAGCGCAGTAATTATATAGCGTCAAATATGTGTTTTTCAATCGTATTTTGCTTATTGTTAGCACGCATCGTATATGAGTACGGCGCCAATTCATTTAACTTGTGAAAGTTGTGGGAGTTATTTAGTAATTCCGTAAGGGAAAAGTAAATGGTAATAAAATATTTCTAAATACCCCGCCAAAAATTAATTCGTGTGTAGGCACTACGGTTTTGGGTTTTCTTACTTTTATTCCTGTCACGCCGTCTATTGTTTCTGTAAGAGAAACGGAACTGGAAACCGCAAATAACACGAGTGTTGTTCTTATAGGCTTTCAACGGACAAGGATTGGGTCAAAAGTTCAAGTTTACCGATTTATTCCGTACCACTGTCCATACCAACCATGACGTCAGATGGTTACGTGGACCAATCAGCGATCAGTGGGACACTGCTATTGTAAACAGGGCTTTAAGCGCCTTATGGCAGGCCTGTTGTATCGGAGACTCACGTCATATGAATTGAAATTTGTTCTATTGTGCGTGTAATTCACATCACGCTTGACTCCACTGTAGGTGTGATGTGCACGGTGCACCACATACTGCCCCATGGCAGGCATATCGGTGGTGAGTGACATTTACAGAGTCACATGGTGAATTGTACAGTCCTTGTTTATAGTGAGAATTATTAATATGCTTGATAATGTGGTAGTAAATGGATGCTCTATCAATTTGTGATCTCCTCCAGATCTCAACACAGGGACTCAGGTTTTTTACAGCAAGAATCAATTATTTTATCGTCTCAGACTATTTTGTTCAATTCAGTTTAAATGAGTATACAGTAAATTTTAACTGACTAGAGAAAAAACCAACGACGGTAATCGACCAAATAAATATTTCTAATTACAATTTTATTAAAAGAGTCTGGCATTTTTTCAGATATATTTTTGCCTATTTTCAAGATGGCCGCTGCTGGTAAGGAATGAAGGAGCTGTATACAATAGCAGAATTAGAAAATAATTTTAATAAGGTTTAAATTTTAATACAACTAAATGAACGTATTTATAATTTAGTTGATTTTAAAATATTTTCTATATGTCAGACAAGATGGCCTACAAGATGACGGCCAGTAAGGTGGCTGATCTGTTGATTGACTCTAGTGCGCTCTAGCGGATACGAGAATACGGTAGCGATCGACACTTACACTCTAACATAAGAAAATACAATTCACTATAGCAGCCAATACAGCAGTCATGTCAAAATGGTGGAAACAGGCACGTGTGTACATTACTTGGCAAAGGTGTTGGCAGGCTCAGTGAAGCGGCCTGAGAAGCACTTAGAGTCTTTCCTAACTCAGACCCTCACAAACAAGTACACTTGGTCTTAGTTATGTTAGGAGGAGGGGTAAATGTCGCCATATTCTAGTAATACATGACGTAGGTACCATTTTCCACATTTTTGTATTGTTTTTAATTATTATTTTTATTCAAGTCTTAAAATTATAGATGGCGTCCTAGATGGCAGCATAAAGATTTGCTGGGATGCAAAATGTTGAATATCACAGTTTTTGGTTGGTTCGGGTACATTAATTTTTCTTTATGAAACGAAATCAACCCCCTTCACACTTCTTACATAGAGGTATATCTCTACACGCTTAGAAATTACGGTAAATTAACGGACTTTCCAACGAAGAATTCACCTCAAATAAACACAGAATTCTTCGTAATTGTATATAACCAAATCTTCGTAAAAACTACGCCGTATTTAGAATTCGGAATTTTTTTTTCTTTTTAAGGCAAACACTTTCGCAGAAGAAATAAGCATATTTTTGCAGAAGTCTTTATAAGTTTTTGAAAGTATTTCTATTATACCAATATTATTTTCGTGAATTCATATTCGAAATCAATAAACTTAGTACTCGTTAATTTCCGAAGATAACGGTGACTTTACGAAGATCTCTGGATAATTTGTGTCCAGCGTTCTTCGTAATTTTAAGGTGAACATTTTTAACAGTGTAGAAAATGATGAAGAGAAATTACTTGCATGTTTATTATTCATACGCAATATTTTAACCACCGTTTTTTTTTTAGCTTTGGAGGTATTTTTTTATTATAAGAAACTTTTCTATCCCCTTTTCACCCACTAAGATGTCGAATTTCCATTATTTATTTGTGTTTTTTTATGCAAGCTTAACTAACCTTTCTCTTTATAGGTTAGGTGATGTGTAATTTACTTTATAAAATAAAACTTACCCCATTCTTACTCTCTTATCAATCTAAAAAAAATGCAAAATTATTATTTTATGTATGTTATGTTTCTTCAGATTCTTACCTACCTCTTGATTCTCTTCGGAATTATTATTTTTTTTTTAGATCCAAACTTACCCCAACTAAAGAATACCCATATATTACTCTTGAAGTATATTATACTTACTTAGTTTCTTACCACCAGCTTGATTTGCATCAGGATGATTTTTTTTTTACTGAAAACTTAACTTCACCTTTCTTAGGGATCTTTAAAAAAAAAAATTGTAGAATTTCACTCGTAAATATTCCTATAAATTATTCTATGTTTATTATCACCTGCTTCATAAAAATTCGAAGATATACATTTGTCTTTATAAAACCAGACTTAACCCTTTCACCCTTCTTAAGGTAGAAATTTTGGGTAGTCGTAAAAAAGGAGTTTGAGGTTTTTGTTTGGTTACTATTCATGACCAATAACTTTAATTGCTCACGTGATCTCTTGAGTATTGCTAAAATCATACTATTGAAAGAGAAATGTGTGAGTAATTCCAAACATTTATACTAAATAAATACATTCTCCTTTTCATTACATGGAGTAGAATATTAAAAAAAAAAATTATTAAACATGCACTTATTTCATTTTAACTCAGATTATGTCCATCGTTTACACTAAAAATTTCATGTACTATTGTTAAAACTAGGTTTAGAATTAAATTGTTTGACCTTTTTACAAACACCTCCCATTAATTAAGGCTATTTTATATAATCGCATCATTATTTGAAAATTTATTATCCAACGTATTAGTTGATTCGTAGTTTGCTCAGTATTACTTAAACAAAATCCCTAAATTTTTTACCCCGCTCCTTTTCCCACACGGATGCCAATGTAAAAATTTAGAACTAAGTATGTAAGTATGGCAATATCATTTAACCAAACAAGTTTTTTTTCCCACCACAAATGCGAACTACATAATAATTATAATAAACGTATATTTATATGTAGTTAAAATTAATCTTGCAAATAGTGATTTAATCAATACCATAATTTTTTATTTTTAAAATAATATTAACCCCTGTAACAACTCAAGGTGATATCTCGAAGAACGTTGAATAAGAGGAGATAGCTTAAGGTATGTTTATTTATCATTTATAATACGTTAAATTAAGTTTTATTTCGTTAAAAGATATTATTTTTGAACTTAAAAACAATATTTAAAAAATTTTCAACCTTTAAACAGTAGAACTTCAGAAAACTGTAAAATCCAGTTGGTAGATATTGCATGTCTGTAAATAATACCCCATAACTTACATCCCGCTTGATTAGCCCCCGAGATACGAATTTCATAATAAAAAAATAGCCAGTCATAGGGACTGTCAACAGAAGTGAAAACTTAAAACTTTGTTTAAATGTGTAATATGACATCATTTCTACGTCAAATGTACGTAAGAAAATGATTTTGGTATTATATCAGTACGATACACAGTGGGGCCAAAATCCGAATTCCCTGGCCAAAAGTCTTAAAATTAATTTTTTTTCGCGAATCCTGTAGTTATATTTTGAAATATAAGTGTCCAGGGCATCAAGAATTGCACAAATCACTTCGATATGACGAATACGTTTTGCACAGTAATTGAGAGAAGACAAAAAACTCAACTTTCAGAACAAATTTAGGTAATAAAAACGCCGTTTATTGGATGATGCACTCACTTTTGGTTCAACATTATAGAGTTCTCATAGGTACTAGCTTAATCTACGTTCTTTTCTGATTCTTAGGGTACATATTTCGTATCGGGAAAGCTACAAATACCTTGCAAATTAACGTATTTTCATAAAATAACGGTAAAATTTAAGTAAACCCAACTGCTCTTTGAGCTACAAAATTTCCCCCGATTTCCCCCAACCAGATTTTTGTGTTTTTAGGTACCCTAATATGTACCCTATATAGCCCTGAAATTGGCATTTGCTCAAACTTGCTCGTTTGAAAGATACATGATTTTTAATTTGCCCGTGGAGTATATTCAGCTGTAGAAACTCAACTGGGCTGCGAGCGACGGTGACCGCTACGCGTGTTTTTGTTGGTTCTCGTGTTTTGACTGGAAAGTTTCGGAGGTGGTAAACAAAGATGAATCATCGTTTTTTTATTATTCTTTGTTCACTCTTAGCTGAGTTCTGAAATAAACAAAGCCGACTGTAAACAAACATTGTGAGTGGCTGCCGATCTCCACGCACAGTAGTCGTGCGTAAGAAATAGTCACTTGTTATGTACCGTTTATAAATATTTTTTACCGTGACTATTTGCAAACAATAATTGTTATAAATCATTATAACATATCACCATTAATATGCAATATATTTAAATGTGTTAAGCATGTATTTTCTTACAATTGTGTTAGCAGACGACATGTGTACACTTGATGCACGATTTACCAAGCACGTTGCCTGGCGCTAGTTGTACTTCGGATTTTCGCGCGTTCGGTTTTGTTTATTTGTCTGGCTGACGCCATGCCAAACCGAGTTTTGTAAAGCACAAAACGCGAAAGCCATTGGAAAGTACTAAAGACTACTATTAGGCATAAAGTGCATTGTTTTTCTTCGCACCTATGTTAAACAAATTACTACGGTGTGTTAATGACGACCCTGACCTTCCTAATTTCAGAAGAGATAGCACCACTGCCAGCCAGTGATTAGGCGAACAAAGATTTCCGCCACTACCGAAGATATATATCTCGGAAAGTTTCACATATAGCTACAAATGCTAATGTTTTTCATCTAATGCTCGCCTCCTCCGATCCGATTATCTCTGCTATACGGGAAACTCCCAAAATATTCTCAGGCAGCCTGAGTGGGGATGTTGTTGCCCTCTTAAAACAATCTGATGATGACAGTAGAAGTGACACCAGTACCAACTCTTGATAGTGAATCTGAGGAAGACTGAGGGTTTTTCTTGCATTGCCATTTTAGCCAATGACAGCTACACATCAAAAGGGATTTTATTATCATTCGACTGTTTTACTTGTTTAGTAAATACATTTTTGTTGATTGTTTATCTTTAAAAAATATGGAAGCATAAATAATTTCTTAGTTAATTTTAGCTACTTGTTAGCTTCGATTTAATTTTTAATTTTTATGGTATTAAAAAAGTTTACAAAATTATTTTTGATGTGCGTGTCAAATACAAACTAAGCAAACGATTTGGAATCACTGCTTTCAGCCTAATCACATCCGGTTTTTGTTCGTCAGTCTTATACTTTTCAATATTTCAAATCAATTTCAAATGACCACTTCACATTTAAAGGTAAAAACTGCGAGCTTAAAATAAGTTTTATGGTATTTGAGTTAAGCAGCCTCAAAAAACACGAGGCTCTACTTTTTACGTGCAAATAATGTTTTGACACTTCCGAAGTTATTCCGAACAAATTGCGGAGAAGTCATCTCGAATTTTTAAAGCAACATTAACAGATTTGCTATCAGTTTTGTTGGGAACCCATCTAAATCCTGTTTTCTGCTTTAAACGCTTCTTTTTGGCTGTTTCAAAGTAGTTTCGAAGTAACTAGTTCGAATTTTATGTAAAAATAAACAAATTGAATTCAGCGACATCGAAATCATTCAGGGGACAATTTTTTAACGCTACTATCAATGTTGTGGTTTTTTCGAAGTAATTTTTGATTAAAATTCGAAGTAATGTTATTAAATTTTGACGTAATATTTAAAGATGTACAATTAGGGACCTCAGGAACCCAGCAAATACACAGTTTTCTGCGTCAAAGGCACATTTTCGCCGTTTTCGAAGTAATTTCGAAGTAAATATTTCGAATTTCGATGTAACAACAATGTATTTGAACTCAGCGACCCCGAAAACCCCCGAGTACGATAATTCGCACCAACTGTCAAACCTTTTTGACTTTTGGCCAGGGAATTCGGATTTGGCCCCACTGTGCGATGTCAGCATGATATCATTTATCCTTACATAATTTTTTAGTTACAACAGATGTCAGTGGTATGTATAAATTACGTAAAAATTCATTACCTAGCTATGACTTACCAGTGATGGCAGACCTAGGTCATGTATTCACGTGGTCAAATTAACTTCACTTACTGCTACTACAGCATGTCGATGATGCGAACTCACTATATTTTACCCATCCAAAAAAGAGTCCAACACGCACATGATACAGTCGAGTATATACAATGTATTAGTGTATATATGCGTATACATGAACCAAGTATTGTGATTGTTGGTTTTCGTATATCATTTCATATATTTTCATATATAATTTACTATGCTTAATTAAATTCGGTGATATATTTATTAATTTAAAAAATATATTTACTCTTTTTTCATCCCTCAGGAGTTGGATTTTGCACAATATAAAAAACGCGATTGGTAGTTTTCGTATATTTATTATTGTAACCCAAAATAATTCATTACACTTAATCAAATTCGGAGTTATAATTATTAATCATTAAAACATACTTACCCATTTTTCAACCCATAGGGGTTGTATTTCGCAAAATAAAAAAAAAATTGTAGTTGGTAGTTTTTGTATGTTTATTATTGATGCCTTAAACAATATATTACGCTTAATTAAATTCGGAGATATAATTATTAATATTTAAAACATTTTTACTCGTTTTTTCACCTCTTATTGTTTGAAATTCACAAATTATAAAAATTGTGGTTAATAGTTTTTATATGTTAATTATTGGTACCCATTATATTTTCTTATGCTTTATTAGAATTGGAGAGATAATTAATTATCTTTAAAAAATTACCCCCTTTTCACCCCCTTAGGAGAGGATTTCTGTAGTTTTTAAGCTGGACAAAGACATTTCTAATAAAAAAAAATCATCAAAATCCGTCGGGTGGTTTCTGATTGACGCTCGAACAGACAGACAAAAAAAAACTATTTTTTTATTTCTCAATAATATAAATAGCCATTTGTAAAAGTTTCTTTCATCATTTCATCCAATGTACAGACTTTTTGCCTCGGAAAAGTTTTAACATTAGTATAGATGAGGTGTAATAAAGCGGTTTGATTACAAAATAAAAAATAAATAAATACAAATTTACATTTGGATGTTCCCAATAGCTGTTAAGAATTTTTTTTTTTTTACTTTTCAAGACATGCGAGGAACTGCCGGCACACGAGACAGTGCCTTCAATGGGAAGCCTTTATTTCACAGACGAGAGAGCCAAACCACCGATCGTGCATCTTCGTTTTTTTTTTGGTTCATTGTAAATAAATATACAACTGATGATAACTAATGATCAATCAGGTTAGGTTAGCTACATTATAAATACTTTAAAGCATTGTGGACGGTTGATTTGGTTAGGATAGCTACATTAAAGATACTGTGAAATCATGTAAATGGTTTCCCCCAAATAAATACACCTGTTGTGGTACGGAACTTCGGGTGTGGCTCTATCGTCTGTGAAATGAAGGCTTCCCGCCTTCAATGGCCTCTCCCAGGAATGACGTGGGCAGCGATGCAGGCGGCCGCAGTGTCGAGGAGGGGAGTGGAGGGAGGGTGAGGGGCCCTCCCCTCACGCCGCGTCACTGCACCAATTCCCTCCCTCCTCCCAAACAGCGCGGGCTGGCCCAGTGACTGCTGCGCCTCGTTTATTATTAGTGTCCGCGCGGCTGTGCTTCGTGCCCAGTCACTCACTAGTCACTACACGTGTCGTGAAGACTAGTCACTCACTAGTCACTACACGTGTCGTGAAGACTAGTCACTCACTAGTCACTGCACGTGTCGTGAAGACTAGTCACTCACTAGTCACTACACGTGTCGTGAAGACTAGTCACTCACTAGTCACTACCCGTGTCGTGAAGACTAGTCACTCACTAGTCACTACACGTGTCGTGAAGACTAGTCACTCACTAGTCACTACACGTGTCGTGAAGACTAGTCACTCACTAGTCACTGCACGTGTCGTGAAGACTAGTCACTCACTAGTCACTACACGTGTCGTGAAGACTAGTCACTCACTAGTCACTGCACGTGTCGTGAAGACTAGTCACTCACTAGTCACTACACGTGTCGTGAAGACTAGTCACTCACTAGTCACTACACGTGTCGTGAAGACTAGTCACTCACTAGTCACTACACGTGTCGTGAAGACTAGTCACTCACTAGTCACTACACGTGTCGTGAAGACTAGTCACTCACTAGTCACTACACGTGTCGTGAACTGGCGCACGCGCTGGTCCCGAGGCCTCGTGCCGTCCACCATCTTGAACCACCTCAACCTTCATCCTGGCCGGCATCTTACATTCTGCCATTTCAGATTACTATATATATATCCCCTCTTTAAATTTTAGAACATTCCACCATCTTGGAAGACACAATTTCAACCATCATGACCATCTTATTAAAAATATGTATTAAAAAAATAATATACGTATATGTATATATAGGAAAATTCTATAAACTCCTGGAACATTTTAAGAAACTAAAGTAGCTGACATGACATCCTATATGTTCATCAATATTTAAAAAAAAGGATCGATTTAACGTTAATTTATCATATTCTGTGCAGCAAAAATATTATATATATATTTTTTAACTAAATGCTGCCATCATTGAATGTCTAAATGAATTTCATAATATGCCTAGTAAGGTAGTCATGCGATTATTTTTGATCTCAAAACATAATTTTTCAATGTATACGCAGTAGTTAAATTTTTTTTATAAATGGTTTAGGTAATATTGAGATAGTTACTAACAAATTCCGACAAATTTGATACTAAAAAAGTTGTAATTTTATTTTAATTTCAAACCCCTGTTTTTACGGCAATAGTTCTTTTCATCAAAAATTGTTTTAGCCAAAGGTTTTAGATAAAGTTTAGGCGTTTTACAATAAATGATAATGGAACTTAAATTTAATGAATTAAAAAAGTAATGAATTTTTTTTTCTACTCTTGTTAATTCAACCCCTTGCAGTAATGGTTTGTATTACCAATAATTGCTTCAGACACAAGTTTTAGGTAAAACTTATAAGATTTACAAACAGTTTTAACGGATTTGTTAGTGTAGCTACTAAGGGAGTTCTGAATCTTTTAAAATTTTAAACCTAATTTTTCAAACCCTTGCAGCAATGGTTCGTCTAATCAAACATTGTTTCAGACAAAAGTTTTTGATAAAAATAAGATAAATACAAAATTTTTTGAATTCGATGTGGCTCCGAAGGAATTTATGATTTTTTTTGTCCTCCAATCCTTGTTTATTATATCCCTTGCAGTGATGTTTGGTCGTATAACATTTATTTAAAAATATAGCTGTAGATAATAATTTGGGTTTTATAGTAAAACAGAAAGGATTCAACAGTGCACATGGTAAGTAAATAATGATTTTTTTTTTTAAATCTACCCATTTATTTTTCCAACCCCCTGCAATAATGGTCCATCTTACTAAAAAATTTTTCAAACAAAAGTTTTAGTTTAAAATTATGAGATTGAAACAATTTGAACGGATTTGATAGTCGTATTAAAAACTTATACAGCAAAATATTTTGGCATAACTCCTACAAGTTATAAAACTTTCAAACGTCTGTGATATTTTCCATATTACGGGTGTTTGAACGATTTTTCAGTTTTTTAAAATACCGCCCCCATTTCTACCCCTTTGGTCGGATATTGCCCATTAACGAACTCGACCGAGATTTTACACTAATTGTTTTTATGTATCAGTTTGGAAGTGATTTGAGAAAAATTGCGACATTTATCTTGTTCACAAAATTGTAATATACATATAAATATATTTATATAATATTTGAGTTGACGATTGTTTTTGGGGTCTATGGATCATGAAACTAAAAACTATATAAAAATAATCCGAAATAGTAACAGGCATTATGTTTTGAAATCTACCTAAAATTATGTTTAAAACATTCAACAAAAAATAATTGATGCCATGGTGTGCTGAGTACTTGGTTCGAACACGGTAAGTGCATGGAGTCGTCAAGCACACAGACTGACCCTACTTATACACATACACACACACATGTATATATATGTGTGTGAATCTGGGGGTAGCACGCCCCCCCCCCCCCCACGGAATTAAGCCTACCTGCACTTGCAAAAGCGTGACTGTTAAACGGGTTTAATACCAAAACGATGACTTATGGAAAACTTTCTGTACATTTTAAAGTTTTCTGCTTATTGTATGCATGTATGTCGAAATATGTGGATTATACAATATTAAAGCACTGTGTCCAGAGATGACGTGTTGGGTAACGCTAAGTGCAAAACTCTTGTCCCGCTCAATCAAGGGAAATTTCCAAGTCCCCTTTGGCGAATCCTTCAGGTTTGGTCCTTGTATGTATAGATATAGTTAATTCAAAACAACAAAATTATTACGTTTACTAAATAAATAAATCAGTATCGCAGTTATATGTACTTTCGAAAATACCTAAGCCTCAGAATGTAATGAAATACACATACATATACATACTTACATATGACTCCAACCACTGTAAAATCACAGCAGCCATATTAGATGTTGACCTAATGGATTATCTTACCATCTGCTAATCTGTGATATCACTGTGATGTTTTTTTTAACCGCCTATCGTAGCGTCCGCCATAGTGTCGGCCATATTTGTCGCACATTACTATCAAACCCATTACTATCAAACAAACATTCGAAAAATATATAAAAATTATTAAACTAATCACCTATTAATATAAAGAGTAAATCATATCAAGTGCTTTGTTCGATTCTTGTTAGGTGCAAAAAGTAATTTTAGCATTAAAAACGTATAAATAATTTATTTAATTAAATATAATCACGTTTAATTTTTAACTATCCTTGCGATGATAAAAACCTAGATCATGGGACCAATCCTAGATGAGATAACAAGAAATAAAAATTCATAACACTTTGAAAAATGTAATATATTGTTACGAGTGGGGAAAACGGGTTTGTAATGATAGCTCAATTAATTTTAAACAGTTTTAGTTCCTACTAATATTTACACTACTAATTAAATCACGACACTTAATGTCTGTTCACAAATCACTCGCACTTAAAAAATCTGTTCATTAATCACTAAAGATCTGTCCAGTCCACAGTTCCTACTCCTCAATGGAGCTAGGCTCAACAGTGATTCGCCTCTTACCTCGCGCATGTCCACTCACACAGTCTCGCACCACTCAGTCGCACTCTCATTGTTCCGTCGCGCAGCTCGCCCAACTCGCACTTCACTCCGCTCGCACTTTTCGAACTCTCGGAACTCCCGCGGAGGCCGGTATCGCTGCTTTCATACCCCTGACAGTCTTTCTGGATCCGACGGGGGTGGTTGTAACTTGTCGCGTCATCCCAGGCCGACCCGATGCTCGAAGCATCCAGAATAACGGTGCTTATTCACGCCACTCCGCGCGGAACTCCCAGGCTGCTGAGGAAGGAGGGACAGGGGGCAAGGGGTGGCGATGCCGAGCCACTATAATCAAGAAGGTATGCGCGTGACGTCAGTCCGCCAGGCACCCGGGTACCTGGCGCGCGCCGCGTCCTTGTCCCTGCGTTCGTAACAATATATTGATTTAAATGATACTCTATTACAATTACAAGCAATTACTGACGCTTTAGTGTTTCTCGAGTTCCGCATCTGCTACCCACACATTAAAGCGAGATTAAAAGCCCCACCATTTGACATAGGATCGTTTATTTCTTCATCTGAGAATCTGCTCCATCAATTACGTGTCGGGAAACACCGTAGACTGAATCTCTTCTGCATAGACGTCGTCTCGATTAGGCACACTGTCCAATTCCTGGAGGTAGTAAGTCCTGGGATCCGATTCGCGAACATGGGGTCACATGGAAAATTTCGGTACTTAAATTGCCTGATTCAAAATTAATTCGTGGCACAGTCATTGTAATTTTTAATTGATAATTTCTCGACATATTGAGCATTAGCACTATGTCATTTATACTTCCCTACTTTCAAGCCAGTAATGTTATATCGCGTGGACACACGAAAATTAACTGGACAAGCCAGATGCAGGTAAGTCAAAAGGCTTCTTAAAAGGCGGCTTAAATAATAAACTGTAAAAAAACTATGGCTGTAAAACTGTAGTAAACGCTCCAGTTAGAATCTGTTTGGAACAGTTTTCCATTGAAATTCCACTAATTTGAGGTAGTTTTGTATTTAATAGCATATTTTTATATTATTACTTGCTAATAACCGCGTCTTCGCTCTAAAGTTTCAGGATATGGCTTATATATTACCATTGTAAGAACAGTATGAGATTAATTCCAAACCTTTTTTGGTTTGATTTAGATTATGCCATAATTATTCTGGGCAGAAAGATTACATTAAAAACTCCCCCCCCCCCCCTGTTTCACCCTATTAGAGATGCCTAAACTAAATTTAAATATTTGAAACAGTGTTGGGACTAATTACCAACAGAGGGGTTAACATGCAGAGTGTACTATTATACGATCATAGATGTTTCAACTATGTTATTCCGAAAAATAGCCCCCCCCCCCCCCCAACCCCCCTTCACAACCAACGACCATCTCGCCTACGAGAGAAAGAAAAAGTTTGTTTCTACTGTTTGTTCCTAGAGTGCGCCATCGTTGCTCTGTCTCATGCATGTAAGGTAGACGTTCCATTACCTACATATGGTTTTATGACCCTTATTCACCAATTAAATTAATTTTTTGATACACATTATATTGATTCGAACCGTGACAGCTCGGAGCTTCGGGTTGGAAAACATACTCCTTAGACCACTCGGCCATCGGGACACATACTGGTCTAAGTATGAAATAAGTTATACATAAAAATAACAAACATAGTCGGCCTTATACATTTTTTTTTTTAATTTGAAGGAATAACAGCATCAACTGTTGGAGGCCGAGCCACTATCTTTGTTCATAATACCTGCTACTATGAGCGCTAGTGAAAACATCGTCTGCTAGAGGGCACTGCATCCGCCATCTTGCTTCCAATACTCATACTAGGAGGGCTAGTGTTACATAGTACACACATCGTCTGTTAAAGTGTGATACCGCGATATTAGTTTAACTTTGCCTGCTAAAGTGCATTGGTAGTATTTGTTACTGTGGCATCCACTATATTGTAGATCATCTCAGCCGCCATCTTAGAAATTCGTAATTATTAACCTAGAAATTTGGAAAAAAATCTACAATCCATAAAAAAATAGATTATAAATTAATGTTTTCTTCGATCAATCTGTACACTGTTATATTCTTGGTAAGTGCAAAGTAGATTAGTTTATTAATACCACATCAATTTACTATAAAAGTGACAGGTTCAAGAAAAAAAGTAACTCAATTTTACAATAATTATTTAATACATAAAATCTACTCTACACACATATGATCAAATAATAATAAATGTTATTCCTTCAGTGAGCGGAGTTAGATTCTGGTTGTAATCGATCCACATGACTAATTGTCCATATACTACCTTTGCCCTCGTATGCTTCCTCGTCGCGACAGTTTTTTTAATACCATCTGTTTACCATCGCACTGCTTAGTTCCTTTGTTACAACCACGTTCCACCGGAGGACCATGAAAAATAATTGCGAGATATAATTGTACGAAACTGTCCAAACTCACAAGTCACAGCACCTGTCCTATGGTCCAGAACACGAATTGTATGCACGGCATACCCATTTTTCGTGTTCACGTTGAAGTCAACCGCACAACATACTCACATTATGAACGAGAAAAGAGAACTGAACAATCACAAAATGGCACCCGGTAACAGTATCTTTATGGTCAGTGTCACCAATATCTCAATGGTTAAATTCCCTTCTAAACACCAGTTATACCTAGTTACACAACATACCGCCCACCAAAATTCTACAAATTTTTAAAATTTACTGAACCTACAACCTTACAATGACATTATGTACACCCTTCGTAGAAATCACAATTCACTGAGCAGGTAGGTGGCATAGCTTCACCAACGGCCTCTTGAGCAAACCATGAGCAGTTTTTATATCTGCTACTCGAGCAACCCCATCCCTTCCTGGATAAAGAGTTTCAACGCGACCAAGTTGCCACTGAAGCGGTGGAAGATTGTCTTCCCTTACCACAACAAGGTCTCCTGCATTAAGGACTGTGCCCCTGGTTTTTCACTTCACTCGTTCCTGGAGGGTGTTAAGATACTCCTTGGACCACCACAGCCAGAAATGTTGAACAGACTGCTGAAGAAGTTGATACCGGTCCAGTCTCTTCATTGAAATGTATATCAGGTTCGAAGATGGTGGAGCCAGGAATGTCTCCCTAATCAGGAAATGGCCAGGTGTCAGCACATCAAGATCATTTGGATTGGATGAGATTGCGCACAGTGGCCGAGAGTTCAAAACTGCCTCGATTTGGACAAATAATAATGTCAACTCTTCAAAGGTCAATATTTGCTGACCAACAATTCTCTTCAGGTGATGTTTGGCCACTTTCACACCAGCTTCCCAAATTCCCCCAAAGTGTGGTGCAGCAGGAGGGTTTAGGTGCCATCGAATTCCCTTGTTTGACAACTGAGTAGCAAAATTATGTGAATTGGTTGGGTCTCCTAGAAGGTGTTCCATTTCTGAAAGATGGCGACGTGCGCCAATTAAGTTTGTACCGCAATCGCTGTAGACATCCTTGCACAAACCTCTCCTAGAGATAAATCTATAGAAAGCATTCAAAAAGGCATTAGTAGACAATGAAGAAACTACCTCCATGTGAACCGCCTTGGTAGCCAGGCAAACAAATAAGCATAAATAAGCCTTGAGTATGCAAGCATTACGAATTTGAGAGCCTTTAATTGAGAAGGGACCACCAAAGTCAACTCCGACACTCTGAAATGGTCTTGCCTCTCGCACCCTGGTTACAGGAAGATTTCCCATGATGGGCTGAATCTGTTCAGCACTGAATCGCCAACACCTAAGGCATTTGTGAATTCTCGACTTGACTATCCTTCTTGCAGACAATATACAATATGTGCTACGTATCACTGCCAGTGTTGTTGCTAAACCACCATGAAGACACTGTTTATGGTAGTAGTCTATAATAAGGTTTGTGACGTGACCTTCCTTGGGCAGTAAGATGGCATGTTTCTCGTCGAAACTCAGGGCTGAATGATGAAGTCGTCCTCCGACTCTCATGATGCCGTCCTTATCTAAGAATGGGTCAAGAGATCTGAGGTAGGAAGAACAGCTCTTGCCTTGATCAAGATTGTCAAGGTCAATCTTGAATGAATCTTGTTGAACTTGTTTAACAACAAACTTCCTTGCCGATGTCAGTTTGACTGGTGTCAATGGGCAATGGGCCCAATTCACGCTTCACCCTTGGGATCTTGAGGTTGGAAACAAAACACAGAACATATGCCAAAACTTTCAGCAATGTTAGCCATGAAGAATACCTTTCCAGGCAATCAATTTTTAGTAAAATTACTTGTGTAGCCATTTATATTACTTTTGGCAACCTTGTTTCTGTGTTGTATTCTGCAACATTTTGAGGGGTGGTGATAATAGTTGGCCGTTCCTCCTCCATGCGCGCAAGCCACCCTGGTCCTTGCCACCACAACTGATAACCAAGGAGCTCCTTAGGCATCATAAAAAAAGCATAAAATTTTTATAACTAGCCATATAGGTAACTGAGCAATATTAATATCAATTTACATTGGAGCTCCATTTCTTGAAAAATCAGATTTCCTTAAATTTTAGTTTCTTCTTCTTCTTCTTCTTCTTCTTCTTCTTCTTCTTCTTCTTCTTCTTCTTCTGATAACAAAGGGAATTATTGGTCCTACAGGGTTCCGCTTGTGCTTAAATTAAAGCTAAATAACTGCTCTACAACTTCATCTTCTATAACTTTCCTTGTAGGATGAATATTTTTAGCCGATATTATGCTCGGAATACGGCTAAAACTACAATTTCTAACTTTTTGGGGTATCTCAAAAAATACTGGACCTACGGACATGTAATTGCGCGCAAATAGTATAAAATGTTTTCTACTTTAAAAGTGTACAGGGAGACTTTTCCGTAGGATGCATGTTTTAGAAGTTATAAGAAAAAAAAAAATTGGGCGTCAGGCGCCACGCAGTTATTCAGAACTGCGACCTAACACGATTTTGTGTGTAGAGTGACTGGGCTAATACTAACCTACTACAATACTTGTTAATACCTCCATGTTTGTTATTATGATTTAATGACCATGTTACCATGTTAAAAAATGCATAGTAGGATTAAGCATAATTGCGTATAATTTTTCTGTATTTTTTTTTACATTTAAAAGAAAACGTTTTTTAAATGTTTCAATTATTAATGTAGAAATTAGCAACCCTAAGAATTTGCTTGGTAGCCTAAATTTCACTAAATTGTATTGAATTTTAATGCTATGTGGACATACGGAGGTATATTAAGAATAATGTCTTAAATGAAATTTGGCATGATGTTCTTTGTGTGAACTGTGTAGGATTTTTGTGAGACGAATCACCATTTTACTTAACCCTTTTCCTACTGTATCTCAGATGCACGCAAGTGGATAGAGTAATTTATCGGCATACAGCAAGAAATAAATAAATTTAAGTACTTTGTTTCGTGTTAAACGAAGAAACGATGTTTGGTTCATATACGACATGGAGTAGACCCGAACAGTGACGAACATATACGAAGTTCACCGCTCTCTCGTGCAGCTTCGTGGTAAGAATTAACAATAATAATAATTCATTTTTAGAATGAGCATTATTAATGTCGCTGACCTGACCTAACCGACATATAATTCCAACTGCGATTACGTAGCCACGTGAAAATCTATCCTGCGCTGGGGTGGTCGCAGAATTTCCTTTGCCATAGACGGAGGCGGGGGTTAGAACTTCATTGATCGTTGTTTGCTTTCAAATTCTTTCCTTTCGTTGGTGGGAATAAAAGATTTGTTAGGATTTTGTTGAAGGAGGAAGGGATATATCCCTCTCTCCTCCCACCCTGCTGCTGTGCAAAAACTATTTTTGTGAGAATTATATTTACCAATGTAGAAAAAAAGTGAGCTAGTCTTTCGGTACTCGCCTATGTTGTGTAACATATAACCTCGACGAGCAAATGCATGTGTTATCATGTCGCAAATGCACTTGAAATACGAAACTAGGACACGAAATTTAAAGTAAAATTCTTTAAAATAATTGCGAGTGTGATAAATATACACAAATTGTCTCTTCAACTAAATTTTTGGACGCGAAACACACTTAAGTTTACGCACCCGCCGCTACAATTCGCTGTCACTGTCGCTACGTCAACTACAGAATAATTCCAATTGCAGACTGAAATTTTAAAACTATTTAATGAAATAGAAACGGCTCAGATAAAAGCGAAAAAACGACTTTAAAAATTACAAAACCCCGTCTTTGGGACTGATTTTCGACAATTAATTTTATTAAAATACTTTCCTTCCTGTTGAAATGCATTAAACAGTTAATATATTTCTCTTTGTGAACTTTAGTTCATGCCATCCGACACAGATGGCAGCAATGCTTTTACAATATTACGTTCCAATACTTCCTTCGCATTCACGACGAAGTGCCGTACACCCAACCTAACACTTAACAAACTACAGGTTTTATATATCTGTGCTTGTTGGGTAAAGGGGGTTAAGTCACAACTGGTTAAAATACATAGTGTGATTTAATTATTTAGTTTTAAAATTGATAAGGGAGATTAGAGACATTATTTTAAAACAATAAATGAATTTCCAAAGTTCTAAAGCAGTTAATAAAGCTAAAAAAATTGTTTGTCTGTAAAGTCGGTTTACGGACGATAGTTTAACGTGACAACGTCATAACAAAACATTGATGAAATGATTACATACTTTTATGAATGAAATTGAATCATTTTTATTTAATAATCACTATTTTGTATGGATACAAAGAAGGAGTGAAATGAAATCTACAACTTAATTGATAAATTTACTTTTATTTGTACTCATTAATTCAAATATGTTTATTACTTTAACGAACAAATTATTTTAACTATAACTTTTATACATGTTTGCTATTTAACTTCAAGATCGTCGAGAATGTTTTACGCTTTTTCGCATTTAACGACGAAGTTTGTTCGTTGTGAAATTAAACGTAGAATTTAATAAAAATGCTCTTGCAATTAATAAAATAAGTATTAGTAAGTTTAAGAAAGAATTTCGGCTTTAAACGCCAACCCAGACGCTCGACGTGCACTGGCGCCGAGAATAAAATTCGTCGAGAATTCTTTTACGTTTTTATGTCTTCCAGTGCTCAAAATGATATGCAATTGTGGCCCCGGGCACGAAATTTTATTTATAATTAATTAATTATAACGCCCCTCGCGATAAACAAAGGAAAATATGTATTAACGAGTGCCTGGTTGCCGTGGAAGCTAATAGATCGCGCGATTCGTTCGGTTTGCGTCCGTCATCGTAGATTCCAGCACCGTAGGGGAATAATATTATTTCGTTTTTATAATACGATTTTATAACAAATACGCATCCCAAATACACCAAACTTATTTATAACGTGTTACAATATTTTTTAAAACATTGTGCAAAAAATCCCGGGTGTAATTTGAATTATTATGTGTAACTACAAAACACCATTGTTGGTTCAAAACGTATTTGAATTTTCAACATTACTTTTAAATAACCGTACCGATTGTGCTGAAAATCGGTGGACGATCGTTAAATTACATAATATTAATAATTTAAACGACGAAAACATGATTGAAAAGTCAAATCGAGTGGAAGAGAGATAGATGCGGTGCAAGCGTACAATGAGCGTAACGGGACACATCGTAGTGGGGCAATGTGCGTTACGGGACAATTTTTCGTGCGTGCAGCAGGCGTTCATCGATTAATTAGACGTTGTCACGTCAAAAACTGACTTCAAGAAACCTAATGCTTTTCAATCGCGATTTTCTCGAAACTATGATTTTGGACTTAACCCTTAATTCTTTCACGCAACAAGCACAGATATATAACCATGGTTTACTCGATGCAGTAGAACACCAGAGCCCGTGCGAGGCGGGTGTAACGTCGCCTTGTTGGCAGCACTGCGCTCGTGTGAAGCCCGCCAGCATTCCCCGCGGCAGCCGCGCTCCACTTCGTCCAGACAGGAGGGGCGGGAGTGCGAATAAGTGCGAGGGGTGGGGGCAGTCCGCAGCAGACGTACACCGCCGCGAGCAAGTTTTCACCAGTCGGGAACACCGCGACAACAAAGCGAGTTAGCGTTTCACGTCGCACGATCATGCACATATCGGTAGAAAGGTCCTGAAAGGTTACGGATGAATCCAAACTATTGCAAAGTAGGAATTTTGTGTTATTCACAGGCTTTCAATGCAAACCCAACACCATTATAATCAGAGTTGCCACGTCTGCATGATTACGTGGTGTGTGTGTGAAGTAGTTTTTTTTCTCCTGGTAATTGTTTCACCATATTGTTTAGACACCAAATAACGTTGGCTTAAATGTAGTGTTTTAATTATGGAACTAGTTTTAAATTATATTTTTATGAAAGTTCCTATTTTTCAAATGGAGATTAAAATTCACGCGTACTAACCGACATCTGACGTTATCAATCACCATTCCCGCAATGTCACAGCATACCGTTTTCTGACAATTCCTAACTCCACGAAAACAATACTCTCAGCGGGTAACATGTTAGTGTTTAAAATAATGTTGCACTGAAAATTTTGTATATTTGATAGAGTCGGAAATTTAGTGTTCAAACCAATGTTGGCTTAAAAAAACCTATGTGGGGTTTATTTCCATTAAAACCTGGGTTTTTTGACATTGTTTTTTTCCTCTCCAAAAAGTTTTTTTTGTGTTTTTTTCTGAAAAATGTATTTCAGTATTTTAAAACCCTCGTATCACTTAAAATATACCTGTTTTTCTCTCTCCATCAGTTTCTACTTATTTAGCTCCAACTCGTTTGTACACAAGAGGTGAAATTTAATTTTGTTTAATGTTGTTAGTTCAAAAAATAATTTATGAATTTGTACATAGATTTTTATATTCACTGCAATGGAACAAGTTCTTGGTGAATATTAGTAATTTTGTAGAATAGCGACCATTGGGAAACAATCTACAGATTCATCAAAAATATTCTTTCAGCAACTACACTTTTCTGTCATATTAATTATTTAGTATTACAGGTGTGAGTTTTATTGGTGTGTGTTTTTTTTTGGATATTATCTACATATGTGCATGTGTCTACATGCATGACAGGAATATAGGATAGGTTTGTGAGTTAAAGATAACCCTTATTTTCAAATTCAATTGTAATCGAACGAAATTGATACATAATCAGACTCATTTGAAGTGCATTTCAATCCTGCAATAGGTCTATTTTATTACGAATAAACATGCACAGCCTATATGAGCCCACCACTATTTCTGACGAAATTAAAATCATGGCAATTTTTTGCAATATTTAGTGCGAAAAACGAATTGGACAAAAATTTCCGCATTTGTGATGTAAATTGTTAAGTAATGAGACAGTAACAAACATTGCTAATTTCTTCGTCTAACGCTTTCCTTAATATGTAAGAAACTGTTTGGCATTGCCAGTCACATAAGAAGACGAACCATCCTTAAACTTTATATAGGAAGTTAATTCATTTAAAATTTATTTCTTACGAATACAAGAATTTCAAGGTTGGAATGAACGTGTTGCAATTTTTAAATACAGTAAATTACACATTTTCTTAAACCCATCACATATGAGTTTATATAAATTACATTATTTTTTTTTTAAATTTGGGATTAATATAAATTTCAAGCAAATATAACTTATAACTCAGTCATAGACTATTATTATTAACCTACATTATCATTTCGCGCAATTTTTAACTGAATATGCATCAAATAGTAGTACACTAAATGCATGTACAAATGGTTCAAGACAGTATATTATTTAACATAAACTTCAAATATCCTTATTAACAACCCAAAACGATCGAAAAGGGGATTAGCATTCTCAAGTATGAGTTAATAATACTAGACGGCAGCAGTCTTTTGATTGACTAAAAGTTCAACCTAGTAGAAAATCTTCCACAGAAATTCGAACACGACCTATCACCAAAACTTACATGGAAACGGCCAGCGCTCTGCAAAACCTTTCACAGAACCATCCATACCTGCTGGCATAGAAGCTTCCAAGGAACTTACATCGTAGCATAGAGGCTTTAATATTAAACCTATAGATAACCTTCTGTTTGGTTGTCTGCACTCTTAGTTTATCTAAATGAAATATTTTTTATCTATAACTTGTATGAATATCTATGAGATTAGTTATAATAAGCTGAAATCAGCCTGTATTTTGTACTTTTGTGTGAATCTGGAATGTAGGTTCGTACATTGTATGTGCTAGTTGTGTTAAATTGTAATAATTTATGTCAATTTTTAAAATTTAATATATATATTTATAAAATAATTGAGAAAACCCAAGTGGATCAAAGACTAAGTTTTTCAAGTGGGTTTTATTGTAAGCTCCCAACCCAAAACCCACGGGTCGGGTTCATGGCTGACAACAGTGACTTCAAACTCATCCAATAAACGGTTTTTTTAGCCAGTTTGGTATACCTATGTATTTTTTAAACATGTTCTTAGGAAAAACGAATTTTTGTTGAAGTTGGCTGACAAAACTAATATGAATTTAAGTTTAGCATACAATCACTTCTTCTTAACTGAAATACATAATGTTTGTTATTTAGTCGCGTTTAAATATTGCCTTAAATTTTCTTCTTCTTAAATCATTAATTTAAACATACCAGCACTTTAAAAAACACAAATTTCAATGATTTTTAATAAGTTAAAAATAGTAATCGCTTCAAATTTTAAAAACCTTTATATATTTTAATATTTTATAAAGAATAAATAAAATAATATTGAAGCATTTGAGTGATTTGTGTTTTAATCCAGAGTATTTTATTTAATTCTTTATACAAAACGAACTAAATTGGGAGTATTTAGCCATCTTATATATATATATATATATATATATATATATATATATATATAATAAGAAAATTTAATCTCTCTTTACTAACACTGAACCAAAGGATTACTGATAAAATTCATAAATGAATTAAAATTTTTAACATTTAAATAATATATTTTATTGAAATTCCTTTACCCAATTAATTTTTAAAAAATTGGTTTTAGTTATAACATTGTTTCAACATAATTAATTTTGCTAATTCTTTTTGACACGAAATAGGAACATTTTTTTGGGACATTATTTTTCTGTATCGTTACTTAACCTGCAAATGTTGCGGTTGCAGTTTCTCTGCATTATTACATCACTCACGTGTATTCCTCCTTTGTTTGTACCCGTGGGTGCGTTCGGTTTTCAAGTTATTTCTTTTTAGTAACAGGAAGGGAAAAAAATCCTTCGCGACGGGAAAATAGGTTCTGGGAAATAAAGATTATGTGGTGTTTTCACCAGAACCACCAGCCCATCCTTATTCCCAACCGTCGCGTCGGTAAATGCATCGCCCAAAAAAGGAAATATAAAAAGTTTTCCGAGGTAGTTTCGAACAAAGGAATGAGAGAAAGATTCTGAAAATAGTCCGGATCGTTAACGTGTGATGTCATGCTCTCAACCTTTGGGCTTTTTCGGGGAAGTGATCAGGCCTTACGGCTTGGGGGAAGGGAGGCCAACTCGGGGAATGGAAGTGAAAAGAGGCCGCGCCGTTGTCTCGCAGCAACGGAACTGCCACTACCGAGCTGTGTGCACTTCTAATGTGCCATAACAGTTGTGTTATGCAGTCTTATGAACGATTTAATTTGGGTCAATGCCATTTCACTAGTGCTGAGCTCGCAATGATATGGAGGCAAGTGAAGTATAGTTCACCGCACCCTTTTAGTTGTTTCAACAAGTTTGTATTTTTTGTACTCATGCCTTTCCCGTCCTATTATGTGTAGCAATACCAGCTTAATCATAACTGCATCATAAGGAAATTTTTTTTTCTGTAAGCTACTGTCTTATATCCCCCACACGCCAATGTTGCATGGGAATTGATTCACAAATCCTGCTATGGCATGACGCATTATATAAAACAACAACAGATCCCTTTGGAATGTTTGGCAAAAGTTGTTGGGCAAATCACTTTTCATACCCATCTGAGTCATCATCGTGAGCGTCAGCTGTGTTCTTTATGCACAAGAAAGTAAGGGCAGTGTTTTGAGCAAACCCGTCCTCATTACCTGCACGCACTAATGCAGTTCGCACGCCACGTCCTGCAAGAAGTTTAAGAATGGCTGCCTGTCCAGCGCTCTTCACTTCACTTCACTTCACTTTTCCACACAGGGCCCCATATTTCTCCACGACTCATCTGTATGGATAACTGTCTTTCCTAAATCCATAAACCTTTTTACTTCTCTCAAGTATGTATGCCGCCACCAAATTATGTAGTCACACTCTATAAATGTTGTCTTGTCCCCCCTTCTTAAATACTAAACCTAGAGTCGTGAAGGAACCTATGCAGTGATACGTCACTATTCATATTTTTACTAAATTAACATTTAAAGTAGGAGGAATGTTAGAAAAAAAAAGGGTTATTAATCCCCTATCAACACTGTACAATGCCAACGTAAGTTTATTTACGGGAATTATTCTGTTTGCTTTTCCTTTTCAGCTTTACTTTACCATGCGTATTTAGGGTACCATGCCACTGCAAATCCGTCTTAAAGGCGTAAATGGTTCGTTCGGAACAACCAGTTGCTTCGGAAGCTTCATTAATTGCATTGTTCACATTCAAGTTTTTTAAAAATAATCAAATACTTTCAACACAATCTTGCGTTCCCTTCCTCCTAGCCTAAAATGTAGTTTATTTTTGGTTTGACACCTTCCAAAGGCAGATAGTTGGGAATAAATAAGCCGTCACAGGTAACGAGTGGCCGGACACAAGGCTTCACTTGGTCGCGAGACACGGCGCCGGCCGGTGGCTGGTAGTCAGGAGTGGCCAAGGAAACAGCTGCACCAAGGAAACACATGGCCTCTAGCAGCGCGCTCTGGCGCTGACACAGACACCATCACTGATGATGTTGCTTTTAGAAAATATGAATATATTTCACGCTTTCGACCCCCTATTAACTTTAACGGCAAAAAAAAAACTTTGCACTGATCAACTTTTTAATATGTAAGTTTCTGAGGAAGTTCTATACACACACACACACATATATATGTGTGTATATATATACATATACATACACACACACATATATATATAATGAAACAAGAAGAGTTTTTCTTGATATATTTTCGGTGGCTTCCTAAAAACTGAATTTACTAACAAAACATCTATATTGAATACACCAGTAAGTTATATTTTTTTCCTCCATGTGATACAGTTTGAAATAGGTACGTTAAAACATTTCCAAGTTAGGTTTCCTTACTTTTTCCGGCCCCTTAAAATGCCATGAAGACATTACAAGATGAGAAACGCTCAGTCCCAAAGAGACAGTGTTGAACAAGGAGAGCGCAGGAGAGCGCAGGAGAGCGCAGGAGAGCGCAGGAGAGCGCAGGAGAGCGCAGGAGAGCGCAGGAGAGCGCAGGAGAGCGCAGGAGAGCGCAGGAGAGCGCAGGAGAGCGCAGGAGAGCGCAGGAGAGCGCAGGAGAGCGCAGGAGAGCGCAGGAGAGCGCAGGAGAGCGCAGGAGAGCGCTAGACTGCGCTAGACTGCGCTAGACTGCGCTAGACTGCAGACATCTCCCGGCGGGCCGGGGACATGCCGGGGGCAGCAGCGGGGGGCGGCCGTCTCCAGACGCGGGGTCGCCATGGCGACCGGCGGCTGGCGCTCAAGGCCACGGCGGGGGCGGCGCGCCGGGTCGATAGCGCTGTCTAGGAGCGCCGCCCCGTCACTGCTGTCTGCGGACACTGTGTCACTGCCTGCACACTTCTGTGTACTTCTGTGACACCTGCACACTTCTGTACCACTGCCCGCACACTTCTGTGACAAAGCCTGCATAAATATGTGCCACGGTCTGCGTACTTATGTGTCACTGTATCACTGTCTACATACTTCTGTATCACTGCCATCAAACTTCTGTGTTGTCTTCACACATCCGTGTTCCTGCTTGAACACTTATGTGTGACTGTCAGCACACTTATCTGACAAGGACTGCACACTTCTGTGGCAAGGCTTGCACACCTGTGTCTCAGTCTGCATGCTTCTGTGACAAGACCTAAACACTTGTGTATCAGACTACTTCTGTGTCACTATCTAAACACTTCTGGTTCACTCTCTGCACATTTATGTGACAAGGACTGCACAATTCTGTATCACTGTCTACACACTTCTGTATCACTGCCTGCACTCCTATGTGTCACTGCACTTTCTGTATCATTGTCTGCATATTTATGTCTTACTGTCTGCACACTTCTGTGACAGTCTTCGCACACTTATGTAACAAGACCTGTACACTTCTGTGACACTGCCTGCACACTTATGTGACACTGTCTGAAATCTTCTCTAATACTGTCTGCACACTTCTGTGTTACTGTGCGCACTTCTATGACAAGCCTGAAAACTTCTGTGATACTGTCTGAGCACTTCTGTAACAAGACTTGCACAATTATGTGTAACTGTCAGCGCACTTGTCACTGCCTGCACACATCTGTGACACTTTCTGCGCACTTATGTGACAAGACCTGTACACTTCTGTGAAACTGTCTGCGCACTTCTGTGTCACTGTCTGCACCATTCTGTGTCACTGTCTGCACCATTCTGTATCACTGTCTGCGTACTCTTGTGTCAAGTCCTGTAAATCTTTGTCATTGTCAGCGCCCTTATGTGACAAGGCTTGCAAACTTGTATCACTGTCTGTACACTTATGTGTACTGTCTGCGGACACTGTGTCACTGTATGCACACTTATGTGTCACGCTATCTGCGCACTTTTGTGTCACTGCCTGCACACTTCTGTGTTTCGATCTGTGTACTTCTGTGACAAGGCCTGCACACTTCTGTGACAAGGTCTGCACGCTTCTTTGTCACTGCCTGCACACTTTTGACACTACCTGCACACTTCTGTGACACTGCCCACACATATCTGTGACAAGGCCTGCACACTTCTGTGACACCGTTCCCAAGCAACTCCATTTATGCGCCGACTAGGAGACTGGCATGGCAAAAAAAAAAAAACGACCGAGGATAAAAACCAAATAGATTATTCTGAAGTCATATATTTTAGTAGAATAAAATAATAATAGTTTTAGGCGATGGAGCATCGGTCGGGGAGAGAGGGCGGGATCTGCTATCCTGAATGATGTCACAGTCTTACAGGCACCGGGCACCGTGCGCGCTCCTCTGGCGGCGATTGTGGTAACTAAGTGCAGGACGGCAGGAGTAGTGCCAGCCTTCAGGGGAAATTACAAAACGATAACCAATATGGATGGTCGTAAAGCGGAAAGTTAACGCAAATTTCTGTGTGTTTGGGTATAATAATGCTTACAGAAATACATGATCAGATATTTGTTTTTATTCATCCCCAAAATGGAATACTGAAGAGGAACGAAAGGAAATTAGTGGATTAAAGCTGTATACCTACAGTACTTATAAAGTATGATAAATAAAAAAAATGTATACACTATTAGGAAGTACGTTAATTTACGCACAAACTATGTGGATATTATGTTACTGGCACGGAAATCACTTCTTTGTGACAAATTCGTGCATAGTGTTACGATTTATAATGTGGGGAGAACTGAGTTCGTAAGGGATAGACCAATTAAGTTTTATCACAGTTTTATTGATTTCTATATTTACATAATAATAAACAATTGTACTTAAAATATCTGATCACAAATCACTGGCTCTGAAAAATGTTTATTCGCAAGTCACTCGATGTCTGTCAAGTTCTGCAGTCAGCACTCCTCACTGCAGCTAGGCTCAACAGTGATTCGCCCCTTACCACGCGCTGGTCCACACACACAGTCTCGCGCCACTCAGTCGCACTCTCTCCATCCCGTCGCGTCGCGTCACCCACTCTCCAGGGGGTCTCTCACCCTCTTCCGATGTCGCACTTGCCTTCACTCGCGGAACTCTCGGAACTGTCGCGGGACTCTGTTACCAAACTGTCGCGGAGGCCGGCGTCGCTGCTTCAGTAGTCTGTGGCGTCCTTCTCGAACCGACGAGAGCGGCAGTGGCGAGTCGCGTCATCCCGGGCCGAACTGACGCCCGAAGCGTCGAGAGTAGCGTCGCTCGCTCACGCCACTCCACGCGGCGGCCAGCGGAACTCCCAAGGCCGCTCAGCGATAGATTACGGCGCCGAGGCAGGACGACGCGCGGGGTGTAGAGGAGGGAGGGGGTAGCAACGACCCTTGTAATCCGACTAGGCACGCGTGGTATGCCTGAGTACACGTCACAGAGCCTAAAATTTTTCAGCCTAAAATTAGGCTGGATGTATTTTAGGCTGAGTGACTGTAGGCTGAGTGACTATAGGCTATGTTACTTTAGGCTGGATGTATTTTAGGCTGAATGACTTTAGGCTGTACGACTTTAGGCTGAGTGACTTTAGGCTGAACGATTTTAGGCTGTGTGACTGTAGGCTGAGTTATTTTAGGCTGAATGACTTTAGGCTGTACGACTTTAGGCTGAGTGACTTTAGGCTGAGCGACTTTATGCTGAATGACTTTAGGCAGAACGAAATTCTGATCTTGGCTGTTAATGTATGTGAGCGGTTGTATTTTTAGGCTGAACGATTTTAGGCTGAATAATTTTAGGCTGAGTGACGGTTCTGATACGCAATGGCATAAAAGTTTAAGTTTTGTGCGCTTCGCATCTCATGTAGTAACATATGTTATTCCTAGGTGGCAGCACTGATACGATATAGCGTAGAGGACGGTAGTGTCAGATTTCACCTGAAGATGGTGCCATCAGCACTACATTTTCGACCTTTTCATTCAGCGGCAATAACAGCTAAAGCCACAGAAATTAAACTTAAATGTATAATGAATTGGCAAGGCGAACACAACAAATATGTTGCAAATACTAAAAAGAATAATAGTAGTAATACGTTGAGAATTGCCATAGCGTTATGAAAATGTAATAATAATATACAAAACATTTCACTTAATTAGTAGAGGTCGATTCTAAATGAATGTGTGCATTAATTACAAAAATAATCTATAACCTATTTTTAATAAATAAAAAAAAAACATTTTGGCAGGTCAGTTATTTGTAGACTCAGTGCTATTTTGTGCCAAAAAATTAAAGCCATACTGAACGGCTTGAAATTGTGTTAACAGTCACATTTAGAATAAATTGTGGACGTTATATCCACCACGCTACCATTTGACACTGGCGTCCTTTTCTTTCTTAATATGTTTTGTATGTGTACCTATAATTCAAAGTTTTGTAATTATTCTATGACATGTTTAACAACAATTTTTCTTGAAGAATTGCACTAATAAGTTTTAGGGTTCGCATTGGTATATTGTAGGAAGATGTAACTTTCTTGCGACGCGATATGTGTGTCATATTACAATAATATTAAATTCTTTTGAATAATTGTGAAGTGTGTGCATTTTGCATGGTTTTTTGCAGTTCAAGTTCAACAATGTCAGAAAATTTGTTATCTGTGAGATTTTTTGAGTACACGTCACTGAGCGTCAGCCTAAGAATACAACTTAAGACGGTACAATAATCACTGCAATACGAAATAATTAGCAACTAGACACATTTAATAATAAATTTAATAAGTCTTGTGGCAAGAAAATTCAATAACAATGTTCTTGTCACCATATCACATAATGTGAAAATAAAATAATAAAAGACTTTACGTCCAAGGAATGAACATTGGCTATCATAAACCACACATATAACAGACACAATTACCATTAAAATTGCATAGCTTTGTAGAGCTTTACAATAAATTCTTCACTAGGACTTTTACTTTTGTGAATAGTACTTGAATTATTCCCTGGGTAAATCAGTAAATAGATCAACTGAAATTCATTTCTCGGGACCTCTGGGCTAGTACATTTTTAGATATATTCGATTATACGTCAAGCACGAATTCAAGAATACCAGTAAAGTTTTAGCGATGACGTGAATTAAACTCACATATTTTAGTACAAAGTACACTTCCGAAAAGTATGGGTCGACAATTTGACTAAACGAATTTTTCATGACTCCCTCGTAGGCTTCTCTTGTGGTGACGCTTGACATCGTGCACTAAAGAAACTATTTAAAACTGAATTTTAAATCAATTAACACTGTATTTTTGCCTCAAACTGTAGAAAACTTGTTTACTGCCAAAACTATGCTGATAATAGAAGATTAAGGGCCGAATTTATAAACGACATTCGAATGACTGCCGGCAAGCCGCCGGCTGTCACCCACCCAGCGGCTTACTGGCGGCAATCCACCCTTTCCTAGTTATAAACATCCAGTGGCGTAGCCAGGATTTGTGTATGGGGGGTGTTAAGAAGCATGGCCTCACCCCCCCCCCCCCCCCGTATTAAAGCGGGGGGTCCGGGGGTCCTCCCCCGGGAAAATTTGGAATTTAAGGTGTAAAATGGAATTTAAGGTGTAAAATAGTGCTATTTTAGCAGTTTTCGGTACTTAAATTTAAATATTGTAACGGTAAATTTGTTTTTATTAATTTAATATGAAATTTGTTTGAGTGATGAATAAGAAATTAATTAAAGATTTGGTGCTAAGGGGGGGGTTTGAACCCCTAAAACCCCCCCCTGGCTACGCCCCTGTAAACATCTGCCATTTGACCACCCGAAGAATGAGAGTTGGATGGCTCTTCACCTTGAAATGTGGCAACGTTGCTGTGATTTTTGTGTTTGAAATACTTCCGAACCACACTTTTTCGATATTTTGGAAAACGCCTTCGAAAATCATTTACATTTAGCTTGTTATTGTTTTTGACTGTGAGCTAGGTGGCTCGAAAGTCGGAAAATAGTTTTAAGGTTATAAAATGTAAATACTAGAGTATGTGTTAAACATACTGTCATTTTGAAGAAATAATGCTATTTACTTGAATATAAATAAGCGCGACGTGACGGAATACAAGAAACTTGAGGCATTTGAATTAAGAAATTGAAACATGTAAAAAGGTTAGGGTGCATTAGGATTTGTCATATTTCTACAAATTGCTTTCGTCCTATTATATATGTCCTAAAAAAATTTAATTCAACAACACATATACAATAAAATTGTAGTTTGGATAATAAAATATTATGGTACACAGTCAAATGACTTACTCAACTCACGCATATTTGCTTGGATAAAGTTGTTAGTGTTAAATGAATTTAAAACCATGTTGACTAGAGATCTAACAGCAGTTGTATCTTTACCTGTTCTAAAACAAAATTGATTTTCTGATCTTTAAGATGGGGAGGGAAAATCAAAAAACTACTACCCTGCGTTTTTTTCCCCAGCAAAACCAAGCATAGTGGCAATGTCAGTTCAGAGTTTATCAGAAAATATGATCCATAGGCCACTCACAGTACAAAGCTCTGTTAACTCTGAACGTGCCATTAGCACAAACAACTACACAACTTAGGTCAACTACTCCATAAAGAATTGTAGTTCAACTTATGGTTGCATGTTGGAAATCTTGCACAGTAGACCTAAAATTAAAACAAAAAAAGTGCTTTCTATCATCTGTAGCACCAAAACTAAGCAATAATGTCAGTAGGTAGTGTACATAATAACCTAGTTACAGTAACGGGGTAGGATGGTTTAGGAGAGGATTGGATCCTCCCAATAAAGTGTGATTCATTAACCTTTCCTAATAATTCTTCTTGTACCATTTTTGTTTTGTCCTACTGAGCGAAAGTGGCATTTGGAAAATGATGGTTTTTATATTAGTCATGTATTTAATCACATGGTTGTTGTTTTCGAGTTTTGCAAACACTACTGATTTGCAAAACACCACCAAGAAAACATCACATCCATTGTACAATTACTTGCTCGTTACCACAATTATATTAATCGCAGTTTGACTGTCTCCAAGTTGGGTTAGCCACTCTATAATTGTACTCTGTAATTAAATCATCTGATCATGTGTTATACCTATCATATATGTATAACTTCAATGACTAGTCTGTATATAATTACTATTATTTCATGAATGAATTTTAGTTGCTATAGGTAATAGGACAACTATTATTATTTTTATACGGGCGCCACACTTTAATATTACTATATTACTCATAAATATTTCCACTGCTATAAGTGGTTTTTCAATTGCGGCTTATGCCCAATGTTACCCATTTCAAATATTAATACAACTGAAAATTATCACTTTTATTTATTAAAATTATGAATAAGTGTAAACACAATAACATTAAAGCTTAGTTTGACACACATAAGGTGATTAACACTGGGAAACAAGGTTGCTTACACATAACTCATATAAAATAAAATAAAATATAAGTTATCTACATAGTTATGTTGGGCACAACCGAAAGCAAAAGTTCATTTATGGTAAATAATAATAGTTAAAGTGAATTAAAAATCAACTAACTCAGTTCCCTCGGATCACACAAGAATCTTTAAGTCGAGACTACTGGGTGAAAGTTAAGATAATTATGTTGTGCCATTACGAAAA
Source organism: Bacillus rossius redtenbacheri (assembly GCF_032445375.1). NCBI lineage: Eukaryota > Metazoa > Arthropoda > Insecta > Phasmatodea > Bacillidae > Bacillus > Bacillus rossius. The sequence goes on from NC_086334.1 coordinate 69,679,953, forward strand.
CCAGAGGCATTAACAGGAACAATCAGTTACTAGGCCGAAACAGTTAATATAAGGGGTTCGCGGAACACAAAACTTCAGGCCTAAATGCATTAAACTTTCGTACCTTATATTTCCATAGATAAAGGTAGCCCCGGTAATTAAATATTACCGTAACATTCGCCCCGGCTCAGGGGCGCAACAGCTCACTTATTCAGTGAAATATCTGCTGAAAATATAGCTGAATTCCGCGTCGGAAATGCCCGACGCGGCCACACACACCAGCCACAAAAATGGCACACAAAACCTTCCTCTTCATTATTCTCTCCAAAATTGTATCGTCAAAATTCCAACAATGCCTAAATTTTCCATTTTAAAGGTCCACCGATCCATAGACCAATCATCTTCTCTTAACCACGTATCTTTTTCAAACATTAGAAAATTTTGTCAAAACATAGAGACATTGCTACTGCTCTGAGCAATAAACAAAACAAACTCTAGATATTATTACAATTGAAAGACATATAAATTTGACATAAATAAAATTACGTGAATTAAAGTAAACAAACACTGAAAAATATAAATAAACAATTTAAACTAAAGTTTCAGTGTTCTGTGATACTTAGTATTATCACACCATGTTATATGGTTTTGTGAAAGTAGGATTAACATCTTTTTTTAAAGATTGTACTCTGATGTTAGGTTTTGTTTACAAATACCGATACACACATATTTACAAACTGTACAACTATTTAAATTTATCACGTAGCAGTAATCAAACGGGTCTGCCATGTCCCAAAAGTATCTTTTTCGTACCAGCAATTATTCCGTTTACTCGATTTGTTTGTATAAGCTGAAAACATTTTGCATATGCCACCTAACCTCATCAGATATGTTGCCATTTTCACAAATCGAGATGTCGGATGTCCGCTGGGGACCGCTGGCAGAGCGCCAGACCTCATCCACCCTGGAGTGGAGGTCGGTTGTTCGCCGGCGGTCAACCGACCTCCGGAAGAGGACTATAATCTACGAAACCATCGATTGCGCTGGAGGGCAGTTGGTTTGGTTGTCATTCGAATGACGTTTATAATTACGGCCCTAAGTTTCTAAACTATTAATTAGGAAGAATTGAGACATGACTACGCCTCAGTCACGTCTTCATCGGACAAGGTTCGAATCAGCAGCACGGAATTTTTGCTAACAAAGCCAAAATCTCATTTAAACTGTGCACCAAAGATATAAAAATATAGGTGACACTCAGTAAGGAAATATTTCACAAAGCAGTAATAATTCAACTGGCATAGTAATATGAGAATGTTCTAGCATAGAGAAAAACAAATAAAATATTAAATGAAATAAATAGCGTTATTTTAAAGAAATAAATCAATTAATAATTCTTAAAATAAACAAACAAAAATATGTTAATATTGGTCAGTGGGTAATTAGGCTATAAGTAAATAAACAAAATCTTAAACAGATAATTTTAACTAGACAAATATCAATATTACTAAACCGGATAAATAAACAACTTCTGTGAATTGATTCTTTCACAATAATTTAATTGAGTAGCATAAGTTTTAACACTACATATAGCACTTGAAGTGCATGATTATATGCCATTTGTGGTACATACAGAGATAGTCGAATAAGATTGTATCAAATAAAGATTTCCAAACTGACATGTTTTCCCCCGGAAAATTAACATATTAGTATGGCAAAGATGATGAACATATAAATCTTTTTTTAAGTGTTGGTTTATGAAACTATAGCGTTTGCACATTAAGTAGAGTACTAATCAGTTATGAAGAAGCTGTTCACGCAAAAATAAGAAATTTCATCTCCAAAGGTATGGGAGTTGGATGAAATATGTTTTCAATAACTGGTTCAATATTTTTGACGCGTTATCGATACGTGATTTAAACTTAAATTGGTCATTCCAAATAATGTCATAAGATCAGTTAGTTTTATGAGTTTTTTTTTTCGAAATTCAACGTATTAGGAAGTGAAACTACTAGTCATTTTAATCTACGGTCTGAATTTCGCACCGATTAAACGTGGGGCATTTAAAATCAAATTTTAAGATATTATTCCAAGGCAAAACATTATTACAAATTGCTACGAATATTTAACGCCAGCAAAGCCGTGGGTGGACGTGCACGCGCAGGTAGTATTCTAAAATAGGAACCGAGTTTATTTAAGTTCCCATGCAGCAAACTACAGTTGTCCGTTTGCACGTTTACTGCTGGCAATGCTGGGTAGCTTCTGGCTATGATAAATAATGGCTCTGCTAGCTTGTTAGCTATGGCCGACTTTCGAAAATACAACACTCGAAATTTCATTTATGACCCATTGGTAGAACTCAGATCGCTGTGGCTGTGAGCTGCTGCATCGGTGATGGCCCACATGCTACGCATCATGTTATAAGTGGTCCAATTTTTTTTGTGTGTACTCATGAATATATATTTACTTACCCTGCCTAATTTTTTTATTAGCTCTCCAATGTAGTAAAATCATTTTAACCGATTACACAGCTGCAGGCCTAAATCAGGTTCGTGTTGAACTTGAACTTGAATTACGTGGCCAGCACTTTCATTGAACTTGTTCAAGGTTGCTTTAATTTAAATTTAGTGTACGTGCATATTACAAAGTTCTATCATCTCACATGATACTGCCAAACATGTATGAAATGGGGAGGGTACCCGAGGGCAGGTATTGTACACCGAATGCAGATTTCTGTCTGGGAGCCCGGACGCAACTACGTGTCTTGAAGGATGATATTAAATTAGGCCGTACAGCGGAGAGTTGACGGAAACAGAAGATTCTCTAGAAAACTAGCCCGCCAACGGCAACGTCCACCACGGTTCCCACTTGCGAAAAATCGGGGGCTGACTCCACCGGAGATCGAACGTGAATCGCCTTTGTGGGTGTGAAGTGGTCTGACCACACTGACACTACTATCACCACTCACAAAATACTATTACGATGCTATGTATGAATGCAAAGTAAGATTATATTTATTTTAACTACAAAGCTATGTACAAAATGGGAATGCCCACAACTACATCTATAAACTAATCGCAAACTTTTTTTTTAAATTATTGTTCACTGTTAGCATGCCTGCATATTAATTTCAGGACCGGAGGTTCGAATATTGGCACTGCTTTGAAAGTTTGAAACAGAAACAAATGGTAAGCACAACAAATAGAAAAGTAATTCAAATAGAGGCAAATATGTTGCGGGCATAGTATAGCATTGTTAAAGTTACCAAGTTCGTTTGCAAACTTAACAGAATCAGATGGTAGGCACAACAAGTAGGAGAGTATTTTAAAATGAAGCAAACGTGTTGCGGGCATTATATAGTACTGTTAAGGTTACCCAGTTTGATTGTAAACTTTTAACAGAATCAGATGGTAGTCACAACAAGTAGGATAGTATTTTAAACCGAAGCAAGCTTGTTGCGGGTACGATATAGTACTGTTAAGGTTACCCAGCTAGTTTACAAACTTTTAACAAAATCAGATAGTTTCTAGAACCAAGTTATTGTAACTGTAACGGAAAGTGATTGGTGCTGCTTGCGAAAAAGTTTGTTGGCTCAGCAGTAACATGTTTAGTAATTTTTACAATACTTCGAGACAGTATTTTTAATCATTTATACATTTGTAACAACAAAACTGTCTGTTCTGTCTACAGAGAATATAGTTCCTCCAACAGAAAACGCGTTACAAGATTTGGATTGTTCTTCAAACGATAGTTATTGTAATGAAGTAGGAAACAATCTGTTAATATTACTAAAGTCTTGTTGCAGGTACCATTTAAACGGATTACAGAACAGTTTTTTTTGATATCTCAGTGACTATTTTTCTCAGTGGATATTTACAGACATTTTTACTGTGAGACAGTTTAGTGAAAAAAAACTTTCGGGTTCTATTTTATGTTTTTTCTCTCCTAACGGATTTTTAAATTATCTACGTCTCATTTGCACCATAATAGTAGACATTTGTTTCAAGTATGCAGTTTCAATTGTATAATAGATGGTCTAGCCATTTAGACAAAATAATATAAATGCATATGAAGGAGAGCAAGTGTATAATACAAAAGTAAGTTCAATTCGCAGCTTTCGCTTCCTATTTTCAGAGACTAGGGATCAGTGACATCGTCGTACAGGTAAAGCGAACCATACGCTACTGAAGTCGTCTGCACGAGGTATTCCAGTGCACAGCAATTTCGGAGCTAAACAACTCGTTCCTATGCAGTTGCTATGGTAAAATAGTACTGTGCTTCGTTGAAAGACGTTTTCGTAGACTTTTTTCATTTACCTTTATCGCAAAAAAATTTTTTGTTACATGATAACTTATTAGAAGAAGGCTATACGTAAAATTACTCAAAAATATCGTGGGTATTTGCTGTTTTGGGTAACGCATAAACATCTCCACTTTGCTTATATTACGAATTGACCACATTTAAGGAAGATGGTTTTGTGAATATTATATTTTATATTTCTAAGATCGTAGTAGCATCTGTCTCTTACCTCCCCCCCGCAAATAACAAGGAAAAAATTATAATCACAGAAAGGTAGGTTATGAGCCTCATTACTGCTGTCAATCAATGCATTTCGTACAACAGTGTGCACACAGCAGACGTGAATTATTAACAACTATAAAGTCAAAGTATTATAAATTACATTTTACAGCTACCGTTCATTACTTCAATGGCTGTTATTGTTATAATGTTTGAAGTGCCGAACAGCATTAAAGTTTACAAGAAACGATTTTATTACTAGAAAATTAATTTTAATTTATAAAGTTTGATTAGCTATGCAGATATGAACGCAATGAGAAAACTTACAATGTAATATCTAATTAGGCCTTATGACGATACATTTCGCGAAAAGTCGCATTGTCATATTCCATCCAGCATTTTCCCCCAGATTCGACTCGAAGGTTACATTTGTAGGGTCATCACATTCAGCTTGTATAGTTTCATGAACAGTAAAGTTGTAAACGTAATTTTACCGAAACATTTATAACATAATGGCTATGGTAGACATGATTACAATATATTTCGTGAAGCCCCATATTAAAATGTAATTCACAATTTCCCTTAGATTGGCCCTTAAATATTCCTGGGAAATACCTTGCCCTATACAAACATATAATTGGTTTCTATCGGCTCAGGAGACAAAAAAATTGTATTGTAATACTATATATTAGGATAGTCAATTGTGTGGTGATTACCTAGTATTTTCTTTGAGCTATTTTCTCAAAACGAGAGCTACGTATAAGCACACTGACATAATTGTTTGTTCAAAGTTTCTCTTCGGCAGTTACAAACAACAATTGTCTGTATGCAAGTTTGTTTTCCACGATAATAATAATAATTTGTTTTTAAGGGAGCCGCTTGCAATGAAGACAAATACTCATTGCAACGTAATTGAAAACACGTTTTGTTCGACAGAACTATTTCACGTGCCTACATTTTGTTTACCTACAAAAAGAAAACGCACTCAAGACGAGGGCAGAATGTAACTTTTAAGACGACACGCATGCTAGAAATATCATTTTGGAGCGCTGCAACATAGTCAAACAGGGCTTCTTCACACTGAAGTATATTTCATAAATACCAACCGGGCACAAGCAAAACTTAGATTGAAGTATGCGTTAAATTTTGCTACAAATTTTTCACCAATAACATTTTACGTTAACGACTGAATGTCCCATTACAAAATGTGTCGGTCATTCCGCATACACGCCAGTTGGGAGCATTGATAACACTCAAAAGTGCTAGTGCACTCGGTACTCATAGCCGGATCAACCTTATCGCCCCATCTATTGCGAGCCTCGGAGCCCCAGCCAGGCGGCTGCCTTTAAAGTGAACAGTATATAGGTCTAGTGGACGTTTAGTAATTTTAAATTCATGTTGCCCTTGCTTTCAGTAGCCCTACTTTTTCCATCCATCTATAATAAAATATATAAATGAAAACGTGAAAAAAAAAATCAAACACAATGTTTAATTGAGTAGGTTTAAGAAAACTGTATTTAACTCATATTTCCATATTGAGGTTCATTAGTCAGGTAGTTGATAGCTTACATTTTCTATAGTTGATAGACGAGATAGAAATAATAATATGCAATTTCGGTAGACATTAATGCACAGTGTGCATCAATAACAACTTGTCATGCGATTGGTATGCAAAGCGAAACATTGTGCACGTTTCCCTAGGAATATTATGATTTCAGCGAAGCATTAAAAAGTAACTTAACCTTGTTCCTTCCAACTAAATATGGCGTACAAAAACCAAATGCAACAAATATCTGGTCCCATTACCATTAAGAAGGTTTTGTTTACATCCAGTACTGTGGATGCTAGGCCACTCAAACGGATATAACATCAGCTTCAGCATCGTTTTTCCTTTGCTGGCCTCTCCCTTTCCCACAGTTAATCATATTTAAGTTTCCCGCACCCCTTCTCAAAACTAGTGGTACACGAGCTATTGCCTGTCTGTAGCATGAAACAGGCTGGGGAAATTCCAGTGTCACTAATGTGTTCCTAAATGCCTTATCCTTTCCGGTCCAAATCACCTGCTAATCCCCCCCCCCCCCCCCCACCAAAGAACTTATACTGTCGTCTTCCTACCTGAAATTTTCAGATGAGTGAGACAACACGGCACCACTAGAGTGGCGGGTTGCATTTGATATATTTGGAATTTCAGGGGATACATTACTTCCGTTGGAGCTTACGATTTTGATACAGTAAGAGTCACATATTTTATTTTAGATGAATGTATATTCAGATAGGTATTTCGTAATATTGTATTATTATATGTTTTATACAAATTTTTTTGGTTCCAGAAAAAAGTGAAAATTTCTCATATTCTGGCTCAAGCACACGAATTACTTATTACTTTTAAAAATTTTAAAATATATCTCTCAATAGTATGCATAATGAACTTGTAAACTACCAAAAATGACTAAATTACATCGATCGGCTACTGAAATAATACCTACAAGAAATGTCATATATTTCAACTTTGAGTGCCTGTTATGAGAAAACTATAAGTTTTAGTGAAAATCGGTTTTGCAGAGAAACTTGTACGTATGAGGCCAATATAAAGACAAAATAATATGATATAAATGAATTTGGGCCTAACACCCTTAATAATCCTGACAACTAACCATTCGGAAAAATATCCGCTGAGTCCGTGCAGTTGACTCATTTACTCGTCACTATATTGCAGATGTACATCTTAGCTGTATGCGAGTAGATGCAGATGCAGATGACATCCTCGCCAATACCATATTTCCCCCCTGACACGAACAAGCGCCACACAACATTACATATTTCTCAATCTCGCTGGTAAAAATGTTCCAATGTGAATGTTGCTGGAGACGGCCAGTGATTGTATCATAATTAAAACACATCCGCATTGACTGGCTGCGACGCCTGACGTAATGGCTAGCAGTCGTAATCAGGTGAACTGTATTAAGGCGGGTGGCCTGTGCGTTGGCTGAAAGCGTGTCCCGGATATCCTGGTTACTGCGGTCAGCTATTTAAACATGAGATATTCTCACTATATTTGCGAACACAGTGCGTAGCTCTGTACCTAGGAAGCCCGGATAATGTGATGGCTTGTCTGGTATCGTATGAAATATGCAAAAAGTGCTCTTTTTTTTAAATATAAAAGTAAACCAGTAATAAATTATATCAAATAAAGTGTATGACCTATAGTAATTTGTTAATTTGTTTAGCTCGCCGAATGTACTACTTCTTATACTCTAGAGTATAGTTAAGGAAGGGATTTTGATCGTATTGAGCAGAACATACTTATAGTTTGTATTGCGATATATATTGTATGAATTACTTACAAATTATTTCAACAAATAAAGAAAAACATACAAATAATTACATTTTCCGAATATTCTTGTCCGCTTGAGTGTATTTGTTTCTGTTTTAATACCTCAGCAGTATAGCAAATGCATAGTTCGATATATATAGACTATATATTTGTATATATATTCAATTAAAGGAAACAATAACCACAAAATAAGATTGTCGAATGAATATTGATCTCAAGTGATTTCACATAACATATTGTTCGTCTGGATCTGAAAAGCAGCCCATTAATATTACCTTTCCAAGTGGTTGATATAATTAGATGAAATCGGAAATCAGCGTACACTAAAAATGCCAATAAATCTAGGCTTTTTTAGATGATTTCAACCAAATACTACTCGTATCACCAGAAATTTCCAAATGTTGTGACACTATAGTTACTTATTGCTGTCATGTGATTATTTCATACATGGACATAGTAAAAAAACAAACCCTTACTTTATTTTAATTACTTTAAACTTTCACTCGGCTGATGCCAAGTTATCATTACATACGCCGGTCAGATACACATTGAAACTATCATCATTTAAAACACACACCGTGATTGAATTATTATTTTTGTAGACTAGTACATTCATATTTAGAAGCGTTCAATTGGGAAGTCACAGGCCTATATCGTCATTTGTTCAGCGATGGTTGCGATGTGGTCATTAACTTAATTCTGAAATACACAAAAAATCGTACAGCATTTTTGCCGTACACGCCACCGTTTTCGAAAAAATTAATGCATTTTGTTCGCGTCGTGAATTGTCCATACTTTTGTAATTTAAATGATAGAAACAAGCTTTTTCGGTGTTTTAATATTCACATATTGTTTTAAAATATATTTTCATTTCAAATTAAAAATTTAACTATTATAAGTTTTTATTAATTTTTTTAAATGTTTTTGTAGGTTTTGCGTGCTTTCCGGCATTCTGGAGCGTTCAATACTCCACAGCTTTGGTTCAAATAATGGAGATTTTGTGCTCCACAAGTCGTTCAAAATCGTTGCACTTGCCAACATCCATCGCAAAGCACGCATGAAAAAGGTTATGTAGGGTGATGTTCTGATTACAAACTAGCTGCAAAGTTATCTTTTTAATTAAGTTTTCATGAACAAACTGTTCTAAAAATGTGAAATCTGAAATTTAAAAATGGGATATGTCTATAGAAATAATAACTGAACAATTACACTCGGCTTATGCATTTAACAACATATGCATAATAAACAAACTTGACGAAGAACGGTTTATACAGTAAGTATTGCTTATTTGTTTATGAATACTTGAGAAATAAGTACTTATGTCTTATAGTGACTATTAAATCACAATAAGTTGTACTTCAACAAGTATTACTTCATGAAGTATTACTTTAAAGCATTCTAATAAGTAATACTTATTTATAGTACTGTGAAATGAAAACAACGCAGTTCACTATGAATTCCACCCTAACTGTCCTAGGCGCGAATCCCGGTTATTGAAATGCGTTGCAATCGGACATTGCAGTTCTTTCTTGAATCAGGTAAACAAAATTGCTTCCTCCCGCCACCCTCTCGTTTCTCGGAAAATCCACAGCTATGGCAAGCGTTAACCTTTCTTCCCCTTCCTTTGTTAACATTCCTCAGAGAGCGAAGCCAAGATTAGCCTTGACTTCTTTCTATCCATCCCCTGGCATCATTTCGCATTATTTGATGGCAAGAGTGCTATTTCCTTATTTCGTGCTCTCGCATTCTGAATTGGGACAATGCGATATCTAAGCAATGTTAGTATGTATTTAAAACACATGATACGCGCAAAAAATGTATGCACAAATTAAAATAAATTACAACTGCAATGCTTTGTTGCATTTAAATATTGTGATGTCTCAGCACCATTTTTAACATATCCACCGTTTGCAATAACCACGTTCTACAAATATAAACAATATAGCGGATGGCAGAGAGTACGAGAGAGTGCAGCAAGTATATAGCATCGCTTTCTCTGGTACTCTCGCTCTTTCGCACTCTCTCAGCGCATTATCGAGACGGCCAGAGTGCTCTGTACGATGAATAAATGTCGTAGAAACCTGAGCACGACATAGCACTCTAAACCAATTGAGACACGACCTGACACACGCCCTAATATATGCAATTTGCTTGCTCACTAAATAATTGACAAAATATCCGGTCATTATCAAGTTGTTATATAGTCATTAATATAATATTGTTTATCGTACTACCAAGCAATGTTATATTTATATGCACTTTTCATATTATCACATTTAGAAAACGCAGATTTTTTTTTACATGTATAACCCCCAGTCTTTTCGTTCTTACAGCTGCAGCTTTTTGTGAAAAAAAAATTGTTAACATGTTTACCACGTGATTTCTCATACTATGCAGCCCTGCCATATTCAGTAATTTATTTGGTTTGTTGTTAGTTAACAAATTTCGGTTCAACGTAGCTGGAAGAATGTTAGCTCTACTATGTAAATAGCTAATACTGGCCGTGCATGCTACCCTTGATAGCAACCCAGAGGTATGCGAGTCAGGTACCGGCCTAGCGTGGTAGATAACCTGCAGAAAACGAAGAAACGTAATACATCAACGTAACAATTTATTTACAGTAGCCTATGTGACGAGAGGCCGCGGTTGGTTACAGGATACTGCGCTCATCTTCTGGCACGTTTTGTTGTTGACTGCCTTACATTAACGTTTTCTATATATCAATGATCAACGAATACTACACTAAAATAGTCTTGATTTTGCTTTGCTTAGCTGTTATCACCATCAAACAACTGTACTCCATCCCATACTTTTACGTTTCCGAAATCTTGTAGAATTATATAGGCTGTAATATATATTAATCTTGTAGAAATTATATATATACATAAATAAAATTAATCCTTTACAGACAAATGCGTAATAAGATATGCTGTAAACGTAAAAAAATACTACACTCATTGTCAGTGGCCTGCGCGTAGACGTGAGGCACTCAGTACGGATGTATAGCGTTTGTGCGCCTGAAGGTCTCGAATATGCTAAATAATTCTAGCCGGTTGCTTTCAAAACAGTAAGAAAATACTTATGTTACTCCCCTACCACTTCGTTTTCTCCATAAATAATGTTTAGTAGTACATTCTTGACCTGTTAGTGAAACGGTTTTCGGTTTTATATTTGTGTGATTTTACCAACGTCTGTATCATTTCGACGGCGCAACTTTAACAACATCTTAAATTTTTATTATAATTTTTAAAATTTATGTTTCTTTTAATAAGCAATTATACATTAAATTTTGGCACATTGCATTTGCTTTCATCTATCAATAACGGTATCTTCTATTTTTACATAAATACTGCCAACAGTATACACATGAAGCCACCACCTACCGTGCTTTTATGAACACGATGGCATGGCACTTGCCATCAGAATTATAAATAATCAGACAGTTTTGTAGGAGCAGAAAATTTATAGTGTGTTAACTTGGTTTGAAAAGCAATAACGATGTCACAAATCTATGCTTGTACTGTACAAATGAAACGATATTCTATACTTCAAAAAGCTTAAAAAAATTGCCATAACTCTGACTTAATTTGCAGTTCAACAGAATTCTGTCAAAAAATCGTTTTATATTCACTATGATAGTAATAATGGGAGCAGAGATAAACATAACAGTTACAATGATATAATTGCACACAAACCATGTTCTAATGAGAAAAACAATATTTATTGATTTCGTTTAATATATTGATTTATTTTGCTGTTTGCTACAAAACACGTGGACAGTAAGTTACATGAACGACAAAAGAGTTACCACGAATTCAATCGTATCCTGTATCTTAGCAACAATTACTCACTTTTTTAAATTGATACCTTCTGAATAACGATTTTTTTTTCTCTCGTGATGTATTTCAAGGCCATCTTTTTATTTACTTCGTATTTATATGCAAAGTGATGTGGTAATTTATCCAGTTCCTAGACAGTATCATTATATATACACGCAGAATAAAAATTTAAATAGTCACATAATTTGCCTTGGGCTTTAAAAAAAAACTAAAGGTTTACTGGGAATTCCCCCGGCCAAGCTGTTATGTAGAATTTCTGCTGTATTGACTAGCTGTCAAAGGGAGGAATGGCCGGGGACCCAGACGTTATTCCCGACTTTTACTGGCTTTAAGCATGGCAACATGGTAGGTCGCGAAATAAGTTGTAGATCTCATCGCACCCTTGACATTGCCAACACGCCCCAGCGGATTTTTCCGAAGATGGCAGGTACCTAACGCCGTTAATGTTTCAAAAATGCCGAAAAACTAATAGCGTCACATACACATGCCATCACAAATAGGAAATAACAAGTATCCATCATACATTATTAATGGCAGGGATTCAGGAAGTTGCAAATCATTCGAAATACTAATCCCGGACTTCACAGCTCTATAACTGGCGTAATTGGTGCCATAACAAAATTTAAGTATGGTACACAAAGCATAGAGGTAATATACATGTGAATGATATCAAGACAACTTTTTATCAAAATGTTAACATAGTTGTGTCGTAGTAAAAAATATTTAACATAAAAAAAATACGTAAATAGGATAATAATGAAAATCGAGAAATTTGAAAATTTTACATGTTGCATTACGTTCATAAAAATAAATATTTCAGAGCGTACGATCTAAGTCATGGTTTCGTTTAAGTAATACTATTAATAGCGATATAAATACAACATATTTTTACAATAAAAACCCCAATATAAAGTGTCAAAAAATCCGCAATTATACAAATGAAAACTTACTCGAAAAACTGAGAAACAGATTTGTGATATGTAAGCGATTAATCAGTGCTTACAATAAGAAGTTTATATTAAATGCATTTGCAGGCAACACATTCTTTGTTCTACTGTTCATTTTTTTTGTTCTTCATTAAGAGATTTTGTTAAGAGAAGGAAAACAAAGAAATTTCACTTCTATGCGGTCCATCGTTTGCCATATTAAAAAGGAACACAGTCTGTCGCCCAAGGTACTCACTTGCTATCATGTCGGAATTTTATATGTAGGCTATGATAAGTATAATAGTAATGCCTAAAAGATAACAGTACGACAAATAATATTGTTTTAAAAATTTAGTGTACAGTCGTACTAAAATATAACTATGGCCAATACCATAAAAACTCGTCCACGTACCAAAGTTTTCGTACAGTATATACGCTGTCATGCTCTTTACTTTGTTACCGAATTTGTGATAAACTTTAATATTTGTTAGTGTGTTACGATTATGTTTATAATTCCTTTATAATAAAATTTAATATTTACACGTTCTTTTATTGAGTCACCCCTATATTATTATGCATGTGTAAAAACGTGGAAAAATTTCACAAATAAATTGTGCAAAGCTTGTGTTCACAGTTCGATATTGACTGCTTCCAACGTTATTATTTTAGGTTTAAGAAAATAAAGCTGCTAAATACAAATGTTTAGTGATTTTTATATATGGTATATTATACTGAAGTGTCTCCTGTCATTTTTCTTCGGCTCGAATTTAATCCTATTTCATGCATGCAAACATATGAGCACATGCTGCTTATCATCATTCTGTGGGTTCCCCAATCCCTTACCAGATGTCAGACATTTTGCTTTGCATCTCGAGAGTTAGGTTTCGAGAATAGTTCCAACACTGCTTCCTAGATAGCACTACAATCACTGAGCGATTGTAATAAAATATAACGGTTTTACAGCAGTCTGATACTTAAAACATAAGACTTAAACATTTTAGGCTGAACAACTTTAGGCTGAACGACGTTAGGCTGAGTGACTTTAGGCTGAGTGACTTTAGGCTGAACGACTTTAGGCTGAGCGACTTTATGCTGAATAATTTTAGGCTCTACGACTTTAGGCTGAATGATTTTAGGCTAAGTGACTTTAGGCTGAACGATTTTAGGCTGTGTGACTTTAGGCTGAATGATTTTAGGCTGAATGACTTTAGGCTGAATGACTTTAGGCTGAATGACTTTAGGCTGAGTGATTTTAGGCTTAATGACTTTAGGCTGTGTGACTTTAGGCTGAATAGTGTTTCAGAGAGGGTATTAGGCTGAACGATTTTAGGCTAAGTGGTGGCAGTCCGTATGCCTTACGTCAGTGGACATGACGTCAGTGGCCGTGTGGGGCCGCCAGCCAGCTCCGTACCTAGTGCGAGTCGCAGTCCTGTCTGCGTTCCTAACATTAGTTTCTTCAGCTGAGATAGTAAAAGGGAGACACGTGAAAAGAAACTGTAAATATTCTGAATATTTTGTAAGCAAAATCATACATTTCCGTAATGTAACAAACATCTGTTAAAAAAATTAAGCAAAAATATTTAAAAAAAATTTCTTTTGCGCATGTCACATCTCTTACTTCTTTTTTTTAAACATTTGGTTCGTGAACTTACGGATAAAGTTTTGTCATCACGATTCATTCAGTTCAAGGAAAATGTTTCTAACAGTGGGGTGTGGTCTTACTTTAATATTAAGTTTAAAATGGATTGTTGATGTATTATATTAGATCCCTAAAGGTTGATTAATTTTTAGTCTAAACGGTTCACTTAGGTAACCATCAACTGCGTCAAAAATACAAAGAGTGTGTTTATTTCATTAGAAATAAAAGGGCGGACAACCCAAAAATCCTTATTATGTCCCCACTATATTTCCAAACAAATGGTATAAAAAGAAGGCTGCCTCATCGCTCCGGTGTGGTAGAGCCACTAAAATGTAAAAAAAAAAAGTAGCTATATTATAGATTATGTAAGCTCTATGATTATATTACAAAAACTAAGTTGCGATACAAACAAGTGTGATTTTTTTTTCTAAATGCTTCGGCGGAAGATCAAATAACACATTTACAAATGTTTGTATATTATTAACTATTAGAATGAGTTCATGGCCGTCAAAGATTTTCCAGGAAATAAAACAATCCTCTCCAACAAAGGGGTCATTGTTGTAACACCACTACCTACGTCTAGATGATGGAAACTAAACAGTTGAAGAAATGAAAACTACTTACAGTATTGCCAGTGTTCAAATTCATGTGAAAAATTGCATTCAACGAATTAAAATCTTTAAAATTTTACACACACCATCAATTTAACTGCTCTCACATGTTGACAGTCTTGTTCATATATGTTATTTATGTAAACTTTCAGTCTCCTAGTATTCAAAAAATTGCATAAAAACAGTTTTCAACAGTTTAAACATTCTACTGATAAACTTAAGTGAAAACAATTTAGGCAAGGCTAAATATATAAATCGGGAACAATGATTTCGACAAAATGTACTTGTTAACATCAATAAATTTCAAAGGTAAGCCGGCTACACCGTAAGCGATCCAAACAACGGACCATCAAAAGGGGACAATGCGCAGTTGACTCGAAGCAAAAGCATTGCCAAGTATGAAGTTAAATTCACATCAATAAGTTTTACAAAACTACTGCAAATTACAGGTACAATTAAAGAAAGAATTTACATTATTACATAATAAACAAATAAGTGCGACGACGTCTCAGGGGGAGACAGTTACAAACAAAAAACGGAATCGAAGATGAAGTTAATTTAACGCAAAAATCCAAACATGTTTTTCTTGGTGGCGGCCGAAAAGAGAATAAATGACTCTACATTAGGGTAAGGGCCACCGCCTCACTCACGACTCAAACCAACTTACATTTTTCCCCTGAGGTCGCACACGCACGTAGTTCAAACAGAACCTAACGGACTACATGCTAGTAGCAGTACAACAGATCAGCTACCGCTGACAACCGAGCCAGACTAAACAAACCAGCAGAAGAAGGCTCCCCACTTGGTTGCAGCTCAATTTATAAGATCGCGCCGCAGCGCGCGCATGCGCCGATCAAGGGGGGGGGGGGGGGGAACGAGTAGAAATTGAACAAGCACTAGGAGGGGGGGAAAAGGAGGGGGAAGGAGGAGGGGAGCGGAGTGCCGGAGGCCCGCGGCGGCGCGCGCAGTTCAAACGTGGCGGACCTAACCGCTACAAATGTAATACAAGAATTAAATATAATATTTGCTTAGTCAAGATAGATTAGATAAAAATAGGAAACATAACTTGACGAAAACATATAAATGTAAGTGACATACAATCTGCGATAAATTGCAGTTTTTACATCTATTATGTTTCTTCAATAATTTTATGTTAACTGAAACAAGTGTAGGTAAATAGTTAGTGAAATAAAATATTTATATTTTATCAATGCAATTCTCAATATCACATGTACCAATTCCTGTTTAATCATTCATATGTGACACTGGGTACAATACATACAATTAATCTTAAATTTAATATTTTCCCTTTTGTCTAGAAATAAATATTACAATTAATACATACTAACACTTCTATTAAGCACCTATTCCTGCTTAAAACTAGACACTTAAATTTTAATAATCTTTCAGCCCTGCCTCCACTTACTACAATACCATCTTGACTTCCACAAAGCCAAGAACTATCAGACCACAACGTACACATATATTTTATAATATTTTATTTGAAAATACTTAATATTTTATTTGTGGCTTCAGATTTAAAATATTTTACATTTCGTGCACCGACACAAACTAGAATTTAATGAGAATCCGACAAAAAAGAAATTTGCAAACGAGTGAAAATTTTCTCTGCTCGCTGAGTTGCGGAGTTTTCTTTCATAGAACCATTTAGCACAATCTGCCTGGTCGCATGTTGTTGCACATTGTTAACACATAGATTTTCTGTTTGCAATGTTTGACGCAAAGTCATGGAATATCAGCAATGGCCTCTAATTATAACTGTCTTAGGGAATATGATACTTATTCTCTTTAGCTTATAATAGTTTTATTTTACAGTCCTAGTAAACATGGTTTTCCACATGTTACGGGATGCCAGTGTGTGTTCATTGTTTATCTAGTAAAGACTGCAGCAGTGCGCTGACAAAGTTTCCAAGTCCCGCCGCGCAAGCCAGCTTCTATTTATATGCATTTCAACCGCCGTCAATTCACGAAAACGAATACATAACAATCAAATTAAACAATAGTGATGTATAAACGCAAGGAGATAAATTACTTAACTTAAGAGTTACTTGGTAGGGCGGAAGAGTAAAACAGTTTCCGAATCACTAGTGCTTTAAAAATAGAAAAGTCACCTCTCTTTACTTCCTGGACATTATTCACATGATCAATAATACACCTGTTTTTCTCTTTCAATAAACTGCTATCAGCAATGATATTATATTGAATCAATAGGAAACCGCGTGTAGTTTTCAATATCCCACAGATTATAGAAAGAATGTGTGCGCGCACTCCGTGTGGGTCGCGACAGTCATGCCAGTTGTTAGTGAGTGAGTCGCTACGCAGCGCCACCAGTGCGGGTTCCAGACCCGTGTATGCACGGTGCCTTTGAGGTCACACATTGGATGATTATGGCTTTGACCCTTGTCATCATCTGGCATTTAAAAAAATGAAACTTTAACTGTATTAAATTAACGAGCACTTACATCATCAACTTCAAAAATATTGACCCCCAAAATAACGAGAGAAATAAAAAAAATTGGAAATTGTATAAAAACTTATAACTAGCATAAAAAAACGCAATTAGCTTACAGATTTCAGAATTCTGCATGCGCTTCCTGGTGGCTGATCTTAACAGAATTTTATGAGTAATTTTCCTTCACACACTGACAACCCTTCCCCTCCCTCTAGACCATATTCGCTCAGTTTATCCGTTAGTTTAGCCGAATCCTGACCGGAAGAGTAACGTAACGTGAAAGATTAACGGATTTGAGCGTTTGCCGCCACAACTCTGTTTTTCGTCCAGTTTTCCGTCACTTGTGTCAGTTCTACGGAAATATGAGAAAAGGGTGTTATTTTTTTTTATTTGCCGCTTTATAATCCACGTGTTGTTAATTTGTTCTAACCTTTTTTTCAAAAGTACATCGTACGCAGCAGCCTTTCCGACCTTCTAGCCCTGCAGCTAGTAGTTTCCAGACGCCACGGCTCTCGCAGACACAAGGCGGCCGTCGCAGATTCCCGGCAACTGGCGCTGAGGGGCTGCGGCCAGGCACGCATCAATCCAAACTATTAAAAAGTATTCACAGGCTTTCATCGTTTCCATTTTTACTGTATAGTTTCCAGTTTTGCTATATGGTTTCAGTTTTTGTTGTATGGTTTTGTTTTATGTGTATGTATTTTTCTTTTCTTGATAATTTTATTTTTGTAGCGTCCGAGCTTATTTTAATTAATTTGATTATACCTACATACTGCTTATTATTTTTAATATAGAGCCTTTATTCCTCAAGTTAATCATATTAAAAAGAGTGAAATTTTACGCAAACATTAAAATATCTGCTTCCATGCAGCTTTAAAACACGAGTACGCAAACACGGACTTGTGAGGACTCTGAAAAATTTCTGGTCCGCTAAGATGGAGTAATAAAATTATCATTATTAAAACCATCGCATCCACAACGATAGTATTGATGACATATTTTAGTTAAAAGCTACACATGATTATGTCTTTAAGCAAAAATGGTGGTCACAGCAATTAAATGACTGGATTTTGTGGATTTTGTTATTTATTTTAACAAAATTTGTGAATTTTTTGGTCTATTAGGGTCGTCACAACACTGGTAGGAAATATAAACTCGACCTTACATACACTAACATACTTTAGAAACCTACACCCGATGACGACATACATAAGATGAAATCAAGATGACGGTCTCCACTAAACAAGATGGCTGCTTCCAGCAAACTATAATGGTATAATTTTTTATTTTGATAATAAATTTATTTTTAAGATGAAGTAACGAAAATTAAAATGGGTAGGAGTGGGGAGCTTGATGATAATGGCATCGTAACGAAAAGTGTGACGCACAGGAGTGAGAAGCTTGATGACCAAGTCATCAAGTTTTTAAATTAAAATTTTATTAATATTTTTTATATTTTTTTCAGATTTTCTAAATTAATATTTGAGGATTTTCAAGATGGTGACAAGACGTCATAATTCGGTGGAATGTTATAGAAAACAAAATGGCAGAATCCAAGATGGCCGCAGGGGTCAAAGGTCAAATTCGAATCCAAGATGGCCGCCGTAAGTGACGTATTCCAAGATTGCCGTCGCGCATCCCCGGATCCCCCGCCATGAGCCGGTGTCCCAGAATGAACTATATACACCTACTCGTAAGTTCTTTTTAATGAATACTTTAATATAAATAATAATGAAATTTTTTTATTGTATTTAAAAATTCAAGCTGACGGAATGGTTAAAGGTCAAAATGATCCTGTAGACAACATGGGTGAACGTCACAGTGATCTGTAGACGACATGGGTGAAGGTCACAGTGATCCTGTAGACTGCATGGGTGAAAGTCACAGTGATCCTGTAGATGGCATGTGAGAAGGTCACGGTGATCTGAAGACAGCATGGGTGAAGGTCACAGTGATCCTGTAGACGGCATGTGAGAAGGTCACGGTGATCTGTAGACAGCATGGGTGAAGGTCACAGTGATCCTGTAGACTGCATGAGTGAAGGTCACAGTTATCCCGTAGACAGCATGGGTGAAGGTCACGGTGATCCCATTGCCGGCATGGATGAAGGTCACTGTGATTCTGTAGACGGCATGTGTAAAGGTCACAGTGATCGGTAGATGGCATGGGTGAAGGTCTCAGTGATCTGTAGACGGCACGGGTGAAGGTCACGGTTATCCCATTGACGGCATGTGTGAAGGTCACAGTGATCTGTAGATGGCATGTGTGAAGGTCACAGTAATCTGTAGATGACATGGGTGAAGGTCACAGTGATCCTGTAGACGACACGGGTGAAGGTCACGGTTATCCCATTGACGGCATGTGTGAAGGTCACAGTTATCCCGTAGACAGCATGGGTGAAGGTCACGGTGATCCCATTGCCGGCATGGGTGAAGGTCACTGTGATCTGTAGATGGCATGGGTGAAGGTCACTGTGATCCTGTAGACGGCATGGGTGAAGGTCACTGTGATCCTGTAGACAGCATGTGTGAAGGTCACAGTGATCTGTAGACGGCATGAGTGAAGGTCACAGTGATCTGTAGACGGCATGTGTGAAGGTCACTGTGATCCCGTAGACGGCATGGGTGAAGGTCACAGTGAGATGTAGACGACACGGGTGAAGGTCACTATGATCCTGTAGACGGCATGTGTGAAGGTCACTGTGATCCTGTAGACGGCATGTGTGAAGGTCACAGTGATCTGTAGACGGCATGGGTGAAGGTCACTGTGATCCTGTAGACAGCATGGGTGAAGGTCACTGTGATCCTGTAGATGGCATGTGTGAAGGTCACAGTGATCTGTAGACGGCATGGGTGAAGGTCACTGTGATCCTGTAAACGGCATGTGTGAAGGTCACAGTGATCTGTAGACGGCATGTGTGAAGGTCACAGTGATCTGTAGATGGCATGGGTGAAGGTCACTGTGATCCTGTAGACGGCATGTGTGAAGGTAACAGTGATCTGTAGACGGCATGGGTGAAGGTCACTGTGATCCTTTAGACGGCATGTGTGAAGGTCACAGTGATCTGTAGACGGCATGAGTGAAGGTCACAGTGATCTGTAGACGGCATGTGTGAAGGTCACTGTGATCCCGTAGACGGCATGGGTGAAGGTCACAGTGAGATGTAGACGACACGGGTGTAGGTCACAGTGATCTTTAGACGACATGGGTAGTCACAGTATTCTGTAGATGACATGGGAGAAGGTCACAGTGATCCAATAGGGGGGACGTGATTTTGAGGACGCTGTGACGTCGCGCCATCGCCAGAGTGACACATCGTGGCCGCGGGAGAGACAGATACTGTCGGAACAGTAAACGAAATAATTATATTGCGCCAAAGAATAGAAACGTGCTGGAAAGGGAAAAGAGGATTCGATTTAAGCTTGGTAAGTGGAAGCATCGATCTTTGCCATTGATTGTGGCCATAACTGGGGGAGCCTCGCCTGTCGCCAGCGCGCCAGTGTGGACTGCGGTCCAGTCTGCACAGTTCACTACCTCGCACCAACAAGCATTGTGCCATGATCAAAGTGAAGCTACGAGGACAATAACTACAAACACTCAACGAGTGATTACTATTGCTATGAGAAATAGTCGGAAAAGAAAAGGTTTGTAAAAAACAAAAGAAAGTATTTTTAAATAACGCGAACAATTTAGCCTCCTCTAAAGCATTAACTAACATAATATCGACCTCAACCCAGCATGCTTGTCGGCGCTGAAAGGCGGGACTAGGCCGCGCCGCCGAGGCCCGCAAAGACCAGACAGGAGACTAGGCCGCGTCACCGGGGCACACAAGGATCAGAGTGGGGACTAGGCGGCTTCGCAGAGACCCGCAAGGACCAGAGGGGGGACTAGGCCGCACCGCCGAGACCCGCAAGGACCAGAGGGGGGACTAGGCGGCGCCACCGGGGCACACAAGGATCAGAGTGGGGACTAGGCTGCGCCACCGGGGCACACAAGGATCAGAGTGGGGACTAGGCGGCTTCGCCGAGACCCGCAAGGATCAGAGGGGGGAATAGGCGGCGCCACCGGGGCCCACAAGGATCAGAGTGGGGACTAGGCTGCGCCACCGGGGCACACAAGGATCAGAGTGGGGACTAGGCGGCTTCGCCGAGACCCGCAAGGACCAGAGGGGGGACTAGCCCGCGCCGCCGGGGCCCACAAGGACCAGAGAGGGGACTAGGCCACGCCACCGGGGCCCACAAGGATCAGAGGGGGGACTGGCCACGCCGCCGGGGCCCACAAGGACCAGAGGGGGGACTGGCCACGCCGCCGGGGCCCACAAGGATCAGAGTGGGGACTAGGCTGCGCCACCGGGGCACACAAGGATCAGAGTGGGGACTAGGCGGCTTCGCCGAGACCCGCAAGGACCAGAGGGGGGACTAGCCCGCGCCGCCGGGGCCCACAAGGACCAGAGAGGGGACTAGGCCACGCCACCGGGGCCCACAAGGATCAGAGGGGGGACTAGGCCGCGCCACCGGGGCACACAAGGATCAGAGTGGGGACTAGGCGGCTTCGCCGAGACCCGCAAGGACCAGAGGGGGGACTAGCCCGCGCCGCCGGGGCCCACAAGGACCAGAGAGGGGACTAGGCCACGCCACCGGGGCCCACAAGGATCAGAGGGGGGACTAGGCCGCGCCACCGGGGCACACAAGGATCAGAGTGGGGACTAGGCGGCTTCGCCGAGACCCGCAAGGACCAGAGGGGGGACTAGCCCGCGCCGCCGGGGCCCACAAGGACCAGAGAGGGGACTAGGCCACGCCACCGGGGCCCACAAGGATCAGAGGGGGGACTGGCCACGCCGCCGGGGCCCACAAGGACCAGAGGGGGGACTGGCCACGCCGCCGGGGCCCACAAGGATCAGAGGGGGGACTAGGCCGCTTCGCCGAGACCCGCAAGGACCAGAGGGGGGACTAGCCCGGGCCGCCGGGGCCCACAAGGACCAGAGGGGGGACTAGGCCGCTTCGCCGAGACCCGCAAGGACCAGAGGGGGGACTAGGCCGCGCCGCAGAGGCCCACAAGGACCAGAGGGGGGACTAGCCCGCGCCACCGGGGCCCACAAGGACCAGAGGGGGACTAGGCCGCTTCGCCGAGACCCGCAAGGACCAGAGGGGGGACTAGCCCGCGCCGCCGGGGCCCACAACGACCAGAGAGGGGACTAGGCCGCGCCACCGGGGCCAACAAGGATCAGAGGGGGGACTAGGCCGCTTCGCCGAGACCCGCAAGGACCAGAGAGGGGACTAGGCCGCGCCACCGGGGCCAACAAGGATCAGAGGGGGGACTAGGCCGCTTCGCCGAGACCCGCAAGGACCAAAGAGGGGACTAGGCCGCGCCGCAGAGGCCCACAAGGACCAGAGGGGGGACTAGGCCGCTTCGCCGGGGCCCGCAAGGACCAGAGAGGGGACTAGGCCGAGCCGCAGGGCCCACAAGGACCAGAGGGGGGACTAGGCCGCACCACCGGGGCCCGCAAGGACCAGAGAGGGGACTAGGCCGCGCCGCAGAGGCCCACAAGGACCAGAGGGGGGACTAGGCAGCTTCGCCGAGACCCGCAAGGACCAAAGGGGGGACTACCCCGCGCCGCCGGGGCCCACAAGAACCAGAGGTGGGACTAGGCCGCGCCACCGGGGCCTGCAAGGACAAGGGGGAACTAGGCCGCGTCACCTCGTGACCACAAGGACCAGAGGGGGGACAAGGCCGCGTCACAAGGACCCGCAAGGACCAGAGGGGGGACTAGGCCGCGTCACCGTGGCCCACAATGACCAGAGGGGTGACTAGGCCGCGTCACCGGGGCCCACAAGGTACAGAGGGGGGACTAGGCCGCGTCACCGGGGCCCACAAGGATCAGAGGGGGGACTAGGCCGCGACACCGAGACCCGCAAGGACCAGAGTGGGAATGGCCGCGTCACCGGGGCCCACAAGGACCAGTGGGGGGACTAGGCCGCGTCACCGAATCCCGCAAGGACCAGAGGGGGGACTAGGCCGCGTCACCGAGGCCCACAAGGACCAGAGGGGGGACTAGGCCGCGCCACCGCGGCCCACAAGGACCAGAGGGGGGACTAGCCCGCGTCGCCGGGGCCCACAAGGACCAAAGGGGGGACTAGGCCGCGCCACCGGGGCCCACAAGGACCAGAGGTGGGACTAGGCCGCGCCACCGGGGCCCACAAGGACCAGAGGGGGGACTAGGCCGCGTCACCGGGGCCCACAAGGACCAGAGGGGGGACTAGGCCGCTTCGCCGAGACCCGCAAGGACCAGAGGGAGGACTAGGCCACGCCACCGGGGCCCGAAAGGTCCAGAGGGGGGACTAGGCCGCGTCACTGGGGCCCACAAGGACTTGAGGGGGGACTAGGCCGCGCAACCGGGGCCCACTCTAGGACCAGAGGGGGGACTAGATAGCTTCGCCGAGAACCGCAAGGACCAGAGGGGGGACTAGTCCGCGCCACTGGGGCCCACAAGGACCAGAGGGGGGGCTAGGCCTCGTCACCGAGGCCCACAAGGACCAGAGAGGGGACTAGGCCGCGCCGCCGAGACCTACAAGGACCAGAGGGGGACTAGGCCGCTTCGTCGAGACCCTCAAGGACCAGAGGGAGGTCTAGGCCGCTTCGTCGAGACACTCAAGGACCAGAGGGGGGACTAGGCCGCGTCACCAGGACCCACAAGGATCAGAGGGGGGACTAGACCGCGTCACCGGAGCCCGCAAGGACCAGAGGGGGGACTAGGCTGCGTCACCGATTCCCACACAAGGACCAGAGGGGGGACTAGGCCGCGCCGCCGAGACCTACAAGGACCAGAGGGGGGACTAGTCCGCGCATCCGAGGCCCGCAAGGATCAGAGGGGGGACTAGGCCGCGCTGCCGAGGCCCGAAAGGATCAGAGGGCGGACTAGGCCGCTTCGTCGAGACCCACAAGGATCAGAGGGGGGACTAGGCCGCTTCGCCGAGACCCGCAAGGAACAGAGGGGGGACTAGGCCACTTCGCCGAGACCCCCAAGGACCAGAGTGGGGACTAGCCCGCGCCGCCGCGGCCCACAAGGACCAGAGGGGGGACTAGGCCGCTTTGCCGGGGCCCACAAAGACCAGAGGGGGGGACTAGGCCGCGCCGCCGGGGCCCACTATTACCAGAGGGGGGACTAGGCTGCGCCGCCGAGACCCGCAAGGACCAGAGGGGGGAATAGGCCGCTTCGCCGAGACCCGCAAGGACCAGAGGGGGGGACTAGGCCGCTTCGCCGAGACCCGCAAGGACCAGAGGGGAGACTAGGTCGCTTCGCCGAGACCCACAAGGACCAGAGGGGGGACTGGCCACGCCGCCGGGGCCCACAAGGACCAGAGGGGGGACTGGCCACGCCGCCGGGGCCCACAAGGATCAGAGGGGTGACTAGGCCGCTTCGCCGAGACCCGCTAGGACCAGAGAAGGGACTAGGCCGTTTCGCCGAGACCCGCAAGGTCAAAGGGGGGACTAGGCCGCTTCGCCGAGACCCGCAAGGATCAGAGGGGGGACTAGGACACGCCACCGGGACCCGCAAGGACCAGAGAGGGACTAGGCCGCGCCACCGGGGCCCACAAGGACCAGAGGGGGGACTAGGCCGCGCCGCCGAGACCTACAAGGACCAGAGGGGAGACTAGGCCGCGCATCATAGGCCCGCAAGTATCAGAGAGGGGACTAGGCCGCGCCGCCGAGGCCCGAAAGGATCAGAGGGGGACTAGGCCGCTTCGCCGAGACCCGCAAGGACCAGAGTGGGGACTAGGCCGCGACGCCAAAGTCCGCTAGGATCAGAGTGGGGACTAGGCCGCGCCGCCGAGGCCCGCTAGGATCAGAGTGGGGACTAGGCCGCTTCGCCGAGACCCGCAAGGACCAGAGGGGGGACTAGGCCGCGCCGCCGAGGCCCGCTAGGATCAGAGGGGGCACTAGGCCGCTTTGCCGAGACCTGCAAGGACCAGAGAGAGGACTAGGCCGCGCCGCAGAGGCCCGAAAGGATCAGAGGGGGGAATAGGCCGCTTCACCGAGACCCGCAAGGACCAGAGGGGGGACTAGGCCGCGCCGCCGAGGCCAGCTAGGATCAGAGAAGGGACTAGGCCGCTTCGCAAAGACCCGCAAGGATCAGAGGGGGGACTAGGCCGCTTCGCCGAGACCCGCAAGGACCAGAGGGGGGTCTAGGACGCGCCGCAGAGGCCCACAAGGACCAGAGGGGGGACTAGGCCGCGACACCGGGGCCCACAAGGACCAGAGGGGGGACTAGGCCGCATCGCAGAGAACCGCAAGGACCAGAGGGGTGACTAGTCCGCGTCACCGGGGCCCGCAAGGACCAGAGGGGGGACTAGGCTGCGTCACCGATTCCAACAAGGACCAGAGGGGGGACTAGGCCGCGCCGCCGAGACCTACAAGGACCAGAGGGGGGACTAGTCCGCGCATCCGAGGCCCGCAAGGATCAGAGGGGGGACTAGGCCGCGCTGCCGAGGCCCGAAAGGATCAGAGGGCGGACTAGGCCGCTTCGCCGAGACCCGCAAGGACCAGAGTGGGGACTAGGCCGCGCCGCCGAGGCCCGCTAGGATCAGAGTGGGGACTAGGCCGCTTCGCCGAGACCCGCAAGAACCAGAGGGGGGACTAGGCCGCTTCGCCGAGACCTGCAAGGACCAGAGGGGGGACTAGGCCGCTTCGCCGAGACCCGCAAGGACCAGAGGGGGGACTAGGCCGCGCCGCCGAGGCCAGCTAGGATCAGAGAAGGGACTAGG
This sequence comes from Bacillus rossius redtenbacheri, assembly GCF_032445375.1. Lineage (NCBI taxonomy): Eukaryota > Metazoa > Arthropoda > Insecta > Phasmatodea > Bacillidae > Bacillus > Bacillus rossius. The sequence continues at coordinate 69,706,031 of NC_086334.1, forward strand.
CCGCTTCGCAAAGACCCGCAAGGACCAGAGAGGGGACTAGGCCGCGCCGCCGCGGCCCGCAAGGATCAGAGGGGGGACTTGGCCGCTATGCCGAGACCCGCAAGGACCAGAGGGGTGACTAAGCCGCGCCGCCGAGACCCCCAAGGACCAGAGGGGGGACTAGGCTATGCCGCCGGGGCCCGCAAGGATCAGAGGCTGGACTAGGCCGCGTCACCGAGACCCGCAAGGACCGGAGGGGGGACTAGGCCGCGCCACGGGGGCCAACAAGGATCAGAAGCTGGACTAGGCCGCGGCACCGAGACCCGCAAGACCAGAGGGGGGACTAGGCCGCGTCACCGGGGCACACAAGGATCAGAGTGGGGACTAGGCCGCTTCGCCGAGACCCGCAAGGACCAAAGGTGGGACTAGCCCGCGCCGCCGGGGCCCACAAGAATTTGAGGGGGGACTAGGCCACACCACCGGGGCCCACAAGGACTAGAGGGGGGACTAGGCCGCTTCGCCGAGACCCGCAAGGACCAGAGTGGGACTAGGCCGCGCCACCGGGGACCGCAAGGACCAGAGGGGGGACTAGGCCGCGCCACCGGGGCCCACAATGACCAGAGGGGGGACTAGGCCGCGCCACCGGGGCCCACAAGGACCAGAGGGGGGACTAGGCCGCGCCGCCGAGACCCGCAAGGACCAAAGGGGGGACTAGGCCGCGCCACCGGGGCCCACAAGGACCAGAGGGGGTACTAGCCCGCGCCGCCTGGGCCCACAAAGTCAGAGGGGGGACTAGGCTGCGCCGCGGAGGCACGCTAGGATCAGAGGGGGGACTAGGCCGCTCGCCGAGACCCGTAAGGACCAGAGGGGGGACTAGGTCGCGCCGCCGGGGCCCGCAAGGACCAGAGGTGGGACTAGGCCGCGTCACCGAGGCCCGCAAGGACCAGAGGTGGGACTAGGCCGCGCTGCCGAGAGCCGCAAGGACCAGAGGGGGGACTATGCCGCACCGCCGAGGCCCGCAAGTTCCAGAGGGGGGACTTGGCCGCTTCGCCGAGACCCGCAAGGACCAGAGGGGGTACTAGGCCGCGCCGCAGGGGCCCACAAGAACCAGAGGGGGGACTAGGCCGCGCCGCCGAGGCCCGCAAGGACCAGAGGGGGGACTATGCCGCGCCGCCGAGGCCCGCAAGGACCAGAGCGGGGACTAGGCCGCGCAGCCGAGGCCCGCAAGGACCAGAGAGTGAGACTAGGCCGGGCCGCCAGGGCCCGCAATGACCAGAGGGGGGACTATGCCGCGCCGCCAAGGCCCGCAAGGACCAGTGCGGGGACTAGGCCGCGCAGCCGAGGCCCGCAAAGACCAGAGAGTGAGACTAGGCCGCACCGCCGGGGCCCGCAAGGACCAGAGAGGGAGACTCTGCCGCGCCGCCGGGGCATGCAAGGACCAGAGAGGGGACTAGGCTGTGAACCCGTGTGGGTGTACTAGGAGCACTACTTTGCTTCTCTTATCAACCAAGCACACGTTGGATGTGCATACTTGGCTGTTCAGTCGTGGTTGGTCGCTTTCGCCTGGATGAGTGGTGGTACCACCAACTCATTGGCGTTTACCAAGCATAACTTATACATCTGGTTTCACGTCCGTGCCAGCAGCCCCAGTTAAGGCTTTGTCAGTTTTTAATACAGTTCACATTCCTTCATTGCGTCCATGCATGAAAAAAACGTCCTTGTGTTGTTAAAACTTTTCTCGACAGTCCTTTTGTATTCTCTCTCATGGCTCTATGACAGGACGGTTGCCAGTACCTGTACATCAACATAAGAGGGCACTGACTTCTCTGCCATCTGATGTTTTTGTTCTTTTGCCATCTCGTCATATCCTTTAAAACCATTTCTTAGCCTTCTTCTGTTCTTCCGCAGCCCACTACTACTGCCTGCTTTCTTGTTCCTTCCTTCCGCTCTTTTTTCTGTTTATTTGTTTTCTGGCTTTTCGTCTAGTTGTTGGACAGTACAACATATTAAAAGAGCTCTTTGGTCGTCCAGATTTAAATTCTCCAAGTTGTCACTCTTCTTTCTTGCTCCCTTAACTTCTGGTTGTTCTTGCTGGGATACTGGAATCTCAGTGGTTATAGCCTCTTGACTAGTTTGTACCCACTGAAAGGTTTCGTGTAGTCAAACACGAACCGGCCGTATGTGATTTCCGCTTGTTTCTTGATTTTTTCGAAATCAACATGTATCCCCAGTCTCTCGAAGTTGGTACACAGTAGAAGCTTGAGTTCTTCTACTTCTGTTGGCAGATTGTTTCTTGCCAAGAGGTGCCGATCTAAGATGTCCATTGTCGGGAAATTTATCCGATCACCTCCTTCCATTCTGCGTATAATGACGGCTATTGCTGCATTTTGAATTTCCTTTTCGTCGAGTCTTGACAGGTGCAAGTCCAGCTCCAATTGATGATAAATTGGAGCTGGATCCTCATTGCACACTTGTTCTATTCTTGTCCTGTGCACTTCCGCCACTTCCTCCTTCCGCACAGTTGGTATCTCGTCTCCTGGGTATGGCTGTAATTCCCATTGCCTAGTAGCCATTGTTGCAATTTCCTTCTGCTGAGGGACAGACTCATCAAGTGCCTTCAATCGTTCTTTTAGTTCATGTTCGGTTCTTCTAGTGATGTCTCTTTTCAGTTTCCCTAGATCTCGATCGGGAGCACCTTCTCTCACAAAGCAAATTGGTCTCCAAGAAAATGGCAACTGCACACTTAGACAGGTCTTACTCGTCATGTTGATCGTTGATGTTGGCTTCATTTGCCAAAAAGGAATCGAATTCCTCGAGTCTGGCAGAAAGGTCTTGCACATATTGTCTCCAAATTGCATAGCTTTATAATCCTCTTAGCATATTTCTCACGTATTCCAGGTTGAATCCTTTTGCTCTTGCCATGATAGTATATTCCCTTCTAATGTCTTCCACCTTGGCACACTCCATCAGGAAATGCATTGCAGTGTCTGGTAGATCACATGTTGGGCAAAATGGATTCTCAGCAAGTGTGAACCCATAGAGCTTATCCTTAAAATGTCCTTGCCCTGTTAAAAATTGTGTCCTATAGTGGTCAGGAGTAAACCAGTGCATTTTGAGACGTTCCCTGATGTTCGGGAAAAGTACATATGTGTGCCTTCCTTTGGTTGACGAGTCCCATCTTGCCTCCCATTCGTCGAGCATAAGCTCTCTGGAGATCCATCTGTCATCCGATGAGATCACTTCTCTGGCTGCCAGCAGTGTAAGTTCTCCTCTTTGATTTACCAGCAAGTCAATTGGAATCGTTCCTGCTATCACTTTCAGTGCTTCTGTAGAGACCATATTAAAAGCTTGCGTGATTGTCAGCAATGATGCTCTCTGAACCCCCATCAGTGTTCTTCTACCGTGAACCAGTTGCGCTGCTTCGTACCATGCAGATGAGGCATAACAGAGAATGCTCAGGAACAATCCTTTGTACAACATGTATAGTGCTTCGTATTGCAAACCCCAGTTTGCAGGAGCATCTCCTTTTAGGTTTTGGAATGCCATTATGGCCTTCTGCCCCACAGTTCTTACATGGGTGTTGAACTTCCCTTTAGCATCAATGTCAACTCCGAGATATCTGAGTGATGTCACAGCTTTCACCGGTCTTCCTTGATATCGTACTATTGGTGGTCTGGTTGTACTTAGCTGTCCTTTGACCATGATGGTTTCCATCTTGTGTGGCACAATTTTTAACTTGCAGCTTGTTGTCCAGCTGTATACCTTGCTCAGAGCTTCCTCTGCCTTATCCTCAATGAACTTCCTGGAATTTCCTGGAATGAGTAGTAGACCATCGTCTGCATACCCATATATCTTGCAACCTTGAGGCAGTTCTGCTTTTAACAGTTTGTCAAAGAGGATGTTCCATAGAAGGGTCCTAAGACCGATATCTGGGGGCATCCCTTCGTAAGGCACTTTTCTTTTGGAACATAACCTACCTGACAGCTGCACTTCCTGTTCTTAAAGAATGCCCAGATTGCCTTGTAGAGGTTTGAGGGGCATTGAAACTCTTTCATACGCCACAAGATTTGAGGCCACCAAGCATTGTCAAAGGCCCCAGAAATATCGATTGTAATGGCAAGTACATATTGTTCGAGTGAACTGTTGACATTCCTCGACATATCCAGTATTGAAAGTTCAGTGCTTTTCCCATGCCTGAAACCATACTGCCTCTCACTTAATCCCTGTGTGGTTGCTAGGAAATCTGTGAGTCTGTGGGACAAAAGTCTCTCATATATTTTTCCAATGAGAGGCAGCATCGTCAAGGGGCGGTATGAGCCGAGTTCCCCTGGATCTTTTCCATTCCCTTTATAGAGGATCTTTAATATTCCCTTCTCCCAAATACTTGGGAATTTCTCTTGGGTCAGTGCCGAGTTGAACAATTCTAGCATTTCAGTCTTGAGTCTGTGGTAGACTCTCCATATTATTTCTGTGGTTATTTGGTCATGACCTGGGGCTTTCTTTGGTTTCAGGTTCTTAATTATCCAGTCCAGTTCTTCCATCTTAAAGTTTGGTGTCTCCTCTGTGTCAGGTGGGATGTCTTGCACTTCTCTCTTTCGTGCTTGATACAAGGAGTCCGAGTTTGGATCATCGTCTGGCAGGAGACCCCCCAACACAGCCTCAAGATTCTCTGCAACTGTAGTGCATTGAACGCCATTTATCACCAGTCCTGGTAGTTCTATGGGATTTTTGATCTTATCCATACAGATCTTGTATACTATTCCCAAAGGGTCTTTGTTTCCTTGTTCAGTTACGAGCTTCTGCCAGGATTACTTCTTGGCTAATTTGACTGCCTTAGTGTACTTCTTTTAATCTATTCTGTAAAGCTGAGCCAATATTTCTCTCCGATGTGGACAGTTTGTGGTCTTTATTTTTCGTCTCAGGGATCTTATCCCGTGCCTTTGTTGATCAAGGGTGTCACTCCACCAATTAATTTGTCTTTCCTTTCTGAAATTTTTTGCCATATGGATGTAAAAGGTATCTATTATGCATTTTGTGAGCAGTTCAGCATCCAGTTCCGGATCTCCAGTTTTCTTTTCGTTATACTCGTCAGCTTTGGCTTTGAGTGTCTTGTCAAATTGAGGCCAGTTGACATTAGCACATCCGTACCTGGTTTGCTGCAGTTTAGAGTTATTCTTAACCCTTTCTCCATGTATTTCCAGTAGAATTAATCTGTGATCACTTGTTATGTCATCAGTGACCGTCCATCCCTTGATCAACTCCTTCATCCTTATATCGGCCAGCGTTAACATCCAAGAAGGATTCACTATCCCTGGCAGGCGACACATAGGTTGGAAGTGTGCCTGGTACATTCACGACCCAAAGGTCTTTAGCCAGCAAAAAGTTCGTAACAAGAGAACACTTGTCATCCACGGTAGGTGAACCCCACATCGGGGACTTAGCATTGACGTCCCCTCCGATGAGGACCCTTTTAGATCTTATATGTGACATTATGGTATTCCAATGATTTATGTGTATATCTGTACTGTCAGCGAACTGAAAATACGAGGACACCCCATACAGATCCCAGCATCCCATTTCTAATTTGACACAAACATGTTCACGGAGAACAAGACTGTGATATTTAGGTTCCTGACCCAGACGACCGCTTGAGGTCTTTCTCCCACATAGACTGATCTGGAGCGCAGCCCAATAACTTTCCTCTAACCACGTATGGCTCTTAAATCAAGACCATGTCTAAGTTATGTTCCGTGCTAGCAGAACTATTTCAGCTGTTGCAACAGCTGACCTTTGAAGATTTATTTGTCCAACTCTCAGCAGCTGTTCCCAATTAGTCATACTCAGTTCGATCTAACTCCCTTGACAGAGCCTTCTGGTACTCCGGACAATCCACAGAATCAACCCGATGATTATGCTCTTTTTTGGCCTTTTTGCAGTTTGCACATTTGTCCACTTGGTCCTTTGTCTTACATTCCGTAAACTTGTGGCCTACGTCTCCACAAGAGGAACACATCAATTGGCCTTGGGACTTGTTGGCAGTGTGCCCATATCTTTGGCATTTAAAACATCTTGTAGCCACTATGTAATCTTTAATCCTGCAAGAGGAAAAGCCAATAAAAACGTGCCCTTTGTCCATCAGACGGTTGCGCGCCTTTGAATTACATTCAAGGACCAAGTGGACCTTCTCCTTATTGTCTTTCGGCCCTTTTCGCAATCTGACAGTGACGTTCAGCTGCCCGGACCACCTCAGTCGACAGAGGCGTGACGTGGCGCGGAACTCCTCTAAGCGTTGTGGTTCCAGCCGAAGAGTGATCACACACTAGGAGAAGTAGTCGCCTTTGCCCGGCTGAATGAACATAGGGTGAAGTGTATCTATATTTTTGAAGTGAAACTTGTTTGCTGAGGGGCTACAGTTTTCGAGCGTTACTAAAATACTGATCGCAGGAGGGGAATAGGTACCAATGCAGCAGAAGTGCCAGTGGCGACGCCACTCCAGCGCATGCGCTAGCTGTCGCTTGAGAAGACGGGAAAGAGGGGGGATATGTCCATAGTGGTATATGCTATATGCTTGTTTAAAGGCCGGAAAGGGTGACGGAAGGGAAACGTAGAAATGACACAGCAGTGATGCTAAGGAATTCTTGTAACGCTGCTTGTGTTTGTCTACTCTTCAGTTTTTGTAACGGAAAACGATTGATGCTGCCATATTATTTTTTTATTTAAAGTATTTATAATTTATTTATTGGTGTGGAAATAAGTTAATAATTTGTGCAATTAAGTTTATAAGCATAATTCATTTTTATGTGAATAGTATGATTGCAAATGTAAAAAAGACGTATAGACTTACGGGGGTAGCTTCATAAGTGTAATTATTTTTTTGGGTATATGAACACTTTGATAGAATTGTGAAGTATAATTCATGTTCGATTGGAGTGTTTTTTTTGTTCTTTCATTTTATTCCGCTGGAGATAAAATGGCAGAAGTCAATAATATGTATTATCAAAGGATACGTGGGAATGAACCACCAAAAGAAGCGCCAAAAGTGTCAGTGCACAAGTTTTTTTTAGTTTTTTTTTTTTAGAAATAACAGAGATTTCACTCACAGGTTAAACACAATTCCTTTTTTTCTCTGAAATCGGCCACTAATGATTATCACACTACCAACCACACAGCATAAAACCAAATAAATTTATTTTTCCCGAATTAATTCAGGATTTATACGTTTTACTAAAATATTCTTTAATTTGTATTTTGTCTTGATATTCTTGACATAAAAATTAAGGATTTTTATAAGATTTTATTAGAGACGGAAGGTGGTGTTATTTGGTGGTCTAGAAAAATGTTAGGTTAACCAAGTTGTTTTACAGTACATAACCATAGTTGGCTAAAATCGCGATATTAATTTACATAATTGTCCACCTAATGCAATACACACAAATTTGCTTAATTTTAAGTGGTAGCTACACACACCGCAAAAACGCAAAGAGAAATGTACCATTAATGCCTTCAAGAATCAACTAATTCATTCAAATACACATGGGCACACAAACATTAACACTACTAGCTATTATTCCTATTGTTAATTTAAATATACGTATAAGACAGGCATAGGAAAAACACAACGATCTTTTAATGAGCGCGATTTAAAATACAAGGACTCCAATCTGACAAATGTAACATTTGTAGATTCGCACATTTATTAAAAAAAATGGGTGCGTGTACTTATTTATGTACGCGCGTGAGAAGTTATACTTCTTTGGCATCATTAAAAATATTTTTTTAATTGCATGCAAATAATTAATTACAATACAATAATAAAAGGGCTGGAAAAAGATAATCAACACAGTCAATAAGTTCAGTTTAAATTTGAAAAATTAAATAAATAAAATTTAGAGAATAATAAATGTATATATGACATAATTTGTACTAAATATTATATATTCTTAATTTTTATTATTTATTATTGATTATTTAATATTTTAAGAGAAAATAAATAAATTTAATAAAAAAAATCAACAATGTAATTTAAGTTTATTCATTTTTTAAATATTTATTATTATTTTTATTTAATATTCACTTTTCATTTTATCAAAAAGTTTTCATTAAATATGTTCATTTATTTTTATAAATATTTATTATTTATTAAATTTAATAATAAATATTAAAAATTAATATTTTAATTTGATATTTGATTTTAATTTTTATCACAAATATTTTATTAAATGTTTTATTAAATTTATTTCTTTATTTTGTAAATATTAAATTACCAATAATAAATATTTAACATTAGTTATTTAATAATATTTAGTATTAATTATATTAAATATTTTTTTAAAATTTATATCAATAATAATACATACGGATAGCTAACCCCAATAATTATATTAGAGCACTTGAAAAAGTATAAAGGCACAATTTTTTTACTAATATTTACGAATATTAAATAATATCAATCAAAATATTCAATTTAAATCACTATTGAATATAATTTATTAGCACATATATAATTCGCAATTGTATGAAAATAAAACACGTGTGGTGAATGTAGAAACTAGAAACATGTGGATAAATATTATAAATATGAAAACAGTGATCAGAGGCGACGAGCGTGCCAACATGCGCGACTAATAGAGGTTCTATTTCTATTTTGTTGGTAGCTTTTTTCGAGACTTAAGCGGTTTAGCGCGCAGCTTCAACCTGTTAATTTTTGTGTTACAGTGATACACGCGCATATTAAAATTTCACTCTCGTAATTTTTTTCATAACGCGCCTAAAGAAGTATAACTTCACAAAAAGTAAAAAAAAAGTACCTACCGCCGTGTTTTGAACCACGGCCCTTCAGCATATTGACCAATTCAATTCAATTCAATATGTTTTTATTGACACTCTTTTTACACTTTCCATATCTTGTTATTGCAACACGGCATTCCAGCTCTCAGTGCTCTTTTACCTAATTTAGTTTATATATATATATATATATATATATATATACATTTCTGATATGGTTATAGTAAAACAATATTTAAATTCAAGGAAATTTTAAAAAACCTTTAGCAATGTTTTTTGGAGCCTCTTTTGGCTCAATGTTTTTGTTGTGAGTCTATACCTAGAACATATTTACACTATATATTATACACACATTCATAGTAACTAATTGTATGGCACTAAAATGTAACTACAGTATTTACATACATGGCACTGCGGTGGGCGTCCATGGTGAGCACTGGTCTGGTTTCACACGCGCAGCCCAGTCAGGGTGGTAGTCGGTGATGAGTTTGTGTGGGTGTCGTGTTGTCCGATGTTCTGGATGAGTGTGGACGGGTGTTGTGCTGCTTTGTTGAAACATTTGTCTGTCCCATTGACTGCTCTGACAGAAGGTTACGAGGAAAATGTGAATTATATTTGTTCTAATACCAAAATAATGTGTTTTTTTAAACGTTGGAATTTACTCTTTACTATGACTATTTTAGTTGTTCCAAAATAAATTCCATGGTAATTTCACTATCATAAAGTTTTATTTGGCACACCAATACGTTTGGTATGTCCCCTAATGTAGGTTTATGTTCATACACGTGGGACCGCCATCTTCCTGTGAAAATGTCGTCACATGGTGCGCGCGCAGCTTCAACCTGTTAAGAGTGAGCGACAGGCCGGAGACGGAAGGAGGAAATGACAAAATCGTGGAGGAGCCACGGAGGTCAAGGAAAAGCCTAGCAAACAGTTAAAGCATATCCTCATAGAGGGCACTGTCGTAGCTGGGTAGCTGCTGTCAATCAAGCAGGATTAGCTGCCTCTACTGTGTCTAGCCTTTGAATATATATACTGTATAGCAGTCGCCAGCCCAGGTTAAAATTTCTAATACGGTTTTGAGGTAGTTGGTTAATTCACCGCCGCAATCGCCACCATCTCTAGGGCATCGACACGTGGTGGTCCCTAGCGGACAAGTGTCGAACTCTTCAAACACCCCTTCCCCCTCCCGTTGAACGACCTTGAGCTGCAGTGAATGATAGGTGCGGGGAGCGGGGAATGACAGCGGGAGACAGTGCTGCGCTCTAACGTGTAAATAACAACTAAGACGATACAGGGCGTTACGGCAGCGCACTGCAGCGGTGAAGTTCCCAAGCTGCTCATCATACGCATCTGAAAAACGTAGAGTAAATCCTATCCACTCGCGACTTCTATACAGTATACTAGCTGACCCGGCAAACGCGTTGTTTTGCCATATAAATTATTTCTAGGGAATTTCTAGCTGCAGTACCCGGCGTTGCCCGGGCTGAACACAGTGTGAAGAGGACCTTTTTCGAAATCAGATGTAGTTAGTAATTGTCTTCATAATTTGAATGTCAAGTGTGCAAAACAATTTATATCACTTTCAGATTCCGACAGACGTTCTGCCAGTGTATAGTTATTTACCTGTATGTATCTAAAAATTGGTGGTCTGTATTTAATCTAGACTCTATAAAGCACTATATAAAAAAGCTTAAAATTAAGAGATTGCTAATATTGAAAAGATTCCATTATCTAGCTAATGCTCGGCATGCATTGCAATGCCTCATTCAGTTTTGTTTTGTAATATGTTTGAAGTAGTTCCACATACAAATCATCTATCCATCTCTCTAAATGTATATTTATCTCTATCTACATCTTTATATATCTATGTATCTATCGCTATTTATCTCTTTATATCTACATATTTACATATATACCTCACACTATCTCTATCTCTTCTATATATAAATCTCTTTATAGCTCTATACATCTATATATCTCTTTATCTAACCCATTTAATTCTCTATACCTCGCTCTATCTCAACTGATCTCTCTGTCTCTCTCTATCTCACTTTATATATATCACTCTATCTCTCTTTTATATTTAAATAAATTGTGTCATGCGTGCGCACTTATACAACAAAAACAGACGAAGTGCCGCTATATAATATGAAATAAACACATTTTTTGAAACAATTTGTGCTCCAACTATTGCAAAATAGTTATACCGTCTCAGAAACCTTCACGGGCATGAGCATAACAACTCACCAAAATTTCATTGCAATTGGATGAATGGTATAGGAACTCATACGGCTATAACAAACGAAAATTAAAGACATGACAAACGCATCAAACGATGGTGCATTTAAAATTCAAGGCAACTAACTCTATCTATTGACAAAGTTAAGAACAAAACTGTTATAAGCGCCTTCATTTTGCTAGCCACTGGGAGCTCCACTATGCAGGCTGGTCTCACCAAGGAGAAAAATATGAATTACTATGTGTATGATCGTATGGCAGACATAAAGAAATGACACTCACTCACTATTTGTATGTCTATGACCTATGATTTTTTCTGTTATAAAATGAAATTATCACTTTTTCGCTCCCTTAGGAATGGAATTTCATATTAATATGTGGTCTATGTGTTATTCCAGGTAATGAGCTCGCTGTAGGCGGGGAAGGTTGATCAAGTGTTAATTGATCAGCTATCAACCAGGGTTGAAAAATATAAAATTCTATTTAAAATTAGGGGTTGGTGATAGAAGGGTGAAAATTTAGGGTTGTATGTATTTTTTAATGCCACATTATAAAAAAAAATTTGTACAAAAATTAAAAAAAAAAATGTTTGGGGTGGACAACCCTTATCACTTAGGTGTATGAAAAATAGATAGTAGCCGATTCTCAGACCTTCTGCATATGCATATATGATTATAAATTAATCGCTTTACTAATAAGTTTAAATTGTTTGATTTATTATATAATTATTATAACGATTATACTGGAGGCGCGGCTATACTAATGGAAAAAGAATTATGCCACATCTCCCATTTACAGTAATGGTAAATAATAAAAAATTCCGTGAAAATTTATTACAATGCTGTATAATGTACCGATGGTTTCCCGACTCGTGCACGCAACATAAAACTGATGTACCCGTACTTCGCTACGGCAGTCTACAGGCAGATCACTCTTGCGCCGCTCATAATACATGCCCCTCGTTGTGGGTACGCCACTGCCGCGCGATGCCTGTTGCCATGGAGACGCAGAAGGCATGAACAATGCAAAATACTGTTCTCATGCAGACAAAGTACCCACTGTTGCCTGGTTTTAACCACCTATGCTATGGGATCTAATTTTCGGAAAATGTCATCCTGCGTAACATAAGGAACATTACTGTGAAGTTTCAAGTCTGTAAAATATATATACTTGAAAAAAAAGGGCAATTTTTGATATTTAAAGTACTTGCAAAATTTCAACGGTGATGAGGACTGCACTAACAATGAAATAGCCGTTGCCATAGAGACGAATGAAGCATCAACAAAGCAACAGCCGTTTCCATGGTGATTTCCTACCAAAAACTGGAAATAAAAAAAAAATTTAGGGGTGGACTACCCCTAACATTTAGGGGGATGAAAAATAGATGTTGGCCGATTCTCATAGATACCGGATAAGCACAAAAAATTTCATCAAAATCGGTCAAGCCGTTTCGGAGGAGTATGGCAACGAAAACTGTGACACGAGAATTTTATATATAAGATAAATAGAGACCCGTGAATTTCGCGGATTCAGTGACCTCTAGGATAGACTCCAATATCCTCTACACACTCGGGCAAATGCCAACTGTTCATTGGCTGCTGACTTGTGAGTAGTCTCGACTGGGTGGCCTGTGATTCGACATTTCTATGAGTGAGGGTCTCTAATTGGCCCTCAGTCCTCCAGATTGACAGAGAACTAATGACAGAAGCAGCACTAAGGTATAATTATTTGAATTTTAGCATAACACGAAATGAATCCGCGAAATTCACGGGTTTCTAATAATAAACCTAGGAGGCCTTAAAAAACCTAACCGTGACTTGATGTATTTGATTTTTCATTGCGAAGTATTTTAAATAAAGAAAAGAGAATTTTTTCTGCATGCATAATATTGCTAAATTTATAGAAATACAAATTGTATAAGTTTAAACATTTGTTCCAAAATGCTGCAATTTAAAACAAAAATATTGTTGAACACTTCTACAATGAGATATGGCAATTCTTCTTGTAAGGGTGCCAATGCATGTTTTTTAACTCCATTCTTGCTGACTTCTGCAATATGTGATGTCGATGAATCAAGAAAACCAATCCCTGACAAAGAGAACTCTTCTTTTTCAGCTTCGTCTTCAGCAAATGGTGCGATATGGTAAACACTGCATCAAAACACAATCATAATAACACGAAATGGTTAATCGGGACATGACAAAGCTTCGAGGCGCGGCTAATAGTATAATATCGACCAACTTAGCAGCTTAGTACGCTGTTGATCATATGTAACATTGATAATATTTACTCAGTCACTGAACTGTTCATTAGTGCTAAATTCGTTTAGTCACGAACTATTTATTGGTTGCCACAAAAAAAAAATCTGTTCCCACAAAATGTATTTTCCTCAATATAATAACTGTAATGCAAAGGGACCGATTTATAATTATGCTGCTTTTCAAAAATGTTCTGTGGTTATATCATTTCTTGAAAACTCATGCCAGTTTTGCGCATCTGGCGAGACAGCTACAGGAATACGGAATAGTATGATCGATGCTATAGGACTTATTATAACAAAGCGTGGGCGAACCGAGCATTCAGACTAAGATTTATAATGCTTTAAACAAATCGGTTGTTCCCGGGTGTAATTATGCCATCAAAAGCTGGCTTCATTTCGTGGAAGTAAAATCTACTTTACAAAAATTACGGACGCGAGCGTGATAGCAGCGTTTATTAAGCATCAGTACGATATTCACCCATATACACTGTATAAAACTTCGTTCCGATTGGAACAATATTTTTCAGAGTGAAAATTTGTACGAACACAAGTCGATTGTATACACATGGTTGTTATTATACGTTCTTTGAATGTTTAATGCAATGGGGAATTTTGATTTAGTGAAGTAATTTGTATATAAGTCATTAAAGTTTTGTACTGTTAGTCATGTAAAAAACTCCGAAAATAAAATAAATAAATAAAATATTAAAAACAGAAATATAATTTCCAAAGAACAACAAGACCGAGTCAGATGTATTCGAACACAGTCTGAACCAGCAAGGAAAATAAAAATAAATATGGACAATACAACGAAAACATCACAGACAATATATTTAACCTCAAAAAAACTGGACAGCACAAGAATTCCGTGAAAGGAACTTAGTCAAGAAAAATAATGTATTGAACACAGTCGAATATAGTGGACATTCAGTGAGACAGATTGGATGCAGGCAGACAGAAAAACTGGACAAAACAGCAAACACATAAACACAACGATGAAAAAAAAAATACTATGGACATACCTATATAAACATATAACAGTAAGAAAGTATGCACACCTAAAAATAAAACTTTTAAATTATTACCTTTATTTATGAAAACCTGTCACTATGAAATAAATATCTCACCATAATCACAAATATAGTGTTTTGTTTTGTTTTGTTTTACTGAACTCACTGCTGATCCTGAAATCCTGCTGAAATTGCTGGGCACTGCTTCCCAGCATTCAGTTTGTAATCAGGATTTCTTATTGGCATAGAACGTGTGTATCTAGGGTCAATTATCTCTGGTAATAGACAATCCATGTAACACTTAACAAGTTTATCCTTCATTTATTTCTGCCAGTAATTGTCGTCCCTTTTTATCCATTGATAATACATACCCTTCCTAGTCCAGACAATGTATATGCAATAATTTATTTTTGTAATGAGTATCTGTCCCTGCACTTGAAAGAAATTATGATGGTTTTTGTTGAGTACAATTTTTCCATCTTGGCACTTAAATGATTTGATCTTTGCCTGAGCTATCGCATCTTCTGGATGTAAGTCTGCTGAAGAAAATGGGCATTTAACTTCCACTATACCATCATCATCTATAATACCGTCTGGAGTGGCTCCCAAAAATTACAGTTGCTCGTCCACAAACGGACCACATGGACGAATAGATATTCCTAAAGAATTCTGCAAATATTCTAGTGCTACTTTCTTGTTTTCTCGACCATGCATGATTGCTTCATTCCGTAGAGATGTTCCGTACAGAATACTTTACACAAGCGAGTCACAGTAGTATAGAATAGCCGGTCCGGAAACAGGCGCCAGGCGGCGGTGCCTGTGGTGCCGACCGCCATCTTGGATTTGTGACGTCACGGCGGCAAAAATTCCTCAAAATTCCTCAAAAATGACTCAAAATGACTCAAAATTCCCGTTTTGAGGAAAAATTTCCCGTTTTAGTCCGTAAAAATCCCAGTGGCTAGAAATGTCCTTAAAGAGACTTAAGCATCCTTAACTCAAGCCTCAGTTAAGCCTCTATCAGGACTTGACCTTGACCCCGACGGCCATTTTAGATCCGCCATCTTGGATCCACCATTTTGGATGACGTCATTATGTTTTCTCGAACATTCCGGAGTTGTGTTTTCCGACATTTTGAATTATAATGTCACCGTTGCAATTTTTGTTACGGCCGCCATCTTTAAATTTATTATCCGATTTTAATGAAAAAAAAATTTAAAATTTATAAAAAAAATTAAATAATAAAAATTTAATAATTTTTTTTATAAAAAACAAACATTTACGACACGGAGTTCGGAGTCCTCGGTTCGAACCCGGTGAGGGCAAAAAAAATTAAAAAACGGCGACCGTTCCTTCCCCCGCGGTGGCTGCAGGCATACTGACTCCCACCACTTTTTTTTTCAAAGCATATATATCGTCAGGTAGTATGACGTCATGTCCGCCATCTTGTCTTCGTCTGCTGGAAGCCATCATCTTGTTATCGTCTGCTAGAGTGCGCTGACGCCATGTTGGTTGAATTCTCACCCGCTAGAGTGCAGTAATCATTTATTATTGCTGTCACCCGCCATCTTGTCATTTGGCCGCCATCTTGAAAATCCGTAATTATTTAGCTAGGAATTCAGGAAAAATTTCTAAATTCGTTAAATAAATTGGCAATAAATATACAGATTGATACGATCGATTCCCGTCCTTGGTTCGATACCCGAACGATGCAATAATGTTTAATTTTATGTATAAATAATAATTTAAATATACCATGTTCAACATTCTTAGAGACTTTAAAACCTCTACTACCATCATCCTATCAGACATCAAGACCACCATAATGGAAATTCGTAATTGTAATGCTAGAAATTCGGGAAAATTTCCAAAATTCATTAAATAAATTTGTAATCTATATACTGATTGATTAGGTCGACTAAGGTCCTTGGTTCGATCCCTGGACGATACAAAAAAAATTAAATATAACATCAATTTAACGTAATAGTAACAGGTTCGAGGAATTAAACACCGCCAGTTCTTTTACAAACATAATATTTATTACACAATCTCTATTCTACTACAGGATCAGTTGCGAAAGCCAGCAATCACAATCATTTAGTTCCGCAGCGGTGTGAAATGACTAATTCTTAGCTCCAATCGGTTTGTACTAGACAGAGTCCAGCCAGAACCTTTACAGACATAGTCCTTCTCTTCTTGACAGAGTTTCTTGATACCATGTTTAACAGTTTGCTTCACATCGTCAGAACTGTAAATTACTGCAGCCGAAGTCTTGAAAGCACACTTCTTCACTTTGTCATCTAACGGATACGGCTTTCCATATGGACAGTCCAACCACAAGTTATATTTTAATGAACTGTTTGTTGCTACATCATCAGTAAGCTGATTGATTATGTCCTGTCTGATATCATCAAGAAAAGTACAAATGTCTTTCGACTCACCTAACGTATTTAAATAATAGTAGTCCTTCAATGTTCCACGAAATGCAGACTGTGCCAAGTAGAAGCCATTATCGTTCACTTGTAATGCTCCGAACACAGTCTTAGGTTTATTTTCCTGTTCAGACGTCATACCAATCGGTTGCTGCACATCGGTTTTCTTGCTTGTACGCTCACGAGCCTTCAACCTAAACCGAGGAGTCGAAATTTCTGCAGGTAGTTCAGCAGTAGGCACACGGACTTCACCTTTACAGTTTTTCGCATGTCGTCGCAAATTATCAATTCGAGTAAACCATTCATGACAATCATCACAGCGAAACTTCATGCGAGATGGATTCTTCTTGCATTTGCTCCTCTCATGTCTTCGTGCATCATGAGCAAATGCGAACGTCATATCACAGTAGCTGCAAGGATACCGGGGTGATGTAGACGAACCTTTCAGACCCGATCCAGATACTGACGTTGCAATAGTAGTACCATTTCCAGGCATACTCTTATGAACATCGATGCATCGCTGTTGCACCGAAACCTTTACTTTCTGCCGCACAGCAGGACCTTTACATGTCTTCATGTGCGTTTTCATATTATCTTTTCTGGCAAACTGCTTATGACATTTCTCACAAACAAACATTTTACGATATAGGTTCTTGGCACATTCTCTCTTCTCATGCCGTCGAGCATTGCTGCTGTTTGAGAAAATCTTGTCACAGTAACAGCACCGATGTTCGTTAGTTGTTGTCGATTCGGCATCCATTGAAGTCTCCATCGAGGGCGAAACGAAGTTCGTCGAGTTTTCCTGCACAGCCAACACTACCGGCATTAAAGTCTCTGCTGCTGGTGGTATCGCGTCTGATGAAGTCTCCTCCAGTGTTGTCA
Organism: Bacillus rossius redtenbacheri; assembly: GCF_032445375.1. Classification (NCBI taxonomy): domain Eukaryota; kingdom Metazoa; phylum Arthropoda; class Insecta; order Phasmatodea; family Bacillidae; genus Bacillus; species Bacillus rossius. The sequence continues at coordinate 69,723,616 of NC_086334.1, forward strand.
CCGTGGTTGTCAACGGAATCTGCTCCTTCTCCGTCGTAGCTGTCGTCAAGGTTCCCGTAGACGATGGTACAACCTCCATCGAGTTCGTCGTTAAAGTCGGTAAAGATGCCAACGAGTTCGCAAGAACAGGTAATTACGTGATTAATGCACCAGAAGAAACAAACTAGGTGATCCTTACACCGTCGACGTCAGTAACAAACTGAGCGTCCTGCTGTCTAGGACTCGCTTATATACATGCACCGTATGGAATAATACGCTAGTCAAATCATGAACCATTTACAATAATACTAGAGTCAAAACAACATTAAAAATAGAAGGACCATCAACGAAAAGGCAGCACATTTGGAAGCACCGACAACGAAAAGACAGCACATTTGGAAGCACCGACAACGAAAAACCAGCACATTTGGAAGCACCGACAACGAAAAGACAGCACATTTGGAAGCACCGACAACGAAAAGGCAGCACATTTGGAAGCTCCATCAAAAAAAAAAGGCAAAAAGGAAGCACAAGTTACGAGATCTAAGTCTTAGTTATAAATCAGAATACAATAAATAAAAACATTAAATTCTTATAATTTAAATTATTTATTTTATTTCTTTACATTATACAAATGCAAGTAAAACAAACTATTATTGTATGTAGCCAGCTTTCCTCAGTTCCATGGATCTACGAAGCTTCTAGAACATAAGTTTACGAGACTGCGAGAATACAGGACTACAAGTCTACACGAGTACTTGACTACTTCTTAGCTCCAACAGCTCCAAATGGCTCCAACAGCTCCCAATGGCTCCAAAAGCTCCAAACGGCCTCCAAATGGCTCCAACAGCTCCAACAGCCTCCAAATGCTTAACACAGCTCCAAATGGCTCCAAATGCTCCAAACGGCATCCAAATGCTTAACAGCTCCAAATGTCTCCAGCAGCTCCAAATGCTCCAAATGGCTCCAACATCTCCAAGAGATGTTGTCCGCTGGAGCGTCACTCATAAAATGTGTAATTATAATCCCCACATCATATTAAAAGCATAACAATGTCTTTAAATATTACCAACACTGTGTGGGGAACAGAAGCCTGCTCACAAATATGCTTTAGTGGTAGCTCTGGCTCTCTGCAAGTGGCATAAGCATAGTTAAAATTTATAGTATTGTAAAGACAGAAAAATAAGCATAGTTAAAAATGTATTAAGCATAGTTAGGACAAAGACTATTATTTTACGTCAAGTAAAATAAATATTGTACAAACATTGTGTAGTAATTGGCTCTCTACCAGTGGAATAAGCATAGTTAGGACCCCTACAGTTAACAAGCAGCGTTAAGTAATAAAAAATAAAATGTAGATGCCGCACTATCGACATAAGTTACCGAGGTAATAAAAAAATGTACGCATAGTTAAAAATAATAAAAACTGTTCTAACCATTCAAATAGCGCTCTGCGACATGTACCAATAAGCATACATAAAAAAACTCACCGGAACACACCCCGCCCACCCCGGCGATGTGTAACAAATAAATTAAAATAAATGTTGTACAAATGTCGTGTAGGGAGCATGTTCGCGCACCGGTAGCCGCGCCGCGTCTGCGGGATCTGTTGACAACAGCCTGACGTCAGTGAAAGTGTTTACCGATGCGCGCGCGATGCTGGAACAACGCCTGGGGGGGGGGGGGGGGGGGGGGCGGTGGAAGGTGGAGAAAGCTGTTATTCAGTCAGTCCCGGATACCGACTCCGAGATGCGCTATCGAGGCCGAAACAATGCCCGAGGGGGGAAGGAGGAGAAAGTTGTTATTCAGTCAGTCCTGGATACCGACTCCAACGGTCAAGACACAACCTACCGTTGAATATCACCGGCATTAATCCACGTCTTTACGGATACAGGAAAACCCTTCCACGACACTAGGAAACGTTCGCCACACTTTTTGTGAATTTTATTCACTAAATAAGTGTCGGGGTACGCAGTTACTTGAATCTCAGGACCATAAAAGCCGCCTTTAATTTCATTACCGTCTAAAATCACTCAAATGAAACACACGTGGAAAATTATGCGTAACTTTGACTACTCTGAAAACCTCATGCGACCACCTCGGTTTGAATCCCTTCTCAAACACCGTCTTGTGTTTTGAGATACGTACGTAGGAACCCACGCGAGCCTTTGACCATCTAGGATCAATTTTCTTAACATATCTGTAAACTGTTTGTAGCAAAGAGTTATCCCTCACAGCATTCGGAGCCATGCCTATAGTGCGGTGGAACCTATTATTGCAGACAGAAAGTAATTTCGGTAAAATTGTAAGCCACTTATAGTTTCCTTGTGCCGAGAACTCACGTTAAAGAATATCCTTTAAGGTTCTAATAAAATGTTCTACAACAGATGCCTTGACTTCACTATAACTAGAGTAATGATTAATTTCATACCTTTGCATTAAGGCTTAAAAATGTTTATTGTAAAATTCCGCTCCAGCATTGCTTTGAATATTCTTAAAACTTCCCGCCTCATTTAAAATACTTTTCATGGCCGCGGTGACTAATATTCCTGTATTTCGTTTAACTGGAACCACATAAGCACGTTTGCTATAAACATCTATAGCAGTAAGGATGTACTTGAAACCCCTATTTATCCTGCTGTACGGAATCATCTCCACCAACACAATCTGTAAAAAATCGCGAAGCCCATAGGTCAACACAGGACTACGAGGAAAAATTCTGCGAACTCCGCGATGCAGTTCATTAGCAATCCCACGTTGTGCGACACTCATTTCGCAATATATCCAGCTTCCTTCAACTCTTCAAGAATAGATATCACCTCATTGCTATGTCCGGTATGGCCAGCAGCTTGCGAGGCCATTAGTAATCTGAGGCGAGCAATAATCTGGTTTGGGTTGTCCCAATAGACAAATTGCTTTGTGCATTGCAAATCCAATGTTTTTTGTAACAAACCACTTCCTCGCTGAGGTGAGTCAATATTCGGAAACAATCCTTTAATGATATCAAACTTTGCATGCATTTCGCTTTTATAACGTTTTGTCGTAGGATCATTTCTTTTATAATAAGCATTTTTAATATCTAGTAAATGTCCGTATTGTTTTAAGGCGGACTCTGAGTAGGTGTGCGGCACTCGGCGGAACAATAATTCGAATAAGCCGGGAGCAGGCTGTATCAATTCTTCATTGACGCGAATTAAATTATTATCGTAAAAAAATACTTCTGTATCCCCTAAGAACCAACGGTTGTTGCATTTATAGAGACTGTAGGTCCCATCACACGAGCGAAGGTTGTAGCTCTGTAAGTAAGACTGTAATTCACCCAATGTATACTAGTGTCAGAATCATAACCATCACTTATTACCGTTTCTGGCTTCACTTCCGAAGACTCTTGTTTCGGAACAATACAATATTGTGGGATAGACTGCACGAGCGACGAGACTTGTCCAAGCTTATCCAAACGCGAATTAACAGACTTGAACATTTCCTGATTAATCGCATCCCTCTCCATTCGCACTCACTTAGCCAAAATATATTTGGCATGTATGTTCCGTATGACATGATCTAAAATGTTTGCCTTGGCAGACATGACTGAAGATAACCATATAGCATAAAGCCTTTTTATATACAAAAATGTCTAGAGCTAGTTATTTTTAGGAGTCGGTCTCTGAGGTGTGGGTCGCTTAGCAACAGTCCTCGCAGTCGATGCAGAAACCAATCCATCAACACCATTCTTAAAAACACCAATAGTACAAGCCAATTGAGAAACCCGTTGCGATATGTCAGTGCTACTAGCGGTAAGTTTCAATATCAGTTCCGCCAAGATATTGTTTATAACATCCTTTACCTTTTCTTTAATCATATTCTCAAATAGACCGAGTTTATTCTCCAACAAATTAACATACATATCACCCAACTTTGTTGGCAGTACCGACAGATGAGAATTGATTTGATCCACAGACAGCTGCTCCTTCACCTCCATATTCCATAAAAACTCGTTAATACCAACCTGCACATCCTGTACATTGATTAACGATGCATTGAGCTCAGTAAACCGACGCAACAGCTCCTCTGTCACTGTTCGAGTGATTACACCCGCGACCGAGTCAATATAATGTTTACTCGCGCCATTCCCAGCATCCTTAGGCATACCAACACACTTTAAAAGTTTTCCGCCTAAATCGCAATTCCCATCAAGATCGCGAGATATACATGAGTCAAGCTGACGTTTCAGAGGACCACCTCCAAACTTGGATACGCTGTAGGACATCCTTCAATGACTCGCTACAATAAAATGATCAAAACCACAACAATACCTGCCATTAAGTAAAGGATAATCCTTTACGATAACAAGAAAACCATGTTCATTTTTCCAACACAAGAAACACATATCCTTAAACGTGCGAAATTCCATATCACTGTTTACATGATCATCGTAGGCATGTCGCAAATTAAGCATATCCATGCGTAAAAGCACAATAACATTCGCATTATCCCGAAGCAAATGTTTAGGTATTCTGCCAAAAGTTTGACCTAGGTAAAAACAATCAACATGTGCGTGTCTACCGATAGAAAAATACTGCTGTATGATCCCTTGTTTCTCACACATTATATCGTCAAACACAAACACTGAATTGGCTCTGGCCTCGCTAGGAGGTATCACATCAGCATTTTCCGTATACGGGAAAAATCCCAAACCTTCCACCGCTCTAAGATTCGTAGCCAACCATTGATACTTTGGTTGTTGCAGCGATTTTGAATATAGATACACATTCTCGAACCGAAGACCGTTCGGTTCCTCGAGTAAACTAAGTAGGACACATGTTTTTCCGCATTCGGACGGACCGACAATCAAACATCTTATTGTCGAAGGTAATAAAGAACCATGCCGCGACTCGCGAGCACCGGCTTCATCAGCCTGTGTAATCTGCACAGGCAGCGACTCATGCTGTGGCACTACTTCTATCACACAACTAAACAGAAAACTATAAAAACAACATACTTATACCAACTGGAATCAGTATAGTGTTATGCGTTGTACACGAAAGAAGGTACAAAGAGGTGGAGGAATAATAAACTCTGTTATTAACAAGCTGCCAGTAGAATTACATCTGCCAGGATATAATTTCTGCGGTCTGGGAACGAAACTCGCCAAGAGGCTAGCACGCGGTGATACAGGTGTGAACTCCCTTGATGAGGCGTGTCGTCTCCACAATATTAGCTATTCTAAAAGTAATAACCTAAGTGACAGACACATAGCCGACGGTATATTAGCAAACCAAGCCGCACAAATAGCAAAGAACCCTGCAACGAAATTCGGTGAAAAGATCGCATCGTGGGGAGTTATTAAGATAATGAAAGTAAAACGTAAGATTGGCGGCGGTGTCTCAACAAAGAAAAACCGCGCGAAAAAAGGCGGGCTATTACCTTTCATTTTCCCAGCGCTGGCAGGGATAGGCAGTTTGATAGGTGGAGCGATGTGTATAGCCAAGACCGTGAACAACGCACAGCACAATAGTAAATTGCGGGCGCTTGCAAAAAACGGTTTGGGTCTATACCTGCGTCCCTACCCAAAGACTGGGAGAGGGTTCAAGGGGAGAAGAAGGAAGAGGGGCGGGAAAAGGAAATGAGGATACTGAGTAACCTGCCAAAGCGAGCCCTTACCACCACAGATCTAAAGACACAATTAGGAAATTAAAAATTCCACATTTTAGAAATGTGTTTATGAAGGATAAATTACCCACAAAACCATATCACAACACGAGCGGTATTATTAATTTAGATACGAGTAAGGGACCCGGAATGCATTGGGTAGCGTATGCCAAGACCGGTCGTACGGCTCAGTATTACGATAGTTTTGGAGACCTGCTACCCCCTTTAGAAATGCAGCGATACCTGAGTGGCTGCAAAATAACATATAATTACGATAGACAGCAAAAGTTAAACTCATTCAACTGCGGACACTTATGCATAAAGTTTCTCATTTCGGTATAAAGAAGCATAACACACGCAGTCGAACCTGCATCGAAAGAACATGTCCATCACGCTAATACTAAGTGGAAACACATCGGAACTGTGTTCAACACACTTCCCTCCGATCGACGTAAGTGATGGGTTATGGCAACTCGCTCTCGTGGATTTTACCATATACAATTCTATCCCGAACGTGACGAAAACAACCGGATATTCAGGTACAAGATGAAGAATGAAGAGATGGCGCAAGAGATTAAATTACCTATAGGTTCCTACGAAGTCTTAGACATTGAAACATATATTAAACAACACCTACCCACAGACATAACGTTTTCGTTGAAAGGTAATCCAAAAACTCTACAATGCGTATTGCATAGCAATGCACAAATCGACTGCACTGGCGACTGTTCCCTAGCCCCGATGCTTGGATTCGAACCAGAAGTCTACAAGGCGAATATAATTCACGAGTCGACCCAGCCTGTAAACGTGATGATGGTAAATGTGATTAGAATCACGGCGAATATCATTGGTCACAGCTTCCTTAATGGAAAACCAAACAGTACAATACACGAATTTTCCCCGAACATTCTTCCAGGATATAAGCTCAGTGATACGCCTCAAACACTCATTTACAGTCCGGTTACCATGCAACAAATACGAGAGTTGGTTATTAGAGTGGTAGACCAGAACGGTAAATTAATCAACTTTAGAAACGAGGTGATTACACTACGCTTACATTTGAAAAAAAGTATGGGGGTAAGATACTTTGATTTGCATAAAGGGGCGGGGGTGAACAAGCATAGAGCCAGTACGAAAGCAAACATCAAGTGGTTAACACCTGTCAATGTGAGGTTCCTAGAAAAATTAGGTTTCAAAGTATTTCCAAATGGAATATAGTATACTCGATGTGGAACAATCACCGCAGTTTGACGATGCAGTCTCAAAATGTGAAATGCATACGTACAAACCATACATTGCGGGACCGTACGAGCCAAGCTCCGAGATAGTTATAGCAATAAAAATCTCTGACGTGTATACGCACATTGCTAAATCGTTTCTGCGAATTCGCGGAACATTCATGAAACCAAACGGGCAAAAACCAGACAATGCAAAAATCGTAAACAATGGTATACTACATATGATAAATCGAATATCATTCGAACTGAACGGTGTGACAATCGACGAGGTACGCAAAGTTGGAATTGTGACAACGGCAAAAAACTATTTATCGCGCACGCGTGATGAAAAAGCTGTAAGTAAGATGGCGGGATGGTGTCCGGACGGCGATTACAGTTTACCACTTACAGCGCCAGGCGAGTTTGAAATATGCATTGCGTTGAACCAGTTGCTAGGTTTTGCAGAAGACTACAAACAAATATTAATAAATTGTAAACAAACACTCGTTATAATCACCGCAAACAGTTATATTAACGCTATAATGGACACAAGCGATCAGCCACAGCAAGTGACATTAAGTTTGCAATCTATCGACTGGCTTGTTCCGCATGTAACGGTAAGCCCCGCCCAGCGCACACGGCTGACACGGCTGTTGAAAATGATTGAAAAAGGCCGCGACATAGATATGGCTTTCAGATCGTGGGGAGTAGAAGTTTACCTGAGTTTACCACCATCACAGAGCATCAGTTGGACTGTAAAATCTAGCTTCTCCAGTAAACACCCTTGTAATATAATAGTGGCATTTCAAACCGGCAGGCTAATGTTCTAGCCGCAAACAAATCTAAATTCGATCATTGTAATTTACAAAATATCAAGGTCTATCTTAATTCCGAGGTGTATCCATATTCGGACCTAGCAATAAACTTTATGAATGGTTACTACCTACTTGCATATAATATGTACTCGGACTTTCAAGCTAGCTACTTTACCCGGAGGAATTTAAAGATAAAGCCCCTCTCTTTGTATTCGACGTGTCACGTCAAAACGAAAAACTAACCTCAACCATCATAGATTGTAAAATAGACATTACCGCAGAAAACAATATACCACCGCTAACACAGGCATACGCAATTATCCTACACGATAGATTAGTATCGTACAACCCGAGGGATCAAAGTATTAAAATAATGAGCTAAACCCGATGTATGTTCAGTCGTGTCTCAGCTGCCATGGTGAAGTGTGTTAACCTTCAAGGCTTCTTCTTACAGCATGGGTTTATCGTTAAGGAAGTTAGCATTGCAGACTCTGAAGGGAACGTGATTACGTGCTCATTTCAACAACCATTTGCGTGGGAACATTTAATTAGAAAGCACCAAAGAACAAATACATGGCTCACCAACTACTTCCACAATCTGAAATGGGAAGACGGAATATTTCCCTACACAAGTCTGCCAAACATATTGGCGGCGCACCTGAGTGGAACTATAATGGTCGCCAGGGCTGAACAGAAACGTTGGCTAGCTAAACATTGTCGCAAACATGTTCGCATAGTGGACGTTCAAAGTGAATATGGCTGCCCATCATAAAAGATATTAGATAAATCGTACAGCAACAACCGCAGAGGCACAAGACCTGTATCATCGTGCCACAACACAGCGCTGCTCAGAGCCTGGATGATTGAAAACATTGCCGGGAACAATGAGAAAGCGGAAATGTCAGAGGAGGAGGGGTAGGCTCCAAGGTCGCAGCAAGCTGCGAGAGCGTAAAAAACAAAAACAGGGGATGACGAGATGTCGGTATAAATATAGCTCGATGGCCCAGAGCTAACCAGTAAATGGTAGCCCACACCCGTTGGGAATGACGTTCGACCCAACAGCACACTATCTGGAGGTAACGCCGGGCTTCCGCCGCGTGCAGTGTGTCAACCCGGACGGTCAGTTTCAGCTACACGTATGCAACTTTGATCATCATTGGGTGAGTGACTGCGACGAGGAGAACCCATACATCCTCGAGACGCCCTGCAAGCTGTCAGACTGTGTCGTACACCATATACAGCCAGATGCTACTTTCCCCACAATGCTAGAAGAACTTAAGGCAGCAGCTGACACGGAAACTATAAGCTCAGTCCCCGATTATTCCTCCGTAACGTGTGAACTGACACACATCACGAAGCCAGAGACTATCGTTTGTTGGGTAGAGAGGTGTGGTGGATTTATTCACTATACCATATATGGTAATCATAGATGGTATATATCGTGCAGCTTCCTACAGTGTAGACTCTACCGCTTCAAACCCTTCGTGTAAAATGCTACTTAACCGCAAACCATGCTGGACTCTGAACGAAGCGATCGCAGCAAGACTTAATGTTGGACGCTGGGATGAAGACTATATACCTGATGCTATAGACATACACGTTGATCCTGTATTCTACCCGCTGTGGAATCTGCCGCCAGACCCAACACATCGTGAAAGGCAGGCATGCACTATGTTTGACCCTACTGAAAAAAGATACATGCTTACCCATGCGGGTTTGCATTGTATAGAATACAGAATACGCTTCTTTGATACAAACAATCCAAACATTATCAAAGCCTTCACATACCTCGAGTACTGCAGAGACAACACGCATTTCCGATTGAGGTGGGAACCGAAACGACCATAGCATACTGTGCGACGTGTGAGTGTGTTTCAGTGTGAGGATAAACACTGTATTGTCCATTTGAGCCATCCTCATGCATGCTTCCCATGCACGCGTCACGATCTCGAAGCATCCAGAATACCTGCTGAAGAATCTGGTTACATCGAGTCGTGTATCAGATCATCACATTGTCGCTATTACATGCAATTACCAACAAGATGGATACAAACGTATGACACGCCTTGTAGTCACCATTTGTGTCCAGTGGGGCGAGCCTATATATTAAAATTAAACAACCTCTCAGTGCCTTCGTATCTAAATACCCAAATAACAGGTCGTGCACCGAAACGTTGGTATTTGATGCCACTCCGCCTCATGCAATGAACTGTTCAGAGTGCTGTGATTGCATAATACATTTAATTATTCATCTGGTAAATATTGTTTTAAATAGACACGCAGGTCCGTGCGTGAACAGTCGTGCAGAAACAGTGACGGTGTAAAGATGGCTAGCTTTAATCCCCGGTGGATGTATCCAGATGTAACTCCAGGCGTAGGCAGTGTTGATTATAGCGAGTGGAGTCAGGGCGCGTGAGACATGTTACGGAAGAATGTGATCTACGGTTCACTCGAAACATATACACAACCCAAGACCGGAAGACCTACCTCTAGAAGTGATTCCTTGCCCCGGCTACGGCGAGTGCTGCGTTAGTATGCTACGCAACGATACAACTCTACCTGCAACAAGTGAAGAGGTCTACGCACACGCCTTCGATCTACCAGCTACGCAGCCGCCATTGCCCGCCTGCAGCCAGACTTCACCGCCGCCGCCGCCGTCAGTAGAGCCGAGACGCCGACGCCGCCCCTCCTCCCGCAGAGCGCGGGGCCTTGATGAGGGCGATCTAGGTCCAACGGTGAGCAATGACCACTACCAAGCATTGGACGAAAGAGTGTTAGACATTGCCAGAATCGCACTGCGTAAATTGCTTACAGACCTTATAAAGAAAATATAATTTATTTCAATGTAATTTAACTTTTTTTATACGTAAAATTGGTTTCAATGTAATGTAACTTTTATTTTATACATAAAAAAATAATTTCAGTGTAATTTAACTTTTAAACGTAAAATTGGTTTCAGTGTAATGCAACTTTTATTTTATACATAAAAATTGATTTCAATGTAATGTAACTTTTATTTTATATGTAAAATTGATTTCAATGTAATTTAACATAATACGTTTTTAAAAATATCATTTATACAATAATTGGTCTGTAACTCTAATCCAATGGGTGTGGGCTATCGTTGACTAATTAAAAAAAATGTCTCGATGTATGTTTTTTCTTTCTACTTGACCCTGACAACCACATAAATACGAGGGTTATTTTTTTCCAACCTCCGATCGGCTGTAATAAAAAAAACGGGAATGAATTGGGAAATGATTTTAATGTCAAAAGAAACGTACATCTTTACTCTATTTTTCCACATAATCACCGTGCAGATTGAGGCATTTGTCGTACTGATCCATCAGCTTTCCAATACCCTCTGCATAAAATGATGCCTCCTGCCTATTCAGCCACATTTTAACAGTGCCCTGCAGTGTGATTACAGTTTCATTTCTCCATGGCATGCCCATTAATCGATACCCTAATCGCTCGTACACGAATCAACACGTCTCGTAGTGTTTATCCCCTTTCACCAACCATGTGGAGCGGCCAACTCACACCTCAGTTGAAGATGGGAAGTGTTTGATCATCCTCCTTACAGTCCGGATTTGGCACCGAGTGACTATCACCTTTTCCCCACGTTGAAAAAGTGGCTTGGAGGACGACGCTTCAACACCAATGATGAACTGCAGAGCACTGTTAAAACGTGGCTGAATAGGCAGGAGGCATCATTTTATGCAGAGGGTATTGGAAAGCTGGTGCATCGGTACGACAAATGCCTCAATCTGCACGGTGATTATGTGGAAAAATAGAGTAAAGATGTACGTTTCTTTTGACATTAAAATAATTTCCCAATTCATTCCCGTTTTTTTATTACAGCCGATCGTAGGTTGAAAAAAAACCCTCGTATTTTTATAGTGTGTTCACACTTGACCCTGAACACTGCATAAATATTTTTTTTAAGAACTAATGTGTTCACACATAATTTTGTCTTAAGACGGAAAAACATCCGTGTGACGTACATGTTTACGGATGTGTGGTGAAAGTGTGGCCAGCCCGGACAGACCTAGCTGGACATGCATAAATACCGCCGGCGGGAGGTGAATGCTTGCATTTAATGTCCGCACATGCTACGTGAGGTAAGTCTCATTTGCTTGATTCTACTTACAAGACTTCAGTTAATTGTATTACACATTTTTCTATCACATCTTTACGCGGGGCGTAACCCCTCCCCGACTGCTGGCGGGGAAAGTAACCCCTCCCCGACTGCGGAGCGGGGAACGTAACCCCTCCCCGACTGTGGGAGGGGTAAGGTCCGCCCATGGAGCGGAGGGGAGCATGTTTACGGCGTTACATTTTCACGTAGCTTGGGCTTCACTCAGTCGCGCTTACGGCGTTACATGTACACATAGCTTGGGCCTCACTCAGTATACACAATACCGTTTCCTTTAATATTTACAAATGTTATTTTTTTATGTTTCCAGACTGTTAGTTGTATCGCTGAACGTAACTTCCCGTCTGTCCCCTCCTCACCATGTCTACTCCCCCCGAGGCGAAGCGACCCCGTCCCAGTGAGGCTTCCACGTCGGACACTCGCGACAGCGCGCGGGCATCCGGGGTGGAGCCGCATGAGGCTGGCGACTTTCCTCCCCTGCAGAGTGTTATCTTGGACTACGCTTTTGCTAACCAGATAGTGGACTTTCGGATCGGTTATGATGTTGAGTCTATTAATTCCGATTTGGACCGGTTTCTACAGAGATGTAGGGTTCCCTTTCTGGCCTTAACTTCCGTCTTGGTATGCCCCTTTAAAGTTTACATTTCACTCTCGGCTTCATTTGTTAAAGAATCTGTGGAGGGAGGCAAGAGTGAGACATTTCATTTTACAACCCACTCAGCCATGGTAATGCTCTCTGATGAGGTAGGGGAAATCTATGATTCAGTATTCATTCCGGAAATCAATAGAAACGTTAGCGATTTCGCTGCTCGTGGCAGTGGGTGGGCTCTACAGCCGCACCACACACCAAAATTACCGACATTTTTGTCCAATAGGAAGGCTTGTGTCAATATTGATTGTCCCGAGCAGCATTGCTTTCTGTATGCCGTTATGGCAGGTGTGATGCCGGCAGAAGCTAATGTTAACCGAGCCAGTTCATATCCGGATCCACTTGTGGCTTTCAATACGTCTGGTTTGAGTTTCCCGTCTACTCTCCATCAGATTAAAACATTCAAGAGGAACAATAATATTTCCGTTAACGTTTATGCATGCATAGACAGTAAGGGGAGTATTGTTGATGAATGTTTTAGTGGCAAATCTGAATCCTCTATCCAGCCTCTTCGCGTATCCTCTGAGCGAAGAGTGAGGTATGTGAATATTTTAGCGATTCGTTCTAGTGGCGCGACAGAGCACCTACACTTTGTAACAATTAAGAGTCGGTCCAGATTATTGTATTTACAACTGTCCCGATGTAACCGTAAGAAATGGATTTGCGAGCGCTGTCTTCAATACTTCTCAAGTGAAGACAGGTTAACTTCACACACTGTTCTCTGCAGCCAGAATCAAGCAGTGCGTTCCTGTTTCCCTACAGAGGAGAACAAATATTTACAATTTACAAACATTGCAAAACAGGATCGCCTCGGCTTTATTGCGTACTGTGACACCGAGTCATACCTTAAGCCGATATCCACCTGTTTACCCGGTGATGAGACATCTAATACCACACGGGTAAACGAACATGTACCATACGCATGCAGCATTCTGTTAGTGTGTGGATACGATAGCTCTTTGACCAAGTATGTGCAATTCGAGGGTGATAATTGTATTGCTGAAATGATCGCAGAATTAGTTTCAATGACAAAGTGGGTATGTGATATTTATTCAAAGACCATTCCTGTTAAGACACCGACTCTAGCTGTCTCTGCAATGCTTGCGAGTCAAACACATTGCCATATCTGTAAGAAGGTATTGGCTGGGCAGAAGGTGCTCGATCACTGCCATTTGACTGGTGAAATACGTCGTTATGCCCATTCGAAATGCAACCTGGCTTTCAGGATGCAAAAGAAACAGCTTGTCGCGGTATTCCATAACTTGCAAAATTATGATGCCCACTTTTTAATGAAGCACTTAGTTTCGCGGCGGATTGCACAGCCGGACGGCTCCTTTGTTGTGGATAATCGCGGCGAGGTCAAAGTATTAGGCGTAACTCTAGAGAGTTACAAATGTATTACTAAATACATACCTGTCTCAGGTAATGCGCAAGGAGGCATGCACACTGTGCGTCTTAGATTTATTGATTCACTTAACTTTTTAAATTCATCTCTGGAAACTCTCGCTGGCAATCTCATGCCTGATCAGTTGAAACTCACCCGTTCAATGTTTCCGGATGATGCACAGTTTCTGTTAGCTACGCGTAAAGGTGTGTTTCCCTATGACTTTGTTAAGTCTAGTGAACATTTGCAGACTGCCTCACTACCACCAAAGGAAGCATTTCATAACGTATTGAGTGGCACGGACGTGAGTGATCTGGACTATACTCACGCTCAAAGGGCTTGGGACGTCTTCCATTGTGCCACATTGAAAGAGTACGCACTTAGTTACCTTAAGGTGGATACTTGTTTGCTGGCCGACATATTCGAATCTTTTCGTTTCGTTTGCCTACAGCATTATTCGCTTGATCCTGTTCATTACATTACCGCTCCCTCGCTCGCATGGGATGCACTTTTAATTAAAACCGGTGTCCGTCTTGAGCTTGTGACCGACCCGGACATATACCTCTTCCTAGAGTCTGCCGTTCGTGGAGGTATTACAAATGTAAGTCGACGTCACGCGAAAGCTAATAATGTGTACATGTCCAATCACGACCCGAGCCTTCCGTCTTCTTACATCTGCTATTTCGATGTTAACGCTCTGTATGCTCACACAATGTTGGATAAGCTTCCTGTGGGTAATTTACAATGGGTTCCCAGGGATGAGTATACGAGTTGGGATTTCAACACCATTGACATCAATGGTGATACATCATTTTTCGCGGAAGTAGATTTGACCTTTCCCGATAATTGTCACGATCGCCTATCAGATCTGCCTCTGGCCCCTGTGAATGGCGTACTGCCAAACAGGCATATGAGTAAATTACTGTTAACTCTCGCGCCGCGTACTAAATGTGTTGTCCAAGCTAAAACACTGTGGCACTACGTTCAGTATGGGCGGTCATCGGCCATGTCTACCGCGTGCTGCGGTTTGAGCAGGCGGCCTTGATGAGGGATTACATAGCCTTTAATGCTGAGCGTCGTGCCCAGGCTGCGAACCCCTTCGAGAAATTGTTTTTTTAAATTACTGTCAAATTCTGTATACGGGAAGAGCTTAGAAAATACACGAAAGCATAAGGATATATGCATCGCTTCACGATACGATTCAATTTATGGGGCGGCTGAGCTGATTAGTCATCCGACATTCAAGGCTCGGCAAATCATCGATGAGAATTTAGTCCTCATAGAGTTGCAGAAAGGGACGATTA
This sequence comes from Bacillus rossius redtenbacheri, assembly GCF_032445375.1. Taxonomy (NCBI): domain Eukaryota; kingdom Metazoa; phylum Arthropoda; class Insecta; order Phasmatodea; family Bacillidae; genus Bacillus; species Bacillus rossius. The sequence goes on from NC_086334.1 coordinate 69,738,772, forward strand.
CCTTTGATAGACCATTGTACACAAGTGTCGCCATTTTAGATTTATCAAAATTGGTTCGCTATGATTTTCATTATAAATACATGCAAAAGAAATTCCCTCCACAGTCTCTGCATCTCTTGTACATGGATACAGATCCTTTAATTTACCACATTGTGTGTGACAACATTTATGATTCGATTCACTCCAATTTAGCTTCACGTTTTGACACTTCAAATTATGCGCCAGGTAATGAGCAACGCTTCCCTTTGGTCAATAAGGGTGTAACAGGGGTGATGAAGAATGAGGCCGCTGGCAATATCATCACGGAGTTTGTTGGTCTTCGCCCGAAGCTTTACGCGTTTAAGATGGAGGATGGTTCTTCGACGCGTAAGGCCAAGGGAATCAAGACCAGCGCACTGCGTTCACTCCTGTTTCCTCAATACCTGGATTGCTTGCTTCAAAATTCACAGGTTCTCGCGACCAAACACCATTTCCGATCGCGAGGCCACACTGTGTTTACGGAGCGTGTGACCAAGGTAGCATTGTATTCAGGAGATTATAAGCGTTGGCTTTCTGAAGACGGTGTCAGCACTCTACCTTGGGGACATAAGGACCTACGCCTTTTCCCGGACCACGATTAACCTTTTCTCTATATGTTACATTCAGCTATGCTGTCATCCCCGAGGGAGGGGTGGCCTAGTGCTCCGATCCTCCCACCCTCGAACCACATACCATTGCACATGGAGAATAACCTATTGGTATGTCACTGTATATTTGTACTGTACAGGTTTTTACAAACGCAATTTCTTTTAAACATGTAATTTAATTTCTACACATTTATATAATTTATTTTTTTTCTTTAAAGCTAGAATGATCTTAACGTAATTTATACAAATGTTTACGTATTTTTACACACACATTTACATAATTTATTCTCTCTTTTAAAAATGTAATTTATTTCCTACACGTTTATATATAATTTCATTTTTCATACATTTTACCTATATTTTATTTTCATACATTTTACAAACCTTTACGTAATTTATTTTCTTTTAAACACATTATCATAATTAAATTTCTCTTTTAAACACGTATTTCATTTTTCATGTTAACATATTTTATTTTACACATGTAATTTATTTTCATGCATTTTACATATATTTAATTTCTGTTTTACACAAGTAATTAATTTTTTTACACACATAATTTATTTTACACACTTGGGTTATCTGTTTTTATGCTGTAGCTACTGCGTGTGTATTGTTCTGCAAATCTCCCCACAAGATGGATGTGTCAACGCGCGACGATTTGACGAGCCAATTACCACCGGAGATGGCCAAGCTATTTTTCATGGAGGAGGTGGTGGAGGGATGCCCACATCCACCGCAGGACCTTCGGGGACACGACCCTGGAGTTGACCGCAGCGATGGGTCGACCGTGCGCTCGCTGCGGCCGAGGGGATTGAAGTGTTGGCGGGGCCTTCGGGGACGTGTCCCTGGGGTTGTCCGCCAATCATGATTGGTCGACGTTTGCTACTATATATACCAAATATATATATATATATATATATACCAAATTAAATAAAACCAACATTCTTTTTTACCAGTGTGTTGTCTACATTATTTCTTTTTTCCACCTCTGTATATTTCTTGTGCTTGCTCCTTTCTGTACGCAGCGATGGCCTGACCTTGATTTCTCTGTGGTAAACACTTTCACTGTCACCCAGCAGGTAAACACATTCCTGGTCGCTGGCGCACGAGCGATCGTCCGGCTCTCAGCACGGCGTTTGTACAACTCTTATTTTACTTGACGTAGTGGACGAGAAATAATAGTCTTTGTCCTAACTATGCTTAATACATTTTTAACTATGCTTATTTTTCTGTCTTTACAATATTATAAATTTTAACTATGCTTATGCCACCGGCAGAGAGCCAGTGCTACCACTAAAGCATATTCTTGAGCAGGCTTCTGTTCCCCACACAGCATTGGGGACAGTGGCGGATTTACAAATTTTCCAGGTATAGGCTGCAAAGTTTTTGCCGCCCTTGCCTCTACAATTTTCATGGCCTAGATTAAGTTCGTTACAATCCCTTTTTGCGCGATTTTTTGTTGGCAAAATCATCGATTATATCGTCGTAAGTAATATTGTTCATGAATTCCGACTCTATGCACAAAAGTGCTAAAGCGTTTAATTTTTCTTGGCTCAAGGTCGATCTCAGATAATTTTTTACCCTTTTTAGACAAGAAAAACTTCTCTCACCCGAACAATTTGTCACTGGTGTACATAAGGCCATACGAAGGGCTATGTCCAAGTTCGGATAAACGTTCTGCAAACTTTGTTTTCGCAGAAACGAAGATAGACTCTGTAATGGTGTAAAATCTGGTTTTACCAGAATGCTTTGCGAAGATATGTGGCTTTGAAAATGTATGCATTCTTGAACCAACTCAGTCTCTAAATCATTAGGATACATTTTTTCTAAGGACAGAGCCTTTTTCGTAAGGGTTGATAATGATAACTCGCTCATTTTGGTCAGAAATGAAAATTTTTCATTGAAATTGTCGTATGCCTTCTTCCTTTTTTCTAATTCGGATACGAGTCTATCAATGATGACGAGAAATGTATTAACCCTGAAAGTATCGCTAGTATCACTCGCTGTCATACTCATTTCTTCATCGGGTGTTTCATCAGCAAATTTTTTTCTTTTCAGTTGTCTTTTTCCCAAGTCTTTTGTGTACTGCTTCGACGCACTTAATTCCATTGCCATTTCTTCGAAATACTTGAAGTTTTCTCGTTGCTCTACGAAAAACTTGCGAAGAGATTCATAAAGATCGGCTACAGTAATCAAATCTACGGTAGAAGCCTGGATTTGAACATTTACTGTGTTTATTCTTTCCAAAAAAACATTCCACACAACAACCATTAACGCTGTTTCCAGTTTTTTTAATTTTGAAAGAATTCCCATTGCTTCATTTCTTGTGACAGGCTTTTCGGTGCAGTCATTCCTGATTGTTTCCAAAGCTTTAATGACTTCGTGCCACGAATCTCTCAAACTTCTGCATGCATCCTCTCTAGCTGACCAACGTGTGAGGTTTACTCTCTTGACTGTTTTGCCTTCTCCGACTTCAGTCATCAATATCTTCCAGCGTTGTGTTGAACTTGAAAAAAAAACGTATATTTCTTGGAGCAACATGAAGAATCGACAAGCTTCTGTGCAAGATTCAGCAGTCGCAGTTGCCACTAAATTTAAAGAATGGGCAGAGCAAGGAACGAAAAAAGCAAACGGTGCTTGACTTTGAATTTTAGCCTGTAAGCCATTGTATATGCCAGACATATTTGCGGCATTGTCATACGATTGTCCATGGCAGTCTTCAATGTTCAAACCCAAGGTTTTTAGTTCCGAAGTAATGGCAGCAAACATTTCTTCAGCTTTATGTCCCACTGAGGGCAAAAACTTGAGGAATCTTTCACAGGGTTCTCCTGTTTCTAAAACATACCGAATCACGAAGGTGAGCTGGTCCACATGTGCTATATCCGGTGTTGAATCGATGATTAAGGAAAAGTATTTCTCCCTTCTTATCTCGTCTCCAATTTGCTTCAAGACTTTATGGCACATCAAAAGTATAAATTCATCACAAACGGTCTTCAATAAGTAACTGGTACTTCCGGATCCTTGATTCCCAAATCGTTCAATATGACTGGCTAAGAAAGGATCAAACTCAGCTAACAGTTCCAGAATCATAAAATAATTTCCGTTGTGTGGATCACCGAACTTTTCACTTTTTCCTCTAAAAGCGAGACCTCTTGAACACAGCCGCTTCACTACAGCAACAACCCTTTTCAGAACATTTCTCCAATAAGTAATTTCTTCATCAATTTGCAAATGCAGTAAATTGTCGATTCGACCATCAATCGCACTTCTAGCTTTCAGACTAAGGATACTGGATTTATGACGCGCAGAGTTTTCATGCTGAGCTACTCGGTGTTCTGCATTTTTCCAGTCATTAAATCCTTCGTTCTCGAACTGAGTTTTATTCTCCAATGGACCGAATGCTAAACATGGTCCGCAATATACGGAACTCTTACTTTCAGAGTAAACCAGCCAATTTCGGTCCTTCACTTCATTGTTTTTCATTTTTCTTTGAAAGATACTCACTGGCAAGAAACGACGTTGATCAGCATATAGTTTTCCACTTTTAGAGAAGTCAGAAGACTTGTTTTGATAAAAGCCGCATCTTGCAATAATTTCCCTTAAAGTATCGTTAATTTCCCATAAAGCTGGATCTTTGTTTTGATCTACAGTTGTTTGCTTTTGGTCATCATTTAACGATTCGGTCTGAGAGGCATCTTCAATTTTGGAGCACTCGTCGTCAAGAACATAATCATCAGTTTTTTCTTTAGTCGATAGTTCAACAGATGACAGTTGGGCAGCAGAATTAAAGTCCGTTTCATCCTTTCCAGATTGCATTGTTGAAGTTCCCGTTTTTTCGACCCAATTTTCATTTTTAAAAAAACTGTCAATTTTTGTGGTTTTTCGTATAATTTGCTCTTGTTCTTCTTTTTTTATTTTGGCCTTCTTTTTGTACTCCGCTCCACTAAGTCGCTTTCTCCCATCACTCATTTTCACAATTTTTTCTTCAGGAACTGAAATGGAAAGGATTAAATTAACAAGTTTATTTTTCGTACACAAGCAGCGATAGGGGAGGGCAGGGTAACGTAGCCAGAGCGAGCAAAGTGGCCATTGGCTGTTACTCAGCTGGAGAGTGATGAAGTTTGGTAGCGAGGATGTGAAACATTTGTAAGAGACGCCATTAGTGTTCTGAGAGCACCCGGTCTGTTTGCAGTGAAAGTTATTTGTTTTATTAAGGTTTTACTGGTTTTACTATTTCTGATGTAACATGTAAGGTAAGTAATAATTACTGTTGATCATTATTAAATACACAGTAATGCCATAATTATTTAATATAGCCTATCCAAATTAGCATGTTTTAAACTTTAATACCACATATTAATAACTGTAGAAGATGTCTTTTTTTTTTGCTAGTTTTTTTGTAATGGCGTCTCAGAGGGCAAAGTGGCCAGCCACCACCGCATGTTCACTTTGCCCGAACTGTATATATTTAGCTCTATTTATGTATTACTAAATAATAAAACAAACTATTGAACATTTTACATTTTTTTTAATCTACACTGTAAATTTCTAACGTGTTTTGCAATGTGTGTGTTGTTTTCGTGTGGGGAACGACCTTACACAAAAATTTGCCAGCAGGAGAGGCTTGGCAGATAAGGTGGCAGTATCTCAAGGACGGCTCATATTTCACAAACAAGTGCAGGTGGCCGGAAATGGTATCCCGTGATTTAGTTTCCTTAAGATAAAAGAAAAATGAAAAAAAAAATGTCATATCATTTACCCGATTAGTGCGACGGGCAAACAAAAAACAAACATGAGTCGCTCCAATATTTACATTTTAATGGTGTTTTGATTGTACGAAAACTATATTATTGAAGGGTTATTTTATATTTTGATTTTAATTACAATATACAATTTATGTATCGTTTTATCTTAGGATGGCCACGTTACCCTGCTCACCCCTATCCTTCATTCAGAATTCACATAATAAATAGTTAACGTAAAAACGTATTTTTTTAATGCTATCACGAAAAAATTAAAATTTCTTTGCATGGTTTCCGATGAATTGTTTATTGTGAATTATTATTTCTATTTTTGATGTTTGCTTCATTGAAAAAGACAAAATGACAAGATAACCATGAGCAATCTTTTAGAATACTATTTATAGTTAATATGAAAATGTTCTAAATTTAACGTGACCATGTTCCAAGCTTCAAAATGAAAAATATTATTGCAGAGCTTTTTCAATAAATTTATTCGTTATCGTTACAGATGCTTTATTATAATGTATTATGATTATAAAAAGTTTTTACTTACCGGTGCTGTGAAAATATTCATACAATGATACAATTCACGAAACACTTCGAAAAATAACAGTCCACACGACACACCTACGTAGAAATATCAATTCGTTATGCAGTACACGCGTAAGACAACTGTGGTCCCGACTCCCGAGGTAACAGCTCTAATTGCCGCCCCACCCGCGACATGACGCGGTTCGACCCTTGAGGCGGACTAGGAGAAGGGAGGGGACAGTCTGGCGGAAGGGATAGCGGCGGAGGGAGGGCGGAGGGGCCCTTCTGACCTTGGGTAGTCACATTTTTCCCGGGACCATAGTTGTCTTGGGCGTGTAGTGCCAACCGAGGCCTTGTCCATTAAAATTCGCATTTACTGACTAGCGAACTAGCTGTTTTACTCTGGAATATGGAAGTTTGCTACACGGATTCACGGAACGTACAATGACAAGGGAGAGGGGAAAGTCATCGGCAAAATTTGTTGCAGACTTCTATTTGTAAAACATCAGAAAACAGAAAACCGTCATGCAGAAATATTTTTGATTTCTATGAGGTAGCAAAAAAAAAAATCGGTCCCCAAATTTGCCGCCCCAAAAATCTGCCGCCCTAGGCTCAAGCCTACTCAGCCTACTGGTAAATCCGCCACTGATTGGGGATATTAATTGCGCATTTTATGAGTAACGCTCCAGCGGACAACATCTCGCTCTCTGTGCGCGGGTTTTGAGGTTATGTTGCTCCCAGGTATTTATATTTAGTCATAGCTAGTATGACGGCATTATTTAAGCATAGCGGCATAATCTGGTTGGTGGGGGTTTGCTTTAAGCATACTGGAAATTTAAAATATGGCGGTTTAAGCATACAACATGGTGGTTTAAGCATACAGCATGGTGGTATTTTATTTGTTTTTTGGAAATTAGACATGGCAGCATTTTATTTCTTTTTTCGAAATTTAAATATGGCGACATTTCTTTTTTTGGAAATTAGACATGGCGGTTTAAGCATTTTGGAAATTTTAAAATATGATGGTTTAAGCATACAACATGGTGGTTTAAGCATAGCGGTAAATGTTTTAGGCTTACTTGGTGGTGGGTGTTTTAAGCATACTAGGAGTGGGGGTTGGCGCCTTTTAAGCGTAGCGGCAAATGATTTAGGCATAGCTAGTATGGCGGGGATTTTAAGCATAGTGGTATTTTATTTAGGCATAGCTAGTATGGCGGGGATTTTAAGCATAGCGGTATTTTATTTAGGCACAGCTAGTATGGCGGGTGTTTCTTTTAGGCATACTTGGGCTGGGGGTGGGTGTTTTAAGCATACAATATGATGGTTTATGCATAGCAGTAAATTATTTTTGGAAATTAAACATGGCGTCTATTTTTTTTCGAAATTTAAACTTGGCAGCGATTGTGGAGTGGTGGGGGTTTATAGACATAGCTAGTATGGCTGCATTATTTAACCATATTTTTCCAAATTTAAAAACATGCCGCCTTTTAAGCATATATTCCTTATTTAATTTTACTCTCCTCAACTGGTCTCGCGGTATAGTGGTTAAGGTGTCTGCTTCGTAACCTCGACGTTGCTGCGTCCCACGGATCGAATCCCCACACCGCTCAGGTTTTTTTGTATACAATTCCTGCCTTCGGAGCGACGGTGGCGTGCTCCGGTAACCAAAGGCTGAACTAAGATGGCGGCCTCCAGCATACGTAAACAAGATGGCGGCCCCCAGTGGCTGCGATGATGGCGCGCCCTGGTAACCAATGTCAACAACAATGGCGGCCCCCATGAAACAAGATGGCGGCCCCCAGGGGGGTTCTGGCGCAATGTTTACATTTCAATGTTTACATTGAGCCAGAACCCTCCTATACCCCCTACTATTGTATACACTCTCATTGAGCAGGTCCTTTCCTCATCCTTTCTCAATCCTTATCCTTCCCAAAATTCCTGTTACGTAAATGTGGAATGCTTCACGTAATAATTAATCCGTAATTCCCATCCTTTCCTGCTTCACAGCATTAATTTCGTACAGTATGTAAGACTGGTCGATATCACTTGTTTGTTCGTCAATAACCTTACACCATTAAGTCTCACTGTATATATTGATAACGTTAAAATTTTTGAATGGCTTCTAAAATCGAGATTTGACTATCAATACAGCTGTACACATTAATAATTTGTAAAATAATTACAGTTACTTATAGTTATCACGGAATTAATACTAGATTAGAACAAATAACAGTTTAAAAAAATTTAAAAAAACACGCTTTTATAAATAAACAAAACTAAAAAGTAAAAAATAAATAAGAGTTTTCAAAAACTAAAAATCACGCTTTTATAGAAAATCCAACTAAGAAATAGAAAATAAATTTTAATAAATTTAATTTAAAAATAGTGTAAAATAAAAAAATGTATTTTATTTAAAAAAAGCGTGGGGTGCTTTTTAAGATATTATCAAAATGTTAATCCTTCTACTCATATCTGTCAGTAAAATAATTATAACTATTGACACCATGCACCCCACAGTTTTTTAAAAATAAAATACATTTTTTTTTTATTTTACACTATTTATATTAAATTTATTAAAATTTATTTTCTATTTTTTTGTTGGATTTTCTATAAAAGCACTTTTTTTTAGTTTTTTAAAACTCTATTTATTATAAGATAAAATTATATGATTATTTCAAGCGTAGCTTTAACCATAGTGAATAAAAGTGTTAAAATAAATTATGGCATAAACATACTTAAAATGAAATAGGTAGGTATGTGTTTAACAATTTTTAGAATTATCTACCTCATGAAATAAAAAGTAGCTAAGTGTGATTTCATCGAGGTAAAATGTATACTTGAACACTCTAAAACATACGTTTTAAAATCTATACTAAAAATTAAAAAGGCCCACGAATATCCACTTAAAAAAATATAATATTTAAACGGTTTGTTATGGAATAAATATTTTATGCATCTGGCAAATTTATTGCGTCTGTTTATGAAGTAAAAAATGTTTGGAATAAACCACATACTTTTCATTCAATGGTACGAATTTAGCAATACCCTGAAACTGCGCGAACAAAGCCGCGGGTTTTAAGCGCACACACGCGACTGGGAAAACAGGTTCGGAAAGGATAGTCCAAAATTTATCAACTCTATCTACGCTTTTAAATATATTGCAACACTTAAACTGTCTGTCTACAAATTATTCACTCTTTCGTTAAGCCCACAGTTCACTCTTACTACAGTGGCTCTCCCAACTGCTCTCTACTGACTCCGATAGCTCCAACTAGCTCCAATAGCTCTAACTAGCTCAAATTGCTCCAATAGCGCCAATAGCACAAATTGCTCCAACTAGCTTCAGTAGCTGTAGCCAGCTTAAATAGCTCCAATTCCTTCAACTGCTCAAGTTATATTACAAGTCATAGAATTGAGTATTGTGAGTAAAATGAGTGAAGTGAGTGTCGTGAATAAAATAAATGTTCTGAGTGAAATAAGTGAATTGAGTTTCACGAGTGAGTGAATTGAGTTAAATGTGAGAATTAAGTGTAAGTATTAAGTGAATTAGGTAAAATGAGTGTTGTTAGTGAATTTAGTACCGTGGGGAATGAAATTAGTGAAGTGAGTGAGTAAATAGTGAAGTGAATAATGTAGTATGAGTGTCTGAAATGAGTAAATTGTGCGCCATGGGAGAGTGAAATAAGTGAGGTGAGTTTTATGAGTGAATGAAATTCGTGAATTGAGTGTCGTGAGTGAGTGTTTGGGTATTGTGAGTTAGTGATGTGTAATGAGTCAGTGAAATGAATTTTGAGTGAATTGTGTGTCACGAGTAAGTGAATTGAGTGAAATTTGTGAACTGAATGTAAGGAGTGAGTGAATTAGGTGAAATTAGTGTGTTGAGCGAGTGAATTTACTGTAATGAGTGCATGCATTGAGTGAAGTGAGTGTTGTGTGAAAGTGTATTGTGAGTGAAATGAGTGAACTCTGTGGTCAATGTTTGTTGAATTGTGCTTCGATGATGAAAAATGTGTGTCTAACTGTATGTCGATAATGTTAAATATTTGTTGATGATGACGATTGTGTGCCAGTGTTTCTGGTGGGGAATGTGTGCCAAATAATGTTTTGCTGATGGTAAATGTGCGCCAATAAGTGTTAATTTGTGTCGAATTGTACATAGATGATGGTAAATGTGTTGAAGAGCTGTTAAGATGTGTCTCGATAATGATAAATGTGTGTCGAATTGTTTGTCGATAATGTTAAATGCATGTTAAATGTGGGTTGATGGTGAATTTTTGTAAAAATTGTGCATGATGGTAAATGTGTCGAAATGTGAGTCGACGAGAGGCAATGTGCATAGAATTGTGTGTCATGATGGCGAATGTGTGTCGAATTGTGTTTCGATGGTGGCAAAAGTGGGTATGAAAGTTAATGTGTTTTGAATTGGGTGTCCTTGATGGTGAATGTGTGTCGAAGAGTGTTAAGGTATGTCAAGTTACTTGTAGATGATGGCGAAAGTATTTCTATATGCGCGTCGGTGATGGAGAATGTGGGTTAAAATCGTATGTCGATGATGGTGAATGTATGTTGAAATGTGTGTTGATAATGGTGATTGTGTGTCATATTGTGTGCTGATAATGGTGAATATGTGTCGAATTGCTGTGAGTGAATAGTTAACTCAGGACTGAAGGTTCGGTGGTAAGAAGGAAGCTAAAGTATGTTGAGTATGATCAGTTTAAGTATCTCAGTTTAAAGGTGTGTATTTTTGCCTCTTACAATTTAAATAATCTTTACATATTTGCTGTTCAGTGGCATATTTTGGACATTATGCATATCTGGTATCAGTGATAAACGCTTCATGGTTAGGAGATAATTAGTGGTTTGGAGATAACTAGCCCATATGATTGTAGTTGATACTGTAGTAGTTATAAGGTGTATTGAATATGCTCTAACATGGTCGGTGTGATGTCAGTGAGTGACATATTAATTCAGTCGGGTAGCTTACTTGTATATTGTGTTTTGTTCGTAAAGTGGATGAGCAGTATATTTCATCGATAAATCAATGAAAAAATTAGAGTAGTTGAAGACATTGAAGCTATTGAAGCTAGTTGAAACCAGTTAGAGCTAGTTGGAACCAAGTCGCAACTGGAATCATCGGAGCCAGTTGAGGCCAGTTGTAGACAGTTGGAGCCATGGGTTAGTTATGTCATTTTATTTAGTATGAATTTGGATTTCCAAGGTACTCCCAGTAATAGTTTCTGCCCCAATCCATTACAGTCAGATTTTAAAAGCATGACGTTGATCTGATATCTGTTATTGTTGCTATGTTAGGAATCTATGGACTGAGGGTAGATGAGTAAAATTGTGAATTATTGAAACTGAGCCAAGTGTTTTTCGTGATTTTAAAGTTAATGGTGTACACAACACACACACACACACACACACACACACACACATATATATATATATATATATATATATCAGATTATTATTTACAACGACGACAGACACTTTGACATGCTTTACATTCCTACCTTTGAGTTCCGTAGTTATTTTCCCTCACCCCCTCTGCGAAAGCCATGGTATGGAGTTTTCCAGTTAAAACTTTGAAACCCTTAATTCCTAGAAACCGTTCATTCCAAAGGACGAAGCTAGGGTAGGGTTCCGTAAGCATTTCCTCTCCATTGTTACTCACACTACCTTGTTCTCTGAAACGACAGTATTATAGGTTTCAGGTAGTCTGTTTTTAAAGTGGTTTTGCTCTCGTGTGCGCCAGTCTTCTGCTTTCTTGGCAAACATCAACATGGATAAGTTCGTGACGCGGAAGAAACGGAAAACAGAATCTGATTCTCACCTGGTATGCTTGATTGTTTTATAAGTAGTGACTATTATTTAGGTAATATATTTTATTTAAGTGATTAGGTAACGTTATTTTTTCCAGTAAATAAACAACTTAATACTTTAACAGTAATTATAGCAGAATTTAGTTTATTTACGAACTGAAACTTATATACCATTTTCTGGAATTTTTTAGCTCATCTCCATTCTGTAAGGCTAGCTGCTCGTTACGTTACATGTGAATATACAGGGAATAATTTTTTTCCTCGTCAATATGGAATTTAAAATCACTCCCCTTTTATTATCAAACGATAATTTTCACAATTCATGGCCGATATTCACTTTATAACATTTGTTATTTGATAACTGCAACACTGCACGAGTAAACAGAAGTAAGAGTGAGAAAGAAGTATTTAAACGTTACACATCCGTATTTAAGTTAATAAGGAAGCAAACGCGTCTCTTTAATAACTAATCAAGCGGCATATTTTAACTAAATAATTCACTGCCAAAATACTGATTATACTAAATATAAGCCGAGAAATGTATGTGGTTCAATTAGCTGTAGGATAATTTTCATAGTTCTATCTCCGAGATTTTTCATTTGTGTCATTAAGTTTTTTATTTTTTACCTGGTTGATGCCTTTACTAAATAAAATAGTATTTAAGGGTTTTAATATGATTCGATCGCTCATTTGATGTTGATCCGTTTATTAGCTTTGGCGCTTTGGGTTTTTAGGGCGCATCAAAAACTGTGTACAAAGAATTTCACGAACAGCATTTGAATCGCAGTAATTATGTGATGTAGCATAAAACCCGACAAAGTGCGAGTCGAACTCGCGCACGAAGGGTTTCGTACCATCAATACTAATATTATAAATGCGAAAGTAACTCTGTCTGTCTGTCTGTCTGTCTGTCTGTATGTCTGTTTGTTTGTTTGTTACCTTTTCCCGGCTGAACGGCTGAACAGATCTTAATGAAATTTGGCAAGGAGATAGATTATATCCTGGGGATGGACATAGGCTATCTTTTGTCTAAAAAAATAAATTTTAAACGGGTTAAAAAAATATATCTTAATTTTATATAATGTGTGTCATAGAGATATACCAACTGTAAGTGTCATTCCTCTATGTCTGCCGAGCAATAGCTTTCAAGCCATTACGTTTCGTTTTGCTATTGTAAGGAATTTAGTAGAGAGCAAGAAAAATTAAAGCTCTGCATCTTAGTACCTCAATACACCAGTAGATGTCACTGTTAGTTTTTTTATTTATTGGTTTATAGTTATACATCCTAACTAATATTATCAAAGCGAGTGTTTGTTTGCTACGCCAAGAAATTTTGCATAGAGATAATTTATGGGCTGGAGAGTGACAGAGGCTCATTTGTATGTACGGTTCCAGTGGAATTAGTAAAATCCTCTAAAATTCGAGGTCCTGAACCTCCCCCCTTCCCCTTCCACAAAAGTGAAAGCCCCAAAAATTTCGAAAAATTGGAGGAAATTGTTTTAAAATTAAGTCATTACGAACTGAAGTGTTCGGGGCATGGTGGAACTTTTACCCAAAGTTGACTTCCCCATCAAATTTGAGGGGGGGGGGGGGGGTAATGCAAAACCCCAAAATTTCGAAAAATTTCAATAATTTCTTAAATTTAAGTATACTTTTTTACTCTTTGAATTGTTTCCGAGTCATTCGAGGTCCTCAAACTACCCTCCCCCCACAAGGGGTCAAAGACCCAATAATTCAAAAATTTCCCAAAATTTCGAAAATCTATTTTCTATCGATTTGGAATGTTTACGAGCCATTCGAGGTCCTCAACATCTCCCCCCTTAGGGGTCAAAGCCCAAAAAATTATAACATTTCAAAAATCATTCTCTTTTGATTTTTAGTGTTTCCCAGCCATTCAGGGTCCTCAAAATCACCCCTCCCCCTCTCGGGATAAAGCCCCAAAATTTCGAAAATTTCAGGAATTTCAAATATCTATTCTTTCGAGATGGAGTGTTCCGAACCATTCGAGGTCCTGAACCTCCACCCCCCCCCCCCCCCACCCATTTTTCCTGAAAAGTGAAAGCCCCAAAATTTCGAAAAATTGGAGGAAATTGTATTAAAATTAAGTCATTATAAACTAAAGTGTCCGGAGCATGGTGGAAAATTTACCCAAAGACGTCTTCTCCATCAAAATATGGGAAAGAGGATGGGGGGTGGGAGGAAAATGCAAAAACCCAAAATTTTAAAAAATTTCAAATTTTTTATTTTTTTTTTTAAATTTTCTTAGATTTGGAGTGTTTCCTAGCCATTCGGGGTTCTCAAACTAACCTCCCCCCACAAGGAGTCAAAGCCCCAAAATTTTGAAGTTTCAGAAATTTCTAAAATCTATTCTCTTTAGATTTTCAGTGTTTCCGAGCCATTCAGGGTCCTCAACATACCCCCTCCTCTAGGGAAAAAGCCCCAAAATTTCGAAAATTTCAGAAATTTCGAATATCTGTTCTCTTTCGAGAGATAAATAGAGATAGAGAGATACATAGATTTACAGTATATAGATGAAGATAGAGATAAATATATATTTAGAGAGATGGATAGATGATTTGTATATGTGTAACTATGTACATCAAACATATTACAAAACAAAACTTAATGAGGCATTGCAACGCATGCCGAGCATTAGCTAGATAATGGAATTTTTTCAATATTAGTAATCTCTTATTTTTCAGCTTTTTTCTGTAGTGCTTTATATAGTCTAGATTACATACAGACCACCAATTTTTAGATATATACTGGTAAATAACTATACACTGGCAGAACATCGTCTGTCGTGATTTGAAAGTGATATAAATTATTTTGCACACTTGACATTCAAATTAAGAAGACAATTACTAACTACCTCTGATTTCGAAAAAGGTCGCCCTCACCCTGTGTTCAGCCCGGGCAACGCCGGGTACTACAGCTAGTTATCTATAAAAACGGCAAAAAAAAACATGTCTGTTGTATGGAAGCCCCACTTAAATATTTATTTTATTCTGTTTTAGTATTTCTTGTTATAGCGGCAACAGAAATACATCATTTGTGAAATTTTATTCTGTTTTCACGTTTGTTGTATGGGAGCCCCCCTTAAATATTTGTTTTATTTTAATTTAATCATTTATTTTTAAATTGAATATATAACTAAACATTCTGTGAATATTTCAAGCGTCTACCTGTTGCCGTTTTCAATATCGAGCCCCCTTAGATATTTATTTTACTATGTTTTTAGTATTTGTTGTGTCTAACTATCACGGTTCATGAGATACAGCCTGGTGGCAGACGGACAGACAGACAGACGGACGGACAGCGGAGTCTTAGTAATAGGGTCCTGTTTTACCCTTTGGGTACGGAAGCCTTAAAATGTAACCCCACTCTTTACATCTCAAACTTCGTCAGATTGAGATGATTTTAATAAGATCTGTTACCCTAATATTAAATTTTTACTGATTTTCTTAGCAACTTAATCGGTCTCTACGGTGAAGCTGACATTTTATACTCTCAAGAGGATCGAAAATAATTTAAAGAATAATATGGCAAATAAAGGACTCATCACTGAAGTATATACATAATTCTGTGCCTTTTAAAGCAGACGATGTATTATTACGAAAATGAAAAACAAGAAATTTTTTCTCACATAAACTTGACATTTTTGTTTCAAATGATTAATAGCATTAATATGTACGCATTTAGGACGTGTGATGAAATCATCACACAATTGAAATGAGCAAAACATAGGCATATCGAAAATGTGTATTTGGTAAAGTTCTACTGTGCACTATTCGCTGGGATTTTAGAATGTCATTAGTTTCTCTGTCAAAATTTTACTCCAGAGAAAGTCGAGTATTCTGCAAAAAAATATAATTAAACCCTCCTTTATAACATTACGGCCATGTCTCATTGTTGCAAATCTGTAAATGCTAAATTTAATTGCCTCAAATATATATTTTCTAGAATAAGAAAAGATCATTATTATGAAACTTGTTGCTTACAGAAGGAGAATTGTTTGACATTCCATATTAAGATATTTGTATTAAATAAATGACCCAAAATATTTCAAAAATCTATTATTTAACGAACATAGAAGATTAGAAGAATAGACACAAACTTGCACCGAATAGTCTGCTGTAAGCCTGTAACCCCAATGTATGTCTGCAAGAGTATCGTGTGTGTGTGTATGGTATAAAATAGTAGAAAAACTAAAATACTAACTTAAAAATTGGGGTAAACAGTCAATATTTTATGTGTGTTTACTTTCCCATTATACTACAATAGTACTACACAACTTTTACTAAACCTTTTTGCTCTTTCAAATTGTTAGATGTCCTCTTCAGCGAGCCGACTGAGACATAATAAAACATGAATTCTTCTCTTTACGTTTTTAGGGAAACAAAAGAGAAGAATCACAACCTAGCACAAGTCAGACCCAGCAAATAGTCTCATTTCCAAGCCAATTAAGTTGCGAAAGGAAAGCGGAATGTTGTAACCATGATGCTTGCAATACCAATGGTTTGAGCTCTAAGTCTGAGTGTAGTAAGTTAAATCCAGAAGAATATTTTAATGTGACAGATTTTGTTCCGATTCAAAAGCATAGCGGTCGGGTGCGAACCTTTCAAAACCACTGGAAAAAAGAATTCCCATAGCTTACGACAAAACCAGAGGTTGGAGCCCTTTGTCAAGTATGCATAACAGTTTTCAGCGAATCCACAAAATTGCCATGCAGTTCTTCGAACCAATCAGATCAAACATTTGTTACAAATGGTTTCCGAAATTGGAAAAAGGCCATAGAAAAGTTTAAAAAACATGAAAAAAGTAGAAGCCATGTTATTGCTGTCCAACAGTTATCTCACAAAAAACATTCACTACCAATTGAAAGCCAGTTGAATTCTCATACAAAACAACAACAATTACAGGCTCAAGCTTGTTTGCTGAAAATTTTCAAGTCTTTGAAACTTTGTTTGAGATAAGGTTTAGCTATTAGAGGTCACAATGCCTGTGATGGAACATTCATTCAAGTCCTACAAACTCTTGCTGAAGACGATAGCCAACTTTCTTCTTGGTTGGTAAATAAAACTACATGGACAAGCCCACAAATTCAAAATGAAATTGCAGAACTTATGGCGCACCATATAATCAGAAGTATATGTGAAGATGTGAATAATGCAGGCATGTTTTCTTTGATTGTTGATGGGACACAATATGTTGCAGGGAATGATCAGCAAACGATTTGTATTAGACACATTGATGAAGATCTGACCTGCCATGAAGATTTTGTAGGGTTCTACTCAGCGCATTCAACAACTGGAGAAAGTTGTGGATACACTGTGTCGGCTGCAGTTGCCCATCAGTAAATTAAGGGGCCAGATTTACGATGGTGCAGCAAATATGAAAGGCGAGTATTAGGGAGTTCAAGCTAGAATAAAACAACTTCAACCACTAGCTGTTTATATTCATTGTGCAGCACATATCAGCCATCTTGTGGCAGAACTTGTGGCAGTTAGTAGTGGACATGTAAGTGCAGCTATAATGCAGGCAAATTCTTTAGGAAACTTAATAAGTCAGAGCGGAAAATTTAAAGTTATTCTTAAAAACATTAACATACAATCGTGTGACATTCCATCCGCAGTGAATATTCGGCCACTTTGTCCTACTAGGTGGTTAGGTAATGTTTTGCCGATGAAATCCATCCTTGAAAACTAGAAAAACCATCATGTGTGCCCTTGAAGAGATGCAAGGTGAAGGATCTAACAAAGCAAGTGCTCTTAAACATTCTCTGAGTGACGGAAACATTATTCTTGGACTCTGTATGGCTTTTGATATTTTAGCCCCTCTGGAAAACATGAAAACAGAGTTTTGCAGGGTGTTGGCCAAACAATCAGTGGAACACTTCAAGTCGTCAAAACGGTTACACAGGCCTACAAAGATAAAAGGACCGAAGAAGGCTTTGCAATTGTATTTAAGTCAGCAGAAGACATCACAAAGAAAAATGGTTTACGGCCAATAATGAAACCCAGGAGAAGCACGAAAAAATTGGAAGAAAGGCATTTTAGAAAGGAGTATTTCGCCATGATTGATACAGCAGTGATGCAACTTGAAGAAAAGTATAAACAACCTGGCATTGAACATTACAAAAAATCGGAAGATTCACTTCTTAAAGGTTGTGTTCTTGATTCTCTGACAGAATACACAGAATTTAACCATGCAATTTTGCCTGTTCAACTGCAGATGTTCCATGCTCAATACAAGTATACCAGTGTTCATGATGCCATCAGGGTGCTGAAAGATATGATTCCAGAGGTAAATATAGTTTCTTTTTTTTAATTTAGTCTTTTTTTATAGGTTACGACTTAGGACAATTTAAAAAATATACATTGTATTATCGTCTTTGTATATTGGCTATATATAAAACATTTAGTACATTGTTTTGCTTGCAGGTAAGGTGAAATTGCTCTTAGTTATTCCAGCTTCTTCATGCGAAGGTGAGCGCAGCTTCAGCGCTCTGAGGCGTCTGAAGACATGGTTAGAAGTACCATGATTCAAACCCGTCTCAACTCAGTGACTGTGTCTCATGTTCACAAAAGTCGTTTGGATGAACTTAGTTTACATGAATTAGCCAAAGATTTTGCTTCAAGATCTGAAATTAGAATAAACACTTTTTAAAAATGGTAATGTATGGGTGGGGTGTTATCTATTTGCATTATATTCACGTATATTTTTTTTATAGATTTTTTCATGGATATTTTATGTATTTAGGTTAGCAAATTATTCAAACATGTTCGAGAGATCACTTCTTATAGTCATTAATTAATAATTACTCAAACATATGTTGCTCTGCTTTATTGTTAATATCACTTACGTAAAAATAAAGTGTATAACATACGAGCTTATCATCCAGAGAAGACTTGTTTCGGTTGACCTCTAGCGCAAAATTCTTAAACCACAGAATTCACGGGCCCCCCCTGGAAATCCTACAGATTTGCGCCCATGTATGTGTATATATATATCTTGCTTTTTATTGCTAAACCTTTATGTTTACTTAAATAATAACAGTACAAATAATACTGTAAACAACTACTAGTTTAACCGAATGAAACTGGTGTTGTTTTGACTCAGAGTACCCAGGACTGTGTTCCTGCACCCAGAGGCCGTGTGTGCTGTTGTACAAAGAGTTTCTCGTAATTGTAGCATGCAAAGAATATTATTGATTTTATTTTTATATTATTATTATTTATAATAATATTACTATATTTATATTTTATTTATTTGTTAAAAAGGTAATGGTGAATAATAATAATAATAATAATAATATTATAGGCAGTGTTGACCCTGCAAGATGTAGATTTGGCCCTATATGCTTGTGGTTGGCACTATAGTAGTCATAAGGTGCACCGAATATGACTTCATTGGTAGGATAATGATATTGAGAAATACATTTATTGTTCTTGTTAGTAACTAAATTTTTTTTAACCCAACAAGGATTGAACCAAGGACAATATTTTATCAAATCAATCAATGTGTCTATTAATAAAATATTTTTTATGATTTTTGGAATTTTTTCGGTAGTATTTGGTAGATGATTACAAATTTTAATATGGAGGCCAATTTGGCCGAAAAGATGGAGGGATGCTACGATCTGTTAATAGACGCTAGTGCACTCTAGCGGGTAAAATCCAAACCATTATGATGGCAGCGCACTCTAACAGACTATGTGAGTAATAACGCGATACTAGTGCTTCTATATAGCAGGAAGTATTGAAAACAAAGATGGTGGTAGCGCATTCTAGCAGATGACTTGTACAATAGGCGACACAAGAGATTCTAATAGCAAGTATTTAAAACAAATATGACGGTTCGGACTCCAACAGGCGCTGCTATAAACCCTCCATATTAAAAGGAATAACAAGTTAAAATATAGGTATTTATAAATGTTATTTAACGACTAGTCCGGTATATGTCTCGGTGCCTGTGTTGTCAAAGACGTAGTTTTCCACAGGAGCTGCTCGAGGGCCCACGCAGCCATTCTACTTTTATTCTCCTTGTTTGTTGGTCTTCTGTGAAATCAAGAATCAAATTGAGTTTTCATAGTTCCATAGTTCGTTTCTTTTTCGCTGGCAAGTCACTTTCTCTTCCAGTCTCGTTACGGCCGGGCCAGCAGCGCGGGCATGTGTAGTCCGCCTATTTCCCTCTCCGCAACCGAGACACCCTAAATGACTACAGCATGAGTGGGCTGAGAGGGCAGGAGAAACTTAGAATTCAAGATGGCGGATGAGCGAGTGGAACACTTTTTGACATAAACGGAAAGCGCAACATTCAGGAGTGCTTGAATAGGTTAGCTCTGAGAGGTCAAGTTCAAGTTCAAGGTCAAGATCGCATAAGTCGACCGGGGCCAAATGTATCCGAGATGGCACCTGGATGCATGCGGTTTTCCCATACATACTAAGTATGTTCTCCTGCCCTCATGCACTTGACAACTGGGGATACTTAGCTAAAGAATGGGAGAAACAGTATCAAGTCTGACACACGTGTGGCTTCGCTTGCCACCTATCTTAATGTCTACTCCAACAGCGGAAATGTGGGAAAGCGTTGCATTAGGTTTCGAGAGTAAATGACGGTTCTATAACTGCGATGGGGCAGTTGACGGGAAGCACATTTCCATTCGAAATCCTTAACGTGGTGTTTTTTTTTTTCCTTCTGCAACTACGAACAGTATACTTCTATGGTATAAGTGGTGGCTCGAGAGACTCATCGTTTCATCCATAACTGTAGAAGTTGCGAGAATAGGTAGACTCAGTGATATAGTATTTTTTTCTTATACCAGCCTATGGAAAAAGGAATCTTGTACTGCCTCAACCCACAACTACCTGCAGAAAACGAAAATACCCGGTATTTCTTCATCGGGATGAGGTTATTTAACCTATGCCTAATTTAATCCGTTCATATACAATAGTCAAAGTAATAAACAAATACTAATATAAAATTTGTAACTACAAAATTTCCTGTGGGAGTCAACCTGTGGAATGAAAATTTGGAATATTGGCAGCGAATTTGAAGTTTATAAAATCACTTATGAGTTAACATTGGAGACTAATAAAACCATATAATATTACCTCAGATACACGGGTAAAGGTAAGGTGCTATTACCGACCGCCATCTTGAATTGTGTCGTAATTGCCGCCATATTGGACGACATTGCTTTTAAATTAACTCAAAATATCCCATATGAAGAGAAATAAAATCCCTTTTAGGAGCTAAATTCCCGCTCGTAATGTGACTGACACGAGGTGTGCTGCGCCGTGCACACGTGTGGTGCAGGGCCCTCGGCGGGCTGCAGGGCTGCAGGCACAGGTAGCCGCGGTGTCAGGTGACCGGGCAGGGCGCTCATGCGGCAGACACCTCGGCCAGGGTGTTACATTACACCTCGAGTCCGGGACACTCGGCTACAAGCTTGCAGTAGCCACGGGGGCGGGTTCCCGGGTGTCCAGTTGCCACCCGGGCCGTCGCCCCTGCAGAGTGAGTCCCAACTCTTGTTACCTTCCACAAGGTAAACACTTGCCCAGATGGGGCCTAACCTGCATATTGAATTCAAAACAAAATTCAAAGGGACAAAACCTATGCTGAAAATGTAAAGTGGCAGAAGATTGAACAAAACACATAAAATTAGTTCCTACGTTTATTGTTAGTCTTTAACACATCTCATTAATAACTTCCAGTACAAAAAATAGTTATATCTGTGAGTCCAAACAAATATTATAATTTACACACAATAAATACTATATCTAACTTTATAGTTTTCTTTGGTATAAGCTCTAGGCCAGAAAAGCCAACATGTATAAGCTACATTTGAATACTTAATATCTTTACCAATATTAAAAAAAAATTATTAACCAACTCATAAGGCAAGGTCTTTGGAGCGCTAAATCAAGTTATTGAAAACAATATGGCCGCTAAATAAGGAAATGCACAGGAGGTACAGAAAATGGAACAAGTGCCAAATCCACATTAGGAGCACCTAAACAAAACAAAACTGCTAACACTTTAAGTTTAAACAGGTGCATCATATTCACAAAAACACAAGTCCAACAGATACTACACACACTATCAAAGTTATTATCATCAAAAATTCAAACTCTACTGGCTATTTCATAACAGATAATTACAACCCTACCAATACTTAGCTCTCCAATACACCTTTCTTGCTGTTGATCCCCCTCTCTCTCTCTCTCTCTCTCTCTCTCATGCCTCATGATGTTGGTGGTGATATTCCTGCTGCTCCATGCCTAACTGGTCAACACCCCGAGCTTATATACCCATTTTCTCTCCCCCCCTTCCCTCCTATTGCCCTCCAATTTAATAATAGAGATTATTCTAGAATGTTCTAGAAGGATCTTCACACCAGTTCACATAATCGATATATATATATAACCGATTTCCGGGATTTATTCTTATTCTTGTTAAATCTGGAGTTGGTAACACTGAATTCGATGTTGTGTTGGAATGAAGTGTCCACTTTTGTCTATGGTTTTTGTGTGAAAGTGCACTGTCTTTGCCGCACACAGCCGTAGCCTATCTATGAGTCGTGATGTCACAAGATGTCAGTTTATTCCTACCCGCTAACATGAAAGGTAAGCTTCTTCATGTCCTTAAATGTTTGTGTGCAGAATCTTAAATTAACATCTCGTGACCATACATGGTCTCAAGAGGACCGACCCTAACTATACCCCACAAAGACACAGTAAATACCTCGGGATACCCAAGGATATACAACTCACCTGGAATGCTTATATAGCAGCGAGGGGGAATTCTAGGCTCTCTGCCCTCTACCCTATTTTGAACAGCCGCAATGCAATGACCTGCAAAACAGGCGTTTTACTCTACCTACAACTCATCCGCCCTACAATAACTTATACTGCGCCCGCCTGGGCCCAGACTGCAGAAACATGTGCAGCATTGCGGCCGATGAGTCAAGTACTATCCCACTGTTAATCTGCAAACAGAACTTGCTCTCGGAGCACATTGTAAGGTTTGCCGACAAATTATACATGGACTGCAGCACGGTGATTCCAAAAACACATTATATGCATACTGCGACTAACACACACACACTGTGCTGTAGCTGACAGCCTTAGAAGGCCAGGGGAATTTCTCAAACCGACCAACCGCCACTTGAAGGAGACGAGTCAACCTGCAGCTCTGTCTCGACAGGGAGGGGCCTGTTTCTTCAGGCATGCAAGCGAACACACATGAACACACAATCAAGGGAGCACGTATGCCCCCAGTGCTGTAACCCACACATTTGTATCATAAGTGCCTGTAGTGCTAAACTTGTTTCTGCATTTCAGAGAGGACAGCTGGCATCTGCCGGGTGGGTGGCTCAGTTGTGCCCCCACCACCAGGCCGCAGGCTTACAAACCAGCAGCGCCACGGCACAACTCACGTCACCCTGCATGACCCTCACAAAGCTGTCGGTTCGCTTGCGCACGAACGTACCCTACTGTTTCCAGACCCTGCTGCAATAATTATATTAAGTTTCTCCACTCGCACAGGTTTTCCCAACACTCTCTGCGTCTCTGTGCCCTTCAGACCACGCTGCTGCTGCCCAGGACTCGGCGAGGCTCCGGCCCTGTAGCTGACCACTAGTGCCTAGCTGGCAACACTGTTGAACATATGGGCAAGCGAGGTGGTGGCAGGGTCCAGTTCCTGATGACAAGTCACGCTCGTTCGAGAGTGTTGACGACCTGACGACTCCTGAGGACCGGTAACCTGACCACGGCGAGGAAGAGGACAATGCAGACCAGACCAGAGACTCTTGGCTGAGGAGTAGCGAGTGCCTCAAGTCCGAATGCTGTGGTTTTCCGAGCACACATTGGCCTGGGGTATCCGCGCGAGTTCCCAAGGCGTACTACAAGAAGAGAGATGAGGGCGCCCAGGGCTTGTGCTAGAACTCTGTCATTGCTGAACAAAGGAGACCTTCACACGCTGCAGAAGCTCTTCTTGTAATTTTTTTATTATTTATTATTTTATTGTAATTTTTGTTATTTTTATTTATTTCAATTTTTTCCTGTAATTCGCTGATATTAATTAAGGAAAACATGCATTAGTTTTCTCAGTGTTCTCCTGACTATCCCTACCAATATTTTTATGGTTTTCACCGAGTACTCCTGATTATTCATTTAAATTTTTTTGTTGATTTTCTTCGTGCGCTCCTGATTATTCCTTATGAGACTTCTGCTGATGTTCTCCGAGTGTTTCTGGTTATTTATGAAAAATCGATCTGTGCACAATTTTTTTTTACTTAATGAGACACACAGTTTTATTCAGAGTTACATTTAATTATTGAAATTCTGCTACCATATTATTACTAACGATATTTTTTTATCAGGTGGATCTTACAAAAAAATTATAACTCAGTCTATTACTATGCCATGAGAGAGCTGAGAAACACTGGCATGCAAGACCAACTTAATTCTCTTTGATGCGCAGCGAAGCATTCCGCATAAAAAAAAATACCTCAACACAACACGTGGCGACATCTGTTAGCAAGACTCGGGACTACTTGCAACAAGTTATTTTGCATGAGATAAATTAACTCTTGCAGCTGAATGTAGTCAAAGACCGTTAGAACCACGTAGTCTCGTAGCATCATAGACTTGTAGCCTCGTAGACTTGTAGCCATGTAGTCACATAGCCGCGTAGACATGTAGCCTCGTAGACTTGTAGCCGTGTTGTCTCGTAGACTTGTAGCCGTGTTGTCTCGTAGCCTCGTGGACTTGTAGCCTAGTAGCCTTGTAGCCTCATAGCCAGAGCAGTTGAAGCCTTGTAGTCCTGTAGTCTCGTAGTTTCGTAGCTTCGTAGACTCGTAGTCTAGTATCCAAATAGCAGCTAGGCCAGTGGCGGCTGGTGCCTTTTGAAAATGGGGGTTCACAGCATTGGGCTCTTTATATAAAGAATCACCGAACCCCCCCCCCCCCCCCTCCCTTTTTGAAGCGGGTGGTCCGGATGTGATCAAAAAGGCATACCGCAGAATAATATGTTGTGAAAGAAAACCTCTCCTTTACTTGATTAGTAATCACATCACATACTACCTTGGCTGCAACAGTTCTATTTACATGGACATCTTCCACTTTCTTTTTTTTAGAATGCTGCTCTGGCACCGACATTTCAGTTCGCATTCTCACTTTATCCATATTCTCTCTTTCTTTCTCAAATGAAAGTCGAAAACTGCCAACATGTTTCCTGACTTTATCGGCATCGATGCTCCTTTTTTGTAGCTGATTAAACAAAATGTCTACGTGCGGCATTATATTGTGAAAAACTGTCAGCCAAAATACAAACACTGGATCATTCAACATACGCCGAATAGCTCCCGACTGGTTGATTGTTGTTGACTGCTTGCATGATGACTCAATTTTGTTCATGCATTCAATCAGTTGTTTTCTGTACTCGTACACCGTGTTAACAGTACGACTCTTAAAATTCTATCTTGTAGAAGAAGCGCGAGGAATTCTCCTGCCAACAACGCCATCAAAAACAGCAATTCTATGTGTGAGTGGCTAAAGAAGTTAGTTATATCACTCAAATTGGAAAATAATACACGGACTTGTTGGTTTTGGCTTGTAGATTGTGCCACAATTAAATTCAACTGATGCGCATAACAATGCACGTAATGTGCATATATATAATTTTGTTGAATAATGGCCTGAACACCATTGTGATGCCCACTCATTACACTAGCTCCATCATAACTCTGAGATATCAATTTCTCGGGTTTGTCAACAATACTTTCCAAAACAATGCGAATACATTCTGCGATTGACGCAGCATCATGTCCTGGAGGATTTACAAATTACCAGAATCGTTATACTGCTTGCCCGTTAGGTAACACATAGCGAAAAACTATAACCAATTGGAATAAAGATGATATGTCTGTCGTTTCGTCTGCAATCACTGAAACAAAACTTGCACATTAAATTTCTTTTTTCATTTATTCTTGACAGACTTTAAGCATACAATCTAGCAAATCGTTTTGGATTTCTTTACAAGTCCCTTTGAAAACAGTTGCATTTGCAAGGTGGTTTTTCAAAGATTTGTCTAACTCTGCTGAAAAATTAACTAACCCTCTAAAAATTCCAGGATTAGCAGATTCTTGTGTCTCGTCGTGACCTCGCAGCGCGAGTTCAAACGCCCCGCAAATGTTTATACAATCTATAATTTTAGACAAGACATAACGATTTTTTGTAACTTGCTCGTTATGTTGTTTAACGGTAGGCACAATCAAGTTGTTGGCGAATGTCTAATTTCCCCAAAAGATGAAACTCCCGGACGGAATTCAAATGTGTTTCTGCACTCTCATGCTTCTTTATTTTTTGACTTAAGTGAGACAAATCTGAGACGCCAAAACTTACAGAACTAGATTCACCACTTCGTTTCGCGAAGAGCAGGCAGGGAAAACAATAGAGCCGGTTGGTTTCTTCGCATCCACAGATCCACGAGTTTTTCTCGTAAATGTCCTGTTTAAATTCTCTCCTGAACTCCCTATTTTTTTGACTTAGTCACTTGCACTATAGTAAGTTTAGGCATTGGCCTGCCTGCTTGTTTTATTTCGATTTTCCTTTCCAATGACAAATTGGAGAACACCAGTGTTTTTATGTCCGAGACTGTTAACTTGCTCAAGGCCATAACGAGTAACTTAACTTAGTGATTAAAACAAACTTTTTAAACGTCGCACTAAATGCACTAAAGTAGAACAATAACACGTGACAAACAGCGCCGTCATCATTCTCGAAGAGAGAGCAAAAATGGGAGAAACAGGACAAGAAATGTCGCGCCGCGCTCAGGATAGCGTTGCGCACGCCTGGACTGTGCTCCTGGGCTGGCTTATGGGGAGCTACCCCCACCACGTCGCTCCGAGCCGAGCGGCGCGCCGTCGCCCGCCTAGCCACCATCGCACGTGCGATCCCAGCATAGCTGCGCTTACTCTATAGCGGCGGGTTTGGACAATATTGCTAATGGTTATAAGACCAAATGGGTTGCATTTATTTATTATTCGATGTGTATGATATTTAAGTATTACAGTAGGTGCTTATTGAAATGAGGCGAGGGGGTTCACGTGCGAGTGTGCTCTAATGCAATAACCGCCACTGAGCTAGGCCTAAGACAGCTGGAGCCAAAGACTGTTGGAGCCAAAATACTGTTGGAGCCAAAATACTGTTGGAGACGAAGACTGTTGGAACCAAAGAATGTTAGAGCCAAAAGACTTTTGGAGCCAAAGACTGTTGGAGCCAATGACTTTTGAAAGCCAAAGACAGTTGGAGCCAATGACTGTTAGAGCCAAAAGACTTTAATAACCAAATACTTTTAGAGCGAAAGACTGTTGGAGGCTTTGTAATCTATTGACGATCGAGTCCTACTGAGTTGAATGTTCGTGAAAATGTACGTCCTTTTCAGTAAATGTTTGTAGTCAAGCCTGCATTATCGTATCCTACTGATGAGATCATATCCCTGTAATGAGATCTTATCCCTGCGACGAGATCTCATTCCTGTGGTGAGATCGTATCACACGAAGTTGAATTTTCGTTCAAAAGTGCTTCCTTTTAGTCAAAGTTCTGTGTTCTGTGTGTGTACTGTCTATTCATTGTGAGTTTACTGTTTTGTTTATTGCGTGTCCTGTGTGTGTACTGTGTGACCATTGGCGTAGCCAGGATTTGCGTATGGGGGGTGTTAAGAAGCATGCCCTCCCCCCCCGTATTAAAGCGGGGGGTGGGGGGGTCCTCCCCCGGGTAAAATTTGGATTTTAAGGTGTAAAATAGTGCTATTTTAGCAGTTTTCGGTACTTAAATTTAAATATTGTAATGGTAAAAATTTTATTAATTTTAATATGAAATTTGTTTGAGTGATGAATAAGAAATTAATTAAAGATTTGGTGCTAAGGGGGGGGGGGGTTCGAACCCCTAAACCCCCCCCCCCTGGCTACGCCCCTGTGTGTGTCTAATGCTTGTATTGTGTGTGCACTGTGTGTTCAGTGGGTGTATTGTGTTCTTTTATTTGGTTGAATGTGTGATGTTTCGTTAAATGTGCGTAGTCAAATCTGTAGTAGATCTGAATATTTAATGGTTCAAAACCTCTTTGTCTTGATAAAACATTTTTCATGGATTCTTGGTCTTTTAGTAAGCGTAAAACATGTTCCGTTGGTCTAATTGATTGTAATTGATTTTATCGATACATTAGGTCTGACCAGTTCAATGACTTTGTCTTGACTGCTTGAAATATTTTATATTAGCTATCGATGTGGAAGGTCTTGTGGTTCGGAGACGTCTGGCCTATACTTCTGACATTATACATGACCTGTTCTCGTGATCTGAAGACAATTGCCCTATACGAATAGTATTATACATACATGAACTGGTTGTAATGTATTTCATACATCGAAAAAAATTAGACTTGCGTGTTAGGCAGCGCGACTACTTAATTATTATTCGGACAGGTATCGTGTATAAGCTTTTTTTTTGTGTAGAGAGAATGATTAATAAACTCCATGAAGTGTAATAGGAAACATAATTTAATTTGATTTTAATTTTAGTTACGTTTATCACAGGTCGAGAATCGAACCAAGGACGGATATCGTTTGAACCAATCCTTATTTTAATAATTGATTTTTTTGATGAATTTTGGAATTTTTTCCCGAATTTCTAGGTCAATAAATACAAATTTCCCAGCTGGTGGCCATATCGGCTTACTGGAGGCTGGTATATGAGGAACTCAAGCAGCTTTTAGGATTTTGATCATGATTTATTAAATAAGTTTTTTTTGTCTAAAATATTTGTTTCACATCGTTCACGTATCGAAACAAGGACGCATATCGATCGAATCTATCATTATTTAGTCAAATGATTTTTTTGACTATATTTGGAATTTTCCCGAAATTCTTGCATTAAATTAACGGATTTTCAATATGGCGGGCGTAACGAAAAGGGCAACGTTTCTAGAATCTAATATGGCGGATGGGACGTAAACCATTTTTTAAATATATTTTGGAATTTTTTGGTCAAAATTAAAGATTTTCAAGTTTACGGTGAAGGTCGTGACCTCGGCGGCATAGGGAGGCTTGTCGATAGGGAATTTAAGCCCTTTTTAAGAATTTGGGTTTTTTGAAAGGCATGTAGTCTTTTGAGACATTCAGAATTTCGTCTTTTTGAATTTTTGAGGAATTAAACGGGAAATTTTTCCTCAAAACGGGAATTTTTTCCTCGAAACAAAGAAATTTCTAGGTATTTATATATCAGTTTGAGTCATTTTTGAGGAATTTTTAATAATTTTGAGTCCAAGATGGCCGAATCCTAACGATAGGCAAGCCGCCGCCAACAAAATCGTAGTTCCTTAAGAATATCGTTGTGCCAGACGTCTCTATTTCCTACTACTAAGTTACGCATATTTCTGAGCATATTGCTAAAAAAGGAACTTACAACAAAAAAAATCACCTTTGATAGCTTTTAAAATGTTAGTTCCCATTGAAAAATTTAAAAGTGACTTAAGTACAAAATTGAATCAAAATTAGTAAATTATAAAACTTTAATACCATGCATTCTACATTTACGGCAAAAGGTTCAATACGAAAAAAAGGGGGGGGGGGGGGGCAGGATGTTATGCGAAACGTGGCATGGTCCGGCGAATGGGCAGCAGGACCGTGTGAACCGCGCTCTGGCAGCCCCGTGAGTCGCGAGCGAGTGTGAACCCGGCGGTGGGCGACGAGGCGTGGGAATCCTGCAAGGTGACTCACCCTGTGACGTCATGGGCCGCGGTCCTGCGTCGCCTTATACGCCGGCGGCTCGCAGGTGAGCGCGCTGCTGGTTGCCCGCGCCGCCGCTGGAGCGCAGCAGGCGGCACGCCATTCCCGCCTTTTGCTGTGAGCAAAAAATATACACAATTTTAAAGTTTCGCAAGTTTGCTTTTCATGTATACAATTTCAAATTGGCATAAATATATTTTTTAAATTTGTACTGTTCTACTGAGATATACAAGGGCGTCGCCAAGGGGGGGCATAGGGGGGGGGCAGTTGCCCCCCCCCCCCTAGAGCCCAAGAGATAAAATATTTTAGCCAAATGCAAAGAAATACATACTTTTCCCACAACTTGCCCCCCCCCCCCTCCCCCAGGTCATCGACTGGCCATCGGCTGGCGACGCCCTTGCTGAGATAGTTGTACGCACTTCCGCTTGGTGCGCTGAACGCAGCTTCAGTTGTCCAATTGAACGTTTCTGTCCAGACATGTACTGCCTCCTGTCTCGTTGACAGCGAGGTGCTGACGGACACGACCAGTACCTACTGTAAGCCGCTGTCGCACGGTCAAAGATTCTCTCCCAACACCTTCCAGTGTCGAATAAAGTGGCAGGCTTGTGACGTCGCCGGAAATGTCACTAGCGCAGCCATGTTTGACAAGTTGGATGACAAATATTTTACATAAAGAACGGGTTCTAATATATTTTTGTTGTCGGATCTAATCAGCCAATCAAAATCGTGCATACAGAAAACGGGGGAAAAAAACGTCTATTTCCGTCACAAAGAATTTTTTTAAATGGCGTAGGTGATTGGTGATTAAAGAAGTTATAAAGGCGAAATCCTGAAATAATATTAATTTGAATGTCGTGTCGTGTGCAAAACAGTTTCATGTGTAAATAGGAAATTATATCTCTAAAATGAAAAAAAAAACCACTGAAAATTAATTTTATTATGTAAAAGGTATTATTGTGAGTTAAATTGATTTACGTTTAAATTTTTTTTTGATACTAAAAACAAAAAAAAACAGGATAAAAAATTCTATCCAGCTCTGTGATGCATTATTTCATTTCAAAATAAGATTAAAATTGAAAATTTTAATTTAGCTGAATCTAAAAATAACTTACATAGTGTGAAATGATTTAAAATTATTTGAAGTTTTCCGATTGAGAAAATTGGAGGCCATTTGCCGTCCAATACTACCCCTAGTGTAGTTGGAGACAAATGCGTCGAGCCAGGGAGAGCTGTGAAGAGGCGATGGCTCCGTGGCTGTGGCAGCGACCTTGCGTGATGTCACGGCCGCCATATTGGATGACGTCACGACCACATCTACGTCATTACCCCAGAGATGGATGCCCGCTAACTTTGCCAGCAACCACCATATTGACATACCATGCTGGATATAACAAAGAATTAAAACTAAAAAATAATTTAAAAATTTATTAATAAACATATATTTAAATAAAAAATAAAAAGCTCTAAAATCATCGACTTTTTGAAAGTCCCTGCTTCGAACCGGACTAGTGTGATTTTATAAAGTAAATGAAAATTCCTAAAATTCCTAAATATTAATTTAAAAAAAAAACACTCCACTACAGATTTGGGAGGTTCTATATATAGCCTAGTGTATAGCACAGTGTATATATATAGCCTAGTGTATATATAGCCTAGTGTATAACAGTGTAACCAACTATGTTCAGCCATGGGTGTAGCCATGTGAAGCCATGGTGTGGCCTATAAGACCTATTACAAACACATAGGTCAACAATCTCCGTATTAACGAGGCCAAAACCATAGATAATAAATAATATGCGAATTTACCAATCATATTTTTTTTTGTTATACTGTATTCATTCACCATATTATGTGGGATGCAGGATGCTCGCTCTTGTTATGTTTATTATTATATACAAGACTAACTAATTACACGGGGCTTCATTCACACAAATTTCAGGATATTTCTGCAATTGTAAGAAAAGTATGTGATAAATTCCAAAAGTTTTTACTAAAGCAAAAGACACAATAAATTGCCAGCTTTAGATAAATCATTTAGGGTTGAAATTTTTGCAGTGGTAATGCGAAAGATTTTTCATTTGTAAAATGTATTTATGCCGATTTTATAACCGATTTTATAACTAATTCTCGTCTTTACTGAGATAAGTTTTAAATTATTGATGAAATAAGTTTTACCTCTTTTTCATTTCACGAAGGAGATTTTTTTAAAAAAAAGTGAAACACGCGCTTATCTCATTTTAATTCAGATTATGCCAACTTTAAATTTTACACTTTTATTTATTTTGTCCATGAGAACAGACTAATTAAAATCGACTTTCCCCCTTTTTCATCTCATTAAGGCTACATTATTTTTTAAAAATATTTTTTGAAACAATACAGAATAGAGGTAATAAATATCTTATCAAATGTATTTTTAGATTAGTTGTTATGCTTAGTATAAATGAATGATTTTTATATTTAAAAACGTTTTCTTTCAAAATCGAAAACTGATAAAAAATCTTTCTACGAAACCAATTATGTAGTTTATTCTTGCGAAGTTACCCGCCGCTTCATTTTCTTGAAACTATTCTACACCCTTTACACCCCCTTTGTTATCAATTATAATAAACTAGCAATACCGAACACGCGTTGCTGTGGCTCTGACTGGTTAAGTGGAAAAGAAAGATAAGAGAAATCTCACGTTTCTAATATGTTTAATATCACAGCTAAGTGAAACTAATTTGGGCACGATGAGAGTAAAATTTAAATTACAATTTCAAGGCCGAATTTTAATGCAACATTTCGTTAAAAAATTGTTTTGATACGTTTCTGCCGCCAAAGAGATAAAAAGAGAGCACTTACGAGTACAAGTTTGAATTGCCAAAGAAGTTTCATTTCTATCAAGTGTACTGCAATACACTCGCTCATGTTTTAAAAATTATTTATTAATTTTGTTAATTCTTATTTTATAAAAACACGCGCGGATACGAATACAACATTGTATCAAAATTTCAAAGGATTCGGTGAAGAACTTTCGGAGTTTAGCTATTTTTTACATTAATTTATTTATATAGATAACACATTACGTAACTCATTATGTAAATTATACGTTCTCAATTTATAACGTCACGCTTGATTTTTTTTCGGAGATGCAATATTTTGCTATAAAAACTACCATTTGACTTTTTTCGAAATTTAATCTCGAGAAAATAACATAACTAACTCATTATAGATGTAAGCCCAGTTTCTTACACTTTGCTTGATTTGCTTCAGAGATATGATTTTCTTTACGATAAAACCACAACAACCACCAACCATTTTACGCTCTTAATGGTCAAATTTCGAAGAAAAAAAAATGTACCTAACCCATCTCATGTGATAGTATCAATAATTAGTCGGTCAGAGTTCTATTCAAAGAATGAATTCTAATTATTATTTTTAAGTATATATATATATATATATATATATATATATATATATATATATATATATATATATATTCTAGTGAGGCAAAGACCCACGCACCACAATCAATTTATCAGTCATAAATTGTTAATAATATTTCTGTCTAATTTTGGAAGTTTTTTCTGACCTTTTTTGCCTTATATTTGCTGTCACTTTTCGGCTGAAAGGGAATGGAGGAAAGTGAGATGACACCTGATAAATTCATTTTCAGTTTGACTAAAATTATAAAGAATTTTTGTAATTTTTAAAATCTTTATGTATGATTTTTAAAGATTTTCAAAAATGGCGGCCAATATGTCGGACAGTAAGGTGTCCGACGATCGGGTGATTAACACTAGTGTGATTTAGCAAGATGAAGATCGCCTTTTTTAATCCTAGCAGACAAAAAGAGGTTCCAAAATGGATGCCAATATGGCTGCGGAGACATTAGCATACCTTGATAGGACCTTTGAATATATATACTGTATAGAAGTCGCCAGCCCAGGTTAAAATTTCTATTACGGTTTGAGGTAGTTGGTTAATTCACCGCCGCAATCACCACCATCTCTAGGGCATCGACTTGTGGTGGTCCCTAGGGGACAAGTGTCGAACTCTTCAAACACCCCTTCCCCCTCCCGTTGAACGACCTTGAGCTGCAGTGAATGATGGGTGGAGGGTGCGGGGAATGACAGCGGGCGACAGTGCTGCGCTCTAACGTGTAAATAACAACTAAGACGATACAGGGCGTTACGGCAGCGCACTGCAGCGGTGAAGTTCCCAAGCAGCTCATCATACGCTCCTGAAAAACGTAGAGTAAATCCTATCCACTCGCGACTTCTATACAGTATGTATATTCAAAGATAGGACTGAATTATGCCTCGGAGGAAAGGGTAGGGGTCAGTCTGCTGGATGGGACTCGAAGCCCAAACCTCGGGAGTCCGTGCCGCTACTACGTAGAGGCTCGCAGAGGCTCGCAGTGCGCTCGGCTCGCTACACGGGCAAGCAGGCCGTGACCTTGAGTGTCTGCGCGGCCTTGCACCGCCATCTTGTCCTGTCCTCACGTGACCTCAGCGTCTGCGGCGCGCTTGTCTAGGCCATGTCCCTGCCGCCTGCCTCCGTCGCGCGCAGCCTGACGTGATGCGAACCTCAAGCGGGAAACAAACAAACAAAGGACTCAACATGGCCGGCCTCGGTGGGCTGCCCGTGAGATGACTCTGTTGTAGCCTTGCCCACGCACCTCCAGGCCTAGACGATTCAATCATTGAATATACACATATAATGTATAGAAGTCGCGAGGGGATACGATTTATTCTGCCAATTTTCCGGATCCAAAACTGAAGTAGTTGCAAGCTCCCCCGCTGGGCGGCTCTTCTTTCAAAAAGGTACTCGTGGTTCCAAACTCACACGCGAGAGCGCTATAGCATCGCTTGTCTCAAGGTCGCGCGCTGTACTCTTCCTCTCATTGTTTCGGTCGCTGACTGGAGGGGCAGTTCCTTGATCGGCGGGCGGCTAATTTACAAGATATTCTCGTCAAATCAATGAGCTAACATTCAAAACACAAGCCGATTGTCTTTAAAGAACCGAAAAGTAAAACTTATTTCCTTCAAGTGTTACACACTTCTTTAAAATCATCCAACCAAAGCAAGTTATTCATTGGCACATGATTCCAGCTGGTGTGATTATAGTATGTATTTTAATAAAAATTGTTGCCTTCTATAAAATTAAAATATATTTTTTATGAAATGAATTTAAGTTTCTCAATGAATCAACTTTACTATTGGGAATTCAAACAAAATTTACGTTATTCAAAGCAATAAACTAGAAAATACTAAATACAGATAGTTACATTGCTGTTCCATTTAATCTGTGCATGGACTTGATAAGCGATACAGTCATAATAATTTTAGCAAACTATTTTAACCCAAGAGGGAAAACAAAAGTGTGTTAATCAAATAATTAAGCAGAAAACATTTATGTACATGGATTTAAGTTTGCATACCTGCAGTGAACATTGTTTTGCAGTAATAAATTTATATTTTACTACCACAGCTAGATCCATAAAATGTTTATGTGCAATTTCAAACATATTTACTACCTATACTTTACTGTTGTAATGTTTATAAATTCTTCTCATAATGAATATTATACAAAACAATGCATTAAATTGAATTGTACGTTTTTAGTCACATGAAAATCATTTTAAAAATGCGTGGGATAATATATAAAAATACTCTAAACTAATAATTATACGTACTATTTTATTAACTTTACGAATTTTAATTAATGAAGGCCCTGGATTTTGAGTAAAGTTGATACGTAAAAATCCTTGCAAAAATTTATCTGTATTATAGAGTTGTTTAAATAATTTATTTACATGCACGAAAAATTTCATTGTCACTAACGTATAATCAACTTATCATATTGGGTAACGTTTTTGACAGGTGCTACAGCGAAATTGGAGACTTTGACAGGTGAATATTGTGAAGCAACAAACTTAGAAAAATATATTTGTGTAGTCCAAGACTAGCTAATCACATATAGATATGTATATATATTTTTTAAATTTTAAAATTATTATTTAGCTTTCAAAGTTTTAAATTACGTTTATACAATTGTAAATAATCGCCACTTTTAGTGAAATGAGTTAAATGAGGCCCAGTATTTTGAGAAAACATTTAATGTAAAAATCTTGTCAGTGTGATTTTTTTTTCTATTTATTAGAGCTGTCTTTACATTATATTATATGCACAATATCAAAGAAATCTCAATATCACTTAACTTAAAAAAAAACAACATATCACAAATTTTCAAGGTCAGAGAAAACAAAGTACAAAATAAATTTCAATGAAATTCCATTATAAATATTTGTGTGTAAAATTCTGCCATAACGTTCAGAATTAGGTAACTTATTACTTCCGTACAAGACTAAGCTTTGGCACACTCTTAACGATTTAAAACATGCACGGTGCCATCTAATGACATTCCATAATTTTTTTTTAAAATTTCTTAATTAATTTATTAAGTTAAAATGTTTAAAAGATTTAAGTATACAACACGCCCTCAATTTAATATGTTTACACGTTTTGTTATTACGAAGCTTATAAATCTATATAGTACTGTTAAATTGACATAACACACATCAGTGACAATTCGTGAAAATTAAATTTAAAAAATTGACTAATAGACAAATAAGATAACTATTTAAAGCTTAAAGTGTGTGAAGAAAACAAGAATGAAATTTAAAACAATTTTCTGAATACAAATAAAATTTTCTTTATCCTTAATAAGAACACTATGAGAAAACATTACTAAATTTATTTCGTGGTAAGGTCAACCTGTTTATTAAACTTTGAGGAAATAAAAAAAATCTTTACCAATATTAGTAGGTGAGTATAGTAGGTCCTGGGGCAGGAGAGGGGGGAGGGGGATCCAGGGATCCGGCGGCCAGCTTTGATTGGGTAATTTTCGGCGGCCATCTTGGATTACGTCATTACCGGCAGCCATCTTGATTTATGTGATTTCCGGCGGCCATCTTGGATTACGTCAATTCAAGCGGCCATATTGGATTACGTCACTTCCGGCAGACATTTAGTTTTTCTAGAACATTCCGCCTTGTTGTAAATCTTTATTTATTATATGAGTGTAATGAAAAAAATTTAAAAAATTTATAAAAAATTAACAATCAAAATTATAAATTAAAATTTTAAAAATATTATTTAATAAAATTTTAATTAAAAACCTACGCGTCGAACACCCAACTCCACTACATTACGAATTCACCATCTAGCACTCCCACTCCTCTGTACCATGACAAAATCATCGAACACCCCACTCATCCCTGTTATAATTTTTCGTTACACCACATTCTTTAAAATAAATTTTTTATCGAAATAAAAAATATATACCATCGTTGTCTGCCGAAGGCAGCCATCTTATTTAGTGGAGACCACCATCTTGATTTCATCTGATGGTATCATTAAGTGTAGGTTTTTAAAGTATGCCGGTAAAAGGTCGAGTTTCAATTCTCTACCAACATTATTATGACTCTTATAGACCAAAAAAAAATTCGCAAATTTTGTTAAAATAAATCACATAATCCACAAAATCCACAGTCATTTTGCTGTTGTAACCACAATTTGTTCTTAAAGACTTATCATTTATAGGTTTTGACTCAAATATATGTTATCAATACTATCGTTGTGGATGCGATAGTTAAAGTAATGATATTAAAAAAAAAAACATTTATTACTCCATCTTAGCGGGCCAGAAATTTTTCAGAGTCCTAACTCACAAGTAATATTCTCTTCTCATGTTTACGTACTCGTGTTTTAAAAGCTGCATGGAAGCAGATATCTTAATGTTTGTGTATAATTACATTTCACTTTTATAAACAAGTCCGTGTTTGCGTACTCGTGTTTAAAAGCTGCATGGAAGCAGATATTTTAATGTTTGTGTATAATTACATTACACCATTCTGTAAGACATTTATAAGTATCAGTACCTCGTGGGATATAGGTTCTATATTAAAAATAATAAACAATATGTAGGTAAAATTGTATTTATTAAATTAAGAACATATTTTACACAGCAAAAATGGAGCAAAATCTTTAACTACACACCAAAAAACTGAAACTTTACAACAAAAATGGAAACTATACATCAAAAACATAAACTATACAACAAAAATGGAAAACTGTACAACAAAAATGAAAACTGTACAGCAAAACATAAACTTTACAACAAAATGAAAACTATAAAACAAAAAAAAACAGAAAAACTATACAACAAATGGAAACAACTACCAAACTGCCAAACTATTTAAATCAAAAACTATTTACAGAAAAAAAAAATTATTCATCGCCTCCAACATATCCGTGGGGGACTGTGTGGATACCATCTTCGCAGATCAGCCGTTTGTCGTCCTCCCACGTTATGGCCAGCTTATTGCTGTTCTCAGTATAGAGTATGTGCTGACGGGAGCGAATTGCTCTAATGCCTGCCCTCATTGTGCGGTGGTCTTGCAGGGCATCCAGGTAGTCATCGAATGTTATGTGGTTTTTGACCACACATCGCTGGATGCCCTTGGCCTTTTTCTCGCTCTTACCACCACACCTGTAGGCTTACAAACTCCTCCATCACTTCTCCCCCACATTAATCTTTGAATTTACCGACAACTTTCTTGTTGATGGGGGAGAAGCATGGGTGGTCGGAAGGGTAGCAACTGGTGTCGAATTTAGCCATCAGTGTAGGGTCGGCTTTGAGGTCTGAGTAAAAGTCTGCTGTCTGGATCTCATACACAAAACTGTCTGTATCCATATACATCAGGTGAATATTGTCATGGTAACGGAGTTTCATGGTATTGTAGTGGAAGTCGTACATGAGAGTCTTTGAATGATCTAGTACGGCCAGTCCGGCATAGATCGGCTTGTCGAAAATGATGGTCTCGTGATTAAGGTGGACTAGAGACAAATTCGGTTCGTACATTGTACGGTCCTTGGAGGATGGATTACACACCAACTTCTTGAACCTCTTCTCAGAGCACACCAACTCCATTTTGAGCCTCCGCCATTTATTTTCCATCAGTTTACCAAATGTCGAGTTCACAGAGAGATTAAAGAACTCCTTCTCGAACTCGTTGGCTGCTGCTTTCCGCTTGTTGGTATTCAGCCGAATATAGGGTTCCAACCATGCCGACTGCTCAAACTGTAGGACTCGGTGTATCTTAGTCACTCTCAACCCATGAGATACTGTTTGATGTAGGTTTTTGTAGTGAACAATGTAGTGCTATTTATTTTCAAGTGTTGTCATCAGCTTTGATTGATTTGAGCCGGGCGGACACTGATTTACGGGAAGAAATGGCAGGTCTTTATGACTTACGTGGAGCTCGGGAGGGTACTCCACATCACACTCAATAATGTAGCCTGTAGGAGAATGATCTGGGACAGACACAACATCAATTGATGTGTCTGCCCATTGGAAATGTCGAATTGGAAGCGTAAGAGATATCGCCCACCTGTAAAAATTATTTGCATCAATGTACTCCAGGAATGTGGATGGCTTGGATGCATCATATGTGTCAGGTATGTAGGAGTTATTGGCTACGCAAAGACTTTTAATGCTTTGCGCTACTCCCCACTAGTACCAGCCTCCACAAACATGTACATATCATAATCGGTTAGAATCTCTAGCTGTACACCTGTGGTTCGAAGCATTGCATCGAAAGCGAACCCTGGACAAGAAATATAATGAGACGGATCTAGGCTGTATGTCTCCAAACAGATGGAACAGAAATTCTCGAATACATCCGCCAAAATCAGAACATCCGTCTTTAGGTACAAGTCAGCGTACTCCCCCAAAGTAGCACACTGAAATTTGTCCCAGACTTTCACTGCATGAGCGTACTCCATCTCTGAAATCATGGAATCAGTCAGACTATTGTAGAAATCGCCGATAGGCGGAAGACTAGTATCATCTAGTCGAGCAAAAGAATCCACAAAAAAATACGGGAAGACACCCTTGCGGGTAACCAACTCCAACTCAATAGGCGCGAAAAACTCAGCAGTACTGACAAACTTGTCTGCCAGCAAGAACTCAGCAAGCGAAGCAAGACCCCGACTCATGAAACGGAACGTATCGACAAACTGAATGCTGAACTTATCATGCAACTTCTTAGAAAAAGTTATCAGCTTCTCCACTGAATTCGGGATTATGAAGATGTCTTTACTGTCGTACCCCAACTTCCTGATAATGAAGTTCTGGTCGTACGTCAGGTTGTGGAAGAACACAAACAACTTTTTTGGTCTGCGTCTGAGAAGGCTGCAGTCATTACATGCAGGCCCCAGATATTCACCGGTAAAGTGATTGTGATCACGAACTTTCTTTGCAGTTCCTCCGAACTTTCCTCCACAGTAGCAACACACCCTTGCTTGCAGAAAAGCAGTGTTCTGTGCATGTGTGAGTGGAGTCATAGTAACAGATGTAGAAAATATTTTTTGTACATCATGACCAATCTCCACAATGCGCGAGATGACCTTATCCTCTGCATCGCAACCGCGATACAATTAAGGCTCTGATGGAAGTGCTGAAGTGAGGTGTACAGGAATGATGGTGTTATCAGCTTTCACATAAATGCAGTAGATGTGCTTTATGCTTTAGATACTGCAGCGTGTATGCTTCATCAGGATTCGGGCGGCATGTATGGATTTTCTCCAGAATAGCTTCAAAGTCGCAATATACCACGATGGGCATCTTATCAGCACGGTGGAAGTTTTTGAACTGCAGAACAGGTGGCTGCCCATTTTGATCGGGGAATGGCATTTCCATTCGAACAGCAGCATGCTGTTTGCAGAGCTCACTGTGTTTTTCCAAACACTGAAGACCAGTGAGCCCACTAACCCTATCCAGATTATCATAATGCTTGAAGCATCTTTTGCAGACATAAATTCGTTGCTCGTGTGTAGTGATTTGAAACCGAACCAGGGCAGAAATTTTTTTTAATGTTTGTGAAATGGGACGAATCGTCATTAACCAAGAGCAGAAGATCAAAATGAAGTTCTTTTTCTTCAGGAGCGACTCGTGCAGGTCGTCGATGCTGTAAATGTTGATGCAGACTCCAGGGTTCTGTTTTTCGAACAGCGGTATTTGCCTGTTTGGAGTAGGAATCTCGATGTTCGTGAAGTTGAATTTCTCTTCCAAGTCATGGTATCGCTGGTTGACACGCTCTGGATTCCACCCTTCCACGTACTTCACAAGAATAGACCACTTAAAACACATGTGGTCTTCGAGGTTTTGTGGATTTATCACCGCATGTCTTGACTCGATGGTGGTAGGCAGTGCAATGTAGGAGCTGGCACGGAGGGATCGAGCTTGTTTATGCGAAGTTGAAGTCGCTTAACGGCCGACAAAGTCCATCTGGAACCTTTTCCCATGTTGTCTTCCTCCTCCTTGCAGATCTTAGAGATGGACCCAGTAACTGCTTCCTCCACCTCATGAACTGTGTAGAGGGGCACATTAATGGTTTTGAACGCTCTCTTGTCTTCGCTAACAACCACAGGTTTTTCGTAATCACACTCAAGCACGTAGTTGAATTTGAGTGGACCGTTCTCCTCTATCTCCTCTACCAGTTGGCTCATTATTTTTGCCTTGATGTAGTTCAGGTACGAGCAGATATCCTTGGCAGTACTTGACGTGTTTTCTGCCACGTACGTCTTTAAGTTGCCCTTGAAACCCACTTCGGTGGTGATGAAACCATGGACATTGGCCAAACCAGCCCCGGTCACCACCTTTGTTCGGCTGGTCGAAGGCTCGGGCGTAACTGCAGGCTTAACTTCTACCATCCTCTGCTTCTTTGTCGGAGGTGGAGCAGGCCCCTTGCATAGCTTGATGTGGGCTTTTAACTTATCAGCCCTGGTGAACTCCTTAGCGCAGTTATCGCAGGAATGCACTATGCGGTTTGCGTTAAGACCGCAAGCCGACTTCTCATGTCGTCTAGCAAAATCAGCACGGGCGAAGGCCTTGAGCAGAAGCTACACCGCATGCCTGATGTAGCGACAGCTCCAGTGCATGATGCAAGATGCTGCTGTATCTTATCGCTGTGTGCGACCATCTTTCCACATAGGTGGCACTGCTGGTGGTCACGATGCTGGTTCTCAGCACACTGACGCTCGTGCTGGTAGCGGTTGTTGCCTGCCGTGAATGTAGCAGAGCATAAACTGCATTTCTGAACGGTAGACGCCATCATCACGACAATCGGTAGACTGGTCTCAACGTACGGAACACACAACGGTAGCTAGACGCACGGAGAACTATAACAAAAGAATTAAGAATACAATGCAGCTAGATGTTAACACGAAAAAGTTGCAAACATAACCTCAAAACTCTAGCCTTCAAGCTTACTAACCTAAACTGATAGCAATGTTACTAAATAGAAAAGTTGCAAACAAAACCTCAAAACTCTAGCCCTCAAGCTTACTAACATAATTACTAGCAATTTTACTAAATAAAAAAGTTGCAAACATAACCTCAAAGCTACTCCTTCATGTACAATCCTAAAAATGGTAGAATATTTAAAGTACTGATAAAACTTTAAGCTGTAAAATATTCAATGTTAACTAAAAATGATAGTATATGTATTTGGTTCGTATGGGGGCACCGGTGGGTGGTGGGGGATTCGGGGATTATGTCACTTCCTTCGACCATGCACACACGAAAAAGTGCCCCGTTACAATCATCAGCCATGTTGGATTACGTCACTTCCGCCGGCCATACACGCACGAAAAAGTGTCCCGTTACGTTCATCAGCCATGTACGCACGAAAAAATGTCCCGTTACGTAACGAACGAATGGAGGAGGACGGACAGACCAGCTCACCAGGACGTCTCGCTCTGAAAAGTATTAGGCGGTAATAAACAGCCAGGAGGTAACGAATATAAGCCTACTTCTACACGTGTTATGAACGCCGGATACATACGGCCAGGCAACCATGTGTTTTGGCGCGCTGTACTTCCACGACGCGCAACGGCACCGGCAAGTTTTTATTACTACCTCCTCTCAAGTTCTGATCTCCTAATACTTCACAGCAGAGAAGCGCTGTTGGTCGGAGTCCGTAGGTACTTCCTTCGCACGTTTTTTTTTTTCTATGTGAGTTAATTAAAACCCGTGTACAACAAAAACGGAATTTTGACAAGTTATTGAGAACTAAATTATAATAATAAAAAATGTTAACCAATAAATAATATTTAAATTCCTCACTACTATTTGATTAATTTAATGTTTTGTTTAAAATCTTTGAACATTGTAATAAATGTAAAAAAACCTTGAAACCAAACACTAGAGAAAAATTTGTATATTTAGCATAGGTATTCTAATATATTTTCAATTAAAATAAATTAAGTTTTATTTTTGCAAAGTTTTTTTTCCAACCTGCTGAAAACTTTTCAATTTTAACATAAAATTTGACATCTTCAGTGACATAAAACTTCTTGACCTTGACCTTTGACCTTGACCTTTGACCTTACCCTTGAACATTGACCTTGAACATTGACTTTGACCTTGAACATTGACTTTGACCTTGAGCATTGACTTTGAACATTGACTTTGACCCTGAACTTTGACCTTGACCTAGAAATTTGACCTTGACCTTGAAATTTTACCCTGACATTGAAATTCGACCCTGACCTTTAGCCTTGCAACCCTCGATGTTGCCAACCTGATATCGTCATCTAATTCATATGCTAACCTAACCTAACCTAACCTAACCTAACATAAATTAAACTAAACTAAACTAACCTAACCTAACCTAACCTAAACTAAACTAAACTAACCTCACCTAACCTAATCCATATGCTAATCTATGCTAACCTAACCTAACCTAACCTAACCAAACTAAACTAAACTAACCTAACCTAACCTAACCTAAACTAACCTAACCTAACCTAAACTAAACTAAACTAAACTAACCTAACCTAACATAACCTAATCCATATGCTAATCTAAGCTAACCTAACCTAACCTAACCTAACCTAAACTAAACTAAACTAAACTAAACTAAACTAAACTAAACTAACCTAACATAACCTAACCTAATCCATATGCTAATCTATGCTAACCTAACATAACCTAACCTAACCTAGCCTAACATAACTCAACCTAACCTAACCTAACCTAACCTAAACTAAACTAAACTAAACTAAACCTAACCTAACCTAACCTAACCTAACCTAATCCATATGCTAATCTATGCTAACCTAACCTAACCTAACCTAACCTAATCCATATGCTAATCTATGCTAACCTAACCTAACCTAACCTAACCTAACCTAACCTAAACTAAACTAAACTAAACTAAACTAAACTAACCTAACCTAACCTAACCTAACCTAAACTAAACTAAACTAAGCTAAACTAAATTAAACTAATCTAACCTAACCTAACTTAACCTAAACTAAACTAAACTAAACTTAACTAAACTAACCTAACCTAACCTAATCCATATGTTAATCTATGCTAAACTAACCTAACCTAACCTAACCTAGCCTAATCCATATGCTAATCTATGCTAACCTAACCTAACCTAAACTAAACTAAACTAAACTAAACTAAACTAACC
Source organism: Bacillus rossius redtenbacheri (assembly GCF_032445375.1). NCBI lineage: Eukaryota > Metazoa > Arthropoda > Insecta > Phasmatodea > Bacillidae > Bacillus > Bacillus rossius. Next base: position 69,782,817 of record NC_086334.1, read on the forward strand.
TAACCTAATCTAATCCATATGCTAATCTATGCTAACCTAACCTAACCTAACCTAACCTAACCTAATCCATATGCTAATCTATGCTAACCTAACCTAAACTAAACTAAACTAAACTAAACTAACCTAACCTAACCTAACCTAAACTAAACTAAGCTAAACTAAACTAAACTAACCTAACCTAACCTAACCTAACTTAACCTAAACTAAACTAAACTAAACAAAACTAAACTAACCTAACCTAACCTAATCCATATGTTAATCTATGCTAACCTAACCTAACCTAACCTTAACTAAACTAAACTAAACTAAACTAAACTAACCTAACCTAATCCATATGCTAATCTATGCTAACCTAACCTAACCTAACCTAACCTAAACTAAACTAAACCTAACCTAACCTAACCAAACCTAACCTAACCTAACATAACCTAACCTAATCCATATGCTAATCTATGCTAACCTAACCTAACCTAACATAACCTAACCTAATCCATATGCTAATCTATGCTAACCTAACCTAACCTAACCTAACCTAACCTAACCTAATCCATATGCTAATCTATGCTAACCTAACCTAACCTAACCTAACCTAATCCATATGCTAATCTATGCTAACCTAACCTAACCTAACCTAACCTAAACTAAACTAAACTAAACTAAACTAAACTAACCTAACCTAATCCATATGCTAATCTATGCTAACCTAACCTAACCTAACCTAACCTAACCATTGTAATGCTAGAGATTCGGGAAAAAGTTCAAAATTCATTAAATAAATTTGTAATCTATATACTGATTGATTAGATCGTCTAAGGTCCTTGGTTCGATCCCTGGCTGATATAAATCAACTTTAATTTTAAAAAAGTACCAGAAAAGTGTAAGGTTCGAGAAATAAAACACCTCAAAGTCTTTTACAAACATAATATTTATTACTCAATTTCTATCCTACTACAGAATCACTTGCGAAAGCCAGCAATCTTATAATCATTTAGCCCTGCATAGACGTGCAACGACTACTTCTTAGCTCCAAATGGCTCCAAATGCTCCAAACGACCTTCAAATGGCTCCATCAGCTCCAACAACCTCCAAATGCTTGACAGCTCCAAATGACTCCTAATGCTTCAAAAGACTCCAAATGCTCCAACAGCTCCAAAAAAAGGCTCCAAATGCTCCAATAGCCTCCAAATGCTTAACACAGCTCCAAATGGCTCCAAAAGCTCCAAACGGCCTCCAAATGCTTGACAGCCTCCAAACATCTCCAAATGCTCCTAATGTCTCCAAATGGCTCCAAATGGCTCCAAATGCTCCTAATGTCTCCAAATGGCTCCAAATGCTCCAAACGGCTCCAAATGGCTCCAAATGCTCCAAATGCTTCAAAAGGCTCCAAATGCTCCAACAGCTCCAAAAAAAGGCTCCGAATGCTTGACAGCTCCAAATGGCTCCAAATGCTCCAAACGGCTCCAAATGCTCCAAATGTCTCCAAATGGCTCCAAATGGCTCCAAATGCTCCAAATGTCTCCAAATGGCTCCAAATGCTTCAAAAGACTCCAAATGCTACAACAGCTCCAAAAAAAGGCTCCAAATGCTTAACACAGCTCCAAATGGCTCCAAATGCTCCAAATGACTCCAACAGCTCCAAAAGGCTCCAAATGCTTGACAGCTCCAAATGCTCCAAATGGCTCCAAATGCTCCAAATGGCTCCAACAGCTCCAAATGCTCCAAATGACTCCAAATGCTCCAACTGCTCCAAAAAAGGCTCCAAATGCTTAACACAGCTCCAATTGGATCCAACAGCTCCAAAAGGCTCCAAATGCTTCAAAAGGCTCCGATTGTTCCAAGAGCTCCATCTTCAATAGCTTCCAACTGATTCCAATTACTTTTCTTATCGAACTTGGCATGATTACTAACATGTCTTTATTAGTATACATTTTGACTGGCAGTGGTAACGTATTTTGCACCTTTAAGTTATAAGTTTTATTTAGAAATCAGATTTCGATAAATCGTAGATACCATTTGGAAAGAAAATATATTAATTTATCTTCAAGTTTATACACATACATTTAATTTAAGCCATTATTGTATGTAACCAGCTTCCCTCAGTTCTTTGAGTATGAAGGATATTTCTTTAATGTTCGAATAGTTTCCTGCACAAAGCGATCCATGTAGTAGTCGTAGCCTGTCAACCAATATGTTAGGATCTTCCCATGAGGTATAATCAAACTCTTCTGCTGCGTTCATCATCCTTGCATGTTTATAATAAATATTATTATCTCTGGTGTCTATCGTTTTAACACCAACCTCAAGGTCACTTTCGTCATCGTGCCAGTGATTATCACAAGCTTGATCAGGATAATTTATTTTATTACAACGTTTCCATCGTTTTGGTCTCAAACCACCATCACAGTCTTCACTCTTGCATGCTTTTGGTGCTTCAGCACAGTACTCAATCATGTCAGCATTAGATGTGTCAGCACAGTCTTCGTTCACGCCAGCTTCTGATGTGTCACCACAGTCTTCAATCATGTCAGCACCACAAACTTGATCAGGATAATTTATTTTATTACGTCGTTTCCATCGTTTTGGTCTCAGACCGCCATCACAGTCTTCGATCTTGCCTGCTTTAGGTGCTTCAGTACAGTACTCAATCATGTCAGCCTCAGATGTGTCACCACAATCTTCAATCATGCACGCTTCAGATGATTCATCAAAGTCTTCGACCTTGTAAGCTTCAGATGGTTCTCTATCTTTCTCATTTTCATGGAGACGACTAGATATTGGAGTAAATATATTTTCATTTCTAATGTGGTTACAACTACCTTCGTTTGTTTTAAATTTTAAATTATTATCTTGATATAGATCAGTAATTTTAGCATTAGCTATTTCGCCTTCGTTCCTCTTCCGCGATGTTGTAGCCCAGTCTTCGTTATCTTTATTCATCTTAATTGTACAGGTCTTGTAATGTCTATCCAAGTAATATCTTCTACCAAAGGATTTCTGACACTGACTGCAATGAAACGGTTTTTGACAAGGACCCAAATTACACTCGCTTCTCTCATGTCGTTTAGCATTCTTTCTCAAGGTAAACACCTTGCTACAGTATCTACAGTGATGACGTTTCGATACAGCGTCAGATCCTAAATCGGAATTAATATTAGTTACCGAGACTAATGCCAGATGCAAACTAAGAGTTTTAAATTAGATATATTACTTAAATAGAATTTTTTAATTATTTCATCAGCGAGAATTAATTTATCTCATTCAAAGGTACTTGTTGCAAGTAGTTCTGCTTTTCAACAACAGATGTCGACACATGTTACTTTCAGGTAAATAATATTTAGTTCTTTTATGCGGGATGCTCACTAACGATCGCAATAGAACGATGGCTTCGCTAGACTCCAAGGAGAAGGAAGTTCATCCATCCTGTTAGTGCTTCTTAGAATTCTCAGAGATTATTTGACTGAGTAATGATATTTTTTTTTTTAATTTCCACCTGATAAAAATATAACTAGTGATGATTAAGTAGCAGATGTTCACTAATTATATGCAACCTTTAATAAAAAATGACATGCTTCATTAAGTAAATAATCCTTCATGCAGAGATAAATTCCTCATCAGTAACCAGAAGCACTCGGAGAAAACCAGCAGATGTCTAGTCAGGAATAATCAGAAGTACCCAGTGAAAACCATCAAAATATTGTCAAGAATAATCAGGAGCACACGGAGAAATCCACCATAATACTGTCAAGAATAAACGGGAGCACACGGAGAAAACCGCCATAATATTGACAAGAATAATCGGAAGCACACGGAGAAAACCGCCACAAGTTTTCTTTGATATCATAAAATTTCAGGAAAAAATAATAATAAATAAAAATAAATTAATAAAAAATTTAAAAAAATAAAATAAAAAATACATAAACAGATTCTGCTAGCTTGTGAACTTCTCATTGTTGAGCAAAGATATAGTTCTAGTACAAGCCAGAATTTTATGTATTTTTTATTTTATTTTTTTTAAATTTTTTATTAATTAATTTTTATTTATTATTATTTTTTCCTGAAATTTTATGATATCAAAGAAAACTTGTGGCGGTTTTCTCCGTGTGCTTCCGATTATTCTTGTCAATATTATGGCGGTTTTCCCCGTGTGCTCCCGTTTATTCTTGACAGTATTATGGTGGATTTCTCCGTGTGCTCCTGATTATTCTTGACAATATTTTGATGGTTTTCACTGGGTACTTCTGATTATTCCTGACTAGACATCTGATGGTTTTCTCCGAGTGCTTCTGGTTACTGATGAGGAATTTATCTCTGCATGAAGGATTATTTACTTAATGAAGCATGTCATTTTTTATTCAAGGTTGCATATAATTAGTGAACATCTGCTACTTAATCATCACTTGTAATATTTTTATCAGGTGGAAATTAAAAAAAAAAAATATCATTACTCAGTCAAATAATCTCTGAGAATTCTAAGAAGCACTAACAGGATGGATGAACTTCCTTCTCCTTGGAGTCTAGCGAAGCCATCTTTCTATTGCGATCGTTAGTGAGCATCCCGCATAAAAGAACTAAATATTATTTACCTGAAAGTAACATGTGTCGACATCTGTTGTTGAAAAGCAGAAATACTTGCAACAAGTACCTTTGAATGAGATAAATTAATTCTCGCTGATGAAATAATTAAAAAATTCTATTTAAGTAATATATCTAATTTAAAACTCTTAGTTTGCATCTGGCATTAGTCTCGGTAACTAATATTAATTCCGATTTAGGATCTGACGCTGTATCGAAACGTCATCACTGTAGATACTGTAGCAAGGTGTTTACCTTGAGAAAGAATGCTAAACGACATGAGAGAAGCGAGTGTAATTTGGGTCCTTGTCAAAAACCGTTTCATTGCAGTCAGTGTCAGAAATCCTTTGGTAGAAGATATTACTTGGATAGACATTACAAGACCTGTACAATTAAGATGAATAAAGATAACGAAGACTGGGCTACAACATCGCGGAAGAGGAACGAAGGCGAAAAAGCTAATGCAAAAATTACTGATCTATATCAAGATAATAATTTAAAATTTAAAACAAACGAAGGTAGTTGTAACCACATTAGAAATGAAAATATATTTACTCCAATATCTAGTCGTCTCCATTAAAATGAGAAAGATAGAGAACCATCTGAAGCTTACAAGGTCGAAGACTTTGATGAATCATCTGAAGCGTGCATGATTGAAGATTGTGGTGACACATCTGAGGCTGACATGATTGAGTACTGTACTGAAGCACCTAAAGCAGGCAAGATCGAAGACTGTGATGGCGGTCTGAGACCAAAACGATGGAAACGACGTAATAAAATAAATTATCCTGATCAAGTTTGTGGTGCTGACATGATTGAAGACTGTGGTGACACATCAGAAGCTGGCGTGAACGAAGACTGTGCTGACACATCTAAGGCTGACATGATTGAGTACTGTGCTGAAGCACCAAAAGCATGCAAGAGTGAAGACTGTGATGGTGGTTTGAGACCAAAACGATGGAAACGTTGTAATAAAATAAATTATCCTGATCAAGCTTGTGATAATAACTGGCACGATGACGAAAGTGACCTTGAGGTTGGTGTTAAAACGATAGACACCAGAGATAATAATATTTATTATAAACATGCAAGGATGATGAACGCAGCAGAAGAGTTTGATTATACCTCATGGGAAGATCCTAACATATTGGTTGACAGGCTACGACTACTACATGGATCGCTTTGTGCAGGAAACTATTCGAACATTAAAGAAATATCCTTCATACTCAAAGAACTGAGGGAAGCTGGTTACATACAATAATGGCTTAAATTAAATGTATGTGTATAAACTTGAAGATAAATTAATATATTTTCTTTCCAAATGGTATCTACGATTTATCGAAATCTGATTTCTAAATAAAACTTATAACTTAAAGGTGCAAAATACGTTACCACTGCCAGTCAAAATGTATACTAATAAAGACATGTTAGTAATCATGCCAAGTTCGATAAGAAAAGTAATTGGAATCAGTTGGAAGCTATTGAAGATGGAGCTCTTGGAACAATCGGAGCCTTTTGAAGCATTTGGAGCCTTTTGGAGCTGTTGGATCCATTTGGAGCTGTGTTAAGCATTTGGAGCCTTTTTTGGAGCAGTTGGAGCATTTGGAGTCATTTGGAGCATTTGGAGCTGTTGGAGCCATTTGGAGCATTTGGAGCCATTTGGAGCATTTGGAGCTGTCAAGCATTTGGAGCCTTTTGGAGCTGTTGGAGTCATTTGGAGCATTTGGAGCCATTTGGAGCTGTGTTAAGCATTTGGAGCCTTTTTTTGGAGCTGTTGTAGCATTTGGAGTCTTTTGAAGCATTTGGAGCCTTTTGGAGCTGTTGTAGCATTTGGAGTCTTTTGAAGCATTTGGAGCCATTTGGAGACATTTGGAGCATTTGGAGCCATTTGGAGCATTTGGAGCCATTTGGAGCATTTGGAGCCGTTTGGAGCATTTGGAGCCATTTGGAGCTGTCAAGCATTTGGAGCATTTGGAGCCATTTGGAGCCTTTTGAAGCATTTGGAGCATTTGGAGCCATTTGGAGCCGTTTGGAGCATTTGGAGCCATTTGGAGCTGTCAAGCATTTGGAGGCTGTCAAGCATTTGGAGGCCGTTTGGAGCTTTTGGAGCCATTTGGAGCTGTGTTAAGCATTTGGAGGCTATTGGAGCATTTGGAGCCTTTTTTTGGAGCTGTTGGAGCATTTGGAGTCTTTTGAAGCATTAGGAGTCATTTGGAGCTGTCAAGCATTTGGAGGTTGTTGGAGCTGATGGAGCCATTTGAAGGTCGTTTGGAGCATTTGGAGCCATTTGGAGCTAAGAAGTAGTCGTTGCACGTCTATGCAGGGCTAAATGATTATAAGATTGCTGGCTTTCGCAAGTGATTCTGTAGTAGGATAGAAATTGAGTAATAAATATTATGTTTGTAAAAGACTTTGAGGTGTTTTATTTCTCGAACCTTACACTTTTCTGGTACTTTTTTATTATTAAAGTTGATTTATATCGGCCAGGGATCGAACCAAGGATCTTAGACGATCTAATCAATCAGTATATAGATTACAAATTTATTTAATGAATTTTGAACTTTTTCCCGAATCTCTAGCATTACAATGGTTAGGTTAGGTTAGGTTAGGTTAGCATAGATTAGCATATGGATTAGGTTAGGTTAGTTTAGTTTAGTTTAGTTTAGGTTAGGTTAGGTTAGGTTAGGTTAGCATAGATTAGCATATGGATTAGGTTAGGTTAGGTTAGCATAGATTAGCATATGGATTAGGTTAGGTTAGGTTAGGTTAGGTTAGGTTAGGTTAGGTTAGGTTAGGTTAGGTTAGGTTAGGTTAGGTTAGCATAGATTAGCATATGGATTAGGTTAGGTTAGTTTAGTTTAGTTTAGTTTAGTTTAGTTTAGTTAAGGTTAGGTTAGGTTAGGTTAGGTTAGCATAGATTAGCATATGTATTAGGCTAGGTTAGGTTAGGTTAGGTTAGGTTAGCATAGATTAACATATGGATTAGGTTAGGTTAGGTTAGGTTAGTTTAGTTTTGTTTAGTTTAGTTTAGTTTAGGTTAAGTTAGGTTAGGTTAGGTTAGGTTAGTTTAGTTTAGTTTAGCTTAGTTTAGTTTAGTTTAGGTTAAGTTAGGTTAGTTTAGTTTAGTTTAGTTTAGTTTAGGTTAGGTTAGCATAGATTAGCATATGGATTAGGTTAGGTTAGGTTAGGTTAGGTTAGGTTAGCATAGATTAGGTTAGGTTAGTTTAGTTTAGTTTAGTTTAGTTTAGTTTAGGTTAGGTTAGGTTAGCATAGATTAGCATATGGATTAGGCTAGGTTAGGTTAGGTTAGGTTAGGTTAGGTTAGCATAGATTAACATATGGATTAGGTTAGGTTAGGTTAGTTTAGTTAATTTTATTTTAGTTTAGTTTAGGTTAAGTTAGGTTAGGTTAGGTTAGGTTAGTTTAGTTTAGTTTAGCTTAGTTTAGTTTAGGTTAGGTTAGGTTAGGTTAGGTTAGGTTAGGTTAGTTTAGTTTAGTTTAGTTTAGTTTAGGTTAGGTTAGGTTAGGTTAGGTTAGCATAGATTAGCATATGGATTAGGTTAGGTTAGGTTAGGTTAGGTTAGCATAGATTAGCATATGGATTAGGTTAGGTTAGGTTAGGTTATGTTAGGTTAGCATATATTAGCATATGGATTAGGTTAGGTTATGTTAGGTTAGTTTAGTTTAGTTTAGTTTAGTTTAGTTTAGTTTAGGTTAGGTTAGGTTAGGTTAGGTTAGGTTAGCTTAGATTAGCATATGGATTAGGTTAAGTTAGGTTATGTTAGGTTAGGTTAGGTTAGGTTAGTTTAGTTTAGTTTAGTTTAGGTTAGGTTAGTTTAGGTTAGTTTAGGTTAGGTTAGTTTAGTTTGGTTAGGTTAGGTTAGGTTAGGTTAGGTTAGCATAGATTAGCATATGGATTAGGTTAGGTGAGGTTAGTTTAGTTTAGTTTAGGTTAGGTTAGGTTTGGTTAGTTTAGTTTAGTTTAATTTATGTTAGGTTAGGTTAGGTTAGGTTAGCATATGGATTAGATGACGATATCAGGTTGGCAACATCGAGGGTTGCAAGGCTAAAGGTCAGGGTCGAATTTCAATGTCAGGGTAAAATTTCAAGGTCAAGGTCAAATTTCTAGGTCAAGGTCAAAGTTCAGGGTCAAAGTCAATGTTCAAAGTCAATGCTCAAGGTCAAAGTCAATGTTCAAGGTCAAAGTCAATGTTCAAGGTCAATGTTCAAGGGTAAGGTCAAAGGTCAAGGTCAAAGGTCAAGGTCAAGAAGTTTTATGTCACTGAAGATGTCAAATTTTATGTTAAAATTGAAAAGTTTTCAGCAGGTTGGAAAAAAAACTTTGCAAAAATAAAACTTAATTTATTTTAATTGAAAATATATTAGAATACCTATGCTAAATATACAAATTTTTCTCTAGTGTTTGGTTTCAAGGTTTTTTTACATTTATTACAATGTTCAAAGATTTTAAACAAAACATTAAATTAATCAAATAGTAGTGAGGAATTTAAATATTATTTATTGGTTAACATTTTTTATTATTATAATTTAGTTCTCAATAACTTGTCAAAATTCCGTTTTTGTTGTACACGGGTTTTAATTAACTCACATAGAAAAAAAAAACGTGCGAAGGAAGTACCTACGGGCTCCGACCAACAGCGCTTCTCTGCTGTGAAGTATTAGGAGATCAGAACTTGAGAGGAGGTAGTAATAAAAACTTGCCGGTGCCGTTGCGCGTCGTGGAAGTACAGCGCGCCAAAACACATGGTTGCCTGGCCGTATGTATCCGGCGTTCATAACACGTGTAGAAGTAGGCTTATATTCGTTACCTCCTGGCTGTTTATTACCGCCTAATACTTTTCAGAGCGAGACGTCCTGGTGAGCTGGTCTGTCCGTCCTCCTCCATTCGTTCGTTACGCAACGGGACATTTTTTCGTGCGTACATGGCTGATGAACGTAACGGGACACTTTTTCGTGCGTGTATGGCCGGCGGAAGTGACGTAATCCAACATGGCTGATGATTGTAACGGGGCACTTTTTCGTGTGTGCATGGTCGAAGGAAGTGACATAATCCCCGAATCCCCCACCACCCACCGGTGCCCCCATACGAACCAAATACATCTACTAATGATTGATTACATAACATTAAAACTACTCTAATGCACATCCCAAAAATGCTAGAATATTTAAAGTTACTAATAAAAGTTTAAACTGAAAAATTTCTGGTTACCTGCATTAAAGTGCACAGAGAAAACACTAGTTAGCTGATAACCTACAAAAAAGCTGAGAAACATTCAATGTTAACAAAACATGTAACATACCTCAGAAAACGATGAAATGGAGCTGTAGAACACGAAGTAGTGCCGGCGGTAGAAATCGTTTAGCAGCGAAACTCACACACGAACTAGCTCACTCAAACTCTAAGAACACACTGAAGCTCCGACAGCTAATCCTGACCTTTTACAGCCTCGGACCTGTCTGTTCTTGGAAAAACCATTAGGAACAGAGTATTTCTGTTGTATCCGCCAATAGGAATGTAGTACATGGAAGTACTATTGTCTTCGGAAAAACCCAGCATGACTCATGTGCATGTCGTAGCAGGTCTGTGAGGGGTGGGGGTAGAAATGTAACCTGACAGCCAAACATGGGAAACCACTCTCGGGTAAAACCACTAATGACCTAGGTGATTAGAGATTAGGGCGCGAGGCACTGCCTCCATCGTGACTCATCTCTCAGGAATGTCGTCTCGCAGTGCCGATGGGACCCAAACAATAGACTTGACCGTGCATGTCACAACAGGTACATTAGTCCGCGACTTTGTGGCGCCATGAGGCGCTCAGGAATGTCTGAGCCTGCCACAAACAGCTCGTCAAAGAGTCATCACGAAGCACTCGAGCTGCAGTCATGACGCGCATGCTACAACAGGCCCGTTAGTCACCATCTTTGTGGCGCCAAGCTGACACTCGGGTAGACAGGTAGCTAAATGATAATACTATTAATGCAAGGAAATAAAAAAATCTGATATGGTTAATACATTTATTTGAAAGTAAGAACACATTACAAAACCAAAACATTAAAAAATTATTCTACATTTAATATGACCAACATTCGTTTAAAAATTTTTAGCATTTCATTGCGAACAATCAGTTGAACATCCACAGTATGACACATTTTGCTGATGTTCCAGGAACCAACCCTTTTCACAACCATTTAACGAGACATTCCTTAAGCTCTCTTTTTTTAATTGGTCAAATAAAACATCTCCCTCTCTTCCCCTCATACAATGATGCTGCTTCACCATCTCGCTAAAATTCTGTAAGACCAAAAAAAAAATTACTTTCCTTAAACCTTATGGTAGAAATTTCATCCTAGGATGCTGTTACTGCATCTAGAAATTAAAAATTATATTATCTTATACAGGTTTTATTTACATGTTAGACTTAACCATCTTACCACACACATGCACACACACACACATGCTTGCGCATGCATGCACTGAGATGAAATACATACTTGCCCACATAATGTACTTTTATTTACAAAGGCAATATATTAAAACACATAATATTTAAATTTTGTGTAGATTGGATAGTACCAGAAACCATACTGCAAAACGAGCGGACAACACTCGAGTCTTTACTAGGATTGGGCTGACAGATTGCCTCTGGAACGCCCTTGTTACCTTCAACGACACAGAATTAATACTTTTATCCATCAAAAAACAACAGTTTAACTAAACAAAAATACGCCCCACATCCCTCAAAAAATTGTTATTACACAAGACATTATTTACATGGCAGGAGACCGCACATACGAAGTGCGCAGCTTCAGGTTAGAAATATTGATTAAAATAACTGCTAAAGGTGCTAATTTGTTTATGAAAAAATTGCACATGAAATACAGACACTTGGCTATTTACACACACATACATACATACATACATACACCCTGCATGGCTTCAGAAGGAAGTACGATATTTTGAAAACCACTCAAGACTTACATCTGTTTATGAAAAGGAGCTAAAAATTTAAAATTTTTCAAAGTTAATTTTAGAGATGAAACATCATGTGTAAGTCCTTGCATGCGAGAACATTTTATTACGCAATTATCTTCATTTTTCCCAAACCATAGGTCTTATGTCTGGATACCACACAAATCTCATACTTAACATATGCACTACGAGATGATGCACGCCAGTCCAAGCCCCCTGCGCTTAGAGACGAAACTGCACTAGAAGTGCTAACAAGCATTGCAATTATCTCGCTTCACTAACGCAGATTCACCTCTGACTAGGTGGACCTCCTGAAACAGTAAACATAGGACAGTGAAACACATTAAAATAATGTATTTCAAAATAATTCAATAATATAAAACACTGCATATTTCTCTAAAATCACCACGCAACTGACAGCCCTTTCAATCACAATTCTGCGAATGCTATCACAGAATGCTATATTTAGAAAGAAAGGATCATTCATTCCTTCATTATCGAACACAGTAATACATCACATGAAGAAAAACAAAAAAGGCACACACTTCGTTCTTAGACTCGTGCTGCCTCCTTGACAGAGAGAAAAGATTTTACACATAAAATAGTATATATTTCTTTTCCAGCGATGAAGCTGTACTAATATCACCTTGACAAGCTTAGATGATCTAGGGAGGGACAAAGTAAATTAATTAACAAAAAAAAAATCGACTAAAATCATTTACAAACAATATACTTAATATTTCTTCGATTACATATTTTTCTCAATTTAATAAATGAGTGAACCCAAAAATTTGCTTAAATCACTATTTATCAATTTTAAACTCTCATGTACATCAGGAAAAAAATATATGGTATCAGGCATTATTAGTTGTAATGTAAAAAATTCAAAACAGTTTCTTTGTGGGATGTGGAATGCTCACTCACGATCGAAAAAAGGAGGTGCTTCGCTGTAACACAAGGGGAGGGGGAAACCATCTTGAAAGTTGTCGTTTCTCATATATTTATATATATGTATAGTAATCAAGCAAGTAATAACATTTGGTGGTATAATCTCCGGCTGATTGAAGTTTATTTGCTAACATGAATTCACAAATTAAACGAATCCCTGAGTACATTGGCTTATCTTTTATTAAAAAAATCCACAGATTGATTGTTTTATCATGAATAACCAGGAGCACACTAAAAAAAACAACGAAATTCTCGCCAATAATAACCAACAGCACACGAACAATAGAAAGAAAAAAAACATTTTCTCAGTAAGTAAGAGTTCACAAGCTGACTTGTGCCAGAACTTTCATGTTGCTTAAGCAAAGAGTTCACCAGCTGACTTGTGCCAGAACTCTCAAGTTGCTTAAGCAAAGAGATCTGGCAGGATTTAATTTGACCTTTTTTAATAAAAATTGATAATTCATGATTCTAGCGAAGAGTTCACAAGCTGTCTTGTGCTAGAACTTTCATGTTGCTTAAGCAAAGAGTTCACCAGCTGACTTGTGCTAGAACTCTCATGTTGCTTAAGCAAAGAGTTCACAAGCTGACTTGTGCCAGAACTCTCAAGTTGCTTAAGCAAAGAGATTTGGCAGGATTTAATTTGACCTTTTTAATAAAAATTGATAATTCATGATGTTTTTAAACGACATCTTCTCCCTGATGGTTTTCTCTGAGTGCTCGTATTTTTTCACATGAAATTTCGATAGATTTCTACGTGTGCTTTTTTTTCATGTGCTTCTGCTTTTTTTATCTGACATGAATTGATGATTTTCTCCGTGAATTTCAGTCGTTTTCATGTCAGGACTTTATTGGTATACTACATGTGTTGATGGTTATTCTTGACAATATTTTGGTGATATTCTCCGCATGCTGCACATTATTACTGACAAATCGTTTTTTTTTTATTGTTCGTGTGCTGTTGTTTATTATTGGCGAGAATTTCGTTGGGTTTTTTGTTTAGTGTGCTCCTGGTTATTCATGATAAAACAATCAATCTGTTCATTTTTTTCTATAAAAGATAAGCAAATGTACTCAGAGATTCGTTTAATTTGCGAATTCATGTTAGCAAATAAACTTTAATCAGGCGGAGATTATACCACCAAATGTTATTACTTGCTAAATTACTATATAGGCTATCCAAATATATGAGAAACGTCAACTTTGAAGATGGTTTCCCTCTCACCTTGAGTTACTGCGAAGCCACTCCTTTTTTCGATCGTGAGTGAGCATTCCACATCCCACAAAGAAACTGTTTTGCATTTTTTACATTACAACTAATAATGACTGATACTATATATTTTTTCCTGATGTACACGAGAGTTTAAAATTGATAAATAGTGATTTAATCAAATGTTTGTGTTCTCTCATTTATTAAATTGAGCAAAATATTTAATCGAAGGAATATTAAGTACGTATTTTGTTTGTAAATGTTTAATAGTCACTTTTTTTAAAATATATTTACTTTGTCTCTCACTAGATCATCTAAGCTTGTCAAGGTGATATTAGTACAGCTTCATCGCTGGAAAAGAAATATATACTATTTTATGTGTAAAATCTTTTCTCTCTGTCAAGGAGGCAGCACGAGTCTAAGAACGAAGTGTGTGCCTTTTTTGTTTTTCTTCATGTGATGTATTACTGTGTTCCATAATGAAGGAATGAATGATCCTTTCATTCTAAATATAGCATTCTGTGATAGCATTCGCAGAATTGTGATTGAAAGGGCTGCCAGTTGCGTGGTGATTTTCGAGAAATATGCAGTGTTTTATATTATTCAATTATTTTGTGTTTCAGTGTCCTATGTTTACTGTTTCATGAGGTCCACCAAGTCAGAGGTGAATCTGCGTTAGTGAAGCGAGATAATTGCAATGCTTGTTAGCACTTCTAGTGCAGTTTCGTCTCTAAGCGCAGGGGGCTTGGACTGGCGTGCGTCATCTCGTAGTGCATATGTTAAGTATGAGATTTGTGTGGTATCCAGACATAAGACCTATGGTTTGGGAAAAATGAAGATAATTGCGTAATAAAATGTTCTCGCATGCAAGGACTTACACATGATGTTTCATCTCTAAAATTAACTTTGAAAAATTTTAAATTTTTAGCTCCTTTTCATAAACAGATGTAAGTCTTGAGTGGTTTTCAAAATATCGTACTTCCTTCTGAAGCCATGCAGGGTGTATGTATGTATGTATGTGTGTGTAAATAGCCAAGTGTCTGTATTTCATGTGCAATTTTTTCATAAACAAATTAGCACCTTTAGCAGTTATTTTAATCAATATTTCTAACCTGAAGCTGCGCACTTCGTATGCGCGGTCTCCTGCCATGTAAATAATGTCTTGTGTAATAACAATTTTTTGAGGGATGTGGGGCGTATTTTTGTTTAGTTAAACTGTTGTTGTTTTTTGATGGATAAAAGTATTAATTCTGTGTCGTTGAAGGTAACAAGGGCGTTCCAGAGGCAATCTGTCAGCCCAATCCTAGTAAAGACTCGAGTGTTGTCCGCTCGTTTTGCAGTATGGTTTCTGGTACTATCCAATCTACACAAAATTTAAATATTATGTGTTTTAATATATTGCCTTTGTAAATAAAAGTACATTATGTGGGCAAGTATGTATTTCATCTCAGTGCACGCATGCGCAAGCATGTGTGTGTGTGTGTGCATGTGTGTGGTAAGATGGTTAAGTCTAACATGCCTAGGATGAAATTTCTACCATAAGGTTTAAGGAAAGTAATTTTTTTTTGGTCTTACAGAATTTTAGCGTGATGGTGAAGCAGCATCATTGTATGAGGGGAAGAGAGGGAGATGTTTTATTTGACCAATAAAAAGAGAGCTTAAGGAATGTCTCGTTAAATGGTTGTGAAAAGGTTTGGTTCCTGGAACATCAGCAAAATGTGTCATACTGTGGATGTTCAACTGATTGTTCGCAATGAAATGCTAGAAACATTTTAAACGAATGTTGGTCATATTTAATGTAGAATAAATTTTTAATGTTTTGGTTTTGTAATGCGTTCTTACTTTCAAATAAATGTATTTAACATATCCGATTTTTTTATTTCCTTGCATTAATAGTATTATCATTTAGCTACCTGTCTACCCGAGTGTCAGCTTGGCGCCACAAAGACGGTGACTAACGGGCCTGTTGTAGCATGCGCGTCATGACTGCAGCTCGAGTGCTTCGTGATGACGCTTTGACGAGCTGTTTGTGGCAGGCTCAGACATTCCTGAGCGCCTCATGGCGCCACAAAGTCGCGGACTAATGTACCTGTTGTGACATGCAAGGTCAAGTCTATTGTTTGGGTCCCATCGGCACTGCGAGACGACATTCCTGAGAGATGAGTCACGATGGAGGCAGTGCCTCGCGCCCTAATCTCTAATCACCTAGGTCATTAGTGGTGTAGCCTCTCCTGTTAAACACACGAGGGGAACAAGGAGTAGGAAGGGAACAGAGTGTGGCGAAAAGTCATCGAAAGCTATTACAACTTATTACATTTATTACTGATTAAACAAGAAATTATTCATTACAACATTAATGACGAAAACATAAACAGTTCCTATTTACGGCGTGGCTCTGATTCGGTTGTCTGCGAACAGAAACATTTAACAATTATGAGACACGTGAATGCAGCTTAACAAATCAACTATACAATTGCCCGTGCTCTCATACTTGGAACGCCGCTTGGCGCTGGGTATACCGTCAAAGAAAAGCTAAGTAACAACGTACATAAATTCCCAGACTGTAAAAGAAAATAACTCTCATGGAGTATTATTGACCTCTATCAATGAACAACAATGACTAAAATACTACTCTTTATACACAAGGTGACTAATACATATAGCAAGTTTGTTACGAACGTACGCAGACCTCTCATAAATAATCTAACACCTCGTCGACTCTTGTCGAGACGTATTTCTGCGGGCAAGTCGATCCATGGATTACCAGTGACTATCTGCGCAAACTATCTTAGCGCCAGAAATGCTCGTCGGTGTGGGCACTGGGATTATTCTTCGGGTGTCACTGCCGGGTTTCGCACCTAAGTGCTGTATGTCCAGTCGGTAGTCAAGTCTTTCCTCGTGACTCACAGCTCACACCGCCGTCTCCAAGCCTTGCCTCCGTCACCACTGCCCCTCTTCTCAGTCTAAGTTTTCTACCCACTCGGTTTATAAGTGTCTACAACGAAACAGTACATTACCAAGTAGGAGCTTCTTCCAACGGGCAGCGTGACGGCAGGCCGGCGAGACGTGTTGACGGTGTAGCTTCCTTCCGCAGCCAAGGCCAGCAGGGCCTCCGGCTGGTGTCGCTGGCGGTCCCGACGAGTCTCCTCCTTCACCACAATATGGGCCCCCTTTTATACTCTGCGAACTGCTCGTATCAAACATGGCAGAACGTTCTCGGTCGGGGCAACCGGAACCGGCGCCTGCGGCGATGTCCGGTTGGCAGCCCGCCAAAACGAGCCTCCCCGAGGGCTCCCGAGCGGCTCCGAACTTCGCGCGCGCAGCGCGCGAACACTTGTCTTGTGCGGGTTGCATCGGCGCGCGGTTAGGCGCCGCGCGGCATATCTTGATGTGCGTGTGTGGAGCACATGCAACAGTGGTTTTACCCGAGAGTGGTTTCCCATGTTTGGCTGTCAGGTTACATTTCTACCCCCACCCCTCACAGACCTGCTACGACATGCACATGAGTCATGCTGGGTTTTTCCGAAGACAATAGTACTTCCATGTACTACATTCCTATTGGCGGATACATCAGAAATACTCTGTTCCTAATGGTTTTTCCAAGAACAGGCAGGTCCGAGGCTATAAAAGGCCAGGATTAGCTGTCGGAGCTTCAGTGTGTTCTTAGAGTTTGAGTGAGCTAGTTCGTGTGTGAGTATCGCTGCTACCACGATTTCTACCGCCGGCGCTACTTCGTGTTCTACAGCTCCACTTCATTGATTTCTGAGATATGTTACATGTTTCGTTAACATTGAATGTTTCTCAGCTTTTTTGTAGGTTATCAGCTAGCTAGTTTTTTCTCTGTGCACTTAAATGCAGGTAACCAGAAATTTTTCAGTTTAAACTTTTCACAGTACTTTAAATAATCTAGCATTTTTGGGATGTGCATTAGAGTAGTTTTGAGGTTATGTAATCAATCATTTTTAGTTAACATTGAATATTTTTCAGCTTAAACTTTTATCAGTACTTTAAATATTCTACCATTTTTAGGATTGTACATGAAGGAGTAGCTTTGAGGTTATGTTTGCAACTTTTTTTATATAGTAACATTGCTAGTAATTATGTTAGTAAGCTTGAGGGCTAGAGTTTTGAGGTTATGTTTGTAACTTTTTCGTGTTATATCTAGCTGCAGTGTATTCTTAATTCTTTTGTTATAGTTATCCGTGCGTCGAGCTGCTGTTGCGTGTTCCGTACGTTGAGACCAGTCTACCGATTGCCGTGATGATGGCGTCTACCGTTCAGAAATGCCGTTTATGCTCTGCTACATTCACGACAGGCAACAACCGCTACCAGCACGAGCGTCAGTGTGCTGAGAACCAGCATCGTGACCACCAGCAGTGCCACCTATGTGGAAAGATGGTCGCACACAGCGATAAGATACAGCAGCATCTTGCATCATGCACTGGAGCTGTCGCTACATCAGGCATGCGGTGTAGCTTCTGCTCAAGGCCTTCGCCCGTGCTGATTTTGCTAGACAACATGAGAAGTCGGCTTGCGGTCTTAACGCAAACCACATAGTGCATTCCTGCGAGAACTGCGCTAAGGAGTTCACCAGGGCTGATAAGTTAAAAGCCCACATCAAGCTATGCAAGGGGCCTGCTCCACCTCCAACAAAGAAGCAGAGGATGGTAGCAGTTAAGCCTGCAGTTACGCCCAAGCCTTCGACCAGCCGAACAAAGGTGGTGACCGGGGCTGGTTTGGCCAATGCCCATGGTTTCATCATCATAGAAGTGGGTTTCAAGGGCAACTTGAAGACGTATGTGGCAGAAAACACGTCAAGTACTGCCAAGGATTGCTGCTCGTACCTGAACTACATCAAGGCAGAAATAATGAGCCAACTGGTAGAGGAGATAGAGGAGAACGGTCCACTCAAATTCAACTACGTGCTTGAGTGTGATTACGAAAAACCTGTGGTTGTTAGGGAAGACAAGAGAGCGTTCAAAACCATTAATGTGCCCCTCTACACAGTTCATGAGGTGGAGGAAGCAGTTACTGGGTCCATATCTAAGATCTGCAAGGAGGAGGAAGACAACATGGGAAAAGGTTCCAGATGGACTTTGTCGGCCGTTAAGCGACTTCAACTTCGCATAAACAAGCTCGATCCACTCCGTGCCAGCTCCTACATTGCACTGCCTACCACCATCGAGTCAAGACATGCGGTGATAAATCCACAAAACCTCGAAGACCACATGTGTTTTAAGTGGTCTATTCTTGTGAAGTACGTGGAAGGGTGGAATCCAGAGCGTGTCAACCAGCGATACCATGACTTGGAAGAGAAATTCAACTTCACGAACATCGAGTTTCCTACTCCAATCAGGCAAATACCGCTGTTCGAAAAACAGAACCCTGGAGTCTGCATCAACATTTACAGTATCGACGAGAATCTGAATGTTGTACCTGCACGAGTCGCTCCTGAAGAAAAAGAACTTCATTTTGATCTTCTGCTCTTGGTTAATGACGATTCGTCCCATTTCACATACATTAAAAAATTTTCTGCCCTGGTTCGGTCCCAAATCACTACACACGAGCAACGAATTCATGTCTGCAAAAGATGCTTCAAGCATTATGATAATCAGGATAGGGTTAGTGGGCTCACTGGTCTTCAGTGTTTGGAAAAACACAGTGAGCTCTGCAAACAGCATGCTGCTGTTCGAATGGAAATGTCATTCCCCGATCAAAATGGGCAGCCACCTGTTCTGCAGTTCAAAAACTTCCACCGTGCTGATAAGATGCCCATCGTGGTATATTGCGACTTTGAAACTATTCTGGAGAAAATCCATACATGCCGCCCGAATCCTGATGAAGCATACACGCTGCAGTATCAAAAGCATAAAGCACACAGCTGCTGTATTTATGTGAAAGCTGATAACACCATCATTCCTGTACACCTCACTTCAGCACTTCCATCAGAGCCTGAATTGTATCGCGGTTGTGACGCAGAGGATAAGGTCATCTCGCGCATTGTGGAGATTGGTCATGATGTACAAAAAATATTTTCTACATCTGTTACTATGACTCCACTCACACATGCACAGAACACTGCTTTTCTGCAAGCAAGGGTGTGTTGCTACTGTGGAGGAAAGTTCGGAGGAACTGCAAAGAAAGTTCGTGATCACAATCACTTTACCGGTGAATATCTGGGGCCTGCATCTAATGACTGCAGCCTTCTCAGGCGCAGACCAAAAAAGTTGATTGTGTTCTTCCACAACCTGACGTACTACCAGAACTTCATTATCAGGAAGTTGGGGTACGACAGTAAAGACATCTTCATAATCCCGAATTCAGTGGAGAAGCTGATAACTTTTTCCAAGAAGTTGCATGATAAGTTCAGCATTCAGTTTGTCGATACGTTCCGTTTCATGAGTCGGGGTCTTGCTTCGCTTGCTGAGTTCTTGCTGGCAGACAAGTTTGTCAGTACTGCTGAGTTTTTCGCGCCTATTGAGTTGGAGTTGGTTACCCGCAAGGGTGTCTTCCCGTATTTTTTTGTGGATTCTTTTGCTCGACTAGATGATACTAGTCTTCCGCCTATCGGCGATTTCTACAATAGTCTGACTGATTCCATGATTTCAGAGATGGAGTACGCTCATGCAGTGAAAGTCTGGGACAAGTTTCAGTGTGCTACTTTGGGGGAGTACGCTGACTTGTACCTAAAGACGGATGTTCTGATTTTGGCGGATGTATTCGAGAATTTCCGTTCCATCTGTTTGGAGACATACAGCCTAGATCCGTCTCACTATATTTCTTGTCCAGGGTTCGCTTTCGATGCAATGCTTCGAACCACAGGTGTACAGCTAGAGATTCTTACCGATTATGATATGTACATGTTTGTGGAGGCTGGTACTAGGGGGGGAGTAGCGCAAAGCATTAAACATCATTGCGTAGCCAATAACCAATTACTCCTACATACCTGAGACATATGATGCATCCAACCCACCATATTCCTGGAGTACATTTATTTTAAAGAATGTGGTGCAACGAAAAATTATAACAGGGATGAGTGGGGTGTTCGATGACTATGTCATTGTAACAGAAGAGTGGGAGTGCTAGATGGTGAATTCGTAATGTAGAGGAGTGGGGTGTTCGACGCGTAGGTTTTTAATTAAAAATTTATAAAATAATTTTTTTAAATTTTATTTTAAAATTTTGATTATTTAATTTTTTAAATTTTTTTCATTACACTCGTATAATAAATAAAGATTTACAACAAGGCGGAATGTTCTAGAAAAACTAAATGTCCGCCGGAAGTGACGTAATCCTAGATGGCTGCCGGAAATGACGTAATCCAATATGGCCGCTGGAATTGACGTAATAAAGATGGCCGCCGGACATGACATAATCCAAGATGGCCACCGGAAATGACATAATCCAAGATGGCCACCGGAGATGACGTAATAAAAGATGGCCGCCGGATCCCATTATTGGTATCACGATTTGAAGAACGATGCATAGTTTTTTCACCTTAATCTATTGCGTTCAAGAACGTTTGCAAGAATCTTAGATATGAGGTTAATCGAGTTTAACTGTTGTCTAAAAGGTTGAAATTGTCGTGACAGAGTTGAAATCATATTTGGTGTTGAATCTTCTTTAGTTTGAAAAATTTTTCATGCTGCTTTTTTTCGTTTGGTGACATCAAGTTCTTGGCTGGAGATACACTACCTGTTGTAATATACGACATCACACTAAGGTCCACAATAAAAAATTCATCATCAATTAGGTGACATTTCACTAAACAACTTACAAAAAAATTCAAGCTGATAGCTCCTGACTCAGGGGAGAATGCTGGACGGTACAGTTCAATGGCTTTATTCGGTGTTCGGTGGTAGACATTTCTCGTTACAGATGTGGTTCTTATAATATTTAAAGGCTTTCCTCTTTAGACCGACCATTGTATTTTCCGTTTACACTCTTTCACAAGTTGTGCAACGGAATTTTTCAAACATATTTTTGTTGTTTACCTAGCTAAGAAGTACATTACAGAATCTAACAGTGTTACACGGAAATTACAAATGGTTGGATATCTTCCCGAAACTAGTAAGCGAATACAATTCCACGGTGCATTCTATCACGAAAATAAAGTCTAAATACGTGAAGGATGATCACTTGCTTCGAACAATGTTTCCCAACACAACAGGGCCGGTGCAAGGTAAATTGGCGCCCTAGGCGAAAAACCGTAATACCCCCCCCCCCCCCCCCCCCCCCCACCTGGCTGGACTCCCGAAAAAAAAATTGTCCTTGCCTCAAAATACATCACGTAAGCCTAATATTTTGTCAACAATCAAATGTAAGCAGGCTTGTGTTTTTTTTCTTTTTTACTTATTACAAACCATAAACAGGTCGCCGTGGACTTTAAATAATTACTTATATCAATATAAACATTCCAAACTGTTACAAAAATCCATTTTAATCTAGTTTCAATAATCGTTAAACATATTATATGAGCTGTTATGTGTCGTGCTGCGCCGCCCCCAGCTGCTTGGCGCCCTAGGCGGTTGCCTTGTTCGCCTATAAGGACGCGCCGGCCCTGCAACACAAAAAATATCTACGAAAGCCTAAAGCTAACATCGGTAACATTGTGCGCGTTTTTAAGCAAAAAGGAATATTCGAGAAAGGTTTCACTGCGAATTGGAGTCCAGAATTTTTCCGTGTGCTCCACGTTCGCGAATCGGAGCCTAGGACTTACTACCTCGAAGATTTGGACCACAAGCCTATTCGTGGCGACTTCTGTGCCGATATGATGTATGTATGATATGTATATATCCCGATATGTACTTGGTGGAGTAAATTCTCAAACGAAGTGGACTACCCTACTTCAAGTGGTGGGGCTTAACACCTCGCTTTAATTTTTGGGTAGCAGATGCAGAAATCGAGAAACACTAGTGATTTGTTTTGATAATTGTAGTAGACTAGAAATTACGTAAAAAAAATATTTCTTATTTTGTTGGTTTATTCTCGAACATGCCACTTTAAATGGAAATTTTAATTTAAATTAAGTTATCTCTGTTTGTATTGATCAAGGATCGAACCAAACACTGTAATCGTTTCAATCAATCAGTAAACTAAGAAGTGATTTTTTTATGAATTTTGGAATTTTTTCTTATATTTCTAGTTTAATAATTACAGAAGTTCAAGATGGCGGCCAAAACGGACAACAAAATGGTGTTTGTTAATGTAATAAAACATACTGCACTTTATAGGGTAAAATTGAAACTAATATGATGGCAACACACTCTAGTAAGTGATGCTATTATTCCTTCATATTAAAAAAAAATTACAAATCCGAATCTGTGTTCTTTTTTAATACCTTTTTTATTCTCGGTCTGTTAAATGTCTCAATGGCGGTGCGGTCAAAGGCGTATTTTTTACAACCCAGAGGTTCGAACTTGCATGGACCGAATTACCTATGTTCCAATGTATTTTGTATAAAAAATTAATTTAATATGTCGATAAGTACCACAATAATATTAACACGTAATGGAACATCGAATTACGTGCATGACACAGTGTGATACTGGCACTGTCTAGAACAAACAACAGAAACAAAATGTCGGTATCCTAGATGGCGGCCTCCAGCAGAACAGAAAAACCAATATGGCGGTCATGATGTTATCCAAGATGGCTGCCATCGTCAGAATCGAAAAAAGTGGCTGTGAAGTGAGATGCAAGATGGCAGGCGTGATATTAGAATGAAATATTCTCGCCGTAGCGAAAAGTGCAACGTTAGGAGATTGGAGCTCTCTATGTCAATATGGCGACCATAGCAAAAATTGTAACGTTCGAGAAGTGGGATGTTCGATTTCAAGATGGCTGAAATCAAGATGGCGATTGAGGTCAGGGTCAAGGTTCAAGGTTAAGGTCAAGGTCAAGGGTCAAGGTAAAGATCAGCCTAGATGGCTGCCATGAAATCAGGGCGATCGGTCATTAAACCCATCCCCATCATTCACAACCTGGAACATTTTTCCGGATGAACATTTATAAACTACATTTAAGCAACAATTATTTTTACGATGCTTCACCGTGCATAATCGGAATTGCAAAATAGATCAAACAGTTCCTCAGTACATTTTAAATTTTTTGGTATTAAAGGGATCAGCACATGACACAACTAATTACAAGTTCCAAAAGCGTGTCGATTCCACTCCTCAAAATACATTTGAGCCATTTAAAACGAGAAAACAGTTTTCTTAAAATGTAATCTGTTTGTACCACCTACAATTTTCAAATTTTAACGGACTGGAGTCGCTCAGGAGTTGTCGTGTAGCTCGTGGGTGTCAGCAGCGGACTGGAGTCGCTCAGTAGTTTCCGAGTAGCTCGTGGGTGTCAGCGGCGGACTGGTGTCGCTCAGGAGTTGCCGTGTAGCTCGTGGGTGTCAGCAGCGGACTGGAGTCGCTCAGTAGTTTCCGAGTAGCTCGTGGGTGTCAGCGGCGGACTGGTGTCGCTCAGGAGTTGCCGTGTAGCTCGTGGGTGTCAGCAGCGGACTGGAGTCGCTCAGTAGTTTCCGAGTAGCTCGTGGGTGTCAGCAGCGGACTGGAGTCGCTCGTGGGTGTCAGCGGCGGACTGGTGTCGCTCAGGAGTTGCCGTGTAGCTCGTGGGTGTCAGCAGCGGACTGGAGTCGCTCAGTAGTTTCCGAGTAGCTCGTGGGTGTCAGCAGCGGACTGGAGTCGCTCAGTAGTTTCCGAGTAGCTCGTGGGTGTCAGCGGCGGACTGGTGTCGCTCAGGAGTTGTCGTGTAGCTCGTGGGTGTCAGCAGCGGACTGGAGTCGCTCAGTAGTTTCCGAGTAGCTCGTGGGTGTCAGCGGCGGACTGGAGTCGCTCAGGAGTTGCCATGTAGCTCGTGGGTGTCAGCAGCGGACTGGAGTCGCTCAGTAGTTTCCGAGTAGCTCGTGGGTGTCAGCAGCGGACTGGAGTCGCTCAGTAGTTTCCGAGTAGCTCGTGGGTGTCAGCGGCGGACTGGAGTCGCTCAGTAGTTTCCGTGTAGCTCGTGGGTGTCAGCAGCGGACTGGAGTCGCTCAGTAGTTTCCGTGTAGCTCGTGGGTGTCAGCAGCGGACTGGAGTCGCTCAGTAGTTTCCGAGTAGCTCGTGGGTGTCAGCAGCGGACTGGAGTCGCTCAGTAGTTTCCGTGTAGCTCGTGGGTGTCAGCAGCGGACTGGAGTCGCTCAGTAGTTTCCGAGTAGCTCGTGGGTGTCAGCAGCGGACTGGAGTCGCTCAGTAGTTTCCGTGTAGCTCGTGGGTGTCAGCAGCGGACTGGAGTCGCTCAGTAGTTTCCGAGTAGCTCGTGGGTGTCAGCGGCGGACTGGAGTCGCTCAGGAGTTTCCGAGTAGCTCGTGGGTGTCAGCGGCGGACTGGAGTCGCTCAGGAGTTTCCATGTAGCTCGTGGGTGTCAGCAGCGGACTGGAGTCGCTCAGGAGTTGCCATGTAGCTCGTGGGTGTCAGCAGCGGACTGGAGTCGCTCAGTAGTTTCCGAGTAGCTCGTGGGTGTCAGCAGCGGACTGGAGTCGCTCAGTAGTTTCCGAGTAGCTCGTGGGTGTCAGCGGCGGACTGGAGTCGCTCAGGAGTTGCCATGTAGCTCGTGGGTGTCAGCAGCGGACTGGAGTCGCTCAGTAGTTTCCGAGTAGCTCGTGGGTGTCAGCGGCGGACTGGAGTCGCTCAGGAGTTGCCGTGTAGCTCGTGGGTGTCAGCAGCGGACTGGAGTCACTCCGAAGTTGCCGTGTAGCTCGTGGGTGTCAGCGGCGGACTGGTGTCGCTCAGGAGTTGTCGTGTAGCTCGTGGGTGTCAGCAGCGGACTGGAGTCGCTCAGTAGTTTCCGAGTAGCTCGTGGGTGTCAGCGGCGGACTGGAGTCGCTCAGGAGTTGTCGTGTAGCTCGTGGGTGTCAGCAGCGGACTGGAGTCGCTCAGGAGTTGTCGTGTAGCTCGTGGGTGTCAGCAGCGGACTGGAGTCGCTCAGGAGTTGCCGTGTAGCTCGTGCGTGTCAGCAGCGGACTGGAGTCGCTCAGTAGTTGCCGTGTAGCTCGTGGGTGTCAGCGGCAGACTGGAGTCGCTCAGTAGTTTCCGAGTAGCTCGTGGGTGTCAGCGGCGGACTGGAGTCGCTCAGGAGTTGCCGTGTAGCTCGTGGGTGTCAGCAGCGGACTGGAGTCGCTCAGGAGTTGCCGTGTAGCTCGTGGGTGTCAGCGGCGGACTGGAGTCGCTCAGTAGTTGCCGTGTAGCTCGTGGGTGTCAGCGGCGGACTGGAGTCGCTCAGGAGTTGTCGTGTAGCTCGTGGGTGTCAGCGGCGGACTGGAGTCGCTCAGGAGTTGTCGTGTAGCTCGTGGGTGTCAGCAGCGGACTGGAGTCGCTCAGTAGTTTCCGAGTAGCTCGTGGGTGTCAGCGGCGGACTGGAGTCGCTCAGGAGTTGTCGTGTAGCTCGTGGGTGTCAGCAGCGGACTGGAGTCGCTCAGGAGTTGTCGTGTAGCTCGTGGGTGTCAGCAGCGGACTGGAGTCGCTCAGGAGTTGCCGTGTAGCTCGTGGGTGTCAGCAGCGGACTGGAGTCGCTCAGTAGTTTCCGAGTAGCTCATGGGTGTCAGCGGCGGACTGGAGTCACTCAGGAGTTGTCGTGTAGCTCGTGGGTGTCAGCAGCGGACTGGAGTCACTCAGGAGTTGCCGTGTAGCTCGTGGGTGTCAGCAGCGGACTGGAGTCGCTCAGTAGTTGCCGTGTAGCTCGTGCGTGTCAGCAGCGGACTGGTGTCGCTCAGGAGTTGTCGTGTAGCTCGTGGGTGTCAGCAGCGGACTGGAGTCGCTCAGTAGTTTCCGAGTAGCTCGTGGGTGTCAGCGGCGGACTGGAGTCGCTCAGGAGTTGCCGTGTAGCTCGTGGGTGTCAGCAGCGGACTGGAGTCGCTCAGGAGTTGCCGTGTAGCTCGTGGGTGTCAGCGGCGGACTGGTGTCGCTCAGGAGTTGTCGTGTAGCTCGTGGGTGTCAGCAGCGGACTGGAGTCGCTCAGGAGTTGTCGTGTAGCTCGTGGGTGTCAGCAGCGGACTGGAGTCGATCAGGAGTTGTCGTGTAGCTCGTGGGTGTCAGCAGCGAACTGGAGTCGCTCAGGAGTTGCCGTGTAGCTCGTGGGTGTCAGCAGCGGACTGGAGTCGCTCAGGAGTTGTCGTGTAGCTCGTGGGTGTCAGCAGCGGACTAAGTCTCTCAGGAGTTGCCGTGTAGCTCGTGGGTGTCAGCGGCGGACTGGAGTCGCTCAGTAGTTGCCGTGTAGCTCGTGGGTGTCAGCGGCAGACTGGAGTCGCTCAGGAGTTGTCGTGTAGCTCGTGGGTGTCAGCAGCGGACTGGAGTCGCTCAGGAGTTGTCGTGTAGCTCGTGGGTGTCAGCAGCGGACTGGAGTCGCTCAGGAGTTGTCGTGTAGCTCGTGGGTGTCAGCGGCGGACTGGAGTCGCTCAGGAGTTGTCGTGTAGCTCGTGGGTGTCAGCAGCGGACTGGAGTCGCTCAGGAGTTGTCGTGTAGCTCGTGGGTGTCAGCAGCGGACTGGAGTCGCTCAGGAGTTGTCGTGTAGCTCGTGGGTGTCAGCAGCGGACTGGAGTCGCTCAGTAGTTTCCGAGTAGCTCGTGGGTGTCAGCGGCGGACTGGAGTCGCTCAGGAGTTGTCGTGTAGCTCGTGGGTGTCAGCAGCGGACTGGAGTCGCTCAGGAGTTGTCGTGTAGCTCGTGGGTGTCAGCAGCGGACTGGAGTCGCTCAGGAGTTGCCGTGTAGCTCGTGGGTGTCAGCAGCGGACTGGAGTCGCTCAGTAGTTGCCGTGTAGCTCGTGGGTGTCAGCGGCAGACTGGAGTCGCTCAGGAGTTGTCGTGTAGCTCGTGGGTGTCAGCGGCGGACTGGAGTCGCTCAGGAGTTGTCGTGTAGCTCGTGGGTGTCAGCAGCGGACTGGAGTCGCTCAGGAGTTGTCGTGTAGCTCGTGGGTGTCAGCAGCGGACTGGAGTCGCTCAGGAGTTGCCGTGTAGCTCGTGGGTGTCAGCGGCGGACTGGAGTCGCTCAGTAGTTGCCGTGTAGCTCGTGGGTGTCAGCGGCGGACTGGAGTCGCTCAGGAGTTGTCGTGTAGCTCGTGGGTGTCAGCGGCGGACTGGAGTCGCTCAGGAGTTGTCGTGTAGCTCGTGGGTGTCAGCAGCGGACTGGAGTCGCTCAGTAGTTGCCGTGTAGCTCGTGGGTGTCAGCGGCGGACTGGAGTCGCTCAGGAGTTGTCGTGTAGCTCGTGGGTGTCAGCGGCGGACTGGAGTCGCTCAGGAGTTGTCGTGTAGCTCGTGGGTGTCAGCAGCGGACTGGAGTCGCTCAGGAGTTGTCGTGTAGCTCGTGGGTGTCAGCAGCGGACTGGAGTCGCTCAGGAGTTGTCGTGTAGCTCGTGGGTGTCAGCAGCGGACTGGAGTCGCTCAGGAGTTGTCGTGTAGCTCGTGGGTGTCAGCAGCGGACTGGAGTCGCTCAGGAGTTGCCGTGTAGCTCGTGGGTGTCAGCGGCGGACTGGAGTCGCTCAGGAGTTGCCGTGTAGCTCGTGGGTGTCAGCAGCGGACTGGAGTCGCTCAGGAGTTGTCGTGTAGCTCGTGGGTGTCAGCAGCGGACTGGAGTCGCTCAGGAGTTGCCGTGTAGCTCGTGGGTGTCAGCAGCGGACTGGAGTCGCTCAGTAGTTTCCGAGTAGCTCGTGGGTGTCAGCGGCGGACTTGAGTCGCTCAGGAGTTGCCATGTAGCTCGTGGGTGTCACCAGCGGACTGGAGTCGCTCAGTAGTTTCCGAGTAGCTCGTGGGTGTCAGCGGCGGACTGGAGTCGCTCAGTAGTTTCCGAGTAGCTCGTGGGTGTCTGCGGCGGACTGGTGTCGCTCAGGAGTTGTCGTGTAGCTCGTGGGTGTCATCAGCGGACTGGAGTCGCTCAGTAGTTTCCGAGTAGCTCGTGGGTGTCAGCGGCGGACTGGTGTCGCTCAGGAGTTGCCGTGTAGCTCGTGGGTGTCAGCAGCGGACTGGAGTCGCTCAGTAGTTTCCGAGTAGCTCGTGGGTGTCAGCGGCGGACTGGTGTCGCTCAGGAGTTGTCGTGTAGCTCGTGGGTGTCAGCAGCGGACTGGAGTCGCTCAGTAGTTTCCGAGTAGCTCGTGGGTGTCAGCGGCGGACTAGTGTCGCTCAGGAGTTGCCGTGTTGCTCGCGGGTGTCAGCAGCGGACTGGAGTCGCTCAGTAGTTTCCGAGTAGCTCGTGGGTGTCAGCGGCGGACTGGAGTCGCTCAGTAGTTTCCGAGTAGCTCGTGGGTGTCAGCGGCGGACTGGTGTCGCTCAATAGTTTCCGAGTAGCTCGTGGGTGTCAGCGGCGGACTGGAGTCGCTCAGTAGTTTCCGTGTAGCTCGTGGGTGTCAGCAGCGGACTGGAGTCGCTCAGTAGTTTCCGAGTAGCTCGTGGGTGTCAGCGGCGGACTGGAGTCGCTCAGTAGTTTCCGAGTAGCTCGTGGGTGTCAGCGGCGGACTGGTGTCGCTCAGGAGTTGTCGTGTAGCTCGTGGGTGTCAGCAGCGGACTGGAGTCGCTCAGTAGTTTCCGAGTAGCTCGTGGGTGTCAGCGGCGGACTGGTGTCGCTCAGGAGTTGTCGTGTAGCTCGTGGGTGTCAGCGGCGGACTGGAGTCGCTCAGGAGTTGCCGTGTAGCTCGTACGTGTCAGCGGCGGACTGGTGTCGCTCAGTAGTTTCCGAGTAGCTCGTGGGTGTCAGCGGCGGACTGGAGTCGCTCAGTAGTTTCCGAGTAGCTCGTGGGTGTCAGCGGCGGACTGGAGTCGCTCAGTAGTTTCCGTGTAGCTCGTGGGTGTCAGCAGCGGACTGGAGTCGCTCAGTAGTTTCCGAGTAGCTCGTGGGTGTCAGCGGCGGACTGGAGTCGCTCAGTAGTTTCCGAGTAGCTCGTGGGTGTCAGCGGCGGACTGGTGTCGCTCAGGAGTTGCCGTGTAGCTCGTGGGTGTCAGCAGCGGACTGGAGTCGCTCTGTAGTTTCCGAGTAGCTCGTGGGTGTCAGCGGCGGACTGGTGTCGCTCAGGAGTTGTCGTGTAGCTCGTGGGTGTCAGCAGCGGACTGGAGTCGCTCAGTAGTTTCCGAGTAGCTCGTAGGTGTCAGCGGCGGACTGGGTCGCTCAAGAGTTGCAGCGTTGCTCGTGGGTGTCAGCGGTGGACTGGAGTCGCTCAGTAGTTTCCGAGTAGCTCGTGGGTGTCAGCGGCGGACTGAGTCGCTCAGGAGTTGCCGTGTAGCTCGTGGGTGTCAGCGGCGGACTGGTGTCGCTCAGGAGTTGCCGTGTAGCTCGTGGGTGTCAGCGGTGGACTGGAGTCGCTCAGTAGTTTCCGAGTAGCTCGTGGGTGTCAGCAGCGGACTGGAGTCGCTCAGGAGTTGCCGTGTAGCTCGTGGGTGTCAGCGGTGGACTGGAGTCGCTCGGGAGTTGCCGTGTTGCTCGTGGGTGTCAGCGGTGGACTGGAGTCGCTCAGTAGTTTCCGAGTAGCTCGTGGGTGTCAGCGGTGGACTGGTGTCGCTCAGGAGTTGCCGTGTAGCTCGTGGGTGTCAGCAGCGGACTGGAGTCGCTCAGGAGTTGCCGTGTAGCTCGTGGGTGTCAGCAGCGGACTGGAGTCGCTCAGGAGTTGCCGTGTTGCTCGTGGGTGTCAGCGGTGGACTGGAGTCGCTCAGTAGTTTCCGAGTAGCTCGTGAGTGTCAGCAGCGGACTGGAGTCGCTCAGGAGTTGCCGTGTAGCTCGTGGGTGTCAGCGGTGGACTGGAGTCGCTCAGTAGTTTGCGAGTAGCTCGTGGGTGTCAGCAGCGGACTGGAGTCGCTCAGGAGTTGCCGTGTAGCTCGTGGGTGTCAGCGGCGGACTGGTGTCGCTCAGGAGTTGCCGTGTAGCTCGTGGGTGTCAGCGGTGGACTGGAGTCGCTCAGTAGTTTCCGAGTAGCTCGTGGGTGTCAGCGGTGGACTGGTGTCGCTCAGGAGTTGCCGAGTAGCTCGTGGGTGTCAGAAGCGGACTGGAGTCGCTCAGGAGTTGCCGTGTAGCTCGTGGGTGTCAGCGGTGGACTGGAGTCGCTCAGTAGTTTCCAAGTAGCTCGTGGGTGTCAGCAGCGGACTGGAGTCGCTCAGTAGTTTCCGAGTAGCTCGTGGGTGTCAGCAGCGGACTGGTGTCGCTCAGGAGTTGCCGTGTAGCTCGTGGGTGTCAGCGGTGGACTGGAGTCGCTCGGGAGTTGCCGTGTAGCTCGTGGGTGTCAGCGGCGGACTGGAGTCGCTCAGGAGTTGCCGTGTAGCTCGTGGGTGTCAGCGGTGGACTGGAGTCGCTCAGGAGTTGCCGTGTAGCTCGTGGGTGTCAGCGGCGGACTGGAGTCGCTCAGGAGTTGTCGTGTAGCTCGTGGGTGTCAGCGGTGGACTGGAGTCGCTCAGGAGTTGCCGTGTAGCTCGTGGGTGTCAGCGGCGGACTGGAGTCGCTCAGGAGTTGCCGTGAAGCTCGTGGGTGTCATCGGCGGACTGGAGTCGCTCAGGAGTTGTCGTGTAGCTCGTGGGTGTCAGCGGTGGACTGGAGTCGCTCGGGAGTTGCCGTGTAGCTCGTGGGTGTCAGCGGCGGACTGGAGTCGCTCGGGAGTTGCCGTGTAGCTCGTGGGTGTCAGCGGCGGACTGGAGTCGCTCGGGAGTTGCCGTGTAGCTCGTGGGTGTCAGCGGCGGACTGGAGTCGCTCAGGAGTTGCCGTGTAGCTCGTGGGTGTCAGCGGCGGACTGGAGTCGCTCAGGAGTTGTCGTGTAGCTCGTGGGTGTCAGCGGTGGACTGGAGTCGCTCAGGAGTTGCCGTGTAGCTCGTGTGTGTCAGCGGTGGACTGGAGTCGCTCAGGAGTTGCCGTGTAGCTCGTGGGTGTCAGCGGCGGACTGGAGTCGCTCAGGAGTTGTCGTGTAGCTCGTGGGTGTCAGCGGTGGACTGGAGTCGCTCGGGAGTTGCCGTGTAGCTCGTGGGTGTCAGCGGTGGACTGGAGTCGCTCAGGAGTTGCCGTGTAGCTCGTGGGTGTCAGCGGCGGACTGGAGTCGCTCAGGAGTTGCCGTGTAGCTCGTGGGTGTCAGCGGCGGACTGGAGTCGCTCAGGAGTTGCCGTGTAGCTCGTGGGTGTCAGCGGCGGACTGGAGTCGCTCAGGAGTTACCGTGTAGCTCGTGGGTGTCAGCAGCGGACTGGAGTCGCTCAGGAGTTGCCGTGTAGCTCGTGGGTGTCAGCAGCGGACTGGAGTCGCTCAGGAGTTGCCGTGTAGCTCGTGGGTGTCAGCGGCGGACTGGAGTCGCTCAGGAGTTGCCGTGTAGCTCGTGGGTGTCAGCGGCGGACTGGAGTCGCTCAGGAGTTGCCGTGTAGCTCGTGGGTGTCAGCGGCGGACTGGAGTCGCTCAGGAGTTGCCGTGTAGCTCGTGGGTGTCAGCGGCGGACTGGAGTCGCTCAGGAGTTGCCGTGTAGCTCGTGGGTGTCAGCGGCGGACTGGAGTCGCTCAGGAGTTACCGTGTAGCTCGTGGGTGTCAGCGGCGGACTGGAGTCGCTCAGGAGTTGCCGTGTAGCTCGTGGGTGTCAGCGGCGGACTGGAGTCGCTCAGGAGTTGCCGTGTAGCTCGTGGGTGTCAGCGGCGGACTGGAGTCGCTCAGGAGTTGCCGTGTAGCTCGTGGGTGTCAGCGGCGGACTGGAGTCGCTCAGGAGTTGCAGTGTAGCTCGTGCGTGTCAGCGGCGGACTGGAGTCGCTCAGGAGTTGCCGTGTAACTCGTGGGTGTCAGCGGCGGACTGGAGTCGCTCAGGAGTTGCCGTGTAGCTCGTGGGTGTCAGCGGCGGACTGGAGTCGCTCAGGAGTTGCCGTGTAGCTCGTGCGTGTCAGCGGCGGACTGGAGTCGCTAAGGAGTTACCGTGTAGCTCGTGGGTGTCAGCGGCGGACTGGAGTCGCTCAGGAGTTGCCGTGTAGCTCGTGGGTGTCAGCGGCGGACTGGAGTCGCTCAGGAGTTGCCGTGTAGCTCGTGGGTGTCAGCGGCGGACTGGAGTCGCTCAGGAGTTGCCGTGTAGCTCGTGGGTGTCAGCGGCGGACTGGAGTCGCTCAGGAGTTGCCGTGTAGCTCGTGGGTGTCAGCGGCGGACTAAAGTCGCTCAGGAGTTGCCGTGTAGCTCGTGGGTGTCAGCGGCGGACTGGAGTCGCTCAGGAGTTGCCGTGTAGCTCGTGGGTGTCAGCGGCGGACTGGAGTCGCTCAGGAGTTGCCGTGTAGCTCGTGGGTGTCAGCGGCGGACTGGAGTCGCTCAGGAGTTGCCGTGTAGCTCGTGGGTGTCAGCGGCGGACTGGAGTCGCTCAGGAGTTGCCGTGTAGCTCGTGGGTGTCAGCGGCGGACTGGAGTCGCTCAGGAGTTGCCGTGTAGCTCGTGGGTGTCAGCGGCGGACTGGAGTCGCTCAGGAGTTGCCGTGTAGCTCGTGGGTGTCAGCGGCGGACTGGAGTCGCTCAGGAGTTGCCGTGTAGCTCGTGGGTGTCAGCGGCGGACTGGAGTCGCTCAGGAGTTGCCGTGTAGCTCGTGGGTGTCAGCGGCGGACTGGAGTCGCTCAGGAGTTGCCGTGTAGCTCGTGGGTGTCAGCGGCGGACTGGAGTCGCTCAGGAGTTGCCGTGTAGCTCGTGGGTGTCAGCGGCGGACTGGAGTCGCTCAGGAGTTGCCGTGTAGCTCGTGGGTGTCAGCGGCGGACTGGAGTCGCTCAGGAGTTGCCGTGTAGCTCGTGGGTGTCAGCGGTGGACTGGAGTCGCTCAGGAGTTGCCGTGTAGCTCGTGGGTGTCAGCGGCGGACTGGAGTCGCTCAGGAGTTGCCGTGTAGCTCGTGGGTGTCAGCGGCGGACTGGAGTCGCTCAGGAGTTGCCGTGTAGCTCGTGCGTGTCAGCGGCGGACTGGAGTCGCTAAGGAGTTACCGTGTAGCTCGTGGGTGTCAGCGGCGGACTGGAGTCCCTCAGGAGTTGCCGGTTAGCTCGTGGGTGTCAGCGGCGGACTGGAGTCGCTCAGGAGTTGCCGTGTAGCTCGTGGGTGTCAGCGGCGGACTGGAGTCGCTCAGGAGTTGCCGTGTAGCTCGTGGGTGTCAGCGGCGGACTGGAGTCGCTCAGGAGTTGCAGTGTAGCTCGTGGGTGTCAGCGGCGGACTGGAGTCGCTCAGGAGTTACCGTGTAGCTCGTGGGTGTCAGCGGCGGACTGGAGTCGCTCAGGAGTTGCCGTGTAGCTCGTGGGTGTCAGCGGCGGACTGGAGTCGCTCAGGAGTTGCCGTGTAGCTCGTGGGTGTCAGCGGCGGACTGGAGTCGCTCAGGAGTTGCCGTGTAGCTCGTGGGTGTCAGCGGCGGACTGGAGTCGCTCAGGAGTTGCCGTGTAGCTCGTGGGTGTCAGCGGCGGACTGGAGTCGCTCAGGAGTTGCCGTGTAGTTCGTGGGTGTCAGCGGCGGACTGGAGTCGCTCAGGAGTTGCTGTATTGTTCGTGTATGTAAGCGGTGGATTCACGAATATCTGTGGGCGAACAAAGGGAATTAATATAATAATTAAAAACTGAATACGTGTATTAAAAATAAATTACATTACTATTGACACTAATTGACATATGGGCATACAGTAATAGGCGTAGGCAACGTGGCTTCTCACGCAGTAACTTAATATCTTCACTGATAATTTGCTAGTATCTTCATTACTTCAAGGGGGGTGGAGGGGGGGAGTGGATACATTGCACTATCCTTCTCCCCCCCCCTTCCGTGTCTGTATCTGTTTATATATGTGTATATGCGTCAGAAACACAGAAACAGAAATTCTAATGGGATTGGTCATTAACATGTAGACATAATATTCATAAAAATTTAAAGATATTATTTCATAGCTCGATAATAAACAAAGGGAATGTTATGCTTGAGAAGCGAAGCGCAAATGAGACAGGTAGGCCCAGTACATGGCGATTCGTCGTTGGAAAGGTCTCGTGCATATCTGAGACAATGAGTGCCACGCCGGGACCTGCCTGGGTCGCGGTTCCTCGCAGCGTCGTGACGCAACAGGCCGACACTTCCGGTCTGCGGGCGCCTCGCTTCCGGCTGAGTCAAGGGACCTTCTCTCCGCCCGCCGCGCCACCTACGTGGTTACTGTCCGTGGGGGGGGGGGGGGGGGGGGGGGAGCACAATGGCCGAGTTAGTCACACAGCATGACTCCCTTCCTTCAAGGCAGCGCACTTACACTGCTCAGAGGTTACTTTCACACGTCTGACGTCCTCCACTTCATACTGCAGTACTGCGCTCTTAGTCTTCAGGGCAGACATGTACTACCCGGCTTGCTAACATGAACGATTCTTATTGAAGTTTTACTTCTTTACGATGCGCGCGCACCATGCAACGAAATTTTCACAGAATGAAAAGAAGTTACATTTAAATGTTACATACAAATAGAAATTAAATACGTGCTTTCAAATCTTACACTTTAGTGACTGATTTTGAATACCTACTACTCCATATAATTTAAAACATATATTCATCGTGAATATTAGTAATATAATTTATGTTTATAAACTTTTTCATGTGTATTTATTTATGTGAGGTTATGTTCCCATACATATAATTTATTGGCATTACAAATTATTTATTGTAATTTTTATTAAATAATTAAATACATAAATAAGAATAAACATTCATAACATTTATCGATTTTAATTAATAATTAAAATTATTTATATTTATTTACTAAGTTAAATAATTAAATTGATTTAAATTAATAATGAGGAGTTAATGTGATTGAATTTATACTTCATCCGTATTTTTAATATCACTCCAGTCCTTTTATTATTTTATTTATATTAATTTTTTGCATGTTAAATTAAAATTATTTTTTATTATGCCACGAAAGTATAACATCTAACACGCGTACATAAGGACATATGTCCATTTTTAAAATATAATTTTTAGCTATAATAAGTTTTAATACTTTATTTAATTGTAAGCCTAATATATTTTTTTAATTTTCTAAGACCATAGAATATAGTCCATTGACAATATTATTACAGTTTTAGTTATTCTGAAGTGGGGAAAAATGTAATATTGAGCACACATTTTTATTTAAAAGGAGAAACTATTTATATCAATCAGTGAATAAGGTCAAAAATTTTAAAATTAAATGATATAAAAATCATTGTTGTTAAAAATGGCTTAAACCAAGTAACGTCTCTTTAGAAGTAAAAATGGAATGTTATCAGATGATGTTCTTGATAAAATACAAGAAAATGTATTTCCCAACTTCTCTTTCCAAATTTTCATTCACAAAATACCATGTAAGTAGTATATATGGGTATCTCCGGGTCTGGATTCTGGGTGTGGAGCCAGGAGCCGATGACTGCCATTTTGAATTGTGACATCACGGTGACCATCTTGGATGACCTTGACCTTTGACCTAGATCTAGACCCCGGTGGCCATGTTGGATCCCGCCATTTTGTTTTTCGCCATTTTGATTTCTAGAACTTTCCACCATTTTACTTATGACATCCTCGCTGAAATTTTCGTTATGACCGCTATTATTATCCTTTTTAATGGGAAAAATTAAAAATCTATAAAGAAAAATATTTAATAAAATTAAAAAAACTTTCCACCATTTTATGTAACCATTGAAATTTTCATTACGGCCATCATATTGAAAATCCATAATTATTATGCTAGAACATTGGGGGAAAATTAAATTAAAAAAATCATTAATACAATTTTAATTAAAATCGCACATACATCATAGAGTTTGGATCCTCAGTTAAAACCAGGTGAGGATAAAATAAAAATGGCTATGGATCCTTACTCCACAGAGGCTACCGACAGACTGACCTCCCACCACTAATACAAATGTATATTGTAACAAAGTGGTTTCGAATTATAATTGTAAGGGGGTAGTTTAATATCAAACAATAAAACCACAACCTGATACACAAAAGCAGATGGTAACTTTATTTGGGGGAGATACCTAGAATTAAATCATTATTAAGGCACAGCTCCGAGAGGATTTACGGCATTTCTACTATTATATCAGAGGGAACCTCATTGTTTCTTCTCTGTACGGGGAGTTCTAGAGGTATGACTATTTACCTACTACTCGTAAAGGTTTAAATAAAAGAATTAATCTAAATAATTAAAAACTTATTTCTATAAAAATAAACATTTATTATAACAGAAACAATGCTTTATAAAACATAACAGTCTTATACATTTCAGTTTCAGGTGTCAATATCCATTACGCTATCGATAACGGGACCGGTTGTGATTGAGGGTGTACCAGAAATTTATTAAAGTAAACATTGCTAAATTATTCGCTTGGAGAGACTTAAAACTAAATACTTGATTATGAAGTTACTATCGACTATCGAGTGTTAGATAAAAATTTTAACTTACTTGTACTGGAACTCCTTTTATGTTCTGGGGCCTCCCAGCCCGTCATCTCATTGTAGATTGGATTTAACAATTCACGACTTAACACTTACAACCATGAACTTAAACATTATAATTAGATACCTGGGGTGCTGGTGTCCGCCCAGTCAGTCTTATTTTTACATCATGAAACTATAACTCATTTCCTCCCCTAGGAGTGAGCCTAACAGTTACATCCCTGACTTGTTGGCACTAACAGACTCGTTAGCAGCCCTGAGCTCACTCTAAATCCTCCTTAAAATCCCTCGGCCACTCCTACTTTCCAGAAATTTCGGCCCAGCCAACCCCACTGGACTCCATGTCGCTTGCGCCACAGAGCGACCCGGAAACGCCAGCACGAGCAGCACCGGACACGCCACACATCGGTATGTGCGACAACAGCACAACCGCCACCCAGGCCCGCCATATGCTCCCGTTGCTGAGTTGCGCCTCTCTGCAACTGTGACAACCCACACAGAGCCTGCACCAAGAAAGACAGAAATTTAAAGACAGCTATGCAAAAAAATTCAGGAACATGACAATATATTATGGCAACTAGTGTGATGTCATGTCTACAATCTGGTTTTCGTCTGCTGGAGACTGCCATCTTAAATCCGACATATTGTTTTCATCTGCTAGAGGATGCTACTCCATGTTAGTTTAATTTTTACCTTATAGGGTGCAGTAATTATTTATTGCCAGGGTGCCCGCCATCTTGTTGGCCATCTTAGACACCATCTTGGAAATCTGTATTTATTAAGCTATAAATTCGGGGAAATTTCCAAATTCATCAAAAAATTCTCTCATCAATTTACAGATTGAATCAATGGTTTCCTGTTTTTGCTTCGATCCTTCGTCAATGCAAAACCAGTAAATTAATTAAAAACACCATAAATAAGTGACAGATTCAATAAATAGAATACCACATGTTCTTTTACAAACAAAAAATTTATTACTTCAATTCTACACTACAAGTACAAAAAAAAAACAAGCATATTAATGGTTTGATTACTTAAACGAATTCTGTTGAAAAATTATTTCCACATTTCATTTTCTGCAGTTCTTAACATTAAGTATTTTGTTGATCAACCTCGAAAATCGGGGCTTACAGCTATACAAAGTACATCTTACACACATAAATCTTGAGCTGTTGTTTTGTAACCTGAGGTCTCACAAGTTGGAAAAAGTTTTTGATATAACAGTAGTGTGCGGCATTGTTTTCATTTGTCACAAGTAACAGATCGATATTATATTTCATTTCTTGTTTAGTTACACATGTCGAGCATACAGTATTGTCCTCATCTAGCACATAAATATTTATTGACATTTCAGGATTGTTTTTCTCAAAACGTTTTATCTGATGTAATGCTGGTGGATAGTCCAGATGACTGAAGTCATACTGATTCTATAAATCATAATACCTCTTATCAACACGATTTTGGTGACTTCCCTCGACAAATCTTGCCAAAATACTCCAAGACTGATCATTTATATTCCAGCAGTTAACCACTACATACTAGCACCTATTACGTGTCGCACTTAGGCCTATATGTCTTTCGAGACAATGCCCGAGATCTACAGCAGGTTATAAGATGCCTTTTAAAGTTACCATGGCATCCAAATTGTTTATTACACTTATCGCGCTGAAACAGTGTTCTATGTTCATTATTTGGACATGTGCTTCTTTCATGTCTGCGAGCACTTGAAGTTGAGGTAAAATATGTACCACCGTACCTACACTGGCACTTCGAAAATGTCAATAAACGTCCGCTGCACATTGAAGCCTCCGAGGTTGGTGACGAAACTTCAACCGTGGAGTCTCCGATGCCTCCTCTGCAGTTAGTGGCACACATGTCTCTTGCAGTGCTGCAACATTAGATAAACCCGTTGATACCGCTGTCAACAGTAGATCCACTGTCGACGGCGTTGCTGCCATCGGAGCCCCGATGTCGATGGTACACTTTCAATAGGGATCTGCGCGGCTGTTGGCTCTGCTATCAATAGTAGGGGGTATAGGCTGTTACTGGCTCAATGTAAACATAGATATGTAAACACCACGCCAGTACCAGCCTGGGGGCCGCCATCTTGTCACGTGGGGGCCGCCATTGTTGTTGACATTGGTTACCAGGGCGCGCCACCGTCTGCTGGAGGCCGCCATATTAGTTCAGCCTTTAGTTACCGGAGCGCGCCACTGTCGCTCCGAAGGCGGGAATTGTATACAAAAAAACCTGGGCTCTGGGTGGATTCGATCCCGGGGACGCACCAACGTCGTGGTTACGAGGCGTGCGCCTTGACCACTAGACCACGGGACCAGATGAAGTATGGGGAATTAAATAACGAACATATGCTTTAAAGAAGCTATGCCTAAAAGAAGCTATGTCTTTAAAATTTCGAAAAGAAACCCCCCCCCACCCCAAGTATGCCTAACCGCCATGTCTTAAAAAAAATACTAGCTATGCCTATAGACCCCACCACTCCACAATCGCCGCCATGTTTAAATTTAGAAAAATATGCCTATAGACCCCCACTACTCCACAACCGCCATATTTAAATATGCTTAACCCGCCATATTATAGTCGAAAAGAAACGTCTACAACCCCCCACTCCGAGTATGCTTAATCGC
This sequence comes from Bacillus rossius redtenbacheri, assembly GCF_032445375.1. Lineage (NCBI taxonomy): Eukaryota > Metazoa > Arthropoda > Insecta > Phasmatodea > Bacillidae > Bacillus > Bacillus rossius. The sequence goes on from NC_086334.1 coordinate 69,822,564, forward strand.
CATATTTAAATTTCGAAAAGAAATAAAATACCGCTATATGTAAATTTAAAAAAAATACAGTCATACTAGCTATGCCTAAACAGTTAACTTTCGAAAAGAAATAAAATATCACTATGCCTAAATAATGCTGCCATACTAGCTATGCCTAAACAGTTAACTTACGAAAAGCAAACCGCTATATTTAAATTTCCAACAGCCATGTTTCAGTATGCTTAAAAAAACCCGCCATATTAGCTATGACTAAATAAACATAATCTCAAAATCCCGCGCAGAGAGAGCGAGATGTTGCCCGCTGGAGCGTCACTCGTAAACTGCGCAATTATAATCCCCACATCATATTATAAGCATAATAATGTCTTTAAAAACAACACTGTGTGTGTGTGCAACACGCCAAGTAATAAGCATAGTTACTACTACTTTACGTCGAGTAAAATAAATAAAATAAGCATAGTTAAGTTATTATAATAATAATAATAATAATAATATTAAGCATATTTAAATGTAATAAAATTATTACAAACACTTTGTAGTAATTGGCTCTCGGCCAATGTGTTAAGCATTAAAAACGCCGTGCTGGAAGCCCCGCTCGTGCGACCAGGAATGTATTAAGGGACCCCTACAGGTAACACGAAGCGTTAAGTAATTAGCTGCGGCATGAATGCCAGAAATAAACTATATAGGCATAGTTAAAAAAAAGTACGCAAAGTTAAAACAAATAAACAGTTCTATCCCTCCAAATAAGCATACATAAAATAAAAACTCACCGGAACGCACCCCCACCCACCCGGCGACATGTAACAAAATAAATGTCGTGTAGGGAAGCATGTTCTCACACTGGGGGCCGCGATGCGTCTGCGGGGACCTGTTGACAAAACGCCGCTAGGGAAAGTGTTGACCGATGAGGCGCGTGCCCGGAGGGGGAAGGTGACTGCAGATGACTTGTTGACAAAACGCCGCTAGGGAAAGTGTTTACCGATCCGGCGCGCGGCCGGAGGGGGGAAAGTGAAAACGCCACTACCGATCTCGCCCGCGAACGCTCCAGGGGGCAAGGTGTTATGCCGGACACCGACGGCGAGGCCGAAAAACAAAAGCCGGAGAGGAAACCTACCGGATAACATCACGGTAATTAACCCAAGTCTTTACGGAAACGGGAAAACCTTTCCACGACACTAGGAAACGGTTGCCACACTTTTTATGAATTTTATTCAATAAATAAGTATCGGGGTACGCAGTTACCTGAATCTCAGGACCATAAAACCCGCCTTTAATTTCATTACCGTCCAAATCACTCAAATGAAACACACGTGGAAAAATATTCATAACTCTGACCACTCTGAAAACTTCGTGCGACCACCTGGGTTTGAAACCCTTCTCAAACACTGTCTTGTGTTTTGATATACGTACGTACGAACCCACGCGAGCCTTTAACCGTCTAGAATCTATTTTCTTAACATATCTGTAAACTGTTTGTAGCAAAGAGTTATCCCTCACAGCATTCGGAGCCATGCCTATAGTGCGGTGGAACCTATTATTGTAGACAGAAAGTAATTTCGGTAAAAGTGTAAGCCACTTATAATTTCCTTGTGCCGAGAACTCACGGTAAAGCATATCCTTTAAAGTCCTATTAAAACGTTCTACAACAGACGCCTTGACTTCGCTATAACTAGAGTAGTGATTAATTGCGTACTTTTGCATTAAGGCTTGAAAATGTTTATTGTAAAATTCCGCTCCAGCGTCGCTTTAAATATTCTTAAAACTTCCCGCCTCATTTAAAATACTCTTCATGGCCGCGGTGACTAATATTCCCGTCTTTCGTTTAACTGGAACCGCATATGCACGTTTGCTATAAACATCTATAGCAGTAAGGATGTACTTGAAACCGCTATTTATCCTGCTGTACGGAATCATCTCCACCAAATCAATCTGTAATAAATCGCGAAGCCCATATGTCAACACACGTCTACGAGGAAAAATTCTGCGAACTCCGCGATGCAGTTCATTAGAAATCCCACGTTGTGCGACACTCATTTTACGATATATCCAGCTTCCTTCAACTCTTCAAGAATAGATATCACCTCGTTGCTATGTCCGGTATGGCCAGCAGCTTGCGAGGCCATTAGTAATCTGAGGCGAGCAATAAGTTGGTTCGGGTTGTCCCAATAGATAAATTGCTTTGTGCGTTGCAAATCCAATGTTTTTTGTAACAAGCCACTTCCTCGCTGAGATGAGTCAATAGTCGGAAACAATCCTTTAATGATATCAAACTTTGCATGCGTTTCGCTTTTATATCGTTTTGTCGTAGGATCATTTTTTTTATAATAAGCATTTGTAATATCTAGTAAATGTCCGTATTGTTTTAAGGCAGAATCGGAGTAGGTGTGCGGCACTCGGCGGAACAATAATTCGAATAAGCCGGGAGCAGGCTGTATCAATTCTTCGTTGACGCGAATTAAATTATTATCGTGAAAAAATACTTCCGTATCCCCTAAGAACCAATGGTTGTTGCGGTTATAGAGACCGTAGGTCCCATCACCCGAGCGAAGGTTGTAGCTCCGTAAGTAAGACTGTAATTCACCCAATGAATCATTCATAACATTGCGACGTATACTAGTGTCAGAATCATAACCATCACTCATTACCGGTTCCGGCTTCACCTCTGAAGACTCTTGTTTCGGAACAATATCACGTTGCGGGATAGACTGCACAAACGACTGTCCAAGACTATCCAAACGCGAATTAACAGACTTGAACATTTCCTGATTAATCGCATCCCTCTCCATTCGCGCTCGCTTAGCCAAAATATATTTGGCACGTATGTTCCGTATGACATGATCTAAAGCGTTTGCCTCGGCAGACATGACTGAAGATAACCATACAGCATAAAGCCTTTTTATATACAAAATGTCTAAGTTTTAGGTGGCGGTCTCTGAGGTGTGGGCCGCTTAGCAACAGTCCTCGCAGTCGATGCAGAAACCAATCCATCAACACCATTCTTAACAACACCAATAGTACGAGCCAATTGAGAAACACGTTGCGAAATGTCAGCGCCACTAGCGGTAAGTTTCAATATCAGATCCGCCAAGATACCGTTTACCTTTTCTATAATCGCATTCTCAAATAGATCGAGTTTATTCTCCAACAAAGTAACATACTACTTTGTTGGCAGTACCGACAGACGAGAATTGATTTGGTCCACAGACCGCTGCTCCTTCACCTCCATATTACGTAAAAACTCGATAATACCAACCTGCACATCCCGTACATTGACTAACGATAAATTGAGTTCCGTAAACCGACGCAACAGCTCCTCCGTCACCGTGCGAGTGATTACACTCGCGACCGAGTCGATATAATGTTTACTCGCGCCATCCCCAGCATCCTTTGGCATACCCACACGCTTTAAACGTTTTCCGCCCAAATCGCAATTCCCATCAAGATCGCGAGATATACACGAGTCAAGCTGACGTTTCAGAGGACCACCTCCAAACTTTGATACGCTGTAGGACATCCTTCAATGACTCGCAACAATAAAATGATCAAAACCACAACGATACCTGCCATTAAGTAAAGGATAATCCTTTACGATAACAAGAAAACCATGTTCATTTTTCCAACATAAGAAGCACATATCCTTAAACGCGCGAAACTCCATATCACTGTTTACATGATCATCGTAGGCATGTCGCAAATTAAGCATATCCATGCGGAAAAGCCCGATAACATTCGCATTATCACGAAGCAAATGTTTAGGTATTCTGTCATAAGTTTGACCTAGGTAAAAACAATCAACATGTGCGTGTCGATCCATAGAAAAATACTGTTGTATGATTCCTTGTTTCTCACACATTATATCGTCAAACACAAACACCGAATTGGCCCTGGCCTCGCTAGGAGGTACCACATCAGCATTTTCCGTATACGGGAAAAATCCTAAACCTTCCACCGCTCTAAGAACCGTAGCCAGCCGTTTATACTTTGGTTGGTGCAGCGATTTTGAATATAGATACACATTCTCGAACCGAAGACCGTTCGGTTCCTCGAGTAAACTAAGTAGGACACACGTTTTTCCGCATTCGGACGGACAGACAATTAAACATCTTATTGTCGACGGTAATAAAGAACCATGCCGCGACTCGCGAGCACTGGCTTCATCAGCCTGTGTAATCCGCACAGGCAGCGACTCGCGCTGTGGCACTACTTCCATTACGCAACTAAACAGAAAACTATAAAAACAGCATACTTATACCAACTCGAATCAGTATAGTGTTATGCGTTGTACACGAAAGAAGGTAAAAAGAGGTGGAGGAATAATAAACTCTGTTATTAACAAGCTGCCAGTAGAAGTACATCTGCCAGGATATAATTACTGCGGTCCGGGAACGAAACTCGCCAAGAGGCTAGCACGCGGAGATACAGGAGTCAACTCCCTTGACGAGGCGTGTCGTCTCCACGATATTAGCTATTCTAAAAGTAATAACCTAAGTGACAGACATATAGCCGACGGTATATTAGCGAACAAAACCGCACAAATAGCAAAGAATCCCGCAACGAAATTCGGTGAAAAGATTGCAGCGTGGGGAGTCAATAAGATAATGAGAGTAAAACGTAAGATTGGCGGCGGTGTCTCAACAAAGAAAAACCGCGCGAAAAAAGGCGGGCTACTACCTTTCATTTTCCCAGCGCTGGCAGCGCTAGGCAGTCTGATTGGCGGAGCGGCGGGTATAGCCAAGACCGTAAACAACGCACAGCACAATAGTAAAATGCGGGCGCTTGCAAAAAACGGTTCGGGCCTATACCTGCGTCCCTACCCAAAGTCAGGGGGAGGGGTCAAGCGGAGAAGAAGGAAGAGGGGCGGGAAAAGGAAATGAGGATACTGAGTAACCTGCCAAAGCGAGCCCTTACCACCACAGACATAAAGACAGCAATTAGGAAATTAAAAATTCCACATTTTAGAAATGTGTTTATGAAGGATAAATTACCCACAAAACCATATCACAACGAGAGCGGTATTATTAATTTAGATACGAGTAAGGGGCCCGGAACGCATTGGGTAGCGTATACCAAGACCGGTCGTACGGCTCGGTATTACGATAGTTTTGGAGACCTGCCGCCCCCTTTAGAAATGCAGCGATACCTGAGAGGCTGCAAAATAACATATAATTACGATAGACAGCAAAAGTTAAACTCATTCAACTGCGGACACTTGTGCATAAAGTTTCTCATCTCGGTATATAAGAGAACCGGCTTCGAAAGAACATGTCCATCACGCTAATACTAAGTGGAAACACGTCGGAACTGTGTTCAACACACTTCCCACCGATCGACGTAAGTGACGGGTTATGGCAGCTCGCTCTCGTGGATTTTACCGTATACAATTCCATCCCGAACGTGGACGAAAACAACCGGATGTTTAGGTACAAGCTGAAGAACGAAGAGATGACGTGAGAAATTAAATTACCTATAGGTTCCTACGAAGTCTTAGACATTGAAACGTATATTAAACAACACCTACCCACAGACGTAATGTTTTCGTTGAAAGGTAATCCAAACACTCTACAATGCGTATTGCACAGCAATGCACAAATCGACTGCACCGGCGACTGTTCCCTAGCCTCGATGCTTGGATTCGAACCGGAAGTCTACGAGGCGAATAAAATTCACGAGTCCACCCAGCCCGTAAACGTGATGCTGGTAAACGTGATTAGAATCACGGCGAATATTATTGGCCACAGCTTTCTTAATGGAAAACCAAACAGTACGATACACGAATTTTCCCCGAACGTTCCTCCAGGATATAAGCTCAGTGATACGCCTCAAACACTCATTTACAGTCCGGTTACCGTGCAACAAATACGAGAGTTGGTTATTAGAGTGGTAGACCAGAACGGTAAATTAATCAACTTTAGAAACGAGGTGATTACACTACGCTTACATTTGAAAAAAGTATGGGCATAAGATACTTTGGTTTGCATAAAGGGGCGGGGGTGAGCAAGCATAGAGCCAGTACGAAAGCAAACATCAAGCGGTTAACACCTGCCAACGTGAGGTTCCTAGAAAAATTAGGTTTCAAAGTATTTCCAAATGGAATATAGTATACTCGATGTGCAACAATCACCGCAGTTTGACGATGCAGTCTCAAAATGTGAAATGCACACGTACAAACCATACATTGCGGGACCGTACGAGCCAAGCTCCGAGATAGTTATAGCAATACAAAACTCTGACGTGTATACGCACATTGCTAAATCGTTTCTGCGAATTCGCGGTGCATTCACGAAACCAAACGGGCAGAAACCAGACAATGCAAAAATCGTAAACAATGGTATACTGCATATGATAAATCGAATATCATTCGAACTTAACGGCGTGACAATCGACGAGGTACGTAAAGTTGGAATTGTGACAACTGTGAAAAACTATTTATCGTGCACGCGTGATGAAAAATCCGTAAATAAGATGGCGGGATGGTGTCCGGACGGCGACTACAGTTTACCTCTTACAGCGCAAGGCGAGTTTGAAATATGCGTTCCGTTGAACCAGTTGCTAGGCTTTGCAGAAGACTATAAACAAATATTAATAAATTGTACACAAACGCTCGTTATAATCACCGCAAACAGTTATATTAACGCTATAATGGACACAAGCGATCAGCCACAGCAAGTGACATTAAGTTTGCAATCTATCGACTGGCTTGTTCCGCATGTAACGGTAAGCCCCGCCCAGCGCACACGGCTGTTGAAAATGGTTGAAAAAGGCCGTGACATAGATATGGCTTTCAGATCGTGGGGAGTTTAAGTTTACCCGAGTTTACCACCATCACAGAGCGTCAGTTGGGCTGTAAAATCTAGTATCTCCAGCGAACGCCCTCGTTATATAATAGTGGCATTTCAAACCGGCAGGCATAATGTTCTAGCCGCAAACAAATCTAAATTCGACCATTGTAATTTACAAAATATCAAGGTCTATCTTAATTCCGAGGCGTATCCATATTCGGACCTAGCAATAAACTTTACGAATGGATACTACCTACTTGCATATAATATGTACTCGGACTTTCAAGCGAGCTACTACGGTAGACTAAATACGCCTCTACTTGACCCGGAGGGATTTAAAGATAAGGCCTCTCTCTTTGTATTCGACGTGTCACGTCAAAACGAAAAACTGACCTCAACCGTCATAGATTGTAAAATAGACATTACCGCAGCAAACAATATACCGCCGCTAACACAGGCATACGCAATTATTCTACACGATAGATTAGTATCGTACAACCCGAGGGATCAAAGTATTAAAATAATGAGCTAAACGCGATGTATGTTCAGTCGTGTCTCAGCCGCCATGGCGAAGTGTGTTAACCTCCAAGGCTTCTTCTCACAGCACGGGTTTATCGTTAAGGAAGTTAGCATCGCAGACGCGGAAGGGAACGTGATTACGCGCTCGTTTCAACCACCATTTGCGTGGGAACATTTAATTAGAAAACATCAACAAACAAACACATGGCTCACCAACACCTTCCACAATCTGAAATGGGAAGACGGAATATTTCCCTACACAAGCCTGCCAAACATATTGACGGCACACCTGAGTGGAACTATAATGGTCGCCGGAGCCGAACAGAAACGTTGGCTAGCTAAACATTGTCGCAAACATGTGCGCATAGTGAACGTTCAAAGTGAATATGGCTGCCCATCATTAAAGATATTAGATAAAACGTACAGGAACAACCGCAGAGGCACAAGACCGGTATCGTCGCGCCACAACGCAGCGCTGCTCAGAGCATGGATGGTTGAAAACATTGCCGAGAGCAATGATAAGGCAGAAATGTCAGAGGAGGAGGGGTAGGCTGCAAGGTCGCAGCAAGCAGCGAGAACGTAAAAAACAAAAACAAGATGTCGGTATAAATATAGCTCGGTGGTCCAGTAAACGGTAGCCCACACCCGTTGGAATGACGTTCGACCCAACAGCACACTACCTTGAGGTAACGCCGGGCTTCCGCCGCGTGCAGTGTGTCACTCCGGACGGTCATTTTCAGCTACACGTATGCAACTTTGATCATCATTGGGTGAGTGACTGCGACGAGGAGAACCCAGACATCCTCGAGACGCCCTGCAAGCTGTCAGACTGTGTCGTACACCATATACGGCCAGATACTACTTTCCCCACAACCAAGGGCGCCCATATGATAATTTGTAGGGGGGGGCCAGACTTAGGGGTATGAAGTATTTTTAATATTTTGGAAGACTTAACTGCGGCTTGTTACTAGCCATAAAATAGTTCCAGTTCTGACCCTGTTAAAATTTTTTGTCCTGTTACTAAAATAATAGACCACAGTACTCATTCGCCATAAAAAAATCTTTATTGGCTACTTTATTAATTAAATATTAACTATTTTATTGAAACAAATGAATTTTTAGAAACACAAATGCAGGAATAGAGTCCTTATACTTTTGAAGCGTCTCGGGTACACGGATATCAAGAATACAGTCCTTCAACTAATTGCTCTCTTTACCCCTAAATAAATGTCGCGTACAAATTAAATTAAAATAATTATAAAGTTTAAAACGTGTTGATCAAAAGATTCAACTTTGGGAGAGAAACGATTTGAGTATGTTATCACAGTCAGAAAACAGTTGTTTTTAAATGTAACACCTGAACTACGCTTATAATTACAGTCAAAAATTGTTTCACAATTAAATGAATATTACTATGTTTCGATATGAATCATAATTGCTTATCATTTAAAATTAGCACAGATGGATTCAGTAGTAAAGCACAGAAAAAATTAGTTTATTATTAAACTAGACTATTTAACCAAACAGTATTTAGATGTTAAGGAATTAAGTGACACCAAAACCAATGAAAATAATCGAAAATTTCTAAATGCTGACATAACTCATATATCAGCTTTCCACAGAAGAGTTTAGTTCGGCGCAATTAATCCACACAAAACAACTGGACATACTATGTCGACGCGTATTTTAAGAATATAAGAAGATCCACATCGCAGTATAATTTTTTTTTTTCGTGTCGTGTGGTGCGGGCCCCCATTTGTGGTGCGGGCCCATAGGCTACAGCCTAGATAGCCTGCGCGTAAATACGGCATTGATAAACCCTTAAATAACATGTTCAGAACTTAACTTCAGAATTAAGAGTACATTAGAACCTCGATTTTACGGAGCCCGGACTGAACGAAGCCGCGATTTTACGAATACATTTTTTTCAGGAACCATCTAAAATTCGGAAAATTTGACACCAAAATATATTTTTAAAAAAATTAAAAAAACACTATGAAAACATATAAAGATATTAATTTTTAATGCACAGCGTATTCATATTTTAAAGCTAATACAACAGCCATTTACCGTTAGTGAATATTGTATAAGTTATTGCGGCATCAAACTCAAAATCGAAAAGAAAAAATGGACTAGGTACACTTTATTTGTCGCAAAGTTCGAAATTTCTTAGATTGAAAAATTATGCCAAGGCTGTAAAAATATTTATTTTACCGCAAATGAACTATACTCAACATTCCTTACCCATTCCAACATTTCCAGCTCGTGAACATAGCAACTGAGCTTGAAACCTTGAGAAGCGTGAGAGAAAGAAACGATATTGAGTAGCTACTTCCTCTCCTTTCCGCTAATATCCAGCAACCCAAGCCATTAGGCATTATCTTGACAATTTTCGCATTAATTACCTTCGCTGCATCGGTTTCCCAGTAAAAAACGCTCAAAAATGGTATAAGTGACGCAGCAAGTAGACGTGACGAGCGGATTTTCAACTAAGCTTTTTTTTAACTTACTATACAAACAAATAATTCCCTATGGCTATCACAAATTCAAGGGCTTCTCGCACTAAAATGTACTGTGTTTTTAATGAATGTCTGTCGTTAAAGAGCAGCGTTTTTTTTCACCAAATAAGCCTATGATTAAAGACCGTAAAAATTCGCGGATTCCTTTCGAGACAGGCTGGAATCCAAACTCGTTTAGCTTAATGCTGCGTCAGTGATTGGACCGCAATTTACCTGAAGGACTCTGAGCCAATGGCAAACACTCAACAAAAGAAGTATCGAATCATAAGAATCGCAGTAAACAGTTTCCCCGAGTCGGTAGCCAATGACCATGTGATAGTTGCCAGAGTACATAGGAGAATCGTTTAGTCTATCCTAGTGGTCATTGAAACCGCGAATTTTTCCAGTCCCTACCTATGATCACTTTTATGAAACAGTACAGGTGTACACTGAACTGTGTGCTTGTTCTCCTCGATTATGTTACTAAAAGTGCGTTCATTAATATTTTTCAAGCTGATTTGTTAAAGATTAACTGATAAATATGATAAGGTGAAGTCCATAAAAATGCAAGGCAGGGAATTCTTCCAGCTCATCAACCCGACCCTGGATAGTCTCGTCTGTGTTCAGTCGTCTCTGGCAAGGAGTGGACAAGTTTGCAAACTCAAATATAAATTTATTTTAGTAACACGCGTCTTACGAAAAGGAAAGATATCCAAGAAAGGCATGTCGGACAACCTACTGTCACCACACAAAAGTTAACATGATGCAATGCGTGGTGCAACTGTGTTTAGTCGCTGTGATGTCGCTTTTATATCACTCGTGCAATGAAGCAAGTTGTGGAATGTTAAAAAAAAAAATAAGGGGAGGGCAGAGGGCAGACAGCAGTCATTGTTTTTACTATTTAATATTATATATATTCCGTTCAATAAATTATAACATGTATCTTCACAGGGTGGGGTGTTTGAAATTTTATGAAGATAACGATTTTACGAATGCAATCCAAGCGACTGTGAGCATACGTAAAATCGAGATTCCAGTGTAAATTGCTTTCGAGTCTACTGAAGGTAGCGGAATCCTTATCCCTTTAAACACTTTTGAAGGGAAAAAGTGATATCCTCTAAATTAAAAATTCCAACATAAATTTTACGTTGTAGACTTTTCTGAACAATAATTCTTATTTGAGTAACTTTAAAGGTGTTAGCTTACCTTAAAAATTGTGAATATTCTGAGCGGATGTGACGAATGAGGAAAACTAAGAAACACTACATAATAACAATGGTTTTTATCTTTACACTTTTCACTTATTTATTTGCACTTAAGTTATTTATACTGACTGAATACACTAAACTAAATCTAGACCAGATGCATAAAACTGTAGGTAGACCTAAAGACTATTGAAAAATCTCTGTTTTGAGATGTTATTTGTGAACATACACATTATTATGACAAAAAGTAGCAAAACATTTCGCCGTCTACAAGCACATGTCAACTGTCGCGTCGTCTAACTCTGACTGGTCTAAATCTGTTCTGTTGTGTTATCGCGCGAGCTTGGGTAGGAATACGAAGGGGAATGACTCGCCACGGGCGTTGCGCTTGAACAGCGTTTTCTCCCTGTACACAACACCTTATATCGCAGCAGCAGAAACTAATGCTTGAACTAACATAACAAATGAAATAGACATGCAAAAAACGATATACAATAATATCTACGTGTTGAATCACTTCTACATAATACCGAATTTAAATAATTTTCTTTAAAGTAAAACACCTGACTACACTATATTTTTTTCCTTCCCTGAAAGCTAGGGGGGGGCCACGGCCCCCCCCTGCCCCCGGGTATGGGCGCCCTTGCCCACAACGCTAGAAGAACTTAAGGCAGCAGCCGACACTGAAACTATAAGTTCAGTCCCCGATTATTCCTCCGTAACGTGTGAACTGACACGCATCACGAAGCCAGAGACTATCGTTCGTTGGGTAGAGAGGTGCGGTGGACTTATTCACTATACCATATATGGTAATCGTAGATGGTACACATCGTGCAGCTTCCTACAGTGTAGACTCTTCCGCTTCAAACCCCTCGTGTAACAATGTTACGTAACCGCAAACCAAGGACTCCGAACGAAGCGATCACAATAAGACATAATGTTGGGCGCTGGGATGAAGACTATATACCTGACGCTATAGACATACACGATGATCCTGTATTCTACCCGCTGTGGCATCTACCGCCGGACCCAACACAGTGTGAAAGGCAGGCATGCACTATGTATAACCCTACCGAAAAAAGATACATGCTTACCCATGCGGGTTTGCATAGTATAGAATACCGAATACGTTTCTTTGATACAAACAATCCAAACATTATCAAAGCCTTCACATACCTCGAGTACTGCAGAGACAACACGCATTTCCGATTGAGGTGGGAACCGAAACGGCCATATAATACTGTGCAACGTGTGAGCGTGTTTCAGTGTGAGGGTAAAGACTGTATTGTCCATTTGAGCCATCCGCATGCACGCTTCCCATGCACGCGTCACGAACTCGAAACATCCAGAATACCTGCTGAAGAATCCGGTTACGCCGAGACATGTGCCGGATCATCACATTCTCGCTATGACATGCAATTACCAACAGGATGGATACAAACGCATGACACGCCTTGTAGTCACCATTTGTGTCCGTTGGGGCGAGCCTATATATTAAAATTAAACAACTTCTCAGTGCCTTCGTATCTAAATACCCAAGTAACAGGTCGTGCACCGAAACGTTGCCGTTTGATGCCACTCCTCCTCCTGCAATGAACTGTTCAGAATGCCGTGATTGCATAATACATTTAATTATTCATCTGGTGAATATTGTTTTAAATAGACCCGCAGGTCCGTGCGTGAAGAGTCGTGCAGAAACAGTGACGGTGTAAAGATGGCTAGCTTTAAGCCCCGGAACACGTATCCAGATGTAACTCCAAGCGTAGGCAGTGTAGAGTATAGCGAGTGGAGCCAGGGCGCGTTGAGACATGTTACGGAAGAATGTGACTCTACCGTGCACTCGAAACATATCCACAACCCAAGACCGGAAGACCTGCCTCTAGAAGTGATTCCCTGCCCCGGCTTTGGCGAGTGCTGCGTTAGTATGCTACGCACCGATACAACTCTACCCGCAACAAGTGCAGAGGTCTACGCACACGCCTTCGAGACGCAGCCGCCATTGCCCGCCTGCAGCCAGACTTCACCGCCGCCGGTAGAGCCGAGACGCCGATGCCGCCCTTCCGCCTGCAGAGCGCGGGGCCTCGATGAGGCCGACCTGGGTCCAGCGGTGAGCAGTGACCAAGCAATGGACGAAAGAGTGTTAGACATTGCCAGAACCGCACTGCGCAAAGTACTTACAGACCTTTTAAAGAAAATATAATTTATTTTATATGTAATATCATTTATGCATAATATCATATAAACATAATTTCAATGTTATATCTTTATACGTTAAATTGTTTTCAGTGTAATATCATTTATGCGTAAAAACATAAATTGTAACTTTTATTTTATACGTAAATTTGTAACTATTAATTTCAATGTAATGTTTATATGTAAAATTGTTTTCACGTTTTGTATTATTTTATACGTAAAAAAACATATATTCAGTGTAACTTTTATACATAAATTGTTTATACGTATTATTGTCTTCGGTGTAATATCTTTATACGTAAAAGTGTTTATACATAAAAATTGTTTATACGTATTATTGTCTTCAGTGTAACTTTTATTAATTTCAATGTAACTTTTATACGTAACAAGTTTGTAACTCTATTCCAACGGGTGTGGGCTATTAAATACATAAAAAAAATGTCTCGATGTATTTTTTCTTTCTACTTGACCCTGACAACAACACTAATGTGTTCACTCTTGACCTTGCAAACCAAATAAATAACTAATGTGTTCACACTTAACCTTGCAAACCACATAAATATTTTTTGAAAATGTCTTCACACTTGAACTTGCAAACCACACTAATGTGTTCACTCGTGACCTTGCAAACCACATAAATATTTTTTGAAAATGTGTTTACTCGTGACCTTGCAAACCACATAAATATATTTTTTTTAAATGTGTTCACACTAAAGTTTGTCTTAAGACGGAAAACGTTCGTGTGACGTACATGTTTACGGACGTGTGGTGAAAGTGTGTCCGACCCGGACTGACCTAGCTGGGCATGTATAAATACCGCCGGCAGGAGGTGATTGCTTGCATTTGATGTCGGCGCATGATACGTGAGGTAAGTCTCATCCGCTAGTGTTAATTGTATTACACATTTTCTGTTAATCACGTCTCTACGTCTCTACGCATGGCGTAACCCCTCCCGCTGGCTGGACAGACTCCCTCCCCGACTGCCGGCTGGCGGACTCCCCTCCCCAACTGCGGGGCGGGGAAAGGCTCGTTGCCATGACAACACGGAGTGGAGGGGTGTGCGCTCAGTCGCGTTTACGGCGCGCGCAGAGTAACAAGTTCACAGTCGCTCTGTCATGTTTACAGCGACACATAGTTTGCGCTCACGTAGCTTGGGCTTCACTCAAGACCCTTTCCTTTAATATTAACAAATGTTGTTTATGTTTCCAGAACATTATTTGTACCGCTGAACGTAACTTCCCGTCTATCCCCTCCTCGTCATGTCTACTCCCCCCGAGGCGAAGCGACCCCGTCCCAGTGAGGCTTCCACGTCAGACACTCGCGACAGCGCGCGGGCGTCCGGGGTGGAGCCGCGTGAAGCTGGCGACTTGCCTCCCCTGGAGAGTGTTATCTTGGACTCCGCTTTTGCTAACCGGATAGTGGACTTTCGGATCGGAAATGATATTGAGCCTATTGATCCCGATTTGGACCGGTTTCTACAGAGATGTAGGGTTCCCTTTCTGGCCTTAACTTCCGTCTTGGTACGCCCTTTTAAAGTCTACATTTCACTCTCGGCTTCATTTGTTAAGGAATCTGTGGAGGGAGGCGAGAGTGAGACATTTCATTTTACAACCCACTCAGCCGCGGTAATGCTCTCTGATGAGGTAGGGGAAATCTACGATTCAGTATTCATTCCGGAAATCAATAGGAACGTTAGCGAATTCGCTGCTCGTGGCAGTGGGTGGGCTCTACAGCGATTGATTAACATGGATGTACATGTTTCAAGCTATAGGGCTTTCACCGTTGGCGCGCCGCACACGAAATTACCGACGTTTTTATCCAATAGGAAAGCTTGTGTCAATATTGAATGTCCCGAGCAGCATTGCTTTCTGTATGCCGTTATGGCAGGTGTGATGCCGGCGGAGGCTAATGTTAACCGAGCCAGTTCGTATCCGGATCCACTTGTGGCTTTCAATACGTCTGGTTTGAGTTTTCCATCCACTCTCCATCAGATTAACACATTCGAGAGGAACAATAATATTTCCGTTAACGTTTATGCTTGCGTAGACAGTAAGGGGAATATTGTTGATGAATGTTTTAGTGGCAAATCTGTATCCTCTATCCAGCCTCTTCGCGTATCCTCTGAGCGAAGAGCGAGACATGTAAATATTTTAGCGATTCGTTCTAGTGGCGCGGCAGAGCACCTACACTTTGTAACAATTAAGAGTCTGTCCAGATTATTAAATTCCCAACTGTCACGGTCTAATCGTAAGAAATGGATTTGCGAGCGCTGTCTTCAATACTTTACAAGTGAAGACAAGTTAACTTCACACACTATTCTCTGCAGCCAGAATCAAGCGGTGCGTTCCTGTTTCCCTACAGAGGAGAACAAATATTTACAGTTTACAAATATTGCAAAACAGGATCGCCTCGGCTTTATTGCGTACTGTGACACCGAGTCATACCTTAAGCCGATATCCACCTGTTTACCCGGTGATGAGACATCTAATACCACACGGGTAAACGAACATGTACCATACGCATGCAGCATTTTGTTAGTGTGTGGATACGATAGCTCTTTGACCAGGTATGTGCAATTCGAGGGTGATAATTGTATTGCTGAAATGGTCGCCGAATTAGTTTCAATGACAAAGTGGGTATGTGATATTTATTCAAAGACCGTTCCTATTAAGACGCCGACTCCAGACATCTCTGCAAGGCTTGCGAGTCAAACACATTGCCATATCTGTAAGAAGGTATTGGCTGGGCAGAAGGTGCTCGATCACTGCCATTTGACTGGTGAAATACGTGGTTATGCCCATTCGAAATGCAACCTGGCTTTCAGGATGCAAAAGAAACAGCTTGTCGCGGTATTCCATAATTTGCAAAATTATGATGCCCACTTTTTAATGAAGCATTTAGTTTCGCGGCGGATTGCACAGCCGGACGGCTCCTTTGTTGTGGAGAATCGCGGCGAGGTCAAAGTATTAGGCGTAACTCTAGAGAGTTACAAATGTATTACTAAATACATACCTGTCTCAGATAATGCGCAAGGAGGCGTGCGCGCTGTGCGTCTTCGATTTATTGATTCACTTAACTTTTTAAATTCATCTCTGGAAACACTCGCTGGCAATCTCACGCCGGATCAGTTGAAACTCACCCGTTCAATGTTTCCAGATGACGCACAGTTTCAGTTAGCTACGCGTAAAGGTGTGTTTCCCTATGACTTTGTTAAGTCTAGTGAACATTTGCAGACTGCCTCGCTACCACCAAAGGATGCGTTCCATAACGTAATGAGTGGCACGGACGTGAGTGATCAGGACTATACTTACGCTCAAACGGCTTGGGACGTATTCCATTGCGCCACATTGAAAGAGTACGCACTTAGTTACCTTAAGGTGGATACTTGTTTGCTGGCCGATATATTCGAATCTTTTCGTTTCGTTTGCCTACAGCATTATTCGCTTGATCCCGCACATTACATCACCGCTCCCTCGATCGCATGGGATGCACTTTTAATTAAGACCGGTGTGCGTCTTGAACTTGTGACCGACCCGGACATATACCTCTTCCTAGAGTCTGCCGTTCGTGGAGGTATTACAAACGTAAGTCGACGTCACGCGAAAGCTAACAATGTGTACATGTCCAGTCACGACCCGAGCCTTCCGTCTTCATACATCTGTTATTTCGATGTTAACGCACTGTATGCTCACACAATGTTGGATAAGCTTCCTGTGGGTAATTTCCAATGGGTTCCCAGGGATGAGTATACGAGTTGGGATTTCAACACCATTGACATCGATGGTGATACATCATTTTTCGCGGAAGTAGATTTGACCTTTCCCGATGATTGTCACGATCGCCTATCAGATCTGCCTCTGGCCCCTGTGAATGGCGTACCGCCAAACGGGCGTATGAGTAAATTACTGTTAACTCTCGCGCCGCGTACTAAATATGTTGTCCATGCTAAAACACTGCGGCACTACGTTCAGTATGGGGCGGTCATCGGACAGGTTCACCGCGTGCTGCGGTTTGCGCAGGCGGCCTGGATGAGGGACTATATAGCCTTTAATGCTGAGCGTCGTGCCCAGGCTGCGAACCCCTTTGAGAATTCGTTTTTTAAATTACTGTCGAACTCGGTTTACGGAAAAAGTTTGGAAAATACGCTAAAGCATAAGGATATACGCATCGCTTCCCGATACGATTCCATTTATGGGGCAGCTGAGCTGATTGGTCGTCCGACATTCAAGGCTCGGCGAATCATCGATGAGAGTTTAGTCCTCATAGAGTTGCAAAAAGGGACGATTACCTTTGATAGACCATTGTACACAGGTGTCGCCATTTTAGATTTATCAAAATTAGTCCTCTACGATTTCCACTATAATTACATGCAAAAGAAATTCCCTCCACAGTCTCTGCATCTCCTGTACACGGATATGGATTCGTTAATTTACCTCGTTGTGTGTGACGACATTTACGATTCGATTCGCCCCGATTTAGCTTCCCGTTTCGATACTTCAAATTATGCGCCAGGTAATGAGCAACGCTTCCCCTTGGTTAATAAGGGTGTAACGGGGGTGATGAAGGATGAGGCCGCTGGCAATGTCATCACAGAGTTTGTTGGTCTTCGCCCGAAGCTTTACGCGTTTAAGATGGAGGACGGTTCTTCTACACGTAAGGCGAAGGGAATCAAGGCCAGCGCACTGCGTTCACTCCTGTTTCCTCAATACCTGGAATGCTTGCTTAAAAATTCACGGGTTCTCGCGACCCAACACCATTTCCGATCGCGAGGCCACACTGTGTTTACGGAGCGTGTGACCAAGGTAGCATTGTCTTCAGGAGATGATAAGCGTTGGCTTTCTGAAGACGGTGTCAGCACTCTACCTTGGGGATATAAGGACCTACGCCTTTCCCCGGACCATGATTAGCCCTTTCCTATTGTTACGTTCAGCTATGCTGTCGTCCCCGAGTGATGGGGTGGCCTAGCGCTCCGATCCTCCCACCATTGCACGTGGAGAATAACCTATTGGTATGTCACAGTACAAAAAATTTTTAAAATAATTTACGTGTTTTTTTAAAGCTAGAATGGACTTAACGTAATTTTTTATCTGTTTATATATTTTAATTTACACAAGTAATTATTTTTTTATTTTATACACATACTTTTTTAATTTAAAGTTAGAATGTTCTTAACGTAATTTGTTTTAAACATGTTTATATAATTTAATTTACACAAGTAATTATTTTTTCTTTACAAGTCTTACCGTAATTTGTTTTAAACATGTTTATATAATTTAATTTACACAAGTAATTATTTTTTCTTTACAAGTTTTAACATAATCTATTTTAAAAATGGAATTTATTATCTACACATGTTTATATAATTTAATTTTCCTCTTTTACAAAGGCTAATGTAATTTATTTTTTTCTTTACAAGTCTTAACGTAATCTCTTTGGTTTTATTCTCTCTTTAAAATATCTTAACGTAATTTATTTTCCCATATTTATTTTCTCTTTACAAATCTTAACGTAAATGTTTTACACACTTGGGGTATGCTGTAGCTACTGCGTATGTATTGTTCTGCAGATCTCCCCAACACGAGATGGCTGTAACAACTTGTGCTGATATGTCGGCCCTTATACTGAAAGAGATGGCCGAGCTGTTCTTTACGGAGGAGGTGGTGGAGGGTGAGCCACAGCCACCGCGGGAACGTGAGCCTGAAGTTGGCCGCAGCGATGGCTCGACCGCGCGTTCGCTGCGGCCGAGGGCGTTGAAGAGTTGGCGGGGCCTTCGGGGACGTGTCCCTGGGGTCGTCCGCCACACATGTTTTAGACCAAAAGTAAAATAAAACCAACATTCTTTTTTACCCGTGTGTTGTCTACATTATTTCTTTTTCCACCTCTGTATATTCCTTGTGCTTGCTCCTTTCCAGTACGCAGCGATGACCTGACCTTGTTTCTCTGTGGTAAACACTTTCACTGTCACCCAGCAGGTAAACACATTCCTGGTCGCCGGCGCACGCTCTCAGCAGGAGCGAGGTTTCCAGCACGGCGTTTGTAAAGCTTAACACATTGGCCGAGAGCCAGTTACTACACAATGTTTGTAAAAATATTCTTAATATTATTAATTTTAAATATGATTACACAATATTTTAAATTTTATTATTGCTTAACACATTGTTTATACATTATTATAATAACTTAACTTTGCTTAACACATTGTTTTTAACTATGCTTATTACTTGGCGTGTTGCACACACACACAGTGTTGTTTTTAAAGACATTATTATGCTTATAATATGTTGTGGGGATTATAATTGCGCAGTTTACGAGTGACGCTCCAGCGGGCAACATCTCGCTCTCTCTGCGCGGGATTTTGAGGTTATGTTTATTTAGTCATAGCTAATATGGCGGGTTTTTTAAAGCATACTGAAACATGGCTGTTGGGAATTTAAATATAGCGGTTTGCTTTTCGTAAGTTAACTGTTTAGGCATAGCTAGTATGGCAGCATTATTTAAGCATAGTGATATTTTATTTCTTTTCGAAAGTTAACTGTTTAGGCATAGCTAGTATGACTGTATTTTTTTTAAATTTAAATATAGCGGTATTTTATTTCTTTTCGAAATTTAAATATGGCGATTAAGCATACTCGGAGTGGGGGGTTGTAGACGTTTCTTTTCGACTATAATATGGCGGGTTAAGCATATTTAAATATGGCGGTTGTGGAGTGGTGGGGGTCTATAGGCATATTTTCTAAATTTAAACATGGCGGCGATTGTGGAGTGGTGGGGTCTATAGGCATAGCTAGTATTTTTTTAAGACATGGCGGTTAGGCATACTTGGGGTGGGAAGGGTTTCTTTTCGAAATTTTAAAGACATAGCTTCTTTTAGGCATAGCTTCTTTAAAGCATATGTTCGTTATTTAATTCCCCATACTTCATCTGGTCCTGTGGTCTAGTGGTCAAGGCGCACGCCTCGTAACCACGACGTTGGTGCGTCCCCGGGATCGAATCCACCCAGAGCCCAGGTTTTTTTGTATACAATTCCCGCCTTCGGAGCGACGGTGGCGCGCTCCGGTAACTAAAGGCTGAACTAATATGGCGGCCTCCAGCAGACGGTGGCGCGCCCTGGTAACCAATGTCAACAACAATGGCGGCCCCCACGTGACAAGATGGCGGCCCCCAGGCTGGTACTGGCGCGGTGTTTACATTTCTATGTTTACATTGAGCCAGTAACAGCCTATACCCCCTACTATCAATGAGGTGTGCATCACTGATAGTACAACTTATATCGAGGCCGTCGTTAAAGATGGTAAAGATGCCACCGAATTTACAAAAATAGAAGATTACGAGACTTATACACCAGGCTAGTCACACTAGAGGATGCATACTGCACCGCAGTCATAGGTGGACTGAGGATCCTGTCGTCTGGACCTCACTTACATACCCGCGGCTGCTGGTATACTATGTAATCAAAACAACTAGGTACTTTCTTTAATAATTTTATAATTAAGTTAAAATGCAGGTATCTTAAAACTCAAGAAATAAAAACCCAAAAATGTGAAATTGTACAAATTTATTTAAAAAATACACAAGTACATTTAAGGTTAAGGCATTAAGCATTTTCGTAAGTAAAAGCTTTTGTTTATTCTGGGTACTGTCGCATCGATTCCGGTTCTAACTAGTTTGCTGGTCTTGGGCGCAGGAATTATCCTGCTGCGCGATATTAAAGCATGTATAGTTATAAGCCGTCGCACACAAAACAGCATCTTTCTCCCCCCACCACCGCGACGAGCGCAGACGAGCGTGAATGAAAACAGCTTCAACCAGTCCGAGCCGAACTCAACCGAACTTAGCCAAACAACTTCACTTCACAACTCCGCGCGTCCGCGTAACTTCCATGCGACAAGAGGCGAGCGGCATGCAGTGGCGTACCAGACACGAAGTTGATAGTATCAAAATGCAAGAAAGAAACCTTGCGCCCTTTCAAACTGTAATGGATGGAAAACAAATTAACATCAATTTCAAAATTGTGTTAACAATGGTAGAGAGTAATGTTTGTAATGCTATAACGAATACATCGTCGAGTATGCGTTGCTACTTTTTTCAAGCTACATCCAAAGAATTTAATGATATCGACAGTATTTTACAAAAACCCATCAATGAGGATCACTTCGAATTCGAAATACCGCCACTGCATGCTCGGATACGGTTTTTTGAATGTTGTTTGCACGTGAGTTACCTACAAATTAGAAATAGAAAAGTGGCAAGGGCGCAAGGACGATAAGGAAAATGTTGAGGGAAGAAAAAAATACTAGAACAAGGTTTTCGTGACAAATTAGGGCTTATTATTGATCAACCAAAACAAGGATATGGAAATTCAAATGACGAAAATACAGCTCGGCGTTTTTTTCGAAAATTCTAATATTTCAGCTTCAATAACGGGAATTGATGAAGAATTTATAAAGCGATTTCATGTTATACTGCAAGCAATTTCTTGTGGTTTTTAAATCAATGTACAAAAGTTTCAGAACTACACTGAAGATACTGCACGTAAATTTGTCGAACTCTATACATGGTATTTTATGCCTACAACAGTCCATAAAATTCTTATTCACGGTCAAAAAATTATAGACTCTTTGATTATTCCTATCGGACAAATGTCTGAAGAGGCTCAATAGTCGTGTAAGAAGTACATTAAAAGATTCAGAGAAGATTTTGCGCGAAAATGTGACCGAATCAAAAACATAGAAGACGTTTTTTGCAGGCTTTTGGTAACGTCAGATCCACTGATCTCCAGTTTGCGGAAACTTCCTCCAAACATACTTAAATCATTATCCCCACACGCAATTGAATTTTTGGATCCGCCATCATTTGCAGAATCAAGTATTCATAGCTCTTCGATGGATGCAAGCGACGATGGTGGTGGTGACAATGAATCTTCAAAACATTCGTTGGATAGCGACTGAGAAAAGGTAAATTTTTAATGGAAATAATGTTAATTATCATTGTAATAATTATTAGTTATTAATTACTTTATTCTAGTAATCTCTTTTCTCGACCTTTTTATTTAAAATATTCAATTTGCATTTATTTGATTAATTATCATAGTTATCAAACGCGTTTTATTATTTTTTAATTTATTTTCGTTATCAGCAACCTTTTAAACTCTTACACACTGAATTTCTTGTCCAGAGAGTGAATTTTTCCCGAATTTTTTGTCTATATAACGTTCACTTTATATATATATATATATATATATATATATATATATATATGATTCGTGTCAGCGCTATGATATAGTCGTCATTTTGATTTTTTCTTAATTCTACTTTGGATTTATAATCAGTGACCTTTAAAACCCCCAGATACGAATTTTCATCGAAATTGATAAATGCATTGACTTCTGGCCAGCTTTTTAGGATTTGGGACCAGTGTGCGGCGTCACAACCTTATAGCTTCTGCTCGTGACAGGGGAAGGGGAAGGGAAGGAGAATCGGTAGGGCTCGCTTACTCTTCCCCTCCAGTGCAGTGGCCGGTGATAGCAGTAAGACACCCAGGCTTTTAGCTAACCTGCTTTCAGATAAGAAAAAATAATTGTGGCTAAAATAAGAACGAAAAAAATTCAAAAACTGATTCTGGCTTGTACTAGAACTCTAATTTTGCACATCAAAGAGAAGTTCACAAGCTAGCAGAATGTTTGTATTTTTAATTTTTTATTAATTTTTTTTTGTAATTTTATGATATCAAAGAAAACTTGTGGCTGTTTTCTCCGTATGCTTCCGATTATTCTTGTCAATATTATGGTGGTTTTCTCCGTGTGCTCCCGGTTATTCTTGACAATATTATGGTGGATTTCTCCGTGTGCTCCTGATTATTCTTGTCAATATTATGGTAGTTTTCTCCGGGTGCTTCCGATTATTCTTGACAATATTATGGTGGTTTTCTCCGTGTGCTCCTGATTATTCTTGACAATATTTTGATGGTTTTCTCCGAGTGCTTCTGGTTACTGATGAGGAATTTATCTCTGCATGAAGGATTATTTACTTAATGAAGCATGTCATTTTTTATTCAAGGTTGCATATAATTAGTGAACATCTGCTACTTAATCATCACTAGTTATATTTTTATCAGGTGGAAATTAAAAAAAATATCATTACTCAGTCAAATAATAATAATCTCTGAGAAATCTAAGAAGCACTAACAGGAAGGACGAACTTCCTTCTCCTTGGAGTCTAGCGAAGCCATCCTTCTTTTGCGATCGTTAGTGAGCATCCCGCATCCCTCATAAAAGAACTAAATATTATTTACCTGCAAGTAACATGTGGCGACATCTGTTGTTGAAAAGCAGAACTACTTGCAACAAGTACCTTTGAATGAGATAAATTAATTCTCGCTGATGAAATAATAAAAAAAATCTATTTAAGTAATATATCTAATTTAAAACTCTTAGTTTGCGTCTGGCATTAGTCTCAGTAACTAATATGAATCCTGATTCGGTATTAGTTGCTGTTTCGAAACATCATCACTGTAGATACTGTAGCAAGGTGTTTACCTTGAGAAAGAATGCTAAACGACATGAGAGAAGCGAGTGTAATTTGGGTCCTTGTCAAAAACCATTTCATTGCAGTCAGTGTCAGAAATCCTTTGGTAGAAGATATTACTTGGATAGACATTACAAGACCTGTACAATTAAGATGAATAAAGATAACGAAGACTGGGCTACAACATCGCGGAAGAGGAACGAAGGCGAAAAAGCTAATGCTAAAATTACTGATCTAGATCAAGATAATAATTTAAAATTTAAAACAAACGAAGGAAGTTGTAACCACATTAGAAATGAAAATATATTTACTCCAATATCTAGTCGTCTCCATGAAAATGTGAAAGATGGAGAACCACCTGAAGCTTACAAGGTCGAAGACATTGATGAATTATCTAAAGCTGGCATGATTGAAGATTGTGGTGACACATCTGAGGCTGACATGATTGAGTACTGTACTGAAGCACCTAAAGAAGGCAAGATCAAAGACTGTGATGACAGTCTGAGACCAAAACGATGGAAACGACGTAATAAAATAAATTATCCTGATCAAGTTTGTGATGCTGACATGATTGAAGACTGTGGTGACACATCAGAAGCTGGCATGAACGAAGACTGTGCTGACACATCTAAGGCTGACATGATTGAGTACTGTGCTGAAGCACCAAAAGCGTGCAAGAGCGAAGATTGTGATGGTGGTTTGAGACCAAAACGATGGAAACGTCGTAATAAAATAAATTATCCTGATCAAGCTTGTGATAATCACTGGCACGATGACGAAAGTGACCTTGTGGTTGGTGTTAAAACGATAGACACCAGAGATAATATTTATTATAAACATGCAAGGATGATGAACGTAGCAGAAGAGATTGATTATACCTCATGGGAAGATCCTAACATATTGGTTGACAGGCTACGACTACTACATGGATCGCTTTGTGCAGGAAACTATTCGAACATTAAAGAAATATCCTTCATACTCAAAGAACTGAGGGAAGCTGGCTACATACAATAATGGCTTAAATTAAATGTATGTGTATAAACTTGAAGATGAATGAATATATTTTCTTTCCAAATGGTATCTACCATTTATCGAAATCTGATTTCTAAATAAAACTTATAACTTAAAGGTGCAAAATACGTTACCACTGCCAGGCAAAATGTATACTAATAAAGACATGTTAGTAATCATGCCAAGTTCGATAAGAAAAGAAATTGGAATCAGTTGGAACCAATTGAAGATGGAGCTCTTGGAGCAATTGGAGCCTTTTGAAGCATTTGGAGCCTTTTGGAGCTGTTGGAGCCATTTGGAGCATTTGGAGGCTGTTGTAGCATTTGGAGCCTTTTGGAGCATTTAGAGCTGTTGGAGCTATTTGGAGCATTTGGAGCTGTATTAAGCAATTGGAGGCTGTTGGAGCATTTGGAGCCTTTTGAAGCATTTGGAGCTGTCAAGCATTTGGAGCCTTTTTGGAGCTGTTGGAGCATTTGGAGCCTTTTGAAGCATTTTGAGCCTTTTGGAGCATTTGGAGCTGTTGGAGCCATTTGGAGCATTTGAAGCTGCTGGAGACATTTGGAGCTATCAAGCATTTGGAGCCATTTGGAGCTGTGATAAGCATTTGGAGGCTGTTGGAGTTGTTGGAGCCATTTGGAGGTCGTTTGGAGCATTTGGAGCCATTTGGAGGTCGTTTGGAGCTGTTGGAGCCATTTGGAGCAGTTGAGCTAAGAAGTAGTCGTTGCACGTCTATGCAGGGCTAAATGTTTATAAGATTGCTGGCTTTCGCAAGTGATTCTGTAGTAGGATAGAAATTGTGTAATAAATATTATGTTTGTAAAAGACTTTTTGGTGTTTTATTTCTCGAACCTTACACTTTTCTGAAACTTTTTTAAAATTAAAGTTGTCTTGTATCGGCCAGGGATCGAACCAAGAACCTTAGTCGATCTAATCAATCAGTATATAGATTACAAATTTATTTAATGAATTTTGAACTTTTCCCCGAATCTCTAGCATTACAATTACGAATTTCCAATATGGTGGTCTTGATGTCTGATAGGATGATGGTAATAGAGGATTTAAAGTATCTTTAAGAATTTTGAACATGGTTTATTGAAATTATTATTTTTTCATAAAATTAAACATTATTGCATCGATCGAGTATCGAACCAAGGAATGAAGCGGATCGATTCAATCAGTATATTTATTGCCAATTTATTTAATGAATTTTGGTTTTTTACCCGCTTTTCTAGCTACATTATTACATGATTTCAAGATGGCGGCCGAATTTCAAGATGTCGGGGGCACCTCGGTAATAAATGATTACTGCACTGTAGCGGGTTAGAATAAAATTATCCAGATGGTAATGTACTCTATAATACGAGTACACACACACAAGATGGTGTACTCCAGCAGGTGGTAGCTCCTGGTAGCATGTACTGAACATAAAATGTCGAATCCATGATGGTCGACAAGGACAAATTCGAATTTCAAGGACAAAGTCAAATTTCAAGGTCAAGGTCAAAGTTCAAGGTCAAATTTCAAAGTCAAATATCAAGGTCAAGGTCAAAATTCAAGCTCAAGGTCAAATTTCAAGGTCAAGGTCAAAGGTGTGGTGACCAGATAATTATACTAACATGTCATCAGCACACTCTAGCAGACGTAAACAAGATGGTGATCTCCGGCGGGTGATTTCAAGATGGCGGCCGTCACGAATCATGTAACAGTGGTTTTAAGGATTTTTTTTATTGTTTAATTCGATTAGTTACTTTTTTTTAATGATTTTTAAATTTTTTCCCGAATCTCTAGCATTAAAATTACGGATTTTCAAGATGGTGGACATGACGTCATACTAGGTGACGATATATATGCTTTGAAAAAAAAGTGGTGGGAGTCAGTATGCCAGCAGCCACCGCGGGGGAAGGATCAATCGTCATTTTTATTTTTTTGCCCTCACCGGGTTCGAACCGAGGACTCCGAACTCCGTGCGTAAAAGTACAATTTTTAAATATTTTTCATTAAAATTTTATTAAGTGAATTTTTTTATAATTTTTAAATTTTTTTTCGTTAAAATCGGATAATAAATAAAGATTAAAGATGGCGACCGTAACGGAAATTGCAACGGTGACGTCATAATCCAAGATGGCGGTCATGATATCCTTATTCCTAGAAATGGCTTACCGGAGGCTGTAGACATGGATGCTTAAGCCGTTTTTAGGAATTTGGGTTCTTTCTAGGGCAAAACGACTTTTGAGGATTTTCAAAATCCTAATTTTTGAATTGCGGAATTTTTTGAGATTTTTTGGCGGAATTTTTTTCCACATAAATGGAAATTTTGGCGAATTTTGAGGAATTTTGGGCAATTTTTGCCCAATTTTGGCAAATTTTGAGGGTCAAAGGTCAATGTCCTACTTGTCCCGTTACGCTGTGTCCCGTTACACTCATCCAAGATGGCCGCCGTGACGTCAGAGATGGAGGTGACGTCAGAGATGTGGCTCGGCACCTCGCACCTCGCCCCGGACCCAGTTTCAGGAGCCCCTATCATATACTACTTACGTACGTTCTGGAGAATAATCCATTTTGCAGAATCCTAATCGGTTCACTTTTCACTTTTTTTATACGTATTTGAACTTGAGGAATTTTTGGGTGCGTCACACGCTAACAATGCGCCACGCTCGACGCTTCGAAACAAACTGAATTCCTGAGCCAGGTAGGGACCCTTACCCATCCCTAACGGTGTTAATACGTGCTAGAGGTACCACTACTACTACTCCAACAGTCAAACGTTCCTAGAAAGAACATTTTTTTTATTTCGAATTTTGGCCAGCTTTTCGGGATTTGGGACCAGTGTGCGCCGTGACGGGTCCCAAGCTTTGAAATATCTTACACCTACTGTCAGGGGCGGGATTTCAGCATTTTTGTTGGGGGGCCAACGGGAAAATGGAGTAACACCAACCCAGCGAATAAAGCGGGGGGTCCGGGGGCCCTCCCCCGGAAAAATGTTGAATTCAAGGTGCAAAATGGTGCTATTTAAGCAGTTTTCGTCCGCGTTAATGTAGAAGTTACTGTGGGGGAAAAGAGAGGGATTTAATCTCAATTAAAAAAAAAAAATTGTTTGTCTGTAAAGTCGGTTTACGGACGATAGTTTAACGCGACAACGTCATAACAAAACATTGATGAAATGATTGATCCAGAAGAAAAGGAAATATCATATTCGGCCTGAGACTGAGCCGTAATAGGTTTTTGCAACCAAACCATTTAGGCATTAAAAATATTATATTCTTTGAGGAAGAATTTTTTTTTTAAATTTTTCAATCTTTTGCATGATAAAATCTACCTCTGCATACTTTTATGAATAAAATTGAATCATTTTTATTGAATTATCACTATTTTGTATGGATACAAAGGAGTGAAATGAAATGTGCAATTGAATTAATAAATTTAATTTTATTTGCATTCATTAATTCAAATATATTTATTACTTTTGAAATGTTGCGTGCACCATATTTATTTTTTCAAGTACAAAAAAAATTTCGTAGCCGACAGTCATTAGTTTAAGGGTTAGGTACGCTAACCACACGCCCA
Organism: Bacillus rossius redtenbacheri; assembly: GCF_032445375.1. Taxonomy (NCBI): domain Eukaryota; kingdom Metazoa; phylum Arthropoda; class Insecta; order Phasmatodea; family Bacillidae; genus Bacillus; species Bacillus rossius. Next base: position 69,850,850 of record NC_086334.1, read on the forward strand.
CGAGGCCATATTAAGGTATTATAGTTTCAAATGTTTTATATATATATTTATAAAAACTTTGTTCACGGTAGGGGTATAATATTAACACGATTTTATAACAAAACGCATCTCAAATACACCAAACTTATTTATAATGTGTTACAATATTTTTTAAAACATTGTGCAAAAAATCCCGGGTGTAATTTGAATTATTATGTGTAACTACAAAACATCATTGTTGGTTCAAAACGTATTTGAATTTTCAACATTACTTTTAAATAACCGTACCGATTGTGCTGAAAATCGGTGGACGATCGTTAAATTACATAATATTAATAATTCAAACGACGAAAATATGATTGAAAAGTCAAATCGATGGTTGTTCCAATCGAGTGGAAGAGAGATGCCACACATGCGTACAATGAGCAAACAGAACACATCCGTAGTGGGACATCCGTAGTGGGACACTTTTTCGTGCATGCAGCGATTTATTAGACGTCACGTCAAAATCATGATTTCACCACTGACTCCCATTATAATATATGTAGCCTTACTAATGTGAAGGTTTTTTCTTACAGAAAATATAGTATAGTGACATAAGTAACAAATAATGTAGTCATTTTACTGTAAATAACACACAATTTCAGTAAAGTTTTTCTACTTTTCCTCATTCACTGAAAATGTAATCTTCACTTTCGACTTGAATTAAAAGCAGTAATCACATCTGATATGTCAATTTTTATGTCTCTTTCAATGGCGAAGAGAGCCTTTCTTGTCATAAAGAATTCCTGAAATATGTTTTTAACCGTCTCAAACATGAAAAGGATCGTTCACAAGAAGCTGAGTTCATAGGTATGGTAAGATACAAACGAAACAACTCGAAAATTAATGGAAAAATATGTTTCAAATTATTTCCTACACATGCAGATGCAACCACTCTTTCTTCAATGGACTTGTTCTTAATAATTTCCATTTTATAAAAACACTGCAGTTCTGCCACGAGGCATTCCTTGTCTAGGTTGTAGTAGTTGCAAACAAATTTACACTAGAGGCGTTAATTTTATTTTCACCTAGAATGTTACTCAGGTGATTTAGGACATCTAAATTGTGTTCATCCAGCCGGTCTCGTATTTCTTGGACAAGAATGTCAAGAAGAGGGAAATCTATCGTAATTATGTAAAACTTCCACAGTTTCAAAGAGAGTTTTACTACCACCATCTATTTTTCGTGGTATTCTGCTTTTCTTGGTAACTGTGCTGGCTGGAAACCATACTGTTCGGCTACCTCAGTGCAGTGATTGAACAGTTGAGTGAAAAAGGCATCTGTCCTAAAAGAAAGCAAAACTTCAATAGTGTTGTTCGTCACACGGTTTACTACCACTTTGGAGGGAGTTAGATAGGATGCTGCACTGAGAAAGAACTCTTCTTTACAACAAAATATCAAACATAAAATTGAAATCTTCCATGCATTTAAGTAGGCACTGGCCTCGCCACCAAAGGTATGATCAGTTGCTGCGATTTCGCTCAAAGCTGTCAATGTAGTTTCAAAATTGTCAAGTAATGAACGTACCGCTTCAACACGACAGGACCATCTGGTGTCACTCAGAGACTTCAATGTTTTTGTTCCACCACTGAAAACTGTTGTGCTTTTGCGAATTTTTTCAAAAATTGCGTGGTGTTCGCCTGATTTTTCGATGAAGTTGTACATAGTTTGTATAATGGAAAAAGTATTCCTTATTGATGTTACCCCTGTGCAACAACTTTCAATGCAGAGATTTAAAATGTGTGCATTGCAGTGAATGTACATTGACAAAGGGTTTTCTTTCTGGATTCTTGCCGCAACTCCTTTGTACGGTCCTCGCATATTCGATGCTCCATCGTAGCATTGAGCTCGTATGTTTTGTACTTCCAAATTTAATGAAGTTAAAACATCCTACAATAGATTTTCTAACGATTCACCATCAGTTTTTTCTGTATAGTAAAATCCTACAAACGATTCATGAACCTCTAGATGTCGTTCACATATCTTATCACAACAACTACTTGCTGCAGTCTGGAAATATCTTGTGTTTCATCAGCAATTAAGCAAATATGTTTGCCTGTCTTATTTTATCAGTGATATGAGTCTTTATTTGCTCTCCCATAATGGTTAGCAGTTCATTCTGAAATTTTCCATCTGTGTACTGGAAGTTTTTTGTTTCGATCAGCGAAGAATTGTTTTATTAATGCGCTGTCTTTGCTGCGAAGCTCCATCAACTCCAAAAAATTCCCTTTATTTTTTGAAGCAGTGGTCTCATCGTGACCTCTTAAGGAAATTGCCTGCCTTCCACAACATATCAAGGTTTCGCACACTACTTGTAGGTATAGTCTGTTTTCTTGAACGTCTTTGGAATATTTATCAATAACCCTTTCGGCAATGCTTCCATATTTTTCGGCCTGCTGACATTAAGCATATTTCACTTTGTTTCTGATATGTGTGTTACTCTTCTGATGGTTCTCGAAAGCTAGTAGCCTTCTTCCACTTGCAAAATCTGGTGACTGTAAAAGCATCTTCAGCTGTTGTTACCATTTCTGATTGGTGAAATAGTCGGCATATGAAGCAGTAGACTTTGTCGTTCAGTGGGCTATACTCCAGCCAAGTATATGTTTTGTTCCAATCAGCTCTAAATTTCCGACCAACCGTAACAGGAAATTTTAACTTGTCTGGCTGAAATGGACCCTCTTTGAAGTATTTCATAGCTAGAGATGGATGATGACAGGGATCATGTTCGTTTTTGAGTAATTGGTCAGGCATTCAAGAGTCATCTTTAGTACAAAAAGCGGAAAAATCTCGTTTGAAAACAGATTCCGCCCTAGACGAAGAAGCACGGTCACTCAAGTGAGAGCAAGGAGCAGGTAGTTTATGAGAAGACGAATCAGATGCCTCATCCTCTTCTTGCTGACAGCTCTCATTTCGCTTCTATTTACTGGGTGGTCCAAAAAAGGACAGTAGTGAACTCTATCCTTTTAGTTGAGCCTTGAAATATAAACACACCGACTTAACATAACATAAAAAATTACATAAAATTATTATATATGACAATTTAGTACAATCATAAATTCAGTGGTTTGTGATTCTGTCAATAACTTTTGGTTATTATGGCAGTATGAAAGTACAAAACAAAAAAAATTAAGTATAGGGGTAGTAATGAGACATGGGACAAACGAGGGAAAGTGATAAATAGTACACTTTGTTCCCTCCTCCCCCCCCCCCCCCCCGGGCCGACACGAAATAATTTTGATGTGTATTACATTGAAATGTTATGACGTACAATTGACACACAGCCTACCACAATTATTTTTTTGGGCAATTCACTTTCACTGTTTTGATCCGTGTCACAGAATAAAAAAGTAACAGAAGCAACATAGTGTGGATTTTAACGAACTCTTTTATTTCTTTGTTGCCATGGCACCAAAGATGGTTTACACTGAATGTGGATGTTATGTTATACTAAAAAATTTTACTTATTTCAAGTTTTTTGAGGAAACATTTACCATGTAAGTATTATGACGCATACAATAATTTTCAAATGAATTATTTCGGGATAGATACATTACAGAACTATTGGGCGGCCGTGTTTACATTTAATTTCTGCACGCCCCGAGAGCTGGTACAAAAACAACAATGAAAAATCTGTCTAATGTCACTTCTGTTAGCTTTACTTATTCTGTTCCCGTATCACATTATTACCCACAGACAGAGAAAATTTACATACACAGAAATGTTCTCTGTGTGGGTAACTTCGTACCACCAATCTTTTAGAAGTTAAACTAAAATTATAGCTCATAAAATCATTTACAGCAGTTGGTTTACTACGTTGAGTATTAATTTTACGTGAGACGTAATGCAAATGTAAGAAGCTTTGTTTTATGTATACGAAATTTATTATTTTTACTGCTATGTTGCTATCTTTTGGTGACATTGGAACTAACAATGAACTTGGAACGAGTGTAATCCACTCACAGCGATGCTGCGCCGTGCGCCAGCGCTAGAGGTAACTATCAACACCTGCAAACAAGTTTTTTTTCTCTAACATTTTTGGGGTGGCAAGTGCCCCCCCTTGCCACCCCCAAATCCCGCCTATGCGCTACTGTATTTAACCAGCGCGGTAATTATAAGCAGGTTTTGACTGGGCTTCCAAAAGTGTAAGGATCGCTGTGTGTGTATAGAATTGAGATGACATGGTGTCATGTAACTCTTCAAGCTAAAGCTAATTGTTTCCAGTTCTGCCGAAACCCAACCCTTTTTATTCCTTTTTTTTTGTATTGTCGAGCTTCGAGCATGATTTATGATTTTGAGTGGACGTAAACAAGGCACTTGGATTGATAAAAATATCTTTAACTAATTTCTTACTTCATCACTCAAAAAAAGTTTTTATTAAAAAATTAATAATATTTTTACCATTACAATATTTAAAGGTAAGTACCGAAAACTGCTAAAAATAGCACTATTTTACACCTTCAAATCCTAATTTTTTCCAAAAATTCCTCCAAATTCCTCAAAAATTACCATTTTGAGGAAAAATTTCTCGTTTTCTTCCTCAAAAATTAGGATTTTGAAAAACCTCAAAAGTATTTTGTTGTAGAAAGAAAACAAAATCCTAAAAGAGGCTTAATCATCCATGTCTACAGCCTCCGATAAGCCTCTTATAGGATTATGACATCACCGTTGCAATTTCCGTTACGGCCGCCATCTTGAAAATCTTTATTTATTACCCGATTTTAATAAAAAAAATTCAACTAATAAATTTAAAAAAAATTTAAAAAAAAAAATAATTTTTAGACATGGAGCTCGAAGTACTCTGTTCGAACCCCGTGAGGACAAAAAAAAATAGCGACCATCCTTCCCTCATGGTGGCTGCAGGCAGACTGACCCCCACCAATTTTTTTCAAAGTATATATTTTGTCAGCTAGTATGACGTCATGTCCACCATCTTGAAAATATGTAATTTTTATGTACGCGCCCCCAGCTGTGAGGCCAGCCATTTTTCACTACCCACATGACTACATACTGGCTGGTCATCCCGGCACAGAGCAGCCACTACAGGAAATTGGGTGGATGTTCCACTGGCCGGGCATAGAACTACGTCCGCACATGCCAGCAGTGCCAACAACGCAAGGCACGCCGTCCAGACAGGGTGGAGACACAGGTTCCCTGACATCCCGACGTCCTCTTCCATACAGTGGCCACGGATATACCTGCGCACGTCATGGTGGCCACGGATGACTTCACATGGTGGGCGGAGGTATTCGCGGTGGCCAATGTGAAGGCCGGCATGGTGGTGGTCCTCCACGTTATGGCTATTCCGGGGTACTGCTTACTGATAACGGGGTACAGTTCGCAGGGCAGCACTGGAAGTCCTCCTGCCGAAGGTGGGCAGTGGAGCACCACACCACTCCGACCTACCATCCCTGTGCCAATCCCACCGAGCGCTGTCATCAAGATATCAAAACACAACTATGGCTCAGACTAGATACGAACCATACAAAATGGGGTATCCATCTTCCCACTCTCCGGTGCCGGACCCCCCAGCAGAACTGTTACCCGGGGAAGTCCAAGCAGCGAGGACCATGGATCAGGCACCAATGGAGGAGGCGCGATGGCGTCAAATTCATTTCCACTCTCATCGAACTCCCAATCAACTCAGCTCCCAGATCAACTGAGTCCACGACAGACTGTATATGTTAGGCGCCATCACCTATCGACAGGGGACGCAACTTTTGAATGGGCTTGGCTCCAAAATGGTCTGCTCCGCATAAGCTGATTGCCCGGCTTGGGCCTACCACATACTTGGACAGACTACCCAATGGGCACAAGGTCAAAGTGCATCGCGATGACTAAGACTGGCTGATCAGCCGGTGCACCGCCGGAGTCAGCACCAACAAACACGAAGCATACATACATTGCAGGTGATCAACCCAGCCCCGTACCCACCAATCAGAGGGATGCTACTGTACTATGCGTTTTACTTATGTAGACTTACGAGTCGGTATCAAGCATGTTTTGCAAGCTATCATGATCCCAGATAAACCTTCTGTGCGCAGTAGCGTAGCCAGGATTTGTGTATGGGGGGGGGGGGGTTAAGAAGCATGGTCCCCCCCCTATTAAAGCGGGGGGTCCGGGGGTCCTCCCCCGGAAAAATTTGTATTTTAAGGTGTAAAATAGTGCTATTTGAGCAGTTTTCGGTACTTAACTTTAAATATTGTAATGGTAAAAATATTATTAATTTTTTAATAAAAAATTGTCTGAGTGATGAAGTAAGAAATTAATTAAAGATATTTTAATCAATCGAAGTGCCTTGTCCACGTCCACTCAAAATCATAAATCATGCTCGAAGCTCGACAGTACAAAAAAAAAAGAATAAAAATGGTTGGGTTTCGGCAGAACTGGTCTATTCCTGGAAACAATTAGCTTTAGCTTGAAGAGTTACCCAGTCACCACCTGCTTATAATTACCGCGCTGGTTAAATACAATGGGTGTAAGATATTTGAAAACTTGGGACCCGTCACGGCGTCACAACCTTATAGCTTCTGCTCGTGACAGGGGTAGGGGAAGGGAAGGAGAATCGGTAGGGCTCGCTTACTCTTCCCCTCCAGTGCAGTGGCCGGTGATAGCAGTAAGACACCCAGGCTTTTAGTTAAACTGCTTTCAGATAAGAAAAAAATGGGCGATAAAGGGGGGGGGGGGGGGTTTAGAAAACCCCTAACACTCCCCCCCCCCCCCCCCCGCCAACATGGCTACGCCTGTATCTGTGCATGGCTAACTGTGCGACGTAAAACATCATGCCATTCCATATCTCCGTCTCTTTTAGTTACGGGCAGATAGCTGTAACTTCGTGCGTGGACAAAAGCAGGTCGCCTGATTGCACCTGCCTGCTTCACTAATAGAGCTGTGGCTAGCCCTGATTTCCCGACCACGCCTATTCACTGTCCGACTGAAGGGTCAAGTACACAGTCATGTAATAAATATTAACGTGCACCATTTTCATTACAATTTTGTTTATTTAATTTTATCAAATTGTGGATGTGGTTAAATAAAATTTATTTTATTGGTTGATTAATTGGTGGGGAGGGGGGGGGGGGGGGGTGGAAGCCTCAGGTTTGCGGCACATGTGAGATGACGTGTACTTCTTCAGTGGAACTATAACTGCAGGCATGCAGGGAGGCAAAATCATCATAACCGAGAAATATTAGCGCGCAGTTGGTGGAAGGACATTTTACAAGAGTGGACACACTTGATGAAGCGATAAAATAAATGTAAACATTTAGAGTGTTCATTTGTTATACAATTTTTTTTTTTTTTTAAACACATACACTTGAATTTCACATAGACATTCAGAATGGTTAGCTTAAAATGATGTTTAAAATAATGTTTATCAGCTTTTCACAATAACTAGGTATATTCAAATTTTACTGTAGTATTTATCTTAATACTGCAGTCTCTGCCAAGAAAAAAATTCAGTTTCATTTCAGTGCTACAGTTTCAACCAATGCTCATGAAAATCTTGGTACAGTCCCCTAAAACTGTAGTTACCACGTATATGTCCTAAACAACATTGGCATGCGAGGCACTTACCTGGCAGGAACAGTCCTAAGGCCATCTTGTGTCCACTTCTTCCCGCCTGAAATAAGATGATGGACCTGGATGCTGAGCCCCAAAAATTAGTTATTTTTTAATGTGCGGGTTTATAAAGACATACTGCGTGAAAAAATGGGGTGTGGCATACTGCGTGAAAAAATGGAGTGTGGCTGTGTCATGGATATGGCCGTGTGTTGTTGATAAACGTATGAAACGTGCACTAGCTGCTGCCCAATGTGTCTTCATAATCGACGATCGTACACAATCTATGCCTACACAGTCTGGCGTCGATATAGAAGCGATTTCAACCGCCCCAGCTGCAGATGTACTGGCACCGTCGTTGATCTGCTCGATCGCATTCGTTCTTTTACGTTCCCGGCACTGCTTCACTCGGTCATATGGTGTTTTATTGGTATCATTCGACTGCTTTTGGGAAGCCCTTTCCAACCGTATACGATCTCAGAATTTGGATTTGGCTTTTTGACGCCTATAGGCCGACATTATATATTTTTATTTTTTTTATTTTAACACCATATATATTCACTGTAACTATTTTACACTTATGTTTTATATATGCAATCTATAGATTTTTATGAGAACTGACAATTGAAACTGAAACGAACATCGTAGCTTCTCCGAGTCAAAAATTAGACTAAAAGGAAATCACGAAACCCAGCAAAATGACCTCAAAATGGCGGCGATTCCCCTCGATCGCGCGCGATTCGTCGCAGTCCTCACTTAGCGTAACGAATTGTTTGATCCTATAGCTAACCATTGGTGTAATTAAATTTCGGACGGAGATGATAGATATGTAGCTGCAACACAAAATTGTATTATCCCCCGATTTTGTTATCATTCGTTTTTTTAATTACCTCCCACTATGGAAGAAATTTGAAAGCGTATTCACGTAAAAACTAAAAAACTATCAAGCCAGGCAGTTTAAAACATTAAGATTTCCAGAACAATACAAAACCCAGTTATTTTTATTCCGTCAGCCTTTCTATGCAAACAGCACACGACAGAAAGTTTAAATTTTCACAAATTATGTGTTTGCACCGATGTGCAGATGGACAGATAAATAAAATGTAAACAAAAAAGCACTATGTACGATGGCACTAGCAGTAATAATATTGTAACGAGTGGGAATTGTCAAGTTTGGGATAGCCTAATTGTTTATGTCAATGTATACTCATCCACTAACATTTACACAAGTCTCTAATTTAATACGTTCTTTACTTCACTCTAAGGATGTACCCAGCTCAAAATGTTAGAAGGGGAAATAAGGGGGAGGGTTTAATTGGTAATTTATCGGAATCCACCCTCTTTGAAAGCTAAACTTAAGTAATTCTAAGAGTGTAGTTCATATGACTTCTCACAGACAATGTAGTGTTTATCTTTCTTAAGTAGTTTAATCAGTGTTAAAATACCAATACTAACCTGTTAGTGAATTTCTCAGAAATAGTTTTTCATATTTTTTTGTTTAATTTTTTTACTAAAAGGGTTTGGAGAAGGGGGGGGGGGGGGCAGATGCCCCTCCTTGGCTACCTGCCCCAGATACAGCTTTGCCTCACACTAAATATTTAAATATATAACTCACAAGGGAAGGGTGCGTTGCTCTAACTGCTAGGCCACGCTGCCTTAGCAATTTTGATACATTACTAGTATTTTAAGTTGTGACTTGTTTCTTGATCTGCTATTTCTTGAGAACAATTATTGAGAGTTGGGTTTTCTCCTTCACAGGATAGATTGATATTGGGAAGTACTATCGGCGACCTGAAGTTCAAAATGAAAACTAAACTATTTACTGTACTATTTACAAATGTCACTGGAAAAGACTTGACAGTAGCTTATTCTCTTATTGGAGTTCTGTTCCTGAACAGTCTCTCTCACCACTACTCACTTTTGCCACTCAAAAGACTGGCACACAATTAGTTGTTGGCTCTCCCTGCTTCAAAACCCTTGTTCTGTAGTTGAGGTTGGCCACCCTTAGTGGTGCAACCTCGCCAACCTTAGCAATGCTTCGAGCAAACAAGAGTTTCTCCAGTTCTATAGTCATATAGTCTATAATGAAGCTCAAGTTATCTGTTTGTAAATGGTGGTGGGAAATCGAGAAAGTTAAAACTATTACTTGCATCACAGACTCTTCTAATTGTTTGAGAGTGAAAAATGCTACCACCTTTCCTCTGATACGCAATACGTGTTTCTCAATGTTAAGAACAAACCTGTAGTATTAATTAATTAGCCCATGCAATTACAGTATGTTTATAATTTATAACATCTTACTATTAAAAGAAAAGTATGTGCTGTATCCAAACATTTTTACTAAAGAAAAAGGTACAATAAATTGTCAGATGCATAGTAGCTTTAATTCATAACAAAAACCATATTTAAGAATCATATTTTTTTCAAAGTGGTTATGCGTAAACCTTCTTAATTTTTAGTATAAAGATTAAGTATCTGATTTTAAAACTTCTGTTTTTAGTGTGTTCGAGGATATATTTCACTGTTTTGAAATCACAATTAGCTTCTTTTCATTTCATGAGGTAGACAATTTAAAATAAATATTAAACACACACCTATTTAATTTTAACTAAGTTTATGTCATTGTTTACACTAAAACATTCATTACTATGGTTGAACTTATGATTAGATGCAAGTTGATTCTTAGTTTTCTTAGTATTACTTAAACAAAAATCTCCAAATGTTTTACTCCTCTTCTCTTTTCCCACACGTGTGCCAATGTAAAAATTCAAAACTTGTGATATGACCCATCAGTAGCTGAAAGCAATCATCCCTATTACAAGAATCATTCTAAGAACATATTGTAGTTTATTATGTCTTACGGCTGTGGTCAATTAATTTGTTGAAGTCCAGCATATCCTATTCAATGTTTCCCTACAATTGAGTCATTTTTAAAGAAATATTATAATTTAAGACATATTTTATACTAAAATGTCTTTCATACAAAGTAAACCAAAGTTAGTTTGGCACTGAAATCCCCAGACACTTGCCCTTGGGTGACTAGATGACCGTATCACAAAATTATTCCCATTAATAGCCTCAATTTTTGATACTAAAATTGTATGGCTTCTGAATCTTATTGACATGTTAAAGTGACATTTTAAATCATCATTCATCTAAACACACATAAAAAACCTGAATAATAGTTTTTTCTTTTGTTATTATTACCTTTACCAAAATAAATCAATCATATTATGTACACTAAATGAGATGAATTTTAACCAATAAGAAAAGAAGTATAAGAGAAGTTGACATGTTTGCACTCATTATAACCTAACTCCTGATAATGTAATTTGTGGCTTGATTTCAGTGTGATTTTTGTACAGTGTTACTGGAATAACATTATCTGGTGATGACACTAGACTGCACTAAAGCAACAGCCACAGAAAACACTTATTTCCAACCTAAAGCCACTATGGTACAAAAAAAAATGAAATCCACAGTTCTGTTGTATAGAGAGCTTGAAAGAGCACGATGCTAGTAAACGCCCAGTGGACAGGCAGCGGAGGGGATGGGGGAGATACCCTTCCCCCCTGGAAGTCCTAAGAAAAACCTATAATTCCTACCAACTAATACAACAAATAGAATGAAATTGAAAACAAACAGCAGGAAAAGTGGTTATATCCCCCCCCCCTCCTCCACCAAATCTGTGAACATTCTATAGAGGCAAATGGTTGCGCTCTCATAGAAGTTTTATATTACAAACTAAATAATTATTTATTTATTCTTTTTTTATAATTGCCTTACATGTGTTAAACGCAATTGTTCTTTATAATTTCTTACTGCAATAAAAAAATTTTTTGCCGGCAGTTATTTCTCTAAGCATTGCGCTGTTTAATTATTTATATTTTGTTTGAACATACCATATCTTTGAGAATTGTGGACAAGAATTAGATATTTTTGCATTTTGAAAGCAATCGTTCCATCGTCGTATTCAAAGGATACATGAAAACGAGCTCCTGCGTGAAAGACTTCTGGTTAAGTTCAAAATATTTATTGTAAGCAGTGAAAGCCGTCATTATATTGATTAACGAATATCTGCAATATAGATATTTCTGATTTTCTATCATTGCAACAAATTATAAGAGACATCATTGATAAATATTACGAAACTTCCTAGAAGATGATAAATCGTTGTCAGTTACTACAATGTCAAACGAAGAGAAACTAAGAAGAATATACGCCAATACAACATTCCAAAGGAGGGATGTCATTCCATTGGTGGAGTATCAAGAAATAGCAGACAAAGACATCACTGCTGAGTTGAATTCCAATTCCTGTTCTATCTGCCTTAGTCAACCCAGAACTGTCAAACTCAAAGGAAGTACCTACGTTTCCATCATCCGCAATCGTAGTTCGACATTGCAGAATGGAGGCCGATTCCAAAAGGGTCATCGACTTCAACATAGTATGGTATACATCTAACTGAGGTGAGTTGTTCTCCCCAAACAAACACCTGAAACATCGTACCCCTTGTTATAGTCTAACGCCATACTAAACATTTACGGATTTAATATATTTTTTGTACTGTAACCTCTCACGGTTAGGCGCCGCGCTGGCGTCATCAATGTACGTATGCCCGGCATACGTAACAGTACCTTGACAATATTGTTATTATGAGTCAAAATTTTTGTTGCTACGTTAAAAATGAAACGGATGGTGTCTGTTTTCACCTTATGAATACTAGAGTAAATATAATAATTCTCGTTGAGTTAAATTTTGTGCTTATATTAGAGTTCATCCAGTGGACCAATTGCTGAACCGCTGAGCACACTTAGCTTGAGCCTTTGAAATAATAAGTTTTACATTAAAAATTAATGTTAGCTTGAATCTGATAAATTTTCAGAACACCATAGATGCATCATATGTAGATTATCCCATTTTGATTATGAAAATAATTAAATAATGTTTTGCAATGTTTTTTTTGATAGCTAATAGAGAGAATTAGCATAGTATTGACAGAACTGAGCCCGTGTTAACCGAGACTATATGTTACTATTTAAATTAGAATTAAGGAACAGGGTTTATGATTATGATTAGTAGTGTTTCTTAGATAAATTGTTTATATTTTGTGGAAATGTGTGTTGTCACCGGAGTACTATAAAACCCTTTAAAATTACACACAGTATTCTATATTTAATTTGCATTTTATTCCAAGTATACTTCATGAACCTGAACACATAATTTAAATTCCAGGTTAAAATCATAGCGATTACTGCAGTTTTGTCCATTACATCGATGCTGTGGTTTTGCCTTAAGAGCAGAAAGGTACACCTGTACAGTATACATCTTTCAAACCATTACTTCAAAGGGCAGCTCCACAGCGCCTGCCAGTAAGAGACTAATCAAAGTTACAAATTATAAGTTTTGAGCAAAAATAGTTACGAAAAACATAGCAGCTGACATTACTGTGAAAGAAACAGCAATGCAAATAAACTGGGATGATTTTTAAATTTTGTTACACTACATTCGCATAAATAAACTGCATAAAAAGCTTTCGTTTGTTTTGTGAAATTTGCGAAAAAATTTTCTCACAATGTAATTTGTAATATTATTACTTTAAATATTGTACTTGTATACTCAGTGCCACAGCTCAAGGGAAAGAACAGAGAACAACAACGTGCCCAGCCGAAGTGCTTTATTTCCTGCAGCGCGTCTCCAACCATCACTTGTCGCCACCGGCAGTTTTCATTCCCTCCTTCTGTTTCTTGTGCTTCCTGGTCTCGGCCTCGTCTATGGGCGCCGGCTTCACGAAGGGGATCTCCTCCTGGTACTCTGCAAGCACACCGCCACTTGTGTCTGTGGCGCCATGCCTCCGGCCCTTCCCTCAGGCTGCCTCAGCACACAAACTGCACTGCAGTATAGTGCGCTACATGATTTCTGCAAATATTTATCATGACTTTCTTACTTTCATGCTCCAGATGCAACAAACATAACTTGGAGTCACTTGGTGGTGAAAAATCTTTTGAGCAAATAGAGATACTAAACATGAAATTTAATAAATTAATTAATACCATGTTTTATCACATAATCGTCACACATTTTAAGATAAAATCAAGTTTGAAAAGTAGGGGATAAATTTTTATTCGAGAAAAGCATTTTTGTTGGGGTTAAGTTTTTCAAAAAAACAAAATAAGTTGCATGGAAAGTACGTTAAATTAAATAGTAGAGTATAGAAAAGATGCCAAACCATTTAAATTAATTAGTCATGCAACAAAAACATATATAATATACATTTAAATTCAAAATAGAAAATCAAAAACCGTGATCCGAACGTGTACCAATAACTTTCGTCACAGTACACACTAACAATGAAAGAGTGCGGGCTATCCCATGTAGTTTGGCAAGCTATTAATATCAATATTTGACTACGTACGCGCACTCTATACAAGCATCAACGTAACCAAATATGAATAATGGCAATTAGCACTGGCTACACAGTGGTGATAATAATTTTTCTGTTAATTAAATATGCAGTAATTTCCTAACGACAAGTGGATTTCTACTTTAAAATACATAGTTTTATACGGGAAAAGAGGTTTATGGGCAACAACATTGGAAAAAATAATGAACATCTTATGGAGAAAATGGCGGGACTGAAACATTTGACCATATTGAAAGGGAAATCATATACCCTCTTTTATCGCATAATTGTCGCACCCATATTTTAGAGTGTAACAATTTGGATAAAAAAAACTTCCCGCATAAACGTCGCATGATGTTTTTGGTCCCACTATTAGATTCTGAGTGCTTTGTGTAAGTATCTTTTCTGTATAAAACGGTGTATTTTAAAGTAGAAATCTAATATATATTCGGAAATGAACTATTTTACTTATTTAATTAACGGAAATACAAAGTTGTCTGATGTGTAAATTTTCTTTTAAAGAATTTTTTAAACGTTATAACCTTTATCTGTTCGTCTGCGTCGCCGCTGTGTATCGCTTATAAAACTGTAGCCAGCGCTAATTGGCATAATTCATGTTTGGTTATGTTGCTTTCCATATAGAGCGAGCACACGTAGTCGAATATCGATATCTCTCCAACGCGCGCTCTCCGTCGAGTGCCAAGTTAACTACATTTGATGGCCCGCACTCTTTCATGGTAAGTGTGTACTACGACAATAGTTACGCGTTTGTTCACGTCACATATTCAAGTGGCTTGCGTTCGGGTCACAGATTTTGTTTTTCTATTTAAAATTGAAGAAAGGTTTTTTTGCATGAATTATTAATATAAATTGTTTGGCGTGCTCTTGTATACTCCACCTTTCTTAAAAAAAGAAAGTACTTTCCATGAATGGGTTGTGTTTTTATAAATAACCTTACCTAACAAAAAAAAATTTTTCTGCATAATTGTCGCACCCCTACTTTTCAAACTTGACTTTAGTATAAAATGTGCGACGATTACACGAGAAAACACGGTAGTTCGGGTACATCTTAAAAATGTTTTTAGTTACTTTATTTTCCCATTATAAATACCACAATACCTGACAGAAACTTAAAACCAAATGCTGTTGCTCCGATGCTTTGTCATGTGATCTTTAGCAAGGTCATGTTTACCACACACACAAAGAGCTCTGAATCTAACAGCGGAACCAAAAACATCATGCAATTTTTATGAGAGAATTTTTTCCCTAATTTTTGACGCCCTAAAAAAACAATGTGACGATGATTATGCGAATGCGATGATTATGCGATAAAACATGGTATGCCTCAATTACAAGAAACCACAACCACTCACCAACACACAGCTCATAAAGTTGAGTCATGTTGGGATATGTTTATTCAGATCAGTAAAATATTTAACATTGTGTCTCCAAAAGTATTCACTTATATCCAAGAATTCATTGAGCACAGTTTTGAATTTTAAAGTGGCTATTGGCATATGATCATATTATTGTTTTCGGTCTATAGTAGAACCAAGTTACAACTTTTTTCAGGGGGGGGGGGGGGGGGGGGGACCACAGGAAATATCAATTAACCAATCATCAGTAACTTCAAAGCAAGCCTTCTCAGTATTTTGCCACTGATGGTATCCTCGATGATCCAATTTGCTTAAACCTAGCCATCAATTTTTCATTAATTTCCAGTTTATTTTCTTTGTCTTAACAGACACACTGCAACATTTCTGTATAAAACTGTCTCACGATTCATGACGATAGCGTTTAGAGTGGAAGTGTCCATGTCCTATTCCACTGCCACTGGTCACACGACTTTTGTGGATATCTATCTACAAATGAAATAAATTCAAATTTATCTGCGATTGAAAATGTGTTACGTTATTTTTGCTTCATCATGGATTGAATGGCAAACTAAAATATTGTAGAACTACGTATTACATCTGAAAACACACCAGAACGACAAGGAACAGAAGGATTTGTATGAACCTTCGCTACATCAAATACACAGTGTAAGTCAAAGCTAACGCGTAGCCCTAACTGTTATGGTGCACTTACTACAGTACAACCCTGTTATAACATTCTCCAAGGGACCAACTTAAAAAAATGTTATAAGCAGGAAAATGTTATAAGCAGGAAATCATAAAATTACATCTTTACTTTGTATAAATTACGCGTAGATTGATTAAATTAAAGAGTATAGGTAAAACAACACAAAGTACAGGAGAAATACACTAAGTACAGCAATAGAGTGGAAAATTAGTTAATTTTATTTATAGATAATACATAATACAGTCAAACCTCATTTATACGAATCCGCTTAGTACAAAATTCCCGTTTAAGCGAAGTACTTTCACAGTCCCAGAAAATAAGGTATGCTTTCCTATGTTATTCAGTACTTTTAATACGAAATACGGTTAATATGAATTACGAAGTTGTTTTGATCCCTCAAGTAGCTGTTAACGTGTATAAGTAAACGGTTAATACGAATTTCACCGCCGAAGTCTAAAGTAAATCACGTCTTCATAACCGTCATGTAAACAACGTGTCTCCAAAGATAGATGTATGTATCCTACAGCGCAAAATGGTCGAAAAACAAGATGAAAAGTTCAACTCTAGTGGCGATGTTAGTAACTAAACTAGAAAAGATGCCATGTTGTAAACGGAAAATGAACCTTATTAATATTAGCCGTCGGAAGTGTACATATGTAGAAGTTTAAACAATCTATGGAAAAAAGTTCTGATATTTTCCATTGTTCACGCACGTGTGTCTTAACCTCAATTTTGAGTGTGAGATGTTTTGCAATATGACTGCGAAACGTAAACGCAATGATAATTTTAACTTTAACCATTGCAAGTTAAAGTTAAAATTATCGAAGAAGTAGACAATGGAGAGAGAACGAAAAATGAAATTGCGAGAGAATTTAACATCCCGCAATCGTCGTTGTCGACAATACTAAAAAATCGTGAAAAGATTGAATCGGATTTTGCGAGTTCGTGCAAATTATCAACAAGAAAAAGAATGTGAGGCCCAAAACATCAAGAAATGGAAGCTACCTTGTTGCAGTGGTTTGAAGAAATGCGTGCAGCAAACTTGCCTATTTCTGGACCTATGATTCAGAAGTAGGCAGACTACCTAGCATTGTGATTAGGAATTTGAGACTTCAAGTTCAGCAATGGTTGGCTACAACGGTTTAAGGATCGCAACAATCTTGTTGGCAAAACTATGTGTGGGGAGTCGGCAGCAGTAGATACGACCAAAGTTAAAGATTGGATACAGACTGCTCAACCAATACTTGATCAGTACTGGCCTTTGATAAGCTTTGTAATGTGGTAAACAATGCCTATAAGAAAAAAATAGTGCAAACCAGAATTGATGCTTTTTTTAAACCAAATGCGTGAATAGAAAATGTGTCATGAATGCAAGTTTATTGAAGTTTGTACTATGATTTATTCTGTAAGTGTTGCATTGTGTTTGTTTTCTTCAGTGTTTACAAATTGTTATGCATGTAGTGAAGCCAGCTTATACTACCAACAGTGTATATAATTTTCTTTATGGTTGTAAATATAGGCATTTAAAGTTCAATCAATTTTTTTGTCATGATATTCCTCGTTATTACAAAGTGCTAAAATTATTATCCCTTCAGGTTTGTAATAATGAGGTTTGACTGTAATATGCTGTTTTGTACGATACAGTTCAGAGTAGAAACAGAAATATTCAACTCTTTTGCAATCGCAACACATGTTTTGTTGGGGTTCCTGTCAACTTGGTTAATAAACTGAATTTTTTCAGCTACAGAATATGATTTTCGCTTATATTTATTGGCAATCATAGCCGTACAATAATCTAAATAAAATTTCAATACGAGCGTATTTTAATTAAATACGACCGTGACTACAATAAGTTAAAAAAAAATTATTACGGTAAAGGTTAACCACAAACAAAAGCCTTTGAATATATCCATAGAACATTTAACCATTTCAAGGTGTTAAAACTTTGAAACAAAAACCAGCACCATAGAATACAGTAGCACTGTTTCCGACCATGTATCAGTGCACAAAATGCGCATCATAAGTATAACGGAACAAGACATAGGCTAACAAGCGCGAACAGGACGCCATATTGATAGTCGATCCGGTGCAAGTTGTGGAGTGCGTGTGTACCACGTCTATGGTGAACTACACAAATGTAAACATCTGATGTTTGTACATGTGTGCTGTATTTTCTAGCTATGATTTCACTCTAAATTATGACTTTGAAGGAAGGGATACTGAAAATTGTGGCACTTATCAAAGCAAATTTGAACGTTAAAGGCGGGAATGTAGAAATTTTAATATTGTTACAGGTGGGAAATTAAAGCATTGTGATAAATGGAGAAATGACGGGACCATGAAATTATGGTGTTATAGGCGGGAAAATGTTACAAACGGGAATGTTATAACCGGGTTGTACTGTATTTGGTTTTGCATACAATCCTTTTAAACAACTTACATCTATGGCATAGCAGTGATTTTAAACAAAAAAAAGTATATATGGCGTAATGTGTTTAACTTCACAAATGGGATGTGTTAGAATAGTTAGATTTTTTTTTTTTTTTTTTAATTTATAAATATTACAAAACCAACATATTACAGGGAAGTACATAATTTATAAAACGTTATACACAGGATTTGAATACAAGGTCATTAAGGGGAAAATATTGGTACTTAAAAACGGGTTCTAATGTATTATCACATTATGTTGGAAAAATAAGATAGTGTTGTATGTTGCAGAGCTTAATTTTGTAGTCAGTGCGTATTTTATAATGTTAGCATTGACTAATCACTTTTTCCACCGAACTGCATTGTATGAGGTTCAAATTTACATATTATATAATCCGAAATCACTCCAGATTTGTGTCAATGAGGTTTTTCTTATGTTTATTGTTTCCTTTGGCCAGACAGTGCAGGGAACTTGCAGTGAGCACACTACCAACCCGGCGGCAGGAACGGTCTGAGGGCGGGCGGCACCGCGATCCCGGTCTCCGTCTGGTTGCCCTCCAGCAGAGCACAGATGACGCGCGTCGTGGCACACATGGTCGCGTTCAGCATGTGCACAAAGTCCACCTGCGCACCACACACTCTTCACTGTTACATTTACCAGCTGATGCAACTTTTCCCTATAACAGCAATGCCAAGTCAGCTCAAGAACAGATTCAACGTCTAAACACAACACACTTGAAGCAATAAAGTTAGGGTTTAATAGCAAAATTTAAGGTTTGTATTGCAAAGTGAAGGTCAACCTGGTAAAATATCATTAATTTTTAACATCCTTAATGAGGAAAATACCTTTGGTGAGACCAAATGATACACAAACTCATTATGAACATGCCAATAATAGTGCAAACAAAATATTTTAAAACATATGGCTTGTAGCGGGAAACAGTACATTCCCGAACATGGCAAATGTCCTGAACTCTGTCCCTTCTAAAAGCACGACTGTGCAACAGCTGAACCTACAAGTGGATCACTGGCATTTTTCTGGTTGGAAGCTCTGCATTTAAGTCTCGACGATATCAACAATGGTTTCAAAGACGGCCTTGACTTACGTGCGTCGATAAGTCTCGACACGTTGTTCTTGGCATCTCCACACAAATCTTGGATTTCAAGTTCTATTTTTATGTTACAGTATATTTAATCCACTTCCAATGAAAATTTAAAATTTCTCAGTACTAGCTTTCAACACACGGCTTCCCTCATGCAAATTCTGAGACAGATCATCAGAACAATACAATGTCGTCTCATTGTAAGAAACGAGGAATGCGGTCAAGTAAAAAATCCTTAAATCAACTAATAGATGCAATGAAATTTCAGGTCTGTTTTATTTGGTTTATTTCAAAACCAACACAGGGATAATATTTCTGAAAGAGGTTAAATATATGTATTCATTTAAAATGTTAAAAACATGAGGCAACTGCATACCTTCGTAGCACACTAGGTTGGCAAGTAGGTTCCATGTGAGGAGCTCTGAGCTTGAAACCCAGGTAAGGCATGGATGTAGCATTTAATACTATTTAGTTCGTATGCTTACCCATCCCCCACTGCCCTTCCACAGCATAAGTTCTGAGGGTTAATAAACTCAATTACATAGAAATAATATACCACAGCCAGTCTATTACCTACTGATACAGTGTTTTCTGAGATATCTACAATTTTACTGAAAGAAACTAACGTAATTTTCATTTGATTAGTGGAATTAATTAATAACCAATAGTAAAAACAGTGTTTCATTCCTCTTATATTAAATTATTAAAAAATTAAGCTTCTGCCTAAGACTTTTTTTTTCCGTATGTATACATGATTATAGCTTAAAGCTTTCCTGTCGTGGATTTACCTGGCGTTGATGACTTTCCCGCACTTACTCCCTTTTTACTCCCTTAAGGGCTGGAATTTTTAGAAATGAAAAAAGCTCGTTAATCTATTTTGTATGTACTTTAGTGTGAATTAAAAAAAAAAAAAAAAAAAAAAAACAGTTCTTGGCCAATTTTTACCACCTGCTTTGATAGATTCGAAAATGTGATTTTTTTCTATATAGAAACTATATTACACCACTTGAACCCCTTGGGAATGATATTTCGATAAATTTGATATGTTTATTATTCACAAACTATGTCCTACTTTCCGCATGCTCAATTCTGCAATACAATTTTTTATACTAAAACATTGAAGAGTTGGAAATACGTAATAACATATATCCTAGAGATTGAGATAGCTAAATAAGTCGCACACCCAAAACAATACCGCCACAACTCAAAAATGGTCAATTTCGAGTTATACCAGTTTTCCGTGTCGAAAAGTGGCCTGTTTCCCGGTGAAAAACTGCCACATCTGTATCTGCTCAAATTTCATTGTTTGATGAGATGTGTCAGTTTAGAATTCTTGTGTTTTTGTAGGTTCTGCTAACCAACACTGCCACATTTTGTTTTATGGTTATATTGCACATACACTTTTTGTAATAGTAAGGTTGCTCAACACTTCAATACCGCCACATTTTGAAATGTGGCAGTTTTAATTTTTTTTCCTGTAATCGTAGCATGCCTCAACTAGTGATGTGGCAGTTTAACAATATGGAAATATTTAAATGTGTGCCATATGTCTAAATATAGCAGTTTTAATCTGTGAAGAGAATTTCACTACATGCCACATTTGATGTTACGTCAGTTTAACACTGTAGTGCACATTTTATCATAAGCCACATATCTACTTGTGGCAGTTTCGCATTGCTGCAGATAATATTCCTGTCTGGATGTCATGTCATTTTATATTCAATTATTTACTTATCTTTGGAAAAGCAGTTGAGATATTTATAGTACGTTTTGTAGTAGTTAGTACCACAGTCGCTAGATAGCACTCAGTTGTTTGAATCAGTGTTTTCATACTCAGAATGACTTTTTTTCAGAAGTTGGTATTCTGTTTATTATGTTGTTATGGTGTAGGTATATTATTTTGGTACATCGTTGTATTGTTGTGAATGTTATGAAAATAGATTTTTTCACGTAATAATAGGAATATTATGACGTCTCGGGGCACATACCACGTGAGCTTGATATTACCTGATGTTAACAACTGTGAAAATGCAGGTAACTTGTTTTATTACAATATTGCTACTACCCTAATTAGCATAACTGCTGTGGAGAGAAGCACATGCCATGTTGTTTTAATGTGAGGCTGTGTCTGAATTGAACATTGTTATTATATTACTAATTTTTTACATAGTAGGAGCCTACTTGTGAAAATGTAATACAATAAAATGATATTTCAGACCTCATCTGTGTATAAAATCTCAATTAAATAGGTAACAGTTGGCAAACATTTTTATTTTTTACTATAAGGCAATATGAAAAAAAAATGGCAAACCTTGTTTTGTTATATTATTCTGCAATTATTTTTACACGAAAATAAATTAAAATCTCAAGAATAAGGCGATCTCGGATGAAAAATTAACATTTTTTCTTTCCCCGGCTCATTATGAATTTATTAATTTGTGACTTGTGTATAATTTACCGTCCATTCATTCTTCTTTGATGGTTATAACAATACAGCGTTTCGTAATTTGGTAATTTAATTATATTTCACAAGTTTCGTTAGGTACCTACAAAAATTATGAATCCTGAAGACCGTAGTTATTTTATGTAGACAAAATTATGTCACTAGGAAATTTTTTCAACAAATTCTGCAGTTTCTGACACTGCCTGTATCAATTTAATTTTGTATTTTGCTTTTTGTAAAGCTTGGCTCATGACAAAAGTGTGAAAAGCATGAACATCAAATATCATGTCTTGTTTAATTAATAAAAAAAAATAATTTTGGACTCGCCATTCCTTCAAAGAACACATACACAAGAAAACCTAAGACAAGTTGTTCCAAGCAATGGTGAAAATCCAAAATTATTTTTGTATTAATCAATCAAACCCATTGCAACATACATTTAAAGATCAAACTCTTTGTGTCCACAAATAAACAAGTGACGTACCTAACGAATGTACTGTGCAAAATAAATTTGATTTTTGTGGTTTCATCGATTTAGTAAGTAAATAAAAAAGTCCACATTTAAATACTAATTGTAAAAGGAAAAATAATTATAGATAGGACATTTTCCACAATACTTCAACACAATGGTAAAGAAAAAGTCATAAAAAATTGTTTTACCTTCACTTTGGAATATACAGTAACCGCTCAGGTTAATTTGAAGTAAATGATAACATTATCATTGTTTAATGTTTTCTATGTAGTTTTTAAATCCAAATTAATTTTTTAGTTAGAGCACTTGTCAAAATGTTACCTCATCACTTTTACTATTTCCATTAACTATTTCTTGGTTTTATTATGGTTGTGCTCTCTGTCTGGTTCAATTGTGCATACTATATTATGTTCACCTATCTTACTAAATTAATTGCAATCCTTCTCTTTTGGTTTTAGGTACAAATGTAATAAACTGAATTGTTAGAAAAGAACATGGGCTGATTCAGACTGACAATTCCAATGTAGTACAGCAAGATCATATCCAGAACACGGACACAGTGAAAGAAGACAACATGGTGACAACTCTCAACATACGCTCTGGAGTTATAGATGATGGGCCAAGCACTTCAGTAGCTGGAATAAATGTTTTCAAGAAAGTAATTGATTTCTGTGAAAGTGATTTTGATGATTCGAATGCAGACAAGGACTGGATCCCAGAACCTGATGACTGTGACAGCGAAGAGAACACAGTTATAGAAAAAAAAAAGACATAATGTCTTGAAAGCAAAGGCACGTACAACTATGGAACATTCAGAAGAAACACAAAATACAGAGGCTGGCACACACGAGAGAGGAGAAGTCAAACGAATGTCTAGAAAAAGGAAAATATGTTACGATTCCTGGAAGAGAAACATACTAAAAAGAAATATAATACTGGAGAAGCATACATCACTCCTAAAGGAAATGAAGTCCAAGAGAAGAAATTACAGCCAGCATGTGGTCCCAAATGTAAGCAACATTGCTCTTCAGATATATCCGAAGAAGAACGCAAAGAAGCACTTCATAGCTACTGGAATATGGGTGACATTACTCTACAGCGTGCTTTCATAGTAAATTGTACTACTGCTATCACACCCAGGTATGAATATGTTCGGGAAGGTTCATCTCGAAAAGACAATAATGCCTATTACCTCATTATTCGTGGGGCTAGGAAGAGAGTATGTAAAAACTTCTTCATGGCAACATTAAACATTGGTGACCGGACCATCAGAACTGCTTTGTTAAAAGGAAACAGAGATCTTCCGTCTGTTGAGGGAGATCTAAGGGGAAAGCATGGAAAACATAAATGTTTGGATCCAGATTTAGTTCAACGAGTGTGCGATCATATTAACTCATTCCCAAATGTAGAGTCCCACTACTTGAGAAAGAATACCCAAAGGGAATTCTTATCTGGAGAACTCACTATTTGTAGAAATGTACAGAATGTTTCTGAAAGCTTGTTCAGACCATAATACCAAGCCATGCAAACTAAGCAATAACACAAACATTTTTAATCAAAAGTTTAATATTGGCTTCTTTGTTCCGAAGAAGGACCAGTGCACATTGTGCGAAAAATATAAAAACTGCAATGAGGACGAGAAATTGGCAATGCAATATGAGTTTAATTCTCATAAACGTGAAACTGAACTTTCCAGGCAAGAAAAGCAGCATAATAAAGACATTGCTAAGAATAACAAAAGATTCAACTTGTGTTGCCACCTATGACCTACAGGCTGTCTTGACTACACCTTCAGCACAGGTTTCCAACTTTTACTATAGTCGCAAATTTGCGACATATAATTTAACAATTTATAATATGGGTACTTCTGAAGGACATTGCTATTAGAGGAATGAAGATCAAGCCTACAGAGGACCTAACGAAATTGGTACGTGTGTTTACTTGTTTTTAAAATCTAATTGCATTAGAAAAGAAACCATTTTCTACTATGATAATTGTAGTGGACAACAGAAGAATAAGTACATGGCTTGCCTGTATCTTTATGCAGTTTCTAACCTGGATATTCCTTCTATTACTCATAAAGTCTTAATTGTAGGTCATACACAGAATGAAGGCGATGCCATGCATTCTCTTATAGAAAAACAAAAAAAAAAAAAAAGAATTTTGAAGGGTGGTTCTATTTACTGTCCGCAACAATGGGTTACAGTAATTCAGAATGCCAAAAAGAATGGAAAATCTTTTGTGGTTAATGAGCTTGTATCAGAGGATTTCATGGATGTGAAGAAGCTTGCCCAAAATATGGGAGACAACTTCACAGTAAACACTGTGGGTGCAAAGTTTTGTGGCATGACATTAAAATAATTAAAGTGACTTAACACTTACCCAATTTGCTACAGTACAAAACTTCCTTTGAACAAGAGCATTTCTTGGAAATAAACCTGTCATCAAAAACAAGGAGCAAGAACAAGCAAAGATCAACACTCACATTGGAAAAAGCTTTCTCAGAAAGTCCTGGAATACTTGAAGCTAAAAAAAAAAGGACCCGGTGCAACTGTGCAAATCAAACCTCATTCCAAAGAGTTATCACATGTTTTACGAACATCTGAAAACCAGGAAGAATGCTACTGTGCCTTATGATTCTCAGAATCTTGTTAAACTTTGAACTATTATACAATATGAGAATGTTTTATGTATTTGCTTGTGACTATAATATGCTTTGTGATGTCAGTAAATTGTTACTGATGAGTTTTCTAATTTTTTTAAACTTATTCTTCAAATGTTATTTTGTACTTTTATTTTTCTTTAATAGCATAAACTGATTAATTTGGTTGTGTACCAGTGAAAGTTGGACTCCATACTTCAAAACATTTGATATGCATTAATATTGTTAATTTGTTTCCATAATTCATGATGTAGTTTTAATTTGTCTGGTGTTAATGTTTTTTGTCTCGTTCATTTGATTTGTTGCTGTTGTTAGTTCCAATTACTGGTTCTTATTGTTGCAGTAATACTTCCATTATGTTAATTGGAAATTGCTTTTTCAATCTTGAAAAATACAAAGACAATACATCAATATTTTTAATTGTTTAGAAGTTAGAACTAAATTTAATGTTACACTACAGCAGTATGGCCGTATGGCGTATTTTAAATTGTTGCACTTCTCCGCCCTCAATAGTGCCAAAACAATACAGCCATATGTTGAATTTTGGCGCCTTTTCATTAAAACTTGACATGTAGTGTTAATGCAATAAAGCCATATTTATAATTGTGGCACACTTACTTTGAAAATGTTAATGTAATAGTGCCATAATCACAAATGTGGTAGTTTAGCACTTGCATTGTTATACCTTTAACTGCCACAACAATAAAATAAATCCTCTCAATAATGCACCACAAACCATTTTTATTGTACTTATAGCCATTGCAATATTATATACCTGGCAAAAATATTGAGCAATTACATACAAAAATGTACATAATGGAGCAAATTAAAATTTTCAAATGTGATTATCTCAAAACTGTATTTTTTGAGATGTGGCAGTCTTGTTTTAGGTGTGCGAAGTAATGTTTTCCTGTGCTGTTGCAGCTGAATCGAGTGTAGGTGGAGCTTGAATAACTTAATGTTACATCATTTTCCACTTGGCAATAAATGTTACTGTTGATTTAATTAATATACTAATTTAATAAGATCCCTGACCAGATCTCAAAATTTTCTAAAAAAATATAAATAAAAAGTAATGATTGATGAAAAACATTAGAGTTATGTTTTATATAATATTATAAATTGGATGAAAAATCTAAAACTTAATTGTAAATATTGGAATACAGAACTTAACTTTAAATTTAAATAATGAAATATTTTAAAATCACAAATATTCTATTGACATTCAATTCAGAAGCGTTCTTCGCAGAGCCCTACTAGTCCGATGCCACCCTGCCGCAATCCCTCGTCGGTGAAAAGCTGAAAGCATCCATAAAAGCGCTGCTGCTACCCTGATGCAATCCCTCCTTGTTGGTGGAAAGGTAAAAGCATCCATAAAAGCAGAACTCGCACTATAGCCAGTTGACAGCTGCTCTGAATGGGGAATGCTTCTAGCACGACAGATCAAGGACAGTGTTGCAGCGCTGAGAGAACAGTTCACCTGCGCGTTCATCTTCTTGGTCTGGCCGAACCTCACCAGCAGACGCCTTGACTGGTAGTCCAGGCAGTTGCTGCAAGACACCAGCTCCCTGAAGGCACCTGAACACAGTGTAACCACCTAACTAACATGTTTCCTATAAAACTATTTTTTTACCCTTTCTAAGTTTTCCTTTACTACAGGTGGATAAGTTTGTCTTTCAATCTCAAAGATTTTGATGTTAATAAGTGTTAGTCTGAGTTACTTACTTTAAATTATATTATGTTCTCAAAAGGTATGTTGGGAATATTTTAAAATAAAACCAAAAATTTTAAAATTAAAAAACTCCCAACACAACTAAACAAACTCTACTAAGTTCCAAAAATAAAAAATATTTTTATTAATATTTAAATGATTTTGGTTCCTTCAAGGTATCTGGGACCACCACGAGAACACAAATACAGCGATACCTAGGTTAGTAACAAAATATCAATACTAAATTGTTAATCAGATGCTAATCCAAAAAGCCCAAGTCTTTAATAAAACATTAAATTTACTCCAAAAAATTCTCATAATAGGCACAGCTTCCCTCACGCTCGGGTTGCTAATTCGGTGACACATCCCCCGCACCGCGCCCATTGCATTTTATAGTACGACTGGGCCATCTTGGCTCGCTTCACTACTGAAGTGTACTATTAATACTAAACTAAGTACGTATTTTGGTATGTAGGAAAAAACTGTAATACATATATCTATTACAATCTTTTATAATGTTAGTTAAATATACACGACAATTTTTTGGAGTAAATTAACTACTTTATTGATTACAGACTTCGGCTAAGCTTTCTGGATTGACACCTACTTAACGATTTTGTATTATTGTTTTGTTACATACTTACCTATTTATTTTGAAGTTAGCTAGTCCATTGAAAAGTTACATTTGGGGTTGCGTTTGTCAGAGGATGCAATTTAATTTTTTTAGATATGAAGGGGGGGTTAGTGTAAAGTTAAATCCAAGTTTGTGGGGTTACAACCTTTGTCCCACGGCCGCCATCTTGGAAAAAAGGTTTAATGGTTTTTATGGTTTATCTGCCAAACTATAGGTCTCACAAAAAACATTATCTAACATTTTTTGTTGCAAATAAAATTATCTACAACTTTTGTCCAGTAACGTTTAGTCGTAGAACCATAAAAAAAAAAGTTATAAGAGAAAATCCATAAAAATTTGAGGGAAAAAATCTATTTGTCGAGATTTTTTTTATAATCATTTTACAAAAAAATGATATCAGACCATTTTTAAAGATGGTGTTTTAAGGAACTATTTTTATTATAAACATTTTTAAATTTGATTATTAGTTAAGGTTTTACAGTGCTGCGAAACGAATTCTATTCTTCAGTATTCATAACTATACATAAATATTAATATTAATGATTTGCCATAATTTTTAATCTTGTTATTTGTTTTATGATAATCTTTTTAACTATTAATAATGCAATATTGTTATTAATTAATTATTGACTCTTCACCACCACCTATGAGGTAGAGTCTGGAGGTACGTTTTTTTTTTACGTGGTATCCCCAGTAGGCATAAATCACAACTACTCTGTCCTCGGTTTTTTGATGGACCAGGCTGCGGCTCAGCATCTGGTTGGCTTTTTCTATATTAAATGCTTGAGGGAGAACCGGAGAAGGAAGTGGCGTCAATGTCAGCGGTTCATCTTCAAAATAATATTCTTCAATTAATTTCGAGATCTCCATTATGTTGCTGCAAGTCTCCCCAGAACAATGGAAGCACACTGAAGAGCATTTCAGGCCTGCTTTTCGATATCCACACATCGCTCCACAGTTTCCTTTGTATCTGCAGAAAATTAATTTTAGAAGCTCAGGGGGTGCTGGAGGTTTAGAGCTCTGCACTGACATCAATATTTTTCCACATTTGTTCCAGCCCCAGTCTTCAGGATCGTTATAATTACCAAGCCATGACGAGCTGATGGTAGACTCGGAATGTGAAAGCGAGCTGTATCTTGAGTTAGAGGAAGTGAAGATAAATTAAATGTACTCTTTGTCACTGATTTGGCGAATTGTTTATATCTTAGGCTGTCAAGAGAATTATCATCTTTATTACCACCATATAAAGCAAAGCAGGGTCATTTCTCTTGTTGAGGAACAATGCCATTCCACTTGCTAACTAGATGTTTCTCACTGAACTCAAAACTGTGTTCACTTCACTTAAAATCGTGTCCAAAAAAAAAAAAATAGTTTTCACAATTAAAAAAGTCTTTCACAATTGAAAACACAATAAAATATGTCTGCACGTAGCGAAATATGTAGACAACTAAAAGATGAAAGTCGAAGGACAACTTCAACAAAATATAATAATAGCAGGCAGATGTCCTTTAATTCCAAACGGTCACTTGGGTATTTTCTACCTGCGCATTATTCTCGGTAATACCACTCTCAATGATTTGAAATTATTTTAAAAATCAATAATTCCAAAGTTTTGTGATGGAGTGTCAAATCAATAATTAATTAATAACAATATTGCATTATCAATAATTAAAAAGATGTTCATAAAACAAATAACAAGATTAAAAATTATGGCAAATAATTAATATTAATATTTATGTATAGTTATGAATACTGAGAATAGTATTCATTTTGCAGAGCTGTAAAACCTTAACTAATAATCAAATTAAAAAATGTTTATAATAAAAATTGTTCCTCAAAACACCATCTTTAAAAATGGTCTGATATAATTTTTTTGTAAAATGATTAGAAAAAAGTTATATCGACAAATATATTTTTTTTCCCTCAATTTTTTATGGATTTTTGCTTATAACCTTTTTATTTATGGTTCTACGACTAAAAGTTACTGGACAAAAGTTGTAGATAATTTTATTTCCAACAAAAAATGTTAGATAATGTTTTTTGTGAGATCTATAGTTTGGCAGATAAACCGTCAAAACCATTTGAACCGCTTTTCCAAGATGGCGGCCGTGGGACAAAAGTTGCAACCCCACAAACTTGGATTTAACTTTACACTAACCCCTCCTTCATATCTAAAAAAAATAAAATTGCGTCCTCTGACAAACGCACGCTAAGCCCAAAAAAATGTAACATTTCAATGGATTAAATTTTAACTCCTCATTTTGTTTACTTAGCGGTCCTAGACACCTTTAAGGATCAAAAATTATTTTAAAATTAGTAAATAGTTTTTATTTATAGGTTCTTTTTGTAATGTCAGAGGTTTATTATTATAAATTTTTAGGTTTCATTTCAAGCTTTATAAATCTTAATATTTTTAATTATAATCATTTCAACTAAGAAACGTGATCATCAACGCATATTGTTACCTACCTAAGTGCTTAAAACAGACATATCTTATACCTAATACATTTTCACCTTTTTATTTCAAAACTGCTATAGCTCCATTTTAATTACCCATCATTACTAGTGCAATGTCTGCAGAAAATGATATCATGTGGTGACAGGTACATTCATATGCTCCATTTAGCTGAGAACTAACTTACCAATATTTTGCCTTGTTGAATCACCTTCCCAGATCTGATGAGTGTACAGAAGAGAGAAAAATGTGTGCTTTTTGATTGAAATAAAAAAAACAAACATGAGATAAGTCTTAGCATCTGAGTCATCAGTAGTTAAGAAATAAGGCCCAGTTTGCAAACTTATCACTATTGCTTCTCTGGTCATTTCTGTGATTTCTGCAATGATTGCGCCTATATACAGATTTTTATGTTATCATCTATTTTTCCACATTATTACAATGTTTGACTGACTTCACGTGAGTTGATAAATCTGTTTTCCACCACATGCAATGTTCAAGTCACATCTACACACAGTGGAAAGAAAAGTGTCTTCCTTCGTCAGATTTTAACATGTACGGAAATTCCTTAAAAATATTTGGCACAAAGACTTCGCGAATACCATTTATTCTTTGCAGCATACATTTTGGCATCGTATTATTTGCCAAACCAGTCAAACACAACAAAAAAAACTTCCGAACACAAAAGGCGCCCAGACAAATTGAAACACAAA
Source organism: Bacillus rossius redtenbacheri (assembly GCF_032445375.1). Classification (NCBI taxonomy): domain Eukaryota; kingdom Metazoa; phylum Arthropoda; class Insecta; order Phasmatodea; family Bacillidae; genus Bacillus; species Bacillus rossius. The sequence continues at coordinate 69,881,536 of NC_086334.1, forward strand.
AATGATAAGGTTTTTCACTACGTTTATACATCAAACTGAATCTGTGAAACAGTGGACTTGAGGGATGGGTGTATAAATAAACTATGCAAGCAAATCATTCTGCATTTTACAACACACTATTCTCGCCCCTCTGAGTAATGAATGCTGTTCAATTAGTGTGGTTTTGAAGTAACAATGCCAATAAATTAACGCATGATTTGTAGTAGTGCAGTCATATATTCAAAGTAGCACTATTTTCTTTTACGTGAATTTTAATTTCCATGCACGCATAATGGCAATAGCACTTATGTAGCATTAAAAAGAATGCAAAAAATTAATAAAATGATGAATCAACAAATAATATTTTGCTATTTCCTTAATAGCTATTTGCTTCCTTCATTACATATTTATTTCCAATGATGCCTGTGTGTACAGCCAACGTTTATAGTTTGCCATTCCACATGACTTGATTAAAATAGTTGTCAGCAGACACACTTACCTGATTGCAAAACAAATTATTTTGATTAAAATACTCTCTTATGGGAAAACTGTATTTGATTAACTCTGTTTTGATTAGCACACTGTTTTCCTGGAACGAATTAGAGCGTTACTTCGAGAAGCGGGCGTAAGTTAAAACTAGAGCCTGTAAAGAACAAATAACAATTGATTTGTTACAAAAATATATGTATAAATGAATGCCCATAGTGCTGAACCAGAAAACTAGAATGTAACTTCGCAGTCAGGATTTTGATGCCAGCAAAGTTTGGCTTACCTATTTCAAGGTTTGAGATTAGTTTTAAAATACTTAATAAAATTAGGCTAATGCAAAAAGTGTATGACTCTTTTCTAGGTTTCTTTAACTGTTTTTAATAAACAAATAATAACCCAGTTAACCTCCTTCATATTTATTTAGTGTAGCACTTAAGTTTTTTTTTTTTTTTTTTTTTTTTTGCTATTTAAGAACCAAAACCGGAACCAAGAACCAAAGTTCTTGAAGCAAAACCGAACTGACCAATAAAAACCAGAACTGCACAGCCCTACTGAATATATAAAAATCATTTTTTGTCCAACAACATAAATAGTACTAACATAATCTGAGTAAGTTTAGTTGCATTCAGACGGAAGTCTACACTGGCAACAGACCCTGCCAAGTCTGATGTGCTGCAGTGCATCTGGTTCTAGCTGGCCGCACACTGTGATGTTCTAGTCGTGCACATCTCAGAGGGAGGGGGGGGGGGGGGGGAGATGAGAGAGAGAGAGAGAGAGAGAGAGAGAGAGAGAGAGAGAGAGAGAGAGAGAGAGAGAGAGAGAGAGAGAGAGAGAGAGAGAGAGAGAGAGAGAGAGAGAGAGAGAGAGAGAGAGAGAGAGAGATATGTAATGCATTATGCTCACTGCCGTATGCAAGTTTGTGTACACAAGGGTCAAATTTCAAGGATTTCTTAATGACTATTCATCTGTGGAATACAGTACACTCCCGATGATCCGCGAAATTAAGTGGCAGGGCCACCGCGGATAGTGAAAATCGCGAATAATCCGCAAAAGAGCCGAAAATGGGAAACAAGAAAGAAAACATTAATTTCAACTTAAAAATCTAAAAATTTATGGACAGTAAAAGTTACAATTAACAGTAAAAATTTTTAAATAATGCTAAATTTTAGTATTTTACTAAATAATTACGCATGCCAGCCTACATTGTGAGTTCCGAGAAGGCCTGTGGCGTTTTACGGTATACTGCACACAATTTGCTCACTTGTAATACATATGTGCTGTATTTTTTGGTAGCATGCGCGGATAATAGGGAGCTAGCCACGAGAGTGGAGACTTGCCAGAGCCGGGAAACCAAGCCTCCAAGTCCAGCTTCTTGGCAGCGGCGTGGTTGAGCGCGCCCGACACGATGTTCACCACGCGGTACGGGATGCCCAGCTCCCGGCAGAACTCCTCCGCGTTGCCGATCATCTCCTCCATCATCTCCCACGACTGGTCGTCCGACGGCGACGTGAGGCAGAACTGCTCCACCTGCCACGCGTCACACTGCAATCTCGCGCGAGAGGTGCCACAAGGCACCATAGCTTATGGATTACTGTAATGAAACATCAATATGACTAGGAAGCATACGGAGAGGAAAAGCATAGAGCCAGTGTTAAAAGTAACAAGCCTACTTTTCCCTAACACAATTTATTTTTACGTTCCTGATTTAAATGGATTCTCTTCATTATGAGTGGGAATATTGATGTTTCAAACCCAACACCGGTGATTTAAAATAACTTTTATGCTGCGAGTTATATAAAATGTTGACCTAAGATACTATCAATACGTAAATTTCTACTATACAAAGATTATTCAGACCTAAACTGTAACTATTAAATAATGAATATCAATGACCTCAAATTATTCCATTTATAGCCATCTGCTAAATTATGTAATTAATTATTTAAGATAAACTGTCAAAATACCTAAATACTTTAAAAAGTTTAAATTATAGAATAAAACTTTTTAAAAATATAACAATGCTTCAGATATAATTAAGACTAAAGGCAATCCAAATTTTGTAAAATTCATCTGAATAGTAAATATGGGTTAAATTATAGTCAAATTAACTTTTAAGTAAAAACATTATTACGACTGAACAAAAATAATCAGTAAAGAAACAAGACCAACTGGATGCGTGTGATAAATGTTCAGATAAATTATCATAGGTTACCACCAATGCTCCTATAAAAATTGGATAAGGATAATTTTTTAACATTTATATAACTGATGAGAAATTCTATATTGGTGTATACAACACACAAATATTAACTTAGGCACACAAAGTGTGTTGTACAATACTAGTTTGCATTTTTTTTTCCAGGTAACACCAATCTTGAATATTTAAGATAATGAATACTTAATCACAATACGTAACTATAATATATGCAATAGGAGCAGCACAAATTCATTCAAGTTTCTTTCTTTCTATTTTACATTTCATGAAGTTAATTTAAAACTATTTATTGAGAATTATTTTTAGGTAAATCCTTTGGACCTAATGTACAGGAAAAAAGTCTCATGGTTGCTACAAGCTTGGAATTCCAAAATACCCTGACTTTTCCTTTTCCAGACCTGAAACAACAAATTTCCCTGACCTTCCTGACATGAACAATACAGTGGAACCAATTGGTTTTAATTCTATTTCTGGAGGAGAAGGAGATTGCATATGCCATTAAAATGTGTAATTTTAATCTTAAACCATACGACTACAAAATAAATTAATATTTACAAGATAAAATCTTCTGTCTTGAAAGAAAATATACTTTTGCTGCACTTATTATATGATTCAAACTTGGTAGAACTTACCGTATATAAATTAATTCTGAATTCTGAAGTACTTCTGAAGTATCCTTTGATACCACCACCCACAGGCATACCCAGGATTTTTTTCCAGGGGGAAGGAGGGGTGTGTATGTGTTTCAGTCCAGATTTTTAAGAAAAATTCCACAGACTGTAAAAATAATTTTTACTATACTATATAAAAGACCATAGACTTTTCATCAGTAACTTTTCTTTTTTCCCGTATTTTCCCATATATTTCCTACAATGTGACCTATAAAAACAACAAATAGCTCCTTAAAAATTAAAAAAAATATCAAACCTAAAAATTAAAAATTCAGTTAACCAGGTACTTGGGAAACATGTGTGATATTTTAGTTAGGTTAGTTTCAAAGCTGCCTTTGGCTGACCTAGCTGAATGGGGGAAAGAAAAAAATGAATAAAGGCGACAAAAAAAAAAAAAAAACAACATTAAAATTGAATAAAACTTAATTCAGTAGAAAAATCGCTTCAACCTTTGAATTTATTTCAATGAATTCATTTATTTCTTCAGTAAATAAATAGAATAGCATCAAATTTCATTTTTCAAAACTGGGTTTATATAGGTTTGTAGTTTGTACACAATTACTATTTCAATTCACGTAAGTATGTATACATTACAATATTCAAATACCTAGCACAACCTTAATAAAATAAAATAAAACTTAAAAGAAGTAAAAAAAATTATTACTGTTGTCAAAATAATTAACCTAACAGACCTAAGTAGGCACTTTACAAACTTATTCCTAATAAGTTGACTGGCATGATAATACAATGATATATAATTTGGCTGTATGGGTGTTAACAACTAACAGAATAAGTCTTTCATGCGCCGCGATTTATAATTATTTTTAGTGGAGGCGAGCCAAAGATAGGCTCTGGACTGTACTATCATATAAATATGTATTAATATGTTAAATATGTATGTTTAACATGTATTTACGATCCCAGGACAAACATTTATAACCTGCCACTCGTAGGAGTTAAAAAATGTGTACACTCCACTTAATGACCTAGCGATAACTGATCTACACAATATAAACACCTATGCACTGAGCTGAGGCCGCTGAGCTACTGGCTCAAACACAACTTCATGCCGTGTCGCACTCAACGTGATCAGTTTCATCTAAGGCGGGAAACTAAAGTTTCAGTTTTTCAATGTTTGTAACCGTCATTTAAAACTATGCATCTAGCGATAATCCAGCTTTCTTCTTCATGTTATACAAACAATATTTAAATGAATGCATCTGACTTCATAAAACAATCAAAAAAACTTTTTTTTTTTTAATTTTTTAACAGTTTTATTAAGTTTTGTACCAAATTAAGTCGCAGTGTTGCAATCACTACTGCTATCCAATGCCCAATTCTGTTAAGCAAAACTGAAACATAATCAACGCTGAATTGTACTCATTAGTACATAGACCAATCACCATGATTCGAGAATTGAGACTGACCAATCACGAACCAAATACTGCAATTCAACTTTGTTTACGTTTGCTTACCAATCGGGCTGCTCTGTGATGGCATGTTGCTCGTCGCTCGGTGCGAAACTTCAGACAATGAGCTTCGAATGACATGAGTGTTCACCATTTTCTTGTCTTTATTTCAGGGGGAGGGTTTGAACCCCCAAAACTACCCCCTGAGTTTGCCTATGCGACCACTGGATGCCTGATACTACAATCAATATTTACAATTACTGGACACACTATATTAATAAATAATTTAAAAATTTGTTATAAGTATGTTAAGAAAGTAATTATTTTATTTCTAAATCTAAATTGAAGGTGTTTAGTGTAATATTGCATCACTTATTCATTAGATAAAGATTTTCTTTTCTATTTACTTGCAGTTCAAACAGTGCCTAAGTTAATAATTTTTAAGATTTGCCTTTAAAATTAAGTTGAAATAATTTTCAAAAGAAAAATATCCCTAAAACCACGACAAATACATATAGCGTTTTGCATACTGTGCTTGTTTATCGAGCCGGATTCCCACCAGCTAGTTGCGGCTAGGCAACTGCGAATCAAATGATTTTTGAGATTGAATAAAATTTTGAAGCAAATCAAAATTATTCACTAAGTTTGAAGATTTATTGAATCCTATTTGTATTTTTGCTAAAAACACCTTCCGGTGATATTTTAGGGCTTAAACTTTAAATAATCAAAACTTGTTGACTTCTGTATATAGACACGGCTCTAAAAATTTCAAATAAATAACATAAGATAAGAGACCCAGTTTATATTATTATTTTTTTTTTAAAATGGTTCTTGATAGTTTAGTCATTCATGCATTAGGGAACGAGGCGGCCAGGGAGATACCTGACCATGACTCGGCCAGTCAGCTGAAAACAGTTTCGAAGGCCGAGGGGAGACGGCTCCCAGTTGTTTGCTAGCGATAACAGGACAGGGTTCAGTGCGACAACCTCACAAACAGCTGAGGTCGAGGAAATAGCAGGTCAGCAGAGCGAAAGGAAGAGAAGGGATAGTGAAGCAGCAGGTGAAGATGGACAGCAAGTAAAGGGAGGAAGTAGGTAAACAGGCAGCCAATCGGCAATGAGCAGACCTCGAAAAAGGTACACAAGAAAAGCACATGTTATTGACGTAAATAAAGAATAAAATGTCAGGAGCTGGCTTCATAAGCCGTGTATTTATGTTAGAAACGAGCTCAGTACGAGGTAAGCAATAACTGGTGAGTGACCAGCAGAATAATGAATCCACAATAATGAAAATGCCATGGCAATAGGCCAATGCAGAACTAGAAACTCGGGAAGGACTTGTGCCTTTGGCAAACAAGTAAGGTTTTTTACATGTATGTTTATTATGCTGATGTATTTTCGATCGAAATGATATCCTATTCATGCAGAAACAACACTTGAGCTAATCAAACATAAAAATAAAAAAAGACACAACACTATGTCTAGGCCAAATATACAGCTTACGAAGGCAGTGTCGTACGCCCGGTTTTTACATTTTTGATATTTTATATCAATAAAATAATAATAATTAACACGTAACATATTTGCTCAGTTAAAAAAAATACAGTGGGTTCTTTATAAATGTAGATAAGATTAGCTAGTAGGCCTAAAAACATCGTGAAAAACATAACGTTTAAAGTCTGCAGCAAACATTTTAAATCACAAAAAATATATATTTTATAAAGTTTCTTTTATTTCTAAACATTATTAATTTAAGCCTAGGCGTGTAAAAGAAGCATAGCAATGGGTATCACACGCTACACACAGCAGAATATTACGTCGCACTTTAAGGCCATACCGAAATACTGGTACGTATGAGACATAATCTTCACAAAATAAAATGAGCAGAGTCTTTTAACTGTTTTATATGTATTTTATAATTTAAGAAGTATTACACAGTTAATGCATATTTTTAAACTAACTATTTCTTTCTGGGGATTGTAAATAATTAATCATTGGTATCAAGACATCAAGATGAACATAAACTTGAACATGTCACGGCAGCGAGAAAACTGGTGCGTATACCAATAAACTGGTATTAGAACTGGACAAAACTGGAACACGGGCAGTGGAGCTTATATTTTTTCCGCTAAGCTCGCATCTATTGGCTGGCTGCTGATGGAAGGTCACGAGTCTGGGCGGAGCGTTGAGTGAGTTATACTGCGCATGCGCAGCTCAGATAACAGAGAGAGCCACCCGGCGGCTACGCAGCGCCGTAACAGCAGCTGATCGAGTGAGAACAATGACCTTTCTCCGTGTACGGCGCGCTATTTACGGTAAATTTCCATCAATTTGCGGCTTTTTTTTTCTTCAATTTTTTATTGACGCAATGTGTATGTAGCCCGCATTTTTTATAAACGCTGCAGGTTGCAACTGTATTTTAATAAACTTTAACGTATTTCTTACACTTTTCATTTTTTTTGCCTCATTTTTTACGGTTTCTGAAAATCTGTACGTACGAGCGAGGTGTATTTACGAACCGGGGGCCGTACGAGCGTAGTTTTACTGTAGATATAAGTGATTTGATATGGGATCGTCCATTAATCACGTGAGGCTTGAAAGGGGGGGAGGGGGTCGGGAAAAATCACGAAATATAACAAGGGGTGAGGGGGGGGGGGGGGGGGTGTAGAGAGATATCACGTGTATTTATTTTTTCGCCCGATTTCTACTAAACCGAAAAGGGACGCGTGACCTTGACTCGCCGTAGCCAGGCAACAATATCCCCGCCCGCCGCAACATGAACCACCCGGCTCGGCTTGCCAGTCGCCAGTAAGACTGTGATTTTGGCGCCGAATACATGCGTAAATCACATATAAGCCTTTCCTTTATTATTTTTATGCCAGTGAGAATATACCTGCAACCTTAATGTATGTCTGGACATTTTTATCACTGTGCTTAATTTCCAGAATTAAATTAGATTACACCTATATTTAAAGATAATATTCTGAAATTTTTAAAAATATTTTGTAAAAAAAAACACGTGATTTATTTGGGGGGGGGGGGGGGGTGTAGTCTAAAACCTCACCACAAATCACTAGGAGGAGGGGGGGTTAAAAATTTTGCTAAAAAAACATCACGTGATTAATGGACGACCCCTATGAAGATGGAAAAATACTTGGAATCAAGTAAAATACCTACGTCTTTTACATAATGAGATTTTGTAATAGGATGATTATCAATATTGTATTCAAAAGTAATAGGATAGAGCTTGAAATAATGATAGTGGTTTTGCCTTTATTAAATTATAGCAAGTTGATTTGCACCATTCAATAATTGAAGAGATGTCTCTCTGAAGTGAGTGACAATCATGGAGAGATGAAATTTTTCTGTATATTTTATATCAGTAGGGGTGTGAAATTATGGTTTTATAATTTAGCCACCTTCGTTTCCAAAGTCAACAATTTCGGTGTTTTGTGTTTTTATAGGAATTTGCAGCAGAAAATAAGGATAAAAATATACGTATTTTTAATTTGTAACCCTGTACACTCATGCTATCGGAAACACTTTAAACTGTTTTAAATGGACTTTTAACTTTATGACTAGTCAATTAAATTTACATAGTTTCACCACTATCCGCATTTAATCTCTGTTAAAGTTAACGATAGTAAGAGTCTCTGCATTTGCTGGCAAAAGCTTGCGGCTTCGATCACTCACAACTAGACAATACTGTTAAAATGACCTCTCACTGTCAACATTGTTGGTAGGCAACCACAAAGCTTTCAAACATTCTGAAGAAAATATTTTGTAGTCAGTCTTCAAGGAACATAAGAGTGCCACTATGTCTACATCTGAGCAGTCTGATTTTCCAAGTTCTTCAATGACAGTCTTCCTCAAAATATGAAAACCTTCCAAAAACGTATGCAACTCCACATGTTTGATGAATGGAATGTTAATTCATTTCATGCTGAAGTTGTTTGTTTTCTGGAACTGGTTTGACAATGTTCCTGGGGTTCAACAAATTACCAATACTGGAAAATAATTTTCCAGCAGGATCACTTTTCTTCAAATCCTGCAGTTTACACTGAGCCTTCAGTGCTGCTGATTTCAGTGTAGTGAGTTCCTCAGCTTGCTTTAGTGTAGATAGTTGCTCAAATAAACGGACAATAGTGGGACAAAACTGGTCAATCTGACCTACACTTAACAACTACAGTTTTGTTTCTAAGTCATTCATTTTGCAGTATAGGATGTGTTAAGTCATATATGTAGAGCCTTCAAGAAATGTTATCAGCTCTGCAATTGGTTTTCCATTAACTGAAACAAATTCAATTTTAATTTGTGTCAGTTCAGCAGTACTCCTGCTAGTGAGGCAGCTTATGCCAGAATTTTCTAGATCACAGTAACTATCAGAGTCCTTAAAAAACTCCAAAATATCATCAATATGGGTGCTAATGTACACCACAGACCGATACCAAGAATTCCATCATGTGAGCACAGGTTCAGGAAAAACTGTCACTTTACCGCTATTCATTTCATACTTCTCTGATAAAAAAGACAAGTAGTGGTTTTTTCTTTCCTCGTGTTCAAAAATGCTTTTTTTATGCTTGATGTTTCCTTGTTCAGAAGCTTTAATGTGACCTGTAAAGTGTTGCCAACTAGATGCATCTTATGGGCCCAGCACTGAAGATGAACAGCATGCTCTAGCAAGCCAGAAAGATTACTAAAGCACTTTGTCATATATGGTGCTGAGTCACTAACTACTGCCTTAACTGAACTAAAGTCAACTTTATATTTATTTAGTGTATCCAAAATCGCTTTAGAACAAGTGGCATGATTTGCAGAGTCAAGAACAATCGAAGCAACAAGTTTTGTTGTCTGAGTACTCGATGGCTCTAGTTTTTTAAACAAAATGTTGAAGACACACCTCCCTCCCTTGTCAGTGGTTTCATTGCAAAGTATACAGATGTCCTTATCTTTAAACTCTTCCGTGAGGTCACTTTCTATTTTTTCCGCTAACTTAGGCACGTACGATCGGCGAAGCGAATTTGCGGAAGGAATATCCCCTCCTCCTTTAACATTTTCATTGATCCATTCTCGCAGCTCTTTGTTGTCCAATTTCTCAAGTGGTATATTTGCAGAGATAAACGCCTGTGTAGTTTTCATGATGAACGTTTCTCTGTCTTCTCTCATTTTTTTGGCAACAGTAGTCACTTCTTCTATCGTGGCTAAACGTTTGCTGCTGGAACCAGCTGCACTTCCTAACCTAACTTTAACGTGGTATTTACCGTTGACATGTTTTACAACAGTGTCGCGCCTCTCGTGGTCAACTCTACAATTGCACCACTTGCAAAATAAAATCTTGTTAGAAGCATATAAACCCTCACATTTAAATTCTGTTGCTCGGGACTCGGCAGTAGGCTTTAATTTCGGCATTGTTTTGAAGCAGCAACGTAACGTGTGTAGGTGACAAAGGACTGCCAGTATTTACGCGTACCCAATGTTACCAAGCCAAAATTGTAATAAAAATACCAGTATGAAAGAAGTGCTGGTAAAATAATATGACAATGAAATTGTGTTACGTTTTTAAGAAACTAAACGTATATTAACTCGTGCGAAATCAGTTGGAAATGGACTTAATATTTAACTTTTAGAAATTAGTTTTAAGTCGCGTTTATGGAGTTATATGTTCTCGTATGTTGGCGATTCTGCTAAAACAAAGCGAACGTTAAAACGGAATAATATTTAAGTTGTTACCTCAGTGAACGTGATATTTAACCATTTATCAATGTTAAAAATGTGAATAAATTAGTGCATTCATAAAAATAAAAGAATGTATATATGTATAGAATTTTACGTCACAACTAGTTCACCGATATAGCTAATTTACTATGTATAAAGTTATGTTTTGATGAATGCTTAGTTCGTGGTCTCAAAGTACGGTAATTACAATTAAATTGCAACTTATTCATACTGTGAATTGATTTTTTTTTTAAATCGAGTAAACTTAGCACCTAAAGAATGTATTCGTCATTGTACATTTTTTGTTTTAATGATTGTTTTTCACATTTAGTAGGAATTTCGTTTTATGTCGTTTTTAAGTCCAATTATCGCGTTTTTTCACACCACTATATATCAGCAAACAGTGTGCCAGTAGAGTAGTTAAGAACTGTTACTATACGATCAATGAAGATAATGAAAAGTATAAGAGAAAGGGTACCTACCACTTTGATGGACCCCAGAACTAAAAAAATGTAAAATTGAGTTAACATTGTTTACTGAAACAAAGAAGTAGGTATGTTTCATTTAAATAGCTCCAGGACCATTCAATATATTTGTCACTTAAACATAAATTAACTTATTTATTTAGTAAAATTTGGTGCTTAACTGTACCAAAAGCCTTAGCTAAATCAAAATAACTAACATCTAATGTCTACGTGTTATTACTTTGGAATAAATAGGGCTAAGAAACGATATTAAATTGGTGGTTGTGGTTTTACCAGTTCTAAAACCATGCTGAGCCTCAGAGAAACAGTTTTTAAGGTTGAGTTCAAGATTTTTAAATATTATATTATCAAAGACTTTAGCAAATCCATTCAAAAGTGAAATGGGCTTATAATTTGAAACAGTAAGCTTATTACATTTTTTATGTATGGGAATGACCTTAGCAATCTTTCATTTACAGGGGTGGATGCCACTATCATTACTTTTATGTTTTATTAAAAATATAGTGTAGAAGAGGAACAAGGAGTTGTGAACAACCTTTGAAAAATAAATTTGGAATGCCATCAAACCTGTTGATAGTTTTGACTTTAGGGTTTTAATACCCCACAGAACCACTCTATGATATTGGACAGAGGAAAAGAAAAATTAGTACATATAGAAACTGGTCGATTATTTTTAGGTTTGGAGGTTACAAAAACACTACCAAAGTAATTAGCAAAGCAGTTGGCAATAACAGAATTATTAACCTTTAGAGATGGTGTTTGCTCATAGCCATAGCCATTTCACATAATTTCAGAATTTTTTGTGATCCTGTTTTATTTTGTTATTAATATTGAGGAGCCAACATCTTTAGCGATTAGAAACATAGACTCTTTTGATAGTAAGAAAATCAAGAATAATAAAATCTGTTCATGTTGCATTTATATAATTTATGATTTTTTTAAATTTATTTCAAGGACTGAATAAGTTGTTTAGAGAACCAGTGAGGATATTTAGGTAATGATTTCTTAGACTTTGATATAAAGTGGCTAAAACCCAGAAGCCAAGCTACTTCAGACAATGACCGCGAAAACTTGGAATCATTATTATAAAGTTGTTTCTATAATTGTTCACTGTGGAAGTTCAATAATCTACCACAATAGTTACATTGGACAAATTGTAGATGGCAGACCAGTCATGATCAACAAGAACATTATATGGGCCCAGGTAGTGTTACACATCAGTAATGACAGAGTGAACAGAAAACCTAAGCTCTGCTATCATTTTGTCACACTTCACTCTCTCTTGATGACTTGTGTAACGTGTGGATCTTTTAGTTTCAAAAGGCAAAAACTAATTTTGTCTAGATATAAGTACAGTAAGTCCTCGGTTTACGTCGGGATTACGTTCCTGAAAACTGCGACGTAAATAGAAACGACGCAAAATGAGCCATGTTTCATGCCACCGGCTGACCACGGCCCAAGGTTGGCCGGAAGCGCTGGCATACAGACGTGACAACGGGCAATTTTATCAGCAAATTACAACCGACAGCGTGGGAAACAAGTCCAACTAGTACTTCTCCGCTTTATAGAATGGTTATTTAACCCGCTGCTTTATTACCTTTATTGATTGAAATATAAAAACAGATATATAGTCGTTTGGAAGACATCTTATGAAGAAAAAATCATAAATTGCAGTGAGCTGATACTGTAGGCCTACTACAAACGCATTTAATCACGATAAAGTTAACAACGGCACGTTTAAAACTCCGGCCAACTCAATGATATCATAGCGACTGAAGTGTAGAGCTGTAGCAAACCGTATGTATTTGTTACTGAGTAACGGGTGCGGCATCTAGTAACGAGTAACGAAACGTTACACACGAATGCATTTCGTTACTCACATTTTTCGTATGTTTACGCATGCGCGCGCTTATTCGTTACAAAGAATGATGTTTGTTTATTAAGAAAAGTATAATTTGGAAATTCGTTGTCCAAGTTTTTTACTGTTTATTAAAGGTATTGTGTGTGTAGACAAAGTTTGAGATTGGAACAGAAACAACGTAAGAAAGTATTTTTTACAAATTATAAATATGTATGTTTTTGTTTTTTATTATCGCGTATTTTCACGTTTTTTGTTCTTATCTTAAAAGAGATATTATAATAAAGCTGCTCTAATGAGATTTTATTGTTTCTTGGTTAACAAAAGCTGTTAATTATCAAATACTTTTAATTGTTTATATTCGATTTATTATTATTTACGCGACATCATACTGTACGTGTACGAAATACGACTCGATTTGTTGCTGTTACATAACATAGCATGTTATGCGGTATCAGAAGTAACGAGTAACGATACGAAAGTAACGAGTACTAATTGTTATAGTAACGAATACATACGGGTAGACTTCTTTTAGTTACTTTTACACCTCTACTGAAGTGCCAAGGAGTTGGACGAACAGGGGTAGGAGAAAATGCTGTGTCGTTGCGGGAAGTAGATAACACTTCTACCTGCGAGATACGTGGGTGGCCGAGCGGGCGGGCTGGTAGTATTGCATCACCGCGCGGAGAGCAGCGGAGAGCAGGAAGCGTCCCTCATGATGTATGATAAGATAAGGCGGTGAACGTGTAGCTTACGCTACATAGCATAAATTAACTACCGAAGGAAAAAAAGAATTATAAACGAATTATATACGGTGTTTTGGTTAAAATAAAGATTTATGGTCATTGTAAACGACGTTATTGTGAATCGGCGACAACTTAAAATGAAACATGAGTACTCAAACATTAGCGACGTTAATCCGAAACGACGTAAATCGGTACGACGTAAATAGAGGACTTACTGTACCTCTATGTTTATTTAACTTTCAATTACTTTCACATTAAAATAATATTTAATAAATTGATTGACAAATATATTTAAAAAAAAAATAACTTATATTGACATCAATTTAAAATTACAATATCTAAAGAATGGGCCGGCCCTAATTAGAAAATTACCCCTAATCCTTAGACACCATTAAAACAAAATCAGCCAGAATAAACAGGTTAATTATAAACAATCCCAGCACACTTAGAGCGATTAAAGTCCCCAAAGAAAAGTTTCTGGTCGTTTGATATTTTCAACGTAGTGAGTTAATGTTATTCTGAAGAAATAAAAATACTGAAGGACTGGAGATTTGACGATTGCTGGCCGAAGTTGCTGCTAACGAGTCATCAGGGTGCCTTAGTCGTCCTGCTTGCTGGAGGAAGGACTCGAGGGTGGTGTTCTTAGGTCCGCATCCAGCCCTTGTACCCTGTCATACAGGAGATGGCTTCTAGTGTCAGCCAGGGTGCGGGGCTTGCGAACATGCGGTTGTCATGGACGTTTCCATGGTTTAAAAAAAATAGAAAATATTATAAAGTATTATTACCGAAGCATGACTACTTCTACGTGGTACGCAGACTGACTAATTCTTAAATACTAAGTAGTAGGGATTACATCCCTTGTCTAGCTGATCACATCTTTAAACGACGACCAGAGTAAAGTCTTGATGTGTTACTTGCCGGCAATGTGGTGTGGTCAGTCTGCTGTCGCGGCGCGAAGTCCGTTTGGGGCGGCAGCGAACCGTAATTAAAAGAGGTCAATCAAAGGAAGAGGGGAGGGTGACTTATTTATAAACAGAAGCCTAAACATCAATTTTCCATATTTTTAACTTCAAAAAGACCAACTTCCTACAACTTTATTCCCCTATTGAACCCCCTTAGGGGATGAATTTTCAAAAATCCTTTCTTAGTGCTTGCCTATGTTATATAAGGAACTCCTATGCAAAATTTCATGTTTCTAGATCCACCGGTTTAAGCTGTGTGTTGTCTGTCAGTCAGTGTTAAGAGTTTTATTAAATAGTTCACTGATATCCTTATTAAGCAAGATCCTATTCATGCCAACTGTTGTAAATAAAAAATTAATAATACAGGAAAGCACCAGTACAACGAACTTCAGTTAAACGAAAACTTCACTAAACCGAACTCATTGTTTGGTCCCGTCAAACACGTATATATTAACCTTGAATTTTATTTCATCTTAACGAATTTTACGACGGTCTGTTTCTTCCTGAAACAAAAATATTCACTTGAACGAACAACCTTGAGGCAAATTTTGAAAAAAATTACAATCCAAAAACTTGTACTTAATTTTTAATTTTCTTATTCAAATGTAACAGCATGTACGTAAACAAAAACATAACCTACAACATATTTTCTGACCATAGACAAAGCATCAGCAGAGAGTATGTGAACAGGTTCTTCAAGCGGCCATAGACTAATGACTGAGATACTGTACTGTTTGTATCTATCGAAGCTGTGTATTGATAGGTCCGACTACTAAACTTTATGATCTGAAAGTTGACACATATTTTTTTAGTTTTGTTTTAAAATTCATACAATCTAGAATAACTTTATGTAATTGAATTTACAGTTAAAGTTCGTTGAATTTACACTTGTAGCAAAACTAAATTTTTCTTGTAGACAATTTTTATAGCGACGAATATTTTTGTGTGAGTTGGCTGCAGTGTGATACATAATTGGAAAAGCGTTATACTGTATTAGTTCCGGCTGTATCGTTTTCCGAGAGAACACGTTTATGTTATTTCATAACCTTTTGTGCTCGTGGTACAGTTTAAAAATTCGATTTTTTTTTTTTGTATTCTTAGCAAATTGTCTGGTGCTCGTAAAAGAAAAGCAATAGACCTGAAAACAAAACAACAGATTCTGCAGGCTGTAGACAGGGGTGAAAAAAAAAGGACAATGCGGAAAAATTTGGAATCGCAAATTAAATCTGTCTACTATTCTTTCAAAGCGGGTTACGTATGAAAACCAAGATCTTGCGTTGCCTGATAGCCGGAAGAGAGTTTGTACGGCACCAAACGAAGGCCTGGAGAAAAATCTTTTCGACTGGCTTATGCATTCCAGAGCTTCAAATATTCCAGCCTCTGGAATTGTTCTACAAGAAAAAGCTCGCGAGTTAGCTCTTAAGATGGGCATTGAAGATTTTCAGGCGTCAGGGGGTTGGCTGCATAGATTCAAAGCCCGATGGAACCTTAGTACACTTAAGGTGTGTGGTGAGGAAGGTTCAGTAGACCCGAAAATTCAAGATGATTGGATTGAACGCTTGGCAGACATTACTTCGGGTTATGATAAAAAAGACATATTTAATGCTGATGAGGCTGGCTTGTTTTTTAATCTTCTGCCTGACAGGACATTAGGAGTGAAAGGTGAGACTTGCCATGGAGATAAGAAGAGTAAGGACAGGCTAAGTGTGCTATTCTGTGCAAATAGTGATGGCACACAAAAACTGGACTTGCTTGTTATTGGTAAATTTGCCCAGCCCAGGTGTTTTAAGAATATTAAACACTTGTCCTGTACCTACAGGAACAATACTAATTCCTGGATGAAATCGTCTATATTTCAGACCTGGCTAAATTCACTCGATTCTCGTATGGGTCTTAAAAACAGAATTTTTTTGTTGTTTTTGGACAGATGCCCAGCACACAATGTTGAAACCTCCAAACTAAAAAATGTAAAAGTTGTATTTTTCCCCCCTAATTGCACCAGCAAGTTGCAGCCCATGGACCAGGGTGTCATAGCCAGGTACAACACCATTACAGGAAGCAACTGGTCCAGTACCTTCTGCGGCAGATGGATCACAAAGAAAGTGGATCAGTTGTCCCAAAATGGAACATCCTGCAAGCAATGCACAGGTGCTGTTTTTCATGGAACAGCATTTCTCCATCCGTTATTGCTAACTGCTTTTGTAAAGCAGGCTTTCGCTCTAGCAGCCCTCCACCTGCTAGTGCTGAAAATACTGAAGTGGAAGTGACCCACTGTGAATCTCTGTGGGCACAAATCGGCCAAACATTGTCAGAGGTAACCTTTGAAGAGTTTGCTGTGATTGACGATAATCTCGCAACCTGCCCACCCCAATCGGATGAAGCTACGTGTGAAGAAACATGTGAATCAGAGGTGGATGAACCTAAAGCGGCTGAAGAGGACGAGCTTATTCGCCCAGATAAGAAAGAAGTAATCAATGCTATATCTGTGCTTGAAAGACTTTTTATGACATGTGATGAACTTGTGCATCATATGCCTAAGCTTCAAGAAATCGAAAAGGACGTGTTAACATACATGAACAATAATTTCAAAAAACAAAAAGTGATTGAAGATTATTTTTCAAAAAAAATAGTTTTTTCCTTCATGGATGGATTGATATGTACATATGTATATGTACTTTACAGCTGTTTGTTTTCTGTATTTATTGGTTTGAAATTGCGATCAACAATATCGCTATACATATTTATAACAAGCTTATGTTTCAGTATAAAGAACTTCAGTATAACAAACTCAATTATTTTTTGGTCCCTTCATGTTCTTTATAGTGAAGCTTTCCTGTATGTTCACTGAAACCGTAAACTTAAAAATAACTTGCATGTACCTGGTTGGCTGTGTAAGTGGTACCGACCTTCTCAAACTGGTGCACCCTGAAGATGCCTCGCGTGTCGCGGCCGTGCGACCCCACTTCCTGGCGGAAGCAGGTCGAGATGCCGGCGTAGCGGATGGGCAGGGCGCTCTCCGGGATCCACTCATCGCGATGGAATGCTGCGATTGGCTGCTCCGAGGTCGCTATGAGGTACTTCTCTTCCAGCTCCTTGTCCTCTCCTTTCTCGCTGCCTTTACCCACAACCTGCACAACCGCCCTCTGGTGACTGTGTGCTACACCTTCACACGACCACCTCTCATCCTGACGCTCGGCCGATGAACCATCATCACCAACACTTGCAACAGCTGAAACCACTGCTGGTTTAACAACCATGCTGAACTGCTTCTGCCACCACCGAGCATTCGCACACATGATTTCAACATTTCAATGAGCATAACGTCTATCATGGGCGAAAAGAAAATATGTAGGATTCCCGTGGAAGAAGTGTGTGTGTGTGTGTGTGTGTGTGTGTGTGTGTGTGTGTGTGCGCGTGTGTTTGTCAGCGGATGTTACAAGTGCAAGCTGGCCCCCTCAGCAAGGGGCTTTTTGATTGCATTGGAGGCCTGTGCCTAAGGCAGGAATTCTGAATTTTTACTGTTAAATGTATAAGAGCATAACACTCAATAAAGATATAGACTTAAAATTTGTTACAAATTGACGTCGACCGGAGCTTCGCCCCACAAGCCTGGTTGGACTAAACTTTCTTCCTTGACCTTCACCGGTTTCTTCCCGGCATGGAATTACCGAAGTACATAGTCTGTAAACAAAGCCGTGACCTTGAGCTGTCCTTTCTCCTGTTCTGAAAGGGTGGGGAAATTCGTTGAACTGAACAAAGCACGGTCAAAGGCCCCGCCCGCGTATAAGCCCCCCTCCTTGTTTTGTAAACATTTTTGAGAAAAATTAAAAAACGTGTTTTTCTGGGTTTATCTGAGGGCAGGGCAGCTTGGCATGCAGCAAACAACAAGCCATGTATTGTGAGCGGCGGGAGGTGATTTTGTAAGTGTCCGTTCTCAGTAGGACCGTCGTGAGGCATGCCAGACGTAAGCAGTTAGTCCTATCTCAAACGACATAAAGATAAAGAAAGGGTCTCGCGCCCGCTGCCGCTGTGTTGATGTGGAGTGTTGTCGGAGAAGAAGAGGGGAAGTTAAGGAGGAAGGGAAGTGGGTCAAGGATTCTAACACTCCTTTGTCTGGTTGGCTGGATAGCTGGCAGGAGGGAGGTTAAGCCACGCCTCTGCCTCTCTCCCCCCCTGCCACAGCGCTGCCTCTGCCTCTCTCCCCCCCAGTCATAGCACTGCCTCTCCCCCCTGCGGAGTCGTTGCCTCTCTCTTCCTCTTGCCACGTCGCTGCCTCCCCTGCCATTCCTCATTAGAACAAAGACGCACGACTTGAATAGAACACAAAATTTTGTATTTTTGTATTTTTCCTCGCATAATGTCCGCACCCTATTTTTTTGGCCAAAAATGTGGTCAAATTACTACGGACATTACGCGAGCGATTACGGTACATGCATTATTTTTTTTTTTTAAATTAAATTTCTATGTACCGTGTTTTCTTGCATGATCGTCGCACATTTTATTCTAAAATCAAGTTTGAAAAGTAGGGGTGCAACGATTATGGGGAAATTTTTTTTTTTGTTAGATAAAGTATTCATAAAAACCAAACCCATTCATGGAAAGTACGTTTATTTACAAAGTGAAGTATAAAAGAGCATGCCAAACAATTTAATTTAATAAGTCATGCAACAAAAAGCTTTTCTTCAACTTTAAATAGAAAAACAAAATCTGTGATCCAAATGCAAGCGAAACGAACGCGTTACTACTGTAGTAAACACCATGAGTGAGCGGATTATCATATATAGTTAACTCCGGTTACGCATAGAGATTGCGCATTGCATGCGATAAAAGAGGGTAAGAAAAAATAAGCTAACTCTTTCACGATAAAGTGTAACTTTTTTCGACAGGGCTTCAGCAAACCTTTAGACTGTAGCAATATATTATCACCAGAGTAGTTAATATTGTTAATTGTATAAAAATATCTGTTTGAGGGGTCTGTGCAGACAGTGTGACAGGTTCCCTCCCACTACGAAATGCACCTAGCTGACACTGTGGATGTAATTTGTGGCCCAAACAACTGTGTTAAATCCAGCTTTTTCACTTATTCTGCACTATGTAAAAATCTTCAGAATCTTTGGAGTTTTTTTTTTAAATCTCTCGTAGTCAAAGAAAATTATGTTCTGATTACACTTTGACTTTCCAAAGCCTTTGCACACGCCAATACATTTTTTACATAAAAAAAATCATAAATCTGTAAACAGTTAGTTTTCATGAAAAAAATTAACTAAAGCATGTCTTCGTGAAGAGAAGCAGCAATTGTCTATCAACATATGTGAGAAATAGCTGACTTGCACCTTGTAGAGCTCCTCGTCGAACTGGGACAGCTGAGCCACCTGCTGCATCACGTCCTTGCGCATGAAGAAGGGCGTGTACAGGGGCTGGTAGCCCTTCGCCAGCAGCTTGCGCAGGGCCAGCTGAATGAGGGCCAGCTCCAGGAACACCGCGGGGCCCTGCCACAGTCCACAGTCCACAGTCCCACCAGCTGCCACAGCAATCGTAGCAATCACGAGCGGTTACGGGTGCTAAGCCGACACTGTGGCAAAGAGTGAACGCAGAGAAACTAGAGAAACCACGTGTACAATGACGTGAACACAGAGTCAGAGTACAGCCATCCGCAGGCCGTCTGCATGTTGCTGCTTACACATGCATTTTCTCTACGGAGTGTGTCAACTCACTCAAGTAAATTTTCAATTTCAATCGCCAACTACTGGGCCTGTTGCATCCTACACCAGGCTGGTGGAGCTGCCACCTATAGGCCACCACGCGAGCTGATAGTTAAAGGAGCACAGGAGAGAAGAGAAGACTGGAACAGAGTGAAGCAGAAGGAATGGTGGAGGGACAGAAGAAGGAGGCATTTACTTTGCTGATCTGGTCACAGGCTGGAAGTAGTTGATGATGATAATGATGATGATGAGGATGACGAGGATGACAACGATGATGATGAGGATGATGATGCCAGCTTAATATATATTAAATCTTTGTGCAGAGTCTGTCACATGACACCCAACCAACCAGAGATAAATGTTGCAAATCTTGCCAAAGTCTTAAAGCAGGTATTTTAATGTGAAACGCTATACATTTTTCACAGTTTTTATTTGTATTGCTGTCACTTTAGAGACATTTAATTTGATAGATGATCAAAAAACATTACACTTTTTTCTATACTATATATCCAGCTTTTAGTGGAGAGAAATTTTTTCAACCCATTTTAAAAAAAAATTGTGTTTGACACTGGAATATGCCATTTTATACTTAATTTCTACAGTTGAAAAAAAAAATTACCTACAATGGCAACACTGTGTAAGTGGTTCTCTCTCTTCCCAAAGTTTACCAGCTTGTTTGCTACGTTGAAAGAAGGCCTCCACTGACGCGCAACCAACTACAGCTCCTAGCTGCCTACTCCATACTTGCCAACCCGGGTAAGGGAGAAACTTTGCTTCACTCACATATACATATCTAGGTACCACTTTATGCATAATTAATACCGAAATTTTAATAAAATAAAATAAAAGTATTACAAGTGGAATGGTTCTAGTGCCTGATGAATCTGAAATAGCTGACATTTACACTGACTATACCTCTAAAAAATGTCTTTGTTAACATATGGGAACATTTTTTTCTAAACATAAGACTTGCAAAATTAAATAATATAAATAAAAATAAACACAAAAATAATGACCATATTACTAAGATGACCACAGTCTAAACAAAGATTGCTCCTTTTGAATATCTGTGATTTCTATATTTGATCCAATCAAGTCCAAGCACTTCTAGGTCTGCTCTAATGGTAAATAATAAATGAGTGAACAGCATGTGCTAATGACATAACTTAACAATTGCAAGTAGTTTCAAAACATGTACACATAGAGACCATTTAATGCATAGTAACTAATATAATAAAAAAAAAGCAACAAAAAGAGTGTTTGTTACAAAAAACTATAATAAAACCAAAGTTAGTTAAAGATGCAAATAAATATGCTACATATTTTTTGAAAAAACCACTATCACAAAGCTATAATTTGTTTTACTAGTAATTATTAATTTAAAAATAAAATTAAAATAATAATTTTGACAAACTGTTATTAATATAAGACGTTGAAATTTTGCGTCCCTTTGCTTCTCTTTAAAAACAATCATTAAATATAATATATACCCTCTTTTATCGCATAATCGTCACACTCGCATAATCATCGAACCTATATTTTAGGCCGTCAAAATTGGGGTAAAAGGTCTCATGTAAATGTCGCATGTTGTTTTTGGTCCCGTTGTTAGATGCCGTGCGGTTTGTGTAGGTATCTTTTCCGTATAAAACGATGTATTTTAAAGTACATATCTTATATTTATTCGGACATTACAACATACTTATTTAATTAACGAAAATACGAAATTGTCTGACGTGTAAATTTTCTTTTGAAGAAGTTTAATTAACGTTATAACCTTTATATGTGGATCATTCCAAATGAACTCAACAAATGGGTTTTGCCACGTCATTTTACATTTTGATGAAACTTGGTAGGGCATACGCTCCAATATTCTAGACTCAAAATTAATTTTTATAATATTTAAAAAAAAAAAAATACTTTTTTTTTATATGGCCTACTGTTTGCAGCATGGACCAGTAAAAAATAACATTTCACAGTAATTTTCTAAAATCTGCAGAAATTTTATTTGAATCAGGAACAATGTCTATTATGGCTCATTTGAAAGCTTGAGAAAATTACATTTTTTTTGTATAGTCAAAGTTAGATTTCAGTTAAGCCCAATCATGAGATTTTTTGACTTACATTTTAGTCAAAAAAGTGATTTTTCGTGGATTTTTAGACTTAAAAAACTTAATGAAGGATTCAAAATAACATGCCCGTAATTTTACCTGTTAAGCTAGTAAGTTAGTAGTAAGTGCAGAAAAAAAAATTGAACCGTTATTTAAAATCCTTCAACATAAAAAAAAATTCATAAAATTTATACATTTCTTAAAATTTATGTTTTCAGAGCTCAAAAAATACATGTGGGACAGGTTAAAATAATGTGAAAATATTACAATACCAAGTCCTTACAGTGTAATTTAAAACAAAAAATAATTAATGTTGTTATTCCCAAGGGTTTAGTTACCATGAGCTTTTGAAAAACTGTGTAACACGAGTTACATAGCTAACTGTACACGAGCACAATAACATTAATTATTTATCAAATTGAGCTACATTTAGGTCTTTATATATAAATTATTGTTTGAATATGAATTACTTACAGATTTCATTTACATTAATTGTATTGCCTTATATTCATTCAGAAGATTTGACAGGTGTTCATTCATCTGTGGTGAGATGTTGCGACATCTGCCAGTGGCTGCCATGGACAAGTCTCTGGGGGAGAGAATGCTGAGAATGTTCTTTTTCTGGACCCATGTGTTGTTGTCACAAGCTGACTTCTTGAAAGAGGTGCCAGGGCCTCGAGGATGGAAAAAGTGAATCCTATATTCGTCTTCAGTATCGTGAACCTTCACTTCAAGAACTTCACCTAACCACCACTCTGTATCACACACAGAGCACACGTAATCCCTCAGTTTTGGATGTAGTTTTGTATGATTTGTAACTTCAGCTTCCTTAGTGACTGAAACAGTTCTGTATTGTATTGAAAGGGATGTTACACCAACGTGAAGAACACTTTGGCTGACTGAAATAAAACTATGTAATGATCTAGTTTGAGGTATTGGAATGGCGAGTTGGAACCTTTTCTGCAGTTGTTGTTCAACCTCTTCAACATCTTGATTTGAGCAGAACAGAAAATGTATGTTCTTTATATTGTCCACACAAAACTTGAACATATCTAGAGGAGAGATGATATGGTTTTCTACAGTCTGAAGACTTGCCTTTCTCACTATTCTTTTAACTGTCCCACCAATTCCATCACATGGTCCTTTGCCATGGCATGTGGCAAAAAAATGCCATTCTGCTTGAACACCAAAATCTTCTTCATGGTTACACAGATTTATAAAGTTCTTCTTGTTTTTGTACTGTGCCGCCGAACCATCAGAAAAGTAAATAATTTTTTTCATTTGAGGGAGGAAAGATTTTAGACTGACCAGAACTAATTTTTGAAAGGCATAGAAGGTGGTGGTGTTGTGTTCCAATGAATCACTGATAATGCAAAAGCAACGGTTCCTTAACTCTCCATCTACTTTGAAGTACATCACAAAGGGATGTATGGTGGCCTGATTACTAGACCAATGGTACGATTGTACCTCATCTTGTACGATAAAAGAAAAATTTTCAGAAAAATCCCCCATTAGTATGCATTCTTCCTCCAGCAAAGTAGTCTTCTTCATGTTCAAGAATTCTGTTTGTTTCTTTGCAATAAAATGGTGACCTCGAAGTTGCTCAAACCTTTCGACTAGCTTATCCAAGTACTCTTCAAATGGAAGAACACAAGATGATAGCTCACAACGGTCTGTTGAAACCCATAAATTGAATTTCAATTCTGTTTCCATTTTTTCAAAATCATCCCATCCTTCTTGAAGTACTGCACACAGCTTATTACTTCCTGGACATTCACAAAATTTTGACAGCATGCAGAGTTCATTATCAGTACTGCAGACCATACACAACAGGAGATGTTTGTAGTCCATGTTGACTTTCACAGCTGCAAGCATCAGTTTTACATTTTGATGTATGATACACACACAGACAGAATGAGTGCCTGACGAACCACTTAACACACAGAATTTGGGTCTTAGTTCTGCAAACTTAGAAAACCCTAGTTTCATGAGTGTTTTTTTTTTCTTCTTTAAAACATGCATAAAGTTCCTTTAGGTTATATAAGATTAACCTTTTTTGAATGCTAACTTTAACACCGTCAGGTCCCCTAACAGACACACAATCTTTTTTACCTGGCATCATCCTGCTGTACTCATCATTTTCATAGAAATCTTGAGCAATTTTTATTGAAACTTCATCAAGTTTATTTTTACCCTGTTTCTTCGCTATTTGTGGTAAAATACCATCCTTTTCAGTCAATCTTCTTGACAGACGGACCAGATAATGACTGACATTAAACTCACCCTGAACTTTAGCAATGCTCCAGCTGCTAGGAAGCAAACTCAAAATACTGACCTTTTCTTGAGTGGAATTTGCAGTCAACATTTTGCCTTTAAGCTTGTGAATCAATTGTTTATACTCAATACCTAAATCAGCATTTGCGTCATTAACATATTTTCATTGTCATTTAAGCTTTTCAAGTTAAAAGATGTACTTAGCTTTTCTGTAGCACAGGTAGCTATTTCATTAACTTTCTTCTTTACCCGTGATGGTCGAGCTTCATTCGACAACTTCTGTATCTTGACAGGAGAAATACCAAGTACTGAACAAGCTTCATTAACAGACTCAACAAGTACAGTTTCTGGTTCGTAAACATCTGAATATTCATCTTCACTATTGACAAGTATGTCTTTTTTTGGCCTTTGAATTTGATGTAAGCATTTTGTGCACAATGCTTTGCCTGGGATTAAATTTAATTCAGGATTGCAGTCTGAAAGTTTTATTGATATTTCCCGCAGTGATTTTTTAACAATTTTTGAGTGTACAGTGTTTGGGTCTGAACAAGACTTGCCGTAAATGTGAAAGTATCTGTCCAGAAATTCAGCTTTATGAAAAGTACACACAGTTTTGATATCATTACACTTACTTCTCAATAAAAATAAAGTTTTCTGCTCTTCAGTAAACTCAGATATATTATGCAATACAGAAGACCTAGAGTAAGACAGTTTATGACATACACTTTCTGTTTGAATACCAATAGAACAAGAACATTCAATTGTAATTCAATCTGTAAATACTATTACAATTGTGTATTGCAAAATTCTCACCCTAAACTGCATAAATTTACATTCATTATATTTTGTTAAAACTGAAGCTAAAAGGATAAACCAAAATTAAAATGGTATAGAAACTGAAACACACACATCCTATATGCTCCGCATCACAGCCTCAACTGAGCAGGGGACCTGGGCCTATGTCATAACAGTATTGTTGCTATGTATTGGATGACTCATAACAGCGCATTCCAACAAGATGATTCACCAGCCAGCCACACATCACTGGTAGATTAGTGGATGACTAATGATAGTGCATGCCAACCAGGTGATTAAATGCACATCCTTGGATTCTTCTTCACATACCGCCCCTCAAGGCACAAAGACCAGTGAATCATACGCTTCTAATTCAAAAGCTCATGGCAACCAAACCCTTGGGAATAACAACATTAATTATTTTTTGTTTTAAAGTACACTGTAAGGACTTGGTATTGTAATATTTTCACATTTTTTTAACCTGTCCCACATGCATTTTTTGAGCTCTGAAAACGTAAATTTTAAGAAATTTATAAATGTTACGAATTTTTTTTATGTTGAAGGATTTTAAATAACGGTTCAATTTTTTTTCTGTACTTACTACTAACTTACTAGCTTAACAGGTAAAATTACGGGCATGTTATTTTGAATCCTTCATTAAGTTTTTTAAGTCTAAAAATTTACGAAAAATCACTTTTTTGACTAAAATGTAAGTCAAAAAATCTCTGCTTGGGCTTAACTGAAATCTAACTTTGACTATACAAAAAAATGTACTTTTCTCAAGCTTTCAAATGAGCCATAATAGACATTGTTCCTAATTCTAATAAAATTTCTGCAGATCTTAGAAAATAACTGTGAAATGTTATTTTTTACTGGTCCATGCTGCAAACAGTAGGCCATATAAAAAAAAGTATTTCTTTTTTTTAATATTATAAAAATTAATTTTGAGTCTAGAATATTGGAGCGTATGCCCTACCAAGTTTCATCAAAATGTAAAATGACGTGGCAAATTTTTTTTGTATTATTTGTTGATTTCGCATGGAATGACACTCGTTCGTTTGCGTCGCCGCGGTGTACCGCTTATAATAATGTAGCAAGCGCTAGTTAGCATCATTCGTGTTTGGTTATGTTGCTTCCCATATAGAGCACCACGTAGTCGAATATCGATATCTCGACGATTGCATGCATCGCGCGCTCTCTGTCAGGTGCCGAGTTAACTACCTTTGACGGCCCGCACTCTTTCGTGACAAGTTACACGTTAGTTCAAGTCACAGATTCAAGTGGCTTGCGTTCACGTCACAGTTTGGTTTTTATATTTAAAGTTGAAGAAAGGTTTTTGTTGCACGACTTATTAATTTAAATTGTTTGGGGTGCTCTTTTAAACTTTACTTTTTAAATAAACGTACTTTCCATGAATGGGTTTTGTTTTCATAAATAACTTTATCTAACAAAATTTTTTTCTCGCATAATCTTTGCAACCCTACTTTTCAAACTTGATTTATGAATAAAATGTGCGACGATTATGCGAGAAAACACGGTAATGTGCAACGATTTTGTTGTTGCGACATCATACCAGCGAGGTGCGGGCTTCTATCCTTCGTCCCTTCCTCTTCCCCTCCCATTTCTTTTCAGTTTTGTTTCCCCCTCCAGGTTTCGGCACATGCACATTGGCGTTAGCCTTGATTCAGTCTTATTCATCGTTTGTAATTCACTGGGTTAGATTGTTTGCGTTGCTAGTTGGTTACCACAGTAATGTAGTTTGTAACTTTAACTTTAACTTCTGTTAGTCTGCAATGCGTGAGGCCGGCGTTTATTTAGTTCAGTGACTAATATTGTGACTGACTGTGATACAGTCCGATACAGTAAATGTAATTTGTTAAATTAATGGTTCATTTCTTCTAAATTGCTGTTTCGGGCTGCCAAGTTTAAACAATGTCATTGGTAATTCTTCTAATGTTTTTTGATAGTGCTGCAGTTGATCGTTTTGAAGGCACTTTAATTTCCTTGTTGAGCCCCTTGTCTTGTGCCGAGTCACGGTCGCTCGGTTTTTGGGTTTGGGTTTGCTGTTTTATGGCCATGTGTAATGATGTTCGCGTTTATTGATTGTGTTTGCTGATACACCAGTAGCAAACCTTTATACGCTCCACGCTTACTCACTGTTCAGAATTATTATTTTGGTGTGTTTACATATAAGAATGTATAATTCATATGGGGCCCATGTTTGTAACATTCATGTACACGTGAGTGAATATTTGACTGTTGTGGTGTAACTTGGACTATAATAAAACAGTTCTTTGTCTCTGTTGAAAGTTGTACGCAATTTGGTATTCTTGTAAGTGGTTCTCCACAAGTTCAGAACAATAGTTATGAAGGATAATGACTAAGAGCCTGATAAATACTCACACGTATAAAGTATGAAGATTATCTTTTCATTGCTTTATATGTCTGTGCTTGTTTATGAGACAATTTGTTGTTACATTTATAACCTACAGATGTGTCTTAATATAAACTTTAATGTGTAAAAGCTTGTGTATGCATACGAGTTATATAAAATGTTGTGAAACTACAATTTTTTTGGAAACATGATAAAATAATAAAAAAATTTTCTAACCCAAGTATAGTTGAACACTTTCTGGGCCATTTCTCTAAAATTTAACTTTGTAAGGCGCCGGACTTGAAGATTGTTTGGTTCACTTAAACCCAGCACACAAATGTAAATTACAATTAAAATAACGTTCTCATTAGAGACCAAAAGTATGTATTTATTGTGGTGGGAACAGAAGCTGTGCACTATCGGCTGGTCAAGAACTATTAGAGTTTTAGTTCTTCCACTAGGATGTATTGATAAAGTACCGGTAAATAAAAATTATTAGCAGCCCAGATGTTAAACGAAAAGTTTGTTTGGAATTAATCACAGTTTCAAGGGAACTGAAGCTACCTGCATTGCTATTGGTGGTTTGAGAGCAGTCACAGTTTACTGGAAGCTGCTCTGCCATTGGTGGTACGGGAGCAACCACAGTTTCCATCTCCTGCATTTGCCACCTCAGCTGGAGCGCTAGTCATGTCACACACAAGACTGCGACCGAATCACAGGTTGTGATTTTGTAACCCAGCTCTGCAAATGGAACTAGATAATGAAATAATGTCTCAGTGTGTTCATAAATGCTACAGTTAAAGTGTGGCCGTGTTTGTGATTATGACACAATTTTGTTTAAGATGTGTTGCTACAAAAATGCAACTTTATTTTAGAACTGGCATGAGGTTTTAAATTGTAGTTTGTGTATGTTTCACATCACATGCGACATGGAAACTCATGCCAGCTGCATGGAAGTATTTATTCAGCGTGAGAACACTACCCGGTGTTCTTTCAGGAGCTTGGATAATAAAAGCTTAATGTTCATGCTATGACTTATTTTTGTCATTTATCTGGAGTGGAAAGTTTCTCAGAATATAATTTTGGTAGCCAACGTATTTGTAAATAATTCATTTCAGAGAATCATGGGAATCGTTATGTATAGTACCCAGTGTTATGACTGGCTGAGAAAGAGCCATGTGTGATAAAAGCATTTTTTTTCAATTGGTTGTTAGGTTATGTATCTGAAAGAAAAAAAAATCTTTACTAGCCAATCATTTCTCACAGCTCTGTGCCTTCATGAAATAATATTCCTAGTGACTTTTTCGTCTTGGTACGAAAAACACAGGAACTAAGTACCGGTGGACTCACGAACCACCCAGACCTGTGCCACATGTCTGGGGCCTGAATTTATAATTAAAACCAAAACTGGCAGGAAAAAAGGTTAAAATGTATCGCAGCATGGCCCTGGCCCCTAGATGCGAAATTAAGCACTGAAGCACCAGTGAAATGCTTTTTGTGAGCAGCAGTTTGTTTGAAAGGGGAGCAATGTCATGGTGATAAACTTAGTAAACAAATGCTCACAGTTTTGCTAATGAGCAATTCAGATGGCAGTGAGAAACTTCAACCATTGATGATAGGAAAGGCACAGAATCCAAGGTGTTTCAAAAACATAAAAACTTTGCCAACAAAATATTTGGCAAATCAAAAGACCTGGATGATGTCAAAAATCTTTGAACAGCATCTGCGTGCTCTGGATGTAGCAATGGGTGTTAAGGGGAGAAACATTTTTGCTGTTTCTTGACCAGTACCCAGCTCACCCTCAGGATTTGAATTTAAGGAATGTAAAGCTTGTTTTTTCCCCCCTGCCAACTGCACCAGTGAGCTTCAGCCTTTGAACTTAGGCATTATTCATGCCTTTAAGTTGAAGTACAAGAAAAGGATTGTCCAAAAAAATTTTGAATCTCTTGGATGCTGGCAAAAGTACACAAGAAAAAAAATTAATGTTCTGGATGCAGTGCATGAAATTGCCTATGCATGGAAACAAGTAACATCAACAACAATTTCAAATTGTTTCAGAAAGGCAGCTTTCCAAGTTCAGGAACAGTGTGCACAAATGAGGACAGTGAACCAGGTGACAGCGGAGAGGAAGAAGAATGGAAGAAAATTCATTCAGACAATTTGTTCAGCGACTTTGTCAACATTGACAATCATGTGCAAACTACAGAAGAACAGTCTCTTGATGATATTGTCAGTTCGCACATGAAGGAAAAGCAACCTGATGATTATGGTGATGATTATGAAGATGAAGATGAAGATGAAGATGAAGATGAAGAAATCCCGGTGCCTCACAAGCATGAAGCTCTAGAAGCAGTTTCTGTTTTGAGGAATTACTTTTCTAGGTTCAACTGTCCAGACAGTTTGTTTGACCAATTGAATCATACAAACAAAAAAATAGAGGAACTGAGCAGCCAGCAATTAAAGCAAACCAAAAGTTCAGATTTTTTCACGCAGTAAATTGTAAGTTGTTTTTTGTACCTATACTTATTTGCTATTACTAAAATTAATTTTACCTCTTTTTCACAACCTGTATTGTAGTAATTGAACACTAGTAATTTACCATTGTGCAAGCTTTGGTTTTCACTATCGTCTCCTGATCTCGTTTTTTTTAATATTTGTACCCATACATACAGCCTTTCCCAACAGAAGGATGACAAAACTCGGCCAGACTGATCACAAAGGAAACACAACAGAACTGCAGAGCAACGAGCAGCGAGAGGTGTTACCATGAGGTAGTAGCCGCGCCCTCCGGAGACGGCCGCGCCCCTCTCGGTGTCCACGCCGCCGATCATGTGGATCAGGTCCACGTGGGAGTACGTCTTCCTCTGCGCACAGTCCCCGAACGTCCTCTCCACCTTGTTGTGGTCCTGCAACACCCCCCGTCCCGCTGAGCTGCCCCCGGGAACACGGTGCTGCTCGTCACGCTGGTCGGGAGCTCAACTTACCCTTTTCACCACTCAATATTATTGTGAAATTAGCGCAAACATTTACTTTAGCAGGGCAACTGAATTGTTGCCCATTGACAGGGCAGCCCTTCAGGATTTTTCTGACAGTGGTTAGTTTGTAAAGTGACCTAACCTAACCTAACTTAACCTAACCACTGTCAGAAAAATCCTGAAGGGCTGCCCATCCAAGGGGCAACAATTCAGACAACCTTTCAAAAACACCACTGTCAGAAAAATCCTGATGGGCTGCCTATCCAACAGGCAACAATTCAGACAACCTTTCAAAAACACCACTGTCAGAAAAATCCTGATGGGCTGCCCATCCAATGGGCAAAAATTCAGACAACCTTACAAAACACCACTGTCAGAAAAATCCTGATGGGCTGCCCATCCAAGGGGCAACAATTCAGACAACCTTTCAAAAACACTACTGTAAGAAATATCCTGATGGGCTGCCCTTCCAAGGGGCAAGTTTTCAGAATTATTTAAACACTTCAAGAAACATGTTTTCAGAAATTGGATGGGCTGCCCTTCCAGTCGCTGTACAAACAAACCATTGCCAGAAAAATCCTGAAGGGCTGCCCATCCAACGGGCAACAATTCAGCTCCCCCACTTTACTATTATGATTATAAAAAGATACTTTAACTCTCTTATGTTTTTAGAGACCAGTGATGGTGTGTGGATATCATAATCATAATTGCTATGATTCATAATGAATGGACAACCGGGTTTGATAGTAACAGATATACGTTCAAAATTAAAATGTGGGTTAATGCGTGGTGAATGTGGACAGAGTGAGTGCCAGACATCTCTCACAGAACCATGAAGCAAACTGCTGGGAACCTTCTGTCACCTGTGACAATGCCAACCTCTCGTGAGCCGGTGTGAAGACAGGAGACTAGTCCACTCAACCGGTCAAGGATGTACCCACTGATGATGTCAGGAACAGATATGGATATCACTGTATAATGTGAAACGCAGAAAATAAAACCACATCATAACAACACGTAACAGTGTTTTCAATTATGACAGAGCTCAATGAGGATTGAACTTGGATCACTTCATATTTACTGGTTGTTTTATTCATGAACTAACAAAATAGGGTTTTGATAACTTGTCCTAGACATGTGATGTGTAAGAATATTTATTGTTCTACAACCTAGTCCTAAGACACCATGGAATGGATGATCACGATGAATGCCAGTAATGCATTACATTAGATGTGAACACTGAAGTTTTCCTTCTGAGCGTTAACTTGCTTCAGTATTTTCACACTATACAGTTTGTGGTTGAGGCTATGTTCAGAACAGAATGTTTCAGCTGATTTATTTAAGATAAAGACATGTACAATACCTATATATAGATGTGCAACAGTCCTTGCTAATAAAGCCAGTGGACCTTTCAAAATTAAGTGCCTACTAGTACTTAATTCGACTCATTTTCTCTCCCATTATTTCAAACTACTTTAATAGCAAGCATCCTTCAAGTCATAATAAAAAAACTATGTTATACTTTTTAAGTAGTTGTTACTTACATTATTTAGCTATCTACTTATCTTGTACAGGGTGTCTACCAGATCTAGTAAATGAAATTCCCTGATTTTTCCAGGTTTTCCAGGTCTAAAACTGAATTTTTCCAGGTTTTCTTTAACACAATTACGACATTCCACAAAACTGAAAAAACTGCATAACAATACATTGATGGGTTTCAAAGTATTTCAACTTACTTAAATTAGTAAAAATATTACATTCTTCTAGACGTGGCCAAAGTGACTCAATTGATGGCAAATAAAACATGCTGCTACAAATATTTCACACACTCACTTTTGCAGAAAACATTAATAAAAGGAAGCTCCCATCAATTTCGCAGTGACTCAACTTTTGCGTCTATAGCACTTGCTTCAGAACAAGCCAAATCCAACACTCGAGCCTTGTTAAACTGCAATGCCTTGATCTCCTCTTCAACGCTTCTTTTTTCAGCCTTCTTCTTGTCTGTAGCTTCCTTTTCTTTTTGTTTTGTTTGCAGGGCTTCCTTAAGCCTACAACTAGCATTTCTTACATACTGTAACATGCTCTACAGCTCCAAAACGTTGAACAAAGTCATACACTTGTCTTTGTGCAATCAGTGTTTCTTCCTGCAAGTTTTCAGCCAGCAGATTAGAATTCACTGAAAATCCTCTTTCCAATGATGCATTTCCATCATCATCCTCACAAACTTTAGAAGGCCTGTTTTGGCAACTACTGTATGTGCCTTAAGAATGAGCATCCACAAGTGATCAAGGCGCCCATCTTCTCGAGAAAAAGACGAGAACAGTGCTTCAGAATCTTGCGAGGAACATACCAACTGATATGATCACTCAATGTTATCAGCTTCTTCTCCTGATAGCCACCTGTTTCGAAGACAACATTATAAACTGTACTTCACACGCTGTTTCCTCACACCCGAATTTAAAGCCATAGACGGACATAAGCAGGAAATTCCTTTGGTAAGTTTGTACTTTAGGCAAGGGCGCCCATATGATAATTTGTAGGGGGGGGCCAGACTTAGGGGTATGAAGTATTTTTAATCTTTTGGAAGACTTAACTGCGGCTTGTTACTAGCCATAAAATAGTTCCAGTTCTGACCCTGTTAAAATTTTTTGTCCTGTTACTAAAATACTAGACCACAGTACTCATTCGCCATAAAAAAATCTTTATTGGCTACTTTATTAATTAAATATTAACTATTTTATTGAAACAAATGAATTTTTAGCAACAAAAATGCAGGAATACAGTCCTTATACTTTTACAGCGTCTCGGGTACACGGATATCAAGAATACAGTCCTTCAACTAATTGCTCTCTTTACCCCTAAATAAATGTCGCGTACAAATTAAATTAAAATAATTATAAAGTTGAAAACGTGTTGGTCAAAAGATTCAACTGTGGGAGAGAAACGATTTAAATATGTTATTACAGTCAGAAAACAGTTGTTTTTAAATGTAACACCTGAAATACGCTTATAATTATAGTCAAAAATTGTTTCACAATTAAATGAATATTACTATGTTTCGATATGAATCATAATTGCTTATCATTTAAAATTAGCACAGATGGATTCAGTAGTCGAGGACTATAAGTTTATTTAGTGATAGTAAAGCGCAGAAAAAATTAGTTTATTATTAAACTAGACAATTTAACCAAACAGTATTTAGAGGTTAAGGAATTAAGTGACACCAAAACCAATGAAAATAATCGAAAATTTCTAAATGCTGACATAACTCATAATCAGCTTTCCACAGAAGAGTTTAGTTCAGCGCAATTAATCTACACAAAACAACTGGACAATATGTCGACGCGTATTTTAAGAATATAAGAAGATCCACATCGCAGTATAATTTTTTTTCGTGTCGTGTGGTGCGGGCCCTCATTTGTGGTGCGGGCCCATAGGCTACAGCCTAGATAGCCTGCGCGTAAATACGGCCCTGATAAACCCTTAAATAACATGTTCAGTACTTAACTTCAGAATTAAGATACATTAGAACCTCGATTTTACGGAGCCCGGACTCAACGAAGCCGCGTTTTTACGAATACATTTTTCAGGAACCATCTAAAATTCGGAAATTTTGACACCAAAATATATTTAATAAAAATTTAAAAAAACACTATGAAAACATATAAAAATATTTATTTTTTATGCACAGCGTATTCATATTTTAAAGCTAATACAACAGCCATTTACCGTTAGTGAATATTGTATAAGTTATTGCGGCATCAAACTCAAAATCGAAAAGAAAAAATGGACTAGGTACACTTTATTTGTCGCAAAGTTTGAAATTTCTTCGATTGAAAAATTATGTGGAGGCCGTAAAAATATATATTTTACCGCAAATGAACTATACTCAACATTACTTACTCATTCCAACATTTCCAGCTCGTGAGCATAGCAACTGAGCTTGAAACCTTGTGAAGCGTGAGAGAAAGAAACGATATTGAGTAGCTACTTCCTCTCCTTTCCGCTAATATCCAACAACCCATGCCATTAGGCATTATCTTGACATGTGTCGCATTCATTACCTTCGCTGCATCGGTTTCCCAGTAAAAAACACTCAAAATTGGTGTAAGTGACAGCAAGTAGACGTGACGAGCGGATTTTCAACTAAGTTTTTTTTTAACTTACTATACAAACAAATAATTCCCTGTGGCTATCACAAATTCAAGGGCTTCTCGCACTAAAATGTACTGTGTTTTTAATGAATGTCTGTCGTTACAGAGCAGCGTTTTTCTTCACCAAATAAGCCTATGATTAGAGACAGTAAAAATTCGCGGATTCCTTTCGAGACAGGCTGGAATCCAAACTCATTTAGCTTAATGCTGCGTCAGTGATTGGACCGCAATTTACCTGAAGGACTCTAGGCCAATGGCAAAGACTCAACTAAAGAAGTATCGAATCATAAGAATCGCAATAAACAGGTGTCCCGAGTCGGTAGCCAATGACCAGGTGATAGTTGCCCGAGTACATAGAGAATCGTTGAGTCTATCCGAGTGGTCAATGAAACCGCGAATTTTTTCAGTCCCTACCTATGATCACTTTTATGAAACAGTACAGGTGTACACTGAACTGTGTGCTTGATCTCCTCGATTATGTTACTAAAAGTGCGTTCATTAATATTTTTCAAGCCTATCTGTTAAAGATTAACTGATAAATATGATAAGGTAAAGTCCATAAAAATGCAAGGCAGGGAATTCTTCCAGCTCATCAACCCAACCCTGGAAAGTCTCGTCTGTGTTCAGTTGTCTCTGGCAAGGAGTGAACAAGTTTGCAAACTCAAATATAAATTTATTTTAGTAGCACGCGTCTTACGAAAAGGAAAGATATCCAAGAAAGGCATGTCGGACAACCTACTGTCACCACACAAAAGTTAACATGATGCAATGCGTGGTGCAACTGTGTTTAGTCGCTGTGATGTCACTTTTATATCACTCGTGCAATGAGGCAAGTTGTGGAATGTTAAAAAAAAATAAGGGGAACGCAAGGGAGGGCAGAGGGCAGATGGCAGTCTTGTTTTTACTATTTAATATTATATATATTCCGTTCAATAAATTATAACATGTATCTTCACGGGGTGGGGTGTTTAAAATTTATGAAGATAACGATTTTACGAATGCAATCCAAGCGACCGTGAGCGTACGTAAAATCGAGATTCTAGTGTAAATTGCTTACGAGTCTACTGAAGGTAGCGGAATCCTTATCCCTTTAAACACTTTTGAAGGGAAAAAGTGGTTTTCCTCAAATTCAAAATTCCAACATAAATTTTACGTTGTATACTTTTCTGGACAATAATTCTTATTTGAGTAACTTTAAATGTGTTAGCTTACCTTAAAAATTGTGAATAATCTGAACGGATGTGACGAATGAGGAAATCTAAGAAACACTACATAATAACAAAGGTTTTTATCTTTACACTTTCACTGATTTATTTACACTTAAGTTATTTATACTGACTGAATACACTAAACTAAATCTAGACCAGATGCATAAAACTGTAGACCTAAAGACTATTGAAAAATCTCTGTTTTGAGATGTTATTTGTGAACATATACATTATGACGAAAAAGTAGCAAAACATTTCGCCGTCTACAAGCACGTGTCAACTGTCGCGTCGTCTAAACTCTGACTGTTCTAAATCTGTTGTGTTGTGTTATCGCGTGAGCTTGGGTAGGATTACGAAGGGGAATGACTCGCCACGGACGTTGCGCTTGAACAGCGTTTTCTCCCTGTACACAACACCTTATATCACAGCAGCAGAACTAATGCTTGAACTAACATAAAAAAATGAAGTAGACATGTAAAAAACGATATACAATAATATCTTCGTGTTGAACCACTTCTACATAATACTGAATTTAAATAATTTTCTTTAAAGTAAAACACCTGACTACACTATTTTTTTTCCTTCCCTGAAAGCTAGGGGGGGGCCACGGCCCCCCCCTGCCCCCGGGTATGGGCGCCCTTGACTTTAGGGGACTTTTGTCTTGAAGTTTTTTTTACCATAACCTTTGGACAAGTCCTAACATCATTTTTCAGTAACAGGACAGACTTTTCTGGTACTTTCTCTTTCTTGATGGCATGGCATACTGCATAACCCAACTTGATATTGTTAGCAGTCAATAGATTTTCCTGGTTATCTACATCCAATCGAGATACATTGCGTTTTTCCCTAAAGCTCTTCAGTACCTCTGGTTTCACAAACTTTCCTGACAAAGCTAATAAAATGTCTACTAGTGAATCATACAGAAAAGGTGCCATGGGTGCTTCACTTTGGAACATTGTAAGAAACAATTCCAGCTCTGATGCCAAAGAGTGGAAAATTGTAAATTTTACTTCTAGAAGATTATCTTCAAGAGCACTTTCCACTAACCTACATTGAAAGACAGATGAAATAGAAATTTCACTAACAAATTTCTTTAGGTGGGGTAACGTTTTCATGGCACGCTCAGCAACTGCAGTATTTTCTAACCATCTGATTGCACAAAATTTCTTGGGAAAAAGCTCTGATCTAGTTATTCTAATGTAATCTGCCCTCCTTGCAGGTACATGCTTAAACAAAAAGTAACTGTGCCTCAAAAAACTAACAATGTCCCATTGTGTAGCATAAATTCCAGTTTTGAAAGCACCATGGACCATATGAAACCCACAGCTACCAATTTCTAGCAACGATGGCGAATCTTCACCAAAAAAGTCTGTGATATGTATTTTCAAAGCTAACAAAAATGCCCAGTTTACGTTGGGGCATCCATAATTACTTAAAATTAAATGCACCTGTCGGTGTAATCCAAACGCGGGAAGCACATGCCGCAGCACGTCACGTCAGCAGGAACAGACCAGCTTGAACCAGTTTGTATCACGTGATTTAACGCCACTTCTGAATCCTATGGTAAATAAAAGAAAATGGACGTGGGAACTGTTCTTTATTTGCCATTCAAAAATAAAAATGGGAGGGGATACACTTGATGCTACGCCAATGCAAGCTGATCAATAAACAAAAAAGTATTGCCAACTACAACCTACCAAACCAAAATTCCCTGATTTTTGAACAAATTCCCTGATTTTTCCCTGATTATTCCCTGATTACAATATTCCCTGATTTTTCCAGGTTTTCCAGGTTTTCCAGGGTCAGTAGACACCCTGCTTGTAGCATTTTACAATAAAGGTTTTTTTAAATTAAAAATTTTTTCTACCCTGAACATGGGTTGAGTTAAAAAGGGGACAGTGTGGGTACAATATTTACAGCATTAATAGTTCTGTAATAACATACAAATAACATATTGTTATGGAATGTTTAAGTAATGTTGGTACAATAAAGCCTCTTTATAAGCAAAATAGCGTTCCACAGAAACGACCGATGTTGAGAATAAACAAATTGAAAACTAGCGTAATGTGTTTGTTGTATGTCCGGTAAATGCTCTTACAACAAAGCCGAGAGAGTGGGCTGGTAAGAGGTGGGTGCAGTGAGTGAACTTGCAGTCAGTGTGCAGTGTGCATACTGTTATGTTAACTAGACATAAAAGGGTCGTGACAATAATCAAACAAAAATTAGAAGAAATTGATTGAATAAAAAAATGGAAAGATTTTGAAAACTGTTGCAGTTGATTTTGGTGTTGGTATTTCTACTGTTTCTGATTGGGTCAAAATTAAAAATCAGTTTGAAGATCATGCTTTGAAAATGCATAACAAGAAAACAATGAGAATGTGCCAAAACTAAAAAAGTAAACGGGGTTGTGTTTTTATTTTTACGCAACAAACGGTAAAGGGAGCAACACAAATGGGACTGATAATTTGATTGATTTTGACTGATTGATTTATTGATACACTTGTGACTGGGTTTCCGGGTTTCTGCCCGGTAGCAGAGACCCCCCCCCCTCCCCCCACCCCAAAACTCGTCCAATTTCTGAAGCTTCTTCCTCAAGTCCTTTCCTCTTCTAACAGCCAGTATCTTTCCCTCAATCCCATTCCACTCCCGCCCTGTCCTCATCAGGAATACTTGCCTTCCTCTTTCCGTTCTTATCCACTCTCTCTGGATCTTCCACCCATGATCCCTCCTCCCTCTATACACTCCTTTGTTCAACCTGTCTCCCAGTATTACCATCCCACCCCTGCTCCTTCATCATCACCGATGGCCTATTCGTCTCACCCTTCGCCCCTTCCCATCTTCTCCACATACCCATCGCCCATCCAGCCACTTCATGTTACACCCTTTCTAGTTCCTTAATTTCTATCCCTAGGTATGGGTCCCAATTGCCGCTGCATATTCAAGCATTGGCCTCACCAACTCTGAACACACCTTATCTTTTAGTCTCCGTGCTGTCCCCGTCAGTATCCTAGCAATCAGTCCTACCACCCCTCCTGCTGCAACTGCTTTCCCCAACCTATCCAGGAAAAGACTGCAATTCTATTCAAAATGACAGGTGAGATGAGTGAAGGATTTAAGGCAAGTGCTAGATGGCTTGAAAAGTGGAAAAGTAGGTAAGGTGCAAGTCAAGTAAATGTCTGTGGGGAAAAGTTATCTGACGATGATGATGCCGTGGAGGTTTTTAAAGCAGAGGACAAATTTTTAGCAGGAAACTCAAATGAACAAATATTCAATGAAAATGGAACGGGTTGGAATTTTAAAATGCTATCAAAATATGCCTTGCTTCAAAGGGTGAAAAAGAGAGCTCCAGAATAGACAATTAACAAGCAAATAGCGACGGTTTTGATTTGCAGCACTGCTTCAGGAAATCATTAACTGCGGCCTAAGGTTATACAGAAATCTAAAAAAACAGAGCACGTTGAAAAAATTGTCGAAAATACTCTTCCTGAGTTTTACAGGAACTTAAGGAAGGTTCTTGGATGTCACCTGAGTTGTTCAATGAATGGTTAAAAAATGAATTTCTTCCCATTTCAGTCTATTTTGAAATCATAAAATCTTCCTAGAAAGCAGTGTTCTTACTTGATAATGCCCAAAATCACCCTCCAAATCTGAACGACAAAAAAATCTTTATGAAGTTTACCAGCGAATTTGTCAAGTTTGGTGCAGCTTTAACACCAAGGTGTTATTGCCTGCTTCAAAAAACCATTACTGAGCTTTTTTCTGAAATTTATGTTACAAGATAGTACAAACAAGTCAATCAGTATTCATGAAATCTTACAACTGTCAACATGAAGCATGTGGTGTACTGATGAGCTTAATTGTAGTGGGAGAAAATAAAATCCTCCACTCTAGAAAAAAACTGGAATAAACTTTTCAACTGGATTTTACTTAACAAAAATTACTATGATGACGAAACTCTTCATTGCTTGATTGAAAAATACCAGGTTGTGAAGAAATAGATGAATGGGTATACTGTGATGAGTCCGAACTGGAGTTCACTGAACAAGAAATTGTCAACATAATTTTGCAAGTAGGCCCAGCGAATGACCACAAGCAGACGACGAGAACAAGGATGTAGCACAGAACAGCCATGACACTACAAATGAGCTCTTTAATGCTTTAGATATAGGTTTATGAGTGTTATATTTTTTGCTAAGCTAATGTTTGGATAAAATAGGATTTACTGTGGTAAGTCATGATATTTTTAGGTTGCCTTGTTCGCTGATGAAACATTAAGGTGTAGCCTAATAACAAATTATACAATTTATTTATAACATTTAGGAAAAACCTCTAAGTTAATGTGACTATTTTTTTCTTCCGACTGACCTGGGATGAACAACCCCTCCGAGTTTCACATTTCATGTTTTTGTCCTGTGAAGCCTCTTTTACAATTGCATTACTTTTCCCAAAACTTTTTATGGTTTAACTTAAAACCTTTTAAGTTTTAAACTATGCTCATAATTAAATCCCATATTGAAATTCTTATCTGCTCGTCCTTCCAAAATTGTAATATCAGTGTAGAATCTGCTTACATACAAATAAATAATTGAAGACCAATTAACCTATTTTAGAAAATCTGATTTTCTCAAATTATTATTTTTTTAATATTATTAGTCAGCACAAAATGCCATAACTAAGAAAATATATAAGATATGAAACAGCGTGGTCTTTGTATGAGCATTTTTGTTACAATTTAAAAAAAATAAGTAATTTATTTTTAAACATCTTCATTTTAGAAATATGTTCATGACCTTTATTCATGTCAGTATTAATTTACATGGTATTAAGTGTGAAGCACGCCTATAAACGTGTTATTGTTAAACCTAGGATCTATTTGCGAGCAAGTTTCCTCCTCATGTGAGCACTACTAGGGTTTCCTACGAAGTCCTGGAATAACCCAGACCATTTACCTTAAATGGAACTTGTATGGAAGTTGGTTACTGTTTACATGCAACCAACAGTGTAACTTTCTTGAACTACACCAATTCCTCACATAGCATGTCTTCAAATTATGCAAATTCATTTAGCACGTTAATTTTACTGCCCCAGTCTTGAATAGCACGTCTGTAAATTTCAGTTAGCACGAAATCGCCACAGGCACGACGCCACGAAGTCTGCTTCAACTTGGTAAACAATAGATGTGCCTTGGGATACAGTAGCCATTTGAGGGGGCTTAGATGCACACGCAGGTCTGACTACGCTATCGGCTGTTGTACAAACATCAGCTATGACAAGTTCAGCTGCTGCTATTGAGTGTAAAAGAACTAACTGTTTTAACATCCGCGCGTAAGCCACCGGACCCTACTGTTGACGCCCAGTGGCAGGAAACTTACACACACACCAACACAAAGTAATATCTGCCCATTAGTCTGCCGGTAACTGTACGAGCGAAAGCATCTGCAGTTTGAATCATATTAGAGTCATGGCTTCCAAGTGAGAGTGTAATGCATCATGTTCAAGTATTTGATACAAACTACAAGTATTACGGCATGCAGATTGTCAATGAAGGCCATACTTATGTTGGTTGTACTTGAGTTTTAAGCAAGTCAACTTTGCACACAATTGTACAAAATAAGGACTTTATCAAACGTTTATGTAAGTCTGATGCTGTTGGTAGTACTAGCGGGAACATATTTGGCATTAGATACCGGAATAGAAATGAACAGATGATTCACATGGAAAAGTTTGTTAAATGAATGGTGCAATAAAAAAAATCATGGGTCTGACAGGATTGG
The DNA here is from genome assembly GCF_032445375.1 of Bacillus rossius redtenbacheri. Lineage (NCBI taxonomy): Eukaryota > Metazoa > Arthropoda > Insecta > Phasmatodea > Bacillidae > Bacillus > Bacillus rossius. The sequence continues at coordinate 69,923,428 of NC_086334.1, forward strand.
TGTGAACCAAGCGGTGATACATGAGTAAGTACTTTAATTTTAGAAAAATTAAAATGTAAATATCCGGACAGTAATATCAGTTTCACTGTCAGTAAAGGATGGTTTGGAAGGATAGCGGAAGGATACGCGATGTGAGTTGAAGGTCACGCCCGGGTGGCCAAGCCAATCAGCCGACTGAAAATAAGTACATAATATATCCCGTTATGCCGTGTCGTATTTATAATACAAAGGATTCAATGATAGGCTTATAAAGATAAATTTATCATTGAGTGTTATTATCTTATATCTTTTAACGAGCAATTCTTGTGTGTGTGTGTGTATACATACACACACACACACCTATACGTGTTTAGGCCCCTATTCGAGGACCCCATTTTTTACCCTTAAATAGAGGACGGGAATACACAAACACTAACGTAGCTTCCGAGGACTATTACTTTAGCAAGCATATCAGAGGACCTGTCAGACTGAGGACCTTCACACAAAGTGTGTCTGGCGCTTTATCCGAGGACTGTAAAGTTTTACAGTTAACTGCAGGACTAGCAAAATCAGTATAAATGTTTCAACAAGACAGGGTTCCTGGTAGTCGTGTAGTCGAACCAGTGGTCCTTGCTAAGGTGATACGGAGTCGATTCTCGGGGTTCTTCCGTTTTCTTCCCTCTATAATCCCGCTGCTGCTCCATTTACATTTGACTTCGCTTCATCGTTACTAAATACCTATATGTTATAATTTCCGTAAAAGTTTTTTTTTGATAAAACCACTTATCCGAATTTGTGTATACATACAAAAATATATATATTTTTTAACTGAATTAAAACATAAATTTCGCTCCAAAAACTTCATTTATTTAAATGTTATTCACGAAAAAATTGTTATGATGATTAATTTTTCTATTAATTGAGATTTTGAACTATGAATTACAATTCAATATTTGTAAGAGAACCCGTAGAACCCCGTTTTTCAGTTCTATATGTTCCAATTCCGATATAAAAAAATAATTAATGTTTTATTTGAAGACATCAATTCTGCTGGTATTGAACGAAGGTTTCAACCAACCTAAATAATAAACTAGATAAAACTAGTGATTTAAGAATAAGAAGTCAGAACTATATCGTACTTATCGTATTAAAGGAAAAATTTAATTTTCATACATATTAACATAGAAATCTCAACATATAAAATATTTAAAAATCAACAAATAAATTCTCAACGAAATGTTTAAACAACAGTGCAACCAATAATAAGTGTGATACAATTACAAAAATGTATTCAGTTACATTTTATAAAAATTAAAAAAATTAAGGTATAATTAGTTTTTGGTAAGAGAATAAAACTTTCCGAAATTCTTGTCCAAACGAATGTTATTAGTTTCACGAAAAAACTGAATTACGAACTTTAAATAAGAACTATATTCTACGAAAAACAATGGACATTAAATAATTTAGAATATTGTTTCATGTTTAATATTTAGACCGCATGGTTATATTTACACACCAGCTTAAAATCAATTCTTAACCGAAGACTGTGTACTGCACCAATCAATCAAAGGACTTTTACACAGTTTGATATATACTATTTCATGTTAAATAAGAGTACCGCGTGGTCATTTACACATCAGTTTAAGCTCAATACTTAAACGAGGACTGTGTACTGTACCACTCAACCTAAGGACTGTTACACAGTTTTATATACTGTTCCATGTTTAATAAGAGGACCACATGGTCATTTACACACCAGTTTAAACTCAATACTTAACCGAGGACTGTGTATTGTACCACTCAATCTAAGGACCTTTACACAGTTTGATATACTGTTCCATGATTAATAAGAGGACCACGTGGTTATATTTACACACCAGTAAAAACTCAGTATTTTACCGAGTATTTTGTCTTTTATCACTCAATATAAGGACCTTTACAAAGTTTATATGCTGTTCCATGTTTAATAAGAGGACCGCATGGTTATATTTGCACATCAGTTTAAACTCAATACTAAACCAAGGACTGTGTATTGTACCACTCAATCTAAGGACCTTTACACAGTTTGATATACTGTTCCATGTTTAATAAGAGGACTGCGTGGTTATATTTACACACCAGTAAAAACTCAGTATTTTACCGAGTATTTTGTCGTTTATCACTCAATATAAGGACTTTTACAAAGTTTATATGCTGTTCCATGTTTAATAAGAGGACTGCATGGTTATATTTGCACATCAGTTTAAACTCAATACTAAACCAAGGACTGTGTATTGTACCACTCAATCTAAGGACCTTTACACAGTTTGATATACTATTATATGTTTAATAAGACGACCATTTGGTTAAATTTACACACCGGTTTAAACTAAATACTTAACCGAGGACTGTGTATTGTACCACTCAATCTAAGGACCTTTACTCAGTTTCCAGGGTGGTGGTGTTTTTGTGTTTCTGGCGCCACTCCCGTCCCCCTCCACCCCTCCATCCTCAATCAACCCTGCCCGCTCGTCAACATGCTCCATCGCAACTTGCAGTTCGTGGAAACGTGCGACTCTACACAAAATCACCTCAACACGTGTGTCTTCTCTCCAGTGCTGACAACTTATTCGTCACTCAGTGGCGGATCCAGCTTCAAATATTGGGAGGGACCGATGACCCAGTACCTCCTACTTTAATTGTGCGTCCGAAAATTTCGAAAACTAACAGCTTCTCAAGGGGCTATTTGAACACATGTATGACGTCACGTAAACATAAATTAGATAAACAAGTATCACAAAAAAATTAAAAAGTATTAAATTGAAATATTGAACCAAATTCTAAAGGTCAGATGCGGCAGGAAGCCTATTATATTTTTTCACACTTCAGTTTTTCGACAGTTTTTTTTCTTTCAATGCGAAGTAGAGAAAAATCATAAAACGTTACCTGGTCCTAATCATCTCAGTGAACAGATATTTATTTCCAAACTTGGCCTTCCAATGTGCGCCAACTTACCACAAAAACTCATACATTCCCCTAACCTTTCTATTTTGAAATGCCTAGATTCCTAATGTACCAATTTCTAAAAATACCAAATAAATATTGGAATAAAATGTACTTATACACAAAGTCCTCGTCATCAGCATACATAAATTAAATTTTTACATGTGAGATTTTTATAATAATCACATACCAAATTGTATTTTTGTCGCCATAATTTTATTAATTTAGAAATTTCTCTTGCTTCAAAAGGTTGAACCTTTATTTTTTTAATTGAGAATGTTATGGTTTTTTGTGCATTTTCCATTTGAATCTCCTAAATGAAAAAAATTATGGTCTGCGATTTTTAAATTTACTCCATAGAATAATCTATTCTCCTACAAAATACTAACAAATCACAGACAACACTTTAAAAGATCTGTTATCATGTAGATGAAACTAGAGATTGATAGATAGATACGTCAATTTCTTCAATACCAACTGGACACTGTTCAGTCTTGAAAAGAAAGATGTATGTTCATATGTTTAAATATAGAGAACACTTACGAAACTGATTATACAGTAGAAAATTTTTGTATTTATACATCTTTAATGCACCTGTACAGTAAGTTTAGGCTAAGGTTATTCTTCGAATAACTTTTGTTTCTGCTTTGATCGAAAACTTTTAAGGACGAGATACATTCCGATAATGGTTTTTATGTTTTTATAGTACTTCATGAAAGTTGTATAATTCTATGGGAGTGAAATGTACAAATGAAATATTCGAAACATATAAAGAATATCAACTTGAAAGTGTTAAAAACAATAATAAAGTTTTATAAAAACTATGTGATTATCACCATGTATGCCCTTATGTGTTCTTATTTGATTAGCATGCCGCTGTTTTAAATAAGTAATGAAGATGGGGTTGGAGAACGTTAGTTTAAATGTTTTGCATATCATAGCCGGATATATTTAAGGAGGTTGGGCAAAGGGGCATTAGTTCAGGTGGCTTGTCACATTGTGTGGGTTGGGGAGAAGTGAGTGGAACATTGTGTATAAATGTTATTTATTTATATACAGATAAAAAAATATTTTATCATATTGCATTACAACAAAAGATAAGGTACAAATCGGGCAAACTTTCGGCACCGGAAAAGTGAAAAAAAAAAGTGCTGATCCTAAATACTGAAATACCTATGATGTAAATATAGGTAAATTACGTATTTTGTGATGTCATTTCTGTAAAAATATTTACATGAAGCGCTCAGTTTATCAGTGAAAACTGCCTACCACAAACAAATTTTAAGTTCTTACTTCCAAGAACCCTTAATGAAAGTAGCATTTTTCGTGGCTAGTCAGGAAAAATGAATATCAGGTGAGACAATATATATTTAGTTTCCTTGAAACGTGTTTATGTCCAATCGAAGTGTTGAAACAGCGTAAACATTTCAAGCGTTGGAGTAGGACGGTGGAAGGGGTGAAGGAGGGTGGGAGGTTGGGAGAGTGGGAGGGAGGGAGGCAGGCAGGCAGGCAGGGAGGGAGGTAATGAGGTACTCTCAACCCATTCTTAACCAAGTGCAACGTTGCCAAATTAGCACAGTAGCTGTGTGTGGGATAGCTCACTTGCATTTTTCCAACGTTGCCTGAAACTGGTATCAATACACACACCAACAACAGAAGAGATATCTTGTATGTGAGCTTGGAAAGTAAGAGAAATTAGAAAGGGAAAAAAGATTAACTGTTACTAAAATACTGTTTACTCGCAATGATAATTAATTTTGTTCCCCTTGTTTTAATACATCTATAATGAAGAGTTGGAATGAACATGACATACGACGCGTGAAAACATGATAGCGATAAATAAATAATATGTTTGTTCGTATTTATAGATTCATAAAGAAACGCACATCTACGCATTAAAATCAAAAATGTTTTTTCAAACACTTTTGTATTTATTTACTTACCCAGGTACCGAAATGGATGACTCTGAGTAAAGCTCAACAAATATAAAACAAACTACCTCGAAAACCCCAACTTGTAAAAGTGTTAATTCACAACTCAAATTCTATTTTCCCGACAGAATGGTCAATTCTTAAAACCAGCATTTATTTATAGTCACAGAAAATGGCATCGAATGAAAGAAAAACTGATAGTAGAACTGGAATATGGTATTTTTCATAGTACAGGTAACTAGAGATGATATTTTATTATATTTTTGATATATGTCTACAGAAATGACTTAACAGTTGTCTGTAAAAGTGCATTAAAATTTAATTGCGATACCTACCTTTTGCGATTATCGTTTTAAAACTGCATGTTAAAGACTTAAGTAGATAATATCATGTACATATGTAAGAACGCAATAACTTGCATTTGCATATGGGCGCAAGTTTGGTTTCGATGACACAAATTCACTTTGTGAGAACTAATTTTCATAAAAAAATCTACCCTATCCAGTTTTTATTATCGTTACTTACATGATATTGACTACGAGAACTTGTGCAAAACCAATTCCCATATCTTCGCATAAAGTTATATCTAATAATTTATTGATATTACAAAAAAATAATTATACAAAATATTTATACGTAAAAAGACGTGCATAATTTAAATTAGCAGGCTATACATTATCAAGAAAATTCCCTTAAATAATACTTTAGTTGCACGGTTATCTTATTATAGTGTTGATGACAGCAGGAATTGCAACATAATTATTAGAGTGGAATCCTAACCAAATGGATGCCAACTCGGCCCTTATTTTTAGTACATTTAAAAATAACAAATAATATTTAATAATGTATGTTTTTAAAATATTAATTGAATATTAAGTACGAAAATTATATCACTAAAAATATTTATGTAGGTATGTTTATAAAGCAAGGCAAGGTTAAAATTTAACAATTCTAAATAAGTAAAACTACTTTAACCAACTATCTCTGTTATCCGTCACTACTTGTATGCGATTTTTTATGAAAAGTTATTCATGCTGTTTCCGTAAAAAAAACAACAGAACATTGCTTGAATAAAGCTCGAGCTGCAAATAAACAGAAGAAAATGACTTCTTTTTATTAGGATGTAAACAATTTAACTTAAAGAAATTCTCCAAAGTCCGTACATATGTACACATTGTACAACATTGCACATTAAACTATGTTATACTAAATTGGTAAATAAAACTACTATATATGTTATCTAATTAAAAATGGCTTACTTTTTCCCCCAAATAATTTAAAATCTCGTACTACTTATTTACTTATATTTAAATGTAACTGTTCACGTTTGAAATTGAATTTCTATTGTCCGTCTATTAAATTATCCGTCATAGGACCGGTCCCGAGGGTGACTATTAAATAATTAGGTTTTACTTAAAAAATATGTTTAGTCTGTAAATGTTAGAATAAAAATTAAATCTGTGTAAGTTGGAAACAAATAAATATTGAATTAAGATAGATTTCAACTTACAAAACGTGATTGGTTTAAGTTACTAAGCCATGACCTAACACACTCTTTCACTCCGCCACGAATATCTAAATTGGTGTAAATATATATACTTTCAAAAACATTATGTATGTTTTAGGTACACTTTTTTCTAATCACACGATGTTTGTCTGCTAAAGTGTTAAGGTTACTGTGGATAAATTTTTACGGTTTTTCCACTATCTTTGATGTCATCATCCCCTAACACAGTGGTTCCCAACCTTTTTTTGATCAGGGACCACTTTAATTTCATTATTATTAGCAGGGACCACAAGGTTAAAAAATAATCTGTATCAATATAGAAACAAACTTTAAGCCTAATCGTTCAATGTTAATCGAAACGTTTAACATAAGCAATCTAAAAAAAACAAAATAAACAATAATTAACAGTGTTATGATTGAAAACATATATTTTTAGTACACAATTCAGTTTGCATCAATGAGATTTTTGAGCTTGCATCTTCTGTACAAGATCCTGAATTCTTTGGGTAATATTTTTGCTCAAAGCTACACGCATATCATCACTTACTTTCAGTCGATTCCTGGATTTGTTTTTAATTATCAGTAATGCAGAAAATCCTTGTTCGCATAAATAAGTTGTTGAGAAAAGCTTTATATAGCGCAAAGCGATTTCTCGAATTTTAGTATATGAAATTTCTTTCTTACGCCAAAACGTCTCCAAAGAATCATATTCAAAATCGTCCTTACAGTTCCTGTCATTTTGTAATTCAATAAGATCTTCTTGGATTTCTTCTGAAACTTTTCTAGCCTTAGTGCCAAATGGTTGCGTATCAGTTTTTGGTCCACACTAGCTTCTGTATTGTTACATTCTGGGAAGAAACGGTTGAATTCATCAACCAAAATTTGCAAAAGAAATTTGATGTTTTTTTGTATGCTTTCCCTAAAAATGACATACTTTTTGTCGTCAAGGAGTGCCTTCAATGTTGCAAACGGACTATAATTGCCCTAGCCAACTTGACTAATCCATAACTTAAGTTTGCAAATAAAAGCACGAAGTTTATCTTCAAAATTAAAAATATTTGCAAAGCCTTCTAATTGTCTGTTTCCTGAACCTTGCATTTGCAAGTTCAACTTATTTAAGTGTGTAAAAATATTCACAAGATATGCCAAATGCATCTGGGATGTCAAATCAGAAAACTGTACTAGTAAGTCTTCCATTATTTTCTCACCTAGAAAAAACTCAATCTCTCCTCTCAGCTCATATAATCTTTCCAGCATATTGCCTTTCGACAACCAACGAACCTCTGTGTGAAAGAGGAGGTTCTCATGGTTGGAGTCCATTTCAGTACACATTTTTTTTTAAAAAGGCGTGAATTTAACACACGGCTTTTAATGACATTTACTACTTTTATGGCCAATTTCATTGTATCATTAAGGCATTTAAGAAGAGTCTTGGAAGCTAACACCTGGCGATGAAGGATACAATGCGATGTTAATGTTGGCGGATTCCTCTGTTTGATTAAAATGCTAGACCGGAATGTGATCCTAACATCGCAGGAGCACCATCCGTACAGAAACCGACTAGCTTTTCCCACATAATGCCATATTTCTGGAAATATCCAATTATATTCATGACGTCGATACCTCTTGATGTAATTTCCAGTTCCTGAGAAAACAACAGTTCTTCTTTGATTATGTTGTCGTCGTCTAAAAAGCGGACAAAAACAAGTAACTGAGCACAATTAGAAATGTCAGTGGATTAATCGCACTGCAAAGCGAAGAATGGCGACATTTTAATTCTTGAAACAAGTTGCTCCTCGATATCATTTGACATGACATTGGATGAATCGTTTATAGGTGACGTTTTAATTTCGCTGGCTTCAAGGCTTCCTTCGCGAGAACAGTTGCGCATATAACACATTGTGGTTTTATTTCTCCATTACTTTCTATCGAAGTAAATCCAAATTTAATGTAACTATTATAATATTGTCTCTTAGGCGGCATTTTCTGAAAACAAAACCAAAATGCAATAGAATGTACACTGTTATGCTTATATTATGTTTTATGCCAAGTAAAAGGATAAAAAATAATATAGCTAATTTTTTTCATAATTCATAAAGTAAATCATTAAATAAATAAATATAAACTGGCTTCCAAAAAATTCTAACCTCGCTATCATTTTTTTTACAAACTTAAATCTTTACTTAACAATTTAAAAAATAATGTTGTCTAATCGTTAAAAACGAGGTTCTTGGTAGGTACCTTAAATTTCCCTTAACCCTCTTGGTGCCAGCCTCAAATTGTCTCATTCTATGACGGTTAGACTGAAAGTGCCAAGTCATTTTTAAATGAATTACATATCTGGAGTTAAATATTAATAACTTTTTTACCTTCAATAACCTTTTACCTTTAATTACTTTTTTACCTTTAATATGTTTTACCCTTAAGTATGGAAGTATAAATTGTTTACATCTTAAAAATAAATAATTCTTTGTCATTTTTTAAGATTAAATAAAAACATATAATTCATTTTTTATTTATTTTATTTTAAAGTTCTCGTGAAAAAAGTTATATTATTTTTAATGGATTGGCGTGCGAGTAGGGCATGGTTATAAAAGTAATATTCTTGGAACTAAGAATTTCGTGGGAAAATATAATCACTACAACTATTACAAAAATGATTTTCAACGCACAATAAACAACAATAAAGAATAACTGGCAATTTATAATATCCACGAAAATGCTTATTATTTTTTGATAAAGCAACTTAATAATTTGTTTGCCAGAAATATATAATTTTTGTAAATATTTGCAAAATAAATTTTTATAAGCAGGAATACATACATATGTAGAAAATAATTAATACTTAATATTTACAAAAGAATCAAAAGATATTTTTTTTTAAATTTAAAGTTGAATTTCTCACAACGGAAAGTTAAATTCAAAACGAAGAAATGCGCACAAATGCAGTACCTATCTGTTTCACATGCTGTTCGAAAACAGCATGAGAACCCTGCTCTCTATCAGGGAAGGAATACAGAATTTGACTGCTCTGCTCTCTATTTTGAGAAAAAGCAACTCAATAGTAGGGTGAGTCAAACCGACAACGGTATAGTGCGCTGCAAGTGTCGTAAATGCGTCTTTGAAAGAAAAAAAAATATTCAGGCCAATTTTTCGATCCTCCTCAAAAGCGATTTATCCGACTGTGGCATTAAAAGAGTTAACGGTGTTTTTATTTCGTTATGAAAAACCTAAAACAGCATAATAACAATTCAACCATTTAATGATGGCATATTTTTAAGAATTTTTGTAGCTGGCTCCACTTTTTAATTTGTGAAGCCAGTGTTCTTTTACTATCTTAATTTTTAATTTCATATCGCTTTATTTTATATAAAATTAGGTTTTCATTTTCAACTAACTGTACCTAACTGTTGTGAACATTTGTAATACACAAACACAAGAATCATACGTAAACTAACGTCCACATTCTGTTTTGTAATTCCATGTTTTTATTAAAAAAAGTTTAACAGAGAAAAATTCGTAGCCTACTTACCCTGTTCATATTTTATCAAAATATCGATAATAATATTGAGGAGTTACAGTAGTTGACCCACTAAACAGCTAAACAGAATCACTAACACAACACTGCTGAGCAAAACAAAAGAAAACGTGCGATTGACTGACCGGATTGCGTCATAATGTTTAGTCAGTTGCTTGCCCTTCCCCCGGTCGCCTGCGCGCCGCGCTCGCTTTTGTTCACCGACGCGCGTTCATTCAAAGTATGAAATCTTTCACGGACCATATTTTAGCTCTCGCGGACCACTGATGGTCCGCGGACCACTGGTTGGGAACCACTGCCCTAACACAACATCAGACTTGGAACCCAGATTTTTCCATTCTCTTTAAATTTTCAAATCCGGAGTTTGTAATTGTGCCTATTACTTGCTTTGTCTTCCTTTCGATTGTAACACATTCTAGCATCACCTTTTGTTTCATCCAACGAGAGAACTGTAAAGCGCTCTCTTGTTGACACTATAGCAATTGAAAACACAAAATCTCTCAAGAGAGCAGCTGCTAACGGTAAAATAATTATTTTACTAAAGCTTCTATAAAAACTCAAAGATTTCCAAAACAAAAGTAATTTAGCAGGAAGGCACGTGTTGTCTGACCGCATGTTGCTAAAAACCAGCCCAAGGAATATAAAAGTAGACAGAGATTTCACCCTTAGAATAAACATGATTTCTGTCCCCCCCCCCTCCTCCTTCTGCTACTATCGGCTATAAATGATTCTGACGCTACTAACACAGCATAAAACCAAATTATTTAATTTTGACCCAAAATATATTAAATTCTAGGTTTTCTTCGGAATTCATCCAGTACAGGATTTGGTATTTTAATACACATATACGTTTAAATAAAAAAGTCTTACGTTGTATTTCCTTGTCTTGATATTCATGTCAAAAAAGTTAAGTCTTTGTTTAATGTTTTATTACAGATTAAATGTGTTTAGATTATAAAATACTTGATTCACACTCCATTAACATCTTTGGGTTCTAAAATAACTTTATTAATTTACATAAATTCCCATATATTGAAATACATTATTGACAGAAGTTGTTTTAAATATCGTAAAAATGCAAATAGGAATTTAAAATTAGTGCCTTCAAACACTCGATTGTTACATTAATATACACATGGGCACAAAAATATTAATATACATGTCTGTATTGAAATACAAACTTTTGTCGAGGTAACGCTGCTCATTTATATTTGATGCAATTCCCATTATTTAACATCTATGCATCCTGTTTATTTTTTATTTAATTCATAAGCCAGACGTTTGCCAAATAAAACAATATTTTCTTGAGCTCGATTAAAAAAAATACAAGGACTTCACCCTGACCGTGTAACATTTGTTGATTTACTTTTTTTTATTTAAAACCATTTGTTAAATGGTTTCCTTAAAGCTTGAATAGTAAACTTTATTTTCTTGGGTGTAATATATATATAATTTAACTCTGAATGTGAATGGCATTTTGATATTAGTACAGACGAATCGTTAGTGTTAAATAAGCACATCGTGAGACCTATCTTGTGACGACCCCCTGGGCTTCCCCGTGACGTCACGACTTCCAACCATGTTCCCGTTACTCCGCCGCGCCGGGGCAGTTATGGCCCTAACGCCCTTGGCGCGGCCCACACGGTGTTAGATGGAGACTTTCTGCGATTCTGACTTGTGCTCCAGGACACTTTTTTTGTTCTACCTTTATTTAACGAATTATTTTAAAAAAACTTAAAACCTTTCGCTTTAGATTTTCCAACCTTCATGCCGATATAAATTATTTTTTTGACAAAAATGGTTAAATACCTAAGCATCACCAACGCCTTCTTAAACACTTTAAACGTGAAGTTTCAAATCAGTTTCAGGTATATGATATTATTTCTTAGTTATCATTGAGAATAAAATTTTGAAATTAATAATCATTTTTAATGATACTACTCATATTAGATAAGCTTCTTTAGTTTACAGTAAATGCAAGGATAGTATTTATTTAAAATTTTCATTAACCTTTATTGCCATAGAAGTTCTAATTTCCAGTGCTAAGTATATATTAGGGCCTACTGCCACAGCTACATAACCAAGCTTGCATCTAATAATTAAATACATGGCATTTAGACTGAAAAGCAGGCTCGCTCGATAATACAGTTCATAGCTATCTTTAGAAAAAAATATTTGCCAATTAAAAAGTTCAACATTTTTATAAAAATATATTTTATACAATACTTGATTTTTTAAATGTATAGACAATGGGTTTGAAAGAATTCACTACAAATAATTTCAGCCCCTTTGAGAAATAGGTCACACAAAATTTATACCTACGCGTGAGATAAAAATGTAGCCGGCCTTAGTTTCATTTTTGACTGAAGTCAGTCGATAGTTAACTTAACAAAACTAGCTTTCCGTCTGCTTTAAAATAAATAAGTGTTGTTTTATTATTATGAGCTTATCTCATTCCTATTTTCTATGACCTGAAGATTGTACATGAAAAACATTTGTTTAGATAAAAGTCAACTTGTTACTGGTTGTAAAATTCACACGCTGTGAAAAATTCTGTTTGACGTTTTAACCAAGTCATGTTTAAAAATAATCTAATAATAAACATATCCAACAATTTTCCAGTAACAATAACATAAGTCTAAATAATAAATAAATTATCATCAGATAGTTTACTTAGATTTGAAACTAGGACTAAATTATCATATAAAAATAAAACTATTTTAGTGACAGCTGCAGAATAACACTACCATTGTAACATGGAAAAAATAATAATATGCTAAGCAATGGAGCCTTTTCATAGAATACATGTTTCATAATTTTGTTAAGTATATTCTTAAACTTCAAATATTACAAAAGGTCTATTGCATGACTAATAATTTAGCTTTTTCCAACCGTCTGTACATACAAAACATAACACACTACATAACACTACATACATAACACACATACGCACACTTCGTCCACAGTAACATGAATAGTATTGGAATTCTTTCAATTTATTGTAACAGATTTTGGAAGTAATTTATAACACCAAGAATATTTTGTTCATTTTATTTCAACCAATTTAAACTGCACAGTATGAATAGTTTACAATTTTCATTTGTTTATTTATTTTATATTGTTACGTAAAATAAAAACTCGTAAATAATATTTATTTTATTTACAAATTTAACTAAATACCTACATATAACGCGTGTGCTACGTAGTTTTGGTGACAGTTACTTACGAAGTTCATAAAAATCAGAGTCGCTAAAAAAATTTTAAATAATGAAAAATTCTTAAAATGTAACTTATATTATATTTTTAGATGACTTGCAAACTTTCATATATATTAACACAAAGATAAGAGCGTTTTCATGTGACACTGTCACATAACGTCGTGAAATTTATGTGAAAAACTTGAAAAAGAAAGTTTGATTTTTGTGCTTCAAAGATTACACACAATCCCTTACAAATTAATAGCTATAATCCATAATTCATCCCAACCTATTTAAACAGAGGCATAATACAAAATCCCACTCTATTGACGAGGAATCCAACCCATGCCCAGGACGGATCTAGGGCTTTCCTTCAACGGGGTAAAATATGTGTTTGCGATTCCCACTCACAATGTATTACAGACTAACAGCAAAATTATTCATTTGCGTCCGTGTACATTATAGACCTAGTATAAAATTAAAGTTAACATTCGTCCAACCCATGTACTTGCATTTCATTTCACAGGTTTTAGTATTAAAAAAAAATTTGGTTTGATGAAGCACGGACTGGATAAAAATTATTAATTTTCCTAACTAAGAAATGTGGTGAATGTAGCCGACGCTCGGTGGGTTTACTTGGGGCTCTCTCGTGTTTGATCAACCCTTGAGGAAACTATATTTTAAAAAGATAATAAAACTTTTGTCGCTATTTATTACATACAGCAAGCACTACGCGGCTTTCACGAGGGACTTCCAGAAAAACAATCTGTCGCTCTCATGCCCACCCTTCTTTTCCTCCCGCGGATCAAAACAACTGCATTCCATGGTGAACACACCACAGATTGCACAAGTCACTGGTGATGTTCTGGCTTGCGATGCTCGAGCCGATCCCCTAAGAGAGACTTCACTCCTCACAGCACCGAGTCGGCACACAAGTCACACAAGTGATTCAAAGCCCACTATCGCCAGGCTCAGGCTTACACGCTATATTAATTCTTCCCCATCCCCCCCCCCCCTTGCTTATTTTTCATTTTCTCTCAATAAGTATTGGTTAATAGGTAGTACCATTGAATGGTAGTACTACTAATTGAATATAATATTTATTTTGCGTGTGTTGTTCTGTCACAGATATGTGTAACTGATATTTATAAAGTGTAATATAACGGGCGTAAAATGTTGCGTAAGTGTTAATTATTAGCAGTTTCGCAACTGTCTACATTAATTTTGTTGTAGGAGAACTACAAATGCAAGAGAGTTCTAAAGATAAAATTTACAGAAATAGCATTTATAGTAGAGAAATGTCGTAAAAATGAAGTCATCAACAAACGCAGGCCGGGCTCGGCTTGGCTTCAAGGTCACAGGTTGTGGAGTTAAGACGGGTCCTGTTGTTTTTCTGTAATATAAGTTTATTGTGTTGGGTGGGGGAGGCGAGTGGAGAGGTTTGTAAGCTGTCACCAGCTACCTACCCAGTAGCAAGATAGGCACACATAGTCTAGCCGTGGTTTTACAACGCTCCCGACTGTGCGACCGGCCGAACCAACAGCAATTAGATACGGCACGCGGCAGAAGCGCCACGAAATCTTCGGCTGTGCACTTGATTTGCGCTGTAGGACGCAGCAAGCCTTGATCTTTACATTTAATGACCAATCCCCAGGTGCTTAGTCGGAGAAATTAGATTAGTTTTTCTGCGAGTCCGCCGGGATTCTACTTTAAATTAACCTGGCATCTGTAATAAGAGACCAGCATTTAGTTATGAAGATACCTTTATGAATACGTCCTGTTGACAGCGACGAGTTTTGTTATGACTGCAGAATTTTTGAAATTAAACTTTATGCAGACAATAAACGCATTTATCCTTAATACTTGATCTATCATTTGCAATTAACGATTTGTTCATCTCCAACTTAAAGGCGTATATCATATTTGGAAAGCACTAATAACCATCAGTTGTACATTTATGGGTTATTTTTTCGTGATAAACCTTCAGCCGAAGTTTTTTTGAATTCTTACTCATACTGGATAGCATAAGTTCTTCTTCATTCCACTAACGGCACATATATCCATGATCTTAAATCCTTTCTCTATTAATAGACATACTTATGTCAACGAAGCAAAATTTCCTTGAATACACCAGCAATAGTCTCCAACAATAAAACACTTACATAGGTTGGTTACTAAATGAGATTTTCTCCATGGTATCTCAGCTTCCTACATATAAAGAAGAATATAATAACAGTCATACATTACAAATAAAAAATAAAAATAATTAATATGGCTTAGGAAAATATTACCTATTATAGATAATATCAACACATGTAATAAATATTTTCTTTCGTTTCACAATCATGATCCTTGATTTATCTTCTCTTTGAAAATTTTATTTTTTACTTCCAAAATTTTCCTTGGTCCTGTATATTATTTTACTTACCTTTGTAAATGATCAAATCTATAGGGAACAGTCGGTTAAATTACTCGTTTCCTTCGTTTATGCGAAGTGGAAATTAACAGAAATACCGGCCTTCCTAATTAAAATCACTGTGGTTAAGTAACGAATGGTACATTGTGCGTACCTCTTGTATTTCGAATCTGATTTTTTAACAGTTTAACTATAAAACAAATGCGAGTAATTAAAAGCACGTTTTTTTAAATATTACTATAAAAGTGTTATTAAACATACCTAAAGTTAGTATTACTAAATTAAAGTAAATAATTTTATGATAAGCGGGGGTGAATATGTCAACGCAACTTAACAGATCAATACAGTTGCTAAGTTATTTAAATGCACTGTATTTATTTCAGTAATATACTTATTTTCTAGTACACGTTTTAGTCCAATTTTTTATAGCGCGAGTGTAATAAATACTATTCATTATAAAATTATTTTTTAGGGGCTAGTTTTAGAAAACCAAAAGGTTATGCAAGTTTTGTTTCCAACAGTTAACCGTATTAACACGTCCGTGTACCACAACATTATCTAGTGAGAAGTTAAAAACATAAATTTCAACAACAAATAGGTTTAGTGGTTTAAATTTTTTAATGGCTTTTAAGTAGATAAGTTTCTTACATTATTTACGATTGGTATATTTCGTGTGCCTTTGCTGGCTATAAACAAGAGCGATTATAATAACAAATAAGTAATTTATAGACAACATTCCATTATCATGTTATGAATTAAAATTTGTTTTTAAACAATTATTATTAATAAAATAACTTAAAGAGAGGTAAATAATAATTTTAAAATACATTCCTTAGAACTACAGCATAAAATTTAAATGTGTAAGTGAAACACATTTCTCAAACATGCATGTTATTCGGAAAGTCTTAGTTATGCACCAAGCGCGCAACGCGTGAGAAGAAGACGTGAGAGGATGACCTTGCGAAAGGGTTGGTAACCTTCCAGGAAGGAATTAGCAACGCAGCCTGCCTACGCCTCCTCTCCTGCTGAGACTGCGCCCAGACGCGTGCTGGAGCCTCGGGCCCTCTATGTCTCCATTAGATATGTGCTTGCTGTGTTTATTCTGTGTTTTGACTGTTAAGTTGATTAAATGACTAGTCTGGAACCTATACTATTTGGAAATTCTTCATTTTTAAATATAAAATAAATATTTACGCCATTCCTCTACAAAGCTCTTGAAACTCTCAGTTTTTTTAATCACAATGGTGATAACGGTGCGAAGATTTATTTTGCATATGGATACCTGTCCGGCAGCCGGTCTGGATTCGAATGATTCAACCATGCGACTTCGAAATCTTCTTAAGAGGATAGGAAAAGTAGCAACGTGCATGACTCACGAAAATATAAATACAAAAATAGAATTTGAGCGACCTCAAAGAATACAACGGGGTTTGTTATGTCGTCTAAATATTTTCATTATGGTGACCTGAAGTACAGAGAAAGTAAAAAAAGACAATATTTAGTTTTAAAATTTTTAACTTTCTTCATAAAAAATGGGCTTTAAAATAAAATTATATGGAAAAAAAATTGATTGTAAAGTTATAAAAATCAGTCAAGTTAAACCTCTACAATAACCAAATAAAAGAAAGAAATTCATAACTATTTTCGTTTTCAATTTTTAAATTAATGTGAAAATAATTTAAAATTATTATTTTGTTAAAATATTTAGTAATTATATTGCTTTTTCTTTTATGATTTCAATAATTTTACAGTTATGTTTATTTCATAGATTGTATTTTTTTCTAGGGTTTCACAAGCCATTATTTTATTTTAAAAAAATTCGACTAAAAATAACAATAAACTCTATTATTTCAGGAAATCCAGGTCTCCATAATGAAAAGATCTAGTCGCCCAGATTATATATATAGATAGATAGGTAGATAGATAAGATAGATAGATAGATAGATAGTTTCTCAAAGATGTTTTTGGTCAGTTCGCCATACCTTCCTTACAACTTCAAAATTAATGATTTAATAACGTATATAGACAATTTACAAAAATTAATGTTTTGAATTAAATTATTATAAAAACATGTTTATAAAAGCCTTATTATGGTCACAAGTCTACGCCATTTTTGAGATTGCCATAGCTATATAAATAATCTTACATGCATGACAGCTGTTGAAGCGAATTAACCGAAGTAAGTTCCACATACTTTTATAACTTAATTTGTAACATAACTTATTTAATTTTTTCATTACTTATTTATATAGAGTTTGCAATGTTACTTTATATTTATCTAAAACCCAATAACACTGATATTCTGTCTGCTGTTAGGCTATATATTATTTCTCATGGGTGTTTCTTTGCCGTTACGCTAAATCTCCCATTGTACTTCATCAAAATGAATGATTTGCATTTACACAGCAACTTTGCTCATAGACTCCGCATTATACTCACAATTTATTATACAACTTTGTATTTCCAAATGATGAGGAATGTATTTACAAATGATGAGGAAATAATTCCCAAGAAAAGTAGGCATAACAATGACCATTAATAAAGCACAAGGTCAGACGCTTTAAAGGGCAGGTTTATATTTCCCAGAACCTCTTTACCACATGGTTTTTTCACGAGTTCGTATATTCAATGGTAGGCCTATTTATGTTTGTATCAGGCACATACAGCCAAAAAGTAAACGATTATCACATTATAACTTCTAACATTGTTATTGAAGAAGATTTTAACTGTAAGAAGTGTAAAAATAAATATTCGATACGGCCAAAATCTGTTGGTACTATATTTTCAATACTTTGCATTAATAAATACTTGCATTTACATACTACCCCATTATTATATTACCATTCGATGTCTGATCAAGATAAAATGTTTTATTCGCACGGGTAAGTTATTTGTTTTTATATTCTCGTCATTCATCCTTACAGCTCCCGCACACTAGGCGACTAATCACACAAATGACATGGTCTGCATCCACCTTCAAGTCGTAGCGACACGCCTGAGCCTGGCCGCCGCGGACAAGTGTGTGCTCTCTCAGTAGTTGCCACGCACTATCAGGTCGCGGCGAACTGGCCACGGCAACTTGGCCGTCTAGTGCGGGAGCTGTTAAACATTATATTTTAGGATTGGCATCCATGTTTTCTGGACCCAGCCACAGGCTGAAAGCAGTGATGATGTTAGCCATGCGGTGTCATTATTGACAGTTGAAATAACCATAAAGCCATTAATTATTATCTCCTTTAAAGAGTTACTTTATGTGATTAAATACTACATATCTCAAAATAAATAACCTACTTTAATACACGTGCTGTTCTGTTAAAACCAAAGTTAATACAATTGTTGATATCAATCACTTCACCACTTGATGCCGGGAACATAAAATGGGAACGTTTTAAAAACTGATCTCATCTAACTTACGTCAAGTACGTCACAAACCATCTCCCGAATGGTCTTTTGCTATAAAATACGTAAAGAGGCCGGCAAAAATGTGTTTAGTTCAAGTCCTACAAACGTTCATGGAAGTTACTTAGTTAAATATTTGAGTTCATATTATTATGATACACAAACACAAATATCTATAGGTGTAATTTTGCAGAACTACACAGCGTTGTCTATGTCAAAGTTATTCTGTTTATTTTACCAAGGCGTGAAAGTGAGAATTTCTCAAGAATATCTGAATAACTGTTTATTTATCCTTACATATACATTAATTATCTCAAAGGCGGCCATATTGTGTTTTCGCTACGTATGGCCACTTGTGACACAACGCTAAGGCGGAAGAATACTTTGTGATCCTTACGGTGTTCCCGAGCCGTGATAAAACAGACTGCGTTTGAACATCACTGTGAGAAACGATAGCAACAATATTCACTGAAATACCATTTGCAAGTTTCATAAAAATTATAATTTGTCATCATTATAAAACTATTGCAAGTAGTGTTCAGTGGCGAGGCGTGAGGTTTACATGAGGGGAAGCAATTACTCCGTTCACACCTAAACATGATGAGGTTGGGGGGGGGGGGGGGGGGGGTCTGGGGGCCCTCCGCCGGGAAAATATGGATTTCAAGGTACAAAATGGTGCTATTTAAGTAGTTTTCTTAACTGAACATTGACTATTCCACAGGTAGAAAAATTGACATTTTTTTTAAATACATTATTTTTTAAAAATAATGATTGACTTACATTATTCTGATAGTAAAATACCTACTCTACATTACTTATATACTAAGTGGGAGTGTAGTATCATCGTACGCCCACAAATCCCCCACGCACTGCCAGCCAACAGCCCACGGGAGAGATGCGCGCGCCCCGAGAGACGACCGCCGACTGAAACGCGACATCGCCACCTGCCCTGCCGAACTGTGGCGGACATAGCCGAAGCAGTCGGCGGAAAAATTCCACCTTCTGCTTCGGCCATGTTCGCTCCAGTTCGGCAAGAAAGCGTTACCTTCGTAGCTTCTACCGCGTATTTTTCCAGCCAATCCCCTCCCTGAACCTTTGTACCATGCCACCCCCCTTCCGAAAGGAAACTACTGCGGCAGCCTTCCTGCTGAAAGCGATCCTACCAGCGCTTCTAAACCTAGCAACGCTTCTAAAACAGCATGTTTTTGTGTCAACGAGTTCTTTTTTTTTATAGCGCACAGCGCACAGTATTGGGTCCCAAGAAGATAGTGTAAAAAATACATACACCTAACTGCACGAGCCAAAGTAAAATACTATTCTGAATAAAATATTTATTTAAAAAATACAATGTCTGGAAACTGCCTGGGCAAGCACTGCTTGCCTTGCTTGCCCTGACGAGACGCCACTGGTAATGTTGTACGTTTTCTCGTAAAAATACATATTTATAATCAAATTCCCATGAACGTAATTAAACACACAGTAAAATATTTTCGGGGCGGTAAATTAATCTTAAGAAATATGTTGTTCAATAATAAACTTTTTTCCCAAAAAATATATTTGTTTAACGAAACAACGTAGGTTACGTAAATTATTTTTATTTATTTTCTAGGGATGAGCAGTATGATGGAGGAGGGGGGGAGGAAGCAAATTGCCAGAAGTATTAAAAAAACATTGGTTAAGTCAAAGCGTTCAGAAGCATAAAAATTGACTTTATTTGATGCCCCTGACTTTTTACTTACTGACATCGGCGATAAAGTAAACGTGTATAGACGGTTGCAGTGAATGTCCGAAAATATTCGTGTATGGACTGCACTACACGAATCTGAAATAACAACTAAGAAGGCAAAATTCGTTTAACAGCGTTTTATACATTCCAGGAAAACGCAAATTTCAGCTCTTGTATTCAAATGGTTGCAACTTTTATGTTTAACCGCATCCAGTAGGCTAAATTGAACAAGCTTAAAACGTCCACACACCATTTGGGTGTATATATACGTACACACACACACACACACACACACACACATATATATATATATATGTATAACATATAAAATCACTGTTCGTACAACGTACAAGTCCTCGTTTACCACCAGAAAATGCAAGGCCCTCTGATAGCAGTGTAAATACCAACGTGTGTGTGAAGCTATAGGTCCGCACTTCATATGGGTATATTTATATCATATTAACACACTGTGCCTACAAGTCCTCGTTTAACACCAGAATATGCAAGGTCCTCCGATTGCAGTGTAAATACCAACGTGTGTTTGAAGCCATAGGTCCGCACTTCATATGGGTATATTTATATCATATTAACACACTGTGCCTACAAGTCCTCGTTTAACACCAGAATATGCAAGGTCTTCTGATTGCAGTTTAAATACCAACGTGTGTTTGAAGCCATAGGTCCTCTTCATATGGGTACATTTATATCATCTAACACACTATACTTACAAGTTCTTCGTTTAACACCAGAAAATGCAAGGTCTTCTGATTACAGTGTAAATGCCTTTGTGTGTTTGAAGTTATAGGTCCGCATTTCACATGGGTACATATATATATATATATATTTATATATATATATTTATATATATATATATACATATATAAATATACATATATACATATATATAAATATTTGGTTTGGCACCGACTTTAAACCGATTAGTAGGTAGCACCTACCAATTATAATATTTTATTAAAATTATAGGTAATAATTATGTTTGGACAAGAACTGTCACATTGAAATTTATTGTATTGTTTATACAATTTTATTGTTTATACAATTACAATGTGAAAATTTGTATCCAAACATATTACCTATAATTTTAATAAAATATTATAATTGTAATTATTTATTTTTCGATTTCTAGTACCTACAGTATTTTGTTGTGTTTTTTTAGGTCCGTTCGGTTTTTTTAAAATATTATTTTTATGTTTTAATGTTCATGTTCGAAGGCTTAGGGTAATTATGACTTCCAAATAAAATTAAAAATACATATTTCTAATAATACATATTCCTACATATTCCTACTAAGAAGTTTATGAATTGAATGTAAGATAAAGGCTGTAAAGTAACGCGTGATAAAGAATTAATTGTTCATGTAGCACAGCTTACATGTATACACCTGAAATGGCACCCAGTTAAGGTCCTCGGATCATGCGTCTGTGGCTTCGTAATGTGTGAAATGAGAGACGTCCACCACGTCCTCGCAACCAGCGTTAGACACTACGGAGATGTGTAATAGATGTGTGTAAACTCGAGCGAAATGTCCTCGTTTGGAGCGTTGAGAAACATGGGATACACACCGTGTGTAAAGGAGTGTAAGTGACAACGATACTAGTGCGACGTGGTGGTAACACACACACACTACATACTTGATTCTCTACGGTCTATCCGAGGACCTCAAAAAAAAATTTAAAAATCATGTTTTCACACACTAGGTTGACAGAACAGCGTGAATCCGAGGTCTTTTAATCCGAGGACCTGGGGGAGGTCCTCGGATTGCCAAAGGTCCTCGGATCCACGCTGAAATATCATGCGCAAGTCCTCGGATGATATCCTAAGTCCACACACACACACACACACAGAGTTAACCCTCGATTAGTCGGACCTCAATGTTCCGGACATCGGATAAGTCGGACAACCATTAAAAATAAATAAATAAATTTAAAAAATTTGCAACAGACAATATTAATTTCTTTAACGTATAAGACACCACAATAGCAATGGCGGTGTTCAATAATTTGCAAAAAAACAAAGTATGTACAGCGTGGTATGGGACAATTCTTTGAAGGGGAAAAAAGTGGCAATTCAGATGTCAGAGACTTGACAACGCTCCCTTGCCGGTGGAGACGTGGCGTCATAGCCGGCCGGCCGCTAGCTAGAACACGTCCTTCTCTTCCCCTCTTGGCGGCATGTGCACGGACTACTGTGTGTCACGTGCTGTTAAACAGCAGGTGTACATGTCAGTATGCGGCTAGCTTATTGTTAACACTCGTTACACTTCCCAGTTTCGCACGCCGCGATTATTTTGTGTTATGAACTTTCACATTTCACAATGGGGTCTAAAAGAAAGTGTGTGACTTTGACTGTTGCTGAAAAATTAAAACTGATAAAAAAAACTTCAGTCTGGAGTTTCCATCATGTTCATACAGTAGGCCTAAGGTAAGTGTAGTGTTTCCGATCCCGAAAAGTGTTTCTGATTCCGACAATGATTAAATTGCTACTCTTATTAAATGAAGGTCCAAAAGTTTGTGGTAGCCTAAAATTCACAGTTTTTATACCGTATATTGGTATGTATAAGCAGCGCCGATATTTTGAGCCTTCAAAATTGGAAAAACTTTAAATTTTTTATGCCCGGTGTTGTGTACGAGGTACGTGCGGCGGCAACGCAGCAACAGCTGAGTTGATAGATACACACAGCGCGCCAGCAGACTACTGTGACCTTGCGCGCGACCTTGCCTGGCCGTCTCGTGCTCGCTGCTCACAGTTGACCTTGCTAGCGGCCATGCGCAGCTACGGACTTATGTTTCACTGCAGAATGTTTGCCGTGCTTTACTTAAAAGACACTGAATAATAAATTATGTATTACATTTCAACTGTCTTTAAACTGATACCACTTTGTATACTTTTATTTCATAACACTGGTATGTAGTTATCTTCGGGTATAACCTAAAATAATCCACTGGATAACTCGGACAAATCATAACTCGGACAACTTCTCCCCCCTTTTAGTCTGACTTATCGAGGGTTTACTGTGTATATATATATAGACATAAACACGCACAAGAATTGCTCATATGTATATTTATATACATACACATAAAATCTGAATCTCGGAAATGGCTCCAACGATGGCGATAAATCGATGTAGCTAGGATTCATTTTTAGAAAATGTCATTTTATCAGTGTTTTCAATAATCAACTTTATGGATAATCAACTTAAACATAAATGACTCTCTCTGACATCTATTGGCGAGTAATAAATAATTGGGAGCAACTGACTGGTTCAAGGACAGACACAACGCTCATGGAGCTGCCCACCTCGTCGTCGCTGAGCGGCACGGAGGGGTGCAGCAGGTTGCCCACCTCCCTGAGGGCGCTGCTGCGCTCCTGCTCCGCCCGCCTCAGGGACGCCTCGTTGCGCTGCAGGGCCTCCTCCACCAGGCCGCGCAGAGCCTTGATCTGCCCCACCGCCAGGCCGCGCAGGTCCTCCAGCCCCAGCGCGTCCAGCCTCGCCACCAGGTCCTCCGGCACGCGCTGCTCCCCGGAGCCCGGCTCCTTCCCCTGCAACCAGCCCCCCCGTCGCCACACTCTCGCACGCTACCCTCCACCAGGCCCCGCAGGTCCCCTGGCCCCAGGGCGTCCAGCCTCGCCACCAGGTCATCCGGCACGCGCTACTCCCCGGAGCCCGGCTCCTTCCCCTGCAACCAGCCCCCCTGTCGCCACACTCTCGCACGCTCCCCTCCACCAGGCCCCGCAGGTCCCCTGGCCCCAGGGCGTCCAGCCTCGCCACCAGGTCATCCGGCACGCGCTACTCCCCGGAGCCCGGCTCCTTCCCCTGCAACCAGCCCCCCTGTCGCCACACTCTCGCACGCTCCCCTCCACCAGGCCCCGCAGGTCCCCTGGCCCCAGGGCGTCCAGCCTCGCCACCAGGTCATCCGGCACGCGCTACTCCCCGGAGCCCGGCTCCTTCCCCTGCAACCAGCCCCCCTGTCGCCGAACTCTCGCACGCTCCCCTCCACCAGGCCCCGCAGGTCCCCTGGCCCCAGGGCGTCCAGCCTCGCCACCAGGTCCTCCGGCACGCGCTGCTCCCCGGAGCCCGGCTCCTTCCCCTGCAACCAGCCCCCCCGTCGCCACACTCTCGCACGCTACCATCCACCAGGCCCCGCAGGTCCCCTGGCCCCAGCGCGTCCAGCCTCGCAACCAGGTCCTCCGGCACGCGCTGCTCCCCGGAGCTCGGCTCCTTCCTCTGCAACCAGCCCCCCGTCGCCACACTCTCGCACGCTCCCCTCCACCAGGCCCCGCAGGTCCCCTGGCCCCAGGGCGTCCAGCCTCGCCACCAGGTCATCCGGCACGCGCTACTCCCCGGAGCCCGGCTCCTTCCCCTGCAACCAGCCCCCCTGTCGCCACACTCTCGCACGCTCCCCTCCACCAGGCCCCGCAGGTCCCCTGGCCCCAGGGCGTCCAGCCTCGCCACCAGGTCCCCCGTCGCCACACTCTCGCACGCTCCCCTCCACCAGGCCCCGCAGGTCCCCTGGCCCCAGGGCGTCCAGCCTCGCCACCAGGTCCCCCGTCGCCACACTCTCGCACGCTCCCCTCCACCAGGCCCCGCAGGTCCCCTGGCCCCAGGGCGTCCAGCCTCGCCACCAGGTCCCCCGTCGCCACACTCTCGCACGCTCCCCTCCACCAGGCCCCGCAGGTCCCCTGGCCCCAGGGCGTCCAGCCTCGCCACCAGGTCCCCCGTCGCCACACTCTCGCACGCTATTCTCCACCAGGCCCCGCAGGTCCCCCGGCCCCAGGGCGTCCAGCCTCGCCACCAGGTCCCCCGTCGCCAAACTCTCGCACGCTCCCCTCCACCAGGCCCCGCAGGTCCCCCGGCCACAGGGCGTCCAGCCTCGCCACCAGGTCCCCCGTCGCCACACTCTCGCACGCTCCCCTCCACCAGGACCCGCAGGTCCCCCGGCCCCAGGGCGTCCAGCCTCGCCACCAGGTCCCCCGTCACCACACTCTCGCACGCTCCCCTCCACCAGGCGCGTCCAGCCTCGCCACCAGGTCCCCCGTCGCCACACTCTCGCACGCTCCCCTCCACCAGGCCCCGAAGGTCCCCCGGCCCCAGGGCGTCCAGCCTCGCCACCAGGTCCCCCGTCGCCACACTCTCGCACGCTCCCCTCCACCAGGCCCCGCAGGTTCCCCGGCCCCAGGGCGTCCAGCCTCGCCACCAGGTCCCCCGTCGCCACACTCCCGCACGCTCCCCTCCACCAGGCCCCGAAGGTCCCCCGGCCCCAGGGCGTCCAGCCTCGCCACAGGTCCCCCGTCGCCACACTCCCGCACGCTCCCCTCCACCAGGCCCCGAAGGTCCCCCGGCCCCAGGGCGTCCAGCCTCGCCACCAGGTCCCCCGTCGCCACACTCTCGCACGCTCCCCTCCACCAGGCCCCGCAGGTCCCCCGGCCCCAGGGCGTCCAGCCTCGCCACCAGGTCCCCCGTCGCCACACTCTCGCACGCTCCCCTCCACCAGGCCCCGCAGGTCCCCCGGCCCCAGGGCGTCCAGCCTCGCCACCAGGTCCCCCGTCGCCACACTCTCGCACGCTCCCCTCCACCAGGCCCCGCAGGTCCCCCGGCCCCAGGGCGTCCAGCCTCGCCACCAGGTCCCCCGTCGCCACACTCTCGCACGCTCCCCTCCACCAGGCCCCGCAGGTCCCCCGGCCCCAGGGCGTCCAGCCTCGCCACCAGGTCCCCCGTCGCCACACTCTCGCACGCTCCCCTCCACCAGGCCCCGCAGGTCCCCCGGCCCCAGGGCGTCCAGCCTCGCCACCAGGTCCCCCGTCGCCACACTCTCGCACGCTCCCCTCCACCAGGCCCCGCAAGTTCCCCGGCCCCAGGGCGTCCAGCCTCGCCACCAGGTCCCCCGTCGCCACACTCTCGCACGCTCCCCTCCACCAGGCCCCGCAGGTCCCCCGGCCCCAGGGCGTCCAGCCTCGCCACCAGGTCCCCCGTCGCCACACTCTCGCACGCTCCCCTCCACCAGGCCCCGCAGGTCCCCCGGCCCCAGGGCGTCCAGCCTCGCCACCAGGTCCCCCGTCGCCACACTCCCGCAGGCTCCCCTCCACCAGGCCCCGAAGGTCCCCCGGCCCCAGGGCGTCCAGCCTCGCCACCAGGTCCCCCGTCGCCACACTCTCGCACGCTCCCCTCCACCAGGCCCCGCAGGTCCCCCGGCCCCAGGGCGTCCAGCCTCGCCACCAGGTCCCCCGTCGCCACACTCTCGCACGCTCCCCTCCACCAGGCCCCGCAGGTCCCCCGGCCCCAGGGCGTCCAGCCTCGCCACCAGGTCCCCCGTCGCCACACTCTCGCACGCTCCCCTCCACCAGGCCCCGCAGGTCCCCCGGCCCCAGGGCGTCCAGCCTCGCCACCAGGTCCCCCGTCGCCACACTCCCAGCATTTCAACAATTCAATTGAATATTATATTAAATATTGTAGATAAAATATTTTCTTGACCTAGGATTACTAATCCCACACTGTTAGCAAAATTCAATTATTTTTAGACATGTGACATTATTTATTTAGGTAAATAGTCAGTACCTAATAAATTTAACATGTATGACCTTATATACATACAACCTAACTAGTGCAAGGAAGCTTTATTTGAAGCTTAACACAACACACATTTATGTACAGAAGCAATGAATTGTGAAACCGTGACGACATTAAGCATACTGATTTTCAGATCCATACAAATGTTATTTGCTGATAAGTTAATAAGAATTCACATAACTATCAAAATATTTTAAAAAAATTACAGAAAGTAAAATGTAATTAAATGATAGGCATAAAATACATAATAATTTTTATGCCATCCATATCTTAAAACAAAACAAACTGAAACAAGCCCTAGATAAATTTTTGTGATTTCATTTCAAATTATCATGGAGAAATGTGATATGCTCAACATGCTGCAGCAGAAGCATTTCACGATATATGACTATGTTCCCTGCAGTGGAAAACACTCTCTCACTTGCCACTTGTGTAGCTGGAATATGTAAGTAATATCTGGCTACAGCAGACAAATGTGGATGATCTTTGTTTTTTTTTCCGCCATTCAAATGGATTGGTGGTCCTCGGTAAACGAGCTGCTGACAAATATTAGCCCATCAAAATGTGGAGAAAAAAAATTCTCGCATAAACGTCGCATAATGTTTTTGGTCCCACTGTTAGATTCCGAGCGCTTTGTGTAGGTAGGTTTCTCGTCTAAAACCATGTATTTTAAAGTTTAAATTTAATATTAATTCGGATATTACCGCTTACTAATTGAATTAATAGAAATACGAAGTTGTCTGACGTGTAAATTTTCTTTTAAAAACGTAAAATACGTGTTCAAAAGTTATGCACTTTGTGTGTTCCGTCTTCTTCGCAGCTGGGTACCGCTTATAATCACAGAACAAGGAGGGAAATAAAGAAGTGCGACTCTTACAGTGGAAACTGAAACTATGTTTCACGCAACATGTGTCACTATCTGTTGGGCGGGCCCATAACTACCCTCAAATGCTCAAATAAAAAATTGGAATAGAGGTTCTCATTCAAAATTTTTTTTAGTTAATACGTATTTTTGGTTATATTAAGAGTTATCTCCTTGATGGCCCAAAACTAATTTAATCAATGCGAAAATACTTAATGCTGTTTTGTAATAAACCGTCATGTAATAAATAAGGTAGTAGGAGGTGCAAAAACTCATTGTATTACCCACCACAAAATTAGTGGCTACCTAAATAGAGTGAATTTTCACTGGATTGTTTGCCTGATAATAGCTTATACATTACTTCTCCTAATAAATTCATGTAGTTATGTCAGGAATATATTATGAAAACTACTATCTAGCGGACGGGCCCATAACTACTTCAAAAAACTAGGTCTTAGTCTCGGTAATTAAGAGTTTCTCCCCCATGCTTATAATGCAGTCAACGCTAGTTGGCGTAATTCATGTTTAGTTATGTTGATTCCCGTATAGAGTGCACGCACTAGTCGAAGATCGATATCGATAGCTCGCCGAATGCATGCAACGCGCGCGCTCTGTTGAGTGCCGAGTTAAA
The DNA here is from genome assembly GCF_032445375.1 of Bacillus rossius redtenbacheri. Taxonomy (NCBI): domain Eukaryota; kingdom Metazoa; phylum Arthropoda; class Insecta; order Phasmatodea; family Bacillidae; genus Bacillus; species Bacillus rossius. The sequence continues at coordinate 69,952,185 of NC_086334.1, forward strand.
TACATTCTACACTCTTGGTCCGTGCATACTACGACAAAAGTTTAGCGTTCGTTGCTGCTCACGGTTTTCGTTTTTCTATTTAAAGTTGAACAAAATGTTTTGGTTGCACAACTTATTAATTTAAATTGTTTAGCATGAGTTTGTATACTCTAATTTTTAAATGAACGTAATTTACGTGAATACGTTTTATGAATAACTTTACCCAACAAACTTTTTTTTTTCCACACAAAAGTCACACCTCTACTTTACAAACTTGATTTTAGTATAAAATGTGTGACAATTATGCGTAAAACACGGGATTTATGTATTTTTTTTAATGTGGACGTATTTTGACAATCACTTTTTAGTAGTGATGGGAGCAGTGACAAATTTTGTTCGTGTGACATGCCGTGACCAGTGACATGAAAGTCACAGGGTCAAGTCACCGTGACATTGTCACTGTTAGTGACCTTGTTGCTTATTTGTAAACCTGGAGTTTTACAAACGCGTGCAGGGATCCCCGAAAAGTATAAAATAACCTATTTGCGATATGTTGTCGCAGTTGCTATTGTAATTATCTCAGAGGCTTGTCATTTTCATAGTTCGTACAATAAACTCCCGATTATCAGCGCATGCAACGAAAAAATACAACACATATGTAAATCTGTATTTTATTACAAGTGAACAAATTTGAACTATACTGACGAGTGTATTGTGTGCAGTATACAGTAACACGCACAGGCCTTCACGGAACTCACGCAGTAGGTTGGCATGCGTTGCTATTTTTGTCTCTGTCGCACTTTGTTTCTAGTCGTATGGTTGAGCACTTTTATGTTTACATTACTGAAATGTATTGTATGTTAATTATTCAGTAAAATACTAAAATTTTAGCAACATTAAAATTTTTTTACTGTTAATTATAACTTTTACTGTACATAAATGTTTAGATTTTTAAGTTGAAATTAATGTTTCCTTTTTTGTTTCCCATGTTCGGCTCTTTTGCGGTTTATCCGCGATTTTCACTATCCGCGGTGGCCCTGCCACTTAATTTTGCGGATAATCGGGAGTGTACTGTACTAAGAAATCTATTTAACTTGTGACAGTTACGTGTGAATGGTTGATATTTATTTTTAATTTTTACGGCAATCAATAGTATAGACGTAAATAACTCTGCTTTATTAGTGACAAATGATATTTCGTAAATGGATCAAACGAGTGCTAAGAGAAAAAAAACTTAGTCCCATGTGGATATTTTTCTCTGTTGTAAATAATGAAAAATCTATTGCAAAATGTGACTTGTGTAAGCATGAACTTTCTTTTAAAATGACAACCAGCAATTTGAAAAAAAACACATGTCCAGAAGACATCCTTCGATTGATTGCAACAAAGATCCGAAACCATCTAAAAAACCTGTAATAAATGTGCCATTGGAGGTAAGCAATTCAAATAAAAAAAATCTTTATTTTATTAAATACGAGGATGGGCGAACGAGTATAATATTTTCTGGAGGCGTAGTACTTTTGCGGTATTAATTGTGTACAGATTTGTAACACCTACATTTGTACTGTATATATGTAACTCCAATTGTAGTAACATTAAAGCATGTACAGTGGTCCAACCTCTTATTTAAACACATAATTTTAATTTCATTTAAACATAGTTTAAATATTGTGACTATCAACAAATTCTTTTTGTAATAAATCAGCACCACATTAGACGACCCTGTATCAATGTGCAGCAGTTGCCGCCTCCCGGGCTAGCAGAGCGCTCCCTTCCCCTCCATCCTTTCCCCCCCTCTCCACCTTGCCCCAGCCTTCCCCTCCGCACTTCCCCTCCTTTCCCGAGGCTTCCCGTCTTCCCTTCTCCTCGTTTCTCGAACCTTCCCCTCCGCCGCTTTTCTCTATTGTTCTCGAAAGACAGTTCGCCTGTATATAAGGCCGCGAGTTTGCTTAGGCCGGCACTGTCTTCAGTCACTCTCGCTCGTAGGCAGTCCGCTGGGAGGAGGCCGCGCTACTTATGCTCATGGTTGATTAGTTATGTTAGAAGCTTCGCTTTAAATCCACTATGGATCTCTGCCTTGTAATTTCCGCGGGCATTAATGGTCTGTTTGCTCAAGTTTAACTTCTTTCTTACGAGCCTTCTGTTCTTGATTGAGTGGTCTAGATGGGTCTTGTACCTAATTTTGTTGGATGTTCCATTTATCACCGACCTTAATTTACATGAGTGTTTGCTTGATTATTTGTTTTGCGCTTTGGGCTTCCTCCCTGTCGTAATATTTTTTTGTTTTAATGTCTTTTAGCTGGGGTTTGCGATTCCCATTTAAATTTGCCATGAAAACTTATGTTGCGTGTAAACTTAATGCATAATTTAAAGCCTTAATATTTATACTTAATTGCTTGATAACGAATTTGCTCTGCGTGAGACTTTTATATGATTTTTGTCTGCTTGCTAAGGTCTTTTAAATGTACATTAATTAAAAGAATTTTCCTTACGCGCAGTACTTAAATACGTGTTACGTCAGGCACATTTTCATTGCGCAAATTGTTCATGATGCTCTTTTTTTCAAGCATCTGTTTTATACTCATGTTTGTAAAAACCATAACGATTAATGGGTGTTGTCTGCACATTTGTTATATCTATTTGTACCTTAATACATTATCATTTTTGTTTAATGAATAAAATATATTTTTTGTCTACTTTCATTTTTTTTCTAATATAACAACATTTTTACAACTGCTGTTGTATCATACTGGAATGGTACACCATTGGTTCCCACTTAACCTGTTGAAGTTACATCGATCTCCCACTTCCACCTAGCTTCAAATGGAACATTCCTCGAGCAGCATACCAAAAAATTATGAAATCAACAAGTATTTGCCATCGTGTATAACACATGCAGCTACTCAAATTTCGCTTCCTGGAACATCTAGTATTGATTCCACAAATAAATCATTGACTGTGCCAGTGTCAAGACATGAAAATTTGCCAGGAAAAAGTATTCAAGGAAATCTCTCTGGCTTTATTCGATCAAAGCTTCCAGTCTCATCAAAGAAAAAGATAGACAAAAATGTACTAAAACTTTTTACGCTAGATTTCCAACCATTTTCAATTGTGGAAGACAAGGGCTTCTGAGATTTTGTTAAAAAGTTTAATCCCTCATACAGTTTGCCTGACAGGCACACCATTCCTCATACTATAATACCCACACAGTACGAGAAATGTATTTTCCAGGTGAAAGAACTCATGCAAAATGTTAAAGCGATCGCTTTGACTACCGACTGTTGGACTTCTGTTAATAACGACAGTTTCCTTGCCATCACAGGGCATTTTATTGATGAGACTTTTTGCCAAAAGTCTGTTCTTTTGAAATGCTGTGCTCTCAGCATGCCACATACTAGCAAAAATCTGGCAGAAGAAATTAAAAGAATCGTAAGAGAATGGAACATTGAGGGCAAGGTGCTACTGGTAATTTCTGACAATGCAGCTAACATTTAAAAAGCAGTGAAAGATGATTTAGGCTGGAAGCATTTTCCCTGCTTTAGACACAAATTGAATTTAATTGTTGAAGATTCATTGAAAACTGTTTCCCATATTATTGAAAAAATATAAACAGTGGTTGCTCACTTCAGGCGAAGTTCTGCAGCAAAATCAAAGTTAACTGCCTACCAAGAAAACTCAGGACAAGTGCCTAAAAATGTCATCCAGGATGTTCCTACAAGATGGAACTCAACATTCCACATGCTCCAGAGGTTTGTTGAGCTTCAAGAAGCACTGAGGAGCACTGTGGCAAACCTCGACAAGGAACTTTATCTCTGACAATTGAAGAGTGGAAAACTGTTAGCGAGATCTCCATTGCTCTCAAGCCTTTCGAGGATGCCACGAAAACAATGAGTGGTGAGAGTTATGTTACAGCCTCCCTTGTAATTGTAATGATTAAAGGACTACTTGATGTTTGTGATACACTTTTAAAGCAAAACTTCCACGCTGAAGTAATGTAGTGTCAAAACTTCAAAGTGGCATAAAGATCAGATTCGCCAATTATGAAAATAGTAATACTCTGGCAGTTTGTACTATTTTAGATCCCCGGCTAAAAATTTATGGGTTTTCACAAGAAGCGGCAGTTGAAAATGCAAAGAAGATTGTAACCAACATACTGGTACAAAATAAGATTGAAAAACAAAATGTGGACAATACATCAACAAATATTCAGCAAAGTGAAGGGCGGTGAATGAATTTTCCATCTGGACGTCATTTGACAACAGTGTCAGCAGTGAGACCAACAGGTACACCAACTTCAAAAGCACTTATTGAAATGCGATGCTATCTTAAAGAGCCAGTTATTACAAGAAATTGTACCTCTTTGTTGTGGTGGCGTGAAAATCAATTTGTCTACCCAAACTTGGCAGTTATCGTAAAAGAAAATTTTTGTATTCCAGCGACAAGTGTGCCTTGTGAAAGACTGTTTTTGAAAGCTGGATATCTTTTACAAGATAGTCGTACGCGCCTTTCCACAAGAAGAGTAAGCGAAATTATGTTCGTAAACACAAATATTAGTGTGTTAAGCAACAGTTAGAAGTGCTACTTGTTGTTGCTTGTTAGTTTAATTGTATTAATTGCACATTTGTACCTAGTATTTGAAATATTATAGTTTAATTTATGTATGTGTATATCTAAAGGTGCAATATATGTGTTGTTTTATGTTTTGCAGATTAAAACAAAGCAATGTTTGTAAAGTAGGTAGAGATTTTAGAAATAATTTATTCAAATGTATAAGTTCCGACATGGAATTGAAAGAATCATGACCTTAATTTAACTTAAAACTTGTTTAACTTTGACATTATTATTTGTAATTAATAATTGAAATTTTATTAATAATTATAGTGTAACATAATCTCCTAATAATTGTATATTTTTATATCCTTTACTAGAAAATACCTGCCTATCAAATATGATTATAAATTAGGCAACACCTTAATTCAGAAATCCTCTTGTCTTAAAGATTTAAGTATCATTCTAGATTCTAAATTGTTCTTTCACAAACATGTTGAACATTTAATTTCTAGTTCCCGAAGAACATTAGCTTTAATTAAATATGTCACATATTATGCTACAAAAACTGATTCTATCCTCTATCTTTATTTAGCATTAATTAGGTCAAAACTAGAATACTGCTCAGTAATTTGGAACAACATCAATATGTGTGATAATATTAAAATCGATAACATACAGAATAAAGTAATAAATATTATTAATTAAAAACATCTTCCTCTACCTAATAGATATCTCTCTCAAGTCAAAGAGAATATTACTTGACTCTATTTTCATTTAAAACTGTTATACTAACAAATTGAACTGTAAATATATACTTGACAACACCGGTTTAAGAGTACCTCCTTTTAATAGTCGTTTAACTTCCACTTTATGTACAGTTAACAGAAACAATGATCTTATCTTTAGGCTAATAACCAACTTTAATAAATTTGATAAAGACTTTAATTTTTTTCCTTAGTTCTTAATGATCATGTGTGTTTTATTTCTATGTTGTCTAAATTGTAACATTTGAATTTTGTTTTATTGTCTTTGTTATGTGTGTTTTGTTTTTATATTGTATTGTTTTGTGTTTTTCATTTATGTTTATTTTTGTGAGTGTATTTGTGTCTAATTGTGTGCCTACCATTAAAGGCTTTGTCCTGTTAGTTGGCATGTTACAATTTATAAATAAATTAAAAATATATGTGACAAACAACATGTTATCATTGATAAACCAAATTAGTTCATAGTTTAATGGAATTATTAACTATGCATTTTTACAAATGAAATAAATATCTTCTATATTATTTATAAATATTTTTAAATAAAATATTTTTATTAAAAAAACATTAATCATCACATTTTTTAATAATACTCAACACACGAAAACTGGGCAATATCCTACTTCACAGAATTAACAGTTTTTGTTTGGCTTTTTTTTTTTTCAATTTGGACAATAACATTTAGTTCAGATTCACAAATGATTCTGAACAGAGTAACTGGACATAGCAGTGTCGCATACCTCGCAGGGAAAGTACTCGTGTGTCACGTGTCGCTGCTGCGGCAAGTCACCAGTAATATCCCGGCGCCGTTACTCTTAGCGACCTGCGACCCACGCTGCAGCGACTCGCACCGCAGCGACTCACGCCAGTGACACGCTCTGCAGCGACATGCGATCCGTGCCAAGACACGCCAACCGCATTGCAAGGAAGCACGAAGAGACGTGACAGTGGCCCTGTTACTAATAGCTAAAGTCACCACCGTGACACGTGACAGTGCAGTCGCCGCGACAAAGTCACCGTGACAGTAAATATTCCCCATCCCTACTTTTCAGCACTATTCGTAGCACTAATTATAATAATAATAATTTGACCCCTGAATCCAAAAATGTCTACATTACATTTGAAAATGATACATTGACCGCAATAATTTTTAAGAAAATAATAACAACATGTTATACAAGTTATTACAACACATAATTATTATCAAGTCTTAAGAACAAGACAAACAACGGTTTACTCCTGAACACGTTTATTTTACCGCCGTACATGTTTTTTTTGAAGGTTAACAACATGGCGTGGTTTACTTCCCCCCCCCCAAAAAAAAAAAAATCCACTACATACAAAACTGGAAGTACGAATTGATAAATACAGCACAGCATGACATAAATCTGTACACAAGTTCGCATCACATAATAATTTTGTTTGTAAAATCTGATATTTAGGACACGACCTGAGTACATTGACGCATTATTTAACACCAATATACGCTGGCCTAATGAACCTGTCGGCGTTTTTAACTGTTTGTTGCAGTTCAAACAAATTGCTTCGCCATCACCTTGCTCAAAATATAATCACAAACCACTTGTTTACATTTTGCTTTGTCTGCCATTTTAGCTCACTAAAAATATGCTAAATTTGGAGAATTCCCAAATAAAACACAATATTTACACACTGTTTTTAAATATTTTGTGAAGCATGCGTGATGTCATTTTAAGTCGATTCGTGTGTGACAATCGCACGTTCGATAATCATTTTCGACCATTGGCAGAATCGACTTATGAATGAAGTAAACAAACAATACGTAATTTTATGCTTATTTTCGTTTTGGCTGCGTGCGTCGAAAGTTAAAAACGCGGCTCATAATAGATGTAACCAAATTCTTATTGTTATATTAACGGGATTTTAATATTTACGTCCTACGAATATCGGACAATCGAAAATGTGCAAGATAAAAAGTAACAAGTATATGGATTTTTTTCAGAAACGATTCGATTCGAGATCTCGAATTGAATAATAAATTATTCGCAAATAATTTTTTGAATTGGAATACTCGCAGACCCCTAGACGCTCGCACCAGGCCCTCACCTGGGCCCACCCCGTCCTGGCCTCGCCGAAGCTCCCCACGTGCCGCAGCCAGCGCGAGACGTGCGGGTGGGCCACGGGGGCCGGCCGAGAGGCCAGGGCGCGCCACAGTCGGGCGTCCTCGCTCGAGGGGAGCGGGCCCTCCACGTAGCTCCTGTCCGCCAGGTGCTCGTCCAGGGACCGCAGACCCTCCTCCGTCGCCACGCTCTCGCACGCTCCCCTCTACAAGTACAGTCACCGGCACGGCGTCTCCACCACAAGCAAGCACACGTCACAACATGCACGGACAGTACTGAACCGACAAACCAATCAGAAACACGCATGCCTTTTTAGAGTATAACACTAAATTAGTGTTAACGAAAATAGAGTCAAAAACCAAAATAAAAAAACCCAAGGAAAATAATTTTTTTTTGTCTGAACAGAAGAAACAGGCACTTGGAAATGTGTTTGAGATGGAAGTTCTGTGTACCTATGTTTACAGTACTAAATAGGCCTACATATTGGACGTATGCATGTGCAGTAGCAAAGAAAGTGACATAAACCACCCAAGGAGACAAACACAATCAATTCACTGTTTGAACATTGTTATAACTTGGGAACAAGAAAATAATTTCATGTGAACATTTTAGTAGAGTTATGCAAAAGTGTTTGTGATAACACTGGAACCAACCACACATAAAAAACACAATTGATAATAGATGATGAGTTTCACAAAGAACTGATCATACTGCTGTAGAATTGACACATTTCTCCACATCTGTGGTACATAGTCTGCAAACCCAGCCAGGAAACAGAATCCAAACAATTCAAACATCAACGAACACACTGCTAGAAACCTAACAAACGGCTACACAAGAGCAGCAGAAATGTGCGATGTTGTAATGTTTGTTTTCCAAGTGTGGTAGGAGGGAGTAGTGAAGCAGTGCCGCTCCACCCAGCTCTGGCTAGCATGGCGGGGATGGTTGACAAGAGTCTCGCTCTCACGTCAGCCTTCACGCCACATGTCAGTCCCCGAGCGCGAGTTTAGACCATGTCCCTTATCATCCTCATCCTCATCATCATCATCATCATCATCATCAATTTTGTGAAAACCAACCTCCATAATTTCTGCAGTGTGGTAGCATACAAGCCATTCACAATTATCTACAGCTTGTTTGACACTTTTGGTGAAAAATCTATTAAAATTTAAAACATCTTCCCCTTAATGTAGGAAGAATGCTGTAGCTAATATACAGCCGTAACGTTAATCCCATTCCGGCTGTCTTCAGGTTTACAAAAGAAAAAGGGAGGGAAGAAGATAGTGAAAAATTTTCGTAATGAGTTGTGAAAGAATATTTGTGACTATTGCCTGCGGCCAGCTCACAGGTCAGGGCAGTTCCTCTCTGGCCTCTTCTGCTGCTCTCGGAGGCACCTCGCTCGCCATGACGATGGTTCAAGCCCACGTCCAGCGTGGCTCCAAGTCAACACCCAGACCACTATAACCCAAGGAAGGTCGAATCTCGTCTCCACAGGCGACATCAACCCTGGGAGGAGTCTCAGCCAGGTCTGAGTGCCCTTCTCATACGGTGATATCCTCTTAACGGCTAAACATCCAAACCCTCCGAGATTTTTAAAAAAATAAAAAAAATAAATAAAAAATAAAAATTAAGTACAACTAAAGTTTGACAAGAGTTATCAAAATAAAAAACGGAAAAATTTTTCTAGATAAGTTTTCCACATAATATATTGTTATGAACACAGACAGTACCGCGACGTGCGCCAGGCCCCGCACGGCCACGCGTGCCTGGCCGGATTACAAGGGTCCTCGCTACCTCCCTCCCCCCTCCGCTCCTCACGCACCGTCCCCCCTTGGGCTATTGACGCCTTTAGTGGCCTGGGAATTCTGGGCTTACAGTAGCAGCCGTGTGGCATGGCGTGAATAAATGTCGCCATTCTTGATGTTTCGGGCATCAGGTCGGCCCAGGATGACGTGAGACACGTCACAGCCACTCTTGTCCTTTCGAGAAGGACGCCACGGGTATATAAGCGACGACACTGGCCTTCACGGAAGTTCCAAGAGTTCGGAGAGTTCCGCGAGTGAAGGCAAGTGCGAAATCGGCGAAGAGGGTGAGAGACCCTCCCTCGAGAGCGGCACGACGAGGAGCGACAGAGCGGCGCGCGACTGTGTGTGAGGACAGGCGCGGGGTAAGGGGCCAATAAATGTTGAGCCTAGCTCCAGTGAGGAGTGTAAACTGTGGAACTTGTCACACATTGAGTGACTTACAAATGAACATTTTTAAGTGAAAGTGATTGGTGATCAGACATTTTTTTTTAAGTACAATTATTTATTAGTAAAGTAAATATTAAAAATTAATAAAACTGTAATAAAACTTAATTGGGCCATCCCTTACGAACCCAGTTCCCCCACATTATACTCGTAACATTTTGGTGTCAGAAGTGGTATTGCCCTAATTAATAGATTTAATGTATAGTTATTATTAAATAAAATTAAAATAAAACATTTTTATAAATTTAGTTATTGGAGAATTGAGATGGTTTAACAACTGTAGTTAGTTTTGAATGTAGTAGCAGCAGCAGTAGTAGTAGTAGAAGTAGAAGTAGTAGTAGTAGTAGTAGTAGTAGTAGTAGTAGTAGTAGTAGTAGTAGTAGTAAAGTTAGTGTTATTTTTTTAGTACAGGTTTAAGTGAGCTCGTAGGGGAAATTACAGTATATCCATAATACAGTGTGATAGGCTGGTAATGTATGTGAACCCAAAATATAGCAGGTGACTAAATTAAAATCATAATGGCTTTCTTGGCCCAAATGAATAATAAAATTGAGAAAATGAAGAATGAAATGAAGAATGGTAAAGAAGAGCTGAAGAATAAAATTGATAATAGCCAAGAAGAAATGAAGAGTGAAATGAAGAACTGCCAAGAAGAGGTGAAGAATGCTATGAAGACCGAGACAAGAGGACATCAAGAACCAAGAAAAAATGAAGATCAATGAAACCAGCATACAGTTGGAAGGCAAAGTGCAGAGTTTGGAGCAGCACCTTGCACAACAAGAACAGCAACTTACCTGACAGGAACAACAGTTAATTCAACTTGAATAGCCAACTGAATGGCATGCAGATGCTGTGACAAAGGAGTGCCGTCGGATGATTAAGGAAGCTACATCTGCTACAAACCAGAAGAGTAACACCGAGGATGTTAAGGTGGATGGCACTGCCAGCGGCAACTGAAAATTCAAGCCACCCACCTCCAATGGTCAGTCTTTGTGGACAGTGTACAGAAGACAGTTCTAGGCAGCTGCAATTGGGGGAAGGAAAAAAAGCTACGGCACTCGTCTTGGCCCTGCGAGGACCTCCACTCGAGCTGCTGCAGACCATACCAGTTCCAGACCAGAAAGAATATGGGGTATTAGTAGAGGCACTTGAGCTGAGGTATGGCGACCGACATATGGGCGAGGTGTATAGAACGGCTATCAAGACATGTCATCAGAAATCTTCAGAAACCTTTCAAGAATTCGAAGCCGACATCGAGCGACTTGTGCACCTCGCCTACCCAGAAGCACCACCAGAGTTCTGCCAGCAGCTAACCACCAGTGCTTTTATAGACGGACTCAGAGATGCGGAGGTTCAGCAAACTCTTAGTTTGGCGTGGCCCAAGAAGAGCTGTGAGGTCTGGACTATGCCCTGGAAATTGAGACAGCATGCAGTGCCTAAAGAAAAACAAGCATCAGCACAAAGAAAGCTGGACTGGAGCCCTACAATGCAGCAAATGGCAGCAACACCTGTAATGAAGTAGATATTCTCAAGGCAATGAAGAAGCTGCTGAATGACACTCCAGGTAATCAGATCAGTAGAGCTTCGTGCTTTGTCTGCAATGAACCAGGACACATCTAGTGGGACTGTCCGACACGCAGGAAGACATCGCAGCAGGAAGAGAAACAGCTCTACAGGAAATGGTAGCCCCTAGGGTTTTTCCTGTATCCATACTTCGTAGAGGCCATGCCAGTTTGTTGTTTAATGGATGGATCAATGGCAGATAGTATTTACTTACTGTTGACACAGGGGCATCAGCATCTATAGTTCGCACAGAGATGGTAAGTAGGGAAAAGCTGAAGAAAACACCCATCCTATATAGACTCGAAACAAACCACCGGAGATACTTCACTTGTGCATGGACAGCTGGATTTGGAGGTAAAGAATGGAACTTGGACATTATTGCAGACCTTTCTTGTTGCTGATATCACCCATCAGGTAATTCTAGGAGTGGACTTCATGAATCAATACCAATTCCTTGTTGACATGGAAGGACAGGTACTGTGTATTAATGATGAAGAGGTGGCCTTGTTTACCGCCGACCAATTGGAAGTTCCTGTAATGCAAATGGCAGTTAGATAATCTGTTTCAATTTCATCAAACCATGAGAAGATAATAGCAGCTAGTATTATGGGAGACCCTAGGGGCAACATGAGCTACCTGATAGAGCCAGATATGTTATTAGGATTGAAGACACTTCTGGTCGCCCGAATCATTGCAAGGTTCAGCGAGGTTGTACCAGTCAGGGTGGCCAACCTCCATTCTCGAAAAAGGGTTCTTAAAAAGGGAGACCCAATAGCTAGCTGCAAACCAATCTCTTGGGTAGGCCAGTGTGAGTGTTCCTCACCTATTATACCAGACGCGCAACCACTGAACACAAATCTAGAACTTCCAATAAGGCGATAACACAATAATCTAACAGATGATGAAATAGAAGATATCACACCTTTTCTGGTAAGAAATCCAGGATGTATTTTCCTTAGAAGAACAAGCCTGGCCTACCATTGCATCAACACAGGTGATGCAGAGCTAATCCGACAAGCACCACAGTGGATGCCTCTAGCAAAACAGAAAGAAACAGAGAAGTGGATTGCGGGTATGATGGAGGGTGGTGTAATAGAACCATCAGCGAGCCCTTGGGTTTCCTCAGTTGTTTTAGTGGCGAAGAAGGATGGCCAACTGAGGTTTTGTGTGGACTACCGGAAGCTAAATGACATCACCAAAAAAGGACAGCTACTCCCTCCCACGTATTGATGACACACTTGATACACTCTCTGGCACCAGATGGTCCTCTATACTGGACCTGAAGAGTGGTTATTGGGAAGTGGAGCTGCACCCCGATGATAAGGAGACGACTGGTTTTACGACGGGTAGTAGGCTGTTCCAGTTTACTGTGTTACCATTGGGTTATGTAATGCTCCTGCAACTTTTGAGAGATTGATGCAACTTATCCTGCATAGCTTGACTTGGAAAATATGCCTATTATACCTGGATGACATTATTGTAGTAGGGTATACAGTGAAGGAACATTTGCAAAATCTAATGAACCTATCCAACAGGCTTCGCCATGCCCAACTTAAGTTAAGTCTTAAGAAGTGCTTCTTGTTCCAGCATGAGGTAATATTCCTGAGACATTTTGTATCACAGGATGGAGTGCAAACAGATCCTGAGAAGATCCGGTCTGTTAAGGAGTGGCCTCAACCTAAAGATAAGCATGAAGTAAGGAGTTTCTTGGGACTCTGTTCCTACTATGGGTGGTTTGTGCCTGGGTTCTTGACAGTCGCAAAAACATTGCATCAGCTGACCAAGGACAAGAGACAATTTATTTGGACTTCAGCATGTGAGACTGCCTTTCAAGATCTCAAGGAATCCTTGTGCATTAGCTCCATACTTGCCTACCCCAGTCGACATGGAGAGTATATCCTCAACACAGATGCCAGCGGAGATGGGGTGGGTGATGTACTTTTCCAGGTTCAAGATTGAAATAAAAGAGTAATTGCATACTAAGCAAAGATTTGTCTACGCCTGAACGCAACTATTGCATCACAAGACAAGAACTCTTGGCTGTAGTGAAGTCTTTTCAACATTCCCACAAATATTTATATGGGAGAAAATTCCTCTTACGCACTAACCATGCCGCACTTAAGTGGCTACCACAGTTCAAGAATCCAGAGGAACAACTTGCTAGACTAATTGAACAGATACAGCAATATGATTCTTGGATAGAACATAAGAGAGGCCGAATTCAGAGCAATACCGATGCCCTCTCAAGAAGACATTGCAAGGTAGACTGTAATCATTGCAATAGGGCAGAAAAAAAGTGGGAATCGAAGATGTTCGGCAAACAACGATAACTAACAGGGAAGGTATACGGGATAATGCCAGCTTGAAATCAGTGCAGCGGCAAGATCCTGACCTGGCATCCATTATAAGCTGGCTAGAGAACGGTACTGGACATCCATCATGGCATGAGATCTACAGTGACCGAAGGGCTGTGAAAGCTTACTGGGCACAGTGGGATTCCTTGAGGATGGTGAATGGGCTACTAATGAGGGAATGGGAGAGTCCAAATGGAAAAGAACTTTCATGCAACTACTCCTTCCAAAGAGTCTAGTGGCAGAGGTGTTGAAAGAAATCTCTGGTGGTCATCTAGGGGCGAACAAAACTCTAGCCAAGATCCGTCAATGCTACTATTGTCTGACGTGTTGCCAGGGTGTGTAGGCTTGGTGTAAACAATGTGAAGCATGCTCGGCTAAATAAGGACCAAAACACTGGAATTGTGGAAAAATGTAGTGGCCCCCTTTGAGAGGATAGCCATCGACATCGCTGGACCATTTCCCAAGTCTAAAGATGGTAAACGGTATATTCTGGTAGCAATGGATACTTCAGTAAGTGGCCAGAGGCTTATGCATTTTAACCATGAAACCACTACCATTGTGGATGCAATAGTCAACAACTTCATTTGCAGATTTAGGGTACCAATGGAGTCGACAATATTACAGGAGGTGTTTCGGTTGCTGGGAATAAATAAAACCATGACTCCATGACTACAGCCCTACATCCTCAGTCCGATGGCAGGTGGAGAGGTTCAATAGAACTCTAGAGGAACACCTTGCCAAGGTTGTGGCGGAGAATCAACAGAATTGAGATCAACACATCCAGTTGTTCCTGATGGCATATAGGTCTGACATCCATTACTCCACTGGGCAGACCCCTGCAAATATTGTGTTCGGACAGGAGTTGAGGCTGCCATGTGATGTTCAGTTCAGCCGTCCTTGCAGGGAGCTGACCAGCACCACTGATTATGTGGATCGTCCAGGGTAGTGAAAGGCGCTTATACATGAAGAAGCCCACAAAAATCTTTGATTGGCGACGAATCAAATGAAGATGAGGTACAACCTGAAGGCTATATAAACCGGATTTCAGGAGGGCGATTTGGTGTGGCTGTACAACCTGCAACGAAGGAAAGGAAGGTGCCCTAAGCTTCAAGCAGGTTTAAGAAGGGTGCAGTGTTACGAATACAATCAGGACCGTGACGCGGGCCAGGTTCGGTGCTGGCTGGCAGCCCCGCACGGCCACTGATGTCACGTGCCATCCATTGCCGTAGGGCATGCCACGCGTGCCTGGCCGGTTTACGAGGGTCCTCGCTACTCACCCCCTCCGCTCCCCGCGCACCGCTATTGTCACCTTCAGCGGCCTGGGAATTCCAGGCTTACAGAGACCGCAGCGAGGAGTGGCGGGAATAAGCATCGCTGCTCTGGGTGTTTGGGGCGACACATCACAGCCGTTCTTGTCCCTCCAAGTGATTGGGGATCACACTTTAAGTACAAAATATTTATTAGTAATGTAAATATTAGTAATTAATAAAACTTAATTGGGCTATCCCTTACTAACCCAATTCCCCCACAATCTGAAATTAAGTTTGCAAGATGGTGCATGCTCTAAACAAGTCCTTAAGGCAGGGCATGTGTGAGTCTCATTGCAGGGTGGGGCACAATGTTCATGTAACTATTTGCTTCTCAATATTTACTGAGCTATAAATACTATTGATCCAACTACCTGGATACTCATTTTTGAAGGTTGCTTCAACATTGAAATATTTATTTCACTGCATTTTATTGTCTACTATGTTACTTATATAAAATTTAAAATTAAAAAAAGTGAAAAATTCTTAGTTTGTTTCTGTTTGATGTGGAACCAACATGAATTTCTAATTCAATTTGGGATGTGCCACCCCTTGAATATACCCCTGACTTTAAAAAGTTTATATAATGTGCACGTGTGGAAATAGGATAATACAAACTTTTTTCACATACAATACCACAGCCTACCTTCATTTTTTCACCAACTGCCTTGCTGCAGACATTTTTGAGTTTGTTCCAGTTGTCTGCTTTGAAGCGCACTGGAAAGAAAACACAAGTCACACTACACACCTCGACCACGGGACCCAAGGCAGTGATCGAACTGATCCATTCAACCGTTAGAGGCTACGTTACAAGTCGCATGGTGGGTTAGCTACGGCCAGATGTGGTGGAGGCTTGTCCAAGCGTAGCATCACTGTCCAAAGTGGCCAGTCATTCTTTATTAAGTAAGCTAACTCAAACAGTATTATGGTGATGCCATAGATTCACTTCTCATGAGAATAAAGTAATGGTGAAGTCAAACTAGATAAGACAAAGTAAATTCAAAATGCTCAGAAAAGCAAATGAAGAATTGTATGACCTTTAAAATAACAAGAAAATTCAAAATAAACCCAATATTTGAACGATAATATAATAAACAGTTTATCAATACATACAGTATTTGTGAAGATTTGTGGCTTTTGTGAAATAGAGTAAATTAACCAATATTTGTTTGTATCCACAGATAAGAATTAGTTATTTCCTTGCAGCCCATAAATGATAGTTCAATTTACCTGTAAATGTTTTTGTAATTCACAAGTAACTTAATACATTTCTTATGATTGGTATCACTCAATTCAGATTCCTGGAAATTCATACACACTTGTTCCTTATTTCTCACTGAACGAACTGCCTTCCTCCCACTCTTCAATACAATGTAACATAATTTGGAAATTCAACATGAATGGTTAGTTCAAAGTTGCTCTCGTTAATGGACTGTTTGGGTGAACTCAAATGTACGATGAAACACAGCTTTATGAATCAATAGTTAATAAAAGCTTAATTTGGTTGTGAACGAGCAGAAGTATTCGGTGAGCAGTTTGATGTGCATTCGGTTATGGTTTTTGTCAGTTGTTACAGCGTGAATCTACATTTCGTTTAGTTCATACATTGTCGTTAAGTTTCCGAAGAAGCCATAATCTGTATCATTTCCTTCTCACTGTTTAAGAATTTTATCCACCTCTGAAACAGGGAAGTTTTGGCGTGTGTCTTTTTCTTGTGTTCCTGTTAAATTCTGTACGTATCCTTTTCTTTGCATTGCCTATGCTTGCACTGTCATTCTTGGCAAAGCCCAAGGAGCACTAGGCTTCAGTTAAGCTGTTCCCCCATTTAATCACAGGTAACAGCTTCTGCATATTTACTTAAAAATTAGTTACAAGTATTATTAAATTATTCAGTTTCCAGAAAGTGCATTCTTAATCCAGTCTGGATTCTGAAACACCCGCTAAATGGGCAGGGCTATGAAGAGACAGACCGAGTTATTGGATACACAGAGTTGTGAGGCCAGACCACTTGCCGCCCGACAAGGTATCTGGGTTTACATCCCAATGAGGGATATTCTCACCCTGCTCGCGGTCCACCCACTACACGCCCTCCACTGCTTCACCCTTATGCCGCTGACGATCTCCGTGTCAGTGAGACATGCACCCTTATTCAGACAATCACACGTGGAAAAACAATTAAAATTGCTATGATTAAAACCTTCTGTAAGGACTGAAGCAGGGATATAAGTTTGAAGGTTACAATTTTAAGGAGAAATAAGAGTACAATAACTGCAACGTTATCTATGTCACTTTGCTTCCAAAGATGCAATGGGAGCTAGTACGGTCTCTACACTTTCCCACCTTCACGAATTTACATCTTGTTTGTCTCTTTTAATAATTAAACAAACGTGTCAAGGCTGCAGGTAGAAATGTGTGCCCTCCATGTTTTTTTTATCTTAGAACTCTCAAAAGAAGTATTGAACAGATTATACACTGATAGTGTACATACTTAGTATCTCATTTAGATTACCTAGGTATTTTGGATTCTTTCCCTTTCATAACTTATTTTACTGTGTAGAGAGAGGGTTGTCATTGTAAATAGGCTGTGATTTTATCAATTTTTTCATCTGTTTTTTTCCTTACAAATTATTTTTTATATAGATTGTATCATTGCATGTTTTCATAAAATGACTTGTCCAGTATCTTTGTGCAAACTTGTACGCACACAAAAGATCAAATGCCTGCAATAAACTTAACTAAAGAGTAATTCCATATCAAATCAACCAATGAAAAATTAATTTAGAAACTTCATGTTTCAGATTTATATAATTTTTTTTTGTATTTTGATAATAAGAACTTAATACATTATAAATCAATTATTTTTTTTAAAATTTATATCTTGAGTAGTTTTTTGTATTAAATTTTTGAAAAAATACCAAACTAGCCAATTTTAGCAATGTTTTGGATCACTCAAATACTAGTAGGTTTCCAACCAATGGTGCTAGAAGGCTGTTAGACAGCTCATTTTAAATGTCATTGAATGGGCTTCATTTTGATATGTAACTTTACCAACTTCAGAAAAAAAAATATTTTTAATTGTTTTCAAAATTTTTAATATTGAATTTCTAAAAAAAACACCATTTTCGATTTTTTTTTTTTTTTTTAAAAAAAGGGTATGTTATTCCTACATATATTGGTTAGATTTGTGCCAAATTTCAAGTTGGAGAATCGATCGGATCATGAGTATATAAATATGAGAAGTTTAGTATATGCTTAAGGGAAGCGTCACTTGGACGTTATAGGTTTTTGGAAGACAACATTGAAAAACTGCAAAACAACAATCCTACATAATGTTATTTGCCAACTTTATTAGCAGACGTCCCAAAATGACAATTCTCGAGCGTTGTTTCTTCCGCAGCAATTAATGGTTCGAAATTACCAAGGCAGAAGTTTTGGCTTCAAGTAACCTTCAGTTTTTAATTAATGCATTTAGCTCTGGTTTAGATACCATGCCGCCTTAAGAAATAGTTGCAGCAAGGAAAGGGAGTATAATTTTACATCAAATTTTGACTTAAATTATTCAAATTTTATTGTTAAAGACTAAAATGTTTTTACAAATTATAAAACACGGATAACAAATCTTACCTTACATTCATCCAGTGTTCTTTGATTAAACATTTGATCAATATGATAATACAAAGCCCGTGATCTTGCTGAACAGATGTAGCCTAAGTTAAAGCACATGATCTTCCTGAAAAGATGTAGCTTAAGTTATAACTGACAAAAAATATAATTGCTCATGGAAAAAATTTGTTTAGTATATATTTAATTATTTACAGTTTTCACTTCGGTTGTGGCAGACTTCGTTCAAGCAGGCGTGATGTGTCTACAATCTCTTCTTTAGTGAGTGTATAAGTTCTCCCAGTTGCTGTACAAGGTTCAACCTTTTTAAGAAGATCTTCAGTTCTAATGTCTAGTATATCGGCTCTTGGTGTTGGATAATAAAAAGGAAGCAGCAGGTCCTTTGGGATGTAAAAAACTGACTTTAAATTCATTATTCTCATTATTTTTTGCCAATATACATGCAAGCCATCAAAAGTTATCATATTTCACAGTAACATGTTTTGTCAGTTATAACTTAGGCTACATCTGTTCAGCAAGATCACGGGCTTTGTATTATCATATTGATCAAATGTTTAATCAAAGAACACTGGATGAATGTAAGGTAAGATTTGTTATCCGTGTTTTATAATTTGTAAAAAATTTTGAGTCTATAACAATAAAATTTGAATACTTTAAGTCAAAATTTGATGTAAAATTATACTCCCTTTCCTTGCTGCAACTATTTCTTAAGGCGGCATGGTATCTAAACCAGAGCTAAATGCATTAATTAAAAACTGAAGGTTAGGCCTACTTGAAGCCAAAACGTCTGCCTTGGTAATTTCGAACCTTTAATTGCTGCGGAAGAAACAACGCTCGAGAATTGTCATTTTGGGACGTCTGCTAATAAAGTCGGCAAATAACATTATGTAGGATTGTTGTTTTGCAGTTTTTCAATGTTGTCTTCCAAAAACCTATAACGTCCAAGTGACGCTTAAAGAATTTATTTATCTACCATGCCCCCTTAAGCATCTACTAAACTTCTCATTTTTATTTACTCATGATCCCGTCGATTCTCCAACTTGAAATTTGGCACAAATCTAACCAATATATGTAGGAATAACATACTTTAAAAAAAAAAAATTATAAACCATGGTGTTTTTTTTTAGAAATTCAGTATTAAAAAATTTGAAAACAATAAAAAAATATATTTTTTTCTGAAGTTGGCCATGTTACATATCAAATTAAAGCCCATTCAATGACCTTTAAAATTAGCTATCAAACATCCTTCTAGCACCATTGGTTGGAAACCTACAAGTATTTGAGTGATCCAAAACATTGCAAAAATAAGCTATTTTTGCAATTTTCAAAAATTGATACAAAAAAAAACTACTCGAAAAAAATTTAGAAAAAATAGATTTATAATGTATTTAGTTGATATTACCAATATACAATAAAACATGAAAATCTAAGGTGTAGAGGTTAAGGCCTCTGGTTGATTTCATATGGAATGACCCTAAAACCTTAATTCACCTGGTCTTCATAGTCACCCCCCCCCCCCCCCCACAAATAATTTGAATTTAGTCAGATTACAAAATTATGCCTTTGTGAGATAAGCAACATTAGACCAATTCATATGCAGAATTTCATTACTGGGGCAAAGGAAGGGGGAAGGGGGGGAGAATATAACCTCTTTGCATGCCGTTTGCCTTCAAATGCTTTAATTTGGTCGGAGGGAGTTACAAATTTTTTTTAAGATTTTGGAAGGGGGGAGGGTATATATACCCCCCTTGTGTAGACTCCTGACATGTCCTCAAAATAACATTTCCCATAATTGTCCTTTTTTATAAAAGCCACTAAATTCACAATTAACACCTCGAAACACTTTCATTTATCATTTAAAATAAGTTATAAGAGAAAAAAAAGATAGCATACGCACCACAACATTCAATGAGTTAAGGAATGAATTTAATTTGAAACCATGTCATTAACATCAGGGTCATTAACAATGAGCAGTAATGAGATGGTAATAGAATGAAATGGAATGAACAGGTGGGAGAAATGGGAGTACGCTGAGGAAACCACCAGTTCATGGCAGCATCCAGGATCATCAGTTGAAACCAAGTGTCCGGGGCAAATAATTTGGTTGGGCCCCTCCCCATTACTTAGTAGGAACACAATTTTCAAACCCCACAATTCAAAAAATATATATCTTAAGACTGTAAACATTACCCCTGCAGTAACTGTACAAGTAATCTGTACCAGTGGCAATCACTCTCATAGTCACACCAAAATACCAATACAGCTGTTCTAAGCTAATTTGGTTGAAATATTTTTTGAACTATCCTGTAGTATGAATTTTTGTTGTTGTAGTTATTATTTCTGCTGCAAATGGGCAGCCCACAACCGTAAAATTCATTCCCGTTTCTATCCTTCTTCACTCCTTAAAGACCTTCCTAGAGTTCTCTCACCTTCTAAGCTTCCTCATTGCAACTCGTTAAGTGTCTATCCTCTCATAAAAAACCATTAAGACACCCATGGTAATTTTTTATCAACAAAATTATTTACTTAATTCTAATTTTCAACCAACATTGAACATAGATTGTTTCCCTTGAAATTTACACGTTTCCCTGACCAGTTAAAAATTCTTTCTCTCTACCATGTTTTCTGTATTTACCAGACCTCTGCCCCAAAGAAGAGTTACTAACATAAATACAAAGTTTTTTCTTCTTCTTCAGAATATAAAATAAAACAAATAAAATGCATATAGAAACCATAATAAAATCCTTCGGAATTAAAATGTTTGAATGAATAGTATAACGGAAGCTCTTACACTGTCTCCACAAAACATCTTTCTCTATTACAGTATCAACAAGACCTTCGTCTTTAAATCGTTTTCGTTGGTTTAAGCGAATCTTCTCTGGATCACCGCCTTTCTCGGGGCGAAACAAATCCAAATCTAGCACCATTATAAGCTTTAATATCACAACTTTTACGTCCAATACTTTCCCACTCAGAGTTAACCTAAAATGACAGCTTGCACATGCCTCACAGAAGATTTTCACAAAAAAAAACTAAAAATGTAAACATGCCACGATGACCGTAGAACTATATAATACGATAGAATACTTACAGCATACAAGGACAGCATATATATCATAGAAAACACTGATGCCGTCCCCGCTACCTCCCATGGAGGTAAGAAGTTAGGGAGTGGTTGTTTGGCGTGGATGCTGAAGTCATTTTGCTTTTTGGGACAAGCCCACTAATGCGACCAAAACAAACGGCGAATACAAGTTTGAAATGGTGTTTTTTAAGAAATAAAACAATGTCGTGTTGTGCTTATGGTTGTACGAATAGGCTAGCGAAAAAGCAGACGGGAATTACATTTCACAAGTAAGTTTATATCAAACCAAGAGCTTCTATTATTGAAGTGGTGAGATGAATAAGAAAAGACAAGACATGCCTCAAGAAAGATGAAATAGTTATAGTAGCAGGTGGAAATTATGTGTTCAAGAAAGAATAAAAAAATTCGTGTTGTGCTTATGGTTGTACAAATAGGCTAGCGAAAAAGCAGACGGGAATTACATTTCACAAGTAAGTTTATATCAATCCAGGAGCTTCTATAATTGAAGTGGTGAGAGGAATAAGAGAAGACAAGACATGTCTCAAGAAAGAAGATGAGATAGTTAAAGTAGCAGGTGGAAATTACGTGTTAAACAAACAATCAAAAATTGTGTATCTCAGTTTGAAATATGTATTACCTTCATTATGTAACACAAAAGTGGCGGTATGTACAATCCCACACAGATTTGACTTGATGGATAACTCATGTGTAAATATAGGGATAAGGAAAACTAATGAAAAAATTCTGACTCTGTAGTAAGTACAATTTTGTACGAGTAGGTATCTTTTGCTGATGACAGAAATCTCCTTATAACTGCAGAAAAATATTGGAATTAAAAAATAAAACTGAATTTGAAATAATTAACTTGAATAAGTGGTTTGATGCAAATAATTTAAAACTTAATATAAATAAAACAAAATTTATTAAATTTGGTAATAAAAGACTGCTCGATCAAGTATTATCTGAATTTCAGAATCAAGCGATAGGTAAGTCAAACTGAATCAACTAAATTCTTGGGCTTACATATTGATGATAAATTAAAATGGAATGAACATATCAATCAAACTATTCATAAATTAAGTAAAGCTTGCTACGCCCTCAGAATTCTTAGCCAAATTATAGACAGAAATTCTCTACGAACTGCATACATTGCACTTTTTCACACACACATGGTATATGTAATTGAAATATGAGGTAAGTGTAGTAATAGTATTAAAATTTTTAGATTGCAAAAAAAAAAAAAGCCATATGTATTATATGTTTAGCTGATACAAGAGCCTCATGTAAACCTTTATTTACTGAGTTGAATATATTCCTTTTTTTTTTCGTAATATATTTATAGGTTGCTCTTATTTGTAAAATTGTAAATAATTTTGTAGAATCTGAACATACTGGACCATATATCACAAGATATAACTATAAACTGAAACCAAAATTCCACACTTAAGAGATTGACGCCGTCCCCGCTACCTCTGATTATTTAGACGTAATTTTTGTTCGGTTCGTGTTCTCAGGGAAGGTTCGGCCTTGTGGCTAGAGGTAGGGGTCAACGCAGTAGGGCCCCCCGAGTTGTTATGGCCACTCGGGACGCCTGAATAATAACACAAAGTTTCTGAAGATAGTTGGTGAATTTAATATAGCACAGCCCAATACATGGTGCTGCCCGTTCTGGCCGTAACGGTTTGCCCGACGCGACTAGTCACACGCGCAGCTCACTTCCTCAGTGGCGGCTCACGACTTTTATGCACGTGGGGGGCAGACTCGTACACGTGATGCGATAATTACAAAACACACTCTGGTATGGCACATGATTTCTTGACGTACAATACACTACACTATTCCCTAACTCTACATAAACTGGGCTAGCCGCACGTAGGCCCGTGTCTCCGGCGACTCTACGTGGTGTCTAGGTGTGTCCCAGGGACTGAATCGTTATTAAGTTTGATGGCACGTGTCGCCTGCTGGCTGCCCCGTGCGGGCCAAAACTAAGTAGCCGGTAGGCTAGGTTGGGCATGAAGCGCCGACGTAAAACCACATAATCTCCCCACAGTACTTACGTATGACGTAGAACACTCATCTCGGAGCACTGATTGAATTAAGTTAAGTACCTCATGGTAAATTTAGGCCGACCGCGGAACTGTACAAAAAGGTTGAAAATAAATTACACTATTGAAAACTACATGTCGGTGAATGCAAAGGTTGAAGGTTCCGCGTTGCGCGCAGGCTGCCGGCCTGGGTGAGCTCTCGAAGGACACTGGCTGTGTCGCCGCGCGCGACCCCCCTCCCCCGCCAGCCCTCCCGCGGAAACGTGTGAATTTCGCGGGAAACTGAACCGGCCAGGTTCGGGACAAATCGCACAGTGAAACATGATTTTGCAAAGACTTAATTATTAATTAATGGAAAATAATGTTTAATAAAACCTGTGGAAAACATAATTAAAATAATTTGTTGTAGTGCGGCGGAGGGACATGCCACACCCGGCCGGATCCTTCCGCCGGCGCAGCACTCGTTGCATGGTGTTCGCCTCGTCACACGCACTGCACTTTGCTGCGCGCACGAGCGCGTTCGGTGCACACGTTTTTACAAGACGTTGATGAGGCATAGCGGTCTATGCGACAGAGGAGCATTGGCGGTCGGCATCAAATGCCCCCCCTTCTCTGAGACCGCTATGTACATCAACGCCTCGCTTCACACGCTGAGCACTTCACTGACGTTCGCCGCACTGCGAGCCCTACACTACGTGGTGGAGTGGTGGTGTGTTGTGATGCAAATATTCTGCCCTGAATACCTCTCCCACTCAATGAATGCTAAGGGGTTACGCCCTGACCCGTGTCCTTTCCCCCCCTGGGACTGGGCAGTGACGTGCGCCTCTTCTAACTCAATATGGTGACAAGTGGGTGGGGGGGTCAGTGTTTTCGGGGTGTGGCAGGGTGGTGGAATGGATGACGGGGGCGGGGGGAATGATAGGGGTCCGGCCACGAGTGTTGGCACCCCTGGATCGCCCCTTACGGGCCGCGCCCGGGTGGAGTATCTCGACGGGGACCTAGACCACTCGTACTCCGCCAGGTAGGCCGGGGTTCGGCAGGCCCTCTGTGGTCGTGTGGTGGGGACTCTGCTGGTAGGGGTCTCCACTGGGCAGAGTGTGGTAGGTTCCCCCGTGTCCGGTTGGGTGGTCGGGCAACTCGCCTCCACGGCGGGGACAGGAGCGAACTCCACCGGCTCGCTGTCGTCCGCGCAGCACGTCCTGACCGGGGCCCGACGTCTGCAGGTGGGGCGCCTATCCCTAGGGTCTGGCTCCTCCTCCCCATCCTCGGGCTCGTCCACGGACACCCGGAACGTGGCGTCCGCCAGGCTGAGGTCCAGCGGCCACAGTGGCTCGTCGTCCTCCTCCTCACAGACCTCCTCCCCCTCCTCGTCAGGAAACCAGACCTCCTCGGGGACGTGCGGAACTGTGGCCAGCGGCACCGGGGACCTGCTTGGGGTGTCCCGGAGGTCGGGTTGGGTGCACTCATGTGCCTGATCGGGGCTACCCACGTCTGTGTCGCCCGTGTGCATGTCCCCCCGGGTGGTGGGTTCAGGTGCTGCTCCTTCCCGCGGCGTATCTGTGGCTTCCTGGAGTGTGGGGGATGGTGAAGAGGGGGTCGTTGGGCCAATCTAACCCCGTGCGCGACTACGCGCAGGTCGTCCCGGTGCACTTTAGCGGGCCGCCCCCTTGGCGTCCGGACCGCATAGGATGAGGGGCCCGTCCTCCACAGGACCTCCAATGGCTCCTTCCATCGGATCGCCAACCCCGTACAAAAGTTATGCGCCCCGGAAGACAAGTGGTGCTGCCTGACATATACCAGCTGACCTGGCTGGATGGGGGGTGGGGGGTGACTACTCTAGGGCCTGTGGGCCGCCAGGAATTGGGCCTGCCGTTGTCTGGCGTGCTCTCTCCCCTCCTCATGATTGGGGCGCGCCACCGTGCCCATGGCGACATCGGCCACCCTGCTTTCCCCGGGCAACGCCAAGTTCTTCCCGTACAGGAGCTCGGCAGGGGAATGACCGGTGACTGCGTTGGTGCGGCGCCGGAGGCAATACAACAGCTTCGGCAGGTGGACGTCCCACTTGGAGTGGTCGTCCCCCAACCTCAGCCGCAGCTGCGCCTTGACCTTCTGGTTCCGCCTCTCAGTGGGGTTGGCCTGGGGATGGTAAATGGGGGTGGTGTGGTGGTCGAGACCCCATCGGCGACAGTCAGCTCTCCAGCGCCTCCCGCTGAACTGACAGCCGTTGTCCGTCAACAGCACGCGCGCGAAACCATACCGCGGGAATATCTCGTGGTCCAGCAGGGCGACTATGGTTCCGGCAAGCACGTTGGACACCGGGAAGGCCTCGACCCACCGGGTGAAAATGTCGGTGATGACGACCAAGAACCTCTTTCCCCGGGTGGTCCGCGGGTAGGGCCCCATTATGTCCAGGACCAGGGTGTGAAACGGGTCGCGGGGCCGTCGGGGGCGCTGCTGCTCCACCCCGTCAGACCGCCTCGTCTTCCTCTGCTGGCACTGCTGGCAGCGCCGCACCAGGTCCCGTACGTCCCGCGTCACCCCCAGCCAATGGAAGGTCTTACGGATGTCTAACTGGGTTTGGTGCGCACCTGGGTGTCCCGCCAGCTCGTGCGTGTGGTGGAAGCCCATGACCTGCTCGCGGGCACCGAGCGGCACATGAAGACGCCAGGCGTCCATGTCCCCTTGTGCCGGAAATTAGGCATTACGTCACTTTTTTTTAATTTTTTCTATAATTTTAAAATTTTTCAGGGTTTCTATTTTTTTAAAATTTATCTGGTTGTTAATGGGGGTGATTTACTTTTTGTTAGGCCGGTATACGCCACGGATTTAAACTTTGTGCCAGTGGACCGAAGCCCCTTCCCAGGGGGCCAATCTGATATTTTGCTGTCTAATGTGGACATGGTCAGCCCGGTTGAAATTTCTTTCGCCTGCAGTCACGCCCCGAGTTTGTAATTTTAATTCCCTGCATGACCAAAACTGCTTTGAGCAGCTCCTGGGCTGCAAGCTGCTACCTTGTAGAGGCCTGCTGAGAAAAGCATGTCTCGTCACGAAGCAGTCTCCAGTGGAGCTGCGTTCCCACCTTAGTGGCTATTTCTGCCCCCCCTTCCTCTCTCTCCTCCTCACTTTAGTTCTGAGAAATTAAGCTAAGAGCAGTGACCGGACGGGACGATGACCTGATGCAAAAACCTTCTCCCGGGTCCGACAGACACATCCCTGACATCTAGCGGCAAAAAAAAGTAACCGCGGGCCTGGTCGCCAGCGTGCAGAGCTTACCCTCATGACACCTGGTGGCAAGTCTGCTCACCACCTCAAGTAGTTCCCCCTTACGCCGCTAGAAGGCAGCGTCGCAGTGCCATAAGGCACTATGCTTTCCTCTCGCGGCCCGGAGAAGTCGATTGTTCTTTGTTTTCGTTTCGGTCCGGTAGAGAGCGCGCATGTCGTGTTGTTGCCACGACCGCCTCGGACTCCTTCGGAAATTTTCGGCTTAGAACCGAACCTACCCCCTCCTTTGACCCGGGGCCTTACCGCCCGATTTAATTAGGGGTTTTGGCCGATTGCGGGGACTTAGCCCTCTGACCTCGGCTACTGACCTCGTCTCATCTACGTCCTCTGCGCTAAGAGGCTTTTTGCGGGAACGGTGATTTTCGCGTGCACGAGAATGTAGTCAGTTTGCTTAAGGGATGTGATCCCGTTTGTACAGTAGCCAGGCAGAGGTAGTTTTTAGAAAAGTCAAGCGTAGTTAAATTTTTATTTCTTCTTATTTAATTCTAAAATTTCCGGTTTCGTCCGCGCATCCTGAACTCTCGGTCCGCGGCATCCTGATGTCGGCGTGAGACACCTAGTGAGCTCCGAACTCTACACCCTGGTTGACAGGGTCGAAGGGCTGGAGAGACAAATCGCTCCCAGCTCGTGGTCCTGCACCTCCACTGCGGGTCACGTTAGAAGAGAGGTTTCCGCGACCCGACGTTATTTTTTGAAGACCCGGGTGGTAATGTGAAATCAACATCCCACCCCCCCCCCCCCCACTTTCTAGCTACGAACTACATTAATCGAATGAATAGCCTACCAGCGAACAGTGCTTTCCTCAAGAATATGTAGAATCAATAAAACTAATCAGCGATGTAATTGTTGGGACATTCAAATTTGGTGCAATTTTTAAATTTTAATTATGTAATAATTTTTGCTAAGGTGTAACATGTACTGTTTTAATTACTCCTGGGGCGCCCCCTTTAACTTTGTTATTTACTAAGATTTTTATTGTCAGGTTTAAATAATAAGAAAACAAAATTCCTTCATAATAAAACAGGGAACCTATAGACCAAGCTACTTGTGTAGTGTTAATTTATTTATGATATACCTTGTTCCCTTAAAAGATCCACCAGCTCCCCAGTTGCTTGTGTCAGGGAGATCCAAATTATCTTGTTCTCCACCTCGTGCCACCTCTGGTCAATAACTTAATTTTTCTTTTTTTTTTTGCCCAGCAGTTTCCAAGGCTCCTTTTAATTAATTTAAAATAATCTAATTTTGAGGCACGAGGGGCGTTACACCCTGGTACCCGGGTCTCCAACACCCCGTCTACGCACCTGTGGTAGGGGTGAACCTGCTCCCCACATGACCGCACCTCGGCCTGTGTGGGGTCGTCTGTCTGCTGGGCCTGTTTCACGAATTCCACTAATTCGCTCAGGATCTCCACAGGCAAGACGGCGGGATGATCGGGGGCCCTTGGGATGTGAAATAAAAATGCCGCCGCCTCCCCCGGAGTGACCGGCGGCGCGACTCCCTCTGGCGGCAACAGCCCCTCCCAGTCCTGGTCATCCTGAAACGTGTTGTGTGGGTCGGGATGGCGCGACAACTCGTCAGCGAACTGGTTGTCCAGTCCAGGGATGTGCTCGACCGCGAAGTCGAAGTTCTGGAGCATCAGCGCCCACCTCGTGAACTTCGACTTGCGGCCCTGGGCGGAGTCCAGCCAGCGGAGACACTGGCTGTCCGTCCGCAGCGTGAACCGGCGGCCCTCCAGATGGTGGCGGTAGCGGCGCATAGCCCAAACGACGGCCATGCACTACTGCTCATTCACATGGTACCGCCGTTCGGGCTGGCCGAACTTGGCGCTGGCGTTCTCCACCACCCGGCGCACGCCTTTGTCCCCCACCTGGTATAGGACGGCCCCCATCCCCTCCTGACTGGCGTCTGTCTGAAGGAACAGGGGAAGGTCATGCTGCAGACGGGCGAGCTGGTGGCACTCGCGGAACTGCCGTTTCACCGCATCCAGGGCGGCGTCCGCTTCGCTGGTCCACTGAAACCGGAGCTTGGGTGACAGCAAGTCCTTCATTGGGGCCGTGACGCTGGCAAAATGCGGAATGAACGAGCGCAGCCAGTTGAGAAGGCCCATCAACTTCTGCAGCTGCTTGCGGGTTAGTGGGGCGGGTTTGGACTCAATAAGGTTCAGGTGCTTTGGCAGAGGGCGGCAACCCTCCGCGTCCACCATGTGCCCTAGGTACTCCAGTTCAGCCGCGCCTACATGGCATTTCTGGGGGGCGCACGTGAGGCCGTGTCTGGCCAGCCGCTCAAGGACCAGGCCGAGGTGCCGGGCGTGGTCCTCCCACGACCGTGACCAGATAATTACGTCATCCAAGTACGCGGCGGCGAACTCGCCCGCGTACCCGTCTAACACACGCACCATCATGGCCTGGAAGGTCGCGGGGGCGTCCATCAGCCCGAACGGCATGGCACAGAACTGGAAACGTCGGCCATCAGGGGCAGTGAACGCGGTCTTTGGGCGGTCCTCTGGACGTACGGGCACCTGCCAGTACCCGGACTTGAGGTCCAGGGACGTGAAGATGCGGGCGTCGCCCAGCCCTGCCAAAGCGTCTGTTATGTTGATGAGCGGTGGTGGGGCGGGTATGGTTACTGAATTGACTGGTTTGAAATTCACACAAAAATGCATGGAGCCATCTTTCTTGTTCGCCATGACAATCTGGCAGTTGTATGGCGACTCACTGGGTTCGATGACTCCATCGCGTAACATTTCCGTGATCTGGGTCTGGATGACGTGCCTTTCAGTGGGTCCGAACCCGTATGGTTTTACGAACTGGGATTGGTGAGGTCATGTGGGGATGGTGTGTTCCGTGGTTGTGGTACGGCGGAGCATATCTGTGGCCGCAAACACCTGTGGCTGTTGAGACAAGACATTGTTTATGAGCTCTATATGGGCAGCGGGCACACCATTCCTCAAGTCCGCGAGCGTGATGGGTGTCCCCTGCTCGGCAGGTGGCCGATATCCCAGGCTGTAAACTGTGTGCCGCTCGTGGTGGCCAACGTGCAATCTCCCCTCCCTGACCTCCACAGTGGCGTCCTCCTGCGCCAGCCAAGGCAGTCCTAGAATCAGCGTCTCCCATAATCCCTCTACTACTAGTGCTGTTGTGTGACTAACATTGTCCCTGATGGAGAGGGTGATGTTCGTGCGACCGACAATACGCGCTGTCGCCCCCTGCGTCGCTAACTGTACCTCCTCCGCACCTGAGTCAATGTCCCGTACGCTCGAGCACTGAGCCGACACATACGTGTGGCTGGCTGCCGTGTCGACAAGGGCATGCACCGGCTGTCCATCCATCCTGACGGGAATCCGGAGTAAATGCCCCGCCCCAGGTCCCAAATGCCCTAATTGGAACGACTCACCACACTGCTCCCGGGGCGCTGCCGCTGCCGTCAGGCGGTCCGCAGGTGCTGCCGGTGTCGCCGGGGCCACCTGGTGTCCGTTACTGCTCGCCGACGACCCGGTGCGGGCCGCTGACGAGTCGGGTGCGCCGCGCCTGTCCGTCCTGACGGGGCGTGCCGGTGTGTCAGCGGACACCGCAGGTGCTGCGGGTGTCGCCGGGGCCACCTGGTGTCCGGTGCGGCTCGCCGACGACCCGGTGCAGGCCGCTGACGAGTCGGGTGCGCCGCGCCCGTCCATCCTGACGGGACGTGCCGGTGTGTCAGCGGACATCGCAGGTGCTGCCGGTGTCGATGGGCCAACCTGGTGTCCGGTGCGGCTCGCCGACGACCCGGTGCAGGCCGCTGACGAGTCGGGTGCGCCGCGCCCGTCCGTCCTGACGGGGTGTGCCGGTGTGTCAGCGGACACCG
Source organism: Bacillus rossius redtenbacheri (assembly GCF_032445375.1). Taxonomy (NCBI): domain Eukaryota; kingdom Metazoa; phylum Arthropoda; class Insecta; order Phasmatodea; family Bacillidae; genus Bacillus; species Bacillus rossius. The sequence continues at coordinate 69,982,921 of NC_086334.1, forward strand.
CAGGTGCTGCCGGTGTCGCCGGGGCCACCTGGTGTCCGGTGTGGCTCACCGACGACCCGGTGCAGGCCGTTGACGAGTCGGGTGCGCCGCGCCCGTCCATCCTGACGGGGCGTGCCGGTGTGTCAGCGGACACCGCGGGTGCTGCCGGTGTCGCCGGGGCCACCTGGTGTCCGGTGCGGCTCGCCGACGACCCGGTGCAGGCCGCTGACGAGTCGGGTGCGCCGCGCCCGTCCGTCCTGACGGGGCGTGCCGGTGTGTCAGCGGACACCGCAGGTGCTGCCGGTGTCGCCGGGGCCACCTGGTGTCCGGTGCGGCTCGCCGACGACCCGGTGCAGGCCGCTGACGAGTCGGGTGCGCCGCGCCCGTCCGTCCTGACGGGGCGTGCCGGTGTGTCAGCGGACACTGCAGGCAGGTGCTGCCGGTGTCGCCGGGGCCACCTGGTGTCCGGTGCGGCTCGCCGACGACCCGGTGAGGCCGCTGACGAGTCGGGTGCGCCGCGCCCGTCCGTCCTGACGGGGCGTGCCGATGTGTCAGCGGACACGGCAGGTGCTGCTGGTGTCGCCGGGGCCACCTGGTGTCCGGTGCGGCTCGCCGACGACCCGGTGCAGGCCGCTGACGAGTCGGGTGCGCCGCGCCCGTCCGTCCTGACGGGGTGTGTCGATGTGTCAGCGGACACCGCAGGTGCTGCCGGTGTCGCCGGGGCAGGGGTGCGGCGTTTGTCCTAAAATCGTTTGTCCTAAAGCGTTTATCCTAATTTCGTTTGTCCTAAAAATTAGGACAAACGACTTTAGAACAAACGACGTTAGGACAAACGACTTTAGGACAAACGAATTTTAGGACAAACGATGGAACAGCTTAAAAATATTTTTACTCTGAGTTTTAGGACAAACGACTTTAGGACAAACGACATTAGGACAAACGACTTTAGGACAAACGACTTTAGTACAAACGACTTTTAGGACAAACGACGGTTCCAGTATCGATAAATCCTTACTATGAGTTTTAGGACAAACGACTTTAGGACAAATGACATTAGGACAAACGACTTTAGGACAAACGACATTAGGATAAACGACTTTAGGACAAACGACATTAGGACAAACGACTTTAGGACAAACGACATTAGGACAAACGACTTTAGGACAAACGACTTTAGGACAAACGACTTTTAGGACAAATGATTTTAGGACAAACGGCATTATGAAAAACCAAGTTAGGACAAATGACTTTAGGACAAAAACTTTGAGTCAAACTATTTTATTTAAAAACCACAGAGCATGTGAGAACTTACAGTAAAAGAAAACGTTTGAAAAAATAATGTTATATACTGGGGAAATACTTTACATTCTATGTAAAAAAAATTCAGCGTTTACGATCGTTACAATTTTTAGACATCTAGGAATAAACGACTATGGTTTCAATGACCTAAATCTGTTTTTTTTTTTGCCATATTGGATCCGCCATATTTAAATAGAGCGCCCCACTCATTATGATGAAATTTTCGTCATGACCGCCATATTGAATTTTTCTGTTCCACTGGAGGCCGCCATCTTGGATGCCGTCGACTTTGTTTCAGTTCTTTGTTCCTAGATAGCGCCAGCAACGCTCTTGATTTTTTTTGTTCTTCTGGAGGCCGCCATCTTGGATACCGTTGACTTTGTTTCTGCTGTTTGTTCCTAGAGAGCACCAGCCTAGTTCTTTATTTTTTATTTTTTTTGTTCTTCTGGAGGTCACCATCTTGGATACCAAGGACTTTATTACTGCTGTTTGTTCATAGAGAGCGCCTGCGTCGCTCTGATTCATCACATAAGGTCGATGTTCCATTACCTACCATAGCTATTATGGTCCTTATCGACATATTAAATTTAAATTTTTTAACAAAATACATTGGAAGCGCTGTGATTCGAACCATTGCAGCTCTGATCTCTAGGTTGGAAAACATACGCCTTTAACCGCACGGCCATCGAGACATTTACCAATCTGAGAATAAAATAAGGTATATATAAAAATAACATGCATATTCGGACTTGTAATTTTTTTGATTTTAAGTAATAATAGCACCACCTGTTCGAGACAGAACCACCATCATGTATTAAGACGTAACTGTAACAACTATCGTTACGGTCACAATCTTGAGTATCCGTAATTGTTTTGTTAGAAAATCGGGAAAAAATTTAAAAATCATTAAAAAATTAATCAATAGAATTAAATAATAAAAATATTAAAAAACACCGTTGCACTTTTCGTTACGATCGCTATCTTGAAAATACATATTTTAATGCTAGAGATTCGAAAAAAAAAATTACTTATTAGAATACTGATTAATTAGTTCGATTCCTGTCCTTGCTTCGAAACTATTAGAGCAAAAAAAAAAACAGATCCTTCCTCCACGAAGCCACCTACAGACTGATCTCCGCCACCAATAGCAAGGTATATATATCGTCATCTGGTATGACGACATGTCCGCCATCTTGTCTTCATCCGCTGGAGTCCACCATCTTGTTTTCGTCTGCTAGAGTGTGCTGATACCATTCTGTTCACCATAACTTTGTCCTCAACTGTTGGCATTGAACTTTGACTTTGACCTTGAAATTTGACCTTGACAGTGAAATTTTACTTTGACCTTGAATTATTATTTTACCTTGACGACCATCATGGATCCGCCATTTCTCGTTCAGTACATGCTACCAGGAGCTACAATATGCCAGAGGTCATTGCCACCATCTTGTTTTCGTCTGCTGGAGGACACCATCTTGTGCGTGTACTCGTCTTATAGAGTACATTACCATCATACTTGTCTTTTACCCGCTAGAGTGCAGTAATCATTTATTATTACTGAAGTGCCTGCCATATTGAAATTTGGGCGCCATCTTGGAATCGTGTAATTATTTAGCTAGAAATTCTTGATAAAATTACAAAATTCATCAAAAAATTCACTCATTAAAGTAATGATTGATTATATAAATTCCTGTTCTTGGATTTGATCCTTGGATGATGCAAAAAATAATTTTATGGAAAAAATAATTTTTATAATATATTATTATCAAAGTCCTAAAAAAGAGACTTAAAATCATCTATTACCATCATCCTTTAAACCATTAAGACCGCCATTTTAGATATTTGTATTTATTGACTTATTAGTTCGGGAAAAATTCCAAAATTCACCGAAAAAATCACACATTATTTTACATACTGAATCGAAACTTTCTTCGATCTAGGAACGAAGCTGAAAATAAATTTAATTTAAATACCAGAAAAATGTCAGCTTCGAGAAAAAAAACACCGCAAGTTCTTTTACAAACATAATATTTATTACATTATTTCTATCCTACTAAAGGATCACTTGCGAAAGCCAGCAATCTTTTAAACATTTAGCCCTGCATAGACGTGAAACAACTAATTCTTAGCTCCAACAGCTCCAACTGCTCCAAATGCTCTAACAGCTCCAACAGCTCCAGAGGTTCCAAATGCTCCAAATGCTCCAACAGCTTCAAATGCTACAAAGGCTCCAAATGCACCAAATGCTCCAAATGCTCCAACAGCTCCAAATGCTCCAAATTCTACAAATTCTCCAAATGCTACAAATGCTCCATCTGCTCCAACAGCTCCAAATGCTCCAACTGATTTCAATTACTTTTTTTTATCGCACTTGACATAATTACATGCATGACTTCTATTAATATACATTTTGGATGTCAGTGGTGACTTTTTTACACCTTCTAGTTATAAATTTATTTAGATATGAGCTTTCGAGAAATAATAAAGTACATTTTTAAAAAATCTTAATTTTTCTTCAAGTACACATGCAATTAATGGAAACCATTATTTTATGTAGCCAGCTTCCTTCAGTTCTTTAAGTATGAAGGATATTTCTTTGATGCTCGAATAGTTTCCTGCACAAAGCGAACCATGTAGAAGTCTTAGCCTGTCAACCAATATGTTAGGATCCTCCCATGAGGTATAATCAATCTCTCTGCTACGTTCATCTTCTGTGTATGTTTATAATAAAAATGATTATCCCTGGTGTCTTCTGTTTCAACACCAACCACAAGGTCACTTACTTCATCGACCAGTGATTATCACAAGCTTGATTAGGATAATTTATTTTGTGCCGGAAATTAGGCATTTCGTCACCTTTTTTTTTATTTTTCTATAATTTTAAATTTTTTTTTGGAAATCTTATTTTTTTTTTAATTTATCTGGTTGTTAAGGGGGTGATTTACTCTTTGTTAGGCCGCTGTACGCCACGTGTTTAAACTTTGTGCCAGTGGACCGAAGACCCCTTTCCCAGGGGGCCTATCTGATATTTTGCTGTCAAATGTGGACGTGGGCAGCCCAGTTGAAATTTCTCTCGCCTGCAGTCACGTCCCGAGTTTGTAATTTTATTTCTCTTCATGACCAAAATTGCATAGAGTGGCTTCTGGGCTGCAAACTGCTACTTCTTAGAGGCCTGCTGAGAATAGCAAGTCTCGTCACGAATGGGTATCCAGTGGACCTGTGTTCCCACCTTAGTGGCTATTTCTGTCCCCCCTTCCTCTCACTCCACTTCACATTTGTTCTGAGAAATCAAGTCGGGAGCAGTGACCTGATGTGAACTTAGCCAATACGATGGGTTAATTCAAGGACTTTCTCCCTGGTCTTACAGAGACGTCCACGACATCTAGCGGCAGAAAAAGTAACCGCGGGCCTGGTCGCCAGCGTACAGAGCTCACCCTCGTGACACCTGGTGGCAAGTCAGCTCACCGCCTAAATTAGTTCCCCTTTACGCCTCTAGAAAGCAGCACCGCAGCGCCATAAGGCACTATGTTTCTTCTCGCGGCCAGTAGAAGTCGATTGTTTGTTGCCTTCTGTACTTGCCAGTAGAGAGTGCGCATGTCTGTGTTCTTGTCACGACCGCCTCGGACTCCTTCGCATGTTTTCGGCCATGAGCCGAACCTTCCCCTTCTTTTTTCCTAAGGCCGACCACCTGATTTAATTAGTAGCTTTGACCGTCATCGTCAGGACTCAGTATTCTGACCTCGGCTGCTGACCACATCTTCTCGGCGTCCTCTGCGCTAAGAGGCTTTTCGCGGGAACGGCGATTTTCGGTTGCATAAAAGATGTAGTCAGTTGCTTAAGGGATGTGATCCCATTTGTACAGTAGCCAGGCAGATGTAGTTTTTAGAAAAAGTCATGTGTAATTAAAATTTTTATTTTTTTTATTCTTTAAAAATTTGTTTTCCTAACGCGCATCCGCGATTTCTCGGTGCGCGTCATCCTGATGTCGGCGCGAGACACCTCGGAGGCCCTGTTTCCACACCCTGTTTGGTGAGTAATCCGTTTTTTCCCCCTCCCCATATTCCCATTTGTTGGCCTTTCGCGCCGAATGTGTATGACTGTCTGGAAGCAGGTCTAATTTATTTGAATTTGACTTGTGTTAAATTGCTCCCCGCATGATCTTCGGGACTCCCAGCTGATTTCCCCCTTTAGAAGAGTTTTCCTCTCGGTCCGACGTCATCCTGGGAAGACCCGGGTGATATGAGCTATATATATTTTACGCTTGCATGGTAGGAACTAAATTCATTAAAAAGATACCAGCGAGCAGTGCTTTAAGAACGTTATCCTCAAGAAAATGTAAAATCAAGGAAACTAATATATATGTAATCGTTGGGAGAATCAAATTTTGGTGCTATACTTGAAATTTTGTTAATGTAATCATTTGTTTGTTAAGGTGTAATATGTATTGTTTTAAATAATGTAGGGGCTCCCCCTTAACTTTGTTAATTACTAAGATCTTTATTATCATGTCGAAATAATGCTAAAACAAAACCTTTTAATGATAAACCAGGAAAACCTATAGACCAAATTATTTGTATAGTGTATTTATTTATCATATACCTTCTTCTACATAACGATCCACGAACTCCCAAGTTACTAGAGTGCAGGGAGTGTAAATTTTGTCTTGTTCACCGCCTCGTGTCCCCTCTGGTAATTAACTTTAATTTTCTTAATATTTTGCCCAGCAGTTTCCAAGGTGTTTTTAATTAATTTAAAATAATATATTTTTTGGGCACGAGGGGCGTTACAATTTTATTACGTCATTTCCATCGTTTTGATCTCAAGCCACCATCATTGTCTTCGCTCTTGACCGCTTTAGGTGCTTCAGCACAGTACTCAATTATGTCAGCATCACAAGCTTGATCAGGAAATTAATTTTATTACGTCGTTTCCATCGTTTTGGTCTCAGGCCACCATCACAGTCTTCGCTCTTGCATGATTTAGGTGCTTCAGCACAGTACTCATTCATGTCAGCATCACAAGCTTGATCAGGATAATTTATTTTATTACGACGTTTCCATCGTTTTTGTCTCAGGCCACCATCACAGTCTTCGCTCTTGACCGCTTTAGGTGCTTCAGCACAGTACTCAATCATGTCAGCCTTAGATTTGTCAACACAGTCATCGATCATGTCAGCCTCAGATGTGTCACCACAATCTTCAATAATGTCAGCTTCAGATGTTTCATCACAGTCTTCGGTCTTGTCAGCTTCAGGTGGTTCTCCATCTTTCACATTTTCATGGAGATGACTAGATATTAATGTAAATATATTTTCATTTCTAATGAGGTTTCTACTGTCTTCGTTTTTTTTTAAAATTATTGTCTTGATATATATCAGTATTTTTAGCATTAGCTTTTTTACATTCTTCATAATCATTATTGTCCTCTAATATTCTGCCTTCGTTCCTCTTCCACGATGTTGAAGCACAGTCTTCGTTATCTTTATTCATCTTAGTTATACAGTTCTTGCAATGTCTATCCAAGTAATATCTTCAACCAAAGGATTTATGACACTGACTGCAATTATATGGTTTTTGACAAGGACCCAAATTATACTCCTTCTCTCATGTCGTTTAGCATTCTTTCTCAAGGTAAACATTTTGCTGCAATATCTACAGTGATGTCGTTTTGATACAGCTACAGGCAACGAATCAGGGTACATGTTAGATTCTGCGACTAATGGCAGATGCAAACTAAGAGTTTTAAATTAAAACCATTATTTAAATAGAATTTTTTAAATATTTCGTCAGCGAGAGTTAAATTATCTCATGCAAAAGTTCTGGTTGTAAGTAGTTATGCTTTTCAACAACAGATGATGCCACGTGTTGCTGCAGGTAAATAATATTTATTTCTTTTATGCGGGATGCGGATGTTCACTAACGATCGCAAAAGAAGGATGGCTTTGCTAGACTCCAAGGAGAAGGAAGTTTGTTCATCCAGTTAGTGTTTCTCAGATTTCTCAGGGCATATTATTATTTGACTGAATAATGATTTTTTTTTTTTAAATTCCACCTGATAAAAATATTGCAAGTGGTGATTTAGTAGCAGAAATTCACTAATTAATTTTAACCTTGAATATAATGACATGTCTTTTTAAAAGTAAAACTCCTTCATGGAGAGATCGGTTTCTCAGAAATAACCAGAAGCACTTGGAGAAACCATAGGAATGATCGCAAGCACACGGGAAAAAACCATCAAAATATTGACAAGAATAATTAGGAGCACATGGAGAAAACCATCATAATATTGACATGGATAATCGGGAGCACACTGAGAAAACCACCACACATTTTCTTTGATAAATTACAAAAAAAAAAAAAAAATTAAACAAAAATTACAAAATATAAAAAAACTGATTCTGCTAGCTTATGAAATTCTCATTATTGAGCAAAGATAGAGTTCAAGTCCAAGCCAGAATCAGTTTTTGTATGTTTTGTAATTTTTGTTTAATTTTATTAATTTTTTTTAGGACTTTGATAATAATTTATTATAATAAATATTTTTTCCATACAATTTTTTTTTGCATCATCCAAGGATCGAACCAAGAACAGGAATTGATATAATCAATCATTACTTTAATAAGTGAATTTTTTGTTGAATTTTGGAATTTTTTCCAGAATTTCTAGCTAAATAATTACACGATTCCAAGATGGCGCCCAAATTTCAATATGGCAGGCACTTCAGTAATAATAAATGATTACTGCACTCTAGCGGGTAAAACTTAGACAAGTTTGATGGTAATGTACTCTATAAGACGAGTACATGCACAAGATGGTGTCCTCCAGCAGACGAAAACAAGATGGTGGCAATGACCTCTAGCAGGTGGTAGCAAATATTGTAATAGGATAATATGGGAAACTCCGGCCAATTAGCATTGGCGAAGCGCGAGACACCAGACTGCAGCGCATTCTAGCGGCGTGGACTGAAGAAAGCCCCGCGTAATTCAATTTTACGTGCATATTAAAGGCAACATGTTTACACAATTAAGTGCTGTTTTTACCAAAACTAGAAATTCAAACAAATTTAATGCTATTATTCATACAGAACTGTTCTCAGGCTTTATTTAAAGGTATGTGTCAAAGATAGATATGTAATTATGTGCAAAATATAATCTATCAAAATAACTGAACAAGTAGTATGTAGTATCTAATTGGTTTTCCAGCTGTTTTATTTTTAAGAAAACAAGAACAACTAGTTTTAGTAACGGAAGTAAATTGTATGTATGAAATTAATTTCTCACCTGAAAATGTGACTGCATTTTAAATAAAAAATCCTTAATTAAACCGAAAGAAACTGCTGCAAACAAATCATGTTACAAGAATGGTAAGGAATTATAATAAATAATTACTTTATAATAAGAGACAGAAATTTAAAACAAAGGGGTTAAAATTGTGAATGCGCGAAACGCGAAACACTTACTGCGTTGGGTCCGCTGGAAATCTGAAAAAAGACTTTGAGCAGTTAGTAACGTTGTAATTTTTGCAGCCAAACACCGCACAAATATTTCCGGCCATTCTGAATTACTGTTCACATAATAATGTGTTTATTTATTCGCAAATAGAACCATCATCTTATTGCACCAAACACACTTCAATGCCTTTTACCGCCGTTTCCAAAGCGTAGGTTCAGTCCACGCCGCCAGGTTCGCTGAACAACATGTCTCGCATTTTTTTTGTCTGTTTCCCATATTATCCTATTACAATATTTGGTGGTAGCTCCTGGTAGCATGTACTGAACGCAAAATGGCGGAGCCATGATGGTCGTTAAGGTAAAATCAAAATTTCAACGTTCAAGGTCAAATATCAAGGTCAAGGTCAAAGTTCAAGGTTAAGGTCTAATTTCAAGGTCAAGGTCAATGTTCAATGTCAACAGTTGAGGACAAATTTATGGTGAACATAATATTATACTAACATGGTATCAGCACACTCTAGCAGACGAAAACAAGATGGTTTTCTCCAGCTGATGAAGACAAGATGGCGGACATGTCGTCATACTTGCTGACGATATATATACCTTGCTATTGGTGGCGGAAATCAATCTGTAGGTGGTTTCTGTGGAGGAAGGATCTGTTTTGTTTTTTTTTTGCTCTAATAGTTTCGAAGCAAGGACAGGAATCGAACTAATTAATCAGTATTCTAATAAGTAATTTTTTTTCTCGAATCTCTAGCATTAAAATTTTGTATTTTCAAGATGGCGGACGTAACGAAAAGTGCAACGGTGTTTTTTAAGATTTTTATTATTTAATTCGATTGATTAATTATTTAATTATTTTTAAATTTTTTCCCGATTTTCTAACAAAACAATTACGAATATTCAAGATTGTGATCGTAACGATAATTGTTACAGTTACGTCTTAAAACATGATGGTGGTTCTGTCTCGAACAGGTGGTGCTATTATTACTTAAAATCAAAAAAATTACAAGTCCGAATATGCATGTTATTTTTATATATGCCTTATTTTATTCTCAGATTGGTAAATGTCTCGATGGCCGTGCGGTTAAAGGCGTATGTTTTCCAACCTAGATATCAGAGCTGCAATGGTTCGAATCACAGCGCTTCCAATGTATTTTGTTAAAAAATTTAAATTTAATATGTCTATAAGGACCATAATAGCTATGGTAGGTAATGGAACATCGACCTTATGTGATGAATCAGAGCGACGCAGGCGCTCTCTATGAACAAACAGCAGTAATAAAGTCCTTGGTATCCAAGATGGTGACCTCCAGAAGAACAAAAAAAATAAAAAATAAAGAACTAGGCTGGCGCTCTCTAGGAACAAACAGCAGAAACAAAGTCAACGGTATCCAAGATGGCGGCCTCCAGAAGAACAAAAAAAATCAAGAGCGTTGCTGGCGCTATCTAGGAACAAAGAACTGAAACAAAGTCGACGGCATCCAAGATAGCGGCCTCCAGTGGAACAGAAAAATTCAATATGGCGGTCATGACGAAAACTTCATCATAATGAGTGGGGCACTCTATTTAAATATGGCGGATCCAATATGGCAAAAAAAAAAACAGATTTAGGTCGTTGAAACCATAGTCGTTTATTCCTAGATGTCTAAAAATTGTAACGATCGTAAACACTGAATTTTTTTTACATAGAATGTAAAGTATTTCCCCAGTATATAACATTATTTTTTCAAACGTTTTCTTTTACTGTAAGTTCTCACATGCTCTGTGGTTTTTAAATAAAATAGTTTGACTCAAAGTTTTTTGTCCTAAAGTCATTTGTCCTAACTTGGTTTTTCATAATGTCGTTTGTCCTAAAATCATTTGTCCTAAAAGTCGTTTGTCCTAAAGTCGTTTGTCCTAAAGTCGTTTGTCCTAATGTCGTTTGTCCTAAAGTCGTTTGTCCTAATGTCGTTTGTCCTAAAGTCGTTTATCCTAATGTCGTTTGTCCTAAAGTCGTTTGTCCTAATGTCGTTTGTCCTAAAGTCGTTTGTCCTAAAACTCAGAGTAAGGATTTATCGATACTGGAACCGTCGTTTGTCCTAAAAGTCGTTTGTCCTAAAGTCGTTTGTCCTAACGTCGTTTGTCCTAATTTTTAGGACAGACGAAATTAGGATAAACGCTTTAGGACAAACGATTTTAGGACAAACGACGTGTACCCGCCGGGGCCACCTGGTGTCCGGTGCGGCTCGCCGACGACCCGGTGCAGGCCGCTGACGAGTCGGGTGCGCGGCGCCCGTCTTTCCTGACGGGGCTTGCCGGTGTGTCAGTGGAGGCCGGGCTAGGGTTCCAGGGACAGTGGCCAGCCATGGCACTACCCCCTAGCGGGCGTTTCCCGACGTGGGACCGCCCGCCCCACGGGCTTGCCAGACAGCTGCCCGCGTGGGACAGACGTCGTGCCAGTGGTACCGCTCCTCGCGGCAGTACTTGCAGCGCGGAGCCCCCTGGTTTGGTGCCCCGGTGTTTTCCCTGGGTGCGGCACGTCGGGACGGCTGCTCCCCCTTATGCCTCGGCACTGGCTCCACGTACGGTACCAGAGCCATGGAGTCCCCGGGGGCCGCTAACATCGGTGGCGACGCTCCTGGCCGTCGGGTGGACGGCTCGCGGCTGCGGCGGACAACTTGCACGTCGCGCTCCACCTCGTTCGCCAACCGCACGAACGTCTCCAGTCCCTTGTCGGTGGCGGCCCCAAAGGAATGGCCGCAGTTCGGGCAGCATCAGCTGGACGACTACCCCTAGCATGCTGCTGTCGTCCTCTCCTTCCGCCAGCCGTCGGTGGAGCCGCGCCTTAGACCTGATGAAGGCCTCCGCGCTCTCCCCCGCCTCCTGAGGCCGGCAGAACAGTGACTGTTGACACCGGGCCCGGGCACGGGCGTCGTTGAAACGCTCCTCCAGTCCGTTGGCGAAGTCGCCCCACTCCATGCCGTATTCTCCGGCTGTGGTCCACCAGTCAAGGGCACACCCCCTCAGCTGATCGCACGCCTTCTCCGTCCACTCATCCGTAGGAACCGCGTATCGTGCCAGCCTGTCTCGGCATGTCCGTAGGAACTTTGCGGGGTCCTCGTGCTCCTGCCCTCCCAACTCCGGCAGTTTGAGGGTGCCGCCGGGGCGCGGTGCAATAGGGGCCGCCGGCATCGCTGACGGTCTGTCCAGCGCGAGCTCGCACGCGCGGCACATGAACAGCCCATTCCTGAAGTTGAGGAACTCCCGGGCCTCGGTGCACGCGCGGTGCCTCACGGTGCCGCACTGGTGGCAGAACGCCACCTCATCGGGCCGCCGATGACATCCCCTCGCGCCGCACTTAATTGTCGACGTCGGCCCTGGTTTTATGTCGTCAAAGTCTGTTTTGTGTTTCCTCTCTGTGTCGCAGGTACAGGTGGCGAAAATCCCTGCCGCGGCATGATTTATTGGCAACCCTGGCAGAAGGCATGCGTGGCATACCCCTTCCATGTCTATGCTTACCACTACGTCACGGCTCATGTTCGTGCGTGTAGCAGCTGCGCAGCTGCGCCACCTGATCCCGGTGTGAGGCACGCGGACTTCCGCTCCCACAGCCGTTATCGCGCCTGGCGCGTAACTTGATGCGCATCTGGCGTGTAACTTGACGCGCGCCTATCGCCAGGTGCCCGCTCCTTTGGCTGTCTGCGCGTCGCGTCCGTTTCCGCGCGATTCCTGACTTCCTACGCGAGCCCTTACTGGTACACTAATTTGAAGCACAAAATTTGAAAAATTTTAGAAAAAATTTGAAAAATTTGAAACAAAATTTGGAAGTTAATTTTTAGAAAATGAAAGCCACACTAGTCGGGCGCCAATTTGACGCCGTCCCCGCTACCTCTGATTATTTAGACGTAATTTTTGTTCGGTTCGTGTTCTCAGGGAAGGTTCGGCCTTGTGGCTAGAGGTAGGGGTCAACGCAGTAGGGCCCCCCGAGTTGTTATGGCCACTCGGGACGCCTGAATAATAACACAAAGTTTCTGAAGATAGTTGGTGAATTTAATATAGCACAGCCCAATACATGGTGCTGCCCGTTCTGGCCGTAACGGTTTGCCCGACGCGACTAGTCACACGCGCAGCTCACTTCCTCAGTGGCGGCTCACGACTTTTATGCACGTGGGGGGCAGACTCGTACACGTGATGCGATAATTACAAAACACACTCTGGTATGGCACATGATTTCTTGACGTACAATACACTACACTATTCCCTAACTCTACATAAACTGGGCTAGCCGCACGTAGGCCCGTGTCTCCGGCGACTCTACGTGGTGTCTAGGTGTGTCCCAGGGACTGAATCGTTATTAAGTTTGATGGCACGTGTCGCCTGCTGGCTGCCCCGTGCGGGCCAAAACTAAGTAGCCGGTAGGCTAGGTTGGGCATGAAGCGCCGACGTAAAACCACATAATCTCCCCACAGTACTTACGTATGACGTAGAACACTCATCTCGGAGCACTGATTGAATTAAGTTAAGTACCTCATGGTAAATTTAGGCCGACCGCGGAACTGTACAAAAAGGTTGAAAATAAATTACACTATTGAAAACTACATGTCGGTGAATGCAAAGGTTGAAGGTTCCGCGTTGCGCGCAGGCTGCCGGCCTGGGTGAGCTCTCGAAGGACACTGGCTGTGTCGCCGCGCGCGACCCCCCTCCCCCGCCAGCCCTCCCGCGGAAACGTGTGAATTTCGCGGGAAACTGAACCGGCCAGGTTCGGGACAAATCGCACAGTGAAACATGATTTTGCAAAGACTTAATTATTAATTAATGGAAAATAATGTTTAATAAAACCTGTGGAAAACATAATTAAAATAATTTGTTGTAGTGCAGCGGAGGGACATGCCACACCCGGCCGGATCCTTCCGCCGGCGCAGCACTCGTTGCATGGTGTTCGCCTCGTCGCACGCACTGCACTTTGCTGTGCGCACGAGCGCGTTCGGTGCACACATTTTTACGAGACGTTGATGAGGCATAGCGGTCTATGCGACAGAGGAGCATTGGCGGTCGGCGTCAAGGTATAACACTATTTAATAAACTACCTAAAGAAATTATATTACTACAAAATTTTAATGAATTCAAAAAAGTTGTTAGAGAATACATCAAAGGAAAAAAATATTTATTTAGCTGGTGAAATAACACCTTGTAATGACAATATAAATAATATGTAATTTGCTATATAATTAATAGGACACCCTACAAATATTCAGAGTATATTAAATGAAAAATATGTACTGTTTGTTGTGTTGTGTAAATTGTGAAAATTATAAAATTTGTGATTATTTGTTGAAAGTGTAGATTAGCAAAATTCATTATAATTGTAAACTTGATTATTTTATTGCAATTTCAACTATGTTTAATTTTTGTTTATAATGTGACAAGGTCAATATCCCTTGAGCTGTTGGCTCATGTAGGGATCTGCAGGTGGATTGAAAAAAAAAATGAAATAAAATAGATTGTGTTATCTGCATGAAACCATAATATATTTTCCATTGATTTTTGTTGTCCAAATTATATACATTTATGTAATGTCTTGTTATTTGTTAATAAATTATAGTTTTTACTTCAGTACGTCTTGTTTTGTAGTTGATTTCGCATAATTTCACCCTATTTTAAATTTGCAACACTGTGCTACCAGATTGCTTTTACCAAAGCCCAATAATGTACCAATTTTATCGTCGACGATTATAAGACTTAACTTAAAAAAATATGGTGAGGAAATGGATGAGGAGAAGTGATTTAATCTGTAAAACATTTCACTTTTAGTTTTATGCAGTGTGGTTTAGTATCATTTTGTTCTAAAATTCCCTCGGCGTAACTTTTCCGTGATTAAAGTAATAAAAATCAATTTCGAAAATATTTCTTTCGAAGTAGTCAAATGTGGATAGTGTTTGATTAGGCTAGGTTAGTAACAACACTAGATTGTAGGTTAGGTTAGTATAGCTACGTTAAAAATGCTGTAAAATATTTTTAGTGTTTTTCAGGAATTGTCAATTTAAGATGTACCAGTTGTCAGAGGGAAATGCTGAAAATTCATTAATTGCACAGAAAGATAGAGGTGGACTAACATACCCGTCTAAGGACGTGCAAAGTATTTGTAAGACGAAAAGACATTTTTTTCCTCTTTGAATCAGCATATGCATGACATGTCCCCATTGAATAATCATATTGTTTATTTGACAAAAGCAGTTTCTGATAAGTATGTTTGTATAAGGTTCAATTATTTTGCTAAGAATATAATTTAAACTAGTGATTATGTTAAAAGATGTTTACGAAGACAATTTTGTTTAAGGGTCAATGAGAATTTTTGCAGTCAAGGGAAACCAAGAAAAAATCTTGACAAAAATAATTAGGTTTCCTAGAAAAAATTTCTATGAACTAATTTTTGCAAATCTATAGTTGAATGGATATGAATATTAGGGAAATTGTGGGTAAATATTGCCCCCTATGAGAACAAAAAATACAAAAATATAATTTTCAAGTTAAATATATCTTCACTAGCATTTTATAATCCTCACTGATCTCAAAGAAGCTTAAGGCACACATTCAAGGCTAAAATTGTGGGATGAAAAATAATTAAAACGTAGACAGTATAAATATATAACACTTGGAATCGCTATAGTAAAAAAAAAAGTTGCAAATGTAATCACTGCAACATTGCTGCAGGTAGGCATGTGTGCCCTCTGTTATTACTGTTACTTTACAGTACTGGCTCCTAAAGTGAAATATTCGTGCAAAGGACTAATTTAGCTCTGAAGAAACTACTGGTATGTTTACTATTGCGTGGCCACTGCAATGAATAAATAAATAAATATATAAATAAAATGCAAAAGTTGTAGCATTTACATGTTAATATAGGCAAGTGGGCTCGTGACAGCTAATCCATCCATACACATAGGCCTAATAATTATGACGAGAATTTAAATATCAGTTAATTTGTTCATTTCGTTTACAGTAACATGTAGGTAATAAGTTAATATCTTTAACATTTTAATAGTCCGATAAATGAAATGACGAAAAAAAACCTTCTTTAAGCACAAATAATGTAAACAAGGGTACTATAATGTTATTGACACAACATACTGCCTAAATAACATCAATGCACCCTACCTGAATGCTGTTAAGTAAGCAATAAATTAATTTTATAACCCATTTCGTCATTACATATATCGGGATTTATTGCCTTATTTCTACTAAAAAATCACACGTTACAGTCTTGCAACACAACATTATATTTCATTTCATACACTTAACAAGATAAACTTGCACATATACGCCGTTGGTAGCTAAAATCGGATTAACAAAATACAGTATTCTGCATTTAAATGCATTGCAACCAGTGATGTTTTGCTCTCACAAGGGGGCGTGGTCGTTTTTTGTTTTGACTTCAACTGTTAACACAGCAGAGATTACACACACCTACTCCCTAACTTCTTAACTCCATGCTACCTCCTATGATTTTTACGTGATTTTTGCTTGGGTTCGAGATCTCAGGGAAGGTTCGGCCTTGTGGCTAGAGGTAGGGGTTAACGCAGTAGGGCCCCCCGAGCTGTTATGGCCACTCGGGACGCCTGAAGAATAACACAAAGTTTCTGGAGGATATTTGATGAATTTATTACGGCACAGCCCTATACATAATAATAATAATAATAATAATAATAATAATAATAATAATAGTGCTGCCCGTTCTGGCCGTAACGGTTTTCCCGACGCAACTAGTCACACGCGCAGCTCACTTCCTCAGTGGCGGCTCACAATTTTAATGTGCGTGAGGGGCGGACTTGTACACGTGATGCGGCGGTTACAAAATACACTCTAACATGACGAATTATATCTTGATGAACAAAACACTTCACTATTACCTAACACTTAATATACTGGGCTAGTGGCACGTAGGCCCGTGTCTCCGGCGACTCTACGTGATACCTAGATGTGTCCCAGGGACTGATACGTTAGTACATTTGGTGGCACGATACCGTGCAGCGGTGATACCTAAACTCTAACATGACAGATTACACTTTGATGAGCAAACATTTCACTACTAAATAACACTTCTTATACTGGGCTAGTGGCACGCAGGGGAGTAGCCAGGGGGGTGGGGTTAGGGGTTCAAACCCCCCCCTCTTAACACAAATCCTTAATTAATTTCTTATTCATCACTCAAAAAAATTTCATATTAAAATTAATAAAATTTTTACCATTACAATATTTAAATTTAAGTACCGAAAACTGCTAAAATAGCACTATTTTACACCTTAAAATCCAAATTTTCTCGGGGGAGGACCCCCGGACCACCCAGTTTAATACGGGGGGGAGGGCCATGCTTCTTAACACCCCCCATACACAAATCCTGGCTATGCCACTGGTGGCACGTAGGCCCGTGTCTCCGGTGACTCTATGTGATACCTAGATGTGTCCCAGGGACTGATTCGTTAGTACGTTCGGTGGCACGTGTCGCCTTCTGGCTGCCCCGTGCGGGCCAAAACTAAGTAGCCGGTAAGCTAAGTTGAAGCCGTGAAGCGCCGACGAAAAGTCTCGTAGACTCCCCACAGTACTCACGTATTATGTAGAACACTCATCTTGGAGCACTGATTTAATTAAGTGAAATACCTCATGGTAGATTGAGGCCGACCGCGGAACTGTACGTAAGAGATTAAGAAGATATTATACTATTCAAACTACATGTCGGTGAAAGCAAAGGTTGATGGTTCCACGTTGCGCGCAGGCTGCCGGCCTCTCGGAGCTTCTGAAGGACACTGCCAGTATCGCTGCGTGCGACCCCCCTCCCCCGTCAGCCCTCCCGCGGAAACGTGTGAATTTCGCGGGAAACTGAACCGGCCAGGTTCGGGACAAAGCGCACAGTAAAACATGATTTTGAAAGGACTGAAATATTAATTGATGAAAAATAATGTTTAAAAAAACCTGTGGAAAAATATAAATAAATTAATTTGTTGTAGTGCGGCGGAGGGATATGCCACACCCGGCCGTATACTTCCGCCGGCGTAGCATTCGTTGGCTGGCGTTCGCCTCGTCACACGAAGTACACTTTGCTGCGCGCACGAGCGCGTTCGGTGCACACGCCTTTGCGAGATGTTGATAAGGCATAGCGGTCTATGCGACATAGAGGAGCATTGGTGGTCGGCGTCAAATGCCCCCCTTCTCTGAGACCGCTATGTGCATCAACGCCTCGCTTCACACGCTGAGCACTTCACTGATGTTTGCCGCACTGCGAGCCCTATACTATGCGGTGGAGTGGTGGTGTGTTGTGATGCAATGATTCTGCCCTGAATGCCTCTCCCACTCAATGAATGACACGGGGGTACGCCCTGACCCGTGTCCGTTACCCCCCTGGGACTGGGCGGCGATGTGCGCCTCTCCTAGCGCAATATGGTAACAAGTGGGTGGGGGGGTCAGTGTGGTCGGGGTGTGGCGTGGTGGTGGAATGGACAACGTGGATGGGGGGGATGATATGGGTCGGGCCACGAGTTTTGGCACCACTGGAACGTCCCCTACGGGCCGCAACCGGGTGGAGTATCTCGACGGGGACCTGGACCACTCGTACTCCGCCAGGTAGGCCGGGGGTCGGCGGTCCCTCTGTGGTCGTGTGGTGGGGACTGTGCTGGTGTGGGTCTCTACTGGGCAGAGAGTGGTAGGCTCCCTCATGTCCGATTGGGTGGTCGGGCAACTCGCCTCCACTGCGGGGACAGGAGGGAACTCTACCAGCTCGCTGTCGTCCGCGCAGCACATCCTGACTGGGGCCCGGCGTCTCCGGGTGGGGCACCTATCCCTACTGTCCGGTGCCTCCTCCCCATCCTCGGGCTGAGGTCCAGCAGCCACAGTGGCTCGTCGTCCTCCTCCTCAGAGACCTCTTCCCCCTCCTCGTCAGGAAACCAGATAAACACCTCCCCACCTCCGCAAGGACATGCAGAACTGTGGCCAGCGGCACTGGGGACCTGATCAGGGTGTCCCGGAGGTCGGTTTCGGTGCATTCAGGTGCCTGATCGTGGCTACCCCCGTCTGGTTCGCCTGTGTGCGTGTCCCCCCGGGTGGTGAGTTCAGGTTCTGCTCCTTCCCACGGTGTATCTGTGGCCTCCTGGAGTGTGGGGGAAGATGAAGAGGGGGTCGTTGGGCCAACTCTGACCCCGTGCGCGACTAAGCGCAGGTCGTCCCGGTGCACTTTAGCGGGCCGCCCCTTGGCATCCGGACCGCATAGGATGAGGGGCCCGTCCTCCACAGGACCTTCCGCGGCTCTGACCATCGGGGCGCTAGCCCCGCACAAATGTTAGGCGCCCCGGACGACAAGTGGTGCTGCCTGATGTACACCAGCTGACCTGGCTGGATCGGGGGTGGGGGGTGACTACTAATGGGCGTGTGGGCCGCCAGGAATTGGGCCTGTTGTCTGGCGTGCTCCCTCCCCTCCTCACGATTGGGGCGCACCACCGTGCCCATGGCGATGTCGGCCACCGTGCTTTCCCCGGGCAATGCCAAGTTTTTCCCGTACAGGAGCTCGGCAGGGGAATGACCGGTGACGGCGTTGGTGCGGTGCTGGAGACAATACAACAGTATGGCAGGTGGACGTCCCAATTGGAGTGATCGTCCCCAACCTTAGCTGCAGCTGCGCCTTGACCTCCTGGTTTCTCCTCTCAGTGGGGTTGGCCTGGGGATGGTAGATGGGGGTGGTGTGGTGGTCGAGACCCCATCGGCGACAGTCAGCTCTCCAGCGCCTCCTGCTGAACTGACAGCCGTTGTCCATCAACAGCACGCGCGTGAAACCATACCGCGGGAATATTTCGTGGTCCAGCAGGGCGGCTATGGTTCCGGAGCTCACGTTGTACACCGAGTAGGCCTCGACCCACCGGGTGAAAATGTCAGTGATGACTACCAAGGACCTCTTTCCCCGGATGGTCCGCGGGTAGGGCCCCATTATGTCCAGGGCCAGGGTGTGAAACAGGTCGCGGGGCCGGCGGGGACACTGCTGTTCCACTCCGTCAGACCGCCTCGTCTTCCTCTGCTGGAACTGCTGGCAGCGCCGCACCAGGTCCCGTACGTCCCATGTCACCCCCGGCCAATGGAAGGTCTTTGGACGTCTTACTGTGTCTGGTGCGCACCTGGGTGTCCCGCCAGCTCGTGCGTGTGGTGGAAGCCCATAACCTGCTCACGGGCACGGAGCAGCACATGAAGGCGCCAGGTGTCCACATCCCCTGGTACCCGGGTCTCCAACACCCGGTCTATGCACCTGTGGTAGGGGTGAGCCTGCTCCCCACATGACCGCACCTCGGCCTGTGTGGGGTCGTCTGTCCGTTGGGCCTGTTTCACGAATTCCACTAATTCGCTCAGGGTCTCCACAGGCAAGATGGCGGGATGGTCGGGGGCTCTTGGGATGTGAAACAAGGTTGCGGGCACCTTCCCCGGAGTGACTGGTGGCGCGACTCCCTCTGGTGGCAACAGCCCCTCCCAGTCCTGGTCATCCTGATTGGTGTTGTGTGGGTCGGGATGGCGCGACAGCTCGTCTTCGAACTGGTTGTCCCGTCCAGGGACGTACTCAACCACGAAGTCGAAGTTCTGGAGCATCAGCGCCCACCTCGTGAACTTCGACTTGCGGCCCTGGGCGGAGTCCAGCCAGCGGAGACACTGGCTGTCCGTCCGCAGCGTGAACCGGCGGCCCTCCAGGTGGTGGCGGTAGCGGCGCATAGCCCAAACGACGGCCATGCACTCCTGCTCGTTCACATGGTACCGCCGTTCGGGCTGGCCGAACTTGGCGCTGGTGTATTCCACCACCCGGCGCACGCCTTTGTCCCCCACCTAGTACAGGACGGCCCCCATCCCCTCCTGACTGGCGTCTGTCTGAAGGAACAGGGGAAGGTCAGGCTGCAGACGGGCGAGCTGGTGGCACTCGCGGAACTGTCGTTTTACCGTGTTCAGGGCGGCATCCGCCTCGCTGGTCCACTGAAACCGAAGCTTGGGTGACAGCAAGTCCATCATCGGGGCTGTGATGCTGGCGAAATGCGGAATGAATGAGCGCAGCCAGTTGAGAAGGCCCATCAACTTCTGCAGCTGCTTGCGGGTTCGTGGGGCGGGTTTGGACTCAATAAGGTTCAGGTGCTTTGGCAGAGGGCGGCAACCCCCCGCATCCACTATGTGCCCCAAGTACTCCATCTCAGCCGCGCCCACGAGGCATTTCTGGGGGGTGCACGTGAGGCCGTGTATGGCCAGCCGCTCAAGGACCAGGCCGAGGTGCCGGGCGTGGTCCTCCCACGACCGTGACCAAATGATGACGTCATCCAAGTACGCGGCGGCAAATTCGCCCGCTTACCCGTCTAACACACGCACCATCATGGCCTGGAAGGTCGCGGGGGTGTCCATCAGCCCGAACGGCATGGCACAGAACTGGAAACGTCGGCCATCAGGGGCAGTGAATGCGGTCTTTGGGCGGTCCTCTGGACGTACGGGCTCCTGCCAGTACCCGGACTTGAGGTCCAGGGACGTGAAGATGCGGGCGTCGCCCAGCCCTGCCAAAGCGTCTGTTATGTTGATGAGCGGTGGTGGGGCGGGTATGGTTACTGAATTGACTGGTTTGAAATTAACACAGAAACGCATGGAGCCATCTTTTTTGTTCGCCATGACAATCTGGCAGTTGTATGGCGACTCACTGGGCTCGATGACTCCATCGCGTAGCATTTCTGTGATCTGGGTCTGGATGACATGCCTCTCAGTGGGTCCGAACCCGTACGGCTTTACGAACTGGGGTTGGTGAGGTTGGGTGGGGATGGTGTGTTCCGTGGTTGTGGTACGGCGGAGCATGTCCGTGGCCGCAAACACCTGTGGCTGTTGGGACAGGACACTGTTTATGAGCTCTACATGGGCAGCGGGCACACCATTTCTCAGGTCCGCGAGCGTGATGGGTGTCCCCTGTTCGGCAGGTGCCCGATAGCCCAGGCTGTAAACCGTGCGCCGCTCGTGATGGCCAACGTGTAGTCTCCCCTCTTTGACCTCCACAGTGGCGTCCTCCTGCGATAGCCAAGGCAGTCCTAGGATTAGCGTCTCCCGTAGCCCATCTACTACTAGTGCTGTTGTGTGGCTGACATGATCCCTGATGGAGAGGATGATGTTCGTGCGACCGACAATAAGAGCTGTTGCCCCCTTCGTCGCTAAATGTACCTCCTCCACACCTGAGTCAATGTCCAAAATGTCCAATACGCTCGAGCAATGAGCCGACACATATGTGTGGCTGGCGGCCGTGTCGACAAGGGCATGCACTGGCTGTCCATCCATCCTGACAAGAATCCTGAGTAAATTACCAACCCCAGGTCCCAACTGCCCTAATTGGAACGACTCACCGCACTGCTCCAGGGGCGCTGTCGCTGCCGTCAGGCGGTCCACAGGTGCTGCCGGTATCGCCGGGGCCACCTGGTGTCCGGTGCGGCTCGCAGACGACCCTGTGTGGGCCGCTGACGAGTCGGGTGAGCCGCGCCTGTCCGTCCTGACGGGGCATGCCGGTGTGTCAGCGGACACTGCAGGTGCTGCCGGTGTCGCCGGGGCCACCTGGTGTCCGGTGCAGCTCGCCGACGACCCGGTGCGGGCCGCTGACGAGTCAGGTGAGCCGCGTCCGTCCGTCCTGACAGGGTGCACCGGGGTGACAGTGGAGGCCGGGCTAGGGTTCCAGGGACAGTGGCCAGCCATGGCACTACCCCCTATAGAGCGTTTCCCGACGTGGGACCGCCTGCCCCGCGGGCTTGCCAGACAGCTGCCTGCGTGGGACAGACGTCGTGCCAGTGGTACGGCTCCTCGCTGCAGTGCTTACAGCGCAGGGCCCCCTGGTTTGGTGCCCCGGTGGTTTCCCTGGTTGTGGCACGTCGGGACGGCTGCTCCCCCTGTTGCCTCGGCACTGGCACCACATACTGTACCAGAGCCCTGGAGTCCTCGGGTGCCGCTAACGTCGGTGGCGACGCTGCTGGCCGTCGGGTAGACGGCTCGCGGCAGCGGCGAACGATTTGCACGTCGCGCTCCACCTCGTTCGCCAACCGCACGAACGTCTCCAGTCCCCTGTCGGTGGCGGCCCTAAGGAATGGCCGCAGTTCGGGCAGCATCAGCTGGACGACTACCCCTACCATGCTGCTGTCGTCCTCTCCTTCCGCCAGCCATCGGTGGAGCCGCGCCTTGGACCTGATGAAGGCTTCCGCGCTCTCCCCCGCCTCCTGAGGCTGGCAGAACAGTGATTATTGACACCGGGCCCGGGCACGGGCGTCATTGAAATGTTCATCGGGGAACAAGTTCCAGTTTGTGGATGTGTTTAATGACTAACCGCACTGATGTCAGACGGCCATCTTGGATGATCTTTAACTTGACATTTGACATTAACCTTGGAACTTGACCCTGACCTCAGTCGCCATCTTCAATTCTGCCATCTTTAAATCGAACATCCCACTCCCAAAATGTTGCATTTTTTGGTATGGTCGTCATATTGACATCGAGATGCCCCAATCCCCTAATGTTGCACTTTTCGAAATGGCCAGAATAAGGAATTCTGATATCAGGCCCGCCATCTTAGATCCCACATCACGACCACGTTTTTCGATTCTGACGACACAGACGCCATCTTGTTATCTGCTGGAGGCAGCCATATTGATTATTCTGTTCTACTGGAGGCCGCCATCTTGGATACCGACATTTTGTATTTGTTATTGTTCCTAGAAAGTGCCAGTATCACACTGTCTCATGAACGTAAGTTTGCTGTTCCATAATTGTTAATATTATTGTGGTACTTATCGACATATTAAAATTAATTTTTTTATACAAAATACATTCGAACCGAGGTAATTCTGACCATGCCAGTTTAAACAAAAAACACTCTTTTATAGAAAATCCAACTAAAAAATCTATACTAATATTATAAAGCTGAAGAGTTTGTTTGTTTGTTTGAACGCGCTAATCTCAGGAACCACTAGTCCGATTTGAAAAATTCTTTCAGCATTGGATAGTACATTTATCGAGGAAGGCAATAGGCTATATTACATTATCAATAACATTAGGGATCCTTACTAAAAGTCCAATTTAGAATCAAATGCGTTGGAGGGGTTTAGATACAACATGCAGTACACGTACGAAGTGTGTGTTGACAATGCCGCAGGCGCTAGAAGTTTATTTCCTATTGCCTATTAACATTGTTGCCACGCACTAGATGCCTTATCATTCTTAATTTTCCCATACAAGTAAAAAACACCCGTGTGATATTAACAGCGAAGCAATCAGTACCCTCATAAGAGGTCAATTAGTATTTAAATACTTTTTATCACTTTAAATCGCAAACCTAAACTATTGTTTTTTCCCCTCTCTCTGTGTTCAATTTGTTTTTTTATTGCCCTTTTTTTCAAGTATATATATTTTACAGACTTGAAACTTCACAGTAATGTTCCTTATGTTACGCAGGATGACATTTTCCGAAAATTAGATCCCATGGGTGGTTAAAACCAGGCAACAGTGGGTACTTTGTCTGCATGAGAACAGGATTTTGCATTGTTCATGCCTTCTGCGTCTCCATGGCAACGGGCATCGCGCGGCAGTGGCGTACCCTCAAGGAGGGGGGGGGGGGGCATGTATAATGAGCGGCACAAGAGTGATCTGCCTGTAGACTGCCGTAGCGAAGTACGGGTACATCAGTTGTACGTTTCGTGCACGAGTCGGGAAACCATCGGTGCTATTAATTTTCTCTCCGGTACATTATACAGCATTGTAATAAATTTTCACTGAATTTTTTTTATTTACCATTACTGTAAATGGGAGATGTGGCTTAATTTTTTCCCATTAGTATAGCCGTACGAAGCCGGGTCGGACAGCTAGTAGAAAATAAATTTTAATAAATTTAAATTAAGAATAGTGTAAATTTTTTTAATAAATATAAATTAAGAATACCTAGTGTAAATAAGAAAAAAAATGTATTTTATTGTAAAAAAAAGTGTGGGGTGCATTGTGTCAATAGTTATAAATATTTTGTGGACATATATAATATCTTAAACAGCAAACCACACTTTTTTTACAATAAATTAATTTTTTTTCTTATTTACACTATTCTTAATTTATATTTATAAAAAAAATTTTACACTATTCGTAATTCAAATTTATTATCTATATTTTAGTTGGATTTTCTTTAAAAGAGTGTTTTTTTTAGTTTTTTTAACTATTATTTATTTTTCATTTGTTAGTTGGATTTTTTTATTACATTAATTTACTATTAAAGTGAATTTGACTAGATATTGGCTGCTTTAAAAATATATATTCAGTATAGCGTGTTGAAGAACTATAATACACAATATTTTCAATATCCTACTATGAAAAAATGATTTTCAATAAAATCGGGAAGTGCATTGATGTTTATTCTAAGTCGGTAACTTATCCAAGAAATGAGCAATTTGGGCACCTGTTGTCTCCCTTGGATGAGATAGCTGGTTCTCAGGTTCCCTCTCCGAAAATTTCATCTTATTCAAAGTCGGTAACATATCCGAGAAATAGTTGATTTACGCACCTGGTAGTTGCCCTTATTGCTTTGGCGTAGCTGTGTTCATAAAGTTGGGGGTGACAAATAATGATTTTAATGTCATGTAAACCCATTCCCCTCTTACTAAGACGGGGGGTCCGGGGGTCCTCCACCGGAAAATTTTGATTTTAGAAATGCTAAATAGCGCTTTTTAAGCAGTTTTTGTATCTAACCATTAGATACATCGATGTTAAACTTATTATTGTTTCCTTAAGATAAAATTTGAGTGTGAAGAAATTACAAATAAAGTTGGGCAGAATAATATTATGAAATAAAAATATCACGGTCTAGAAAGTTGGGGGGGGGGGGGGGACAGTCCCCTCCACCCAAAACGTTCAGGGGGACACGTCCCCCCTGTCCCCCCGGTTCCTACGCCCCTGCCTTCTTGGTCTTGGCACAAAGACACTACCAGTTTAGCAAAACAAAAATCGCTAATCCTGATTATACTAGAAAGGATAATGGGTCTAACTGTTTAAAATATTGAATTGTCATCGGTCCTTGATAAGTATGCCAAAATTCGAGTGAATCCGACGTTTTGAAGGGTGTCAAAATCATGTTCTATGTTTCCTTTAAATACTAACATACATACGTATGAAGCTAATAAAAGCGTGTTAAAAAGGTATTAAAATAGAACACTCACATTTGATTTGTAATTTTTTAATATGAAGAAATAATAGCATCACCTACTAGAGTATGTTGCTATCATATTAGTTTCATTTTTACCCTATAGACTGTTGTATCTTTTATTACATTGAAGAGGCTGCACCGTCATGAGGTCGTGCACACTGATTTCCCTCCCTCTCCCACTTCCTCTCCGGATTACCCCTCTTCCAGGTTGTGCGACATCTGCGCTCTCCCACCTGTGTTCGCAGCGCCGCGACTGTAGCGCCATCTATGTTTTTTATATAAGGGTGCGAGGCACTTGGCCTAGGGTCTGTCGCTTAGTTGTCGCTAGACTCTTGCCTTCATTCTACTGCGGGTGCTGGTCGTCTGGGCTTCGTCATGGTCGGTATTTGATTTCTTGTTGATTTAGCCATGCATCGCAAATGTACCGTAACCGGCTCTGTTCCCGTAAAGTTTGTGTCCTGTTGTTGCGATCATTTCTGAAGCTAAATGATAAGTATTTATAATATCTTGTGTCGGGAACAACCTAGTACCTTCCGCGGGATCGCGTTACCATGACCTGGTGTTTGTTCCTTTTGATCTTGGCCATGTTTAAAGTAGGGGAAGGTGGGCGAATTCTGCGCAGGGGGTATTACTGCGCAGTGAGGTTTCTCGGAATTGACGTACACTGCGTCGGTCTGTATAATGTTGCCACACGGCGGTGACACTGAGGACTTAGTGCGAGGAAGGAGACGCAATTGTGTGAGTTAGTTGGGTTACGACAACAGTGTGTAGGTTCAGATCGAAATTGTTGTTGTTTTCGGCGAAGAATAAACAAA
This sequence comes from Bacillus rossius redtenbacheri, assembly GCF_032445375.1. Taxonomy (NCBI): domain Eukaryota; kingdom Metazoa; phylum Arthropoda; class Insecta; order Phasmatodea; family Bacillidae; genus Bacillus; species Bacillus rossius. The sequence goes on from NC_086334.1 coordinate 70,009,648, forward strand.
GGTATGGTACAATAGTCGTGTGTTTCTAGTAGTAAATTATATTTACAACAATAGTTGACCATATATTCTTCCTGTTGAGCACTATAATAACTTTAACTGATCACTTTAAATTTATATTATTGCGAGCCTTAAATATGTTTGTGCTTGGGGTAATTCTGCGCGGAGATGTAGTGTAATAATGCGCAAGTGCGCAGAATTGCTCTCAATGTTTTCTATTGATAAGGCTTAGTTTTATTTGTTTCAGGTAAATAGTGTGTGTATTAGGTTCCCAATGTATTTAAATATTGCTTTCAATTAATGTAAATGTACTTTTTAGTGATTTAATGGCATGTATTTCATACAACACGCTGATCCCATTCTGTTGATCCTGGACAATCACTCTAGCCACATTTCAGTTATAATCTAAAACTTCTGTAGGGAAAACGGCATCGTCCTTTTATCTCTGCCACCCCATACAACTCACAGACTTCAACCTCTTGATTTAACGTTCTTCAGTCCGCTAAAAGCAGCCTTCTACAGAGATTGTTTTTGAAATCAAAAAGTAGGCTTACTTCCCAAAATGAAGCAGGCAGGAAAATAACCCAGTATGAACTCACCGAATTGTTTAACCGAGCATATTTAAAAGTTGCAACTATGGAAAAGGGGATTTCTAGATTTTCAGCAGCTGGGATTTCACCCATTAACCCTGATAAGCATTTGAACATGGAGTTTGAAGCCTGTGGTAAAGAAACTGAAATCGAAGTCGGCTAGGCTGAAGAGAACGAAGAGCAGAATAACACAAACAGAAGCGAAAGAACAAGGGATGATGGACCTAGTCAGATACCTACAAAAGTGGCAGAAATTTCAGACATGTCATCTTCCGAGAAAAGTGATGGTGTTCATGTAACTTTTATCTGTACACCTAGCCAGACAGGAAAAGAACGCAGGTCTACGGAAGGAAATGTCCAACAAGTGAAAGTGGCAGACATTTCACCTTTGCCTGATCCCTCAAAGAATGCTGCATCCCTTAGCACAAATAAACCAAAAGAGCCTAAATCAAGAAAACAAAAGTCAGAAGTCTTAACTGGAACACCTATGAAAGAAAAACTTGAAGAGATTGAGAAAGAAAGAGAAAATAATAAAAGGAAGAAGGAAGCTAAAATCCAAACAAGCAGTAGGTCTAGGCCTAACAAAGCAGACAAGAAAAACAGGAAGCTAACACGCAAAAGATGCAAGAGACAACTAACATTATCAGAAAGTGAGTCTGAGACCGAATTAATCAACGAGAAGGATTTGTGTAATGACAGTAATAATGATAACATTGAGCCTTTGAATCTAGATGTGTGTTCAATTTGTGACGAATTTGGCCTTGATAATGAATTGTGGTACAGGTATGTGAAGTGTGGTGGGTGGTCACATGAAGAATGTAGGGGCTGGGATTCACCAACAGACTACAAATGCGATTTATGTGTCAAAGAATAACAAAATGTGTGTCACCTTAGTTTTTAATTTTTTTTTAACATCAATGATAAGGTAACTCAAACTTATTAGTGATGTTTTTATGTCTTGTATTAAAAATACTAACCCAAATATTCAATTTCAAAGACTTTATTGTAATCATCAACTCATGTGTTTCTTGTGTCTATTTGATTGTTTAATATTTGGTGGTAATTGAATTTATTTTCGTTTATTTGAATCATCCAATTTTAAAACATTACTATCAATATGTCAGTTAACATTGATCTGTTTGGTGTTTTAGTTTAAAATAATTAATTATTCACTAATATATATTTTTTTTCATATATTATTGGTTAGGTCTATAATTAGTGATGCGCACAATTACCCAGTATACAGCGCAGAATTACCCGACTGGGTGTGGTAATACTGCGCAGTGCAGCATTTCATTTTAAAATTTATATGATTTTTGGTTATTATGTTAGCGCTTCGAATCATTACAATGAATGAAGATTATGATACAAACAAACACCCTTAAAAAACATTTCACCTGAATACATTATTTACGTATCTTAGATACATCCCAAGTTAAGTGCGCAGAATTCGCCCACCTTCCCCTAACCTTTTGGTTTGCAACCGGCCAAATTTAATATGTAATGGCGCAACGCCCCCCCGCCCCCCCTTTTGAATGACCCATTTGTGGTGAGCAGTAATAGTTATTGTTGTTTGTCGCCTTGCGGTTATGATACGTTTTCCTAAAGTAATTTGTATAAACATATTTGAACATTCTTCTCTTTTCCTTATTTAAGTTCGCCTTTGCTTGCTTCACAGTCTCATAGTTTGCAATGGCGCCATTAGTCCTGCCGACCAGGCATGTATGAATGTGCAGACCCATGACGTCGTGTTTAAATGGTTAAAAGCATTTGCCTTTTATTTTCACTATTAATTAATATTGTTTTATTAATGTATAATGTATAATTTTATGTGATAGCGTATGCAATTGCGTAGAAATATATCTATATATATATATATATATATATATATATATATATATATATAAGCATGTTAATGAAATGCTTGGGAGCTTGTATTGTGCGTTACATGATACTATCTGTTCCTGTTTCTATAAAACTTAATATATTCATTGTGTATACCCTTTATATATACATCATAAACATTATATTCATTGTTAGACGGAATAAATATCTATAATGGACGAAATGTATGAAATTTGCCTGTGTTCTGATTCAACGCAACATCAGAAACATCTGTGTGTTCCATCCAGCTTGAATCATTTAATGTAATGTGGTGCGTCTCGTACCCCCCCCCCTTTCCAACTGCAACATTAACAAACACCATTTTGTCGACCATTTTGGATATTTTCGGCTGTCTCGGACAGTAGGGGCAACGAAGGAGTACTGGGACCGATGTAAACATCGAAATGTAAACACAGGGCCAGTACCCCCCCATGGGCGCCGCCATCTTGTCACGTGGGGGCCGCCATTGTTGTTGACATTGGTTACCAGGGCGCGCCACTGTCGCCGCCACTGGACGCCGCCATTGTTGTTGACATTGGTTACCAGGGCGCGCCACCGTCTGCTGGAGGCCGCCATCTTAGTTCAGCCTTTAGTTACCGGAGCGCGCCACCGTCGCTCCGAAGGCGGGAATTGTATACAAAAAAATCCTGGGCACTGGGTGGATTCGATCCCGGGGACGCACCAACGTCGTGGTCAGGAGGCATGCGCCTTGACCACTAGACCACGGGACCATATGAAGAATGGGGAATTAAATAACGAACATATGCTTTAAAGAAGCTATGCCTAAAAGAAGCTATGTCTTTAAAATTTCGAAAAATAAATATGTATATAAACCCACCCACACCCCCACCCCAAGTATGCCTAAAAGAAACCCCCGTCATAATAGCTATGCCTATAGACCCCACCACTCCACAAGCGCGGCCATGTTTAAATATCGAAAAATAAAATATCGCTATGCCTATAAACCCCCGCCACCCCACAACCGCCGCCAAGAAGCTATGCTTAAATTTCGAAAAGCAAACACCACCACAAGTATACCTAACCACCATTATGCTTAACCGCCATATTGATAAATTTAAAAAAAATATATATGTCTATAACCCCCCACCCCAAGTATGCCTAAAACCGCCATGTCTTTAAATTTAAAAAAAATAAAATATGTCTTTAAACCCCCACCACTCCACAACCGCCAGAAACCTCGCTCGTGCGCCGGCGACCAGGAATGTGTTTACCTGCTGGGTGACAGTGAAAGTGTTTACCACAGAGAAACAAGGTCAGGCCATCGCTGCGTACTGGAAAGGAGCAAGCACATGCTAAAAGACCCCGCCTTACTAGCTATGCCTATAGACCCCACCACTCCACAATCGCCGCCATGTTTAAATTTCGAAAAATAAAATATCGCTATGCCTATAGACCCCCACCACTCCACAACCACCATCTCCTTAAAAAAATATGCTTAAATCAACCACCGCCATATTAGCTATGACTAAACCACTCCAACCCCCCACTACGAGTATGCTTAATCGCCATATTTAAATTTCGAAAAGAAATAAAATACTGATATAATTAAATTTAAAAAAAAAATACCGTCATGTTTATTAAATTACCGCCATACTAGCTATGCCTAAACAGTTAACTTTCGAAAACAACCCGCCATGTTTCAGTATGCTTAAAAAACACCACCATATTAGCTATGACTAAAACAAACATAACCTCAAAAATCCCGCGCAGAGAGAGCGAGATGTTGTCCGCTGGAGCGTCACTCATAAACTGCGCAATTATAATCCCCACATCATATTATAAGCATAATAAAGGCGCAATGTTGTATGCTTAAAACCCCCGCCATACTAGCTATGCCTATGCCGCCATGATGTAAGCTTAAAACACACACACCCCAAGTATGCCTAAAAGAAACCCCTGCCATACTAGCTATGCCTAAACCGCGAAATTTAAATTTCCAACAGCCATATTTAAAGTTGGAAAAGAAATAAAATATCGCCATGTTTAAATATCGAAAAGCAAAAACCGCAACCCCACCACCCAGCATATGTTTAAAACAAACACCACCATACTAGCTATGACTAAAAACCTGAGAGAAACATAACCTCAAAAAGGCGCCATACCAGCTATGTCTACTCCATCCCCACCACCAGTATGCTTAAAACAATCACCACCATACTAGGTATGACTAAATACCCGGAGCAACATAACCTCAAAAAAGGCACCATACTAGCTATGTCTACCCCACTCCCACCACCAGTATGCGTAAAAGCCCCGCCATACCAGCTATGACTGACGTCGTACCGCCTGTGACAGTGAAGCCCGGTCTCCACCCCGCCAGTACCTTACCCCGCTGTGATACCGCACCCCTAGCCTAGCCTATGCAGGCTGACGCTGCCGCCCCCCCTCCTAGGCCGGCCGCGGTCAACGGCAGTCGACAACGGGTCATCAACTAGGACGGACGTGCCGTTCCCCGCGTTTCCCATCCGTTCAAAAACGTGCGTGTGTTCATTGTGTTCAGCCACCATATAGCCTAGGAGCTTAGTAGTGCACGCTGGGGCCGACGACCCACCACAACAACGGCTAGACGCTTAAGACTAGCCTGGCGCCCTCCCGGAGAACAAACACCTCAACAGAAACACCAGCAACTACTAGGCTCACCCCGGGTATCGAGTTCAAGACCCCGGGTGATGGCATTTGGCGCCCATGCGTGTGACAAAAATTAATAATTCCAGTGTTTTTCCGCGATCCGCCAACACCAAGGAAACCAGTGCGCGTGAAACGGCCATCTCGTGCGTGTGAAGGAATTGGGGTTAGACAGACAGGCGCGACCAGGACAACGGACAAAGGGCTCCCCTCCCTTTCACTTCTGGACATTCCAAAGGAGCGATACCGACCTCCCCCTTCCACCAGCCGGAGCTAACGCTCTTTTCTTTGTGCGACCGTCCGGGGCAGCGGCCCACACCCCTCCCCCCCGCACCACGAGAACTCCGTTACGGCCCACCCTGCTTCTCCCACCAGCCGAAGTTATCGCTCTACTCTTTGTGCGGTCGTCCAGGCAGTGGCCTACCGCGCCACCCCTCCCTCCAGTGCGCGCGCACGATTCCGCACCCCGACTACACCAAACAGCACCGGACATTGTGTGTGAATTTCTTTTATATTGGTAAAAATTGTTACGCGACCGAATCCTTCTAAATTATATTAGCTACACCAAATCAACTGACACCTACCAGTGACATCAACAACACAATTGCTCACCGGTAAAATGTTACCACACATTTCAACCACAGTCTGTGCAAACTGCTACCTACCTAAGGGCATGGACCTATTAACAGGGACACTACCGTGGCATAACACATGCCGATGCGCACCCGACACCTTAAAATTCCCGATCAAGCGGGAAACAGTAAAGTCCACATGGGAAATGCAATGGAATCCTGTGTGGCCAGGGAAGGACGAAGCGGGGCTACCACCAACTGCACCGCCTGCCCTAGTGACCACAGCACCAATCACGCACACCGCCACGGGAAACCCATTAGATAAATTAGAAACAACAGAGTGTGCAAACTGCGCACAGCGCGAGCAGAAACCAAGGCAGGCACGGGAACACACATCACTGACCGACCTGAGCGCCACATGGGGGGCACCGCGAATGGTGACGAACACGGGTAGAGCAACACTACCGGAGTTCAGTGGACTGCCGCAGGAGAACCCGGGCGAGTTTCTACGGCAATGCGAGGTGCGCCTAGCGAGGGCGGGAATACCATCTGACGAATGGGCAGAACGTGCAAGTGAGCAGCTGCGGGGCGTGGCATGTCACTGGTGGAGCCTCTGGGGCCAGTTCGGAATGCTGTGGCCGGAGTTCACCACCAAGTTCATGCAGCGTTTTGACACAGGAGAGGCGGTAGTACAGTGTACCTCCCAATTCTACGGTAGACAGCAGCGAGACGTGGAACCAGTGGAGGAGTTTGTCGCCCACAAACTGCAGCTGTTTCGGCGGATCATGCCGAACACAGAACCAATGGCAGCACTGCCGACTGTCACCACCCTGCTGCGTGATGAGCTTCAGCCCTTCCTCCGCTGCTACCGACACACCTCGGTAGAAGACTATGTGCAACAGGCAGTGGCCATTGAAAGAAACCTCCAGATAGTGTGGCGCCGAAACCCATCAATGACAGACCGGGGGTACCACAGCCTAGCGTTACCGGGCGCACCAGTGACCAACCACCAAGCCAGGCCGAGTGAGCCTCAATCATCACCCAGGCGGCAGCGGGCCATCGAGGATGCACTGGCGTCACGCCAGATCACCACGCAGCCAGGCCGCCAGGACAACCAATTGCAACGCAACCATGAGCGGCCACCTCAGTGCCAACGGGGTTGCGCCACTGGGGCATATCATTGGCACAGTGAATGCCCACTTCCCCCACCACTACGCCAGCAGCAGACAGTGCCGCAGTCGGGAAATGGACCACCGGGGGTGCGGGACTGAGGGGCCCACCCCCCGCGAGAATGGCGCCATCTGCCACAACCTTCTCGGCACCACCTGCCGCAACTCCCTCCTCGGCACCACCTTCCGCAACTCCCTCCTCGGCACCACCTGCCGCAACCTTCTCGGCACCACCTGCCGCAACTCCCTTCTCGGCACCACCTGCCGCAACTCCCTTCTCGGCACTACCTGCCGCAACTCCCTCCTCGGCACCACCTGCCGCAACCTTCTCGGCACTACCTGCCGCAACTCCCTCCTCGGCACCACCTGCCGCAACTCCCTTCTCGGCACCACCTGCCGCAACTCCCTTCTCGGCACTACCTGCCGCAACTCCCTCCTCGGCACCACCTGCCGCAACTCCCTTCTCGGCACCACCTGCCGCAACTCCCTCCTCGGCACCACCTGCCGCAACTCCCTCCTCGGCACCACCTGCCGCAACCTTCTCGGCACCACCTGCCGCAACTCCCTTCTCGGCACCACCTGCCGCAACTCCCTTCTCGGCACTACCTGCCGCAACTCCCTCCTCGGCACCACCTGCCGCAACCTTCTCGGCACTACCTGCCGCAACTCCCTCCTCGGCACCACCTGCCGCAACTCCCTTCTCGGCACCACCTGCCGCAACTCCCTCCTCGGCACCACCTGCCGCAACCTTCTCGGCACCACCTGCCGCAACTCCCTTCTCGGCACCACCTGCCGCAACTCCCTTCTCGGCACTACCTGCCGCAACTCCCTCCTCGGCACCACCTGCCGCAACCTTCTCGGCACTACCTGCCGCAACTCCCTCCTCGGCACCACCTGCCGCAACTCCCTCCTCGGCACCACCTGCCGCAACTCCCTTCTCGGCACCACCTGCCGCAACTCCCTTCTCGGCACTACCTGCCGCAACTCCCTCCTCGGCACCACCTGCCGCAACCTTCTCGGCACTACCTGCCGCAACTCCCTTCTCGGCACCACCTGCCGCAACTCTCTTCTCGGCACCACCTGCCGCAACCTTCTCGGCACTACCTGCCGCAACTCCCTCCTCGGCACCACCTGCCGCAACTCCCTTCTCGGCACCACCTGCCGCAACTCCCTTCTCGGCACCACCTGCCGCAACTCCCTCCTCGGCACCACCTGCCGCAACTCCCTCCTCGGCACCACCTGCCGCAACTCCCTTCTCGGCACCACCTGCCGCAACTCCCTCCTCGGCACCACCTGCCGCAACTCCCTCCTCGGCACCACCTGCCGCAACTCCCTCCTCGGCACCACCTGCCGCAACTCCCTTCTCGGCACCACCTGCCATGACCTCAGCCAGGGCACCACCTGCTGCAACCTCACTCTTGGCACCACCAGCCACACCACCAGCAGTGCTACTGGCACCATCCTTACCAATGGCATCACTGGCCACAGGACCAATGCCCTCAATGCCACCTGCACCACCACCTATCAGGATGATGCCAGGTACCACATCAACGCTGGGCCAACTGTTCCGGCCACACGACCACCTGCTGCGCATCCCGGTGGAGGTGAATGGCCAGCCGACGGCGGCACTGGTCGACACAGGTGCGAGCCATGTGTTTGTCGCCTCAAGCCTGGTACCCCCGGGAGCACTCCAACCCTACCGTGCCGAGCTGCGCCTCGCGACCACTACACGGCCAGGGATGACAGTGGGCCAAGCCGAACTCCAGGTAAACCTTCGGGAAATGTCGACCACAGTTCTTGCCCTTGTTGTGGAGGACCTGCATGAAGACCTCGTATTAGGACAGCCCTGGCTGGCAGAGCATGATGCTGTGGTGGAGCTGAAGGCTGCACGAGTCCACGTGGGAACCCGGGAGCGATACACAGTGTATGCCACGGGGCTCGCACCCGAACCACCTGGCGAACCGCTTACACTGGCGCAACTGCGTCACGATGTACCCCCGCAGTATCAGGCAGCTGTGGAAAAGGTGCTGCAAGAGAGGCAGGATGTGTTTGCACTTGCCAACCCCCTGCAACGCACCACAGTGGCAGAGCATCGGATCCCAACTATGCATGATCAACCCATTCATGAACCACCCAGGGGATATGGCTTCCGAGAGCAGAGCGCCATCAGAGAGCAGGTATCAGAAATGTTACGGGATGGCGTCATCGAGCCCTCCAATAGCCATTATAATTCATGTGTGGTGTTGGCCCCGAAAAAGGACGGCTCGCTGCGGTTTTGTGTGGACTTCCGGCCCCTGAATGCCATCACCATCAGCTCACCTCCGCCACAGATCAGTGTCGAGGCCGCCATCGCAGGCTTAGGACGAGCCAAAGTGTTCAGCACGCTTGACCTCAAGGCTGGCTATTGGCAGGTGCCCATACGGCCTGGGGACCGAGGTAAAACTGCTTTTACAACACCAGATGGGCGGCGCTTCCAATTCAGGGCCATGCCATTCGGCTTAAAGTGCGCACCAGCCACCTTCCAGGAGATGATGACGCGGGTGCTAGAGGGGTATGTGGGACAGATTGCCATAGCCTACCTCGATGATGTCATTGTGTTTTCCGAGACATGGGAGGACCACATCCGCCACCTTGCCCTCGTCCTAGAGCGGCTCGCGACACATCACCTAACAGCAGCCCCAGCCAAGTGTCATGTCGGGGCGCTCAAAGTCGAGTTCTTAGGGCACTTGGTGGATGCGGCAGGCAACAGCCCACAACCAGTCCACCTGCAGAAAATCGCGGAGGCTGAGGTGCCGAAGACCCGCAAACAGCTACAACGTTTCGTGGGACTCGTTAACTGGTTAAGGAGCTATATACCCAACTTTTCAAGTATCATTGTTCCACTCACAGACCTTTTATCACCACAGTTGCGCTACAGGTGGGATGCGATCGCACAAAATGCCTTTGACCACATCAAGGCCGCATTCACGAGCTGCCACACATTGGCACGGGTGGACCCAGAGCGCCGCCTGTACCTGCAAACCGATGCCAGTGCCCTAGGAGTGGGAGCTGTGCTGTTCCATCTGGACCAAAATGGAGACCGACAAGTCATCGACTATGCGAATGCGAAGTTCGGCTCGGCAGAGTGTCGTTACCACAGTAACGAGCAGGAGTGCCTGGCTGTCGTGTGGGCCGTGAAGAAGTACCGCCCGCACCTGGAAGGAAAACCATTCACGCTCTGCACCGACAACAGGTGCCTGACCTGGCTGCACACCATGCAGGGAAGGAAGGGCAAGCTGATCCGGTGGGCAACCAATATGTAATTATCGTAAAAGACGCATCTAAAAAATCAAACATGTACGTTAAACCAGGCTAGCAATCTCATAGTTTAAGTGAAAACAGGCCGGAACACAACATGGTAACATAATATTAGCTATTCCTAAACCTTAAATACATACAATGTAAGAAATCGCACTAGCCAACTTAACACTCATATTCCACAAAACATAAGTTCACCGAGATACAATGACACACGAATATATGCATGAATGATAGATAAATACTATACAAGACACAAAATTTCAAAACATATTTATCAAAGTACCCTTTCAATACTATTTATATTTATTTTTTTCTAGTTCAATTGTGCTTACTTTCATATACAATGCTTGGGGTGTAATAGAATTTTCTGCTTAATTGGGGTTAGTATTTTTTAGATGCGTCTTTTACAATAATTACATATTGGTTGCGCACTGGCAACCCCTTCTGTCTGTGAAGGACACGTCTGGCAACTCGTGCTGGGCTGCGGTGGCCGGCAGAGTTTAAGGTCTTTATATCGATACTTTTTTCTTGGCTGCTTCATTTTTATTTCACGGATGGGTTTGTGAAAGTGATGGAGAATATTCTATTAAGTGTGTTGTGTTTAGCTACTATCGGTGCTGTTGTTTATATATTACAGTTCTCGTTGTTAATCAATGTAAATTTAGATTTAAAATAAGTATAAAGGTTCCATACATGATGGTGGAAACATCCTGGAAGTCGTGTGTGTGTGTGTGTGTTACGATATAACACGGTGTTTCGATATATATGTGGGACAGTGTGTGCTACTGCAATGATTATCATCCTTCATCCGCGAGGGAATTGGTCTTTGAAGCTTCATCTTACTGATCTATTTGCGTTTTTTTCACCTTTCTGTGTTTGTAATGTCTGAACTTTGTTTACTTTTTTGAAGTGATTCCATAGTATTGGTAATTTGGTTTGCTTTTTATTTGTATATTTATATCTATATGCTTCTGGATAACCTAAGTCATTGTTAAGTGCATATTTTTGTAATATTTCTGTTTGTAACCACTGGATGTTTTATTATTATTACTTCATTATGTGTACAGGCAACTAGTGGTGACAGGATGGTTCTAGATATACGACATACCCGAGGATTTTTTTATATGTTCCGTATTTAAATTGTTATAATTGTATGGTTGGTATCTAAATATACATAATTCCGTATTTATCGTTTCTTTTCACTACATAGCACTTGAGCAAACATCACATTTCTACACTAATCCATTTTTTCTCAACTTGTGTGCGAACATACATAATTAAAATGATTTGTGCGAACAAGAGTTCGCAATTCCTTTCAATATACTTAATTATAATGCGGAATCTCTCTTCCATATGGGTTTTTAAACGTAGATTTCGGTTAGGTGAACCAAAAAAAACTTTTTCTTTTAAATAATGAATTTAATTTATTTGGGATGTGACATTCAGTATAGGAAACGTGTTTTGTCGCACGCTTAATTATATTCATTTAGCTTAGTCCTTTAACTTTTACACGTCTTTAACGAGTGATTGTCTTTTTAAAGTCTGTGTCTTTAACTCTTTCTATTTCACATGTATGTTATTACGGATTGTGACTATTACCATCGAACATTTTGTGTTGGGGAAGCGATGTCTGATCTTTCTGAATGCGTTTTTTTTTTACGCTAGGAAGTGTATTTTTTTAAATATATATTTCTACTTAATTGTACTCTCATGTGTATACGTCAATATTTACCTAATTTTCTGTTCAGTTTAGACTTTAGAAATTGCTCTTTTGGTTCATTCACCTGTCTTGTGTTTTTTTTTGAGTCTGTGGTATTTAATGTATTGTTTCTTTTATATAATACTTTCAGTTATGGCGGTTACACCTGTTCTTATTGGCATACATGTGTCTTTTTAGTACAACATCTGTAGTATATGGAATGTAATTTCTCCTGACCATTTCTGTGGGTTTATGAAGTGTCTGGGTTTGAGTCTTATGGTCGTTTCGATGTAGGTTGCAATATGCCTGTAGGCGTTGTTTTGGTTTTTTCGAGTTGACTTGTTATTTCTGGTAACTATATTATGATAATATTAAAGGATTATATATGTAATGGTAGAATTTCAAGGAACGTTTATGATGAGAATTATACAGTTTTGTTTGTGTACATGCTTCAGTTACTTCAATACTTATTATTAGTATTATCCTGACACTATGTTTATTTTAATGTAAAGATATTTTATATAGAAGAGAATTTGTTATTTTATGTCTGGCAATACATGGATTAGCACTAGTAGGTAGTACATAGTTGGTGGGCAATGAGTATTCGTACACCACATGTTTACTTTCATGTAATTATTATTTCCTTCTTTACTCCTTGTCACTTGAAAGTCGTTGTCGGGCTTCGTCGTTCACGATACTTAGTTTAAAGGCATGGGTGGTGTAATTAATAGTTTGCAAGGCATCCTTGTTGTTTTAGATATTTTGATATATTATTTTTTTCTTGTTGGAGGCTTGTTTTCGGGAGCGGCTGCGTGTGTGTTATTACCGTCTGCCCCTCCGGCAAGTGAAAGTTACTTACTGGTGACCTCACGAGGTTCGCCGAGGCGACTGTGGCGGTCTCTTGGGGAAGGCAGATATAATTTTTGTGTTTTCTGGACTATCGCCGAAGCGATGTGGTGTTTGAGACATGGAATTGCTATGTCTGTTATTCTGCAAACGATTTTGGCTAAGTGGTTATTAATATGAATATCATCGTGTGTTCTTTCACAAACATTACTGGTGTGGTCTATTCAGGTTTCGTCGGAATGGGATTATAGTGCTTCCTATGCTTAATGGAATGCATAGTAGTAGAATATATATTCTTAACTGAACCAGTAACCTTTTATTTTACGTCTTGTTATTAACGCCAGAGCTTCCTATGCTTATTGGGTGTAGTTATATAGGTTTTTTTATTTACCCCGATATATCCTTAATTATTATTTACTAGTATGAAGTCTATAGTTGGTCTCTGTTTATTCATCTACCACTATATATTGTTTTTTATATAGCCTTGATGGGAAGTGAACAATAATCTTGTAAGCATTTACAACATGACTCATATAATATTCTTTCACTACATATTTAGAACACCACACTCTATGTCATGAGCGAAAGGGAAGGATGGATAACACTTAATATTTTTTGTATGATTATTTAATAATGATGGTATGACTATTTCAAATTAGTTAGCGGTATATTGAGGTCTTTATACTATAATGATACATAGTTTATTATTAGAGTAATGTGCTATGTTTATAGTGGGGAACCAGTTTTCTTATATGAGGGACAAATTGGTCAGAACTGATGATCTATAAGCATTTGTATTACACAGACCGTTAAAACGACTTATGTTTATATTCCTACAGAGTTTGACTATATAAACCTGCAGGTATTTAGTTTAGGGTATAACGCGCATATATTCCATTATATATATTATTTAATGGCTATACATACACTTTATTACTATATTTAATAACGTCTTGTGGCTATATCGCTTTGTACTTCCTATTTATTGCCTACACAAATACTATAACGAATTTTATTTATTAATGAATGTATACTAGCTGGGCTAGCACTAAAGACTCGTATGTGCGTCTTTTTAACAAATGGGGATAGCATGTTTTGTCTCTGGTGTTGTGCCGTTCGTTCGCGAGGTCTTATGTGGGCTGTGGTGTATTTTTCGGTTGCTTAATAACATATTTTGATTATGTAGGTATTTATGGTTATTGATATTTATTTGTGTTGTCATTTATCGGGTCATGCCATTTGGTGTGTTGGAAAGTGTGGTAGTTTTATAATATTGTTCTCGTAGATAGATTTTTTTAAAATTCTGGTTTTGGTTTATTGTGATTTACTTATGGGTTGTGTTTAGCCTAGTGGTATTTGGGGGTCCGTCCTTATTTATTTCATCAATGTGTTACTGAATTAGTATTTTTAATAACCTTTCTTGCTTTTGCTGTCGATTGTTTATTTTATTATGTCATATCTTTATTTTCGCGTTTGTTTTATTTTACGCATAGGGATGTCTTTTTACTCTTTGCATCATGCTGTCTCAATAAGCGATTTTATTATTTCATGGGAGTTTTCACTGCTGAGGTTTTATCTGCATTGCGCTGTATTGCGTTTGTGAGTGCATTTTGATTGTTTTTGTTATGTTTTAATTGTTTTTTTTTTGTTATTTATGGTAATTTTTTTTTGTCACGTGCGTTCGGTGGTTTCGTGTATTACTGGGCTGTACGTTTTTAATTGTGTTCCACGCTTAGGCTCTCATGCAAGCTCCTATATTACGTGGCGGGCCAGGGTCGACAAACAAAACTTTCCCCCTTCTCGCTGGCTTTCGTCGCACCGGGAATTCGTCAACAGTTTTCAGAGTGCGTGTACGGAGTACAGACGTGTGTTCCCGCTTTGTAATATATTTTATAAATTTACTTATCGTTAAATGCTGTCGGTTGTGCGGGTTGCCTTCCACACGGCGTATATAGGTGTTACTATTTTTAATATCTCTTTTCGTCTGCGTTTTAATATTTTTAATTACATGTCACCGTGTTGGACTGGGTGCGTTCCGGTGAGTTTTTCTTTTATGTATGCTTATTTGCTTCGTGCCGCAGCTGAGCAGGGTGTGTGTTCTTGTTTTTTCTGGGCCTTCGCCCACTCCGTGCGGTTTTTTATTTTAACTATGTTTATTACTTAACGCTACGGCGCACAAGCGGTAGTTCAACACTCTTTCCTACAGGGGCGTTTGTACAACATTTATTTAATTTTATTTGTTACTCGTCGCCGGGGTAGGCATGGTGTGTTCCGGTGAGTTTTTATTTTATGTATGCTTATTTGCTATTTTTTTTATTACCTCGGTAACATACGTAATTTGTTTCTGGCGTTCATGCGGCATCTACATTTTATTTTTAATTACTTAACGCTACGTGTTGACTGTAGGGTTTAATTTTTGCTTTTAGCACTTCGCACAACTGCTGTACCATAGGGTCCTAACTATGCTTATTCATGCTATCGCTATGGTATATGTTATCTGGTCCAGTACTATTAAATGGTGATCTACGTTTTTAAACTATGCTTATTTTTATGTCTTTACAATATTATAATTTTAACTATGCTTATTACTTCAAGCATATTTTTCGTTACGTTTCTCGCTCTCCTCTGTGACATTAAAGATGGCGGTGTGTGTATGTGGCACTCCATTTAGTCTTAGCTAGTATGGTGGGGTTTTTTAAGCATGGCTGCAAATGATTTAGGCATAGCTAGTATGGTGGGGGTTTCTTTTAGGCATACTTGGGGGTGGGTGTTTTAAGCATACTAGGAGTGGGGGTGGCGCCTATAGTTTATTTTTTTTATTACCTCGGTAACATACGTAATTTGTTTCTGGCGATCGTGCAGCATCTACAGTTTATTTTTAATTACTTAACGCTACAGCGCATCAGCGGCGCACGAGCGTTCGTTCAACCCTCTTTCCTACACGGATGTTTGTACAACATTTATTTAAATTTATTTGTTACATATCGCCGGGGTTGGCGGGGATGCGTTCCGGTGAGTTTTTTTATGTATGCTTATTTGCTATTTTTTTATTACCTCGGTAACTTATGTCGATCGTGCCGCAGCTACATTTTATTTTTAATTACTTAACGCTACGTGTTAACTGTAGGGGTCCTAACTATGCTTATTTTCTGTTTTCCTAATATTATAAAATTTAATTATGCTTATTACTTAAAGCATTTTTTAAAGACATTATTATGCTTATAATATAATGTGTGGGGTTATAATTGCGCAGTTTACGAGTGACGCTCCAGCGGACAACATCTCGCTCTCTCTGCGCGGGATTTTTGAGGTTATGTTTCTTTAGTCATAGCTGGTATGGCGGGGCTTTTACGCATACTGGTGGTGGGAGTGGGGTAGACATATCTAGTATGGTGCCTTTTTTGAGGTTATGTTGCTCCGGGTATTTAGTCATACCTAGTATGGTGGTGTTTGTTTTAAGCATACTGGTGGTGGGGGTGGGGTAGACATAGCTGGTATGGCGCCTTTTTGAGGTTATGTTTCTCTCAGGTTTTTAGTCATAGCTAGTATGGTGGTGTTTGTTTTAAACATATGCTGGGTGGTGGGGTTGCGGTATTTGCTTTTCGATATTTAAACATGGCGATATTTTATTTCTTTTCCAACTTTAAATATGGCTGTTGGAAATTTAAATTTCGCGGTTTAGGCATAGCTAGTATGGCAGGGGTTTCTTTTAGGCATACTTGGGGTGTGTGTGTTTTAAGCTTACATCATGGCGGCATAGGCATAGCTAGTATGACGGGGGTTTTAAGCATACAACATTGCGCCTTTATTATGCTTATAATATGATGTGGGGATTATAATTGCGCAGTTTATGAGTGACGCTCCAGCGGACAACATCTCGCTCTCTCTGCGCGGGATTTTTGAGGTTATGTTTGTTTTAGTCATAGCTAATATGGCGGTGTTTTTTAAGCATACTGAAACATGGCGGGTTGTTTTCGAAAGTTAACTGTTTAGGCATAGCTAGTATGGCGGTAATTTAATAAACATGACGGTATTTTTTTTAAAATTTAATTATAGCAGTATTTTATTTCTTTTCGAAATTTAAATATGGCGATTAAGCATACTCGTAGTGGGGGGTTGGAGTGGTTTAGTCATAGCTAATATGGCGGTGGTTGATTTAAGCATATTTTTTTAAGGAGATGGTGGTTGTGGAGTGGTGGGGGTCTATAGGCATAGCGATATTTTATTTTTCGAAATTTAAACATGGCGGCGATTGTGGAGTGGTGGGGTCTATAGGCATAGCTAGTAAGGCGGGGTCTTTAAGCATGTGCTTGCTCCTTTCCAGTACGCAGCGATGGCCTGACCTTGTTTCTCTGTGGTAAACACTTTCACTGTCACCCAGCAGGTAAACACATTCCTGGTCGCCGGCGCACGAGCGAGGTTTCTGGCGGTTGTGGAGTGGTGGGGGTTTAAAGACATATTTTATTTTTTTTTAAATTTAAAGACATGGCGGTTTTAGGCATACTTGGGGTGGGGGGTTATAGACATATATATATTTTTAAATTTATCAATATGGCGGTTAAGCATAATGGCGGTTAGGTATACTTGTGGTGGTGTTTGCTTTTCGAAATTTAAGCATAGCTTCTTGGCGGCGGTTGTGGGGTGGCGGGGGTTTATAGGCATAGCGATATTTTATTTTTCGATATTTAAACATGGCCGCGCTTGTGGAGTGGTGGGGTCTATAGGCATAGCTATTATGACGGGGGTTTCTTTTAGGCATACTTGGGGTGGGGGTGTGGGTGGGTTTATATACATATTTATTTTTCGAAATTTTAAAGACATAGCTTCTTTTAGGCATAGCTTCTTTAAAGCATATGTTCGTTATTTAATTCCCCATTCTTCATATGGTCCCGTGGTCTAGTGGTCAAGGCGCATGCCTCCTGACCACGACGTTGGTGCGTCCCCGGGATCGAATCCACCCAGTGCCCAGGATTTTTTTGTATACAATTCCCGCCTTCGGAGCGACGGTGGCGCGCTCCGGTAACTAAAGGCTGAACTAAGATGGCGGCCTCCAGCAGACGGTGGCGCGCCCTGGTAACCAATGTCAACAACAATGGCGGCCCCCACGTTACAAGATGGCGGCGCCCATGGGGGGGTACTGGCCCTGTGTTTACATTTCGATGTTTACATCGGTCCCAGTACTCCTTCGTTGCCCCTACTTTGGACGACATATTGAAATTCTGAAATTATTAATCTAGAAATACCAGAAAAAATTCCAAAATACATAAAAAAAACACTTCTTAATTTACTGTTTGAATCAAATGATAACAGTGTTTGTTTCGATCCTTGATCATTACAAATAAAGATACCTTCATTGAAATTTTCATAAAAGTGACATGTTTGAGAATAAACCAACAAAATAGGAAATAAACTTTTTTTTACGTAATTTATAGTCTACCACAAGAATAAAAACAAATCACTAGTGTTTCTCTATTTCTGCATCTGTTTCCCACAAATTGAAGCGAGGTGGTAAGCCCCACCACTTGACGTAGGATAATCCATTTCTTCGTTTGAGAATCCACCAAGTACATATCGGGATACATCATAGACTGAAACTCTTCGACACATAAGTCACCACGAATAGGCTTATGGTCCAAATCTTCGAGACAGTATTTCCTAGTCTCCGATTCGCGAAGGTGGGCCACCGAAAAAATTCGGGACTCCAATTCTCAGTGAAAAATTTCACGAAGATGCCTTTTTTCTTAAAAATTCGCACAATGTCACCAATGTTAGCTTTAGGCTTTCATAAAAATTTCTTTGTCGTAGTCGCGGATATCACCCCCCTGTGATGCTGGTCTGCGTTCTGTACTAGGGTCGGGGTTCAGGCCTTGTAACGGGGGAAAGAACTACTTACTATCCGCACTACAAATAAAAGTTTGCCAGTTTGGATACAGCTTATTTAATTAATCCCTCACACAGTCTCTTTACATGGGGCTACCTGAGGCACAACACCCATCCCTCCGCGGAGTGAAGCTCGGCTGCACGTGTTTCGGTGGGCAGGCGCCAAGTGCGTGCTGCCCCCCATGGTCTCGTGATAAGTTCGTGCGAAAGACTAGCTATGGCCCCCTTTCGATGATAGCAGTGAAGAAGTTATGTTAGGATGTCGGCGACTGAGGCATTAAGTCCGTCCCGCTACTGTAGTGACACGCCCGCTGGTATGTGCAATGTCTAGACACAAAAACTCTTATATACAATTAAAATTATTTACAATTATGTTTCGCGGTGTATCACACGTAGTCCTGAACTCCCTACTTCTCACGCTTGGTCTCACCAGTCACTGTTCTCCAACCCGGGCCTCCGCGCATATCCGCCTCGTCCCGTCACCAGATGCCTGCTGTCCCTCTCCGCGCGCGTCGCCCCTCTTCCGGCCGTCCTTCCCCCACTCCGCGACACGCGCAGCGCTCAGAGAGATTTCGGGTGTTGGCCTCGGCTTCGTCGCCCGGTGGTCAAAGTTGTGTAATATTTGACATATTTCTTGAAAGACATATAATTATTATCACTACAAAATATTATGTAAATAACATTAAACATATTACATATTACATATAGGTATGTTCTTGTTCAGTCGTAACTTTTTTAAAACTCAATTAACACAATATCACTTAAGGCGATTGGTGCATGGAAAATATTACGTCAAAACTAATTTAACTGTACATATTTATTTTTGATGCTTCTTTTTAAGACATAATGTACCTAAGATATTTTTAATAAACTTTTTTTTACTGAGTTATGTCATTTTAAATGCATTTATTTTTATTCCAAGCCAGAATTATTTAGAAAACACATAATTATGTTAAACTTAAGTATAGTTCAAGAAACGAGTGTACGAATAGGTTTCTGCACCTATAAAAGTAAGAATTTTTTTTTTCATCATCAAAATTACAGTTTAACATTGACAATTTCCATTGATCACTGCTGGACTACTTCAGGAGCGATTTAAAGAATAAATTAAAATGAAAATGAAAACATTATTGGCAGAACACTATTGAGTTATGTATATATTTTCATATCCTTTTGTTTTTGATACGATCCGACTCAAAACATGCCCTCTGGAGTGACAGTTCTAGTGCTGTGTGTAAAACTCTCGCCGCCGGGAAGAATTTCCCCGCGACGTGGCGCCGAGGGCGGCGCTTGTCGGAACCAGGTAGTCCGGCGGAGCTCCGGCCGGCTGGCCGCAGCCTGCGGATGGGGAGGGGGAAGAATGGGGTGTAGAGGGAGGACGAGAGAGGAGGCCGAAGAAACGAAGGGTCTGTCAAGGTCGCGCTCATGGAGCTAATATACAGTAATACATCTGGAGAGGACAAGGGAAGGCCAGCAGAGGATGCGAGGTGAAGCCGGGTATCGACGTTTGTTCCCGAGCCAAACTTGCCTCGCGCGGCCGAAAAATCCTCCAAACTAAACTCGCAACAGCTCCGAATCTATCAAAACAATCAAACTGAAAATTTTACTGGAGTATTTGTAAACATTTTTCCCCACACCGCTTTAATATTTTTTTCGAAACATGAATGCTTTCATTTCTAAAAATTAAATACCTATTTACTGCCAAAGTGTTTTGTGAATACGCAGAGTAAATTACAACATCGAGGAAAAATTTTTGTTTGCAATTATAAGTGGGGGACACCAGCGTATGAAATAAGGAAGAAGCCTCAAATTTATTTATATACCCCTTTTGACGCATTCAACCCCATACTTTTATTTTTACAGAGAGTTGAAGTGGGAATAATGTTTCAGTGGGTAACACTACCGACATATGTCTTCGGAACACACTTCTTTTTGTTATTATACGTCTCAAAATTTATAATTTCATACACAATGTTTATAGAAACGAATTATTACTTACCTCATTTAATCAATTACAAACCTCTTGTAATATATGTGTATTAGTAGAAGTTAGAAGTCTTTTCAATAACATGTTCATGTTCCAGTCTTCTTACTCAACCAACGTAACATGCAAACCTTAGGTAAACACTGGTAGAGAATTGTTTGGAATAACTGTAATGCTATGCATATACTGACAATGTAAGAAACTTTCAATTTTATTAATTGTTTGCATAAGAATTAATAATTTAAAAAAATCATAGAATAGGACTTTAATATAGACTGAAAACCTTTCACGTAGTTTCAAGTCGCGTACATAAAAGTTTTTTAATATATATAATTACCAAATATTGTTGAATATATTTAACATTTTTATACATGTTACAACACACATATAATAACAAACCTATATATAGTATATAAAAAGACAAACGCCAAATTTTAGCATTTTGTATTTCTTTTCTCTGTGTGAATAAAATAACAGTTCTTAACGTAGTTGCTAATACTGTACTATATTTCTAAAAAAAATTACGAAAACCCCTGACATCGTCACCATAACAATGATAAATTTGCAAAATAATTAAGGCACATCTTTTAATGCTACGAAGCACACTCTTAAGAGAAATGTTTTAAACTTATGTTGGGATGTAACTAATATCTTAAAAGCATTGTGAAACCGTTACTTTGAGGGAAACCTTAATATACCGAACACCATACCATCCTTTAATCGAGTACGATTTTCGCTTCTTAAGACCCATTTGTCTTCAAAATGCACTGTACACAATGCATGGTTCGGAGACGCAGTCCAATTTTTCCGCTTTGTCGCTTTTTCCCAGAGCTGTCGTTGATCGTCACGTTTTGTAAATCTATGAAAAAAGTAAAGAATTGTACTTACAACTGAAACAACTTCTCTTTGTTAATTAGTTTTCTTAGGTTCGTCGAAAAGTTCGAAGATTAGTTACTTCAGTTTAAACCATTTGCCACTTTTTTCTGATGCTTCAAAAGTTATGGGAATTAATTTAGTTAATAAATGAAAAAAAAAATCGTTATTACTTATGAAAAGCAACGCCATCCGACTTGGAATTCCATCGATTTGTACAGCCATATGCGCTACAGGAAATCACCATCGTAGCCGCACAACAGCGCCTCCACCTCAAGGACAAGTGGGCTGGGGCTGTGTTTCCAGTAGAAATACGCTCTCTTCCTCTTAGTGGAGTCTATCTTCGCTCAAGCAAGGAAATTGTCTCTGTACAGAAAATTCGTACAGCGAAATTCTTTTTAGCGGTTATGTTTTGACTTGAAGTTGAATATTGACACGGTGATTATTCTTTGTGGTGGTTGTTTACACATATGAATAAATTTTTACCCTCCAGATTAATATGTTTTGACAGCATAGAACATCAGTTGTGTATTCCGGTTAGTTAAGGTATGCTATATGCACACTAGAATGACAGATCTAAATTTAACAAAAAAAATAGATTTTATATTTATTAAAATTTATTTAGAACATCAAATCAACACTAGGCTATTCCAGTTATATGAAATAAAAAAAATTGGAAATGTTAGCTAGCGATGCCAGAATGTCGGGCACACTAATTACAAATGTCCTTTTGTAATATTACATTGCACAGAACACTGAAACCCTAATACTTCAAGTGTTTGTTTACAGTTTTATTATTCTGTGCTACGTTATTTAAATTTAAATGTTTAATTTATTTTGGGTTTGGAACTATATTTCTGACATTGTTACAGACGTTTGGGCTTTTCTCTATGTAATTATTAAGTAATTGCGGCTTTTGGAATTACGTTTTTCACGGCCAGAAATTGCCCGAGGTTTCGGCGGAACTTTCAAAAAGTGCCTCGAGACTATTGTTGTAAAAGTTACACTACTAAAAAGAAGCTTGGTTTTGGCCGCTTTGGTGCGTGCAGCTCCGCGTCAGGACGTTCCTGTCGCGGGCCTACCATAAGTTATGTTACGTGTGCGGTAATAATAGTATGTATAAAAAGGTTATCATCAGACTGCTGATTGTATGTTAAGTTGCGAACAGAAATACGCGATTTTAAAGTTATTAACGTCAGAAGATATCATTAGTCTAGGTATGGCCATTTTGTTATTACTCTATCACTAACGCTTTACTGACGCCCTGCAACTTTTTAACATTGCCGATTGATATTATGACTTTGTTGATGTTGCTGGGATAAACTAAAACCAGGTGCTATTAAATATTATATTTACTAAATTAATTAGCCTCTCAGTATTATTAATGACACGATCATATGAACATACAATGCACAACTATCTTAGTGGTCTTGATTCTATAGGTCTTATGTTTTATCGGACAATTGATTTAATTTATGACTTAGTGAATTTTTCGAACCGTAAATCCATTTTTTAACTCTACGTGAAACATTGACATTTGCGAAGTCGTGCCCATGTACCTGGCAACGATAGTTTAAAAAAATCGGAGTGATATTTTGGTCAAATGGAATTACTGTATTGAGGGATACGTGGTATTTGTTTATTCGTGTGTAAGTAATAAATCAGTCTTAAAAGCAGTTAATTATTTTGTCTTCCAATTTCGTATTCTAATTGAGATAAATATCAGATAAGCATGTGTTACTTGTATCACGACATCAAGGTATTATTTATCAGTAATTAATATTTCATTTTATATTTTTGTTAACTAATGTGCATAGCGCAATGCACTAGACATCACTACCTGTGTGTAGTGTTGCGTTACACTTTTTAACGCATTAGAGTTCACATAAAATGATAAATCCAAAATTTCGTTTAAAAGTATAAATATCAGCGATCAATTTGATTAATGTCCAGTATAACTCAGTCAGTAAAACATTCGGAAATATGTATAGGACCTGTTAACCTAAATATTTGTTAACAGTTAAACTGAACTAAGATGTGTTAGAGTGGTTTTTTCTCTCTCCGTATATTAGAGGTATGGGACATCAAAATACGCATCAGTAGTATATGATAGTTCCTCCTGAAACAGGCTTCAGGCTGTGGATTGATGATTGTCGGTCCGCCATCTTGGTATGTGACGTCACGGCGCCCATTTTTGACTCAAAATTCCTCAAAATTGACTCAAAATGACTCAAAATTTCCCGTTTTCAAGGAAAAATTTCCTGTTTTCGAGGGAAAAATTCCCGATCCGAGGGAAAATTTCCCATTTTATTCCTCAAAAATCCCAGCGGCTGAAAATTCCTAAAACTGGCTTAAGCATCCTTAACTCAAGCCAGCGTTAAGCCATTTATAGGATTATGACGTCACCGTTGCAATTTTCGTTACGCCCGCCATCTTGAAAATCCACAATTTTTATGTTAGAAAATCGGGAAATTTTTTTAAAAATCATTAAAAAAATTATTTGATAGAATTAAATAAAAATCAAATCTTAAAAACCACTGTTGCAGTTATCGTTACGGTCGCCATCTTGGATTATATAAATGTTGAATATTTCGTTACACCCGTCATCTTGGTTGAGTACCATGTCATTCTTACACTTTACGTTACGACCACCATATTGGATCCTATTAATGTTGCAATTATCGTTATGGTCGCCATCTTGAAATTTAGACGCCATCTTGGAAATCCGTAATTTTTATGTTAGAAAATCGGGAAAAATTCCAAAATTCATCAAAAAATTAACTTAATAGAATTCTGATTGATTATATCGATTCCCGTCCTTGGTTCTAAACCGGTGAGGGCAATAAATAAAAAAAATCGGATCCTTCCTCCACAGAAGCCACCTTCAGACTGACCTACCACCACCAATAACAAGGTATTTACCATCAGCTGGTATGACGTCATGTCCGCCATCTTGTCTTTGTCCGCTGGAGGCATTCATCTTGTTTTCGTCTGATAGAGTGTGCTGGCGACATGTTGATATAATTTTCTGTTCACTATACCTTTAACCTCGTCTGTTGTCCTTGAACTTTGTCATTGACCTTGAACTTTGACCTTGAACTTTGTCCTTGACCTTGAACTTTGACCTTGACCTCTAACATTGACCTTGACCTTGAAATTTGTCCATGACCTTGTTATTTGACTTTGACCTAGACGACCATCATGGATCAGTCATTTTATGTTCATTACATGTTACCAGGAGCTACCACATGCTAGTGGTCATTGCCACCATCATGTTTTCGTCTGCTGGAGGACACCATCATGTGTGTACTCGTCTTACCATCATGATAGTTTTATTCTAACCTGCTACAGTGCAGTAATCATTTATTATTACTGAGGTGCCCGCCATCTTGAAATTTGGGAGCCATCTTGAAATCATGTAATTATTAAGCTAGAAATGCGGAAAAAATTCCAAAAGTCTCCGATGAAATCAATTATTAATTTACAAATTAAATCGATGGATTCCTGTCCACGGTTCGATTCTTGACCAGTGTCAGTTGTAAGAAATTATTAAATAAATTTTATATTCTGTTTTCCATTACCTTTCGTGGTGTTTATTAATCATTCACTCTACGAAAAACAACTCAAGTCAATATACCTGACCAACGAATTAATGCAATGCCGATTATTCTATTATGAAAGTCTAATTTTTCAATAATCTGAATAACCTATAAGCCGTTCATGTACAAAGCCACGCATGTAGATCAATTGCCTTCAGTCCATGAGACCGAGTCATGTCATTATCAGAAGTATAGGCTAGTCATTTCAGGACCGCATGACCTTCGTCGTTAGCTAATTATATTCAATTAATCCATCGTGACATTTTTATACATTCTAAAGGACCAAGTAACCTTGAAAAATATTTTAGTAACACCAAGAGGTTTTAAACCTGTAAATATTCAATCACTACATTTTGTACTACACGCAATCAACAAACAGGAAGCACCGACAAAGTAAAGGCAACACCACCAACGAAAAGGAAGCACATTTGGAAGCACTGACAACGAAAAGGCAGCACCGCCAACGAAAAGGAAGCACATTTGGAAGCACCGACAACGAAAAGGCAACACCATCAACGAAAAGGAAGCACCATCAACGAAAAGGCAGCACATTTGGAAGCACCGACAACGAAAAGGCAGCACCGCCAACGAAAAGGAAGCACATTTGGAAGCACCGTCAACGAAAAGGCAGCACATTACGAAGCACCGACAAAGAAAAGGCAGCACCACCAACGAAAAGGAAGCACATTTGGAAGCACCGACAACGAAAAGGCAGCACCGCCAACGAAAAGGAAGCACATTTGGAAGCACCGACAACGAAAAGGCAGCACCGCCAACGAAAAGGAAGCACATTTGAAAGCGCCGTCAACGAAAAGGCAGCACATTAGGAAGCACCGACAAAGAAAAGGCAGCGCCACCAACGAAAAGGAACCACATTTGGAAGCACCGACAAAGAAAAGGCAGCACCGCCAACGAAAAGGAAGCACATTTGGAAGCACCGACAACGAAAAGGCAGCACCGACATCGAAAAGGAAGCACTTTTGGAAGCAACGTCAACGAAAAGGAAGCACCGTCAACGAAAAGGCAGCACATTTGGAAGCACCGACAACGAAAAGGCAGCACCGGCATCGAAAAGGAAGCACATTTGGAAGCACCGACAACGAAAAGGCAGCGCATTTGAAAGCACCGACAACGAAAAGACAGCACCGGCATCGAAAAGGAAGCACATTTGGAAGCACCGACAACGAAAAGGCAGCACCGCCAACGAAAAGGTAGCACATTTTGGAAGCACCGTCATCGAAAAGTCAGCACCGCCAAAGAAAATACAGCTCATTTGGAAGCACCGACAACGAAAAGGCAGCACCGCCAACGAAAAGGCAGCACATTTGGAAGCACCGACAACGAAAAGGAAGCACCATCAACGAAAAGGCCGCACCATCAACGAAAAGGGAGCACATTTGGAAGCACAAGTTACGAGAACTTATTCTTAGTTAGAAATCTGAATACAAGAAAAATAAAACATTAAATTTTTATAATTGCAATTAATTATTTCTTTACATTATACAAATACAAGTAAAACAAACCATTATTGTATGTAGCCAGCTTTCCTCAGTTCTTTGAGTATGAATGATATTTCTTTGATGCACGAATAGTTTCCTGCACAAAGCGAGTCATGTAGAAGTCTAAGCCGCTCAACCAATATGTTTGGATCGTTCCATGAAGTGTAATCAGTCTCTTCTACCACCATCTTACTTGTTTGATTATTATAAATATTATTTTCTCTTGTGTCTTCCGTTTTAACACCATCCTCAGGGTAACTTTCATTATCGAGACAATGATCATCACAAGCTTGACCCAATTTATTTGATATATCACGATGTTTCCATCGTTTCGGTCTCAGGACACCACCACAGTCTTCGATCTTGCCTGCTTTAGTTGCTTCATCACAGTCTATACCTTTGTCAACAGCCGCAGAGTCGCTGTAGCAATCACCGTAGAAGGCATCATCTTCACCCAGATTACCATAAGAATTCGATGTCGATGATGTCGAAGCGTCTTCATCGTCTTCATGCTTCCTTTTTAGGAGTCCATCATTTTTACAAAGTAGGAAAGATCTGCTTGAATTCGGCTGGAATGTATTCTCATTTTTCACGTTAAAGATTCTTCCATTGTCTTCATTCTTCCATAAATCATAATCGTCCTTCAATTTAAGTTCTTTGTCGAGATCGGAAGAGCCGCGATCATAATCTCTCCCAAGACAAGAAAAATTATTGTCGTAATGCAGATCACTCTTCCTTAGTCTAGTAGAGCCATCGTTGTCCTCTATCTTGTACACAGGCTTGGCGTTACAAGTTCTGTCATGTCTTTTTAAGCTCTCTCTCCGCGTAAACGACTTGCTACATCGAACACAACTTATCATATTACGTAGTGGATTTTTATCACAGTCATTCTTCTCGTGTTGTCTTCCATTCTTTCTCAAGATAAATTCTTTGCTGCAAAACTTACACCTGTGTCCTTTCGATACATCAACAGTCACCGAATCAGGATTCATATTAGTTACTGAGACTATTGTCAGATGCAAACTGAATTAATTAAATTAGATACATTACTTAAATATAATTTTTAATATTTCATATGCAAGAATTAAGTTACCTCATACAAAAGAAATTGTTACATGTGGTCTCGATTATTAGCATGAGATGTCGCCACGTGTTGTGTTGAGTCATAATTTATTTAGTTGTTTTATATGGTATGCGGGAAGCTCACTATCGATCGCAAAAAAAGGATGGCTTCGCTAGACATCAAGGAGAAGGAAGTTCGTCTTACATGTTAGTGCTCCACGGATGTCTCATGACATATTATTTGACTGAGTAATGTTTGCTTAATTTTTATTTCCACCTGGTAAAAAAAAAATTGCAAGCGCTGATTTAGTAACAGATATTCTCGAATTAAATGTAACTCTAAATAACACGTCATGACTCATTAGGTAAAAAATCCGTCATGCAGAGAGCGGTTTCTCATAATAGACAGAAGCACTTGAAGAAACCACAGGAATAATCAGGAGTACACGGAGAAATCCATCATAATATTGACAAAAATAATAGGGAGCACACGGAGAAAACCATCTCACGTTTCTTTGTTATCATATAAATACAGAAAAAATATTTAATAATAAAATAAATTAATAAAAAAAATTTAAATTGAAAGCAGGAATAATCAGGAGCACATGGAGAAAACCATCATAATATTGACATGGATAATCAGATGCAATCGGAGAAAACCACCACACTTTTCTTTGATATCATAAAATTACAGGGGAAAAATATTTAATAAAAATAAAAAAAATTAAAATTAAAATGAAAAAAGTTACAAAAATACATAAAATTCTGGCTTGTACTAGAACTCTATCTTTGTTACACAATGAGAAGTTCACAAGCTAGCAGTATCTATTTATGTATTTTTGTAATTTTTTTCATTTTAATTTTAATTTTTTTTATTTTTATTAAATATTTTTTCCCCTGTAATTTTATGATATCAAAGAAAACGTGTGGTGGTTTTCTCCGATTGCATCTGATTATCTATGTCAATATTATGATGGTTTTCTCCGTGTGCTCCTGATTATTCCTGCTTTCAATTAAAAATTTTTTTATTAATTTATTTTATTATTAAATATTTTTTCTGTATTTATATGATAACAAAGAAACGTGAGATGGTTTACTCCGTGTGCTCCCTATTATTTTTGTCAATATTATGATGGATTTCTCCGTGTACTCCTGATTATTCCTGTGGTTTCTTCAAGTGCTTCTGTCTATTATGAGAAACCGCTCTCTGCATGACGGATTTTTTACCTAATGAGTCATGACGTGTTATTTAGAGTTACATTTAATTCGAGAATATCTGTTACTAAATCAGCGCTTGCAATTTTTTTTTACCAGGTGGAAATAAAAATTAAGCAAACATTACTCAGTCAAATAATATGTCATGAGACATCCGTGGAGCACTAACATGTAAGACGAACTTCCTTCTCCTTGATGTCTAGCGAAGCCATCCTTTTTTTGCGATCGATAGTGAGCTTCCCGCATACCATATAAAACAACTAAATAAATTATGACTCAACACAACACGTGGCGACATCTCATGCTAATAATCGAGACCACATGTAACAATTTCTTCTGTATGAGGTAACTTAATTCTTGCATATGAAATATTAAAAATTATATTTAAGTAATGTATCTAATTTAATTAATTCAGTTTGCATCTGACAATAGTCTCAGTAACTAATATGAATCCTGATTCGGTGACTGTTGATGTATCGAAAGGACACAGGTGTAAGTTTTGCAGCAAAGAATTTATCTTGAGAAAGAATGGAAGACAACACGAGAAGAATGACTGTGATAAAAATCCACTACGTAATATGATAAGTTGTGTTCGATGTAGCAAGTCGTTTACGCGGAGAGAGAGCTTAAAAAGACATGACAGAACTTGTAACGCCAAGCCTGTGTACAAGATAGAGGACAACGATGGCTCTACTAGACTAAGGAAGAGTGATCTGCATTACGACAATAATTTTTCTTGTCTTGGGAGAGATTATGATCGCGGCTCTTCCGATCTCGACAAAGAACTTAAATTGAAGGACGATTATGATTTATGGAAGAATGAAGACAATGGAAGAATCTTTAACGTGAAAAATGAGAATACATTCCAGCCGAATTCAAGCAGATCTTTCCTACTTTGTAAAAATGATGGACTCCTAAAAAGGAAGCATGAAGACGATGAAGACGCTTCGACATCATCGACATCGAATTCTTATGGTAATCTGGGTGAAGATGATGCCTTCTACGGTGATTGCTACAGCGACTCTGCGGCTGTTGACAAAGGTATAGACTGTGATGAAGCAACTAAAGCAGGCAAGATCGAAGACTGTGGTGGTGTCCTGAGACCGAAACGATGGAAACATCGTGATATATCAAATAAATTGGGTCAAGCTTGTGATGATCATTGTCTCGATAATGAAAGTTACCCTGAGGATGGTGTTAAAACGGAAGACACAAGAGAAAATAATATTTATAATAATCAAACAAGTAAGATGGTGGTAGAAGAGACTGATTACACTTCATGGAACGATCCAAACATATTGGTTGAGCGGCTTAGACTTCTACATGACTCGCTTTGTGCAGGAAACTATTCGTGCATCAAAGAAATATCATTCATACTCAAAGAACTGAGGAAAGCTGGCTACATACAATAATGGTTTGTTTTACTTGTATTTGTATAATGTAAAGAAATAAATAATTGCAATTATAAAAATTTAATGTTTTATTTTTCTTGTATTCAGATTTCTAACTAAGACTAAGTTCTCGTAACTTGTGCTTCCAAATGTGCTTCCTTTTCGTTGATGGTGCGGCCTTTTCGTTGATGGTGCTTCCTTTTCGTTGTCGGTGCTTCCAAATGTGCTGCCTTTTCGTTGGCGGTGCTGCCTTTTCGTTGTCGGTGCTTCCAAATGAACTGACTTTTCGATGACGGTGCTTCCAAAATGTGCTACCTTTTCGTTGGCGGTGCTGCCTTTTCGTTGTCGGTGCTTCCAAATGTGCTTCCTTTTCGATGCCGGTGCTGTCTTTTCGTTGTCGGTGCTTTCAAATGCGCTGCCTTTTCGTTGTCGGTGCTTCCAAATGTGCTTCCTTTTCGATGCCGGTGCTGCCTTTTCGTTGTCGGTGCTTCCAAATGTGCTGCCTTTTCGTTGACGGTGCTTCCTTTTCGTTGACGTTGCTTCCAAAAGTGCTTCCTTTTCGATGTCGGTGCTGCCTTTTCGTTGTCGGTGCTTCCAAATGTGCTTCCTTTTCGTTGGCGGTGCTGCCTTTTCTTTGTCGGTGCTTCCAAATGTGGTTCCTTTTCGTTGGTGGCGCTGCCTTTTCTTTGTCGGTGCTTCCTAATGTGCTGCCTTTTCGTTGACGGCGCTTTCAAATGTGCTTCCTTTTCGTTGGCGGTGCTGCCTTTTCGTTGTCGGTGCTTCCAAATGTGCTTCCTTTTCGTTGGCGGTGCTGCCTTTTCGTTGTCGGTGCTTCCAAATGTGCTGCCTTTTCGTTGACGGTGCTGCCTTTTCGTTGTCGGTGCTTCCAAATGTGCTTCCTTTTCGATGCCGGTGCTGTCTTTTCGTTGTCGGTGCTTTCAAATGCGCTGCCTTTTCGTTGTCGGTGCTTCCAAATGTGCTTCCTTTTCGATGCCGGTGCTGCCTTTTCGTTGTCGGTGCTTCCAAAAGTGCTGCCTTTTCGTTGACGGTGCTTCCTTTTCGTTGACGTTGCTTCCAAAAGTGCTTCCTTTTCGATGTCGGTGCTGCCTTTTCGTTGTCGGTGCTTCCAAATGTGCTTCCTTTTCGTTGGTGGTGCTGCCTTTTCTTTGTCGGTGCTTCGTAATGTGCTGCCTTTTCGTTGACGGTGCTTCCAAATGTGCTTCCTTTTCGTTGGCGGTGCTGCCTTTTCGTTGTCGGTGCTTCCAAATGTGCTGCCTTTTCGTTGATGGTGCTTCCTTTTCGTTGATGGTGTTGCCTTTTCGTTGTCGGTGCTTCCAAATGTGCTTCCTTTTCGTTGGCGGTGCTGCCTTTTCGTTGTCAGTGCTTCCAAATGTGCTTCCTTTTCGTTGGTGGTGCTGCCTTTACTTTGTCGGTGCTTCCTGTTTGTTGATTGCGTGTAGTACAAAATGTAGTGATTGAATATTTACAGGTTTAAAACCTCTTGGTGTTACTAAAATATTTTTCAAGGTTACTTGGTCCTTTAGAATGTATAAAAATGTCACGATGGATTAATTGAATATAATTAGCTAACGACGAAGGTCATGCGGTCCTGAAATGACTAGCCTATACTTCTGATAATGACATGACTCGGTCTCATGGACTGAAGGCAATTGATCTACATGCGTGGCTTTGTACATGAACAGATTATTGAAAAATTAGACTTTCATAATAGAATAATCGGCATTGCATTAATTCGTTGGTCAGGTATATTGACTTGAGTTGTTTTTCGTAGAGTGAATGATTAATAAACACCACGAAAGGTAATGGAAAACAGAATATAAAATTTATTTAATAATTTCTTACAACTGACACTGGTCAAGAATCGAACCGTGGACAGGAATCCATCGATTTAATTTGTAAATTAATAATTGATTTCATCGGAGACTTTTGGAATTTTTTCCGCATTTCTAGCTTAATAATTACATGATTTCAAGATGGCTCCCAAATTTCAAGATGGCGGGCACCTCAGTAATAATAAATGATTACTGCACTGTAGCAGGTTAGAATAAAACTATCATGATGGTAAGACGAGTACACACATGATGGTGTCCTCCAGCAGACGAAAACATGATGGTGGCAATGACCACTAGCATGTGGTAGCTCCTGGTAACATGTAATGAACATAAAATGACTGATCCATGATGGTCGTCTAGGTCAAAGTCAAATAACAAGGTCATGGACAAATTTCAAGGTCAAGGTCAATGTTAGAGGTCAAGGTCAAAGTTCAAGGTCAAGGACAAAGTTCAAGGTCAAAGTTCAAGGTCAATGACAAAGTTCAAGGACAACAGACGAGGTTAAAGGTATAGTGAACAGAAAATTATATCAACATGTCGCCAGCACACTCTATCAGACGAAAACAAGATGAATGCCTCCAGCGGACAAAGACAAGATGGCGGACATGACGTCATACCAGCTGATGGTAAATACCTTGTTATTGGTGGTGGTAGGTCAGTCTGAAGGTGGCTTCTGTGGAGGAAGGATCCGATTTTTTTTATTTATTGCCCTCACCGGTTTAGAACCAAGGACGGGAATCGATATAATCAATCAGAATTCTATTAAGTTAATTTTTTGATGAATTTTGGAATTTTTCCCGATTTTCTAACATAAAAATTACGGATTTCCAAGATGGCGTCTAAATTTCAAGATGGCGACCATAACGATAATTGCAACATTAATAGGATCCAATATGGTGGTCGTAACGTAAAGTGTAAGAATGACATGGTACTCAACCAAGAT
Organism: Bacillus rossius redtenbacheri; assembly: GCF_032445375.1. NCBI lineage: Eukaryota > Metazoa > Arthropoda > Insecta > Phasmatodea > Bacillidae > Bacillus > Bacillus rossius. The sequence goes on from NC_086334.1 coordinate 70,042,650, forward strand.
GACGGGTGTAACGAAATATTCAACATTTATATAATCCAAGATGGCGACCGTAACGATAACTGCAACAGTGGTTTTTAAGATTTGATTTTTATTTAATTCTATCAAATAATTTTTTTAATGATTTTTAAAAAAATTTCCCGATTTTCTAACATAAAAATTGTGGATTTTCAAGATGGCGGGCGTAACGAAAATTGCAACGGTGACGTCATAATCCTATAAATGGCTTAACGCTGGCTTGAGTTAAGGATGCTTAAGCCAGTTTTAGGAATTTTCAGCCGCTGGGATTTTTGAGGAATAAAATGGGAAATTTTCCCTCGGATCGGGAATTTTTCCCTCGAAAACAGGAAATTTTTCCTTGAAAACGGGAAATTTTGAGTCATTTTGAGTCAATTTTGAGGAATTTTGAGTCAAAAATGGGCGCCGTGACGTCACATACCAAGATGGCGGACCGACAATCATCAATCCACAGCCTGAAGCCTGTTTCAGGAGGAACTATCATATACTACTCGCATCTGTCGCCCATTTACTTTAAATACAGAATTATAAACTACATATTGTGAAAAACATTCTGCAGCAGTTTTTGCTGAACGGAAAAACACGGATGAGAAGACAGACGAAATGTGTTTGGTAAGTGATTTTTCGTCAAATGAAATGGAACAGGACAGTGCTTATCAGAATTAAAGTACAGAACTACTTTTGTGCAAGGAAATGTATTTTACAAAGACATTTCAAGAGAAATCACCTTTAAATGAAATAGATCTTGCTGACATGGAAGAAATAGACTTAGATTTAGAGGCCAGGCCCCTTTCAAGTGACGAAATTTCTCTTGAAGGGCTGAAATATGTTTCTGGCTATATAGCTCACCGTTTCAGAAATAAATATCCTGACCTTAGCACTACGGATTTCAATTCGGAGGACGATAGCTGGAAACATGTACAATCAAAGGGTAACTTAAAATGTCCCACTAATGAATTTTTTGAATTAATAAAGATCGCTGAAATGTGTTTTGATAATGTTCATAGCAACAATTTGTGCAAAAAAGAGCGGATTTTTGAATCACTGACTAAAATTATTTGCGGAACTACTGAAAATAAATATCCAGAAGAAGTTATATACTGTTTTGTCAGGACAAGAACGTATATGTGTATCAAGTATTTGAACATGAAATATTTTAACGAACAAGACCAAAAACGCAAAGAAAGAAATAAGATGAGGAAAACTACACTCTAAGATTTTTCAGTATGATAGTGTCCACTTTCCTTCACCATAATATGAATGTTCATAATTTATTTATGATGTTTTTTAATTACTATATTTAAGAAAAGCATTTATTGTGAATATCGCAGCAATTATGTAGGGCTTAAGGTATTTATTGTATTCCAAATATTAAGTATGTCATTTTTATTGCCTTTATTAAAAATAATATATACGTTAACAATGTAACAAAATTGCGATATTTTTGTATTGCTATTGCAATTTCGTTTCTTGTAAACATTATTGTAGACTTTTTCATATTGAAATTAAATTTGCTATAGGGTTGTTTGTATTTTAATTTTACAGTTATAAGATTTTTTATATGTTGTTTACTGTTTACAAACATTTGAAAAATATTTCCTTAACCATATTTCCATTTCCATGGCAATAGTTTTGTTAGCTTTTCGGGTAACTCTTCTACATGGATGATAAGATGGTGCGACATCTAAAACATATCACACCACCTTTACATAACTATTAAACTAAGAGGTGTTTTCTTTACAAAATATTAAAGCACAATGTTTCCTTGTGGCGTAGGTGATTTAGAATTTCCATTTATCTATAAAAATGCGCGTTCAGAATGTTTTTTAACACACAGTGTTTCGGAAGGTTTTTGAAGAAAAAAATTTACTACCCGTTTTATTTTTTTGCAGCTGAATTCGGGCACGTGCATGAAATATAATTAATCCGTAGGAAGCGCAATGGTTTAAAGTATTGATGTTGAAGATTTGAAAAGATTTATTGAAATAGTGTGAGAGAACGAGCGAGTTGAGTGAGAAGATGTGCGCTCTCAGCCACATGATGTGCGCAGTTGCGAACAAATAAATAATCCATTCCGCCTCCCCATGGCGAAGGATGAGTGAAAGAGAAACCTGCTAAACCTTCCCCTCCTCCGGGCACGATAGAACCGTATCGGCTGTGTGTTAGAGGGAGAGGGAGATAAAACCTTCGAGGTTCTGTTAATTCCTCCTAGATGGCAGGCTGCAGAGCGACCACCAGCAACACCCTTCCCGTCTGAAGGCCATCTCGCCACTGACGAGCTGGAACTAAGCTCCTGACCTCCCTACATAGTAACGGTCACCCACATAGGCATCTAGACTCTTTAGTGGTCATATGATACAAAATTCATTGTTTTCGGGCCTGTGACCGTTTTTTACCGTGCACCAATCGCCTTAACACAATGCACGGGGCAGGGGTGGATCAGGGGTTGGCACAGCATAACGGTCTTTATGAGCAGGGGAGACACCTGGGTCGACATCATCTTCTTTGCGTTGAGAAACACTGTTTGAAGCATGTGATTTTTGTAAATTGTTTAATAAAATGTCACCTAATTAATTAGGAATTGTTAAAATAAATTAAAATTGCTATCTTCAAACGTGGTGTGACAAGTGTCGTAACTACAAAGAATTTTTTATTGCGGATCTTTAGTGCGATGTCTTATATTACAACAGGCAGTGTAGGTATTTCCAGGTAAGAACCTGTCACCAAACGAAAAAGAAGCAGCATGAAAACAATTTCAAACTTAAGACGATTTAACACCAACTATGATTTCAACTCTGTCACGACAATTTCTACCTTTTAGACAACAGTTAAATTCGATTTACCTTGTTACACTCTTCTCTCTACACTTGTGTAACGTAAATGTCTCCTTGGAAAAAACGTTTGGAGACTGGTGGATCTTTTAGTTTCAAATACATAAATAACATGTGCAATTTCGTCTATATCTGTGCACCTATTAATTTTACTTTTATAGTTACTGGAAACTGAGCCAACAAAGCATTTTAACTATAAACATGATAAAGAAGATAGTTCCTTGACATACATAATTTGACTAATATATTATTCGTTAGTCATTACAATGGTGGCTAATACACAAATTGGGTTAATATTGGTTCTTAGGTTCGACCCTTTGTAAAAATATTACGAAATGACTTCCACCATAATTAAAAATCTAAATAAACAATTAACAATAAGAATCAACAATCCCAGGATTCTAATGATTGGCACGTCGTGTAATTAAAGTTCTATAATATTATCGCATTTTGGCATGCTGGAGGTCAAACGGATTATTTGGAAACATGATGTTTGGAACTCAAAATCCAGGGCCTTCATTAATTGAAATTCGTAAAGTTAATAAAATAGTATGTATAATTATTATTTTATAGTATTTTTTATATTATACCTCAAACATTTTAAAAATGATTTTAATGTGACTAAAAACGTATGATGCAATTTAATGCAAAGTGGTGTATAATGTTCATGATGAGAAGAATTTACAAACATTACAACAGTAAAGTATAGGTAGTAAATATGTTTGAAATTTTATATAAACTTTTCATGGATCTAGCAGTGGTAATAAAATATCAATTTCTTACTGCAAAACAATGTTCACTGCAGGTATGCAAACTTTAATCAATGTACATAAATGTTTTCTGCTTGATTATTTGATTAAAACACAATTTTTTCCCCTCAGATAAAAACCAGTTTTTCTTGTGTTATAGTAATTTTCCAAAATTATTATGACTGTTTCGCTTATCAAGTCAATGCACAAATATACACAAAACAGCAATGTAACAATCTGTATGTGGTGTTTTCTCTACTTTATTGCTTTGAATAACACAATTTTGTTGAATTCACAATAAAGTTTGTTTAGTTAGGAACTGGGATTCATTTCATAAAAAAATTAATTAAATTTTTTTAAATTAAACAATTTTTATTAAAATACCGTCAGTTGGGGTAACATTGTCCCTTTGAGGGTAACTTTGGTCCAAGACAAAAAAAAATGTTAAACCATGTTACAACTCTTCATATGTTACATATGCATCATCACATCTAATAAATATTTGGAAGAGTTGTAAGATGGTTTAACATTTTTTTTTGTCTTGGGCCAAAGTTACCCTCAAAGGGCCAATGTTACCCCAACTGACGGTACATAATATTATCACACCAGCTTGAATCATGTGCCAATTAATAACTTGCTTAGGTTGGATGTTTATGAAGAATTGTATAACATTTGAAGGAAATAATTTTTACCTCTCGGTTCTTTAAAGACAATCTGTTTGTGTTTTGAATGTTAGCTCATTGATTTGACGAGAATATCTTGTAAATTAGCCGCCCGCCGATCAAGGAACTGCCCCTCCAGTCAGCGACCGAAACAATAAGAGGAAGAGTACAGCGCGCGACCTTGAGACAAGCGATGCTATAGCGCTCTCGCGTGTGAGTTTGGAACCACGAGTACCTTTTTGAAAGAAGAGCTATCTAGGGCGAGAGCATTCAACTACTTCAGTTTTGGATCCGAAAATAGGCAAAATAAATCGTATCCCCCCGCGACTTCTATTCATTATATATATTCAATGCCTATACACACATTTTAGAAATTCAGTATTTTGTCTACAAAGATTTTCTGTAACAGTAACAGATAGAACTGTAATACTTTACGGAGAGAGTGGAGCATTAGTAAAGTGAAGAAGAGTAGGAATTTTAGTGTGCTACTCTTTTCACAGAGTGGTGCCATATACCATATACACATGGCCTGTATATATCTCAGTTCTGGTTCGATGCGCGTTGTTACTATTTTGTTTTACATTTTAATTTTCGTTAATTTATCACACTATTAAACTATTTATCACAGAAATTTAAATATGATCATACAGTTAAAATACATAATTGTGCAAGGTTTTAATAAAATTATAAAACACACTCTACAGTATAATTTAAAGTAATTCCAGTTTAACTGTTTTAATTATCTAATTTACAGTAAATTTTATCATATAATAAATATATTAATTTTAAATATAACAATTCAATTAACTTTTTAAATATATTTAAATTCTGTTAATAAGGTACCTGTACCCTATATGGCCTAGTACTGAATATGGCCTATTGACTAGTTCTTCGTAATGTCACCATCTATACAAAAAATGGCGCCAGCAATAGGTACCAATATGGCCTAGTAGACCATATTGAGTATATTTTCGATTTGCATTTCCTCTCCCTCCCTATATAACATTATTTATTTCAAATTTGATATTTTTTATTATGGAAATTAATATTTTGGCTTCTTGTATGTCTTTGATGAAACTTTCTAAAATTTCATCAGATTTTCGATACAGTGTACAGAATTCGAGATATGTTATGTTAAAATCTGGAAATTTATAAATTACTTATCATTGCTTTGTTGTCTACAATAAATGGTTTCTTATTTTCAGAAATGACGTCGCCATCAAAGAAATGAGACAGGTGGAGACAGGAGGATCTATAAAAAGCCTTATAAGCAATTAAGAAGAAAGAAATGTTAGATTACAAGGCAGCGGAACATTTTGGTATTCCACGCAGGACCTTGCGGAGATATGTAAAATCTGTCGGAGTTACCAAATCAAAGTTAGGACGTAAGTTCGCTTTGTCTGAAGAACAAACTGCAGAACTCTGTTCTCGAATCAAGCGTCTTGCCGAAGTTGGTTATCCTGTTACACCGAAAGTTTTAAAGTTATGTGTGTACAAGTACTGTGAGAAAAACATCAAACATCAGTTTTCTGACATTATGCAAATCGCGAGTTATAATTGGGCAAGACAATTTCTGATGCATAACCCTAGACTTTCAATCAGAAAAGGGCAAAACCTCAATCATGCTAGAGCGTAAAAATTAAACAAATATGTAGTTGAAGACCATTTCAGTAAAATCAAAGCGATTTACGAGGATAACAATATTTTTGGAAGACCACAAAGACTGTTCAACATGGACGAAAAAGGATGCAGACTGAATTTACACAGAGAACCAAAAGTGCTAGCAGAAAAAAGTTCACGTCGAGTCCACATCATTGGCAATGAGCACGGGGAAAATGTGACGATTGTCACTTGTGTGAGTGCAACGGGTGTATCCATTCCCCCAACGATATTATTCAAGGGAAAACGAATGAGGCCAGAATTCGCTGATGATTTGCTAGTAGGATCCGTTTGCAGCATGTCTCCGAAGGGTTCCATGACAACAAGCACCTTCATTGAATGGCTGCACCATTTTGGACATCATAAACCAGCAGGTCGTTGTGTTCTTATTTTCTATGGTGCCAAGAGCCACCTGGACTACGAAATAGTGGGCACTGCAGAGCAGTATGATATCGTATTATACTGTCTTCCTTCTAATACAACACATGAACTGCAACCTCTTGATAAGGCAGTTTTCCTTTTCTTCGAATACCACTGGGATGAAGAGGTAATGTTGTACTGGCATCACCATGGTGAAAGATGTTGTGATGGGAAATTTAATGTGTTGAGAATTGTTTTGTACTACTGTTGGTATAACTGATGATTTTTTTTATAAAATGTTTCGCAGTCTCAAGTGTGATAAATTGTATATCTATGTAGGATGCAGCAATGTTGTATTTTGTTGTGTATGATGGTGGTTAATAAATAAGTACAATAAGTATATCTACTTCCTTTTTTTTCCAAAACAACAGGTTATGGGCCCAGGCATGCGCTGATGGCAGAAGTGAAGGGAAGTATTGATGTACAGGCGAGATGAATGCATTAGTGCGCAGTATTTTATGGTGTGACGCGGCGTTGGTAAATCAGTGTGACTCAAGATGGCGGTTGGAATTGGAAGATAGCGAAATATTGTTCCAATTCTTACAAAGACGAATTACCCTTATTGGAGTGAAAGAGTGAAAGCTCATTTAGGGCAGAGAAGGTTACTAGAAGCCATCAGTGACGAATTCCCGGAAGATGCGGATACGTGGACAGCCAAACAGTATAACAAGAACCAAGATGCTTTATACTTTATAAAACCTGTGGTGGATGACGCATCTTTAAACGACATCAAGTTCTGCATGACGGCAAAAGAAGCATGGGAACTTATAAAGGAGATTCATTGCAATGTGGGATTAATGCATCTAGTTACAGTTCTTGAAGAACTTTGTAATTATAATAAATAATAGTTTAAAAAACTAAAAAAACACGCTTTTATAGAAAATTGAACTAAAAAAATAGAAAATAAATATTGATAAATTTTAATTAAAATTAGTGTAAAATAAAAATAAAAATATTTTATTTAAAAAAAGTGTGGGGTGCATGGTGTCAATAGTTATAATTATTTTATTGTCAGATATGAGTAAAAGGATTATCATTTTGATAATATCTTAAAAAGCACCCCATGCTTTGTTTTAAAATAAATTACATTTTTTTATTTTACACTGATTTTAATTCAAATCTATTAATATTTATTTTCTATTTTTTAGTTCACTTTTCTATAAAAGCGTGTTTTTTAGTTTTTTAAACTATTATTTATTTTCTACTTTTTAGTTTAGTTTATTTATAATTTAAAGTGATACTTCTTTATCGACGTATGGAAGAAATTTTATAACAATGTAAAAAAAAGCTTGATAGTTATTACATTAATTTACTATTAAAGTGGATTTTGAATAGATATTGGCTGCAGTTAAAATAAAATTGATAAATATTGTTTTATCTCAGAAGTGTCTCTAGATGTGGGTCAATTATTTATTTGTTACATGACTTTACTACTAAAGTGAATTTGAGTAGATATTGGCTGCTTCTAAAATATATATCCGATATAGCGTGTTGAAGGACTACAGTACTCAATAATTTCAATATCCTGCTGTAACGCCTTATTTCATTAAATATTACCATTTATTATCATTAACAACCATATCAAAGGTAAATTTATTAATAAGCCAGACGGTACAACCTTTAACTTGTTAATGTCCTGGATTTACGTTGGACATGGCTTGATCAAGAGTCCTTAGGTTTGTGACATGGTATGTTGGAATAATAGTAATAAATAATAATTTTATTTTTCAATGTCCAGTTTTTTTTCTAGCTCAGGGAGAAAATTTTGAAACTACTTACTCAACCTCTGGGTGTGAGACGATTTATATTGTGATTATTATTGATAAAAAAAAATATTAATAACTTCAATTCATTTGCGTCAAGAATGCGTATGCTATTACATTATAGTATATAAATTTAACTCTCATTCTAATTAAAAACAAATCATATCTGTACACTTACTTAAAATCCATCCAATCGTCCTATATTGATGAAGCATTATTCACAAAAAAACAAATTAAAATATACGTAGCCTTCCAAAAACCTTTCCTTTTTTTTTATACATTCTCGTATTATTGTTCCATAGAGGTACTTAGCTTATAACACAGCAACAACGATCAAAAAAAAAATTAAATACTGAGAGAAATACGACAAAGATAAAATAAATAAAAAAGTAATCACAAACTGCACAGATATGCAGTAACGACTGTGATGGTGACGTCACAGACTGCCGCTTCTTTGAAAGGAAATGAAAACATACATAATCCTTGTACATTCTGGAGATTATTGTTCTGTTTTCAGTTTTCATTCAAACTCCTGGTCAATGTTGGCACTGCCTATTTTTAACTCTGTTGCTAAGTCACAACAAAAAAACAACCTTCATTCTGCGCACGCGCGTCACCTTTAGCACATAACACAGCACAGTTGATGAGTTGATTTGGAACAGCGCACACTTGCGCTTTTCCGTTGTAGAATTTTAACTCGTGGAACCTTGATGGCTGATTAAAGCTGCTTCCACTGCAACGTTCTTGTAGAAGTGACAGGAACACAGGCACCTTGGTAAGTAGATATACCGGGAATGCTGAGGCGAGAGATGTGATGGGGTGCGGGCCTGCACTCAACAATAGGCGGGGGTGCGCAGGACCCACTGCAACGACGACCGTCACACGGACAACATCACAGACTCTGACGATCCATGCCGGTGCCGACCTCGTGAGGATCCCGAAAACCAGCCGCTTCACCTCCTGAACCAGCAGACTGGTCTGCCGCTACTACAGCCCAGGTCGTGCCAACGCCCTGCCATGACTGCAATTGGATGTGGTACCACCAAGTCGTGTCGCAACGCAGGATTCGCCGGATACTTTCCACTCTTACACACCATCCGTCGTATTCTCACTATCGCATCACTTAATAAGTCCCAGCTATCATTCACTACCTTCGTCGCACACCTAACATAGTGTGTCCAAACCGCAATTAGCCGTGCCAATTACACTCTTGACGGTGTAACTTTCTGCTTACATTTAACCTTCGGTACTTCAAGTTGGTCGTACAGTCTGGCTTATACCCTCTAACTTAATAATACTTACTTAAGACTATAAAAATTTGATACTATACTTGCATTACCGATAAATCATAACACTAATATATACCTTAAAATTCACATTAATAATGCGTGAGGATATTTAAAGTATAAAATTACATTTACAGAAAGGTTACTCGTATTTGTTTGTTTAGTACAATGCGAAAATGTGGCCTTCTGCCTTGCTTATCTCCAAACAACTTAAATAAACTACATTAATTGGAAAATCATAATTAAATTCACCTCATCTTACAAATTATTATTTACAATAGCAATTAAAACGTTTTTCATAACAGGCTGGTACGAGATTAAAAAAAAAAATATAAACACACATTTTAGTGAACGGCTCACAGCCTGCGACTACATATCTTTCGTGAGTGTGCTTTTACACGTACGTTTTTTTTTTTTTTTTTCATAATCTATCTTTGAATATAGTGTTGCACACGAAAATAAAGTGTGCTTCCCTAGTTTGCAGTCCTATGAGGACGCCATTCTAATAGCTTTCACAATCCTACTGAAAATTAAGAAGAAAAATAATGGCGTTGTGAAGTGTAAATAAAATTTAAAATTACATGTTATCTTTCAATTTTTTTTCCCATTGTCAAAAAATAATGTATGGAATTTCTAAACATGGAAAGTTTACGCACTAAGTAAAATCTAATGTTACTAACGTACGCATGTCGGCTTGTAGTTGTATCTTACTAATCTTGAATGCAGTGTTGTGTTTTCACATCCATTCATGACGTGGTACATCTTGACAGAATATAGGCATTCCTAATTTTTCATTGCAGGCATGCTGGCTAATTTATTGTTTTCGTACACAATACAGCTGTTTTAAAGGTTATTTATATAACAAAAATCTTGCCAAAATTAAACAACAGCTTTCGTGTACACATATTGACTTCGTTGTTACCGAATAGTTTCATGTTGTAGGTGCTGCCGTGTTATGTCTAAACCCCTTGGGTTGACATTCAAAACGCAGTAATAGCATCGCGGCTATATAAACATGTAAAGGTCCTCTGACCTTCGACGAACTGCGCACAAATTCCTGACGTAGATGACGATGCATTCTTACGCCGGACATCGACGGGGCTCGGCCTCGTCGAAACAAACACTGACAGCCACCTCTTCACGCGACTCCTCGGTGATTACAAACAAGGCAATAACAGTTCCCACGATACAGCTGAATAATATGTCTGAACTCGAGACTATCGTTTTGATACAAGTTAATTCCACCAGCTGTATACTTCATTTTCTTCACAATAAACTTTCGCATATTAGCGTGCCGAAACTTAGTTGTTTATAATAATAGGTGCCTTATACTCTCTTAACTGCGTTAGATTGTACCTGCCTACGACACGTTTCGTAACAGGATCTGCAAGTGTGTAACAATTTTCGTGGTTAACCTCAGTAATAACAAAAGGACCCGTAAATAATAAAAATAATTTGCGTGTTACAAATTCCCATTTACGGCTTATTAAAGATGTTTTCCTTAGAACCCATTCTCCAACTTTAAATCCTTTTCTTTTTGACGCAGGCCTCTTCTTCTGTCTTGCCGCAGCTTCGGATGCTAATTTTTGTTGTACGAATTGCTGAACCTCCTCTTTAGTAGGTAAATCATCTCATTCTGTGTTCGGAACTCCTCTTTAGTAGGTAAATCATCTCATTCTGTGTTCGTGGCGTATTTGGGTAGGTAATCAGGGTTAATTGCTAGGCGTTGCGGAAGTAGCTGCAGTTGTAGGTACCCAGACACCGCCGTTGGCTGCGTTGTGTACGGTCGGCTGGAAGCTGGCCACAATTGGGTTAATTGGCTCATTTCTAGCGAAGTAACTGAGCTGCTGCTGTTGCTGCAGTGGTGTGGTGAACGGTGGAGGGAATGAAGTGGAAGGTGGTTTATTGACCGAGTTGTTTTCCGCTGAGTGCGTACTGCGCTGTCGGTCTTGCTCAGTAGGGGATTGACTTGGCAGTCGGTACTCTGCACGATAGGATCTCTGCTGCTCGGACGTCTGAAAATACTTGCGATGGTCATCGTATTCGTCTTCCGAGTAGGCGCGCCTCCTTCTGTCGGATTTCCTGGGTGTCCGTAGCTCCGGGGATGGTGAGCGTCTGTTGTTTCCCTTCTTGCTTTCAAATTGATCCCGTCGTTCGCCCTCATGGTCGCTGCTGTGATTCCTGTGGCTGGACCACCATGTTTTTTTTCTGTAAGGCATAGAACGTCTTTTCTGGTGTTTACCTTGATATTGTCCCTTAAAAAATTGTTTGTGATAGGGATTCTCATCTTGGTATTGCCAATTCATGTAATTTACGGAAGCTCGCCTGTCGTCCTTTGTTTTGACGTCCCGGTTCTGCCATGTATTGTGCATAGGCACATGCTTCTGATAAGCGTTACTGCGCTCTGTTTCCTCCCGTGACGTCTGACTGCGGTTGAGTCTCTCCAATTTATCAAACATCAACAGTTGTTCTCTAAACTCACCGACCTCACCATATGTTCTACCAGCTAGCTGGATTTGGTATTTTAGCGGGAGTTGAGTAAGCACCGTCGCTATAAATTCGTCATCAGACATAACCAAATCTAGATAACGAGTCCTCTCATACATACTAGAAATGTGGGCTTCTAATGACATGCCCTTCTTGGGGTCATATCGCTCAGTGTGTAATTGGGCCCTCAAGTTGCCTTGCGTCCTCAGACTCCAGTATTGTTGCCTGAACATGTCGATGAATTGCTGGTATGATGTGGTAGTTGTCTGTAACATTTCATACCAGTAGAACGCATTTCCTCTGAGCGCAGAGCCAAAACATTTAAGTTTTTCGGTGTCGTTAAGACCGAATGTACGGGCATATTCCTCAAATTTATTTAGGAATCGTATGGGGTTTTCTGTTGCCTTGCCCGTAAAGGTTGGCATAGATTCACTCCACTGCCTAGCTGGGTGGTGTAGTAGTGCAGCCTGATCGATGGTAAGACCGCCCACGGTAGCATTCAGCACGGGTCGCTCAGATGTTTGTGTAACTAGTGACTCTGCTGGTCCGTTAGCGCCCCTGTTGCTGTGTACTGGCTTGTCACTCGGTTTTGTGGGTAATCTAGGGAACTGGCCTGTGTCTAATCCCTGAAACCGCCGCTCCAGCTCCTTCACTTGACTTTCCAGGTGTTGTTGAACACTGAACTGGTTATTCAATTGACTTTCGACGCGCTGGCACAGCTGTACCGTACGACAGTCAGCCGCCTTCTCTGCTACCTGCGTACACTCGTTACTCAGTGTATCGATCCGACTAGATAAGGTTGCGGTAGCCTCTTCTACTTGTTCGAGACGCAATTGTAACTGTTCAGTCTGTCCGTGCATTTCTTCCCTAAGTACAGTATGATTGCTTACACACTGATCCTGGATTCGTTGACGTTCTTCCCTGGCCGTAACTAGTAAAGCTGTTGTACTAGACTCCAGATCATTTATTCTAGAATGACCTTGTGCTACCTGTTCAGTTAACCGCTCTAGTGCTTCTTTCTGCTCTGACAAACGCATTTCAATACATTCCTGTACGTTATTTACGTTACCCTGCATTTGGTTTATCCTAGCTGAAAGCTCAGCCTGTCCCTGATCTATCTTAGCTGAAAGATCAACCTGTCCCTGATCTATCTTAGCTGAAAGATTATTCAGCGCTTGTAGTAATACTTCCATGTCAGTGATGGTAGGTGTGGGTACAGATGCTGCACTAAAATTAGTGACAGTAGCAGGCTGAAAAGTAGCTACACTGGCTGCTACATTATCTGATGGCGCTAGACTATGCAAGCCGCCGGTTGTGATATCCATGTCATAAGTGGGTAACTCAACATTAGGTGGTGGTGTAGATGGAGGTATAGCCGGTTGTGTATCTGTTATGGGCTGCTTCACGCTCTCACTCTCTCCTGCGTGTGTGTCTAACAATTGGGCATGATTTTCAATTGATCCTGACATACTCAATTCTTCCGAATTTGCGGTCAATGCATCGCTGTTGGATAACTGTGTTCCTATTTCTACATTCTCGTCAACATCAGTTGATCCTTCGGTTCGATTCCTTAAGCTATAAACAATGGGATTAGACGTGGCATAGCTCAATATTGTATGAAACAAACTAATCATAAAGACAAAATATATACAAAAAAACAATAATAATTATTGTGTCGTCTCACTACTCGTGCCCCACTGATGGGTTCCACTTCTTCTGTGACGCCTTATTTCATTAAATATTACCATTAATTATCATTAACAACCATATCAAAGGTAAATTTATTAATAAGCCAGACGGTACAACCTTTAACTTGTTAATGTCCTGGATTTACGTTGGACATGGCTTGATCAAGAGTCCTTAGGTTTGTGACATGGTATGTTGGAATAATAGTAATAAATAATAATTTTATTTTTCAATGTCCAGTTTTTTTTCTAGCTCAGGGAGAAAATTTTGAAACTACTTACTCAACCTCTGGGTGTGAGACGATTTATATTGTGATTATTATTGATAAAAAAAAATATTAATAACTTCAATTTGCCGTCACCCGACCTATGTGAAAGGCCCGGGGGGTACCTGACGGGCGCTACGGGCGTCGCGGTGCTCTTGTTGTCCGGAGGGGCGCCAGGCTAGCGGACTGCTAGGCCGTTGGTGTGGGGTCGTGGGTACTCTGCCCCCGCGTGCCCCGCCAGGTACACGGCTTAAATCTACCCTGAATGGCTCTCCCTTGATTGTGAAGGCAGCTCGGCTGTGTGGAGGACGGGAGACTCCGGAAAATTAGTATACACGAGTTGGTGAGAATTACCTTTAATCTAGTCCCGCTACAAAACACTCTCACCAACACTTGGCGACGTCTAGCCGTTACACAATTAACACAGAAAAAACATAACACTACGTGACACTAATGGTTACCGCGGCAGTCTCGCGGGACGCGGGTCGATGCTCGCTGGAGACGGCCAGCGCCGAACATTAACGGGTGCAGGGAGGGATCTATGAGCGGGCTCCTAAATTCGGCGAAACACTTACGTGAGTGATACGGTCTGCAGCGCAGTATCACGATGAAGACGGTCGGGATAGGCCCGGTTCCGTAAAATACGCGCCGAGTCGACGTGGGCAGCTATGAATTAATTAGGTTTAAATTTAAAGATTTAGTATAGAATAAAAATTAATCAATGAAAGAAACTTGGATGCTGCCCACGGACACACGTCTGTTCCCGGCGCGGAGTGGTTCGAGACTGCCGGACATGGCCGCCTCGCAAGGAAGTGAAACTTTCTCTTCTTTGTGAGTCGGCATCAAAAAACTTATATTAACTTAATTTGCTCTATTATAAGCTAAAAACACGTTCCAGGTGCTCAATTAAAAGGTAGCACCTGGTAATTGTGTGCTTAAGGCTTAACAACTGTTTTATAGTAGTATTTAATTATTTGAATTGTGGCATCAAGTTGGCGACTGTAAATTTATCAACATATTGTCTCACTGTGAGCCGTTTTAGTTGGATTTCTTCTAATCTGACACGATCATAGTCACGGGCATTTTAATTAAGGCCAGTGGCCGCGGTGACTGTTAATTTGGTTTGTTGTCTATTGAAGTCACGCCCGAGGCGCTCGCCTGACTCAATCCGGCTGGGCAAGGGGTGCGCTCCGAAAACGGGATACGGTACTGGCGGTGCGGAGCACGGGATTAACGGCCATGGTCGGTACGACGTCAAATTCATTTGCGTCAAGAATGCGTATGCTATTACATTATAGTATATAAATTTAACTCTCATTCTAATTAAAAACAAATCATATCTGTACACTTACTTAAAATCCATCCAATCGTCCTATATTGATCAAGCATTATTCACAAAAAAAACAAATTAAAATATACATGGCCTTCCAAAAACCTTTCCTTTTTTTTTTTTATACATTCTCGTATTATTGTTCCATAGAGGTACTTAGCTTATAACACAGCAACAACGATCAAAAAAAAATTAAATGCTGAGAGAAATACGACAAAGATAAAATAAATAAATGAAGTAATCACAAACTGCACAGATATGCAGTAACGACTGTGATGGTGACGTCACACTGCTATGAAAATCAATATATTCGGGAAGTCATTGATGTTTATTCTAAGTCAGCATATCTTATGAGTGACCATCCTTTGTTTGCAAATGTCTTACAAAATTTTTTCTCCTATTTGTTCCAGTCCAATTCCACTGTAAGTTTCATTTGCATGCAGTTGTTCCAAACTACACTGGAGTATTCTAAGAAATGTTTTAAAATTTCTATTTTCATTTTGTCTTCTTTGATTATGAAACGTTAACATTCTTTGTTGAAATCTTTAATCCACTGGTAAGCATTTGAGTTTCTGCCCGTGAATTTCTCAATCATGAAATCTTTTGCAATTTTCCTTAAATTTTGAGTTTCAGATATAGTTTTTTTTTCTTCAAGAAATATTTCTAACAGTTTTTCCAATTTTTTATTTGATCCACTAGGTATAGATTCAGCACTTTTTGTTTTTTCCTCAATTTCTTCCAGGTAAAAATCCTTAAACTGTAAGTTTTGCTCTCTATCCAAATATGTTTTTGATATATTGACGGCACTCCCGCTGCCTGTCTAGGTCTTTTAAGTACTAATTAATTTGAAAAGTTATCTCAGGGGCAATAACGGGGGTTCGGCCTCGTGGCTGCAGGCAGGAGCGCGTCGCGGTTTGGAATCTACCCGGGCTGTTCAGGCCACCCAGGACGCCTTATAAATAAATAGTAAACTGGTTGACACGGCACTGCACTTTATTAAGAACCGTTACATATACTGGTCCAAGTACTGGCCGCGTCTGTTGTCTGACCGTCGCGGCACGCGAGTCTCTATGCGTAGACGATGCGCGCGACCAGGATAGTTGGCAAAATGGTATGTGCGGGCTTATACTGTGGTCGTTATCAACGTGAAAGATGCGGCGGATAGTCGCGGAGTTGCAATGCTGCAACAGCTTATGCAGAGATTGACGTTATTATGCAAAACAGCACATACGAATGAATGTTCTAAAGTTAGTTGCAATCTAACCTGTTGCAAAACATAAAAGTCTCGAAAAGTACGTAGGTCCGGTTAGATACAAACATACAAGTTACAGTCACTTATTAAACAGCTATGACGTGGTTAGATTACACGTAGAAGTTACACATTTAAATGAGATGAAAGTTAGATACGTAGATTAACGAATTAGAACTCGACACACGAGGCTGGCTAGGAGCCTTTGACGAGAATGATTACTTGGCTTCGAAGCCTGAAAACTGCGTAACACTCATTTACGCTGTCGTTAAACTCTGGACAGGAAAATTACTTAAAGAGTTGAAGATCTCCCTGTTGGGAATAAATGATTAGTTAACGAGTCGCATGAAAAGATGTGCGACTGAGTGGGGTCGGCGCAGAGCTGATTAAAGGATTTGAAGAACTTACACTATTGCTGAGACTTGGATTAGGCGCGAAATCTGAAGGCTCTGCGTTCGCGGAGCGACCGACCCCTGTGAGCGACCGACGGCAACTGAGCGCGAGGGCGTCCTGCGACCTCGCGCCGAGACACGTGAAGCGCGGGAAAACAGCTCCGACCAGTTTTGGACTTAAATGACATATTTAACAATATATGATTATAGAACATTTGGACATAATTTCCCTTGAATTAATTATCTTTTAATTGTTATTAATTTGGTTGTTTTTGAGTTAAAAGAATAATTACTGTTTTTGTTTAGCGCATTGCCACACCCGGCCGGGCGCTGTCATCGATTTGGCGTTCGTCGCGGTGCACTTTCACCCACTCGGCGGACATCACGCTCGGGCGTGTTCGATGCACTTAAGAGTAAGTGTTGTTGTGACATAGCGGTATTGCGGACCAGAGGGAGCACCGGCGGTTGGCGTCAATATCATCTGTCAAACTAGACGCCGTCCCTGCTGCCTGTCCTGGAATTATGCTAATTAAATTACGTTAAAGGAAATTTGGTCTCGAGGGCGGGGTTATTTGCCTCGTGGCTGCAGGCAGGGACGCATCTACAAAGGGATGTCATGGCCACCCAGGACGCCATGCTATTAAAATGACACACGTGAACTTAACTGATTTATTACTGAAACACACGTTACAATACTTCACTTCGCATAAGGCACTTTCACGTGACTGGCCGTATCATCGTCGACCTCCACTCCGCCCACACGGCCCTCGAATGGCGGTACTGGTTAGCGTCTGATGGTATTCCGGGAGACTACCACATCGAGAGCTATGGTGACGATGATTCGAGTGAGCGGCAAGGCTAGTGCTTAGCACGTGGCAGTCTGTACAGTGCGTAACACAGAAGGTACGCTAATAACTGAATGGTGAATTACACATAACTTTGAAATGGACACGTACGTAAGATTGATGGCAAACACTAACACTAACACTGAAAACTAACACTAAAGTCACTACGAGCAAGTCCCGGGCTCAGGGTGGTTTCAGGCCCCTTGTTCAGGGGAATTACGTAAATCGAGGTTCGTCCTCGTGACGTGGGCCACGTAAAGCTGGGTACGGGCGCGGCGGAACCCGATGTAGTATCTCGTCCGCGACCGTAGCACATCCCAGGAAATTATGCGTTCTGAAGTTCAGTTTCGCGTTAGGCGCAATGCCGCACCGCGTAGGCAATGTACAAGTTCTCCGTAGAGAGTTAAAAAGGCATGAAGCGCAGGCACCTCGGCAAGCTGCCTAAAAACACTATCATTTACATAGCACGCGTGAAAGACTCGCAGTCGAGTCGCACATTTTAGTTAAGGACAGTACATCGTACGGCCGGTTAGGGCCGACCGTGGAGCGGACGAAAGAAGATTCAGAAATATTACCTATGGATGTTACATGTGGAATCTGGCGCGAAAGTTGGATGCTCCCCGTGCGCGGGGCTGCCGGCCCTGGTGAGTGCTGGAAGGCTACTGACGACTCTCCCTGGCAACCCGGCCAGGAAGGGGATAAAAACCCGCGGGAAAACGACGGAGCGCGGGAAGATAATGCCAGGCAGTTTTGTGAACGGAAAGAGTTTACAATATCATAATAATTAATTAACAAGAATTATTAGGCTTATTAAAAGTTTTAGTTTGTGTTTGTTATTTGAATTACTTATACACTGGATTCCCTATGCGCATTGCCACACCCGGGCGGGCGCTTTGTACACCTAGCTGGCCGTGACTGACGTCACGCCGTTCGAGGCACTGCACTATGCTACACGCGCGGGTGTGTTCGTCGCACTGACACTGGTTCAGGTGTTGAAGACACATAACGGCCTGTGCTCTCAGAGGGAGCACCGACGGCGGCGTCAAACTTATCCATATTTTCCATTTTTGATGTCTTTTATTTAATGATTTACTGACCTTGGCATAGTTTGGAGTATTTGTAACTGCTTGGTGTTAGATTTGCAGGTTGGTGTTCGAGTGGAATTTCAAAAATCTGCTCATCAGGTGTAGCTATTGAGGTTATGCATATGGTGTTTGATTTCCCATCTGCTGTTGGTTTCACAGCAAAGTCAAACATCAATTTTTCCATGTTTCATGAAATATTTGCAGAAAATGTTGTTTTATAATAATGTTTTACTCTTGGTTAATTGGTAAAATGAAACAAAGACGTAATTGTGTTTCTCTATTTAACGAAATAAACAACATTTAAAGCCCATATTTCAGGTTATTTTTTCATATTTTTACAAATATAGATAATATTCTCTTCAAGAAAGTATATTGTTCACAATAATCATAACCCACTCTCACTTTTCATTTAATTAAATGTCACAATATTTAGTAGGCTTTGTTTATATCGCGCCAAAGACAAACTGAAAGAAAAGAGTTCGCACATGAGTGAAATGGTTTTCTTTACAATGTGCGAACTCTTTTCTTTCAGTTTGTCTTTGGCGCGATATAAACAAAGCTACAAAGACAAACTGAAAGAAAAGAGTTCGCACATGAGTGAAATGGTTTTCTTTACAATGTGCGAACTCTTTTCTTTCAGTTTGTCTTTGGCGCGATATAAACAAAGCCTACTAACTATTGTGAAATTATATAAATGGACAAAAATCTTATTTTGCAAATCGATAATGGAATAATATTATCAAATTAGTGTATTGTCATCGTTCCTCGATAAATCTACAAAGTTTGAATGAAATCTGGCCGTTTAAAGTGGGTCAAAATCGCACCCAAAGGAGTCGGTTACAAACATACAAACAAACAAACATACAGGTGAAGCTAATATAAAGCGTGTAAAAAAAGGGATGATACATCGATGCGAGAATACATGGATAAAATAGAAAATTGGTGCTTCATGTTGGCTGAAGGGGGAATGCCCTTCACAGAAAAAACAGTTGCTGTGTTCATGTTACGAAGTTTGCCGAGAGAAAAATATGAAATTCTTGTGAGGAGTCTAGAGCAGAATGAAGAGGCGATAAATGTGAGAAATGTGAAAAGCAAATTATTGTTGGAAGAGAAGAGACTGAAGCTAGAAAAGGAAGCAGTGGAAAGTGAGGTTAGAGCTCTGAAAGCAAGAAAATTCACCCTGGGACAGTCAAGAGATAAAGAAAACACTAAGAAGTATTACTTACATGGATGTGGTAATCCACGAATGAAAGACAGTGGTCCCAAATTAAATGACCCTAGGTTAGACCTTAAGTGCTATAGTTGTGGAACTTGGGGACACGCCTCTAAACAATGCAAATCTAGTCGAAGTGAAAATTTGGCGAAGTGCTACTCGTGCGGTAAACTTGGGCATATATCATTCAACTGCAAAGAACGGAAAATATATGAAGCATCAAGGTTGACGACACTAAAGAAAGACGAAGAAAAGAAGGATGACGGCCCGAGTGACCAGAACAAGTTTAGGGTTTGCGTAGCCGGCAGAGCTTTATTCAGAAAGTCTGATCAAACAATGTGGGTATTGGACTCTGGTTTTTCAGATCAAATGACACATCTGCGCTCAGCGTTCATCACATTTAAGGAATTGAATGGGAGTGTTGGACTGGGAAAGGGCGAGGTCGCTGTAAAGGGTGTTGGATCGGTGCATATTACTATGCCAGATGAATGTGGTGGGTGAACCTTAGGACTAAGTGATGTCTTGTATGTACCTGACCTAGAGTACAACTTGCTATGTGTAAAATGTCTGGCAAGTAAGGGTGTAAATACAAAATTTGACAGTAATGGTGCAGTCGGCGTTGACACTAACACAGAAGAAATGACAAATGCTGAAGAAAGTGGTGGAATCTACCTACATAAGACTGTCTGCCAATGCGAGCCGAGGAATGTGGTAACAACAAAGAAACAACAGCAGGAACAAGGAGTGAAGGACGCAGTTGCATTACGAGTAGCCACATTGTGGCACGAAAGGTTTGGTCATCTCCATGAGGCAGCACTGGCAAAAATTCCAGATCTTCAAATTCTCAAATCAACAGATGCAGGTGAAATGGTGAGGTGCGAGGTGTGTATAAAAGGTAAGATGACTAAAATTCCTTTTCCGAAGAAAAGTAACAGGTGTACTGTAAAACCATTGGAGCTGATTCAAAGTGACCTAATGAGTGAGATTCGACCATGGTCAGTAGGTGGTGCACAGTATATATTAAATCTTATAGATGACTATTCCAGATTTGTAACTGTTAGGTTTCTAGTTAGAAAGAGTGATGCACTTAAGGAGTTTGTTTTGTTTAAAACTGAAGCAGAAAACCTACAAGTTGTTAAGATAAAGGCAATTCAATCGAATTGGGGGGGGGGGGGCAGTACTGTAATAATGCATTCAAAAATGTATTGCAAACTAGTGGCATTGTTCACAGAAAGACTGTTGCTAGGTGCCCTCAACAAAATGGTGTAGCCGAGAGGCAAAATAGGACTTTAGACGAAATGGCAAGGTGCATGCTGATGCAGTCAGGTGCCCCCATGTATTTGTAGGCAGAGGCCATAAACACAGCATGCTTCATAAGAAATTTATGCCCCAGCGAGGCCATCTCTAACAAAATTCCATGGGAGTTATGGTCAGGTGAAAAAGTCACTAAAGAATTGTTGCTGAGGATTAGAGTGTTTGGATGTAGTGTTTGGATTAGGGTTGAAAATGCTGGTAAATTTGATCAGAGAGCCATTGCGGGCGTGTTTTTAGGTTATGAATCCCATAGGAAAGGTTACAGAATTTGGATTCCAGATGAAAGGAAAGTTAAGATTGCCTATCATGTGATATTTGAAGAGAATATATTCCCTTTTAAATGTTTTAACCCAGAACATATTGTGAATGTAACTGAAAATGAAATGTTGGTGTTGAATAGTTTTGAGGCTGTAGATGCAAGTGATGATGAGATCAGTGTACAATCAGATGCAGAGGTCGCCAGCAGTAGTGCTAGAGAAGGTGAAAATGTTTTAAGGAACATTGATCTGTTACAGTGTTCAGGTGAATGTACATATTGTATTGACGTACCAAAGAAAGAGAGTGTAAATTCTGACATTGTACTCTTAGACAGTTCCAGCTCAAACACTGCCACTAGTAACCAGGCAAATAATACAGGTGATGTGGAAAATGAAACCAATGTTGCAGAGAGTGCACATGTGCACCTGCCAAGGCGATCCTCAAGGGTGTGTATGGTCACAAAGTGTGCTTGTTGTAACTTATGTAAGTGCTCTGGAGGTAATTCAAAGGAGGGTAATATTGACAGGCATGACTGGAACTCGATGTCTAGTGAATTCATATGTTGTAAAGCAAATAAGTGTGAATTGTCGGATGTAAACAATCCTGTAGATGTGCGTGATGCTTTAAGTGGTAAACATAAAAATTTTTGGTTGCAAGCAATGGAGTCTGAGATTGAAAGTCTAAAAGCACAAAATGTATGGACTATAGTAAGAAGGCCTGATGATAAGAATGTTATTAGCTGTAAGTTGGTTTTGAAAGTGAAACGCTACTCAAACGGGGAAATTGAGAGACTTAAGGCCAGGCTTGTGGCAAGAGGTTTTACTCAGACCTTAGGTGTAGATTTCCATGAGACTTACAGCCCAGTTGTTAAACTTAGGACTATCAGAACTCTCATTGCATTAGGGATTTAAAATAATTGGGAACATGAATTCTGGGATATAGAGTGTGCATATTTAAACAGTTGCCTACAAGAAGAGATTTACATGGAACAGCACCCTTATTTCGAGGAATATTACAAAGAAAACTTTGTTTGTAAACTCAACAAAAGCTTATATGGGTTAAAACAAGCAGGGAGGGAATGGTTCAACCATATAACAAAGTTAACCGGATTAGGACTTGAACCATGTATCAGTGATCCATGTGTTTACGTAGATGATGGCAGATAAATCACTATAGCACTATATGTAGACGACATTAGTGTGTGGGGCTCAAGGCGTAAAATTAACTGGCGGGTGAAATGTCAAAATCATTAGATGTAAAGTCATTAACCCATACAGCACACAATGTTTCAGTAACATGTCTGTGATATTGCAGTAACATTACTATGTTTCGAATAGATTACATTTCATCTGTCATGTTTCTGGAATATTTCATAAACATTTCATTGGACACATAGTACTCATGTCTATAAATGAAGTTTCAGATACATTTCAGCAAGATTCCTTTGGCAATATTACATTGTGGTTGATTCTGAAATGTATCTGAGACATTATATTGAAACTTCCCATCATGCTTGTTGGCACTGAAGTTTAGAAATCTTTGGCTTTGTGTATTATTTTTTGTTTTGGCGCAGTATTTTGGTACTTGGATTTTTATATGTGGTGAATAAACTGTAAGTTTGAACATTATTTATTTCATGTTAGTTTACTATTTTTTGTTTTTACTTTCGCACTTAAGCAAGTACCGGTATAGAAACAATCTTTTATGCGTCTTCGAAATGTGTAAAGCTGTAGGTTAAGGAATGTCGGTATGCTTATTATGCTCAAACATTCCGGTGCCATATTTATATGTGCGCTGTTTTCAGTCTGATTTTTAATTTATGTGATGCATTAACAGGATATTCGTGATTTAATAAAATTGCTAAAGCATCTAACAAGTTTTCTACTTACTGTAGCTATGCCGCTATATGGTCGTTGACTGTAGAACACGAATGCTAATGTATGGGTTAGGACCTTTAATGTTATCTTTAGTTAAAAATCACAAATATAGGCTTATAGGTTCCTAAATATTTTGGTTTTAATAGCATTTGATTAAACCAATTTATTTTATTCAGTTATCACCTTCGGGCTTTTATAATATACTTAAGTAAATATATTTCATAACCTATAATATGTAGTTAAGGGTAATTTATGTTTATTTACTGTGCACAACACATAAATTAATTATGTTGTGTTTATTTTAATATAAATATTGAAGTGTTTAAATTGAAATAATTTACCATTATATTGGTTAAGTAATTATTTTTATTATGTTCCGCACTCTGTAGTACTTACATCGTATGTTGTAGGCCTACGTATTACTATTAACGGAAATTTAATAAAGCCTGCTATTATATCTGGCTTGTCATAAATGTAATTTATTGTAAGTGAATGCACTAGGCCTACACATATAATTAGACAGCGGTTTCATTAATTGCCATTTCGCTTAACAAAGTTATTTCTGCAATCTGGCCTTCATTTTATTGGTGGGCTGGAATTGCAGTGCAAAATAATTGAAATAAATTTTGTCCTTTACCGCAGAGAAGGTACAAGTCTTCGAGTTGTGTTGTACTAAGCATAAGCATCATTGGTATTATACTATACTGCTGCTAAACTTCTTCGGTGTGTTCTTACTGCTGGTGCCAGTACCATTAATAGTACTCGTTGATTTGTATATAGACCCTTTTGTTGTGTGTGTGTTGTCGGGACGATATACACTGGCTGTCACTATTTTTCAAAATATATATACAGTGTTGTTAAAAGTACTCGGAAAAAGTAATTGGGCTCAATTACAATTACTGTGGTGATAATGTAACTAATTACAAGTAAAAATTACTTTACATATAAGTAATCAGTAAAATTACAATTACAATTACTTTCCGCTACCATTTTAAAACTGACCTACAATTCAATTTTTTTACACTTTGTTACATTAATAAACATACATACATATATGTTTTGTTTAAAAATTGATTTCATGTAATGACTAAATTTATTATCTTTAATTAAATGAATAATATTTGAGGACGAACTTTTTGAATAACATCAAAAGACTTCATACAAGTAGCTACCTGTAATAAAAGTAACACTCTTTAAATTTTGGAATTGACCTTACAAAACAATTGCATTTTAAAGTTCTCATCAGATAGATTCCCTCTCTTGATGCCAAAAACATATTTACCAACACTAAAGGACGCTCAATGGGAGAACTTGATGGCAGCGATGTGTTAAATTTTAAAAATGCAGATTTTAGGATAGAGTAATGTTGGAGACACTGCAAGTCACTATGGCTCTTCTTTTTTGATCATAGATGTTGTGCATACGATCGTAGCACTACAAGCGTAAAATTATAAACTTTACTAATACAAAAGTGTATGATCTTCTTGTTCTTAATTGTATTCATTATACGTTCCGAGAATTTAAGTAACGGCAAGTAAATATAAAGTATCGATTACCTTAATGTATCGATTACAATTATTGTTATGTATTCCGATTACAAGTACTAATTACATTTTTTAAATGTAGTTCGTTACAAGTATAAATTACTTGAAAAGTAATCGTTACAAGTAATCCGATTACTTGTAATTCGTTACTTAACAACACTGTATATATATATAGACATATATATGTGTCAATGGTACTGTTATGCTCTTGTACTCTGACCATTAGAAACATGCAAAAAAAAAATGTTATTTATCATAAAACCCACACTCTTGGACACAGGCAGCTAGGTAACATGTATCAACACATAGGGATAGAATTCAGATTTTTATTAATAATAAAAATTGCTATTCATCAGGGACAACTAACCTAGGTGTAGAGATAAAAATCAATATTAATATAATTAGATAAAAATCACAGAAAAACAATCCTAACGATACTGAACATGACTCGTGGATATGCGCTTATGTAAATTAAACATCAGGAAAATACGTAGCACACATGAATCGTTCACAAAAGTTCGTTAGTGTAAGTTCAGAAAATTAATCAAATTATGTTTTTACGGACGCATTCTTACATAACAGAAAATGTTTGAAATCATAGCACAATTAATAATTAGTATGATTACTATTTATGTTTATATTTGGGTTCGTATTTGCCTTGGCTTAACTCAGTTTATATGGTAGAGACACGAAACTTGTACTCCCATTTCACCTCTGGGTATCACAAAATAAAATAATAATTTAAATCTTGGAAATAACAATTCATGACGTAGTTCAGGATAATTGACACCTTTTACGTGAAAACTAATCAGTTTGTAGTCAAATCGAAGTGATTCACGAAGAAATTACATACAGCAGGGTATGTCTATGGGCGATACAAAATGCAAGATCTTTACTTACAGATTTTCACTCCTAATAACATATCCGTCAGAATATGCCCTTATAAACTTACACATTATTTATTTATACGTCGTTTAAGCTCATCCTGAGTGTCGGATGGCATAATCTAGCTAGCTATATTTCAAATTTAAAATAGGCCTCGCGCCTTTGCGTCGGCATCAGACGCCTTCATACAACCAAACTTCTTATTAATTAAGACGTTCTAGACGCCTCACATCTAAAACACGGCCTCTCATTGGCCGAAACCAAAATCGGTTAGCGTAATTTACAATAGGAATACCGTAAATAACACTTATTAATACAATTGAAAACACAGAAATGCGGTAAATTTAAAACGAAAATTTCCAACAATGAAAATTTCTTTAAGTAATACCCCGAATAAAATCATCGTTCATTCGTTAAGTTCATTAGTCCTTAGAGGGGTATAATCAATTGACTGTCCATATAAGTCCATTTCAGGTCATAGAGCATAGCTCTCGTAGATATACATAATTAATAAAAATATATTTAAATAACTTTTGCGGGCGAACAATACACAAATTAAATAATAAAATTTCATAATAATAATAACAATTAAAATAATAAGATTTTATAAATAATAATATCATTAAAATAAGTCATAACTTTCTGTGCATTATGAAAATAGTAACAGCACAGAATTGCCGCCCTTGTCTATCATATTGAACTGCAATCGTTGACCTGTTCAAAACAGTACAATGTGATTGGCAGTTTACCGTCTCTCTCGCACTATGTACAACGAATAGCCTTGTCGCCTAGCGGCGCGCGCACCACACATAAAAAAAACTTGGAGCGACTAAGTTTCTTCTTCTCCTCCTTTTTTTTTTTTTTCTATCGTCCTTTCGACCGTTACACTAGACAATTCGCGCAATTTTAATCACTTTGCATCGGATCGTCGCCGCTAGCAGACCTGCGCTGGAATGGTCCACGGGTTTTCCCGCGCAAAATCTTCTCTGCTGGACCTGCTACAACTCTCCGACGGCGTCTACTCCCTTGAGCCGCTCCTGTTGAGAGGGACGTGGGAGGACATACTTACTGTAAGTAGCAATCTCATATGGCTGTAACGGGTGTATGTACATGTGAGTCAACAATGTGACGTTCTCCAGGACACGTCACGGCAGTGGATCAACGTCCACCCGCGGTGCAAACGACATCCCCGGCGGCGGCTGAGGAGGCATCGGGACAGCGCCCGACCTCAAAGCGGCCAACACCAACACCTGCTCCACACCTCACGTCGGCGGGATTGGCGTGTGGCGGCTCGCAGTACCGGACACCACGGCTCCTGGCTCCGCGGCGAACATCTGCAGCGGCGGACTGCGGCTGCAGCTGCCGCCCTACCCCACGAACACGTGAGAGGCGGCGTCGGGACGTCTGCGGTGCTGCTCGTGTCGGCGGAACCGCCACTTCTCACAAGGACGCACTCGTCGGGTCCCATCACTGATAGGTACACAGCCGTTGCGAACCGTATTGTGTACATTTTAACTAACACGTGTTCCGGTCATTAAACAGTCTTAAAACTCTTCACTCATGTGTGAATCGTGCACTTGTAACGCACGAATGTCGGCAGGCTAAGACATCTTCTGTGCTTAACGTAGCCTATCCACAAGCCAGTTCAGTATAAACTAACTCTATTAAAACAAATAGTAATTAATGGGATCAAATAACATCAGATATTAAATAATAAGTATAGTAACTTAGGCTAACCATTCAATAACTTTCAAAGTGAAATTGTTACATCTTAACAATAGGTATCATTAGCTAGATAACATTCAAGCATAACTTTAACTAAACTGATTTTCATGTTAATGAAAGGGTTTGTTAACATCATTGTTAGGCATCCTTATGCCTTCAGGTTGTACCTGTTTTATTCTATGTACAATTTCATTATGCATCTCGTGCATTTCCATAAGCATCATCTCACAATCTTTCATAACTTCATAATATCAACAATTGATAAAATTAATAATTCTCACTAACATCTCATATCATATACATAAAATCATATTTACAATATCACTTCAAGGAACATTTCATATATTACATAATTAAAAGCATTTGTTTATGTTAGCAAACAAATCAACAATAGTTTTGATTTCGTTTAAGTACACGCATCATGTGTAACTTGTGCTTGGAAAGGGAACGCACAGTGTTTCCTTCTCTTTTATCTCTTTTTTATTGCAGCTTATCGCTCGGCGAAGGCGGCCTTTCTTTTTCTTTTATTTTACTCGAGTGTCTGGTGAACTTTTATTTCTACCACTTCTCGCAAGGTAGTATTTTTTTTTCTGTAATCAGCTGGGTTCTCATATAACGCAAACAGCTGTTTGGAAAGTGTATAGCAGTCTCCCTCTCATCTCAACCATTAGTTTCGTTTTCAGGCATCCGATGCGGACTTCGCAGGATCCTGACTGTATATTCATATCATTCAGAAATTTCTCTGATAGGAATTGTTTCTTATTAAAATAACTTGAGATTCATGATCTCGATGCAAAGGATAATTCTATCCTGACAAAGCTAAGTGAAACAAAAAAAATGCTTTCATGATAGCTTGCAAAAAAAAATTTTTCTTTTTTCTTTTCTGGCTGGCTCAATTTTGCAGTAACTTAGTACTTGTTTATAATACAGCCTGCTGACATTTACTGCAACAGTGTACTAAGTCCGCGACATAGTTGTTAGACATTGAGTTTTTCAGGTCTTCGTTTGACATCATATTCGCCTACTCGACGATTACAAACATAAACAAACAAAATCTCAAGTGCCACGTTGAATGAAATTAAAGTCTTTTGTATAGGTTTTTTTTTGTTCACAATAAATAACACAAAGTCGTTCGTATATATCTTGTTATCATTTCATAAATATCATTATTTAAAATAACCAAATCAAGTTAATTTAAAGAAATAGCTTTCTAATACTGAGTGGATTTGTATGCGAAAGGAATGCATACTTTTCTACTCTGCATTCAGGGCAGAATGCAACCCTATGAGATCATTTGCAAAGCCCTACTTCAATCATATAATTTGAGTAAAACAAAAGTATTAAATTTGAAAAAAAAAATATTATTTTTTTTTCATCTTCTTCTCCAGCAGTGTTTAATAACAAAAAAAAAAAATCTCGGCGATTCTTAATAAATTCAGTGGTGTGTTGTGCTTCGGAAAAATTGGAGTAACCACATCAGTAATTCAAGGTAACCTTATTATTATTATGCTAGTAGTTGCAAAGTGTTCATGTGCTTCTTAGATGCTTTGTAGAACAGTGCTCACCCATGTTTACACAGCTAGGCCATACTTCTCTCACACAAGTTAGTCGACAACACACAAGCTTGACATTTCTTTTTGCTAGTTAGTATGATAGTACTTACAGATAGGCGCATCT
Source organism: Bacillus rossius redtenbacheri (assembly GCF_032445375.1). Lineage (NCBI taxonomy): Eukaryota > Metazoa > Arthropoda > Insecta > Phasmatodea > Bacillidae > Bacillus > Bacillus rossius. The sequence continues at coordinate 70,071,867 of NC_086334.1, forward strand.
CATTACATAGATTCAGGTATTACTGTTAGTGAACTTATACTCACACGAAGAATAACGCAGACCAACTGACAAACAATATTATACACATAATACACTATTAAATTCGAAGATTCATTACATCTGTGTGGGTGGCATTTCATTTCACCTCACTACAGGCAATAATAAGCGGGAATTGCATTTCCACATCGACGCGACGATAATGTACCAAGCGGGTATCACACTTCCGCTTCACATTAGGTACCTGTCAGTGGTTGCAATACGCCTCACATGGCGTATCAAATTACACAGTAACCATTTAATACCTTTCACATTTATACTGGTCAGGTCCTGGCTCTGACCTAGACATTCCGATTGCGCTCAGCTGTTATAGTACCTATACTCGTACTATATAGGTGTTTCACTAGCTTGTGTCGAACTTGTTCACTGGGACACAGGTTTCTTGTAGGCTCTCAACTGCGAAATATTATACCGGCCTACTGGTCGGTCTGTAGATGGGTCTTACAGAGCATAACAATTCTCTTGAACTATGTCAGTTATGACATATGGTCCGTCGAAAAGCAGAAATAATTTCCTGGTGACATTCTCCCATGCCTTGCTGACAGGAGATGTCTTCTTGAGCACCAGGTCGTTGATATTAAATTTAGACAATTTGGATGCTGGTTTCCTTCTTCTTCGTACATCAGCTTCTGCTGTGAGCTTCATTCTTACGAATGCTTCCACTTCTTCTCCTGTGGGTAGTCTTGTCCTTTCGGGCTCCTTGTCACAGTGGGGTATAAATTCAGGGTTGATCACCGCCGATCTATCCAGGCTCAAAACTTCGCTAGAGGTTATTCCGATTGAGCTATGCACAGTATGATTAATAATGCACTCTACATAAGGCAATTTATCTCGCCATGACTGTTGCGAGTGGTGACACAATGTTCGTAGCAATCCGCCTATAGACTTCATGAGTCTTTCCACTGGATTACTCTGTGGATGTCTCACGCTTATAGTAGTCGGTGTTATACCTAGTTTTCGTACACCTTTCTGCCACAGGTCGCTAGTGAACTGCGTACCTCGGTCAGACAACACAACTTTTGGCGTACCGATTTCGTCCACAAATGATTTCAATTTATTTAACACTGCTTTTGCAGTTGGGTTGACAATAGCATACAATTTGGAGAATTTAGTAAATACATCCTGCATTACAAATACATGTCTGACTCCTCCCTTCGATTGTGGTAAGGGTCCAAACAAGTCGACCGACACTAATTCCAGTGGCGTTGTCGGCAGGATGGGCTGTAGCACACCATGCAGGTGCTCTCCTGGCGGCTTCACCTTTTGACACAGATCACAACCACTTGTGACCTTGATTACACATCTGGACATGTTAGGCCAGTACAACTGCCTTTTTAGTGCTTCTGTCACCTTCTTGCTTCCCACATGTCCGAGCACTGTGTGGGTCTCCCAGGTGATATGTTGTCGCAGATCAGCTGGTATCACTGGTTTCCAGTGATCTTCATACAATCCTGTTTTCCCAGGCTTGGCGAACAGGGTGTTGTCGTTGGACAAACAGTAGTGTTGATGTATCCTGTGGTCATCTGGCTGCTTTTTGAGCTGGTCAGTGATCTTCTTGCAGTATTCGTCTGCCTTCTGTTTTTCATTCAGATTGCTCAAAATTTCTCTTAGCTTGGTGCCAGGTTGAAAAATCTTAGCAGATACAGGAGCAATTAAAAATTCCTTCGGATGAACTGAAGTTGAAGTTGCATTCTCCTGTAGCTCATGGATTCGACTGAGGTAGTCTGCTGCTGTATTATTCGATCCTTTGATGTGCTGTATCCTGATGTCATACTCTTGTAGTAAGAGAAACCATCTGGTTAACCGGCTGCCAAATAACTTTCCGGCCTTTAAGCAAGTTAATGCTTGGTGGTCAGTGAGCAACACAATAGTTTCTCCCAGTAGCAAATCTCTATATTTTTGCAGAGCCCACACTATTGCAAGAGCTTCTCGCTCTGTCACAGTATAGTTCCTTTCATCTTGGTTTAGCGTACGACTAGCCAGGGCCACAGTCTTCTCCACTCCTCCATCTTCCTGGGCTAGCTTGCATCCCAAAGCGGTGTCTGATACATCTGTGTACATGAGGAATTCCTTTCCTTGCGTGGAATGATAGACAACATGTTCAGTTAGGAACAGATTCTTCAAATTGGTGAAAGCTTGTTCATGTTCTGCGCTCCAAATCCATACTTGACCTTTCTTAAGTAGGGTAAACAAAGGAACTGCACACTGGGCTACTCTATTCGAATAATTTCTGTAGAATCCAATGATACCAAGGAAAGCTCTCAGCTGTTTTACATTCCTGGGAGTTGGAAAATCTCGAATACATTGTAATTTTTCTGGTGATGTCTTTATGCCTTCTGGTGTTAGTATGTGGCCTAGGAAAGGCAGTTCCTCCCTGCAGAATACTGATTTTCGGATTTTTACTGTCATGCCAGCCTCATGCAGTTTTTGTAGCACTGTGGCAACATGTTGGATGTGTTCTTCGAAGCTAGATGATGTGACTAGGATGTCGTCAACATAGGCCCTAGCGAATCCTTGGCATTCGGGTCCCAATGTTGCATCTAGGCATCTTGTAAAATCTGCCACCGCATTGCACAGTCCGAACGGCATGACTGTGAACACGTACTGTTGGTTTCGAAATAGGAATGAGGTGTATTGGCAGGAATTTGGTTCCAGTGGTATTTGCCAATACCAGGACGACAGGTCCATCGTAGTGAGGTATCTCACACCTTGGTACAGCCTTAAAATCTCAGATGTTTGCACCGGGCTCTCTCTGTCCTTCACAGTTATTTTGTTTAGTTCTCTGGCATCCAGACATAGTCTAACGGTGCCATCACGCTTGCCTACACATACAATCGGGTTGGCCTAGGGACTCGCTTCCCTCCTCACTACCTTCCAGTTGATCATCAGTTGCAGGTAGGCTGTTGCTTCCTGTATGTACTTCACTGGGATGGGGTAGGATTTTCGACGATATGGTGCATCTTCATCCACTCGAATTATGGCTTGGTAAAACTTGTTACGACCTGGCTTGTCAGTGAACACCTGTTGAAAACTCTTCAATAATTGGAACAGCTGTTGCAGCTGGTTGGGTGTCACACTTGCTGCACCTTGCAGTGACTGTCGAATGTCCTCCAATGAGGCTTGTAGCTGCTCGCTGGTCTGATTGCTGTAGATTCTCATGTGCATGGGTTCATCACATAGAATTCCCACAAAATTGTTCCTTATGTGCCACTTGCCGTTAAGGGATATAGGTTTGTCACTATCACTTGAGTGAATGACACATAACTTAAAGTCAATCACAACGCCAAATTGAGATAGGAAATCGGTTCCTATTATAAGGGGTTTCGCTAGGCCTTTCACTACTAAGGCAAACATCTCCTTAGGGTGGCCTAGGCCTCTTACTGATATCAACACCTGCCTGTTGACAACAGGGCTTGCTCTGGATGTCACCCCAATGATTTTCAGTGCTGGCACTGGCAGCTTGGGTAAGTTCACTCCTTGCTGCTCGAGGTACTTTACCAAATCTTCACTGATGCAAGTGACCTCAGCGCCACTATCTATCAAGGCAGTTACTTCATGGTCACAAATTTTTAGTGTCACTTGGGGACAAATGGCGTACACTTGAGGTATGGATTCTTCCTCATTTTCATGATACAAAAATTCTCTCTCGCTATCTCTTAACATTACTGTGCATAGAAACTTGTAGTAGCTGACACAACTGTACACTGGAGTTGTGTTATCCACCCCTGGATAGGGGTTTTCCGTTCGGGGCGATCGCACGGAAACCCTTTCTAGTTTAACGTGCCCGTGTTGGCACGTCCACCTGGAGCTGGTGATCTGGCTCCTTCTTGACGATTCCACTGTCGGTTCCCTGCTGCTTCAGACACAGCAGCTTTAAATTCTGCTGCCACCTGATTTGCTGGTCCCTGGTTGTAGTACGTCGTCTGCTGAGATGTAGACGGTGCAGCAAATGGTGGTGGGAATGTTGTCATCTGTGTGTTCCGGTTGTACGAGAGGTGGCTGTTCTGGGCATGGCCGCCACTCGTCTTGTGAGTCCTGGGGGCATAGTGATATGGCAGGCGGTAGTCCTCAGGTTTGCCGTTGTAGCGGGGCTCGTCAGTACGGCGGTACTTCTTGCAGTACTCCAGCTCGTCTTCTGACGATGCTCTCCGGCGGCGGTCTGCTGACTCCCTGGGTGGCCGTGACTCTGGCGAGAAGGATCTTCGCTTGCTGTCTCGGTAGTCCCCCTGCCTCCGGCGGTGGTTTGCTTCGTCATCGCTGTGGTAATTCCTGGAGTTGGACCACCACGTCTTTCTCTTGTAATAGGGGGTCTTCCTGTAGCCTGTCTGGTATTGATCGTTCCGGCTAGGTCCTCCTCCTCTTGGCTGCCAGTTCATTGTGTTAACCGCTGCCTGTCTGAGCTCCTTGGGTTTTCCCTCGCGATTGTGCCAGTAGTTGTGGACGGGCTGTTGTCGGTGGGGCTGTGGTACCCTCTCACTCTCCTCCTTGGTATTGGGTGCTCTGTCCATTTTCTCAAGTTTATCATAATTGAGAAGGCGCTCGCGGAACTCTGTCACATCACGGTACGGCAGGCCTGATAACTGCTTCTGATACTTGAGTGGGAGCTGCGTGAGGATGGCCGCGATGAATTCATCATCCGTCATGGGCTGATCCAAGTAGCGTGTCTTCTCAAACATTGCTGATAGATGCGCTTCCAAGGACGCGCACTTCCTTGGGTCATACTTCTCCGTGTGAAGCTGTGCACGGAGGTGACTCTGTATTCGGATGTTCCAATACTGGTTGTGGAACAGGGACTGGAACTGGGTGTAACTATGTGTTGATGCACTCAGCATCTCCCACCAGTAAAATGCCGGTCCTTTCAGGGCGCTGTTGAGACACTTCAGTATCTCTGTATCCCTCAAATGAAAGGTTGAGGTGTATTCCTCAAATCTTTTCAGAAAACGGATGGGGTTCTCTATAGCTCTGCCAGCAAACGTGGGCATAGCTTCTGCCCAATGCTTAGCTGGATGGTGCATCAGCGTGGCCGCATCAATGTTGGATGGGCTCAATACAGGGGTTTCTCTGGGCAGATCCATTTGAACTGTAGGATGATTGTGGATGGGTAGCAGTGGAATTGTGTACATCTCACTGGGGTACGGTTGCCTGTCTACTGGGGCAGTCGGTACAGTTGACACAGGGGCTGTGTGTGACGGTACATGAGCTTGGCGGTCAGCTGACTCACTCCTGGGACTGGGGTGTACACTAAGGTGCTCGATTCTATCTCGTAGTGTGGCAGTAGCCACCTCCATGTCCTCCAGTCTATGTTCGAGATGCTGGAGATGTCCTCGCACCTCCTCCCTAGCACTAGCTTGTCCCTGGTGTTCATTTGAGATCATGTTTCGTATGGATGTTACATGAGTCTCCAGACTGTCCACACGACTACTGTTCTGCGATACCTGCTCAGATATCTGCTGGACCTGTTCGTGTTGCTGGGCCAGCCTAACCTCAATGCTGTGTTCCAGGCTCTTTAATCCTGAGTTGGTCTGATCCCTCAGCGCTCCCAACTCAGCCGTAAGCCGCCCCATTTGAGTATTGTTCTGTTCTAATTTCGCATTTAGGGATGCATTATGATGCTCCATTTGAGTATTATTCTGCCGTAATAACTGCATGAGTGCTTCCAGTGTCACAGGTGATGTAGCAGTATTATCTGGCAATGGTGTTATGTTAGGGACAGTGGCCTCCTTTTCCTCCTGCTCCCCTGTTGCTGGTGACATGGGCCGCCCTAACCTCTCAGTCACGGTGGTAGAGTGATCACTAGGCCCCTCCACACAAGTGTTCCCTGGTGAACCCCCTGCTGATGATGTCGCCGTGTCACTTCCTGAATTCCCTGTGTTATCGCAGTCTTCACACATACTGTCACGCCTACTCCTGAGCGAGTATGTGGGGTGGTTGTGTGCCATGTTATTACAATGGATTAGATACACTATGCAGGATCAAATAACAACTTGAAATAAGGTGTGACAACTCAGTGTCAACACACTCGGGCCCCACGTTTATGTGCGCCACTTTCTATACTATACTGCTGCTAAACTTCTTCGGTGTGTTCTTACTGCTGGTGCCAGTACCATTAATAGTACTCGTTGATTTATATATAGACCCTTTTGTTGTGTGTGTGTTGTCGGGACGATATACACTGGCTGTCACTATTTTTCAAAATATATATATAGACATATATATATGTGTTAATGGTACTGTTATGCTCTTGTACTCTGACCATTAGAAACATGCAAAAAAAATGTTATTTATCATAAAACCCACACTCTTGGACACAGGCAGCTAGGTAACATGTATCAACACATAGGGATATAATTCAGGTTTTTATTAATAATAAAAATTGCTATTCATCAGGGACAACTAACCTAGGTGTAGAGATAAAAATCAATATTAATATAATTAGATAAAAATCACAGAAAAACAATCCTAACGATACTGAACATGACTCGTGGATATGCGCTTATGTAAATTAAACATCAGGAAAATACGTAGCACACATGAATCGTTCACAAAAGTTCGTTAGTGTAAGTTCAGAAAATAAATCAAATTATGTTTTTACGGACGCATTCTTACATAACAGAAAATGTTTGAAATCATAGCACAATTAATAATTAGTATGATTACTATTTATGTTTATATTTGGGTTCGTATTTGCCTTGGCTTAACTCAGTTTATATGGTAGAGACACGAAACTTGTACTCCCATTTCACCTCTGGGTATCACAAAATAAAATAATAATTTAAATCTTGGAAATAACAATTCATGACGTAGTTCAGGATAATTGACACCTTTTACGTGAAAACTAATCAGTTTGTAGTCAAATCGAAGTGATTCACGAAGAAATTACATACAGCAGGGTATGTCTATGGGCGATACAAAATGCAAGATCTTTACTTACAGATTTTCACTCCTAATAACATATCCGTCAGAATATGCCCTTATAAACTTACACATTATTTATTTATACGTCGTTTAAGCTCATCCTGAGTGTCGGATGGCATAATCTAGCTAGCTATATTTCAAATTTAAAATAGGCCTCGCGCCTTTGCGTCGGCATCAGACGCCTTCATACAACCAAACTTCTTATTAATTAAGACGTTCTAGACGCCTCACATCTAAAACACGGCCTCTCATTGGCCGAAACCAAAATCGGTTAGCGTAATTTACAATAGGAATACCGTAAATAACACTTATTAATACAATTGAAAACACAGAAATGCGGTAAATTTAAAACGAAAATTTCCAACAATGAAAATTTCTTTAAGTAATACCCCGAATAAAATCATCGTTCATTCGTTAAGTTCATTAGTCCTTAGAGGGGTATACTCAATTGACTGTCCATATAAGTCCATTTCAGGTCATAGAGCATAGCTCTCGTAGATATACATAATTAATAAAAATATATTTAAATAACTTTTGCGGGCGAACAATACACAAATTAAATAATAAAATTTCATAATAATAATAACAATTAAAATAATAAGATTTTATAAATAATAATATCATTAAAATAAGTCATAACTTTCTGTGCATTATGAAAATAGTAACAGCACAGAATTTCTATTTAAATTAGTTTTTCTTATGCTAAATTATGGTAGTAACCAAGTATGTTTGATTTGGAGAGTTTGACAAAACCTAATTCCATCCATTATATGACAATAAAGGAAACACATTTAATGATGATTTATTAGATTATATGTGTATAGTTATGTAGTGGTAGCAATTTAAATAATGAAAATAAACATTAAATGTGCTCTACAAAGGATAATATTGAGAATCTGCTCAAAAAATTACTAGAAATTTTAGAGTATTATTGCACATAAATATGGGCACTGTTCACACAGACACTTATTAGGAAATCATTAGGATTTAAATTTAAGTTTTCTTTTAAAACTTTGCTTAAAATGTGTTATTATACAATGTCATGGGCCTCTTCGCATTAACCAGACACCATTAAATTTATTATTAGGAATGTAAATAGCATGTTAAGAAATTCCCAGTGAAGAAGTATTCCTGCTTAATAAGTTTGAAAAAAAAATGCATAGGTTGCAATACCAATTTGTCCCTTTTAAGATGCTTTCAGTTTTGAAATTTATCATTGGCATCAGAAACTTTTTTTTCTGTTTGCATGGTAATTTAAAAATAAATAATGTAACAACTTAGTGTCTACATGTTTAAAAATCTCACATACATGTCATAATTGACCTGAAACAAGTTAAAAATAATTGTTTTTTCTTCTTCTCTTTTTTTCCAGCAAATATCTCCAAGAACATCTGCATAGAGAGTCAGTTAAAAATTTCATGTATTGTATATATAATATATATATAGTTTTTTTATATTAAAGTCTACTTCTCAGACTACATTGTTATTTGTTATTGAAAATACCCCTTTTCATCTTTGCCTCTATTGTTAATTACAAAATTATTTATATTATTTGTTTACAATAAATTTGTGATCTCATTTGAATATAGTTTGTGTGGAAGTACTGTTGTGTTAATATTATTTTGTGTATTTACTTTGAAAATTTGGATTTTAGAGACCCTATATACTACTGCCATATTTCATTTGTTGTTTTATCCTTAGGCTATTTAGTCAATTTTGTAGTATTAAAATACAAATATAAAACCTAGCTTAATCCACGAACTTTAGGAAGATTAACATGCTTTCTATAGAAAAAATTAAGGAAACCAGATTTTTTATGGACTGCCACTATTGTATCTTCAGCAAGTCACTGGCCACTCAATGTTAGGGAAGCTGGATCAATTTGATCTCTTGTCTGATACAATAAGTCTTTCAATTAGGGAAAGTGACATTGCAATGTTTAAGAGTATTTCTCATTGCACATTTGTTTCACTCCCATTTATATTCCTCTACTACACCACCATCTCACTTCATTTAGGCTGGTCAGACAAGTTTTTCGTTTAGTGAGGACAGCCGATTCTAGTCCAGTCTCATTTATGTTGAGCTTGTGTGAAATGGAAAACAATATGTCGATTATAAAGCTATATGATGAATTTGTATTAAGACTGCATTGTTTCATATTTAGACCCTCTGTAAATTAGTATATGTGTGTTTAAGAAGAAAAAGACATTAATTATAACATAAAATTGTTACATGTATTTTGAGGGTTTTCAAGCACACATTTTTTTTTGTAAATGTCCAAATCACAAGCACCAGCCATATATACTATAGCATTAAATAAGGAGAAAAGTTCATCACAATACGAGCACAGGTCAAGTCTCATGGCTGTTCATTATGTTAATACCGGTTTCCTGTGCAACATACAAGTAGGAATTTTCTATTATAGTATGTTAGTGTATTGTATATAGGTATATTAGTGATGTAGATGCATGCCTGCCTGCCACTATATCACATTCAAATTCCCCATTAAAATAAAATGCAATGGACAGGAACCATGGACACCAGTGCTGGGCTTCCTATGACATTCATGTAAGTTTCATTCACTTTGCAAGCATACTGAAGACTTATTTAAATTTTACTTTCATGACCATAATTTGTTTTTAGAATAATAAAATAGTTTGTAAAATTAATGTTAGGTAAGTCTGGTACGCTGACCTGGGAACACATCTGATGTCTAATTAGATTAATTAAATTATTTCTTTAACTTGGTTCATATATATAAATTTAGCTCAGTAGGGTGGAGAATATGGTTTCATTAATTTACATGAATTGTTGGATTTTGTCGGCAGGCCTTTTTAATCTTACATTAGAAATTATAAGTAGATTTTTAATTGGTTTTTCAGCAATTGTACAAGCCAAATTATTAAGTAATATAATCAATTATCATTACATTAAAAACGAGAAAAATTTACATTCTATGCCCTACCAGAGCACATCTTTAAAATAATTTCAAATAAAATAATATTACAATATCTAATTTTTTATATAATCAAAAAATGACACATTACTAAGGACAAGCAAAAATTGACGAAAACAAGAAGATACGAACAAGATCATATCAATCCACCGATTAACACTTTCTAAGGGAGTGGTCAAGGGGCATTATGCCAAAAGTGATCAAGAGGAAGTGTACGAGGGCATGCTGTGATGAATTGGAACACAGTAACTGCACTTCACTGCAACTAGCTGACCAATGCAGCTGTAACATTATGGTATCTGTTAAAGTGCAATACTCTTTTAAATTATAAATATACCCTCAGTCATCCTAATTTCCAGAGGTATTTTAGGTCACATGAAACATTTTATACGTATTTCAGAACATTTATGGAAATATTTCGGTTAAATGTTTCAGAAATATTGATGGGACATTAGTGGAAACATTTCAGAAACATTACCATTTGATGTTGCAGGTAGGTTTCATTGAAATATTTCACAGGGCGGACATTTAGACGTTTCTGAAATATATCCGAGATGTTTCAGGTAGGTTGCGAAATGTTTCAAACATGTTACAATGTTATAAAGTTATATTTCTGAAACATATCTGTAACATTTTGTGCTGTATGGGAAGTGACAGTAGTATAGGAATGGGCATCCGGGCGCAGGCTTCAGGCTGAGGTGCGAGGTGCCGGTGTCCGCCATCTTGGATTTGTGACGTCACGGCGGCAAAAATTCCTCAAAATTCCTCAAAAATGACTCAAAATGACTCAAAATTTCCCGTTTTAAGAAAAAAATTCCCGTTTTCGAGGGAAAAATTCCCGTTTCGAGGGAAAATTTCCCGATTTAGTCCTTAAAAATCCCAACGGCTAGAAATGTCCTGATAGAGGCTTAAGCATCCTTAACTCAAGCCTCAGTTAAGCCTCTATCAGGATGTGACCTTGACCTTTGACCTTTGACCTTGACCCCGACGGCCATCTTGGATCCACCATCTTGGATGACGTCATTTCGTTTTCTCGAACATTCCGTCATTGTGTTATCGGCCATATTGGATGATGACGTCACCGTTGCAATTTACGTTACGGCCGCCATCTTTAACTTTTTTATTATCCGATTTTAATGAAATTTTTTTTAAAAATTATAAAAAAAAATTAAATAATAAAATTTTTAATAAAATATTTAAAAAACAAACATTTACAACACGGAGCTCGGAGTCCTCGGTTCAAACCCGACGAGTGCAAAAAAAATAAAAATGGCTACCGATCCTTCCCCCCGCGGTGGCTGCGGGCATACTGACTCCCTCCACTTTTTTTTTCAAAGCATATATATCGTCAGGTAGTATGACGTCATGGCCGCCATCTTGTCCTCGTCTGCTGGAAGCCATCATCAGTGTATCGTCGGCGAGAGTGCGCTGACGCCATGTTAGTTTAATTCTTATCCGCTAGAGTGCAGTAATCATTTATTATTGCTGTGACACCCGACATCTTGTCATTTGGCCGCCATCTTGAAAATCCATAATTATTTAGCTAGAAATTCGAGAAAAATTCCAAAATTCATTAAATAAATTTGTAATCTATATACTGCTCGATTAGGTCGACTAAGGTCCTTGGTACGATCTAGGACGATGCAAAAAAATTAAATATAACATCAATTTAACACAATAGTAACAGGTTCGAGGAATTAAACACCACAAGTTCTTTTACAAACATAATATTTATTACATAATTTCTACTACAGGATCATTTGCGAAAGCCAGCAATCTTATAATCATTTAGTTCCGCAGCGGTGTGAAATGACTAATTCTTAGCTCCAATCGGTTTATACTAGACAGAGTCCAGCCAGAACCTTTACAGACATAGTCCACCTCTTCTTGACAGAGTTTCTGGATACCGTTTTTAACAGTTTGCTTCACATCGTTAGAACTGTAAATTACTGCAGCCGATGTCTTGAATGCACACTTCTTCACTTTGTCATCGAACGGATATGGCTTTCCATATATACAGTCCAACCACAAGTTATATTTCAAAGGTCCGTTTGTTGCTACATCATCAGTAAGCTGATTGATTATCCTCTGTCTGATATCGTCAAGAAAATTACAAATGTCTTTCGACTCACCTAACGTATTTAAATAATAGTAGTCCTTCAATGTTCCACGAAATGCAGACTGCGCCAAGTAGAAGCCATTATCGTTCACTTGTAATGCGCCGAACACAGTCTTAGGTTTATTTTCCTGTTCAGACGTCATACCAATCGGTTGCTGCACATCGGTTTTCTTGCTTGTACGCTCACGAGCCTTCAACCTAAACCGAGGAGTCGAAATTTCTGCAGGTAGTTCAGCAGTAGGCACACGGACTTCACCTTTACAGTTTTTCGCATGTCGTCGCAAATTATCAATTCTAGTAAACCATTCATGACACTCATCACATCGAAACTTCATGCGAGATGGATTCTTCGTGCATTTGCTCCGCTCATGTCTTCGTGCATCATGAGCAAATGCGAACGACGTATCACAGTAGCTGCAAGGATACCGTGGTGATGAAGACGAACCTTTCAGACCCGATCCAGATACTGGCGTTGCCGCAGTTGCACCATCTCCAGGCATACTCTTATGAACATCAATGCATCGTTGTTGCGCCGAAACCTTTACTTTCTGCCGAACAGCAGGACCTTTGCATGCCTTCATGTGCGTTTTCATATTATCTTTTCTGGCAAACTGCTTATGACATTTCTCACAAACAAACATTTTACGATATAGGTTCTTGGCACATTCTCTATTCTCATGTCGTCGAGCATTGCTGTTATTTGAGAAAATCTTGTCGCAGTAACAGCACCGATGTTCGTTAGTTGTTGCCGATTCGGCATCCATTGAAGTCTCCATTGATGGCGAACCAGCGTTCGCCGAGTTTCCCTGTGCAGCCAGCACTAGAGGCATTAAAGTCTCTTCTGCTGGCGGTACCACGTCTGTTGAAGTCTCCTCCAGTGTTGACATCGACGTTGCCAACGGGATCTGCTCCACCATCGTCGACGCTGACGTCATGGTTCCCGCAGTCGATGGTACAACCTCCATCGAGTTCGTCGTTAAAGTCGGTAAAGATGCCATCGAGTTCGCAAGAACAGGTAATTACGTGATTAATGCACCAGAAGAAACAAACTAGGTGATCCTTACACCGACGACGTCAGTAACAAACTAAGCATCCTGTTGTCTAGAGCTCGCTTATATATACATGCACCGTATGGAACAATACGCTAGTCAAATCAAGAACCATTTACAATAATACTAGAGTCAAAACAACATTAAAATTAGAAGGACCATCAACGAAAAGGCAGCACATTTGGAAGCACCGACAACGAAAAGGCAGCACATTTGGAAGCACCGACAACGAAAAGGCAGCACATTTGGAAGCACCGACAACGAAAAGGCAGCACATTTGGAAGCACCGACAACGAAATGGCAGCACATTTGGAAGCACCGACTACGAAAAGGCAGCACATTTGGAAGCACCGTCATCGAAAAGGCAGCACATTTGGAAGCACCGACAACGTAAAGGCAGCACATTTGGAAGCACCGACAACGTAAAGGCAGCACATTTGGAAGCACCGACTACGAAAAGGCAGCACATTTGGAAGCACCGACAACGTAAAGGCAGCACATTTGGAAGCACCCACAACGTAAAGGCAGCACATTTGGAAGCACCGACAACGAAAAGGCAGCACATTTGGAAGCACCGACAACGAAAAGGCAGCACATTTGGAAGCACCGACAACGAAAAGGCAGCACATTTGGAAGCACCGACAACGAAAAGGCAGCACATTTGGAAGCACCGACAACGAAAAGGCAGCACATTTGGAAGCACCGACAACGAAAAGGCAGCACATTTGGAAGCACCGACTACGAAAAGGCAGCACATTTGGAAGCACCGACAACGTAAAGGCAGCACATTTGGAAGCACCGACAACGAAAAGGCAGCACATTTGGAAGCACCGACAACGAAAAGGCAGCACATTTGGAAGCACCGACAACGAAAAGGCAGCACATTTGGAAACACCGACAACGAAAAGGCAGCACATTTGGAAGCACCGCCAACGAAAAGGCAGCACATTTGGAAGCACCGACAACGAAAAGGCAGCACATTTGGAAGCACCGACAACGAAAAGGCAGCACATTTGGAAGCACCGCCAACGAAAAGGCAGCACATTTTGGATGCATCATCGAATAAGGAAGCACATTTGGAAGCTCCATCAACTAAAAAAGGCAAAAAGGAAGCACAAGTTACGAGATCTAAGTCTTAGTAAGAAATCATAATACAAGAAATAAAAACATTACATTCTTATAATTTAAATTATTTATTTTATTGCTTTACATTATACAAATGCAAGTAAAAGAAGTCAATATTGTATGTAGCCAGCATTCCTCAGTTCCTTGAGTATGAAGGATATTTCTTTGATGCACGAATAGTTTCCTGCACAAAGCGAACCATGTAGAAGTCTTAGCCGGTCAACCAATATGTTTGGATCTTTCCATGATGTGTAATCATTCTCTTCTACCACCATCTTCCTTGCACCTTTATAATAAATATTATGATCTCTGGTGTCTTCCGTTTTACCACCAACCTCAGGGTAACTTTCATGTTGGAGACGGTGATCATCACAAGCTTGATCAGATTTATTTAATATATCACGTCGTTTCCATCGTTTCGGTCTCAGGACACCGCCACATTCTTCGATCTTGGCAGCTTTAGGTGCTTCATCATAGTCTATGTCTTTGTCAACAGCCTCAGAGTCACTGTAACAATCACCGTAGAAGGAATCGTTTTCACCCAATTTACCGTAATAATTCGATGTTGATGATGTTGAAGTGTCTTCATCGTCTTCATGCTTCCTTTTTAGGAGTCCATCATTTTTACAAAGTAGGAAAGATCTACTTGAATTCGGCTGGAATATATTCTCACTTTTCACGTTAAGGATTCTTCCACTGTCTTCATTCTTCCGTAAATCATCAACCTTCTTCAATTTAAGTTCTTTGTCGAGATCGGAAGAGCCAAGAAAATTATTGTCGTAATGCAGATCACTCTTCCTTAGGCTAGTAGATTCATCGTTGTCCTCTAGCTTGTACGCAGGCTTGGCGCTACAAGTTCTGCCATGTCTTTTTAGACTCTCTCTCCGCGTAAACGACTTGCTACATCGAACACAACTTATCATATTGCGCAGTGGATTTTTAACACAGTCATTCTTCTCGTGTTGTCTTTTATTCTTTCTCAAGATAAACTCTTTACTGCAAAACTTACACCTATGTTCTTTCGATACAGCGTCAGATCCCAAATCGGAATTCATATTAGTTACTGAGACTAATGCCAGATACCAATTGAGTGTTTTAAATTAGATTCAATACTTAAATAGAAATTTTTTCATATTTCATCAGCGAGAATTAATATATCTCATGCAAAAGTACTTTATGCATGTAGTTCTACTTTTCAACAACAGATGTCGCCACATGTTGCTTGCAGGTAAATAATATTTAGTTATTTTATGCGGGATGCGGGATGCTCACTATCGATCGCAAAAGATGGATGGCTTCGTTAGACTCCAAGGAAAAGGAAGTTCGTCTTGCATGTTGGTGCTCCACAGATGTCTCATGGCGTAATATTAATTTGACTGAGTAATGATATTTGTTAATTCCACCTGATAAAAATATTGCAAGTTTTGATTTAGTAGCAGAAATTATCGAATTAAATGTAACTCCAAATAAAATGACATGTCTCATTAGAACAAAAAAAATCCATGCAGAGAGCGGTTTCTCAGAATAGTCAGAAACACTTGAAGAAACCACAGGAATGATTGCAAGAACACGGGAAAAACCATCAAAATATTGACAAGAATAATCAGGAGCACACTGAGGAAACCACCATAATATTAACAATAATAATCGGAAGCACACGGAGAAAACCATCATAATATTGACCAGATTAATCGGAAGCACACAGAGAAAACCACCACATGTTTTCTTTGATATCATAAAATTACAAGAAAAAATATTTAAAAATAAAAATAAATTAATAAAAAATTAAAAAAAATTAAAAAATGCATAAACAGTTTCTGCTAGCTTGTAAACTTATCATTGTTGAGCAAAGATAGAGTTCTTGTACAAGCCAGAAATTTATGCATTTTTTAATTTTTTTTAATTTTTTATTAATTTATTTTTATTTTTAAATATTTTTTCTTGTAATTTTATGATATCAAAGAAAACATGTGGTGGTTTTCTCTGTGTGCTTCCGATTAATCTGGTCAATATTATGATGGTTTTCTCCGTGTGCTTCCGATTATTATTGTTAATATTATGGTGGTTTCCTCAGTGTGCTCCTGATTATTCTTGTCAATATTTTGATGGTTTTTCCCGTGTTCTTGCAATCATTCCTGTGGTTTCTTCAAGTGTTTCTGACTATTCTGAGAAACCGCTCTCTGCATGGATTTTTTTTGTTCTAATGAGACATGTCATTTTATTTGGAGTTACATTTAATTCGATAATTTCTGCTACTAAATCAAAACTTGCAATATTTTTATCAGGTGGAATTAACAAATATCATTACTCAGTCAAATTAATATTACGCCATGAGACATCTGTGGAGCACCAACATGCAAGACGAACTTCCTTTTCCTTGGAGTCTAACGAAGCCATCCATCTTTTGCGATCGATAGTGAGCATCCCGCATCCCGCATAAAATAACTAAATATTATTTACCTGCAAGCAACATGTGGCGACATCTGTTGTTGAAAAGTAGAACTACATGCATAAAGTACTTTTGCATGAGATATATTAATTCTCGCTGATGAAATATGAAAAAATTTCTATTTAAGTATTGAATCTAATTTAAAACACTCAATTGGTATCTGGCATTAGTCTCAGTAACTAATATGAATTCCGATTTGGGATCTGACGCTGTATCGAAAGAACATAGGTGTAAGTTTTGCAGTAAAGAGTTTATCTTGAGAAAGAATAAAAGACAACACGAGAAGAATGACTGTGTTAAAAATCCACTGCGCAATATGATAAGTTGTGTTCGATGTAGCAAGTCGTTTACGCGGAGAGAGAGTCTAAAAAGACATGGCAGAACTTGTAGCGCCAAGCCTGCGTACAAGCTAGAGGACAACGATGAATCTACTAGCCTAAGGAAGAGTGATCTGCATTACGACAATAATTTTCTTGGCTCTTCCGATCTCGACAAAGAACTTAAATTGAAGAAGGTTGATGATTTACGGAAGAATGAAGACAGTGGAAGAATCCTTAACGTGAAAAGTGAGAATATATTCCAGCCGAATTCAAGTAGATCTTTCCTACTTTGTAAAAATGATGGACTCCTAAAAAGGAAGCATGAAGACGATGAAGACACTTCAACATCATCAACATCGAATTATTACGGTAAATTGGGTGAAAACGATTCCTTCTACGGTGATTGTTACAGTGACTCTGAGGCTGTTGACAAAGACATAGACTATGATGAAGCACCTAAAGCTGCCAAGATCGAAGAATGTGGCGGTGTCCTGAGACCGAAACGATGGAAACGACGTGATATATTAAATAAATCTGATCAAGCTTGTGATGATCACCGTCTCCAACATGAAAGTTACCCTGAGGTTGGTGGTAAAACGGAAGACACCAGAGATCATAATATTTATTATAAAGGTGCAAGGAAGATGGTGGTAGAAGAGAATGATTACACATCATGGAAAGATCCAAACATATTGGTTGACCGGCTAAGACTTCTACATGGTTCGCTTTGTGCAGGAAACTATTCGTGCATCAAAGAAATATCCTTCATACTCAAGGAACTGAGGAATGCTGGCTACATACAATATTGACTTCTTTTATTTGCATTTGTATAATGTAAAGCAATAAAATAAATAATTTAAATTATAAGAATGTAATGTTTTTATTTCTTGTATTATGATTTCTTACTAAGACTTAGATCTCGTAACTTGTGCTTCCTTTTTGCCTTTTTTAGTTGATGGAGCTTCCAAATGTGCTTCCTTATTCGATGATGCATCCAAAATGTGCTGCCTTTTCGTTGGCGGTGCTTCCAAATGTGCTGCCTTTTCGTTGTCGGTGTTTCCAAATGTGCTGCCTTTTCGTTGTCGGTGCTTCCAAGTGTGCTGCCTTTTCGTTGTCGGTGCTTCCAAATGTGCTGCCTTTTCGTTGTCGGTGCTTCCAAATGTGCTGCCTTTACGTTGTCGGTGCTTCCAAATGTGCTGCCTTTTCGTAGTCGGTGCTTCCAAATGTGCTGCCTTTTCGTTGTCGGTGCTTCCAAATGTGCTGCCTTTTCGTTGTCGGTGCTTCCAAATGTGCTGCCTTTTCGTTGTCGGTGCTTCCAAATGTGCTGCCTTTTCGTTGTCGGTGCTTCCAAATGTGCTGCCTTTTCGTTGTCGGTGCTTCCAAATGTGCTGCCTTTTCGTTGTCGGTGCTTCCAAATGTGCTGCCTTTACATTGTGGGTGCTTCCAAATGTGCTGCCTTTACGTTGTCGGTGCTTCCAAATGTGATGCCTTTTCGATGACGGTGCTTCCAAATGTGCTGCCTTTTCGTAGTCGGTGCTTCCAAATGTGCTGCCTTTACGTTGTCGGTGCTTCCAAATGTGCTGCCTTTACGTTGTCGGTGCTTCCAAATGTGCTGCCTTTTCGATGACGGTGCTTCCAAATGTGCTGCCTTTTCGTAGTCGGTGCTTCCAAATGTGCTGCCATTTCGTTGTCGGTGCTTCCAAATGTGCTGCCTTTTCGTTGTCGGTGCTTCCAAATGTGCTGCCTTTTCGTTGTCGGTGCTTCCAAATGTGCTGCCTTTTCGTTGTTGGTGCTTCCAAATGTGCTGCCTTTTCGTTGATGGTCCTTCTAATTTTAATGTTGTTTTGACTCTAGTATTATTGTAAATGGTTCTTGATTTGACTAGCGTATTGTTCCATACGGTGCATGTATATATAAGCGAGCTCTAGACAACAGGATGCTTAGTTTGTTACTGACGTCGTCGGTGTAAGGATCACCTAGTTTGTTTCTTCTGGTGCATTAATCACGTAGTTACCTGTTCTTGCGAACTCGATGGCATCTTTACCGACTTTAACGACGAACTCGATGGAGGTTGTACCATCGACTGCGGGAACCATGACGTCAGCGTCGACGATGGTGGAGCAGATCCCGTTGGCAACGTCGATGTCAACACTGGAGGAGACTTCAACAGACGTGGTACCGCCAGCAGAAGAGACTTTAATGCCTCTAGTGCTGGCTGCACAGGGAAACTCGGCGAACGCTGGTTCGCCATCAATGGAGACTTCAATGGATGCCGAATCGGCAACAACTAACGAACATCGGTGCTGTTACTGCGACAAGATTTTCTCAAATAACAGCAATGCTCGACGACATGAGAATAGAGAATGTGCCAAGAACCTATATCGTAAAATGTTTGTTTGTGAGAAATGTCATAAGCAGTTTGCCAGAAAAGATAATATGAAAACGCACATGAAGGCATGCAAAGGTCCTGCTGTTCGGCAGAAAGTAAAGGTTTCGGCGCAACAACGATGCATTGATGTTCATAAGAGTATGCCTGGAGATGGTGCAACTGCGGCAACGCCAGTATCTGGATCGGGTCTGAAAGGTTCGTCTTCATCACCACGGTATCCTTGCAGCTACTGTGATACGTCGTTCGCATTTGCTCATGATGTACGAAGACATGAGCGGAGCAAATGCACGAAGAATCCATCTCGCATGAAGTTTCGAAGTGATGAGTGTCATGAATGGTTTACTAGAATTGATAATTTGCGACGACATGCGAAAAACTGTAAAGGTGAAGTCCGTGTGCCTACTGCTGAACTACCTGCAGAAATTTCGACTCCTCGGTTTAGGTTGAAGGCTCGTGAGCGTACAAGCAAGAAAACCGATGTGCAGCAACCGATTGGTATGACGTCTGAACAGGAAAATAAACCTAAGACTGTGTTCGGCGCATTACAAGTGAACGATAATGGCTTCTACTTGGCGCAGTCTGCATTTCGTGGAACATTGAAGGACTACTATTATTTAAATACGTTAGGTGAGTCGAAAGACATTTGTAATTTTCTTGACGATATCAGACAGAGGATAATCAATCAGCTTACTGATGATGTAGCAACAAACGGACCTTTGAAATATAACTTGTGGTTGGACTGTATATATGGAAAGCCATATCCGTTCGATGACAAAGTGAAGAAGTGTGCATTCAAGACATCGGCTGCAGTAATTTACAGTTCTAACGATGTGAAGCAAACTGTTAAAAACGGTATCCAGAAACTCTGTCAAGAAGAGGTGGACTATGTCTGTAAAGGTTCTGGCTGGACTCTGTCTAGTATAAACCGATTGGAGCTAAGAATTAGTCATTTCACACCGCTGCGGAACTAAATGATTATAAGATTGCTGGCTTTCGCAAATGATCCTGTAGTAGAAATTATGTAATAAATATTATGTTTGTAAAAGAACTTGTGGTGTTTAATTCCTCGAACCTGTTACTATTGTGTTAAATTGATGTTATATTTAATTTTTTTGCATCGTCCTAGATCGTACCAAGGACCTTAGTCGACCTAATCGAGCAGTATATAGATTACAAATTTATTTAATGAATTTTGGAATTTTTCTCGAATTTCTAGCTAAATAATTATGGATTTTCAAGATGGCGGCCAAATGACAAGATGTCGGGTGTCACAGCAATAATAAATGATTACTGCACTCTAGTGGATAAGAATTAAACTAACATGGCGTCAGCGCACTCTCGCCGACGATACACTGATGATGGCTTCCAGCAGACGAGGACAAGATGGCGGCCATGACGTCATACTACCTGACGATATATATGCTTTGAAAAAAAAAGTGGAGGGAGTCAGTATGCCCGCAGCCACCGCGGGGGGAAGGATCGGTAGCCATTTTTATTTTTTTTGCACTCGTCGGGTTTGAACCGAGGACTCCGAGCTCCGTGTTGTAAATGTTTGTTTTTTAAATATTTTATTAAAAATTTTATTATTTAATTTTTTTTTATAATATTTAAAAAAAAAATTCATTAAAATCGGATAATAAAAAAGTTAAAGATGGCGGCCGTAACGTAAATTGCAACGGTGACGTCATCATCCAATATGGCCGATAACACAATGACGGAATGTTCGAGAAAACGAAATGACGTCATCCAAGATGGTGGATCCAAGATGGCCGTCGGGGTCAAGGTCAAAGGTCAAAGGTCAAGGTCAAGGTCACATCCTGATAGAGGCTTAACTGAGGCTTGAGTTAAGGATGCTTAAGCCTCTATCAGGACATTTCTAGCCGTTGGGATTTTTAAGGACTAAATCGGGAAATTTTCCCTCGAAACGGGAATTTTTCCCTCGAAAACGGGAAATTTTTTCTTAAAACGGGAAATTTTGAGTCATTTTGAGTCTTTTTTGAGGAATTTTGAGGAATTTTTGCCGCCGTGACGTCACAAATCCAAGATGGCGGACACCGGCACCTCGCACCTCAGCCTGAAGCCTGCGCCCGGATGCCCATTCCTATACTACTAGTGACTCACAGTTTCTCTCTATTAGGGTTACCAAGCTTAATGGTGACATAATTGCACTGGATCAGAGCCGTTACATAACACAAGTGTTAGAACAGTTTGGAATGGGGAATGCAAAAGGCTTATCCACGCCGCTAGAGATACGTAGGTCAGGCAGTGTCCCAGGGGAAGATGTACGGTTCAGTGTGAACATCTACAGACAAGCAGTTGGCTCTTTATTGTATATCGCTGGGGGAACGAGGCCAGATATCACATTTGCTGTAAACAAGCTTTCTCGCAAATGTAATGAACCTAAAATGAGTGATTGGCATGATGTACAGCACGTACTTAGGTATTTAAAGAAACCCATTGACCTTAAGTTGTGTTATTACAAAACAGGCAATCCAATAGAAGCATATTGTGATGCAGATTTTTGAAATAATAAAGTTGATAGAAAATCCTGTACTGGTTATGTTGTTATTTTGGCGGGGACTGCAATTTCGTGGCATTCCAGGAAGCAAAGTGTAGTTTCACAGTCCACTTTTGAAGCTGAATTTGTTGCCATGGCTGAAGTAACAAAAGAAGTAGCATGGATAAGGAATTTGTTGTTTGAGCTTAGTCAATCAAAGTATATCAGTACCCCATGTCTTGTACAGTGTGATAACCAGGGTGCTATCAGCCAGGCATCAAACCAAATAATGTCTGAAAAGGCAAAACATATTGACATAAAGTTCCACTATGTCCGAGAATATGTAAAAGAAAATGTTGTTAAATTCAATTACGTACCCACAAACCAAAACTTGGCAGATCTATTTACTAAGGTACTAAATTGGGATTGATGCATTTATCATGATTGTACAAACCAACTCAACAAGGGGAAGTGTTGTGATGTGAAATATAATGTGTTGAGAATTGTTTTGTACTAATGTTGGTATAACTGATAATTTTTTTTGTAAAATGTTTCGCAGTCTCAAATGTGATAAATTGTGTATCTATGTAGGATGCAGCAATGTTGTATTTTGTTGTGTATGAAGGTAGTTAATAAATAAGTACAAGAAGTATACCTACTTCCTTCATTTCCAAAACAACAAAAGAACACTATCAAAACAACATTTTGGAAGAATCTTCACAAAAGTATGGGACAAATCACTCACAATGTCAAACATAAAGTCTGGGTTTAAAGAAACAGGTATGTACCCATATGATCCTAATGCGATTCCTATGATTGCATTTGCACCAAGCACAGCATATGAATTACCACATCCTGGACCACCACATCTGGAACCACCAAACTTAGGAACATCACAACTGCAGCAACCACAGCCTGGACAATCACAACTGCAGCACAGACTGTACCATCACAACTGCAGTAACTACAGCCCGAATCATCACAACTGCAGCAACCACAGCCTGGACCATCATGGTTGCAACCGCAACCTGAACCATATGTGGAGCAACTTCGCAAAGCCTTTTATTGATCCCGATAATGGGAAAAACAATGCTCATACAGTTCATTTTCTGATTTATTGCCAACCCCGAAGAAAAAACTCAAACATTTAAGACAAGAAAACCTGCTATAAACAGCAAAGGGGTTCTCCTGAAGAAAACATTGTTTCCAAAAAATTTGCCCACCATTTCTAAGCCATCATCACAATCAGAAGCCCTTCCAAGCAAAAGTGCAACGAAGAAGGCCAAGTTGACTTCAGGTAAAACTCAAGATTCTTGTTATTGTAGGGTATGCAACGAAACTTCAGTGAAGGACATGAGTTTGTGCATTAGTTGTGGACAATATCTTCATGAAGAATGTGTCGGACTGACAAAAGATTACAAAGACTATTTCTGTTGTCCATACTGTGAAAATTCAGACTAGAAGTAATTTGTTTCTATGTGAATGTGATTTTTTTAATGCCACTTATGTGTACGCAATATGGCCGATGTGCACTTTTTTTAAATACATTGTTATGTAAGTCCCTTCATCTTAATGTTGTCGCTGAAATGATTTCTCTCTCTTCTCCCAACGGTACAGTAAGGGGAAGAGGGAGAGTCTCTAAGAAATAAACACTAAGTTCAGGCATTAGAACTTTTCCTTTTATTATTTAGGATTATTTTCAAAAGTGCAAAAGGTAATAACAACAACAATTTATATTAATAGCTGCACGCCACATTTGCCACTAAAACTAACAGTTTTGCAGATTACAACCATGCTGGTGGCTAACACATTTATATAAATCTCCTAAGATCACCTCATTCCACATTCGCCACTAAAATTAATAGTTTTGCAGATTACAAACAAGTAATTGGGTAATACATTCATATAATTTCCCTAAGATCACCTCATGCGACATTTGACACTAAATGTAACGGTTTTGCAGATTACAAACATGCTGGTGGCTAATACATTTATATAAATCTCCTAACATCACCTCATGCCACATTTGCCACTAAAAGTAACGGTTTTGCAGATTACAAACATGTAAATGGGTAATACATTCATATAATTTTCCTAAGATCACCTCATGCGACATTTTCCACTAAAAGTAACAGTTTTGCAGATTAAAAACATGCTGGTGGCTAATACACTCACATAAATGTCTAAATAATTCTATAAAATTGTATATTGTCATCAATCAAGTTCACATAAAAAATTTATGACTTTACAAATATATAAACATATATATATATCAAACGCGGACTATACAGCTTCTCAATAACCACAATAATTCTTCCAAAGTGTCACGCCGCACTTAAATTTTGATTGTGCAGTAATCAGGCCATTATCCAATATAAACTAAAATCTATTCCAACCTGGGTTACCGATGATTTCTGCCCTTCCTCGAAAAACAGGCAAAATCCAGGAAAATGACTCATCTCAGGAATTTAAGCTATCGGAGGAAACGGGACAATTCCACCACAGGAATTTGCTGCCATCGGAGAAACGGGGCAATTCCACCACAGGAATTGGCTGCCATCGGAGAAACGGGGCAATTCCACCACATGAATTGGCTGCCACCGGAGAAACGGGGCAATTCCACCTCAGGAATTTCTGCCATCGTAGACCAAAACGACACAAAAAGTTATAGCTCACTGCTATACTATTCGCGCACCGCGAATCCACAACCTCTGATTTGCGTCGTACAACTCTCGTCACTCCCCATTACCCTTGTCAAGCCCAACACTCTTCCTAGACGCTACCCGTTATATCCTCGTCTCTAAGACTCCCCGAAAACAACTAAATCACAGCTCGCCTGTTTCCCCCCAGCTAGACCCACCTCGTCCCACTCCACCTAACTCGTTTTCTCCCTTCCTATGTTTCAGTCAACAAAAGAACAACGCAACCACCAACCTCATAAACCAAAATTTCCCGTGTCGCACTCACCGCAAAAAAAAAGGGGGGCGCTGCCAGCACACCGCTAGCAGTGACGCCTTGCGGTTAAACTGGCACCATATCACCCGGACGAAGAATATAAACAAACAGGTGACGGCCAAACTTGTCACAGCCACCCCTCCCAAAAAAAAACCCTACCTCGTTCCTTTCCTCTCGGCACGAAAGCATACGGCAAAACGGCATCCCAAAGAGAAGCATACTCACAACCTACAAAACACACAGAGACAACAAGAAATCCCAAAACTCAAAACCCCAAAATTATCCCACCCAACAAAAGCAAAAAAAACCAAGAATAAACACAAAAAACAATTAACACCCTCACAAGATAAGAAGCTCAACAGACACTAGAACGCATGCCGCTCGAAGGATAACCGATTAAACCAGCTGTTAGTCTAAGGAGATATAAATCTTTTCACCGACGAGATGTGGGCTTTCTTGATGATGAATCTATTATCAGGATCTCCCAAATTTACGGTAACTGGAGTGAGAAAAGACAGCACCCGATAGGGACCATCATAATTAGGACACAATTTACTGGATACATAATCCACCTTTTTGCTTAGGCTGACTTTCCTACACACCACTAAGTCACCAGCAACGATATTGGACACCGATCTATCTTTATTGTATTTCTCCTCCATAACCGCGTGGGCTTTATTCAACGCTTGTTGAGTTTCATGCCAAACTTCTTCTAACTTCCTGCCTGACTCTTCGAAACATCCAGGGGGAATGCCCCAAATAATTAATAGTGGGTGCGGCAACTCTCTACCGAACATCACCATACAAGGCGTTTTTCCAGTCACCCCATGTGGGACTGAGTTTAAGGCTACATTCAGGGATGACAAATCAGTATCCCATCCCCTCTGTTTCTCGTGATGGAAAATGGTAAGAGCAGCCTTAATTGTTTTGTTCACCCGCTCCACCAGGTTCGGGCACGGGTAGTAAGGGCTGGTATGAACCTGTTTGGTTCCCCAACGGAAACACATGTTTTTCATGTTTTGCGAAGTGAAGTAGGTTGCATTGTCTGAAATAAGCAACTCGGGGCTACCGAAAACCTTCCACATCTCATTCTCCAATTTGCTACAAATGGAGTTCGCTTTCATGTCCCTAAGCGGCATTAGCGCGACATATCTAGAAAAACCATCAACCAGAACTAAGAGGCAATTGTGCCCCCTACTTGAGCATGGAAGAGGACCAATTATATCAATATATACTCTCTCCCACACTCTCTCAGGAGTCTGTACTGAATACATTCCCATTTTCGAACTTTGAGGTTGCTTGGTTAGTTGACAGTCGGTACATTTCCTAACATAATCCTTAATTTCCCCGTGCATACCTTCCCAAAAGAATTCTTTGCGTATCTTCTTTTCAGTTTTCGCATACCCAAGATGGGCTCCTAAAGTCGAATCATGGAAATATCGTAAGATCATGTGCCGCACATTCTTGGGTGCCCAAACCTTTTTATTTCCCTTTTTGTTCATGTGATAGATGATTCCCTTAACTAACACGAAATTTTTGCTTTTCCCTGTCCTAATCTTGTTTCGGATCTCCATCCCTTCCGCGTCTTTATTTTGCCATTCTTCAATATTCACAAAAGACTCAGGAATATGATGAATAATGGCACAGGTCTCTCATTTTCAATTTTCCTCATTCCCTCCCAGTACGAATTCTGAGGCATCATACATGCGCGAAAGCGCATATGCAATACAATTCTCTCTGCCATTTACATGAATGATTTTAAAACGAAAACGTGTGAGACGCATGATCCACCTTCCCAGTTTACCGAGTTGACGAGGATGTGAAAACAGCCAAGTTAGGGCCTGGTTATCTGTCATCAAATCAAACTCTGCGTGCTCAAGATAACTTGCGAAACGCTCTACACCAAAAATGCACGCCAGTGCTTCTTTTTCGTATGTACTATAGGATTGCTCCTGATTATTCAAAGCACGACTTGCATATGCAACGGGCTTCATCTGTCCTTTGCCCTGCAGTAATACAATTCCTACGGCAAACTACTGGCATCTACCTGAAGTACAAACCTTTCGTTAAAATTGGGTAGCTGGAGGATCGGAGGATGCGAAATGGCGTATTTTAGATCCTTGAAGGCCCGTTCCTGCTCCTCACCCCATTTGAAAGGAATATTCTTACGCTTCAACTGATTTAAAGGAGCACAC
The DNA here is from genome assembly GCF_032445375.1 of Bacillus rossius redtenbacheri. Lineage (NCBI taxonomy): Eukaryota > Metazoa > Arthropoda > Insecta > Phasmatodea > Bacillidae > Bacillus > Bacillus rossius. Next base: position 70,098,893 of record NC_086334.1, read on the forward strand.
CTCTCTGCATAGTTCGGAATAAACTTGGCAAAATACCCCAACATCCCAATAAATCTCATGACCCCCTTTATATTATTTGGTTGGGGAAAATGCACAATGGGTCCGATTTTCTCTGGGTCCATAATCACGTTTCCATCTGAAACTATAAACCCCAGAAATTTTACCTGTTCACTTGCCCATACTACTTTGTGGGGGTTGACGGTAAATCCGGCACTACGCAATTTCTCCAGAACCTTACGTACATGCACTAGGTGTTCATTGAATGATTTAGAGAAAACCAGAATATCATCAAGGAATGAAACAACAAAGTCGAATTGATACTCTTCTAACAACTCGTGTAGAATTCTGGATAAGCATTGTCCCCCGAAGTTAACACCAAAAGGTACACGCTCCCACTGGTAATGGCCCCATGGAGTTACAAATCCCGTATACCTTTTGCTACTCTCCTCTAGGACACACTGATGAAACGCCGAATTTAGGTCAAATACCGTGAAATACTTTCCACAGCTCAGGTACTGAAACAGCCCTTCAATGCTCAGAAGAGGGAAAGGATATACTTTTATTTTTTTGTTTAAAAGACGACACTAAGCGGTACTTCCCCGCTTCCTTTTTTTTTTTTACTAGAAAAGCTGGCGAAGCATAAGGGGAAAGAGTACGTTTGATTATGCCTTGTCCCTCCAAATCTTTCACTATTTCCCTAAAGGCCTGTAGCTTAGGAGGGGAACACTGATATGGAACACATCTAATAGGTTCTTGGTCACTAACTTGATACCGGTATGGGAGCATCTCGCATTTCCCTAATTTCTCACTCAAGACATCACTATACTCAGCTTTTAGCTGTTTTAATTTCTCTTGATGTTCCTCAGGCAGAAGGTTTTTTCTTGCCTGCATGCCGGAACACAACTTCATGTTCCCTTGTGGTTTCTGCACTAACGGTATTGCAAAATCTTTTTGGAACCCAAAGATTAACTTGCGTTTCGCACAATCTAACACTGCTCTAGTTCTCTCTAAAAAGTCCAGCCCTAGGAAAATATCACAAATCAACCCAGGCAGAATCCAGAAGTCTCTGGTCCAAGAGAATTTGCAAATTTTAAAATGTAACCTCATAGAGACTTTAACCTGAACACCGGCACCATCAGCCACCTGCAAGCTAAAACCCTCCCGCACCTTAATATGATTCTTGAGCTCAGGCCTCTCAGACACCAAGAGACTAGCAGATTTCTGACTGATAAAGCTACCACCAGCACCAGTGTCTACTAATGCTCTGGTTGATTTATTACCTATTAGGATTTCTACCCAAAAACTGTTATGTTTCTTTCCTGGTCCTTTGTATTTGATTACCGCTACTTGGCCAGTAGCATTCCCTTTTCCTCCCTGACTGGTGGAGTCACTCCCATTCGCAGTTTTCTTCTTACACTGGCTAGCAATATGTCCCAATGTCCCTCAAGTATAGCATTTATGGCTATCATTAGGTTTACTCCAACATTTGGAAGCAGCATGCCCTACTTTGTGACACTTGAAGCAAGTTACAGGCTTCATTTTATTTTTTGGTAGACTACCCTGATCGATCTCCTTGCCAAAGCCATGCTCCTCTCCACTTTCCTTACGAGGCTCTTTGAATATCTGCCCTTGCGCCAAACGACGCGTATACTCCAAACTATCCACCTCGATCGCCAAAGCTTTTAACTCTTCTAAATTTTTTGGACGTTTGACAAAATAACACAATTGCCTAATAGAGGGCGCCATATTTCCCAACACCAGCTTGATGAATTGCTCATCCGAGTATTCTTTTCCTAGACCACACACACATTCCCGTAAATTCTGGATAAATTCAACCATTCTCTCATTTTGTCTCTGAAAACGTCTCAGACAAGCAACCTCAAAATCCTCTCTTTCCCTTTCAGGACACAATAGCATCCAAAGCCTCTTCTTAATGGCCTCCCAATTTTCTCCAAGAGACAAACCATTTAACAATGCTTCTTGTGCCACACCGGCACACCTAGGCAATAGTCCCTGGATAAATTCGACATCGGATTGCAAAAGGTAACTACGCTTGATTTTATCAACAGCTACAATAAACTGCAATAATGCCTTAGGTTCATAAGATGTTAATTGCGGCACGTTTTGCAAAGACGATAGGGCCAATGGTATTTTAATTCACCACTACTCCTATGGCCTTCTCGTTTGTCTTCGACCTCTGTTCCCATAGCCTTATTACCTTTTAAAAACCCTCTAAATTTATTTCTCAAAACTTCAACCGTATCGGTCTTCTCAACCGTAATACCCGTGGCTAACAAATTTACTATTAGCTGCTCTTTGGTTAGTCCTTGTACCCAGGCTGTAGGCATTTTTGAGATCATAGTCCAATAACGTAGCAAGTACTATACAAAAGCAAGCACCAAGTTCTACCACACCTAACCTAGCTAGCAGAGTGGCGCAGCTTGAAATGAGTTTCTCTCTCTTCTCCCACCGGTGCAGTAAGGGAAAGAGGGAGAGTCTCTAAGAAATAAACACTAAGTTCAGGCGTTAGAACTTTACCTTTTATTATTTAGGGTTATTTTCAAAAGTGCAAAAGGTAATAACAACAACAATTTATATTAATAGCTGCACGCCACATTTGCCACTAAAACTAACAGTTTTGCAGATTACAACCATGCTGGTGGCTAACACATTTATATAAATCTCCTAAGATCACCTCATGCCACATTCGCCACTAAAATTAATAGTTTTGCAGATTACAAACATGTAAATGGGTAATACATTCATAAAATTTCCCTAAGATCACCTCATGCGAAATTTGCCACTAAAAGTAACGGTTTTGCAGATTACAAACATGCTGGTGGCTAATACATTTATATAAATCTCCTAACATCACCTCATGCCACATTTGCCACTAAAAGTAACGGTTTTGCAGATTACAAACATGCTGGTGGCTAATACATTAATATAAATCTCCTAAGATCACCTCATGCAACATTTGCCACTAAAATTAATAGTTTTGCAGATTACAAACATGTAAATGGGTAATACATTCATATAATTTTCCTAAGATCACCTCATGCGACATTTTCCACTAAAAGTAACGGTTTTGCAGATTACAAACATGCTGGTGGCGAATACTTTTATATAAATCTCCTAAGATCACCACATGCCACATTTGCCACTAAAAGTAACAGTTTTGCAGATTAAAAACATGCTGGTGGCTAATACACTCACATAAATGTCTAAATAATTCTATAAAATTGTATATTGTCATCAATCAAGTTCACATAAAAAATTTATGACTTTACAAATATATAAACATATATATATATCAAACGCGGACTATACAGCTTCTCAATAACCACAATAATTCTTCCAAAGTGTCACGCCGCACTTAAATTTTGATTGTGCAGTAATCAGGCCGTTATCCAATATAAACTAAAATCTATTCCAACCTGGGTTACCGATGATTTCTGCCCTTCCTCGAAAAACAGGCAAAATCCAGGAAAATGGCTGCTTGCGGTGCGGAATAATGGTATAATCCCATCTCAGGAATTTCAGCTACCGGAGGAAACGGGACAATTCCACCACAGGAATTTGCTGCCATCGGAGAAACGGGGCAATTCCACCACAGGAATTGGCTGCCATCGGAGAAACGGGGCAATTCCACCACATGAATTGGCTGCCACCGGAGAAACGGGGCAATTCCACCTCAGGAATTTCTGCCATCGTAGACCAAAACGACACAAAAAGTTATAGCTCACTGCTATACTATTCACGCACCGCGAATCCACAACCTCTGATTTGCGTCGCACAACTCTCGTCACTCCCTATTTCCCTTGTCAAGCCCAACACTCTTCCTAGACGCTACCCGTTATATCCTCGTCTCCAAGACTCCCCAAAACAACTAAATCACAGCTCGCCTGTTTCCCCCCAGCTTGACCTACCACGTCCCACTCCACCTAACTCGTTTTCTCCCTTCCTATGTTTCAGACAACAAAAGAACAACGCAACCACCAATCTCATAAACCAAAATTTCCTGCGTCGCACTCACCGCAAAAAAAAAAAAAAGGGGGGGGGGGGGGGCGCTGCCAGCACACCGCTAGCAGTGACACCTTGCGGTTAATTGGGCACCATATCACCCGGACGAAGAATATAAACACAAACAGGTGACGGCCAAACTCGTCACATCGCCATCTCTCTGGTATGTGTAAATGGTATTCCTTTTTTCTTTCCAGGTGTCATTATGCAATTCTATGTCATTAAACAATTAAAAACAATATCTGAAGCTTAACTAGTCCATATAGGGTACAGGTACCTTACTAGTGTAATATTTTGCAAAATAAAAATAAATTAAAATGTAAAAATAGAAAGAGTACCAGTGGGTATCGAACACGAGCCAGCTGATTGCCAGGTCATGAGTTTAACAATTTTTTTTAAAATTTGTTTTTATTGACAGATAGTTTCAGGCAGTTGACAAATGGTGCATTTGTGGGCAGAGGCTCCATTGTGCATGCCCAAACTTTTCAAAATTTACATTCACATTTACATTATATTGTTTAAATTTGCAGATAAAAAAATAGGTAAGGGCTAAACTTTAGTTGAAGAGATTTGGTTTTCACCATAGTCCACCGGGCCCCTTACAAATGTTTTTTTTATAAAGTCATGCACTAAATAGGGTGTTTGGGTGTGCAAGGTAAAGTCAGTCAAGTTCATTATGAGCCAGTCCAAAACTCGCCTTTGTATGGTGTTAAACACTGAAAAATCTAGAATAACTATTTTCTCTACATTGATGTCATGGATCGGGACAGCGAGTTGTCTTGCAACATGTCTTCTTTACCAACTCCAAAGGGGTTTGGAATATATACAGTTGGTGACTTGGTGAAGTGCTGTATCACAACATCGACAGATTTCACAACGCTAGTCATTGTCCAGGGAAATTTGATGTAATATTATTTTTGTAGGAGGTAGATCGTTGATGAATGAATATGCCGACGCTCCGATATTTGTCGATGGATCGATGTCCGCTATTTTCTTCCATACACATGTCCAGTTGAAGTATCTCCATTCGATTTATACTCTGGGAATAATGCTGACTGTTTGGCAATATTTGTTATTGAACAGCCATGTAGATACACACTCTCCAACGGGCAATTCACTTCCAGTCCGACACTACTCTTGTACTGCTGATACATATTTATTTTGAAGAATTCTTTCGTCTGTCCAAACCTCGAGTTTTTCGTCGCTGGTCAGTAATTGTTCGACAATAGGTTTTTTTTTTTTCAAATGGGGATTTGACTATGGTTAAACAGCTCAGGTTTCTTTGTTATCTGTTCGCGACTGGCTCGGAAGAGAAATCCATACCAGAAGAACCATATTACGTATTGTCATATTTGTGCCTCTGTTCCACTTTAAATGGATATTAGATGTGCAACATACCATATTAATGAGATGCAATCGCTCTACAGTTTTTATATTCCGAAGTCGTGCTGCTACAAGGCTTTCTATTACATTGTTCACCACAGTGTCACCGTTAAACTGGTCCATCTGCCTTGTATTTTACTTAAATATGATTCTAATGTGTCGAGTGATTCCATTCTAGTGTAGGGTCTCACCTGATGCAGTGTATTAAGTGCCATCTTGAGGTGTAATATTTTCGTTTCTACTGGGTTTACTTGGGCTGTTCAGCTGGTCAGCATGTTTTTTGCAATGTGAATTTTTTTGTCTCTCCATATTACGTAAGTGACATAATCGGCATAAACACTGTATATCATACTATGGTATGTAATGCTTATTTCCATTAACATCGTGTGGAATGTTCTGATCAGCATTCTATACAGAGTGTATCAAAATTCATGTTACAATGCTTGAGGGGTAGAAAGTTCTTATTATTTGCAACCATTTTTGCCAATAAAAATGTTGCCGGAAACGCACAGTTAAGCCCCTGTAGCCCCAGAAAGAGTTAGCATAGGCAACCCGTTGGGCTTTGTGCGAGACAGACGATGCTGTGGTGAATTACGTGTTTACGACGCTGGGCAGCGCTCGAGAGGACTGTACGATGTCGAATGCTGACCCCCGCCCCTTTTTACTTCCATTGGTGGCGCCCTCACCTCTTTTCTTCCGTTCGTTCCGTGCCATAGCACTGCGCAGCGGGACTTCGCAGTGTCGCAGTGTGTTTTGATATCACTGGTGGGCTGTCGTTGGTTGTTCTGTCGTACAAGCAAACTCGTGCTGTCATTTCTTTCGCCGTGGTTCTGAAAAGGGCGACATTTTAGTGGAGCTCAATGGAGTACACGTTTAGTGAGTACACGTACATGCTGGTTGTTTACGGGGAAGCTAGACAAAATGGACGAGCCGCCCGTCGTCTGTACGAAGAACGATATCCGGGTCGTAGGATTCCAGCTCACACCATGTTTGCAAGACTTACTCAGCGAATGCGTGATACTGGTACATGTGCCGTCACAAGACCAAATGCTGGTGCTCCACGCAGGGTTCGTACTCCCAGTTTTGAAGAAGATGTACTTCAGAGATTTGAGAAGAGTCCGGATACAAGCACAAGGGCAGAAGGTTCCGATATGGACGCTGACAAAATGGCTGTTTGGCGAGTTCTTCATGAGCAAGTCTTGTACCCGTACCACCTTCAAACAGTGCAACACATGGGTCCGGCAGACTATCCTCTTCGCATGACCTTTTCTCGTTGGTACATTCGAAGAGTATTAAGGAACCCCGAGTTTGCGGTTTTATTCAGCGATGAAGCCAAGTTCACTCAAGACGCTATTCTCAATTCGCACAACAGTCATGTTTGGAATGATGTCAATCCGCATGCAACGTGTGTTACAGCTGGCCAGGAACGTTTTTCAGTTAATGTGTGGGCCGGTATTGTTGACGGCGTACTCATCGGGCCTTTTTTCTTCCGCCACGACTTACCGGCGCCGGATACCTCCACTTCCTTCAGAACGAACTACCAGGTCTTCTTGAAGAGGTTCCATTGCATGTCCGACGTGTGATGTGTGGTACCAACATGATGGGGCACAACCTCATTTTTCCCTGCAAGTGCGAGAGTATTTAAACCAAACATTTCCAAGCCGATGGATTGGACGAGCGGGCCCTGCCGCATGGCCGCCAAGGTCACCGGACCTAACCCCATTAGATTTCTTTCTGTGGGGTTACGTAAAAGGGCTTATCTACGCTACGCCAGTAGAAACGGTAGAAGAGCTTACAAAGCGAATCATTGAAGAGTTCGAAATCATTAGGTCGACTCCACACATGCTCCAGCGTATCTGTAAAAACATGATTCGCCGTTGCCATCTCTGTGTCGCTCAAGGTGGGCGTGTTTTTGAGCCGTTGCTTTAGGCTGTCACATTGTTAAAACGTATGCAACAATTTCAATGTTGTGAAACAAAACCGAAGCTGTGATTGATTTCAGAGTGAAATTAAAATCTGTGCCACGATTAAAAAGGTTATTTCTCTACTCGAACGCCCGCACATCCACAACATAACACTCTACAACGGGTTGCCTATGCTGACTCTTTCTGGGGCTACAGGGGCTTAACTACGCGTTTCCGGCAACATGTTTATTATCAAAAATGGTTGAAAATAATAAGAGCTTTCTACCCTCAAGCATTGTAACATGAATTTTGATACAGCCTGTATATAGTACAAAAAGTGACATGGACAAGAGACATCCTTGGCTCATTGAGGATGCGATATTAAATTCTTATAACAGTTTCACATTAAGAGAGATATCTGCATCTGAGAGATAGTTCGCAATGTGTTGAGTATATTGACTGTATTATGCGGAAATCCTACATGTGTCAGAAATCTGTCGAGAAAGCCCCAATGAACTCTGTCAAAAACTTTATTGTGGTAAATGTTGAGGTACACCTGTATAATAGATTTATTTGGAACAGCGCAACATTGTTTGGGTCCAACCATTTCAGATAGAACTTGTTTTATTTTATTTTAGAATATACGCGATATGATTTTATAGTCTGCACAAATGAGAGTAGGCCTATAATCCACAATTTTTCTTGGGGTATATTTTCTTATGAATTAAGAGAATACTATTTTTTGATCATGAAAAGGGGGGGGGGGGGTTATATGTCTCTTCGTTGAAGCACTGTACATACCATTGCACAAAATTAGTTTTTATTTTTATTTTTATAAGCCAATATTGAAGGTAAAATTCTTATGGGATATTGCCCTTCCCCAGCCATTTTATATTTGGAGGATCATGAACTATTTATGTTATTTCCTCATCTGTAATCTCACTCTCCAGGAAAATCCGCACATTTTCACTTAGACGAGCTGTGACACTTTGTATGAAGTGTGTCTCAGTATCACTGTTTACCTGGTGTTCTGAATGCAGGTCGATATAGTGAATACAGAAGGCAGTCGCTTTTGCAGATGTGTCTCATAGAGTAATGTTGTCTACAGTTGTTAACGCATTAGGCTGGGTTCACAATTAAAAAAATTAAGCGTGTGCATAGCAAGCCATGCACACGACCTGTGCACATGACCTGTGCGAACTGCGAAATCGGTTCACAATTGAATTCTTACTGTTAATTTCAGCCAATGAAATTTCGCGAACTATGCGACATCTGTTAGCAGTGTTAGTAAATAAACATATTAACTTTCAAAATAACGATAATACTATTATAATCTCGACATTTTCTTAGCACAATATGGTTAATAAATATAAACATATTTCTAGTCCCGCCAAAAAAGCACCCTGCTCTTCTCCCATTGGCTGTTGTGCCATGCGTACGCGACCGAAATAAAATATATTCATTTCACTCCTATGCGCACGACCTCGCTCCCATGCACACGACCAACTTTCTGCTATTGTGAATCGTTAGGTTAGGAAACATGGCGTTCATATCCTATGCACACGACCTACTGTTACTGTTACTGCTATTTTTTCAATTGTGAACCCAGCATTAATCTGATATTTCGTTTTTATTTTCTGTTTGTTTGCCAAAGAATATATGCTGAGCTTCTCGTTTTGTAAGGTGCTATCGGTGTTAAGAAATTAAAGATGTTCTTCATTATATTTTCGATGGATGGTCATAAATTTTGACTTGAGAGAATGCTCTTTGTCCCTGATGTTTGTGACTGTCAGCGGTGCAGTGGTGAGGTCTCGGAGAGATCGCTCATACAGGTACAGGAGCGTGGCATACTCTCAGTGCATACATTCTCAATATTATTGAAAAAGGTGCCGGATGCTCATTTTTACACATTTTCTCCACCATTCTGCTACATCACCATATCGTTGTTTTTGCCTAGTCCACGTAGTCCATAATTGCTGGAAGTCCCTATCCACTTCCTCTTGTTACAATAATCGTTCCTGCAGGCGCCAGTACGTTCGTCCACAAAGTGTGTTTAGTGAGGGGTAAGATATAGTGCCCAGGGGGAAAAATGATCTGTGTGTAGGCTGGTGCGATTTTTTAAAAGTAAAATCGGTCTAGTCTCATGCTAAAAACATGACCATGGAATGTTAAGTCGGTCGGGGGATTTGTAGTATATCTAAAACATCTACAACTTGCATGGTGGTGACTAAGTCTTGTAATCCTGTATTAGTCGGATATGCACCACAATGGTGGTCAATGGGGTTCAACACAGAATTAAAATCACTGCCAAAAATTATCTGGTTCAGTCACCTTCTAAGACTGGTAATATTTCGTGCCTGTAAAGATTTGTCCTGGATTGCCTGTTTTGTGCTCCCGAAGGATATACACATTCACACATACAGCTAACTTTACCAAGTCATTGTTTGGCAGTGGCGAAGGCTTGACAAGTATTCCCAATATGATCAATCTTGAAGGATATTTTTTAATATTTATGAGCTAATAACCATTACGTGTAATGATGACAAACCCTCTTCTTTGTGTGCCAACATTTGTATAAAAATTGCAGTTTTCAATGTGCGGGATCTGATTTAGAGTTAATTCTTGTGTTAAAATCACATCAATGGCATGAGCGTAGCTAGATTTTATTAGGCACAATATTTTTGTATGCCATCTACATGGTACAGACATTCACCATTTACACTGTCAGATTACACTCGGCTCATTTTCCACATTTATTGATTTTGCACCGAATGCGAGCCTTAGGTGGCCTCCTGACAGTGTTCAATGGCCTGCTGAGCGATATCCAGTTAGTGAGCTTTATGATTGAGTGCTGTAGGAGACAAATTTATTTCGTTGGGGATTATGACTGTTTCTCTTTACGACCTACATCGTGAAAATCCTTGGTACTCCCTTTTCTCCTTGCACTTTATTTGTCTCCACCTTACCCTGACATACCCCGGACATCTCATCATACTCCTGTTCCACTTCCCCCATATGTGTGTCTATGATTCTTCCAATCTTTTCCTTGTCGTTTTAAGTGATTACCTCCCCCTTGTATTGCTGCATCAAGGGAGACATGTTTGATAGTGTATGCTGAAGAGGAACAATCTGTCCTGAACTCTCAGCCATGTTTTTGCTTGTCAGAGTTTGTACTGGTGTTCTTAGGAGGGGAGCAGTAACTTCCCGTGATGCTGAGGTGTCTCTTGTGTCACTCTTGCCTGGAGCCAGGTCACGCACTCCACTCGCGAGCGCCTGAGCCCATGAGCGCCTAGCCATGGCGTGCATGTCATTGCACAGTGCAACAGGGGAGGTCACCTACGTGTGTCCTGTCGCGTGGCACTTACTGCACATTTGGGGCTGGCCGTCATACATGGCCACACATGTGTGACCTTCCATTGTCAGTATTGATGGTATGTCTTTATCTAACTCAATCTTGATTACACATACCACATTTTTCACTATGTATTTGTAATGTCCCCCCAAATCTCGTGAGTTAAAGACAAACCTTTACCCTACTGTGTCAAGGCATTAACAATATTTTCGTTTGTATTTTCAACAGAAATATTGATCAAATTCACTGTTTTGAGTTGTCTAAAGCAAATGCAAATATGTGTTTTCCTTTACCGCTTCTATAATTCCAAGAACCTTTTCAGTTAAACCTTTGATTCAGAATGCTTAAGGCCGTATTCCAAGACACAAAAATAAGGGTTTAGGTGTTGCATATGCAATACCTGTACCCTAACCATATTCCAAGTGCACAATAGGACAAGGCCAATCCCTTATTTTTAGGGCACTGATTTTTGGTGTCCTATCTGTTGCCGATTTGATCCAAAACTGTATATATTTTTTTCCTTTTAAATGAACTTTAATGGATCTTTTACAATTACAATTTCCCCCCTAATATCTTAAAAAACAGCAAACATAAATACTGCCAAAAATTCATCGTTTATTCTTGTACAACCAAAATTAAATATTTTATTTCTAATTATAATTCCATAGTTTTAAAAAACTAAGCTAAATTTACGATGGATTCCACGAAGTACAACTGTTTATAGCCTCGCGCAAGTCTTCGTTTATTAAAACGGCTGCCGATATGATACCTTACAGGGGTTCAGTTAGGACACGTTTTGGAATATGACCCGAGAGTTAGGGTACGGCAGTTACCCAACAAGGCAGTGCATATTCGCTAACTTACTCAAACTTCTTGGAATACCGCCCTAAGTCTTTCTTCTGACATAGTGTTCCGAAGAAATGTCTTGACCCTCTTGAGAGTAGAGAAGCACAGCTCAGCTTCACTTGTTGTCATGGGAGTTGTTACAATAATCCTCAGAAGACTACTAAGTTGAGGAAATGTTTCCTGGTCCAGATTATTGCTCAAAAGAAACTGCAGTTGACACCAGCTGATAGTGCGCCTCTTAGTCGCACAGACCGCGATGCCTCTCCGACGCCTCTCAAAGCCGTGGGCCACGAACACGCCCGCGCGTGCAACATGGTACAACGAGTGTGAGTGCACCGAACGACCCACAGCTAGCATCACTACCGGCCACCTCGGCGGAAGCACTCCGCCGGGTGTGGCAATGTGCTTCCGCCGGACTATAGCATTCAAGGGCACATGTTTTCTCTCACAGACATAAACTATGTAATGTATAATTCATCAAACGTTTTTACTTATTAATACAATTGTTCAACGTGTGAATATTTCCTAAACTTGGCCGCGTCTATCCCCGCGTGCTGCGCTTTTGGCGCACAATTAGCAGGCCTGCTGTAGCGCCATGCTACAAGAGCGAGGCAGTATCCACCGGGAGCTTAGAGAGGCTGGTCGTCTTCGCACAACGTTGAGAGGCCACCTTCGCGCCAATTCCGCAACATCATCTAGAGCGTGAGTTACAACACCACTAGCCGTGTGTCACCGCACAGGTCTTGAGAGCCGTCGCGAGCCTAGCGCCATCACAGCAGCAACGTCCGCCACGTACTGTTCTCTTCAAACTCCCCCTCTCACCATTATAAGTGGGGTCATCACCGAACAGCCGTACACGCGCAGAGCTCACTAACCCCGAACAGTCGCGGCCAGGGGATGGATAGCACCATGTAAATTTTGACAAGTAATAAAAAACACACTTCACGTAGTGGAGTATATCAATGTAGTGTAAGGCGTCTTGGATGGCCTAAACAGCCCAAGGATCACCTCTACGGACACGTCCCTGCCTCCTGCCACTTGGCCGAACCCAAACCCCGAGACCCATTCCTCAATAAACTTAATAGCTTTGACGGGGAGGCAGCTGGACCAGTGTCAAAATGGCGCCCAACTAGAGTGGCGACCAAAGGTCGGACTAATTTTCCAAAATTAACGACATCAGAAATGGGAAAAATCTAGCAAAAATTCAGCTGAGGGAGACGCACAACGCAAACCGGCAGAAAAACGCGGGCGAGAACGGCATAACTCGCAAAGAAAAAAAGGACTTTGGGCTCATGTCACTGGACGGGCTAGCGCGGGTATGTGAGGCAGCACCATCTGTCATCGGTAGCTCGCAATTTCTGTGCGGGGCTGGCCCCCAAGTGGTCGGAGCCAAGGGAAGTGCTCTGGAAATCCGGACCCATGTCATACGCGGTCCGTACACCCCGGGGACGACCTACCATGGTCCACAGGGATGACCTGCTGTTGGTAGCACCCAGGGTAATGGAAGGCGTGTCACCAGGGCTCAACTCGAGGGTGCCTCAATCAGAGGGCCAGCAGGTAACGAACCAGCAAGTTCTGCCAAAGGGAACCGCCCCATCATCTGATGTTAACACGGGACTTTAGCCCATACATATTGCCCCCCCAAACTGTAAATCCCAACCACCGGTACGCTGAGCCCTCCGATCGACACCGCGGGCGGCGCTCATCAGGATTCCCCGATATGGCAACAAAATGACGAGGAGGAGACCAAGGAATGGGATGAGCCATCATGGATGCTGAACATGAGCTTGGTAGATGCCAACGCCCAGATGTCTGTCGACGAGTCAGGTGATGAGTCAGAAGGGGGGGAGGAAGGAACTGACATTGGGGGAAGGTACCCATTACGCACGTGCCGGGCTCCGGTCCAGACATGCTGTCTAGACGAACATGAGTCCATGGATATCATGCCCCTGGACATGATTCCGATAGGAATTAGTTTTGCTGTTGCCTGGCCTGTTCCCTACCGTCCTCGATCTCCGGACAGATTAGAGTGTCCGTGATGGCCGCCGGCACCCGGCACTCCCCTGGTAGGGCGAGGTTCTGTCCATACAGCAGCTCGGCCGGGCTGTGGCCTGTGACGGCATTCGTACGGCGCCTAAGACAATACAGTAACTTGGGTATATGTACATCCCACTTAGAATGGTCGTCCCAAAGGCGCATTTTTAACTGTGCTTTTACTTCTTGGTTCCGACGCTCGGTCGGGTTGGCCTGAGGGTGATAGATGGGAGTGGTGTGGTGGTCTAGGCCCCACCAACAACAGTCAGCTCACCAGCGCTTCCCACTGATTTGGCACTCATTGTCTGTCAGTAGTAACCTCGCAAAGCCATAGCGCAGGAAAATTTCTCGGTCCAGTAGAGCCTCTATGGTCCCAGCTCGCACATTGGATACTGGGAAGGCCTCAACCCACCTTGTGAAGATGTCCGGAATGACCACTAAAAATCTTTTGCCCCGAATGGTCCGGGGATATGGCCCCATGATGTGGAGTGCCAGTGTGTGGAACGGGTCACGGCGCTGTTGCTCCACTCCGTCCGTTCGCCGTGCCTTCCGCTGTTGGCAGCGCTGACACTGTCGCACATAACCCTAATGTCGCATGTGATGCCTGGCCAATGAAATGTTTTTCAGATGTCCGTCTGCGTCTGGTCTGCCCCGGGGTGGCCAGCCAAGTCATGGTCGTGGTGAAAATGTTGCACGCCAGCTTGTGCACCTCTGGGTACGTAGAGATACCATGCCTCCATGTCGCCTGGCACCCGTGTATGTAGCACTCCGTCTACTACCCGGTGGTAGGGGTGGACTGTTCCCTCACCCACCTGCACTTCGGTCTGAGTGTCCTCGTCCGTCTGCTGGGCATGCTGCACGGCCGCTACTAGGGCGGTGAGGGTCTCGAACATCTGGATTGGGGAAATTTCCGGGTGCGTGGTCATGGTGCACAACACTGCTGGTGCCTCCTCCCCGGCGGCGACAGGTAGGGTACCTGGTAGGGGTATCAGCCCCTCCCAGCTGTGGTCATCCTGGAATGTGGACCTAGGGTCGGGTTGACGTGACAGCTCGTCAGCGAGCTGGTTGTCCTGCCCCTTCACATGCTCGACCGCGAAGTCGAAGCTCTGGAGCATGAGTGCCCACCACGTGAACTTCGACTTGCAGCCTTGGGCGGAATCCAGCCAGCTTAGACACTGACTGTCCATCCTCAACGTGAAACGCCGGCCCTCCAGGTGGTGTCGGTACTGCCGCATCGCCCAAATGACGGCCATGCACTCCTGTTCGTTCACATGGTACCGCCATTCGGGCTGGCCGAACTTGGCACTCGCATACTCCACTACCCGGCATTCCTCGTTTTCCCCTACCTGGTATAGGACGGCCCCCATCCCCTCTTGTCTTGCATCTGTCTGCAAGTACAGCGGGGAGTCGGGCCGCAAGCAGGTGAGTCTGTGGCACTCCCGGAACTCGTGCTTGACGATGGCCAGTGCATGATCTGCCTCCTCTGTCCACCGAAACCGGGTCTTTGGTGACAACAGGTCGGTCATAGGGGCAACTATGCTGGCAAAGTGGGGTACAAAGAATCTTAGCCAGTTCAAGAGGCCTAGGAGTTTTTGTAGCTTCGGCATCCACGAGGTGCCCCAGGTACTCAATCCCTCGCGCACCCACGTGGCATTTGTGGGGGGCGCACGTGAGTCCATGTCTGGCCAGCTGCTCAAGCACCAGGCCTAGGTGGCGTGCGTTGTCCTCCCACGACCGCGACCAGATGATCATGTCGTCTAGGTACGCTGCAGCAAACTCGCCGGCTTAGCCATCCAAGACGCGGACCATCATGGCCTGGAAGGTCGCAGGGGCATACATCAGCCCGAACGGCATGGCGCAGAACTGGAAACACCTCCCATCAGACGGGGTGAAAACTGTTTTGTGCCGGTCCTCCGGGCGTACCGGCACCTGCCAATATCCTGACTTTAGGTCGAGTGAGGTAAAGATGCATGCGTCGCCCAGCCCCGCCAAGGCGTCCGTGATGTTGATGAGAGGAGGTGGGCAGGTATGGTGACTGCGTTAATTGGCTTGAAGTTAACGCAAAAGTGCATTGAACCGCCCTTCTTACTGGCTATCACAATCAAACAATTGTAACAGGACTCACTTGGTTCAATGACACCACCGCGCAACATCTCAGCAATCTGCATCTGGTGACCTAGTTCTCCTTGGGACCGAACCCGAACAGTTTGACGAACCGGGGTTCATGTGGACTGGTCGGAATGGCATGCTCAGCGACCGTGGTGCGTCGTAGCATATCAGTAGCGGCAAACACTTGCGGTTGTTGGGCCAATACCCGGTTAATTAGGTCTATCTGCTCGGGTGGGACGCCATTTTGCAATTAACCTAGGGTGATGGGGTTCTCTCGCCGAGGTGGTAGCCGCCGACCCAGGCCGTACACAGTACGCCTCTCCTGCTTGCCGACGTGCTCCCTCCCTGCCCGCACTTCTACTGTACCGTCCTCCTGGGCTAACCATGGCAAACCTAAAATCAACTGTACCCAGAGACCATACATCACGAGGGTGGTGGTTTGACTAGTGTCATCTCTAATGGCCATGGTTATTTGGGTGCGGCCGACTGTAAGTGCCTTCGCCCCCTCGGTGGCTAATTGTACCTTCTCACGCTCCGGGATCAGGTCCCCCTCGGGTATGAGTTGAGCTGACACGTAGGAATGACTGGCAGTCATGTCCACTAATGCATGCACAGGTTGCCCATTCATGGCCACCGGTATCCTTAGTAGGTACCCAGCCTCAGGTCCCAACTGTCCCAGGTGGGGCGACTCACCCGACTGCTCTAGGGGCGCTGCCGACGTCGTCAGGGGCACCTGGTGGCTGGTGTAGCTCGCCGGCGACCTGGTGCAGGCCACTGACGGGTTGGTGCTGGTCATTCCCGTCCATCCTGATGGGGTACGCCTGTGCATCAGGAGGCACCGCAGGTGCTGCCGTGGTCGCCGTGAATCCCAGTGACTGGTGTAACTCGCCGGCGACCTGGTGCGAGCCGCTGATGGGTGGCGCTGGTCAACCCCGTCTCTCATGACGGGGTACGCCGGTGCATCAGGAGGCACCGCAGGTGTTGCCATGGTCGCTGGGGGCACCCGGTGGCTGGTGTAGCTCGCCGGTGACCTGGTGAGTGCCGCTGACGGGTGACCCTGGTCACCCCCGTCCATCTTGATGGGGTACGTCGGTGCATCAGGAGGCACTGCAGGTACTGCCGGGGTAGCCAGGGACACCCGGTGGCTGGTGTAGCTCGCCGGCGACCTGGTGCGGGCCGCTGACGGGTTGCGCTGGTCAACCCCCGTCCATCCTGACGGGGTACGCTGGTGCATAAGGAGGCACCGCAGGTGCTGCCGTGGTCGCCGGGGGCACCTGGTGGCTAGTGTAGCTCGCCAGCGACCTGGTGCGGGCCGCTAACAGATGTCGCTGTTTGCCCCATTCCGTCCTGACGGGGCACTTTGTACCTCAGTTGGGGCTGGACACAGGGTCCAGGGGCGGCAGCCAGCTGGTAAATCACCCCCCAGTTGGTGTTTCCCGCCGTGGATTCTTCAGTCCTGCGAGTCTGTCATAAGCAGCCCTGGTAGGGCAGACATCATGCCAGTGGTACTCTTCCGTCCGACAGTACTTGCAGCACGGTGCCCTGTCTCGTTGGCCTTCCGATCTCGCGCTTCTGCGCTCATCACGCTGGGTCCGTTGGTTGCTCTGGTTCTGACTGCTCGGTGATGGGTTGCCACGCTTCCGCGCTCCTGTTTGCCTGAGTGGGCCCTGTGACTGTATCAGCGCTACATAGGAGACTACTGCAAGCGCGTCCTCAGGTGTTTCCAGTTCTGTGGTGTACATCCCTCGTCGCTGTGCCGGGGAGCTCCTTGGTTGGCGCAGGCTGCGCAGGTCATGATCCACCTCTTTTGCCAGTTGTATGAAGTCCTCTAACCCCTGTCCGGTGGCGCGCCGCAGGAACAGCCGTAGCTCGGGGACCATTAACTCCACGACTACACCCAAAGCTGCGCCAATGTGGCCCCCTTAGACCAGACGCCTGTGCAACCGGACTTTGTCGCGTATAAATGTCTCCACGTCCTCATCGGCAGCCTGGGGATGGCAGAAAAGCGTGCGCTGGCACTGCGCGCGTGCACATGTGCCGTCGAAGCGCCCTTCGAATCGGACCACGAAGTCGTCCCACTCCATCTCAAATTCACCAATCATTCCCCATCAGTCGAGTGCGCTCCCCTGCAACCGCTCGCTGACTCGTTCAGTCCGCTTGTTGAGCAGCACTGCGAACCGGGTCAGACGATCGCGGCATGTCCGCATGAACTTTCCGGGATCCTCGTTCACTTGTCCTGCGAACTCCGGCAATTTCATGGTTCCGGTATTACTTGTGATGCTCACCGCCTGTACCTGCGGGTGTCTCGTTGCTATGTTCTCGCACGCAGAACAAATGTACAGACCGTCTCTGAAGTTAAGAAATTCCTGCGCTTCTGTACATCTGCGGTGTTTCATTGCGGTGACAATTCGCAACTTCGTCCGGTTGCCTGTGGCATCTTTTCGCGCTGCATTTATGTGCTCCCGTAGTGCCCCTCCCTTGGCCTGGTTCAGTCTTTATGCCTGTGCCACACGTGTACATCGCGCACGCGCCCGTGTTGTTGACCAGTGTACGCGGTCGGGAGGACTTGTCGCACAGATCTCCCATGTCAATGGATACGTCCGTGTTGGCTTGCATCGCGATCGTGGGTCGCGTCTGTCCGGCCCGTGTGCCAGGTTGAAGAGGTGATACGACCCGATATCCCCGCGCACGTGTTTCCTGGCGTTCACATGGCCGCTCGGTGTGCCTGACTAATTTGCTTCGGCTAATGTCGGCTCGGCTCGGGCGGTGATGCTCGGCCGAAGATGCAATTGGTCGCGCTTGTGCAGAAGGGGGGGGGGGGGTTCGGTGCACGCTTGGCTGCTCGGAATGCGTTGCTGGAGAGGTGGGAGTGGCTTGACATGGTTTAGCTGGCGTGTCCCATTACCCCGCGGACGACCTATAGGTCATACCCAAGTTACTGTATTGTCTTAGGCGCCGTACGAATGCCGTCACAGGCCACAGCCCGGCCGAGCTGCTGTATGGACAGAACCTCGCCCTACCAGGGGAGTGCCGGGTGCCGACGGCCATCACGGACACTCTAATCTGTCCGGAGATCGAGGACGGTAGGGAACAGGCCAGGCAACAGCAAAACTAATTCCTATCGGAGCACACACCACAGTCCAGTCACACCCCAATGCCCGTACAACCTGGACAGTGTGTGTACGTGAGGCAGCACCATCTGTCATCGGTAGCTCGCAATTTCTGTGCGGGGCTGGCCCCCAAGTGGTCGGAGCCAAGGGAAGTGCTCTGGAAATCCGGACCCATGTCATACGCGGTCCGTACACCCCGGGGACGACCTACCATGGTCCACAGGGATGACCTGCTGTTGGTAGCACCCAGGGTAATGGAAGGCGTGTCACCAGGGCTCAACTCGAGGGTGCCTCAATCAGAGGGCCAGCAGGTAACGAACCAGCAAGTTCTGCCAAAGGGAACCGCCCCATCATCTGATTTTAACACGGGACTTTAGCCCATACATATTCCCCCCCCAAACTGTAAATCCCAACCACCGGTACGCTGAGCCCTCCGATCGACACCGCGGGCGGCGCTCATCAGGATTCCCCGATATGGCAACAAAATGACGAGGAGGAGACCAAGGAATGGGATGAGCCATCATGGATGCTGAACATGAGCTTGGTAGATGCCAACGCCCAGATGTCTGTCGACGAGTCAGGTGATGATTCAGAAGGGGGGGAGGAAGGAATTGACATTGGGGGAAGGTACCCATTACGCATGTGCCGGGCTCCGGTCCAGACATGCTGTCTAGACGAACATGAGTCCATGGATATCATGCCCCTGGACGAGCCTGGGAAATACATAATTGAGGATGTCTCCCCCCCCCCACCACCGGATAAGCCTGAGAAAGATCAGGTTATCCATGCCTACACCCTGGCCGAGCCCGGGAAATACATTATTGAGGATATCACTCCCCTGGACGAGACTTAGGACAATACCTCGGACAAGTTTTTGCCCCTGGAGGGGTGCCTCCCGCCGGACATCACACCCGAGCAAGCGGCAGCCCCCTCCCCGCCACAACGACCACAGAGGACCCGCAGGACTCCGGTTCACCTGGTTGAGTACAAGTGGACCAATCATCAGGGCCAGGCCAGGTACCCTACAGTGCCACCACAGTGCAACTCTATGGAGCTAAGCCACATCAAAACATCACTGCCCCTACTGAGGGGGAACGAACATAGTGATGGAGGCACACAGACATTTTCTTGTTTGAAGAGGGATGCTCACAGCAGTCAGGGACTAGAATCTCACCCCAGGCACAGTACACTACCCCAGTGCAGTGCTTCGAGTGCATCACTCCCATGCGATCATTGTGAGGCGTCGGTGCACATAGCGGCCTCAGATAGAGGGGGGCATTTGATGCCAGCCGATAGTGCGCCTCTTAGTCGCACTGGCTGCGATGCCTCTCCGACGCCTCTTAAGCCGTGGGCCACGAACACGCCCGCACATGCAACATGGTGCAACGAGTGTGAGTGCACCGAATGAACCGCAGCTAGCACCACTACCGGCCACCTCGGCGGAAGCACTCCGTCGGGTGTGGCAATGTGCTTCTGCAGGACTATAGCATTCAAGGGCACATGTTTTCTCTCACAGATATAAAATATGTAATGTATAATTCATTAAACCTTTTACTTATTAATGCAATTGTTCAACGAGCGAATATGTCCTAAACTTGGCCGCGTCTGTTTCCCGCGCGCTGCGCTTTTGGCGCACAATTAGCAGGCCTGCTGTAGCGCCATGCTACAAGAGCGAGGCAGTATCCACCGGGAGCTCAGAGAGGCTGGTCGTCTTCTCACAACGTTGAGAGGCCACCTTCGCGCCAATTCCGCAACATCATCTAGAGCGTGAGTTACAACCCCACTGGCCGTGCGTTACCGCGCATTTCTTGAGAGCCGTCGAGAGCCTAGCACCATCACAGCAGCAATGTCCGCCATGTACGGTTATCTTCAAACTCCCTCTCTCACCATTATAAGCGGGGTCATCACCGAACAGCCATACACGCGCAGAGCTCACTAACCCCGAACAGTTGCGGCCAGGGGATGGATAGCACCATGTAAAGTTTGACAAGTAATAAAAAACACACTTCACGTAGCAGAGTATATCATTTGTAGTGTAAGGCGTCTTGGGTGGCCTAAACAGCCCAAGGGTCACCTCTATGGACACGTCTATGCCTCCCGCCACTTGGCCAAACCCAAACCCCGAGACACATTCCTCAAAAAACTTAATAGCTTTGACGGGGAGGCAGCCGGACCAGTGTCAAAATGGCGCCCAACTAGTGTGGCGACCAAAGTTCGGACTAATTTTCCAAAATTAACGACATCAGAAATGGGAAAAATCGAGCAAAATTCAGCAGTGGCCCCTGAAGACACCAGTATTTTAAGAAGTTTTACTTTATTCATGCCCTCGTAATGCCAGTTCAAACGCTCCACAAATTTTTACACAATCTATCAATCTACCGACAATATATCTGTTCCTGTCCACTTGTTCATTATGTTTTTTAACATACTCTCTGTAAGAAGTGTCTAGCTGTGTATTGATGTTTATTCTACCTAACAATGTATGTCCAATATTGGCATTTTTGTGAGCAAGAGAGTTTTCATGTTTATTAATTTTCTCGCATAAATGTACGAGGTCCTTATAACCTGACTTTGTCCACGCGCTAACTTCTGCACTAAAAATCAGGTACGGAAAACAAAACAGAGCATTTTTTTACACAGCAGCATAGCCACTTGTGTTTTGTGTTAATGTTTTTGTTAAATTTACGTCTGAAAATACGTTTTTATGACTTTGTTTTCGTACTTATTTATAAATAAAGGCCCGTCTACAATAGAAATGTCCTAAACTGTGTCCGAAGGACACTCTTCGCTGATTGGTCCACATGACCCTCTGATGCCATGCGTCAAGTGGGCGAAGGTCCGAACCTACCTGGTCCGAAGACATTCGTCAATTTGAACTTTTTGTCCCAACCTGTGTACTCCGGACACAGAAAAAGAACAGAACAGTCACGATATTTAAATTTTCGGTTCCCGTTTGAAAACGTGGTGTTTGTTTTTGTTATTGAAGGAAATAGAAGATGTTGTAAGTCAAGAAGAGCAAGACGACATTTAAATTAGTGCTGTGATATGAGTTCATTTTTTAGCATTTACATTTGCCACATTGTCTTATCGAATAAATATATAAAATTGAACTCCCACAACTTTCAAAAGTTCAATCTCAAACTACAAAGCATCAAAACAATAAACAAAAACATTTGGTTTGGCACATTTACTGTGCTCTGGTAGCAACGTTAGATATCAATACATTCGGACATCGGACATCGCAAATGTGGACAGGGCAGTTTTCGGTGAGACAATGTGACGTCACTCACATTCAGATAAGGACACGGACCACGCACAGGTTCGGACTATTGTAGACGGGCTATGAGGCTGATCAGGACCTACATTTTTAATTGTTAACTTTTCCTCGTACGTAAGTTTTCTGTTCGCTAAAATTGACATTGTTGTACACGCCAAATAACACAGTCATATTTTCACAGTTAAAGTCTTACAACAAAGGGAAACTTTATAACATACCTCAGAAAAATGTCCTTCATAAGGCACAGAAAAATATTTTACAAACACACACGCACACTAATTATTTAAATATATTTACGCTCTCATTGAACCACACGCAACTACTTGTTTCCACCGGATGTAAAAAACTGAAAACGAAAGGTTTGTTTGGTTAGGGGTGATAGTATTGGAGTGGACAATACCTGTACTGACATCTACCGGGCTGATTCATAGACTTACTTCTCTGATCAGTGCTGCTGTGCGTGCTGAAATTTGAAACTCCAGAAATGAGCAACGAAACGCCAGGACAATCACGAGCACACCAGAGTCGTGCACTCGTCCAGTGTTAAATGTCCCGTAGGAGGTGATGTAATTCCTTCGTGCGCATGCGCAAAAGGACCGAGGCAGGCATGGAGGCAGCGCGTTTCGTGTACAGATCCATGGTGAACACTACAGCGCTGCCGTATCACCGCAATTGAAAAAATACAAACAGACGTCCGTGACAGATGCGAACAAAGCGATGAGTGTAACTATGGTAGCTGCCACTGGTAAAAGTTGATAAAAAACAACTTTTAACTCTACAAAATAAATAATTGTTCTGTAGAAAACCAGGTGTGCACGTTCACCTGTGCTCTTTAATACCGGCAGCTACTGATTAAGATTAAAGTAGTAATTACTAGTCAAGCTGGAGACAATCAGGTTTACTTGTAAATATTTGAAATGTGGGTTTAAAATTAAAGTAGTGTGAAAATGCATAACTATAAATTAATATAGACCCCAGGTCTTAAGGAGAAACACTGGCATTCACATAATTTGTAAGACATCAAATCTCTTTTGGGCACTAAAGTAGTTGATGCACATTGCATGATCACACACGGATATTAAAGAATAATTAACACAGCTGGCTGCTTACCCCAATTGCCGGCTACCTTCCCTCCATGTCGGCACACTTGCATCTTTGACTTGGGCCGATGGCCAGGGGTGCATTCTGTTAGAGATGACTTGAAAAACTGCCGTAACCTGGTTGACCCAGTGGGCGAGATATTTTTGTGTTGGGGTGGGGGGGGGGGGGTGTTTTTGATTTTCTGATGCAGAATTTTTATGCGATATCAATAAGTAATAATTAATATTATCTGTTTACTTTCGCTGGAGAAACGAAAAATTATATGACTTAAATGAAAAAAATATATTTAGGTATTAATTATAACAAGGAAGAAATATAATTGTGTTGCAATCACCATTTATATTTCTTATGGGATAAAGTACTACACAAATTAAAAATTTACGAAAATGTTTACAGATTCATGTATTTTTTTAGGATTAAAAAATTCTTATCACTTAAAGACACCATGTTTTAGTCTATATTTTCTGCTTAATTTACTCCAATTTGTATTATATTTTGTGCTCTACAGGCACCACGACACCGCCCCTCGGCCAGCCTGCCACAGCAGCCGCCGAGAAGGCGCGCACTCCAGCCTCTACAGGCGCCACGACGCCGCCTCTCTGCCAACCTGCCACAGCAGCCACCGAGGAGGCGCGCAAGCCAGCCTCCACAGGTGCCACGACTCCACCCCTCGACCAGCCTGCCACAGCAGCTGCCGAGGAGGCGCGCACTCTGGCCTCTACAGGCTCCACGACGCCGCCCCTCCACCAACCTGCCACAGCAGCCGCCGTGGAGGCACGCACACAAGCCTCCACAGGCGCCACGACTCCACCCCTCGACCAGCCTGCCTCAGCAGCCGCCGAGGAGGCGCGCACTCCAGCCTCTGCGCCACGACGCCGCCCCTCGGCCAGCCTGCCACAGCAGCCGCCGAGGAGGCGCACACTCTGGCCTCCACAGGCTCCACGATGCCGCCCCTCGGCCAGCCTGGCACAGCAGCCGCCGTGGAGGCGCGCACTCCAGCCTCCACAGGCTCCACGACGCCGCCCCTCAGCCAGCCTGGCACAGCAGCCACCGAGGAGGCGCGCACTCCAGCCTCCACAGGCTCCACGACGCCGCCTCTCAGCTAGCCTGCCACAGCAGCCGCCGAGGAGGCGCGCACTCCAGCCTCCACAGGCTCCACGATTCCGCCTCTCAGTTAGCCTGGCACAGCAGCCGCCGAGGAGGCGCGCACTCCAGCCTCCACAGGCTCCACGACGCCGCCTCTCGGCTAGCCTGGCACAGCAGCCGCCGAGGAGGCGCGCACTCCAGCCTCCACAGGCTCCATGACGCCGCCTCTCAGCTAGCCTGGCACAGCAGCCGCCGAGGAGGCGCGCACTCATTCCCTCCACAGGCTCCACGACGCAGCCTCTCAGCTAGCCTGGCACAGCAGCCGCCGAGGAGGCGCGCACTCCAGCCTCCACAGGCTCCACGACGCCGCCCCTCGTCCAGCATGCCACAACAGCCGCCGAGGAGGCGCGCACTCCAGCCTCCACAGGCTCCACGATGCCGCCCTTCAGCTAGCCTGCCACAGCAGCCGCCGAGGAGGCGCGCACTCCAGCCTCCACAGGCTCCACGATGCCGCCCCTCAGCTAGCCTGCCACAGCAGCCGCCGAGGAGGCGCGCACTCCAGCCTCCACAGGCTCCACGATGCCGCCTCCTAGCTAGCCTGGCACAGCAGCCGCCGAGGAGGCGCGCACTCCAGCCTCCACAGGCTCCACGACGCCGCCTCTCGGCTAGCCTGGCACAGCAGCCGCCGAGGAGGCGCGCACTCCAGCCTCCACAGGCTCCACGACGCCGCCCCTCGTCCAGCATGCCACAACAGCCGCCGAGGAGGCACGCACTCCAGCCTCCACAGGCTCCACGATGCCGCCCTTCAGCTAGCCTGCCACAGCAGCCGCCGAGGAGGCGCGCACTCCAGCCTCCACAGGCTCCACGATGCCGCCCTTCAGGTAGCCTGCCACAGCAGCCGCCGAGGAGGCGCGCACTCCAGCCTCCACAGGCTCCACGATGCCGCCCCTCAGCTAGCCTGCCACAGCAGCCGCCGAGGAGGCGCGCACTCCAGCCTCCACAGGCTCTACGATGCCGCCTCCTAGCTAGCCTGGCACAGCAGCCGCCGAGGAGGCGCGCACTCCAGCCTCCACAGGCTCCACGACGCCGCCTCTCAGCTAGCCTGGCACAGCAGCCGCCGAGGAGGCGCGTACTCCAGCCTCCACAGGCTCCACGATGCCGCCTCTCAGCTAGCCTGGCACAGCAGCCGCCGAGGAGGCGCGCACTCCAGCCTCCACAGGCTCCACAACGCCGCCCCTTGGCCAGCCTGGCACAGCAGCCGTTCTGGAGGCGCGCACTCCAACCTCCACAGGCTCCACGATGCCACCCCTCAGCTAGCCTGCCACAGCAGCCGTCGAGGAGGCGCGCACTCTAGCCTCCACAGGCTCCAAGACGCCGCCCTTCAGCCATACTGCCACAGCAGCTGCTGAGTATGGGTGCACTCAAGTCTCCACAGGTGCCACAACGCCGCCCCTCGGCAAGCCTGCCACAGCTGCTGCCGAGGAGGCGCGATTGCCATCCTCCACACCAGCCACGACGCCGCCCCTCGTCCATACTGCCGCCGCAGTAACCAGGCGACACCTGAACACACCGTATGCCGGAGCTAGGGGTGCCGAACTGTGGCGGGGTCTATCGCGGTCTTGGCCGGGCTTTCCCGAGGATGGCGGGGGGGGGGGGGGGGGGCTGAGCATTTGTCGTCATCCCTCCGAAGGTTATAAACCCGGTCCATACCCGCCAGTATTTAACCCCACTAACGGAATGCAACCCTACCCCATGTCATGTGAGTCAAGCGAGCCGTCGACGTCGGTGAGTGTTTTCACAGATTACGCCCATATGCTAACACCACCAAACAGTTCTTATGCATTATTAATTACTGTGACCCTTAAGTGTGAAAGTGCGCATAGGGGTGAAGCGGTTTTCCCCGTGGGAAACCGCAAATAATAAACGTCCGGAACGTTCCTTGCGGCCTTCCACCAATAATTAACAACAGCATTAATCAACCTAATTACCTGCAAATAGCCACTGGAGTAGTCAACAAGTGACAGACAGTCTCCAGCTTGACTTTTGATTTTCAATTATTATTGATCTCAAATTTATTATATATTATTATTATAGGCCTTCCGCCAACTAATTCAGACCGATGTCATTAAGATACGAGGGTTCTAGAATATATAATGACTAATTATAATTATAAAATTGGAATAACGGCACATTAGAAAGTTCGGCGCGTCATGATGCTTCCTCCCCTCCCAAGCCGGCACAAAGCGGCAGTAGAGTTTTACTCACGGGCCGGAGTGGACTTGTGATCCCGCGGGGAGACTTCAACTTTTGTACTCCTGATTCTTCATACTGGTAAATATCATAATGCATTAAAACCTCCTTTTCCTCTCCCCGCGTGCCCCCGTTCCCTTTTCTGGTGCAGGGCTTAACACGGCCCCTTTAATTTTTGCTCGTCGCGGAACGGTTCGCGACACAGTCACTTTACGGTCCAGGCCGACTCCCGCGAGCAGAAGTTAATGTAATTCTTCGAGCATACGACTGCCGACTACAAACTTAGAGACTTTGCCCCTTAATATTATCTTTGTGGTCTGCGACTCACACAGGTGAGCCCGGGCACGAAGCTATCTGCAGTTCATCACGGGAGTGGCCGTTAATCCACTCATACTCTTCATCGACCCACAAACCAATGTAGGGATCTTGTTTGCAAGTGCCGCAATGTAACACGTAATTAATTATCAGTGCGAGTGTGTGTAGTGCCAACATATTTTTGTCAAGTGTAATTGTGTAACTTGTGCCCATCTACACTATGTGAGATGCGGATTTTTAAAAAAAAAAAACCATCACCTAAATACCGTTTTCTTTATTTCGAAAACGCCTCCTGAACAATTAGAAAACAGTCCTCTATACTGTTTAGGGCCAGTGCATATAGAAGCAGGGACTCCCTCCCACCATCAACAGCCGTCGATCCTAGTGGAACACGCAGGGGCAAATACCCACGACCACCTCGGTTAATCCTCGAATTAACCTGGTGCCCACCGGAGATTTCCTATAGAGACACTGAAAACTACTAGGACCGCCCCGGGTCTCGATCACGAGACCGCGGGTGACGGCATGTTTCAAATTTCTACACAACGAAAATTTCCATTTTTTTCATGTACATTAGGTAAAATGTTATGTAATGATATATTGCAAATATAGCTTTCGTTACCTAATATTAAATAAATTGATATTTTAAATCACAGAAACAAATGTACTTTCCTTAATATTTAATTTTTTTAAATTCAACCTATTTCTCGTGGCGAACACATGAATCTTAATGATTTTTTTTAGTTTAGATTGGCACTCGTGTTGCAATTTTGAAATTAATTAAATTGGACACATTTTTAAACTCATCTCATATGAGTCGAGATAAATAATGTTTCTGTTTCCTTTAGAAATAATTATAATTTCAATGAAATAATTTTATGACTCGGTGATAGGCCAACATACATTTTTATCTGAATATACAACAGGTAACAACATGGCAGATTAGTTATTGTTCATTTTAAATGCAGCTAACCTAATATACTGTAACTAGCAATCCGTATTGCCGTCGTCCGGGTTCTCATGTTTGAGATCGGGTGTGGTTCCTAGCAGGAAAACTGACTCTTAATGAAAATGTTCCGGGAGGGTGCCAGGCTAGCTCTGTGTCTAACCAAGAGTTGGGTCGGGTGCAAATGCCCCTGCGTGGCCGGTTAGGACCGTCGGCGATGGTTGCGGTTGGAGGGGTCCCTTGCTGCTAACACGTCACAGGCCCTGTGCATCAGAACACACTGATTCCTGGCTGGGTTAGGGAGACTCACACAATAACACATACGAATTCGGTTTTGTACTGTCGGTGTCACGTCGCGCACGGAGTGTGCGGAGTGGATGTTTAATCGGTTCGAACAGTTACAATTACTGTTTACACTTACACGACGTACATTCAATTACCCTACGAAATTACTTTAAATTAACACTGAGTGCTCTGACGCACTGTCACTAATCTTAAACCCTCATGCCAGTCGAGGTTAAGGGGGAGGTCGATTGGAGGCGGCCAATCCCGAAAATTGTTAATGCGGCGGTACCCGGGTCCACCTGTGTGGACTGCGGCTGGCAGTTAAATTACTTGCAAGTTCTTTGCGTCGTTGTTGCCGGTGCCTGTGCACTCGACGTTTAACAAAAAGTAATTGGTAATGGGAGTCGGCCCATGCCGTATGCTGAACTGCCCCATGTAATATCTAGTGCAGGGAGTTTATAGTTAAGCTGCTAGGTTAGGCCCTACACCGTAAAAAGGACCGAGGACACACGGGGAGATTATACCAACGAAAAGGATTTGATTTAATTACTATATTTACCAATAGTGAAGGATGATGACTCCCCGTGGAACGCACGTCCACCCTGGTCCGCGAGCCACTCTCGTTCCCACTCTCGTTTGCCCTTGGCGTGAGGTAAGGGCTCAGCGTTCATTCGCGCCAAAGTTTCTAAAGTTCCGTTATTCGGAAATGATTTCAAAAACAAGAGATTGAGGGTGGCTCAAAATTTGTACATTAAATATTAATGATTAATCTAATTTGCAGATACTCTCTAAAAATTATATTTAACAAGTTTGCATAAATTTGTGGCCGTCAGGGCCACATTTAACCTTGTTATTAAATTTGGCTTTATTGAGGTTAATAGCTTTTAGTTTTATATAGTTTTATTTTAAGTATTTTTTACGTTTTTATTTTTATTTGATGTTAATTCATCTCTTTAAATAATGGTTGTGACTGTTAATATTTTATTTTAAGCTAAGCGCTTTATTTTGTAACTACTATGGATTGGTAGTTACGTGATATCGATTGTGTTTCGCATGAATTCCACTTGGTGCGCTCCCGACGGTTGGGCAATTACGTCAGCGACGCGGCCGGCCGGGAGTAGGAGGTATCAGCTGGAAGCGAGGACTATTGGCGAGACTCGTGGTGAGAACAGGGCATGTGACGGCGCGGACTGAAGAGCCGGGTGGCAGCGGGCGGCTATGGGCTGGGTCAGCATGGAGACACCACGCAGGACGACAGGGCAAGGGATTGCCCGGCGATGCACACTTCGTACAAGGTAAAAAGAGGCGGCTGCATTGAGTTTTTCCCTCGTGGTGTTAAACCAACTGTTGCGAAGATCGTAATTTGATTTTATGCCCATGCTGAACTTTTCTACTTTGGACGGAACTTTTGCACCCTTTTTGTGAGAAGAGGCCATTTTTTTTTAATGTCACACATTGGTGATGAGATGACGTGTTTTTGTTAACGGTCGCCCGTTTGCCTGTTTTGTGGGACACGAAAGTGTTTTTAAAATAATGCGGCATTTGGAAAATTGTAGCAAGTTTTTGAGACTTTGGCGAAATTAGCGTATTTTCAATTGGACTTTACTAATCCTAATGACTTTCTGCAGTATTATAGAGTGCATACGAGGGAGTTTTGCCGCATGCACGGACTGAAGTTAGTTCGTAATTTATTCATTTTTATGGAACAGTATGTCGGCGAGGCATTAGACTGTCTAGTTTATTGAAGAAGGTCAGCGAGCTGGCGGACGTCTAGAATGTTAACATAATGGCAAGCTTGTAGTGACAAATTATTTCAAGAGAACAATTAATGAGAGCTGAGAAATACGTTTAATTCATGTTTTGTATTAGAACATTTTATGTAGAATTTTATATAGAATTTTATATAGATTTAGAAATTTTTTTATAATTGGTTTTAAGGTAGGCCATCTTATATTAACTTTTTTTTGTGGCCACAACTCACGACCTTCGTTGTGATCATTTAATAATTAGTAAGGCCGTTGTTAATATTTACATACATATATATTTGTTATCATCATTATTTAATTTTTTTATAATATTTAATCTGTAATGAGTATTTTTGAGAATGGGTTAAGAGACAGCCATTATTATCGCCCTTATTTTGTAACCAAACGTGTATTGTTATATATAGTAAATGCTAATTTTTGAAAATTATTTTTTTTTAATAGTAATTACCCAAAGTCTTGCCTTTATTTTGGAATTATGTTTGCTCTGCTTTTTATGCTTTAAAGTTTTTGGCCTGACCCCTGGGCATTGGTATGGGGAATTTTTTATTGTGTAGCATTTCATACATTTTCATAATTTTTGGAATTTCCCTTCGCGCCCAGAGTGGTTCGGGGACGCAACCCCTCTTCCAAATTAGCAGGAAGAAGTTTTACAAATTAAGTCACACCAGAGACTGTTCGTCACTTGTTGACTGCTCCGGTGGCAAGTTATACACAAAAAATGGGGAGGTCATATTTACATTACACAATACCTAATTAATTTAGGCTGAAGGTCGTAAGGGAGACACTCACAAATGTATTACTGTAATTTCACACTTGAGTGGCCCGGGCACTCCTGCGTCGCACTTTCCTTGGGCGAGGTTTTTAATCAAAAGTGATGTTGTCGTCATCCAGGCTATTGCCCGGGAAGGTGCAGCTGCCCGACTGCTCGAGGTAGAGGGGGGTTCAGGCCTCGTGGCCTCCAGGGAAAGCTAACCTGGTGCTCGTAATGACAAAGTCCAAGTTCAACAGGCGACTGCTGGTTTTATTGTCACACTGACCCTGATACATGGGGCTGACCCCGACCCCGCCAGTGCACGTCTAAGGGGGAATCCCGGTTCCGTGATCTTGACATCGACCCAAGTGTCTCCCCTGCTCATAAAGGCCATTATGCTGCGCCAACCCCTGATCCACCCCTGCTCCGTGCAGTGTGATGATTGTGTTAATATTAAGAACATGATAATATGTTTAATGTTTGACGCCGCCGTCGGTGATCCCTCTGAGAGCACAGGCCGTTATGTGTCCTCAACACATGAACCAGTGTCAGTGCGACGAAAACACCCGCGCGTGTAGCATAGGGCAGTGCCTCGAACGGCGTGACATCAGTCACGGCCGGCTGTATACACGAAGTGCCCGGCCAGATGTGGCAATGCGCTAATAGGAGTTCAGTGCATATGCAATTTAACTAACAAACACAAACTAAAACTTTTAAGATGTCAAATAATTCTTATTAATTAATTAATTATTTTGTAAACTCTTGTTGTTCACAAAACTGGCCTGCATCATCTTCCCGCGCTCCGTTGTTTCCCGCGGATATTCCACCTCCCTGGCCGAGTTGCCAGGGAGAATCGTCAGTAGCCTTCCAGCACTCACCAGGGCCGGCAGCCCCGCGCACATGGAGCCTCCAACTTTTCGCGCCTGATACAGCATGTAACGTCCATAGGTAATATTTCTAAATCTTCTTTCATCAGCTCCACGGTCGGCCCTAATTCAGCCATATGACGTGTCGTACGGTCCGTAACTAAAATGTGTGACTCGACTACGAGTCTTTTCATTGTGCTACGTAAACTTGTGTGTTTTTAGGCAGCTCGCCGAGGTGTCTGCGCTTCACGCCTTCATAACTCCGAACGGAGTATTGAAATTGCCCACGCGGGGCGGCATTGCGCCTAACGCGAAACCAAACTTAAGAACGCATCACATCATGGGACATACCACGGTCGCGAGTGAGTTACCACATCAGGTACCAATGCGCTCGTACCCAGCTTAACGTGGCACATGCCACCACGAGGACGAGCCTCGTATAACATAATTTCCCTGAATGTAGGGACTAACTTTATCCCAAGCCCTGGACTAGCTTGTAGTAACTTTATTATCAGATTTCAGTGTTAGTGTTAGTGTTCGCCATTAATCATGCATAAGTGTCTATTTCAGTGTTATGTATAATTTCCCATTCAGTGAACCTTCTGTATAATGCACCGTCCGGGCTACCACGTGCCAATCACTTAATTCACCGCGCGCCTTAGTTTTCGTCGCCATAGCTCTCAGAATAGCCTGCACCCCTCGATGTGGTAGTCTCCCGGAATACCGCCAGACGCTTACCAGTACCGCCAATCGAGGGCCGTGTGAGCGGAGACGAGGTCGACGATGATATGGCCAGTCACGTGAAAGTGTATCATGCGAAGTGAAGTACTGTAACGTGTGTCAACAATACAATCAGTAATGTTCCCGTGTGTTATTTTAATAGTACGGCGTCCTGGGTGGCCATAACAGCCCGGGGGGCCCTTTGTGGACACGTCCCTGCCTGCAGCCACGAGGCAATGAACCACGCCCTCCAAACCAAATTCCAACCAACATAATTTAATTATCATCTTTTCATGGCAGGCAATAGGAACTGCATCAAATTGTCGCCCAACTTGTGTGGCTAAAATCTCAACAAACTTTTTCGACAAACAATCGACAGAAAACGAAATCGGAAGTTAGCAGACAAAGAGCTCGAAAAGGGACCAGTGCAACAGTGCGCAACGTGGCAACACCGCGCGACAGAGCGGCGCTGCACTAGCAAGATTAGCCGGGCCGAGACCAGACATCCTCCTCTTCCCCACTCACCAACGTTCCTTCCTTCGCACTCCAACCCCGCTTCTCACCCTCTCCCCACCCCCGCTCGTCACCTCCTCTCTCCACCCCCGCACGCCACCCCCACTCCCCACCCCGCTCCACCTTAAAGTCAGCTGTGAACAGACACATCACACAGCCACGCCGCCACGGGCTCCCGCGAGGCAGGAAGCAAGCGAGCACGAACACCAACTCGGTAGCAAAGGGAGTCGAACCCCCTACTGGCTTGCGCCCTGCCAACGACGTCACGACCCGTCGCTCGGGTCGGCCTGCCGCATCGCGATGCAACGAGATGTCATGATTGACATGGGCGAGTGGTGGAACACGGACCTATTGACAAGCGAGAGAGGGGACCGCGCGAGCCGACGCGAACACAACACATGAGCACAGTGCGCGGGAATACCAGGTCCAGGTCAAGAGGGAGGTCAGAGTCATGTCAGCACGACGCTGCCACGCCGTGGGGTGCCACCGTCAGGCAGACGAGGTGGCCTACTGCCACCTGTGCGACACCACGAGGCACCGCACGTGCATGGAGGCACGCAAATTCCTGAACTTCTGCGACGGCCTGTTCATGTGCGCAGCCTAGGAGGACAAAGTGAACGCGCCTGCACCTGTGACTGTAGTAAGTGAGATTCGGCGGGACAACGTCCAGGTCAAGCTACCGAAATTCTCTGGACACAGGTACGAGGACCCAGAAAAGTTCACACGGGCATGCCAGGACCGCCTGGTCAGACATGGCGTGCCAAAGGAGGAATGGATGGAATGTGTCACCGAGCAGCTTAGGGGGCCCGCGATGGATTGGTGGGCCATGACCGGCGAGTACGATGTGGAGTGGGAAGACTTCGCACTGGGCCTGGAAGCCTAGTTCAACGCCGCCCGTGCACGCGCCCAGTGCCAGCGTACATTATTCTGCGAGCCTAAACGAGCAGAGGAGGACGTGGAAACATTCATACAGTCCAAAGTTAGACTACACCGGCGTCTGGACGCCGGCGGACAGACCAACGCAGCGTTAGACGTAGCAGTGAAACTGATGAAAAGGGAGCTACGCCCGCACCTGAGGGGGGCGGTCGACAGGGAACTCGAGGAATTTGTGCAACTGGTGAAGGAAATCGAGAAGGACCTTCACCTGTCACTGCGCCCTCGTGACACCGCGGCCCGCCGACGGGGAACGTCTCTGCCACACGCTGCGGCCCCAGAGGATGCGTGGGCAGTGGTGCCATACGTGAACCCCCCTCCCCCACCCAGCAACAAACATCCTGGGGGGGGGGGGGGTTTGGCGAGACGAGGGAACGGGGGACCATGACGCAAACCGCCGCGCCTCCGGCCAACACCGCCAGCCAGCGAGCCACACGTCCCAACCCGCACGTGGATGGACAGCGGGACCGGCCCCCACTGTGCCGATACTGCAGGGAAGAGGCCTACCATTGGCATGAGGTATGCCCCACCCGGGCCGCGCTGTGGCAGGACCATCGGCCAGGTATGACGCAGACTGGAAATGCGAAATAGGGAGCAGGATACCGACGGGCTACTGCTCCTGGATTACGGCCATCACACCACCCGCAAGGCCAGCTCGCACAGCACCAACCGTCAGACCAGGCAGTGGTATCACACACCACCCGTCAGCACCCCGCACCAGGTCGTCGGCGTGCGACGCTGTGTCGCCGGCACCCCCGACGTTCCCGGCACCACCTGCAGGGTCTGACCACTCACCATCGCCACGGCTTGGGTGAGCTGGGAGCTAAGCGGGCATGCTGATGCGGGTGCCAGTCCTGCTCAATGGTCAACCCGTCCACGCCCTGGTTGACACCGCGGCGAGCCACACTTACGTCGCGGCCCACCTGGTGCCTGAGGCGGACCTGGAGCAGCAGGTGGAAGGTGTCCAACTAGCCACCTGGGGAGCTTGCGCGCTCTCGACGGGGCGCGCCCAGGTAAGGATCGCCATCAGGGACATGTGTAGTCGGACAACAGCCCTGGTGGTGCCGGAGCTGAGGGACGACCTAATATTGGGACTGCCGTGGCTAGTCCAGGAGGATGCCGTCATTGATGTAAGTGAGGACAGGATACACGTCGGGCATCAGGGATGGATGACACTTTAAAGCATCAATCAGAAGGGAGCGCCCCCACTGACCCCTAACATCACCCTAGCAGAGTTATGTAATGAGGTGCCCCCAGAGTTCACGAACCTGTTCAATGAGGTGTTGGCCCAGCAAGCGCAGGTGTTCGCCGCCGCGGACATGCTGCGCCGCACTACCGTTACTCAACACACCATCCCGACATGGCCCCATAAGAGCCCCGCTTCGTCAAGCCCTTCGGCTTTGGACCCAGGGAGCGAGAGGCGATACAGACACAGATCGCTGAGATGCTGCGGGACGGGGTAATTGAGCCGAGTGAGTCGCTTTACAATTGCCTGGTGGTAATGGCTAAGAAAAAGGATGGCTCACTCTGGTTCTGCGTAAATTTCAAGCCCATCAATGCAGTCACCATTCCCGCTCTACCACCAATCATCAACATCACAGATGCACTAGCCCTGTTGGGGGAGGCCGTCATATTCACGTCGCTGGACCACAAGTCGGGGTACTGGCAAGTGCCCGTCTGCCCCGAGGATCGGCCAAAGACGGCCTTCACCACGCCAGACGGCCGCAGGTTTCAGTTCTCCGCCATGCTGTTCGGACTGATGGACGCCCCCGCGACCTTCCAAGCCATGATGGTGCGCGTCCTGGATTGGTTCGTCGGCAAGTTTGCTGCGGCATACCTGGACGATGTCATCATCTGGTCGCGGACGTGGGAGGTGTATGCGCACCACCTTGTCATGGTCCTCAAATGGCTGGCCCGTCATGGCCTGACCTGCGCGCCCCACAAGTGCCATGTCGGCACGGTGGAGTTGGCCTACCTGGGGCACATGGTGAGCGTAGACGGATGCCGTCCCCTGCCAGCCCAGCTCGACCTTATCGAGGCCAAAAACCTCCCACGTACCCGGAAACAGCTACAGCAGTTGGTGAGGCTCTCAATTGGCTCAGGAGCTTCATCCTCAAATTCGCTGTTGTCACTACCCCCATGACCGACCTTCTCTCGCCAAAGTTCCGGTTCTGGTGGACCCCCAAGGCCGACCACGCCCTGAACACCGTCAAGCACCTGTTCCGGGAGTGCCACACCCTTGCCCGCTTGCAACCCGCAGAGCACATATATCTACAAACCGATGCCAGCCAGGAGGGCATGGGCGCGGTTCTGTATCAGCTGGGTCCCGACGGGGAGCGGGACGTCATAGAGTACGCCAGTGCCAAGTTTGGGCTGGCGGCATGCCGCTAACACGTAAACGAGCAGGAGTGCCTGGCAGTCGTGTGGGCCGTGGGCCGATACCGGCACCACTTTGAGGCCAGACCCTTCACCCTCAGGACAGACATACAGTGTCTCAAGTGGCTGGAGTCGGTGCAGGGGGCGAAAATCCAAATTCACCCGATGGGTGCTCACCTTGCAGACATTCGATTTCCATGTAGAGCACATACCGGGTCGGGTGAACCAGCTAGCAGACGAGCTGTCACGCCACCCCGACCCAGCCACCGAGTTCGAGGACGAGGAGACTTGGGGCGAACTGTTGCCACCACTAGGGAATTCCCCTGACCAACTCGAGGGGGGGAGGCTGCCACCCTGTACGTTACTCAAACCATCACAGCACCAGAGGTGGCCAGGCCAGACAACCTGGCCAGCCTCGTCCAGGTAGTACGTCGCGCACAACATGCGGACGCGGAGGTAAGTGCCGATGTGGCCGCGTGCGCGGCGGGACATCGCTCCTTCCAGCGGTGCCTGGATGGCGAGCTGCAGACACGCGCCCCAGGCGAAATGGAGACTTGGCGAACACACGTACCCGTCGCCGCCAGTCCGGCAGTACTGCTTTTCTTTCACGACCACGACTTGGCCGGGCACCCGGGGGCGGAGCAGACGCAGGAGGCGCTGCGTCACCCTTTCACTGGTCCGGGGTAGCTCGTGACATACGGGAGTACGTAAGGGGGTGCCAGCTGTGCCAACATCGTAAGACCCGGGGCCGAACAGCAACAGCCCCGCAGGCCACATGAGCCCTTCCACACTCTGGCCTTGGACGTCATGGGCCCATACTTGCGGACACCCAGGGGATAGCACTTCCTCGTGGTCGTCACTGACCTATTCACGCGCTGGGTAGAGGCGTTCCCGGTGTCCAATGTCCGGGCCAAGACGATCACCAACTTGCTAGAGGGAGAGGTCTACTCGCGCTATGGCTTCCCAAAAGTCCTCCTGATAGACAATGGAAGTCAGTTCATGGGGAGGCAATGGCGAGCGGACTGCCTTCGCTGGGCCATCACTCATCACACCACACCCACGTACCACCCCCGCGCAAACCTGTTGGTAAGGAGGAATCAGGAAATAAAGGCCCAACTCCGACTGCATCTGGGGGATGATCACACCAAATTGGACGTTCACCTTCCTTAAAATCCTGTACTGTCTGAGGTGGCGCATCAACGCCGTCACCGGTCACTCCCCCGTGAAGCTCGTGCAGGGAAACCTGGCACTTCCGGGGGAATGCCGCGTAGCAAACATAGCCACGGAAGACTGGTTTGGGGATGAGCTGCGACCCCAGATCGAGACCATGCAGGAGCAGGCGAGGGATAAGCAGGCACATTTCCTCATGCACAAAATGCCTCCCACCACGCACGCACCAGTTCCCCTCACACCCGGACAGTGGGTCTATGTGCGTTAGCATCACCCCTTGGCAGGGTCAAAAAATTTCTGCGCCGGGCTGGCCCCCAAGTGGTCACCGTCGCGGCAGATACTTTGGAAAACGGGGCCATCCACATATACGTCGTACGCACCCCGAGTGGGCGTCCGGCCAAAGTGCACCGGGAGGACCTACGGCTAGTCATTACTACCCCGAATCCACCACCCGCTCACGACCACAGGCTCAGCGGGGACACGATCAGGGCCGCGGGGCTCCCGACGCAAGACGGCAGCATGACACCGGGGTCGGGGCAGCCACCCGACACCCCAGCCAGCGAAGCAGGGGAAGGACGCCCGAGCGACTCCACCCCTCCTAGCCCCACGAGCGACATCGTCTTCTCTGCTTGTCCGAACGTCACCCCAACCGACAGTCAACAAGATGAGGCAGGAAAAGCGACACTTCCCCACCCCGATCCCGATACCATCCCTCCCGACGCAGGTGAGACTCAACCCATCATCTGTCACCCGGACGACGAGGCGCCCGTACCGGAGTCTGACGAGCATGACGAGCCCTGGTGGCCACTGGACCTGAACCTGAGCACATCCACATTCCGGGTAGTCATAGAGGAGCCAGAGGCAGAAACAGGGGATGGGGAGAAAGTCGCTAGGAGGTACCCACGCCGGAAGCGGCGCCTGTTGCAGTGCACGTGCTGCACTGGAGAGCCGTCAGCAGCGCAAAGAGTGGACAGGATAGTCGGCTCTCAGGCCGTACCACACGGGGACAGCAGGGACGCCAGGGACCCGGACAGACATGCCGGCGCAGGGACGGCCCGACTGCGTAGGAACAGTCGAGCCCCCGCACACATGAGCGACTACGTCACCACGACCGACCAGGCCACCAGGGGGACGAGCGGGGACAGGGAAGCCAGGGTCCCCTATAGTATCCGCCTGCTCAAAACAGAACACCAAAATCCCCGCGACTGACTTGGTCGCGCACGCCAGGCCCCACCCCACCTCAGGGCCTACTTCCTGGGGGCTATCACATCACCCGCCAGTGACATCTGGCCCGGAACATCCACCATGCGCACAGGAGGGGACCACCCAGGGTAATCAACACCACCTAAAACACGGTATGGGATGCCACTTGGGAGGCCCCTGTTCTTGTGGGCAAACCACACTGAGACCCAGTACACTACCCACAGCTCAATCCCGCCCACGTGTGAACCAGTGCGACACCAGAGTGTGGCAATACAGTCATTGGCGTAGCTGTGTTTAAAAAGTTGGGGGGGACAAATAATGATTTTGATGTCATATAAACCCATTCCCCTCTTACTAAGACGGGGGGTCCGGGGGTCCTCCACCGGAAAATTTTGATTTTAAAAGTGCAAAATAGCGCTTTTTAAGCAGTTTTTGTATCTAACCATTGGATACATCGATGTTAAAATTATTATTGTTTCCTTAAGATAAAATTTTATGAGTGAAGAAATTACAAATAAAGTAATGCAAAATAATATTATAAAATAAAAATATCACTGTCTAGAAAGTTGGGGGGGACAGTCCCTTCCACCCAAAAAGTTCAGGGGGACACGTCCCCCCTGTCCCCCTGGTTCCTACGCCCCTGAATACAGTGTGTGTAAAGGTGTTGTGGCACAGAGCTGCTTCTCCTAGGGGGGGGGGGGGGATTTTATGCCGCCATCGGTGCTCCCTCTGAGAGCACAGGCCGTTATGTGTCCTCAACACCTGAACCAGAGTCAGTGCGATGAACAAGCCCGCGCGTGTAGCAAAGTGCAGTGCCTCGAACGGCGTGACGTAATTCACGGCCGGCTGTATACACGAAGCGCCCGTCCTGTTGTGGCAATGCGCAAATGGGAGTTCAGTGCATATGCAATTTAACTAACATTCACAAACTAAAACTTTTAAGATGTCAAATAATTCTTATTAATTAATTAATGATTTTATAAACTCTTGCCGTTCAAAAAACTGGCCAGCATCATCTTACCGCGCTCCGTGGTTTCCAGCGGATTTTTCCCCCTCCCTGGCCGGGTTACCAGGGAGAATCGTCAGTAGCCTTCCAGCACTCTTCAGGGCCGGCAGCCCTGCGCATGTGCAGCCTCCAACTTTTCGCGCTTGATACAGCATGTAACATTCATAGGTACTAATATTTCTAAATCTTCTTTCATCAGCTCCACGGTCGGCCCTAATTCGGCCGTATGATGTGTCGTACGGTCCGTAACTAAAATGTGTGACTCGACTACGAGTCTTTTCAGTGTGCTACGTAAACTTGAGTGTTTTTAGGCAGGTCGCCGAGGTGCCTGCGCTTCACTCCTTCATAACTCCGAACGGAGAACTTGAAATTGCCCACGCGGGTCGGCATTGCGCCTAACGCGAAACCAAACTTAAGATCGCATCACATCCTGGGACGTGCCGCGGTCGCGAGTGAGTTACCACGTCAGGTACCAATGCGCCCGTACCCAGCTTAATGTGGCCCATGCCACCACGAGGACGAGCCTCGTATAATGTAATTTCCCTGAATGTAGGGACTAAATTTATCCCAAGCCCGGGACTCGCTTGTAGTAACTTTATTGTCAGATTTCAGTGTTAGTGTTAGTGTTCGCCATTAATCATGCATAAGTGTCTATTTATGTTTATGTATAATTTCCCATTCAGTGAACCTTCTGTATAATGCACCGTCCAGACTACCACGTGCCAATCACTTAATTAGCCGCGCGCCTTAGTTTTCGTCGCCATAGCTCTCAGAATAGCCTGCACCATTCCGTCTCCCGGAATACCACCAGACGCTCACCAGTACCGCCAATCGAGGGCCGTGTGAGCGGAGACGAGGTCGACGATGATATGGCCAGTCACGTGAAAGTGTATCATGCGAAGTGAAGTACTGTAACGTGTGTCAACAATAAAATCAGTAACGTTCACGTGTGTTATTTTAATTGTACGTCATCCTGGGTGGTCATAACAGCCTGGAGGGCCCTTTGTAGACACATCCCTGCCTGCAGCCACGAGGCAAAGAACCCCGCCCTCGAGACCAAATTACAACCAACATAATTTAATTATCATCTTTTCAGGGCATGCAACAGGGACGGCATCATGTTTAATATTTTAATATGTTTAATTTGTAATGTATAATATAATTTTTATGTATTATTTTTACATAATATTTTTTAATAATAATATTATATATTTTTTCAAAAAGCTTTGTGAAATATTTACGTGACTGTTCACCGGGCGACGAGCCGAGGCCAACACCCAGAATCTCTCTGAGCGCTGCACATGTCGCGGAGTTGGGGGTAGGCCGGGCGGAGTGGCGAGACGCACGGCTGGAGAGGGGGTAGTAGGCATCTGGAGGCCGGACGAGGAGGACGTACACGGAGACCAGTGCCACAAAGCAACGACGGGTGTGATCGAGTCTGGGGAGTATTTCGCGACCACGTGTGTTATGCCGCAAGACATAATCGTAAATAGTATATTCGTATACCAGGTTTTCACTCGTGACTAGACATTGCACGTATCAGCAGACACGCTCCTACCGTAGAGAGGCGGGCTCTCTATTTCAGGCGCCGGCATTCAAGTTTACCTTTTCCACCGCTATTATTAAAATAGGGACCATAGTGGGAATGTTAACGTACAACCACAAGACCACAGGGGGGCAGCCAGCACTCGGCGCCTGCCCACCCAAACAAGTGCAACCGAGCCTCACTCCGCGGAGAGAAGGGTGTTGTGCCGTGGATAGCCCATGTAAATAGACTGTGTGGAGGGTTCAATAAATACTTGCATTCAAACTGTCGAACTGTCATGGTAGTACAGATAGTGATAATTTGCCCCGCCACTAGGCCTGAACCCTACCTGAGAATAAGACACAACCAGCATCACGAGGGTGATATCCGTGACTACGACAAGCTGTGCCACGCCGATCTGTGCCACACTGCAAGTCATTGCGATACTGGCTCTGACACGAGGTCTACTGGCTACACGATGTTCAGGATATACTCCAAGTCTCTGTGGGTTGCGAGACGTGTCTCTCGCATCTGACTCGTGACTGTCTGTTAGGGCGCCCGCGCCACGAGGGCTACTCGTGGTTTTCACAACATATATATACAAAATTATTTACAACAGCTTAGATTTTAACACACGATATACACTCGCATGCTCAGAGGCAGTGTCTCGATGATACAACTCCAGGATGGGGCAGTTAAACCTGACTAGTGGCTGAGAGCACAGAAAGTTGGTACCTCGCACAAGATAGGTTGCCACGTTACACATACGAGGCTGATTGCAGTCCAAGCTGTCGTCGTGGCAAAACTAACTAACACAGAATTTCTCGTTAAGTCACTCTGTTATATCCTGCGCCCGCCTGAGTGGCGGCCTCACGGAATGTCTCGTCGGCCTAGACTTTACTGGCGTTGCCACATAGTTCAGCGCATCTAGCAAAAGGTCTATCCTCGTCCTGACTAGCGACGCTGAGTGACTATGCTTACCAGCACTAGGAAAACCGCGACCTCTCCACTCCCGTGACCGACCGTGCCCGTGACTCGCTCGCGACTGCCTCCTATCCACGCACGGCGCTACCCGTCCTGACGTGTCTTCCCCTCCCCTCACCGTCTCCCACGGAGCTCG
The DNA here is from genome assembly GCF_032445375.1 of Bacillus rossius redtenbacheri. NCBI lineage: Eukaryota > Metazoa > Arthropoda > Insecta > Phasmatodea > Bacillidae > Bacillus > Bacillus rossius. Next base: position 70,140,863 of record NC_086334.1, read on the forward strand.
TGACGTGTCGCAGGTGGGGCGGGACCTAAGTCGCCCAGTGCACAATGAGAACATAAAGACCCTTCAAATAAAAGTAAAAATATATACAAATTCAGTTTCTTCTGCGATACACAAATTGTCTGCTGAAAAAAAAACACATCGCCCTCGATGCCGGGAAGTACTGTCGAACTTGTTGGTACCACTGCGCCTAACTGGCCCCCCCCCCCTGTATTAGCTACACTGCACCACACACACATAACTGCCAGGAGGGGCGTTGCCTCGTCATAACGGCCTGTAGAGAGCTAGGTAGGCACTTGGTTCGACGTCAACGTTACCATTAAATTGTGTCTGATTTCTTATGAACAGGGGTCGAGGTGGCTAATTAATTAAGACGTGGCCCTTGATTCTACCTGGTCCTCAGGGGCTTGTCTGACTCGGGTGGGCCATTGTTAGGGGTGCGTTCTGTTAGCAGGGTCGGCTACTGGCGGTTGCAGGTCGGGTTTGGGGTCGCCTTCGGCCAGACGATGTTAGTACTATTTCTCAAAATATAAATGTAGCTAACCCAAATTAACCAACCATCAGCACGATTTTAAAGTATTTTAAAACCACAACAGGGCCTTCATTTTCAACAAATCAAATTTGCAAAGAACATCATTCTCTAAAATCTCTATAGGATTTGTGATTCTGTTAGCAAAGGAGGTGGCAAAATAATTTCAACAGTATGTTATGCAATTCTTACACTTAATTCTGCTAGTAAGTTTTTCAAGAATAGGGTTTAGAAAATTTTTGACGGCTTTATGTTATTTAGCTTAGGGAATCATTCCCACTGCCTTAAGACTGGACCCCTTCAGTTATAGAATCTTACCTACTTCCTGATTAAATTCTTTAAATTAATATTTAATAAATTGTAGGTTTATACTACTCAATGCAAACTTATTTTCTGTAGTAGGGGTGACGAAATAAAAAGAAAGTTTGTTAAATAACTAACTTTTACCTCTGATTATTTAACATAAATATACTATAATTTTAATAAACACACTAATATTTTAATTTAATATTGTAATGTAATTGTGCTTGTATAATATATAAATGGTACAAATTTACTTGGGCTAACCCAGGGGACCAGCAACTCTACAAGAATGCGCTGCGGGACCAATGATTCACGGTACTCCAGCACCTCTATCATGACCACCCCACCGAAACATCATCCCAGTTGCCATCTGCACAGGCCAGCCCCGAGCCAAACGGGCCTGGTCTCACCACCACACCATCATCAACTTCACCAACACATGTAAAGAAACACTTCACCGCTCATAAATCACCAGCCCCCAAGGACTCTTGTGTTGGGAGGGGCTCAGTGCCTTGTATATCATATTGTAAATATCTGTTTTTTATTGTTTATTGTGTCAAATTTTCTCTTTCATGGAAATAACCTTTTGTACTACTCTTATTCAAATAAAGAGACATTTTTTTTTGGCGGGGTGGACCCCCTGGGGGGGTCCTCCATTAAAAAAAAAAAAAAACTTGTTGTTTATCCTAAAACACTTAAGGCCCTGTCACACTGTCAAATTTTAGCTTCCAACACCTTCCAATATGTTGGTTCCAATATCTTTGAGGGTTGTGACGTCACGTAAAACGTCACTATCGCAGCCATGTTTATTTGAGAGATTGAGTTTCCTTCAAATATTTTACGTATAGGACTGGTTCTAAAATATGTTGGATGTTGGATGGGATCAGCCAATCAGAGTTATCTATAATAAAGCGGCCGCTTTTGTTTCCGTTTCCGAAGTGTAATAGTTTAAATATCAGCCATGTCGAATACTACATGGGAAAGAAATGCAGTAATTGAACTAATACTATTTTATTTCCTGCTGGAATAATTGTTATTGTATATTTTCCTCCAATTGAATCTATATGTACGGAAGTGCAGGTTAATAGATTTGACTTAAATAAGTTACTGTATTTTTGGAATATTATGGTCCTTAAAACAGAAAACATCTTTTATTCAACCTACGATCATTATTTGATTGCTATACCAGTTTTGCTTATGTTCAGGTATTTTTGATACACTAAATTAAAAGCAAGCATTGCATACAAAATGTGCCATCAGGAATGAGGTATCAACTAGGATATGCATTTCGGAACTTTTACTTACAAATATCCAAATTAATAACATCTGAAATAAATTTTAAAATATTTCAATTCAGAAACTTAATGTAACTAAAATTATTTTGGTTTACCCTATCAATCTTTCTTATAAGTAATTATTCACCTTATTTCACAATAGCTGCTACTCTGTAAGTATTGTCTGGAATTTCTGGAATTTAGACTCATAATTTCCTAACAATAGATGGTACTGATATATGTTAAAGCAGCATCTCTGAGTAAGCAAGTAGCTCTGGTGATTTGCAAGAAAGGCCTAGAAATATTAAAATTCTGCCAACGTATTCAATTATTATTATTATTTAAGTTTTGAAAGTAATACCATTTTTCGTGAATGTAAATATTTGTGTAGCAGATCCTTGTCAGTAGGCCTATACTTCCCAGGCTGTACGAAACAAGCATGCCTGGTCTAATATCTCATTTAAAAAAATATTTTAAAGAAATAATATGTGACTGAGGTGAAGTTAGCTTAAAGGCTCAGGTTGAGGTTTGTAACAGTAAATACACTTAATTCAAAATAAAACAAAATTGCCAATTTCTAAACACAGCAAAAATTAACACGTTCGTTTTAAAGTATAGGAACAATTTTAATGAAATACAAGTGAAAGTGTCTATACAAGATACAACAGCAGCTAGTTGGGTGAAAAAATAAGCGGGAATGAGAAGGGATATTCCTACTTGCAGATTTACATTTAATTATATGTTTTATTCTTACTAAACATACTTTTAAATATTGTTTTTGAAGAGCACTATAAATTGCACCACAAATTTCAGGTACAAATTTCGAGATGGTGTTGTGTGGAATACTCGTAGAGAACATAAGGGACTTAAATGATTCCCCTGTCGCCAAAAATCTTAATGTAACTGCCAGCCTCTGCTTTGCTGGTATAGACTGGCGCAAATGAGTATCCTTCTTTGCAATGCGAGACTCCACAATTGAAAGAAGAAGATCAAAACTTTCAGAATTCATTCTTAAATAGTTCTGAAATGAATCGGCATCTTCGTATCGAAGTTCATGACAAAAAGGGGTAAAACACCTTTTGTTTGCCGGGAAAGTATCCACTGTCTCGTCCACCATCTGCGTTTCCTTTTCTTAGATTTCTCTTCTAGTTTACTGACACTTGCTACAATTGCAATTACAGCTTCAGCTTTTGAAACACTTTGATGCTTACTTAATGCAGGCATTGCAAACACCTGGATAATGTAAATTTTAAACTGTATATGATTACAATATACCTAAATATGAATATAACCTACTAAAAAAAGCCCACGTTCCTTGACCCAAATATTTGTTTTTGATTCTAAATACTGTCATTTACTGTTCTCTACAGTCCCGCTACCTCTGATTATTTAGACGTGATTTTGTTAGGTTCGTGTTCTCAGGGAAGGTTCGGCCTTGTGGCTAGAGGTAGGGGTCAATGCAGTAGGGCCCCCCGAGCTGTTGAGGCCACTCGGGACGCCTGAATAATAACACAAAACTTCTTCAGATAGTTGGTGAATTTAATACAGCACAACCCAATACATGGTGCTGCCCGTTCTGGCCGTAACGGTTTGCCCGACGCGACTAGTCACACGCGCAGCTCACTTCCTCAGTGGCGGCTCACGAGTCTTATGCGCGTGAGGGGCAGACTCGTATACGTGACGCGAAAGTTACAAAAGACACTCTGACATGGCACACGATATTTTGAAGCACAATACACTACACTAATACCTAGCTCTGGATAAACTGGGCTAGCAACACGTAGGCCCGTGTCTCCGGCGACTCTACGTGGTGTCTAGGTGTGTCCCAGGGACTGAATCGTTATTAAGTTTGGTGGCGCACTGCCGTACGACGGTGATACTTAAGCCCTGACATGACGAATTACACTTAGGCGAACAACTATTCCACTAACATATTACACTTGATAAACTGAGCTAGCAGCACGTAGGCCCGTGTCTCCGGCGACTCTACGTGGTGTCTAAGTGTGTCCCAGGGACTGAATCGTTATTAAGTTTGATGGCACGTGTCGCCTGCTGGCTGCCCCGTGCGGGCCAAAACTAAGTAGCCTGTAGGCTAGGTTGGGCGTGAAGCGCCGACGTAAAACCACATACTCTCCCCACAGTACTTACGTATGACGTGGAACACTCATCTCGGAGCACTGATTGAATTAAGTTAAGTACCTCATGGTAAATTTAGGCCGACCGCGGAACTGTACAAAAGGTTGAAAAGAAATTACACTATGGAAAACTACATGTCGGTGAATGCAAAGGTTGAAGGTTCCGCGTTGCGCGCTGGCTGCCGGCCTGGTTGAGCTCTCGAAGAACACTGCAGGTGTCGCCGCGCACGACCCTCCCCCGCCAGCCCTCCCGCGGAAACGTGTGAATTTCGCGGGAAACTGAACCGGCCAGGTTCGGGACAAATCGCACATTGAAACATGATTTTGCAAAGACTTAATTATTAATTAATAAAAAATAATGTTTAATAAAATCCTGTGGAAAAACATAATTATAACAATTTGTTGTAGTGCGGCGGAAGGATATGCCACACCCAGCCGGATCCTTGCGCCGGTGTAGCACTCGTTGTATGGCGTTCGCCTTGTCGCACGAACTGCACTTTGCTGCGCGCACGGGCGCGTTCGGTGCACACGCTTTTGCGAGACGTTGATGAGGCATAGCGGTCTATGCGACAGAGGAGCATTGGCGGTCGGCGTCAAATGTTTGGTAAAACGAGCTCACTCAAAGAAAATTGATAGTGTGAAATGACTTCAAATATATTTTACAGTGCTCATCAAATAATATTGAATACAATATATTTGAAGACGTATTTCATCCAAAATCACCCTTCAAATTTTGTTGTCCAATATATTGGAGACAATATATTTGACAGTGTGACAGGGCCTTTACCTTCACATGGAATCCTAAGATCAAAATATTAAATATATATATAAGAAAAATATGCGAGATTTGGAATCACTTTTGTTATGGCTGTATGTGGAACTTAAGCCAGATATTTAACATGCAAAAGAAACGATTTTGTTTTACTCTGTGCTTCCGCTTTGATCTCATATCCTTTATTTTATAAATCGGTTGTGTGATAATGTTCCACGTTTTTGGCTGAAGGAATTTAGCTGCTCAAGAAAAAACAGTGAGTGGTTTTGTAATGTAGCAATTACTAAATCGTTGTTACTGTAATGTGAGTAATACGAAAACGAGTACTTCAGTATTGTATTAAACATTTAATTTCAAGAATGAAATTAGATAATGGCGATTGCTTGTGTTCGTAGGTCTGAAACCGTTGATAAATATAGTCATTTTTGCACGTTTTCCTCTCTAGGGGTTGTAAGAATTAGGAGCGAATAAAATTTAGTCGTAGAGAACGATTTGAGCATAATATTTTTGAAGCTAATTTTTTTTGTAAATGGAACAGACACATTCAATTGAAATTTAAGATATTTCATTTGTGAATTTGTACATTTAGGCTGCGTAAAAACAAATGTATTACTACAAAATAGTGTTCGCAGTAATAATGGGTTCAAATCCTACCCGGTTATTTATGCTTTGTGTTGTCCGAGTACCTCGGATACTGAAAATAATCCTTTTACTGAAAGCTTTCTAATATTAACTGCGGTCATTAATAATCATAATAAAACAAAATATTCAAATTATTTAATATTCAATCTTTTCTGTGGTTTTAAGAAAAGTTGTAATATAATGAAACTTAAAATATAAAATTATGCATCAATTTTTGTAATAAATATGCAATATCTCAAAGTAAGGTAGATGTACCAGTAGTCGTCATGCTGAGAAGAGTTTTATAAAAAAAAAATTGTGTACATAACCTTGTAGGTGTATTACTGCCCCTACATGTTTGTTTTTAACCTCAAACTTTACTCTACAATGCTATCCAACACTCTTCGATAAACACAAATTATTTTTGTAGATTTATAATTTTGAAAAAAGTGTGATTTCGAGCCAGTAGTCGTCACGCAAATTTTCGTGTTTGCCAGTGTTCGTCACATGTTTGTGCCAGTAGTCGTCATGTGCGATTTCGGCTGCATTAGTTTTAATTCATGGATCCAGAATGATAGTATTGTACTATTTGGGCTTCAAATTTTATTTGGTACTACATTTTAAACATCAAAATGGCATTTCATAAAGATCGTTCAGTAATATAATGAATAATCCTCATTAAATTTTGAATTTACTTACAGCACTCACGGAACAAAGAGGGACAGCACATAAAGCTGTAGCAAACCGAATGTATTCGTTACTGAGTAACGGGTGTGCCGTCTAGTAACGAGTAACGAAACGTTACACACGGCTGCATTTTGTTACTCGCATTTCTCGTATATTTTACGCATGCGCGCGCATATTCAATGAATTTACGATACAAAGAACGATGTTTGTTTATTAATAAAGTATAATTTGGAAATTCCTCGTCTGAGTTTTTTTACTGTTTATTAAAGGTATTATGTGTGTAGACAAAGTTTGAGATTGGAACAGAAACAACGTAACAAAGTATTTTTTTACAAATTAGAAATATGTATGTTTTTGTTTTTCACTATCGCGTATTTTCACGTTTTTTTGTTCTTATCTTAAAAGAGATATAATAAAGCCGCTCTAATGAGATTTAATTGTTTCTTGGTTAACAAAAACTGTTTAATTATCAAATATTGTTAATTGTTTATATTCTATTTATTATTATTTATGCGACGTCATACTGTACGCGTACGCAATACGACTCAATTCGTTGCTGCAACATAACATAGCATGTTATGCGGTATCACAAGTAAAATATAAAAATGAATCAGGGCCCGCCCATCTTCCTACCCAAGGGCGATTTGCCTTTGTGTTTATCGGACAATGTGTTCCTTGGCACACTATTTTTTTCCGCTGCTCATTTTATACTCATACCATTCGCTACATCTTTAAGAGCAGCTTCCATGGCTGACTCTTCATACAACAGTATTTTCCGTTTTGGCATTTTGCCCTGTAATTAAAGAACGAGACACATTACAATGTTTAGTTTACTTATTAATGTCAAAATATATATCGAATGACCCCTAAATTAATGTAAACAACAATGCCTACACAATTTTTGCAATCAATAAAGTAAAGTAATTTCCGACCCAGAAGTCGTCATACACATGCATCGGAAGTCGTCATAGGTGACGACTACTGGATCTGATCGTAATAACGTACTTTGTCTATTAACAACAAAGAACCAATATTATTTAAGAACTTTAGGGTGTAACTTAGCACAACTTTAAATCAAATATTAAATGTACCAGTGCTCGTCAGGTATGACGAACACTAGCAATACAAGGTTTTTATTGATCCAGTTTTCGTCACCCTAACTAAATCATACAAAGAAAACGAATTTTTTTAAATAAACACTTTCACCTCTTCAAGAACATTTAACTAACACATTCAGCACAAAACAAAACGAATAAACATGAAAAATTACAGAATTAGAAGTAAAAATGTGCACTAACGTCCTTAGTGTTTTAGTATAGGAATTCCCCTATTTATCTTCACTGCTCTACGAACTTTTGATGCACGGACTTTTTTTGATTGAAAATAGTGTTTGTTCCGAAAACTATTGTGGTAATTTCAGCTAGAACGTCGACCAAATTTTTGTCAATATTTAAGTTGGCGATATATTGAGCTACTTCACTATTATTTACATTTGAAGTTGCTAGTGACGACCATTGGAGCAGTGACGAGTACCGGGGCACTTACCTTATTTCATACATGCAAAAATTAGCAAAGCAGTGTGTTTTAGAAAGTTACAATATCTTTCTTGTAGTATTATAAACTAATTTTCAGCAACTGATTTCAAAAGAAATCTTTTGGAAGCTTAGAATCTTTTTTTTCTGTTTACATAATGCTGTACAGTTATTGTGGTAATGATTAAAACTTATTTAACTTATATAAATATTACAAACTCTTAGCAGCTAAGTAAGCGTTAAGTTAAATGCTGTGTGATATTCATTCGTGTTTCTGTTAGTTGAGAACAGAACGGGCGAAAGAACACTTGGCAACAGCGCAGTGTCAACTACCTGCCAGCCGTACTAACTCGTGCATTCTAGTTTGCGAAAACAGAACCGTGTTTACATTGTGGCACATCGAAACAGATTGTTTCCTACACAGCAAAGAAAGTAACCGTAATTATGAAACAAAGCATTTACGTAATCCTTAACATTTTTTTTACTTCACAGCATACAATATTTGTGTTATTTCCACTTCTTTGCATTTACAAATGTCGACTTTTCACATGTTTTCACTAATAAAGAAAATAATTTTTTTCCCAATAATGCAACACACTGAATCCAATTATAAGTATGGGAGGGAGCCTTTAGAGAATGCACTTGAGAATACAAATACATCTAACATTCTTGATTATCATGGGAAAATAAAAAGTTGTAAATGAAATGGTCACTGGATGAGAGCACTTTTGGCTCATACTATAGATCCGTTTTTTTAGTCTTAAAAATTTGTGATATGTTAAATATTTGGGTAAATATTTACTTGGGCGGTATTTCCGAAAAAAAAATGTTAAAAATCCGAAAATACCTTTATTTTATGCTCTTAAACTTCCTCTTTTCATTAAAAGTGGCGGAGGTAAGAAATTCCAAATACTTTAGGAGATATCGAATTTTTAAATTTCATCATATGTAGTTGAGCGGTATTTGCAAAAAAAAATGTTAAAAATCCGAAAATACCTTTATCATATGCTCTTCAACTTCCTCTTTTCATTAAAAGCGGCGGAGATAAGAAATTCCAAATACTTTAGGAGATATTGAATTTTTTATTTTTGCAATACAAGACCTGTGGAACCATTCGAGCGGCGCCATTTTTGTTATTTTTCCGTGTTCGTGAATCGTGAATGCGTAATTAATAAAATGGTTGATTAGGTCAGGTCAGTTACATTATTAATACTTTCAAACTAAGCCGACATTAAAAATTATTTTGTGAATTAATTTTAATGGCTGTTTAGTTTTAAAATATTTATAATGTAACTGACCTGACCAAACAAACCCGGACAGAGGGTGAACAGTAAACTAAAATGGTCGATTAGGTCAGGTCAGTTACATTATAAATACTTTCAAACTAAGGTGATATTAAAAATAATGTGAATTAATTTTAATTATTCTTTAGTTTTAAATTATTTATAATGTAACTGACCTTACCTAACAAACCCGTAACAAAGGATGTACAGTAACCTCACGTAAATTTTTTTGTTACTTATTACTTGCGCAACAATATCAAAATAACAAATAAGACATTAAAATTAGAAACGTTAAAAACTCACCTAAGTTGGAGGCGGTAATTAAACACCGTTTTAAACAATAATTGAACTAAATAATCACGTATTAGTTCATTTGAATTCTGGCCTATCACGAACAATCACGTGACATCATTATCCAATAAAAAAAAAAACAAATACTCGTACGTAAACAAAAAACAATTGTGCACGCACGCCACAGGAATGCGCTGGTTTTGTGCTGAAATTTAAAAATTCGATATCTCCTAAAGTATTTGGAATTTCTAATCTCCGCCGCTTTTAATGAAAATAGGAAGTTGAAGAGCATATAATAAAGGTATTTTCGGATTTTTAACATTTTTTTTCGCAAATACCGCTCAACTACATATGAAGAAATTTAAAAATTCGATATCTCCTAAAGTATTTGGAATTTCTAATCTCCGCCGCTTTTAATGAAAAGAGGAAGTTGAAGAGCATAAAATAAAGGTATTTTCGGATTTTTAACATTTTTTTTCGGAAATAGCGCCCAAGTAAATAAATACCAATATTTGTTTTCTTATGGTGGGTGAATAATACAATTTATAAGGTAAGTTAATTTCCTAGGTGAGTTTGGTTTCGCAAGCGTTAAAGAAATAGAAACAAAGCAAAATGTTTGGAGACCTTAGTTCCGCTATTAAAAAGGTTCAATAAGTTTACATCAGCGATATTGAAGAAGTCCCAATAAGGTAATGATGAAGTAATTATATACGTTCTTATGGTACAAGCTTGGGAATAGGGGATTTGGACTAGAAAAATTTATATGCTTGTTTAGCACAAAATACTTTTCTTGAAAAATTAGAGTACAGAATATATTTGTATTACTTGTTCTATACTAGAATAGGTAGGACTGAAGTATACTTTATGAAATCTGATAACTTAAAATCATGGTAAAAATAATAACCAATTAAACTATACAAATGTGGTAACATAAAATACCTGTATATTTAATCAGGTGGGATTGTAGTATATATATATATATTAAAATATGATACAGTTTATATTAAATGAACTAATTGTGTTACCTACTAGAATAGCTATGGCTGTAAAAAAAACAAGCCTATGAATGTTCCTCGCCGAAAAGTGCCATATTCCTGATTTAGTCCCTTAAGAATGTAGAGGTGTTAATGACATCACTGCTACCATGTTGAACAATATTGTTATAGTGTTTTCATCTACTCCATTATTTTATATGCACATAATTTATGAGTACTTTTGGTTATTACATCTCATTCCATTTTTTTATTGACAAGATAGTGAGTGGTATTTTACACAAATTATCAGACTGATTCATAAAATATAACGATGGAAACTCTTGGTTAAGTTCATTAATGGATAAAATCAGGCCGACAGTTGTTATGAAAAATTAAAAAAATCACCACCTTACTCCCTTAATATACAAAATATTGTATCAATTAAAAATAATTATGCTGCATCTATGAGTACCCGAAATTTTTTTTTGATAATGCTATTAGCTCAAGCGGTAGGAATGAAAGGGATTAAAAGACAAAAAGTACTTAACTCCTGAGGAACAGTTATCAAATCTGTTAAAAGGTTTTTGCAAATTTTCTGACGGGTGATTTCTTTATATACCTATACTAGTTTCCAGAATGTTCGTAAAAATAAAATCTACTTGTGCCTGTATACATGGCATGCTGATTAAAGTTATTTAAATAGTGAGGTAAGAGTTATCCATACAAACAAGAAGTTAAGTTTTCCTGATGTGAGCCAAGGTTAATAGAGAGAGGTTGCCTCGATCGCTTGCGCATCGTTCTGCGCATCGCGTCACTTGCAGCCCCGGCTTGGCTTGCCAGCCCGTCCGCTCCTATCAGTTACTTTGTTTACAAGCACATCTGCTCGTAATAACGAGTCAAACTACAGCGTAATGCAGGGAGAGGTATTGTTGTGAGGAGATTAATTGAGAGAGCGTGTGTTATAAAATGTTAGTGTTGCTTATAACATAAGTGCATAGGTGCTTCGTTAATTATAACTAGCAGGCAAAATGTTAAGAACACGAATTTAAAGTGAATTTGTTTTGGTAGGCTAAACGCTGTTAAAAAGTTGTATTTAAACATTACAATGCCAGGTACGCGGTGTACAGTGGCTGTGTGTACAAATAGTTTGGTAAAAACAAAATCTTTACCTGAAACAAATCATATAAAATATCATCGATTCCCACGTGATGATCATCTGTTGAAAGTGTGGGTTCAGAAATGCTGACGTGATGGTGAGTGGAATCCAAAAACAACTTACATACATACGAGCGCGACTTGAAAGCTGAGATGTTAAATACATACGCTAAAAGAAGTCTTAAACCAAATGCTGTACCTTCATTAAAACTTCGAATTACACCACCTGTAGAAAATTGGAAAGTCGTGTGCGCCGAGAAGACCGAGTTAAATGCAGGGAAAACAAAAAAAAAATGTTATGTAAATTAATCGTAGATTCAAATGAAAATGTGAGCAAGAAACATGTTCTTGTAGTCAGTTAAAGCATTCAAAGTCTTGTTCTAACAATGACTCGGTTGAAATGCTTTGGAAGGAAATCCAAATTCTTAAAGAAAATTTCGTTCTTGCCGAAAGAAAGTCAGTTTTCAATTTGGAAGTCATGAAAAAACTCAAAAAAGAAAACGTAAATCTTAAAAACAAACAAAAAACCGTTCTTCGTTAGAGTTCCGCATGCGGAATATTCTTTCAAGTGTTTTTTTTTCTTCAAAAAATCAAATTAACTTATTACTTTCGTTGAAAAAAAGAGTAAACTGGACCAATGAGGAAAAATATCTCGCTTTCACTTTGCGTTATTTCAGTAAGCGATGTTATTTATTTTTAAAACATAAACTTAACTTCCCATTGCCTAGACTTTCAACTTATCAACGATGGGCATCTTCATTTGACACGAGAAAAGGTATCCTAGTAAACATGTTCGAATTTTTGAATGTAGCACGTTCTTCGTTGCTAGACTTCGAACGCATTGTTGTTCTTTGAAGAAGTAAAAGTGAAGAAAACGCTCGAGTATGATGCAAAAGAGGATGAAACGATTACACGAAAAACTGCTGTATTCATGTTAGAAATTTATTTTTAAATCAGTTTATTTATATTGCAAACATTCCCAAAACGTTTTAATGAGCTATGGCTACTTTTATTAAACACTAATAAATTGATATGCAATTATTTTAAATATTATAATCTTACTGAGAAATAAATACAAATAAACCATTTTGTTTACTAGTTACATGTTACTTATATTAATTTTTAAAAATTCATGGATACATCATTGATATTTTGAAAATTTTTACTGTCACTGAAAAAATATGTTGAAATAATAATTCATCCTTGTTTTCAGTCACATGTTGTCATTTTAAAAGCAGATCAAAACGATTATAATTAACAGTAATCCACAAAGCATAAATGAAATACTATAAGTATTGTGTATCAGACATGTGAAACGAGCCGAGCTGATAAGAGAAAGCCGTCAGTCAGCAGGTGTAGTATTACGGCTGGGAACGGCGGGGCTGCAGATGACGTCAGAGCGGAGTGTCGGGCTGTCTACATTGTTCTTATGGGATTGAGACAACCTCTCTCTACTAACCTTGGATGTGAGCCAGAAATATATAATCTGTAGACATTTTCAATCTGGATTAAGTACGTGTGTGCTGTTTATTTTAGATAATTAACTTTTAAAAATAAATCAATTTTTTTAATATTGAATTTTTTCTACATTCTTGTTTGTGATATTAAATTTAGTAATATTTACTTATGCTTCAAGTAAATACCCTGACACTAGTATTAATGCAGGGTGTTCATATTTTGGACATAACAGGGAGTCAGGGGAAATGTGCTCCGGTATGTCAGCACCCAGCTTTGGACACATTCTTTTTCCAGATGGTGTTTTAGTGCATAGTCATGCACACTGTCAAATGGCATATGCAAGGTTCTGTTATAACCACTTAGTACTTAAAAAAAAATTTTGGTCATGGAAATTAATAATTTAGTCATGGTGAAGTCAGGGAAATTTTTCCTCAAATTTGTATGGATACCCTGTAATATGCATTTTGCATATTCTCATATGGGTCAATCCATATCAAATGCCCCAATTTTAATTTTTCAGGTTGCTTGACCTTTTTAGAAAAAAATAATTTTGTGTGTGTGGCCTCACTAGCATATAAGAAGTTTAAAACCACAATAATATAATTTTACCATTCTTGGTTTATTAATGGTTGCTAGATTTACATGATCGGGTGCGGCAGTTTTGACGTTTGCAAGACTTTGGGGGAACTCCAATAAATTTTTATTGGCTGCTTCCGAAATTATGAATTAAATAGCACTGTACTGAGCATGCTCTGAAGTAACTTTATATGTAGTAAAATATATTTATTTGATTTTTTTATGTACGAAAATGGGGTACAAATATAGTCAAAATTTGGGTCAAAAATACGAGATTCAGTGGTGTGAAGTGAAAGGAAGACTTCAAGTCTCAGAGTTGAAATTCACACAGGGAATTCCTTTCTACCAGTAGTCTTTGTATACCAAAAATGAAACCTGAGAAATATTTCCTTTCGTTTCTATGAGCTTGTCAACTTCCCACTTTTTGCATTTTTTACAAATTTTACACCAAATATCTCTGGTGGGCAAACTGATAAAAATTTGGGATTATGCCAGAATAAAGCTCTATATGACAGTAAACTCCTGTAAAAATTTGGACTTTCAGATTTGTCTGTGAGTGCATAAAAACAAGTTTGAAATGTGGCAATTATGCACATTAAACTATTATAACATGCATGCGTACAGATACACGATTTATCATATCACATATTTACAATACATGTACTTTACAATCTTAAGTGTTTAAAACTTAACCAAAAATCAGCAAGCATGACTGTTAAGTAACACAGAAATTTCATCACAAAAAATGTTAGAAATGTTGTGTGTACGTCCCGTGGATGTTGTAAGTTCCTGTGGTGTAAGTTTCCTCAGAATTCTGTTAAATGGCACCCAGGTAGAATCATTAACATGTTTCTTGAATGATGTACTGGGTCCTGATGGATGGTAAAATTTTACATGGATATCCATATTTTCATTGCTGATGTCATCAACTTCAGCCAACCACCATTGTCCATCATAGATACATGCAACTATATCACTTATGTCCACATTCAAGGGAATTGTTTTGCTGACTTGAAAGTCTTCAACATTTTCTGGATTTGAACTAACATAACACCTTACAGTGCTCTCATTTACAGGCACAAACCTATGGTAGCTTCTTATTCCAGTAACTCGCTTGCAGTTTTCAAATCTTTGTTCCAGCATTGTGGCATGATTGTAGATCTCTGTGCTTGACACATATATGTAAGAAATACCAGTTATTTGAGTGCTGCAGTACTGAAAAATTTCTTGAGGAGTAAGTATCTGGTTATTTGCTGTTCTTTAAAGACTTGCTTGTGAAACTTGTCGTTTTGTAGTGCCACCAACTCCATCACAGGCATTCTTACCGTGTGAAGAACCAAAAAAGTTCCATTCACATTGCAGGTCAAAATCTTTTTTATGATTGCAGACATTAATTAAATTCTTTCTGTTCTTGTATTGGCTGGAAGCCCCATCAGAAAATACAGAATTTTTTTGATTGCAGGATTAGTTTCAGTAATATGTTTGAAAAGATGAACTTGAAATGTGTGAACTGCCAATGTGTTATGTTCCAAACTGTCACTGAATATGCAAACACTTTTGTGTTGAATATTTTCTCAGTTCATGTAGTAATAGACAAATGGATGTAGAGTGGCCTGTTTTTTTGCCCAATGAGCAGATTGTATTTCATCTTGAATTACAAATGTGTAATTTTCAGCAAAATCAGCTAGGACCAGGCACTCGTATTCTGTCAAATTCATCTTTCTTTCTTTCAAGAACTGAGATTGAGTTTTGCTAATATAATGATTTTTCAAAGAAACTAACTTTCCTGCCAGATCTTCCATGAATTCATGTCTTGGCTTCACAGTTGTGACCATTTCTGCTCTATCAACAGTAACCCACTGTTTGTAGACAATATTGTCAGGCAAAGAATCACTTTCTTCAAGCTCAGCAAACAACTCTAAGAAAACTTCTTTTCCTGGGCATTGCTGGCATTCACCCATCATACACGAGTAGTTGTTGGAATCACACACTATCATATTGAGCAATTCTTTGTAGTCTACATTCAGCCGGGCTCCATCAATCATTAGTTTAGCATTCTGATGATAAAGACACACACATACTGTGTGTGTACCTGACGAACCTGCTAAAATGCACCACTTTGGTCTCAGCTCACAAAATTTAGACCTACCTATCTTGAATGCTGGATATTCATTCTTAAACTGTAGATACAGTTCATTTAGGTTGTTCAAAATGAGTCTTTTTTGTTTGTGAACTTTTTCTCCATTAATTTTCACAGCTACAAAGTCTTTTTTTCCAGAACATATACGACTATTCTCATCATCTTCATAAAACCTTTCCACTTCTTTTGCAATGTCATCAATAATTCCAGCAGCTTTCTTTTTTCCTAGGTGAGGTAAAATTCCTTGTTCTTTAACTAGCTTCCTTGTTGTTTTCACAACACACTGTAACTTGAAATTTGTTCATTATTTTCTCGCAAGACCAAGAGGTAGGGAGAAGACTGATGATTCTTACTGTGTCTTCTTTGTTAGCTGTAAGAGTTTTAGCTCTCAATTTATTGATTAACTCATTATATTCTGATGATACTCGACAACTGTCCTTATCTTGAATAACTGAATCATTTTCTACAAAACACAATCTCAACTTCTTCTTTACTTCTTCTGATACTCTCTGTGCTTTTGAACTGATTGCTAGGTTTCTTTTGTTAGAACTGAGTTTTCTGATCTTAGAAGTACTTGGCGAAAGTTCCAATATATTAAAAGCAGAGTCTAGTTTCTCTGCAACTTCTTTGATGTTAACAAATTCATCAACCTCTTCCTCATTATTTGCATTTTCTTTGGTAACAAATATCTTACTGTAGCATGTTGGGCACAGAGATTTTCCAGGCACAAGACATAACCTCAAACTTACATCTTGAAAAGTATGCTTCATCTTAATTTCCCTGAGTCCTTTTGATATCACCTTGTGAACTTGCATCGGGTCACAACAAACACAACCGAAAATATGATAATACTTGCATAGAAACTTGATCTCATGATATTTACAAACTGTCAAAATAGCCTTATTCACTCTCAACTGCAACAGATTTTTATCTTCCTCACTGAACTCACTTATCAATTTCATTTTCATAGGCACATTACCATAAACATTCATGTGACATTCTTCTGAAGTAAAACTTCCTATTGAACAGATACCCTCCATACTGATAAGTATACATAAATAAGCCAAAATATCCAAAGATAACACAAATACTAATTAATGTGCAGTGCTCCTTGTAGTACAGATTAATAGTGCATTATAATACGTACGTATTGTAATATTCTAAATGTGATGTAATATGAATTTTAATTATTTATATGAAATTGGTTGATACAATTGATGTTTTTTTTAATGGGTGGGTAAGTAACATACCCCTAGAGTATAAAGGCAAAATTCCACACATTAAAATTTTTTTTTCTGCATTCACAGTGCAGTCTCAGTCCAAATTTTTACAGGAGTTTACTGTCATATAGAGCTTTATTCTGGCATAATCCCAAATTTTTATCAGTTTGCCCACCAGAGATATTTAGGTGTAAAATTGGTAAAAAATGCAAGAAGTGGGAAGTTGACAAGCTCATAGAAACGAAAGGAAATATTTCTCAGGTTTCATTTTTGGTATACAAAGACTACTGGTAGAAAGGAATTCCCTGTGTGAATTTCAACTCTGAGACTTGAAGTCTTCCTTTCACTTCACACCACTGAATCTCGTATTTTTGACCCAAATTTTGACTATATTTGTACCCCATTTTCGTATATAAAAAAATCAAATAAATATATTTTACTACATATAAAGTTACTTCAGAGCATGCTCAGTACAGTGCTATTTAATTCATTTTTCCGGAAGCAGCCAATAAAAATTTATTGGAGTTCCCCCAAAGTCTTGCAAACCACAAAACTGCCGCACCCGATCATGTAAATCTAGCAACCATTAATAAACCAAGCATGATAAAATTATATTAATATGGTTTTGAACTTATTATATGCTAGTAAGGCCACACACAAAAAATTATTTTTTTCTAAAATGGTCAAGCAACTTGTGCTGGGATACTTGATATGGATTGACCCATATACAATTAGCAAGTTAGCTGTTAAAGCACCTGTCTCACAATTTATGATTGCTTATTGCACATTTTTTACTCTTAGGAAATTAATTCTATTTCATTCAAGATTTCACTTAACATGTTACTGGTTAACAGTCGTTCAATATGTTCTCTATCCAACTTCTCTTTGGAATTCAGTTCCATTTGACTGTCTTCCTCTAATACAGTTGGAATAGCAAATACGCTTATATCCTCCTGGTTAGACGGTCCTTGTGGCTATCTGGGCTTGGAAAAAGTTGTTACAAGTGATTATTATCAACCCATGTTTCTTGTGGTTGTTATTACTTTTCTGTATAAGATGTGAGGTGGTAAGCAAAAAGGGACCTCGTCTGCAATTTCCTGTTTGTAGTTATATTTTTGAATTTAGCTCTAAATTCTAAAATATTTGGTGCAAAAATGTCTGATTTTTTCGTTTAAGTTACGGGCATTTTCATTTTTAAAATTACAATGGTCATTTGAAGAAGAACACTTAAAAATTCAAAAAATATTTTTTACATTTAAAAATAATTAAGGTATGAAACAAAAGCTTTTCGTATATTGAAATCTTCAAAATAACTGAGCGTTTGCAATGCTGTCTTGAATGTTCTGGAACGGGTTGAGGGTCATCTGGGTCAGTACCGCCAGCCCAGTCATCTGGTTCCAGTTCCACAGAAGGTATAACAGGTCCTTGAACTCATCCTTGCAATATTCTCTAATGTTTATAAACAGGTACTCTTTGTTTTATTGGCATTCCGTCTGTCTGGAAATTCGACAGATCCATTTTAGGTTTCCAAGATCTGGTGTACATACTACTTTCTAGCAATTTCGGTTTAGCAGTGAACTATGCCTTTGTAATCACTATCAAACTCAAAGTGGTTATACTGGGTGATAAAGGGTGCTTTCTTGTCATCATTGGTGTGAAGAAATTGTAGCAAGTCATTAATTTTTGTGGAAACTTTGCCTTTCTCATTTGCAACCATTGCAGCGGAATTCACTTGTGTTGCAGGTGTGACTGATCAATGCAATTGACTAATTCAGGCAGAGAAAAGACATTGGTAATCCTGAATTTTTTTCTTCAAAAGTCTGAAAGCCGAATCGGTGGAAAATTTTGATTGGCCTACCGGAATGAACTCTCAACTATTTTTTTTTCTGTTGACATAAATACTCCAAGTCAAGTACCCCAGTAAGATATTATCCTTATTTTGTCATATGCAGTTGTGAGCATGGATAAACATAGTTTGTTTGCCTTAAGTGTTATTTTCCAGGTGGTGATGGAACAGGCTCACAATAAGATTGGAACCTTTTGGGAATCGGGTAGTTAACGTGTTGTTCGTTGTCTTGCAAACCACATTATAAATACAACCTTAAAATGGCACTAAGAAATGGATAGGGCCAGACTGCAATGGGTTGCTAGGTATGTGCAATATCAAAATTGTAACGTACTGAAGATCTGTCATAATTTTCCAATTTGTCTCTAGTTTTTTTTATAGTATTGTTGTACTGTAGAAATGATCTGCAGATGGGATCTTATTTTCTGAACCATTTGCATCTTTTGCTCTCCTGAAACTAAAGCCGTGGCTGCTCCAGAAGTAAAATGTTAATGGCATAAAGCACACAGATCGGTTCTGGGTTTCATTACTACATCGAGACAAATACTTTGCCAAATGTTAGTAAAAACCCTAAAGTGTACAGGTTTGAGTCATCTCTAGAAGAAGCCTTTTAAGTTTCATATATTTTAACTTCTACGTGGCAATATCATGGCGTGCTGTTCTGAATAATTACTAAGAAATTTAACAACAAACTCAGTATCCGAAAAAAAGTCATTCTTTTTTTCATTTTTCCTGTGTTATCATGGTCCTTTGCAACCAATCCTGTAGTGTTATACATTTTAGTACAATGTTTGTCTTAATTTTGAAATTTTGACCAAACATAAAGGTGTTTTTTCTAACAGACCTTCCTTACTGCATGTAACTGGTTTGTGAGGTTTTTCTCGTATGTTTTTTCACACTAGAGGATAATGGGAATCTAATGTGAGGCAGCAAAGTTGGCCCTTTGAATATATATACTGTATAGAAGTCGCGAGTGGATAGGATTTACTCTACGTTTTTCAGAAGCATATGAGGAGCAGCTTGGGAACTTCACCGCTGCAGTGCGCTGCCGTAACGCCCTGTATCGTCTTAGTTGTTATTTACACGTTAGAGTGCAGCACTGTCGCCCGCTGTCATTCCCCGCACCCCCCACCTATCATTCACTGCAGCTCGAGGTCGTTCAACGGGAGGGGGAAGGGGTGTTTGAAGAGTTCGACACTTGTCCGCTAGGGACCACCACAAGTCGATGCCCTAGAGATGGTGGCGATTGCGGCGGTGAATTAACCAACTACCTCAAAACCGTATTAGAAATTTTAACCTGGGCTGGCGACTTCTATTCAGTATATATATTCAAAGGTTGGCCTAAGATGACTTTGTGTAATAAATTCACATTATCATTGTAACAATCGAGCTCAGTGCATTAATAGTGCATTTGTAAATATTCATTAGTAGAAAACAATTTGCAACAATTTTCTGTGCAGCCACATACTTTACAAGATAAGTTACCAAATTATGGTCATTTACTATATGAATATGTTAACAAGATCAGTACAGTTGTCAACTGTAACCAAGTTATACTGCCATCATTTTCAACTACATCTTGGTTATCAAGTAGTCGGGAGAATGCAGAAGCAGCTTGTTTCAAAGTAATGCATAGAGGACCAGTGCATTTATGGAAAGGGACCTCTTGTCGCATGTCCCATGTTATTTCTCCATAAGCGACAAGTTATATCTTTTCCAGAGCTGTTTCATCCAATTATATCGGTTTTGTAATCTATTACAAGATGTAAAGGATAAACTTAACTACAATAAATGGCAAAAATTAAAAAAATCATTAATTTTGAATCAAACCAATAATTTTACTGAAAAATTGAAATTGCTATAGAGATGTTCCTGTTTGCTTTCCACCTCATAACTATCCAACTTCTCGTTGGAATTCAGTTCTATTTGACTGTCTTCCTCCAGTACAGTTGGAATAGCAAAAACGCTTATATCCTCCTGGTTAGACGGTCCTTGTGGCTAGCTGGGCTTGGAAAAAAGTTGTTACAAGTGAATATATAACCCATATTTCGTGTGGTAATTATATTACTGTTCTGTATGAAATGATGGAAGTATCCAACTTCTCATTGAAATTCGGAGGCTGTTTTACAAAGGTCTTGTAAGTAACAATTCTTTTAAATGAGCGCGCTTGTAATCACAAGTTTTCATGAAATGTTGTTTTATAAATCTTGGGGACAAATATCTTCTTCAGTAACATATACAAATACAAAGACATAATATGAATATTAATCTTAACATGTGTCCATAACATGAGATAATGAAGTGTGTGTTACATGTATGTTACTTGTAGAATATATAACCTATCAATTTGCCCACACCTCGAAGTAACATTGTTTGATTTGCGTCATTTTGAAGTAATAATACTTATAAATTACAGCATCTATCTAGTTTATGTTTTTTAAAATTATTATAGTTGAAATATAACATTTTGTTACTCAGAATGTTATTAGAGCCTCGTAGGAATTATGCCCAATCCGTATTATGTAAACAATGCAGTCTGAAATTTTTTAATAATTTTTTTTTTTGTTGTGCAATCTCAAAATGTTTTTTAAAATTTAATTAAATGTACTTGAAATGTATTAAGACATATCGTAATACTGTAAATTGATTTTAACAGGAGTAGTGTTTTCATTAAATTGTTTGTCAGCAAACACCCTTACCAGATGGGGAAAATTAAATATGTTTTTTTCCACTACAGTTAATCATAATAACTTTTTTTTCCTATTTTAATTCACGTCTTTTGAGTATATTGTGTTCTAGTGCGTGTAACTACATGTGATTTTGTTTACACATTAACCATGGGTATAGACAGTATATGTGGAAGGGGAGGGCAGTTTTTCCTGGAACAAATTAGCGTGCGGACTTCAAAGCAGCGGAGACGTCAGCTGCAAACTGAAAACTTGGATAGTGCAGTCATTAGAAGTGAGTGTTCACAAATTTCATTGTCGAACATAACCTGCTATAGAGTATGGCCAAACCATAAAGGCCTCTATTTAGGAATATTTTTTCCTCTTCTGACTTGAAACAATTAGCTGTGGCAGAACAAAAACATCTGTTAAAGAAATGTCTTCAAATGCTACGGAGGATATTTTGATGCATGACTTTTTTTTCCGTCAGATGGTAGTAACAATTCAGATTCCTAACTATCCGGTGGTAGTTAAGTTTTGTGTCAGAAAAATGTGCAGAAAAAATGGTGTGGTGCATTCTTTGGTAGCTCAGCGAAGGAGGCGACTGTGTTGCAGAAGCAGCGAAGATGCAGATCTTCGTTCCAGCATTGTGGCATGATTGTAGATCTCTGTGCTTGACACATATATGTAAGAAATACCAGTTATTTGAGTGCTGCAGTACTGAAAAATTTCTTGAGGAGTAAGTATCTGGTTATTTGCTGTTCTTTAAAGACTTGCTTGTGAAACTTGTCGTTTTGTAGTGCCACCAACTCCATCACAGGCATTCTTACCGTGTGAAGAACCAAAAAAGTTCCATTCACATTGCAGGTCAAAATCTTTTTTATGATTGCAGACATTAATTAAATTCTTTCTGTTCTTGTATTGGCTGGAAGCCCCATCAGAAAATACAGAATTTTTTTGATTGCAGGATTAGTTTCAGTAATATGTTTGAAAAGATGAACTTGAAATGTGTGAACTGCCAATGTGTTATGTTCCAAACTGTCACTGAATATGCAAACACTTTTGTGTTGAATATTTTCTCAGTTCATGTAGTAATAGACAAATGGATGTAGAGTGGCCTGTTTTTTTGCCCAATGAGCAGATTGTATTTCATCTTGAATTACAAATGTGTAATTTTCAGCAAAATCAGCTAGGACCAGGCACTCGTATTCTGTCAAATTCATCTTTCTTTCTTTCAAGAACTGAGATTGAGTTTTGCTAATATAATGATGTTTCAAAGAAACTAACTTTCCTGCCAGATCTTCCATGAATTCATGTCTTGGCTTCACAGTTGTGACCATTTCTGCTCTATCAACAGTAACCCACTGTTTGTAGACAATATTGTCAGGCAAAGAATCACTTTCTTCAAGCTCAGCAAACAACTCTAAGAAAACTTCTTTTCCTGGGCATTGCTGGCATTCACCCATCATACACGAGTAGTTGTTGGAATCACACACTATCATATTGAGCAATTCTTTGTAGTCTACATTCAGCCGGGCTCCATCAATCATTAGTTTAGCATTCTGATGATAAAGACACACACATACTGTGTGTGTACCTGACGAACCTGCTAAAATGCACCACTTTGGTCTCAGCTCACAAAATTTAGACCTACCTATCTTGAATGCTGGATATTCATTCTTAAACTGTAGATACAGTTCATTTAGGTTGTTCAAAATGAGTCTTTTTTGTTTGTGAACTTTTTCTCCATTAATTTTCACAGCTACAAAGTCTTTTTTTCCAGAACATATACGACTATTCTCATCATCTTCATAAAACCTTTCCACTTCTTTTGCAATGTCATCAATAATTCCAGCAGCTTTCTTTTTTCCTAGGTGAGGTAAAATTCCTTGTTCTTTAACTAGCTTCCTTGTTGTTTTCACAACACTCTCTGTAACTTTAAATTCGTTCATTATTTTCTCGCAAGACCAAGAGGTAGGGAGAAGACTGATGATTCTTACTGTGTCTTCTTTGTTAGCTGTAAGAGTTTTAGCTCTCAATTTATTGATTAACTCATTATATTCTGATGATACTCGACAACTGTCCTTATCTTGAATAACTGAATCATTTTCTACAAAACACAATCTCAACTTCTTCTTTACTTCTTCTGATACTCTCTGTGCTTTTGAACTGATTGCTAGGTTTCTTTTGTTAGAACTGAGTTTTCTGATCTTAGAAGTACTTGGCGAAAGTTCCAATATATTAAAAGCAGAGTCTAGTTTCTCTGCAACTTCTTTGATGTTAACAAATTCATCAACCTCTTCCTCATTATTTGCATTTTCTTTGGTAACAAATATCTTACTGTAGCATGTTGGGCACAGAGATTTTCCAGGCACAAGACATAACCTCAAACTTACATCTTGAAAAGTATGCTTCATCTTAATTTCCCTGAGTCCTTTTGATATCACCTTGTGAACTTGCATCGGGTCACAACAAACACAACCGAAAATATGATTATACTTGCATAGAAACTTGATCTCATGATATTTACAAACTGTCAAAATAGCCTTATTCACTCTCAACTGCAACAGATTTTTATCTTCCTCACTGAACTCACTTATCAATTTCATTTTCATAGGCACATTACCATAAACATTCATGTGACATTCTTCTGAAGTAAAACTTCCTATTGAACAGATACCCTCCATACTGATAAGTATACATAAATAAGACAAAATATCCAAAGATAACACAAATACTAATTAATGTGCAGTGCTCCTTGTAGTACAGATTAATAGTGCATTATAATACGTACGTATTGTAATATTCTAAATGTGATGTAATATGAATTTTAATTATTTATATGAAATTGGTTGATACAATTGATGTTTTTTTAATGGGTGGGTAAGTAACATACCCCTAGAGTATAAAGGCAAAATTCCACACATTAAAATTTTTTTTTCTGCATTCACAGTGCAGTCTCAGTCCAAATTTTTACAGGAGTTTACTGTCATATAGAGCTTTATTCTGGCATAATCCCAAATTTTTATCAGTTTGCCCACCAGAGATATTTAGGTGTAAAATTGGTAAAAAAATGCAAGAAGTGGGAAGTTGACAAGCTCATAGAAACGAAAGGAAATATTTCTCAGGTTTCATTTTTGGTATACAAAGACTACTGGTAGAAAGGAATTCCCTGTGTGAATTTCAACTCTGAGACTTGAAGTCTTCCTTTCACTTCACACCACTGAATCTCGTATTTTTGACCCAAATTTTGACTATATTTGTACCCCATTTTCGTATATAAAAAAATCAAATAAATATATTTTACTACATATAAAGTTACTTCAGAGCATGCTCAGTACAGTGCTATTTAATTCATTTTTCCGGAAGCAGCCAATAAAAATTTATTGGAGTTCCCCCAAAGTCTTGCAAACCACAAAACTGCCGCACCCGATCATGTAAATCTAGCAACCATTAATAAACCAAGCATGATAAAATTATATTAATATGGTTTTGAACTTATTATATGCTAGTAAGGCCACACACAAAAAATTATTTTTTTCTAAAATGGTCAAGCAACTTGTGCTGGGATACTTGATATGGATTGACCCATATACAATTAGCAAGTTAGCTGTTAAAGCACCTGTCTCACAATTTATGATTGCTTATTGCACATTTTTTACTCTTAGGAAATTAATTCTATTTCATTCAAGATTTCACTTAACATGTTACTGGTTAACAGTCGTTCAATATGTTCTCTATCCAACTTCTCTTTGGAATTCAGTTCCATTTGACTGTCTTCCTCTAATACAGTTGGAATAGCAAATACGCTTATATCCTCCTGGTTAGACGGTCCTTGTGGCTATCTGGGCTTGGAAAAAGTTGTTACAAGTGATTATTATCAACCCATGTTTCTTGTGGTTATTATTACTTTTCTGTATAAGATGTGAGGTGGTAAGCAAAAAGGGACCTCGTCGGCAATTTCCTGTTTGTAGTTATATTTTTGAATTTAGCTCTAAATTCTAAAATATTTGGTGCAAAAATGTCTGATTTTTTCGTTTAAGTTACGGGCATTTTCATTTTTAAAATTACAATGGTCATTTGAAGAACACTTAAAAATTCAAAAAATATTTTTTACATTTAAAAATAATTAAGGTATGAAACAAAAGCTTTTCGTATATTGAAATCTTCAAAATAACTGAGCGTTTGCAATGCTGTCTTGAATGTTCTGGAACGGGTTGAGGGTCATCTGGGTCAGTACCGCCAGCCCAGTCATCTGGTTCCAGTTCCACAGAAGGTATAACAGGTCCTTGAACTCATCCTTGCAATATTCTCTAATGTTTATAAACAGGTACTCTTTGTTTTATTGGCATTCCGTCTGTCTGGAAATTCGACAGATCCATTTTAGGTTTCCAAGATCTGGTGTACATACTACTTTCTAGCAATTTCGGTTTAACAGTGAACTATGCCTTTGTAATCACTATCAAACTCAAAGTGGTTATACTGGGTGATAAAGGATGCTTTCTTGTCATCATTGGTGTGAAGAAATTGTAGCAAGTCATTAATTTTTGTGGAAACTTTGCCTTTCTCATTTGCAACCATTGCAGCGGAATTCACTTGTGTTGCAGGTGTGACTGATCAATGCAATTGACTAATTCAGGCAGAGAAAAGACATTGGTAATCCTGAATTTTTTTCTTCAAAAGTCTGAAAGCCGAATCGGTGGAAAATTTTGATTGGCCTACCGGAATGAACTCTCAACTATTTTTTTTTCTGTTGACATAAATACTCCAAGTCAAGTACCCCAGTAAGATATTATCCTTATTTTGTCATATGCAGTTGTGAGCATGGATAAACATAGTTTGTTTGCCTTAAGTGTTATTTTCCAGGTGGTGATGGAACAGGCTCACAATAAGATTGGAACCTTTTGGGAATCGGGTAGTTAACGTGTTGTTCGTTGTCTTGCAAACCACATTATAAATACAACCTTAAAATGGCACTAAGAAATGGATAGGGCCAGACTGCAATGGGTTGCTAGGTATGTGCAATATCAAAATTGTAACGTACTGAAGATCTGTCATAATTTTCCAATTTGTCTCTAATTTTTTTTATAGTATCGTACTGTAGAAACGATCTGCAGATGGGATCTTATTTTCTGAACCATTTGCATCTTTTGCTCTCCTGAAACTAAAGCCGTGGCTGCTCCAGAAGTAAAATGTTAATGGCATAAAGCACACAGATCGGTTCTGGGTTTCATTACTACATCGAGACAAATACTTTGCCAAATGTTGGTAAAAACCCTAAAGTGTACAGGTTTGAGTCATCTCTAGAAGAAGCCTTTTAAGTTTCATATATTTTAACTACTATGTGGCAATATCATGGCGTGCTGTTCTGAATAATTACTAAGAAATTTAACAAAAAATTCAGTATCTGAAAAAAAGTCATTCTTTTTTTCATTTTTCCTGTGTTATCATGGTCCTTTGCAACCAATCCTGTAGTGTTATACATTTTAGTACAATGTTTGTCTTAATTTTGAAATTTTGACCAAACATAAAGGTGTTTTTTCTAACAGACCTTCCTTACTGCATGTAACTGGTTTGTGAGGTTTTTCTCGTATGTTTTTTCACACTAGAGGATAATGGGAATCTAATGTGAGGCAGCAAAGTTGGCCCTTTGAATATATATACTGTATAGAAGTCGCGAGTGGATAGGATTTACTCTACGTTTTTCAGAAGCATATGAGGAGCAGCTTGGGAACTTCACCGCTGCAGTGCGCTGCCGTAACGCCCTGTATCGTCTTAGTTGTTATTTACACGTTAGAGTGCAGCACTGTCGCCCGCTGTCATTCCCCGCACCCCCCACCTATCATTCACTGCAGCTCGAGGTCGTCCAACGGGAGGGGAAAGGGGTGTTTGAAGAGTTCGACACTTGTCCGCTAGGGACCACCACAAGTCGATGCCCTAGAGATGGTGGCGATTGCGGCGGTGAATTAACCAACTACCTCAAAACCGTATTAGAAATTTTAACCTGGGCTGGCGACTTCTATTCAGTATATATATTCAAAGGTTGGCCTAAGATGACTTTGTGTAATAAATTCACATTATCATTGTAACAATCGAGCTCAGTGCATTAATAGTGCATTTGTAAATATTCATTAGTAGAAAACAATTTGCAACAATTTTCTGTGCAGCCACATACTTTACAAGATTAGTTACCAAATTATGGTCATTTACTATATGAATATGTTAACAAGATCAGTACAGTTGTCAACTGTAACCAAGTTGTACTGCCATCATTTTCAACTACTTCTTGGTTATCAAGTAGTCGGGAGAATGCAGAAGCAGCTTGTTTCAAAGTAATGCATAGAGGACCAGTGCATTTATGGAAAGGGACCTCTTGTCGCATGTCCCATGTTATTTCTCCATAAGCGACAAGTTATATCTTTTCCAGAGCTGTTTCATCCAATTATATCGGTTTTGTAATCTATTACAAGATGTAAAGGATAAACTTAACTACAATAAATGGCAAAAATTAAAAAAATCGTTAATTTTGAATCAAACCAATAATTTTACTGAAAAATTGAAATTGCTAAAGAGATGTTCCTGTTTGCTTTCCACCTCATAACTATCCAACTTCTCGTTGGAATTCAGTTCTATTTGACTGTCTTCCTCCAGTACAGTTGGAATAGCAAAAACGCTGATATCCTCCTGGTTAGACGGTCCTTGTGGCTAGCTGGGCTTGGAAAAAAGTTGTTACAAGTGAATATATAACCCATATTTCGTGTGGTAATTATATTACTGTTCTGTATGAAATGATGGAAGTATCCAACTTCTCATTGAAATTCGGAGGCTGTTTTACAAAGGTCTTGTAAGTAACAATTCTTTTAAATGAGCGTGCTTGTAATCACAAGTTTTCATGAAATGTTGTTTTATAAATCTTGGGGACAAATATCTTCTTCAGTAACAGATATACAAATACTAAGACATAATATGAATATTATTCTTAACATGTGTCCATAACATGAGATAATGAAGTGTGTGTTACATGTATGTTACTTGTAGAATATATAACCTATCAATTTGCCCACACCTCGAAGTTACATTGTTTGATTTGCGTCATTTTGAAGTAATAATACTGATAAATTACAGCATCTATCTAGTTTATGTTTTTTAAAATTATTATAGTTGAAATATAACATTTTGTTACTTAAAATGTTATTAGAGCCTCGTAGGAATTATGCCCAAGCCGTATTATGTAAACAATGCAGTCTGAAATTTTTTAATAATTTTTTTTTTGTTGTGCAATCTCAAAATGTTTTTTAAAATTTAATTAAATGTACTTGAAATGTATTAAGACATATCGTAATACTGTAAATTGATTTTAACAGGAGTAGTGTTTTCATTAAATTGTTTGTCAGCAAACACCCTTACCAGATGGGGAAAATTAAATACGTTTTTTTCCACAACAGTTAATAATAATAACTTTTTTTTCCTATTTTAATTCACGTCTTTTGAGTATATTGTGTACTAGTGCGTGTAACTACATGTGATTTTGTTTACACATTAACCATGGGTGTAGACAGTATTTGTGGAAGGGGAGGGCAGTTTTTCCTGGAACAAATTAGCGTGCGGACTTCAAAGCAGCGGAGACGTCAGCTGCAAACTGAAAACTTGGATAGTGCAGTCATTAGAAGTGAGTGTTCACAAATTTCATTGTCGAACATAACCTGCTATAGAGTATGGCCAAACCATAAAGGCCTCTATTTAGGAATATTTTTTCCTCTTCTGACTTGAAACAATTAGCTGTGGCAGAACAAAAACATCTGTTAAAGAAATGTCTTCAAATGCTACGGAGGATATTTTGATGCATGACTGTTTTTTTTTCCGTCAGATGGTAGTAACAATTCAGATTCCTAACTATCCGGTGGTAGTTAAGTTTTGTGTCAGAAAAATGTGCAGAAAAAATGGTGTGGTGCATTCTTTGGTAGCTCAGCGAAGGAGGCGACTGTGTTGCAGAAGCAGCGAAGATGCAGATCTTCGTGAAGACCCTGACGGGCAAGACCATCACCCTGGAGGTGGAGGCCTCGGACACCATAGAGAATGTGAAGGCCAAGATCCAGGACAAGGAGGGCATTCCGCCCGACCAGCAGCGACTCATCTTCGCGGGCAAGCAGCTGGAGGACGGCCGCACCCTGTCCGACTACAACATACAGAAAGGTGCGCTCACAATAATCTGACGCATACGAAGATGGTAAATCCTGTCTGTTATAAACAGATTGTACTAGTATAAAACTCTAGTAAATTATTTTACACCTGAATTCTCAGCCCTATTGCGATTGGTGAGATTAGACTGATAGGCTATGGTAATTGCGAGCTTGTTGAGTTAGCTTTTCGAGGTTGAAGACCTTAACGAATGTTATATTAATCTTAATTTAAATCCCTTATGGGTAAACTCCAAAATTAACAGCGTACATACCATAATACAATAATACAAAGTTCACATTTTTCGTGGAAAGTGAATATTTTCGTATCACGTATAGAACTGTACACCTAGAGACCAGATGTTCCTGTACCTCGCTGCAGCTTTGCTTCTGTGAGAACAGTGCAGTCAGTGGAATCTAAATGTTGTGCAAATACAGTGAAACCCTGTTAGGACTTTTTCAAGGGACTGGATTCTAAAAACTTCTCAACAGGGGAAACTTCTTAAAAAAGAAATAGATACAGTAAAACTTCACTGCAGGGCCATTCCATAACAAAGTGAGCCTGGAGCAAAAATTTTAAAAATGTGAATAATTGTTTATTATTCAGGGAAATGAGAAGTAAATATATGCTATATTAATTTGCCAAAACAAAAAAGTTGAAAATATATTTAAATGTATGAAAGTAATTGATTGTGTTTTAAGTGTTGAAAATTGTCAGCTTGTGACACAATTTTTGTTGTCTAGTTTGGCAACATTGTAGATACTTTACTTACTTTCAGTGTTCTCAGTTTATTCAAAGTGATGTTAATACCTTGTTCTTCAAGCTGCATATGAAGTTTGTTTTGTAAGGTAAGCCATTTTTGTGATATTATTGAAAAAAGAAAAGCATGTGCTTAGTTGTCCCACCCGTGACAAAAAACTTAAATAAGTGTATCTTGTGTAACACCCAGTTTAAGGTTAGGGTAATAATGTTGTGGAAGTAAGGATTTAGTTGAGTGAATCATGTTGCAAAAAATTTGGACAGATGAAGATAGTACAATTATATATATTTAAACATTTTGACCTGTCCCACCGGTGACAAGATCAGTGGCGCTGGTGATACATTAACTGTCAGCTAAATTGATAGATTATACCTATTATTTTAAGAGAGGACAATGTACTCCTTTTTGACATTTTTTTTCCAATTATGCCAATAGTACAGTAAATTATGCCAATAGTACAGTAACTCATTTTGCAGTTTTAATTTCAAGTTAAATATTGTAGGTAGTAATGGATCTCGTTACTTGGTTTAAATTTGTCTTTAGTCCAGCAATTTTATGAACGTGATGATATCAGATATCAGTCGCCTGTCACCTGGTATTAGGGATGTCAAATCAGTTAAGGATCCGAAAACTGGTAAAAGACAGCAGCTACAAAAACGTCACATGAATATGATGGTAAGGGAAGCGTATCAGTTATTTAATAATGAAAACTTGGTGCAGTAAAACGGTCTACATTTTATGCATTGCGTCCCCAGCATGTTATTCTGACAAGTGAAATGCCACATAATGTATGTGTGTGTGCAAATACCATTCAAATTTCACTTTTCTTCTTGAGGCTGTCGCTAAAAAGTTCCAAACTTTCCCTCAAATAGTTCCACACTTCTTGAAATAATCTGTTGTGATTTGAAAAATAAGAACTGCATGACTGGAAACTATACTAAATGCATTCATAATCTTAACACTTTAATTGATGAGCAGACAGATACATCCTGCCTTAGAACCTGCTTGAAACAGTGGAAAGATATAGAAGGTCGCCCCAAACTCATTGAAACTAATGGGTCAGTTGATGAAGCACTAAAAGAACTTCAATTACAAGTATTTAAAAAGCATGTGTATATAAAAAGAGCTCAATCACAAGCATTTAAGGATGAGAGAAATGTTAGAGGATGATGATGTTATTTTACAAGTTGATTTTGCAGAAAATTATTATGCTATGCCCCAAGATGAAATCCAGTCTGCTCACTGGAACCACAAACAAATTACTGTCTTCTCAGCTTGTGCATGGGTAAAAGGAGCTACACGTTATTTTGCTATTGTAAGCAATGATTTAAGCCATGACAAGTATTTTTTTTATACATGTATAAAAAAATCACAAATTTACTGGCACAAGAATTTGAAAGTTTGAAATACATAAAAATCTTTTCAGATGGCTGTTGAAAAAGATGTCTCCTATGTGCAATTTGAACAGGTTCTTTCTCTGTTGCCAACACCTGAAGTGAAAAACATAAGAAATAGGTTTTTTATGACTTTCCTAGCCAGTTGGATGTCTATGAACAAACATGAACTTAGTTAAAAAGAAAACTTTTGCCAACAACATATTATTTTGGGCATTTTGTTTTTGTTACTACTATTACTTTGATTATATTATTTTTAATCTCTCACTAGTGTAGAATTTGTGTTTCAAAGTTATTCACTGTTTAACATGCAGTTTTTAGTTGGCCTAAAATTGTATTTACTTGATTAATTCTCATTGTGTCCCACCCGTGACACGGAGTGGTCCCACCCGTGACAGAACAAAGTTGTATATTATTTTCAATATTGGTGTTTTAGCTCCTCCTCTCATGTGGTAATGTATAGATCAATGCCTACCATATAAGATTATTACGAGTTCAATTGTGTTACACTCATAAATTCACAGAGTTTTTCCGAGAAACTTGTTGTGTCTAAGGCTACGTCTTTTTTCTGTCCCACCCGTGACAAATGTTTAGGCACTAGTATTTAATTATCAGAAGAAAATTTAAAAGTAAACCTTTAACCAATTAATAGCATTGTGATTGTAGTTAACACACTGCAAAAATAATATACAATAAATATTTTTTAAAGCTTATTTTAAATCCCTGAATAAATAAAATGCTGCACAAGTGTCCCACCCGTAACAATGGAATGGCCCTGCAACAAACTTCAAGGGCCCAAGATTGCCAGTGGTTTGTTGTAGTGAAGTTCTTTATACTGAAATCATAAAAATTGCATTATTTTTGGTTGTGCCTATTAACAACATAAAAAGTACGTTAGCAACTGTATAGAAATTACTTATTTCTCAATTCATCACTATAAAAAATCATGAAAACTTGTAAATAACTGTAAACACATTAAGAATAAAAATATGAAATATTTATCAATTCTAGTTTAACTGATCTTCTGTTTAAAAACAGATGGTGCAGGCTCAAGTTCATGGGAACACATTAAAAACACTTTTCTAAAATATAAAATTAAGACTATGTAATTATATGAAGTAAACTAAATTGATTTCAACAACAAAAACACAATTCACTTTGATTTTGAAAAAAGTCTTTAATTGGTGACTTCTTTTTCATTGCCCCCAGTTCTCCAGTTACATCAAACAATCTCTTCTCTAGGACTTTATATGGTGCCGCTGAAATATGTTTTTGGCTGTGGGATAAAAAATTATGTCATAGTTTCAGACAGCTGATTTAAAATCGTGGACAAAGTAGATTTCGCGATTCCAAATTGTCATGATGTCAGTTTTCTTCTTCCCGTCGTCTACTGCTTTAATTAGAGCTAGTTTCGTTTTCATATCAATTGATTTTTGCTTTCTCTGCAACATTTTGCCAAAACAATATGAAAACGTCAACAAACGAATCACAAACTTAAAACTCACACGATACTTTGCAATATACTGACGTCGTCCAGGGCTACGCCCCTCCTAAGCCCGATGTGACCCGTCCACGGCAGCACCCCTCCCTCCCACCAGCACCCTCTATTTCAAACGTCCCGCCGACGGCGAGCGTGTGTGTTGCGGCCATACAAGAGGCCAGTAATTAGAGTCGGTGCGGCTTCCCCGTAAATCCTAATTATTAAATAAGAATTGTCAACCTTTATTTTATCTTTTAATTCCCAAGGGTCGTATGTTTGCAGGTCCATTTTTCTAAACAGACGTTACAGCGCCTCAAGCGACCGCTAAGAGAACTACCAAATTAACTTTTCATTATTGTAATTCTTTTATTTAGCTTTGTTAATTAGGTGGAAGGAGCAGAGGCAGTAACTTAATTAATACTGATTTACTAAATGTTTATTCATATTTCATTGTAAGTAAAAACGTAAATTGAACAGCTAACTGTAACGGGAGCGGAAGGAGGCGCCATGACACCCCCTAGCCAGGCAGTCTAATCCTGGAACCGCCCGGAGTAGGACGCGTGCTGTACCTCGTCGCCTTCAATACTTGGTAAGAACTGATCTTTTAGCATCCGGCCGTGTAATAATTTCTCTGAATCGCTTTTAACCGCTTCGAGGCCTACTCCGGGTGGAAGACTCTTTAACGTAAATATTTTTTTTTTTGCTCAACCGGGCTTTTGAAATTGACTGCGTTGTGAATCGTCGGTCAGGCCACGAGGTGACCTGGCCCTCCTCTAAGCTGATTCATGCCGTTGGCTTTTTAACCGCTTAATAAGTAAATATGTAAGAGGACGGAGTGAATAAAACTCAGGCGCATTGAAGTCTCCATCTTTTCATTCTAACCACGTGTGTCCTTAAGGAGTGTATGGCGTGTGGGGCGCCTAGAGCCCACTTGGGATAATTGTTTCATGGTGATAGCGTACCCGATGCTGAGAGCGGGTGTTAGGGCCACCGTAGGTAAATAAGGTTGCGTGTCTCGCCTCGCACGGGCGACGTCACGACCAGGAGAAAGAGTCTCGCCGGGTCCACGTGCCCACGAACCACGTGGGCGCCTTTCCCGCGCATTGCGTAAATATACCGCTGATTTTCGCGTCGGACGTGAATTACTATAAAGATGTTTATGCCATAAGTCAGGCCTGCCGTTTTTACGGATTTTATCCGTTTTCACGGATATTTGAAGCTTAAAACGGACTAACGGATAAACGGTGACATTCACGGATATTTACGACGCTTCGCTGATATTTTCATTTTTGAATTTCATTCGTGTAAATATTTACATTCAACTACCTATTTGAAGTTGTCAAACCATACAAGCATCCAACAGTAAAGCAAAAACGCACATTACGTGTAGCGCCATGGAAGTTCCAATCGTTTAACCACAAACCAAAAACATTTACTCCCAAATAGCGTTTCATGAAGTACAATATCTATGGTTTCGGGTGAAATGTTTTTTGTTTGTTGAGTTAAAAGTTAAGAAGTGTCATGGCGTCAGTAAACATTGTTTTTTTTTTGCCGTTACAATGTTTTAGGTGCGGCATTTGTTTACAAACTTCTTACGTGATTTAAGTAGTAGTTTTGGTCTTGGCTGATTGTGATGGAGAAAAAATGTAAGGCTTCGCCGGTCAGGTCACTTTATAAACAGCGTTATCGTAAAGAATGGGAGCAAGAATTGAAATGGTTGAAGCGTGGCAAAACTGAATTTTCAGACCTTTGTTCGACTTGCAACTCGGAACTGAACGTGACAAAGGGCGGCTTGAAGACGCAAGTTCAAGCGAAAAACCAATGAGCTGCTGATCAGAGTTGTTCGTTGACGAGTTTTGTAACCAAACCAAATAAAATAATTGATACCGAACTGTTATGGGCGAACTTCGTTTGTGAAAACAATTTATCTGTGAAACTCGGTGATAATTTCACGAAACTTGTCCCTCAAATGTTTCCAGATAGTGAAATTGCAAGAAACTTTCCTTGTTCTCACACTAAAACTAGCCAGATAATTATTCAACTTTTGGGTACATCAGCTGCAGATTATGTTACCTATGCAATGAAAACACAATTTTTCACACTGATGATTGATGAATCAATTGATGTTAGTCACTAGGCAGGTTGTAGTGTTAGCAAGGTTCTTTCCATCTGAGATTGTTGAAACTCATCTGTACAAAGTAA
The DNA here is from genome assembly GCF_032445375.1 of Bacillus rossius redtenbacheri. Classification (NCBI taxonomy): domain Eukaryota; kingdom Metazoa; phylum Arthropoda; class Insecta; order Phasmatodea; family Bacillidae; genus Bacillus; species Bacillus rossius. Next base: position 70,176,336 of record NC_086334.1, read on the forward strand.
TGGCTTTGAGTGGTGCTGCAACTGGAGAAAATCTGCTGTGGAAAGGGTTTTTTCAGCAATCTCAAGCTGGTTAAAACAGTTCACATTGTCAATGGAATCACCAATGTTAAATGCGCTGTTGCATTGCACAATGAGAACTTCAAGCCCACTAACGAGATGCAGAAAAGAGCACAGAACATGAGAAAGTAGCTAGTTAATGATGTGAAATACATTTTTTTTTTTAAACTTATAAATAACTTCAGTTGTATGGATGTATTTATAGTTTGTAAATAAGAAAAGCACCAAAGCCTATACTGAAGAGAAATTTTTAAATTTCTTTTCATTTTATTGTGATACCAACTATTAGTTTTGTAATGTAAGTGGCAAATCTTAAATTTTTTTTACATTCATTTGATTTTTTTTAAATTATGTTTTGGTATGCAACGTATATTTAAAATTACTGCCAAAAGTAAATTATGTCAATTACGGCTATAAATTTTACAGGATTTTTAAATGCTGTAATGAGGATTTAGGAACCTAATTTGGTGGCAGGCCTGGCATAAAGTGTCACAGTATGAAATTAATGGGGAAACCTGTTTTCCACTGCTTTGTAAACTTGCAAAGGCAATGCTTATTATTCCACACAGCAATGCAGGGCTGGAAAGGATATTTAGTAAGCTCAACCTTATCAAGACAGTGCACAGGTCATGTCTTGAATCGCCAATGCTAAATGCTTTGTTGCATATCTCTTCTAGGAAGAATATGGCAGAATTCCAGCCAACAGTAGAAATGAGGAATAGGGCAAAACATCTGAAAAAGTGATATTTAAATACTGCCAGTGGTGAAGTGTAGGCTAAATGTGTGTGGTAAATACTTGTATAAAGTGTTAAAAATTGAATTGTTTTGATTGAAGTATAGTTACGTACATTATGATCAAGTAATTTTCATAAAAATTGCATATTTTTTTGTATTTTTTAACGTACAGGATTTTACAGGATATTTTATATTCAAAACAAGGATATTACAGGATATTTCACATTTCAATCAAGGATATTGTTTTCAAAGTGGTGGCAGCCCTGCCAAAGAACGATGTTTGTTTATTAAGTAAAGTCTAATTTGGAAATTCGTCATCCTAAGTTTTTTACTGTTTATTAAAGGTATTGTGTGTGTAGACAAAGTTTGAGATTGGAACAGAAACAACGTAAGAAAGTATTTGTTACAAATTATAAATATGTTTTTGTTTTTTATTATCGCGAATTTTCACGTTTTTTTCTTATCTTAAAAGAGAGAATATAATAAAGCCGCTCTAATGAGATTTAATTGTTTCTTGGTTAACAAAAACTGTTAATTATCAAATATTGTTAATTGTTTATATTCTATTTATTATTATTTACGCAACGTCATACTGTACGCGTACGCAGTACGACTGGATTCGTTGCTGCAACATAACATAGCATGTTATGCGGTATCAGAAGTAACGAGTAACGTAACGGTAACGATACAATAGTAACGAGTACTAATTGTTATAGTAACAAATACATACGGGTACGCTTTTTTTCGTTACTTTTACACTACTTATGTACACCGACTCCCACTACACACGCTGACACACATGATAGCCAGTAACATTTACTTCCAACATGTGATGCTTTCAGTTTGTAGACAATAATTTAGTGTACAAATATGTATTATGTACATATTTATACGTTAATATATGGTTAAACAGTCTACATTTACCTGTATTTCTCTATCTGTGTTTTTAAACGAGATGCTTGAAGTGTTATTCTTGTGTATGTGAAATGTAAACTGTGTGTGGCAGTGACTATACACTATCCAGGAAATGTGAATCACTAGCACGTCAACACAGAAGTAACACAACACTGCAGCTGTAGTTCTACTACCTCCCCCCGAACCCTCTTCTTGTCCTCTTCGCTCACACACGCACCCACCCAGAGATAAGAAACACGTGCCAGCCAGCTTGCTTGAATGAAGGTCATTCAACCGGCCCGGAGGCCGGCCCTACCGCAACTTCCCTTACCCGGAATTTTCCCATAACCGGAATAGACCTCCCCCCAATGATTCCGGTTGAGGGGTGCTCTACTATACTAGCGAAAAAAAAACAAACCAGTAACTAACATTCACTTGTTTTGAAAAATACTACATCAGAGTTGTTGGTTTCAACACATTTTTGTTCTGACGCACCACAAAATTGTCCTTTACCCACAAGCTCTCTCACACTACAGTAGAGCTTCATTATAAAGACACGAAGGGACCAAAATTATGGCAGTTATAATGAAGTTCTTTATACCGAAATCAGAATGATTGCCTGTTTTAAGGTTTTTAACATAACTCAATCTTGTTAAAAAACAAAGTAGAAAATCTAATACCAATATGAGTGGTACAAGCATCAATTACTTTACCAGCTATACCTTGGGATCAAGATACATACTACATACATACATACTAGTATGTATACCGTATTTACTCGCATATAGGTCGCCGTCGCAGATAGGTCGCACCCATAATTTGAGGTCTTGAATTTGGTATTTAAGATTCCCCCTATATAGGTCGCACCGGTAATTCATTACCGCGCCGTGCGCGGAGAAAGGTCATTGTACTCACTCGATCAGCTGCTGTTAAGGCGCGGCGTAGCCACCGGCTGGCTCTCTTTGTTCAGTGAGCTGCGCATGCGCAGTATAACTCACTCAACGCTCCGCCCAGACTCGTGACCTTGCATCAGCAGCCAGCCAATAGATGCGAGCTTAGCGGAAAAAAATATAAGCTCCACCTCCCGTGTACCAATTTTTTCCAGTTATAATACCAGTTTATTGGTTTACTAACCAGTTTTCTCGCTGCTGTGACATTTTCAAGTTTACGTCCATCTTGATGACTTGACACCAATAATTAATTAATTACGATCCCCAGAAATAAATTGTTAGTTTAAAAAATATGCGTCAACTGTACAATACTTCCGAAATTATAAAATACGTATAAAACAGTTACCAAGACTCTGCTCATTTTATCTTGTGAAGTTTGTCTCGTACCAGTATTTCGGCTAAGTTGTGACATAAATACAGTATCAGAAATTAACAATCAGCCACGTTCATACATTTGTGAGTTTACGTTTTTCCCTGGTGCATTTTAGATTGTACCCGCTATAATTACTTGGACTTTTGCACGCCTAGGCTTAAATTATTACATGTTTAGAAATAAAAGCAACTTTTCATGTTATAAAATATGTATATTTTGCGATTTAAAATGTTCATTGCCGACTATAAACGTTACGTTTTTCACGATGTTTTTTGGCCTACTAGCTAATCTTATCTACTCTTAAAGAACCCACGGTATTTTCTGGTTGTTCATAGTTACGTGACGTAAATAGCGGGATGGATTCGATTTTTGAGTCGTAATTTGCGTGAAAGTATTGTAATGGACTAAATGGGAACTAAACGGGACCTGAAGAATATAGTGCAAATAACGGGAAAACGTAAATAACGGTAACGTAAATAAGGGTTTCTCTGTATGTGTACATTGTAAATAAATTTGCTTATACCTATATAAACTTCTTTTTCGCATTTTAAAGCAAAATATTGCAAAAAAAATTCTTCAAAAATTTTAAAAAAAAATTTCTTCGCATATAGGTCGCACTTCACTTTTTCCCCATCAAATCTGGTAAAATTGCCGCGACCTATATGCGAGTAAATACGGTATGTACAATACAGAAATACGTAGGTAAGTTGTTTGCCAAAGCAGTAAGCCTACCTTTGGAATCAAGACAAGCTGTTTGCAAAAATGCTGTAATAAATTAAAAAATATAAAATTTAAAAGTTTGGAAATTTTTTTTACATTTTATTGTCTTCCAAACTGGATCGCTGGGTGAGAATTGTGGATAATGTTGATTTTGAGATACCGAACTTTTTAGCCACATCAGTCTTTTTATTTCCTTTATCTACTGCTTTTAACATTTCAAGTTTCACATCAATCGCCTTTTGTTTCCTAGAAGACATGTTCACTAGTACGGTTTTTTAAACTATAAAAACAAATGGACCCGACACATGTAAAAGTAAGTTATACTCGTAGTATAGCCACGTGTCTCAAACAATAAACAAGGAAACGACCAGAGATGTGTGTGTAGCATTACTTTATGATGTAAAACTTCGCATCAGTTACACGTCATGCGAGCATAGAACAAAGAGTAATGTCAGCGAACACCACAATGCAGTGCTTTAGTTGGTACACCAGTTTTGTGCATTAATTTCAACACTAGTCCATTGCAGTCATCTATGGCGCGTATCAAAATAAATAAGATGGCAGTTTGTGGGTGAATGGCGACGATTTTATCCGTTTGTCGTTTACTGTGCCGGGCAGAAAAGTGTTCGTTCAAATGAATATTTTTAGAATATTTTAAAAATTTGAGCGAGAAAATTCGTACTAGTGAAATTTTTTTACGTTATGTTATATGGACGTCTGATGGGACCAAATGCATAGTTCGTAGTAATGAATTGTTCACTTTAATGAAGTTCGTTAAAACGGTGTTTTACTGTATGTGCAACATTTGGTGTTCCATGAACAAATAACCCTAGCTTGTCCAGGTGGTCAAGGGCTTCGGGGTAAGTTGGCACCTTCATCACCGATCTCATCCTCGGCTAAATCCTTATTTGCAGTTTTTCTTCAGTGATAACACTTTCTATTTAATGGGTCCTCCACTACTTGTAGATGCCATTATGCACAGTTTCTCATAACACTAAATGTTTATTATGCTAGATAACCTTAAAATCACCCCTAAAAAGAGCGCAAACTAAAATCCTTTATTTACGTGTTATAAATTATTGTTTTCTGAGCACGATACAAAGTGTGTGCATTGCTTGCAAAAAAAATGCAAACGGGTCACAATATTGACTGGTGGTACTCTGGTTTGCTGTGTATTCGTCATGTGGCATAACTCGAAAAGGGAAAATGGAACAGCCTCCCAGTCATACAAATGCAAGCAGATGATTGGTTGAAAAATACACTTGTAACAGTGTATGGCGTGCGACAGGTTTCGATGGTCACGTGCACTAAGAATTATTTTGTTATCGTTTGTGAATACAGTACAACCTTTCTTAAAAATTAACTACGTATAAACTTCTGAACGTTATATGCGGGAACTCAAAAATTATGAATGGGAAAAATTAACATAGAGATATATGTAAGTGATCAAGGGAATAACTTTGTGAACTTAAGCAGGAAAACTTATGTGGGAATGTCTGTAGCGAGTTTTACTGCATGCAAACAACTTTCAAAATTTTTTCAATGTACCCAGGCATAAAAACTGTTTAAATGACTAACACTCCCCATGTGACACTATTTAAAAAAATCATAAACAATAGGGATGGGTCGGTCGAATCCTCGAATCCCACCGAATCTCTAGTATTTGAAAGATTCAAAATTTGAGGGAAAAGTTTCGGGATTCGAGGAAAAATATTGAGGTAAATGTAGTACTTTAAAAACTTAAATGCTTACAATTTACTTGGCCTGTTTACATTTTCCTTGGAACACATCCTATTGAGGTACAGTAGAACCTCGTTAATACGTGATGGTAGGGACGGAGATAATCACGGATTACCGAATTTCACGGACTAGCGATTAAAAGCCCGGAAGGTCTTGTCAAGCTTCTCAGACACCGGCGTGCAGCTGGGTTAAGGTCAAGGTCAGGTGATGTAACATCTCCCGAGGCTTACTGCGCCTTGGCAGCAGATGGATAAAAAATAGTAAACTCCCCATTATTTGTGTTAATTGGGACCCATCAGTGCCCGGATAATTGAAATTCTGTAAAAAAAAAAAAAAAAAAACCTGATAATCTGTTCACGGCCAGCCGTCTTCGAATTAGTGTCTCGGCTTAAAAAAAATACAGCACTGCCTAGCCATTAGTTCACGGAGAAAGATAGGATCCTGCTGAACTTGTACACATAAATTTTGGGTAGGCCCCCCTCCCCCCCCCTTTTACGTACAGCCGAATGCCAGCCAGACACGTCACTCGCCAGGCGCCTGCCGTTGGCGGGTGGAAACAAACAAAGGGAGATGGGAAGCAGAAGTCAGGACATCCCCCTCAAGTTTAAAGAGTGACAAATGTGACAGCTGAAAGGGGGGCGACACAAAGGGTCGTACAAACAGCCAAGTTTGGTTTGTGTAGACTGCCAATGTTAAAATATGTATTATCTGAGAATTTCATGATGGCCAACCAATGAATTTGTTAGCCAATCATTTTGAGCAACACAAAAAATAACTAATATTAATATAAAGAATTTTAATGGGTAAACTAGAGAAAAAACCCCGTCACTGTTACATACCTGCCAACCCTCCCGCTTTAGGCGGGAGACTCCCGATTTTATAACCTTTCTCCCGCCCTCCCGATTTGTCATTCAAATCTCCCGCTTTTTGGTTCTGTTTCTCTTGAAGTTTTTAATGCCGTAAATTTATAGTATTAATATGTTTGTACCATTATTCCGTACAAGCGTTTAGTAACTACGGTTCGTACCATAACGTGTGGTTATTTTAATAGCCTCAATGCCCACAATTGTCAGCTAAAACTCTTGGTTAAGCGTAGAAAGAAACGTAGTTATTTACGATAATTATGGGAGCTGTTTTGGTACACGTTCGTCATTGGTGTTTCTTAGCCAACCAGAAAAAGGTTTCATTTGTTTTCCAAGATGGCGTGTATTGTCAACATTGAAAACTGTGTTTTCGGTGGTGGTGGTTTGAAATAAAGACGGACTGAATTAATGAGTTTATGATACCACTGTTTACATTCGTCCCCAAATTCGCTTCGGTTTGTAAGCCGGCTATGTGTGAATTGTTAGTTTGTGCCCGAACAAATTCGCCTTTGTTCGCGTCTGTGCTCACAGACGAAGTGTAGAGTTAGCATTATAGTCTTTGAATTTATTCAACGGTGTATTCATAAAAATATTATTTTGTGAAGCAGTTGCGTGATGAGTAATTTTGTTTAGTTGTAGGCCTACTCCGCAATATGGATTTAATAAAAATGGCGCTAAGTAAGCCTACAGTGAAGTATCTTGCTGTGTACAAGAAGACATTCAGTGACGAATTTCTGTGCATTTTGCAATCGAGGAAAGGTGAACATGCTGCATTTTGTAAAGTGGTAAATTTCTATAAAATATTGATAGTGACATAGGACTTATTTAGGCATAGTAAATATCAAGAAACTTAAAGATGTTGATTGAAAATTGGGAAAAAAAATTTAACAATCTAGAATTAACGCACGTTAAAGATGAGTAAATTTTAAATTTGTTTTTATATGGTGTGCCCGTACTATGCCCTCTTTTTGTGGCCCTGCCTACCCTATATTTTGTAAATGGGAAAATCTTTCTCTTTTGAACTCTCCACAGTAGGCACGTGCAGACAATTCTTAAAAATAGCAACAAGCCCAATAAAAATGTTACAATTTCAACCAGCTGTTTTTTATAATTTTCACTTAGAAATATGCTTAAAAGCACTATTTTGCGTCTTCAAAACAAAATTTTCCCGGGGGAGAGCCCCCGGACCCCCGCTTTATTGGGGGAACAAGTATTTACTCCACTAAAAAACCTCCCTCTTTTGGGCTGGCCAAAGTTGGCAGGTATGCTGTTAACACCGGGCATTTTAATCACTATGCTTTAGTGAGGCTTAATTTTAAAAGATGCACGACAATATTTCTTATGGCCTAAAACCATTGAAGCCAAGATGGAGCCTTTCAGTTTCCATTAAATATTTCAGGATAGCGTTTATCTTCATTTGGGACTTTAAACAAATGTCAAGTTGGTAACTACAAAATATTGTTCCGTCGGATGTTGAATTTCGTTTTCCGATTTCCGTGGATACATGAATCACTGTACTCTCAGATAATGCCTGAATGCCTTAAATCAACCAAGTCGGATTCTACAGCAATTGAAGAAGTGACCAGATTCTTACGTGACCCTACAGTTAACCCAGAAATAAACATCCTCGAATACTGGAAAACTCAGTCTGCGTGTTCACCCAGACTACATAAACTGTCCAAAAATATTTGTGTTCACCACCTGCGACAAGTGTTCTCTGAACGTTTGTTCAGCACTGCAGGAAACATATGTGACCAAAAACGGAATCGTCTTGATCCAGACGTGTCAAAATCCTTGTTTTTTTAAATAAAAATTTAAAGGGTCAAATAATTCTGCATAATGTTTAATTTTTTCTCCTAACTTATAAATTATTTTATAATTAACACTTGAGATCTGGATTTGGTTTCGAGGGGTGGATTTGAGGTACTGTTTGGGATTCGAATTCAAGATTCGGATTCGGGAAAAATGGAATTCGACCCATCACTAATAAACAATATAGGTTATTTTCATAACTGAAGGGTGTGGAGATTATTCCATTATAAAAAAATTGAAAATGGTATGCTTTACAAAATGGTATGCTTTCCTTGATCATCCTCCAAACCTAACAGATGGTTCAAATGATTTTACAGTAAAGTAGAACCCTGTTGTAATGTTTTTAGTGAGTTAAAGTAATGAAAGAAGATCAGGAAATACCAATTTAACACTTGTGAGTTTTTGAATTTTTTACAACTGGACTCAATCGAGCTAGTATATAAAAAGTTTCATGTTAAAACCTCTGAAAGGTACTCTAGAGCTGGGCCGATCACCTATTTTGCAGATCATGCCGATGCCGATCATCTGCTGCCGATCTTCTGAGCTGATTAGAGCCATTCAAATACCTCTGAATTGATTAATTTTGTAATAAACAAAATTTTAAACAACCTGTAAAAAAAACTGGAACATGTGGTCTGGTCTATCCAAGCAAGATCACAGGATTTAAAATTGACTGTTTTTTAATGTAAGTGTTAATTACTTAAGGAGAAAATTTCTAATTTAAATTTTCAGTACTAATTACAATTATAACCAAAACCATATTACTAAACCATATTACTAAACCCACATTTCACAATAAAGTCGTGCATGCTTCAATTCCAATAATGCATTTTTTTTTGTGAATCCTCGTAAACTGTTACCGCCACGTGAAATTATAGCATTACAAAAATTACACGTTTTTGATGGATCACTATAAACGGTGAAATATTCCCAGACAAAACTCACCTAATCACAACTCCGTCATTCTGTGATCCGTGTGCGCCGGTAGACGTCAGCGATGATAATTTTATTGCCCTTTCTTCCCCCCAGTGCCGCCAACAAACTTTCAATAATTCCCAATTGTAAGTTATGTTGTGAATATGAAATACCACTAAATGGGGAACAAAACTCTTCATCAACCAGGTTTTTATACAAAAGAAAAATAAGATCTATTTCCTGCTAAACAGGATAAGAATATTAATTTCGCTAAACAAAACTTTCAATAACCCATATTTAGCGAGAAAAAGTTATTTAGATGAACACCCAAAGAGGTATAGTCGCCGCACGGTAAGTTCATACTTTTAGGAAGCCCTGCTTCAAGCTGGGATCTATTTTCAAGTTGACTATGTATCCTTCGGCCAAATACAATAACATTGCCATGTGGAAAACCATGTGACTACCACATGGCAATGTTTTGGTTGGGTAACTGTCAAATAGGGATGTAATTAATGGATAATAAAATTACACTGCAATTTTTATAATTGGTTAAATGTCAGTAGAAAATGTCATAACACAATGTTTAATAATTCAAATATTAAATATAAAAAAATCTAAGCAAATTTTTATAGTTAAGAGTTTAAACCCAGCGTGGTGCTGTGTCTTCACATAATATCTATAAAAATTGATGTTAAGTTTTACTAAAGAAATTTTGCTGCTTCGAGATTACTATATCACAAAGTGCTATGGTTGAAAGCATGAAAATTATGTCAGTATCATTTATGAAGAATTTAACTTTAAGAAATTATTCAGTATGAGGTAGCTATGTAAACTGTTAGTTTCCTAAAGCCGTGAGTGCCAGGCACATCACTGCCATTACATCGAGAGGTCATTTGTGAATAGAAAATAACAAGTTAGGGTAAATATGTAGTTGGGCGGTATTTGCGGAAAGAAAATGTTAAAAATCCGAAAATACCTTTATTGTATGCACTTCAACTTCCTCTTTTCATTAAAAGCGGCGGAGGTAAGAAATTCCATGTGGGGAAGTCTGAGAAACCTGTAAAATTTTTGAAGCTGTAACCAAACCTCTACTGAAAGGATTGACTACACGTGTTGCGTAGCAGGAGAAAACACGAAATATCTAAGATATTACGGCAACAGTCAGAAGTGTTACTATGAGAAGTGTAACTGGCTACAAAAAAGACATGAGGCTAGGTAACGATAGTGTAATATATTTTCTTTATATGAAATTTACAATCATCACAGCTGAAGTACAATAAAGAACGAACATACGACATCAGAAAGGTATTTTAATAAGAGATTAACTGCCATCTTTTACTATATATTCAAGGCTTAACAAATGAAGGCAAGAGACTAACATCACAATTTTTCCTAGTGATACATCCCACATAACCGTAACGCTTCAATATACGTAAGAAATTACGTGTACACTAAATGTCTAATAAATGTGCCTCCTGAAATAACGTAAGGCTATACCAAATTCACGACTGCTTATTAAAGGCTTCACGATAAACATACATGAGTATATAAACAGGGACAAATACATATATTTAAACTAGAGCTCTCAAAAAGTGTTCTAAGACCACCAGATCTTAACAAGAATATATATATAAATATATTTACGACGACAATAAAGCCAACCGCCTCCAAGCAGGATCAATAGTACATAAAATATGTTTACTCGCGAGTAATAGGGCAGCTCTACCAGTAAGTTAACTTTCATCATACGGATTAAAAATGTGTAGTAGTGTAAGCCGTACGTCGAACACGCGCAAATGTCACCTATGCTAACACGGAATATTAAATGAATCAAGTAACATGCGCCCAGTGTAACAGCGCCGCACAAGAACCACCACAAGCGACTCATGAATCGCCCTGAACTTATAGCACCATGACTGAGGAAGTAGTTACACTGACTATTACCACTCGGCTGCGGGCAAATCTATGTGAACATAACGTAAGAATGAGCATGAGCAAGACTAAGATCGTTCACTGACATATTCATGCGACGTGAGACTAAGACCGAAGGTTTAGCAACCACCCAGGGCGAGTAGAGACCATATATACAGCCTATCGACAATAGTAACCGTGCCGAGTGGTCAACCATGCTAACATTTGCTCGTCTCGAAGGACAGCCATTTCCCTAATGAGAATGAACTGCCAGGAGGCCACGCAGAGGACACCCTTATATACAACTCAAAACACTAGGCACCTAGGGGCGCTAACATCGCGGCGGCGGGGAAGGAAGTAGAAAAGGAGGGGAGGACCTGGAGAGGGAAGAGGGGGGGATCAAGGGGAAGGAGCGCCGTACCAGGGGCCATGCTGACTAGCGGTGCAAAGCCATCTAAAAATATCTACAACAGACAACATGGCCACTTTTTTTACCATGCACATCAAAGGCAGAGAATGCATTTTTTGCAATGGTGTAAAAATCTATAGTTACAATCTGTTTACCACCATGTGACAGTAGCAGCCCTCTTACTATGACAAGAGAGACATTACGACTAAAAACTATATTAAATAAATATATTCAGATATGTTCCATATTATAGAATAAATTTGCAACAGATGTGTTGAACTAAATTACAGATTACGATGCCACCATTAATATCCGTAAAAAAGGATAACGAAGGTCTGAAACAAAAATATGAGTTAATTCTCCATTATTTTGCAATTAAAAATGTTTTGTAAAACATTTCATGTTAATGAAAATGAATGCATGAATTCGCTATTCACAAAACTTTGCTACCCCTGCCCTAGCTATAGCATTTAGTCTGCAATAACTATGTTAAAAGCATTTATTTGCAGCTGTATCATTTAAATGATTTTCCATCTCTAATTTTTGATTTTGGTTTCAAGTTGGAATGTTATCCACCCATATGTTACTGTTATTACTGCTATAAGGCTACAGCAGTGGTTTATTTAAATTTAAGTCCTGATCATAAATATGTAGTTGATATTTTTGGCCTGAACTCAACAACAAATGGTTGTGTTATAGTTGTATTGTGAAAAAGTTTCTCCGTAGCGACAAGTGTTTCTCTGACAAATTGTGAATGGTTTGTTGGATTTTAACTTGTCGTAGAGCAAGCAGTGGGTTCTTCACGCGAAATTGCTGATTGTAGGCTCTGTTTGTTTTTGCGGACTCAAACAGCTTTTATGCTTAAGTGTAGTTTAGTGTTTAGAACTCCTGTTCACGTTTTTCAAGGAACATGGTAGACTAATATTTAATTTCATTTGCTAAATATCCTCTACAAACCCTCAAGTTTGTGAACTTTCTCTGAATTATTCGAGTTCAGTTATATTTCAGGATTTTGTTTTTGTAAATGACAGTATTTGATCCTAATGTTAACTGAAACTTTCTACATTATTGTGTTTCAATACTAATAAAAACAGGTTTCCTGCGACAGGTAAAACTGGGAAAACTCAGGGAAATGGACATTTTGTACTGGGACAGGGTAAAAAACAGGGAAATTTCTGATTAAATTTATCTTCGATTTTTCCCCCCCTCTGCATTGATATTTACGTTTCTTTAGACATCATTAGTGATGTTCCTCAGTCTTAACAAAAGCATTCTGGGCGAATGTTTATATTTTTGAGTTGCTTGAAGCATTAAGTCCGTCGAATGGCGAAAAGTTAAACAAAGCTCCCCTTTTCTCTCATGAAAATCGAATGACTTTTTTATGGTAGCGATCTTATTTGGGTAACAAACAGTTATTGGTGCAGCTGTTCCTCCGTTCTCTACTCCTTCCTACGAATACCACCAATGTAAACAGCTATTGGCTTGGGTGTTTAGCCAAGTTTCACGTCTCCCTACAATTATACCAATAGCCATAATAGACGTTGGGCTGTTACATGACGAGTACGTTTTCCCGCTATTTTTACGATTACGTGTCATCAATGTAAGCAAAAACATTGCGTGGTGTGTTATGTGTTAATTGTATTGTTTTTAAAGTTGTCCCAAGTTTAACCCTTTTTGGTTAGACGGCAAACTTTTTCCAAATTGGCAGTCGTGGTTATGTCGTGTTGATGGAAAAGAGAACAGCGCTCGTTGCATATTGTGCCGGAAATTTTTTCGTTGAGTACAATGGGAAGGCAAGCCATCAAAAGTCACTAAGAAGGAAAATACCACAAGCAGTTGCTTACGGAACGTGTGAGGTCAGCGAGCATTACGACATTCCTACCCCAGCCAGAAATAGTATTAAAAACTAAGTCGACATGTGTAAATACTACATGTACCAGCGGGACACAATTAGGCCTAGGCCTATGTCCCACATCTCCAAATGTGACCGAAATCCCTTCCCCTGGTACAAGTAAGGTTGGACAGATTAGTAAACTAGGTTTTCATTCAGACACTGACGTAAAAAGAGCAGAAATTCTTTTGGCATTGCATGTTGTAGGGAAAGGTTATATCTTCAATAGTCAAAAAGATATAAACACCCTTTTCGCAAAAATGTTTCCTGACAGTCAAGTTTCCAAAGAATTTCAGTTGAGTGCTACCAAAACTGCATACAGTACAACCTGGTTATTACCGTATTGGTCCGAATATAAGGCGACCATTTTTACATAAACGAGAGATGCAAAAATTGGAAGTCGCCTTATTTTCGCACCCAAGACATCAGAACCGCAAACATTAGTTCCAAGCTGAAAGCTACAGTAGAAACATTGTTTAACAAAACGTTCACGATTTTTTATATTAACTAAAACTTTGTTACCTCACACGGGGAAAAACAATAAATCCACCTAATATTGCAGTAATTTACAATTGTTTGAAGTTGAAAATTAAAATATTTGTTCTTGAGTAAAAACGTGAATGTTGAAGCATCTCAAAATGGCAACCTTTTATTTCACAATTCATATTTGTACTTTGTGTACAATCGCGTGTTAACATTTACGGTAATTTATCTTCAGATTTTTAACTGAAATATTTGTACTAAAATATCACAGTTATTTTCAGAACGATTGTTTACGTTTACAAACATTTCGGATGTAATGTATGGAAATTCACGGCTGCCAACTGTCTTTCCACAATATTTCTTTGCTGTAAAACGAACATTGCCGAACACGCTCGAAGACGCCATATTAACAGGAATTTGGTACGTTGCTTCAAAAGCTATTTTAATAATCCACTCTTTATTTATGTAAAAACCTTTCATAATTATAATAGATTATTCTTTCAAATTCATAGAACAGACTCTCTCTGTCAGAGAGTAATATGGACAAATATACGCGGTCACGTAACCGAAGTTATTCATGGCCGTATGCTTCATGATGTCAGCTAGCCACTTGTTTTGTTCCGGCAAGATGCATTCTTTGTTTGCTTTTTTTACGTTAAACACACTACTAAATAGTAATACACCTTGTTCTGTGGTAATACGTAGCTTAAGTCAAACGGAAAGTTAAATGCTGTATTTTAAGAGTGATTAATAGCCATTGTAAAAATTTTAAATTCGTAGATACAGTAAACTGTGAAAAATGAACAATCACACATCGGTGGAACGGCGGGGAACGAGCTCTAGACAAATAAACAGCTCTGAAGATGACAATTATGCAGCTTCATTAGAGTAAACACGAAAAAATTTCTAGTGTAATATTTAAAAGTGTAAATATTTTCTAATTGTTTTCTTTTGACTTTTAGGGTAGGCCATTCAAACTTATTTTAAATAAGTAAAGTGATAAATATAAATTAATTGTTATACATAAATGCAAAAACGATTTATCAACACAAAATGTATGTCTAATGAATTTTCACATTAATTTCTACCAAAAATTATTTTTACATTTGTTTGGCCTCCTGAAACTGCAGGTCGCCTTATATTCGGGGTCGCCTTATATTCGGGCCAATACGGTACATTCCCGTTAGTAACACTTTCCCGCCTATTACACCATAATTTCATGGTCTCGTCATTTCTCCGTTTATTACAATGCTTTAATTTCTCGCCTGTAACAATATTAAAATTTCTACATTCCCGCCTTTAACGTTCCAATTTGCTTTGATAACTGCCACAATTTTCAGTATCCTTTCCTTCAAAGTCATAATTTAGAGCAAAACCATAGCTAGAAAATACAGCACACATATACAAACATCAGATGACCTTGAGATGGTTAAAGTTCTATGGATATATTCACGGCTTTTGTTTGTGGTTAACCTTTACCGTAATTTTTTTTTTTCACTTATTGTAGTCCCTGTCATATTTATTTAAATTACGCCGTATTGAAATTTTATTCAGGTTATTGTACGGCTATGATGGCCGATAAATACAAGTGAAATTCATATTCTGTAGCTGAAAAAATTCAGTTTATTAACCAAGTGGACAGGAACCCCATCAAAACGTGTTTGCGATTGCAAAAGAGTTGAATATTTCTGTTTCGACTCTGAACTGTATCGTACAAAACATCTTTTTCTTTAGCATATTATTAGGTATTATCTATAATAAAATTAACCAAATTTCCACCCTATTGCTGTACTTAGTGTATTACTCCTGTATTTTGTGTTGTTTTATCTATACCTACTCTTTAATTTAATCAATCCACGTGTAATTTATACAAAGTGAAGATGTAATTTTATGATTTCCTACTTATAACATTTTTTTAAGTTGGTCCCTTGGAGAATGTTATAACAGGGTTGTACTGTATTTGATTTGTTATGGTTTGGCACCATATTTTCATCATAAACTTAGTGACGAAGTGTGATTTCCTATACAGATCGTGGTATGTTTCGATGAATCTTTCAATCGCATTGCAAAGCAGCAACAGATGGACATTGCAGTGCGCTTATGGGATGTAAATCGAAACAAGGTTATTATAGTGCGACAACAAGGAAAAGAACCTGCTCAGATCTCACTGCCAGCAGACGGTCACATGATGAGCGCGTCAGGAAGTGGTGGGGGTTAGTAAGTAATGGATCCGCTATCTGGCTGATGACACCTTCGCGCTCGGCTGTCTCGCAGTCCGTATTACACGAACCAATCTACATAATGGCTTCTACGTTGGGATTTAAATCACGTAACAAATCTGGCACTCCTCGCGGGGACAAGCTCGTGAGATTGTTTACAATGTTGCAACACATCTCGGTAAACAAAAACAGTTGTATAAATTGACGTACAATGTCGCTGAAACAAGTGCTGCAACAGGTGTTTCAGTATCAACAGTTAGACGAATTCTAGCAGAAGGTAAGGCGAAATTAAAGAGCAAAACCAGTTTAGCTTTTTGACACCGACGGGTAAGAAAACCGAGCATATGAAAATAATCGAAGTAGACGATTTTACATGTGGTGCCATGCGGAGAAAAATTCACGAGTTTTTTACAGTAAGGAAATCGGTTCCGACATTAAATAAGTTGACTAAGGCTTTGCAAGAAGACAACATTGTGAACTGTAGCAGATCATACTTGCGAAAGTTGTTGTATAGGTTAGGGTTTCGCTGGAAAAAGTTTCAATTGAAGAGAAAGATTTTGATTGAAAAGCCAGAAATAGCTGCATGGAGAGGGCGCTATCTTGAACAAATGTGTGAGTTACGTGAGGCTGGCATTACCGTAGTTTATGTTGACGAAACTTATGTTCATGCTACACACAGCGTAAGTTCTTGTTGGTAGTCAGATACGGAAATAGGCGTCACAGAATCCATTGGGAATGGTCTAAGATTAATTATTGTTCATGCGGGTGGAGAAGTATTTGTTCCAAATGCTTTACTTTTTTTTAAGTCAAAACAAAAATCTGGAGATGATATTAATTTTGAAAACTTTTCAATGTGGGTGAAAAGTAAATTACTGCCAAATTTACCTGAAAAATGTGTTGTAGTTCTGGACAAAGCCAGTTATAATGTACAGCTAAACAAAAAACCTACAGCATCATACTTAAAATAAGACATCCAAAACTGTCTAAAGAAAACAATACTTCATTCTCTTTAACAATGACCAAAGCGAGTCTTCTGCTTTTAGTAAAAAGTGCGCCAGTAAAAAACAATTTAAAAGAGATGCGTTAATCACGGAGTGTGGCTATGATGTCATTTGCCTGCCTCCATACCATGCTGATTTGAATCAGATTGAGCTGGTATGGGCAGACATCAAAAACAAAATTCGGGAAGAAATCTCTTCATCGCTAGATGATAAAAAGAAAATTGTGTGAGGAATTGTTCAGCAGCTATTCTGTGGACAAATGGAAAGAGTGTTGCAAGCATGTGAAAAATATTGAAGTGGACTATGTTAACAGTGACAGGAGAATTGACATTGAAATTGATAAAATAATAATAAATGTCGGATGTTCAAGTGACACGGACACTGCAAGCGATACAGACAGTGAGGAAAGCAGTCTTTGTGATTAGGAATAGGTGAGTATGTTAAATGTGGGCTAGCTTTTTTTCCTTGTCTACGAAGTCGTTATTTTCTATGCCTGTTTCAATGTTTTGAAGCAGTACTTACATTTAAAATGGATTCTATACCACTTTGGTATAATCTTTGTGCAAATATAATTTTTAACTTCCTACGCAATAAATTAGACTCGGTGAATCTAAGTTTCTTCAGCCATGCATTTGAATGAGCCTTTAAATTTCTATATATATATATATATATATATATATATATATATATATATATATATATATATATATATATATATATTTATAGTTTTAAATGTTTGTGATGAGTCGATACATGAATCTTCGATTAAAACACCATCATAAAATTAAACATCAAAATGGGAAAAACAATAAATTAAACATCAAAATGGGAAAAACAATAACAATAATGCTATGCCATGAGGGACGTAGACTTTAATCTGCAAAACTAATTTAAAAGTTCTGAGGCACAATTTAGTTTCCACTGTGGTCAAATAATGAAATGAAATGCATAAGTACGCTGTTCGTGTAAGACGGGCTCAGGCATGACGAGTAAGTTTGCCACCCCTCCTGTCCCAACGTGGTAGGGGAAGTCTGTGGGTGCGCAGAGGAAAATCTGAGAACGCTCATTTGTTCATTGTCGCATTATACTAGATAACTGGAACTCCTCATTTTTGGGTCACTCTACTGCTGCTGATCTTGTGGTAGAATTTTAAGAAGGTCTTAAAAATATTGAGTTATCTAAGATTATACAAGTATCTATGGATGGGCCCAATGTGAATTGGTCATTCCTAAAAAATTTGAAAGCTGAAACGAAGTGCTGTGAAGAGGATCCAGAGATGTTGGATTTAGGTTCTTGTGGCCTCCATCAATCAAGCTGTCGCAAAGCAGGTTGAGGTGTAATGTTATTTTTGAAGTCCTTGTACAATGTTTTTAAGGATTCACCGGCACGTCGATCTGATTTAACACGAACTACTGACTATAGTTTACTTCCTTGCAAATTCTGTAATTGCCGTTAGTTAGAGAATGTACCAGTTTGCGAGACAGTTATCAAAATGTTTCCGCACATCAAGACTTTTTTTAAGTCTTTTGAGTTCCCTGCAACATTTTCTGTTCAGAAAGTTGAGGAATGCTTACTGGACCCACTTCTTGCTAAGCTTCACTTCTTTTTGACAATAGCATACACATAGGAGCCATTTTTAAAAAAATTTCAGACTTGTAAACTAATGGTACCATTTTTACATGAAGCCGTAGAAGATTTGGTGAGGATATTGATTGGGCGATTTATTAAATCAGACATTTTAAAATGTGCTACCACTGCATACAAGCTGACACAGGTTGATTTAGAAGATGTAAATAATGGAATTAAATTGTCAAATTTGAATATTGGTTTGGCTGCAAAGCACGAATTGAATGTTTCTAGTGTAAATGAACTACAGAAACAAAAATTCTGGCTACAATGCAAAAGTTCATGGTTTTTACTGTAAAAAAAATTGTGGAGCGAAGTCCTATCAAGTATAATATGGTAAAATCGGCTTCTTGTTTGGCCCCAAGGAAACTGATTAGTAAACAAGAAGAATGCAGGTCAGACATGGATACTTGTCTTAAATGCTTATGTCTGCCAAGCATACCACTGCACTCCAATTAGAACGAGTTAGTCAACAGTTCACTAAATTTATTTGTGAGGTAGAACAAGATAAACTTAAATCATATAATATAGAGAAACACAGCTTGGATACATTTTATGCCGAACTTTTAAGTGGCAAAGATGCGTTATGGACTGTGGTTAAGATTTTGTTAATACTCTCCCATGGCAATACCTTTGTAGGGTCAGGATTTTCTGTAAATAAAGACATGCTTGTCAAACATCTACACGAAGAGTCACTGATCACCTTGAGAAGAGTATATGATGGTATATGTGATGCTGGTGGGGAAGAAGCTGTGCATGTTGACCAAACAATGGTTAGTTATGCCAGAGGATGTTGTTCTAAATATAGGAGTGCCCTGGAGCAAAAAAGGAAAAAAAAAACAAGAAATTAGGTGTAGAGAAGGTTACTAAAGAAGAAAAGAAACGAAAGCCAGAAGAACTAAAACAACTGCAAATCAAAAAATCTAATTTAGAAAAAGAAAAAGTTTAACTTGAGGAAAAAATAAAAAAGTTAAAAGCATGAAATGCAATATCTATGATTTAATGTTTGTACATACATTTTTTCCCCTTCAGATTTCAAATTAAAACTGTGTATAATATTGAGTGTAGGTGAGAATTCTCGGTAGAATACACAGTGCTGTTACTGGTTAATAATCCATGTGAGTACATACCTGTATCATATTAAGAGCAATAGTTACAATCTAACAAATTATTTTCATATTTAGTCGACTAACACCAATTTGTTATATTGCTTAGGCTTAAGTTTGTGAATATATTTAGAGGGTGGTTGTTCATTGAACGTGCTGTGTTTCATTATTCAAAATGGTTGTCGAGATATGTAATAGTTATATAATAGTTTATGATATACCTAAGTCATTTTTGTTAGACAGGGAAAACCAGGGCAATCAGGTGGAAGAAGTGTGTGGGAACACTGACTTTAGAGAAGCAGATCATGTGAATGAACATTCAAAAATGCAAGCAAACCAAGATTTCTGATTATTTTACAAAGAAATAGGCCTAATTTAGGCTTGAAAGTTTTTGCACATAAGCCTACAAAACTTTTTTTATGGTAACATTTTATCATGGCACACATTGCTTCAATGCTGTATTCACACAATTTTATAAGTTATATGTTGTAAATTTATTTTTGTTTACAAAGGCCTAATGAAGGATTTTTTTTAAAGATATTTCGTTCACTGTGTCTTTTTTTTGATGTCTGATTACTGAAGTAAAAGGAGTGCATTAAACCAGGTATGTTACAATTTAAAATATGTTTCCCTCAATTTACACTTTCCTGGTATTTACACTTTCCTGGTATTTACACTTTTTGTCTCTTCCCCTGAAAAGTGTAAATAAGGGGTTTCACTGTATTTAAATTAAATTAGCAAAAACTGTAAATAATATTTGAAAATTAAAAAGTATACAATTTTTCATCAATGTTTTCTTATGACGTTATCACGTAAAATTATCGTCCGTAAACCGACATTACTGACAACCCCCTTTTTTAAAAAATTAACTATAAATAGTATAAAAGCTTAAAGATAAACTTGATTAATTTATTTTTTCCACAAAATGCTGAACGTAATATGCGGGAAGCATCTATTAACACAAAAATTATCAATGGGAAAAATTAACATAGAGATATATGTAAGTGATCAAGGGAATAATTTTGTGAACTTAATAAGCAGGAAAATTTATGTGGGAATGTCTGGAGTGAGTTTTCCTGCATGCAAAAAACTTTCAAAATTTTTCAATGTTCTCAGGCAAAAAAACTGTTTAAATGACTAACGCTCCCCATGTGACACTATTTTATAAAAATCATAAACAATGTTAGGTTATTTTCATAACTGAAGGGTGTGGAGATTATTCCATTAAGAAAAATTGAAAATGGTATGCTTTACAACTAAAATTTCTTGATCATCCTCCAAACCTAAGAAATGGTTCAAATGATTTTACAGTAAAGTAGAACCCTGTTTTAATGTTTTTAGTGAGTTAAAGTAATATAAAAAGATCAGGAAAAACCAAATTAGCACTTGTCAGTTTTTGAATTTTTTACGACTGGCCTCTAATTGAGGCAGTGTATAAAAAGTTTAATGTTAAAACCAATGATGGGTACTCTCTCAATGCTCGAATATGGTTAAATCAATCCAACAATTTTCCTTCAACTTCATGGTGCTTCCAGCTTCTATTTTCTTTTTCTTTACAGACACACTGCCACATTTCTGTAAAATGGTCTCAATTCGCAATGATACAGTTTAGAGTGGAAATGCCTATGTCCAATTCTTTCGCCACTTGAACACATGTTTCATGTGGATTCATAGTTGTAGAATAGGACTTTCACACAGTGGAAAAACTGAAATAAGTTATTTTGTTTTCAAAAATGAAGGTGCTTATAATTGCTAACATATGTACTACTTTGATATAAAGAAAATGCAGAGGTTTAGAAATTGTTTTTGCATTTTTTGAATTTTAGAAAACATTATTAGCAGGAAATACATAGTTCCTGAAACATTATACACAGGATGTTAATCCATTGTCCTATGGGAAAAATGTAGAGACTTAAAAATATGATGTTTTAAGCAGGAATATATTGTAGGCAGTAACTTTATAACAAGGTTCTGTTGTATTTTAAATGTAGCTAACCTAACAACAAACTATTTTGTTTAGCATCTTTTTAATTGTACATAAACTAACCAATCGTTCATTTTATTTGCAGGTAATGCAATTTTAAGAATAATGAAAAGCAGTGCTTACAGATTTACTCATAGTAATTTATTAGTACAGAAAAATGTACCTTTTTAATTGTTTTTCCTGTATTAGTGTTGACTCTTAGACATTAATTGTGTGCATTTATGGAGTTTGAATTCATTCTTAATATGTGAGCACTAATTCCCCTCCTTTAACCACAGGGTGGCCACCCAACCATGACAATATGGAAACTTTTTTTTTGATGTGGGGAAGTCTGAGAAACCTGTAAAATTTTTGAAGCCATCTAAAAATATCTACAACAGACAACATGGCCACTTTTTTTACCATGCACATCAAAGGAAGAGAATGCATTTTTTGCAATGGTGTAAAAATCTATAGTTACAATCTGTTTACCACCATGTGACAGTAGCAGCCCTCTTACTATGACAAGAGAGACATTACGACTAAACACTATATTAAATAAATATATTCAGATATGTTCCATATTATAGAATAAATTTGCAACAGATGTGTTGAACTAAATTACAGATTACGATGCCACCATTAATATCCGTAAAAAAGGATAACGAAGGTCTGAAACAAAAATATGAGTTAATTCTCCATTATTTTGCAATTAAAAATGTTTTGTAAAACATTTCATGTTAATGAAAATGAATGCATGAATTCGCTATTCACAAAACTTTGCTACCCCTGCCCTAGCTATAGCATTTAGTCTGCAATAACTATGTTAAAAGCATTTATTTGCAGCTGTACCATTTAAATGATTTTCCATCTCTAATTTTTGATTTTGGTTTCAAGTTGGAATGTTATCCACCCAAATGTTACTGTTATTACTGCTATAAGGCTACAGCAGTGGTTTATTTAAATTTAAGTCCTGATCATAAATATGTAGTTGATATTTTTGGCCTGAACTCAACAACAAATGGTTGTGTTATAGTTGTATTGTGAAAAAGTTTCTCCGTAGCGACAAGTGTTTCTCTGACAAATTGTGAATGGTTTGTTGGATTTTAACTTGTCGTAGAGCAAGCAGTGGGTTCTTCACGCGAAATTGCTGATTGTAGGCTCTGTTTGTTTTTGCGGACTCAAACAGCTTTTATGCTTAGTGTAGTTTAGTGTTTAGAACTCCTGTTCACGTTTTTCAAGGAACATGGTAGACTAATATTTAATTTCATTTTCTAAATATCCTCCACAAACCTTTAAGTTTGTGAACTTTCTCTGAATTATTGAACTTATATATATTCCAGGATTTTGTATTTGTAAATGACAGTATTTGATCCTAATGTTAACTTTTACCATGTATAATATTGTTTTTCAATGCTAATAAAATTGTGTTGCTGTATTTACACCACAAGAAAAAGTGGCTTCCACCATAATACTACTTTTACAATTTTGTTTTTGGTACTGGAAAAATCAAATTTTTAGTGCTGAAAATTCTACATTCTTTTATGTCGCACTACATTGCAATTTATTGCATATTACCATAGTGGATCTAGATTCTGCACCCCGTACGGGATGTCTAGAGAGGAACGAATGGAAATATTTAAAATTATCTTAACACTAATTTAAAGCCAACTTATATTTATTATAAAATTTCTAAGGTTCAAAACCAGTATTTAGCAGCAGGTAAGTCTTTACAGGTTATGATTAAAATTACAAAATTTACAATTATTATTTAATAATGACTAAAAAAAGACTGAATGACCAAACAAGGGAATGAGAGCTTCACAAAACTCTACCTTAATCCCTTTTTTCGTGTTAAGTTAAGAATCTCTAAACCATAATATGTATTTTGGTACTCACGTTTCTATGGAAGCAGAACTATTTCCATACCTGCCAACTTGTACGATTTTCCCGTAATTTGTACGGAAAATAATTCATATTACGATTGTACGGAAATTCGTAACATCTTATGATTTTTGTCTGTTCAAAAATGCAGTATAATATTTTAGTGCCCATATAAATGTACAGTTTGAGCAGCATTTGTTATTGTTTAACAACAGGGCGTCCGCGATATGAGAATAATGGAGTCAGAGAAAAATCGTTCCGAAAAGAAAGAAATTTTTGTAAGTTTCGTTGGTACACAGCAGGCTGGATGGCAACTGATCTTGCTAATCTTTTGTGCGGAAGAGTCATGAAAGTAATTTTTGTGAGTTTTGTTGGTACACAGCAGGTTGGCTGGAGACGAGTGATAACGACTTAACCGTTTATGTACGAGTGCGGTAAATATTTTATAAGTTAGCGCTTGTACGAAAAGTAAGATAATATGATTTCGTAATGGCTATGAGTAGTAAAAAACAATATGGACAGGTGTTTCAGTCATCTTACTCAGAATTATTTCTTTCATTACTAAGAGTGAAAAAGGCTCTAATTTTGCGTTTTGTAGTGTTTGTCGTTGCGAGATTGTTTCCCATGGCGGCAAGCACGATATTTCCTATCACGTCAGGAGCTTGAAACATGCAAATAACGTGAAACTTGCAGAAGAAAACAAAAAAATTGGTAGTTTCTTTTCCGTGAACCGTAAGAGTGACGGTGATGTGATTAGGGCGGAATGTTATTTTACGAGCTTTTTAGTGGAACATAACCTTCCATTCAGTGTCGCCGACCACGCCGGGCATTTGTTTCGAAAAATGTTCCCAGGGTCTGATATCGCAAAAATGTGCAGCTGTGGGTGCACTAAAACTGCAGCAATAGTAAAAGAAATGGCTTCCAATACTACTACTTCAGTAGTAAAGTGCTTGCAAAGTGGCCCATATACACTAGCTACTGATGGAAGCAATGACACAAGTAATAAGTTATATCCTCTCGTGGTAACTTATTACAACCCTGACTGCAGGTTAGTAACTAGTTGTGTTTTGGCCATACTTTCATTGGAAGGTGCTTATACTGGTAAAATATTGGGCAGTTATTGCTATCAGAACTTGAAAGTATGAATGTGCCAATTCATAATTGTGTAGGTTTTGGTTGTGATAATGCAGCAGTTATGGTTGGAGTTAAAAATGGTGTTATTTCTGTATAAAAAGAAAAGCAGTCAAATTTAGTAGTCATAGGTTGTCTGTGCCACTTAATTAATTTGGCTGCAGAAAAGGCTTCTGCAAGTTTGCCAGTGAGGGTGGAAGAAATACTTGTAGACATTTAGTACTTTTTGGAAAAAAGCTCCAAAAGAAAGGAAAGGTTGCGTGACTTTCAAGGTCTCCATGATGATGAAGTTTTAATAAATTACAGTAATTTTTTATTTAACATTCATATTTTGGGTAGAGACGTGGTGTTATCAATGCAAAATAAACGCGTGTTTTCCGGATCACTTATTTTAAACATCGCTCCTGATTTACGCTATAGATTTGTTAATTTGAAAATCTTACTGCTTGCATTCCTAACAAGTTGGAAGGTATGTATTTCCACTCTTAACACATTAAAACTTTCATTATGGCCTCTCCTGTCCTCAACTCTACATGGTCTATCTCAAACTCTACTACTCAGTTACTCAGATGGGCAGCATCATGACCTGTAAGCCTAACACGTTAGTTACATCTCTAACTAGGGTACTCGGTTCCTCCGACGAGAGGCATAGCCTCTGCTGGAGTGAGCCCCAAACTAAATCTCTGCTCACCGCCTACCCAAACAACCAACCAGGACAGCTGAGCAGGCTACCCCCTCCACCCAGTAACCGCGGCTGGACATACTACAAAAGCATGCGCAATATGCAAGCCAGTCCCGTGCCCCAATTACTTGGTCGTGATACTTGCACTGATGAATGAACATCAGTAAAGTCCCTAAATTTGATTTCAAAAACCCTGCAAAAATTTGAAAAATGTGATAATATAATTCAATTTGTAATTTATTTGTACACCCTTAGATTTAACTTTACATGCATCATATGAGAGTGATGAAAACTAACAAAAATAAAATATAAATATATTTGTTGCTGTATATTTATAAAATATACTAATCCAGCCTTTAATTAGACATAATTATGTAATGTCAGTTATAAATTGAATTTGTTGTTTATGAATTTTCATCATAAAATGACAATTGTATAAAACTAATTTGAAAAAAAAATTGCAAGATCTGTTGCAAAGTTTCCGTCTGTCATATAGTAATGAAAAACTTGAGTATTTTTTTATCTTTGATGGTACTACAATTACCATGATACATAATTTAAAAAAAAAACAGTAATGATGAATATTTAGGAAAGCTAGAAATATTTGTGCCATAGGTGAAGTCTAGGTCTAGTAGTTGGAAAAGACTATTTTTAGCTTTGAACCAGCCACAACACCCCTGTGAGTCTTTTCGGAAAAAATACCAGTAGTGGCATTTTTTTATGAATGTGAGGAACATTTTGCCAAATGTACTGACAGATGCTACAGATTTTTATATTGGTATGGGGTATGGATCACACTTATTACTGACACTGACTGGCTCTGTAACTCTGTACCGTGTGTGTGTTTGTGTGAGGAAGGGGAAAGAAGGTTGATAAAGAAGAGAATTTCACCAAAGCTATCATTTTAAACTTGCTTCTAGCAAACATGAAATGAAAAAGTATTGCTTGAGATGACCTTTATATGCATTGAAATATATCATTTTCTTTTTGATATATATCCTTTACATTTGATCACGTCTGCATCAGTTTGGAGACCCCAGTATTTTAACACGGCAGTCCTAAAATTAAAAAAAAAACTTGTTAAAAACATAATCGCAGCATGGCTCCAACATCCAGATGTGAAATTCAGTCCTTAAGCACTCATAATATATTATTTGCTGGAGAGGGTGATAATGCTAAGCTAATAAATATGAAGAAACTTGCATACAGTGCTAAATGCATAGTATCAAACAAGAATTGGATGTTTTTCGTGACACACATTATAGGTAACTACAAGCAGTGTTTATTCTGTTGTTTTAATTAGAATTTCTAGGCCTCAGACATGCAGTGTGTGATCATGCTGGTTTACTATTTAATAAAATGTTTCCAGATAGTGAAACTGCAAAATTAAATGTTGTGCTTGCACAAAAGAAAGTCTGCTACTGTGACAGAAATAGCAAATTGAGAAAAAGGAAACCAGAACGCTTTTTGGGTCATCAGTTTCTAACTCAACATTCAATAGTATTGTGGTAGCAAAATCTGGATAGAGGGTGAAATGTTTCGAGCAGCAAAAATGTGATGTGTTTCTTATAATAGCCAACATTGCTACAGCTTGGAGTATTAAAAAGTTGTGTTTCAGTGAATATAGACTTCCCATAATATCCCACCAAAAACATTCTGTAAAAAAATAGCCAAGTCTCGATGGAGCTGCTTGTTTATCTCTAAAAAGTAATGAAATCTAGACAGTCGTGCCAAGTCTAAGGTTCCTTACTGAGATTTTTTTATTATTATAGTTAATGTCGTGTCCCCCTATAGAATGACAAATAAAACCATTGAACTTTGAAGGGAGAAAAAACAGTTTAGAACTGATGTGTGGAAGGTGAGGAATTCCAGGTTTGTTTTTGGGTGACGTGCACTTACTATCTGTAACACCCCATACATCTTGGGCCTTTCTATGCTCATTTATATTGTGATATTGTTAGAGAAATTTCTTTCATTAGAAAAATATTACAATTTCTACCAGCAATTTTTAATGCTTAAATGGCAACATTTTCAGTTCACCATTTTCCCAGGGAGGACCCTAAACCCACCTTCCCATCTTGTTGAACTTTCCAAAGTGGCATGCATGCTCGGAATTGCCATTTGTCTAATTTGACCAGTTGCATGACTAAGTTATGGCTAGAGCCCTAAATAGTTACAGAAATTCAGGCGTTTAAAGTAATTTACTAGACTGGATACTATTCCACGGGAAAAGCATCTGAAAACAGCATGTTTGACAACTATAATTCCTTGATTATCCCACAAAGCTAACCTAATGAACTTTTCAATTGTATAGTATTTTAATTGTATATATACTAACAGTTTATTTCAGTTGCAGGTAGTAAAAATACTTTGAACATTGCAATGCAGCCCTTAAAGAAAAATCACAATTTATTAGAACAAAAAAGCACAACTTTTAATTTTTTTTTCCCCAGTGAAGTATGGACTAAGACTATAACCAGTGTGAATTTACGGAGTTTAATTTCAACCCTGATGATTGAGCACTAATTCTCATTCCTGAACAAGAAAAAATTAGATCGTTAAGCTGGTATTGTTTTGAAAACTGCTTTAAACATCTTGTATGGTTGCAGATTACTTGAAGATTGCAGCGAGGTGCAAATTGTTGAACATTTTAGTGTTCCAAACATACAGCATGTATATTTAAAACTTGTAGTAAAATTAACCTTATCCTGAATAACTTACAAAACGTACACTTCAATCATTTTTCAACCTCATTTTTCTGCAGCACTGGATATTGTTGACAGGAGAGAGCATCTTCTTACATTATTCACGTGTTATAGCCAAGGACCCTGGTGTCCAAATAAACAAGCATGGTCTGATCATGAAAAGCAGGAAATGAACTGAAATTTGTTTGTTAGGGATGTTCTAACATTTTGTTGCCAATATTCATGTTTATAACATTTATTTTCAGCTATATTGTTTAAACAATTTTCCATAATCTCTAGTTATTTTTGTTTCAAGTAGGAATTTTATCCACCTAAATGTTACTGTAAATACTTAATGCTATAAGGCTACTGCAGCGGTTTATTTAAATATTAAATCCTAATCTAAAATAGTAAAAATATTTTTGGCCTGAACTCAACAACAAATGGTTGTGTTATAGTTGTATTGTGAAAAAAATTCTCCGTAGCGACAAGTGTTTCTCTGACAAATTGTGAATGGTTTGTTGGATTTTAACTTGTCGTAGAGCAAGCAGTGGGTTCTTCACGCAAAATTGCTGATCGTAGGCTCTGTTTGTTTTTGCGGACCCAAACAGCTTTTATGCTTAGTGTAGATACTGTGTGGTTCAGGGAACAAAATATAGTAAAACCTCGCACAACGAACTCCTTTATAACGAAATCCTCGGTATAACGAAGCAACTGTTAAGTCCTGCCAAATCGCTATGTAATCCTATGTATTTATACCTCTATTTAACGAAGCATTTTTTGGATGCAACGCCAAAAACACCTGCTACAGCGAAGGTAAAACGGATAAATCTTCAAAATATTTTTGTAGGATTGTCATAAATTTTGAATTTTGCTTCGTAAATAAATTAAGCTTCGGCAAGTAAACAATACTGCCGCCATCTTAGAACTGATTGGCCATAGAAGTAAGAGTTACTGTGGTACTGAAACGCACTTTGACTACCAACATAAGCTATCGTACTTAAATTAATTGATCTTCCGAAACTGCCTAGAAAATTTCATCACATGAACGATTTACATCATTGTTCTGTGAAAATGTGTGATCATTTATCCGTGTTGTAATGAATGCCGATAACCGATACAGATTCTGTGGAAGTGTTTCTTAATTAAAATCTGTAGGTTTAGAAAGTTGTTTTTGTTCCACGTTGTAGGGGAAAATAAATTATTTAACGAGTTACATACCTGCCAACTTTTACGGATTGTCCGTTTTACGGATTTTAATACTATTTTATTGTTTTACGGACATCTTTAATATCTTACGGATTTATTTTTGTGTGGTGGTTTATTACCGTTCACTGTACCGGCCATGTATACCTGCCAACTTTGACTGTACCGGCCATGTTACCGATGCGCAGACAGAAGGCGGAATGAAAACAAAACAAGAGATATAGTTATTTGTATATGGTTTAGACTGGACGGTCTACAGTCGTTTTCCACTTACCGCAACGAAAAAGTGCTTCCTTAAACGGAGGAACGGACCACAATTGTGACGTCAGCCCTACCTCCTTGGTCTGTTCCTTGTACCTTATATAATGTACAAAATGGCTGACTATTGTTTGTAGTTCCAATGTAGTGCTGTGCAACCTTTTTTTTTCCCTCGTGTGTATTTACGTGGTGGGAACCATGTGTAAGCTAGCCATCAAGAAATATATTCAGACTTACCGTGCTGCGTATAACAACGAATTCCAGTGTATTCTGAAATCGCAAAAAGGAGAAACTTTTGTGTTTTGCAGTGTGCCGGTGTGATTTTAGTATTGCTCATGGAGGTAGGTCAGACATAACTACACAAGTTAAGTGTCCTAAGCATAGGAAAAATGTCGTTTCCACAGTAATTCAGAATGTGAGCGCATTTTCAGTATGGTAAAAAAAAAAACAGAACCCAATTTAGGTCCTCCATGTCATCTGAAACTTTGCAGTCTATTTTTTTTTGAATTCAAGGAATTGTGTTTGTTATGAACAAAGCTTTACCTCAGATTTATTAGGTTAGGTAAAGCAAATAAGGCAACTGCTGCATATTCATAGTCTTAAAATTGCATCAAGGATGATGATAATCAGGAGATGACTGAAATATGTAACAAACATGTGATATAGCAAGGTATGTCTTTAAGGAATCTTGTTTATTGAATACTATATTGCTTTTGTTTTGTACTTGATCATTTTGCTTTTCATATGCATGCTGTGTAAATTGGCACATTCTGGATAGGTTTCATTTCCCAGTACATTTACAATATTGACTGTATGAGGTTTTCATTCTAGGCCATCGATGTGCCCTTCATGCCAGTAGCAAATTAGCAGAAACAAATACATAGAATAGAAAAATAGAAAATAATTGCACATAAAGGATGTAAAAAATTGCCGCATTTGATTTACGATACATTTTCCCAATTTAAAAGTTTTCTTGATGACCAAACTAAAAAGTTGGCAGGTATGCAGTTATGTATCTTGTTTAGATACTGTTTTTGTGGGTTAAATTTGTTCGCTTGTAAATAGGTTATGGTTGGACAAATCTCGCGTGGTAATAAATGAGACTTAACTTTCTGTAATTTATTGTTAGTGTTTGTAAAATGGATAAAAAAAAAAAGGAAAGCAATTTCTCTTCCAACGAAACTGGAAAATTTACACGCAGTAGATCAGGGAGGTAATAAAGCAGAAATAGCTAAAAGATTTGGCATTCCAGGTTCAACGCTGTCAACAATTCTTTCCCAACGGCATTATTACGTAATATGCAATATACTGTTACGATTTACCTGTGGGTTCGTAAGGATAGCCCAATTAATAGATTTTATTTCAAACACACAGTTTTATTTATTACCACTACTTGTCACTTACAATTAATCTTCTAAGATGGCAAATAATTAACTACACTTAAAGAAATGTCTATTCCCCAGTTACTCGTTCCGCACACCTCTCTGGACCGCACCTCTGGCGCAACTCTCGCCGCAGCACCCCTCGTGGGTCCCCGCCGCGAGACTCCGTCACACCCTTCGCCGAGATCCCACTCGACGCCTTGCTCGCAACTTCACTCAGGGCTCCGCCGCGCCCGCGACTCTATCGCCCAGAAACTCAGCCGCGGGAAAACTCCCGACTCCACTGAACTCTCTCACTCCCTGCCCTGGAACCTTTGTCCAAGGACTTCGCCACTCTGCCGCACCCGCGGCACTATCGCCCGGAAACTCCGCCGCGGGAGAACTCCCCACTGAACTCACTCACTCAGACTCTAAACTGACTCTCTCGAGGCCGCCGTCCTTGTTTTATCTATCAGCCGCAATTTCCAGAACTTGCTAGCGCGGCCGGGGCCTGTCGCGTCGCTCCGAGCCGTCCCGACGGCAGAAATCTCTCGAAAACACGTGTCGGCGGCTCGCGCAACTCCCAGCTGTCCGGTGTCAGTTACGTGTCAAAGGCAGGGCGCCGCGCGGGGGTAGGTGGGAAGGAGGGGGAAAGCGACAACCCTTGTTATCTTCCAGGCGCGCGCGGCACATATCATATCGCGGCATTCGCCAGCCAGCTCTGCACCTGCACATGTCCCGGTCAATGTCACGTTATACTTATGTACTGTAATCAAATCGGATTGGTTTGCTTAATCTTCATTTGCTCTGCTCAAGGACACTAGCATGTATTAAAAAGTAGGTAAGTACTTTGTGTATACTGTATCTATGTACTGAGTACCTACTATTACTTCTGTGTTTTTTGAAATAATGATGGCTACCGAAAAAACCGTATGTATCACAAATTATTTGTTCGTTGGTTTTGAATTCACCTCATTATAAAGAAACCTAGCTATAAAAAACACACATAATATCAGTCCCTTCAAGTTTGTTATACCGAGGTTTTACTGTATTGTAATGGAGGGGAATGTGAAAGTGAGGTTCTGCTTTACCTTTATTTTGTTTTGATAGACTTTGTTGATGTTGATTACGTAGTATTTGCAGAGTTCATGACAATTGTCAAAAAAAAAAATTATTTTGTGGTAGTGTGGCCATTGCATACTTTGTGTGAAACTGTTAAGTTTTATCTTTGTGTGAAACTGTTAAGTTTTATCTTTGTGTGAAACTGTTCTTTTTTATCTTTGTGTGAAACTGTTAAGTTTTATTTTTACAACCAATAATTAGAGCAATGTTGCACGGTGAACATTGAAAACTGACATGCAAGTTGTTTTACCTTGAAACAAGTTTTGGATTCAAAAATTTAATTAATAGAATTTTAACCTAAAATTAGTGAGTATTTGGCATTTGAAGCTTCACAAACTTGTCAAAATAAAGTTTTTGAAACGTTATTAAGTAGTGACAATTCTGCAGCTCAATAGCTCAAGAATATTTTACCAGGCTTCCATCATTCTATAAAAAGAAATATTTATGGTGAATTGCAATATAATTTAAATAACACTGAAATTGATGTTACTGCATGATGTAACATTAAAATCAAATAAATTTTTTTTTTTAAATCTTTATTTTAGTGAAAACAATTTATTTTAAATGATATATAATTTAAATGAAACAACTTTTTTATAACCTTTTAAACTTGTTTAATTTCCTTGAACTATTTTTTTGTGTGAATAAGTGGATAATTGAAATTCTACATTTGGATTGCTAATGGAATCCTTGATTTGAACTTAGTGTTACTTAAAACAATAATGAGCATGCCCCTTAATTTTTGTTCCAAATAAATCTTCCTCAGACATTCGTATAAGCCTAACAAATTATTTTATTTAAAAATAGTGTCCATCACAAACAAATAACTAGACATATGCATTTGTGTTTTTATTTTGTTGCACAAAGTGGTATTATTTTCAGCTGGAAGTTATTTTCCCCAATTTTGCTACTTTATATTAATTTTTACTAGAATGAATTACATGTTTCTTTTCAATTTACTTATATATAATTATGAAGATTATACAGCACTACAGCTTATTGCTATTACTAGCAGTATAAAGTAATACACTGCTCAGCCAAATATCTACATACACAGTACAATATTAAATGGCATAACTTAATTTTGCTTAAGAATGCAAAAGTTGATGTTTTAGAGATTTTATTTGGTACAAAGTGAATGTAACTGTAAGAAGGAACCAAATACTGAAATTATTTTTCAAAGTGTTAGAATGTGATCAGTTAAAATTTTTTATCTTGTTACTTAAGGCTGGGTGTTACAGTTTCAGGGAACCAGTCCAAAACTAAGATATGTATGGGCAAACATTTGCGGCTTTTGATTTTGATCTTTTAATAAACAATTTGGACTAAAAATTAAGAGAAACATTAAATTAATCTTCTTCACAGTGTAGGCTGGACTCTTGTGAGTAAATGTATTTTATACAATTACATCATGCAATAAACATGTTCTGCATGAATGAATATGCATGCTTGAGGGGACATGTACATATATTCTGTCTAAATATCTTATATCAAACAAAAACTAAGTAATAATTGATTTGATGCAATTTAGCAAAACAAGTGACATTTATAAAAGAAAAAAT
This sequence comes from Bacillus rossius redtenbacheri, assembly GCF_032445375.1. Taxonomy (NCBI): domain Eukaryota; kingdom Metazoa; phylum Arthropoda; class Insecta; order Phasmatodea; family Bacillidae; genus Bacillus; species Bacillus rossius. The sequence goes on from NC_086334.1 coordinate 70,209,894, forward strand.
TAAATCCAGTTTTTTAATCATTCTTGCAGGATGCACACTTTGGTTTTTGCTTGAATCAATCCTAAATTATTTCACGTGTGAACACAGTTGCTATGTAGTTGGTAGTCAGAAATGAATAGGTAATGATAGCGCTGGCTGGTTGGCAGAGTCCACGCTGCACCTGGTGCTGCGACTGCGGGGCGGAGTGATCGAGCCCACTCTGAGGATCCTGGCCCAGAAGTACAACTGCGACAAGATGATCTGTCGCAAGTGCTACGCGCGCCTCCACCCCAGGGCCACCAACTGCCGCAAGAAGAAATGCGGCCACACCAACAACATCCGCCCCAAGAAGAAGCTGAAGTAGACGCCTCTTGCGACGCCCTGCCATGCCACTATTTCCCCTGTATCATGATTACATTGGCAGAATAAAGTTAATAAATTGAATCTTTTGTTTATTAAGAAAATGGTTTGTGACTAAAAAATTTTCACGTATAGCATATGTATCATAAAATTCCTCTTGCTTTAATTTTTGCAACAATTTTCCTCTGGCCCTTAAACAATGTGTAAAAGCTGTTAGATTATGTAATGGATAGTGAGAGCTTTTAAAAAGTTGAGGGCGAAGTTGGGCATAATGTTTAGTGCTGGGAATAATACCAGTGGCGTTGATCAAACAGAATTCCCAAGTCGAAAGCCGGTTTGCAAGCCCTCTTCATTACTACCATCTGCTCGCACCGGAAAAAGCTTTCAGCGCCATTTTAGTTTGTCACTTCAGTCTTGAAAAAGAATTTGTGAAAATTGCATATTGTAGAAAATCCCAAAGAAGGAATTAATTGGCTGCATGCCTGTGAAATCTGTTCAATTAATGTAAAAGTCAAAGGCCAGAAGGCCCTTGATTAGTTGTCAATTTTAATTATGCCCGTACTCACAACCACGTGAGCATTCAGGTGTGGCATATTGAGCAAAGGCTACAGTTATAATGCAAGCCATGTCTGCAGTAGTGCCATGTATGAAGGTAGTATGTGACCAGATATAACATATTTGTCTGGTCACCACCTGCCGTCTGCTAGCACACAAGATTCATGTTGATCGCTAGTTGGCACCTTGGACGAATAACACCAGCATCATCACCAGCGGCAGGTGGTCAAAATATACCCTTGATAATAATCAATATATGGGGAAATGTCGTACAAATTTAAATCAAGTTTATTAAAAAAAAGTTCAAACTTTAAAATTGAATTGAAGAGTACAGGGATAAAAATGAGGTCCATAAAACTAGAAATGTAGAAAATACCAAGAGTAAGTATGAACAAAAGTTGATCATTTTAATTATAAAAATTCATTAGGTACAATAACTTTATTAATAAGTGTTTTTGAAAGATAAATGACAAACCCATTATATCATTGCACAATTTCAATAAAAGAAAGTAATGAAGGCACATGTGTAAGTATAGTAATTATGTATGTTATTAGCACGTTCACTTGAATCTAGTAATTATGTATGTTAGGGGTCATCCATTAATCACGTGATGTGTTTTTAGCAAATTTTTAACCCCCCTCCCCTCTAGTGATTTGTGGTGAAGTTTGACTTAATTTCTCCCCCCCCCCCCCCCCCCCAAATAAATCACGTGTATTTTTTTGGTACAAAATATTTTTTAAAATTTCCGAATATGATCTTTAAATATAGGTATAATCTAATTTAATTCTGGAAAATTAAGCACAGTGATAAAAATGTTCAGACACACATTAAGGTTGCAGGTTTATTCTCACTGGCATAAAAATAATAAAGGAAAGGCTTATATGTGATTTATGCATGTATTCGGCACCAAAATCACAGTCTTACTGGTTGCCTGGCTACGCCGAGTCAAGATCACGCGTCGCTTTTCGGTTTAGTAGAAATCGCGTGAAAAAATAAATACACGTAATATCTCTCTACACCCCCCCTTCCCCCTTGTGATATTTCGTGATTTTTCCCGACCCCCCTCCCCCCCTTTTTTTATCTAGCCTCACGTGATTAATGGACGATCCCTTATTAGCATGTTCACTTGAATCTAGCATTAATGGTTGAAATGTGATGCTGAACTGTAAGCAACTAAGATGGGTCTGGTTTTGGTAACGGTGAGACCTTGGAGACAATCGCTCACATATCTTTTCACGTGGCTAAGGTTGCAAACTGGATCCCAGTGCAGCTGCATATCGTACCTAGATACCTAAGTGGTTTCAAGGTCAATAAAAACCTTGGTGTCGTCCTCACCTTAAGGCCCTATGCTTATTTATTGTGGTAGTTGCCAACGTGCACACGGGGCCATGTTCAAAGGTCAGTTTTATGCCCTAATGGGCAAAGCATGTATTGTACAACTCTGCAGTCGAGCATGAACCGGAGGGGCCGGTGTGACGGTGAGTCGTCACGGGGTCCGTACTTCCCTGTCTTCACGCAGCTCCTCGACGAGTTGTTCTTGCAACTTGAACTTCTGGATCTTCCCCGACGTGGTCTTCGGGAAACTCGTTACGAAGCGTACGTGCAGTGGTATCTTGAAGTGGGCGATCTGGAAGAGGCAGCAGAGCAGTTCTGCACATTAATGTTGCACCAACACCACTAGTAAACTGTGAATATGCATACGGTACACTGGTACAGTCTTTGTAGCCAGGTACTGCATGAAAACATTATATATATATATTTCCTTATGTAATTGTATTTTTTGATCATTTTCTAAAATATTTTTGTAACCATTGCGTTTCAGTTATATTATTTGCTTTTGTGCAATACACTCCAACTTTGCAGAGTATTCTTATGATATACAGTAGAACCCCTGTCATACACTTTTCAACGGAGGGCACAAAAATGGTGTATGATGCGGGAAAGTGTATGAAAAGGGAATGGCAATAATAAAAATTTTTTTTAAGTCTAGCATACCAGCACAATGTCAGATTAAACTTAAATACATAATGTGTAAATAATTGCATTATATTAATGAAAGATATGAATTCATCATTATATATACATATAATAAAACCACCAGAAATGTAAAATACAGTCCATAATCAAGTAAAGCAGTCCTTTCTTGGAGGGGGAAAGGTCACCAAGCCTAAATTAGAAATAACAAAAATTAGGCTATTGTAAAAAGAAAATCAGAAATTTTTGCTTGTTTGTTTCATTTTACAAACAACTTTATGCAACAGAACAAATTTCAATAAAATTTTAACTTGAGAAACTTAATAATAAACAGTCCGATCGTAAGAAAAACAATAACAAACGGGTATATTCAGTTCAAAGATTAATGAATGCACAAAATATGTATGAGATCCGTGGCTTGGTAAAGCACGTGCACCATTTTCATAATCATTGCTAGTTTGTGCCACTAGTCTCGCTTGGTGCTGGCCATAGATGCTAGTAGCGAGGTGCACAGTCTTCCTGATAATATCCATATCTATGGTGCGATAAAGTTATTTTCTTACGTTTGCAAAGGTAAACAATGAACGTTTTTCAAAATAAAAGCATTAAAACGTATTTTGTCAGGAGGAATATAACAAAAAATTTTGTGAATTTTAGGGCTTTTCCGCTTTGTAAAAACGTATGAAACGGGAAATTATTGATTTTATAAGTGTATGTTCCGGGAAAGTAAACCATTGTAAATATAGTACTTTCGGCGGGACCAAAATTAATCGGCGTACGACACGGGAAAATGTATGAAACGGGAACGTATCATCGAGGTTCTACTGTATTAATTATTCAGTAAGGCAGTATACAGTAAAACCTCCATTAACGAATATTCTATTTAACGAAAAACCCTATGCAACGAAATAAAATTTTGGTCCCGCCGAACCGCCATAAGATCAATGCTGTTTTAACCTCTAAATACCGAATTTTATTTGTTCCGAAATAGTGAAATTCCCTTTACGACGAACTGCCGCTTTTGAAAAACACGCAAAAATAAACATCTCCTACAAGACATCCACGCTACCAGGCCAACAGGAACGTCTGGGAGTGAATGCCCACCCCGGGAAGAAGAGAGAAAAGGAGAGACAGGTACCCTGCGTATGACAAAAAAAACCACGCACGCACGCATGCACCTTTGAATATATATACTGTATAGAAATCGCCAGCCCAGGTTAAAATTTCTAATACGGTTTGAGGTAGTTGGTTAATTCACCGCCGCAATCGCCACCATCTCTAGGGCATCGACTTGTGGTGGTCCCTAGCGGACAAGTGTCAAACTCTTCAAACACCCCTTCCCCCTCCCGTTGAACGAACTTGAGCTGCAGTGAATGATAGGTGGGGGGTGCGGGGAATGACAGCAGGCGACAGAGCTGCGCTCTAACGTGTAAATAACAACTAAGACGATACAGGGCGTTACGGCAGCGCACTGCAGCGGTGAAGATCCCAAGCTGCTCATCATACGCTTCTGAAAAACGTAGAGTAAATCCTATCCACTCGCGACTTCTATACAGTATATATATTCAAAGCACGCACGCACACACACTCTCTCTCTCTCTCTATCTATCTCTATCTATCTCTCTCTCTCTATCTATCTCTATCTATATATATCTGTCTATCTATATCTATCTCTATATCTATCTATATCTGTCTATCTATATCTATCTATCTCTATATCTATCTATCTCTATATCTATCTATCTCTCTATCTCTATATCTCTATCTCTATCTCTCTCTATCTATATCTATCTATCTCTCTCTATATCTATCTATCTCTATATCTATCTCTCTATCTATATCTATATCTATCTCTCTCTCTCTATCTCTCTATCTATCTATCTCTCTATATCTATATCTCTCTATCTATCTATATCTATCTCTCTCTCTCTCTCTCTCTCTCTCTCTCTCTCTCTCTCTCTCTCTCTCTCTCTCTCTCTCTTTGGTTCTGCGAAACACTCATGATTCATAAGCAATATTTACCTCCAACACTCATTTTGTTCAAAGTGGGAAAAAAATTATCTTTATTAAATCACCGAAAGCGGTAAATAAACACTACCTTAGCTTCATAGATATGATACCGACGTGCATGCAACACTTCCACAAAATGGCTGCCGAATTGTCTGCAACTTGAGCGCTAATGGTGGCAGACTTCAGTAGCACGGTTTGGACATAAAAAAGTGATTCTTCCATCGAAGCTGTGCAGTTGCACTATATCTGTGATAACCACTTTGTTTTAATTCCGAGTTCCGCTTTTATACATTTTTTTTTTTTTTTTTTTTTAAGTGAGGAAGTTTGATAGCTACACATGTGGTAGTTGTGTTCTTTTTCTTAAATTACCAGTGCAATAGGCAAAATGTTGGCAACAGATCTTCAATCATTCAGCATGGTCCAAGATACAGGTTTTAGAGACCTCATGTCACTGGTTGAATCAAAATATAGCATGCCTGACCGTAGAACATTTGCAAGGCGTGTAATTCCAGATCTTTATGAACATCATCTTGAAAGAATAAAAACAAAACTGGCAACAGACATTGACGGCGGAGTAAATTCCATAGCTTTAACCACAGACATGTGGACTTCACGAAGTAATGATTCTTTCTTATCATTAACAGCACACTACCTTGATGAAGATTTCGTACTTTCACATTTCATGCTGGGAAATTCTCCATTTACATGCGAAAACACTGGTACTGCAATTTCACATACCTTAACTGAAATGTTTGTAAAGTATAACATTCCAAGCTCGCTACCAGTATATGTTGTGTCGGACAATGCCAGAAACATCAAGTCCGCATTGTCAAAGACACCTTGGACTTCTTTCAGTTGTCTGGGCCATACGTTGCAACTCTCAATCAATGATGCAAAGAAAGAAACACCTGGAATTGAGCCCCTTTGCAAGAAAGCTCGTGCAGTTGTAGGGCACTACAGACGCAGCACACAAGCCCGTCAACGACTCCACGATCTTCAAGTTTTAATGAAAAATCCTGAACACGAGTTAATTCAAGACATTGACACTCACTGGAACAGTGAATTTGCCATGTTGCAGAGACTTGTTGAACAAAAAGAATCAATTTCAGCAGAAACTGCATCATCTGGTTCCATTGACAATTTGAATTCTAGTGAATGGAAACTAGCTGAAGGTTTAGTTAGGTTCTTGAACCTCTAAATCATGCAACTATTGAATTCAGTAGCCAGAATTTCCCAACAATTTCAATGATTATACCCATCATAGATGGTATAAGAAATATGCTACTACATTATTTTGTATCAAAAGCAGACTCGGGAGATGGAATTTCGTTTGCCAGGAATCTGTCGAAGGCTATGTTATCAAGATTTGCAGATATTAAACTGACTGGAGAATATGTCGCAGGCATGATTCTTGACCCCAGGTTTAAAGCAGTTCTACTTGAAGCTCACGAACGAGAAAAGGCAATTGCCTTTATAAAGCTTAATATTCCTAAGAATGTTAATGTGCCTGCAGAGTGCATTCCCATACAGACAGGACATGTTGAATGACAGCCTGGGCCATCTGTAAATATTTGGAGCAATTTTGAGGAACAATGTGCCAAGAATGAATCATGTTTCGTTGAAGCATTTAGTGATCCAGTGGGGCATGAGATATCAAGATACCTCAGTGAACCTGTTGAGAAAAGACATATTAACACATATGACTGGTGGAGAGAAAACCAGACTGTATACAAATATTTGTCAGTTGCTGCCAGGAGATTTCTATGCATTCCCGCAACATCAGTTCCCAGTGAACGTTTGTTTTCTGCTGCTGGAAACATTGTAACATCTCGAAGGCAATGTCTCTCGCCTGATGTTGTTGAACAGTTATTGTTTTTACATGAAAACATAATTGCTAATTAGCAATAACATAGTGTCAATGATAATGAAATAATTGATTTCTTATTTGTAATTAATATCTGTAATATTGGTTGAGGAATATATATCTAAAGACTAAAGAAAGTTTGTCTACATTGTTAGAAATTTTTTTACACTTGTTTACCTTATGCATTTGCTCTAGAATTAAAGAATTGAATTGAAATCGAAATTTCAATTTTTTTACAGTAATTTGAATCGGAATCAAATCGAAATGAAATCTGTGGAATCGCCCAGCCCTACTTTGTTCTTAAACGAATCTGCACTTTTACTCTGACCTTCAAAACAAGAGAGAATCACTACAACATGTGATTTTGGAAAACCACTCCCATCCCCTATACCGTATATACTCGTGTATAGCGCACCCTTTTTTCCCCTCAAGTAAAGGAAAAAAATAAGGATGCGCGCTATACACGGGAAAAAAAAAAGTGAGGCGGGGAGGAGGAGTGGAAGTCGTTAAGTGACGGGTGACGTTTCTGGCCAGCCCCCACACATACGCACAAGCAACAAGGCCTCTCTTTCACACACACACACACACACACATGCACGCACGCGCACGCACACAACCTGGTCTCTCGCACACACACGCACGCAAGCTCGCACGTCTCTTGTTTATTTTTAGACCTCCCCTCTACAGAAAGCCAGCGCAGCTAGTAAAATAAGAGAGAGAGAGAGAGAATGTTGTCGCCATTCCCCCTCCCACTTCGCTTCCTCGTCCCAGCAGCTACCTGTGAGTCCTCCAGTCCTCCGCGCCAGCTTAGCAACGTAGCGTGACGGGAGTCGTGGTGTTTAGTCCTGTAAACTGTCAAGGTTACTTGATGGTCATAGTCCCGTTCCTGCCTGCCTCCCTCCTTCCCGCTTCGTACCAGTTGTGACCATACAGCGCTTATCATCTTCCATCTACACAGCAGAGTTTAAGTATTTTCCTGACGCATCACCACACATCAATTTAAATTATCATTTGTTTCATACGTAATTACTTAACAGGTACCACAAAATGTTAGTAAAATTTATTTACGGGAAAATTTTTTTTTTCTTTGGAATTTGTTGCAAAAATCGTGGTGCGCGCTATACACGAGTAAATACGGTACTCCTTAAGGGGACGTCCATTAATCACGTGATGCTTTTTTAGCAAATTTTTAACCCCCCCTCCCCCCTAGTGATTTGTGGTGAGGTTTCAGACTACCCACCCCCCCCCCCCCCCCCAACGTGTATTTTTTTGGTACAAAATATTTTTTAAAATTTCCGAATATTATCTTTAAATATAGGTATATACTAATTTAATTCTGGAAAATTAAGCACAGTGATAAAAATGTCCAGACACATATTAAGGTTGCATGTTTATTCTCACTGGCATAAAAATAATAAAGGAAAGGCTTATATGTGATATACGCATGTATTCGGCGCCAAAATCACAGTCTTACTGGCGACTGGCAAGCCGAACAGGGTGGTTCATGTTGCGGCGGGCGGGAATATTGTTGCCTGGATATGGCGAGTCAAGGTCACACGTCCCTTTTCGGTTTAGTAGAAATCGCACGAAAAAATAAATACACGTGATATCTCTCTACACCCCCCCTCCCCCCTTGTGATATTGAGTGATTTCCCCCCCCCCCCCCCCCCCCCCTTTTCGTTCCTCACGTGATTAATGGACGATCCCTAAAGCAGAATTTTGGTACATCTTGATGATGCAATTTTCCTATTGCATAGTACTTGCAACAGTTATTGCATAGTTGCCCTTCGATTTCAAGCGAGTGCAGTCTGCAATCTGACTTGCATTCACTGAATCAACAAAGCACAGGGGACATCACTGTGTAAATGCCATGTTTTTCACATGGGACAACTATACATGACTTGTTTAAGATTCGGCATGCCATGTATTTTTTTTCCCTTATGCTCTTGACGGACAACCGAAAAACAATGTGTACCTTCAAGCTTTGGAAGCTTTCTATCTGAATAAAAATCTACTGTCTACGTGAGATTTCGAAAAATAAAATTTTTTCCCATCCCACTAAAATTAACCTCTTGATGTGTAAAGTCCTGGCAACGCCGGGTTCTTCAGCAAGGATGCTAATAAAATGAGAATTGTTAGAAATACGAACAATTTACTAGTAACATTTTTTATTCATATTTAAATTTGCAACATGTTTTATTATATGCATGCAGACCTGCCAACATTCAAATTTAAAAAATCATGAGGTCCTCGATAAAAATTTTCAGGCCCATAAATACAGGTTAGATATAAAAAAAAAAACCAATGAGAATCTTTAAATTTAAGTGACATACCTGTACATATGTTACATGGTCTCTGCTTCAAAATTTATTTCAACAAATTATAGGTTGCAGATTTAATTTAGTTGAACATAATTTAGCGCTGTCGTGTAGTGATCATGCAGGGCCGCAACTAAAAAAGATGTAAAATAACATTCTGCTCGTGTAACACTATTATCACTGTTCACAGCAAAATTAATTTTTTTATTGGTAGCAATACACTTCACGTGTTATTTTTATTTTTTTTTGTAGCAACATGTTTCATAATGTCTCCTCTTCCACTATGCGAGATAGAAAAATCAGCACGGCACACGCTACAAAACGCAAAATTGCTCCCTTTACGTGACTCGAGTATTGATGAAAACTCGTTACTGTAAGCTTTCGTAAAACTTGTTTTGTAACTTTTACAAATAAAATCTTGGGGCCCCGAAAAATCGTGAGGAAACACTATTTTAGCGTGAGGGCGTGAGATGGACCTTAAAATCGTGAGCCTCACACCAAAATCGTGAGAGTTGGCAGGTCTGTGCATGTATTCTCTAAGATGCTCCATTTTTGAGATACTATTAACCAGAAATCCCTGAAACATTAACATTAAAAAAATGAGAGATTCTTTGTGTACAAATCGTGCAAGATACGGGAAAAAATTAAAAAAAAAAAAAAAAAAAATTGTATTTCAGCTTTAAAGCATCACAGATTATGTTATTTTTTGAGTTTATCGCGATTGTGAATTTTTCAGCTGGAACTAACCGAAGCAAACAGAGAGGGTATCGTGTCTAAGAGCAAAGAGCGAGCAATATCACAATGGTTGGTGTTAGGCGGGCGACACACAACGCCACAGAACAGTTGTCTGAGGCGGGAGGGGTGCTTGCCTGGAGAAACGCTGCGTAACAAACTTCAAAATAATTTTCGGCTGATTGCCTTAAAATGTTGTGCGATTCTTCGAAAAGGGGTTGTAATATAGAGCTGGTCGTAAATGGGATCTTAACAATGGAGTTTTATTGTTCTTAGTTTATAGCACCAGTGGTTGCTTGAAGATCTCGATGGAGTATTGGCAGACTGCTTCCCCATTAGTCTTAATTAATTTGGGGATGTATTAAAAAGGTTTTCGAATCACCGACTTTTTAAGACAACTCTACGTGGAAAACAGCATGTATTAATTAATTGAAGTAAATTACGCACTTGAAAAACTTTTTAATGTACCACAAATTTTGTTACTGTACCACTTGCATTAGTAACCACCCTGATTCTGCTTATTATTTTTTATAGTCAATTAATCTGTCAATAATAGTGCACTGTCAGTTGGACACATTTAAAATTTATATGGAAAAAATAAATTTCTAGGAGGACATAAGAGAACATTCTAGTAATGCAGTGGCGTTTCGAGCCCGTGGCTGGAATGCTCTTGTTAGCCATGCCTCTGGTAAAAAAAAAAAGATGGCATCAAGGGACAAATACGTCAGTTTATAAACTTTTTTCACATCAAAAAATGTTTCAGTACAACACTGGAAGCAGTCACATCATTATCGTCGCCCTCCTGCTAAAATGTAATTGTCTTGCCTTTGAGCCTGCGAGCTCACTTAAAACCAGGGTCAAGTTTAAGATAGATGGTTGTTTTACTTTTATTTATGTATTCTGTTGCCCCGGGGCTCCCTCCTGTTTGTAGTTAATTATATTTTAAGACATGTGTACGTAAAGGTTAAAGATGACGGAAAAGAAAAAGTTAAGCAAATAAATTTAGTAAAAAAGGGCAGTTATATAAATCAAACCAGCAGCCTTGTTATTACATTATTATTCATCCCCAATCCACATAGCCTCCTAGAGTTCCTAGTAGATTATAAGTAAATTCCTTTGTATGACGTTTGGGCACCTCGGTGGTAATTATTGTTGGTTTTGTTTTCTAGGCCGACGCTTCCAAGGCCTTATTTTTTTACTATTCATTTTTGAGGGTTTACCTGCAGCCCAGCGTACGTCCCAATACGTACTTTCACAGCCACTCTCTTCCCCTCCAGGGCCAAGGTTAAAAATATTCATCACTCATTCGTCTCTAATACCTCTGTTGACATCAGCAATGGCGGCGGAGTAGTTTCTCAAAGAGATAAACACTATGTAATTTAAAACATGTTTCTTTAAATTTGGTAAAACTTTGACTAAAGTAGAACATCTATTATTTGATTAAACAAGCATTCAAGAAGTGGAAACTTGGTTCATTTGTTCTTTGATTGTGTAAAGGTTTATTTTGGTTGAATAGTAATCAACTTGGCATAGAATAACATTATGAAAGACTAGTGTCTATAAATAATTGTCTCAGGAAGTTAACGTAATCATACAAAGTTGTTGGTCGCTTTAGGCGCTTCTCCTTATAATGGCACTCGAGAGTAATACTATCTGAGAAAAATTTTTTAATATTTTTGTGGTAATGTTTTGGTTGTGTGGGGTTTTAAGATAAATTAGGCATTTATGTAGTACACACTGCTTGGTGCTACATTTTCCCTAACATGGAGGCATTAATTTCAATAAAATGTAATAGTTTTTCATGTCAAATTCTTTGAGTGCCAAGTTTAAAAGTTTTGCCACTACCTACCTTTATACATTTCAGTTATTTCACTGCACATATTTATTTGAGAGAATTGCAACATCAGATAGCTCTACTTTGTTTGGGGCCATTTTAACCCTTATTGTGTTCTGGTGAAAGTCTAATTTGCTACCCCAGTTTATGCCTATATTTAGTCGTCTGTAATATTAGTGTTATTATAGCTTGTAGTAATTTGTGAATATTTAATGTTTTTCATATAATGCATTTTAGCTACATGGTGTTACCATGAGCATGCAAGAGACATGGTTACATTATTGTGTTCTTTGGAATCATTGTATTTTTGTGTTTTGGTATTTTGTAAGTTTTTGCATAGCCCCAGAGGTCTAAATTAGTTGTTTAAGTACATTTTTAGTTCCATGAAGTATAGGAAAAAGAATGTAGTGAATTAAAAAAATCTGTTTAAATGTTTTTGCTCAAAAATGTAAATTATGTGAGATTACCTTTTTTATATCTTGTTATGCTAAGTAACAGCTGTTAAATCACAGAGAACAATACTGCACAGTGTACATCTAAAACAACTCTCACAGTGATTACGTCAGTAAGAGTTTATGGGTATTTAAACTAGCCAACGGTACCCGCTCGTAGCTGAAGCAACAGGCTTTAATGAACAGTGCATGGTCTCCGCCATGGAGAGGTTTTCTCAGGAGGCTCCCATTCCTTTCCTTCCTACATTCTTCTGAAAAACCACCTCGCTCCCTCTAGTTTTCTGTGCCGGGAGCATCGTTCTCCGGTCCGCGATGTTAACGGTTCCCAGTCACCACAAGCCGTTCACTAACGTAGCTCAGGAAAGGTTAGTACGCCACGCTACCTTGCCGGTGCAGTACGCCCTGAGCTGCTGGGCAGACAGAGACGCCCCGGGCCGGAGTCTGGCGAAGCAGCACACCACCTCGCCCAGGCGTGGGTCCGGGACCCCCAGCACCTGCGCACGCCCCTCGCGTCACACGGCTGGATCCGACCCAGCACTTAGCACGTCTTCATTTAGCCCAGTCTTGAATAGCACGTCTGTAAATTTCAGTAAGCACGAAATCTCGGCAGGAAAAAAAAAAGGTTGAGCACGACGCCACAAAGGCTGTTTCAACTTCTGTAAACAACAGATGTGCCCCGTGGCATACAGTTAGCTAAACAAATGGGGAAGAAATGTGCGCGCATGTCTGTCTACACTATCGGCTGTTGTACAAACATCAGCTATGGCAAGATAAATTGAGGTTATGGAGTGTAAAGGAGCAAAACTTTTTTTTACGTCCGTGCGTATGCCGCCGTGCCGTACCGTTGTCGCCTGGCCACAGACCGGGCTGTGAATTCAGTCTAGCCAGTGGCAGGGAATTCACTCAAACAAAAGCAACGTCTGCCCATTCAGCTGCCGGTAACTGTACGTGCTTGATCACTCATAATGCATCATGTTCAAGTATTTGAGACCAAACTAGAAGTATTATGGCGTGCAGATTGTCATGAAGGCCACGCTTATGTTGGTCGCACTTTAGTTTTAAGCAAGTCAACTATGCGCACAATCGTACGAAATAAGGACTCTTACCAACCAACAAGTCTGATGCTTTTGGTTGTACTAGCGGGAACATATTTGACATTAGATACCGGAACAGAAATGAACAGATGATTCACATGGAAAAGTTTGTTAAATGAATGGTGCAATAAAAAAAAATCATGGGTCTGACAGGATTGGTGTGAACCAAGCGGTGATACATGAGTAAGTACTTTAATTTTAGAAAAATTAAAATGTAACTATCCGGACAGTAATATCAGTTTCACTATCAGTAAAGGATGGTTTGGAAGGATAGCGGAAGGATACGCGATGTGAGTTGAAGGTCACGCCCGAGCCAGCCGACTGACGATGAAGTACATAACCATATCTCCCGTTACGTGGTGTTGTATTTGTCATACAAAGTGCGATGAGAGGCATATAAAGATAAATGGTGTGACATATTTGTAGTTGAGTGTTATTCAACGCATTTATATTAAAGTATATTTTCGTACACAATTTTGGAACACATAAATAAATTAGCCTTGCTATTTATGGAAACTAATGCTTCAGAATACGCGATTTCGAATAACACGAGAATTTTTGGGAACAAATAAGTTGTGCTAAGTAAGGGATAGGTGTAACCTGCAACCATAGTAAGCTCATTGTTTTTTTACAAAAACTAAAACAAACTTTAACCCCCAGCCCCCTGTAAAACTAAAGGTAGCCATTGTAATCACAGTTAAAAATCCAAATTTCCTGGATAATGACATCATATATTTTTTAAACATAATAATTACAATGTGCATTTTGCTAAAACCAAACTACACTTGCCTGATTCCAAAAAAACACATACGTATTCTGGTGTGTATATTTGTGTATATATCCTTTTATTAATAATTTTCTTCTATGGCTATATAGATACATAATTATTTATTAATTTGTAAAACAGTTCTGTAAACATTTGAGAACTAAAAGGACATTTCATGAAGTGAAGGAGTTTCCAAATTATCTGGCTGTGACCTTGAAGGCATGCGAGGCAGTTCAGACGGCCACCGAGTTCAAACTACTCGTGAAGGAGTTCCCGATCGTTGAATGACAATTATCAGAAGCTTTCAAGTGTTTGGTATTCTAAGTTACGTGTGGCATCTCAATTATCATTGGCCGCCCATTGCGAGGGTGCAACTGCTACTAGGCTGTTGGAACCTGACTGTACGATTGGCAACTCACTTTCAAACATGGTAGCAACAATTATGTATAAGCTGGATGTTCGCTCGTTCGCTGCTTATGCACTACTTATATTATTCCTAAAGTATATTTACAAATTTCTGTTTAACTGCCTATTATTCCTATATATACTACTTACTATTTTACATACAGTTTTATCGCTCTATTCATCGACAGTAGAAGCGGCAGAGTGGTTAGATCATGGAGTTGTAACCAAAATCATAATAATTTGTGAGTTCAAAACTCTCCTTAAAAACAAATATTACATTTGTTTCAAAATTAAGCAGAGTTAATTTTTGTTCACATAATTAATGATTTTAAGGCAATATTACATTTTAACCTTGTCTTGCCTAGCTTTTTCAGCATACTGTTTAGTGACATTATTTTCGTATTTAATATTTCCAATACTTACATTTTTAAGTATTATTTCTTATGTAAAACCATGATCAAAAGACTCCTTATTTATTCCAACAATAAGTTAAAAGGGTTTATTTTGTCACGTGAGCCTACAGGAGAGTGCACTGGCGCGATATAGTCTAGTCAACTGTGATTACTCCTTTTGAATATCTATGATCCGATCACAGTCACAGCACTTCTTGTCTGTTCTAATGGTGAAAGTAATAACTGAGCGGATGGCAAGTACTAATGATGTCAAATTTACAATTGCGAGTCGTTTCAAAACATCTACACATAAAGACAATTTTTAATGAATTTACAGTAACCAATGTAATTAAAATATGCTGCAAAAAGAAAGTTTTTTAAGTAAAACACTAATAAAAGAAATTATGTTACTTAAATATTGAAGTAAATATTCTATACATGTAATAGAAAATCACTATCATCAAGCTACAATATATGCTACTGGTAATGTTAACACTGAAAATAAAATTCAAATTGTGCCAGGAAAAATAATTAATTTGGCAAAACGTTAAAATAAGATGTCAGAAATATTGCGTCCTTTTCCTGCTTTTCGACAATAGTTAAAATAACTATATAATAAGAATTGCTCAAGAG
The DNA here is from genome assembly GCF_032445375.1 of Bacillus rossius redtenbacheri. NCBI lineage: Eukaryota > Metazoa > Arthropoda > Insecta > Phasmatodea > Bacillidae > Bacillus > Bacillus rossius. Next base: position 70,225,263 of record NC_086334.1, read on the forward strand.
AAGATTATACAATAGTAAATTACATATTAAAAAACCTTCCTCATTAGAGGCCAAAAGTATGTATTTATTGTGGTGGGAAAAAAAACTGTGCTCTATCGGCCAGTCAAGAATTTACTGTAGTTAAATTCTTCCATAAAGCACTTTGAAGTATTCACGAAGTAAAAAAAAATCCTAGACGGTAAAAGAATAGAATGTGTGCAGCTATCGGTTGTTTGGGAACAATCACAGTTTGACGGGTTCTGAAGCTCTATTACAATGAAAGTGGCCTTGTCATTGATGGTATGGGAGCAATCACATTTTCCAAATTCCTGTACTAGCCACATAGGCTGGAGTGTTAGTTATGTTGGACACAAGACTACGACCAGTTGCTACTCTGATCGTAGATACTTCGTGAGATGAATCACAGACTGTTACTGTGATTTTTTGATCTATGCGAACAAATAACAGGTTGTGATTTTATGACCCATCTCTAGTTGTGACGCTACAGTCAAGATAGCCAACGGCAAGGAGAGCAAGTATTTCAGTTTTTGTGATGTGTGTCAATTGGATTCTTACTAGTTTACGCCGGTGAAATAGGTATTTATGTTAATACCGCAGGTTAAGGCATATGGAAATAAAAATTAATTTCATAAAGGCAATTCATATTTATTACAAGTGGTAGTCTATGTAGTCTGATTATAACATGGAATAATGTTTGCATTTGTTTGTCTTCAATTCATGCATAATTAAAATGCAATAAATGTTAATGATTTTTGAATGTACTAAACAACTGGGACCTCAAGGAGCTACTGGCAGCTCTCACCAGCAGTCAGCACCTGCCTGCTGCAGCAAGGCCGTCAGTTCAACATACAGAACGAGGCTACATCAAAATTTTAATAGTGGTTTCACTTGCATTTGTTATTATTCCGGGTTGCTCAGCCGGGCCATCTTTGGAATGTAATAAAATAACATGTTAAGTTATAACTCGATTTTATTTATGGTGTTAGCTAAAATTAAATTTTTGGAAAATGTTAGAAAATTCTGTAGCCACCCTGACTCATAGAAAAAATTGGTTTGCAATGTGGAAGGAAGCAGCGACAGAATGAAAGGGTAAAGGAGGCAGGAGTACCACTGAAACGTCTGTTCCGCTCCCCATCTAAGAGACACCGGAGAGAGCTGCGTCAGTGCTGCCAACTGAGGCCTGGAGCATGCATCGAGTCTCGTGAGGGCACAAGGAGCAGGTCTGCCACGTTACACCACTGCCTGAGCTCACAACTGGGCAGCAAGGAATATTTAATTTTGAAGACATGATGGTGTAAAGGGTTTTGTCTCACGAAATGGAATGGGATGAGAATTGCTTTGTTGCTAACAACCTCAACAGAATATACATAGAACTAGCAGAACCCGACATGTTGTCCTGCCATGGTTTAATTATTCACCTCTAATTATCTGTATGCAATCTAAAATCTATAAAGAATTAAAAATGATATTCCATTTTAAACTCGCTCACCAAATACTAATCACAATCACAATGACTATTTGTTGTTATTGAGGATTAAGGACAGTAAAAATCACAATACACCAATTTTCATAGCTGCAGTACCCGGCGTTGCACGGACTGAACACAGGGTGATATATTGTCCGTGAGTTAAAGCAAAAATGGATAGCGTTATGTGACAGTGTGGTGGACATAGAGAAATGACACACAATTGCTGTTTGTATGTATGTGACCTATTAGTTTCTGTTTACCCATGGCGATCAGTTGCATGATTTAGAAGTTGATGCGCTGTAGCGCCATCTAGTGGTGAGATACTTTGATGTGTTTTATTGCAATTGGTCAAACAGTGTTGGAATTTATCATCATACATACATACATACATACACAGTACACAGATAAGATGTGACGTACTTGGGCTTCTAGGATGTCCGGGTGAGTCTGCAGCATGTCCTCTATCTCTCTAGGGAAGATGTTCTCCCCTCCTCTGATGATCATGTCCTTGAGGCGCCCCACCACTCTGCCGTAGCCGTCCTCCAGCAACACAAACTGGTCGCTGCAACACTCACAGGTGTTCACCTTCTGCAACTGACGGTGCAACACTACCTACTTTCACAGTGCATGCCAGTTTCCACATCCGCCTGTTCCTGCCCCCGTCCTAGTGAAGGGGCAAGGGAACCATTGGTACCCCTGCTTTTAGGAGGAATAAAATGCATACTTATTTAGATTCTGAATCTGATATCCAAATACGTTATTTCCAAAACGTTACAAATTTTCAGACATTTTAAATTCTAGTTACTTCATTATTCACCCGGCTTTTTAATGCCACAAGCCATTATCTGTTGTCTGCTTCTTATGTTGAAGCTAAGAGATTGTCTATAGTTGTACCCGAAGCCAGAGCAACCGGGCTGGAAAATTGTGTGTTTATTACAAAATTAATCTGGTGTTGAAGTATGGTGTGTTGTTAAAACTGTGTTTTTAACAACTTCAGCAAAACATCTTTCAGATTCACAATACTGTACGGTTACGTTGTACGGCGTACAGATATATATATACTATTTATTAAGTGCATTATTATTAATATTTATGTATTTAATTATTATTACTAATGCTATTATGGTATTTAATACTTTTATATAAGTTACATCCCAGATGAACTACTTGACCATCGAACTACGGAACTGTCATTCTACAGCCTAGCATATATTATTATTTTAATTTATTTATTTGATTTGTTACATGCCACACCAACAGCACAAGACTCCAACGGTGGGCACAACATGTAAGACATGTAAAAAAAACAAATACAGTAACAGAACAAAAATAAGAACAAAACAATAAATTATAAGAACAACAAATAGTAGGACAAAAACAAAGACAAGACAACATAACATACAAATATCCATATGAGTGCTTAACTTCTGAAAAGTACTTAAAATAACAAAAATGTTTCATGAGAGTAATAAATGTATAAGTACAGAACATATAATATTATGTGGATAAATACAGTTGGTATCCTTAGATTAATACATCTGGTATTAAATAATTTAGGTAATAACATTAGAGCATAAAGATAATTAATCTTTGGATGCCGAAAGAATAATTTTTTTAACAAGTTTTTTCTCTCTGGTAGGTTGTAAGTGATTAACATACATATTAAAATTGTTAACAAGTCTATATATAATATCATTTGTATTTAAAAGTGTGCACAAAAAAGGTGGGTTACGGCTATTAAAAGAAGGAATTTTAATGCCAGTAACATCAAATATATGAGGACATATAAGATTACCATAATAACAATGGAAGACAAAAATGGCATCTAAGATCTTTCTTCTAGTTGATAATGAACCAAGGAGGGAATTTAAATCTATGTTATTGATGGTATTTAATTTTTTGTTAATATAGTCAGATACTTTAGATTGAATCCTGTCAAGCTTTTCAATATCAGTGTTATTGATGCTATTCCATATAATAGAACCATATTCAAGTTTTGATCTTATTAGAGCTGTATAGAGGGAGAGAATAGAGTCAATATTGGAGGTGTTAAAGGTGATAAATTTAATTAGACCAAGTATTTTGTTAGATACCGAGATAATGTTTTCAATGTGAAGATGAAAAAATAGTTTTTGATCCAGTAAAATTCCTAGGTCTTTGACATGTTGAGATTTTTTAATAGGTGAGTTATCAAGTTTGTATTCATATTGCAATGGGTAGGTTTTTCTAGAGAAGGTAATGATAGCAGTTTTTTCCATGTTTAGATTGACCAAATTATTTGTGCACCAATTTGCAATTTCTGTAATATCACATTGTAGTAGATAGCTGTCATGATATGAAGAGATTTTTCTATATATCTTTAAGTCATCGGCAAAAAGAGTGCCAACTGAGTTCTGTAATCCAGATGTTATATCATCAATGTAGATATTGAAAAGTAAAGGAGATAGTGTGCCACCTTGCGGGACGCCAGAAGGAGTTGGGTGGAGATCTGAACTTATATTCTGTACTGAAACATAAAAGTTTCTGTTATTTAAATAGCTTGTTAACCATGATAAATACTTATCACTTAGCCCAATTTTGGAACATTTGCTTAGTATTATTTGATGATTAACAGTGTCGAAAGCTTTAGCTAAATCAAAGTAACATTGGACTGCACATAATACCTTCAAACCTAACCTGATTTTCTATTTCTGTGATTGTTGTAATTTCACTCCTGTTATTTCTAATATTTTATCACCGCAGATATTTTATGTATAATATTTTCACATTTTGTTTTTTTCTGTGATTGTTAATCACCTTCATTATTTACCTGTTCTTGGCTGCAGTGATAACAGCTGCAGGCTATATTTGATAACTGCATACCGCCGCTGGGTGGAAGTGCAGCCATGTAATTAGTTATGAAAAAGGAAGTAAGAAAAGGCGTCTCTTCGTTAGGGACTATCCCGACGCCGGCCTCAGCAAAATAATTTAATTTTAATTAAGATTGTAAAAATTCAGTAATATCAGTGTCTGTAAAACAATCTATATTGTTGCAACCATGAGTGTGAGTGTTTACAACGGGATCCAGCTACGATGAGATAAGTTATCTTTAACTTATATTTGAGGCCTATGCTATAAGCTAAAGTTAGCCATTTTTAACATTGTAGCGTCCTCAAAACGGACTTTTATTGAAACGCCCTTGTGAACCTTTGAACTATGCTAAAGTCATTGTTATATCCTGTTGACATTTTAAATATCTTTTTGAACCTTATAGTAAATTAAAATGATATTTTTCGACGGTGATTACAATTTGATTCCACTCAGAGGTCTGAAGTCAGAACTTATGCTAACCCTGAGTCATAGCCGAGGCATAAGTATAATACAGTTGAAAAACTGAGCGAATAATTATTTTACATACATTTTACAGCAACTGAGCAACGGTGATTTTAATAATTTGAAATATTTGACACCTAAACTGTTTTTCGTACACAAACTTTTTATAAACTATATTTGGAAGTTAATGAACTTTTGTATTGATTACACATCTGTGCCAACCTATATCCAGTATTTTCAAGCAGTTATACATAACCAAGAAAGCCACAATAAACCATATTAATTCATAGTTCTATCACTCCCAACCTGCACTACCACATCCTGACACTTAATAAAATTTCTATCCATAGTGTTTTGCAACTGAACTTGTTATTGTCTTGTGTTTTGTTTTTGTGTAGATTTAAGATTATTCAGTGTACTTGTTCATGTTATGTTTATTATTTATTAAACAGTGTTGTGTCACAGTTGCAAGATACACCACCTCAAATAATTCTATTCAATCCTTATTTTACTTTCTCTATTTATATTGGTATATAGCTACATGAAACCCACAGAAAAGGCATAGTGTGTGGAGAAACGGCGCCCAACTACATATAAGACTACACTACACTCTAAATAGAGAAGTGACACAACCAACGTGGGGCTGTACATAGCGGTGTGTGTAACGCTATACTACGCTACTCTGCAATACTTGAAATAAAGTGTTAAAATATAAACTCAACAATCGGCAGGTCTAGGAGACACTAGGTGAGCCAGTGCAGCTGTAGAGCAACTCCAGACATGCCACATATGTTTCCTGATGCAAATCAAAAGGTGGGGATTTAAAAAAAAAAAAAAAAAAAAAAAAGTTCTTACAGCTCTCATGAATGTTTACGTGCTGTGAATAAAAATAAAACAATCGAAACTATTTTGTCGGTTTTGTCTAATGTTCACTTACGAGATGGTTACCTGGATTAAGAATGGGTTTAGTGTGTTATTACAATATTCCTGTTAAAAAAAAACACTTTTATACATACGTGTTTATTGTAATTTAAGATTTTTTTTACAAATGATTTAACAAATATTTCATTCTATAATAGGCTGGTTTTTCTAGGCAATTTTTTGATATCCAAAATGTTGGTACCCTATCTCTGACAACCACCCTTCACCCCTGGCCCTAACGCTCTGCTTCAACCTCCCAGTGGCACGAGTCCCCCAGCCATGGAAACACAGGACATGAACTACTCGTGAGTGACCATGGCACAATTAGACAGGCAAACATTTTAGTTATGAATATAGCCTGAATTCACGAACATATAATATACACCCGAAACTGAATTATCTTGTACCGATACACGGCCCACATATAAATATATATGGTCAGTAGGGCGTATTTAAGTAAATATAAACAGTGTTTGAGGGGACCTAGTCAACAATGGTCCGCGGTATTGATAAATATTCGACTTTTGAAGTGATAGTGTGACGGCGCATGCGCGCCAGCGCCAGGAGAATTAGCGGCAATCGGCAACCGACTGAACTTAAAAACGGGCCAATAGGAGAGGCCGCTGGGGACGCTCGGCGGAGGTATAAAAGAGCCTCCTGGCATTTTCTCGACGAGTCGGTCCGCTGCGCAGAGTCGGAGCACGTATCGCTTCGCGTAAGAAGTTTTCGCTACCCGCGATTCTGGGCTGCGGAATTGCGACCCGAAGTTGAACTTTCGGTATTATCAACATTTGGGACGGTAATTATCGAATTCGTCAACGTGTCCGCGGTCCGGGAAACAACTACTTGCGCGCCGGAACTTCGCCTGTGTGAGTGCTCTGGTGACTTAAAGTGTGTGGTGCCTATTGGTGCATCTCAACGCACTCCCTGGGACAGCCTTCACGCAGTCTGGAGACTGTGGAGCCAGCGCAGCATTCGCAAGGTAAGGCGCGGTCGCCTTGAGTCGGCGCCAGCGCATTGTTGGACGGCAAACTCCCCTCATCTTACACGGTGATTCCAGCTACGAGACGTTATCGCAGAGACTGTGCCTCCTAATAGTAACTGTCCGCGGTCCCCCCCAGAGGTCCTGGGGGTAGAAATAGCCTACCGACAGAGTTTTAGCTCGGAGCAAACCCCACCCTTATTTAATGTGTAGACGGCGTCTACGTGTTGTGTCGGATACCAACAATAGAGACTGAACGTGAATTGGACTTTTGTCGAGCCGGGTGCCCTTCGTAACGTCCTGCAGTTTCAATAACATTCTTGTTTTTGCTAGTCACATTGTGCCTCAGAGAACTTTAGCCATTATCAAGTATAATTCCAATGTTATGTTATTGTTTTTGCCTCAAATTCATTAATATTATTAAAATTTCTTGGAAAATCATATATTGTTTATTTGTACTACAGGTTAGTCTCCTTGATGATATTTTAAAGTTATGGCAAACAGGGCTAAGTAATGTTAGGCACTCGTGTATTGACAAATATCATCTACCATTCAGGCAGTCCTGTGTTTGTAAACAAACGAGGTGTTTGTTTACGTTTGGGTCACTCCAGTCCAGCATAACGTGTGTCTGTCGTCATATTATTAGTGTGTGTACCCGCACACATTCTGTCGCGCCAAGTGGGGCTCGAGTAGAGGTGAGCAGGACACGTATTATTTTAGTAGTGACAGTTTCTTGACAGAACTATGTCTCGTCAGCAACCGTTGCGTGAGGTCCGCAAGCGACCTGGGCAGGAGCAGGATCAGCAGGAGCAGGGTGACAACTTGTGTCACGACAGTGAAACGGACACGGCTCCCTCTGTAGATGAGTGTTCACTAATTAGGGTGATGAGTACGGCGGAAGCCGGTGCTGAAGTTTACACGGCGGACGTGGCTGTAGGCAGGTCTACGCCGGGTTCGAGTCCCGAGGCCGAGACCCACACCTGTTGGGTGTGCAACCATTATATGTACCCACCGGTACGTACTCTGACAGGGTAGTACAGAATGTATTGTCGGCCGCTTACGCGTCTAGAGACGGGCCGAGCAGCGGTTCAGAGCCGACGTCTACGGGGACGGACAGGATCGAACAGCTACTTTTGAGGCTGGCGATCGACATAGGTGCTGTCTGTACCAATTTGAACGGACGTCTGGACAGTGTTGTGGCTGATTTCGATGTTAGTGTCAGTACCCGCCTTGACAGGGGCCTGACTGACATGAGTGCACGGCTGGACACTGCCACGACTGACATGGGTGCACAGCTGAACACTGCCATGACTGACATGGGTGCAAGTCTGGACGTGGTTTCTGCACGTCTCGAAGCCGTTCACGTCAGTGTCACGGACAGTATCAACCAAATTAGGACGGACGTCGCCGACATCACTACGCGGGTGGACACGGCCATGACGGACATGGGCGTCCGTCTGGACGGAGTTACTACCTGTGTTAATCACGTCGAGAATGAGGTCGTTGTCGTCACGTCGCGCCTGAATGACGTCACTAAGGAGCTGGGCATTGTTGAGGGTCGCATTGAGTCTGCAGCGCAGGAGCGGCAGGACTTACAGCATCGCTGCCTGGCAAACTATGCAGGAGGAGACAACAATGATCGCGTCGCGCCTGGAAGTAATTGAAGGATCGGCTGCGACATTGCACAGTAGAGTCGATGCGTTGGCCAGCGGCGCCGTGTGAGTCCAGGAATTGGAGCAGCGTCTGGCTAACCTGGGTGCCAATCCCGTGTGTAGCAGCGCGCCCCATCACAGGGTCACCTACAGCAGTGGTAACTCAGAGCCAGCTGCGGGAATTAGCGCAATGACCAAGCCTACTGTACCGGACTCTGCGTCAGCGCCGGCAAGCGCGCCACTCAGCACACCATTGTTGGACTCGGTTGCGCTACTGCACCACCCGGCTAGGCACTGGTCGGAGTCGATGCCCAGTTTCTCCGGCAAAGTTGGGGAGAACCCAATACGTTTCCTTAATAAATTGGACGAATATTCACGGACATTCGGACTGACTGACGCAGACAAGTTAAAATGTCTCAGCACTGCACTGAAGTCCCATGCTTATTATTGGTGGGAGGTTATCATCCCTGCCACGACATCCTTCGCGCAGTTCCGTGAGTTGTTTATACAACAATTTTGGAATCTGAGGATACAAGGCACCTTAAGGGCGCAGCTGCACTCGGAGCGCTACGATCCCAAGCGAGGCTCGTCACTGGAATCTCACATATCCCAGATATATGAGAAGACGCGATACCTGACCCTCACTATGAGCGACGAAGAATTCTATGCCACTGTCACGGAACAGCTGCCATTACATTACCAGAAACAGCTGGTTGGACGGACGTATCGTGACGTCGCCGATTTCCGGGAGCAACTGCTGTTGCTAGATAGGCTGGAAAAGCTGACCAAGACCCAGCCAGCACAGGACAGCATGGACAAGGCGCCATTCGTGCCGAAGCCGCAGCCGGTCAATAATTATTGGCAGCAGCGTGATCGGCAAAGAGACAGCCGCCAGGTACCGGTCAACATGTTGCACTGTGAGCGTGACGCAGGCTACGGACAACGCGGGCCGAACGACGGAGAACAACAGGTTGGACGTCAGCGCCGCAGTAGAGGCGGCAAACGGAAAACCAGCTGGTGGTCCTCACAGTCCAAGTATAACAGCGATGGAGAGGACAGCCGCAGCGCGCGACGGCAACAGCAGGACGACCGGTGTAGGTCAAGGTCACGCGAGCGAGGGCGCCGGTATCACTCAAAAAATGAGTACGATAACTCCGGGCTGCAACGCCAGTCATCCGACACCCACGGCCCGGCGGAAACGAGATACGCACAGACGCAGGGGAAGACTAGACTGCAAAATGACACCGCTCGTAGTGCCCCGCTGCAGCGCGTCTCAAGTGACGGCAGCGCGCAACAATACGTCACGGCGCAGCAGGGAGAAGCGTCATCACAGCAGGGCTATTTTGCCCGCAATGAGCCACTCAACCCAGCTGCTGAAGTCTTTCGGATCCAGACCTACAACGCGGGTCAAGGCCAAGGCTGGTTGGCAACAATGGACGCGGGACATCCTGCGCAGCAGGGCCTGCCTAGGCAGGATAACCTGCTAAACTAGAAAGGGTTGAGGTCAATGTGCCCCGGACCGCGACCCACATTACCGGCAGAGGGGTAAAGTTAAGATCTGTAGGGGATGATGATTGCAACTATTTCTGCCTTAGTTATAGGAAGTTTTTGTGTACTGTCATTTTACGTGACAGTGAACGTGAATTTTTGTACAATGAGTTAGAAGGAAGTGACGTATCTTACCAACAGGTTGTTTGTCCGGAAATGACAATGCAGATTAATGGACAGGATGTGCAGGTGCTAATCGACTCAGGAGCCGAGGTTTCGTGCATGAGCGAAGAGATGCTAACATACCTAGAGCAACATAGTGCACCTCTTCCCAAGATTCCTGTACCGGCCTTGAAAATAATAGGTGTTACAGCTAGACCAAGTCCTACAGTCAACAGGCAGGTGTTGATTACGCTGGAGGGGCTAGGAAAGCCGAAGGAGTTTACAGTGTTGGTAGTACGTGGGTTAGCTAAGCCCTTGATACTAGGCGCCGATTTTTTTGACTAGGTACGGTATTGTAATCGATTTACAGCAATGGACGATAACTGCGCGTGACGATCCACGACCGGCGGAGCTTGCGAAACATTGGATGGCTTGCGGGAAATTCGTCGGATTGTTGCATGACGGGACCGTGGCGAGACCTATTAGCATCGGCCCTTCTTCTGACGTCATGCAGGCTACCCTGGACGATTTGAGACAGTCGTTGAGTGGTATCACGACAGTGAGTGCAGACCAGCGGCAGCAGATTTTGCGGCTGTTAGAGCATCACCGAGCTGTGTTTTCAGACCGGCCCGGCCTCAACAGGTTCTACGAAGCCAAGATCCGCATCCGAGGAGGCGAGCCGTATCATCGGAAGTCGTACAACATCCCGGAAAAATTCCGCCAGCAAGCCACGGAGTATCTTCAGCTGATGTTGGACTAGGGAGTGATAAGGCGTGAGGCCAGTCCCTATGCCAACCCCATTGTTTGCGTGGCTAAGAAGGACGGCACTGTGAGACTCTGCCTCGATGCGCGGGAACTGAACCGCCTGACTGTGAAGGATCGCGAGAGCCCGACGGAAACATCGGAGATACTGCGCCTATATCAGGGCGTAAGGTTCATGTCAACGCTGGATTTGTCATCAGGGTACTGGCAGATTCCGCTGGAAGACAGCTCCTGCCAGTATACCGCCTTCCTGTTTCACCATCAACAATATGTGTTTCGCGTCATGCCGTTCGGGTTGTGCAATGCGGTAGCTGAATTTACCCGGTGTTTATCAGCGACTTTGGGCCCCGAGTGCGAAGACTTTGCAAGAGCTTACGTCGACGACATTCTCATTGCATCGTCCAGTTTTGAAGAACATCTACAGCAACTTCACACCGTCCTGAGCAAGCTACAAGGTGCTGGGATGACAGTTAAAATCCGGAAGTCAGCGTTTTGCCGGGAGGAGCTTCTGTTTCTCGGCCACATCCTGACGCCGGAACGCATCAAGACGTTAGCGGAGAAACTTCAGGCGATCTGGGAGTTCCCCACGCCTCGAAACGTCCGCCAGTTGCGCGCGTTTCTGGGAGTGGTTGGATTTTACCGGAACTATTCCGACCGAGTAGCGGGCCTGGCAGTACTAATTTTTCAACTGCTCAAGAAAAACCAAGTCTGGGCATGGACGCCGGAGTGCGAGACCGCCTTCGAGGGATTGAAGCGGCTGTTTATAGAAGAGCGAGTCCTTCACCACCCCGTGCTGTACAGGGAGTTCCGGTTGTACACGGATGCGTCGGAATCTGTCCTGGGCTGCAAGCTGGTGCAGTGTGACGAGGACGGCTGCGAGAAGACAGTTGCGATGGCCAGCTGGACTCTGAGTTCCGCGGAGCGGAACTATACGGTGACGGAACGCGAAGCACTTGCCATCGTGTGGGCCCTCCAAAAATTCCGTGACCTGTTGCTCGGCGAAAGAATAAAACTACTCACCGATCACCAGGCTCTAACCTGCCTTAAAGCCAGCAAGATTTTCGGCAGTCGCTTGACGAGATGGTACCTGGTACTCCAGGAGTTTGACATTGAGTACCAGTATATTAAGGGTTCAGACAACGATGCTGCTGACTATCTGAACCGGCGCGAAGAAATTCATGTGTCAGACGCAACATGTGCGAAGCGCGCACGCCAGTTCCTTGTGGCGCCTGCCGGCGCGCAGTGGTTGCATAACAATCCACGCCTGAAGGAGCTACTGCGAGATCTGGGTAACCAGCAACGCGAGGACGAGTATTATGACAAGATACGTGGTCTCCTGTTGGAGCGGCCGCCGGAGCATCCTGTTCATCATCGGTTCTGTACGTCCGCTACTGACATTTTATTCTACCACTCGCAAAAACCAGGTAATTTTGACGCGGAATGGAAACCCGTTATTCCCGTCAAGATCCGGTCGGAAGTAGTCTGGGAGGTTCATCGGTCCCTAGGCCACGTCGGTAGCAACAAGCTGTACCACGCCCTATCCCATCAGCTCTACTGGCCGGGGATGCCGCGCCAGGTGGCGCGGGTGACGTCATCATGCGATCTTTGCCAGAAGGCCAAACACCCGCAAGTGAAGTTACACGGGGTGTTGCAAGCCATCATTCCAGAAGGAGCTCTCCAGTGCGTCTCAGCGGACTTGTTTGGTCCCTTGCCCGTGTCCACGGGAGGCGCCAAACACGTTTTCGTTTTAATCGATGTTTTCAGCAAACATACTAAACTGTATGCTATACAGAACGCCAGTGCGAAGACGGTACTACGACACTTTAAAAGTTACGTCAAGGAGATGGGCAAGGCAGAGCGTGTGCTCACCGATCGCGCTACGATGTTTGTCAGCCCGATCTGGCAACAGGGCGTTCGAGATTTGGGTGCTACCCCTACAACGATATCTGTCCGCCACCCGCAGAGCAATCCGGTTGAGAGACAGATGCGTTCGCTGGGTAACCTTCTGCGCACCTACTGTCACAACAAGCAACAATCATGGTGCAATATGCTACCGTACGCCGAGTGCATCTTGAACCATACAGTGCACTCATCGACAGGCCTAACCCCCTATGAAATCCTCTGCCGGGCACGGTCCGAAGTAATTGACCCTAACTACCTCCCGAACGTCGACAGTTTACCGAAGCAGAACGATTTACCGAGCTGCGAGGAAGTGCATGAATTTGTACGAGCGAAGCTGACGTCTGAAGCGGCCGCGAGACAGCGCCGGAAGCCGGCATCACAACCCGCAGGCTTCCAGGTAGGCGACCTTGTACTACGGAAAACAGCACCAGTGAGTAAGAAGAGGGAATTAATTACCAAGAAGCTCTGCCTTCTTTACGCTGGACCGTTTCGTGTCACGAATGTGACCAACGAGAATTGCTACACTCTATCTAGCATCGACACCGGAGAAGTCGTCGGGAGATACACTTAACACAACTGAGAGCTTACAAGAAGCCAGTTGTTGACCATTTGTGAACGGTGTTCATGGTGTTAGTGCATTTCCTTAGTGTGTGTGTGTGCGTTAAGTGCGAAGGCTATGTGTTCCCGCCTTTTAGTATCCTGTAGATAGGTTATTGACACGTTGAACGACCGTGGCGTGTGTGCCCGTCGTGCTGTAGCGAGTTGAGTGACGTGTAATTCCACTCCCGCTGCATGTCTACTTACAGCGCAGGAGCTGATTAGCCGCCTGTGAGTAGTGTGTAAGTGTCTAACCTGCAAGTCACGAGTGCATCGATGCGTCAGAAAGGGGAAGAAAGAAAATAAAAAGGCGATAAAATGGCTGCGTGAGTTTTTTTGTGATAAAAGTGAGGAAAAAGAATGCATTTTCAGCGCCAGCAAGTTTTAACACCGTTTGTCATAAGTGTTGTGTTTACCTGATTTTAGTCTCTGTATAAGTGCTACGTGTAGTTAGCGTGTGTTACCCCTTCTAACGTTGTTTGTTTTCTACTTTGTCTGTAGTGCTGTACGTCTAGTTGTGTGCCTAAGTTGTTTTTTTTATTTTTTATTTTTTGTTCCAGCCCAGCTTCGTTTGTGTTTGCTTTTTCCTTGTGTTTCTCTCTGTGTAGCGTGAGGTACGCTCCGGGAGATTTGTTTTTCTGTGGCCCGTGAGTGGTCATTTCTGTTGTAGCACAGAGTTGTGTCGGAGTGTAGTGAACTCCGTTTTTCCCGTTGGTGGATTACGTGCCGAGCTGTGGCCGGCATGTCTGGGAGGCGATTAGCCTCAGCTGTTCGCCGCGCGAGGGGAAGTGGGACGTGTTTTCTCCCCCCCTTCCGCGCGCTCATTGGCTTTCGCCTGGGAGAAGCAGGACGGAGGAGTTTTCTCCTCTCCTGCCCGTTCCCCTCCTTTGTTTACGTTCGCGGGAGAGCGAATTTTGTTTTGTGGCCACGTGACTCCCCTTGACATTTCATTCACTTGAAGTCAATACACGAGGATTTTTGTGTTTGTATTTAAAGTCTAGGGTAAGCAGTCAGTTTTTTTTGTGGATTGTATTATGTGTAAACATAGGTAAACTTTAGTGATTATTTTATGTTTCATGTTGGGTAAATGTTAATTTGTTTCGCCAGACAAGCCATGTAAATATTTTGTATTTATTACCCAAATATTATGTGTTATTTTATATTGTAAACTTTTGTATAAGGTTTAAATTAGTGATGACAGTTTAGTACAGTAAAGTTATGATTTGAGATGGAGACTATAGGCAGGTAAATTCATACCTAGCAAAGTTTACTTGTAATAGCTGTAGGTTCTGTACTCAGTTTCATTAATAATTTGTATGATTGTGGTTAATCGTTATGTATACAGAGACCATGTTCAGAGGAAGGCAAGTTATTATTTTTCTTATTACTGGCAAATTAGGAAAAGGCTTAATGTGACTAGGACATTAAGAACAGAAGAGTGAGCGAGAGAATAATGGCACCTTCGTCATGAACTTTGAGTGAATTTATCCATGAGTTTGGTGAACGTTGGTCAACATGTCCTGCTACTGGACTGGTAGTGTGTCAAGGAGCAGCTTGCGGCAGAAAGGGGCAGTCCTTCCCCGGCTTCGGTGTCCAGCGGGAGCTGTCGCTGCCACGAGACACAGAACGCCCTGGATCCTGTACCGGGCGTAGCAGCTGTCATCTGGAGGCCCCGACACCAGTTGCTGGCGGGCTGTTCATACCGTCACTCCAAACCCTGATGGAGGTTGCTGCCCTCCCTTACTCTTGTTCGTCGTGTGCTACTGGGTTTCGGCGGTTTCACCACCTTCTCTCAGATAAGTGTTGTGTGGAACTGTGTATGATACTGTTGACACTTAAAACTTCCTTGGTGCGACAGTGGACCGTAAGTTTAAATTGCAACAGGAAGCGGCAAATGTGTACCGATACACGGCCCACATATAAATACATATGGTCAGTAGGGCGTATTTAAGTAAATATAAACAGTGTTTGAGGGGACCTAGTCAACAATGGTCCGCGGTATTGGTAAATATTCGACTTTTGAAGTGATAGTGTGACGGCGCATGCGCGCCAGCGCCAGGAGAATTAGCGGCAATCGGCAACCGACTGAACTTAAAAACGGGCCAATAGGAGAGGCCGCTGGGGACGCTCGGCGGAGGTATAAAAGAGCCTCCTGGCGTTTTCTCGACGAGTCGGTCCGCTGCGCAGAGTCGGAGCACGTATCGCTTCGCGTAAGAAGTTTTCGCTACCCGCGATTCTGGGCTGCGGAATTGCGACCCGAAGTTGAACTTTCGGTATTATCAACATTTGGGACGGTAATTATCGAATTCGTCAACGTGTCCGCGGTCCGGGAAACAACTACTCGCGCGCCGGAACTTCGCCTGTGTGAGTGCTCTGGTGACTTACCTTATTTAATGTGTAGACGGCATCTACGTGTTGTGTCGGATACCAACAATAGAGACTGAACGTGAATTGGACTTTTGTCGAGCCGGGTGCCCTTCGTAACGTCCTGCAGTTTCAATAACATTCTTGTTTTTGCTAGTCACATTGTGCCTCAGAGAACTTTAGCCATTAGCAAGTATAATTCCAATGTTATGTTATTGTTTTTGCCTCAAATTCATTAATATTATTAAAATTTCTTGGAAAATCATATATTGTTTATTTGTACTACAGGTTAGTCTCCTTGATAATATTTTTAAGTTATGGAAAACAGGGCTAAGTAATGTTAGGCACTCGTGTATTGACAAATATCATCTACCATTCAGGCAGTCCTGTGTTTGTAAACAAACGAGGTGTTTGTTTACGTTTGGGTCACTCCAGTCCAGCATAACGTGTGTCTGTCGTCATATTATTAGTGTGTGTGTACCCGCACAAGCTATAAAACACAAAATGCAATGCTTATATAGAGATGAACACGACAGACGAAACAGAGCATTAACCCTGGACGCTTTGTGGAGGACAGCTTGCTTTGACCCCATGAACTCAGGACTAGATGTTAGGATGTTGATTCGTACATCACCAAGGAAGGCAAATTAATTTCAAAGTAAGTTCTCTGCAACATAAAGAAAAATGTGGTCTAAGAATGACAGCTTAGGCTACCAGTGCACCTGAACTGCATTCAATGTTTAAGGCATGATCATAAAAATAAGAAACAGTATTGCTTGCATTATTCTGTATTCACAACCTGGACATCAACCAGGTCTTGCGCCAATGCCACCCTCCAACAGTCGCCCTTCCATCCTGCCCTGCAGTGCTTAAATCTCCCGTCAACATGCATGTTTGTCTGTTGTGTGGTTATTATGAACCGCATTTACCTGCATATAGAATGCACATTTTATGCCAATTATTTGGTTAGATAAATATAGTGTGCAAGTTATGCAAGTTTTTCATTTTGAGTAAAAAGAAAATTATATAATTGCAATGTGTTGTTGAGTATGTGTGTAAATAAATCCCCCCCCTCTCTCTCTCTTTCTCTATCTCTCTGTGTGTGTATGTGTGTGTCTATATATATATACACACACACAGTCAAACCTCTCTGAAACGACCCCTCACGGTTCCCAGGAGTAGGGTCGTAATAGAGGGGGGGTCGTAATAGTTGTTTTCCAAAATTTTCAGATGATTTCAACCCCCCTCCCCACCAAAACCGCTACTCGCTAAGAAACCAGCCGTACAATGGCAGAATGCTGTCACTCACAATACTAGATGGCTTTGCTTTAAACCCACTTCAACCTTCATGACAAGTCCGTCGCCGTACAGGCCACCTCTTAAGAAAATATGTCAAAAGACAGTTTATTTTTACTGGTTAGTTTACATGTACGTTTTCTGCTTGCCGTAGTTAAATACACTAGAACCCCGATGTCAAGAACCCCGGATTTAACGAAGCAGTGATTTTACGAATACATTCTCGGGAACCGTCAAAAAATTGGACATTTTGACCAAAATGTGAAAATTAGAAAGAAATAAAAAAAAAAAAAAAGAAATGAAAGATCATTAAAATCTGTTAATTTTAACACACAGCGTATTTTTGTGTCGGCTTTAATATTTCCAATAATGTTCATGCAAGAATAACAAAAAAATAATGGGACATTTACTTTAAAAATATGGCAGCTGTAGGTTCTGCAACGTGAGTGGGCGCACACGAAGCTCGCCCGGCTGGCTGGCGGCAGCGGCTTCATGACGTATAAGCTCACCTCTCCCTCCCCTTGGTAACATTCTTCAAGGCTAGCTCATCCCTCCCAGACACACAAACCATCTAGTGTCCTCCCTTATAACACAACATCTTCGCTTCCTTTGAAAAACCTTCAGTGAGAAAATGCTCTTTTCACCCTCCCTTCTCCCGTAAAATTTGGCTATTATGAATGGGGTACTAAAGCGGTAATGGAGGGGTAAGATCGTTGTAAATATTTTCGGACCCCTCCCTCCCCACCAAACACGCCAAAAAAATAAAAAAAAGTCAAAATATGTCACTTTTTACACCAAGTTCGCGTTCAGTCATCTCTGGCAAGGAATTAACAAGCTTTCAAACTTAAATATACATGTATTTTAGTAGTAAGGGTCCTATGAAAAGGAATATACCAAATAAAATCAAGCTGCTGTCACCAAACAAAGCATAAAACTACCCAATGCGTGGTCGCTTTGTTATTGCTGGCGCAAGAGGCGAGACGTGGAATGTTAGGAGAAAGATAAATGCGGAGGAGACAGACGACAGCCAGTGTGTTTCCTGCGTGGGGCAATAAGTGGCGTAGCCTTTTTTTTTTTTAATGCTGGGTGAAGCGACCTTTTTCTGTCAACCCACGGGAAAAGAAAATTGCTTGAGCTGTCAAAATAAACATCGCTGCAGCAGTTAAAACAAGTCGAGGCGGGCGTGCATCCAGTCGGTCGCTGTGTATATCTTCTCGAAAAACATAACATCTAAAGTCATAGCAAGATTCCTTATAACCTACACGTATTGCCGGATGTTTTCAGCCTGATCCATACAAGTTCTTTAGCCACGTTTTGAATGAAAACAACTGGCGGGCCAGTGTTGTGCCTGTTTTGCGGACACATAAAGCTTTTATCAATTTGCTGACAGTTTTAATATATTTTTACTCTCCTGTTTAAAATGAAGCAGATGTGTTTGTTAACAAGTACAAACAGCATCCAAGATCGGCCGCAGCGCACGGTACAGGGTGAGGGTGAGCAAGGGCGAGCGAGCGGCCGACTACCATGTTCACACGCTGCGGCCGGAGGGTTTTTCCTGCATTGTATTAGTTCAAAAATTCAAGCCAGAAAATATACTAAATCGGACTTCAAAAACTAAGCAAAAATTGTCAACCGATAGTAATCAAAATCAAGAGAAATCCAGCAGGTAGCTTTGCCTTAACTGCGTATCACACTAGACACTCGCAAAAAGCTAAACGTAAACACGTTGCACCAAAAACCTTTATCTGCACCCTGCCGGCAAAGGGACGTGGAATGGGGGTTGTCAAGCGCTGACAGCGGTCGACAGGAAGTGGTATCTATTTTTAGATATGCGCTGCCTACGGCAGAACAGTACTGGGCAAGAGAAACGCAGTAACACGCTATTCACCACAAGAAATTTATTTTCTGTCCGATTTAATTCGGATTTTCGGCAATTTTTTCACGGTTCCTCGAAATCGGGTTGTAATAGAGAGGTGGTCGCAATAAATGGGGTCGCAACAAAAAGGTTTTACTATATATATTTGACATCATGAGTAATTAAAAATTGTTTAGTTAAAATATCTGAGCAGTGAGTGAAACACAATATGAAAGGCGCCCTTGTGCTGGTCTGCCCAGCCGACGCCGGCACGTGATGTGCTGGGCTAGTATTTGGCTGGAGGGGAAAATCTAAAAATAAAACAGTCAAAGTTTGAGTGTGTGCATTCTGTGAGTGCGTGTGGCCATGCAACCCGACCTTCCTACCTAACTCATCTTTGTAAATATCAGTGAACCTGCACTGTACACAACCCTGAGTCTTTTTTGACCGGTTTTTAGAATGCAACTGCGGCCCAACATTGTTCTTTTGCGTGAGATTTCCCATCTTTCAAATGAAACATTCCATGACAAAACTACAGCCATCATTGGTACTTTGAAAGCTGCACTTGAAAGCACTGCATTTTACGTTCCTCCTGCCCCCGCACTGATTTCTCGCTTACTGTAATCTGTGTGCCAGTTTTTATAAAAAGGAACTGACCAGAAAGGATACATTGCTGCCTTTTTTCTATTTGAGAAGAGGACTGGTTAAAAAAAACTATATAATAGACTGGTATAAAAAATAGCAGCCTGTCAGGCGTGACTCCGATACAGACGGGTACCCACCACCTACGCGGTGCCGCGCCATCGAAGGCACACCATCGCACCGCGAAGCAGCGACACCGGGACGGTACGACGGGACACCACAGCGAGGTGACCCCCAACTACCACAGTGCCGATTGGACTGCCCCACCGGCACACGTCATTGGCACGACTGCCCCACTCGCCAGCAAACCAACACACCCCCCACCACGACGGGAAACGCAAACCCGGGAGCGTGGCGCTAAACACCATGCCTCCGAACACCACGACCCAGCCCACGCAACACGTGGAGGAGACGCCACCCCAGCTGAACCAGCTGACCCGCGCTCAAGACGGACTACTGCGACTCCCAGCGGAGGTCAACGAACACCCCGCGGCGGCCCTGGTGGACACAGGCGCGAGTCACGTCTTCGTGGCACCCCACCTGGTACCGCCCGGCACGCTGCAGCCACACCAGGCCGCGCTGAGACTAGCAACCAGTAACCAACCAGGAGTGACGGTGGGACAAGCAGAGCTCAAGGTAAGCCTTCGGGACTTCACCACCACAGTGACTGCCCTTGTCGTTGAGAACTTGCACGAGGAGATCGTACTAGGCCAGCCGTGGTTGGCAGAGCAGGCGGCGGTGATAGAAATGAGACCCACGCGAGTCCATATAGGAAACCGCGAACGCCTCACTGTGTATGCTATCGGAGCCACCCCCGAAACACATACGGAGAGCTTAACCTTGGAGCAGTTGCGCCACAATGTCCCTCCCGAGTACCAGCCAGCCGTCAACCGCGTACTAGCAGAGAGGCGAGACGTCTTCAGTGTCACCGACCCCCTCAGGTGCACCACTGTCACAGGAAGACTACGCCTCCAAGATAACAC
Source organism: Bacillus rossius redtenbacheri (assembly GCF_032445375.1). Lineage (NCBI taxonomy): Eukaryota > Metazoa > Arthropoda > Insecta > Phasmatodea > Bacillidae > Bacillus > Bacillus rossius. The sequence goes on from NC_086334.1 coordinate 70,245,649, forward strand.
CAATCACCAACCACCAACCACCCGCCGTGCAAGTCGGCGATCAAGTATTCGCACGCATGCACCCACTCTCAGCTGCACCCCGCAACTATTGCGCGGGGCTAGTCCCACGCTGGAGTGGTCCGTACACCGTAAGACGGCGACTGGGGAGGACAACAATCTAGTCTGCACCGAAGGACGGCGCCTGAAGAAGGTCCACCGGGACGACATCCGGCTCGCCCCCTTACCGGGGGAACGAGTGGCGGAGCAGGATACCCCTCCACCCCCAGACGACGCGGCATGCGGGGAGGACGACCAACCGGAACCCACACCCACATGACAGCCGGAAACATGACGACCCCGCACGCTGGTGTTCACCAACACCTCGTTCACCGGGACAGCAGCCACGCCCCACGAGGCACCTGGGTAACACCCCACAGAGACGGACTCCGAAGACGAGGCGAGGATACAATCTCACCGGCAACGGCGCCTCCCTCGACACCTGGAGACATACGTCCTGGCCACAACTCCAGGGAGCACCGTTGACACACCCATGGGCAACGTACCCGATCAGCCAGAGGAAAACCTTCCTCCTGGGGGGACACCGAACGACCGGGAAGAAGGACCGCAGGGAGAGCCCCAGGGCCCCCTCATCGAGTGGCCCGCCGAACCAGACACAGAGGAACCCGCGACACCACCAGAGCAACAGGGCGACAACCACTGGGTACTCTCCACATCACCGAGCTCTCCCACACCCCCGGCGCACCGACGGGAGACGACTACGCCGACACCACCCCCATGGTGACAGAGCCGGACGACGAGGCCGGGAAAGCCTCCAATCCGAACCCGCCAGGCATACCGGAACGGGAGAGGAGGCCATACCAAGCCACGGCTTGCCCAGCACCGGAGGACATGCGGCCTCAAGCACCCGAGCCCCACAGCGAGTCCCCTCGCCAGGGAGACGAACCCAGCGGACCGCCGCCCGCCAGGTTACCTGGCTGACTTTGACCAGGGGAAGGCGTCGAGGGACCACGCCACCCGGCCAGCACCCGGGTGTTCGACGTGGGACGACCTGGGACCGTAGCGCGGAGCCTACCAGCTGCGGCCACCGCGAGCTCCACCTGGATGGAGCTGCTGCCGAAGCTAGGGGTACCCCACGTGGCGGGGTCACTAGCGGCGCAAGGTCGGGCTTCTCGAGGGGGGGGCGTTTGACGTCGTCCGACCGAAGGCCACCCTAAAGCCCGACCTGCAACCGCCAGTATCCGACCCCGCTAACGGAACGCGCCCATAGCCATGGCCCACCGAGTCAGAAGAGCGCCGCGGGACTTGGGTATTATCAACGCCCTTAACGTAATCGGCAAGACAAAACGGGTCATGTACTCAGTAAATTCACTAAACTTTAATGAACCCGCTACTTTGAATTAACAACATCGTGCAACACAAGTGCGACGTAGGAGTGCCCGGGCCACTCACGTGTAGTTTTTTACTAAAACAGCTGTGAGTGCACCCCTTGCGGCCTTCAGCCTGAATTCAATAGCGTAATATGTGACATAACTCAAACCGCCCCAAATTAGCATTTATCAATCGCCACTGGAGTAGTTATCAAGCAACAAATAGTCTCCAGTGTGACTCTAATAATTCAAACTTATTTTATACAAATTTATTAAATGTCATTTCTAAAACATATATATATATATATATATATATATATATATATATATATATTAAGTTAATCATTAAGTTTTATTGTGTGAATTTAGAGCCACTTGCTTTTTGTTAATAATATAATTTTTTACGAATAATGGAACTTTAGAAACTCTGGCGCGACAGTGAGCTCACCTCACCCCTCCCCTCGCGCCAGGGCCAGATGCCAGTAAAGCGCGAATTGCGGACCGGGACGGACGCACGTCCCACGGGGAGCCATCATCTCTTTGTATCCATCGAACTTCCATCTGGTAACTATAGTCAGACCCCGAAACCTTTTTTAACTACTCCCCGTGTGCGCCCGATCCTTTTCCGGTGTAGGGCCTAACCCAGCGTGTCAACTTAACACGCCCCACAAAACGCATTGCGTGGGGCCGTGCCATATACGGTATGGGCTGACTCCCGCCACCACAGACTTTTAATTAATCGCCAAGTGCACAGGCACTGGCTACAGCTAATCGTAGACGTTTCTTAATTTAATAGCGAGCCGCAGTCCACACAGGTGGGCCCGCGCGTCGCCGTTCACCAATTACGGGATTAGCTGACTCTAATCAAACACTCTCCCTCAACCACGACTGGCATGAGGACGTAACGTTTGTGACGGCGCGTCAGAGCGCCTAGTGTATAATTGACAGTGTACTTTATGTAGGGAAATTGTGTGAATGTAATTGCAAGTGTAATTTGCCAACGTAATTAAAAGTCCACTCCGCACACTCCGTGCGCGACGTGTGAACGACAGTGCAAAGCCGTGTATGTTATTTCTGAACCTCACCAATCCAGTTAGGGATCAGCGTCCTATGCTGTGTAGGGCCAGTGGGGCAACAGGCATTAGGGATCCCTAACACCATCATCACCACCGCCGCCGTTCCTAGTGGGCCACGCAGGGGCTTTCGGACCTCACGACCCACCTCGTGGCTAACCACCGCGTTAGCCTGGAACCCTCCCGGACACGTTTCCCCGCAACAGAACAGCCTTCCCGCTAGGAACACCGCCGAGTCTCGAACATGAGAACCCGGGCGACGGCAGGAGACAGTTTTAAGAGTGGATGTATTACGTATTCCTACTTGGGGTGGAGATTTCTTACGTTCTTGATCATGAGTACCAACTGGGTTTTCATTATGTCTTGACTTATGCGGTTTTTGTACCATCGTGAAACCTTCAGAGTCGACTCGCTGGTTGTTATTGTTAGAGTTCCTGACCGTGCACGTTTCTTGCTGACCAGAAAGTAGATCACTGCGAGTGGAGCTGTTGCTGGGTATACTCACTGCACCATTAACATCGATCACCTTATTATTGGGCGCTCTTTTGGTCACTTGGCTGTAAGATAAATCTGAGTTTTGCTTTATGTATAAGCTTTTTTTGATTTCTTTTAACTCTTGTTTGATTAAAGAGTATTCTTCTCTTGAGTCCATTAACAAGGATTTAAGCACCGCATTTTCACTCTTAAGCCCATCAAACTTAACACAGAGAGATTTTACCATATTAAATAGATCATCCATGTTGGTGTTTTGAAGTTTCAGAGTAAATGAAGGAGAATTAGAATTTGAATTTTTATTCAGGCTGTCGACCGAATTATTTGACGATTTTTTCGTAGGCGACCTGAACATGGCTAAATTAGTATAATTAATACAGTTCACAAATACACCATCTTGTAAGTGTAAGGGAAACCCCTTAAAGTCTTGCTGATCTAATAGAGACAAATCAATATTGGTAGTTATCACACTTTGGACATCAACGATTACAAGAACCGAGTGCGCGCACAAGACACGTCTGTCCGGCTTGAACTCCCGGCCGACACTGTAATTTAATTTATTCATTTACGAGAGCTGTACCCAATAAAACCAAAAGGACGACGTGTTCGACGACACGCGAGACGGTGAGCAGCATGCCACACGGGTCGGGCCATCATCAGGAACATCTGGCACTGAAGCACGAGGTGTTGCGCTCACCCCGTCCTGAGCCAGCGGTCTGGCCCGATGGTCTGGCGGGTCTGGTCCTCGTCTTGCCAGTAGCCCAGCATGCAGCAGTACCCACGCACCAGCAGCTCCCCGGGGCTGCCCAGGGGCACCATCCGGCCCTCCGCGTCCACCACCTTCACCTGCGCATCACACTCCACTCATTGAAGAAATATTATGTACTTCAGATCTAAGATCACAAAGTTTGGCTTTTTAGGTTCTACAATTATCATATACACATACATATATACATACGTCATTTTTAAAATGCAGCTGAAATATTATATTACCTGCTTTTGGCGGAATCACCTGTCCACTCATGATCCACTGGCTTCAGTAAAATAGAGCCTCGCACCAATTCAGAGCAAATATAGTTACATGCTTATTCCAAGTTACTGCCTGTTTTGTCAGTAAACAAGGGAACAGCAAACAGTAAAAGAAAATTACTTCACAGAAAATTCCTGGGAATAAGTGTGATAGTCTGGCATTATAGAGACTACCTAACTATCTTTTAATTAGGTACTTCATAGTGTATGCCAGAGGAAAACAGATCACTCAAATTGAAACACCCTACATTGTTTCTAGAGGGCAGGCAACGCATTTTAGTTGCTGCTTCTGTGTTCTGACTTAAAATGGGCTTTTATGGTACCATGGGAATCGTGTGTTTACTTCAATACCATACTGAGAGTGAATCTAACCTTTTACAGGAGGAGAAGCCTTACTTCACGTTTATTCATGCTAACATCCTTAATACAATTTTCCACCTTCTTGAAAAACTAGGCGTGCAAATTGTACACTTCTTAGTATCTATTGAACAGTTAAACCTCGTCCATCCAGACTAACTGGGAACAAAAGCAATCAAACAATCTAAAATCCTTAAATAAGCATACTTACTGTTTTAATTACGATAAAAAACTAAATTTTGTAACGAAACTATCTAGTACACATGCCCTATATTGTTTATAAGACATAAAAAAAAATATATTAAAATAATTCTTCACATAATTTCTTTTGTGTACTCTTTATTTCATCCCGTTACATACAATTAGTTACTTATCAGTCCATATATTACTCTACAACTCGTGCACGCAAACCTCCATTACTAACTACAACAACAACAACATTGCCGCCAACCTGCCCCGCGGCCCACGATACACAACACTCCTCCCTTGTTTGGTTACTTCAACACATAGTCCTTAAGCTTTGTTGGTAGTTGCCTCCTCCGTCTGCGAGTCGTGTTTTGCTCGTGTCCCCTTGGTTACCCCTTGTGCTCACTGCTAGCCTCTCGTTCAAAACCTCTAAACGGACTAGGCCCTGGGCTTGTAGGTTGGTCGAGCTCACGACTCGGGGCAACCTGTTCGTCCGAACCTGACGAACGGCCCCCTTCCCGACGATAGTCCCTCCGTGTCACTTCTGCCCTTTGCTGCCCACCGCGGTCTTCCTCCATTGGCGTTCTCTCCCTCTGTTGGCCCGCTACCAGGTTCCCTTCCTGTTTCCTCTCCAGCTCCTTCTCTTCCTCGTCTCTCCTCCCATTCCTCTTTGTTCTAGAATGTATCGGTAACTGTATCTGTTCTCGGGGAACCGGTATGTGCTGGCTCTGTCCTACACGTCGTAACAGCTGATCTACATGTCTCCTGTATCTGTTGCTCGATGCATCGGCCACTTCATAAATCCACTGTCCTTGTGATGCCCTTATTACTCCTGGCAACCACTTCGCCCCTCCACGGTAGTTACGGAACAGTATCTGCTCCCCTATGTGAAACCGCCGCCCTTCTGATACTTCTGTGGTTGGGGATGACGGCTGATAGGCCACTGGTTGATTCCTTGGGTGCAACTTGTCCAGAGCTTTACGTAGTGTCCTCCCCATCAACAGTTCCGCCGGGGTCTTCTGTAATCCTGAACATGGCGTCGTCCGAAGTGCAAAGAGGGTCTTGGCCTGTCTCGTTTGCCAATCCCCATCTCCCAACTTTCTTAGCTTTCCCTTCATTGTTTGCACCATCCGTTCCGCTTGCCCATTGCTAGAAGGGTGGAATGGTGTTGCCTGAACGAGTCGGATGCCATTCCGTGCCGCAAACTTCTTTATCTACTGTGAGACAAACGCCTTACCGTTATCAGATACGATGCACTCCGGTATCCCATGGTAGCTAAACATTTCTCTCAGCTCTTGAATCACAGTCGTGGAGGACCCTGATGCTACCATCTTCACCTCCAGCCATTTGGAGTACGAATCCACTACCAGGAGGAACATCTTCCCCTGAAACGGCCCAAAAACGTCAACGTGTAGCCTGGCCCACGGTTTTGTTTCTGGGGGCTAGCTTACCTCCTTTACCTTTGTGGGGTTAGCTCGAAGCTGTTGGCATTCGATGCACTTTCGAATGTCTCTTTCTATATCCTGATCCATTTGCGACCACCACATATAACTGCGAGCCACTGCTTTAGACCGTACTATTCCATCGTGGTTGGCATTCACAATTGCCAGCAGGCTCCGCCGTACTACCATTGGTATCACCACCCGATTCCCCCATAATATACATCCATTGTATAATGACAGTTCCCCCCTCCGATTCCAATAGGGCCGCAGCTCGTCTGTCCCGCCGTCCTCAGGCCAGCCTGTCATTGTGTTTCTCTTCACGGGCCTCAATACCGGGTCCTTCTTCGTCAGGGTAGCTAGCCTTGTGGCATCAATTGGGGGTTCTGGCAACGCCTCCAACATCAACACGTCCCCCACCGCTGGAACCTGCGTCTCCGGTGCCGGTAATGGAAATCTGCTCAACGCATCCGCATGGCCAATCTTCGTCCCTGGTTTGTATATTAACCTGTAATCATACATGGAAAACCAGAGACTCCAACGCAGCAAGCGGGGTGACAGTATGTCCGGGGTTCGTTTACTTGGGTCCAGAAGCCGTAAGTGTGGTTTATGGTTAGTCACGATCGTAAGGGAGCGTTCAAGTATTACGTAACGCAATTTTTTGATATTTTTGATCCCCCTCCCCCCCATGTAACGCGCCGTAACGTTTTACTAGGGGGGAGAGGGGGTACAGTAGTAATAAATAGTAGTACGTGCCGTAACGTTTTTCTGTACCCCCCCTCCCCCCTAGTAAAACGTTACGTAACCCCAAGTGACCATTTTTACCTAAAAGTCACAATTATGTGGCGTAACGTACCGGAATAAGTCACTAAAATACCTTTGTTATTGTTTTAATCACGTTAATGTTATTTATTAACATTTGAAATGTCTTGTTTTTAAAAGCAAGAGCTTTCTAATGTTTTTTTTGTCCTAATAAATTTTTACAACTCAATCATACATTTAGCAATCATGCATTTAATTACGTCGTTTTCCTGACTTGGCTCTGTCCTTACACACTTTTTGCTTTATCCGCCATTGTTCTTCTCATGCATTCTCCTATTTTAGCGTTTTACTAATAAAGCTATTAAAATCAAATAACAAATTTTATTTCTAATAATTATTTTTACCTTTGGCAATGCAATTACAAAAATAAAACTAACTGCAATAAAATATATTTGTCAAAATATAATCGTATTTAAGAATACGATCGAACGAAAACGAAAAACATTTAAAATAAAATTTACAATAATTAAAATAAGTAGATTGTAAAAAAAAAAAAAAAAAAAAAAAATTGGAGATACTGCTCCTCTGTCCATGGGTTTGCCAGCCACTCGGATTCTTTCATTACTGGCAACCGGAGAGCAGACGAAGAGGGTTCCGGAATTGTTAACCCGCTTGCATCAACTTCCTCTTCGTTGAGCCAATCGGCATCCTCAGACGATGTTTCACAGCGACGCACAATGCAGAGAAGCTCATTTGCCCTTCTTGCAGCAAGTCGCTGTGGCCGTACTCGACTTTCACAAAGGTCTTGGGCAGTCTTGCCATGCATGTAACGATTGTGCATTTGCACACACTTGTGGGATGTAAAATAAACCCCACAGGTTGAACATACTCGGTTCTTTAGGTCGGATTGTACTGATGGGCAAATGAAATCGTAAGGCATCTGCTTAAACCCTTCTAGAGGAGGCGACAGATCAACAGACAACCTCACAAGAAGTGGCGAAAACTTGCATGATCCTTTGTCTATCTGACTAGGTACCACGAGCTTGTTTGCGGTTTGAAGGATTGGGCAGGGTGGCGGCAGGAAAGTTTCTGGAAAGACAGATTTTAATGCACTCCTCAAGCAGGAACAGCAGGATTCATCCGCACATTTAATAACTTGCAAGAAATATTGTGATTCACGGACGTGAGCGCTATACCGCGCCATATTAGGTTCTGCTGGATCCTGCAAGCTATCTTCAGGGTTTCTATATTCCGCCGAAACATTGTAGTTGTCAATTTTCATACAGTCGGTCGAGTGCTTGGAGCACACAAACGAAAAGGGTTGCCATCTTGGGAGAACAAAATACAAGCAATTCAACTGGGAATCCCCCGTAAAAAATAAACGAAAAGGGTTGCCAACTTGGGAGATTTTAATTCACTAGTTTTTTATTAACCTTTCAGACCAATCGTCTTTCGTACCACAACATTACTGTTGTGATGAGAGAAAATCTCACACATAGAAAACAGTGTATTTTGAATATCAATACCTATATAATTTCTAATATGGTGATTGGAGTCTACGTTGACAACCGAAGTATAACGAAGCTATCCGAATAGCGGTATTTTTTGTTTTAACTCCTTTACTGGAGTGACGAGAAAAACTATCACAGCTGTTGATAAATATATATATATATATTTTTTTTTGCTTTACGTTTGGAGTTAAAAAAACAATATTCACTAATCCTGTAAAGCAAGCAGAAGCAATTTTGTGAAGGTAAATAAAAATTTAAGTTATAATGCCATTTAAAATTTTGAGAAAAAAAAGTTTTAAAAAATGTGTGAGAGAATCTGTCTCTAAGCGACCGTTCTGAAGGGTCAAAAAAAAAAAAAAAAAGTGACATAACACGTAAGTCAACCCCCCCTCCCTCCCCTGTAACGCATCGTAACGTTTTACAAGGACCCCCCCCCCTCCCCCCAAATTCGTTACGTAATACTTGAACGCTCCCTAAAGGGGTCGTGCCGCCAAATATTGTCGAAACTTGGTCACCCCGAACATGATGGCCAAAGCCTCTTTGTCTATCTGTGCGTAGTTCCTCTCCGGTTTATGCAGGGTACGAGATCCATACGCTATTGGTGCTTCCCCCTCTTCAGTCTCATGGGCCAGCACCGCCCCCAGGCCGTGTTCGGAGGCATCGCAGGTTAGAATAATGTGCTTTGTGGCATCATAGTGGGTGAGCACCGCGTCTGACTGCAGAAGTTTCTTCGCAGCCTCAAATGCCTGTTGATGGGCTTGCGTCCACTCCCATTCCTTCCCCTGGTCGAGCCATCTGTGTAGGGGCTCCAAGAGGGCTGCTTTCTGTGGTATAAACCACTCATAAAAATTTAACAGCCCCAAAAAAGACTGTAGCTCCTTCCTTGTTGTCGGTTTTGGGGCCCCATGTATTGCTCGCACTTTCTCGCTTGTCGGGTGTATCCCTTGGCTGTCCACCATGTACCCCAAGAACTTCACTGCTGTGGCTGCAAACATGCATTTTGATTTGTTAAGACGTAAACCGGCTTCCTCAATTTTTCTTAGCACTTGATGCACCCGTACCCAATGTTGCTCTTCTGTTGCTCCTGTAATCAATATGTCATCTAAAAGCACCACTACCCCTTGTATCCTGGAAAATAAGGTTACCACTAACCGCTGAAATATCGCCGGGGCAGCACATACTCCAAAAGGCAACCGTTTGACCTTGAACAGTCCTTTCATCGTGTTCACTGTGAGACGTTCTGCCGTCACCTCATCCACTGAAACTTGCAAATATGCTTCAGCTAGGTCTAACTTTGTGAAAAATTTCCCACCTGCCAGGTTCAAGAATGCCTCGTTTGTGGTCGGAAGGTGGTAATAATTTTTCTTGCATACCGTATTGACGATACATTTGTAGTCGCCGCAGAGTCGAACTGATCCGTCTGTTTTCTGTACCAGCACTAAAGGCGTAGCCCATGTTGAATACGTCATGGGTTCCAGTACCCCTCGTTCCACCAACCCGGCAATCTCTTCACTGACCTCTGCCAACGCAACTGTCTACTGTATTACCATTCACGCCACCGGCCGGCAACACATGCACGAATTGATCCCATCCTCGTCGCCACTTGTGTGTACTCTTATTTCATCCTGTTACATACAATTAGTTACTTATCAGTCCATATATTTCTCTACAACTCGTGCACGCAAACCTCCATTACTAACTACAACAACAACAACATTGCCGCCAACCTGCCCCGCGGCCCACAATACACAACAATTTCTTAACAAAGAATTCATCCACTCTCTTCTGTTTTAAATATGTATGGCGTTTAAATGAAACAAGGTGGCACAAAAACTTTATCGTTAACAGTTCAGCGGCAGCGGTGTTGGGCTGACGCTCCAAGTACACCATGAAGCCATGATGTGTGTCAGCTGTGGCGCTTTCTTATCTCAACAAAAATCATTTTATTACCATATTTCTACCATATATCCATTAAAAAGTGAATATTTCGCATACTTATAGTTACGTTCTTGATAACGTAATTAAATTTTTTATATGAGTACTAAATAAAATGTCTATAAATCTGATCTGGATTATCCAGAGATCCAGATGAACAAGGTTTTACTGTATTTATGGTCCCAGTAAAAATCTGTAATAAAGGCTTACTTCTAGTTTAGCTTTCATAGTGCATATACATTTTAATGACTGATGTCAACTTGAAAAAGAAAAAATAAGTGTAGGTACTAAAAAAAAACGTATACTTTTAAAATGGAAACTAATGCACACAACATTTTTATCAAGTGAAAATAATTTAACCTTACAACGTAATGTAGGTGTTGATGAACTAGGTCATTTACTTGACAATGGTACGTTGTAACCGAACATGACATTGCATCACACTCTGCCTCATTGTTCATAGTCCCTGCTTTGATACGACAGACCCAACTTGTGTAAAATAATTAATGATGGTTCCACTATTTCCTAATAAACTGTACCACAAATATAGTAATATTTTAAGTAGATACAATATGGATTGGATTTCACTTTTATATTTTCACTTACAGAAGTTTTTCTATGGAGTTAAAAGTATAGTCTTTTAACTAGCAAACCATGTTAAATGGATTATCTTACATTATGTTTAAAAGTGAAGTACTGAATAGTTTAATCTCATTAACCAGTAAAACTTAACAGTGTAACTTCTAACAACTCAGTGAGCAGGACTCCATTGTCCACTATCAAGTACACCTATCCCTCATTTAGCATGTCTTCATATGCTCGGATTCATTTAGCGCGATGTGATTTTTACTGCCTCAGTCTTGAATAGCACGTCTGTAAAATTCAGTTAGCACAAAATTTCGGCAGGCAAAAAAAACGTCCAGCACGACACCACAAAGTCTGTTTCAACTTCTGTAAACAACAGATGTGCTGTGGGATACAGTTAGACAAACAAAGGGGGAAGAGATGCGTGTGCAGGTCTGTCTATGCTATCAGCTGTTGTACAAACATCAGCTATGGCAAGTTAAATTGAGGCTATAGAGTGAAAAGGATCAAATGTTTTTTCGTCCGCGCGTATGCCGCTGTGCCGTACCGTTGTCGCCTGGCCACAGACCAGGCCGTGAACTCAGTCGAGCCAGTGGCAGGGAATTCATTCAAACAAAAGAAACATCTGCCCATTCAGCTGCCGGTAACTGTACGTGCTTGATAACTCATAACTCATAAGTCATAATGCATCATGTTCAAGTTTTTGAGACAAAAATAGAAGTATTATGGCAAGCAGATTGTCATGAAAACCACGCATATGTTGGTCGCACTTAAGTTTTAAGAAAGTCAACTGTACGTACAATCGTACAAAATAAGAACTCTTACTAAAAGTTTATTTAAGTCTGATGTGTTGGTTGTACTAGCAGGAATATATTTGACATTAGATACCAGAACAGATATGAACAGATGATTGACATGGAAATGATTGTTGCAATGAAAAAAATAATCATTGGCCTGACAGGATTGGTGTGAACCAGGTGGTGATACGCGAATAACCACTTTAATTTTTGAAATAAAAATGTAACTATCCGGACAGTAATATCGGTTTCACTGTCAGTAAAGGATGGTTTGGAATGTTACGCAATGTAAGTTGAAAGTCATGCCCGGGTGGGCAAGTCAGCCAGCTGACTGATGATAAAGTACATAACCACATATCTCCCATTAGGCTGTGTCATATTGGTCATACAAAGAGCGATGTGAGGCATATAAGGATAATGGTGTGACATATTTATAGTTGAGTGTTATTCAAAGTATTTATATTACGTAAAGTATATTTTCTTACATAATTTTGAAACACATAAAATAAATTAGCCTTGCTATTTAAGGAAACTAATGGTTTAGAATACGTAATTTTGAAAAACATGAGCATTTTTAGAAACAAATTGGTCGTGCTAAGTAAGGGATAGGTGAAACTGTACGGAGCACTAGCATGATCAAAGAGTTGTCTGTAAGATCTAACCGCTCCCTCCGCAACCAGCTCCAACCTCTACTCTGTAACCAATACAAACAGTGCCTCCTTCAAGGTCAAAGGAATCACAGTTCCCAAAGACAGCCATCACTTCCCTCACACCTCACGATGTGGGTGCAGCTACTATAAAAGCCATTACTTCCCTTACACCTCATGGGTAGGGACTGGAAAATGTCGTCGTTTTGAAAGTGCAAAAAGCGGTGGTTTGAATTCTTAAAAGCGGTGTTTTCATTTCGGTGTTTTCACCAATGTGATTTTTTTGTGGATTCCCAAAATTAACAGTCAAAATTAATATGAACATTATATATTGATACAGAGATACTTGTAAAAACATTCTTAAAGCCTTTACAATGAGGAAATTATTATTTACTTATTGTCATATCTGTACATAATTTTAGCTTCTATATTTGTTAGTAATGCTCTTAGCAAAAAAATTCACAGTTTCCTGCTTGTGACAGATCATAAAACACAATACATAATATTTACAGCTGCAAAGTTGAATACATATGTAACACTAAACACATAGACATGGCATACAACTAACACACTAAAACAGTGTTCAACCTTCAAAATAGATTTCACTGAGAATAGCTACATTTTCAGCATTAAGGCGCTGTCGTTGGTCACTTAGAACAGAACTGTACTTAGAAAAAATCGTTTGCAGTCTGCATTTGCACATGGCAACCATACACTTTTCAAAGCACCCTTAGAAAATTCTGGATGATTTACAGAAAGAGACAATAATATTGCAATCAAATCCAGTGATGCATTACTTTTGTCTCCTAACTGTTTCTTCACCAAGAACTGAAGCTCTTTATAGCCTTGAAGCAATTGACTTTCATCGCAGTCCTTGAACAATGCCATTTTCTTCAATTTTTTACCAAGATCTTTTGTTACTTCCGTAATTAAAATCTGTGCAGGGTCAAAAACACTCAGTTCAGAATAAAGATGACTTGCAGGATCACTTGAAATTAAAGCTAGCAGCTTAGTGTATCCATGTGATGCAGCTTTTACTAAGGCAGATTTAACCTGAGCTTTTGCAACATCTCTCCCACACGACTGCAGTGCTAAACTTGTTTCTTCGCCAAAATTTCCTGCTTCAGCAAGCTGCAAAACTTGCTCAACTTTGCGTAGGTTACCACACAAAATGTTGCTACAAGGATATGACGACCCTTCCAACAACTTCGTCAAGTCAACAATTCCCTTTGCTGTTTCTTTGATGAAGGTAGCCTGCACCTTAACATTAAGGACCTGTTCCTGTGACAAACTTGCCAAATACTGAACTCCAACATTGCTAACTGATGCTATGTCGTCACTCTTCATGAACTCAACAATAGCTTCTATGTAGTCGGATACATAGGCTACAGACTCGTACCACGAAGACCATCTCGTGAGGACTGGCATTGGGAACAGTGGAACCCTTCCAGCTTCATATTTATCATCCATAAATTGCCGGAACAGATGCTTTCTCTTTCGAGTGTTCAGGAACGCACTCTTGATTTTGGAAGTGGCATTTTGAAGTTCAGGAAGGTGCTTTCCCAGAACATTCAAAATCAGATTGAGTTTGTGCGCCCAACACTGAATCACTACAACATTGTCCGACATCAAGTTGGTAAGTGTGTCAAAACACTTCCCCATGTATCGGGCTGGGTCTGATATTAAGGCCAGGACACTGTCATAGCTAATGTTATATTTGTTCAAAGAATCAAGAATAGCTCTTGAACAACTTTTTGCATCAGCTGTTTCAAGAATGTGGACATTACCTACTACGATTTCAACTTGGTGACTGGCTTCTATAATCTTGAAGATTATAACGAAAACACACCGACCTTGTTTGTCTGTTGTTTCATCGCAGCATACCGCAAGGTGCTTTCCTTTGACCTTCTCCTTGATGTTTTCTTCCCTTTCCATATTTAATCTGGGAAGGTGCTTTTCTCGCAAAGTCTTTACACAAGGCAATGCGTAAGATCCTGAAAAAAAAATTTCCTCAAAATTAAGACCACCATTAGCATAGTTTACTGGCATAACGATGTACTTCAAGTTAACTGTTGTATATTGGGTCAATTGCAATTTACAATACTGGACATTTGTAGTTCAGGAAAACGTTTTATTTCCTAAGTTAGTACTACACTCGTTCAGGTATTGAAAACAAAATGAAAAGTTTGTTAGGTTAGGTCAGCTACTTTTAAAAAAAAGTTAATTGTAGTAGGGATGATTGGTTAGTTCAAGTACATTAAAAACAGTCCGGTATCGCAAACTACAATAGACCTGTTATATCTGAATTTTTACTTACCTTCAATAAATTCATTCATGAAGTTCACCATGTGTTCATTGTTAAGTTTCTCAAGTGGTATGTTAGCCTTTACAAATGTTTCTGTGACACGTTTTCCAAGATAATCTGCCGATTTTTTGTCTTTGACAACTTTATTAAAGCATGATGCAACTGATGTTTGTAGTTTTGTAGTCTCTTCTTTTGTTACTGCTAATGACGCCACGTGTTTTGCCGACTTTAAATGTTTTTCAATCGTGTCTTTTCGATCCCACAAAACTTTCGTGTTGCAAAACTTACACATAACCGTGCTATTATCTGTACAGTAATACCCCTCCTTCTTAAACTGAAATGCTCGATCCCTTGCACTTAATTTATTCCGCATTTTTACTCACTCACTAGTCACTATCCAATTAACAATCTTGTTAACTTGCCGATTTGCCCGTCGGAGTAGAAGCCAAAGTGAACATGACGACAGCAGCAGTTGCACACCAGTGAAAACTATTCTCTTTCAAGTTAATTTTTTTTTTCTTCCGTGGATCCCAAGGAATTAAAAATAAAAGTGTTTATATCCCCCGCAGTCTCAATGTAAATAATTTTATCTTTTTTTACCGTCACTTTTTGCCCGATGTATTAAGTAATTTTATTGTTATGTTCTCCGTAATTACGTCCCAAAGTCCCACTCAATGGCGTGTTAATTTTAATCATGAATTTAAGTTACTGGCTAGGAGCGTTATCCGTAGGCCATTGCAGCAAAAAAAATGGCTGCGATGACTGGCGAAAGGAATGGTTTACACCGGCGGACTTTTATTTTATTAAAATGAATCAACGTCACGTTAAGTGTTTCATATTAAAGCGGATGTTAGTTAATAAATAGAAAATTGTAAATTACTTAGCAATGATTAGCATCGCAAATTATTATAATACATAATAATAATTAATTATAAGTTTTACCCTTCATGTTTTTTCTTGGTTAGGACATTTATTTCCTTACATTTTTTTATTCAAACGAACATATTGTTTGTGAATTGCGTCGATGCGTGTGACTGCGACTTATTTTTATGATTATGATACTAAATTTATAATAAAAAAAACCTTTTCGCGCATAGTTTGTTAAAATTCGTAGAAATTTCGTTTTTTCGCAACAAATGGTATTTTTCGCGTTTTGCACTTAATTTCACGCGAATTCGTGAAAATTTCGCGATCGCGAAATTTTCTAGTCCCTACTCATGGGGTGGGTGCAGTTACTATGACAGCAATCACATCCCTCACACCTCACGGGTGGGTGCAGTTACTATGACAGCCAGCACTTCCCTCACACCTCACGGGGTGGGTGCAGTTACTATGACAGCCATCACTTCCCTCACACCTCACGGGTGGGTGCAGTTACTATGACAGCCATCACTTCCCTCACAACTCACGGGGTGGGTGCAGTTACTATGACAGCAATCACTTCCCTCACACCTCACGGGTGGGTGCAGTTACTATGACAGCCATCACTTCCCTCACACCTCACGGGGTGGGTGCAGTTACTATGACAGCCATCACATCCTTAACACCTCACGGGGTGGGTGCAGTTTCTATGACAGCCAGCACTTCCCTCACACCTCACAGGGTGGGTGCAGTTACTATGACAGCAATCACTTCCCTCACACCTCACGGGTGGGTGCAGTTACTATGACAGCCAGCACTTCCCTCACACCTCACGGGGTGGGTGCAGTTACTATGACAGCCAGCACTTCCCTCACACCTCACGGGGTGGGTGCAGTTACTATGACAGCAATCACTTCCCTCACACCTCACGGGTGGGTGCAGTTACTATGACAGCCATCACGTCCTTAACACCTCACGGGGTGGGTGCAGTTACTATGACAGCCAACACTTCCCTCACACCTCATGGGGTGGGTGCAGTTACTATGACAGCCATCACTTCCCTCACAACTCACGGGGTGGGTGCAGTTACTATGACAACAATCACTTCCCTCACACCTCACGGGTGGGTGCAGTTACTATGACAGCCATCACGTATTTAACACCTCACGGGGTGGGTGCAGTTACTATGACAGCCAGCACTTCCCTCACACCTCACGGGGTGGGTGCAGTTAATATGACAGCAATCACTTCCCTCACACCTCACAGGTGGGTGCAGTTACTATGACAGCCATCACGTCCTTAACACCTCACGGGGTGGGTGCAGTTACTATGACAGCCATCACTTCCCTCACAACTCACGGGGTGGGTGCAGTTACTGTGACAGCCAGCACTTCCCTCACACCTCACGGGGTGGGTGCAGTTACTATGACAACAATCACTTCCCTCACACCTCACGGGTGGGTGCAGTTACTATGACAGCCATCACGTATTTAACACCTCACGGGGTGGGTGCAGTTACTATGACAGCCAGCACTTCCCTCACACCTCACGGGGTGGGTGCAGTTACTATGACAGCAATCACTTCCCTCACACCTAACGGGTGGGTGCAGTTACTATGACAGCCATCACGTATTTAACACCTCACGGGGTGGGTGCAGTTACTATGACAGCCAGCACTTCCCTCACACCTCACGGGGTGGGTGCAGTTACTATGACAGCAATCACTTCCCTCACACCTCACGGGTGGGTGCAGTTACTATGACAGCCATCATGTCCTTAACACCTCACGGGGTGGGTGCAGTTACTATGACAGCCAGCACTTCCCTCACACCTCACGGGGTGGGTGCAGTTAATATGACAGCAATCACTTCCCTCACACCTCACAGGTGGGTGCAGTTACTATGACAGTCATCACGTCCTTAACACCTCACGGGGTGGGTGCAGTTACTATGACAGCCAGCACTTCCCTCACACCTCACGGGGTGGGTGCAGTTACTATGACAGCCATCACTTCCCTCACACCTCACGGGGTGGGTGCAGTTACTATGACAGCCATCACTTCCCTCACACCTCACGGGGTGGGTGCAGTTACTATGACAGCCATCACTTCCCTCACACCTCACGGGGTGGGTGCAGTTACTATGACAGCCATCACTTCCCTCACACCTCATGAGGTGGGTTTTGTCACTATGAAAGCCAACACTTCCCTCACACCTCATTGGGTGGGTGCAGTTACAATGACAGCCATTACTTCTCTCACACCTCACGGGGTGGGTGCAGTTACTATGACAGCCATCACTTCCCTCACACCTCACGGGGTGGGTGCAGTTACTATGACAGCCATCACTTCCCTCACACCTCATGAGGTGGGTTTTGTCACTATGAAAGCCAACACTTCCCTCACACCTCATTGGGTGGGTGCAGTTACAATGACAGCCATTACTTCTCTCACACCTCACGGGGTGGGTGCAGTTACTATGACAGCCATCACTTCCCTCACACCTCACGGGTGGGTGCAGTTACTATGACAGCCATCACTTCCCTCACAACTCACGGGGTGGGTGCAGTTACTATGACAGCCATCACTTCCCTCACACCTCACGGGTGGGTGCAGTTACTATGACAGCCATCACTTCCCTCACAACTCACGGGGTGGGTGCAGTTACTATGACAGCCATCACTTCCCTCACACCTCACGGGTGGGTGCAGTTACTATGACAACAATCACTTCCCTCACAACTCACGGGGTGGGTGCAGTTACTATGACAACAATCACTTCCCTCACACCTCACGGGGTGGGTCTGTTACTATGACAGCCAGCACTTCCCTCACACCTCACGGGGTGGGTGCAGTTACTATGACAGCAATCACTTCCCTCACACCTCACGGGTGGGTGCAGTTACTATGACAGCCATCATGTCCTTAACACCTCACGGGGTGGGTGCAGTTACTATGACAGCCAGCACTTCCTTCACACCTCACGGGGTGGGTGCAGTTAATATGACAGCAATCACTTCCCTCACACCTCACAGGTGGGTGCAGTTACTATGACAGCCATCACGTCCTTAACACCTCACGGGGTGGGTGCAGTTACTATGACAGCCAGCACTTCCCTCACACCTCACGGGGTGGGTGCAGTTACTATGACAGCCATTACTTCTCTCACACCTCACGGGGTGGGTGCAGTTACTATGACAACAAACACTTCCCTCACAACTCACGGGGTGGGTGCAGTTACTATGACAGCCAGCACTTCCCTCACACCTCACGGGGTGGGTGCAGTTACTATGACAGCCAGCACTTCCCTCACACCTCACGGGGTGGGTGCAGTTACTATGACAGCCAGCACTTCCCTCACACCTCACGGGGTGGGTGCAGTTACTATGACAGCCAGCACTTCCCTCACACCTCACGGGGTGGGTGCAGTTACTATGACAGCCAGCACTTCCCTCACACCTCACGGGGTGGGTGCAGTTACTATGACAGCCAGCACTTCCCTCACACCTCACGGGGTGGGTGCAGTTACTATGACAGCCAGCACTTCCCTCACACCTAACGGGGTGGGTGCAGTTACTATGACAGCCATTACTTCTCTCACACCTCACGGGGTGGGTGCAGTTACTATGACAACAATCACTTCCCTCACACCTCACGGGGTGGGTGCAGTTACTATGACAGCCAGCACTTCCCTCACACCTCACGGGGTGGGTGCAGTTACTATGACAGCAATCACTTCCCTCACACCTCACGGGTGGGTGCAGTTACTATGACAGCCATCATGTCCTTAACACCTCACGGGGTGGGTGCAGTTACTATGACAGCCAGCACTTCCCTCACACCTCACGGGGTGGGTGCAGTTAATATGACAGCAATCACTTCCCTCACACCTCACAGGTGGGTGCAGTTACTATGACAGCCATCACGTCCTTAACACCTCACGGGGTGGGTGCAGTTACTATGACAGCCAGCACTTCCCTCACACCTCACGGGGTGGGTGCAGTTACTATGACAGCCATCACTTCCCTCACACCTCACGGGGTGGGTGCAGTTACTATGACAACCATCACTTCCCTCACACCTCACGGGGTGGGTGCAGTTACTATGACAGCCATCACTTCCCTCACACCTCATGAGGTGGGTTTTGTCACTATGAAAGCCAACACTTCCCTCACACCTCATTGGGTGGGTGCAGTTACTATGACAGCCATCACGTCCTTAACACCTCATGAGGTGGGTTTTGTCACTATGAAAGCCAACACTTCCCTCACACCTCATTGGGTGGGTGCAGTTACAATGACAGCCATTACTTCTCTCACACCTCACGGGGTGGGTGCAGTTACTATGACAGCCATCACTTCCCTCACACCTCACGGGTGGGTGCAGTTACTATGACAGCCATCACTTCCCTCACACCTCACTGGGTGGGTGCAGTTACTATGACAGCCATCACTTCCCTCACACCTCACGGGTGGGTGCAGTTACTATGACAGCCATCACTTCCCTCACAACTCACGGGGTGGGTGCAGTTACTATGACAGCCATTACTTCTCTCACATCTCACGGGGTGGGTGCAGTTACTATGACAACAATCACTTCCCTCACAACTCACGGGGTGGGTGCAGTTACTATGACAACAATCACTTCCCTCACACCTCACGGGGTGGGTGCAGTTACTATGACAGCCAGCACTTCCCTCACACCTCACGGGGTGGGTGCAGTTACTATGACAGCAATCACTTCCCTCACACCTCACGGGTGGGTGCAGTTACTATGACAGCCATCATGTCCTTAACACCTCACGGGGTGGGTGCAGTTACTATGACAGCCAGCACTTCCCTCACACCTCACGGGGTGGGTGCAGTTAATATGACAGCAATCACTTCCCTCACACCTCACAGGTGGGTGCAGTTACTATGACAGCCATCACGTCCTTAACACCTCACGGGGTGGGTGCAGTTACTATGACAGCCAGCACTTCCCTCACACCTCACGGGGTGGGTGCAGTTACTATGACAGCCATCACTTCCCTCACACCTCACGGGGTGGGTGCAGTTACTATGACAGCCATCACTTCCCTCACACCTCACGGGGAGGGTGCAGTTACTATGACAGCCATCACTTCCCTCACACCTCATGAGGTGGGTTTTGTCACTATGAAAGCCAACACTTCCCTCACACCTCATTGGGTGGGTGCAGTTACAATGACAGCCATTACTTCTCTCACACCTCACGGGGTGGGTGCAGTTTTTATGACAGCCATCACTTCCCTTACACCTCACGGGTGGGTGCAGTTACTATGACAACAATCACTTCCCTCACAACTCACGGGGTGGGTGCAGTTACTATGACAACAATCACTTCCCTCACACCTCACGGGGTGGGTCTGTTACTATGACAGCCAGCACTTCCCTCACACCTCACGGGGTGGGTGCAGTTACTATGACAGCAATCACTTCCCTCACACCTCACGGGTGGGTGCAGTTACTATGACAGCCATCATGTCCTTAACACCTCACGGGGTGGGTGCAGTTACTATGACAGCCAGCACTTCCCTCACACCTCACGGGGTGGGTGCAGTTAATATGACAGCAATCACTTCCCTCACACCTCACAGGTGGGTGCAGTTACTATGACAGCCATCACGTCCTTAACACCTCACGGGGTGGGTGCAGTTACTATGACAGCCAGCACTTCCCTCACACCTCACGGGGTGGGTGCAGTTACTATGACAGCCATTACTTCTCTCACACCTCACGGGGTGGGTGCAGTTACTATGACAACAATCACTTCCCTCACAACTCACGGGGTGGGTGCAGTTACTATGACAGCCAGCACTTCCCTCACACCTCACGGGGTGGGTGCAGTTACTATGACAGCCAGCACTTCCCTCACACCTCACGGGGTGGGTGCAGTTACTATGACAGCCAGCACTTCCCTCACACCTCACGGGGTGGGTGCAGTTACTATGACAGCCAGCACTTCCCTCACACCTCATGGGGTGTATGCAGTTACTATGACAGCCAGCACTTCCCTCACACCTCACGGGGTGGGTGCAGTTACTATGACAGCCAGCACTTCCCTCACACCTCACGGGGTGGGTGCAGTTACTATGACAGCCAGCACTTCCCTCACACCTAACGGGGTGGGTGCAGTTACTATGACAGACATTACTTCTCCTACACCTCACGGGGTGGGTGCAGTTACTATGACAACAATCACTTCCCTCACACCTCACGGGGTGGGTGCAGTTACTATGACAGCCAGCACTTCCCTCACACCTCACGGGGTGGGTGCAGTTACTATGACAGCAATCACTACCCTCACACCTCACGGGTGGGTGCAGTTACTATGACAGCCATCATGTCCTTAACACCTCACGGGGTGGGTGCAGTTACTATGACAGCCAGCACTTCCCTCACACCTCACGGGGTGGGTGCAGTTAATATGACAGCAATCACTTCCCTCACACCTCACAGGTGGGTGCAGTTACTATGACAGCCATCACGTCCTTTACACCTCACGGGGTGGGTGCAGTTACTATGACAGCCAGCACTTCCCTCACACCTCACGGGGTGGGTGCAGTTACTATGACAGCCATCACTTCCCTCACACCTCACGGGGTGGGTGCAGTTACTATGACAACCATCACTTCCCTCACACCTCACGGGGTGGGTGCAGTTACTATGACAGCCATCACTTCCCTCACACCTCATGAGGTGGGTTTTGTCACTATGAAAGCCAACACTTCCCTCACACCTCATTGGGTGGGTGCAGTTACTATGACAGCCATCACGTCCTTAACACCTCATGAGGTGGGTTTTGTCACTATGAAAGCCAACACTTCCCTCACACCTCATTGGGTGGGTGCAGTTACAATGACAGCCATTACTTCTCTCACACCTCACGGGGTGGGTGCAGTTACTATGACAGCCATCACTTCCCTCACACCTCACGGGTGGGTGCAGTTACTATGACAGCCATCACTTCCCTCACACCTCATGGGGTGGGTGCAGTTACTATGACAGCCATCACTTCCCTCACACCTCACGGGTGGGTGCAGTTACTATGACAGCCATCACTTCCCTCACAACTCACGGGGTGGGTGCAGTTACTATGACAGCCATTACTTCTCTCACATCTCACGGGGTGGGTGCAGTTACTATGACAACAATCACTTCCCTCACAACTCACGGGGTGGGTGCAGTTACTATGACAACAATCACTTCCCTCACACCTCACGGGGTGGGTGCAGTTACTATGACAGCCAGCACTTCCCTCACACCTCACGGGGTGGGTGCAGTTACTATGACAGCAATCACTTCCCTCACACCTCACGGGTGGGTGCAGTTACTATGACAGCCATCATGTCCTTAACACCTCACGGGGTGGGTGCAGTTACTATGACAGCCAGTACTTCCCTCACACCTCACGGGGTGGGTGCAGTTAATATGACAGCAATCACTTCCCTCACACCTCACAGGTGGGTGCAGTTACTATGACAGCCATCACGTCCTTAACACCTCACGGGGTGGGTGCAGTTACTATGACAGCCAGCACTTCCCTCACACCTCACGGGGTGGGTGCAGTTACTATGACAGCCATCACTTCCCTCACACCTCACGGGGTGGGTGCAGTTACTATGACAGCCATCACGTCCCTCACACCTCACGGGGAGGGTGCAGTTACTATGACAGCCATCACTTCCCTCACACCTCATGAGGTGGGTTTTGTCACTATGAAAGCCAACACTTCCCTCACACCTCATTGGGTGGGTGCAGTTACAATGACAGCCATTACTTCTCTCACACCTCACGGGGTGGGTGCAGTTACTATGACAGCCATCACTTCCCTCACACCTCACGGGTGGGTGCAGTTACTATGACAGCCATCACTTCCCTCACAACTCACGGGGTGGGTGCAGTTACTATGACAGCCATCACTTCCCTCACACCTCACGGGTGGGTGCAGTTACTATGACAACAATCACTTCCCTCACAACTCACGGGTGGGTGCAGTTACTATGACAGCCATCACTTCCCTCACAACTCACGGGGTGGGTGCAGTTACTATGACAGCCATCACTTCCCTCACAACTCACGGGGTGGGTGCAGTTACTATGACAGCCATCACTTCCCTCACACCTCACGGGTGGGTGCAGTTACTATGACAGCAATCACTTCCCTCACACCTCACGGGTGGGTGCAGTTACTATGACAGCCATCATGTCCTTAACACCTCACGGGGTGGGTGCAGTTACTATGACAGCCAGCACTTCCCTCACACCTCACGGGGTGGGTGCAGTTAATATGACAGCAATCACTTCCCTCACACCTCACAGGTGGGTGCAGTTACTATGACAGCCATCACGTCCTTAACACCTCACGGGGTGGGTGCAGTTACTATGACAGCCAGCACTTCCCTCACACCTCACGGGGTGGGTGCAGTTACTATGACAGCCATCACTTCCCTCACACCTCACGGGGTGGGTGCAGTTACTATGACAGCCATCACTTCCCTCACACCTCACGGGGAGGGTGCAGTTACTATGACAGCCATCACTTCCCTCACACCTCATGAGGTGGGTTTTGTCACTATGAAAGCCAACACTTCCCTCACACCTCATTGGGTGGGTGCAGTTACAATGACAGCCATTACTTCTCTCACACCTCACGGGGTGGGTGCAGTTACTATGACAGCCATCACTTCCCTCACACCTCACGGGTGGGTGCAGTTACTATGACAACAATCACTTCCCTCACAACTCACGGGGTGGGTGCAGTTACTATGACAACAATCACTTCCCTCACACCTCACGGGGTGGGTCTGTTACTATGACAGCCAGCACTTCCCTCACACCTCACGGGGTGGGTGCAGTTACTATGACAGCAATCACTTCCCTCACACCTCACGGGTGGGTGCAGTTACTATGACAGCCATCATGTCCTTAACACCTCACGGGGTGGGTGCAGTTACTATGACAGCCAGCACTTCCCTCACACCTCACGGGGTGGGTGCAGTTAATATGACAGCAATCACTTCCCTCACACCTCACAGGTGGGTGCAGTTACTATGACAGCCATCACGTCCTTAACACCTCACGGGGTGGGTGCAGTTACTATGACAGCCAGCACTTCCCTCACACCTCACGGGGTGGGTGCAGTTACTATGACAGCCATTACTTCTCTCACACCTCACGGGGTGGGTGCAGTTACTATGACAACAATCACTTCCCTCACAACTCACGGGGTGGGTGCAGTTACTATGACAGCCAGCACTTCCCTCACACCTCACGGGGTGGGTGCAGTTACTATGACAGCCAGCACTTCCCTCACACCTCACGGGGTGGGTGCAGTTACTATGACAGCCAGCACTTCCCTCACACCTCACGGGGTGGGTGCAGTTACTATGACAGCCAGCACTTCCCTCACACCTCATGGGGTGGGTGCAGTTACTATGACAGCCAGCACTTCCCTCACACCTCACGGGGTGGGTGCAGTTACTATGACAGCCAGCACTTCCCTCACACCTCACGGGGTGGGTGCAGTTACTATGACAGCCAGCACTTCCCTCACACCTAACGGGGTGGGTGCAGTTACTATGACAGCCATTACTTCTCCTACACCTCACGGGGTGGGTGCAGTTACTATGACAACAATCACTTCCCTCACACCTCACGGGGTGGGTGCAGTTACTATGACAGCCAGCACTTCCCTCACACCTCACGGGGTGGGTGCAGTTACTATGACAGCAATCACTTCCCTCACACCTCACGGGTGGGTGCAGTTACTATGACAGCCATCATGTCCTTAACACCTCACGGGGTGGGTGCAGTTACTATGACAGCCAGCACTTCCCTCACACCTCACGGGGTGGGTGCAGTTAATATGACAGCAATCACTTCCCTCACACCTCACAGGTGGGTGCAGTTACTATGACAGCCATCACGTCCTTAACACCTCACGGGGTGGGTGCAGTTACTATGACAGCCAGCACTTCCCTCACACCTCACGGGGTGGGTGCAGTTACTATGACAGCCATCACTTCCCTCACACCTCACGGGGTGGGTGCAGTTACTATGACAACCATCACTTCCCTCACACCTCACGGGGTGGGTGCAGTTACTATGACAGCCATCACTTCCCTCACACCTCATGAGGTGGGTTTTGTCACTATGAAAGCCAACACTTCCCTCACACCTCATTGGGTGGGTGCAGTTACTATGACAGCCATCACGTCCTTAACACCTCATGAGGTGGGTTTTGTCACTATGAAAGCCAACACTTCCCTCACACCTCATTGGGTGGGTGCAGTTACAATGACAGCCATTACTTCTCTCACACCTCACGGGGTGGGTGCAGTTACTATGACAGCCATCACTTCCCTCACACCTCACGGGTGGGTGCAGTTACTATGACAGCCATCACTTCCCTCACACCTCATGGGGTGGGTGCAGTTACTATGACAGCCATCACTTCCCTCACACCTCACGGGTGGGTGCAGTTACTATGACAGCCATCACTTCCCTCACAACTCACGGGGTGGGTGCAGTTACTATGACAGCCATTACTTCTCTCACATCTCACGGGGTGGGTGCAGTTACTATGACAACAATCACTTCCCTCACAACTCACGGGGTGGGTGCAGTTACTATGACAGCCATCACTTCCCTCACACCTCACGGGGAGGGTGCAGTTACTATGACAGCCATCACTTCCCTCACACCTCATGAGGTGGGTTTTGTCACTATGAAAGCCAACACTTCCCTCACACCTCATTGGGTGGGTGCAGTTACAATGACAGCCATTACTTCTCTCACACCTCACGGGGTGGGTGCAGTTACTATGACAGCCATCACTTCCCTCACACCTCACGGGTGGGTGCAGTTACTATGACAGCCATCACTTCCCTCACACCTCACGGGTGGGTGCAGTTACTATGACAGCCATCACTTCCCTCACACCTCACAGGTGGGTGCAGTTACTATGACAGCCATCACGTCCTTAACACCTCACGGGGTGGGTGCAGTTACTATGACAGCCAGCACTTCCCTCACACCTCACGGGGTGGGTGCAGTTACTATGACAGCCATCACTTCCCTCACACCTCACGGGGTGGGTGCAGTTACTATGACAGCCATCACTTCCCTCACACCTCACGGGGAGGGTGCAGTTACTATGACAGCCATCACTTCCCTCACACCTCATGAGGTGGGTTTTGTCACTATGAAAGCCAACACTTCCCTCACACCTCATTGGGTGGGTGCAGTTACAATGACAGCCATTACTTCTCTCACACCTCACGGGGTGGGTGCAGTTACTATGACAGCCATCACTTCCCTCACACCTCACGGGTGGGTGCAGTTACTATGACAACAATCACTTCCCTCACAACTCACGGGGTGGGTGCAGTTACTATGACAACAATCACTTCCCTCACACCTCACGGGGTGGGTCTGTTACTATGACAGCCAGCACTTCCCTCACACCTCACGGGGTGGGTGCAGTTACTATGACAGCAATCACTTCCCTCACACCTCACGGGTGGGTGCAGTTACTATGACAGCCATCATGTCCTTAACACCTCACGGGGTGGGTGCAGTTACTATGACAGCCAGCACTTCCCTCACACCTCACGGGGTGGGTGCAGTTAATATGACAGCAATCACTTCCCTCACACCTCACAGGTGGGTGCAGTTACTATGACAGCCATCACGTCCTTAACACCTCACGGGGTGGGTGCAGTTACTATGACAGCCAGCACTTCCCTCACACCTCACGGGGTGGGTGCAGTTACTATGACAGCCATTACTTCTCTCACACCTCACGGGGTGGGTGCAGTTACTATGACAACAATCACTTCCCTCACAACTCACGGGGTGGGTGCAGTTACTATGACAGCCAGCACTTCCCTCACACCTCACGGGGTGGGTGCAGTTACTATGACAGCCAGCACTTCCCTCACACCTCACGGGGTGGGTGCAGTTACTATGACAGCCAGCACTTCCCTCACACCTCACGGGGTGGGTGCAGTTACTATGACAGCCAGCACTTCCCTCACACCTCATGGGGTGGGTGCAGTTACTATGACAGCCAGCACTTCCCTCACACCTCACGGGGTGGGTGCAGTTACTATGACAGCCAGCACTTCCCTCACACCTCACGGGGTGGGTGCAGTTACTATGACAGCCAGCACTTCCCTCACACCTAACGGGGTGGGTGCAGTTACTATGACAGCCATTACTTCTCCTACACCTCACGGGGTGGGTGCAGTTACTATGACAACAATCACTTCCCTCACACCTCACGGGGTGGGTGCAGTTACTATGACAGCCAGCACTTCCCTCACACCTTACGGGGTGGGTGCAGTTACTATGACAGCAATCACTTCCCTCACACCTCACGGGTGGGTGCAGTTACTATGACAGCCATCATGTCCTTAACACCTCACGGGGTGGGTGCAGTTACTATGACAGCCAGCACTTCCCTCACACCTCACGGGGTGGGTGCAGTTAATATGACAGCAATCACTTCCCTCACACCTCACAGGTGGGTGCAGTTACTATGACAGCCATCACGTCCTTAACACCTCACGGGGTGGGTGCAGTTACTATGACAGCCAGCACTTCCCTCACACCTCACGGGGTGGGTGCAGTTACTATGACAGCCATCACTTCCCTCACACCTCACGGGGTGGGTGCAGTTACTATGACAACCATCACTTCCCTCACACCTCACGGGGTGGGTGCAGTTACTATGACAGCCATCACTTCCCTCACACCTCATGAGGTGGGTTTTGTCACTATGAAAGCCAACACTTCCCTCACACCTCATTGGGTGGGTGCAGTTACTATGACAGCCATCACGTCCTTAACACCTCATGAGGTGGGTTTTGTCACTATGAAAGCCAACACTTCCCTCACACCTCATTGGGTGGGTGCAGTTACAATGACAGCCATTACTTCTCTCACACCTCACGGGGTGGGTGCAGTTACTATGACAGCCATCACTTCCCTCACACCTCACGGGTGGGTGCAGTTACTATGACAGCCATCACTTCCCTCACACCTCACGGGGTGGGTGCAGTTACTATGACAGCCATCACTTCCCTCACACCTCACGGGTGGGTGCAGTTACTATGACAGCCATCACTTCCCTCACAACTCACGGGGTGGGTGCAGTTACTATGACAGCCATTACTTCTCTCACATCTCACGGGGTGGGTGCAGTTACTATGACAACAATCACTTCCCTCACAACTCACGGGGTGGGTGCAGTTACTATGACAACAATCACTTCCCTCACACCTCACGGGGTGGGTGCAGTTACTATGACAGCCAGCACTTCCCTCACACCTCACGGGGTGGGTGCAGTTACTATGACAGCAATCACTTCCCTCACACCTCACGGGTGGGTGCAGTTACTATGACAGCCATCATGTCCTTAACACCTCACGGGGTGGGTGCAGTTACTATGACAGCCAGCACTTCCCTCACACCTCACGGGGTGGGTGCAGTTAATATGACAGCAATCACTTCGCTCACACCTCACAGGTGGGTGCAGTTACTATGACAGCCATCACGTCCTTAACACCTCACGGGGTGGGTGCAGTTACTATGACAGCCAGCACTTCCCTCACACCTCACGGGGTGGGTGCAGTTACTATGACAGCCATCACTTCCCTCACACCTCACGGGGTGGGTGCAGTTACTATGACAGCCATCACTTCCCTCACACCTCACGGGGAGGGTGCAGTTACTATGACAGCCATCACTTCCCTCACACCTCATGAGGTGGGTTTTGTCACTATGAAAGCCAACACTTCCCTCACACCTCATTGGGTGGGTGCAGTTACAATGACAGCCATTACTTCTCTCACACCTCACGGGGTGGGTGCAGTTACTATGACAGCCATCACTTCCCTCACACCTCACGGGTGGGTGCAGTTACTATGACAGCCATCACTTCCCTCACAACTCACGGGGTGGGTGCAGTTACTATGACAGCCATCACTTCCCTCACACCTCACGGGTGGGTGCAGTTACTATGACAACAATCACTTCCCTCACAACTCACGGGTGGGTGCAGTTACTATGACAGCCATCACTTCCCTCACAACTCACGGGGTGGGTGCAGTTACAATGACAGCCATCACTTCCCTCACAACTCACGGGGTGGGTGCAGTTACTATGACAGCCATCACTTCCCTCACAACTCACGGGGTGGGTGCAGTTACTATGACAGCAATCACTTCCCTCACACCTCACGGGTGGGTGCAGTTACTATGACAACCATATCTGAACATGGCACTGGCATTCTGTAATGGCAGCTATAATAAAGGATACTTAGTTTCGGAATATCTCTGTGAGTTTCCGTCTAGATCTCATTTCCAATAACTAACTCTTTTACTAAAAGCCTGAAATATATAAACTTTTTTTATATACATAATTTAGGCAGCTCTTTCTTGGTTTGAAATGTGATTTATATCTGCATGAACTTTGGGACAAAAAACAAAAAAATATTTTAGAAAATAGGCTTATATTTATATATTGTGATCAAACCCATCAGTGTTTCTATTACAAAATACTGTCTGACATAAGAAAATTAAATACATGCGATTAAAAACTAACCTCCGTATGTTCTGACACGTAACCCACAGTGTTGACCAGTTTTTCAGTCGGAGTGTCTTCAAAAGGCTGGAACGTGATTGGGCTGGTCTCAGTCATCCCATACATTGACTGCAACAAATAGCAATTTATTTTCGTACTGGGCTTTGAGCTTCATCGACAGCAAGGCCATTAGAGCTGGCAACTCAATCACAAAGAAACAAACAATACTGGGGAAGAAAGTGGCGTGGCTAAGCCCAGAATTTGTGTGGAGGATGCAATTACTAGACCTGCTTGGTGTCTATGCATGGACCTGTCACATCGGTGTCACTGTCTGACAGCTGACTACTGCACTTGATGCATGGAGACCACTTTAGTTTGATGAGTTCTGTTTGAATGCAGTGAGATTAAAGTGTTGCCTCCCCATTAACATAGTTAACATAGTTAAACATTTTTATGTATACATTAAATAAAATGTCTACCAATCTGATCCGGATTATCCAGAGTTCCGGATCAACAAGGAATGGATAAACGTGTTTTTACTGTATATATAGTCTCAGTAAAAATCTGTAATAAAGGCTTATTTATTAAAGTTAGTTTAGCTATTTATGAGGCGGAAATCAGAAAAGGATCTCTTAATGGTGATTTCAATTTTTCAGTAGTCAAAATTAGTGGTTTGGATCAAAATTATCAATTTTTTGATTTTTGAAATTTATTATAGTTCATTTTGTCCTTTGCATGTTGTAATCGATCAATAACCCAATATAATTCGATGAAACACTTCAAATAATCGATAAAGCAGTCAATGTTCAGCCCTGGAAAAAAGGCACCTCTTGTCGCTTATGGAGAAATAACATGGGACATGGGACAAGAGGTCCCTTTCCATAAATGCACTGGTCCTCTATGCATTACTTTGAACAAGCTTTTCCTGCATTCTACCGGCAACTGAGGGAACTACAACGAGCTTCTCTCAACAGAAGAACGTTTTCTGGTTATTAAAATCCCTGGTACCTTCAGGTACCTTTTCCTTCATAAATGTATTAGCCACATAAAGTGACTAATATTATTCTTATGCAAGTATTATACCTTGAACTTTATAATAAAATTATTTAATGTTTATTGATATTATCAGCTATTAATAATCACTATTAACTATAATAATTAATTCATGAGTATTTTTTTTTTCCTATGAACATTTACATTGTTCGCAAGTATAGGTTGACAACCGTGCTGACAGCTGTCAACCAATTAGCTGAGCTATATGCCTGGCATTGTTATTTTGTTTTGGAATGTTGTCATGGTGAGTGTTGTGTTTGACTTGAAATAAAAAATGACTGAAGAAAAAGTGTTCAATATTTAAAATAAAATGGTGAAAATATAAGTGACTAGATGACCCGGTGAACTTCGTACCACCTAAAATTTATTTGATTGTAACTCTTCAAAAGATATTAATTTTTATCACCCTTCCAACTCCAATTCATTGAGATCGATAATATAAGTCCCATCGTGTACAGCTTGAGTTTTGATTGGTTATTAAATGAAACTCGTTTGTAATTCAAATTAATGCAATGTTTTTATTTTACATGAAAGATAAATGCAGTTAACATTCAATGCAAAGCGTTCTGGTAAACTACGTTTTTCGTTTTGTTTTCCGGCGCGTAAATAAACAAAGATGATGGCTTTCCAACACGCGAACACGCAACATACAGTTGTCCATGCACGAAACACAGAAACTCCAAGTTAATTCCACAAACTTCCAACGACTGGCCTTGAGATTTGTTTATGGTCATCGCGAAGGCCAGACGCACGGGGAATTGTAGTCGTTTAAAATCGAATGGCATGTCCGTTGGAATCATCGGGATGCGCGGAATCAAAACATCCTCTCCTTTGTACTTTCCCGTGATAATAGTTACTCTATGACGTTTTTCATAAGCTTTTTAACAGTTAGTCTCGTTCCATTGCATAGTCGAGGTTGATTGATGTTACTTAACATGATGATGACTGAGCCTACTTTCAATTGCAAATTGTGAGGTGGTAATCTAGGCCATTCTAGGGAATTCAAAAATTCTGTCGGATAGTTGACTATCTCATCCTGGTTGATAACTGTGTCAACCGATTTGAAGGAAAACAACTGTCCCGGAATGAAATTTTGAATGGATGCATTAAGATCATCGACATCTTTGTTTTTCGCTGCCAATATGGCTTGTTCGCGCAGCCAATTATGGTTTTTGAAGTTCTGTACTACGTTCGGAAACACACGCCGAATGAGCTCCTTCGATTCGGTCAACTGACAGAAATCAGTGGGAAATGTGACTAATCCAGTCGAGATGTCAACTGCAATTTTCCCATTACCAATGTATAACAATTGCTTCGAAAACACATCTGTATTTCGATCTTGTTGCAAAAACACTCGCATGTTAGTCGTCAATCGGCGTGTCTCCACGTGCCGTCACAAATTTGATGATTTTAAGCACGCGTTTAGTTCGTCAGCTACAGTTGATCGTGGAATAACTGGAAGAGTCTGACGAAAATCACCGGACAACAGAATCATGGCTCCACCAAAAATGTTTTGATTGTCACGAAGATCTTTCAACGTTCTGTCCAGCGCTTCCAGTGACCTCTTGTGGGCCATTGTGCATTCGTCCCAAACGATCAATTTGCATATCTGTAGAATCTTCGCCATTGCGCTGTTTTTTGCGAGGTTGCAAGCTGGTGTCTCGTTTTTTGCATGTTCAGCGGCAATAAGGCAGAACGTGCAGTTCGTCCACCTTCTAACAAAGTCGCTACTATTCTAGATGAAGCCAATGCTAGGACAACTTCATTCTGCGATCAAATCCTTGCCAAAAGCAATGAAACTAAGAACTTTTCCCAGTCCCTCCGGTAGCATCCAGGAAGTAAATTCCACCAGTTCCATTGTTCACAGCTTCTATCAAAGAGTCGTATACAGTCTTTTATTGTTCATTCAATTGCGAAACATTTGTACGAACTGCTTCGACTAATGCTTCGGTGTCGTATTATTGTTCTCTTTGTAACCTGTGGTTAAATACATCTTGCATTGGACAATTGCGAGATATCATCCCAAAATACAACATTTTACTCGCCATCAATAAACACATGTCTTCTATCATGATAAATGTCTCATTGTGAATTTCTGCAGTCACTTGCAATGTCGGATTTAAAGTTTGGTGACGCACACGATGCAAAACATCTTCAGACATGTCGTCCTTATATTTGATCCACAAATCGTTCGGATTTGAAGGGAAACATGTGGATATGATAATCGTAAACAATGTGCGAATTTGATGAGGTGATGAAGATATGACAGAATCTTTGAGCGTATTATCCCAATGCGAATCGTTCTCAAGCAACTGTAAGAGTTGACATGCCGCACGGTAAGTTGCACACAGATGCCCATTAACAGTTCTTAGTTGTTGAAATGACGTCGGACCACGAACATTCACCAACAACAATCGAGGATAGTAACATTCGTCATTATTTGGATGCACAGTATATATGCGACCCAGAGCATCTGAGGCAAATACATTTGGATGTCCTTCAACTGGTGTTCCTTGTTTCCGATGCTGAAATGATTTCGATGATGTGTTCCATGTGTAGTAGTGTGGCATTTCAGCATACAGCAAAGTGCGAGCGAAAGCATCTACTTGACAAACCGAGAAGAAGCTTGTCAATGTTGTCGACGGTGGCCATGCCGCTCTCTCCGCTGCGTTCTCTGGATTGAAATACACTCGTCCATTTACCAGATGTACTGCCAAATGTACAACTGTGGAGTGTCTTTCGTGGATCGCAAAGGAAAAGATGCGCCAAATCACCTCTTTGCTGCTGACATAGCGACCTATCTGATACTGAGATACTTCGTCGTTTGCATTTGTTACAGCGAATAGAGCCATATCGCTGCCTTTATTCACATATTTGCATATGTACTTGATCAACTTGACGGAGTTACAGTATTCCACATTGAAGTGAGCCTCAAAAGCCTTGGACAATATAGGCAAATATGGCACAATCCAATGATTGTCCACTTTAACATCTTGCCCTTTGACCTTCACAACTGCAAATTGCCCATTGTCGGCAACTGATCGCCGACGATACAGTGGGTATCCGTCATTGCCTGTGATAGTGTCAGCAATCAGGTCTCTCGGGTACCGCTTGGAACACTTACCATCGATCATACAGGGCGAGTCATTGTTGAAAACTCCGCAAGGTCCATGGATCATATTCTTAGTCACCACTGCATGCAATTTCGGATCAACAGATTCATCCGAGATTTCGGCCGAGATGATTGAATCGATTTCATTCGGCATGATTTTTTCTACAAACCAAACCAAAATGTGCGCATGAGGCAGACCACGCTTTTGCCATTTAACGAAGTACATCCAGCAACGAACTTGACCATACACACGGTTCTTTATGATGAAATCCATCAGAGATTTTAATTTTTGTTTAAATCTGTGGCAGTAATGTCATGTCTGTCAACTGAAGTTTGGCTACGTAGCAGTTCATTCTTGATTTCGATCCACTGGGGGTTACAGGTGAATGTTATAAATAGGTCTGGGCGGCCATATTGTCTAACATACGCCATCGCATCTTGTGCGTATTCGTGCATGTGGCGTGGGCTTCCAATGTAAGTGGCTGGCAAAATTGTCATTCTTCCTACATTGTTTTCATCGCCGTCGGCATTAATCGCATCGCGGAGATGAATGTATTCTTCAGATCGGAGCTGCTTTTGGTTTAAACGAATATATGTCAATCGCTCAGTCTCAATTTTGACATACATTTCAAATGCGAACTGGTGGAAAAGACGGCGACACTTCAAAATGTGATTTATTTCGCCTTCACGAATCATAAGTCTGTATGAATAAAAATTCATAGCACTTACTTTTTTATTGGTTTCAGCGCCTGTTAGTTGATTAACCATTTTTATGTTGAAAAGGTATCCGTCCTCGCCCTGCCAAAAGATCAATGGATATTGTAGCGCATTGTAAGTCCTGTGCATTTTGGACACACGTTTCAATTTATTGTTCCGACGATGAAGCATGATATCACTAGATTGCACATTTTCTCCGACAATAACAACAGCCACTTCGTCGATTGTCGGCGAATTGAACCTTCTTGCGTGTTCACCCAAAGGCATTTTGTCAGCCCTGATTACGATATTATGGCTGTCGGACGGCATCCGATCCAATGCAATTTTGAACAATTTGATCAATTTGTTGTTCTGATGAAGAAACGTTTGCAATTCTCTGACAATTTCTTGCTTAAGTATCGGATTGTGAGCACAACGCTGATTAACATCCGCATCCGAATTTCCCATAAAATAAATTTGTAAGAATTGATGGTCCACATCCGGTGGTGGTAACAGCGCTCCTACTAAATGATATATTTGCCCTTGAATCTTGAAAGTGGGCATGAAATTGTCTCGAACAATGTGTGTTGTGCCAAAAGACGTCATTTGAAAACAACTATTGTATTTTTGGATGTTGGCCAGAAAATGCTTAGAATCACTTCCCGTTCCAGAAACTAATGAGTGCAATGGCACTGGAGGTGGGATCAATTGAGACAGTTTCACTTTTCCATCCGCACAACATAATCCAGGAGATTCACCACTGAATTTCAACGCATTGCAATGCGGACAAACGACTGACATTTCTCCAATAGTTACTGACATGTCCGCACCGTAATCGATTTCGGGATCGTAATGGAATGCAGCTCGTTCCAGGTTCACAGGAGCACTGCGTCGGCGCAATCGGTCGTATTCATTTTGTAGTGCTCGCTGGTGTTGTCTTTGATGTGCACGAATTAGTTGCATTCTGAATCTATTCGCTTGCCGTTCATTTTCAGTCGCTCTCAAACGTAATTTGGACATGCCAATACGACTATTTTACATTATCCGTCTCTCGCTTGTCATCGGTATGGTTTGCACGTGAAGTAGCTCGCTGCGCATTTTATTGACTTCGACAACCTATGTCAGCTCGTCCTCTCCTTGGCATTGTAATGAACCCTGTAAAACGACACGGAATTGTTTTCACAGTCACTCAAATCTGTCGATCTTACCTTGAGATCTTTACAATATTGACATTCTCAAACTAATTTCTCGAGTCTCACTAAAACACATTTGAATGAAATAGTGATTATGTCTAAGCATGCAAAGTCAATTAACCTTAATAATAAAAACTTTAATAACCTTATTAACCAAATAAATAAAACCTTAAAAACCAAATTATACCTTACCTATGAAAAAAATCTTCGAAAACAATAAAACCTTACTAACCAACAAGCCTTGATATAATGATTGATCAAAATGAATGTTCACAAAATGTAATTAAATTCGCTTTAACCAAATCTATTCTTAAAATCCACTACCTTTTTTTTACAAAAAATTTTTTTTAAATGTAATAGATTTCACACAACCACACGGAATGAATAACAAATATTTTTACACTATTTCCACAAATAGTTACCAATGAAATATTCACAATTTATATCAAACTTCGCTAAGCGGACGGGTCTCGCCAAGGAGAACGATAAGAAGTTGACAAATCTATGGCGGCCAAGGAGAAATGACACAAACACACCAAAAATCAACCAGCGGCTAGTTTGGTTTTCTATTAAAGTGTTTATTAATATATTTTAAACAATTACTTATTTCTGGATAAAATGTACCCAATGTCCTTTTCTGTATCCCTGACAACGTGTATGCAAAATTTCATGATGATCGGTTCTGTAGTTAAGGCGCGAAAACGTAACAAAAAAACAAAAATTTAGGGATTTTTCTATTTTTTTCCCTAAACCACCCCTGTATTAAGGCGAACAAAACAAAACAAAAATTATTAAAATTGGTCCAGCCGTTTTCGAGTTTTAGCCAGACTAACGCACGGCGATTCATTTTTATATATAAGATGAAGACTCTAATGTGTACGCTGATTACTTTACTAAAAAGTGTTTAAGCAGTGACGAAAGCAGTGAAAATGAAGAACTATCTGGATGAGAAGATTTAGTACGATTTCAGACTCTTAAATCTAAACAAATATTCCAAAATTGAATGAAATTTCTGTAAGTAACATTGAAAATCTGATTGATGAAGATGATGTTATTCAAATTGAGGAAAAAAGTGATAACCAAGAAGTTGTTGTTGAAAATGATGGTGGCACAACTTGGAAACAAACAGTTGACAACTGTATTGATTTTGTAAACACACTCAATGTAGAAAAAGACCATAATTTTGTGACTACCCTTGTAAAGTAGCTGTGGCTACACAGAAAACTGTTGCAAATTGTTTTCAACTAATGAATATTTGCAAATGCGCTATGAATGCACAGAGCTCGATTGTTACAATGATAATGATAATTTATTACACAAAGTCATCTTAGGCCAACTTTGCTGCCTTACATTAGATTCCACATTAACCTCTAGTGCGAAAAAAAAAATTAGAGAAAAACCTCACGAACCAGTTACATGCAGAAAGGAAGGTCAGTTAGCAAAAAAATACCTTTATGTTTGGTCAACATATCAAAATTAAAAGACTGAAACATCGTACTAAAATGTATAACACTACAGGATTGGTTGCAAAAGACCATGGTAACACACAAAAAAAAGAAAAAAAGAATATGAAATTTTTTTCGGATACTGAGTTTGTTGTTTAAATTCCTTAATAATTATTCAGAACAGCACGCCATGATTTTGCCATGTAGAAGCAGTACAGAGCACCAAACAAGTCTATAACTACTTACTGCCTTCCAGTGCCTCTGAAGTTAAAATATATGAAACTTACAAGACTTCTTTTAGAGATGACTCAAACCTGTACACTTTAGGGTTTTTACTAACATCTGGCAAAGTATTTGTCTCGATGTAGTAATGAAACCCAGAACCGATCTGTGTGCTTTATGCCATTAACATTTTACTTCTGGAGCAGCCACGGCTTTAGTTTCAGGAGAGCAAAACATACAAACAGTTGAGAAAATGAGATCCCATCTGCAGATCGTTTCTACGGAAAGAAAGTACTACAACGATACTATAAAGAAAAACTAGAGACAACTGGGAAATTGATGACAAATCTTCAGTACGTTACAGTTTTGATATTGCACATACCTAGCAACCCTTTGCAGTCTGGTCCTATCCATTTCTTAGTGCCATTTTAAGGTTGTATTTATGGTGTGATGTGCGAGACAACGAACAACACATTAACTACCTGATTCCCAAAAGGTTCCAATCTTATTGTGAGCCTGTTCCATCACCACCTGGAAAATAACACTTTAGGCGAAAAAACTATGTTTATCCATGCCAACAACTGCATATCACAAAATAAGAATAATATCCTACTGGGGAACTTGGCATGGCGTATATGTCAACAGAAAAACAATAAAAAATTTGAGTTCATGCCAGTACGCCACACAAAATTTTCCTGTAAATGGGCTTTCGGACTTTTGAAGAAAAAAATTCAGGTTTACCAGTGTATTTTCTCTGTCTGAATTAGTCAATTGCATTGATCAGTCACACCCACAACACAATTGAATTCCGCTGCAATGGTTGCAAATGAGAAAAGACAAAGTTTACATAAAAATTAATGACTTGCTACAATTTCTTCACACCAATGATGACAAGAAATCACCCTTTATCACCCAGTATAACCACTTAGAGT
Source organism: Bacillus rossius redtenbacheri (assembly GCF_032445375.1). Taxonomy (NCBI): domain Eukaryota; kingdom Metazoa; phylum Arthropoda; class Insecta; order Phasmatodea; family Bacillidae; genus Bacillus; species Bacillus rossius. Next base: position 70,284,253 of record NC_086334.1, read on the forward strand.
TTGATAGTGATTACAAAGGCAAAGTTCACTGTAAAACAGAAATTGCTAGAAACAAGTACATATGTACACAAGATCTTCAAAACCGAAAATGAATGGATCTGATGGATTTCAAGACGGAATGTCAAGAAAACGTAAAGAGTACCTGTTCAAAAACATTAGAGAATATTGCAAGGATGAGTTGAAGAACCTGTCTTTCAACCCATTCCAGAACATTCAAAGAAGCGTCGCAATGCTCAGTTTAAATTTTGAAATTTTCAGTATATGAGACATACTTTTATTTTGTTTAAAAGATGGCATTTCCAGCTTTTGTTTCATACCTTAATTATTTCTAAAATGTAAATAAAATATAATGTTAACAAAATAAACAAAATATTTTAATTATATGGTCCTCTTGTATTAATATAAAATAAAAAATAAAGATAGACACCAACCAACCGGCTGTCGCCAGTTTGAACTCGAGTCATGTAAGATTTTAAAAGTTGAACAGAATTAATTGATAAGCACCCACACCTATTTATAATCTTAATCCAACATCGAGGTTGAAATATCCCTTGTCAATATGAACTCTCAAAAATAATTACGCTGTTATTCCTGAGGTATCTATATTTTAATACATTAATAAAAGGTAAAAAAATTACAAATTAATGGTTAATGATCCTGTGTTTTTTTTTTTTTTAATTTTGAAGTGTGTTTTTCTCAAAATTCCCATTTTAATTTTATAAAATTCATAAGCCAGAAACAAACGAAAAAAAAATCATAGCGACATGTCATCAATAACTAAAAACCGGAAATTGCAGACAAGATATCCCTTTTTGCTTTTGACCTCACATATTCATTTAAATGACTGATGCAAACTTTAAAAAGAAAAATCTGTGCTGATCCATGATGCATTGGGCTGGTTGGTTTTGGTCGAGCATTTGAGCGAGCACTTCGACACACAATCACAAGTTTACGCAATACACCAGGGAGAGAATACGTATTATACACATTTTACCGATATAGTATACGTGGGGTGACAACTTTTTCGGAGTTTTAGGGTTAAAGTGTATTGAGGACCTAGCCTATTAGAACTTTTCTGTGAATTTAACAATATTTAGCTAATTTTATAGTACCGTATTTACTCGCATAATGTCCGCAGTAATTTGGCTACATTTTTGACCAAAAAAATGGGGTGCGGACATTATGAGGTGAAGTCCGAAAAAAAACTTTTTTTCTCAAAATTGTACATGTTTTGTGTAGAGTAAAAAAATTCTTCTCTCATAATTAGTTTACTAGTACCCTGATTTTACGTATGCTCATGGTTCCGCGGGTTCCATTAGTAAAATCGCTGCTTTGTAAAATTGGCACCCTTCTCTCGGCCCAGTTGAAACACTACTTCGCAGAGCGCTGGTGACTGGCGACCCTCCGCAGCGGATGTGAGAAATGTGACAGGTGTCGAGATAATTGGGTGCCGGTGATTAGTGGAAGACGCCACTCATTTTTTTTTCTTCTCTCACTAGCGTGTGCGCTCTTACGTTCAGAAGCCGCAGCCAGCCCACACGCGTCTGCACGTGGGACGTGTACTGGCTTGTGCTATATATAGCCCATCCCCTTGCAACTCGCATGACGTTGCAGGCAGCTGCACAGTAGAGTGCGAGTTTCTGAGTCCGGACGGTTTCACCACACTACAAACGCTCTCAGCGACCGCTCCGGAGAAATGAACAACTCAAGGTCAAAGCATTGTTGACAGCGTCAGTAAATTTCCATCCCATTACTGTGCCTCTCAGGGGTGGCCAAGGTCGCTTTGTCTGGTGCGGACTTAATGTGGATTTAAAAAAATTCCATTTCAAGTATTTAAAAAGAAATGTGTGGACATTATGCGATTAAATACGGTAACCTGGTTGTAGTACTCACCCTACGAATTAGCTAATAAACAGCATGCACTAAAACTAGTATATGTACTTTTATTTTATGTATAGAATTTTTTTTCCAAATGTGCTATATTCTGTTTCTTAATTGGCATTGTAGCTAAGTAACGAGAGGGCATGTATTTTTCATGCTAGTATTTTAAGAGTGCTTTTCTTGTTTACCCGTGGCACATAACTAAACTAGTGTAACGGTTCTGTGGTTCGGTGGAAGACGCCACGTCGCTGGTGGGAGCGCGCCCTTCCGGCCCAAGCTGCAACTAGCAACGGTCGAGGTGAGACGCTTACGCACCCCGGGGACTTCATCCGTTTGCATCTCCGAACTGAACTTAGATCTGTTAACGTAATTCAATCTTAATCAATTTTAAATTATCCTCGGGGCTCGCCTCGGCCGGCAGACTGTTCAACTCAGTATTTTCTAACTGTTATCGGGACTTTGCCAGACAGCTACTCGATAACATCTTGTGCGACCACCGCAAGGCCCGGCTCAGTTCGTGCCGTGGGTACTGTGTGACCTAACGTTGTAGTGAGTTCACAGTGTTATTTACTGACCACGTGCCAGCTCTCCCAGGTATCAGGCGTGTGGGTCGCCTGGAAGAGCCCACTGGAGTGTAAGCGTGCCCGACGCTGAGAGCGGGCCAGGTCTGTGCGATGATTGGAGGCTAGGAGGGACCGAATCTCGTTCCCCACACGGGCGACATCTCTGCCGGGTCCGTGTGCCCTTATCATACGGTGGCACCCAAATTCACGACCACCAGAACCACGACAAAGTAAATCTGAACGATACTTGTGGTCGATCCATAACCACGCCACGCTCGTCAAATAGTATAAAATCTTGCTATGCGTTAAAAACAAACTTAAAGAGAAACACACAAATTAAAATACAATTTCAATGAATCCACAATAATTGCAAAGGGTAGTTCCAAATCTTGTTTGGCATCATTGTGGTAGAAGGTAAAGCTTTTAAAATTATAGACTTTAGAACTTCTACATTCTAAACAAAAAAAAAATTCAAGCTGTGAAAAATAAATAAAAAATATGATAAGCTTACATAACGACCTAATATGAAAGGTGCCCAAGTTTGACATTATTATAAAAATATTTCCAAGTTTGAAAAAGCTTGCTTAGCAAGATGGTGTCATAGACTACAGTAAAGAGGTTTGGAAAAAATGCTGAAAATAATTGGATTCAACATTAAACAGTTTACACTACAAAAAAAAAAGTGAATTAATCTAAAATAATGATAGTTTATTTTTTATACAAATTTTTGCCACTTATTTCTTAAAAATGTGGTATTACCAGCTTCTAAATGTGGAAACATTGAAAAATTAGGCATGTAGAAGTTTGCATGTATTTTTGTGTTGTTTTGCATTGCTGTGTGAATAAGGGGGGGGGGGGGGAACTCCCCCCTCCAATTCCTTATCGCTGGCCACAGACGAGCCTTCTCTCCCGCCCCTTCGTTAAACTTCGCCGTCATGTTTCTCACATGTTCGTTTACAACCACATGTTTTAATTATGATAACACATAAATCTGAATTTTGAAGGCCAGACTGGCCCACACGGAAAATAGTTGCCAGTCAGCGTAACTTATCAGATTTACATTAGAGTTGAAATACACAAAATCACAGTTAAAAAATTAAAATTTCTTGAATTTTAGCAAACTCTTAGTTTCGTTGAATAAAAAATACCACACATAATATTAATTTTGTAAAAAAAAAAAAAAATGGGTGCGTGTACTTATGTACGTGCGTGAGAAGTTATACTTCTTTGGCCCCTTAAAAAATAGTTTTTAATTGCATGCAAATAATTAATTACAATAAAATAATAAAAGGGCTGGAAAAAGATAGTCAACACAGTCAATAAATTTCAGTTTAAATTTGAAAAATGAAATAAATAAAATTTAGAGAATAATAAATATATATAACATAATTTGCACAAAATATTATAAGATTCCTAGTTTTAAATATTTATTATTGTTTATTTAATATTTTAAAAGAAAATAAATAAATTTAATAATAAATTCAAAAATTTAATATAAGTTTATTCATTTATTAAATATTTATTATTATCTTAATTTAATATTAATTTTTCATTATTATCAAAAAGTTTTCATTAAATTTATTCATTTATTTTTATAAATATTTATTATTTATTCAATTTAATAATAAATATTAAAAATTAATATTTTCATTTGATGTTCAATTTTAATTTTTGTCACAAATTTTTTATTAAATGTTTTATTACATTTATTTCTTTATTTTGTAAATATTAAATAACCAATAATACATATTGAACATTAATAATTTAATAATATTTAGTAATAATTTTGTTAAATAATAATATTTTATTTTATATCAATAAATAATACATACAGATACTTAAACCTCAATTATATTGGAGCACTTGAAAGCACAATTTTTTTACTAATTTTTACGAATATAGTACGGCAAGATACTTGTGAACCTGCGCAGACCCCAATTCGTGGCGTGACGCACACTACCGTCACGTGATAGCCGCCAGGGGAAGTGGAGGGGGTCAGTTATGCGCTTCACTCGGCTGCGTGAGGATTGCGTCAGCGTGTCATGCCGGGACCTGGGTTACACGGTACAACAAGCGAGCCTATCCCAACAACCTCGGGAATTAAGTCGAACCTTATTCCAGGACGACCCATGCGAGGACAGGCGCGTAAAATTGTATACAACGTTGCGACGCATCTGAAAGAAAAGAAGTTGCTGTACGGTTTAAAATACAATGTTACTGAAGCGACAAGTGCTGCGACGGGTGTGTCTGAATCAACGGTAAAAAGGATTTTGGCTGAGGGGAAAGTAAAAAGTAAAATTGGTCTGAACTTTTAAACACCTACTGGCAAAAAAAAAGAACGCAAAAAACTGTTAGAAGTCGACGATTTTACGTGTGGTGCTGTGAGGAGAAAAGTGCATGAATTTTACACTGTCAGGAAAACTGTTCCAACTTTAAATAAATTAAAGACTGCTTTGCGAGATGATTTTTTTTGGACTGCAGTAAAGAATTTTTGAGAAAACTGTTAAAGAGACTGGGATTCCGTTGGACGAAATGTCAGTCAAGGAGAAGGATTTTGATTTAGAAGCCTGATATAGCAGCAGTCCTACAAGAAATGCGCAAGTTTCGAAACGATGGTTGTTCAATCGTTTATGTAGATGAAACGTACATCCATGCTACATACCCACAGCGTTAGTTCTTGTTGGCAATCGGACAATGAGCTGGGTGTTACAGAGCCAATCAGGAAAGGTATGCGTTTAATAATTGTGAATGCAGGAGGAGAGGAGGGATTTGTACAGAATGCATTGTTGATATTCCGGTCAAAACAAACAACGGGAGATTATCATAATGACATGAATTTCGAAAACTTTTCGAAATGGGTTACACATAAACTGCTTCCAAATTTGCCTGAATACTCCGTCATTGTTCTCAACAATGCAAGTTATCACAATGTACAGACAAATAAGAAGCCGACTTCCGCTAACACCAAACAAGTGATTCAAGGGTGGCTAAAAATAAACAACGTAACTTTCGCCTCTGACCTAACAAAAGCCAACCTACTATTACTTGCGAAACAAGTGCCCACTTCCAAAACTTACAAAATTGACAAAATCATTAAAATGAACTCCCACAAAGTAATCAGGCTTCCACCCTATCATCCTGACCTCAATCCGATTGAGTTAGTGTGGGGATATATTAAAGGACAAGTGTGCGAAGAAATATCATCCTCACTCGAAGACAAGAAGAAATTATGTGAACAGCTGTTTAGTAGCTACTCTAATGAGCAATGGAAAGAATGCTGCCGGCATGTGGAAAAAATCGAGAATGAATACTGGAACAGTGATAGGTTATTAGATACTGAAATAGATAAGATTATTGTTAAGGGCACCGTCTGGCTAGAGAGTAAACGCGTGATAGCGTACATAGCATGTCGTTCTTGCTCGGAGATGAGTGGCGACATTCGAAACTACTCTTATCTCCTCCTCACTGCCCCACCCCACTAGTACCCACCCTCCTCCCCTCGCCGACACTGCTGGCCAGATAAGAGCCGCCCTGCCGCCTCGCCATGTTAGTCCAGGAAATATGTATATGAAAAAAACATGGACAAATTGCAAGAAAAGGTTTTTTTTTTACATCAAAATTCGCAGAAAAATTCGTAGAATAACATATCCAAAATCCACCGAAATCCACTTTCTTTTGGTAACTTTTTTTCCGGGTTTTGTCCCGGAAAAACGCGGAAAACAAAATAATAACTCAAAACCGATGCATCTGACGACAAAATCTGTAGAGACAAAAATTAAAGGAAATTAACTTTTCCATAACATATCCAAAGTTCAAGAAAATCCGCTTATAACTTCTGCTTCGTTTCCGGGATTAGTCCCGGAAAAAATATTAAAAATGAAATAAATCGAAAATTGTGCACTTTACAGCATAATGGTTTAGGAAAAAGATAAAGTAAACAATGTTTTTCATAATATATTAGAATTTCACACAGATCAACATTTCATTGGTTTTTTTTTGTTTTCCAGGAAATGTCCCGGAAAAAAGTTATAAAAAGAAGAAGAAAAACGGAAACCGTGCACCGTACTTCAAAATAAATCGTGAATTAAATTAAGGGCAAAAAAGTTGCATTATATAATTGAACTTTATCAAAATTTGCTTAAAATTTATGTACTATTGTCCTGGTATAGTTACTATTTATACGATTGAATTCCCATTCCCTTGTACTGAGTGAATGAAAACGCAATTGCGATTAAATATGTCATTGACGAAGGATATTTACTTTATCAGTTACCTTGGCCCCATACTGCAATTTACAACGAGATCGCTCAGCTGTACGTTTCATCTTGAAAAATTATGGATTAGCAACTACTGTATTTGATGGATATGGGAAAACTCACAGTACTAAAGACACAGCACATATGAGAAGAACAAGAGGTAATGCATCACCTGCAGTTGAATTCACAGCAGAAATGCAACTATCACTCCGTAAAGATATGTTTCTTTTGAACGAGCGAAATAAAGGACAATTTTTAAGGTTATTAGCAATACATTTACGTGAAGCAGAATGTCCTGTTGTCGAAGCACCAGGTGATGCAGATATTTACATTGTCCAAGAAGCCTTAAAATGTGCAAAAGAACAGTTGACACCAGTTATAGGAACAGACACAGATTTACTTGTCCTTTTACTCTACAACTTTGACCCACAATCACATAACTGTTTGTGTTTAAAAAGTGAACAAAGGCAGAAGAAAACATATCACATTAAGGAGCTAAAGCTGAAGCTCGGTGATGAAATTTGTAGTAATATTCTTTTCTGCCATGCGTTCATGGGATGTGACACAACATCACTCATCTATGGTATAGGAAAGGGGAAAATATTGGATCTGATCCAGAATGACAGTGCCTTCAGGCAACTTGCGAAAGTGTTTCAGATAGTATTCCCAGTGTATCAAAAGAAGACATTGTAAAATCGGGAGAACAGCTGCTAGTACGCCTGTACAATGGGTCGAGAAGTGACACACTCGACACTTTGCGTTTTAAAGTGTTTAGTGAGAAAGCAGCTACTAGTTCCAAATGTGTACAACCAGAACAGTTACCTCCAACTAGTGCTTCAGCTCGTTTCCATTTCTTAAGGGTTTTCTATCAGATACAAGAATGGAAGGGAATTAAGATGAATCCAGAAGAATGGGGATGGAGAAAATGTGTCCACCTTCTCTTGCCAATTTCGACAGACAAGTCAACAGCTCCGGAATGCCTTTTGAAGGTAATCAGGTGCACTTGCAAGGAAGATGGTTGCGGTGCATCCAACTGCAGTTGTAGGAAACACGGCATCTCATGTTCTTCTGCTTGTGTAAACTGTCATGTATCAACCTGTAAAAACTGGCGTGAATTACCTCCCGAGGACTGCAGTTACTGTGACGGTTTTTAAGGTAGGGTGTTCCTACATATCCATGCATGTATATTCAGTATTGTGTGTTGCAGAGTGCATCCCAATGTGTGTATATTTTTCTATTTCTTCTCGAAACAGGTCACTGGAAATCTTGTGTAAATTTAATTGTATGGTATGTTTTGTGAGAATGGACGTGTCGAATTTATCTTTCAAATGATCTTTGAAAACTATTTCAAAACCACCTTACTTAAAAACAAAGGCTCTTTTTGTTACCAGGTTTGATCCTCAAGTACAGGAAAAAGAAATCATTGACTACATCTCAAATGAATTAAATTTATCGCAAATCAAGGTGACTAAACTGAGAACCAAATATAATTCTTATGCATCATTCCATGTTTCAGTACTTGAAAATGATTTCAACAGGATAAACAACATTGTTTTTTGGCCTAGTGGCTGTATGATAAGCCCCTTTTACGGCAAACTACACCAGGAACAGATTCTAAATAACGAAACAATTAACGATGAGCCGAACGTTCAGCCACGGCCCACTCCTAGCCGTGCATCAACCAATGTATGTGCGTCAGCATCCCTGGTGTCCGAAGGAGCACTTTAATCTCACGTCCTAACGTCAAACATTAAGGAGTTTGATATCTACTATCAGAATGTCAGAGGATTAAGGACTAAGTCTGTTGAGTTCTATGATAATATTGTTAGCTCACATTTCGATATTATTTGCCTAACTGAGACTTGGCTTAATGCAAATAGCATTACGTCACACTATTTCACAGACCAATACCATGTCTTCAGAAATGACACAAATGCTGAACAAACCAATAAATCAAGAGGCGGTGGTGTTTTATCTGCTGTTAAGAAGTCAAAATTTATTTCTGTTCAACTGTACGTTGTTTTTGACTTTCCTGGTGTTGAAGCAGTTTGGTTTAAAATAAAATCATCTTCTAGAAAATCTTTAATTATTGGAAATATCTATTTACCTCCAGATTTAACGGCAGAGTTCTCCGCATATATTTTGAGTTTTTAGAAGATAAACTCTCCTCATTTCACGATGACATTTTGATACTCGGTGATTTCAATGTACCGGGTATAGATTGGAATAATCTTAATCTTAACCTTTTCCATCAGGCGACTACGAACATCAACACTAAGGTGCGCCATTTACTTAACTTTATATCTGTACATAGTCTAAAACAGTGCAACAATATTCAAACTCATATAAATCTTTTAGACTTGTGTTTAACCAATCTTCAGCTGTGTTCAGTGACAAAGGCTTATGATGTTCTTATCAAAGAAGATATTTATCATCCTGCATTAAACATCAACATCAAGATTGAGTCCTTCAAAAACCGTTCTAACATTAAATCAACGTTTAGAAACTATAAAAAAGGTGATTTTCTCTGTCTTTTCAATTCCATCAAAAATCATGACTGGTCAGATTTTTATAATTCTATGGATGTAAATGAACTTGTTGACCAACTAACCAATTGCGTAGTTGAAAATATGAATATCTTTATTCCAATGACAAACAAAAAATCATCTAAATTTCCAATTTGGTTTACCAGTGAGTTAATTCAAGCATTAAAGTCAAAGAAGCATTTCCATAAGCTTTATAAAAGAAACAACAACACTTATTACTATTCACTTTTCTCTTATTATCGTAAATTAGTAAAATATTTAATAAAAAGAGACAAAATTCAATGGACTCGAAATACCAATAATTATATTAAAACTAACCCTAAAAAATTTTGGCAATATGTCAAACTAATGAAAGATGGCTTTTATGAACAGCATTCTCTAAAAATTAATGGAACTACATATTACGAATGATCCCGCTGAACTAGCCAATGGATACGCTAAATATTTTTCCAGTGTCTACGAACCTTCTACATGTATCCAACAACCTGTGACAAACAATATACATTTAGTATCTATTCCTGTGCCCACAATCTCAGAATGTTTAGTATTATGGGGCATAAAATCGTTGAAATCATCCAAATCTACGGGTCCTGATGGCATACCTAATTTCATTATAAAAGGCTGCTCTGAATTATTAGTCCCTCTTTTGCTGCATATTTTTAATTTTAGTTTACAATCCTCTGTTTTCCCGGAGAAATGGAAAACTGCTAAGGTGATACCTATCCACAAAAAAGGCTCTAAACAGAATGTTAACAATTATAGGCCTATTTCTCTACTCAATGGTTTTTCTAAAATATTTGAAAAAACAATTTTTAGATTTTTAAATTTCCAGCTTAAGAACAGTTTATCGAGCAGTCAGCATGGTTTTAGGAAAGGTTTATCGACCACCACTAACTTGCTTACTTTTTTAAATCCTATACACAGAGAGGTTACCAACAGAGGGCAAGTGGATGCCTGTTACTTTGATTTAGCCAAGGCCTTTGACACTGTGAACCATTCTATACTTCTTAAAAAATTATTTAACTTTGGTTTAACTCAAAATTTTACAAACTGGTTTTCTAATTACTTAACTAATATAAGTTTTTATGTTACAATTAATAACCACAATTCTTCCCTGTTTAGTATCTCTTCTGGTGTCCCTCAAGGAGGCACATTATCGCCTCTTCTTTTTAATTTATATATAAACGACCTGCCTCAAATTCTCAACCATTCTACAGGAGTACTTTTTGCTGATGATCTAAAAATATTTAGGAATATAATAACACAGAATGACTGTATTTTATTACAAAATGACATTTCCCAAGTAAACAATTGGTGTAAATTTAATCTGGTTACACTTAATAAACACAAAACATTTGTTATATCCTTTACAAGGAAATATCAACCACTTAATTGATTATATTTTAGAAAACTCTGTAATTACGAAATGTTCAACAATTAAGGATCTTGGTGTTATTTTAGATTCAAAATTATTTTTCCATAATCATGTAAACTATTTATACATGTCTTCCCGCAAAACCCTTGCTATGATCAAATTTATTACTTTTTATGCTACCAATTCAGGCTCAATTCTCTCCCTGTATTTTGCCTTAATAAGGTCCAAATTAGAATATTGTTCAGTAATCTGGAATGACATCAAGTCGGCCGATGCAAATAAACTAGAAAGTATACAAACAAAATTAATTAATTTAATAAACTTAAAAAACCTTCCTTCACCTGCATTAACTCCTCTTAGTGCACGTAGAGTCTATTTAGATTCTCTGTTTGTTGAAAATTGTTTTAACGCTAAAATTAACTGTACTTATCTCCTGGAAACCACTGGGTTAAAAATACCACAATTTAATTCTCGTTTACACCAAACATATTGTACTCTACATAACTTTAATGACATAATATACCGATTAGTTAGGAATCACAATAATAATCAATTATCTAAACTTAAAAATTTATCCTCTTAACTTGTTCTCTACTCACATGTTATATTTTGTATTATCCATTTTTTATATATTTTGTGTATAGTTTGATAATTATGTAATTAACATTTCGCTAAGTAATGTGTCATGTTATCTTGTCCTTTTGGTATTTATATCATTTCTGTTTTCATGTTTTGTGTTTATCCTGTGCTGTCTCTATTTATTGTGATAGTGTTTGTTTTTACTTGTTTTGTGTCGTACTTGTTTTGTGTCGTGCCCACCTCTAAAGTCCCAAGACTGTCGGTGGGCATGTAACAAATTTAAATAAATAAATAAGCAGTTGAAATGGGTCTGATTTTTTTTCTGGAAAATAATTAAGGTAGATTTCAAAAACGTTTTAACACATCACTAACTGAAAAAGGAATATAATTTAAGTGACTTTAAAATATATTATGGAAAATGAATATAATTCGGATCTGACATAATTTGACATGGGATACAATTCTTTGTTATTTAGCCTAAATATTCAATAATTTTTCCGTGGCCGATCACAAAATAAATTCTGTTTACCAGATTTCAGTGAATATAGGATTTAGTATAGGAAATCTTGTGTGCTTTTGTTTGTCCCACTAAAACTGTTTCAATACGATGTTCCGTTTTCGTTTTATTGAATTTTAAAAGATTTTCCAGGACGAGTCACAAAAAAAACTATATACATATGTATATATATGAGCAGATTTTGGTGAATTGAAATTATATTTAATACAAAAAAAAGTCTTTAATTTTAGTCATGACTTTCTTTGACGTACGATACAACGTTTTAGTTTTGTATTTTTTTTTCCAGGAAATTTTCTGGAAAACAAAAAACCTATTTTGTGTTGATTTGTGTGTATTTGTAATATATTATGAAAATCGTTGTGTACTTTAACTTTGTCATGAAACATTTTGCTATAAAATGCGCCATTTTCAATTTGTTTCAATATTTTAGGTTTTTCCGGGACGAATTCCAGAAAACAAAATAGTATTTATTAGTGGATTTTTGTATATTTTTGATATGTTATGGTAAATTTGGCTCTCTTTAATTTTAGTGTCTATACTTTTCTTCGTAGAACGCACCGTTTTCCAGAGTTTAATTTATTCCACATTTTTCCGGGACAAATCCCGGAAAAAACGTTACCAAAATAAAGTGGATTTCGGTGGATTTTAGACATGATATTCTACGAATTTTTCTGCAAATTTTGATAAAATAAAACCTTTTCTTACAATTTGTCCATAAATCGACCCCTTTTTCTCATAAAATGCCAGGACTATGTGTCTGAATCTTTCTGCGTCCTTTAGTTTACCGTAGCCGGCGTGCCAATTGCATATATGTTTAGAGTGTAGCGATATAGCAAAATACTTATTTTAGTGGTTGATATTAACGTGTTAACAATAAGTTATTGTGTATATGTCACACAGACAAATGTGACTGCATACGTAAAAAAATAATTCTGTCTGAATTACTGACTTAGAAATACATGTCTGGACACTACTTTACATTGATGGTTGATTACAATGTGATGTTTTCCCGGTTATTCGCAAAACTACTTGAAAACCTCTATGGTGCCAGCAGTACAGTCACGCTGTGAATGACCATTTTAATTTACATATATTTAATACCAAAAATGTTTAACTTTTGAACTTTTTTCTTAATTTTTATCTATATATTTTTTTAAATTTTGATTGGTTACTAAATTAACAGCATTTCTGCACCAAGGGCGCGGGCATTTTTATTCAGTCTCAAGGGTGTCATAAATACGTAGGCAAACAGGCAAATTTCCAGACTAAAATCAGTAGTAGCGATATTTTAAATACAAATAATTTAAAAGGCACACATTTTTACTAACGGCTGTTACATTTTGAGTTTTTATAATGGAATTTTTTTTTTTTTTTAAGTTTAAGAATGTTTGGTATGAAATAAAAAGTAGATAAGTTTTAAAAAAGTTTGATAACAAATGAAACGAATCTAAATCATCAAAGAAAAATATTTATTCAATAATATTAAATCTTCAAGTAACAAATTAAAAATATACCTTACAGCAAAAAACATTTTCTTCAAGGCAGCTGCAAAATAAATTTTTGTCATTCAACTTTCTTTATAAGCACTGCACTACGCAGTTTTTACAGTTTGACAAATTGAGTAAACGAAATCCATCCCTCTCTGCACAGACTACAGGTTTAGGTAGATTTCGAAGTACCTATCACTTCATGAAATGCTCAAAAAACTTATATAAACTTCTGAAACTTTTTAAGCATCCTGTACGTTCTACAATATTCAAAATTGATTGAATGAACACTGTCTTATTCCATGGCCCAAAACTATTTTAAAAGATTTAGTTCAATTCATCCAGGACTGAATAACATAGAACGTAAAGTGGTCACAAAAAATTGCTCTGGATCATTGTTTATGATAATATGAAGATAGTAAAAAATAAATTTGGTTCAACATATTTGATAGGAACTATAAAACTTTTTTCAACCTCTACTATAACTGTAAATAGTTAGTCGTAGCAACAATTGTTTCAGCCAAAGGTTTTGGATAATGTTTAGGAGTTTTGCATAAATTATTTCATTTTTGATAGTATATCAACTAAAAATTTAATGATTTTTTTTGTCTTTTAACCGTTTTTATTCCCACGGCTTGGAGTAATGGCTGGTTACATAATATTTTACTTCATATAAACGTTCTTGGCAATATATAGAAAGTAAAATAAAAATATGAATGACTTTGATAGTGTAGGTACATGGTACGGAAGTTTTGTTTAGTTCTTTTTATCTTCACATGAGTTTTTTTCAACTTCTTGAGGTCTAATCAATAATTGTTTGGACCAAAGTTTTAGATAAAAAATAAAATATACATTTAACATTAATTGTTATATAATTAATTTTTTAAGGGTAATACCATTAATTATAACGTATTTAATATTGTACATAGTATGGGAATTGAGTTTTTTTATATTTCTACCCTTGCTATTTACAACCCCTTGAGCAATCGTTTGGCTTATCAAAAATTGTTTCAGACAAAAAATTGTGTTAAAAATTATAACATTTACAAACAATACTAACAGATTTGATGATGTGTCTACTAAGGAAGTTACAAACTTTTCTGTCCTCAAACTCATGTTTTTTCCAAACCTTGCATTTATGGTTGTTCGTATAAAAAAAATGTATTCAAAGGTTTTTGGTATTACTCCTACGAGTTATAATACGTTCAAACGATGCAGTATTTGTCATACTATGGGATTTAAAGCGATTGTTACGTTAATCAAAACCTTCCCCATTTTACCACTTTGGTGGGATTATTCCCATTAAAGAATTCGACCAAAATTTTATTACTATATTTTATTTATCAGTTTGGAAATGATTTGTGCACAATTAAGGCAGTATCGTGTCCATAAATTGTATATGTATATACACACAAACGTTTTATTTCACGATGGCTTCGGTATCTATAGAACATTAAACGAAAAATTATCTTAAAAGTTTCCTGCAGTCCCACTTTGGAAACAGCTTCAATAACAATAGGTAGTCTTTCTTCGAAATATATCTAAGAATCCACAAACCAAACAAAATAGAAGAAGAAAATAATGCATAGAGATAACCCACAAAATAAAATTGTTTTTAAATATAGAACTGTGTTAAAGATTAATTAAATTTTTGAATGTATTTACATACAATCCCAAAATAAACATTTTTTCCAACAATGTTCACACCTTTAAGTACTTTCTTATTAATGCAGATACCAATTTTACATGTTCTGTTTGAAATCACCTTCTGCATTCAGTTTTCTCAAACTCACCACACACATATGCACGAGCACATTTAAACTGGTATTCTTGTTAAAAATAATTTCCCAATCAGAATGACACTTGGCATATTACCTGTATAAATACTAGTCCTATAAAAAGTACATTGTAAAACCCAATATTTAAGTTGAAATAAAACCGCAGTGTTTTCAAAATATCTTCATTGAAGGACTACATCATGACACGTTAGTGTTACTGGAAGTAATGAATTCATGTAGAACTGTATAAGTTTTTCTTCCATTAAACTTTTACAGAAATGGTCATCTTTTGTGATTTTCTGAAAAAGCATTCCTTTTGGAGTCCAAACGACAAAAAGGCATAATTAGCGACCTGTAACATGGAGTTGTCCCTGAATTTGGTACATGTACATATGACCGATCTTGAGATGCATTTTTCCATCCTTCAATTCACAAAAATGAATTTTTTTTTCTCCAGAATTACCATTTCAGGAAGCATAGTCTTGGCAGTTACATTTTTCAATGATGCCATCACTACCAATGAGCCCATCAGGCGATGCTGCTAGAAATGGTATATTTTCGTCAATGAAAAGTCCTGAAGGAATTATGACTAAGCCCACCTCCTGTTCCAGCTGAGTGACTGCATGAGGTTCGTTCTCAATTCCATATTTAGTTACTTTGTTTCCAGAGAAGGTCGAAAATAAAATAGATTGAACTGTTTTAGAGCGCGGTGTTGTTTCTCTCATTTGACATATTTTTCCGAAATTTGAAGCCGTCAGACGCTTTGCTCTTTCACATTTCCACAAGATACAGTGCCTTTGTCCAGTGGTTGATGACTGGATATCCTGAATTTTTTTGCTGTCACTCTGCAGTCCTCTCAAAAATTCTTCTTTTTTCTTTTCGTATTCTTCAGGATTCATGTCTGGTATCTGAGAAACATTGCCATAATGTGAGTCTTCTGAAAAGTTAATTTTCTTGTTAGTATTCTTTGTGGGGTTTTCCAAGAGCCTCTTTTCTTCTTTTTTCAGTAGAATTTTTTTTTTTTTGCTTTTAAATATTTTTTTTGAATATTCACCAGGACTGTGATTTGTGAATTTTTTGTGAATTTCGGCTTGTTCGTTACCATCTGCATTGCACGAAATAACGGAAAGTTCACTTCTGGTAAGGTATCCACCACGGAGAGAAAAGTTGACTCTTTTACCACTAACAAACTTTGCAACTATATTATTAAAAGACTCAGCTCTATTTGTTGTCATGTTTTTCAAGAAACTTTCTGCAAGATTAAATACCACATTATTTTCTGACATTATTTCATCCCACATGCCCATACTTTTCATACTTGGAACTATATTCTCTTCTGTGCTTCTAGAACCATCACAATAGTGTTCTCGTTCACTGCACTTTGAATGGTCCCCGAATACATGAAATGGTCCATTGTGAATATCACTCCGTAATTCCTTTACACGTTCTTGTTCAGTTATTCCTCCGACAGGGGAAAGAGGAGGAGAAGGGCCACTATCGCCCTGAGCAGGCAAGGCCTCCCCCCCCCCCCAATCCGACTACACGTCACGCCACCACGGCGGGAGAGATAGCAGCCGGCTGCCGGTACAGCTGCAGAGGGCGCCACGAGGTGGCTAGCAGTTTCGCCCGTGCATACGTTTACCTTTATTAGTGCCTCAGAAGATTTTCCGCGGTGACATGCCTGTTTAAATGCAGGAATAAATGCAAGAAGGTACAGGGCGTGTCTGACTGGTGAGTTCCTTAAATTCTGACGGTTTTTACTGCACAAAAAAATAGGTTGAAAAGAGCCATTTTCGTTATATTGGCAGGGTCGCAAAAGTGTTAAGGTGGGTATGTGACAACTTAAATCCACCAGACCGACGTCGAATGTTCTTTTTACTCCTTTCCTGCCCAAACAAAAATTGAAAATCTCAAGTACTTTCTAAAGGAGAGATATAGAGGTAAATGTCTACAGTGGCTTCCTTCCATCGTTCAGACGGCGCCCTTAATCTTGAAGAATCTACAGATGAAGATTCCTCTAGTGAAACGGAAAATGCCAGCTTTACATCAGACTTAGATTAGGTAAATAACATAATATAATAACTATCTAACTATTAAAATATTACATTGGCATCTTAAAATTATGTATCTATAATCAACATGCGTTCTTGCGTCGAACATTAGTGACGGAAAAAGTAGTGACAAAACACAAATGTTCTGTATTTTACCTTTAAGAAAATGCTATTTTTACAGAACCCTTAACCAAATGATAATTTGATAACCAAGCCTTCAAAGAAAGAGTAATTTTAACACATGCAGCATTTTTGTTTATGATAATATAGTTTTTTTCACAGAGAGGTTTTTTATGACTGCAAACAAATAGCGTGACTGTTAGCATGTTGATGTTGTGTTAACTTGATTTATTTTTGTAAATATGTATGTGTTTAAATGATTTGGACATGAGTTAACGCTGTAGTGTATTTTCAAGTTGTGATTACATGATGCAGTTCATGTGTTATAACCCTTGTGTCGCGTTCGTGTAAGACGGGCTGACACTCCATCGCCTTGATTTGGAGGGGTCGCCACGCCTTCCCCTCCAGACACTGTCGTTGCGCTAAGGGGCGGTAAAGGGGAAGGCAGCCCCTGCGCACAGCGATAAGAGAGACGGTTCAGATTTAACTTTTCCCCCTATAGTAAATAATATTAATCAAAATATTAAATTTAAATCACTACTGAATATAATTTTATTAGCACATATATAATTCGC
Organism: Bacillus rossius redtenbacheri; assembly: GCF_032445375.1. Classification (NCBI taxonomy): domain Eukaryota; kingdom Metazoa; phylum Arthropoda; class Insecta; order Phasmatodea; family Bacillidae; genus Bacillus; species Bacillus rossius. Next base: position 70,301,981 of record NC_086334.1, read on the forward strand.
ACTTGTATGAAACTAAACACCGTGTTGTGAATGTAGAAACTAGACACATGTGGATAAATACAGTGAAAGTCCGTTGTAGCGAATATGATCTATAACGTAAAGTCCGCTATAACAATAATTGCCATCGGCACCGTCAGTTTTTCATATGCTGCATAGGATAAAAATTTCGGAAATAACGAATGCAGGGTGGGCTCATTTTCGCTATAGCGATAGATTACACACCTGTAATTTTGCTCTAAAACAATGAGAAAACATCTACAATTTCCTTAATAAATGAGAAACAATTTCGCACAATTCCATGTGTCCGGCAAATGAAACAACGCGCATGATGTGGCCGTCTTGGCAACACTGCACAGCGAGCATAGCTTGACTCGCAGCGACGAAAGCAAGGCGAGGACCCCGCTGCGAGCATTAATTATTTAGAATCACGCCGACTGTAGCCCGTAAATGAGCATAACTCGTCTCACAACTGCATCGTAAGCTTGCGTAGAGGTGTAAAAGTAACGAAAAAAAGCGTACCCGTATGTATTTGTTACTATAACAATTAGTACTCGTTACTATCGTATCGTTACCGATACGTTACTCGTTACTTCTGATACCGCATAACATGCTATGTTATGTTGCAGCAACGAATCCAGTCGTATTGCGTATGCGTACAGTATGACGTTGCGTAAATAATAATAAATAGAATATAAACAATTAACAATATTTGAGAATTAATAGTTTTTGTTAACCAAGAAACAATTAAATCTCATTAGAGTGGCTTTTGAATATTATCTCTTTTAAGATAACAAACAAAAAAAACCTGGAAATACGCGCTTATAAAAACAAAAACCTTACATATTTCTAATTTGAAAAAAATACTTTCTTACGTTGTTTCTGTTCCAATCTCAAACTTTGTCTACACACACAATACCTTTAATAAACAGTAAAAAACTTGGACGACGAATTTCCAAATTATACTTTACTTAATAAACAAACCTCGTTCTTTGTAACGTAAATCCATCTAATATGCGCGCGCATGCGTAAAACATACGAAAAATCCGAGTAACGAGATCCAGCCGTGTGTAACGTTTCGTTACTCGTTACTAGATGGCGCACCAGTTACTCAGTACCTAATACATACGGTTTGTTACAGCTCTAGTGCCTACTATTTGTCAGATAGTAAAATAAATAACGTGACGTGTTTGTAAACGTGTCACGACTGAAATAATTCCAAACAAGTTTATAAATATTTGTGTTTTATTAACGTGATCAATTAGCAACAAGTATAAAGACAGCTCTGACTTTTTGGCCTAACATAGTTATAAACAATGCTATTATTCGTTAATGAAAATGTCGCAACAAATTAATTAAGAGCATTTATATTCAAAAAAAGTGCACATTGTTACGTTTAATGGCGGAAAAAAATAGATTTTGTATATTTTATAAACAAGAAATGCGTACAAGTATATGTATATTCAAAGGCTTGGTTTATTCGACTCGAGCATACCTTGGCCTTGAAGCCAGCCAGTGATGCGATGACTGTGAAGTCGCAGGCACAGATAACTAACGGAAGTTTGATAAAAGAAAGAAAGGACGGGATTCTATTTTTAAAGCCACGCACTTAGGTGGCGACTGCAAGGCTGAAGAATGTGACAGGCGTCAACGCAAGATGTCTAGTGGCGAGCGAGAGGGGTGGAGATAAAGCAGACAAAAACAAAAGCGCGCTTCAAGCGATCACGCCGTAAATTCCTCAAAAATACCTCGTTATAGCCTTGTTCTCGCTATTACCGTGCTCGCTATAACGAGATTCTATTGTATTTCTAATTTGTAAAAAATAATTTCTTACGTTGTTTCTGTTCCCATTTAAAACTTTTGTCTACACACACAATACCTTTAATAAACAGTAAAAAACTTGGACGACAAATTTCCAAATTATACTTTACTTAAAATAAACAAACATCGTTCTTTGTAACGCAAATTCATCGAATATGCGTGCGCATGCGTAAAACATACGAAAAGCATTCGTGTGTAACGTTTCGTTACTCGTTAGTCGTTACTACAGTGAAACCTCGTTAATAAAATACCGGTTATTTCAAAGTTCGCGTTTATTCGAACACTTTTAATTCCCCTTCAAACTGGGATAGCATATTTAATGTCAATCAATACGGTTAATACGAAATATTCGTTATTATGTATTACGAAGTAACCTCACGTCCGCTCACGTAGTGTACTATTGTTTTATTATCGGATAAACCGAATAAAATTTTAGAACAAGAATCGCACACTTTAATCACGTGCACGCAGCTTCACTATAATTCTGTTAACGGCAAATAGTCTATGTACTTCGAACAGCAAACATTTTACGACCAGGTCTTGTTTTGTTAACAACCATATTTACATAGACAACGGAAAATAGTGCAGTGCTACAAACTGTAGAAAACGCACTAGAATGAACGCGGCTATTTAAAGGAAATTGCTTTTATTGAAATTAATACCTTGATTAGAAAAATATTTATTTGAAAGATAAATTTCCCATTTAAAGAATTTTACGCATTTTAAAAACAGAATACAAACAAGTAGAAGCCCACAATAACCTGAGAGTTACAATACAAAACCGTAACCACACGCCGCATGGGCTGTTCCAAGAACATGGCTCCCTTTACACCAATGAACTGTTCACGTTAGCTGCTGCTGTTCCAACTGAATACTGCGTCCCCCGAGGTGAACATGCTGTCATACGGGACTCATGGTGCATGATTTTGGGTTGGTCACTCTGACACTTTTTTTTATCTGTTTACTTTTGTTGAACTAACCAGCGTGCTGTAAAATGACGAAGCATAAACGGAACGAGTTATCTTTGTCAGCAAAAATGGAAATTTTAAGTAGCATCGACAATAGCGGTAAGTCTAAAACGGAAATCGCGAAAGCCTTCAACATACCGTTGTCGACTCTCTCGACGATAGTGAGCAAGAGAGAAAAATTAGAAGCAGCGTGCGCGAGTGGTAGTTGTACAAAGGGAAAAAAACGTATGCGTGGTCCTCAACACAAGGAACTGGAAGATAAGCTACTGGAGTGGTTTCATCAGATGCGGGATGGTAACATACCCATGTCCGGGCCAATGATCCAACAAAAGGCAGATTATTTTGCACTGACACTGAAAATTGATGACTTTAAGTGCAGTAAAGGATGGTTGCAGCGATTCAAGGAGCGAAATAATTTGGTTTATAAAGCTGTTTGTGGAGAGAGTGCAGCTGTGGACAAAGATGCTGCACTTGATTGACTAGGTTCTGTGTAGCCAGTTTTGAATAAATATGCGCCACGCGACATATTTAACATGGACGAAACTGGAATTTTTTATAACTTGCTTCCAAACAAGACATGGGCCTTCAGAGGAGAATCTTGTCATGGTGGCAAACATAGCAAGGCACGAATCACTGTTTTGTTGTGCTGCAACCAGGATGGTAGCACAAAGCTGAAACCTTTAGTAATTTCAAAGTCAATGAAACCTAGATGTTTCAAGGGTATTGATACTGCTCGACTGCCCTGTGATTATGAAGCAAATGAAAATGCATGGGTAACGAGTAAATTGTTCCAGTCGTGGCTAATCCAGTTTGACAGGAAGATGGCAACTCTGAACAGAAATGTTCTTCTATTGTTAGATCGTTGTGCAGCACATACAGCTCATGGGCTACAGCTGAATAATGTCACACTGATGTTCCTGCCAGCAAATACAACCAGCTTCATGCAACCACTGGACCAGGGCATCATTGCCACAGTCAAGAGGTTCTACAGGACACGTCTAGTGAAGTACCTCATTAGGCAGCTTGAGCTACAGAAGTCTTCTCAGCCAAGGTGGAATGTGTTGGATGCAATGAGGAACATTTCAATGGCTTGGGACAGTGTATCAACAGCAACAATCCAAAACTGTTTTGCCAAAAGTGGGTTTGGCAAAACAGATGAAAGTCCCGAAGATGAAAGTTCAGACCTAGTGGAAGGCTGGGAAGAACTTCAGCAACATGGTGCTTCTGGCAACTTCAAAGATTATGTTCATGTTGATGATAATGTGTATACAAAAGCTGCACCACTGAATGAATGTGAAAGTGAGCTGGACAAAGTTGTTCCAGTTGTATGTGAAGATGGAGAAGAAGAAGAGAGTGATGATGTGGATGACGACGTTCACGAACTTCCAAGCAGAAATGAAGCTTCTTCAGCATTAATCGTCTTGGAAAATGTTCTGGCTGCTAGTGATGTAGACACTGATGTCTTGTCTTCCTTCGACAAACTTTGCAGTGCAGTAAAGGACATTTATGCAACTAAAAAATTGCAGAAAAAAATCAATGAATTTTTCAAGCCTCTTTAATTCTCTATTTGACTAATTTTCGAGTAAAAAATCAATACTTCATTTTGTCGATTATTATTAATGTGAGCATATGCACCTGTTAATACAAACCTCGTTAATACAAACTGCAAAATTTTAGGTCCCTTCAGGTTTGTATTAAAGAGGTTTCACTGTATATGGCACATCCGTTACTCAGTGACGAATACATACGGTTTGTTACAGCTCTAGTGTACGGCACTACGCGCTGATGATAATGTTGACATGTGCGGGGAGTTGACGAACACGGAACTTGTCGAGTTCGTCTCTTCTAATCAAAACGAAGCGGCGTCTGAAGATGATGACAATAATGACGACGAACCAAGTGACGTATATGTACCTTCGAAAACGTCAATGATGGAGGCACTTGACACAATCAGTCGTTTTTATCAGCATACAAATGCTTCGGCGAAAGATTTCATGAACTTCCAAGAGGTCCAGTCGTTTATTTTGTCCGAAAGTCTAGTGAAATCAAGGCAAACGAAAATTGATTCGTTTTTTAAAAAGTGATTTTTAATTTTGTGTTATTTTCCAAGGGTCTGTACGAGTGATTATTTTTGTGTTACTGACCAATTGTCAGAAAAATTATTTTATATAATTTGTATGGTTGTCCAACATAATTAGAGATTTTTTAAAAATTTTTTTTTATTGTTTAACATTTTTCATAGGTGTCAACGTGAGTAGGCCTAATATTGTGACAAATTTTAAAATAAATTTCACTACATCTTTGAGTTTACATATTGTTAGTAAGTACACTAGAGTCCCGTTATAGCGAGGTGTCACTGTTCCGGGTTTGATCCTCGCTATAACCGTGTTCTCGCTATAACCGAATTGGACAAATTTTGGCCCCCAAAAAATAAAAATTAACTGAAAATAGCATAAAAATTGTGTTTAAACCTGTATAATTGGAAAATAACAGGTTATATAAACGAAATCTTAATTTCTGTGAGCTGATGTGTGAATTCTCTTTAAAGTGATACACCACAAGTACGGATGCGATCACCAATTGCGTCAAAATAACCAGAATACCCTACCACGCCATGTAAGTAGAGCATCTTGGCCCGCGGCCGACACAGCATTGTCCTGCTATCTATCGGCGACGCGGGCTGTCTGCTGGCGGCCGTTTTGGTTCGGGATGTTGCTAACAGGTGGCGCTAGTGTAGCGTGACGATTTAATTCCTTACAAAAATGCAGGAGTGCGGTAACGCACGTAGGCCTCAAACGAAATAGTCGCTGGAAAACAATACTTTTTTCATTTAAAAAACCTGTAAACGTTTTCAGAAAATAAATTCGGAATTAAACTCAAACCATCAGCACCCCCTTCCTGGACAGATACCCCAACAACTGACCAAAACAAAAGTTACAATAAAACTGTCCTAGTGGTTCGGAAATAAATACGGTAGTGCCTACTATTTGCCAGCTAGTAAAATAAATAACGTGACGTGTTTGCAAACGTGTCACTACTGAAATAATTCCAAACAAGTTTATAAATATTTGTGTATTATTAACGCGATCAATTAGCAACAAGTATAAAGACGGCTCTGAAGTTTTTGGCCTAACATACAGTACACTCCCTATTTAACGCGGTTGTCGGGGGACATAACTCTTAACCGCGTTGTTGCATAACCGCGATGTTTCAATGTGACCAAAGTCAAAAGGCATAAAACACCGCATGTGTTCTAATAGGTCGGCAAGCAGGCACCGTATAGACGGCCCGGCCCGCCTTATGTGCGGACTTTGCATCCGCAGTTTTCACTAAACGCGGGTGAAAAAATAAAAATAATAAATTTTAAAGATAAATATTAAATGTTGAATTTTTTTTATTTTTCCGCGTGCCGCGCAGTTTGTCGCACGGCCTACGAGCGCGCCACACGCCGCCATGCACACGTGCGGCACACAAGCTGCTGCCAGTCTCGTGGTGTTAGCCACAGTATCTGCTTCGTATGAATGTCCGTAGCAAAGTAAGTGTAGTGTGTGCGGTTACACACGATTCTGTGGTCAAAGTCTTCTAAATAGAAAGGCCGTAGTGATACTTCAAACCGAATATGAATCGCAAAGTACCGAGTTTGATTTACAAAATAAAAATTCTAGATTTACTTACAGATAGCGTGTCTTTTGCAGAAGTAGGCCACAGATACGGGAAAAACGATTCTAGCATTTGTACAATAAAAAATAAAGAATCGTCTATTGTGTCAAGTGGTTAAATTTTATTATCCATGCTTTCAGTAAATTATAAATGGTCACACGCGGGAAACAAAAATTGTGCCAAATTAATTTTAGCGCAATCAGTGGCGCCATATTAAAAACCGTGTTAAACTATGTCTTTACTTATTTCACCAAACACTGTGTCGAGTTGCTGAGTGTGTGTGGCTCAGATCGGCAAGTGTTATATTCCCCAGCCTCTGGTTAAAGGTCGGTAGGCCGCTACACATAAACATTTCCGGGGCTTGTTTACTACCTCACGGCAAAAGTGGTACAGTATGGTTCACGTAAGTATTGGACCGCTGGGAATTCCTCGGCAAAGATTAAAAATACGCTAGCTGATTTACTTTACCATTTAATGTTAAAACATTATACCAAAGTACAAAGATGAACATGTATAATACAATGAATTACTCAATAATATTACGTCTGTAGGTTCAAGTTGTAACTAAACAGATGTCCAGTAAAATACCAATTAATACAGTACATACTGTACAGTAAAAGACGTTAAAAAATAAAAAGAAGTCATTGTTTGTGTAAGCGCTCCACACTAAATGGGAAGATTCTGGAGTGGAATTTTAAACACCGGACTACCTGATTTTTCCTTGTACGCAGCGACGCTGCTCAGTCAAGTGACTCATGCTCTGCCTGTGTGCTGCGTGAACACATCCCCTCCCCTACCCCCTCCCTGTCACCGTGTTTCTGCCCGCTCCAATCTCTACCTCTCTCTACGCCTTATTTTTCCTTCCCGCCTCTTCCCTCTCTGACAGTATACGTCAACTACCCCGCCCCACCCACTAAGATGGGCTTCGCCTTCGATGCTTGCCTGCTGTATTCCGTAATGAACTTTCCATCGCGAAAACCACCCTTCTGAAGCTTTGAAGTCCGTCTTTCCTGGCAAATCGTTATAAAACTTCACAGCTTGAGCCTTCAAAATAGGTCCTGAAATGGTACACCTTCACTTCGTTTAGTTAAAAAACACCTGTAAAGGCATTCATCCAGTTCACTGTCTTCACCTAACTTGATTGTTTTTCTTTGCAACCCTACATCACTTTCAATAACATCCACAAAATTTATCAGTTTCTGTTCCTTTTTTATCCACCCTCTGATTGTACCTTCTGGGATACCGCACTCACGTGATATGCTCGCTTTCGTCTCACCTTTTTTCACACGCTCAATGATTTTCATTTTATCTGCTATAGAATGAGTTTTTCGTTTCTGTGACATTGTACCAAGCGCTAACAAGACTGACTGTAAAAACACGGCTTCAATAACGCACGGTCAACAATGACTTGTCTCCGCTTGTCAACAAACGTGACCACGAGAAGTGTGCAGACGGGAAATGAGTGAACTACTCAAGGACACCAGACTTCCCCCTTTCGGCTTACTCATCGCCCCTCTCATCACTAGCGCTTATATTCCACCCCTCCCGACTACCCGGGTGTCTTGGTCGCATATTCTCTGCTCGCCTCTCCCCTCCCAGCACTTGCCGTCAACCAAGCCTATCCAACATCAATCCCCAGCCGAGTCACGCTGGATAATGTCGCTGGACGGTGGGCTTTATCGGGTCCCCTGTCCGATGCTTCATTTGTGAGATCAAGCAACGTTAAGAACTAGTGTTTCAGAAATTAACACTGGGCTGGATTGGACAATAATTTAAAAACCCTACAAGATAGAGGAATAATGTACGGAGATATCTTGTTTAGAATTTCACTGCGGACATTTTCTACGCCTATACTTTTTTCTGCCCGATGCTTAGTTTGTGAGTTACAACGCAAAATTATCCTAATCTGCTGTCAACCATTTATTCCATTATTATTCATTTCTGATTGGGGGACATGGTTTGACCCGCGATATACCCGATTCCGCGATCAATCGGGGTGCGATATACCGGGAGTTTACTGTAGTTATAAACAATTTTATTATTCGTTAATGAAAATGTCCCAACAAATTAATTAAGAGCATTTATATTTTAAAAAAAATGTGCATTGTTATGTTTAATGGCGGGAAAAAATAGATTTTGTCTATTTTATAAATAATAAGAAATGCGTACAAGTATATGTATATTCAAAGGCTTGGTTTATTCGAGTCGAGCATACCTTGGCCATGAAGCCAAGCAGAAGTTTGATAAAAGAAAGAAAGGACGGGATTCTATTTTTAAAGCCACGCACTTAGGTGGCGACTGCAAGGCTGAAGAATGTGACAGGTGTCAACGGCAAGATATCTAGTGCCGAGCGAGAGCGGTGAAGATAAAGCAATCAAATAACCAAGGCGCGCTTCACGCGATCACGCCGCAAATCCCCGCTTCACGTGATCACGCCGTAAATTCCTCAAAAAGACCTCGTTATAGCCGTGCTCTCGCTATTACCGTGCTCGCTATAACGGGATTCTACTGTATTAAAAACTCTGCAAATATGCACCCGATATCATCAGCTTAGCGCACATGTCTCCAGCAAACCAGCTGCGGTCAAAGCGACAGGAAGCGGCCGGCATGACCTTGCGTGACCCCGCCCGCCCGCTGTGCGCTTAGCCATGATGTGCGTGACGGCCTTATCACGGCCACGCGGTCTCATATTTCGCAGTTGGCAAGTGCTGATATAGCCTAAAAATGTTATTTTAGTTAAGTTTTATGTATATTTCTTTACTTTTGTTGTGAATTTCCATAGTAAAAACAAGCGAGAAAATAATATATTTCAAAAATGCTGCAAAAATAGGATTTTTTTTAAATTTTGGCTATAACGAAAATTCGCTATAACATAAACTTTTGGCGCCGTTATAAATTTACGTTATAACGGACTTTTACTGTATTATAAATATGAAAACAGTTATCACATGCGACGAGTGTGCCAACGTGCGAGACTAATAGAGGTTCTATTTCTATTTTGTTGGTAGCTTTTTTTCGAGACTTAATGAGCAGTTTAGCAAGCAGTTTCAACCTGTTAATTTTGTGTTACAGTGATGCGCGCGCATCTTAAAATTTCACTCTCATCATTTTTTCATAACATACCTAAAGAAGTATAACTTCAAAAATACAATGTGTGACTCATTTCTTTATGAAATATGCTCATTGAACATGTTTAAAGTGTATGGAAACCTTGCTGAATTTTCCTAGGGCTTTGCTGATTGTTTAATTTTGTTTTAATGTATAAACCAGATCTGCAATAAATCAGCAAGTATTTTGAGTGAGCGTGGATGTTAGAACAAGATAAAACGAAGTAAAAAGGTTAAGTTAGACATAAATGAAACATGGTCTCAATTATAAATAACCCCAAGTATAATAAAAATTCTTATGCAAGACAAATATGAATATATTACGAACTTAAATGTAATAGGACCTAACAGCAACACTAAATAGAACACACGCTTAAAAAATTACTACAGTGGAACCTCACTGATACTCATAATAATGGGAGTGTTCAGAAATGCACCATCTGTTTGACTGTAGAACAATAGAAACTTTATGCAGTATTTACGACTGCTCTAGTGCCACTTACGTCAGCGCAAGTATTTATACAGCCTCTTTGAAACCAACACACCACAGTAAAACTATTGAGTTACTGATACACTAACAGTCGCCACAGGGGAGAGGAGTGGAAGGAGGGGGGTGAAACATGCACCCCTCACCCCACTCCACGTGTTGGAAGTGGCATAAGTGACACAGGTTACACACATAAAAGTGAAGGGCCTGAACATCTGTGAGTTGGAGTGGAGCACAGCAGGTTGCGGAGACGTGCCGGTGACATCAAAATGGTTCTAGGTAAAAAACAATTGTAGTGGAGAATATATCTGTTTATAAATTAATTCGCAGAAAATTTGAATACCAGAAATTTTTGTCTCTACGATGCACCTTTTTTGAGATAGGTACCATAAGAAATGAAGTGAAGTGGGGAGCGGACACGGAGCAGGAGGACTCAGGACTCACGTTGACCCGCTGGAGGCCGTACACCCGGCGGAACTCGCGGAACAGGTGCGGGGAGGTGGGCGCCCCGGACGTGAGGACCAGCTCCAGGCCGGGCAGGCGCACGCCGTCGCGCTCGGCCAGCGCCAGCATGTCCACGTGCATGGTGGGCGTGCCGTACACCACGCTGCACCTGGGGACACACGGGCGGGCGTGGAGGGACGGCGGCCGGGCCTGGCCCCCCCGCGACAGGCCCCGGGCTACCTCTCCTGCTGCAGGGCCGCCAGCACGCCCGCGGCGCTGAAGCCGGCCGAGGGCAGCACCAGCGTCGCTCCGAACAGCCACGCCGTCGTGATGCCCAGCGTGTTGCCGAACGTGTGGAACAGAGGGACGGGCACGCACAGCCGGTGAGGCTGCAACCAGAGCATCCCATCTCGCGTCAGAGACGTTAGTACTTGCTGGGTCATTAGATGGTTGGCAAATTATATGATATATGGGAGACAGGTCTGACAAAGATTAAATGGGAGTGTACAGGAGGCAGCAAAAAAAATAAAATGACTGGTGACAGAATTTTTTTAAAAAAAGGTTTCTGACCAAGGAATCACAGAATAGTAATTGTATGAAAAGCGTTTGTAGCCAATAGGACGATATTCTACCGGGAAAGCCCCCCAGGTATGTAATTTTTCAAGGATTTTGTTTGTGTGTTTTTTTGTACTGTGCTTTGCCTGGCTAACCACTGTCTGGAAGTCGCCTTGTAAGGTTGCATTCATCGGTAGCTCACGAATAATTATCATGCGAGTGAAGTGGACAGTTTCACCACTGTGGTTTGGGCCGCACTGATAAGTCTCTTTCGGCCAGTATCGACCACAGCTGCCAGCATAGGCTAACAGACGCAAAGTGGTAAATGCAGCTCAGCCCTGGACGGTAAAGCGCGCCGTGGAGCCGACGCGTACACTCCAGCGCGCGCTTGTCGACTCCCTGCCACCGCCACGCCTGAGCGCTGGTGTCGCACGGCACACGACCACGACTTGTAGGAAATAAAAACAGATCATACAGAACTCTGCACCTCACACAGATGATAAAAATATTGACAGAAATAATAAAAAAATCACAAAAGAGTGATATAAAACGTTACAAACTTACACACTAGTTAAAATAAAAAATAAAAATGCTTTTAGTAGCAGTCAGCTCTATTACCAACCATAGACCATAAACAAATGGTGCAAGATTGAGAGGCGAAATAGAAAAAAGGTAAATAAGTTTAATTAAATTGCAAACCAAAGATTATTAAAAAAAAAAAAACTAAAACTAAAATATGCTGAGATAAACACAACTGCATACATAACAAAGAAAATAGATTGTGGCATGACAATGCCACACTGTGTAAAATAGAAGTGAAAGTGACAACTTTGGATAAAAATAATAAATCTACAAAATTTGGCTATAAATTCTTTTATTTGAAATAAACCATCATCTTAAATTCATGATAACATTCATTATTTTAATGTTCAAGAACTGTCATCATTTTCTTATGTGTTTTATTTGCAATTCAAACCATAGAACTGTAACAATTTTAGTGTAGAGCTTTATTTAAATATTGTTTTCCAGTAAGCTGACATAAGTGAGTGAGTGAATAATGTTATGTACTATACTTATATTCTCCAAACAAAACAAAAAAAAAAAGGAAGAAGCTACAATTCATGCATATTGTTAGAAACAGGGTTGTCTTGGAGAGGGGGGGGGGGTTTGCGGGGGGGGGGGAATCCCCGGGGCCCGGCCACCAGTGAGGGGGGTGGGGGGCAGGGAATCGGAGGTACCTGTTTACATTTCAAGACATTTTTATGCTTGGACCCACTCTGATAGCAGGACGAAAATGACAAGTTGAAAACTTCAAGATCTCACGTTTACAGTCATGGCCATGGTAACTTTGTACAAGCATATCTGCTTGGAATAAAGTTATGTTAACAGACTATAAGAAGAGACGCTCTCTCTTTTTCTCTCTCTCTCTCTCACTCTCTCTCAGAGAGAGAGACATCATCCAAGGCTGCGCCATTCTGAGCCCGATGTGCCACCACCTTCCCCCCCCCCTTACATACTGCGAGCCCCCTCTTTCTACCACCACCCTCTACGACCCCGGCGTTTAAAATCGTCTGCCGATGTGAGTGAGTGTGTCGGCCCGCGCCCACCGGTGTGACGTCAGTGCTTCGCTCCCGAAAGTTCTTTTCTGTCCTGAAGTCCTTACCCATCCTTGATGGTACCGATCCCAAACACATCTTAGAATTTTTCTGTGAGGCCGATCGTGTCGCCAAGTTAGCCCTGGTACCCCCTGATGCCTTTTTAAAGGCCTTGCTGACGAAGAGTTGTGGTGTTTATGTGACAAACCTTACAGATATTATCGTTCAAAAGGGGGACTTGCGAGCCTTCAAACTAGCTGTTCTTCATGATGTTGGCCCTCCTCGTGTCATGGACGCTTGTAAGCGCGATCTGGTGTTTCGCTTCCAGCGACCTGACGAGCCTGTGTTTCAATTTATTGATAGCGTTTTGGCCTTTGCTACTGTGTTAGAGATTTACACTCCTGAAGCTGAGCTCGTGCAGCTTATTTTAGGAAATTTTGGTCCTCATGTTTTCAGCTCGTGTAGTATGCTTTCCCCACCTACTACTTTCAAGTCTCTGCATGCTTGGGGCAGCGAGGTCGAGGCGCGCCTCATGGCTATCAGTAAATATGAATCAGAATTTCCGTCCACAGCAAGGACAGGCTCAGGGACACGTACACACGAGTTGGGTAAACACAGAGTGAGCATGATTTCTGATCCTAGTGCTTCGAGCACTAGGCAGGTCCCTGCATTACACAAGGTTAATGGGCCATCATCTTATAGCGCGCCTAGGCGTGGCTCCAGTAATGTAACTCCTCCTCACAATAAGAAGCAGCCCTCGGTCATCCCTCAGTCCGCCCATACACGCGCTCGGTGCGCGAACTGTTGTGTCTTTGGACACATTACCGAGGATTGCACCCAGCCACGTGTAGACATTAATAGCCGGCAGTGCTTCTCCTGAAAGGTCTTGGGGCATTATAGAGTCAATTGCCCTTTAAATTCCGCATGACGGGGCGGAAAAGAGGCCGGCTCTGTCGTCTAAAAAGAAAAACCTCTTCCTCTTCATTTTTGCATTTCTTGTCAGTGTCCATCAGCGATCGGTTGTTTCCTGCCCTTTTGGATACTAGTGCTTCCCGCTCAGTGATTAGTGAAACTTTTTTGCAACAATTGCTTAGTCTCTTTCCAGCTCTTTCTTCCCGTGTCTCCTCAGAGGACTATGCTAATATTTGTGTTGCTAATGGTGAGTGTCTACGCTCGTGCAAATCAGTTGTTATACATTTCAAGATCAAGCATTTCTCGTGGGATTGGCGATTCATAGTTGTACCCGGTGTCTCACCTAATTTTATTGTGGCCTTGATTTTTTGAGTAAAACCCGCTGCGTTTTAGATTTAGATCGCCGCAAGCTTTCATTTGCCTTTGCCCCTTTTTGTAAAATAGCGCTGAGAATTCAGAATAACAGTTCCATTGTAACGCCCCTCGTGCCTCAAAATTAAATTATTTTAATTTAATTAAAAAGAGCCTTGGAAACTTGCTGGGTATGTTTAATAAGAAAAATAAAGTTATTGACCAGAGGTGGCACGAGGTGGAGAACAAGACAATTTGGAACTCCCTGACACAAGCAACTTGGGAGCTGTTGGATCGTTTAAGGGAAGAAGGTAAATCGTAAATAAATTAACACTACACAAGTAGCTTGGTCTATAAGTTCCCTGTTTTATTTAAAAATGTAAATAATGAATTCTGTTTTCCATTTGATTTGGCATTTATAAGTTTCCCAATTAATGATATTAATTATATACTTAAATTTTTCGAGAACCGGCCGGCCCGATATTAGTATAACAACACATACTCAACTTTAACAACAAACAATTACATAAACAAAAATTTATAAGTATCACACCAAAATTTGATTCATCCAATTATTACATCGATGATTAGTTTTATTCATTCTACATATTCTTGAGGAAAGCACTGTTCGCTGGTAGGCTATTCATTCGATTAATGTAGTTTGTAGCTAGAAAGTGGGGGGGGGGGGGGGGGATGTTGATTTTACATTACCACCCGGGTCTTCAAAAGATAACGTCGAGTCACGGAAACAATCTCTTCTAACGTGACCCGCAATGGAGGTGCAGGACCACGAGCTGGGAGCAATTTGTCTCTCCAGCACTTCGACCCTGTCAAACAGGGTGTAGAGTTCGGAGCTCACTAGGTGTCTCGCGCCGACATCAGGATGCCGCGGACAGAGAAGACGCGGATGCGCGAACAAAGTCGAAAATTTAGAAAAAAAATACTAAATCTTAAAAATTAGAGACATGACTTGAACTAATTACTACTACTGACCGACTACTGAACAAATGGGATCACATCCCTTAGAGCAACTGATTACATCTCTTCTGCACCCGAATTCGCAATTCCCCGCGAAAAACCTCCTAGCGCAGAGGACGTCGAGAAGACGTGGTCAGTAGCCGCGATCAGAGGACTGAGTCCGCAATGGCGGATTAAGCTCCTAATTAAATCGGGCGGTGAGGCCCCGGGTCAAAGGAGTGGGGAGGTTCGGTTCTAGGCCGAAAATTTCCGAAGGTGCCCGAGTGGTAGTACGCACGACTTCAGTAGTTCGCGCCAAAGGGCGACTGCTGCGGTCTCTACCGGCAGGTACCGGAAGCAACAACAATCGACTTCTACAGGTCGGGAGGAAGAAGCATAGGGCCATAAGGCGTAGCGGCGCTGCGCTCTGGCGGCGTAAAGGGGAACTAACGGAGGCGGTGAACTGACTCGCCGCCAGGTGTCACGAGCGTAGTCTCAGCTCGCTGGCCACCATGGGTGAAGTTGCTTTTTTCGGCCGCTAGGTTTCGTGGAGGTCTCTTTAGGTCTCTTGGCTAAGTTCATGTCAGGTCACTGCTCCTGGATTTCTCAGAACTACAGGGGAAGGGTGGGGGAAACAAAAGGCGCAACGAAGCTGGGAACAACCGTCCATGGGATACGCGTTCGTGACAAGACTTACTACTCTCAGCAGCTCTCTGAGAAGTAGCAGCTTGCAGCCCAGAAGCTGCTCTCTGCAGTTTTGGTCATGCAGGGAATTAAAATTACAAACTCGGGACGTGACTGCAGGTGAGAGAAATTTCAACCGGGCTGACCATGTCTACATTAGACAGCAAAATATCAGATTGGCCCCCTGGGAAGGGGCTTCGGTCCACTGGCACAAAGGTATGTTTTGTATCACTATTTTCTCATTAACTTTTCTGTAATCAATTACACATCGTTGTTGATCCTTGCCCTTAGGCACCAGAAACGCTGGGGAACTGTAGGCGGAGGTTGAGGGTTCGATTACCCCTTTTTCCAAAAGCTCCTGAACATGATTGCGCATCGTCTGCATCTTAGGGCCTAAAAATTGATAAGGGTGGGATCTCACTGGTATTTATCCGCTAACTCAATTTGGTACTCGACTAAATTTGTGCGACCTAGTTTACTACTCAAGACATCTGGAAAACTACTGCATAATTTATCAATGGCGGCCCGCTGCTGTGTATTAAGGTGCTCGTGTGAAGTGGTGTTACCCTGTTCCAAGATGGCTGCCGTTGGCTCGGCCGGAACTGAAACTATTTGTTCAGGGGTCCCACAAGGAATAGGATTGCGCATGTTGAATTTGAAAACGTAATTCTTCGCCTGAAGATTAATGATTAGACCTGTCTTGGCAATGAAATCAGACCCGTAGATTAGGTCTGTGGCAAGTTGATCAGACACCAAAAATGGGAAATTCCATGAATATAAATCAATCTTCACCTTGATCACAACTGCTAACGTAATATTTAATGGCTGCTCTGAAGCTGTGAAACATTGTAACTTAGTGGTCTCAGTCCTTAGAATTAATTTGCTCTGTTTTAACTTGTTAAACAACTGCCCAGAAATTAGGCTGCGCGCTGATCCCATATCAATTAGTCCCGGTACAGTGTGGTCGCCAATCGTTGTTACTGCATACGGAATTACTGTAGGAATATTGCCAAAAATTTGGTGGCATTTTCTCTTGCCCTTATTTGTAGGATCAACACACGTTTTACACGAGTACGTGTGCGTTGAATTACCATTTCCCTTATTTTTGTTATTTCTCCTGCTATTGTGCTTTCTTTGTTTATGTTTGTGACCTCGCTTGTTACTTTTATTCCTGGACTCCTTGTTGTTAGGATTATTGTTTTTGTGTAATGGTGTTTCTTGTGTACTGCCATTACTTGGCGCAAGTTGAACTTCCCAATTATAAGAAAGATTTTTAACACTAGAATTTTCGGTGACCCTAAATAAGGTTTTTCGGGCCACCGCGTTATGCGTTTTTTGGAGTGTCGCCATTTTGTTTGTTGTTTTTGTGGTGACACTGGGACAGGGAATGTACGTCTCTTTTACAGAAATTACAATGTGCATTTTGTTGATATCTCCCTTGTGGCCTTGAAGAGAAAAATGTATTCCCCTGATGTTTCTGTGCTGCATTCTTATGTTGCGAATTACTGCGCTCCGTTCCCACGCTGCTACCTTGTTGACTAGCAAATGTGGCTTGTTTATTTCGCTGAAAATCAGCGTATTCTATGTTTGTGGTGTGTACGCAAAGTTTATCTAGCTCAGCATAATTTTGGGGGCGTGCCTGGAACACTGAGCGCGAGCACTCCGCTGGGTTCAAACCGTCTAGGATCGTACTCACGACCTCTCTCTCTGGAACCTTTAGCCTGAGTACCTGGTTGGCTTCCCGTATGTCAGCAACGTAATTCGGCAAGGCTTCATTACGCTGTTGCAAGCGGTTAAACCACTCCAACCGGATGTTTGTGAGTAGCCTACTCGGTATACAAAAATTTAACACGTCTTCATGAAACTCGTCGAAAGTGAGGTCATTCTCAATGGCTACCATGATCCGCTCACTTAAGGGGGCTTGGGTGTATGGGTAAACAATTTCAAAAATTTGTTTGTCGGGAATCCCTCCCTTTTGCCGTAGCTTTAACAAGACTCGAAGGAAATCAATCAGTTTGTGTGCGTCCAGACCCGACGCATCTGGCAGTTCCTTGAGTAGCCTTTCTACAGGATGGGTGATTTTTCCGTAGAAACTGTAGCCAGTTTCTGGGGCTGTCGTGCTCCTCAATACTGAGTCGTGGGGCTGAGCCGCGGCTCCTGCCGGCTGAGGTGAAGGCTGGTGTGACACCGGGTGTGACTGAGTCTGTTCCCGAGTCGCACCAGAGGGACTGATTTGTGGTGGAGTGAGCTGGGGAAGACCTGGGTGGCGGCTGCAGAATACTAGCACTCGGAAGTGGGGTGGTTCGCCATGGAGGAAACTGTGGCTGAAATTGCGCATAAGGGTTAAAATATCCCTGAGCGGTCGGATACGGGAAAAACATGTTTGGTGGGTATGGTTGCGTCATGTGGTGTGCCAAGGTTGGTAATCCCTGTGAAAATGTCACGCTAGTGACGGGGTGGGTTGTCACGTGACCCGTTGTAATGTTTGTCGCCGCTGTCGTCAACTGCACAAGCGGCTCAGAATGAGTGGTAGATACGGGTATCGGTTGGTTTGGAAGCGACGTTAGTGGCTGTGAGTCAGGGGCTGCGTCTGGCGATCTGCTTGTTTCCCTCTCCTGTCTGTTTACCGTCGCCCGTACTCCTGATGGTCGCGTGTCGGGTTGCTCTACCCCCAGGGACAAGTTAGTAGAGTCCCCTTCCGGGAAGGCGGGACAATCGATGCCTAAAGCCTGTGCCTCAGCCACATAATGCTGACTGCGTCGTGTGTCTTCCAAAAAGGCTGCTCTCGTCGCCAATTTTATGTGGAAACCTGCCGTCTGTTGCAAACATCGTTCTATCTATTTTATATAAATTCCATGGAGAAGGTCTGCCGAAAGCTGTTTCAGGTTTTGCAAACGTCGGGTAACATGTTTTAGCCTGACTATATGTCGCTCGACATTGGGTAAATTTTCCTCCACATCTAGATAGCTTACGAAAGCCGATATATCATAAAACTTGGCGCAAGCAAGGTTGAATTCTTCAGTTACATCTAAATCCAAATTCGCTACACTAGTGGGCACGCCATCATGAAGGGCGGCCCTGAGCCTCTTCCTGAGGACTTGGACATTGCCACTGGAGGGCAAATTGCGTAGCTATAACTCATAGGTCAGCTCATCTGACAGCAATAACTCCGGCTTAAACATACTGCTCGGACGTAAATTACTGCTAATTAAAACAAAAATTTAACACACATGTACGATTCAAACGTACACCATAAATACTCCTCTCTTAACAACTATCTTAATTTTAAATACCTCATAAGGCTTCCTATATTAATATCAAATACCAACTAGCCCCAATGCGCGGGGATTAAGTCACACTTTCAAGGTGGGGGGGGGGGGGGGGGGGGGTATGTGCCCAAACTTAATTGTGTATAAAGTTGCCGCACTACTCTGACAACTGCACGAACTTCCCCTGTCAGTTTGGCTTGCCAAACTGTATACCTCAACAGGGGAACTGACCTGCCGCTCGCAAGGTCGTCTGCCACGACGGACAAGGGAGAGGGGTGGCGGTGGAGGAACAGGGCTGTGTCATCGTCCTCAGATTACGGTCGTGTTGCTGGTTTGAGCGACGGGCTGGGGGGGGGGGGGGGGGAACGCCAGCTGAGGCGAGAGATAAGACACGTCTCGCTGCCGGCCTGCTAGCGGATCGGACGCCGAGACTTCTTGCGCTGCGCGCAGACTAAGTCCGCACGGGACTTTAAAACTCAATCATAACTTTAAAATAGAAAAGCAATATAACTACCGGGTGTACCAGCGATCAGTTTACAATGTTAAAAATACAAAATTGGTTTCACAAAAAATTAATTAATTTTTTTTTAAAATTTTTTTTTTATATATTTTATTTTAGGTATGCCTACTGTATTTAGGTATGCCTATAGACCAAACCACGCTCTGCTACCAACTGTAACGCCCCTCGTGCCTTAAAATTAAATTATTTTAATTTAATTAAAAAGAGCCTTGGAAATCTGCTGGGTATGTTTAATAAGAAAAATAAAGTTATTGACCAGAGGTGGCACGAGGTGGAGAACAAGACAATTTGGAACTCCCTGACACAAGCAACTTGGGAGCTGTTGGATCGTTTAAGGGAAGAAGGTAAATCGTAAATAAATTAACACTACACAAGTAGCTTGGTCTATAGGTTCCCTGTTTTATTTAAAAATGTAAATAATGAATTCTGTATTCCATTTGATTTGGCATTTATAAGTTTCCCAATTAATGATATTAATTATATACTTAAATTTTTCGAGAACCGGCCGGCCCGATATTAGTATAACAACACATACACAACTTTAAAAACAAACAATTACATAAACAAAAATTTATAAGTATCACACCAAAATTTGATTCATCCAATTATTATATTGATGATTAATTTTTTTCATTCTACATATTCTTGAGGAAAGCACTGTTCGCTGGTAGGCTATTCATTCGATTAATGTAGTTTGTAGCTAGAAAGTGGGGGGGGGGGGGGGGGGGGGGGGAGAGAGAGATGTTGATTTTACATTACACCATTGTCTTACAGTGTAGTGGGTCTTGTCACCCCGATCGGGAGCAAGCTCTTTCAGCCCTTAGACAGAAATTTGCGGATGTTATCACTCCCAAATTAGGAAAATGTGACATCCTTCCCTACAAGTTTTACCTAAAAGATGAAAATCCTGTACGTAGCAGGTATCATAAGGACTCCACCTAAGCTTCAGGCTATGCGAGACATTATTGTCAAGCTCTTGACAGATAGTGTCATTTCACCCTCAACATCCGACTTTAGCACTCCAACTTTTTTGGTTCGCAAAAAAGACTGAATAAGCTGGCGCATGGTCCACAATTATATTCCTTTGAACCAGAAGATTGCCAAGGATGATGTGTACCCACTCCCCACTGTTGAAAGTGCTCTTCAGCATTTAGGAAAAGCTAACTATTTTTCAGTTATCGATCTTAACCAGAGCTTCCATTAATGTCTCTTGGATCCTAGTTGTCGTAAGTATACTGCCTTCTCAACCCCATTTGGACATTTTGAATTCAACCGCATTCCCATGGGAGTCAGCTTCGGTAGTCAGGCGATGAGTAGAGTTTTGGATCATGTTCTCTCGGATCTTAAGTACAAATGTGTATTCAATTATATTGATGATATGATCATTTATAGTACCTGCTTTGAAGATCACCTAAATCATCTCTCAGAAGTTCTTACCCGCTTGCGTTCTGCTCACTTAACTGTTAATCCAGATAAGATTACCTTTGGTAAAACCTCAGTTAAATTTTTAGGTTATGTCATTTCGCAGTTCCCTAAGCCCATAAATGTCAAGGGAGTTCAATGATTTTTGGGCCTTCTCGGATATTTTTCACGTTTTATTGATAATTTCGCTACTCTTAGCGCACCCTTAAATTCCTTAAAAAAGAAAAGTTCCATCTTAGTTTGGGGTTCCGAACAGGAGCAGTCGTTTCAGGATCTAAAGGCTTGCATGGCCAAACCCCCTGTCTTGATACTCCTCAATTTCGATAGACGTTTCGCCCTTCAGGTGGAAGCTTCTTCAGTTGCCCTTGGCGCAGTATTAGGTCATCTTGAGGAAAGAAAAATCAGACTGATTGCTTACGCGAGTCGATCTTTGTCCGAATCCGAACTACGCCTTGGCGTCTATGAAAAGGAGGCGCTTGCCTGTCTATTCGCTATGGAGAAATTCGAAAGCTATTTGGACTCTCGCGAGTTTGACCTCTATACTGACAATCGTGCTCTCAGTTGGCTTTTCAACCATCCCCATCAGCTTGGCAAGTTGGGACGCTGGATTTTGAGCCTCTCACGTTTTCAGTTATGTATCCACCATGTATCTGGCAAGGACAACATCGTCGCCGACTCCCTCTCCCGTATGTTTTGCACAGATGAGTTAGAGTCCGTAGATCTCTGTAACACCTTGCCCGCTGAACTGTGTCTTCCATTAAAATTTTTCCAGAGTCGTATTTTAATATCAGGGATCAGCAGGCGCAAGACACATTTTGCCAACAGATCCATAATGATCTTCAGTCCAACAATGCAATTCCTTATATGGAAGAACAAGGTCTTCTTTTTTTACTGGATCCTCCGGTAGGGCACGTAAGGTCGTTGTACCACTTTCTCTCAGACCTTAGAAGGTGGTCACCTAGGTATTGATAAAACTCAGCGAAGAATCTCAGCTCATTTCTTTTGGCCTCAGCTTAATTCTGATGTTAGAGACTATGTCAGGTGTTGTTTTGATTGTCAGGTTTCGAAACCCGCTCAAAATTCTAAAATGGGACTTTATTCAGCTGATCCTCCTATGGCACCCTGGCACGTTATTCACGTCGACATCTTTGGGCCCCTAATCCACTCACGTAAATGCAACGTATGCCTTCTAGTTGTTTTAGACATATTTTCTAAATTTGTTATTCTCTTACCTCTTAAAAACATGAAATCTGTTTCCATTGTTAATGCTCTAAAAAACCAGGTGTTTAAGTTTTTTGGACCTCCTCATATCATTGTTTCCAATCTTCTGTGTACATGGATTTTCTGTCTGAATGGGCCGTCAAAGCTGTTTACAGTTCGTCTTACTTCCCTCAGGGAAACCAGGTTGAACGTGTCAATAAGGTAATCAAGGGTATCCTTACATCTTTTTACCGTGCCGAGCAGACCCTGTGGGACTCAGATCTGGAATTTATCAATGTGGCACTGAATTCCGCTGTCCATTCAGCTTCCGGTTTCCCTCCATCCATTCCTTTTTGGGTCGAGAACTCACTCACCCCTTATTAAACCAGTGGGGTCTGCCCCCCGTCGACGCCAGTCTGGATGCTCAGGAGTTAGAACTTGTTTTGGATACTGTCTCTTGTAATCTTGAGAAGGCCCGTCAGGCCGTCGCGAACTCATACTCATGATTTTCAGATGGGCAGCAAGGTGCTGTGCAAGTCATTTACTCTCCCAAGCTTGTCAAACAAAATAAATTGCAAACTCTTGCCCTCTTATGAAGGGCCATTTATTGTTAATAAGGTTTTAGCTTAAGCCCTTCGTAGGGTAATTTGTAAGGACTAGCCCTGTTTTTCTGGCTTTGTATTCACGATGTGCACATCTTTTTATTATCATAATTGTTATATTTGTGATCCTCGAGGAAAATTGTGTGTTGCTAGTTATTTAAGTTTTTTTTTTTTGAATGGGCTTTCTTTGTCTGGTTCCCTTCCTCTTACCCTTTTTAGGTCATTCTAGCCATGCGCTGTCATCATCATCAGCACCTCGCCGGGAGATGTCTCTGCGGGGCGATATCTTTGCTTCACCGCTTCTCTACTCCTGATGGCTGGTTGCCCTAAGGAGGCCTGAGTGCTCTTCCTCCTGCGTGTTTTGTGAGACTGTTTATAGTGGCTCCGGCTGAGTGCCCCTGCACCGCCGTGAGCCGCCTGCGGTCTCGGAGCTCTTGGTGATGGAACTGTCTTCGGGCTGTACCTCGGACAGCCTCCCTCGGCTGCGTTCTTCGGTTCCGACTGGAGTCCCCCCCCCCTCCTTGGCCTGGAGGACGTGACTTGTCGGAGCTTCTCTGGACTTGAGGACGACTTCTCTGGAATTCCAGCAAAACATGTCGAGGACGAGATCCTCTCGCCCGCGATCTTTCAAGCACACGATGTCTGTTCGTCATGTTCTCCGCGTCCAGGCAGGGCCACTTTAGGAAAGGGGGTTGAAGAATGGCCAGATTCTTCTAGTCCGTTCTTACCTCTCCTCCCTTCCTACCCCTCCCTTCCTTCCCCTCCCTTCCTTGGCTCGCCCCCCCTTCTTCCAGTCCATTCTTGCTTCTCCTCCCTTCCTTCCCCTCTTTTCCTTGCCTCGCCACCCCCTTTTCTTCCTCTCCCCTTTCCCTCCCTCCTTCCTCCTCCTCCTCCGACCTTCCAGATCGTTCCGGCCTTCTAAACCTTCCTTACCACCCCTTCCCCCCTCTCCTTTATTCCCCTCGCCCGCCCACTTGTTTACCGTGAGTGAACAGGCCGCTTCACTCGTCTGTCAACCGGCAGCGGTCCTGGTTCCCGTCGCCCCTGTGTCTGGTAAGGCGTATTTGCAGGTGTTCTCGGCCATGCCCATTTCAGACTTACTTATGTCTCTTTCATTCCAGGCACTGGCGCCTGTTGTCGGGCCTTGTTATTGCCTTTGACTTTAATGTTCGTGTTAGCTGGTCATGCCCAATTGTCTTCACGCTGTTCGCCTTGCGGCCGAGCCTGCCTTGATTAGTTATTGATGCTATGCCACTCGTTGGCTGCATGATTCAGGCCTTCTGCCCTCTTTGATTTGCCTTCTCGTGTTCTGGATTGTTACCACGCCTTACCAGGTCCACAGGGGCGACTCATAATTATGATTTTGTCTTTTATTTTTTAAATGTTAAATTGTTATTGAGTTTACTACCTGTTATACTTGTTTGTTTTAATGTTATGTAAATTAATATTCTCTTATAGGGTAATCTTATATGATGTATGATGAATGTGCCATTTCAGTATTAACAAATGTAACAAGTTAACAAATGTATTAATTAATGTTGTTCGCATTATACAAATGGATTTCTGCACTAATTTATTTATTTACTCGTTCTCCTTTTTTGTATATAATTGTGTCTTTTGATGTTTGAGGCAGTCCGGTGGGTGACTTGTGCCCCACCTGGTTCAATATATAAGATATTTTGTTTTATCTTAGAGAAAGAGGAAGCTTGGTTATCACTTGGCGGCGGAATGTTAAACACCTGATAAGGCAATGAAAAATCTGCCGGCCATGACAGGTGGTTATTGTGTAAAGATGTTATTTCAAGATAAAAAGTAGACAGCTTCGTTTTCAGCCAGTAACTCAGATTTTTTTTCGTTCCTTGATTTGTCAACTGTATTCATTCAGTTTTAGCGTGTTACCGTAGGCACTACGCACACATACAGCTGGCAAAGAATGAATTTGTGTGTGTTGTGAGTGTGTGAGTGAGTGTGTGAGTGTGTGAGTGTGTGAGTGTGTGAGTGAGTGTGTTGGTGAGTGTGTTGGTGAGTGTGAGTGAGCAAGCATGCGAGCGTGTTTGTGTGTGTGTGTATTTATTTTCGATCCAGTTTTCTCCAGTTTCCTTGGAATGTGAATTAAATGACCTGTAAGTATAAAGATCCGAAATCTTACACTAGAAACGGTAGTGCGTATCGCTGAATATGCAGATAATAAATAGAGTACCAGTTAAAAAAATATTTTTACGTCATATATTAAATATACAATGAGTCTAAATTTTTTTGGAACTAGAAATATGAGAGCAGATTTGTTAAGCTCATTGATTCATGCCACTTTTTAATTTTTTTTATTAAAAAATGCAAGTCATTTAAATACAATGTGCTAAATTTTTCCAAGAAATTAAGGAATATTGACATAAATCAGGTGCTTAAAAGTGGAAAGAAAAGCTTCAAAAAGAAGTAAATGCTAACAAAGGTCAGACAAATTTATTAATATTGGGTTTTTGTCATCTATCGTAGATGAAAAATTAAGTAAGGAGGCCGGTAATTCATTCAAAATTTCCCATTGTTCTCAATATTTGAATTCATCTATCAGTACTGATGTTCAAACTACGTCAAGTGCTGAGTTGATGGTTATCTCTACCACTGAAACAAAAATACACAATCAAAGCTGGTAACTCTCATAAGAGTCTTAATCAGGTTGAAGGGGTAGCAACTAGCAAGTTTGACATTGGCTTTCTTACATCTGTGACAATGACCAATAAAGAAATAGAGCAAGTTGTTTTAAGAGGTCCCCCCAGTTGCATACAAAATCATTACCCCGTAACGCTACTTCAAGTGCATTTCCTTTGTCTCAGCTTGGGTGCTAATGAAACTATACCAAGCGACTGGCTGGTTTGGAGTGATAGCTGATAAGAATTGTTTTGTTTTCCTTGCAGATTATTTTCAAATCAACCA
The DNA here is from genome assembly GCF_032445375.1 of Bacillus rossius redtenbacheri. Classification (NCBI taxonomy): domain Eukaryota; kingdom Metazoa; phylum Arthropoda; class Insecta; order Phasmatodea; family Bacillidae; genus Bacillus; species Bacillus rossius. Next base: position 70,327,463 of record NC_086334.1, read on the forward strand.
GAATCAGTTCTGTCTCAATTTTAATCTGTATCAGGCTATTCCAAAGCTTTGAAATGGAAAAACGTTGTACGATAAAAATCCCCGAACACCAAAATAACAATAGCCACAAAGAATGTTATGTAAAGTGGAAGAATTAAGAAATTCATCTTGGTCACTCAAAATAAATATTTGAAAGCTTGGAAAAACAAATAGCAAATGAATCAAGTTTTTGGAAACAGGTTTTGCAGCGTTCACTTGAAGTAACCTTATTTATCAGTGAACGTGGCCTGCCATTCCGAGGAACTACCGAAACATTTGAGAATCTAAATAATGAAAATTTGTTAGGACTTACTGCATTACGACCCTTTACTAGCAAAACATGTTGATGTAGTTCGAGAGTCAGAAATCTGGCTGCAGTGAAAAATCAGGAGAAAAAAATAGCCGAGTTGATCCAAGCAACCCTTGAAATGCATCACATTCCTATTGAAAATTGCAGAAGACAAGGGTATGACAATGGGAGCAACATTGAAAGCTTATCTTTCTATAAGCAAAGAGGGGCCATAGCATGGCATGGACTAAGGAAATGTATCTGTGAACAGGGACTGCAAAGGGACAGATTATTTCAATTACATAAATTATTATTTAAACAATTTTCATTTATCAGGCGAGAAGCCTACTTAAGGTACCCAATACATATAAATTTGGTATACAGACTCCAGAAAATACGTTTACCTTAACAATGATGTGACGTCAATGGATACACACAAATTATTTAGGTAGACGAGCATTACAACTATCAAGGCCATGAACAACGCAAGTTACATCTGCATAACAGTGGTATGGTCCCTATACGGACTACAAAAGGGCCGTTGTGTCCACACAAGGCAGACGCCACGAATACAGAAATTTACATTGAATCTGAAGGCAAAGAAAATACGTGAACCACAAATTAATACGTGCGAGAAAGTTTACATACTGTTACAAGTTTACAACGACGACGTCTCGGGGGAGAACAGTTACTACCTGATAGAAATTACTGAACACACAAAAGGACAAACAGCAGAGAAGTTAATCGAAACAATTTTCTAGGTGGCGACCGAAAGAGACAGCCAAAACGTTCAAGTTACATTAAGGCAAGGGGCACCGCCTCACTCACAAGAAAGAATACACTTTCATGCTTTCCCCCCCCCCCCCCCCACGAGGTCGCTCTCACACGTCGTTAAAAAAGAAGACTAGCTGACTACATGCTATGACTGACAAAAGAAACTAATTAAGCTGGAGAAGTAGGATCGACAAGACTGAATAAAACCCTGCCAGCTGCTTATATTACATCGGCGCGGCACAGCACGCATGTGCCAACCCCAGGAGGGGAGGCGAGGAGAAACAATACACAACACTAGGGAGCGTTCAAGTATTAAGTAACGCAATTTTTTGATATTTTTGACCCCCCCTCCCCCCCATGTAACGCGCCGTAACGTTTTTCTGTACCCTCCTCCCCCCTAGTAAAATGTTACGTAACCCCAAGTGACCATTTTTACCTAGAAGTCACAATTATGTGGCGTAACGTACCGGAATAAGTCACTAAAATACCTTTGTTATAGTTTTAATCGCGTTAATGTTATTTATTAACATTTGAAATGTCTTGTTTTTAAAAGCAAGAGCTTCCTAATGTTTTTTTTGTCCTAGTAAATTTTTACTACTCAATCATACATTTAGCAATCATAAATTTAATTACGTTGTTTTCCTGACTTGGCTCTGTCATTAAACATTTTTTGCTTTATCCGCCATTGTTCTTCTTATGCATTCTCCTATTTTAGCCTTTTACTAATAAAGCTATTAAAATCAAATAACAAATTTTATTTCTAATAATTATTTTTACCTTTGGCAATGCAATTACAAGCATAAAACTAACTGCAATAAAATATATTTGTCAAAATATAATCGTAATAAAGAATACGATTGAACGAAAACGAAAAACATTTAAAATAAAATTTACCATAATTAAAATAAGTAGATTGTAAAAAAACAATTCAATTGGAATTTTACTGCTCCTCTGTCCATGGGTTTGCCAGCCACTCAGATTATTTCATTACTGGCATCCGGAGAGCAGACGAAGAGGGTTCCGGAATTGTTAACCCGCTTGAATCAACTTCGTCTTCGTCGAGCCAATCGGCATCCTCAGACGATGTTTCACAGCAACGCACAATGCAGAGAAGCTCATTAGCCCTTCTTGCAGCAAGTCGCTGTGGCCGTACTCAACTTTCACAAAGGTCTTGGACAGTCTTGCCATGCATGTAACGATTGTGCATTTGCACACACACACACACATTTGGAGTTAAAAAAAACAATATTCACTAATCCTGTAAAGCAAGCAGAAGCAATTTTGTGAAGGTAAAAAAAAATTAAGTTATTATGCCATTTGAAATTTGAAGAAAAAAAAGTTTTCAAAAATGTGTGAAAGAATCTGTCTCTACGAGACCGTTCTAAAGGTTTAAAAAAAAAAAAAAAAAAAAAAAAAAAAAAAATGTGACGTAACGCGTAGGTCAACCCCCCCCTCCCTCCCCTGTAACGCATCGTAACGTTTTACAAGACCCCCCCCCCCCTCCCCCCCAAATTCGTTACGTAATACTTGAACGCTCCCCTAGGAGGGAAAAGGACGCCCGCGGCGAAGCGCGAAGTTTGAAGGCAGCGGACCTGACCGCTGCAACATGAGAGGTGCATTTAAAGGAGCTCAGTCCTTTCTTTTGGAAATGAATCCTTTAGCAAAATTTCCACCTTGTGGCTGCCACAGCCTTAATTTATGTGGAGTCAACGCAGCAGAATGTTGTAGGGAAGCCCTCACACATTAAATGGGGTTCTGCAACAACTATAACATTTATTTATCTGTAGCCCTAAGGGACGGGAAGTTTTGAAGAATCACATGGGTTTTTCATTGCATTCCACATCACCGACAAGGTGGAGTGCTAAAGTGGATTGTGCAAGACCTTTAGCAGCTCACGTTTGTAAGGTAACAGAAGCCGTCAAAGCTTTACTAAATCTTAACATTACTGCTGAAACTAAAGTTACGAATAAAGTTACATAAATACAGTACCTGCAATAATTTCGCTGTGTGGTTATGTCCTCAATTTGGGTTAAGATCTTAATTCATGTCAACTACAGAAGTAAGCTGATGAGTCTAGAATCTGAGATTGCAAGCATTGAAAGTCTGAAAAAACAACTTGAGTAAACTATGAACTGGGACACAATATTATCAGAAGCTAAAAATGTTTCAGACAACTAAGGAATAGAAATAGAATTCCCAACTGTAAGGAGAAAAAAAAATTAAGCTTATCACACCCCAGACCACCTCGGCTAGCTAAAAATACGGTCTGAAGTGGACATACACAAAACACTTGCAAAAAAGATGATTTAGGGACCGAAAATTTTATAAGTTCTTGAAAAATGTTACTATCGTCAATTAGTGTATTGGAATAATGTCTCTCAGACACAAACTGATCTTATCTTATTTTTATTGATACTTGAAGAAAATCCAGTCAACGTTGTTCCGCCATCTTGCAACCACACAAAGCAGTACATTTAGAGTAAAAAAACTTTTGCACATAACCTCTTTCCAGACTCCACAATAACATATACATTGACTGTTCGCAGGTACCGAAAGATAATTATTACTAATGTCCTGTGGTTACACACGAACTCACGGTACGTAGTCGCAGGACTATGTCCTTGGAACAAAACTGCGATCACTCGAGCCTTAATTTTGGGTGATTACCGGCGACTGTGGTCAAAATTTCTAACTGCACAGTCCAAATGATAAAAGCAGGTCAATCTTACACAGTGGCGCCCGGATCAAAGCCGCAAAATATTCTCTAAACTCACATAATCTTATACTTTGTGAGTCCGCGCACAACACGTGACCTATCGGTACATCGTCCAGACAATGACTGATGAAACACAGCACATCACAAAACACTAAGAAAATTTCAGTTAGCTGGAGACTTCCGCTAAATACTGCCTTATGATTGGCCACAACATTTATTCTTACTATCTTTATTTAGTGATTCCCCTCTTTGAGGGCTTTCCCTCACTCGGTCACATGTCTCTGTCCTTCTCCCACACCTTCCATCTCTTTATAATTTAACACAGAATTCAGGGATTCCCGTCAGATATTCTCATGCTCTAGGCTAATGTCTGTCTCTTTCTTACACAGGATGCGATACATTATCGTCTTTCGGCGCTGCTGTGTCACCACACGTCTTTCTCTCTCTTTACCCACAATATTCACTGTCTTAAAACCACTATAAAACACACGCTAAATTATAATTACGTACGTATTATCATAAATGTGATGAAATACTGAAATTTACACTTACATAAATAATAACCAAGCCAGCAAAATTAAAGCAATAAAATTATAGTAAAGAGGCTTTTTAAAATTAAATACTTAAACATTCAATTTAACTACAAGAATATTACCAAGCATAATATACAAGTTTGAGAAACTAGGCCACTACGACCTTGGAGGCTATAACCAGCTGATCTACTACATTATTAAAATAAAAAAAAAATAATATTTAACTTTTTTAAAATTTTTTTTTAAAAACTGGGGAGAAGCATTGTTTTGTTTTCCTTGCAGATTATTTAATAATCAACCAGAATCAGTCCTGTCTTGATTTGCATCTGTATCAGGCTATTCCAAAACTTGCAATATTACAAGCTCCATTTACATCTACATAGTATGAATCAAACAAAATTTCCTGAAGATTGCTTTAAGATTTAAGTGTTTTACAAAATAATTGATGAACTGGTAGGAAATTTTACATCAAGATTTTCTTCACTTTAAAAAAATAAAAAATAAAAAAAAAAATAAAATAAAAAATAAAAACTTTTCTTTGTAACTATCTGGAATTGACAGAGTGAAATTAAAAAGACAGGCCATTAGTTCATCCAAGAATACAACAGTATGTGAGCTTAGACTTAACAGAAGAAGTCAAGTATCTTAAAGTGATTCACAAGAGAAACATTTCTCAATCTAATCTGCAGCCTCTAAATTTGCTCAACAAATTAACAGAATTCAATATTGCTAATTTATTTCCGAATGTGTCTATCGCACTGCGCATATTCTGTGTGCTTTCTGTTACTGTCGCTCAAGCAGAAAGATCTTTCAGTGTGCTTAGCAAATTAAAGAATTCCCTGAGATCAACAATGGGTCAACAAAGGCTTACTGATTTAGGAACATTACTTATGCATTGAATCAATACTTGTGCGGAAACTGAATTTGAATTCTATTATTGAAATTTTTGCTGATATGAAAGTGAAAAAAAGTAATTTTAAATGAATATAAATTTATAATTTGTTCACTATTAAGTATGTTAAATTTAAGGTTGTTCAGTATTACATAAATTAGGTTTTAAATAGGGATGGGACGAATCCACATTTTGGTCGAATCCGAATCCTTGTTCGAATCCTCAGTGTTTGTCATCGAATCTCGAATCCCAGTCCCACACTAAACTTCACCACATGTTATTAAAAAAAATCACACATTTATTTTAAAAAATTACATAGGACTATGTATTAAAAAAAATCACATGTGTATTTATAAAATTGTAAAATAAGTGCATAGTGTATACACCTGATATAAAATAGAGACAAATAACCTCAAAAACCACACACATAAGTTTGCATCTGTCTAATTCTCTGTTAAATTAATCCTTCCTATGTTTTCAATAAAATACATTTGTATAACAGACACCATTTTAAAAAATTACATTTTTTCTGCAATGTTATATTATTGAAGGTTGGAAATGATCGAGTAGTTATGCTAATTGACAAAATGCAGCGTAGTTTATCTTATGTTTGTGCTATTTCCGTTGCCTTTATAATACAGTTTAGGTATACAATTTTCTAGAGCTGGGCGAACCTCAGTTATCTGGTTTCGAACCGAACCGAACCGAATCGAACCATAGCAAAAAAATTTTGAACCAAGCCGAACCGAACCTCATACAGACATAATTGTTTTGAATTAAAATGAACCGACCACCAGCATTTTGGTCTTTAACTGAATGGTAAGAAAGAAAGGTTCTCCAGCCATATGTAAAATTAAAACATTATATAGCTTAGCTTTATTAAAACATTGCAAAACATTTTATAAGTAAAGTTTATGCAATAAATAATGAAGGAAAGAAAACAGTTTAGAGAAAATCATTTTTCATTTAATTTCTTTAGATATATATACTTTTAATTCATGAAGAAATTCCATCTAAATTCAAAAAGACTATCTTCCTTTTTCAGTGTACACTAACATTCATTAAAAAAAATATAAGATTATAAAGATAACGAAAATTCAGCATAAGGCCACAACATATTTTTGTGGTAGACATAACCTAACATTTTTAAAAAGTAAAACTTTTTAATAGGACATTAAAAAAAAGTCGAATGTGAATTAAGTTACCTATCCACATTACAAAACCCGCTGACTGCAGTTGCTGTTTTCTTGGAAGAATGCTGCTCGTCAGAAGAAAATTTAGACATTTTTTGGGGTGGTTCTGGGTCATCTGGGTCGTCATTATCTTTTCTCTATTTGGAAAACTTAAACGACGTAAGTCCTGCTAGTCGCAAATCACCTCAAGAACAATAATATTGTAAACGTAACGTAAGTCAGTGTGGTTATAAAAATTTGCGTCGGAAAAAAGAAAACATGAGAAATAATGATGGCTGCCGCAACTACACTAGTCAACTTAGTACCGTACTGTAATATTTACTGGACCAGTACTTTTAATACACAAGATTAAATTAATATTTTCAGTACCTGACTGTTATAACCAAAAAGTCCAAAGAAAATAAATACATTTCAGTAATTTAAAATACGTAATTTACGTAATCATTTCCTACCGCATTTGTCTTGTGTTAACTTGATCACGTTAGTTTTGCCGAAATACGAGAGTTCTCGTACATGCGCTTTAGTTTAACGTATGGGGTACGCAATCTTTGGTGATTTTACAACACTTCTCGTACACGCACTATAGTTAAAGGTATAATATACAATACCTTTGGCATTTGTACGATAGTTTATATTACGTAGCACGAGAAATGCATACAAAATTCTCTAAAGTAAACAAAAAACAAAGCGCGCCTATATGAAAAAATGCTATGAGAGTTATGCGACGATTAATAACTTTTTTTTATTATTTTGTCTGCGCTTGAAACTGTTGAGGCGACGATTATGCGATAAAAGTCGGAATATTACAAGTAATGGAATTTTGTTGTGCTGTTTTGTGAATGGTCTCAAATGGGGGTTAGAAAATTATAAAAACGTAATTTTTTTTTTAAACGAACGTTCGGTTTTTCGAATATATTTTAAGAGGTTTCGAACCGAACGTAAGGATTCGGTTCGGTTCGGTTTGAAATTTTCAAACTTCGCCCAGCACTACAATTTTAAATTACTACCTAAAACTCTTAAAAACCCACCTCGAATCCCACCTCGGATCCTACGAATCCTCGAATCCATAGGATTCGGTATATTCGACGAATCCAAGATTCGAAAATCCCATCCCTAGTTTTAAATGTAAAAACCTGTAATATTTTGAAAAGGTACAAAGGTAAAAAGGTAATGAAATTTGTTTTATTGAAAGAAACATTTGAAAACTTTTCTTAAAATGATGTAAAAAAAATCACTTGGTTTTGACCTGTTTATACAGCTTTATGATCTCTTAAAGGATTGCAATTATTTGATTATTTAAAATAGTGAGGGGTTTTGTAGAGTTGTGTAATAACAAGCAAAATTATTTAATCCCACACACTTAATTTCTCTCGAAGACTCCGGTTAGAATCAGTAGTGTGCTGTTACATGACTGTCCCACACACAGAAAGTGTTTTGTTTCTATTATAAATAACATTTTTTAAAAATTATTACTATTATTTCTTGACATTTTTATGTTTTATTCTATTGTTGTGTATTTGGATGTATCTACGACTACCATGCTCTATGGCATAGCCCAAGTGACTTGGAAACTCAATTAGCGAGACCCCTCTAGGTAGCAATTGACTTAAACGGCAAATTGAACTTTTTATACATAATTTGCATAACAAAACTTTCATTGTTGAAAAATCCAGTTTTAAATTTAAGACATTTTAGCATATTAAGTTGTATTGTTAAGTGTCTGTACTTTGTTTTGATGTGATAATTAAGTCAACAATCGGTGTGTCTCGACCAATGAGAGGCCATGTTACTTAAAATAAGCGTCATTACTAAATTAACGGAAAAAAGTCTTGGAATAACGACGGCGTTGGCTAAATAGCCCGGGTTTCAATCCCCTTAAAAATCAGAAATATCTACGAGCTAAGTAGATCATCCTATTACTAGGATGTTTTAAATCGTCGTCTAAATATAAATTACATATTGTTTAATTAGGGCACGTCCTATATGATGTGTAATTAGGAGTGAATTACCGTGAGTAAAATACCGACTCATGATGCTATCCTGAATGAACTGTTTTCTACATACACGTAATTTAATATTGCCGACGAACATATAAACATTGAATTTTATGCTGAACACGTTAAAGACTTATTGAAATAAACATTTGTTAGAACCAATTACGTATCCTGATCTACACTTCAATTAGTTCTACACCCAGAGGTGAAATGAGACGGAGTTCTCACGATGCTCTACCGCAATTTACACATTGAATTCAGCCGCGGTACATTGAAATTAACTTAAATTATGAACATAATAAATAAACATTATTATTTTATTTCACACTAATTTACGATTCTAGATTGAGAGCAACAGATATAATTAATTGGAATTGTATGAACTTTTGTTGTGTTTTATCATGTGTGCAACATACCTCCAGTTATTTAAGAAAACATGATGATATACCACTAGTCCAACCAATAAGCATATATATTTTATTTGATTAAAGATTATTTGTTTTAACCCTATGTTACCTTGCTATTATTTTAAAGTGTATAGGTTTGTTTTTCCTTAATGACCTTAATTTACATGTTGCCAATCTCATGCTAACCCTAGATTTGGAGTGTGAAATTATTTTAACTTTTTTTTTCTCTTATGTACCACACTACTGAGGGCGTACCGGTGTTGAGGTGAAAATATCGGTCGAGATTAATGGGCGCCACCACGTGAGTGGGCACGTGGACCCGGCTGAAAGACTCAAACTCAGGGCGTTACGTGGCCCGTGTGCGGCGAGATATTAGCCCTCCAGATGTTCTACGCAGCTCCTGTCCCTAACTAAGCCCGCTCTCAGCGTCGGGCACGCTTCTAATCACTGCAGTGGGCTCTCAGGGTGTCCCACACGCCGCTGACCAGGTTAGGGACCCAAGTGGCCCCCCGAACACAAAACACGTGACACAGTTAATTGGCTTTTATTCTACTCACGGTACACGTCCTTACACGATCCTCCACTGATACAACTGTAAAACGCCCGAGGCACGAATCAGATTAGGTGAGGAGGCGAACCACGCACGTGGCCGCCTCAAGCCGTTACTTAATACTCCGATGAGATAAATACTCCGAAGAGTGAATAATTATTACTTAAGCAGTCTCTCCGACCGAGAGAGGCCCCGAGGATGAAAAGAAAGCGATTTGAATAAATTAAGTTACAGAATTACTACTCGGTAAACCAATGGTGATGTCCTCAGGGTGTCTGCAGAGACGTCCGCTCTCGGCCGGCTGTAGAAGGAGACTGGGATGAGCTCATGGCGCGCGGGTGGCAACATGGCGTCCTTCGCGCCGAACACAACTACCGTTACAACTTTGCTGTAGCGTGCCCCGAGTTACTATTATAAAATACATAAATCATTTTACAATAATTATTAGATTACTTCCATGTCCAGACCGTCTGTAATAATTACTTATAAACATAAAACAGGGTTCAAATGAGTTTCATGCTAGTTCCTCCGTCGCCCGCTAGGGAGCGTCCTTGTTCGTGCTTGGACTTATAAAAATAACAAAAGATCATGAAGTTATTAATTAAAAGACACTCACATGCACAGCCATCGTTACACTGTTTTGGGGCGGAAAGAAAAAGGATTACAATATTAATTAACATATTTAGGGGTGCGGCCCACTGCAGCTAAGCGCCCTCTTGCTGTAGTTCGTGGCGCGCAGTTTGAATCGCACATGGCTATGTACGTCACGACACAAATGCCGGGTAGGAAAGGTGGTGGGAAAGGGAACGGAAGATGATCAGGCTCGTGGGGTGAAGCCCCGGCTGACGTCAATTGCCCCCCTCTCGAATAGCCTGTCATGCCGACGTTTCCTTTCGTGCCCGGTGGGCGTGGTCGCTCCTGGTGTGCGCGCTGTCTTCCAACGTCCGTATCGCACAGCAGCTGGGTTCTCGCGCGGGCACGCGGGTTCGCAGTTGGTATCGTGGTGCCGGGATCAATGTCTCCGACGCGGGATCTACCTCCGCCGCCTGCGCCGTCTCGTCCTCCGGCGGCTCCTCCACTGTCACACTAAACGTAGCGTCCGCCAGAGAGAAGTGTAGCGGCCACAGCGGATTGTCTGGTGATGCCGGTCTAATCTCCGCTCCCTCTGGCTCCCATACGAGTGGTTGGGGCTCTGGTTGGTCTTATGTTCCGGCCGTGTCGCTGAGGAATCCCCTGAAGGGTGAGGCCCCGTCTCCCGAATCCTCAAACAGTCGTCTCGGTCGGGTAGTCGTCGTTGTCGCGGGTGTCCCCTGTTCCGCCTCTACCTCCGGGAAGCCCCTGAACCCGTCCCCATCCGCGTCCGTTGGTGTGGACGTGACCGGTTGTGCTGCCTCTCCGTCGTCCGCCACGTTCTCCGCCTCTCCGTCGTCCGCCACGTTCTCCGCCTCTCCGTCGTCCGCCACCTTCTCCGTCTCTCCGTCGTCCGCCACATTCTCCGCCTCTCCGTCGTCCGCCACCTTCTCCGTCTCTTCCCGCCGCTCCGCCTCTCCATCGTCCGCCACGTTTTCCATCTCCTCCCCTTCTTGCCCCGCTATCCTGATGTCAACCCGGTGGTATTTTGCGGCCCGGCCGGAGGGTAGTTTTATCACCACCGCCGTGGGTCCCGCTTTGATCACTGTCACCGGGCCGAGCCACTTCGGCGCTAATCCGGCGCAGAAGTTGCGACGGCCGGAGGAGAGTGGGTGAAGTCGGGCGTATACCAGCTGGCCGGGGCTCAAGTCAGGTGGTGGGCGAGTTGTCCCGGGTGTTCGTTGTGCCTGATAAGCCGCCTGGTTGCGTCGCGCGGCGTCATGCGTCTCGGCCAACCGCCTCAGGCGCCTCTCGGGGCTCTCTACCTCCGCCTCGATCTGTTGTTGTTGGCGCACGTGGTATTCCCCGGGGAGAGTGAGGTTCCGCCCCTGGACCATTGTGGCCGGTGTCTCGCCGGTTGCAGCATTCACCCGTCGCCGGATGCAGTACAGTATGTCGGGGATGTGGGCATCCCACTGGGCGTGGTCGTCCGAGAGTCTCAACCGCAGCTGCACTTTGACCTCCTGATTCCGTCGCTCCGTGGGGTTTGCTTATGGGTGATATATGGGTGTGGTGTGCATGATGACACGCCACTTCCTCCCCAGCTGCGCCCACCGGCACCCGACAAACTGAGTGGCGTTGTCTGTCAACAGGACACGTGGGTATCCCCACCAAAGGAAAAACTCCGTCTCCAGACTGCGCGCAATGGTGCCGGCCCGGGCGTTCGTGAGGGGGTACGCCTCTACCCAGCGCGTATAACAATCTATCACGACCAGCAAAAATCGTTTCCCTCGCGGCGATCGTGGGTACGGCCCCATGAGGTCAAGGGCGACCGTGTGAAAGGGCTCGGTGGGTCGCCTAGGTATCTGCTGAGCTGTCCCGTCTATGCGGCGTGCCTTGTGCCGCTGACAGTGCCTGCACCTCCGTACACAATCTCGTACAAACTGGTTCACCCCTGGCCAGTAGAATCGCCCCCGTACGTCGTGACGCGTCTGGTCGGCGCCGGGATGTCCTGCTAGTCGGTTCATGTGGAATATGTCGAAAACCTCCCGCCTCGTGGTTGATGGTGCAAATGTTCGCCATGGGTTGTCTGTCCCCTTCGGTCGTGCCTGGAGTAGCCCGTCCACTACCCGGTACCCCTCACATTCCGCCTCCCCGCAGTGACGTATGAGTCCTTGTGTGTCTGGGTCCGTCAGCTGGACCGCCCGCACGTACGCGTCCAGGTCGTCGAGCTCCGCGCCTGGGGGTAGTGTCGGTGTGGTGCTCGGGGCGATCGCGCAAAGTGCGGCGTTAGGTGTCGAGGTGTAAGGTGTCCTAGGTGTGCACCCACTGGACGGCGATAGCAGTTCCTCCCACTCGGCATCGTCGCGTGCTGTTATCGTGACGTCAGGGTTGCGTGACAGCTCGTCCGCTAGCTCGTTATATTTCCCCGGCACGTGTTCGACCTTGAAATCTAGGGCCTGTAGGAGCATGGCCCACCGAGTCAGTTTTGAGCGCCGCCCCTGCATGGTGGCCAGCCACTTCAGATATTGGCTGTCCGTCCTCAACACGAAAGACTGCCCCTCCAAGTGCGAGCGGTAGCGCCTCAGGGCTCAAACCACGCCGAGACACTCCCTCTCATTAACGCTGTACCGCCGCTTGACGTTGCCGAACTTGGCGCTCGCGTATTCGATTACCCGGGGTCCGCCATCATCGCCGAGTTGTAGGAGGGTGGCCCCTATTCCCTTCTCGCTCGCGTCCGTTTGTAAATCAGTGGCTTGGTCGGGTCCAGTCGCGCGAGTAAATGACACCGCCGAAATCTGCTCTTTAACTCGTCGAAGGCATCCTGGGCCTCCGCAGTCCACCGGAAAGGTTGCTTGGGTGACAGCTGTTCAGTCATCGGCGCGGCTATTACTGAGAATTCCAGAATGAAGGCCCGCAGCCAGTTGGCTAATCCCAGGAATCTCTGCAGCTGTTTACGCGTGCGTGGGGGCTCTTTGTTGACAATGACGTTAAGTTGTTTTTCCGTGGGCAGGTTTCCCTCTGCGGTGACTACCAAACTCAGGAAGTCCAGTTCCGTGGTCCCCAAGTGACATTTCTCGCGATTACACGTGAGGCCGTGGCTTTCCAGGCGTTCTAAGACTAGCACTAGGTGATGTGCGTGCTCCTCCCACGTCTGTGACCATATAATTATGTCGTCTAGGTATGCGGCTGCAAACTTGCCCGAATAATTAACCAGAACGCGTGTCATCATCCCCTGGAATGTGGCTGGGCCGTCTTGGAGTCCGAATGGCATCGCGCAAAATTGAAACCTATGCCCGTCTGGGGCCGTGAATGCTGTCTTGGGCCGGTCCGCCTGCCGTATTGGCACCTGCCAATATCCCGATTTTAAGTCAAGGGAAGAAAATATTTTGGCGTTTCCCAGTCCCGTGAGCGTGTCGGCTATGTTCAACAGAGGGGGCGGTGCGTTAATTGTTACCCTGTTAATAGGCTTAAAGTTGACACAAAAACGTAATTTGCCGTCCTTTTTCTCCGCCAGCACGACTTGAAAATTGTACGGGCGCTCGCTAGGCTCAATTATCCCGTCCTGTAACATGTCCTGAACCTGATCTAGGATGGTCTGTTTACCGGCGTGGCCGTAACTACCGGGCGGGATAAACATTGGCTCGTGAGGATGGGTTGGGATGGCATGTTCAGCTATGGTGGTACGTTTTAGCGGATCCGCTGATGCAAACACATTACACTGGTGATCGAGGACCTGCTGGATGATGGCATGGAACTCGGGGGGCACCCCGTGCTAAAACTCGTCGAGACTGACCTTGTTTACTGCTGGTGGAGTCGGCCTACCCAGCCCGTGGATGGTGCGCCGTCCCTGGGTGCCGACGTGCACGCATCCGGCCCGGACGTCGATGGCGGCGTGCTGCTTGTAGAGCCAGGGCAGCCCCAGGATGACATCGTCGCGCAGCCGCTCCACTACCAGCGCCGTCGTGGTGGACCGGTAGTCCCGCACGTCCACCTCCAGCGTCGCGACGCCCCGGGTGTGGCAGACGTCTCCCGTGGTGGCCAGGTGGAGTTGGCCTGGGGGCGACTCGACGTCGGCGCGGCTAACATCGCGCGCGCCCACGCAGTTATGGCTGGCGGCGGTGTCAACAAGTGCGTGGACTGCGCGCCCGTTGACAACCACCGGGATCCGCAAAAGGTCTGCTTCCGCCGCTCCCACGTGACCCAGGAGAGGCCCCGCCGTTGTTGGTCCGTTGTTGTTGAGCGTGGCGGGGGAGGTGAGCAGTTTCAGTTCGCCGCCCCCTGCTGCCCGTTTCCCGACGGTCGTCTGTTCATGATGTTGGGCCGGAACTTGTTCCGCACCGGGCAGTCCTCGTGCCAGTGCCGCGTACCGGGCGGGCACGTGTGGCACTGCGGTGGTTGGCTGCCGTCAGGAGTACGCCTCCGCCATGCCGGCTGGAGAGGGCCGCCTGACCCGGACTCGTCGCGCCGGGTGTCTCTCCGAGTGGGTGTGACGTAGGGCACCAGCGCCTTGGTGTCGGCGGGCGCCACGTCCTCCTGCTTGCCTCTGGAAGGTGTGATGTCTCTGGTCGGCCTTGCGCCCCGCAGGTCTTGCTCTACGGCGCGGACATGCTGGACGAACTCCTCGGCCGGGCATCGCGTCAGCAGGTGCAGATGTGGCCTAAGTTCCGGGCGCATCAGCTCCACCGCCCGCTCCAGTACCTCCGTCGGCTCCCCGTCGGGGCACAGCCGCTTGTGCAGACGTATTTTCTTGATGACGAACGCCTCCGCCGTCTCCGTCGCCCCTTGCTCGAGGCAATACAGCTCCGCCCGCACTCTCATTTCCGCCTTAACGTCAGCAAATCTTGTCTCGAACTGCCTTGCAAACTCCGCTCACGGCATGTCGTACTCGTGGGTGATCTGCCACCACGTCTTGGCATCGCCTTTGAGCGTGCTGCCGACCCTGTCCGCCCACTCGCACTCCGGTACTCCGTAGCGACTCAGACGTTCTTGGCACGCGCGCACGAATTTCCGCGGGTCGTCGCTGGTCCTCCCGGCTAATTCCGGCAGCTCGACGTGTCCTACAAGGGGCGTCCTGCCACATGGTGTGTCGGCGACGTCCCTCACCGGGCTGTGGCTCGGCACGCTCGCTCGCCTCGCGTGGTGACACCATTGGCAAGTGTACCACCCGTCCTGAAACGAGGTGATTTCGGTCTTCGTAAAGCATGCCATGTGCTTGAACGCGCGACAGTTCCGGCACCAGCCGCCTCCCCGCACGTCTCCGCCGCACTCCGCGCCCATGCACTTCCCGTGTTCCGGCCCGTAATGTTCCGCCCGCACCGCCTGCTCGTGCCCCCCGAACACAAAACACGTGACACAGTTAATTGGCTTTTATTCTACTCACGGTACACGTCCTTACACGATCCTCCACTGATACAACTGTAAAACGCCCGAGGCACGAATCAGATTAGGTGAGGAGGCGAACCACGCACGTGGCCGCCTCAAGCCGTAACTTAATACTCCGATGAGATAAATACTCCGAAGAGTGAATAATTATTACTTAAGCAGTCTCTCCGACCGAGAGAGGCCCCGAGGATGAAAAGAAAGCGATTTGAATAAATTAAGTTACAGAATTACTACTCGGTGAACCAATGGTGATGTCCTCGGGGTGTCTGCAGAGACGTCCGCTCTCGGCCGGCTGTAGAAGGAGACTGGGATGAGCTCATGGCGCGCGGGTGGCAACATGGCGTTCTTCGCGCCGAACATAACTACCGTTACAACTTTGCTATAGCGTGCCCCAAGTTACTATTATAAAATACATAAATCCTTTTACAATAATTATTAGATTACTTCCATGTCCAGACCGTCTGTAATAATTACTTATAAACATAAAACAGGGTTCAAATGAGTTTCATGCTAGTTCCTCCGTCGCAAAAGATCATGAAGGTATTAATTAAAAGCCATCGTTACACTGTTTTGGGGCGGAAAGAAAAAGGATTACAATATTAATTAACATATTTAGGGGTGCGGCGCACTGCAGCTAAGCGCCCTCTTGATGTAGTTCGTGGCGCGCAGTTTGAATCGCACACGGCTACGTACGTTACGACACAAATGCCGGGTAGGGAAGGTGTTGGGAAAGGGAACGGAGGATGATCAGGCTCGTGGGGCGAAGCCCCGGCTGACGTCACTACATAAGGGTGGCGCCCAGAGACATATTTAAATTTAACCAAAGAGTCTATACTCGACAGAGTAATTAAAATCCAGAGAGAACTACTGTTGATATCTATTATTTAAATATAATACTATTATTGCTGACTACACTTCGTATTAGTTTCAGTAGAGTACTTGCCTTTTCAGAGTGGCAACCCAACTAGTGGGGCCCGATTTGCTTGTGTCAAGTCTGATAGGTTTGTTTACATGCAAGCATTTAATTGAACCTCAAAGTGGACAGGATATTTGTAGTAATTGGTAAGTGTAGTCTTGTTAGAGGTATTACACAATGGCTCAGCAGACCTACTATCTGAGCATGTGTATGTGAAGAGTGTCCCACTACACACAACTCTGACAGTGACACCTTGTCAGCCATAGAGGACAGTAATTCACTCGAAACCAGGGAAATGAATGTACCTACACACTCACACGCACAACATAGTGAGAGATTAGGGCGGCCAGTGTCACCTCTTCCCACAGGAGGGATAACACAAGGACATGACATGCCAACCACTACACCAGGAACATCCACATCGGGTCCTGACCTGACACAAATATTGCAACAGGTGTTACAACAACTCTCAAAACAGGCAAAGCACACCGAGCAATCTGAGAGCAGGATTATGTCTCAGCTGACCAGGCAGGCGGAGCAGATGGAGGCAAAGCTAGACATCACTTGTTCCAGTTTACAAAGTCTGGAACACAGTATAGAGGAGAGGCTAGTACAGCAACAGAGGGAGGTTGATCAGGTAATGGAGAAAGTGACCCAGACAGTTGAGAGAATAGGGGAGTTGGAAACACAACTACTATCCATTCGCGAGAATGTGACCCTAGAACAACATGGTCTGAGGGAGTTTTGCCAGCGCAGTCAGGCGAGCATGAGGGACGAGCTGCATGGGCAGACTCGACGACTTGAGGTTAGGCTGGATGACATAGAAGTAGCGACATCTACCTTGCGTGATTGCCTGCAGAATCTGACCGTAAGCCAGGGTCGCACACCTGACACATCTGGTAATGTTCAGCGAGAGGCACCTGAGGCACTACCTATTGATAATGGTAGACAGCTGTACACCACACCTGGGTGCAGTTATGACACACACACTGTAGAGTCACTACCCAGACAGCCTGCAGAGACTAGGACAACAGCTGAGCCTAGAGCACCTGCAACAACAACAGCAGAGCGCCATCTGGACCCGGTTGCTCTCATGCACCATCCAGCAAAGCTGTGGGCAGAGGCCATGCCTACGTTCGCTGGCAGAGCCAATGAGAGTCCAATGAGATTCCTCAGAAAATTCGAGGAATATGCGGCTATGTTTAACCTAACCGACGGAGAGATTTTGAAATGCCTGAACAACGCGTTAAAGGGTCAAGCATTCTATTGGTGGGAGCTGACCAGCACCAACACCCACAGCTTCGACCAGTTCAGGGAATTATTCAGACTGCAATACTGGAACATCAGAATCCAGAGTAATCTGAGGGCACAACTCCACACAGAGAAATATGACCCAAGGAAGGGTACATCTCTAGAGGCACACTTGTCAGCCATGTACGACAAGACTAGATATTCAGACCTACCAATGACAGATGAAGAGTTTGTGGCTGCAATGTTAACCCAGCTGCCTCTGAAATACCAGAAGCAGTTGTTTGGTCTACACTACCGGGATGTCACCGAGTTTCGTGACAGGCTGCTCAACTATGATAAGCTCGAGAAACTGGATCGAGTGGCACCCAGGACAGAGGAGGCAGACCGAGCACCACCTCACCAGAAGCAGCACCAGGTCAACCCTTACTGGCAAGGCCGTGAGGGAAAACAGAAACCGGAGCGCCAGGCCGCAGTCAACTACATGGGCTGGCAAGCAAGGGGGGAAGCACCTCGTGGTAACGGCGTGCCCTACCACAACCGATACAGAGGGGCACCCTACAACAGGAAGTGTACCTGGTGGCCCAGCAACAAGGGATACCACAGTGGTGAAGAGGGGGCAGAACGAGCCAGGAAGAGTGCCCAGTACGAAGAGAGGAGGCGGTCCCACTCGCCGGAGCAACAGCCACCCAGGGAATCCCGCAACTTCAGTCGTCGTGCCTCGTCTGATGATGAGAGGGAATACCACTACAACCAGCATCGTAGGATGAAGGAGAGGCAGTACCACGACCAGCGTGAAGATTCCCGCCTGCCATACTACCGAAGCCCCAAGACGACAGATAGTGGTGGAGGCAAGGCCCACTTCAGCCACCCGTCTGAGCAACCGGCGTCGCCCAACAGGACGTTTCGCCAGAGCCAACCACCAGGAGCAACGAATCAGCATGGAGCACGTCCACACTATCTGCTAGACAACCCTGTTGCGGCAGAGTTTAAGTCCGCAGTACAGGAAGCAGCAGGTACCAGTACATGGTACAACAACAACAGGACTGTGCCAGACTCGCAGGATGCGCGAGTATCAGCAGGCACCCTGTACTAATTGGATAGGTCCGAGGCGATCAACCCTATCTACCTGCCCCGACTGAGTCAAGAGCAAGAGGAGAAAGATTTACCCACCGGTGAAGAAGTGGAGGATTTTATAAGCAAGAAGCTTACAGCTGAAGCTGCAGTCCGCAAGAGAAGGCACTCCGCATCAAAATTATCAACCTTCAAAATTGGTGACCTAGTGCTCAAGAAAACTAATCCAGTGAGCAGAGCTTGGGAAAATGTTACCAAGAAATTGTTTTTATTGTTTGATGGTCCATATGTTATAACTGGATCCACTCATGAAAATTGCTATGCTTTAGCCGAGCCATCAACAGGCCAGTCAATAGGCCGTTACAACATTATACAGCTGAGGGAATATAAGAACCCTACCACTGCAAATTAAATATTGGTCGATGCACAAGTTAATGTTTACCTCATTGTCATGTGAGCGAGTATGCTGGAGTAACAGCTGAGAGCTCTGTATGTGATGGCTAGCACAAGAGCCATGTAATCCCCGTGTTTATAATGTGTTACGTTGTTATGTTTATGGTACGCCAGGAGAGGCGTAATATAGCCGTCGAGTATACCCTTGTGTAAGAGCGGAAGTGTAATTCCCGCCAGTGTCCTGTGACGAGGTGAAGTGTCATGCCACCCGCACTGGGATTTGAGTAGCCAGTGAAGCTATTATGGGTATAAATTATTTATGATGTATTCGAGTATTTTACGGCTAATGTATTCTTCGATGTGGGTACTGACCCACTAACACTAACACATATTGGGAAGCACTAGACTCGCCCTATTTACTGTGAAGAGCTATGTAATTATCTAGCAAGAAGACATGAGTGTAACTGTGTTCGACAAAATACATGTGAGATGTTATTTCACCTAGCTGTGTACACATGTGTAAACACTGGCATGCAAAGCAGTTCTACAAGCACAAAACACTTTGCAACTACAAGCAAAATTATTCTAGGTTACCTTGTTATGGGTTATTCCAGTTGATATTTCGTTGCATTTGACACTTTTTCTTGCAGAGATCACCACAATTTAAAATGAAAAAGATATATTATTTTGGTTGAATATGAGAAAACTAATGAAATTTGAAGGAGTTATCCTTTTTCTGATGTTTTAGGTTGGTATCACTTGGGGATACTGATTAGAAAAGTATGAATCCATTTCGCATACAAATCCAATCGATTAGTGGTGTTGAATTTAATTAGGTTTTATTCCTATATGTTGTTGTTAAATAAAGAAGAAAGGGGTATGCTAATCTGCTATGAAATGATAACAAGAAATTCGCAGAAGACATCTGTATGAAGTTTTATTGTGAAAAGGACCCTATACAGAAAATTTGTAAATTTCACTATACGATGAACACGATTTTCGAAGTTTGTTTATTATGTATTTGTCGATGAAGAATGATGTAGGCTGACCTGAAAAACACTGTGTAGAATCCTATGTCGCGAGATAACACGCTCTTGCAGTGAGTGTCCACAGGCCTCAATACAAACAATCTTCAAGCTAATACAATTCTCCCAGCAAAAGGGAAAAATTTCAAGAAAATATAATTATTTTTAAAATATTAAATCTACATTGAGAGAAGAAAAAAATTAAGATTACTACTCAGCAGGAGCTGTTGCAAGCTATCCTGAAAAACATATGTTGTTTTGTTTAAAACTGATATGATAGCATGTGGCTATCTGCACCGAGGCCAGGAGCCTCAGACACATTACAAGGCTCAGTTCCTATAAGGAATTTATTTCACGAGAGATGGTCATGAATTTCCAACCCAGCGAGACCGCTGCGGGCTGATAAAACACGCTGCATATGAGAATGGAATGAAACAGCACTGAACAGCTGATCTGCTCCGATAACCGCCAGTGTGAAATCGGATACCGCCAGGATAGTAAAAAAAAGGTTCAAGTTCCTCACTCCTCGAGACGGCTGAGAAAAAAAAAAGGAGGAAAAAAAGCCAAGAGAATTCGCCTGCTGCTGTAATAAAAGAGGCAGATAAAAACTAGACAAGGAAAGAGACATGTAGTGTGATTATTTTCACACAGCCTTGTCACCTAGCTAAAAACACTTTGTTTAGCTAAAAACATTTTTTGTTTATATAATGCATTTAAAATGTTATTAAAATTTAGGCAATCTTAATAGCCTATGACACTGTATATAGATAAATGTAAATGTTATGAGATGATATTGTGAATTGTAAATTTTGTGAATTGTTAATGAAATGTATATGACCGAGATGCAGGAATTTGATATGTTAAATGAAATGTGAAACATATAGGCAGCACTATGCTTAGGCTGCATGCAAATGAACATTGGGAAAATCACATCCTAACAATATAAGAAATGTATTAATCTACCAATTAATTTATGCAAAGTTGAAATAATTTGAATTTAAACATTTTATGAAATATGTTATTCATGTTTTATGAGCTTATTGTTGATTAAGCTAATTTATTATTCTTGTTAATAAGTTACAAACTGAGAGTTATTTGAATAATATAGTTTTATTGATACTATATTTATAATATATTTGTTTGGCTAGTGGTATATTTACGTTAAGAATTGAAGTTGATAGGCCTGCAGACACTCGTGCTTGCAAGTGCACGATCACACATGTTATAAAGTTATAATTAATAAACTTTGATTTACGAAACAAGAGATTTAAGTTAAGAGAGTGCAGTGACTACACTCGGCAATAGGAGTGAACAGAGACGCGAATTCCTTCGGAAGTGTACCTAACAATGACGTGTGCTGCAACGATGTGCTGGCGCCGCGGTGCTCCGCCGCGTCACGCACTGGTCCCGGACCAGGGCGGCAGGTTTCGTCGCTCCGAGACGACTGTCCCAGCGGGAGCAGGTGACGGTGATCCCGTCTGCTGCTCCGTTGCCGCCGCGAGCCTGTGACGTCAGCCGACGTCCCGTGCCGATTTGGTCGGCAGGGCTGTCCAAGGGCAGGAGAATCACCACCCGGTGATGTATGGTCCCAGGTCCGCCTTCCACAGGATGCTGCCAGCACCACGGATGGAGGCTGATCCACTGCTACAGTGATGACCTGGATAAAGTCCCATTGTTATGCGACATATACATTTCCTCACATTTCCCTTGTGATTGCGACGAATACTTACTGTGAGTATTGTCCTCCGAGTGTCACTGCATCCAACTTAGTTCCAGGACTGACGACTACGAGAACTTCAACGAGATTGCAAGTTTTCCCGCGAAAATGCACCGACGGCCAGCGTAGGTCTGAACTCTGTGACGGAGTGCCGCGCAATGAGGGAATCATCCACGAGTCAGGAAGAGGGGTGCGGGACAGGTGTCCTTTCTCGCGCCAAAGTTATTTTTATCCCTCCTTCTTTTCATGGTTTCTTGTGGTGTCGCGCGAGTCGTTGCCTGGCGACGAACTTATATATTTAACTCGAGCAGCGAGTCTCCAACTGAAAAGCAAACCGTGTCTTGTTTGAAAATTTTAAAAACTGCAACACACTATGCTTATCAAGGGCGGCAATTCTGTGCTGTTACATGACTGTCTCACACAAAGAAAGTGTTTTGTTTCTATTATAAATAACAATTTTTTAAAAATTATTACTATTATTTGTAGACATTTTTATGTTTTATTCTATTGTTGTGTATTTGGACGTATCTACGACTACCATGCTCTATGGCGTAGCCCAAGTGACTTGGAAGCTCAATAAGTGAGACCCCTCTAGGGAGCAATTGACTTAAACGGCAAATTGAACATTTTATACATAATTTGCATAACAAAACTTTCATTGTTGAAAAATCCAGTTTTAAATTTAAGACATTTTAGCATATTAAGTTGTATTGTTAAGTGTCTGTATTTTGTTTTGATGTGATAATTAAGTCAACAATCGGTGTGTCTCGGCCAATGAGAGGCCATGTTACTTAAGATAAGCGTCATTACTGAATTAACGGAAAAAAGTCTTGGAATAACGACGGCGTTGGCTAGATAGCCCGGGTTTCAATCCCCTTAAAAATCAGAAATATCTACGAGCTAAGTAGATCATCCTATTACTAGGATGTTTTAAATCGTCGTCTAAATATAAATTACATATTGTTTAATTAGTGCACGTCCTATATGACGTGTAATTATGAGTGAATTACCGTGAGTAAAATACCGACTCATGATGCTATCCTGAATGAACTGTTTTCTACATACACGTAATTTAATATTGCCAACGAACATATAAACATTGAATTTTATGCTGAACACGTTAAAGACTTATTGAAATAAACATTTGTTAGAGCCAATTACGTATCCTGATCTACACTTTAATTAGTTCTACACCCAGAGGTGAAATGAGACGGAGTTCTCACGATGCTCTACCGCAATTTACACATTGAATTCAGCCGCGGTACATTGAAATTAACTTAAATTATGAACATAATAAATAAACATTATTATTTTATTTCACACTAATTTACGATTCTAGATTGAGAGCAACAGATATAATTAATTTGAATTGTATGAACTTTTGTTGTGTTTTATCATGTGTGCAACATACCTCCAGTTATTTAAGAAAACATGATGATATACCACTAGTCCAACCAATAAGCATATATATTTTATTTGATTAAAGATTATTTGTTTTAACCCTATGTTATCTTGCTATTATTTTAAAGTGTATATGTTTGTTTTTCCTTAATGACCTTAATTTACATGTTGCCAATCTCATGCTAACCCTAGATTTGGAGTGTGAAATTATTTTAACTTTTTTTTTCTCTTATGTACCACACTACATAAGGGTGGCGCCCAGAGACATATTTAAATTTAACCAAAGAGTCTATACTCGACAGATTGATTAAAATCCAGAGAGAACTACTGTTGATATCTATTATTTAAAATATAATACTATTATTGCTGACTACACTTCGTATCAGTTTCAGTAGAGTACTTGCCTTTTCAGTAGTAACATTCATAATACAAGTTTATTGTAACTACTGTAAAATAGTCACCATACTTTGACATAAGGGCTAAAACCGAGATGATAATAAAGTCAGAACACAAACTGCATCGAGCACTTGAATTGAACCTAGCAAAAGGAGATGACAAAACATCGGACACCACGCACACACATACAAGAGCAGCACCTTGGACTGAAGTCCCAGCCTCTTGCCGAAGAAGTAGGCGTTGTTCACGACATTGTGATGACTGAGCAGCGTTGCCTTGGGTTTGCCTGTAGTGCCCTGCACACATACAATAGCAACCAGCTTTAGTATTGCACAGCCAATAGCGTTCTGGACTAGTTACTGCACACAATCAATAGCGTACTGGCACTAGTTACTGCACACAGCCAATAGCAACAAAGCACTAGTAACTGCCCACAAACAATATTAACCAGTCACTAGACACTAAACACAGCCAATAGCATCCCGGCACTATTCACCTCAACAGCCAATTGCAACCAGGCATGGACTCTGCACACAGCCAATAACCACCAATAACTCTGCACTGCACATTGCCAAATAAAACAAGGCAATATACATTGTACACCATCAAAAGTTTCCAGGCA
Organism: Bacillus rossius redtenbacheri; assembly: GCF_032445375.1. Lineage (NCBI taxonomy): Eukaryota > Metazoa > Arthropoda > Insecta > Phasmatodea > Bacillidae > Bacillus > Bacillus rossius. The sequence continues at coordinate 70,351,576 of NC_086334.1, forward strand.
ACATTTCCTTGCACACAGCCAATAGCCAACAGGCTTTAGTCACTGCTACAGCCATTAGCGACCAAGCAATCTTCACTGCACACAGGCAATACCAACCAAGCTCTAGTCACTGCACACAGCTAATAGCAACCAGGCTTTAGTGACTGCTCAAGTCATTAGCGACCAAGCAATCTTCACTGCACACAGCTAATAGCAACCAGGCTTTAGTCACTGCACAGAGCTAATAAAAACCAGGCTTTAGTCACTGCACACAGCTAATAAAAACCAGGGTTTAGTCACTGCTACAGTCATTAGCGACCAAGCAATCTTCACTGCACACAGGCAATACCAACCAAGCTCTAGTCACTGCACACAGCTAACAGCAACTAGGCTTTAGTCACTGCTACAGCCATTAGCGACCAAGCAATCTTCACTGCATACAGGCAATACCAACCAAGCTCTAGTCACTGCACACAGCTAATAGCAACCAGGCTTTAGTCACTGCTACAGCCATTAGCGACCAAGCAATCTTCACTGCACACATTCAATACCAACCAAGCTCTAGTAACTGCCCACAGTCAATAGGAACCAGTCACTAGTCACAAAACACAGCCAATAGCATCCCGGCACTAGTCACCGCACACAGCCAATAGCCACCAGTAACTAGTCACTGTACATTGCCAAATAAAACACGGCACTATACATCGTACACCACCAAAAGTTTCCAGGTAACTATTCCTTGCACACAGCCAACAGCAAACAGGCTTTAGTCACTGCTACAGCCATTAGCGATCAAGCAATCTTCACTGCACATAGGTAATACCAACCAAGCTCTAATCACTGCACACAGCTAATAACAAGCAGACTTTAGTCACTGCTACAGCCATTACCGACAAAGCAATCTTGACTGCACACAGGCAATACCTTCCAAGCTATAGTCACTGCACACAGCTAATAGTAACCAGGCTTTAGTCACTGCTACAGCCATTAGCAACAAAGCAATCTTCACTGCACACAGGCAATACCAACCAAGCTCTAGTCACTGCACACATCTAATAGCAACCGGGCTTTAGTCACTGCCAAAGTCATTAGCGACCAAACAATCTTCACTGCACACAGGCAATACCAACCAAGCTCTAGTAACTGCATACCTACAGCTAATAGCAAACAGGCACTACTCTTGCTCACAGCCAATAACGTCCAGGAACTAGTCACAGCAAACAGTCATTAATGTCCTGGCACTAGTTTCTGCACACTGCCAAAATTAGCCAGTCACTAGTCACTAAACACAGCCAAAAGACAAAAAAAAAATTTAACTCCACAAAGAAAATTAGAAGAAAAAAATAGTTTATAACACAACAAAAATAATAGAGGCAGTTTTAACTACACAATGCCCTTAGTGACCAGACATTAGTTACTGCACACAACCAATTATGACCAGGCTTTAAATACTGCAATGGATAAATAACAACCAAGCTATGTCACTGCACACAGCCTAAAATTAACCAGGCAATAGTCTTTGCAGCAAGACAATAGTAACCATGCACAGTTTTTAGCACACAGCCAATAAACAACAGGCTCTAGTATTCACACACGATAAATATATACCAGGCAATATTCTCTGCACACAGCCAATAGTGCCCAGGAAATAGATTATACACACAGACCAATCTTCCAGGCACTAGTTTATACACGCAGCCTTTAGCAACTAGGCACTAAACCAGGCACTAGTCACTGCACACCAATATTAGCAAACAGGCAATAATCTCAAACATAAACAATAGTATTCAGCGCTAGATTAAATACACAGCACTAGTACCGCACACAGCCAAAAGCGACCATGCACTAGTCACTGCACAGAGCTGTGAGCGTAAAGGCACTAGTCACTGCACACAGCCAATAGTCACCAGACACTAGTATATGCACACAAACAATAGCATTCAGGCACTAGTCATTGCACTAAACCAATATCAAAAAAAAAACTAGTCGCTGCACACAACCAACAGCATTCAAGCACTAGTCTTTGCACACAGCCAATAGAAACCAGGAAATAGTCACTGCACACAACCAATAGCGACTTGGCACTATTCTCTGCACACAACTAATAGCGACCACGCACTAGTCACTGCACATAGACAATAGCGACCACGCACTAGTCACTGCACACAGCCGGTATCAACCATGCTCTACCCACTGCACAGAGCCAATAAAACCATGCACTTCTCACATACACCTCACTTGACAAACCAGCAGAGGAGATAAGTACCCTTTATTGTTATCTTTAAAAGATTTGTGCAATGGGAGTGCATGACTTGATGTAAGTTTTTGGACATACGCCATTGCTAAGAACTTTTTCTGTTGAAGAAAAACTAATAAATAAAATAAATAAATAAAAATAAAAATAAAATTACTCAAAAAAAGATACAAAAAACACACAAAATTAAGCAAACAATTGCTGTTGTCAACAAGGATATGAACACCACAAAATATTCCGAAACAGGAATATGGTCAGCAAACAAAAGAAAAAACAAAGAAAAATGTACTAAGAGAACGAAAAAATCCCCACAAATGATGACAACACAAAAATATTGAAACCCAAAATAATTCAGCACAACAGTTGAAGCGAGACAAAAAACATGACAAAACGAAAAAACAAACAAATACAATAGTTTTACCTAAACAGAAACAAGCAACTGCAAGAAGGGTGAAACCCTAAAATCCAGACTTGCTGAACATACATGGGAAAATAGCCACAAAATTCTCTGGGAAGACTCCACACCACTCATACAGGAATCCGATAAAATAAAAAGGAAAATCAAAGAATCAGCCTTCATTATTAGCAATAAAAATATTTTCAGCCAGCAGAGCATTGAATTAAAAAATATGTGGATCCCTTTGATAAAGAGAGAAACATCCCTGCAGCACAAAACAATAGCCAATACTCAACCCACCATAACCAATCCGCTTTAACTACATGGTGCACAGCCAATGGGGAGACAGCTCGTCTGTCATTGGCTGAGCAAGATGTAGCCCTTTCTCTGATAAATACCCTCATTTTCCAGCCCCTTCTCAGTCGCACCTGTGTTTCCGTACCATGTGCGTCTCTGCCTGAGGACGGGAGCAGATAGCAGTTCCCGAAACGTCGCTTGTTTCTGTTTAGGTAAAACTATTGTATTTGTTTGTTTTTTCGTTTTGTCATGTTTTTTGTCTCGCTTCAACTGTTGTGCTGAATTATTTTGGGTTTCAATATTTTTGTGTTGTCATCATTTGTGGGGATTTTTTCGTTCTCTTAGTACATTTTTCTTTGTTTTTTCTTTTGTTTGCTGACCATATTCCTGTTTCGGAATATTTTGTGGTGTTCATATCCTTGTTGACAACAGCAATTGTTTGCTTAATTTTGTGTGTTTTTTGTATCTTTTTTTGAGTAATTTTATTTTTATTTTTATTTATTTATTTTATTTATTAGTTTTTCTTCAACAGAAAAAGTTCTTAGCAATGGCGTATGTCCAAAAACTTACATCAAGTCAAGTACCCTTTATTCCTTTACATATTTTTTTTTGTCTTGTAGCATTAATATGCATAGTCGTATTAAATTTTTTAATAAAATGCACCTACATGACATATTTATGAAGAGCTGTATGGGATTCTTCAGTTTTTAAAATTAATCTTTTCATCTTTTGAGAATAAATGAATAATAATTTATAACGATCAGTTAACAAATAATACAACACATGAGGTTTGGCTCAATTTTCTTAAGCTGTTTTGTATGCCATGTAGTTATTATTGAGGTCTTTATCATTTTTGTTACATGCCAGGTTTTTTCTAGGTATTGGTAGATACATTTATAGTAAAGATATGTATTGGTTGGTCTTCTATGTGCTGGGCCTGTCACGTAGGTATGTGGGCGGATATGGCCTGGCAGGATGGGAACATGCTATTTGTGCGTGATCCGTGCATGGCTGCATAGCAGGTTTGTGGCCCAACTTTTTTTGCACTGTCTGCATTAACCCATAAGCAGGGTAGATGGAGGAATGGGGGATAGTAGATAGCTGGGATGGGACTGGTCGATTAGCAGCACATGAGTGCGAGCAGCCTAATCAGGGCCAGGTGTTTAAGGTGGTAGTGAGGCTTGGGTTGAGGGGCATCGAGGCCGAGAGACGCTTGCCGAATGAGGTAGGAGACAGATGTACCTCTGAGGCACACGCAGGAGCAGTATGTTTGGAAAGATGATTGTGTTTTTTCTCTTCCTGATTTCTCAAAAGTGCAGACAACCCTTTCCATGGATCATCATGGTGAAGGATGAGTAACACTAATTGTTTTTCTTTAAAGTAACCTGTTCTGTTAATGTAAATTAGAAATTTCTAGAGATGGACGAGTTGAGGTTTTTTGGCTTCGAGTCGAGTCGAGCCGAGTTTAGCAATTCATATTTCGAGTCGAGTCGAGTTCGAGCCACAAAATTTTTGAAGAGGTCGAGTCAGTTCAAGTTTCATAATTTTATATTTTTTTTGCATAATATGATAAATAAAATATTACTACACATCCATTGATATAAGAATTGTGTATCCAAAATGCATATCAGCATTATTTAAAAAAAACTAAGTGATTAATTAGCAAATCATTATGTTATTTAAATATAAAAAACTAAGCTTATGTGGTCTACCATGTTCCGATTTTTTCTCCACTTAATATTTGTATCAGTTTTTACTTTTGCCGAAATTCGTATGCCGTTTTTGGCTAGTGTTGCAAACGTCGAGATACGTAACTTCTCAATGTAAATACACTTTCTGCGGCAAGCTTATTCGCCCGGAACTGTTACAACTACAAGAATATCAATATGTTTAATAAATAAATATTTCATGCATGCATGAACGTTGTTATTATAATATTTTATTCAAACAAAATGAAAGTAAATTTATCTTAAACGTTATTGACACGCAGCGCTGCGTAGCGGAACACAGCTAAATTTAGTTCCAAAATGCAAGGCTGGCTGGCCTAACAAGCAGTCATTTTCACGCTTAACGACTTGGATGTTATTTACAAAATATTATAATATAATTATTTAGTGTTTTTATTTTAAGGTTTCGGAAATTTCTTGTTTATATGAGTTATTATGAACGGGGCACGATAAACATGATTATTAATACATGAGCGTTTTGGTACAAATTTTTCTTCAGTGAAAATCCATTGACGTATCTTGTAAACAAATGCGGTACCGTATTTGAAGTAAACACAGGATGTAAAAAACAATGAAAACAGTGCACGCTGTTTTCCAAGTTTTTTTTTTTATATAAAATGGTCATGTGACATAATTTTGTCCTATAAACTGTCGCCACTATCAACAAAATCACGTTACGACGTCATGTTCATAAATGAAAATAGGCCTAGGTTTGGTTGCACTTGTACCTATTATAGCGCCGTAGCACGGTAGCGGGCAAGGTTAGGTTTGCACGGGATTTGTTTTGTTTGAAGGTCATTATCAATTCTTGCTGTATTAATGACTTAGCGAAAATGTTAAGACAACCTATTATAAAGTGCTAGAATGTCACGATGCCGGTACTTAACTCGAAATGTGTTTCGAGTCTCGAACTTGATAAAATATGTGACTCGGTTTTCGAGTCGAGTCAATCTGACCCAACTCGGCTCGGCTCGACTCGATAAACCAGGACTCGACCCATCTCTAGTAATTTCTTATCTGTACTACCACCATTTTTTTTTGTTTTGTACAGAAAGTTAGTATTGAGTAACCATGTTCTGTTAAAACATTTTTGAAGTATTTTAAAGTTTGAACTTAAGTATTAAGCATGGCTAGGACAGGATAGGTATGGTTGGCCTGAGAGTTAACGATTTTATTTTTATTTGATTTTGGAACATGAAGAATTTTTGATGAGCCTATTGCTGTGAAATGAAAGGCTATTTCATAAAGGTCTTGTTTTGGAGTTTGCCCAAACAAATACCTGGTGTTTTATTTAGCACGTTCTTTTGGGATAATGTGCCGTGATCTTTCCTATTGTTTTATTTAGTTTCTATTGTTTTATGAAGTTATTTTATTGGTGGATTCTACTCAGAGTTCAAATGCTGTTCCTTGTAGCTCATGCAGAGTGAGTCTGCAGCAATAATTAGTAGCTCTACTTCTGTGTTTATTTAAATTGTGTTTCTTTGGTTTAGCTCAGTTTTTGTTTGGTTTATGTGCTGAACAAATGCTGGGGTAGTAGATAAGCCACCTTGGCTGATTATTGTCATACAGCCATTGTATGTGATTTAAGGCTCTCCCATTCATTACATCATCCCATCATATTTCCATTTCAGTATTAACTTTCATCACCACACACACACACACACACACATGTTAACTTATATTATTTCCCCTCGCCCAAGTCATTCTTTGTTTCTAAAATACATTGAATGGCTACAGGCAGGGAAAAAAGTGCTGAGATGGGATATGAGAATGACGATATATCCCCCCCCCCTCCCCCAAACACAATATTAAAAAAAAACTCATTATTTCCATTAACAAATTGATAGATTTTGAAATCAAACAGTGTGTAAAGTCATTCTATTCTTCCAGAAATTAAATTCTGCATAAGTTCCTGGCTACAAACAGACTTGTTTAAATACAGGTTTAGTATTGAAGAATCACAGTTATTTGGCATATTGAAAAATAATATTTTGAGATGCCTGGAGCAGTACTTGCTGACTAAGCAGCTGAGCTGTGTGGCCAGCCGGGTGTGGGATGAGAACTCACGGACGTGAACTGAATGTTGCAGCCCTCGTCCGGCTGCTGCAAGAGCTGTGCTTCCTTGATGGCTTCCTGGGACGCCACACTGCCTCCACACATCACCTCATCCAATTGGAAAGTGCCCCTGCAAAATAAACATGCCCAGGACTAGTTAGGCAGTTACCATGTACCCACACATTTACAACACTGCTCTAGTCGGAAGAGATTACTGCCCACAGCATATGGTAAGACGGCCAGTCAATGGTGTTAATTCCCCAGTTAATCTAGATGTTCGAAAGACACACATGTTGAGACCCAGTCACCAACACACTGGTCAGGTGTCAAAATTTGATTTTTGTTTTCGCAATGCAGTGCCCATCATCAGAGTCATATCCTGCCACCATGGTGTAGTGGTGAAACACTGGAATTGCATCAGGGACAAACTGCACCCGAATTCTGGTCTGTCCTTTCAAATTTTGGTTTTCCACGGTATCTGATTGAAGACCTGGTGATTGGTCGTGTTGGATAAGCATGTAAACTGGATAGACAACAGGGTGGTGGCCTCCACATTAGAACAAACAGTTATTATGAACTAATGCAGTTAGTGTGGACTATCAATAGTTAATTAAGTAAGGTAGTTAGTGAAGACTACATACAGATTGTGTTAACTACCAGAAGTTAATGAGGGACTTTGGCAGTTAGTGCGGACTATAGGCAGTCAATGGAGACTACGGCAGTTAAAGAGGGTCAATGGACAGTTAGTTGTACCACTGGCCCTTAAGAATGGACAATGGGCAGATAGTGTAGACTACCAACAGTACGTACAGACTACACAAAGTTATTTCAGAATACCAGCTGTAAGTGCAGAATATCAGAGGTTAGTGAGGATCACAAGCAGTTACAGAAAACTACCAGGAGTTTAGTGCATACTGCAAGCAGGTTAGTGTGGATCATTGGCAGTTAGTGTGGACTACCAACAGTAAGTGCAGACTATGGGCAGTTAGTGTGAACTCACTGTAGTTAGTGTGGGTTCAGAGCAGTTAGTGCAGACGTAGACGGACTCACGGTAACTTCCTGTCCCCCACGACGACGAAGGACCTGAGACTGGGCAGGTGGGGACTGCGCAGGTCTCCTGGCTGTGCCGTCTGCAGCTCCGGAGCAGCGGCCAGGAGCAGGCGGTGGTAGTCCTGTGTCTTGAAGGTGTCTGCGGCAATCAGCGCCTTCACCCCCACCTTGTTCACGCAGTAGGCCAGCTCCGAGCTCTGGTACGCTGGGTTGATGTTCACCTTCCGCCCACGTCATGGCACTCGTCACTGACCCACCCTGCATGTGCGCCTAGCTCGAGGTGACCACAACTACGAGCTGTGCATGGCCTCAGTGCTCATGAGCCGAGTGAAGCTGAGTGAAGCCGAGTGAAGCCGAGTGAAGCCGAGTGATGCCGAGTGAAGCCGAGTGAAGCCGAGTGATGCCGAGTGAAGCCGAGTGATGCCGAGTGAAGCTGAGTGAAGCCTAGAGGTTGTGGCGAACCCTGGACCAAGCCATCGGAACCCGAGCCTCCGTGTCCACAGCTGTCATGATACCAGCAAGTCAGCAGGGTTAGCACGAGGAAGGTATAGTTGAAGACTAAACAAGTTTATAAAATTAAGAAGGAAAAAAGCTTAATATAAAAAATGTTTTGAAAAAATCCAGTACTTGTCTATTTTGAATTTGGTGTAAAAAAATATATTCAAAATTTAAAACCAGAAAGATTTGGCCATGCCAGATAAATTCTTAAAACATTTGTCAGAAGGACCAAAATTTAAATTTTTCTAAGGAATCTTGTAAATAAGAATACAGTGTAATCATGTAATTTATTTTTAAAATCCAGTAATCACATGAATTCAATACCCACATTCTTGAGCTCAAGAGTAAGATGACTTAAAAAAAAAATGTGTGTGAAGAGAAGTGAAACTTCTTGCTTATTATTTTATTAGATATAGGGAACATAATTTTCGTTCACTGAGGTCGCAGATAAAAAATATATACGCAAGTATGCGAGCACTAAATTATGCTATTTCACAAGTATGCGAGTGTGCAAGTATGCAAGTATACATGTAAGTGTGCAATTATGCAAGTGTGCAAGTGTGAAATTATGCGATTATGCAAGTGTGAAATGACGCGATCATGCAAGTGTTCAAGTACGCAAGTGTGCATGTATGCTAGTGTGCAGGTATATAGTGTGCAAGTGTTCAAGTATGTGATTGTACAAGTATGCAAGCTTGCAAGTGTGCAAGTATGCTGCATCATTTCTACCTCTCTACTGGTTACCCCACTACGTCTTTAACTATTCCCCTCATATGATCAGAATTTTCATAATACTCAAAAATTGTAGCCCCCTCAGCAAACAAGTCTCAATTAAAAAACTAATTTAAAACTAAGGACATCTATTCTGAGGTGGACTCAAACTCATGACTCCATGGCTGGAAGTCGGGCAGGCCTAGGCAGACCACTAGACCACAAAGGCCAGCAGATTTACACTTCATTTTTTGAATGATACTTTTTAAAAAATGTTATGACATTTAAAATCAATAGTGAAATTTTTCTCTCTCCTGGTATTTAAGAACTAATTACTTGAGAATAAAATATGGAAATTTTAAGAATGGAAATTTTTTTTTTTAACAAACGCTTCCCAGACTCAAATATGCATTCTGAGAGCATTAGTTTTACTGCTTCCTTTAAATAAATTGAGATTGCTTGTAGAATATGCAAGAATCGATAAAAATAAGCTAAACAGTGCTGGAGACCTAAAACTACCTACATGAATAAAAATCAGTACCAAATTATTTACTTTTGACTAGACTCAAACCCTATTCTAGCTTCTTGGGTTTGCAGTGGAGCACTGGGCCTATCATGTTACATATGTACTAAAAATAAAATTAATGTGTACTTTAAGAGACAAAGTTTTTCCACTAATATCACAGTGAAATATATATTTGTTTGAATACAAGAACACACTGAATTTTTCAGATATAAAGATTTATATTTTTGAGAAAAATTACCAACTCTAATATATTAGAATGCTAAGATTGTTCTCAAGTTACACTTTCTAATAACCTTTTGAACCGATCACATGGGGGAATAGTAAGGTAAGTGGCGGGGGAAACACCTACAGGAGGAGAGTGTGTCAGCGACGCCACTCCAACGCATGCGCTAGCGGTCAAATGGGAAGATGGCAAGAGGGTACGTAGCGGAGCATGCTATTTGCTAGTTGTAATGGCCAAGGGAAGACGGCAGGGGAGAGGTATAAATAACGCAGCAGTGATGCTACTGAATTCTCGTTATGCTGCTTGTGTTTGTCTAGTCCTCAGTTTTCGTAATGACTAACAATTGACGCTGCTATATTTTTAAAATTTTATTTAAAGTAACTACAATTTATTTATTTGTGTGTAAAAGGGTTATTGATTTGTGTAATTAAATTTGTAAGTATAAAAAGAATATAGACTTAAGAGGTTAGCTTTCAAAGTGTAATTTATTTTTTGGTATGCAAACTGTTGCATGCGATGAAGTTGACGGCAATGCTGTAAGCTGCATTACAGTAAAAGTCACAGCCCTACTTACATTTCCGTCTCTCCGAAGAAGCTCTCACTCCTAAATTACAGAAAGTTGACTACATGATACCTATTTGGTTCTACCTCTCAAATGAGCTCTACCCAGACTACCTATGAGAATAAGGTTGAAAAATGGCTAACCAAGCCTTATAAATGATCGGCATGATGCAGCGCGCATGCGCCAAACCCCAGGAGGGGAGGCTAAGACCGACAATGTACTAATTAGAGGGGAGGGGAAAGGGAGGAAGGAAGCGCCAACGCCCGCCGCGGAGTGCAAAGTTCAAAAGCAGCGGACCCCACTGCTTCAAGGTAAGATGGAGAATGCAATGACTGTGTACATAATGTGTTAAATTGTACTCAGCATCAAATTGGTAAATAAAGTGTGTAGCTAAACCCATGGTTCATGATCATTTGTTAGAAGACCCTACCCACGACTAGTAATAAAATATAACATGAAAATTGTGATTTTAAATGTCAAAAGGACTTATAGTGTTGTGAGATAGACTTTATAAGTGTAATTTATTTTCAATTGAGTGTTTTTTTTTTTTTTTTTTTTTTTTTTTCCAGCTGGAGATTGTGAAAAGCGGTGCCAAAAGTGCCAGTGAACGGATGCAATGTACAGGGCCGTGGAAAAAGGCATTTTTCATTTGAGGTCATACCCGCGTCAATACTGTTCACATTTATTTCTCTAGTTCAATAGAAAATACTAATAACGTATCTCTATCCATACCTAACAAGCAAGAAGTTTCACTTCCGTCGCACATGGACTCCATGCATAGATTTTTTTTCCCAGTGAGTGAAGATAGCTCAAACATGTTTCAGCCTAATGTTTAGGCCTGGAAATCCCAGCACAGAATATTAAAAGCAGCAGAGTTACACACAGCGAGTTAGTTGCCACTCACAAGTCAACAGGGGTGAGCTGACAGTGGCCTGCATGCCCGCTGAATGCCTCGGCAGGGAGACCAGGAGGTAGGCAAGGCACACATACTAACTATTCCTTCTTTCCCTTTAAAACAATCTGATCAATATAAAACTGATATGCTGTATTAATTGATAAATTTCTGTTCAGTCGACATATATTTTGCACACAGTAAAGGCAAAGCAGCTATACTACGAAGGTCCACATCAGATGGAGAAATAACTGACATTTAAATGTGACAAGCATTAAGAGTTAAGGCAAACATAAAAAAAAAAAAAACACACCTGTAAAAAAGGGGGTTGTCTGTAAAGTCAGTTTACGGGCAATAATTTTACGTGATAACGTCATAAGAAAACATTGATGAAATATTGCATACTTTTTAATATTCAAATATTATTTACAGTTTTTGCAAATTTAATTTAAATAATTTGTTTAAATATAATCACGAACAATTAGTTAAAAAAAGCCCGCCTTGACCTGTTTGATATAATAGAAGATTTTCTCGCACGGTGGTTGGCCGGTTTTTGCACGCTCGGCTCAGCGGAAGGTGACAATAATTTTTTGTGCGTGCAGCCGGCGTTCATCGATTTATAAGACCGTTATCACGTCAAAAAATTATATTTCCATTGTTTATTTTTGTTACAAGAATAATCTGTATGGTGTGCTGTACCACGTGCATGAAGCAAGGAGGGAGGGAGGGAGGGAGGCGGGGCTCACCAGCACCAGGCCGGCCCGGGCCGCAGCGAAGTACGACACCACCCACTCGCTGCTGTTGGGGCTCCAGAGTCCCAGCCGGTCCCCGGGACGCAGCCCCAGCTCCCAGAGCCCCGCCGCCAGCCGGTCCGCCTGCCACACGCACACACGCACACTCGCACACTCGCAGAGACTGAAGCTGCAAGGTCGTCTGGCAAAACCTGCAGTCACCGTGATTGTAAAAAGTGCAGCAACGTGAGATTTTTGGAATCAAATTGTAAATTATGGCACCTACATCACACCACAGTTATCCCTGACTCTAGTACTTGTGCACACCCTAGTACCCTCTTTATGAAGTCTTGGTGTGCATGTCACAACTGTAATAATAATAATAATAATAATAATAATAATAAATAAATATCTAGACACAGTTACTGAACTCTCTTCAACACCACGTGTCATGGCTTCTACACACGGGCGGTGTCAAGAGAGCTGTGTGGCTGGGAGGCCAGGAATAGCGACGAGTGACACCACCGTGTGCGGTGTACGGGGGCACACTGTCATCGCGAAGGAGGGGGGGGGGGGGGGAGCCAGACGCAGCACAGAGGTCTGTGTCTGTTTCTGTGTCTGCGAGCTGCCCGCATCACGTTGAAACACTCCTGTGACCTTTCAAGATCTTCTGATGTGTCCCAACCCACACATGCGTGGAATCAACAGGTGCAGTTTCATTTGTACAATCCTTTTATTAGCTAAACATAAATATATATATTACCTACTTATTACATCTTTAAGTCCTTTGCATAAACTAAATTTATACACAATTACATGTTTTTTTTTTTTTTTTCAAACTATTGATAGGCAATACAAAAATTGAACAAATGTAAATAAAATTAACTGTAATTTCCTTTTTAAATTTTGTTGTTTTGAGGTCACACATTATCTGTCAATTTTCGAACATTTCTTTGCACATAATTTAATGGAACTAAGCCACCTGCAATTTGTGAATGAAGAGGAATGATATTGTTAACAATGATTTCAAACATCTCTGGTATGCGACACATTATTTAGTTTTGTCGGCCACATATGCAGGGATGCAACAACTAAATTTCCAAAGGGGGGGGGCAATATACCTTTTTATAAAGAATCATCGATCCCCCGTATTGAAGCGGGGGTCCGGGGTCCTCCCCTGGGAGTATTTGTATTTCAAGGTGGAAAATGGTGCTATTTATGCAGGTTTATTATCTAAAAATTGATTACACAGCACTTTCTTTGCCCCCGTTTGCCCCCACTTCAAGGTTTCAGAGGGGGGCAAAATACCCTTGCCCCCTCTGTTGTTGCGCCCCTGCACATATGGTATATATTTATACGGGTTTAATTAATTTATAACTTTTGGCTCATCTTAAAGCTTAGTCTCACATGCTATGTCAATTTTTAATTTTTTTTTCATTTTCTTTTATTACTTTTAATTAAATGGTATTTCTGCGAATTTAACATATAACTCTCTCGCATTTGTTGTTTTAAACTGATAGCTTTTAAGCGTGATATAAAGGGTGTAAAAAGTTGTGCATGTAATAATAACTACAAACACTGGCACAGATTATATTAATGCACCCATCATATTACAGTTAGTGAATATCTGATGAAGATATTTGTAACAGAACAGCAAATCCTAGAAAAGTATCATGTTAAATTTATAAAAATAGTCCTTAGGTACATCAATGCAATCTTAAACTTGATGCGCGACCAAGCCTCAAGTATGCAAACTGACATGGTTTACGGTTGAAGTGTCGGGGTGCTACTGTGTGTTATCACCGGCAAGGAGACCCGACTGGACTCCGTCCCAGGGCAGCACCTGTGGCTCTCGTCGAGAAGCAGAGGTGTTCGCGACTGACCAGCGACTTGCTGACTTTGTGAAGCTGGAGGTAGCCCGCAGGGAAGAAACAAGCAGGGTTCAGAAAACCACAATTAGCAGAATTAACGGTCAGTTCAAACCAAGCGTGAAATTCCAAAAGTATGCGCATACGCATCCTGCCTCTCGAGTTCTTCCCTTCCATTCGACTTAACTCATCTGAGGCTACAGACGAGGTGGTTCTAAGGTACCTTCTGGTAAAATGACATTCTCCGGGGAAAACGGGGAACAACATCACTTTCTTAACTCAAGCACACCTTCGCTGGCTTGAGGTCTGCCACCAGTGCAGCGAAGCAATGTGTGTAGAGTTTTGATTGTTCAAGTGTTCACATCAGCAGGACTGTCTGACGAGGGAGTAAGGCAGACCTGCTGTCTGACTTGCTGGAAGGTGAGTCTGTGGCGCTGGTGCACAGACACCACGGCCTCTCTGTGCGGGAAGCGCTCTGCGGACTGGTCCAGCACCTGCCCCGTGGTCCACGGCAGCAAGGGCTCGCGGCCGGGGTTGTGCCAGTAGCTCGTCCGTCGCGCACTGCGCACGCTGAAACCACACACACACACACACCCTCTTCCATCTCTACCATTGCTTCAAGACTGTGTTCTTAAACATTAAGCTTAAATGACGAATAAAAATAACAAATATTTCAGCAATCATGATATCATTTTCGAAAGGTCCTAGAGTATGTTTAATTGATTGTTTTAAACTGTTTTGTGATGAATAAACATCAAGAATTCCATGTGCAGTTAGTGAATTATACTTTATGTCCGTAGCAACATACACATTAACTAGTAGCTGTCAGAAGAGTGTGGAGAATTTAATTTCGTAGGGAAGGGGATGGTGATAGAAAGTCTTTGCCCACTGTGTGCTTTCGAATTCTTTCCTTTTGTTGGTGGGAATGACAGATTTTTTTAGGATTTCCCGTGGTGGTGAGGAGGATTCATCCCCATGCATACGCCCCTGCTTACTGTAGGCCTGACAGCTCTGGAGAGGGAAAGTAACGTCCACTCTACTCCATTCAACACCTGTCTAAGCCGCCTTCTCAGAGCTGTGATGGCATTGTCCTGTTGCTGTGCCACCAGCACGGACTGATTCCAGCACTTTGTGGGATCGAACCAGCCCTCTGACAACCATACCCACACAGAGCCACACGTGAATATGCCACACCACACCATACTGGCTGAACAACGGTGAGAGGAAGAGCCACTAAGGCAGCACTGTCTGCGAGCTACGACTCAACTGCACACAAAGAGAAACAGTTCAAAGAGCTTGAAACACCAAGCAATACTGAACTTCCACTTGAACGTATCATCAGTCAAAACATGGTCAAACTGGAAACCCACCACCCTACTAATATACGTGGAAGGTTATTTTCTGAATACAGATTATAAATGTTAAATAAATGTTATGGTAACAATTAACAAAAACCAATGATATTAGAACAAAGTTAATAGCTGCTTGTAATTGTTAAAACTGTACTTGTGTTATAAATTCTGATTTGGTCAGAGCTATAAAGTTTAACTAAATGCAGAAATTTTCTCGAATTGGAACATTTGAACATCAACTTATGATCTTTTGTGTAGGCAAAAAGTGTTCTAAAGTGAATGTTATAGTGTGTTTGAGCCCTGAGCTCCAAATGTTTACAAGTACAGAAATTTCACGGTGACATTATTTTCCAGCATGAGCGGCCAGCTGTACTTCTGCCTGGGTTGGAAGAGAGGACAGTAATGAGTGACTCGGAAGGAAGAGAACCAGGCAAGGCCCTCCACGAGTCGGACAGGACCTGAGCCTGAGGCTATAGCAGCTGGAAACATGATGTTACATGGCTTGATATCCCTGATTTGTACACGAGAAGCCTGTCAGGTCGGGATAACTGACTTGTAAGGTCAGTGAACTCTCATCTGAAAACTGATCAATCAGTGATTACACATGTTCGGGTACGACTGGGTGTGCCTCTGATCCCCTGCACGATCAACTCTGAGCTAAACCTGCGTGACAGTGAGCAAGGTGGCTGTGGCAGACAATACGAGTGAAAACAGTCAACGCCAGCGCAACGCATGTCATATTTACCCGAATGCAAGACGGGGATTTTTTACAAGCTTACTGCTTATCAATTCAAATTCATCTTGCATTGTAGTATACAGATGAGGTTTACATTGATTTTTTTTCCCCTGCTTGCCATTAACTTAATGTTAAGCTACATCACTGACCATTTATTTCAGTCACATGAACAATAATCAATAACTGTATAATATTTAAATAAAGTAAACTTAAGTTGTGTTTAACAATTACATCACACATAACCTGCATTATCTGCAATGTTTGTTTTATCAATTTTTACTATGCCACATTCCCATATCATATGGCCCAAAAATTATTTCTCTTAATGAAAGAGGAAAATGTGGACCTTGTCTTGCATGCCGGTCAGCTTGCATTCTTATATATATGGAATTTTGAGTAGTAAACCATGCATTATGCACTGGAACTGAATTGCATTTGCATTGGTCAGCTCAATGCAGCAACCACTTTTTACAACCCACTTTTTCCTTCATAAATATTTCACCAAAAACTTAATTTTTTTATCATGAAAAACTGCCATGTTATGAGTATAAACTGATTTTAAGTGCTTTACAGCTAAAATAAACAATGCTTATTAATAACAAGAAAGTTATTCAAATATTTGTCAATCATCATCATTGAACATATCCTCTGATTTTTTATTTTTATTATTTTTTTAATTTGATAATTCACTATAAACCAATTAGATGGTATCCAAGTCTTTAAAAACAACCACGTTCAGATAGGCATGAATAACGGAAACCTGATCGTACGACACACTACACAATCATTTTTCATAAACACCTTATAAGGGAAGTGTAGTTTTCAGATGCAAACATTTCCTATGTAGATATTGTGACAAGTTTTTTTCTTCTTCTTTTTTTCACTACCTGTCTTTCAATTGTAAGCTCTCACTTTAGTTAAGTTGCTGTTTTTTTTTTGGGCCAAAAGAATTTATGTTTCTGCATCACTTGGAGGACTGCATCCGTAGAAACAAAAGCAGGTAAATGACATAAAATGAGAATGGTGAGAGTTAAAAGTCATATTATTAAAATCGTTAAACTGATATTTTACGTACTCAACTTGTTAAAGCAGGTAAAATTAGTGTTTTCTGTAAAACATTTATTTGTATTTTTCTGATTTTAGATGCATGGCCTACAATACAGGAACAGGTAGATTTTGAAGAACATATGTCTTCTAGAACATCTGGAAACTTCTGGGACATTTTGAGAACTTAATGTACATAACTTCCTGTATGTTCTTCCAATATTCCAAAATGATTGATTACATATTTTCTCATAAGTATTACATGCAGCATAAATGTTTCTAATGTTTATGATTCACTGCATCCAGCATTGAATTACTTAGAATGAATTTTGTGCTATGCCTAGGTACTAAGGCAGTTATTAATATTTTTCCTTCAACACTAAGCCTATATTTCATCCCCAGCACTAATAACTAGTTGTATAAAAACAATAAGTTTTAATGTTTTTGATAGTTATTAGTGTAGGTATATTATAAGGAAGTTTTAATTTTTTTTTAAATTAAACCTATGTTTATTCAAACCCATGCAGTCAAAGTTTCTCTCATCAAAAATTGTTTCAGACAAAAGTTGAACATATGATTAGGATTTTTACAATAAATTTAACTGATTTGATAGCAGACCCATTAAACAGTATTTTTTTTTTGTTTTTCAACCCTTGTTATTTCCACCTCTTGCAGTAATAGTTGGATATACTACTGAAAATTTAATTTGGGCAAAAGTTTAAATAATATTTAGAAGATTTACGATATATTGTAACAGATTTGATACTGTTATGTATTTAGGTTAAAATATTTTTAATGACATGGTTGGCATTATCTGGGTTAAGATATTTGTATTGTCTGGTTGGTATTATGTATGTGACAGTTGAACTGTAGCCATGTTTGTGAAAGGGAACCTATAATGTTAAGAGTTGACGTCAGCCGGGGCTTCGCCCCACGAGCCTGATCATCCTCCGTTCCCTTTCCCACCACCTTTCCTACCTGGCATTTGTGTCGTAACGTACGTAGCCGTGTGCGATTCAAACTGCGCGCCACGAACTACAGCAAGAGGGCGCTTAGACGCAGTGCGCCGCACCCCTAAGTATGCTAATTAATATTGTAACCCTTTTTCTTTTATTCTTTTGCCCCAGTGTCTTGTTGCAGTGTAAAAATGTGTTTCTCCAGTTTAAATATTACAATTAATTATAAAACTATAGACGTTGCCCGGGCGGACCCGAATAGGCACGGACTTGGACGAGGGTAGAAATGTTTTAGAATAATTCTTAATAACTACGTAAACATTAATGTATTTTAAATTGCCAGTAATTTTTATATAATTATTAATGCAATCTATTATTTACTTAACTTTCGCCGGGGCACGGAATCGCAGAGTGTTGTAACGGTAATTGTGTTCGCAGTCTCCTTCTACAGCCGGCCGAGAGCGGACGTATCTGTCGACACCCCGAGGACATCACCGTTGAGTCACTGAGTAATAATTCCATAGTCTAATTTATTCGAATCTCTTTCTTTCATCCTCGGGGCCTCTCTCGGTCGGAGAGACTGTTTAAATAATTAATATTAACTCCTCGGAGTTTTTAGTATCACCATCGTAATACGTAACGACTTGGGGCGGCCACGTGCGTGGTTCGCCTCTTCACCTAAGCCGATTCGTGCCTCGGGCGTTTTCTCAGTTATACCAGTGAAGGAACGTGTACGGAAATAAATCGTGAGTACAATAAACCATTTAACTGTGTTACGTGTCTTTGTGTTCGGGGGACCACGTGGGACCCCAACCTGGTCAGCGGCGTGTGGGACGCCCTGAGAGCCCACTGCGTGGTAGAAGCGTGCCCGACGCTGAGAGCGGGCTTAGGTAGGGTCGAGAGCGGCGCATTTAATATCTAGAGGGCCAAATATCTCGCCGCACACGGGCCACGTAACGCCCTGGGTTAGAGTCTCTCGCCGGGTCCACGTGCCCACTCACGTGGTGGCGCCCACTATTTAGTACCGATAATTTCTCCATAACACCGTACGCCCTCAGTGTTGTGTCTTTAATAAATAAAGACATGTGCAGAACATAATAGATACAGTACCTAATAAAGAGTTATGAAATTATTTGTCCTTAAACCATGTTTTTTCCACACTTTGCGACAATCGGTTGCATCAAAAATTGCTTTAGAATTTTTTTCCTCCATAATATTTGAATGGTTTGCAAAACAATTTGAACAGTTTTAATGATGTGCCTACAAAGGGAGTGATGAATTATTTTGTCCAAACCCTGGTTTTTCCACTCCTTACGGTATAAGTTGGTCTAATAACAAAATTTTCAGACGAAAGTTGAAGATAATATTCAGAAAGTTTACATTAAATAACATATTCAATAAATATATGGTACAGAAATTATTATTATTATTATTTGTATTTAAACCCGTTTTAATAAACCCATTACAGCAACGGTTCGTCATATCAAAAATTGTTTGTCAAAAGTTTTAGATAATATTTAAATTGTTCACAAACAATCTGAATGGATTTCATTGTGTGCTTAAGAGAGTTAAACATTGTTTGTCCTCCAAACCTTGGTTTTTCCACCTCTAGCAGTCATGGTTGGTCAATAAAAACTTTATTTTGACAAAAGATTTTGGTATTACTCTAAAAACAATCTAACTTCATGTGGATATTTGTCATATAAAAGGAGTTAAAGTTTTTTTTTGTTTTGAAAAACCTCCCCTATTCCTACCCCTTTGGTCTTATTTTGTCTATTAATGAAATCAACAGAGATTTTTGATAACAATTGTTATTAATCAGTTTGGAAGTGTGTTGTGCAAAATTACGGCATTTATTGTGTCCATAAAAGAGTTATATGCTTTTAAGTTGTTGATGGTTTTGGGGTCTATGCACCATGAAAAATTTTCCCAGAAGTTTCACCATGCTAACAGATACAAAAGGTATAACCCCGACAGCACAGCTTATGTGAGACTACACTGTGGGTCATTTCGCAGACTGTTACCCACAGAGCCTGCACGGATATGGCAGCAGGAAGATGTACAACTGTTTAACATGTATTACTTCTCATACACACTCGGATTAAGCAGGGATTACACTTCCAGTAAAGGAAGCAATTGGTTTTGACGTGATAACGTCTTATAAATTGATGAACGCCGGCTGCACGTGCACGAAAAATTGTCACGTTCCGCCTGAGCCGAGCATGCAAGAACTGGCCAACCACCGTGCGAGAAAATCTTCTATAATATCAAACAGGTTAAGGCGAGCTTTTTAACTAATTGTTTGTGATTATATTTAAACAAATTATTTAAATTAAATTTGCAAAAACTGTAAATAATATTTGAAAATTAAAAAAGTATGCAATTTTTCATCAATGTTTTCTTATGACGTTATCACGTAAAATTATTGTCCGTAAACCGATTTTACAGACAAACCCCCCCCCCCCCCCCCCTTTTTTTTTCTTCAGTGATCATACACCAAAAAAAAAAGTCTATAAATCACACAATTGTTTGAATAACAGGTTTCTTACTAGACTTGTTTGAATAAAAAAATAGTAATACCACCCAGCAACTTGTAATATTACGAAGGAAAAAGAAAATTTAACATTGCACCAGAATATTTCCGAAACTGTAATTGTCATTATTATTAATATATTTAGTACTCAAACAAAGAAATAGTAGGCAATTAGTACATTGTTCAGTTTACGTAACACTGTTGACATGATTGCTGAGCACGTTGCAAGTAAATCACTGTCAATGTCGCATCGTGGGAATTCAGTTGTGCAAGTAGCAACTCTTGATTCTCATTACATCCAATTAACGTGGTTAAGAAGAGATGGTTTTCAGTTTTTAAACTGCATCAAGTAAACAGAAGTCTAACTCTCTTTTACGCATGTGTTGTTCTTCTAACTATACTGGAACTACACTTGCTGCCTAGACGTGGTTCAGAGGATTGGCCTGACCCCCATTCAAGTCTCATGCTGCACCGAATACAGCTGACGTCTGAGATAACATCGCAGGCACTATCGTCATTGTCACTGCAGTGACAACAGACAGGTCTCCAGAGTGGTTTGTAGGACAATATTCCACTTTAGAGCCATGTTAGCCAACATTTATCACAATGTCATTGTTATACTTGGGTTTATAAAACCCATCTTTACCATAAGTGCAGATATGTTGAAGAATCATACATAGACAAACAGATGCATCATTGTTTATTGCAAATGATGTAGACAACTCAAAAGTCAAAGTTGTAGGCATGCAACGGAGTTGAAACTCAAATCAAATACATATTTAATGAATCAAACATTAAAATACACACTTCAAAACCTAACAATTCGATGAAAATTGCTGTATATTTGTCTGTCTGTCATTAAAACATTAAAGCTCACCATGATGTTAATGGATAGTGAGATTGAATTAATTGGTGGGATTGGTAATTGCACACGTGTGACAGACAGATAACAAATGGATGGACATGAGTGACTTTCAATGTCTAGTTTAAATTGAATGATGCACTATAAAAGAATACTATAAAACAGGGTGAACTGATACAGTTTTAAAATTTGAAATGCAATATAGCACATAATTTTATTCCCTAGTGATTTAGTATTATGCAATATTTCAGATGACTCCTTTAAGTAATCTCTCATGTCATTAATTTTTAAATTTTATTTCCCATTTGAAATTTTTTTAATAAAAATTGCATGTATCAGTTCACCCCAGCAATGTCAGTGAACTGATACAAGGTATAAATTTCAATGCGTATCAATTTGTAAGGCTGTTAGGGTAAACTGAGGCACATTTTAAGATTTAAAAAAAAAAATTCATTTATGTATGGGTAAAATTGTTTGTACATAAAACATCAAATTATGACATCATAAATTTATGCACAGTAACATGAATGGATTTTAAGACATAATTTATTTACAAAATTAACAATTGTATTTCATTTGCCTGAATAGAATGTTAATATACGTTAAAAATTTACTTTATATATTTAGTTTTCATTTTAAAAAAATCTTTAGAAAATTGAAGATGTCCATAACGGAGAAAAATAGGCTGTGGAACACGACACAGCATTTCATGGTGGTAGACTACACTACATTCTTTGATTTCAGGCCAAATGAAAATATCTTTGTAACACCTGTAAGATTTAAAAAAACTCACTTCTACTGTCCTATTTTCCACTATATTAGTCACTTGTGCTGCATAGAGTTTCTCCTTTCTTGTAATTAGGTTCTTCAGTTGCACAACCATGAAATCACCCAAGATTAAGGTCTGATAGTTACAAGGAACTTCTGGTTCTGTTTCCATTTCTTCATTTCCCTTCTTGGAAGTAGAAATATGGCTGGCATCAGGATCTTCTTCGTTTTCATTACAACTTTAATCACTGCAACTGGATGAAAATTCAGCCCTCCCTGATTTCGATTCATCCTCACCAACATTCTGGACACTTTTTCCTGCTTCAACTTGCAGTTTGTCTTTTCAACAAGTTCTTGATCTTAGTTTCTCTTTACCATATCGTAATTCTCTCAATAAGCATAACACACTTTCATTCATGCTCTCTTCTACAGGATTTGCATCGACCCCTTTGGTTTTTGATGCAAATTCTTACATTTTCTATATATCTTCACTAGCTGCCCGACCCGGCTTCGCACGGCTATACTAATGGAAAAAAATTAAGCCACATCTCCCATTTACAGTAATGGTAAATAAAAAAAAATTCAGTGAAAATTTATTACAATGCTGTATAATGTACCGGAGAGAAAATGAATAGCACAGATGGTTTCCCGACTAGTGCACGCAACGTACAACTGATGTACCCGTACTTCGCTACGGCAGTCTACAGGCAGATCACTTTGCACCGCTCATTATACATGCCCCTCCTTGTGGGTACGCCACTGCCGCGCGATGCCCGTTGCCATGGAGACGCAGAAGGCATGAACAATGCAAAATCCTGTTCTCATGCAGAAAAAGTACCCACTGTTGCCTGGTTTTAACCACCCATGGGATCTAATTTTCGGAAAATGTCATCCTGCGTAACATAAGGAACATTACTGTGAATTTTCAAGTCTATAAAATATATATACTTGAAAAAAGGGCAATAAAAAAACAAATTGAACACAGAGAGACGAAAAAGAAACAATATTTTAGGTTTGCGATTTAAAGTGATAAAATGTATTTAAATACTAATTGAACTCTTATGAGGGTACTGATTGCTTCGTTGTTAATATCACACGGGTGTATTTTACTTGTATGGGAAAATTAAGAATGATAAGGCATCTAGTGTGTGGCAACAATGTTAATAGGCAATAGGAAATAAACTTCTAGCACCTGCGGCATTGTCAACACACACTTCGTACGTGTACTGCATGTTGTATCTAACCCCCTCCAACGCATTTGATTCTAAATTGGACTTTCAGTAAGGATCCCTAATGTTATTGATAATATAATATAGCCTATAGCCTTCCTCAAAAAATGCACTATCCAACACTGAAAGAATTTTTCAAATCGGACCAGTGGTTCCTGGTTCCTGAGATTAGCGCAAACAAACAAACAAACTCTTCAGCTTTATAATATTACTATAGATTTTGTCTGTTCCATACTTTTCGGATGCCTCTCGGTATGTAAGATTCCCATTCTGGACTTTGTTAACTGCTGTGTTTAAGTCATCTATTCTAATAACTTTCATTGGTTTTGTGCCTGGAGGCCTTTTGTAATATCTAGACATCTTATTTGGCCCTGAAAATATATATGCAATGATATTTTAATAAATTTTAAGTTGACGGGGTGAACTGATACATGTATCACTTCACCCCAGTTCAGATATGAAATGTTAAAAAAATTAAATATTATTTATTAGCTTTTAATATAAAAATAACAATAATCAGAAATTAACAGAAAATATATGGCTTACCTATTTACATCAGTCCGGATCAATCAATGCAATGGAACCTACTTTGAAAATAAAGTTTACAGACCTTCAAAATATGTTTACTCAAACCTCAAAAGCTGAGTATCGATATTGGACAGTAGAAATGGCGGGAAATTTCAGCGGAATCACTCAGCTGATAGTTTGGATGATGAGGGTTAAGATATATAAGTGTGACCAACATTCAAATTATTTGTATTTATGTAAAGACATATTGAACAAATAAATGTGTATTGTTACGAACGTGAGCAAGGTTGCGTCACGCGCAGGTGCAGAGCTAGCTGGGCTGATATCACATGCTGCCGTAACATGAGATGTGCCGTGCGCACCTGGGTCGCCGCTCCCCCCCCCCCCCCCCCGCACTGCACTGTTAGTTTGACATCCGAAACCTGACAGCTGCAGAAATACGCGAGCCGCCAACATGAGTTTCGAGAGATTTCTGCCGTCGGGTCGGCGCGGAATGACGCGACTGGCCCCAGCCGCGCTCGGGAGTTTTCTGGGTTTTCTGAGCCTATATATGTGCCCGGGACGCCGGCCTTGGGGGGGAGAGTAAGTAGAGAGAGTTCAGGCGGCTTTCCCGCGGCGGAGTTTCTGGGGCGATAGTGCCGCGGGTGCGGCAGAATGGCGAAGTCCTTGGACAAAGGTTCCAGGGCAGGGAGTGAGTTCAGTTCAGTTCAGTTGGAAGTTTTCCCGCGGTGGAGTTTCCGAGCGAAGTTCCGAGCAAGGCGTCGAGTGGTTCCTCGACGAAGAGAGGTGCGACGGCGGCGGTGGAGTCCTGCGACGGAGGTCCACGAGGTGTGCTGCGGCGAGAGTTGCGCCAGAGGTGCGGCCCAGCGAGGTGTGTGGAACGAATGACTGGGGAATAGACATTTCTTTAAGTGCAATTAATTATTTTCCATTTTAGAAGATTATTTGTATGTGACATAAGTAGTGGCAATAAATAAAACTGTGTGATAAAAATCTTTCATTGGGCTATCCTTTACGAACCCCGCGGTGAATCGTAACAGTATTTTGTCTCACATCACCCCAGTGTATCAGTTCACCCCGTTTTTCGGTATGTTGGGAAAAATCACAATGTTGAAAAATTAACCAAAATAAATATTGAACAACTTTTATTAAAATATTTAGAACTCACATGCATGTTTACAGTTATCACAGATTGTCCCATAACTCATATAAATCACAAAAGTCACTTGATTACTCCATGTAATAATTTTTTTCAAAAGTGATTACCGTAACTCATTTGGGGATATTTATTTGGTTTCAATTTGACCTAAAACTTTCAAATGTTCGCATCTCGTGACATCAGCACATGAAACACTTGTGCTTCAGACCACATCCAGCTTACGCACGAGACGGGATGAGATTAGAAAAAGGCCTTTGATTTTGTTACCAAACTCCTGTCTCTAAGCACAGGCTCATCAAAAGTTGTAATGACTTGGCCCTTCACATGTAAACTGGCAACATGTTAAAAAGAAAAAAAAAAAAAAAAGGGGCGGTGTTGTTGGTAATAGTGTTCTCTCCCTCCCACCCTGAAAATTGCTAGTGACATTAATGCCAACATGACTGCCTCCTTTTCCTGGGCTCTCACCATCGTACAGCAGATTGCTTTGTAAGATACGGCAGAAAAACGTAATCTTACTTGATTGACAGCAGCTACAATGCTGTGCTGTATGAGAACTTCGCTGAACTCAGTAACCTTTACCTCACCCATCAGCATGTCACTAGATCATTCTTAACTCATTTATTAAAACTACTTTATGTGAGACTACATTAACAGAAGTTACCCAAAACATAACTGTTTTAGAATGGGTTAGGTTAGCAACATCACCTGTGCTTCACCTTCTAGGTAAGATTGATTGAGAGTCATCAGCTAAAGGGCCTAGGTCAACTTGTTTATCATAATTGTTGAAAAATCTATTTGAAAATTTCAGGGAAGAAAATTAAATTAAACAGTGAGTTTTGTATATATACCAATATTATAAAGCTGAAGAGTTTGTTTGTTTGTTTGTTTGCGCTAATCTCAGGAACTACTGGTCCGATTTGAAAAATTCTTCAGTGTTGGATAGTACATTTATCGAGGAAGGCTATAGGCTATATTATATTATCAATAACATTAGGGATCCTTACTAAAAGTCCAATTTAGAATCAAATGCGTTGGACGGGGTTAGATACAACATGCAGTACACGTACGAAGTGTGTGTTGACGATGCCGCAGGTGCTAGAAGTTTATTTCCTATTGCCTATTAACATTGTTGCCACACACTAGATGCCTTATCATTCTTAATTTTCCCATACAAGTAAAATACACCCGTGTGATATTAACAACGAAGCAATCAGTACCCTCATAAGAGTTCAATTAGTATTTAAATACTTTTTATCACTTTAAATCGCAAACCTAAAATATTGTTTCTTTTTCGTCTCTCTGTGTTCAATTTGTTTTTTTATTGCCCTTTTTTTCAAGTATATATATTTTACAGACTTAAAAATTCACAGTACTGTTCCTTATGTTACGCAGGATGACATTTTCCGAAAATTAGATCCCATGGGTGGTTAAAACCAGGCAACAGTGGGTACTTTTTCTGCATGAGAACAGGATTTTGCATTGTTCATGCCTTCTGCGTCTCCATGTCAACGGGCATCGCGCGGCAGTGGCGTACCCACAACGAGGGGCATGTATTATGAGCGGCGCAAGAGTGATCTGCCTGTAGACTGCCGTAGCGAAGTACGGGTACATCAGTTTTATGTTGCGTGCACGAGTCGGGAAACCATCGGTACATTATACAGCATTGTAATAAATTTTCACTGAAATTTTTTTATTTACCATTACTGTAAATGGGAGATGTGGCTTAATTTTTTTCCATTAGTATAGCCGTGCGAAGCCGGGTCGGGCAGCTAGTCTTAAATAATATCTAACTTGGATTTTCCTTAAAGAGTAGTTTTGAATACACAAGATACAAATAATTGATCAGTATTGTAATGATTTTGCCTACTAAAAGCAATGTGAACTACGTTTGTTGAAACCTTTAAACGAAAGAGAACTCATGTCCTGCGCACAAGACCAAAATACCGCTATGAATTACCAATTGACTTATCAAAACATGGTTTCAAGTGTTGCTTTGCTATTTAGGAACTGGGTATGGACAGTCAAGAACTGCATGCCCGGCACTACTATAAACACGGCATAAACAAAGTGTAATTAAATAAATAGTATTCGCCAACGCAGTAACGGTATGCACCGCATTATTCATCACTGCCTTTATTTCGAACATTTCCATACAAAAATAATTCGTGAGGACTTCCAGTTACGCAAATATACTCTTTTTTTTTTATTAAATACACTAACATTTTTACTTTTAAATACCATCATAAAACTTTATTTACAATAAACGTTTTCACGCATTGACAAGAGATCATTTTAAACATTTAAGGCACTCTAAACGGCAAATACGGCAGTTAGTTAATTCATAACGTAGTATCATGTCAACTATCACAGTCATGTTTTAAACATTTCAATAGTAAAAATTCAAAGGAGCCGTTCGATGGGAAGATTTCGGGCCAAATAATAGTTTTAATGCATGTTTCTTTTGCTTATACACGCTTTCCTTTCGATATTTTCTCTAGATGTTTACAAACAGTTAGTTAATAAAGCAAACGACTAGCAGCGAAACGCGCATGTAATTAATCCAGATAACTCATTACCAACTGTATCTATGCTCCAAGGAGTACTAATCTTTGCTATGCTAATTAATAAAAAAAAAATGAATATTCGACAGTCCAATCTGACAATCTGAACATTTCCCTGTTTATTTATTTATTTATTTTTTTATTTATTTGGTTGCCTCCTGTTTTCTCCAGTACATACTAGAAGGGAGTTGTCAATATACAAAATACAAACAAAAAATTAAAACATATAGACAAACACAAATCTTAAATACAAAACATAACCACACTCCTGGATACTACAATCTTTGTCTTGGCAATATTATTTAGGTTGCTGATACATCCTAACCACCATACTTGCTGAAATACAAAAACCAATATATTAATATGCTTATACCCTAAGGTATTCTTCAACTGAATAAAAGGATTTTTTTACCAAATATTTCTTTAGTTCTTGTTTAAACCTATTTAAATGGACAATTTCCTTAATTTCAATTGGTAATTTATTAATTAGTTTGATACTACTGTAGTAGGGTCCTTGTGAAAATTGTTTTGTTCTATGTGTGATTAAATGTAAATCACAATTATTTCTAGTTTGATAACTGTGTATATTACTATTTGATATTACTGTGGAGTTACGCATTGTGTAAAGTATAGTATGAAAAATGTACAGGCAAGGAAAAGTCATAATATTTAATTGTTGATCTATTATCATATATATGATGAGCACACATGATTGAAAGATATTATCAAATACTTTTTTGTGCTATTACACTAGGTAATATATTTGATCATATATGTACTGTAACAAAATGGATTCACAACTTGTTGCTGCTGGTGCTTGTGTCAGTGCTATAATTACAATTGCTTTATTGCTCAAACAACTGAAGAACAAAAAAAAGAAGCGAGTGTGGGTTAGGCCATGGATTGGAAGACGGAAGATGTTTGGCATTCATAATAATTTACTGAAAGAACTTCAAAATGAAGATCCCAAGCACTATGAAAATTATTTAAGAATGGATGAAAATACTTTTAATTTTGTAGTATCCAAAGTGTCTAAGTTAATTTCGAAGGAAGATACCTACATGAGAAGTAGTATTAGTGTGCAAGACCGGCTTATGGTAACTCTTAAGATTTTTAGCAACCGGTGAATCATATTCTAGCTTACAGTACAGTAGTCGAATACCTCAATGCACACTTTCCATTATTATTCCAGAAACATGTAAGGCTATTTATGAATCAATGAAGAACGAGTTTTTTAAGGTAAGAAAATATTTTATTACAATAGATTTATGTACAATGTTCAATAGAGGTAATAGCTTTTAATTGTTATCATCAGAATTTGTACTGAGAGCATTTGCTTGTTGGAATGCTGTATGAACATCTGCTGATGACATTCAGGAAGAGTTGTCAGCATTCTCCGGGGAACCAACCATTACTTCACTCTGGTCTGATACTACTGTCCACTGACTTGTGGAGGACGTTGAATCACTAGGAACCATTATGGTTGTTAGTGATTGATCATTGATTGTGTCCCATATTTCCATCACTGCATGTTGAATCTTTCGTTTTGCCATCCTGAATGTGTAATCATTACTAGCTTCTTTAATTGCCCGAAGTTCAGATATTACAAAATTGCCAAATGCCTCACATTCATAAACATTTATCGAGCCCTCCGGTTTTTGAACTGCAAGCTTTGCCATTTCTTTCATTGTATGAGATGCTTGGGATAAAAGTGAATCATAAGAATCAGAGTCTAATTTCCTTTTTTTTTTTGGCGGCATGTTTCATGTGTGATGTCGATGGTGTTAGCTGTGATTATGTTATTTTGTAATGCATGTTTGTGTTGTTTTTCTCATTTTCTTGAGATGGCGATTGTTCTCGAGGTAATTGAAGTTCATCATGCAATGGGGTTTCTTGAAGATTCTGAAACAAATAACATTTGTTATATTATTTTTTCAGGTTCCAAGTTTGAGAAGAAATGGAATGTATACAATACAATACAATAGGAGCAATGGATGGAAAACATATCCGTATAAAATGTCCCACAAACAGTGGTTCACATTATTTTAATTACAAACATTTTAACAGCATCATACTGTTCGCTTTAGCTGATGCTAATTATAAATTCCTGTATGTTGATGTTGGGACAAATGGCAGAGTTGGTGATGCTGGAGTGTTTGCCAACAGTACATTGAAACAATGTCTGAGTGACCGATCACTTTTAAATATTCCAAAAGATAGGAGACTGCCCAATTCAAATTTGGTATTACCTTTTGTTGTGCTTGCTGATGATGCATTTCCTTTACGTCACAACATTATGAAGCCCTACCCATTGAAAAATATTACCAAGGAAGAAAGAATATTCAATTACAGATTGTCTCGTGGAAGACGAATGATCGAAAGTAGTTTTGGAATCTTGGCAACTCGTTTCCGTGTGTTTTTAACAACTATTAATTTACCACCAGATAAAGTAAAGTTAATTGTGCTTGCTGCTTGCACATTACACAATATGCTGGTTGAAAAACGAAAGCACATATATACTCATACAGACTTTCGAACTGTTGAGGTAGGTGGTCATTGTTTTATTGAACCATTTACTGATGAAGTGTGTCAACAAATGCAGCCTATACAACAACAAAGAAATTTTGGTCATATGCGACATGGTACTGAAATACGTAATGACTTCAAAACATTTTACAATGGGCCAGGAAAGGTTCCATGGCAAGAGAACTACATAGGAGGCAACTAACAAAGTACAGTACTTACATACATAACTTACATTTTGTTCTTCAATGGACGGATTTTGTGAAATTTCCACAGTACATAGTGATTCATCTGGTGTTAGTGATGCATCCAGAAAATTTAACATTGGAAACCAATAAGCCATCGGTTTGTAAACACTGTCTGCATCTGCTCCGCTTTTCATGCTTTTAAGTATCTGTAATAGAACAGAACATAAGTGTTAAAAAAAACTGTTATTTGTTTAGCTCAATACTAGTCTCTTCGTCACTTGTTATTCAAGGATATGATATGTAGGTACTGCTTCATGTTTACGTTTACATAACATGCAAGGTTTTAATAAAGGAGTCAATATTTTTAACTCCATGAACATTTACAAATGTATGCCTACATCATAAAACAATTTTAAAAAAGGTAATGCTTATCTGTGCTATTAAATTATTTATTGGAAATGGGTGAGGGGAACAATTTCGGTAAATATTTACTTGGGCGGTATTTCCGAAAAAAAATGTTAAAAATCCGAAAATACCTTTATTTTATGCTCTTCAACTTCCTCTTTTCATTAAAAGTGGCGGAGGTAAGAAATTCAAAATACTTTAGGAGATATCGAATTTTTAAATTTCATCGTATGTAGTTGAGCGGTATTTGCGAAAATAAATGTTAAAAATCCGAAAATACCTTAATCATATGCTCTTCAACTTCCTCTTTTCATTAAAATCGGCAGAGATAAGAAATTCCAAATACTTTAGGAGATATTGAATTTTTTAATTTTGCAATACAAGACATGTGGAACCATTCGAGCGTTGCCATTTTTGTTATTTTGCCGTGTGTTCGTGAATACGTGAATCGTGAATGCGTAATTAATAAAATGGTTGATTAGGTCAGGTCAGTTACATTATTAATACTTTCAAACTAAGCCAACATTAAAAATTATTTTGTGAATTAATTTTAATGGCTGTTTAGTTTTAAAATATTTATAATGTAACTGACCTGACCAAACAAACCCGGACAGAGGGTGAACAGTAAACTAAAATGGTCGATTAGGTCAGGTCAGTTACATTATAAATACTTTCAAACTAAGGTGATATTAAAAATAATGTGAATTAATTTTAATTATTCTTTAGTTTTAAATTATTTATAATGTAACTGACCTTACCTAACAAACCCGTAACAAAGGATGTACAATATCAACTCACGTAAATTTTTTTGTTACTTATTACTTGCGCTACAATATCAAAATAACAAATAAGACTTTAAAATTAGAAACGTTAAAAACTCACCTAAGTTGGAGGCGGTAATTAAACACAGTTTTAAACAATAAATTAACTAAATAATCACGTATTAGTTCATTTGAATTCTGGCCTATCACGAACAATCACGTGACATCATTATCCAATAAAAAAATAGATACTCGTACGTAAACAAGAAACAATGGTGCACGCACGCCACAGGAATGCGCTGGTTTTGTGCTGAAATTTAAAAATTCGATATCTCCTAAAGTATTTGGAATTTCTAATCTCCGCCGCTTTTAATGAAAAGAGGAATTTTAAGAGCATATAATAAAGGTATTTTCGGAGTTTTAACATTTTTTTTCGCAAATACCGCTCAACTACATATGAAGAAATTTAAAATTTCGATATCTCCTAAAGTATTTGGAATTTCTAATCTCCGCCGATTTTAATGAAAAGAGGAAGTTGAAGAGCATAAAATAAAGGTATTTTCGGATTTTTAACATTTTTTCTCGGAAATACCGCCCAAGTAAATATTTACCACAATTTCAAATACTCTAATTATGTATGAAGTTATTGTCTACATTATATCAAAATGTGACTTATTTTAATAAATATTCAATGTGATTCTAGCCTAATCATATAAGAACCAATTTATTTATTTTAAAAATTAATGAACCAGGGAAATCAGGTAAAAGTTCCTTATCGTGTACCCAAATATATCCCTCGATCCTGATGGTATATTCCTGTACATTTTTATCCTGCGGTACATGATGCTTGCTGGTTTGATATAGCCCATAAATAGATCTTGTACATACCAAAAACGTGTTAAAAAAACCATTAGGAACGGTTTGTTAGGTTAATATAGTTACAGTAAAAATACTTAAAAATGATTTTGGATTGTTTATTATGTCAGTATAGGTACATTGAAAATATGTAAACAATATCAAGAGATATGTCTACTTGGATACGTGATACAGAACTTTTACCGGAAATTGTTTGAAACCAAAACTAACAAGCATTGTCATCGAGAATACAAATACATTTCAAATTTCAAGTTTTTGTCTCGAAAGAAGTTAGTTTATTTTGCGTTGCAAGGTTTTCCCCAATATTAGCAAGTTAAAGAAAATCATTTACAAATGATAAAAACTATTATTCTTACCTTTGCCTTTTCAGCTGCATACTGGCATCTCAATCCATTAATTTTTTTCCTCACGTCTTCCACTGTACAACCTTGATTTATGTCCTCGGCGATAGACTTACATATAGCTACACGCATGCTTCTATTTTTATAGTCGTTATGTTTTGCATTGTACAACATTTTGTGCGATTCGTATTGTGCAATTAGCATTTTGGTCGCCGCTATGGTCCAATGGAACTTTTCACCTGCCATGTTTACCTTAAAATATTATCAAAGGTTCTCGCTCCTAGAACATATTATCATAGACATATGATCATATTTCAACTATTATCAAAGATTGTACATTTATTTATTTAATTTAATTAGCTGCAATTGGGTACAAAGTGCCCGGTGGCAAGCATTTTCCCTACTTCCCCCTCACTCTCCTTCTGAACTGGTCCACACTCCCAGCCGCCACACACTCCTCCTCCAGCCTATTCCATTCCCCTACTGTCCTAACGACCATCGCATTTTTTCCCCTTTCTGTTCTCCTCCTCTCTTTGAAAACCTTCCTAGTATTTTCCTTTCTACTTCTAGGCATTCCCATTTTGACTTTGCCCCCCAGCTCTCCCCATCCTCCCACTCCACTCAGCACCTGGTACATCTTGACCAATCTCTCCTTCTGTCTTCTATCCTTTAAGCTCTCCCATCTCATTCCTATCATCATCTCTGTGATACTGCACTCCCCCTTCCCTTCTCTGTCCGTTCTCCTCCACTTGCCCTACACCCATCTAGCTGCTCTCCTCTGCACCCCCTCCAGCTCCCTCTCAAGAACTGCTGTGTATGGGTCCCACACTGCTGCGGCATACTCCAGCATGGGGCGGACCATAGTTTTATAGGCCTTGTCACGTATGCTGCTGCTTCCCCCCCTGAGCACTCGTCCCAGCATGCCCAGGGCCTGTCTGCTCTTCTTCACTACCTTGTCTACATGCTCCCCCCACCCCAGGTTACCCTGCAGCACCACCCCTAGATATTTATAGCTGTAGGCCTCACTTATCACGTCTCCCCTCCAGCGATATTCCCTCCTGACAATCTTCCTCTTCCTGGTAAACCTGACCACTTTCGTCTTTCCCACATTTATTTTCATACCATTACTTTCCACCCATTCTACCAGCCTTTCCAGATCCTCCTGTAACCCATTTCTCTCCGCATCCATGTAAACCACGCAGTCGTCTGCAAAAAGCCTAATATGCCCTTGTATCTTCTCTCCGATATCGTTCATCATTATGGTAAAGAGAAGTGGGCCAAGCACACTGCCCTGCGGCACCCCTGATGTAACTCTTCCTTCCTCCGATAACTCCTCCTCCACACGTACCCTCTGTGTCCGGTTACTTATGAAGTCACCAATCCAACTCACCACCCTCCTGTCACTTATAGCTCCCTCCACTTTTTTCATCATTTTTTCGTGAGGAACTTTATCGAATGCTTTTTCAAAATCGATGAAGCAGGCATCAATCTGTAGTCCACTATCTACCCCCTCCACCAGCTCCTCCAACAGTCCAGCCAGCTGAGTCTCACACGAATATCCCCTTCGAAATCCATGCTGTCTCCTGTCAATCCACTTTCTACCATCCAGCTCCCCTACCACATGCCTGTGCACTAACCTCTCCATCACCTTACCCACCGCCGACGTGATACTAACAGGTCTATAGCTGGCTGGGTCCTCTTTGCTACCCCCCTTCTTGTATATCGGTACCACCACCGCCTCCTTCCATTCTTGCGGCAACTTGCCCTCCTGCATCGATCTACTGAATAGCAGCTCCAGGTACTTCACCATGGCTTGCCCCCCCAGCTTTATCATCCCATTCCCTATGCCATCCTTACCTATGGCTTTCCTGCTGTCTAACCTTTTCACTACTTTCTCAATTTCTTCCTTCCTGATCTCAAGCCGTTTCTCGTGTCGCCCTGTACTATGCTCAGCATGTTTCCTTTCCCACTGTTTTCCCTTCTCGAACACTGACATGTACTGCATGGCCAACAAGTTTGCCTTTTCCTTGGATCCCGCTGCAATTTCACCTTCCTGATTCCTCAAAATTGGTACCCCTGTCCCTGTGCCCTTCGTGCTTCTAACAAACCCGTATAGCTTTTGCCAGTTGCCTTTTGTCCCCTGTACCATCAGGTCCCCGAGATAGGCCTCCTTCGCCTTCTTTATCTCTCTATTCAGTTGCTTTCCTATTTCTTTCAGCTCCTCTGTTACAGTCTTCTTTCCTTCCTTTTTCCCCAGCGCATATAACAGTCTACCCTTCCTCTTGAGTTTCCGAATTTCCCTTCCATAATAAGGTGGGTCCCCTCCCACATTAATCCTCTTTTTAGGTACGTATTGCTCTTGAGCATCTCCCACCACCTTTTTGAAATCCTTCCACAGTTCCTGCACATCGATGCCTATGCTCCATTGGTCGAATCTCTCTTCCAGGAACTCCTCCACCCTTGTCTGTACTGCCCTCCCATACAACCATATTTGCCTGCTGCTGCCTTTCATGACCTTCTTGTCCAGGCAAATCTCCACAATGGGAATATTGTGATCGCTTATCCCATCCACCACTTTAGAGTGAGTGGCTAGCTCCTCGGGTCCTACCAGCACTACATCCAATATTGAACCGCCAGCTCCCCCACCCATCCTAGTTTCCTCTACCACCACCTGTTGTAACCCCATGTTCACCAGTTTAGTTGCCCTCCGTTGTCCCAGTGGCCCCACCAGTTCCTTACCACACTGCCATTTGACCCCTGGAAGGTTGAGGTCACCTGCTACAACTACCATGCTGTCCTCCTTCAGCCTATCAAGCCTTTCGAGTACCGCCTCCACCTCTGTACCCCCATCACCCGGCGGCCTGTACACCGCAAACAGCTGCATTTTCCTCTTCTTCCCTGAGATCTCCAAGTGAAGTATTTCTTCCCTTTCTCCCATCCACTTTACTTCTGCATCTAACTCCCCCCGAACAAGAACCATTATCCCACCCCCTCTCCTGTTTCTATCCCTTCTGTAAACTACGTAACTCCCTCTCCTTATTTCATTGTCTGCAACATCCTCATCCAGCCATGTCTCTACTGCCACCACTATATCTGCCCCATAGAGCTCAACCACTGTCCAGAACTTGTCCACTTTGTTTAGGATACTCCTGCAGTTAACGACCATTATATTTACTCTCTCCCTTTTCGTCCTACCCTCTTCTCCTGTTTCTATATGCACTCTCCCCTCCCCATCCTGCTTTTGTCTTTCCCTCCCTCTCTCCATCCCTTCTTGATTATTTCCCCTGCCTCCCCCCTCCCCCCCCCACCTTTCTCACTTCATTCCTTCCTACTAGCTGCACCCTACCCTTGACCTCCCCCCTACCCCGTTTCCCTGCCCCATGTTACCCGCTCTTAAACCGTCTATCATCACCTGCGTCAGGATTCCCACTCCTTCCCTATTCAGATGGATTTGATCCCTTGCCATGTGTCTCATCTGAAGTCGACTCCTTGCGCTGATGTAGTTTGCTCCCCACTCCTGACACTGCTTCAGCATGATGGCTTCCGCTGCCCTGAGCTTGTGGATAGGCACACCCCTCCTAGGCAGCACTCCACTCACCAGGATGTCTCCCCTCACTTTCCTTTTTAACTCACAAAGAATTCCCTTCATGTCCTCCTCAAACTTTCCTGGTCCTCCCCCTCTAACTAGGTCGTTTGTGCCCAGTGGCGGATCCAGGATTTTTGTTTGGGAGGGGCTTGACCCAGCTGAGGCTAGGCTTTATCAAGGCAAACACTAAAACATTAGTGGACCCAGATGCTTTTGGAGGGGGCTTGAGCCCCTTAGCCCCCCCTCTGGATCCGCTACTGTTTGTGCCCACATGCACAATCACCTTCCTTATTCCATCAAGCTGGCTAGCCTTAACTCTCTCTCTTACGTCCTCCAACCTCTCACCACTCCTCCCTGCCTTATACGCCCCCGGTATGTTTACATATCTGAGCATTACACAGTCATATTTTTCATCAAATAAATTTGATAATAGATCTATGTCATATGAATATGATAGTGTAATACAGGCCTATGGTTTGCAGTGAGTCCTTTGTGTCTACCATTTATTATTCTAACTATCTTTTTTTTGAATTTTAAACACTTTTTTGAACAGTGATGCGTTTCCCCAAAAAATAATTCCATATGTTAATATAGACTGTACATTTGCAAAGTATAATGCCATTACAACTTGTTGTCATCGAGTATCGATAGAGACAATATTTTGATCATCTTATAAAGTTCCTTAGTTTTTCTTTTTTTCATTAGTAATAAACATCAATAAACAACGAACAAATTAACTGCATTTAAAAACAAATCAACACATTTTCACAGTTTGTATCAGACTAACCTGGCATAAATTTTCAAGCGACTTCTCATCGGCGACAAACACCTATTAATCGAACACATGATGTATCACATATACGAAAAAAAAAATATTGCCAGTGCTAGGCCGATGAATCAAGCCCCTGATAACTGATAACCTGACCTTGTGTATTTAAGATTTTCGTTCAGTGCAAAATAGACACAACTGACAAGTTTGAACATTTCTTTTCTTTGAGGATTTAATGGAAGAAGTGCGTACTTATTAGGGAGTTTTTAGTAAGTTACATTTAAGTGGGTTTATGATTGAAAATGAAGATTAAAAATTAGTCGTGTAATATGACGCTATGTATACCATAGAGATGTATACCAGCGTAATGGTTTAAGATTGTTGTGCAGGAATTTTGACAGGTCGTGTGCGAATCAAATGTTGACTTGAGAATTAACAGATATGCACAGTGTTGCCAATGCAGGTGTTCATTTTTACCCTCATGTGAAAGCAAAAATACCCGCTTTTACCCGCACTCCTAAAAAAAATTGTAACTAAGGGCGGACACCCACAAGAGCTTGAACGAGAACATCAATACCTGTTTAACATCTAGCTGGAACGTAAAACTTATCGTTTATACAGTTTTATCAAAACAAGAATTTCATGCTGTGAGCTTTTTAACCATTTTGAAAGTAGGTATTTATCGTATAATAAATGGCTGTCTACAAAGCATTAAAAATATTTTTTTATGTAGGTATGTACACATTTAAATTATTAAATAAATACAAATATAATTGGAACATAATAAGCACTACATAAAACAACTTCTATTATGGCCAATTGCCTTATAAAATTACACTGTAATTTAAATCGTATAAATTTACTATAAAAACACCATATGTTCTGTAGTTTCAGTTCCACAGTTTTGTGTTCACCATTGTCT
Organism: Bacillus rossius redtenbacheri; assembly: GCF_032445375.1. Lineage (NCBI taxonomy): Eukaryota > Metazoa > Arthropoda > Insecta > Phasmatodea > Bacillidae > Bacillus > Bacillus rossius. The sequence continues at coordinate 70,389,445 of NC_086334.1, forward strand.
TGCTGGGATTGAATGAAACACAGCCTCCCTCGGCTTCAATACCTTCCTTTGAACTAATCAAAGCTACCAAAGTATCATTTGATAGTTTGTTTCTGTGATATGTCTTGATGTTTCTAACTGTGCTGAAAAGTCTTTCCACGCATGCATTGGAGAATGGAAGAACCAAGAGAAGTCCCAATACCTTTTCCAGATTTTCGAAGAGTTTCGCTCCAGCTGCATTCTTGAGATTGAAAACATCCTTCCAATACTCCTCTGCTGGTTTTGAACTATCAAGACCAAGTTTTGCATGGTCTAACATCGCATGTTGCCGCCATTCATGGTCTACAGCTTGAGCACTTACATGGTCATTTAATATAGGAAAACGCTTCAGAACTGGCATAATTGATGGAATCTCTAAAGACTGGGCAACACAAGGCTCAACTATGTTGACAACATCAAACACTTTGTCACTAAAATCAAACCTACTTTTGATCTGTGATACAAGCTCGACATAAAACTGGAGGCATGATTTTAGAAAAAACTGTAAATCATTTCCACGAACATTCTTATCTTCTGTAAGTTTGTCCAAACTACTTTGTGCAAGGATTCCAAGATATACTTTATTTAAAGCAACATAGTTTGATGGATTTTTATGTTCAATTGTCAATACATCCATGCCTTTAACATATGATGGACTCATAAAATTACAGCATAGGGTCTTCAGAAGTCTTTCAACTTCTGGTTTGAGTCGATGGAGCAATGGCATTTCACCTTGAAAGAGCGTGTTGAAATTTGTCAAAAGACCAAGAACATATGACATAAACTCCATATACATTTTAGTATACTTGTTTTCCATGGTCTTCAGCATATCTTCTGTTGTTCTTGAAGGATCTTCAAAGACAGACTCTCTAAGATATGATTCAAGTGCTAAGTACTGCTCTAAAACCCTGTCAATGCAAGCCTTCAGAGACAACCAACGTGTGACAGCTGGAGAAAGAATGTTATGAATTTCTGTTTGGAAAAAAATTTGAAATTCTCTCAGTTTTTCTCTTCTTATGTAACTCCTACTAAAATGAGCACCAAGATTTCTCAGCAAATCTTCAACTGAACGAGGAAGTACTAAGCAAGCTTTTGAAGCAGCCAGATGAATCATGTGGCATGAACATTTTATGCAAACAATGCCTGGCACATTTTCTTTCAGCAAAGAAAATACAGAATGATGTTCACCAACCATCACATTTGTTGTATCAGCAGAAAAGCCGACAATATTTGACAGTGGAATGTTTTTCAGATGTAAGCAATTTTTTAGGCACTCAAACAAATCAGTTGCTGCACTAGAAGTCACACTCACCATGTCCAGGAAACTTGTTACAACACTGTGAGTTTCATTATTATAGTACACTACAGCAAATGCGCACTGTTTCACAGAACTCATGTCAGTGGTTTCGTCCATAATTATTGACAAAAATGTCCCAGCTTCAGCTAAATGCTTATGCAATTTTGATTGGAAAGCTGGACCTAGAACGTCTTTCACAACTGCTGTGGCTTTGGTTCGTCCCAAAGTAACATTTTTTGCAATCTTTGAGTCAGGGAAAATATCTGCACATAATGGTACTAATGTATCAACCAATGAGAATGGTAGGTTGTTAGAAGCTATCAAACCAGCTAATTTAATTTCGGCTCTTTTAACTTCGTCTGAAGTTATAAATTTTAAACTCGTCAGTTTGTGTGAAGTGCTTACTTGTTGCCAGTTTAACTGGTGTTTTGACGAATTACTGTGACGAGTGATATCATTCTTGTGTGCAGTTATGTCAACTCTACATACTGTACAGTACGCTAACTCATTGCCTAAGCTAGTTTTGTTGGATTTTTGTAACCAGGACTTGAGTTCTGGTATTTGCAACCAGGAATCACAAAACTTATTAGTCCTTTTTATTTTCCCACTTATTTTTAACTTTTTTCTCGGGTTTTTAAGAACACAATGACTTTGTTTTTCTTCAGATTCTGCTATAATATCTAAACTTGCGTCTGGATTGCATTCATGGAGTCTTATTTCTGCCGACTGAGAGCTGCAAAAAATAAACTCAAAGTAACACGATTTTTAACAAAATAATTCAACAAAAAAACATTAAGGTAATAATCATGTGACAAATTTTCATTGAATTCGATCTATTGGTACATACTACATGCTAAAGCTCTTTAAAAATGATATTAAATGAAAACAAAGTGACGTCCCTCGGCTTCTGGTCCCCGTTTTCCCGTTGAAATAAATGTCCTGTTATGCCCGTACTGCCCTCGTCGGAGAGGTGTGGGTCCAGGCCAACGTGGCCGGGACCGGGAAAGGCGGGACCTGGAGGGAGAGTGAAGTGATTGCGAGGAATGTTGGTAGGTTGTCGCAAGCAGAACACGGCATTAACGAATTTCACGAGCCGTCTTTTATTAACGCTTATAAGGTCCTGCCGCAGCCTGGCGGAACCGTCGCGGAACAAGTGCCCTACCACGGCGACACGGACTCCCTGATGACGGGGCGGTTCTCAAATACGTTTCGGCGCGAATCGTAAAGTTTATTAATGCTAGGCTGACCCAGTGAGAGAGGGCCCGAAGACGGAGCGCCGTACATACGCGGCCCGTTACGTAATGTTCCGTGGACGGCGAAAAGTTCAGAGACTCGTAGCACCACGTTCGCGTTGTAGAAACTGCCCGCTAGACACGTCTCCCGATGACTCGTAAGTTAACAATGCTAAGCTGATTCGCGGTGGCAGCTCAGCTGCCGTGACCGACTGCGGACTGAGCGAACGTTCAATCCCGAGCGCAACGTGCGCGGCTCGCGGAGCAACGAACACGTCTGTCTCCGCTCGAGACCAGGACGCGACTGCCTCTCCCCGCTCGCCCGCGGGCCGGCGCCCGCGGGTGGCGGGGAGGGAGGGGAAAATCGGCCGGCGTGGGAGAGAGCTCCGTCCCGCGGCGTGCCAGGCTGCGATTACATACTACGGCGAAACCCTTCAGAAAGTTATTGAATTATTTACAAAGACATACACGAGACATTAATGAATAAATAAGTTATTTACATTTAAGACCCTTGATCGTTTGCAAATATATATACACAGACATAACCCTCACTGGCATGCTAGGGCGCACGCGGGTGCGTCCCTGGCCGTCGCACTCCACTGGGGACACACAGGGAGGACGTTGACGAGGCATAACGGCCTGAGGGAGCCGAGGAGACACTTGGGTCGACGTCAAATGCCCCCCCTCCGACGAGGCCGTTATGTCCGTCAACGCCTCTCATTTATTAAATGGACATGAAGCACCGGGCCGTGGCACTGGAGAACTGACCTGCTGAGTCCGGGACCCTCGTGACAGATGGAAGGGGCGTGGCACCTTTCGCGACGCGCGCGGCAGTAGGCGGCGGCGTCCCGTCAAAGGCGGCCCACGTGACAGGCAGTGGGGGCGTGGCACCTTTCGCGTCGCGCGCAGCAGCTGGCGGCGGCGTCGCGTCCAAGGTGTACCACGTGACAGGTGGTGGGGGCGTGGCACCTTTCGCGTCGCGCGCAGCAGCTGGCGGCGGCGTCGCGTCCAAGGTGGCACACTTGACACTTCGAGGGGGCGTGGCACCTTTCGCGTCGCCCGCAGCATCAGGCGGCGGCGTCGCGTCAAAGGTGGCACACTTGACACTTCGAGGGGGCGTGGCACCTTTCGCGTCGCCCGCAGCATCAGGCGGCGGCCTCGCGTCAAAGGTGGCACACTTGACACTTCGAGGGGGCGTGGCACCTTTCGCGTCGCCCGCAGCATCAGGCGGCGGCGTCGCGTCAAAGGTGGCACACTTGACAGTCCGAGGGGGCGTGGCACCTTTCGCGTCGCCCGCAGCAACAGGCGGCGGCGTCGCGTCAAAGGTGGCCCACGTGACAGTCCGAAGGGGCGTGGCACCTTTCGCGTCGCGCGCGGCAACAGGCGGCGGCGTCGCGTCAAAGGTGGCCCACTTGACAGTCCGAGGGGGCGTGGCACCTTTCGCGTCGCGCGCGGCTGCAGGCGGCGTCGCGTCAAAGGCGGCCCACGTGACAGGTGGAAGGGGCGTGGCACCTTTCGCGTCGCGCGCGGCAACAGGCGACGGCGTCGCGTCAAAGGCGGCCCACGTGACAGATGGTGGGGGCGTGGCACCTTTCGCGTCGCGCGCGACAGCAAGCGGCGGCGTCGCGTCAAAGGCGGCCCGCATGACAGTCCGAAGGGGCGTGGCACCTTCCGCGTCGCACGCGGCAGCTGGCGGCGGCGTCGCGTCAAAGGTAGCCCACGTGACAGTCCGAGGGGGCGTGGCACCTTTCGCGTCGCGCGCGGCAACAGGCGGCGGCGTCGCGTCAAAGGTTGCCCACGTGACAGTCCGAGGGGGCGTGGCACCTTTCGCGTCGCCCGTAGCAGCTGGCGGCGGCGTCGCGTCAAAGGCGGCCCACGTGACAGGTGGAAGGGGCGTGGCACCTTTCGCGTCGCCCGCAGCAACAGGCGGCGGCGTCGCGTCAAAGGTGGCCCACTTGACAGTCCGAGGGGGCGTGGCACCTTTCGCGTCGCGCGCGGCAACAGGCGGCGGCGTCGCGTCAAAGGCGGCCCACGTGATAGTCCGAAGGGGCGTGGCACCTTTCGCGTCGCGCGCGGCAACAGGTGGCGGCGTCGCGTCAAAGGCGGCCCACGTGATAGTCCGAAGGGGCGTGGCACCTTTCGCGTCGCGCGCGGCAACTGGCGGCGGCGTCGCGTCAAAGGCGGCCCACGTGATAGTCCGAAGGGGCGTGGCACCTTTCGCGTCGCGCGCGGCAGCAGGCGGCGGCGTCGCGTCAAAGGTGGCCCACTTGACAGTCCGATGGGGCGTGGCACCTTTCGCGTCGCGCGCGGCAACAGGCGGCGGCGTCGCGTCAAAGGCGGCCCACGTGATAGTCCGAAGGGGCGTGGCACCTTTCGCGTCGCGCGCGGCAGCAGGCGGCGGCGTCGCGTCAAAGGTGGCCCACTTGATAGTCCGAAGGGGCGTGGCACCTTCCGCGTCGCACGCGGCAGATGGCGGCGGCGTCGCATCAAAGGTGGCCCACATGACGGTCCGAAGGGGCGTGGCAACTTTCGCGTCGCGCGCGGCCAATGGCGGCGGCGTCGCGTCAAAGGTGGCCCACGTGACAGTGGTCGCGGCACGCCCTTGTGTGTGCAGAGCGGTTGTGTCAGCACAGCCGGTTCGCACCGCGTAGGCCCCTCGTGAGCCCCTACGGCAGTTGGGGGCGGCGGCGTCAGGGGCGGCGTGTCTGAGTCGGCCTGCCGTATCCACCCGGACGTCGCGTGCCAGTCGTACCACAGGGGCTGGACAGGCGCGGCTTCCTCCGTCTTCAGCGATGTCCTGCTCGGCGTCTCCACCCCATAGGGCGGGGGCTGTGTTGGAGGCGGTGTCGGAGGCAGCGTCGGCGGCGGTGTCGTGGGCAGCGTCGGCGGCGGCGTCGGTTGCAGTGGCGTTGGGAGTATCGCCGACTCCTGCAGCGTGATGGCGCCCGCCCAGTGTGACCACTCGACCTTCGCGGTCGAGACACTTGCGGCACCACGCACGCCCAGTTTCGCTCGGCACTGGTCACACGTAAAGCAGGACATCCATTCCTCTTCTCGCGCGACCGGTTGTGAACACTCCCTGTGCCACAGATTCTCGCACGTCCCGCAGATCCGCCCATCCGATGTCCCGCCGGGGCACGAGTCCGCACCGCACATTGTCCTACCATACGCCCGGTACTCAAAGCAGAAACCGCACTCGTAATCTGCGAAGTGCTCGCAGCACTCGCCGGGCTCCGGAAAGTCTGCTTCCGCCCATGTCTCGTACGCTTCCTGGAAGTCGTCCATGTTTATCGGGAGTGTCTCTGTTCGGTAATTCAGTCCGTGTCTTCCTCTCGCGGCGTTATCTTGAACCGAAGATCCCTGCTGCGTCGCGATCTCAGGTTCGTGGCGCTCCCACGACACGTTATCTGTCGCGCCACCGATCCTTGTCGCGTCGCCCGCCGTCTCCGGTTCACACCGCTCCCACGTCGCGTTATCTTACGCCGAACGTCTCGAGTTCGCGTCGCTCTCACGCCGCGGTATCTCTCGCCGAAACGTCTCGTGTTCGCGCCGTTCCCGCGCTGCGTTATCTCCCGCCGGCGCGCCGGCACGCCGTCTCGAGTTCGCGCCGCTCCCACGCCGCGTGGTCGCACCTGCTTCCGTCCTGTCCTGCATCTGCGCGCTTGCGTGCGCTTGCGTGCGCTTACGGCCACACTAGTTGGGCGCCAAATGACGTCCCTCGGCTTCTGGTCCCCGTTTTCCCGTTGAAATAAATGTCCTGTTATGCCCGTACTGCCCTCGTCGGAGAGGTGTGGGTCCAGGCCAACGTGGCCGGGACCGGGAAAGGCGGGACCTGGAGGGAGAGTGAAGTGATTGCGAGGAATGTTGGTAGGTTGTCGCAAGCAGAACACGGCATTAACGAATTTCACGAGCCGTCTTTTATTAACGCTTATAAGGTCCTGCCGCAGCCTGGCGGAACGGTCGCGGAACAAGTGCCCTACCACGGCGACACGGACTCCCTGATGACGGGGCGGTTCTCAAATACGTTTCGGCGCGAATCGTAAAGTTTATTAATGCTAGGCTGACCCAGTGAGAGAGGGCCCGAAGACGGAGCGCCGTACATACGCGGCCCGTTACGTAATGTTCCGTGGACGGCGAAAAGTTCAGAGACTCGTAGCACCACGTTCGCGTTGTAGAAACTGCCCGCTAGACACGTCTCCCGATGACTCGTAAGTTAACAATGCTAAGCTGATTCGCGGTGGCAGCTCAGCTGCCGTGACCGACTGCGGACTGAGCGAACGTTCAATCCCGAGCGCAACGTGCGCGGCTCGCGGAGCAACGAACACGTCTGTCTCCGCTCGAGACCAGGACGCGACTGCCTCTCCCCTCTCGCCCGCGGGCCGGCGCCCGCGGGCGGCGGGGAGGAAGGGGAAAATCGGCCGGCGTGGGAGAGAGCTCCGTCCTGCGGCGCGCCAGGCTGCGATTACATACTACGGCGAAACCCTTCAGAAAGTTATTGAATTATTTACAAAGACATACACGAGACATTAATGAATAAATAAGTTATTTACATTTAAGACCCTTGATCGTTTGCAAATATATATACACAGACATAACCCTCACTGGCATGTTAGGGCGCACGCGGGTGCGTCCCTGGCCGTCGCACTCCACTGGGGACACACAGGGAGGACGTTGACGAGGCATAACGGCCTGAGGGAGCCGAGGAGACACTTGGGTCGACGTCAAAAGATTATTATTAAAAGCAGAAAGAGTTATGCCGAGTGAATAGCTGAGAGTGGTTGTCCCATTTCGTTTGCTATAGTGAGTTGAGACACAATTCCAATCACTTGATGACATCGTGATTTTTAAGAGAATTAACTTAATAAAAATTGGATGTGATTTAAAGTAAAAATTTATTGAGTGAAACATGTTCTTATAACTGCAGGCTAATATACGTTCAAAATGAAAATTTATTAAATATTCACTGTCCTTATTGATATTTACTCTACTTTATCATTCATTACTACACATTACACTTCAGTTTTTCATGCACAACAGCAACAAGATATTTCTCACCTGCAACTTGGTTCTTGGTCGCTATTTTGACGTAGCCCTAGCCACTTTTCCATATTGTTATTTATAATCAAACTTTATAGTTCAGACAAAATGCATATTGATGTTTAGAATGCAACCTAACAGTTCATAACAAATTCCCGCACAGCAAAACAATAGCCATACACCACCACAACAATGTCTAAATAATAGTCACAGATATCAGGATAATTTACTGAGGCATAATTTTAGGTTAAAAGATCAATCATAGATATAATTACATAAATGATTTCCTCCTGGGCTAAAATATACTGATAAATATTCTAGGTTATATAATGTTGAACAATATTATCTGGAACACATATTTCCAATGGTTACAGCAAAAACTTTACCCTTCATCAAAAGTGTTATTTCTCATTGTACAAAAATACCCTCATTTTACCCGAAACCAAAGAATACTCGCAATTTTCCCCGCACTAGTTGAAAATACCCGAAATTCGGGTAATTACCCGCAGATTGGCAACACTGGATATGCAGTGCCGGGCAGGGGGGGGGGGGGGGGGGTTGGGGGGTGTTTTCTCCCCCCACACAAATCGACAGAGGGGGCGAAATTTTCTACAGGAGGTGAAAAATCAAGGAGGTATGTACATACGGCTATCTTTTTTATTTCTTTTCATAATAAATTTGATAATTAATTAGTTTTGTAAAACTGTTTCATTTAATGTAATAACTAATAAAGTAATCATTGTAAGCACTAAAAGTCAACAACCACCTCATCTTAACAGAACAAATACTAATATTAATTACGTCTCTCTACCAGGGGGGGGACACTTCATAGGGCAAGGCAATCGCATTTTTCCAGTTGCTATACAGTTTTATCCAACATCTGAGCACGAAAATTATAATCAAAATACCACGTTGATTAAATAAATATTACATTTGTTTTAACATTTTATAAAATTTATGGCATAAATTGGTATTGTTGAAATGAAAATAAGATATTTACTTAAAAGAAAATAAACAAATTTTCGTTGGCATGTTGAACCACTTGTTTAACCAACAACACCATAATTAATGGCGTCGGCGTTGAATTAAGTAATATTAGGTTTAATAAAAAACTTTCTAAGGAAATTTTGTTTCAATCATGTTGAAATAGTAATCTCGTTAAATAATATCAATGATTTCATGAACTACTTTATAAATCACTGTTGACTGTTATGAAACATGCCTGATTCGGCTACGTGTTGTGTTAACTACTGGTACAACAAGAGAAGAGATAATAATAATTAATTTTACTTTAAGTTTCCGCTTGACGAAACTAGGTATGTGTAAATTATTAAAACGATACAAAATAAAAGTTTTGTGTAATTAAAATAGTGATGAGTATTTTGTTTTCATGCCCTACAGAATTTCCTCTTTTTAGGGTCTGTATCCGAATACATAGGGATGCGTCCTTAGCACACACATCCCTACATCCCTTAGCAAATGCAGCCACAATGTAGAGGACGCATTTCTAATGGATGGATAGTATCCGAATACTTTTACTGCTAGCACCACCTGTTGACTGTCAGTCGTACTAATGTACACGCAGCCATTTTGTGTAGGGATATCTACGAATATTCAGCAAAACGTAAATAATAAATACCTACCAATTAAAAAATAATGTAACGTGTATGTTATACATGTTAGCGATCCAAATAAAATACATTTTATAAATTGTAAACTTTAAAAATACTTATGAGTTTTGAATTATCCTTTAAGTTTAAATTCGTATTTTTATTATATTTATTAACGTCTTTATTTGTCTCTGTTTAAGTTATCACTTTCGCTTATAATGTTTTAAACAAATATTATGCTGAAAATCTGAAGTAATATTATACACAAACAAAATAAAACCCGATTCCGAAGCTAATGGATGTAGGGACGCGTTAGTGGATGCGAGTGTCGCATCCCTAGAAATCTCGAATTAGTGGATGCGTGAAGGGATGCATCGGCATCCCTTGTGAGAATTCGGATTCAACACAAAGATGGCCGCGTCCACTACGATGCACTTTTAGTGGATCCCTTAGCTAAGGGATCCATTAGGCCAGTATTCGGATACAGCCAGGCTGTGTGTAGTCGCACGTTGAGGACAAGCACACAATACATTAATACCTAGGTACTGTTCTAAATGTCAATGAGTCTCAAATTCTGCTCAAACTTGCTACTTATATACTTTAATTAGTCTAAATGTTTTGTATGAATTTTATTTTTTGGTCGAGAGGGAGGTGTGGGTAAAAATTTTGTATTGCGTATCCAAGTCTATCCCTTGATACTAATGGCATTATCCTGTGGTAATGATTCTTGCTGTTTTAACATTAATTAAAACAGCAAGCATCATGTGCCACCGGATAAATCATACATGATCATGCCAACAGTATCAAGGGATAAACTTGGATACGTGATACGGAACAATTACCGAGGTGAGGGTTGCGATAAAATGAAGTGTCTTTTAAATTTTTATGTTGAAATTAAGGTTTTTTTCCCGTAACAATTGCTATACACCTGTCTTCAAGAAGTGAAGATACGAAAATGATTTGTACTTTCACCTAATCCATAAAGAATTGATGCCATTGGTAACAGCTTCATTTCAGTTTTTGTGGGAAAATTGTACAACTTAGGCAGTTAAAGTTGCCAGAAATACACGTTGCCTGTGTTAATGATTAAATACTTCTGCACGTTTTTTTATGCATAAGTTTTGTTTGCGATTTGTAATGCAATTCGGTAGGTACCTACGAAAATCCTAACCTTAACTTCAATCAACGTGATTCTACTAGAACAGGAATTGTTTCTTGGACATTAAAAAATGCAGCAATTTAATATAATCCAAAAATATGTTACATGTTATGCATTTTAACAAATGTTATGATACGTAAACAAAACATTTTTAACCGAAATGAGGTTAAGGCAAACACTGTCCCGAAGGTAAGAAATTTACTTATTGTTTTAAAAATATTGCTCTCCTAAATCATTTTATGTTACGTTTACCGATATTTAGTTAAATGATTTGCTTATAAGGAAAAAAAAATTAAAATCCATATTTTTATAAATATTAATGCATGCACGAAAAAAGTCACAAGCTCGCCAACATTCAGTTGAAGCTACAAATTTCCCTACTATTCAAATTAGTGTTTTAAGCATATTAACGGCAAATTGTACTTTCTACGAACAATGTTGTATTTAAATTAAAAGTTACTTATAATTTGAAACGTAAGTCTTACTCCAGAAGGTATTTTATCTCGGTTTTAAGCCATTGCAACTTCATTTTAATGTTTGTCAAGTTTGCGTTTTTGTATAGCAACTAGAGCATTTCTGAATAAAAAAAACGTAGAACTGCAATAGCATTGAGTGTCCACTCTGTACTAGTACTTTATTTACTCTATGCTCTCTACGTCAACGTCACATACATAATTCACCATACTGGCAACTCTCACTTCCAACAACAGAGCGCAGCATCGGTACTGTTCTTTTCACTTTTACATACCTAAGTGCTCCTTTCTTTTAGTATAAAATCAATGTAATTTACTTGCTAATATTGTGTGTTGTTGAGGCTGGGTTCACAATTAAAAAAATTAAGCGAGTGCATAGCAAGCCATGCACACGACCTGTGCACACGACCTGTGCGAACTGCGAAATCGGTTCACAATTGAATTCTTACTGTTAATTTCAGCCAATGAAATTTCGCGAACTAAGCGACATCTGTTAGCAGTGTTAGTAAATAAACATATTAACTTTCAAAATAACGTTAATACTTTTATTATCTCGACATTTTCTTACCACAATATGGTTAATAAATATAAACATATTTCTAGTCCCGCCAAAAAACCACCCTGCTCTTCTCTCATTGGCTGTTGTGCCATGCGTACGCGACCGAAATAAAATATATTAATTTCACTCCTATGCGCACGACCTCGCTCCCATGCACACGACCATCTTTCTGCTATTGTGAATCGTTAGGTTAGGAAACATGGCGTTCATATCCTATGCACACGACCTACTGTTACTGTTACTGTTATTTTTTCAATTGTGAATGGGTGTATTTCTATTTCTAATGAGAGATTTATATTTCTGTTTTACTTCTATGCATCATGTCCAGTAAGTACCTCTATACAATGTCCTTTTGTATGGTGTTTTATTGCTGTTAATTGCATGACATCTTCGGTCAAACTGCATAATGGAATATTGAAACATAATTTGTTATTGTAGTTACTTGTAGAGATGTACCAATACGAATCGGCGTTTCTGACAATTTCCGATACTTTTCATAGTAGTACTGCATTCTTTCAACTGGCATTATTTCTTAGAAACATGTGCCAGCCGTTCTTATCAAAATTTAAATTTTTTTTATCAGTATTGTTTTTTAAATTTTAATGCATCATAAATAAATATAACTACCATCATGGTAAAGATAGATATAAAAAATAATTATTTGTTCACATCATAGCTGCGGAAAAAAAACGCTTGACCGGGAAGTTTTTTTAATAACTCATTTCAAGTTTAAAACTTAAATTTAAAAGATAATGGAAATCCACAAGTAGAAATTAACATAGAACAAAGAACATACAACGTGTAATTTACCCATTATACATCTCGGTGTCACGGTAACAATAGTGCAAATGTGGTAGCTTATCATGCTTCTGCAGTAATTACGGTATTTTCACATAATCTTGTTCTTTTTAATATAATTATCTTAAGGTAAATATTGGTTTTTGTACTGTAGTTATGGTAAATCTTCTATAATTCTTCGTAAGTTGCTATTCATTTGTCTTCACATTTACGTGCACCATTATTGTTTTGGACAGTTAAATAGACAGATGTTTCTTATTAATGCTTCTCAGTAATACATGGTTTGAATATTATTTATGTGAGAGAGGATATTTAAAATTATTTTAAGAAACTGCTTATTCTACAAAATTAAGTATGGTGCTTGCACAGAAGTTACACCTAACTTTGGTTTGTAGTAGGCCAAAGGTTAATGTAAACAAAATTAGGATGGCAATGCACTAACTTAAGGGTGCGGTTACACGGGACCCTGAACTACTTCAGATGAACATGTTTAAGTAAACACGTTTACAAACGCGAAAGTGTACGGTTACACGGTAGTTGCTGAAAAGTGTGTTCAGCTCTAAAACCGATTGTCTACTGTCAACGAATGACTGTTTTTCATCTTCTCTATTTTGTATCCAGAAAACGCGGGATTTTCTCACTTGTTTATACAGTATTATCAGCAGAAATTTAATGTGTTTTCATATTACTCAATATTTTTTTTACAAATCGGGAATTCAAACAACATACACAGTAAATTTTTTTAAACTTATTTTTTATTATTTTTGAGCGAGAGTACCTATCTCAGTTATAAGATAATTAATGTCAGGATCAATTAAAAAAAAGTAATATAATTACCTGTTTTTTTTGTTGCATTCGGTAAAATATTACTCTACTTGTGCCAGGATACTTTCCATCTTGGATATCTGCAAAGGACTGTTTATATTCTAAACAGCCAATCAGAGGCTAATGTAGAAGATATGTCGATCTGAACTACTTTGCCAACCTGTTTAAGTTAAATGGGAAATGGCCTCGAACGAAACATGTTCAGACTGTGTGTAACCGCACTCAACAGCTGAACATGTTCACCTGAAGTAGTTCAGACTCCCGTGTAACCGCGCCCTAAGTTACCACAAATACGTCCAAACAAAATTTAAAATAAAAAACTGTATGAAATTATGCAAGATAATTAAAGTAAAGCAAGTGTAATTTGTGGTGCTGTACGATCATATGGCGGGGAAAAAAAAGTGTTTTCCCTTGTATCGGTTCGGAATAGGCGTATCGGCAACATCTGTATGTGTGTATCGGCATATCGGTGTATCGGCAAAAATTTGTGAATCGGTACAGCTCTAGTTACTTGTATTATAATTAACTGTTCGAGTGCTGATTTTCATATCTTAAAAACAGATGCATTAAAATTGAACAATGTTTTCTTAATTGCATCGAGATTACATGAAAAATGTTGGCTACTAATTCGCGAAAATACATTTTTGAGATAGGTACATAATATTATGTTAATGCGAAATCAACGTACCATAAAATAAAAGCTTAGGCCATCAGAGTTGAAGTATTCGTGGCTCAATTATAAAATTCAATAGTAAATAAATCACAACATACACCTGACCCATCTCAATATCTCAATCAAACAATCATGATTATACAATTTGATATTAAAATAAAAATTGGTGAGTTTATATTTTTATATTAAAAAATCTATGTTGCCTAAACATTTTAGAAAGTACCTAACTTATTTTTATTGGCTCAGAAAGTATGTATATGTAGTCTATGTGTTACACAGTGATTGCGTCAGTATTGTAAATTACCTAATTTTACAGATATGGACTCACACCCTCTTGCAAAGCGGAAATATGCTAAACTTTCTGGAGCTCAGCGAAAGCGGCATAAGCGACTGCACGACGAAGAAGATAAAATACAACGAGCTTCTTTGCTAAAATTTTTAAATCCAGGCACAGGCCCTGCTCCATTTACATCTACATCTGTGGAAACTTCAGGTTCAATTGTAGCCTAAGTAAAAAGTTGTTACAAAGTCATGTAAGAAGTTCTGAGAATTTATCTGAAGAAATATCTCCAACTTCAATACCGAAACAAACAAGCAGTTCAAATACTGGGCAAACTGGGCTCATTTATGTGTAAGTATTGTTTCAGGATTTTTGTTTATACGAAACATGTTCATTGCTAATTGTTCAATTTTTATCAATTTGATTTTATTTCAGGGAAACAACTAATCCTGAAAAAAATCTAGATAACTCATTAAGGAATTGTGCAGTTCAAGATTGAGCGGGTAATGACCTCTCAGAATAAACAAAAATAATATACAAATAATTTTATATGTATAAAACTATGTAAACATGTGTTAAAGACTGAAATAAGTTAATTCAATGACATTGTGATACATAGTTATAAAGCTTTGGGACCATTTCATAGCAGCAATAATACAAACAGCCTGCAAAGACTATTATTTTAACTTTAATTCACATAGTTGTCTATGCAATTTCATATTCTTTTCTCAATGCACATGTTAACTGTTTTAATATTACCATTGTATTTAGTATATATTTAGTTATAAGTGTTTCTCCTGTTTTTTAAGCTTGATGGTAACTATGACCTCAGGCCATAGAAAAATTTGCTTGACTAGTATGATTTGAAATGTTGAAAAAGTTTTGGAATCATGTCAATCAGAATATGTAATACTGAATTAAGACATCAAGATGGAATTAAATGATTGCAATGATATTTGTGAAGAATATAATGCTTATTATGAGTAAATTGAGGTGCATAAAACTAGAACTGAGGTGAGCTGATTATCTTCACTATTTCCGAATATCGGTTTGACTGAATATATTGGATGGCCACAGAAATTGATGCTATGGAAAGAATCATCAATATTCAATATTTTTTTCCTTACCATAACTTGTGTTAAAACCAGTAGTCTTGTAGACTTTACGAGTATCTGAATCTACCGAACTGAAGTCGAGGCAACATTGATATACGAGAATATTTCTAGTTCAAATTGTTTCTTAATAATTATCATAAACAATAATATTCGATTAGATCTGGACTTTTGATAAAAGCTGGACCCCACATAACTTCCTGCTAGTATACCTACAAAATATAATTTAAAACATGTGTTT
The DNA here is from genome assembly GCF_032445375.1 of Bacillus rossius redtenbacheri. Classification (NCBI taxonomy): domain Eukaryota; kingdom Metazoa; phylum Arthropoda; class Insecta; order Phasmatodea; family Bacillidae; genus Bacillus; species Bacillus rossius. The sequence continues at coordinate 70,404,759 of NC_086334.1, forward strand.
GGTTCCTTATATTATGTACATGATTTGTGTATTGGGCATTCCAAAACAGTAATATATACCAATCACTTTTACTATTTACATATTAGTCAGACCCGCAATAAAACTCAATATATGTATATATCATATAAATAAATAATAATTATGTAATAGTAAATTTAAATATATACTGTATAGTAATGGCACACCACCGTAATAAACCCTTACATTTTGGCGCTTACAACGAGGGGCCATCGAAACAAGCAAGTTGTGGAATAGAAAATTATAATTATAATTTGTAAATAAATAACTACGAATTTGACCAACACCATGCCTAAGCCTACTAACTCTGCTTATAGCTTGCGCAATCGCAATGAGGTTAATAGTAATGAGAATACAGAATCTGATAATGTAACAGAGGTTTTAGAGGAATTGGTTAGTCTAAGTGAACAGTACGGTAGAGGAAATAGTGAGATACAGGAAATGAACTCGGAGCCTCATCTGGAGCAGCAGACAGAAAATACTGTTCATCCATCTCATCACACTCAAACTGTTAATATTGTTCGTAATGTAGTGAATACCACATTGCCACCTACTAGTGAAAATGTTGTCACTGAGTTGCCAAACAACTGGATGCAAATATTGCTGGTAAAACTGAACAATTTAGATAACAGATTTGATGAACAGAATCGCAGATTTGATGAGGTAAACCATAAGTTTGATGAACAGAATTCCAGATTCAATGAACAAAACAGTAAATTTGATATCAGATTTGATGAACAGAATCTCAGATTTGATGAGGTTAAACAAGACATCGGGAGCTTGGAGAACAGGTTAGAATCGCGGTTCAGAGCACAAGAACAGCAATTAGATAGCCTAGCTGAAAACATCGCACAAGCTAACAACCGACTTGAACAACATAAACAGAACACAGCAACTACTCTGGTGGCGACCAGTACCGAATGTAAAAATATTAAGGATCAGTGTAACAAACATTACGAGACATTGAGGAACACTGTTCAAAAACATAATACGACACTGCACCATATCGTAGATGGGGTATTAGAAAGAACAGCAAACGTTGAACAGCAGATTGAAACAGTGAGCGTTTCATACTGTAATATGTCAGCTCAAGTAAATAATGTAGTAGCTAAGATACACGATATTGATCATAAAGTGAAGACTTTACAGCTAGGCACAATCTCACAGCCTTCGTCTAGCACTGGAGTGGCCGATGAGGCTGCGCAAGAGACCGCACGTACAAGTGACACACCTGTGCGAAACCCCGAGTACATGCACGCACAATCTAATTCACAGATCAATGCTACACGAATAAATTCCGTTGCATTAATGCACCATCCGGCAAGGCATTGGGCCGAAAACATGCCTACTTACTCAGGTCATTCTCACGAAAATCCTATACGATTTATAAACAAATTAGATGAATATTCGAACATGTTTGATCTGTCTGATGCAGAGCGATTGAAGTGCTTAAACAATGCTCTACGTGACATAGCATTTTACTGGTGGGAGGTACAACAGCCTAACACGACATCTTATGACGACTTTCAAACAAAATTTAGGTTACAATTCTGGAACATGCGCATTCAAGGTAACTTAAGGGCGCAACTGCACACAGAAAGATATGAACCTAGGAAAGGCAAATCCCTAGAAACTCATCTATCATCTATGTTTGAGCGTACCAGATACTTGGACCTTAACATGACCGATGAGGAATTAATAGCAATTGTTTTGACACAATTACCATTACGCTACCAAATGCAGTTGGCTGGTAGAATATTCCGAGATTTCACGGAATTTAGGGAACAACTCTTAGTGTTCGATCGCTTAGATAAGCAGACCAAAAACTCGTCTTCTCGCGATGAGAATGAGAAAATCAATCATTATCAAGGAAATCAGCAGGTACCAGTAAACAGTCACTGGAACAATCGAAACAACCAACAGAAAGGAGAACACAAAGCGGTGCACACTCTATCGTGGCAAAACGAATGCCAAACACCACAATGGTCACCACATCGAAAGGGATGGCATGGTGGTAAAACCTACCACAACAAATATTATTACCGCGGATCGCAGTCATACGGTAAGCGAAAAGGAAAGGATCATCGCTTCAATGACCACGAATGGCAAGAGGACAAACTTCACCGGGAAGGTACGCCGATGAATAAACGCCTGCCTACTCCATCTTCACAATGGCCTCCCATGGATAATGGAGACTTCAGGGAGCAACAGGACGGTCGAGAAAATTTGTCGCCTGAATCACCTCGAGATCGGCCGCCAATACTCAGGTCCCCTGTTGGGTATGAGCCGTCCCAGCCGAGACAACAATGTCAAGACGTCGAACAAGACTGCATCTCATTCCCACCTACGAAAGATGGTTATTTTAAGAGGCAGCAACCGCTGAATCCAGCTGCAAACACTTTTCAGTCACCACGAGAATGGGGAAATACCTCAACTGGTGTACATGCTGAAGCGGCTAAGTCGGACAATCATATTCTCAACCCTGACGAAAGGTTAAACTAGAACGGGTCGAGGTGATATTACCCCGCGCCGAGACCGTAGTTCCAGACGAGGGGTTATGTAACATTGACACCATGGTGGCATTACCTAATTATAGCTGTGTAGATTATAGACAATTTATTTGCACTGTTTTGTTGAGGGAAGACGAAAGAGAATTTTTGAGTGAAGAGGAAACTATAGATCTATTACCCAGAATAAGAACTATATGCCCTGAGGTGATACTACCTGTTAATACTCAGGAAGTTTCAGTGTTACTAGACAGTGGAGCGGAAGTTTCTTGTGTTAGTGAAGATTTCATTAATACTCTGAGACAAATGGGACAATCATTACCGATAATTCCCGTCCCTTGTATAAAGATAATTGGGGTAACATCGCGCGCCAGTCCCATTATAAACAAACGAGTACTATTGCAGATTGAGGGCTTAGGCGTACCTAAACAATTTGCTGCTTTAATAGTTAAAGGACTGGCAAAACCTCTGATATTAGGTATAGATTTCCTATCCCAATATGGTATTATTTTAGATTTTTTCGAATGGACTGTATCAGCTAAGGACATGGTGACGGATGACAGAACAACTACGGATAACTGGAGAATCCGCAGTAGAATTGTAGGGGTTATGAAGAGAGATGCTTGGCCTAAGCAAATCTACAGTACACAGTTAAATGACAATTTGGTTGCAACTACCGAAGACCTACTACAAGCATTAAGAGACGTGAACATAGTAACCCATGAAAAACTTGGACAACTACACAGTTTATTATTGCAACACCGAGAGACATTTTCAGATAAACCGGGGTTAAATAACTTCTATGAAGCGAGAATCAAGATAAAGAACAATGAACAATACCACCGCAAGTCGTACCCGATTCCTGCAAAATATTTAAAGTCTGCCACAGAATATTTACAACAAATGATCGACTGGAAGGTAATAAAAAGGGAAGCTAGCCCATATTCAAATCCTGTAGTATGTGTTGGCAAGAAGGATGGATCGGTACGCTTATGTCTGGACGCCAGAGAATTAAATAGGATAACTGTCAAAGATCGAGAGGGTCCCGTACAAACTCGTGACATTCTCCGATTGTATCAAGGTGTACGATTCTTAACAACACTAGACTTATCTGCTGGCTACTGGCAAATTCCGCTTGAAAATTCTTCCAGGAAATACACTGCGTTCCTTTTCAGAAATCAGCAGTACACCTTCCAAGTCATGCCTTTTGGTTTGTGCAATGCTGTAGCAGAATTCACCCGCTGCATAGACGCCACTCTAGGACCAGAATGTCAGTCTTTCTCTCGTGCGTATGTGGATGATATATTAATTACATCACAGAGCTATGAGGAACACCTAGAGCACATTCACATCGTGTTAACCAAATTGAGTTTAGCTGGAATGACCGTGAAATTACGAAAGTCGGTATTCTGCCGTGAGGAACTACCATTTTTGGGTCATTTGCTAACACCAACAGGGATACGGACCACGCCAGATAAACTCAAGGCAATCCAGGATTTCCCGCCACCGATTAATGTCAGACAACTTAGAGCATTTCTAGGTATTGTCGGATTTTACCGTAACTACTCGGATAAGGTAGCGAAGATGGCAATACCATTGTTTGAGCTTCTCAAGAAAAATAAAGCCTGGAAATGGCAGTCAGACCAACATGAAGCTTTTGAAGGTCTTAAGAAATTATTTATGACAGAGCACATAATATATCATCCGGTATTAGGCAGAGAATTCGTCGTATATACCGATGCATCAGACTATGCCCTAGGATGTAAATTAGCTCAGTGTGATGATAATGATGTGGAGAAGACAGTCGCTATGGCAAGTCGAACGTTGAACCAAGCCGAAAGAAACTACACGGTGACCGAAAAGGAGGCTCTCGCTATCGTGTGGACCTTGCAAAAGTTCCGGGACTTGTTACTTGGAGAGAAGGTGAAAATAAAAACAGATCACCAAGCATTAACATTTTTGAAAGCCGGCAAGATGTTCGGGAGTAGACTCACTCGATGGTACCTATTACTTCAGGAATACGACCTAGAGATCAGCCACATCAAGGGAGCCGACAACACCACTGCCGACCTTTTGAGCCGTATGCCAGACTTGGAAGTTAGCAAGTTAAGGTCAGAAACAAGAACTAAGGAGTTCATAGTAGCATCTACTTCCATAGATGATTTCTTGAAAAATCCAAGACTCGCCAACATGTTGCAGGACCTGCATACCAAACAACTACAAGATGTCTATTGTCAAGAAATCCAGCGCAAATTGCAGGAAAAACCTCCAGAACACCGAATACATCGCCATTTTTGTGTGTCATCAGATGGAACATTGTTTGCACACCATGAGAATAAAATAATGTTTGAGGAAAACTGGAAACCAGTCATCCCTACAGAATTAAGGGATCTAGTGACATGGGAAGTACACGTGACTTTGGGTCACGTGGGCTCTAAGAAACTATCCAATGATATTCGTCGACAATTATTCTGGCCCAATATGCCGAAATCGGTAGCAAAAGTCACCGCATCATGTGACCTTTGTCAGAAGGCAAAGCAGACGCCAGAACACCTGCATGGCGAAATTCAGCCGATTTTACCTGATAAACCGTTACAGCTAGTATCAGTGGACTTGTTCAGACCGCTGCCTAGATCTAAGTCAGGGGTACAACATGTATTCGTAATATTAGATGTTTACTCTAAGTACACAAAATTGTATGCCATCAGAAATGCCACGGCGAAAACAGTATTCAGAAAAATAAAATCATTTACGGAAGCCGTCGGTAAACCACAGGTAGTCCTATCCGATCGAGGTACACAGTTTGCTAGTGAAATTTGGCAACAAGGAATACGTAAGTTAGGTGCGATTCCTACAACTACTTCAGTACGTCACCCGCAAAGTAATCCCGTCGAGAGAGTGATGAAATCAGTAGGAAATATATTACGAACATACTGTCACAAGACACATCAGGCTTGGCGAGACCAACTGCCATTTGTAGAGTGCATACTCAATCATACCATTCATGCATCTACTGGAATGACACCTCACGAAATACGTTGTATGGAACCATCGACAGCAATACTACCATCGTATTTACCAAAGTGCGACGACCCCGAAGGAGACCAGACCTTACCAACGGGAGAAGATATAGAACAGCTTGTCAATGCTAGACTACGAAGGGAAGCAGAAATACGTAAGAAGCGGAAGCCTGCATCACGCCAGAGCAAATTCAAGGTCGGCGACCTAGTACTGCGGAAAACCGCTAAAATTAGTAGGAAGTGGGAAAATGTAGCTAAGAAACTTTTTCTGTTGTACGAAGGACCTTTCAAGATTGTCGGAATCACCAAGGAAAACTGTTACACGCTAGCGGATGCAGAAACAGAACAAGTAGTGGGACGTTATAATATAACTAGTCTACGAAACTACAAGACGCCAGTAGTACAAGACGTCAACAAAAGAACATAAATTACAGTCGCAGTAGAGGAATAAAAAAATAAAAAGTAATCTCAGCTGGAATAGAAAATTTATTTATGAATCTCCACAGTTTGAGATATTTATTGCAAGCTATGCAAAGTGTGATATGACATGGGTTATGAAGTTATGTTTGGTCGTATTCAATTACCTCTGCTTAACAGAAGATTTCAGCAAGGAATGTTTATTGGAGATTTAAGTGTCATAGATCTTCGTTGTTAAGAGCAGTTTTTTTCTGGGTAATTGCCTAGTTATCAGACTGCTAGTTTGATATTTTGCTGCTTAATAGTATGATTTGATGACACGGCCCATAACGTAATCCATGTTTACACTGATAGCTATCTATTATTTTGGCAAGATTCTATATTTTGTTGTAACAGCTGAAATACTGTTTATAGTCAAGGTGGATATGCTAAACTGTATGATTGTATAAGTTCGTATTTACAGCCGAAAGGGTATTCGAGGCTAAGATATTCGTTGACGTATCACTATTGTTCTGAGATAATTTGTAATTCACTAAGGTTCATGGATAAGTTAGCAATGGAAGTTGAAGTACACAGCAAACACAGCATAGCTACAACATTATGTTTAATTATGTTAATATACCTATCTCTTTGACTTACCTTGTGCAAGAGACCCTTCAGGTTATGATACCCTTGAATTATATTTATTGTTTGTTTTGATAAAATGTAAACATTATTAGTATGAGAGACTATAGATGTTATTATTTAGTAATTTAATGTTAGTAATAATAATTTATGAATAATTAATAACCATAACACATGCTTTAAATTATTGCATCAAGATCATAAGTTTTATTCGGTTGGAGGAGATAAAGGCTGGCTAATTATAAGCACGATGATATCCTGGAACACTATTTAGAATGATAGTTTTATTTCTGGACTCCTAAAGTAAAAAAAAAAGTACGACTAGACCGAATTAAGTGAACGGTTCTGTCAGACGGAATTCTGTGCATAACTAGTGCTACGTGATATGAGTAACAGCTACATGACATTGCTACCCTCTGGTAATGGTTCGTGGACTATCATCAACTCAGCGGACGCTTGACCAAGGTGCGTCGCAGTGAGTTTCACCATGTTCGATGCCTGGCTGTATCGTCAATCCAATACCAATTTTACCCCGTCGCCTTCAAGTGGTCATGGTGACAAGGCAGTGGACATCACGTCTAGCACCTGCATAAAACACAGTTCTGAGTAACCTGCCCCTGCATAACAAGGTCGTAATGTACCTTCAGGTAATGTACTACCATGTCTCAGTTGATACAATCCCGATGAAACTTCTGCAATTTGTGAATTGATAAACCACAACAACGACGTCCGTATCACAGACGGCTATATACATTTAAAGGAGCACATCTAGAGTCTACAGTACAACCTGCACCGAATAAGTACTGAGTGTGGTGTAGTGTGTTATGTATGATCCATTTTGATCTGACCATATTCTGTGTTATGTTAATGTTGACTTTAACATTATTTTTGTCTATCAGATACGGGTTAAGAATAACATGAAAAATAGAACTGTTTTCTCAGTTATCTTTTTAATGGAAGCGACATCTGAGCAGGTAATGACCTCTCAGAATAAACAAAAATAATATACAAATAATTTTATATGTATAAAACTATGTAAACATGTGTTAAAGACTGAAATAAGTTAATTCAATGACATTGTGATACATAGTTATAAAGCTTTGGGACCATTTCATAGCAGCAATAATACAAACAGCCTGCAAAGACTATTATTTTAACTTTAATTCACATAGTTGTCTATGCAATTTCATATTCTTTTCTCAATGCACATGTTAACTGTTTTAATATTACCATTGTATTTAGTATATATTTAGTTATAAGTGTTTCTCCTGTTTTTTAAGCTTGATGGTAACTATGACCTCAGGCCATAGAAAAATTTGCTTGACTAGTATGATTTGAATTGTTGAAAAAGTTTTGGAATCATGTCAATCAGAATATGTAATACTGAATTAAGACATCAAGATGGAATTAAATGATTGCAATGATATTTGTGAAGAATATAATGCTTATTATGAGTAAATTGAGGTGCATAAAACTAGAACTGAGGTGAGCTGATTATCTTCACTATTTCCGAATATTGGTTTGACTGAATATATTGGATGGCCACAGAAATTGATGCTATGGAAAGAATCATCAATATTCAATATTTTTTTCCTTACCATAACTTGTGTTAAAACCAGTAGTCTTGTAGACTTTACGAGTATCTGAATCTACCGAACTGAAGTCGAGGCAACATTGATATACGAGAATATTTCTAGTTCAAATTGTTTCTTAATAATTATCATAAACAATAATATTCGATTAGATCTGGACTTTTGATAAAAGCTGGACCCCACATAACTTCCTGCTAGTATACCTACAAAATATAATTTAAAACATGTGTTTGGTTCCTTATATTATGTACATGATTTGTGTATTGGGCATTCCAAAACAGTAATATATACCAATCACTTTTACTATTTACATATTAGTCAGACCCGCAATAAAACTCAATATATGTATATATCATATAAATAAATAATAATTATGTAATAGTAAATTTAAATATATACTGTATAGTAATGGCACACCACCATAATACACCCTTACAAGATGATACTCCGTTGACCTCTCTGATGAATTTGACTTTCTACCGAACTAAACTAATGAAATAGGCAACGACACAGAACTTGAAAATCTGTTCAGTCAAAAGTGGTGGCAGATATGGCAGTGAACTTAATTTTGAGACCCAGAAATTTCTACTCAAACTAGGGCCTTGTCAGCCAACAAAGGACCAACGGCAGTTTCCCAAAAATAAGTATGGAGGCCATTTTACCCCTGCTATTTACCAACAAAGAAATAGCTCGTAACTGGATCCATTACTCAGTGAAACATGACAGACTTTATTGTGTCTGTTGCTGGCTGTTCTCCAAAACTAGTGATCCTAACTACGATCCAGCATTTAGCAGAGTAGGTGTTTGTAACTGGCGTAAGATACATGACAAGGTGGCAAAACATGAAAAATCATCTTTGCATAGAAATGCTCTGATTTCTTGGAAAATGGTCGGTAGCAATACCTTAATTGATCGTGATCTACATCAACAATATGAACACGAGGTTGCTAATTGGAAAGATATTTTAAAACGAATCATTGATGTAATTCTGCTTTTTTCTGCACAGAATATGGCATTTAGTGGGTCAGTTGAATAAATTGGCCATAGACACAGTGGGCATTTCTTGGCTCTAGTGTACTTGCTAGTTAAATATGATCCGGTTTTAAATAACCACACAAACAAGAAGGAAGGAGTAAAATATCTCAGCAACAGAATTCAGAATGAGTTAATTGTTCTTCTTGGCAAACAAGTTCAACAGGCCATCATTGATGGGAAGCCTACATTTCACAAAGGGTTGAGGACCAACCCGAACATGCCCGAAGACTTCACCTTCGGCCAACTTCGTGACTTTGTTTTTATTTTCATAACAGCACGACCATGTTTGTGGATATCAAAAACACTTATTAATAATAATTGTGAGGTTAAGTGTTTAATTCATAGAAAGAAAGTGCATATTTAGTAATAATCTTAAGATTATTATTCACTGTTATATTACAAGTATTCGTTATGTTCAGGATCTTTCAACGCACTAAATTAAAACAGCAAGCATCATGTACCTCGGGATCAAGTGAAAAACTTGGATATGAGATACTGAACTTTAACTAACTTTCAGATTTGCGTGTAAATTAAGAGATATGTATCATCATTTAGTTCATATTTTCTCTCTACAGGTTTTAAAGTTTAGCCTAGGTTGACGTAATTTTTTTCGTATCACGTGTCCAAATTGATCCCTTGGTTTTGTGGTACAAGATGCTTGCTGTTTTAATTTGTTACGTCGAAAGAGTATGGACATAACAAATACTAGAACATCACAAGACAAACAAATTATCTCAGGTGTTGTGAAATAATTTCTTTTGTAACTGTTTTACATTCATATATAAATTGTAATAACACAAGTTAATATGCCCATGTTCTTTCAATGTACCAAATCAAAACATCAAGCAAAATGTACCACAGGAACAATGTATACAAGATCATGCCTTCTGGATCAAGGGATGAATTTGAATATGTTATACGGAACTTTTACCAATTTCACTTTCGGGACAAGTATGTATCACAATATCATTATCACATTAATGATGACATTAACATGGCACATTTATGTCATTACCATTTCTGCATTATTATGTGACTAGCATGATTATATGGGGGTTTTAGTTTGGGAGTATTCTAATGCTTGTTTTGCACAAAATATGTTTGTGTATTAAACTAGCTTTCTGGTAACGTATTTTATGCTATGGCCATGCTTATTCTAGATTTAGAACATACCTACTACAGTATATATTTTACCTGTGGTATCATATTCTATACTTAAGAACAAGCCCTACCTGTACTAGTATAATAGAACACCATACTGAAGATATATTACATTTCATTATTATTTCTCAAGATATATATCTGATGTAACAGAAGCATATGAATGTCCTCCGTCCAAAAGTTTTTTTCCCAGTGTTTGTACTTTAATAACGTACAGGTATGTGTGAATGCACAGGTATTATAATGTAAGCTTTAAACTTTGATTACTTGCTAACCTGTAGAAATTTAAAGTCTGTTTTCAGGATAAATTCAGGGCTATGACTAGTGTCAAAAAAAGTTTTTGTCTAATTTTTTTTTCTTGTGGAAAAGCCACAACGTAAGATTATTACCCACCTCTCTTCTAACAGCAAATAAAATGCACAGAGTAATTGTATTGTTTTGCGGCTTTTAAATGAATAAAGAAAAAATTCTGAAAAACTTTTTCTCACATCCTGACATGTATCGAAATATTTCCCAAGAGAATGTTGAGGTACTTTAAGTTGTTTATCGTATTTAAAACTGCACAAGATTTTATTAAGTTTGTTTTAATCAACAAAAGTAAGAAGAGTAAAAATTATAACTTTTTTTTTTACTTCCTGATATGTTTTTCAGTCATTACCCAAGAGAGCAATACTTGCAGCAAGAAACACACAACTCCATATGTGACAAAATCTGATTATGAGGCCCTTGTTTTTATTGAAGCAAGCTTTTTGCAAGCACAGCAGGGACTCGCACATGGCGGCACTTGCGATATCGCAATCATGAATGTTAAAACTATAAAACTATTGGTAGACTGCTTGATGTAACACAGTGCTGTCTTACAAAATGATTCCAAAGCATTTCAGGAAGCAAAAGGTATTTTGTACTTTTTATTTTCTTGTTTGCAAAAAATCTGATAAACTGTAAAATTACAATGAACACAAAACACTACTACTTAATTTCTATAACATTTTATAAAATCATAAAAATAAACCACCTACTTTTCTGGCTGCTTGTCTTAAGTTTGCACAAAAAATATTTACTGTTCTGCCATTAATCTCACTTAGTGTTGCAGCATACAGTATCGCAAAATGCAGTCACTACTACAATCACCACACGTTTATATTCTATACATCTACCTGAGAAACATTAAGAGCTAAGTGCTGTTAACTTTTGTTACCATTTGTATTTATAAGCAGTAGTAGTTTTTTTTTTAATTAATGTGTGTAGGTGCTAATTTTGCCATTGCATTAAATCACCCAAACACTCTTTGTGATGTAGGTATACGATATTTCCAATTTTTTATGTAACTGAATGTTTGACAAATATTAAAAACAAAAAAAAAATATTGAAAGCTGTGAATACATGAAGAACAGTATACATTTAAATAAGATAGGCCTACCAAAACTATTGAGCTTATCAAATTATACATATACTTACCAAATGAAATGTGTTGACCATCTGGTGTGTATCATGTTGCCATGAATATTATTTTTCTGCTATATAGTTTCTGTTAAATACTATGTATTACTTTATTGCTCTACAGTTTCTGTTATGGACTTTGTCTCCAGATTGCCATTTAAGTATATGACTTATTCTCTACATTCTCAGTACTTGTAATTGTTTCTGTTTGTTGCAGGTATGTAAGGAAATTAGAAAATGAGCTGAAACATTAAACTCTTTGGACACTCCATAGAAAGGAAGAATTATTTTCTGTTTAATGCTGGCATGTGAAGACATTAGAACATTTTCTTGTAGATAAAATTCTTTGGACATTCAATGAAAATGAATTATTTTGTGAATTTTTGTTATAATAGTGCTTTTTTTATTTCACTTAGAATTTTATTTCATTGCCGGTTAATTGATAGTAACTAAGAAAGTGAAATAATTTTTTTTTTTTGGAGAAATAAAGAGTATTTTTTACAACCTTATATTTCATGATTGTCTATCTTCAAAACTTACCAAACTTGGGTGATTCATATGGAAAAAATAATGCTGTCATTTAAAGGAAAGAAAAGTGTAAAGATTTTTGCTGAACGTTCATAATAAATAATTTTACCTTTTGACATGTCAGTTATCTTTAAAACACATTGTAGTTATTAGTATGTACAAGAAAGAAAGTGCAAGATTTTATGCCTTTAAAATATTAGTGTTTAAATATTCAATGTGTCTTCGTTTTTTTCATTCTACAGCACATAAATGAATTTTTTTTATAAAGTAAACATATAAATTTAAATGTAACATGTAACCTTTTATGTGGTATCGCTTTCAAGATACATTCACCCACTGTGTTGGTACATATCAAGTAAACCAACGAACAATTAGGAAAGCTACAATGATAGGGTTTTTTATACAGGAATGTTACGGATAAAATAATACAATGGAAAGAGATTACTGTGGACACAAAAAAAATTTAATATTTATGTTTTTTTTTCATAAAAAAAATATTCTTTAGTGACAATCTAGGCTGCAAATGTCTCATACATTACGTCAAGCGGGGTGACTTCGGTCACGGGGGTGACTATGGTCAAAGCAAAGATATATTTTAAGATTGCTCCTATCCTACAATAAATTACACTACTAGCAATAACTATATTTTTTACAGAATATATGAACATATTGAAATATAACAGGAGAATGTTAACTTAAACTTCGCCAATATATATATATTTTTTGTTAAATTTTTTGTTCCAGCAAATTTACCTCAAAATAAATGTTGGCTAAACTGTTTAACATAGCTGATCAGTGTCATGTGGTATAGCAAAAGGAGTACTTGTGTAACCTGCACCAAGATTTCAGGATTTTAGGTAAGTAAACATGTAAGCATTTATTTTAAAATTGCTGTATGCCATTAATATTTCTAATAAATAGTGTAAATACATAAATAATTTGGGGTTACTATGGTCATTTGTTAATTTTCATTATAACCTATGAAACATGCATATTTTTTTTTAAATATTAATGTCTACGATAGGTAACCTATTCAGAATTAACTAGCAATTAGGCCTTAAATGTATAAAAACAAGAATACAGATACTTATCACTGTGTTCTTTTTATATTTATTTGCAGGTGATCTTCATGGTGAGAACCTATCAACGATCCCCTGGGTCGCGATCCTACATGGATTACAGCCCAGAACAAATGGATTCAGCAATTACTGCTGTTAGAAAGGGAATGAGCATGACAGCTGCCGAAAGATACAAAGTAAAAATGGAAGCGTTGAGGAAAAGATGCAAGAACATGGACATGAAGAGACCATGGGGACAGACAATATTAACAGAAGCTGAAGAATCTTTGTTGTGTTCTTACACCACCCAGCTTGCTGAATGGGGCTTCCCAATAACCTCATTTGAGTTACGTTTGCTCGTGCGATCAAACTTAAAAAGGCAGGGTAAAACAATCACAAGGTTTTCTGATGGGTGTACCCCAGGAGTAGAGTGGGCTCGGTCGTTCATAAAACGCAACAGTGAAAAAATATGTTCCTGCATGGTCTCAAACATCAACCCCAATCGTTCTCAGTGAAATCCTGAAAATGTTAACAACTATTTTGACAATATGGCAGACATTAGTAACAGAATCTACAGACTTAGGACTTTTCTTAAAAAATCTCGAGGGGGTTTCTTTATTTGGTCAGACAAGCCAGATGTTTTTGTCATTGACAAAGCACAGGTAATCAGAATTCTTCCTGCATCAGTTGAAGAGAGAAGAGGCAGGTTAATGTTTCATGTAACGTTTGATAGCTTTAATGTTGGTTAAACTGTTCAACCGAACGTATGTTTTTTAGTGACGTTGTTGGAGAATTTACAAATTGGTTGGCAAAATGAACAATTATGGAACTGCATGTAACATAACTATGGGTACCGTAGATATGATGCCCTATTTAGGACTATTTTATATATTTCACTCTTGTGTATTGCTATGTATTCATTATTTTGTGTGACCATGTTCACCCCTTTAAAAATTCACCATTTTCAGAATGTTTTGCATTGGTTTTGTGTTGTGACCATAGTGACCCCAATCGGTGAGGTGACTATGGTCACAATGTATTATTTTTTTACTTAAATATATAGGCTCAAAAAAATTCTTGCTAATAGTATTTTGAAAGCCAGAATCATGTACTGTGTTGTACAAATTTTTAATGAAATATATAATTACATATAACAAATCTGGTATGAAAAAACCATTAAAAGTGACCATAGTCACCCCGCTTGACGTACTGAATTTCTATACTGAGCATTACCAACACAGAGCTTACACAGTAATATTTCCTCTTTACATTATACCATCAGGTGACACTACAAAGTCTCATAACATGCTATTGTTTTAAACAACCTCAGTGTGTACCTTTATGGACAATTACTTTTATGGTGAGAAACATAATGTAGTAATTTGTGCATAAAATAATTGTTTATATAATTTACTTAATAGTCATGCAGTATAGCTGCACAGTATGAACCTCACAAATATAATGAAACCAGTTTTTAGTGAATGACCACAATATTAACTCTCAGCATTTTCACACACATGTCTTGAAATATTGTGGTAAATGTTTTATAGACTTTCTCACCTCTAAATCTTTTTTCTCTCGTTACCCACACATCCCTGGGTCATCTTTGCGGAGCCGGGCTTATCCCAACCGCCTTAGATTTAACCCTGCCATGTGACCACGCCGCAGGGTCAACAATTATGGGACTCGCTGACTCCAGAGGTAAGCGTTTTAATTTAATGTAGCCGTGCATATGTCTGCTGGCCCAAACAAAGACATTAAAGCACTTGTAGATTCACGGCTCGTAGAGCCTGTTCGAGTCGTAATTCAAAAACTTACGGGTATGGCCGACTCCATGCAAATCCCCAATAAGACTGCTGTTAGATGTAATGTAAGCACATAATGAAGCAATCAGAAACTTTTGTCAGGGTAAAGTATAAGGTATAACGCATAGTGTAACACCGCAATGCATAGCATGCCAATAAATGCGAGAACAAATTGACAGTGATTTCCAGTGCCCCCTTACCTAAGTTAGGCATCAGCCAACCATGCTGCCTGAGGAGTGTGATACTACTTCTCTAGTTAGTAATTCAACCACTGCCACGATCCTAATGAACAAAGCTGGGGCCGACGACCCACCAAACAGCTGCATAAGTTAGCCTGGCACCCTCCCGGAAAGAAAAGAAAATTTTTAAGCTGTAAATATATAAAGGTGATTTTGAATTTTCCATGAAAAACAATTGAAACATGCTATAGATACAACACTAAATATAATTATCCTGAAACATGTTGAATTCAGTTAAGTGCTGTTACATAGTTGAACAGTGACGAGATTCTGCAAGATAGGAATAGCCTCTGTCCTTAAGTATGGGCGGTGGGCCTTCACTAATCAAAATTCCCGCGCGTCTTGTTAAAAGAAAAACAAAGTCCCGAAGTTGGCCGAAGGTGAAGTCTTCGGGCATGTTCGGGTTGGTCCTCAACCCTTTGTGAAATGTAGGCTTCCCATCATTGATGCTATCAAAAATGCAAGATATTACTCTGTTATGGTAGATACAACCACTGACACTTCCCACACTGATCAGTTATCCTTCATAATTCGTTATGTCCAAATTGATGACCAAGTAAAGTCACCGAGTCATTCCTTGGATTCATCTGTATACCAGGAGATGAAGCAAGAGCCACTGACTTTGTGGTTAAAATGCTCTCTTTCTTGGAAAATCTGGGACTGGATATTGCTAACTGTAGAGGGCAAAGCTATGATGGTGCATCAGTAATGAAGGGCTATTCTTCTGGAGTACAAGCACGTATCAAAGAACAAAATCCGTTGGCTGTTTATGTTCACTGTGCACCCCACACTCTTAATCTCGTCATAGCAGATTCGGCTAAAGTTGATCCTGAGATAGTAACTTTCTTTGGAGTAGTACAGAAGTTGTACACATTCTTCTCTTCAAGTAACCGTCGGTGGGAAATACTCATAAAAGCTTCAGACCCAGCTATGGCATCTGAAAGAATTCATGAATGTTACCCAACTGAAGATATACTGCAAAACACAAATGATGAAATACCTGGAAATCAACAAGACTATAGCCTGCCAAAAAGGTCAGTCATAGTTAAGCAAGTCTGCACCACACGTTGGGAAGGCCGACTTGCTCCAATTCGCAATCTCCGAAAAGCCCTGCCAAAAATCATTGATGTTCTCAAGTGCATCAAGTCAGAAAGTAAAGATGGCAGTGAGAAATGTGACTGTGATGGTCTTTTGAGTCATATATCAAAATTTGATTTCATTGTGATGCTTGTTATATGGGAAAACATACTAAAGTTGCTGAATATAACAAGCAAATACTTGCAACAGGCAGATTGTGATATTTTGACTGCAGCTGATCTTCTCCATTCTTCGACCAAGAATATACAGAATATAAGAGCAAATGAGTTCAGCAGTTTCATGGATGAAGCCATACAACTTGCAAGTAAATTGGGAGTATCCGTGCAACTCTCCGAAAAACGACAAACAAGAAAGGTATCATTTTCAGATCAGTTAACTAAAGATGAGCCAATTACAGACAAGAATAAAGGTTTTGAAGTTAATATCTACAGCAGAATGTTGGACAGGATCATTGCAAGCCTTTCCGAAAGATTTGAAGGCCTTAGAGATGTAGCAAACATGTTTTCATTCATGTATCCATGCCGACTCATGAAACTAAGTAGGAATTTTTTACAGAAATCCTGTGAACAGCTGACGAGACAATACGAGCGGGACTTGGACAGTGGCCTCTATTCCGAGCTTCTTCCTTTAAGAAACATCCTGGCTGACAAACTTCCACCAAAATCTAAACCCAAAGATGTAATTTAAATAATTGTAAACAATGACTTGCAGGAAGCTTTCACAGAATCATTTACGGCATATACATTTTTATTGACTATTCCAGTTTCAATAGCCTCATGCGAAAGAAGTTTCAGCAAGCTGAAACTCATCAAAAACTACTTGCGATCCACCATTGCCCAAGAACGGTTATCTGGACTGGCAATACTCTCAATAGAAAGTGACATTGCTCTCAACCTATCTTTTGATACAGTTATAGAGCAATTTGCTGCTATTAAGGCATGTCGCCTGCACTGAAAAAATTTCTCAGTTTATGTATTCAGTTCTTCTGCAAAAAGAAATTTTTATTTATATCTTATTTTGTGGTATGATCCAAAAAAATATTTTCACTGTAAGATTTAAAAATAAGTAAAGTGAAGCATGTTAAGTTGGATTTGTTTAAAATAAATTTATTTTCTTGAAGAATATTATTATATGCTAAAAGTATAGGTACTATTTCTGCTTTTGGGACTATTAGCACTATTGAAAAAGGGTTAAACGTTGTAAAATATATTTAAAACTTCCTTTTTCAATTGGAGAAACTGAAAAATTGTCAACACGTGTATGTTTAAAATTTACATCAAACAACATGGTCAAATTACTGAAGTATTGATATTAAAAATAAAACTTTTTGTATATTAATGATTTTTTTCTTCAATTGCCTAATAATGACGTGGTTGGGGGGGGGGGGGGCGAAATCTTATAACCTCACCCCCCCCCCCCCCCCCCACTTTTTAAGGCTGTGCATGGCACTGCAGATATGGTTATATTTTATTCTTAAGGAATTAAAGGAAGCACCAATCAGAGCATAGTAGAATGTTATGCTGTGAAAACAGATTATAATGTAGTACGACTGAAGTAGGAAATTCGGAATTACTAGTATCACGTTAAGAAATTATAAGATACCTGCTTAAAAGAACATTGTACGCATCGTGAAATGTTAACGGCGTTCTTTTGCGCAGCTATCTCTTTATATAATCATCAAATGTTGAAAGAGTATTGTTTGATTTCCATTAAAGTAAATTAGATGATAAATTTCATACATGCAATTAGTTTAATTGCCTCATTTAAGTCTAAATAAGTTTTGAATCTGTGATTTTCTCTTTCTCCATCCGACGTAGATTTCAAATGAACAAAAGCATTTAAGCTTAACCAGTTTTTCATATAGCTCAGAGTATTTTTTTAAAAATAAAATACAAATACAAAATCGGCCAAAATAATGCTATGTATTTATTGCATTGTCAGGAGTATATAATAGGGGCTCCTGGCCCAGGCTTTCGCAGGAGTTGCCAGAGGTGCCGGCCGCAATTTTGGATTATGAAGTCACGGCGGCCATCTTGGATGACATTAACCTTTGATAAGGTTAATTCTACTACAAGTTGGGAAGATGAATGTTATAAGTTTGGCACACTATTTGGTTTTGCCGCCAGATAGCAGTGGTGTTCGATGAGGTGGTCACTTTCATCTGTTTCAATTAATTTAAAGGGGCCGTTTTCATTTTTCAAAGTGAAATAACAATATGTGTAATACTTCTCAGTTCGTTTTGAATTTAAAATTAGGATAGATTAACTTTCATCTTTAAGTAGTTTTTAATTTAGTTTTTCAATATGCCTAAGTGTTGTTTTGTGCCCGGTTGCAAAACTGGATGTAGTAGAAAGTACGACGCAAGCATTAAAGTATTTAAGTTAAGGCTCCTGCAGACGAAAATAAAAGAGAATTTTGGAACAGAAAGATCCCAAGGAGTTGTGACGCCCCTCGTGCCTCAAAGTTGAATTATTTTAAATTAATTAAAAAAAGAGCCGTGGAAACTGCTGGGCAAGAAAAATGAGACAATTAAGTTATTGACCAGAGGTGGCACGAGGTGGAGAACAAGATAATTTGGAACTCCCTGACACAAGCAACTGGGGAGCTGGTGGATCTTTTAAGGGAACAAGGTATATCATAAATAAATTAACACTACACAAGTAGCTTGGTCTATAGGTTCCCTGTTTTATTATTAAGGAATTTTGTGTTCATATTATTCAACCCTGACAATAAAAATCTTAGTAAATAACAAAGTTAAAGGGGGCGCCCCAGGAGTAATTAAAACAGTACATGTTACACCTTAGCAAAAATTATTACATAATTAAAATTTAAAAATTGCACCAAATTTGAATGTCCCAACAATTACATCGCTGATTAGTTTTATTGATTCTACATATTCTTGAGGAAAGCACTGTTCGCTGGTAGGCTATTCATTCGATTTATGTAGTTCGTAGCTAGAAAGTGGGGGGGGGGGGGATGTTGATTTCACATTACCACCCGGGTCTTCAAAAAATAACGTCGGGTCGCGGAAACCTCTCTTCTAACATGACCCGCAGTGGAGGTGCAGGACCATGAGCTGGGAGCGATTTCTCTCTCCAGCACTTCGACCCTGTCAACCAGGGTGTAGAGTTCGGAGCTCACTAGGTGTCTCGCGCCGACATCAGGATGCGCGGACGAAACCGGAATTTTTAGAATTAAATAAGAAGAAATAAAAATTTAACTACGCATGACTTTTCTAAAAACTACCTCTGCCTGGCTACTGTACAAACGGGATCACATCCCTTAAGCAAACTGACTACATTCTCGTGCACGCGAAAATCACCGTTCCCGCAAAAAGCCTCTTAGCGCAGAGGACGTAGAGAAGACGAGGTCAGTAGCCGAGGTCAGAGGGCTGAGTGCCCCGCAATCGGCCAAAACCCCTAATTAAATCGGGCGGTAAGGCCCCGGGTCAAAGGAGGGGGTAGGTTCGGTTCTAAGCCGAAAATTTCCGAAGGAGTCCGAGGCGGTCGTGGCAACAACACGACATGCGCGCTCTCTACCGGACCGAAACGAAAACAAAGAACAATCGACTTCTCCGGGCCGCGAGAGGAAAGCATAGTGCCTTATGGCACCGCGACGCTGCCTTCTAGCGGCGTAAGGGGGAACTACTTGAGGTGGTGAGCAGACTTGCCACCAGGTGTCATGAGGGTAAGCTCTGCACGCTGGCGACCAGGCCGGCGGTTACTTTTTTTGCCGCTAGATGTCAGGGATGTGTCTGTCGGACCCGGGAGAAGGTTTTTGCATCAGGTCATCGTCCCGTCCGGTCACTGCTCTTAGCTTAATTTCTCAGAACTGAAGTGAGGAGGAGAGAGAGGAAGGGGGGCAGAAATAGCCACTAAGGTGGGAACGCAGCTCCACTGGAGACTGCTTCGTGACGAGACATGCTTTTCTCAGCAGGCCTCTACAAGGTAGCAGCTTGCAGCCCAGGAGCTGCTCAAAGCAGTTTTGGTCATGCAGGGAATTAAAATTACAAACTCGGGACGTGACTGCAGGCGAGAGAAATTTCAACCGGGCTGACCATGTCCACATTAGACAGCAAAATATCAGATTGGCCTCCTGGGAAGGGGCTTCGGTCCACTGGCACAAAGTTTAAAACCGTGGCGTACACCGGCCTAACAACAAGTAAATCACCCCTATTAACAACCAGATAAATTTAAAAAAAAGGAGAAACCCCGAAAAATTTTAAAATTATAGAAAAAATTAAAGAAGTGACGAAATGCCTAATTTCCGGTACAGAGTGATAGAGATTTGAGGAAAACTGATTATGTTTGTGAAATTCATTTCGAGGTTCGTGAAAATAAATTGTGTATCCTAACCAATTCCATCCCGTCTTCCAGCTTGATAGTCACGTTAGGCTCTGTAGTAGGATAAGTTCGTTGGTATAGAACCAGATATAAAAATGGTATTACAACATGCATTATGATATTTTTGTTTATGTTAAGGTACGTGTTCGTTTCTGTATCATTATTAAAAAAAACTTCAGGTTACATCTTTTGTATGCCAATAACCCCAAACGTTAAAAAAAAAAAAATTGGCATTCATATTTTCAGTACATTTTGGGTTGATAATTGTAATAGGTATAGTTTTTATTTATGTATCTAAAAGCCATAAAGTTGTGAAATTCACACATTCTTTATGGAAGACTTGTTCAATATAATTCTTGCAAACAAAAAGCACATAACCAAATGCCATACCGACTATTTTATTTTACTTCAATGCGGTTCACCCTCATAATATGACAGTGTGTTAACCTTTCGCTACGCCAGCGCACCTAGCGGCAGAAATTTTCCCTGTGCCAAATTCGCCCATAAGAAAACCCGTTTTCTTCCTAACCTGTAGTAGAATTAACCTTACCTTTGACAATGTCATTGACTTGACCTTTAAGCTCGACACCGGCATCCACCTTGGATCCGCCATTTTGTTTTCTTGAACTTTCTGCCATTTTGAATTCCGACATTTTGTTTTCTAGAACTTTCCGACATTTTAATTATGATGTCACTGTTGCAATTTTTGTTATGGCTGCCGTCTTGAATATCCATATTTTTTATGCTAGAAATTCGGAAACAATTTGGAAATTTATAAATAAAATATATATAAAAACACTCCACCATCTCGAATTATGTAATCACGACCGCCATATTGAAAATCCATATTTATAATCAAATTTTAGTTAGAAAATATTTAAAATCTATAAAAAAATTAACTAACAATATTTTATTAATAATGCACTTATGACTTTGGTTCAAACCCAGTGAGGGCAAAAAAAAAACAATAATGAGAAATCCTTCCTCCACGGAAGCCGCCATCAGATTGACCTCCCACCACTAATGCCTAGGTATATATCGCTAGCTTTTATTGTCATTTATTATGCCACTTTCTTTTCATCTTCTAGATGTTGCCATCTTGTTATCGTCTGCTAGAGTGTGCTACCATTGTTAGTTTAATTTTTACCCAATAGAGTGCTGTAACCATTGAAAATTTGGGTGCCATCTTGGAAATTCATAATTGTTTAGCTATAAATTCGGGAAAATTTTCAAAATTAATTTTAAAAATCTGCATTTAATACTGTCCGCAGCACGGGAGCAGATATCAGTTCCCGAAACGTCGCTTCTTTCTGATTTAGAAAACTGATGTGTTTGTTTCGTCTTTTCGTTTGGTCGTGTTTTTGTCTCATTTTGACTGTTGTGCTGAATTTTTTTGGGTTCAATATTTTGTGCTGTCATCATTTGTGGGTTTTTTTTCGTTTCTCTTTTGTTTATTATTTTTTGGAAAACTATTGTGTTTGTTTCGTCTTTTCGTTTTGCTGTGTTTCTGTCTCGTTTCAACTGTTGTACTGAATTTTTTGGGTTCGGTATTTTTGTAGTCATCATTTGTGGTTTTTTTTTTCGTTCTGTTAGTCCATTTTTCTTTGTTTTTATTTGTTTGTTGACCATATACCTGTTGTGGAGTATTGTGTGGCGTTAAATCCTGACAACAGCAATTTTTTGCTTAATTTGTGTTTGTTTTTTTTGTAGTTTTCTTCTACAGACATACATGTGCTAAGCAATGGCATATGTCCAAAAGCGTACATCAAGTCAATATAATGTGTATTGACAAATGGCATCGGGCAGTACAACAAAACAAAAAAACTATACATAGCCAGTTACATAGACGGTTACTTTTCCAGGTGGGTGCAAGACAAGCTTATTCCAAATCGGCCTGCTAATTCGTTGGTTGTAATGGATAATGCCCCTTATCATTCCGTTCAGTTAAATAAGCCACCAACAGCCAGTACAAGAAAACAAGATATCATCCAATGGTTACAGAACAACAAGATTCCGCATGACAATGATATGACAAAATGTGAACTCCTCCAGCTCGTTCGTGGTCGACGTCCACCTCCCAGGTTTCGCATAGATGAGATGTTAGAATAACATGGGCATGAAGTAATAAGATTACCACCATACCAGTGTGAGCTTAATGCTATTATGTATGGAACATTGTGAAATCACGTTTTGCTGAAAAAAATGTCGCTCAATTATCACGTACCATTAAAAACATCACAAAACAGAAGCAATCAATAGCGTCACCAAAGAAGAATGGCAAAATGCTATTTTACATGTAAAACATACAAAAGCAGAGTACTGGACAGGTGGCTGTCTAATGGAGCACGAAATTGAGAAAATTGTTGTTAACTTTGGCGAGTCCAGCTCAGACAGTGAATGGGACTTTTCGGACAACAGCAGCACATATTCCAATGGTAACATATCAGGAATTGAAGAACTAAATGACTGAGTGGGCGTTTGTTACATGCACTATGCACGAAACTGTGTTGAAATGTTTCTTGCATTTTTTTCATTAATTAATCACACAAACAATATTTTCTTTGATTATAGGCAAATGTATACCGACATGTATGTTAAATATGGTGCTAAGTGAAATAATTATTATAACACAAATGGTACGATGTGATGCTGTGACACACTTTGATACACACTGTGACATCTTCGTAGGCACTGTGTTTCGCTGTTTCATACAACTGTACCTTCACCTTATCACAACATTTCTTACTGCACGACTGTGCTTCATGGCCATCGTTTCATCCAAATAATCATGCTTGCATGTTGCGTACACTTATGAACGCAAGTGTATACTCCTTGCTGTTGCTTCCACAGCTAACGGTATTCCCCTACTGCCAACCCCTCCTCATTCCCCACCCCTTTCTCACTGCGACACTAGCGCTCCCTCCTCGGGACCACAGTTGGCTTGGGCGTGTAGTAGTATGCTGATGATAACATATTAACTGTCATCTTGAAAATAGAGATAAATTTCAGAATTCATTAAAAAAATCTGCAAATAATTTTCTAATTTATTCGAGAGATAACATTCCTTGGTTCGATCCTTTGTCAATGCAAAGAAAGGTAATTTAATTAAAATTACCTTAAACATGACCTGTTAGAGAAATAAAACACTGCAATTTCATTTAAAAACATAAATTTTATTACATAAATTATACACTGCTACAAATACAAAAAAAAAAAAAAGAACAAGCAAATTACCCAAGTATTTAGCATTTCTCAATTTCTTCATCGGCTACCCACGAATTAAAGCGAGGTGGGAAGCCCCAACACTTGACATAGGATCGTCGATTTCTTCATTTTATAATCTTCTCCAACAAGTATGTATCGGGATATATCGTAGGCTAACCCTCTTTGGCATTGAAGCAGCCACGAATAGGCTTGTGGTCCGAATCTTCGAGGTAGTAGGTCCTAAACCATGATTCACGAACATGTGTCACTCGGAAAATTTCAGGACTCCAATTCGCAGTGAAACCTTTCTCGAAGATGCCTTTCTGCTTGGAGATTCGCACAATGTCACTGACATTAGCTTTATGCTTTCGTGGATCTTTCTTCTTTGTGTTGGAAAACACTGTTCGAAATAATTGATCATCCTTTGCGTCTTTAAGCTTCATTTCCGTGGTAGAATGCACTGCAGAATTGTATTCGCTTATTAGTTTCGGCAAGATATCAAGAAACTTATAGTTTACGTTAGCTGTGAACTGCCACCACATCTTGGTGTTTGATTGCATACTTCTCCATCAAATCCTTGAATGTCGCATTGTAGAATTCTTTCCCGAGATCTGTTTGCATGTGCGATGGTACACGACCATCATGCAAAATATTGGCCATGGCCTTGGCTACATCAGTTGCAATCTTCAATTTTACGGGTCTGGCCCAAGCGAACTTGCTGTACACATGCACTGTACCACATCTATGACTGTCAACATGTACTTGAAACCTTTATTCAATCGGGAATAAGGTATAATCTCAACAAGGTCCGCCTGGAATAAATCATCAATTCCGCGAACTATGACTTTTCGACGAAGGTATTTTCGTCTCGCAGAAGCATGAAGTTCGGGAGCGATTCCGGTTCGACTCATTGAATGTAACCGACTTCCTTTAGTTCTGCGAGTATGGAGACTATTTCGTTAAAGTTTACTTTCTCTTCAACCAACAGATCTCCTGGTCAGCTTTGATTTTGTTTCACTCTTCACTAAAGTGCCTGTCCCAGAAGCCCTTCAAATTCTCCTCACACACTTGGGAAAAGACAATCTGAGCAGAGACATAGTGAAGCCAAAGAACACTGTGTTTCTTCGACCTTCTTCTTATTCAAGGGGCAGATTTACAAGCAACAGGAAATAACTGCTATGGGCTCGCCTATTTTTCCCGATTAGCTAACATTTTTATAGCCGAGTTTGAGGAGAAAGCAATATGTAACAGCCAGCTTAAACCAAAGTGCTGGCATGTACAGGTATGTTGATGACACCTTTGTTATTTGGAGCCACAGAAAAGATAAGCTACTAGACTTTCTAAAACACCTGAACAGCATCCATCCAAACATACCATTCACCATTGAGGTGGAAATAGAAGGTATTACATGTCCTGATTACTGCACACAAGACTGTTTACAACTGGCATGGTACGCCAGACAACCAACATACCAAAACACACACACCGCCAACCTAACACAACCACACTGTTCGGAATAACACACAACAGTTTCCGGACGATACATAACAGAAGGGAAATTACCTTTTGTGGATGTCTTGGTCACAAGAGGAAAGGATAATCACATCGGCCACAGTGTTTAAAGATAGCCAACCCACACAGACAGTTATCTACAGGCAAGTTCACACCATCCTCCATCTCAGAATAGAACAGTCATCTCAACTTTGGTAAACAGAGCTCGAGCCATTTGTGAAGAAGACAATATTGGGGAAGAAATGAAACATCTTACAAGTGCTCATAAAGCGAAAGTCAGAAATCAGGAAAGCCATGAAATCACCTCAACAGAAAAAGAAAGATCATATTTATAATAAAGCCTTCATTTCTTATGTCAAAGGAATTTCTGACCAAGTGGCAAGAATTCTTAGGAAGCATTAAATTCATACAGTTCTCAAACCCATAAACAAGATTGAGGGGACTGTGACATCGGTCAAAGACAAAACCCCTGCCGAAAACCTAGCCGGCATGTACAAGATTCCATGTTCCTGTGGCAAGGTATATATAGGACAAACTAGCAGACGAATAATCACAAGGGTTAAAGAACATATTAGTGACTACAACCATGAAAATCCATGATCAGCTATAGCGGAACACTCCCCGGAATCCAGACACAGCATTGATTTCGACCAATTCCACACCATATCCAACATCCGACAATGCAAGAAAAATTACATTCGAGAATCAGTAGAATTATTACAACAGCCATCAAACATTAATAGAGAACATGGCTACAAATTAAGCTAAATATGGAACCCACTCTTTGGAAATCCTCAAAACATAGCTCCACAGCCAACATCAGAGAGATCGCCCCTGATTGGCCAAACAGCCCAGCCAACTAGAAGAAAGGAAGGCTCTGATTGGCCCACAGCGGCAGCAGCTCCTGAGCTCAGATACATTGAGTAATGACGCAACCCCAGGCGACCGGGTTATGGCTGTCTTACAGGGAGATCATCATCGCTATAGCGAGCCCCTCCGCCTGACTGCCATGTTGCGTCAAGCGAGGAGGCTCGCAAAGAGTTCCAGGCCGCGGAAAGCTGCCCACTACCTCTAGTTGTGTGTTTGTATATTGTCTGTGTTGAGGGGAGTGAAAGCAAGTGAGTTGAGTCTCTAAGGTGTGATTTAGGTGTGGTAATTGGAGGGTGATGAGCGAGGTGAAGTGAATTTTTATTTTTTTTTATTTTTTATTTTTTTTATTTTTTTATATTGCAGCCGCCAGGGCGCACTCGACGCCCCTCGGGGAGGGGGACCCCATCCCCTAAGGAGCTAGGACCGCACTGGAGACTGGGGCGTTGTGGGAGCCATGGGTATATGATGATGGTCTTACTTGTTTAGTTGTTGATAGCACTTCTCAGTGGTATCACTGCCTGTGTGCCTAGTGCACACAGGCGGTTACAGTTATTTACTACAGGTAGCGGTATTGACGACCAACGAACTCAGTGACACCTGGGATGTAAGAACCCCTGTAGCCTATCCACGAACCCGACTAACTAGCCCCGGGGGAGTGGTCAGTGGGTGCAACTGAGCATTAGGACAGAGTGACGAGCGACAACAGCGACATGGTCGAAGGCCCTTCAGGCAGTTGCGATCAGCCAGGCTGGACCACAGTGTCCAACAAGAGGGCAAAGCGTGCCCACAGCGACAGAAGTGCGGACAGCAGCGACGAGGAGTGCCCCACCCCCCAAGCGCCTTCAGCGCCGGCGACCAAGGCTCCCAAAGTGAAGCCATTATTTGTGTTCCTGGATGCAGGGCATCAGTATCCGAAGGTCTATCACACCCTGAAATCAGCTCTGGCAGAGACTTAATGAGGCATGTAATTTTTTTTCTTCAAGGTTACATGTAATTAGTGAATTTCTGCTACTTAATCAACACTTTTAATATTTTTCTCTCAGGTGGAAATTAAAAAAATATCATTACTCAGTCAAATAATAATAATCTCTGAGAAATCTAAGAAGCACTAACAGGAAGGACGAACTTCCTTCTCCTTGGAGTCTAGCGAAGCCATCCTTCTTTTGCGATCGTTAGTGAGCATCCCGCATCCCGCATAAAAGAACTAAATATTATTTACCTGCAAGTAACATGTGGCGACATCTGTTGTTGAAAAGCAGAACTACTTGCAACAAGTACCTTTGAATGAGAAAAATTAATTCTCGCTGATGAAATAATTAAAAAATTCTATTTAAGTAATATATATCAAATTTAAAACTCTTAGTTTGCGTCTGGCATTAGTCTCAGTAACTAATATGAATCTTGATTCGGGATTTGTTGCTGTATCAAAACGTCATCACTGTAGATACTGTAGCAAGGTGTTTACCTTGAGAAAGAATGCTAAATGACATGAGAGAAGCGAGTGTAATTTGGGTCCTTGTCAAAAACCATTTCATTGCAGTCAGTGTCAGAAATCCTTTGGTAGAAGATATTACTTGGATAGACATTACAAGACCTGTACAATTAAGATGAATAAAGATAACGAAGACTGGGCTACAACATCGCGGAAGAGGAACGAAGGCGAAAAAGCTAATGCTAAAATTACTGATCTAGATCAAGATAATAATTTAAAATTTAAAACAAACGAAGGAAGTTGTAACCACATTAGAAATGAAAATATATTTACTCCAATATCTAGTCGTCTCCATGAAAATGTGAAAGATGGAGAACCACCTGAAGCTTACAAGGTCGTAGACTTTGATGAATCATCTGAAGCTGGCATGATTAAAGATTGTGGTGACACATCTGAGGCTGACATGATTGAGTACTGTACTGTACTGCACCTAAAGCAGGCAAGATCGAAGACTGTGATGTCGGTCTGAGACCAAAACAATGGAAACGACGTAATAAAATAAATTATCCTGATCAAGTTTGTGATGCTGACATGATTGAAGACTGTGGTGACACATCAGAAGCTGGCATGAACGATGACTGTGCTGAAACATCTAAGGCTGACATGATTGAGTACTGTGCTGAAGCACCAAAAGCATGCAAGAGCGAAGACTCTGATGGTGGTTTGAGAACAAATACGATGGAAACGTCGTAATAAAATAAATTATCCTGATCAAGCTTGTGATAATCACTGGCACGATGACGAAAGTGACCTTATGGTTGATGTTAAAACGATAGACACCAGAGATAATAATATTTATTATAAACATGCAAGGATGATGAACGTAGCAGAAGATATTGATTATACCTCATGGGAAGATCCTAACATATTGGTTGACAGGCTACGACTACTACATGGATCGCTTTGTGCAGGAAACTATTCGAACATTAAAGAAATATCCTTCATACTCAAAGAACTGAGGGAAGCTGGCTACATACAATAATGGCTTAAATTAAATGTATGTGTATAAACTTGAAGATAAATTAATATATTTTCTTTCCAAATGGTATCTACCATTTATCGAAATCTGATTTCTAAATAAAACTTATAACTTAAAGGTGCAAAATACGTTACCACTGCCAGTCAAAATGTATACTAATAAATACATGTTAGTAATCATGCCAAGTTCGATCAGAAAAGTAATTGGAATCAGTTGGAACCAATTGAAGATGGAACTGTTGAAGCAATTGGAGCCTTTTGAAGCATTTGGAGCCTTTTGGAGCTGTTGGAGCCATTTGGAGTATTTGGAGCCTTTGGAGCATTTGGAGGCTGTTGTAGCATTTGGAGCATTTGGAGCTGTTGGAGCTAAGAAGTAGTCGTTGCACGTCTATGCAGGGCTAAATGTTTATAAGATTGCTGGCTTCCGCAAGTGATTCTATAGTAGGATAGAAATTGTGTAATAAATATTATGTTTGTAAAAGACTTATTGGTGTTTTATTTCTCGAAACTTACACTTTTATGGTACTTTTTTAAAATTAAAGTTGTTTTGTATCGGCCAGGGATCGAACCAAGGACCTTAGTCAATCTAATCAATCAGTATATAGATTACAAATTTATTTAATGAATTTAAGTTTTTTCCCGTATCTCTAGCATTACAATTACGAATTTCCAATATGGTGGACTTGATGTCTGATAGGATGATGGTAGTAGAGGATTTGAAGTCTCTTTAAGAATGTTGAACATGGTTTATTGAAATTATTATTTTTTTCATAAAATTAAACATTATTGCATCAATCGAGTATCGAACCAAGGACTGGAGCGGATCAAAGCGATATGTAAGTTAATGAGTGATTTTTTTGATGAATTTTGGATTTTTTCCCACTTTTCTAGCTACATTATTACATGATTTCAAGATGGCGGCCGAATTTCAGGATGGCAGGGGGCTCCTCGGTAATAAATGATTACTGCACTGTAGCGGGTTAGAATAAAATTATCCAGATGGAAATGTACTCTATAATACGAGTACACACACAAGATGGCGTACTCCAGCAGGTGGTAGCTCCTGGTAGCATGTACTGAACATAAAATGTCGGATCCATGATGGTCGACAAGGTCAAGGTCAAATTTCAAAGTCAAGGTCAAAGTTTAAGGTCAAGGTAAAATTCCAAGGTCAAGGTCAAAGTTCAAGTTCAAGGTCAAATATCAAGGTCAAGGTCAAAGGTGTGGTGACCAGATACTTATACTAACATGGTATCGGCACACTCTAGCGGACGAAAACAAGATGGTGATCTCCAGGGGGTGATTTCAAGATGGCGGTCGTCACGAAAAGTGCAACAGTGGTTTTAAGGATTTTTTTATTATTTAATTAGGTTGATTAATTTTTTTAATGATTTTTAAATTTTTTCCCGAATCTCTAGCATTAAAGTTACGGATTTTCAAGATGGGGGACGTGGTGTCATACTAGGTGACGATATATATAAATGGCAAAAAGTGGTGGGGGGCCAGTCTGCCTGCAGCCACTGTGAGGGTTGGATCGGTCGCCATTTTTTAATTTTTTTGCCTTTGCAGGGTTCGAACCGAGGACTCCGAGCTCCGTGTCATAAATGCTTGTTTTTTTAAATATTTTATTATAAATTTTATTAAATGAATTTTTTTATAAATTTTAACTTTTTTTGTTAAAATCGGATAATAAATAAAGATTTTAGAGATGTCGATCATAACGGAAACTGCAACGGTGATGTCATAATTCAAAATGGCGGATAACTCAATGCCGGAATGTTCGAGAAAACGAAATGACGTCATCCAAAATGGTGGATCCAAGATGGCGGATCCAAAATGGCCGCCGTGATCTACTTGTCCCGTTACAATGTGTCCCTTTACACGGTGTCCCATTACGCAGTGTCCCGTTACGCGGTGTCCCATTTCACTCATCCAAGATGGCCACCATGACATCACAATCCAATATGGCGGAAAACACCACAGACACCACACCCTGAACCCTGTCCCAGGTCCGTCATTCATATACTACTACTAGTCTTTTTCAGTTACATTCCTTACCACTCAGTTGGTTGGACAAGTCTGTAAGCATTGTGGACATTCAGGATTATAAATATCTGAAAGGTGGTATTATAACAATCTATTAAGCAGTCCACCTCCCAGTGCCAGCCCTTAGGATTATATGAATAATTTTATATAAATGATTTTCTGTACTATGCATCAGTGCTGCTAGAGTGAAGTCCTCAGGGTGTGGGGTGTGGTTTGTGGTTTCCCTAGGCGATGATCTCAGAGGACTGGGTGGATCACTGCGCTGAACCATTCACGTGCCGAGTGATGTCTTGTTGTTTCAGCCGGCAGATGGAGACGTCTGTGTGAAACAGGAGCCGAGCAAGCTGGGTTTCCCGCCAATCATGGAGGAGTTGGATGAACCAGTGAGTAGACTGCTTTGTGCAGATGTGACTATGAACCACACATGATCTCGAGTCTGCTATACCCGTAACAAGTACTATTATGAACCTTGTATTTTATACAAACCTTATATTATTGTCATGCCGTGGCTAGTGATGTAGCAATGAGGCTGGCCAGACAGCTATCACACCAGCCTTAAGAGAGGGGCGTGCTGCAGGTACCACAGTACCGGCACCAGTAATCTGATTAATACTGGTCTTGTGCATGCCTTTGTAAATGAAAAGCTGGGCTGGACTAGTTGCTATGGGAAATGTCAACTAGTAATTGTTTGTTAAAGCTGTTATAATTTGTTTAAGTTTTTTTATTTTTGGAATTTCATACTGAATGGACAAAAGAAATTGGTTTCATATCCTTCAATAGCAACTTAATTAGATTTCAGACATAATGACATAAGTGGGTCACCACTATATCAGCATATGGACCCTGAGTCCATCGAGGAGGTGATATCTGACCTCTTCCAACGTCATCCACTTAGGAATCCCAGGGAGCGCCGACAATCATCCAAGATTCTAACGTTTACCGTTCGTAAAATTCAAGAGACAGCAACATCCTTAAAAACGGGAAAAGCGCCGGGGCCATATGGAATACCAACAAACGTTATTAAACTAGTAGCGAATGATTTCCCGACATCCTCCTCGCTATGTATAATGCCTGTCTTTCCACTGGAAGTTTCAGCAAGAGATGGAAGCATCAACGCCTTGTGCTATTAGATAAGGGCAAGGGACCACCAATCATGTCATCATCATACAGACCTCTATTCATGCTGGACGTAGCTGGTAAACTGCTCGAAAAGCTCCTCAAAACCAGAATAACGATCTCAGGTGGGCTTGCTGACAACCAGCACGGCTCCAGGAAAGGCCGTTCAACGATAACTGCCATTGAACAGGTACTCAACATTGAGGATAAAGCCTGGACAGGCAGCCAACGAAACAGAAGAATCTGTGTTCTTATCAGATTCGATGTCCGAAATGCCTTCAATTCGGTTTCTTGGGAGGATATACTTGATGCTCTTGAGAAAGACTTCCAAGTAGAAGGGTATCTCTGGAACATGGTAGACGACTACTTCAGGGAAAGAACGCTAGAGTACGACACGACAGAAAGCCCGAGAATCAACAAATTTCACCGCCAGAGTTCCACAGGGGGCGGTGCTTGGTTCAGACTGCTGGTACATCCGCTACCATGACCTACTGAGCATGGACTTCATTGAGAACACCTATCTCGTGGGAATTGCCGGCAATGTGGCAGGTCTCGTTCTGGCCGAAAATTCTAATGCAGCGCGCAAGCGAATAAGAATATAAGAACGAGCAGTGCATGGTTGCCTGGAGAGGCATGGGCTGGAGCTTGCGTCTAATAAAACAGAGATGGTAGTACTCACCCGCCATCGCTGGTTTTACCATCCTTTCACCGTTAACATCAACGGGGTGGATATAACAGCCAAACAATTGATTCGGTACCTGGGGATCGAAGGTGATGAAAAACTCCACTTTGGAACGCATGTACGTACCGAGGAGGAGATGGCAGGTAAGATGTATGCCGGACTTTCGAGAATCCTCCTTAACCCAGTTGGCCCCAAATCGACAAGCGCAGTTGCTGCTAAACATGGTCCACTCCGTTTTTCTTTACAGATAGACTTGTACATCACAGCTACAAATCCAGGCTGGCCTCCATGTAACGAAGAGCTGCCCTCCGCGTTGCCTGTGCCTACCGAACAGTTGTCGAAGACCCAATTCTCGTGCTAGCGAGAGCAGCACCCATAGTCATAATGGCACATGAGAGGAAGTGGCTGAACCAAAGACGAGCAGCCGACCCCCTGAGGAAAATGTACGCAAGAACGAGTGATTGCATACAGTCGCTGAGTGGACGTGTAGGTGGCAGTGCTCGACTAAAGGGCGATGGACTGCAAGGCTAATTCCAAAGCTGTACAAATGGCTCCTGTGTAAGCACGGTGAGCTAAACTACTTCCTGACACAACTCATGTCAGGGCACGGGCAGTTCAATGAGTACCTGCACAGAATGGGTCACAAACAAACACCGTTTTGTGACTACTGTGAGAGTGTGCGGGATCATGCCGAGCACAGTCTTTAGTTGCAAGCGTTGGGCCGAGGAGAGACAGAAAGCTTGGGAAGCATTCGACCATCCACCCGAACCAGAGACAATCGTTGCATCTATGCTTGACTCCGAAACAGCATGGTGTGCTATATCTGAACTAGCCGAAACAAACATTAAGATGAAGAAGCGCAAATGCACGCATCAGGGGCCAGACTAAAGTAATGCCTTCGCGGTTTCCAGTCTGGCTGCCCTCTGCTCATGGCAAGGGCTAGAATAGATATGATTGTTTTTAGTTGGTAAAAATCCCACAATACCAACTCCACCTAATTCTTCAAATTCCCCTTTGTTGGTGTCTTTTGAAGATTTTTTAACCTCACTCCTTTTAAAAAAAAACAACTATATCAGCATATTGGCAGTTTTGCTAGTAGTTATGTAGTGTAACAATCATATTGGAAGATTTTTTAATAGTGATGTAGTGTACAAATTATGTTGGCAAATGTTCAGTTAGACTTTTAGTGTACGACTCATGTTGACAGGTATACTAGTTGTCTTGTAACTAACATTGGCACATGTGCTAGTAGTATTGTAGAGTGCAACTAATATGTGTAGTACTACTAGTATTACTAATAGTGGCAGGTGTGCTAAGTCGTCAGGTGATGGGGTGACATGGCTGGTGGTTGTGTTGCAGTGTGAAGACAGCTGGCAGCCAGAACCCGGCAGTTCCTCTGCCAGCCAGGACTTCACTCTGTGCAAGCAACAAGTGAAGGAGGAGATAACTATAGAAGATCACCTTATAGCAGCAGGTACTTGCAATACTCTATACCTACAGTGTTATGCAGGTTATACTGAGCAATAGCTAATACATAGGTCTGTGTGGGTTTAGTGGTGAGTAAATGTGTTGAGTTCACGGTGCAGCTACATAGAATGTTTATAAAAGCTGTTGGGTATTGCCAAATACTAAGTGAATTTTATTTACTGCCATTTGGATTATTATTGATTAAAACTTTTTGTATTCATACTCTCTCTCTAAATGAAACATCTCTACACAAAATGATCTTCAAGAATATTGATAATGATAAAATAAACTAATAAATAAAATCTAATTCACTATAACTTTGAAGTCATGTGATCAGTTTATTCATCTGAATGTCAAAACATCATGTAAATTCCTCAAAAATTCTTTTGAAAGCTGGAGAGGGTAGGGACTAGGAATGTTCGTATAGTATAATATATTGTTACGAGTATAATGTGGGGGAACTGGGTTCATGAGGGATAGCCCAATTAGTTTTTATTACAGTTTTATTAATTACTAGCTGCCCGACCTGGCTTCGCATGGCTATACTAATGGAAAAAAATTAAGCCACATCTCCCATTTACAGTAATGGTAAATAAAAAAAATTCAGTGAAAATTTATTACAATGCTGTATAATGTACCGGAGAGAAAATGAATAGCAGCGATGGTTTCCCGACTCGTGCACGCAACGTACAACTGATGTACCCGTACTTCGCTACGGCAGTCTACAGGCAGATCACTCTTGCGCCGCTCATTATACATGCCCCTCCTTGTGGGTACGCCACTGCCGCGCGATGCCCGTTGCCATGGAGACGCAGAAGGCATGAACAATGCAAAATCCTTTTCTTATGCAGACAAAGTACCCACTGTTGCCTGGTTTTAACCACCCATGGGATCTAATTTTCGGAAAATGTCATCCTGCGTAACATAAGGAACATTACTGTGAAGTTTCAAGTCTGTAAAATATATATACTTGAAAAAAAGGGCAATAAAAAATAAATTACACACAGAGAGAGGAGAAAAAAAAACAATAGTTTAGGTTTGCGATTTAAAGTGGTAAAAAGTATTTAAATACTAATTGAACTCTTATGAGGGTACTGATTGCTTCGTTGTTAATATCACACGGGTGTTTTTTACTTGCATGGGAAAATTAAGAATGATAAGGCATCTAGTGCATGGCAACAATGTTAATAGGCAATAGGAAATAAACTTCTATGCGCCTGCGGCATTGTTATCACACACTTTGTACATGTACTGCATGTTGTATCTAACCCCTTCCAACGCATTAGATTCTAAATTGGACTTTTAGTAAGGATCCCTTATGTTATTGATAATATAATATAGCCTATAGCCTTCCTCGATAAATGTACTATCCAACACTGAAAGATTTTTCAAATCGGACCAGTGGTTCCTGAGATTAGCGCATTCAAACAAACTAACAAGCAATCAAACTCTTGAGCTTTTATAATATTAGTATAGATAACTCTATTAAAGACTTTTCTTCGACCTACTTTTAGTTCACTTTTAGATCGTAGAGCTTATTTAGTCTCACTTTTTATCTATAAGTGTTATCATTTCAAAATCATTTTATTACAGTTTTATTAATTATTTATATTTACATAACTAATAAGTAACTGCACTTAAAAATGTCTGATCACCAATCAGTTGCACTAAAAAATGTTTATTCGCAAGTCACTGAATATCTGTCAAATTTCACAGTTCGCACTCCTCACTGGAGCTAGGCTAGACTGTGATTCTCCCTTACCTCCGGTCTGTCCACACACACAGCCTCGCACCACTCAGTTGCACTCTCTCGGTCCCATCTTTCCTCGTCGCGCTGCTCTCAAGGAGTTCTCTCACCCTCTTCACCGAAGTCGCACTTCCCTTCACTCGTGGAACTCTCCAAACTCTTGGAACTCCCGCAGATGCCTTCGCAATGGTTGATATACCTGTGGTGTCCTTTTCGACGGGACGAGAGAATCTGTGACGTGTTGCGTCATCCCGGGCAGATCCAATACCCGAAACACTCAGAACAGCTACAGGCCTCGGAAAACCCACAGAATTCCCAGGCCACTAAACGGCTCATTGACAATGGCCTGAGGCGGGACGGTCCAAAGGGAGCAGAAAGGGAGAATGTGTATAGCGAGGACCATTGTAATCCGCATGCCTTACGTCAGTGGATTTCAGTGTTTGCGCAGGGCCGTCAGCCAGATCCGAACCGTCCGTCGCGGTCCTGTCTGCATTCGTAACACTGCCCCTCCTTAAACCTCCCTTCCGGCATATTCCCTCAATCGGTCCAAATATACCACTTTCATCTGTCCCCTTTTTCTCTCTGGATGGCTTAGACTACATCATTTAGCTGTTTCAAGACTTCATTCAGGCCTTCCCACGCTGCTTGAAGCTTAGGCTACCTTCCATTCCTTCGTTATGGGTTGTACAGCCACACCAAATTGCCCTTCTGAAATCCATTGAGTTAGCCTTCAGTTCGTACGTCATCTTTACTTGATTTGTCGCTAATCAAAGATTTTTGTGGGCTTCTTGATGTATAAGCACCATTTGCTCATCTAGGCGATTTACATAATCAGTGGTCGTAGTCTGCTCTCTGCAAAGACAACCAAAATGACGTCACAGGCAGCCTCAACTCCTGTCCAAACACAATACTCGCAGGGGTCGGCCCGGTGGAGTCATGAATGGCAGACCTATATGCAATCAGGAACTACTGGATGTGTTGTACTCAATTCTGTTGATGCTCGGCCACAACCTTGGAAAAGTGTTCATCTCCACCATGCCATCGGACTGAGGATGTAGGGCTTTAGTCCTGGTTTTATTTATTCCCAGCAACCGATAAACCTCTTGAAATATTGTTTTCTCGAATTTGCGGCCTTGGTCTGAGTGGAGCTCCATTGGTACCCCAAATCTAAAATGTACTTGTTGACTATTGCACCCGCGATGGTAGTGGCTTCTTGGTTAGAAAGTATATAAGTCTGTGGCCATTTATTGAGGTAATCCATTGCTACCTGAATATACCAGTTCCATCTTTAGTCTTGGGAAATGGTCCAGCGATGTCGAAGGCTATCCTCTCGAAGGCCCCTACATTATAGGCCCTCATTTGCCCACGACTCCGGTGTTGTGGACCTTTTTTAGCCACGCATGCTTCACATTGTATACATGAAGCCTCCATATCTTGGCGACACCTCAACCAGTAGAAGCGTTTATGGATCTTGGCTAGAGTTTTGTTCACCCCTATATCACCAACAGAGGTACTATCATGGATTTTTTTTCAACACCTCTGTGTCTGGATTCTTTGGAAGGATTAGTTGCATGGTAACTATTTTTCCATTTGGACTCTCGTTTTCTCTCATTAGTAGCCCATTCACCATCCTCAAGAAATCCCACTGTACCCAATAAGCTTTCACAGCCCTTCCGTCACTGGAGATTTCATCCTATATCGGACGTCCAGTACAATTCTCTAACCAGCTATAATGGTTGCCAGGTCTCGATCTTGTCGCTGCACTGCATTCAAGCTGGCATTATCCCATTTATCTACCAATATTATTCGCCGAACATCTTCGATTCCCTCATTATTCTTTGCTCTATTGCAATGGTTGTAGTCTACCTTGCAAGGTCTTCGTGAGACGGCGTGACAAGTGCCGTAGCCCTTTCTTCCTCGCCCCAGCCGTTTACTTCTGCAGCTGCCTCAGACTGTGTTCTGTGCACTGTCCAGGAAAATTAACCATTGGAGGTGGGTGGCTTGAATTTTGAGTGGCCGCTGGAAGTGCCCTTCACCATAACATCCTCGGAGAAACTGTACGGTTCGTAGCACAGAGACTTCTTTATTCATTCGTCGGCACTCCTCGGTTACAGCTTCTATATGTCGTTTAGTGTCCTGGTGGAGCTGAATTATCTGTTGTTCCTGTTGTGCGAGATGCTGCTCCAAACACATGAATTTACTCTCGAACTGAATTCTGTTTCCATCGATTCTCTTCTTCATTTATTCGTGAGCAGCAGCTATTTATTTTCTCAACTCTTTACTCCCTCATTTCTTCTTGGTCTTCTTAATGTCTCATTCTCAGTCTTAATAGCATTCTTCAACTCTTCTAGGCAGTTCTTCATTTCATTCTTCATATCTTCTTGGCCATTCTTCATTTAATTGTTCATTTACTTTTGGTTACGCTTCATTTTATTATTCATTTCCTCCTGATCTTTCTTCATTTCCACTTGCCCCTTATTCATTCTTCAATTTTGTTATTCATTTTGGCCAAGAGCGACAGCTTCAACGCCTTTGTATTTTTAAGTTCCTCAGCTGCCATATTTTGTGTCCACATACACTACTAGCCTATCACTACTTGTTTATGAAACTTCATTGTAATTTCCCCAATGAGCTAACCTAAACCCCTACTAAAAACTAAGACCAATTTTACTAATACTACTTTTACTTTTACTACTATTTCTACTACTACTACTACTACTATTACTACTGTGCCGTTGCACTCCGTAACATAGCATGTACTCAACCTGTTGTCATGATTTTTTCTTTTTGCAAACTGGACATCATGTAGGCT
This sequence comes from Bacillus rossius redtenbacheri, assembly GCF_032445375.1. NCBI lineage: Eukaryota > Metazoa > Arthropoda > Insecta > Phasmatodea > Bacillidae > Bacillus > Bacillus rossius. The sequence goes on from NC_086334.1 coordinate 70,443,570, forward strand.
CAATATTGTGAATTTTAAAATAATTACTGTGTTATGTAAGTTTTGTATTTTAATCATATCTAAATGTAAATTGTGAGAAATGTGAAAGCTATTTATAATCTAAAGTGAAGTGCTTCAAGATATTCATACAGCAAAAGGAAAAACATTAATTAAAGGACTTTATAAAAAAAAGTATTGTTTTAAACACTAATATTTAATTACCTTAATCTTTTTAATTTACTTGAGATGTTTAGTGATAATTTTGGAACTAAACATGTATGGTTTTATTTTTGCTCACCAAGTTTGACGTCTTGTGTCAATATCCATGGTGTAGCTTCTTAAAGGTGGGTTTACGATTGAAAATTAAGAATTAAGACTTAAGACTTAGTCGTGTACTTACCATATGACTCTATGTAAACTAGTCGAATGGTTTATGATTGTCGTGTGTGAATTTTGACGGGTCGAGTGCGAACCATATGATGACTTAAGACTTAACAGAAATGGTTATATTTTATATTTTTCGTTAAGACTTAAGGGAAGCGACCAATCACAACAAACCGGAACCTTTCAACCGAAAGTTTATGTCTTATTATTGGACCGAGCGAGGCAGTATTTTGGGTTAGAATTCGTATATTTGTCATTTGTAATCATCATCCATTTCGAAAAATAGATAACCCATTTGTCAATAACCTATTTCAAACCTGCTTCTCCGTTTCGAACAATGGCCGACCATGTGTTTTGTGCTGTGATTGGTTAGAATTAACGACTTATATTTCAATCATAAACTGGAAAATGTAGTTTTGACTTAATCGTGTGCTCGATGTTAAGTTATAATTCTTAAGGAAATCAATCGTAAACCCAGCTTAAGGCTAAGATCCGTAGTTGTGCAGCCACCAGGGGAGTTAATTCTCCTACGATAAGTACTGTATTTAAAAAAAAGTATCTGGGTGTATGGTAAATGAAGCTTTTAATTTTGCAAATATAAAAATATTTTTAAAACATTATTTCTTATTAAATTGTAATTAAGAAAGTTTTAAAACTAAAAATAAGGTATTTATAAATACGGTACGCGGTTTTTGCTTTGCACAAATAAAACACAAATTATTTCAGTTTTATCTTAATGACATGAAGCATATAGTAGGCCATTCTGCTCAGCCTGAATGATTAGGTCCACATTCTCAATTCTGATATCCAAACAACAAATATCGGGGTTGCCCAATGAAGCATTGCCCTGTCCTATTATTGAATACGTGAATGTTGCAGAAGAATCAGTAAAAATGTGTATCTCATTAGCTTTGCGGATGACGCCAACATAATTCCTTAAAAAAAACCAAATGTGTGATGTCATAATCCAAGTAGTATAGGATAGGGGCTCCGGGGACATCTTGGATGAGTGTGACCTTGACCCTTGACCTTGACCTTGACCTTTGACCTTCTAAAGTCCTCAAAACTTGCCAAAAATTTCCAAAATTTGCCCAAAAATCCTTAAAATTCGCCAAAATTTCAATTTTTTTGGAAAAACATTCCGCCAAAAAATCTCAAAAAATTCCACAATTCAAAAATTAGGATTTCGAAAAACCTCAAAAGTCGTTTTGCCTTAGAAAGAACTCAAAATCCTAAAAGCAGCTTAAGCATCCTTAGAGCTAGCCGCTTTAAGCCGCCGAGGTCATGAGCTTGAAAATTAGGATGCCATGGCAGCCATTTTTAATCATTATGTCACCGTTGCAATTATCGTTATGGTCGCCATCTTTAAAATCTTTATTTATTATCCGATTTTAATGAAAAATTTTTTTAAAATTTATAAAAAAAATCAATTAATAAAATATTAATAAAAATATTAAAAGAAATTACTTTTACGACACGCAGCTCGGAGTCCTCGGTTCGAACCCGGTGAGGGCAAAAAAATAAAAATGGCGGCCGATCCTTCCCTCACAGTGGATGCTAGCAGATTGACCCCCATCACTTTCTACCATGCATATATCTAGGGTGCCAGGTAAAAATAGTATGTCACGTTTTGGGGAAAATGAGATAAGTCAGCAGGCTACTCATAGGAAGGTTCCGCACATGTGGTCTAAGTAGTATAAGTCAGCACTGCAAAACGTCTAATGTGTTGCTTTTGATCTCAGGAGTTTAAGTCAATTGACGTGTATACAGTTTGAGAAAAACAGTATAAGTCAACTTATACTATCCGTGCCAAAGTGAAATAGTAGTACAAGCCAACTTATGCTATTTATGCCAAACTGAAATAAGAGTGCAAGTCAACTTATACTATCTTTGCCAAACTAAAAAAAAACAACAGAAATATCGCCAAATTATACAGCTGAATTTAATGTAAACATGTTTTTTTCACAGGGACAATTTTTTTTTGTTAGCTTTAAGTAGGTATACTTTATAATATTGGAAAAAACATACAAACAATTAAAAATAAAACAGTGGTAGAAAGATTTAAAACTCAATATGGCATCAGATTATCCAACTTATTAAAAACTCACACGAATTAACTTCTATGTATTGCAATATGAATGGACTATTCCACTCTCTATGCATAGCTTCAAACTCTATGGATATGTAAGATCTACTCAACACTTCAGGCTTGTATAATGTTCTGTTGTTATACTGTTTATTTCATTGCAATGACATAGGATAATTTGAAAAGTACAGTTAATAATATTGAAGATGCCTACAAGATCAATGAAGATACTGAAACTTGCCAAGAAGTCATTAACAGAAGACAAAAAAAACAGGTAACTAGTTAATGCTGTTGTATCTTACATGATGAGAGGGGGAGATAATTTCTAGCATACCTACATTAACTACACGAATATGTTTTGTGTTCTAGTTAATGAAGAAATTCGGACCAAAAAAAAGAGCACATAACCTAGATGAACCAGACGTTTCTGTTTCTACTGACGAAAAAGGTAACTTATTAATGTAGTTGTGTCTAATTTATATCATGTGGAGGATAGTATCTAACATACATTAATCGTGTGAATTGTTATTGTGTTTCAGTTAATAAAGAAATTCGGACAAAAACAGAGCTTATAACTTAGACGAACGCAATGTTTACACAATGTTATTGTGACAACTGGCTAAACATGTGATTTATTAATGTACCTTGCTGTTGTGTCTGAGGTGTGGGGGAAGGTTATATTTATAATACATTAATTGCGTGAATAATTATCGTGTTTCAGTTCTTGAAGAAATTTTGCCAATAAAGAGAGTACATAACCTTGATGAACGAGATGTTTCTGAGCCTACTGACGAAATAGGTAACTTATTAATGTAGCTCTTGTGTTTAAGGTATGGAGTGGAGGATAATATTTAGTATACATTAAATGCGTGAATTGTTTTTGTGTTTCAGGTCATGAAGAAAGTTGGTAATCAGAAAACATACAAAACCATGACAAACCAGCTAGTTCTATGTCTGATGTACCACATTACATAACTAAGGAGAAAAGTGACAGTAATATGAGTGGCGATGACAGTGACATTGATAAAGACTATGAACCAGAAGAAAGTGAATCAAGTGAAGACGAAAGCACAAATGTGTGTAAGTTAACAAATGTTGCGATACCTTTAACAAAGAAAAATACAGTTGCCACTGAAAAGGAGCGTGCCAGTGCTTCTCCATGGACTGGTGCACATTCTCGAAAAGCCAGGGCAGAAAGGAAATCCAAACGAAACACGGGGCGAACGTACACCACAGCAAAAGGTAAGGAAGTTGCAGCTAGAACTCCGAAACCCATACGCATGTGTCGCATGAAACGTAAGGAAAAACTTGACAAAATTATAGACGAACAGCATACAGTCAGGGAGAAAATTTTTAACGAATACTGGGCACTTGGAGATCGGAACAAAAGAGTAGCCTATGTAGTCAGCCTAGTTGAATCAAAGACACCAGCAACAACAAGGAAGAGAACTATGGATCCGGACAAGGAAAAATTCAGGATGGTAACACATATATTCCATTTTAGAGTAAATGGAGAACGGTTTAGAGTTTGTAGGAGATGTTTCATGAAGACCCTCGATGAATCTCAGATGTTCATTACACTTGCTTTAATGAATCATCATGGAAATGTTTCTGGATTATCATATAATGATAAGAGAGGAAAGACACCACCAAGTAATTAACATTCTCTGGAGAAACTACAAGAAATCAAAGATCATATTTCATCATTTCCTCACTATAAATCATATTACACACGCAGAGAAAGTAGCAGAATATTTTTGCCATCTTACCTAAACTTACAAGTCATGTATAACCTGTATTGTGAAGGTAAGGAAAGGCCAGTTTCCAGAGGAATATACGAAAGGGAATTCCATAAGATGAACCTTTCTTTTAAACAGCCAAAGGTAGACACGTGCCACTAATGTGATGTTCTCCAAGCCAAATCGAAATTTGCAGCGAACAACACAGAAAAGGATGACATTGATGAAGTTTTAGCGGCTCATCATGCGGAGGCAGACAAAGCATATCTTGAAAAAAACAAAGATAAGAAATGTTCTTCTTTAGATGAATCCATGCTATGTTATACATTTGACTTACAGCAATGTCTTCCGACACCATATTTAAACACTTCAGTGTCATTTTATAAACGGTCTCTATGGACATACAACTTGACTATGCATGAAACAAGTACAGGACGCGTGGCATGCTATATGTGGCATGAGGCAGAGGGTGCTCGTGGTGGAAATCAGATAGCAACATGTGTTTTCAAAGAACTGGTATCATTTCCTTCAAATGTAAAAAACGTGACTTTGTACTCTGACACATGCGGAGGACAGAATAAAAATTCACATGTAGCTGCAATGTTTATATTTGTCATGCAGGAAAACAAGAACTTGAACAGTGTTGATCATAAATTCTTGGTAAGTGGCCACAGTCACATGGAGTGTGATGTTGATCATGGAATGATAGAAAAACAAAAAAAGAAGATGCAAGTTCCTGTCACACATCCACATGACTGGTATCAGCTAGTACGTTCTGTTGGTAAGAAAAATAAATTTACAGTTGTAGAACTGTCAAATACTGACTTCTTGGATTTTGCAGGCTTGCTTAAAGATACCTTGCAACTTCTAAAGAAAGACACAGAAGGGAATCAAGTCAACTGGCACAATGTTAGAAGGTTTAGATTCACAAAGGAATATGGTACAGTGTTGTACAAGAACAGTCTTGAGGAGGATGAGTCATTTAAGGCATTAAGCTTCATTCGTAGAGGGAAAGAAGGTGTTTATCTGAAGCCTAAAAATTGCTACAATGGCCCTCTTGCAATCACAAAAGCAAAGAAGAAGGACCTACTGGAATTACTACCACTCATTCCACCGGTATTCCATAATTTTTATAAAGAACTAAAAACCAATGATGCTGCGAAAGACAACTATCCTGACATAGATGAATTTCCCGGGGAGTAGTAAATGTTAACGTGTGTTGAATACTATATGAAATGTTTATCGGGTAGAACATTTATTGTTACTAAAAAACAGTTGTTTCCTATGAATAATATGTCTTGTGGCATGGTACGTGTATTTTTATTGTGCATATTATTGTTGGTAAAAGTAGTATAAGTCGTGCTCTGAACATGGTCCAAACAGTACAAGTCACATTTCTATTAGAATATGTAACTGTAAACATATATCGATGGCTAAGAGCACAAAGGTTGTATGTCCAAAAACAGAACAATGGAAGAAACAGCAAAAGAATGTTTTGTGACAAGTCACCTAAAGAGTTTTACTTTAATGTTGTTGTGAATTATATATATGTTGAATTGATTTATTTTTAACATAGATCTGACAGTATCCATGTACTGTTTACATTGTCATTGACTCACTATTCCCTACAAATTATTTTTAAATAAGGTCTTTATTATGTGATGGTGGGACATAAAACCTTTGTACTGAATGATAGTGTCCCTTTAAAACTATTCCTTACAAAATTGTTTATGTTGCACTAATTTCTACAACGCAGAATTCTAATGAAATACAATATAAAGATGGTTATAAAAAACAAAACACATCACAAAGAAGACACAAAAAAATTCACATAAAGAGAACTAATTAATATATTTATTTTGCCTCTTGTTCACTATGCAGTTCATAATGCATAAACTCAAGGGGAAATTTGCAATGAAATTGCTTGTGAAACTCATTTACACAAAAAAATTAAATCTTATCACCTGTCTCAAAACAAAATTCCTTCTATTTTCTTGTTTACGTCTTTTGTTGTGTTCACACACTTCTTCAGATTCACTTTCTCTAGTGTTGTAGGGAACACCATCTTTCCTCCCCTTTTCACAAGGAAGAGCTTTGAACCAAGCAGCGTATGTTTCTGGAATGACACCTTTATCCAGCAGTTTTAACAGATCTTGCTTTTTCTGGACTGATATGGGTATCCTCTTACTGTTCGCAGAACTCAGAGTAATGGTGCTCCATTTAAATTTCTTTGCCCTACGCCCAAGAACAGAAAACTCTAAGAAGGTCTCATCACTCAGATTGTTCTTGAACTGGACAGAGTATGGAAGTTCTTTCTGAAACCGAAGCCACTTTATCCCTAGCCAAGATATCTTGTTCCCATTGGTATCTTCTTTGGTGTTTGATAGAACCCTCATTCCTAGATTCTTCATATCTTTTACATCTTTGAAACTCATATTTTTTACTTTGTATGGACTTCTTTTTTTTCTGGCCATTTCCATTACAACTTGATATTTCTGGGTGAATAGATGTTAATGTACTTCCGGGCACACTCAATTGTGGCATGCATGGAGTCAACTTCAAGATAAGAATGACCTGACTCCATATATTTCATGTCACATATCTTGAGGTGGTCTATAGTATGCACTGCATATAGCATGGCTGCTGTGATGAACTGGTTGCGATTCTGTCCACCAGCTGTGTCCGAATAAAAAGTCACATGGTCAACAGAATCAGGCAGCATCTGCAGGTAGTTAAAAATACAGGACCCAATTTCTGAGGACCCTTTTTTCCCTTCAGTTTTCCCAGACGTAGCAGTAACCATCACCATTTGAGTCAAATATTGTGAAATTAAAAATCGACAACTTCCTACTGTAGTAAATCTGACAGTCTTCGGCATGGGGAATGTAGAGAGTCGCTTGAAGGTCAAATGTTGCAGTCCTTTTCTTTCCTTCACTTTCTCTGGCACATTTCATATCACTTTCCTTCATTGACATGGCTTCTTTTTTCCTTCTGTCATGGGTTATCCACTTTTCTGCCATTTTGGTCTTATCTGAAGCCTCATAATAAATTTTACATGTAGCACATCTGTCTTTTTTTGGGCACATATGTTGATTATTGTGCGTCATAAGAATGAAAGATTCGCCGAAATACATTTTCCTTAACAGGTATTATGTTTTCGTTTGGACAGTAATTTGTCTATAGAGCTCAGCAACACTTAGTTCTGGGGACAGGTAAAGCCTTTTAGAAACACGCCGACAATAATGTGGTTCTAGGCGAGGGAAACTGAAAATTATTTTCATGAATTACATAAAAAGAAAACAATGCCCGGTTTTGCGAACACAATGGTTATAATATTATTAGAAGACATAACATTTGTCTACAGCAGCGTCGGACACAGTTGCTTTATTTTCAGCACAAAGGTAGTATTAGTGGACATACAACATACATTTGTCTACAACATCCTTGGACACAGTTGGATTCTTTCCAGCACAAAGGTAATACATATCGGACATACTACTTTTGTACACAGAAAAAGTTACACACTGGACGTACTACTTTTGTGCTCGTAAACAACTCCTTCATTATAAATGAAAAGGTAGTATGTGGGACATGGCACCATTGTCCTCATAATGATTAGTAATACACTGGACATACTGCAAGTGAAAAAAAAGCAATGTTAAGCACTACGTTGAAGAAAGGACATAACACCTTTGTCCAGAAGAAAGTGTACACCAAGGAGAATCAGTCAGTACCGATAACTCGATTTTGAAATTTTTTGGACATACAACCTTTGTGCTCTTAGCCATCGATATATTGCCGGTACAATCATGTGGCCTATAAACAATGCTATTAATACAGTTAGTAATGCTATTGTTATAAATTTAACCAAAATAATCAATAAAACTTGTTTCCTGAAAAATGTGTATTTTTGACTTATACTCTTTTTCCCTGGCACCCTAGATATATTGTCACCTAGTATGACGTCATGTCCACCATCTTGTCTTTGTTTGCTGGAAGCCATTATCATGGTATCGTCGGCTAGAGTGTGCTGACGCCATGTTAGTTTAATTCTTACCCGCTAGAGTGTAGTAATCATTTTATTATTACTGTGACTCTCCACCATCTTGTCATTTGGACGCCATCTATAAAATCCGTAAATTTAATGCTAGAGATGTAGGACAGATTCCAAAATTAATTTAAAAATTAACTCATTAATTTACACATTGATTCGATCGATTCCCGTCCTTGGTTTGATCCCTGGCCGATACAAAACAACTTTAATTTTAAAAAAGTACCACTAAAGTGGCAGGTTTGAGAAAATAAAAACACCACAAGTTCATACTAGCTGGATATATATTCACACACACATATATACATATATATACACACACCTTAGCATCAGTGGTGGGAAGTCATTCTGACGGCGGCTTACATGGAGGAAGGATCGGTCACAATTTTTTTTGCACTCACCGGGTTCGAATCGAGGACTCCGAGCTTAATTTTGTAAGTGAGTTTTTAAATAATACTTTATTAAATTTTGTATTAATTTTAAATCTTTTCTTATTAAAATATGAAAATAAATACAGATTATTTAGATTGTGGTAGTGATCTCATAATCCAAGATGGCGAAGTAATATTATTCAAATTTTTATTTTTTATAAATTTTAAAAACATTAATGAATTTTTTGGACAATAATTACGGTTTTCAAGATGGCGGCCGTAACAAAAATTGCAAAGATCTATAATTCAAGATGGCGGGCGTAACGAAAAGTGCAACAATGGCATTATACCAATCCAATATGGCGGGCATAACGATACATGCAACATTTCTAGAATCCAATATGGTGGCCGTAACGATATGTGCAATGGTGTGTTTAAATATTTTTTTATTTAAATTTTGTTAGTTAAATTATTTTATAAATTTTAAAGTATTTCCCGATTCTCTAGCATAAAATTTACGTATTTACAAAATGGTAGGCGTACTGATAATTGCAACAGTTACGACATAATTCACAATGGCGGTGATGTCATCCTAATTGTCAAGGTCATGACCTCAGCGGTTTAGAGCGGCTGGACGCTAAGGAATTTAAGCCGCTTTTAGGAATTTACAAGCATTTGACATTTTTGACGACTAAAGCGGGAATTTTTCCCTCAAACGGAAATTTTTACCTTGAATTAGGATTTTTTGAAAAGGAATTTTGAATCATTTTTAAGGAATTTTGACACTAAAAATGGCCGCCGTGACATCAGAGCAATCGGCCTCATAAGTTTATGCCCGTATGTATTCTTAATTATAAAGTGAAAATGTATAATTTACAGGGCCCATAGCATTATTATGTGTACCAGTTGCCGAAAATGTAATGTAATGATACTTGTATACCTAAGAAAAATTATAATATTGTTACGTTTTACTGCGGGTTCGTAAAGGATAGCCCAATTAAATTTCTTATCAAACACAGTTTTATTTATTGCCACTACTCATGTCACTTACAAAAATCTTCTAAAATGGCAAATAATTAATTACACTTAAAGAAAGGTCTATTCCCCAGTCACTCGTTCCACACACCTCGCTGGGCCGCACCTCTGGCGCAACTCTCGCCGCAGCATCCCTCGTGGTCCTCCGTCGCAGGACTATGTCACCGCACTCCGCCGCCGCCGTCACACTTCCCCTTCGCCGAGATCCCACTCGATGCCTCGCTCGGAACTTCGCCGCGCCCGCGTCACTATCGCCCGGAACTGAACTCTTCGCCCTGGAACCTTCGTCCAGGGACTTCGCCACTCTATCGCCCGGAAACTCCGCCGCGGGAAAACTCCCGACTTCACTCTGAACCTTCTGCTCATACTGACTCGAAGGTCGGCCCCACCTCCTTATATAGCCCTTGGGTTCCCGTCCAGAACAATCGGGCATGTCTCCGAATTATCGCGTGACCTTCGCTGTCGAAATGCCCAGAAACGCGTCGTGAGTCCTGTCGAAGGACGCGGCGGCTGCTCAAAGAACGCCGATAAACGCAACAAGCATCGGGTTCCCACAAAACGCGCCGATAAACATGTCTGAGTCATTTTATGCCGCAGTGCGGCCTCTTTTAAGTAACTCGATCTGAGGCAGGTGCGCACTGCGAAGGTCAGGATGTCGCGAGATAGTATGACACGAGATACCAGGGAGAGGATGCGGATGGAAGGGGGCGCAGACAGGCCGAACGAGCACGGCGACGCCAAGCACTGCAGCCAAGCGCGATGGTAACATTATTTCTCATTAATTGCAATGAATATGTAATTATTTTTCTACAAAATTTGTCTAATACATTGCTATTTAATAAACAATTTGTCCTCTAATTGTTTTATTTTCATTTGTCCAAAGACATTTAATTATGTACTAAGCTTACTAATTTTTACTGTTTCTCAATTTTTCTTTATTTAGCAATTTTAAAATGTAAATTTGGCATGCAGCAATTACCATTTCTAAAACATGAGTATAAATTACTATAAAACTACATCCATGACTTATATTTATTGTTCTAGTATTCCTCGCTCCTAATCACTTAGACTCTGGTTGATTTCCGTGTATTACATCAGTGGTCGTAATTTATGCAAGCCTTTTTCCTACTTAAATGATCCAGGTCCAGATCTGAAGCAGTGTTTTGCATGTGGTAACGTGTCGATTGTTTTTTGAGTGGTTTGGGAAGGGGGGAATTACTACTCTTCGCGTATCACTTTATCTAGCCACCTCTGAAATATTATTTTGTTACCTATGACGATTAGCCTACTCCCTACATATGTTCATTCAGACACTTCTGTATGGTAACGAAGGTGGTTTGTGGTAAAGGTCTGTGACCCTTTCAGAGTTAAATTTTAATTATAGAAATATTAATTATTAATTACAACATATTTAATTTCATGCCTGTCCAACCTGCAGTACATAAACACCTACAAGGAGAACTACCGGTGATGGTTGACATCACCCGTAGGGATAGCATGAAGGCGCTCTCCATTTCGTCAGACGCGACAGCCAATATTTTAGAGTAAGATCCCAGAGCGATAAGACATAACTTATTTTTACACAGATCAAACCTTAGGTTCTAATTAGCGTCTCGTGTGCTTTGAATACCTGCGTGCTTGTGGAGCTCGCCCTGTGACACCTGGGCAGGTATCATGTGGGAAAGTTAGCTAATAGCAAGAGTTATTTAACTTAAACTTATATGGCTTATTTTTATATATATTTTGTAGAATATTATTCTGAAGTCGTATCGTAAGTGTCAGACACTTATTATGGACCAGAACTTTTGTCAGACGCTTTAAAGCTCCACAAAAAATTAACGAATTTAACTTATTTTTACATGTCTGATTTTTAAATATGTTATTAAAGTAACTATTACAAAGTTATATTTCATCAGTCAGACAAATTGTAGTGACCAAACATCCCCTAAACACAAAAATTATTCAGCCAGGAGTACGAGCGCGAGAGCACTATGCATGCGTTTCAGAGCGAGTGAGAAGTCCATAATTTCGGTACCCAGAAATCAACTTTGATGAAATCTTTGGAGAAAGGTGTAGGACACAATTCACCTGATCAAATAGATATCTTATTAATTTATGGATCCTTTTTGCTTCACACCATGAAAAATGTCCCAAAAACGTTTGGAGCTATTTTGAAAAAAATGCTACTAATGGTAACGCAGCTCAAAGCGACAAGATGTGACGTTATTTTTGATCAATATTTCTCTCCTTCGATCAAAGACTACGAAAAAGGTCTTCGCCAAGAGTCTACTCAACTGGATTTCAACATTGCTGGACCCGATCATGTTAGACCGTCAGGTTTTTTAAAAGAACTCAAAAATGTCCATTTTAAAAAGGCTCACGTTGATTTTTTTTTATTCAGCACTGGGCTTCTGATGAAATGGTGCCATCTGTTGAGAATCAACGGATATTTATTAATTTTAAACAAAGTAATTCTTACATCGTTGATAGTAACAAAATTTTATCATATGTAAATGACAGTTTATCGTGTCCAGAGCATGAAGAAGCTGACACTAAAATTGTTTTTCATGTTTTTAATATAGATGTTCAAGCAAATTTTGTTATAAGATGTTCAGATACTGATATTGCGATAATTATGTTAGGACATATGCATAGTTTGAAAAATGATGATTAAAATGTATGGTTAAATGCAGGCACCGGAAATAACCAAAGATACATTATTTTGACAAATGTTTACGAGCACTTGGGACCATCTTTGTGTAGAAGTTTGCCAGGATTGCATGCATTGACTGGGTGTGACTTCAATCCTGACTTTTTTTTTAAAAAAAAGGTAAACAAAACCATTTAATATATTGATGAAACATGAATATCAGCAGATTTTATGCAGTTTGGATATCCAGAGTCGTTTACCGATGAGCACATACAAGAAGATATTTTCAAAATAGTCCAAAAATTTATCTGCGAAATTTATAGAGTTCCTGGTATACTCGACGTTGATGCTGCCCGGCTTCAGCTGTTTTTAAATAATTACAGCATATCTAATGTTAACGAAGAATTTAATCCAAAAAAATTTTAAAAAATTTTGATGCTAGCAATTTACCGCCATGTAAAACTGAGCTATTGTAACAATTTCTCCGAGCAAATTATATTTCTAGCATATGGAATAATGCAAATGAAAAAGAACAAACCATTCTTACTCCTGAAAACAATGGGTGGAGGTTATAAGGTAACCAGAATCACTTTCATTGGTTTGATGGTGACCAATTACCAGGAGATGTTAGTGAATCCCTTCAAAAATCAGGTAGGTACTATACTTTGACTTCAAGTTTAAAGTTATTATATTTGTAATTTAATGTTTTTTTTTTAATTCTGTGAACGGTTTTTTTGCAGAAGAAGCTACCAGCAACGACAACATAACTGATGACGATGAGGATGATGACTGAAGGGACAGAATTATGATTAGATGAATGATGAAAATTCTAATTATTGTGACGAAGATTACGATGACTAAAAAAACAAAAAAATATTTGCTTTAATTAATCATAGTTAAATATTTTATTAATATAATGATTTTTTTCTTAAAATTATCCCAACTGGTATCTTTTTTACAATAACATAAAAATAATTCCGAATAAAACTAAATAGCTCCGAATATATAAATTATCCCAAATATATGGAATAATTTATTTTACTTCAATATTTATTAATTATAACCTTAATGTTGAAGTTTATCTTATTGAAATAGAGATGCAAATATCTTGGATCTAAAGCAGTAAGTATTTTTAATACATTTAAATTTTTTACTCTGAGATGCATGCGCATAGTGCTCTCGCGCTCGTACTCCTGGCTGAATAATTTTTGTGTTTAGGGGATGTTTGGTCACTACAATTTGTCTGATTGATGAAATATAACTTTGTAATAGTTACTTTAATAACATATTTAAAAATCAGACATGTAAAAATAAGTTAAATTCGTTAATTTTTTGTGGAGCTTTAAAGCGTCTGACAAAAGTTCTGGTCCATAATAAGTGTCTGAAACTTACGATACGACTTCAGAATAATATTCTACAAAATATATATAAAAATTAGCCATATAAATTTAAGTTAAATAACTCTTGCTTTTAGTTAACTTTCTCACCTGGTACCTGCCCAGGTGTCACAGGGCGATCTCTACAAGCACGCAGGTATTCAAAGCACACGAGACGCTACTGAGAACCTAAGGTTTGATCTGTGTGAAAATAAGTTATGTCTTATCGCTCTCGGATCTTGGACTATTTTGTTGCAATACTAAATTACTACACAAGACCATATTTTGTAAATTTTAATTACGTATTTTTAAAAAAAAATAATTTGACGAATGTCAGGGTCATTTAGCAACTAATGACAGGTTTCAAACATCATAAATGATAAATAAAAATGAAGGGGTCATCGAAAGCCACAAGCTGCAGGTCGGCTAAAAGCAAACCAAAAAATGATTCAGCTCTATCCTTGTCTATACATACTTACATGCATAATACATTCAAAAAACTAAAATTAGTGCAATAAGCTGCAATGAATATTTTGTGGACATATATTCACATACAAATATAAATTGATTGTATAAAAAGGTAATTTTTTATATCGTCGTACAGAAAACTATAAAATTTAATCATATATCAAAAAATACCACTTTACAACAGAAAGTCACGTAATTAGATATTCAATCATATATCTGTGGCAAAATGTGTAAAGCAAGAAAACCTGTAAAAGCGCAAACCCTTTTTCGTACAGTATATAACAAGAATTTTTTTTACGGGAAGGAAAATTGCATTACTGGCCAACCTCACTGATTGTAGTGGTCAGCTGTGTACGAGAGTTCTTGTGTCATCTCAAGGATAAGCCTATTTAGTATAAGCATGTCAAACTAGTCAAATATGTTATAATAAATAACTAAAAAAACTTGATCTTGCGTAATTTGCAGAAGAGACCAAATCTAACAGTTTCGCCACCAACTCGCCGCGGTAAAATGTACAATATGTTTATCGTATAAGTGAAGTGTACTTTATATTTGTTTGCATATGTATGCACCAAATTAATATTTATTATAATTCTGCTGGGTGTCATACGGTTACTTACGGGTTTAGAACTGAAATGTACTGAAAATAGTAATATTTTTCCTCTTACGCGCTGAGGATCGAGCGGTCGAAGAAGTCTGGAGAGAATTGACAGAGAAAACCGAGCGGAAATCTTACCTCTCTCCGAGGCACGCAGTTGGCTGGCTTCCCCCAAGGTTAGGGCTTCCCCCACCCCCCTTTCCAAGCTCGTTGAAGAACATGACACCCGGCTGGGCGATAAGGAATTCTAAGAAAAGCGCGTTCTTTCCTCCTACTCCTCCACCACCACCCCCCTCATCACTCCATAGCTCATCCATACAGCTAGTGCTCTCTATCGAGAATTTTGGAACTACATGTGTTGTGTTCTTTCTTTGCGCGCTCGGGAGAAACTAAGGATCTTATTGATCTATTTTCCTCCTTCTTCTTCCTAATCGGTCAGCCATAATGTAATCATCTTTATTCAAGTTCTGTTTTAATCCGCTGGATTATGCGGTGAATTGACTGCTGCTTATCGCCTTTTAGGTGAGTTTTCTTTCTTGATTCACCCGGAACCATGTTCTTTATTTATTTTTGGCCAATGTCTTAATTTTGGTGATTTTTGTTAATTCTTTTAGCGGTCCTTGTGAGTGGCGTGAGACATCCGGGCCATGCTTGAGGTAGTCCACTAAGTACGGGGCGGGAGTGAGACTTTTCTCCTCTGCTATTGGCATCAGGATGCAGCCTACTAAATAAGGAAAGTTTACTTATTTATCTTTCAGCTTCCAGCAATTTCGGCATGAAGTTTAATCTGCTTTCGGCATCACCGGCTCTATCGCGTAGAAAAATAATCAAGTGAAAGGAACTTTCCGTCATTTCGTTAAATGAATAAAGTACATTTTAGTTATTAACCTCAAAAATATTTTCTGTTATTGTAATTGCCACTGGTGTAACCAGCCATGTGCTTATTGTTATTAAATGTTGATTTTTTGTAAGGGGCCCCAAGCTTGCTGTTTTAATAATTTAATGTTTTGTAAAACTGAATACTCATATCTTTGTAAGTTAATTATGTGCATGATATTATTTAAATTATGTAAATAAGAAGAAATGGCCTGAACCGAAATAAAAAGGTATTATTTCATGTAAAATCAGTTCCTTTAGTAAGTTAATTTAATAAATATTTGTGGTGTTGTGTTGGTTGTAAGAGCCACTTGATGAGCCAGTCGGAGTATTCTCTCTACTTGTATACCTCTACACATACAAGGCAGTGCCATTGAGCCTCAGGTCCTGGAGCTTCCCTGTTGTGTCCGCCCCACAAGGTTAACCTAACCGACTGAGGTGGATAGGGCAGAACACTAATACTACAACATTCCTAAACTAGCTAAATTCTCGAATAGTTAAATTTGTAATAATGTTTTACTTATAATTTTGACTTAAAAAAACTGTAAACTATCTCTATTAATTAGGGCTAACCAAATTAAAACAACAAAATTGTTACTAGTATATTGTGGGAAAACTGGTTCGTAAGTGATAGCCCAATTAAGTTTTATTACAGTTTTATTAATTACTAATATTTACATTACTAATAAATCATTGTACTTAAAAATGTCACCTTGATATTTGTCAGTTGCATATCATCCCGCTTGTGAGATGTACAACAATCGAGAAACAGCAGAATGTTTTGGTTCTTAGCTCCCATCCAAGCATCCAGTGCCGCAAAATCGTCGTTTTACGCCACCGCCCTGTGCCAGCCGCTTTCTCAGTGACCGTGGGCGGCGCCATCGGAGTGGTTCCTCTGGGTGATGTGTCGTTGTAGCCTCAGTGGTCGTTTTGTCCTCTGGCGGAGGTGGCTCCACGGCCGGTTTGCACTGCGTCAACCCCCGGGAGACTTCACGGCAGTTGGGGGCGGCGGCGTCGGGGGTGGCGGTATCGGGGGCGGCATGGTGATCATCGCATTGTACGGAAATGCTTCGGCGGCCTGTTGGCCAGCTGGGAAGCGCGGCGATGGTGCCCAGGTGAGACGCAGCGCCGCACAAGTAGCATTCTCGGCAGGTGGTGGCGGCGGCATCGGGGGCGGCATCGTCGGTGGTGCCGGAGGTGGTGTGTTGGATCTGCAGTGACGCTGCATGTGATCGGTGACCTGGCTGCCTGCCAGGCTGCATCTCCCTCTGACTGTCTCGGTGTGCACGGCCGCGCTAGCCGCTCTCTCAGTGGGTGGGGGCGGCATCGTATGTGGTGCTGGAGGTGGTGTGTTGGATCCGCAGTGATGCTGCATGTGATCGGTGACCTGGCTGTCTGCCAGTCTGCATCTCCCTCTGACTGTCTCGGTATGCACGACCGCGCCAGCCGCTCTCTCAGTGGCTGGGGGCGGCGGCGTCTGTGGTGTTGGAGGTGGTGTGTTGGATCCGCAGTGACGCTGCGTGTGATCGGTGACTTGGCTGCCTGCCAGGCTGCATCTCCCTCTGACTGTCCCGGTATGCACGGCCGTGCCAGCTGCTCTCTAAGTGGCTGGGGGCGGCGTCGTCGCTGGTGCCGGATGTGGCGTGTTTGAGTCGGCCTGACATGTCCACCCGGTCCCTGCGTGCCAATTGTACCACAGGGGGTGCAGGTGTGGCTTCCTCCGTCTGCGGCGATGTCGCCTCCCCCCCCCCCCCAATTCTGCGGGGGCGGCATCGGAGGCGGCGTGTCTGCATCGGCCTGACATGTCCACCCGGTCCCTGCATGCCAATTGTACCACAGGGGCTGGACGGGTGCGGCTTCCTCCGTCTGCGGCAATGTCTTTCCGCTCGACGTCTCCACCCCGTATGGCGGGGGCGGCATCGGAGGCGGCGTCGTGTTGTGGACGGATGTCTGGGTTGTCAGTGACGCGGGCGTCGTCATGGCTGTTACAGCGGCGTGGTAGTTGGCCGCATGTGGCAATGGTGTTGTGTGGGCTGTGTTGTGTGCTGCAGTCGTAGCGGCGTTCGGATTACTTCCGGCCCCTCGGTGTCCACTGCGGTTTCGTCATCCTCCCACTCGTCCTGTTCTTCGTACTCCCAGTTGTCCCCTGGGCATGGGTAGCCCTCGCTTGTACATGCCTCACAGGCATCCTGGAAGTCGTTCATTTTCAGTGACCCGTGGTGACTTGTGACGTTGTTGTTCCACTGACCTTCCTCGCAGCTCCGTCACGGCTCATGTCAACGCGCGCGGCAGTGATGCGGGCATCACCCGATCTCTGTGCGAGGCGCACGGACTTCCACTCGCACAGCCGTGATCGAGCCTGGTGCATAACTTGATGCGCGCCTATCGTCGGCGCCCTCTCCCTTGTTCGTCTGCGCTTCGCGTCTGTTCCCGCGCAATTCCTCTGTCCTTACATGAGCCATTGCTTCCACACTAATTTTGATAATAATGAAGTTAAAAATAAAAAAATTTGAAAGTTAATAAAAGCCACACTAAATGAGTGCCATTTTGATGCGAACCCCACTACCTCTATTAAAATTTACGTAGTTTTAGTATTGTTCGAAATCTCAGGGTAGGTTCGGCCTTGTGGCTAGAGGTAGTGGTTCAACACAGTAGGGCCCCCCGAGTTGTTTTGGCCACTCGGGATACCTGAAATAACAAGAAAATACCGGCTGATGTCTGATTAATATTACGGCACAGCCCTATAAATAAAGCTGCCCGTCCTGGCCGTAACGGTTGTCCCGAATCGAATAGTCACACGCGCAGCCCACTTCCTCAGTGGTGGCTCACGATTTTTCTACGCGTGAAGAACGTACTCTTCTTGCACATGATGCAGCGGTTACAGAATAAACCCTAACATGACATACTATACCCTAACTGACAAAACACTTCACTATTACACATTATGTATTACACTGAGCTTATGACACGTAGGCCCGTAACTCAGGCGACTCTACCTGACTCTTAGTCTTGTCCCAGACATTGACTCGTTAGTAAGTTTGAGTGCATGTGTTGCCTACTGGCTGCCTTGTGCGGGCTGAAACTATTTAGCCGGTTGGCTAAGTTATCGCGTGAAGCGCCGACGTAACATCTCGTAAATCACCCACAGTACTTACGTATTACGACGAATGCTCGTCTTGGAGTACTGAATAATTTAAGTTAAAAACCACATGGTAAGTCGAGGCCGACCACGTAACTGAAAGAAAAGGTTTGCGAAAGATTACGAATATTGAAAACTACATATCAGTGAAAATGAAAGTTGCTGGTACCGTATTGCGCGGAGGCTACCGGCCTCTCTGAGTTCCGGAAGGATACTGCCGCTATCACCGCACGCGACCCCACTCCCCCGCCAGCCCTCCCGCAGAAACGTGTGATTTTCGCGGGAAACTGAATCGGCAAGGTTCGGGACAAGGCGCACAGTGAAACATAATTTTGAAAGAAATGAAATATTAAATAATGAAAATAATGTCTAATAATCTCCTGTGGAAAAAAATACATACATTTCATTTGTTGTAGTTCGGCGGAGGGATATGCCACACCCGGCCGGATCCTTCCGCTGACATAGCACTTGTTACCTTGTGTTCGCCCCGTCGCACTCTCTACACTCTGGTGCGTACACGAGCGCGTTCGGTGCACACGCCTTCGTGAGACGTTGATGAGGCATAGCGGTCTATGCGACATAGAGGAGCATTTGCGGTCGGCGTCAAACATATGCCTCAAATATTCACAAAATAATTAATTCATTAGGTTTGACTATAATTTTGAAAAGAAATCCATACGTTTTTTATTGTATGGTTAGGCAAGATACTTTTTCATAATGTACGCGTAGCCACGTACAGAGTCTTGCCTCAAAACAATATTTAATTTCTGTAATTATGTTTCAGATTTTATTTTTGTGTTACATCTATGGACAATTATTTAGTACTCTTTGGACTCTGAAGTTTATTTTTTGTTCATGTTGGCCATATGTTAATTTAATTTTCTTGCTGTGCGCAATATTTTCAAATAGTTTTGTTTTAAATGTTAATGTGGAGGGCAGTTATTTACAGAATTTTTATATTTCAAATTAGTCAGTTTGCAATATTTTGGTTATGTGTTAACGTATTTTTCATCGTGATACTGCTTATCCTTTAATGCTATGTAATTACAGCCATATTGTAATAAGTGTTGATTTAGGCGAACAATGAATTGTTAAATTTTGTAACAATTAGATATATGAAAATTTGTATGTAGTGCAGGAAAGCTATAGGAGAAGGAAAAAAGGGTAAATGTGTATTGTACGGATTAGCGCCAAAAAAAATCGTACAAATATAAAATAACTTTCATTATATGCTCTTTAACGTCCTCTTTTCATAACCGCCTGCGGAGATAAAAAATTCCAATTACTTTTGGAGATATCGCCGTTCTTATTTTGCAATACAAGCCCTATGTAATCATTCAACAGACACCATTTTATGTTTTGCCGTGTGTGCGTGAATGCCTAAATAACAGAAATTTTCCATTAGGTAAGGTTAGTTACATTATAAATACTTCAAAATGAACGGAAATTAATAATAATATCAATTAATTTTACTTGTATAGTTTTAAGTATTTATAATGTAACTGACCTGACCTAACAAAACGGGACAAAGGTGATTAGGTCAGGTCAGCTACAGTATAAATACTTTGAAACTGAACGGACATTAAAAATAATAAAAATTAATTTTAATGGTTGTTTAGTTTTAAAGTATTTATAATGTAGCTGACCTGACCTAACAAACCGGGAAAAAGGATGAACAGTAGGAACTCACGTAATTTTCTTTTTACGTGATGTAGTTCAACTACGTCGCGAAAAAAAAGAAAAAAAATCATACTTGTAAACAAGCAACAATGGTGAACGCGGGAAGCCTACGATTCACTCAACTTTCTGGACATACCCGAATACTCACGTTGGCAAGCCTTTCAACAGACGAGAGGCAAACACCCGATCGTGCATCTTCGGTTTTTTTTTGTTTATTGTAAATAAATATGCAACTAATGAAAACTAATGGTCAATTAGGTTATGTTAGCTACATTATAAATACTTTAAAACATTGTGGATGGTTGATTTGGTTAGGATAACTACATTAAAAATACTGTGAAATCATGTAAACGGTTTCCTAGCGCTGGATAGCTACATATTAAAAATTTATTTGCTAAGCAACCATAAAATAATTTTACAGTTTTTTTAATGTAGCTATACTTACCTAATATAACCAACCATCCACAATGTTTTAAAGTATTTTTAATTACTTCTTGCTAATTTTAAAAAAAGAAGGCTTGCCAACGTGAGTATTCGGGTATGTCCAGAAGGATGAGTGAATCGTAGGCTTCCCGCTTAACGCCGCATCAGTGCACAGCATGAAAATTAAAAAATTCCATATCTCCTAAAGTATTTGGAATTTCTTATCACCGCAGGCGGTTATGAAAAGAGGACGTAAATGAGCATATAATGAAAGTTATTTTATATTTGTACGATTTTTTTTGGCGCTAATCCATACACTACATATTTACCGAAAAAAGTCTTTGGAAGCCATTGTTTAAGTATGGCCTGGTCGAGAATTGATATCTACTGAAAGGGTTTTAACGTCAGTAAATGGCCTTAATTCATCAAGATTTGTAATTGAGAATAATCCTGTGACGTTTGGCTACGAGTGGAAAGATAATTTGTATTAATCAGGTTTGATATTGGCTTGGTTTGGCCATTTACGGGATTTGTAAGGCCTCAGGCTTGATTCTGTAAAAGATGATTTCAGGTAAGCCTGAAAATACCTGAATATTTCCGAGCATCGTAACGTAGGTATTATTACTTGACACAGATTAAACTGATATGTTGAAATATACAAAAAAAGTTATACTTTGTCGACAAAACCCAGAGGTAGGGGTGAGAATCTCAGTATGACCGATTGAAGCTAGTTTTGGTAAATATAAACTGTTATATGATTTAACAACCCTAGTAAAATATTTTTGATTTATTTTTTATGTTGAATACTGTTGTATGATTCTATATAATTATTGTTGTAACACTACAATCATGACATTTCTTAGGTACCTGGTATATATATATATATATATATATATATATATATATATATATATATTTGTTCCATTTAAAGTTTATTATATGAAGAATAATAGGAACATGGCACCCAATTTTATTAATTCTGACTACAAATATTAGTTATCACACTCAGATAACATAAATTCAACCTCACACTTTGTAAGTAATTTATGTAATTGATTTATCGAGGTGGTAGCAGTGTAGGAGCAACACAAAATAAGTAAAGTGTAAGAAGAAGGAAGAGGACGTAATAATAGTGATACATTTACAATTATCATTGTTTTCTATGGTGGTATTGTGACCGTGAATGGTCACGAGACATTAATTTAAAATTCCACCACAAAACATTAATAGACATGAAGAAGCTTACCTTTCATGTTGACGTGTAGGAATAAACTGACATCTTGTGACGTCACGACTCATAGATAGGCTACGGCTGTGTGCGGCAGAAGACGGTGCACTTTCAAACAAAATACCATAGACAAAGTGGAGACTTCATTCCTACACAACATCGAATTCAGTGTTACCAACTCCGGATTTAGCAAGAAGAAGAATAAATCCCGGAAATTGGTTGTTTATCGATTATGTGAACTGGTATGAAGATCCTTCTAGAACGTTCGAAAATCATCTCTATTAATACTGAGATTTGGAGGGGCAATAGGAGGGAAGGGGGGGGGGGGTGAGAAATGGGTATATAAGCTCGGGATTTTCACCAGTTAGGCATGGAGCAGCAGGACCATCACCAACATCATCATGAGGCATTAGAGAGAGAGAGAGATATTGACAGCAGGAAAGGTGTTTTGGAGAGCTAAGTATGAGTGTTGTAATTATTTGTTATGAAATGGCCTGTGGAGTTTAAATTTTTGATAATGATGAAAATAACTTTGAGATTTTTGTGTAGTATCTGTTGGACTTGTGTTTTGTGTGATTTTGTGTGTTTTGTACTATTTATGAGATGTTAAAGATTAACAATAAACATTGGAAATAATTTGATGTGTTTGGTCAGTGTTCTGCCACCTTACATTTTTCAGCATAGGTTTTATCCCTTTGATTTTGAATTTAATATGCAGGTTAGGCCCCATCTGGGCAAGTGTTTTACCTTGTGGAAGGTAACAAGAGTTCATGCTTGCGGTGGGAGTTGGGACTCTGATGGGGCCCGGCCTCAGTATTATTATTAACAGTGTATTTGTGTGTGTCTATAACCTTTCAGACCCACTGTGTACGATCGTACACATTAAAATTACTCTTTGTTTTATGAAGACAAAAAAAATGTATACAGTTGCTGCGAGTTGTGTACGATTGTGCACATTATTAGCTTCCAGCATACTAGGGTAGACCGGGGGAAATCGGGTCACGGGGTAAACCGGGTCATCGTAACAAGATCTGCTGTCTTGTGGTGAAAAAATGAACTGGAGTCTACGGAACCTACCAAAGAGTGCTGCTATCTGTCTATACGACCGTCCACTACAAGGCGAACATCGTATGTAACAACATTCTGGTAGTCTGTGCGACATGAACCCGAACCTGTGTAGTCCTGAAGTGGAAAATTCTTAACAATGTAAGTTTTATTTTGTTTCAAATAAGCCTTTACGTTCACATTTCGTAATAGTATTGTAGTTTAAGTAATGGAGTACGAAAATATGTACCCAATTAACATTCTTCTGCATTACTGAAGCTCTATATGTTTGACAGAATTTATAATATTTTTCTTTTTTTTAAGTGCGAAATGGGGTAACTCGGGTCACTGTCGTTGGGGTAAAACGAGTCACTGCATACAGTGGGGAAATCGGGTCGCTTCATATATTTGCTATATATTGTGAAGCACTTTATTCTTCTTTCTCAATGTTTAAGTTAAGACCTATTCTAAATAAGTGGAAAAAATGAATTTAAGGCACATGACTTCAACTTAGTTAAAATTTGTAAGTACCTACTTATAATAATATTGAAGTTTAGGAAATGTTAAAATAATGAAAATATTATCCATGTAAATATAGAATTACGAGTTCACTGCCAAATATGTAAGTGGAAGGAGCACCACAGAAGAAGTGAGATGCCTGTTACCAACACCGGAAAAATTAACACCAAAGAGAATAGGTGAACGAAAAACTGTTGCTTCTCTAAGGCTACTGTCAAAAGAAAATCACACATTGTTGGAATCCAGGAAATTGAAAAGCAAGAAGCAGGTGTTAAATTAAGTTCAAAGCAAAGAAAAATCGAACCTCTGAAGACGAAGAAGCGAACAAAAACTAAAAACACATCCGAGTTGGAAATTTTGGAAGAAGGCCAGGATGATGAGGAAGATTTTCTCTGCAACACGTGAAAAATTGCATACAAAGACATCAGAAGCTGCACTGCTGGAGACTGGATTCAGTGCCAGTCTTGCAAAATGTGGTACCATGAGCGCTGTGTCAATGCTTTTCAGTGTAAACAGTTTGTATGCGGAATTTGTCTGTCAAAACAGTAAAGAAAATCTGTTGATCCGATTTGCCCCACTTGTGATCCGATTTACCCCACTTTTGATCCGATTTACCCCACTTCTGTCCAAATCGGGTCAAAACATTTCATTTTCCTTTTATCAAGTTTAATGTCAATTCGTAAGGAAGATTGGCTAATGTTTGTATGTAAATATGTACATAAATGTATGACTGATATTACTGTAGATTTTTTTATGGTAAATTAATATTGGTTTTATACTTATTCAGGAATTTCAAAAAATTGACCCGATTTCCCCCGGTCTACCCTACATGTATCTATAGTCAATAAGTTTTTTTGCTAACAGTTGAATGTGATTGTTTGTGTTTCTTGGCGAGGTGCTGTTTTTCTGGGTTTTGATTGTATTGTAGGTGTGTTTTCATCATCTTTTCTGTACTAAATTAATATTTTCTAGTATCTGTGAAATGTCCTCTTTATCATGAGGTAATTTTCAATAAACACGATAAGCATTTTATTATTTTGCAACCAAAAACTTATATGTGCACAATTGTACACAAATGTAGCCACCTGAACTTTTCCTAGCGACGAACATAACATGTAACTATGTTCGTGTAAGTATCTGTGCTTGACTGTTTTGAAATTTTTTTGCATGTAAAATATCGAGAGAAACTGAGTCATCCAGTTGCAAAACTCATTATGTCCACATTTTCCGGAAAAAGAGTTATTTGCTCCATGTTGTTCTTCAGTGAGAAATACAACATCTAGAATATTTGTAGCGATACAAATCGCATTTAATCCAGTGTTAAACAGGCATTGAAAAACCCATACTGCAGCATAACTCTTTATGTCCATGAGCAGTACTGCTGCAATACTCTTTATGTCCAACTAATCAAACTGATGTAAAACTCGTTATGTCCAAGAGTAATACATAGTGAATATAATAAACTGCAACAAAATGCACCATGTCCAAGTTGTATCACCGAGAGTGTGTTCATTATTTTCACACTGTGTTCTTAAATACCAGTCATGAAAAATTGCGAGATACTTGTTGTAAGATTGGCTATCATGGAAATGCTTCCCTGTTGCTTATAATCTATGATTTTATTTCCATTATTGCAGTAAACATAGTCAAAATATTTGCATTCAGTCAACTGTAAACAAAGCATCATAAACAGTTTATACACTATTAATATTAATAAATATGAATCCTTTACAAGTGCAGGAAGCCCAGCCTGGAAAAGGAAGAAAGAAAAGGGCATTGAAAGACAGTTGAAAAATAAATGTTGCCAAGAGAATGAGGTATGCTACACATTCATAATAAACATAGTTATGTTTAGGTTATGCATGAAAATAAGTGTCTAATACTAAAAAAAAGTCAAAGATTTAAGGTGTATATTTATGTTAAGTTAACCTATGGTTGTTCTCATGATGTTTAGGTACCCTGCACCATCATTTCCACAATCCCCATCATGTAACCAAAAGGCAACAGAGGCGTATCGTTGTAGTGAAGTGACGTATCAAGATGTGAGGAAAATGCATCAACGTTTCTACAGTCACCATTGTAGAAAAGGACGACAAATTTTTATATTACGCCATGTTGTAGTATGTACACCAAAACGAGGAAGGTCAAGAAATCGCAATAGCGATTTCCACCGAAAAAAAGTAAGCACAAAATGTTTCATACCATGTTTGAACATTCGTCTCACTGAAAATATACAAGTTTACAAAAAACTATTTATACAGACCTTATGTGTATCAGGAGACCGTGTTCAAAATTTATGCAGAAAGTTTCTGCAACTAGGTGATGTGCCTGTGGATAAACGTGGAGGAGACAAAATATCCATCCGTTATTCAGATAAGAGGCAGTCAGTAAAGGAATTCATAACTTCAATTACTGTACTTGAATCACATTACTGTCGCAGTAAAAATATAATTAGGCAATATCTTCCTAGTGAACTAAGCATTAAATCCCTTTGGACAAAATATATAGACACACATGAAAATAGATTGCACGTCAAGTATGATTATTTTCGCAGCATATTTGATAGTGATTTTACATAGGTTTCGGTTCTCCAGCTACTGACTGATGTTCTGTATGCCTTTCACTTAAGGAACGAATAAATAAAATCAAAGATGTGCAACAGAGAAAGGAACTGCAAACAGAACTCATCATTCATGAAAAACGAGCAAAAGCATTTTATGATATCTTACGGCACAGCAATGATCAGGAAATGACATTTAGCTTTGATTGCCAGAAAAACCAGCCTATTCCTAAAATACCCGACCAGTCAGCATACTATCTAAGGCAGTTATATTTATATAACTTCACTATTTGTGTTGGAAATTCAAGAGAAAGCCAACGGAAGGAAATTATATTTTCTTATGTATGGCTTGAAGATGAATATAAGAAAGGATCAAACCAAATTGCTAGTGCCCTCCACCATCGATTAATGTCCGCAGACTTGACAATTTACAAATCAGTAAAGTTGGTAGTAGATGGCTGTGGAGGCCAATACAAGAACAAAATTCTTAAAAGTATGCTCAGCAAATATCTGGCTGAAGACGCTCCTACATCAGTAAACCAAGTAACTTTGGTCTTCCCAGTACCTGGACACTCCTTCATCCCTCCTGACAGGATATTCGGACGGATTGAATCAGAAGTAAAGAAAAAGTCAACAATCATTACTCGCCAAGATTATGAAAACATTATTGAGTCCCATGCAACACTGAAACGTTTAGGAGAAGATTGTCCTGTATTGCATTGGAGAGATGCAGTTTCTAAAGTTATTAAAGAGCCCGGTCAATGGCATTTCAAACTTCAACCTTGCAAGAGGGTAGTAATTATGCGAACTTCACCTGGTAAGTGTGTAATTAAGGGAGAAGTCAACTATAATACTGATATTGGAGAACCAAAAAGTGTGTTCAAAAGTGGGAAAATGTTGTCAACTATCAAACCAAAAGAAGAGAAAAAAGGGATACCACTTAAGAAAGAAAAAGTTAAAGATTTGAACACTTTGTTGAAAAAGCACTTTGGTAATGACTGGGTTGAAATGGATAACCTATTATTCTTCAAAACTTTGTTTCTACAACAAGAATCATTAGCTGAAGAAGTGGCAGAAAATGATTCTGATCTAGGGGAATTGTTATAAGAAAAGGGAGGGCTGAACTTTAACAAGTTAATGGAAAATAGCCTTTCTATTTAGGTGTACATTAATATTGTATCTGGTATTCTTTTTATGCAGAATACCCATTGTAATGAAAGATGTAAGTGTACAGAAAATATTGCATTCTATTTACCTTATTGAAATGTGATTTTATGTACATGAATAAAAATGTAAAGTATTTTGTATAGAGTATACCCATTTTGAATTAAGTTGTGTACTGCAGCAAAATTGTGTTAACATTTATTTAGAATATTGTATTTATATTATTGTGTATCTGGTAAGATTTCTTCAGAGTATGCCCATTGTTATTTTAGTTGTATACAGCAGCTAAATTATATTTATTCTTTTTCGAATCTGGTACACTTAGTATAAAGATTACCCAGTGTTACATACTGCAGCAAAATGCATTATGTCCTAACTGCTGTAAAACTCGTTATGTCCAAACAGGTTTTGGAAATAACTTTGGCAATTAAAGTGAAAATTATCCGCTCTCTGTTTGATAAATTGTGATATTTATTGTATATTTATTAGTACATAATCCAAACTTCTATCTGCAATATTCCATTAACCACAGTTTTTTGCCCTTCCTGAAAATTCTGTTTGTCTGGATATAATGAGTTTTGCAACTGGACGACTCAACTACCAGTTATGGAGTCACAAGGTGAAATGGGATTTGCTGCATCTATACTTGACATGATTGAAAGTGGGGAGATTTCTGACACTTGGATTTTGGATGGTGAAGATGAACTTGTTGAGGGACTTGTGAACAAAAGGATTAGAGTGGGTGATGACCATGTGGGAGTTAGTGATTTAGTACCAGGATCTTCTGACAGTGAAGAAAAAGTTGAAGATAACTAGAGTTCAAGATGTACAGGTGCACACTAAGAGAAAGTAACCAGGAAAAAGAGGGACATTCAGTTGCGGCATAGACCACTGACGGTCTTAGTTGCACCATACAAAGGTGTAAAAAAGTGGCGATGCAAAATTGTTGTCACCGCTTTCTTACTTTCAAAGCTATGTACCTTTGACCTTGTTTGATACTGTCAGAGATGACAAATCTGTATGCCGTGCATAAGAATAAAATAAGATTTAGGCACACTTGTCCTTCAGAGCTGCAAATTCTCTTCGGTTTACATATTGCAGCAGGCTCGTTTAAATTCCCACGTACATGTCTGTTTTGTGACAAAGCTCTTGGCATCAATATGTATTGGACAATATGATCCGGGATCGTTTTTACGAGCTCAGATCAAATTTGCACATCGCAAATGTGTGGGATTTGCCAGCGAACTGCAAGGACAAGCTCTACAAGGTAAGGCCTGTGTATGACGCAATTCGTTCTAGATGTTGGGAATTAAGACTTGGAAGAACATCTGTGTGTGGACGAGCAAATTGTTCCCTTCACTGGCCGTTTCTGCCTCAAACAATATGTGAGAGGCAAGCCTTGCCCATGGGGCATTAAGATTTTTTATTTGTGTGGTAAGTCAGGTCTCACCTACGATTTTCTGGTATACCAAAGTAATATGGAGGGAATCGTTCCTGAAGATATCAAATTGTATGGTGTAGCTCCATCAGCTGTACTTCATTTGGCTAAAAGAATTGGAGGGGAAAAAGGCCATAAACTTTTCTTTGATAATTACTTATCTTCCTACAGGTTGTTTCAAGTAATGTTAGAAAAGGGAGTATATTGTGCTGGTACTGTTAGAATAAATAGGTTTGGGAATACTCCAATCATTTCAGACAGAGAAGCGATGAAAAAGGAAAGGGGCTATGCAGAAGAAATTACTAACCTGGAAGAAAATGTCCCAATCGTAAAATGGGTTGACAACAAGGCAGTAGTGATGGCATCAAACTTCATCGGAAAGGGTGAATGTGACAAAGTACAGAGATGGTCCAAGAAACAAAACAAATACATCACTGTGGAACGTCCTGAAATTGTGAAACTGTACAATCATGGGATGGGAGGGGTCGATTTATTCAACCAGCTAATTAGCTATTATAGGACACTTATAAAGTCCAAGAAGTGGACTCAGCGATTAATTTTTCACGCTGTAGATATAGCAGTTGTCCAGTCGTGGCTGGAATATAGACGCAATGCTGAGTTGCTAGGTGTTACAGAAAAGAAGCGGTTGGACTTACTGCATTTCAGAAAGTTTAGTCTGTACTGGAAAGAGTGTTCCATCAAAGAAACGGGGACGCCTATCCCTAGAAGAAACCTCTGCAGCTAAACCATTTATTCGAAGAAGGAAGGGCGAAGTTAGACCAAATGTGGATATCCAGTTTGATGGAGTGGATCACCTGCCACTTCATGATGGCGATAAATTGGGCTCGCGGTGCAAGATGCCCGAGTGCAATGAGCGATCACACATTTCATGCAGAAAATAAAAGTACACCTGTGTTTGTCTAAAGACAGGAACTGCTTTGTGACATATCATACAAAGTGATTGCCATTTGGTCCTTTTGTACTTTTTTTTAATTTTTGCAAGTAACTTTTATTAGTTTTTTAGTGATGTAATTTTACATATTTGTGTCAAAGCGGTGTTTTATGAACGTAATTCTAAGAATGTGTGTGTCCTCAAAAGGAAAAACATGCTTTGCTATACTAAGTTACGAAATGATTGAAACTACGCCAAATACCATTTTTTTTTTTAAATTAATAATTCATTTGAGTGAGGGTGTGGTGTCGTAAATTAATTTTGTAGTTGGTTTGTGTATAATTAGTATTTTATAGCTATTTTTGTGTATTGTTACATGTATTTTGATTAGTAACTGGAGGTCATGTTCAATTGCAGAGCTACATACATTTTGCATAATTTGAATCGTTTTGTGTACAATTGTGCACAGAAATTTTTTTAATATAAAAATAAAAAAATTAAAAAAATAAGTAGTGCATAATTCTGAGAAAAATGTACTGATGTCAACTAAACATTGAAATAATTTTTTTTCAGAGTTTTATTAAATCAGTTCTGAAAGGGATAATTTTTATAAATAATGTTTTCAATGTACCGTGCTATTTGTACAACAAAATAGTGTTGCATAGATATATAAAATCTGCATACACTATAAAAGTAAAGCACAACCAATATACTTTATCTGAAGTATTACACATAAAAAAATTTAAATATTTGAACATCTTGTAACTGCAATTCATATGTACTAAGAAAATAGAGAAGAAGTTGGTTTTGAAGTTAGATTTAGTGCTAAGACAGGAATAAAATTAACTGAACCAGACAATATGTGAATGGGATTATATAACCTGTCTAAACCAGTAATTGCTTTCTTTATAACATTATTCCCAATGTGCTGTAGGCCTACTTAACTCCTGAAAAGCAATTGAGCTTTATTACAAACAATAATTTTTAGAAAAGTGCAGACACAAAAAAATTATTGCAAAACAAGAAAATATCTTAATGTTTAACAACAGTTTAAAGCATTTAGTATTATAATAAGGAAATAACAATGTTTATTTATATTTCCCAGTGAACATTATGTTTCTTCTTTCCTTACATGTGCTATGTTTATAGGTAGGTACTGTTATAAATAATATTTTAATAGTATGTGATACTGTTGAGTACAAACTTTTGATAATTGTATGTTTGAAGTATCATTACTTTTTGTTCAAAATACTTGTAAAGTTTAATTTGACTGCCCCTTAGCAGTTTGCAATTAATAACAGTTAATTATTATTTTTTCTCTGGACAGTTTATGAATTTGTTTGTATGTAATTTATATAAGTTTTTGTAGTTTATTTATAGTGATAACATGTAAAAATTTACAAAATAGTCGTGGTATGTAACAATTAATTGAAATTCATTACATACCTTTCACAAAACAATTGTTCTTACATTAAAAAATAATGTTGCAAAAATGAATTTTATTTTTCCTCAGTGCTAGGTGCCATTCCTAATATAATTTTTTTGTGCAATGTGATTGTTATGATCAAAAATAATTATTATTTTTGGATGATGTTTAAGACACCCACCTGATCTAAAGCTGCATATGGCTGCGTAAGTACAATCACCATGCTTATTCTATAAGAATGGCTTGATAACATGTTCAGAGCTCTTAAGTTAAAAAACTTAATCTTTTCACCCTAAATCTGAAAGGATGTAGCATAATATTACAGAATGATTAGTCCGGGTAAATTTTTAATTATTATCCCTTAAACATGGCCTAATGACAAGAATGATGACTGTTTCTGCCAAGTTTAGGGTTCTGTAATTAAAAAACTTGATCTTGTCACCCTGAATTTGATATGCTGAAACACACTCTCACATACACGGTCTTTAAGGTGTAGTATTCCAGAATAAGGTAGCCTGGCTTGTTTTTTAATTATTGTCCCTTAAACTTGGCCAAATGACAAGAATGATGACTGTTTCTTCCAAGTTTAGGGTTCTGTAATTAAAAAAACTTGATCTAGTCACCCCGTATCTTATTTTGCACCAAGCTGTATTTTGCACCATTTATTATTTTATTTTATAATACATTATTTTAATATAGTATTGATGCCTTGTGTTGAAAATCTTTGAAATCTGATAAAATAGGTTTACATTTTGCTTTTTTTATATATTGATATTTTTCCCCATCTGATACACTATTGCTTACTCAAATGTGTGCTTTTTAGGGTGAGGTACGTCTCTATAGGGTACGTAATTCAAGTCACCTTAAATAACGTCTTGAGCTTGGCGATTTCGTCACATTGGCAGTGAATATTGCTAATTTGACTTAACTGTACATGGAGCAGAAACCTCTGTCAAAACGAATCTGATATGCTATATTTAACTCAAATGTGTGATTTTAAAGGTGAGGTACGTCTCTATAGGGTACGTAATTCGAGTCACCTTAAATAACGTCTTGAGCTTGGCGATTTCGTCACATTGGCAGTGAATATTGCTAATTTGACTTAACTGTACATGGAGCAGAAACCTCTGTCAAAACGAATCTGATATGCTATATTTAACTCAAATGTGTGCTTTTTAAGGTGAGGTACGTCTCTATAGGGTACGTGATTCGAGTCACCTTAAATAACTTCTTGAACTTGGCGATTTCGACACATTGGCAGTGAAAATTGCTAAGTAAACTGGAC
Source organism: Bacillus rossius redtenbacheri (assembly GCF_032445375.1). Lineage (NCBI taxonomy): Eukaryota > Metazoa > Arthropoda > Insecta > Phasmatodea > Bacillidae > Bacillus > Bacillus rossius. The sequence continues at coordinate 70,475,981 of NC_086334.1, forward strand.
TGTACATGGAGCAGTAACCTTTTTAAGCGTATATCACCCCCCCCCCCCCCTCACACCTCCGGTTCATAAACATATTAATATCTTTGATGTGTTTATAATTTTTTAATTTGTTTATAATATTTTTTTCTTGTTAAATATATATTTACCATATAATTTACTTATGCCCTTCTTGCACTGAAGCCCTGGATCATTTCGTTCGGTCTTATCGTGCTGTACTAATAATGGTACGCATTGGAAAACGAATCTGAGATTCGAATCTAACTTCACCTCAGTCTAATGTGCATCCAAACCAAAACGCCAGCCCTTGACAGGGATTGTTTATAGCAGTATGGAGGCACAAAGCGCAGATTAGTTACCTGCAATAGCACGTAACCTGACATATAAAAGGAATCATTTGTTAGAAAATGAACATTTATTTTATATATCAGGTTATGTGTTGTCTCACGTAAAAAATCAGAATTTTGCACCTATAAACTGCTAAAAAATATTACTCTCAAGGACTGATGCTTTGGGTTTGGAATGCACAATGAGTCGTCACATAACTTTTTTAAAGTTATAATTTACGTTACACTGCATTACAATATCCAAATAAAAAATATACAATTTGTGTATGAAAAACAACAGGATCTGCAACTCAATTAAAGAACAACATGGTGACAGGCCCTACACGGTACTGCACAGGTAATGTAATGTAACGTAACCTACCTATAAACAGTGATTTCTCAAAAACCAGTCTGAATTTAGAAACACTGTTTCAAAGTAAATACAGGTAGGTACATATTTAAAGTAAAAATAAAATAGGTAGTATCCAGCATTTATTTTGCACACAAAAGCAGCAACGTCAGAAAATAACCTAAAAAATCACTGCAAATTGTATATTGCTTGGTTAGTAACATCCAATCTCTCAATTGATTTTACAGAATTTTTAATTGGCGCTATCATAAGCTAACCAAATGTATATTCCACTGTACTTAGAATCACTGTACGTATAATGTTACTGACCTAACAAATTTCACTGTATTTTTAATCCAGCTAACCCAAGGGCAGTTTTCCAATATTACAGATTTGTAATAAACAATCCTAACCTATCCACATGTTAAACATGATAAACACTGAGGTGAAGTTGGCTTTAACTCAGATTTATTCTGCTTCCCCTCCATTTGCCCACTCCAACTACCAAGCGCCAGTGGGCGGAGCTAAAACACAGGATGCCTCAGCAGTGGGTGGAGCTTTCCCCCACTCCAACTTCAAAGCCCGCTGAAGAACACGAGCGGAGGCAAAAAAAGGCGGTCGGCGCCCGGCTACCGAGGAGAGAGGATGCCCCGAGTAGCTGCTCTACGAGACCTTCAAGCCACAGCCTGGATTGAAGAGTTGCAGAGAGCCACAAAGCTGTGCTAGCACTTAATAGTGCTGCACAGCCCGCCGAAGCTCACCTGTGCGCTTCTAAGCGCGCAGGGGTAACAGTTGTACTGCTGACTTACGACAATACAGCAACCAGCAGCACTGTTTACACCCAGGGTGCAGCACCCTATGGCCTAGCCGCGACCCTGGCTAACTAAGTCTCAGGGAAGCGGTCAGTGGGTGAGGCGAGTGTAGTTAGGCTGTCACTGACTGACAACTGACAACATGGACGCAACAACGTCAGCACCGCAACCGAGAGACACTGGCGATGGTGAATGGCAGACAGTGCCCGACAAGCGCCTTGAACGCAATCACGAAGCGATGGACGGCCAGGACGAGGGCCCTCCGCCCCCTGCGCCCGCGGCAGCGACCAACCAACCCGCAGAGGCAGCGACCATACCCGGCCGGCACCAGATCAAGCCGCTGTATGCAATTTTGGACGCCACCCACAATTACCCGGCAATCTACAGCGCCCTGAAGGAGTCCCTTCAGGACAAATTCACGGTGTACAACCGCGGCCGTGACCAGCTCCAAATCCAGACAGCGAGCATGCCCGAATACCAGACAGCGATCAGGGCCCTTAAGGCCATCGGTGCCCAGTTTTCTGTCCTTCTGCAGAAGGATGAAATTCCAAACAAGTTCGTTTTCAGGAGCGTCCACAGGGAGACCCCAGCCGAATTTCTCTCTGAAACCTTCCAGGACATGCGGTTGTCTGTGCAGTCGTTCTGGTTCCTAGAGAACAGGCACACACGCCAGAAATGCGACAAGCTCATCGTAGAAGGCCCTCAGATTTGCGACAGCGACAACATTCTCACCATCCGAGAATTCGCGGGCATGAGCATTAGAGTGGAGAGCTAGCGCTACCCGGAAGGACCAAACCAGTGCAGCAACTGCCAGCGTTTCACCCACGTGGGTAGCGGCTGCAACTCAAAGCCGTCTGCCGCTGGTGCAGCGGTCCGCACAGCGCCCCCGACTGCCCGCATGGGGGCAACCGCAGTATGTTCGCTGCGCCAATTGCAAAGGGCAGCATGCAGCCAACTACCGGGGCTGCTCGGTATACAAGGCCGAGTCACGCCACAATTTTCCGCCGCAAAAACGACGCGAACGAGAGTGCCAGTCAAAATATGACATGCGCACAAATCGGCGAGCTGCAGCGGCAGTGCAAACACCGCCCCAGCCACAAGGCCCCTCAGGCCAGCAACCTGGCAACCCGTGCCAGTACTCAGGCTCACCGGGACCACCCAGGCACCGACCCTGGTACCCCCCAGCGCCCCCTCACCTGGGGCAATACCTTCCCCAAGCCGCGCAGAACAGGTTTGCGCCCTCGCGCAGGAGCCGGCCTACCACGAGACTGACTGGCCAGTCTATGCCAACTATCGGCCACGCTGAGAGTATCAGGGCCAGCCCAAACCGCACTTCAAAAAACACACGAGCGGCCACAAAAATGGCAAGGGCGCTTCCCGCCAGCCACGCGACACACCTGCGCCTCCCGCACCGCAGCCACCGGCCAAAACGCCTAGCAAGCAGCCACTGGCCCCCCCTGCTCAGCCGCAGCAGGCCTCACCTGCACCTGCCGACACAATGGCAGTTGACGCCACCCCTGGGCAGTCAACGGCGCCCCAGCCTACGCCCGCGCCCGCACCAAAGAAACAACTAGTACTAGAGGACTTCCTACAGGTCTTGGAGAAATCTGAGACCTTCAAGTCAGACCCTAACCTGGCCGCGACCATTATGCCAATGTGCCAACTCATGGCCATATGGTGCAACCCGCAAACGGAGCTGTCAGAAAAAATACAGGCCACAATGGGCTTCGTAAAGCTACTCACCGCTCGACTCAATGGCAGCACATAATTCCGGTCCGAACCAAACATAATCGGCCGGCAATACTAGTCTATACAAAATCCTTTACTGGAATGCACGTGGAATTAAAAATAAAATATCAGAATTTACTTATCATCTAAATAACTATAAAATTGATATCGCGGCAATTAATGGAACATTTTTGCATCAGGCAGACCGATTTACTGCACTAAATTATGTCATACATAGGCATGATAGGGATAATGGCGCCAGACGAGGAGGCGTTTCTTTAGCTGTACATAGGCGCATTCAACATACAGAATGTCAGCTCCCACAGTTCCCTAATTTAGAAGCAGTAGGCATTAACCTGGTTATTAATAGGCAACAAGTAAAGCTAATATCTATATATGCTAAGCCAGGCCGATCACTCACAGTGGCAGACCTGGAGGCTTTATACAGTATAGGTCCGTGTTTCCTGGCTGTCGGGGACATAAATGCTAAGCATATAGAGTGGAACTGCAGGCGCACTACAGCGAACGGTAGACTGCTCTATACGCATCAACTCAACAGAAATTATCATATGCATGCATGCCTACTCATGACACAGGCAGAAAAAATAGTTTTCCTGACATTCTGGACATTTTTTTTTCCTAACCTAACTAAAACTAAGTGTATTTGGGAGGGGTCCGGGTTAGGGAGGGACCTAAGTGCGTCTCAGGCCGAAGCCTATACGCCTTAGTCATGCTGGGATTAGCCATGCAGGGAGAGGGTCGCATGCATCGTGTGCTAGGAGGGGATTGGCCAGCCATGGCAGCGATTGGCGCCATGACTAACTCCCCTCACTCTTAACTCTAGACTAAACTACTAGATAAGTTGGGCCCAGGTAAAACCTGCATAGACACAGGGAAAACCCTGGGCACTTTCATGCGGGATGCCAAATTTCATGCATTAATTTCAGGCAGGTTCAATACGGGAGAAAGAAGGATGGTTCAGGAAGAAGAGTTGGTCAGAGCAGAAAGAGTCTACCATGCGGGGTTTGGGCGCTTGGACTTAAATGTCCGCATTGTTTGTTGTTCTGCAGTTCTGGATCTTCTGACCAGGGACGCGAGCGCCTCTGGTGGTGGCTGGCCACACCGGGCCACCCACTCCGCCTCCAGTAGCACCTAAACTAAAAGAAAATTAGAACACCTTACTTACTAAACATACACAAACAGAACATATTTCACTATGTGTACGCTCTGCTAGTGCGGAGCGTAGGCTACATTATTTAAGATATTTTAAAGCTAATAACTTAATATGAATTAAACTATTATATTTTTGGAATTTTTTTTTTAATTATTTTTAATTTTTCTCTCTTAGCCTAATATATTACATTACTTTATTTAGTATCTTAATATCTACACACTTAAATATAGTGGTAGAACTGCCAACATATAAAGTCACAGGCGAATGGGAACAGAGCACTCGTATTATTGTTTTAAATATTCAAAATTTTAAGTAGCCATGCCCTGCAGCAGTGGTACCCATCGGAAAACAGCATGCCACTCGTATCGGCATCCCCAGCTCGATCGGTGTTTATTTGCACTGACACTCCGGGCAAACACGTATCGCAGGACACGACTTCTACCACTAATTTTAAATTATATCGTCGCGACGCACCACAGGCCTACCATGCCCGGCAGCAAGCAGCATGCTACTCGTATCGGCATCCCCAGCTCGATCGGTGTTTACTTTCACTAAATGCGAGGGCAGAGGGCGGGTTCAATGCAGTACGACACTCTTTGTCGCTACGTTTGGTAGCCTAACTATTTATTATTGTAATTAAGTATAAATTAACTTGAAATTACATTGTAATTCGCGAGGAGTATTTTCATTGGCCGGACGAGTCGGCCAACCACAGCGCAGCTACGGGGTCCTGTGAGCCAGGATTGAAACCAGCATTTTATATTTCCGATGCAAATCCGGATCTTTGTCGCCAAGGGAGGAAATAAACGGATTTTCACTTAATTTACATTTATCATAGAATTTCTGAGTAGTCCTAACATAATAATCCTTCAATAATTCGAGTTTTAGTTCCCTATGCATGGCCCTGACGGGACAATACACAGGTGCTTCAGTCGCGATACGAATGCTCTTGTTCTGTATTCTCTGTAGCTTTTTCAGATGGGATTCTGCTGCTGTTGCCCACACTGGTGCCGCATAGGTAATAATGGGTTTAATTAGCGCGTTATATATGGTTAATCCGTTTTTAACTGAGCTACCTCGTCGTCGACTCATGACTGGATAGAGTGTCATTAATCTCGTGAATGCCGCCTTTCTTTTTGCTTCTATATGGTCGCGCCATAGTAATTTACGATCCATATGTACGCCTAAATATTTTACTACGTTTTTGTGCGGTATTTCTGCATTGAATAGCGTTAACTGCGGCCTATTTTCTAGTGGCGGGAGATGTTTCCGCGTGAAAACAATGGCTTCGGACTTTGTAGGATTAACTTTAATTCGCCATTTCGTGCACCAATTTTCTAGTGAGTTTAACGCAGTTTGAAGCCTTTCTGTTGCAAGATTTAAGTTGCGTGACCTACTAAACAATACTGTATCGTCGGCGTATAGGCCAAACTGTACTAGGCGATGTTCAGGTTTAGGCATGTCGTGTATGTAAATGTTAAATAAAACGGGTCCCAGTATGCTACCTTGCGGAACGCCTGCTCTGATTCGTTTCTCGTCTGACAGTGCCCTGTAGTGACTCTGAACGAGCGATTGGCTAAATACGAGGCTAATAATTTTATATAGCAGTCGGGGAAATCGGCTTGGTATAGTTTATAGATTAAGCCTGCGTGGAAGACTCTATCAAAAGCTTTCTCTACATCTAGAAACGTTGCTACATTATAACTGTTCCATGTAAACGCTATTACTATTTCTTCCGTCATGCGTACTAGTTGTTGCGTAGTGGAATGCGCGCTGCGAAATCCGAATTGTTCATTCGGCAATATGTTGCGTTCTTTAATATGAGTATTGAGTCGTTGCAAAATTATGTACTCAGCTACCTTTGACATTATACTTAGTAAGCTAATTGGCCGATAGTTTTGTGGCATTGTTTTATCTTTACCAGGCTTATGAAATACCATTACGTTGGCCTGTTTCCATTGTGAAGGGAAATATTGCAATTTAAACATGGAATTTATTAATTCAGCTAAGTACTCTAGAATTTCATCAGGCAGTTTCTTAAGGACAACTGCCTGTATGCCATCTATTCCCGGAGCTTTACGCGGTTTCATACGTTTAATAGCCTGCTTAACTTCCTGCGATTGAGTTAGATAAGGCTCTGAAGTTATAGGCTGATTTAGTTTTATTCTTAATTCCCTATATATCATTGCATTAAATATTGGGTCGCAGGGCTCGATATTAGGTTTAAATGCTTCTTCTAATGAGTCCGCGAATGCCTGTGCTTTATCTATTGGTGTATAAGCGACTCCAGTGTGGGTTTGTAATGGAGGAATTTTATCTGTCTTGTGGAGGAACCGCCTTGTCATACTCCAGGCGCTACCATCTTGCACCTGTAGCTGAGAGACTTTCGCCTCCCATTGGCTGTCCCTCCACAGAGTTATCTCATCGGAAATTATTGTTTGTAATTCATTAATACGCGCTTTAATGTCACGCTGTCTACGCCTAGTATGTTCGCGCCTTAGTCTACTTTTCTGTGATATTAAGTCCCTTATGTATGCCGGCAGCTCTCCCTGCTTAAACTTAACCTCCTTTTCTGGGATGCACGAGTTTATTGCAGTTTGTATATTTACTGTGAGTTCTGTTACTGCTGTTTCAATACTTTCTTTAGTTTCTAGGTTGGCAGCATCGGCTGCGGGCACGTTATCTAATAGATGCGTCTGAAAGCCTCGCCAGTCAGCTTTCTTATAGTCTTTGATTTTTCTCGGCGGATTGGTGTCAGTGTCCGCGTCATCGAATATTAAATGTACTGGGAAGTGGTCAGACGACATTTCATGTACGACTCTGAGTTCGAATCCCGTTTGGACTCTCTTATTTAAAACGATATCTAGTATGTCGGGGGTTTGCCTTAGTGCTCCGCTATCGTGTGTGGGCTCTGAGGGAGCATAAACTTGATAATTTTTATTAGACTCATGCCGTTGCAGCAGGAAGCCATTGGCTGTGTTGCTCCGACAGTTCCAATCCTTATGCTTGGCATTAATATCGCCAACTGCTAAAAATGCAGGAGCTGAGCCATATAATATGTCCAGCTCATTCAAAGTGAGAGACCTATCCGGCCGTGCATACATGGAAATAAGTACTATGTGTTGGTTGTTGATTTTAATATTTATTGCCACAGTTTCTAATTCATTAAATGCAGGTAAATAAAATTCTGTGTGCCTAATGCTTCTGTGGACCACTAAGGCCACCCCTCCGCTTCTGGTGTCACGGTCGCGCCTGTAAACATTATAGTTTGATATCGTTAATCTATCTGTTGGTATTAGGTGAGTCTCATTGATGGCCGCGATTTTAATATTATATTTTAGTAAATGATCTGTAAACTCGATTATTTTGTTTCTAATTCCTCGTGCATTCCAGTAGAGGATGGTACCTAGACTACTGTCTACGGGATTAGTGTTCGCGACAGGACCTAAATTAGGGGTGTGCGGCATTGAAGCTGGCCGCTAGTGTCTGCACGAAGCCCATGGTGGCTTGTATCTTTTCCTCAAGGGTCATGGCCGCGTCGCACCAGATGGCCATGAGTTGGCACATTGGCTCAAGGGCCTGGGACAGGTTTGGGTCCTCAATAAATGTTTTAGACTGGCCCACGACCTTTAGAAATGCCTTAGGGTCGGGACCTGGCTTACGAGTGGAGCTGGGCTGCAGCGGAGCAGTTGGCAACACTGCAGGCGCTGACTCGATCTGCATTCCAGTGTCCTCGTGCTCGTGATTCACCCGGGGCGCCACTGGGATTGGCTTCGTGCGAGGTTAGATGGGGGGTAGGGGGGGGGGGTGCTGCGGGGCAGGTTGTACCTGCCTTGGAGCAGGCTGTTCCTCCGGGGCCCTCTTCCCCTTTCCATTTTTATGTCCCGAATGGTGTTTTTTCGGGGCTCTCTGGGGCTGTGGCTGCCCTCTGGGCCTCCAAGAGTTGGCCACAACAGGGTATTCCAACTCGTACCTGTCGTCCAGCACCGAGTACTAGTTGGGGCTCTGCCACTGTTGAGGAGCAGGGCAGCTGGGGCCGCGCCATACCTGTCTGGGGGGCTGGGGCTGGTAGCTGGACGAGCCAGCTTGTTGTGACTGAAAGTGTGTTTGCGCCGCAGCTGCAGCTCGCTTGTTTTCGCGAATTGCACGCTTTGACTGCAGCTCCCTTTCCTTGTGTTCCTCCTGCGGGAGAAAGCGCCAGTATTCACGCTTGTAAGCCTGGCACCCTCTGTAGTTGGCGCAGTGCGGGCCCTTGCAGCTCGCGCACTTTGCCTTGTTCCTGTCCCCTCCCTCGGGGCAATTCTCTGTTTTATGGCCCTTGCTGCACCAGCGGCACACAGGAGATGCTCTGCAGCCTTTCGTGGGATGCCCAAAACGCTGGCAGTTGCCACACTGCATGGGACCTTTCGGGTGGCGGTAGTCCTCGACACGAATGCTGAGGTTACAGAATGTTTTTATGGCGTAAATCCTATCTGAGTTTACGGCCTTCGGGAGCTCGACCACAAGTTTATTTATTGGGCGCCTGGTTTGCCTGTTGCATAGGAACCAGAAGTTCTGTACGGGCAGGCCCATTTTTACGAACTCTGCCTGGATAAATTCTTTGTCGATGCTGCTGTGCACCCGACAAAAGACGAATTTATTAGGGATCTCGTCTGGCTGCAGTAGAACTGAGTGCTGCACACCTGCCTGCTCTAATGCCTGTACTGCACGATGGTAGTCCTCTATCGTGGCAGTGTGGATCATTAATTGATCGTGGCCTCGACTTACGCACGTCCATGTCATATGGAGAGCTGCGTCCAGTGCAGCTTTGATGACCGGGTAGCTGTGGCCTTGGTCTACAAATACAAACAGGGGTTTTACCTGTACTTTCCTTGCCTGAGGGGCAGGGTTCTGTGGCGCAGGGATCATGCCTGTATTTGCACTCGCAGTCGGCTGGCTGGCTGAGGCGCCACCCTGTCGCCGCGGTTGTTTGCGCGCATGCTCAGCGTGCTGGCGCGCGATGGCGGGGTTGGTGAGGGGGGGACGAGCCTGTCGCGGTTTTCCCCTCTTTTCACCTTCTTGCTCGAGACAGTGATGAATCCGTCATCGCTGCTCGTCTCTGCCTCGTCCTCACTCGGAAAGGGCACATTGATTCCCTCAATCTGTATCTCTGTACTGTTATCTCTCTGTACAGTATACATCCTACAGCACACTCGCACCCACTGACCAACAAACCTGAAATTAATCGAGGTTTGCGGCTAGGCTGTAGGGGCAGCTACGCCCCGGGCGTTTTGTGTGCTTACTCTCTTAGCCTATATTCTCTATACCACCTCTGGCCTGTGTACAAGTACACAGACTATACTAGTGCGCGGAGCTCCTCTTCTCACGTCCGTCCTCTCTCGCGTTCCTGAAGCGACTCTCTTCTGGACATAGTCATTAACAAGCGTTTTAACACAGGTTTCGAGCTTGAAGTGGTTCATGAAATGTCCTCAGACCACATTCCAGTTCACATTATATTTGAATGCGAACACAGAATCCACCACGCCCCGCAAAATTAAAGACTACCGCCGCGCCGATTGGAGGGGCTTCCAAAATCACTTAATACATGCCTTGCCTGATGCGACAGAGCTTAATATCACTACAGGCAATGAATTGGAGGCAGCAATAGCTGACCTCACAAAAAAATACAGGACGGGATGACTGCGTGCATACCAGTAAAGGAGATTAAGTTAGAGCATGATGAGCTGCCAGCATACATCTCACAATTAATAGCACAAAAAAGCTGCCTACGTAGACGGTACACAAGACACAGGCAGGCCGAAACCAAGCGCCGAATAAATGAATTACAGACGGTAATATCCGAATATGGGAAAACAAAATTTCTAAACTTAAAATCCAGGACAATAGCGCCTGGACTATGACGAAACGCATACTAAATAAATCACAGAAAATTCCTTCCCTCCAAACTGACACAGGAATAGCTTTCAAACCAGCGGACAAGGCAGAAGCCTTTGTAAAAACACTGGAAACTGCATTCCAGCCGCACAACCAGCCTTGCGATAGGCAATTCACTGCCCACATATACAGGGAACTACGCACTAAATTACAACAACCAGTGATAGTGGAACCGGCTCCCACCTTCGCACAAGAAATTAAAAGGGTGATAAAGCGAACGAAACCCAGAAAACCCCCTGGAAACGACAGCATCCAAGCTATTGTTTTAAAACAACTCCCAGACGAAACACTGGAATACTTAGCCGCGTGTATTAATGCAATGTTAGCATTACAGCACTTCCCTACGCAATGGAAGGAGGTAAATGTCATAATCTTTCATAAACCAGGGAAAGACAAATCCCTCCCGCAAAATTACAGACCAATAAGTCTATTAAGTACGCTGTCAAAAGTAGCCGAACGTATTATATTACACAGATTAAATATACACATACGTGAACACAACATTCTGCCCAACGAACAGTTTGGTTTTCGCGCAGCGCACTCTACAATACAGCCACTAGTTCGCCTCACAGAGGAAATAACTAGCGCATGCAATGTCGAAGATGATGTAATTGCTACATTCCTAGATGTCGAAAAAGCATTCGACAGAGTCTTTCACACAGGATCAGTGCACTATACCCAGTAATGAGTAGACGATGCGGCAGCAAGGTTAAAACCGGCCTACTGCTGTACAATGCACTAATATGCCCAATAATTACATATGCAGCCCCAGTCTGGGCAACAGCTGCCCCCACACACCTAATAAAACTGCAGCGGATTCAGAATAGGTGCATTCGAATCGCCACAGACGCCCCACGATACTGCCCTGTAGAAGCATTGCATCGTGAAACCGAGTCAGAGACTTTGCAAGACTTTTACACTCGTACAACACAAACTTTTTACGATAAATGCGTAAATAGTTTAAATCCGCATATTTCCTCACTCGGAAATTATGATCCCGACGAAACACAAAAATACAAACGCCCGAAATCCATCCTGGCGCATCGACCACCGTAGTGGCCCGTGATTGGCTGGAGGCTCCGGCCAATCACAGCGCACCTGCGCTCAGCCGAGGCCCGACCCCAACTCTGTGGTTGCGGACTGGCGAGAAAATTCTGCTTAAGAATCGCGCAGTTTTTACACTCGTATTGGAGTTTGCCTTGAGCCTTGGCCGAGGACGGACGTACGGAGAGGAGCTCCGCGCCTAAAGCTGTGTGTAGCACTTCGCAGTGCTACCCAGTGTTTTCCTGAAAGGTAGCCTGTGCACCCAGAGTGCGCAGGCAGGTAGAGTGTAACGGTACCAGGTAAAGGTAGTATTAACGACCAACGAGCTCTGAGACACCCGGGGAGTTAGATCCCCTTCAGCCTAGCCTGAACCCGGCTAACTTAGCCCCGGGGGACGGTCAGTGGGTGCTCACGAGTGTGAGGCTGACGCGACTTAAAGACATTATGACAGAGATGGACGACTCAATGCCCTCCCCTCAGGAGGACGCAACCGATGGCGACTGGCAGACAGTCGCCACGAAAAAGGCGAAGAGGTCGCACCACGAGATGGCGGCCTCTTCCTCAACCGAGCAGGCGGGCCCCGCCCCCCCCAACCAACAGCCACCTGCGGCAGCGCCCAAGGCCCATCGCGTCAAGCCACTCTTCGTGTTCCTTGACCAGGGGCACCAGTACCCGCGAGTGTACCATACACTCAAGAATGCCCTCACCGAGCGCTTCACATGCACAAATCGCGGGAAGGACGAAATAATGGTCCACACCGCCACCATCGCGGACTACACGCGCGCAGTTAAGGCCCTTCAGGCCATTGGTGCGCAGCACTCGGTACTTCTGCAACAGCACGAGGTACCGAAAAAATTCGTACTGCGCGGCGTACACCGTCACACACCAACGGACTTCCTACAAGAGGAGTTCGCCGCACTGAACCTGCCCGTCCAGAACCACTGGTTCCTGGAGAACAGGCGGAGACGGGAGAAGTGCGACGCCCTCGTCATTGAGGTGCCGCAGTCGTGCGACTCAGCGACCATTCAGGCTCTGCGCGAATTCGCTGGAATGCGGATTCGCGTGGACGACTACAGGCGACCGAAGGGCCCTGCGCAGTGCAGCAACTGCCAACGTTTCAACCACGTGGGCAAAGGCTGCAGTGCAGCACCAGTCTGCAGGTGGTGCAGTGGCTCGCACTGCGCCACCGAATGCCCGCACGGGGGCCAGCAGGAGCGCAAAAAGTGTGCTCACTGCGAGGAACCGCACTGCGCCAATTTCAAGGGGTGCAGTGCGTACAAGAAGGAGACACGGAGGCACCTTCCCCCCCAAGAACGAAAGAAGCGGGAGCTACAATCCCGCCGCGACATGCGCGACAACACGCGCGCCACCAACCAGCCCCAGCCTCAACAGCAGACACCACAGGGACATCACGCCCCCCCAAGACACAACCCCTGGGGCCCACCGCCGCCGTGCTTCGGCGACTACCTGGCGCATGCCAGCGGGAGCCGGTATGCGCCCCTGCAGCAGCACTGGGAGCCCAGCCACAATGAGCTGGACTACCCAGTCCTTGCAAACAACCCGTGGCAGAAGAAGAATGGGTTCAAGAAGAACCCCACCGGCCACAAAAATGGCCAAGGAAAGCCCCCGCGCCCCGCCCAGGACAGGCCCCGACAGCCCGCCCAGGACAAGCTGACAGCCACCAAGCCAGCTCCCACACCGGCGAAGAGAACGCCAGCCCCCGCCCAGCCGCAGGCCGCACCCGTGGCAGCAATGGCAGTCGATGCAGCACCAGAGCTGCCAACTGCCCAGCAGACTCCGTCCACCAGCGCCCAGGCACCGCAGCTTGCGGACATCCAGGCGGTCATCCGCTCCCACGAGGCCATCATAGGCAACGCCCAACTGCAGAGTGCCATCGGCCCTCTGTGCCAGCTTCTAGTCATCTGGCTAGACACGTCCAAATCCATGGCAGACAAAATACGTGCCACCATGGATTGCGTGTGTGCGCTTGCTGGGGTCGTTGTCGATGACCTACAATAATTCGGCACCGAATTGCAGCACACACGCAGCCACTAGTCTTAAGTTACATTCCCTCCTCTTCTGGAATGCACGCGGCATTAAAAATAAACTACCGGAATTTATCAACCACCTGGATAAACATAAAATAAAAATAGCTGCGATAAACGAAACGCATCTGACTCCGACAGACAGGCTGACAATATTAAATTATGTCATTTATAGGCGCGATCGAGACGCACGAGGTGGTGGAGTAGCCCTTGCTGTACACACTAGTGTACAACACACTGCCTGCCAGCTCCCTGATTTCCAACAACTGGAGGCTATAGGAATTAATTTAAATATAAATCGGCAACAAATTAAATTAATTGCAATGTACGCCCCACCAGGCAGGTCCCTCAGCGAGGCAGACCTGGATACTTTATATGGAGCGGCCCCGAGCTTCCTTGCTGTAGGCGATATCAATGCCAAACACATAGAGTGGAACTGCAGGCGCGCTACAGCGAACGGCAGACTACTCTACACTCACCAACTCAACAAAAACTATACTGTACATGCTCCCGCAGAGCCCACACATGACTCTGGTCGACTGAACGACATGCCTGATATTTTAGATATCGCCCTGAACAAACGTGTCAACACGGGATTCGAACTCGAGGTTGTACACGACATGTCATCGGATCATTTCCCTGTTCATTTAAAATTTGATGACGCAAATATAGACTCCAACCAGCCACGAAAAATCAGGGACTATAAAAACGCGGACTGGCAACAATTTAAAAACTATTTAACAGTAAATCTCCCCGACGCGGCCGAAATAACTATTGAAAACAGCGACAATTTAAATTCCGCGATATTAGACCTAACAGAAAAAATCCAGGATGGTATTAGCCAGTGCATCCCAGAAAAGGAGGTTAGGTTAGCACACGACGAGCTGCCAGAATACATCCGCAGCTTGATTTCACAAAAAAATCGACTGCGGCGTGAATACACACGGCGTCGTACACAAGAGACGAAACGCCGAATAAATGAACTACAAACAATCATTTCAGACGAAATCTCACTCTGGCGAGGCAGCCAGTGGGAAACTAAAATCGCGCGACTCGACACCCAGGACGGAAGTGCCTGGACAATGACGAAGCGGATTTTAAATAAATCGGAAAAAATCCCGCCCCTTGAAACAAACAATGGTGTAGTTTTTCAGCCCTGTGATAAGGCACAAGCTTTCGCTGACACACTGGAAGCAGCTTTCCAGCCCAACATGCAGCCCTGCGATAGGATATTCACGGCGCAAATTTACCGCGAACTACGTGTTAAATTGCGACTGCCCACAACCTCTGAGCCTTTACTTACACAGGCGCAAGAAATAAAGCGTGCTATCAAGAAAATGAAGCCGCGAAAAGCTCCCGGGAATGACGGCATACAGGCTGTTGTCCTCAAACAACTCCCGAACGAAACACTCGAATATCTAGCTGAGTGCATAAATGCAATGTTTCGGTTAAATATTTTCCCCTCACAGTGGAAAGAGGCTAGAGTTATAGTCTTTCACAAGCCAGGTAAAAATAAAACACTGCCACAGAATTACAGACCTATCAGTCTGCTAAGTACTGTGTCTAAAGTCGTGGAGAGTATTATACTACACAGACTTAATGTACACATACACGAGAATAACATACTGCCGGATGAACAGTTCGGCTTTCGCAGTACACACTCGACAGTACATCAGCTCGTGCGCCTGACAGAAGAAATCACAAGCGCATTTAATGTACAGGATTATGTAGTCGCTACGTTTATAGATGTAGAGAAAGCCTTCGACAGAGTATTTCATGCGGGGCTAATCTACAAACTATACCAAACAGGATTTCCAGACTGTTATATTAAACTAGTCGCGTCCTATTTAGCAGACAGAACCTTTAGAGTATCTACTGAAGGAGCTCTGTCAGACATAAAACAAATAAGAGCAGGTGTACCACAGGGAAGCATCTTAGGCCCTGTACTCTTTAATATATATGTCAGTGACATGCCACGCCCCGCACACCGACTAGTAAAGCTGGGCTGCTATGCAGATGACACAGTGCTGTATAGCAGGTCCCACAACCTCCAGCTAGCTACCAACAGACTGCAAGTCGCGCTCACTGAGTTCGAACAATGGTGCACGACTTGGCGTATAAAAGTAAATACAACGAAATCAGAGGCCATTGTATTTACTCGTAAAAATCTCCCGCCTGTAGAACGCAGGCCGCAAATACGTTTGTTTGACGAACAAATACCGCATAAGGAGGTAGTGAAATATCTAGGTGTTCACATGGATAGAAAACTACTCTGGCGCAATCACATTGACACTAGGCGAGCGCAAGCGCAGGCTAGGATCAGTGCACTATACCCAGTAATGAGTAGACGATGCGGCAGCAAGGTTAAAACCGGCCTACTGCTGTACAATGCTCTAATACGGCCAATAATTACATATGCAGCCCCAGTCTGGGCAACAGCTGCCCCCTCACACCTAATAAAACTGCAGAGGATTCAGAATAGGTGCATTCGAATCGCCACAGACGCCCCACGATACTGCCCTGTAGAAGCATTGCATCGTGAAACCGAGTCAGAGACTTTGCAAGACTTTTATACTCGTACAACACAAACTTTTTACGATAAATGCGTAAATAGTTTAAATCCGCATATTTCCTCACTCGGAAATTATGATCCCGACGAAACACAAAAATACAAACGCCCGAAATCCATCCTGGCGCATCGACCACCGTAGTGGCCCGTGATTGGCTGAAGGCTCCGGCCAATCACAGCGCACCTGCGCTCAGCCGAGGCCCGACCCCAACTCTGTGGTTGCGGACTGGCGAGAAAATTCTGCTTAAGAATCGCGCAGTTTTACACTCGTATTTCTGGCAGCTCCAGACTTAGTATTAAGTATTTTAATTTCTTAAGACATAACTTTAAGTCCTAATATTAGCATTAAGTAATAAATTCTAAACATGTGCCTGACCACGTCCTGGAGTGCAAATATGCAACATTGGACTAGCCAATGATTGACATGCTCAGGCTGGCAGCACATTGTGACTGAATTAAATCCCCCCCCCCCCCTGCCCATGCGAATCCGGCGACACACATGCTTTTGGCCCAGCGGGGCCCTAATGAATGAATTTTTTGCCCATCGGGGCCCTAATTATTTTTGGCCCAGCGGGGCCCTAATGAATACACCAACACACAAATTCCCCACTCTCATAGGAATGTTTAATTTTATTTAATAAGTGAGTAGACTCACTATCGAAGAATAGGTGTCCGACCATGTGTCTGACCACGTCCTGCGGTGCAAATAATCAACATTGGACTAGCCAATGATTGACATGCCCAGGCTGGCAGCGCAATGTGTCGGGCATACATGGCCGTGGTAACTG
This sequence comes from Bacillus rossius redtenbacheri, assembly GCF_032445375.1. Taxonomy (NCBI): domain Eukaryota; kingdom Metazoa; phylum Arthropoda; class Insecta; order Phasmatodea; family Bacillidae; genus Bacillus; species Bacillus rossius. Next base: position 70,492,747 of record NC_086334.1, read on the forward strand.
GGGCAACCTGGGTGCCGCGGCCATATAACTCATAGTTGTAAGATGTACCTTTCTTTCTTTCAGCTCACCTGGCTGGCTGGCAGCCTGGGGGAAACGACGAAGTCGCCCCCTAAAAACCAGTCATGACCAAACACCCAAATGCGGACAAAAATGTCCAAGTGCCCGCCCTTGCTTAGTAGATATTTTCTACTCTTCCAACTCTTCTTCCTGAGCCATCCTTCTATTCCCGTAGCCAACCCGCATGTAATTAATGCATGAAATTTTGCATCCCGCATGTAAGTGCCCAGGGTTTTCCCTGTGTCTATGCAGGTTTTACCTGGGCCCAACTTATCTAGTTTTAGTCTAGAATAGTCAGTGAGGGGAGTTAGTCATGGCGCCAATCGCTGCCATGGCTGGCCAATCCCCCTCCTAGCACACGATGCATGTTCCCTTTTCTGCATGGTACCCCCTGCATGATTAGAGCGTATAGGCTTCGGCCTGAGACGCACTTAGAGTCTCTCCCTAACCCGGACCCCTCCCAAACACACTTAGTTTTAACTTAGGTTAGGAAAAGAAAAAAAAAAAAAAAAAAAATCACTCGTATTTCTGGCAGCTCCAGACTTAGTATTAAGCATTTTAATTTCTTAAGACATAACTTTAAGTCCTAATATTAGCATTAAGTAATAAAATTCTGAACATGTGCCTGACCACGTCCTGGAGTGCAAATATGCAACATTGGACTAGCCAATGATTGACATGCTCAGGCTGGCAGCACATTGTGACTGAATTAAATTCCCCCCCCCCCCCCCCCACCGCCCGCGAAACCCGGCGACACACATGCTTTTTGGCCCAGCGGGGCCCTAATGAATTTTTTTGGCCCATCGGGGCCCTAATTATTTTTTGGCCCAGCGGGGCCCTAATGAATACACCAACACACAAATTCCCCACTCTCATAGGAATGTTTATTCTTAATTATTAAGTGAGTAGACTCACTATCGAAGAATAGGTGTCCGACCATGTGCCCGACCACGTCCTGCGGTGCAAATAAGCAACATTGGACTAGCCAATGATTGACATGCCCAGGCTGGCAGCACAATGTGTCGGGCATACATGGCCGTGGTAACTGGGGCAACCTGGGTGCTGCGGCCATATAAACTCATAGTTGTAAGATGTACCTTTCTTTCTTTCAGCTCACCTGGCTAGCTGGCAGCCTGGGGGAAACGACGAAGTCGCCCCCTAAAAACCAGTCATGACCAAAAACCCAAATGCGGACAAAAATGTCCAAGTGCCCGCCCTTGCTAAGTAGATATTTTCTACTCTTCCAACTCTTCTTCCTGAGCCATCCTTCTATTCCCGTAGCCAACCCGCATGTAATTAATGCATGAAATTTTGCATCCCGCATGTAAGTGCCCAGGGTTTTCCCTGTGTCTATGCAGGTTTTACCTGGGCCCAACTTATCTAGTTTTAGTCTAGAATAGTCAGTGAGGGGAGTTAGTCATGGCGCCAATCGCTGCCATGGCTGGCCAATCCCCCTCCTAGCACACGATGCATGTTCCCTTTTCTGCATGGTACCCCCTGCATGATTAGAGCGTATAGGCTTCGGCCTGAGACGCACTTAGAGTCTCTCCCTAACCCGGACCCCTCCCAAAACACTTAGTTTTAACTTAGGTTAGGAAAAAAAAAAAAATCGCGCGCCTGGAGGGGCGGGGATTCCGAGCTGTGCTGCCGAGGAGAGAGGTCGTCTGACGGAGCTGCTCTGCCAGACCATCCAGATCTTCAAGGAGCTGCCCTGGAGTGAAGTGCGAAGAGACTCGACAAGTTGTGCTAGCACTTATTAGTGCTACACAGCCACCAAAAACAGTTCCTATGCGCCCAGTACGCACAGGCGAAAGGTTAAAGCTGCTGTTGACTTCTGACTGAGACTCAACAGTGCCAGCAACATTGATTACACCCGGGGTTAAGACCCCTTTGGCCTAGCCGCTTGCGGTCAGTGGGTGATTCGGTACGAAAGGCAGCGACGGACACAGACAAAAGGAGCACCGAAATGGACTCTTCGGAGATGGCTCCCATGCCCTCCGGTGACGGCACGAGCGACAGCCCATGGCAAACGGTCCAGGGCAAGCGACCGAAACACAATCACGATGACATGACAGGCGTGGCCGGGGGCCCCTCACCCCCCGTGCCCTCCGCAGCGCCTTCAGCGCCCTCAGCGCCCGGCGCGCCCGCAGCGCCCGCACAGCCGCAACAGGCAGCGCCCAACAAAAAACAGCAGATCAAGCCGCTCTTTGTCTTCCTGGACAAAGAGCACAACTACCCGACCATCTTCAGCGCCCTGAAGAACTCCCTTCAGGAGAAATGGTCGGTGTACAACCGAGGCCGCGACCAACTCCAGGTCCAAACGGCATCAATTGCCGAGTACCACACCGCTATCAGGGCCTTAAAGGCGATCGGCGCCCAGTACTCCTTCCTTCTCCAGAAGGACGAAATCCCGAAAAAATTCGTGTTCCGCGGCGTACATCGCGAAACCCCGGCCGAATTTCTGACCGACGTATTCACGGAAATGCAGCTTCCAGTCCAGTCCTTCTGGTTCCTGGAAAATCGCCAAACACGCCAGAAGTGCGATAAACTGGTTGTCGAGGTCCCTCAGACCTGCGACACGGACACAATTCTCGCGATCCGAGAATTCGCGGGCATGATAATCCGCGTTGAGGACTACCGCCACCCCGCGGGTCCTTCACAGTGCAGCACCTGCCAGCGGTTCTCACATGTTGACAGAGGCTGCAGCGCCAAACCAGTGTGCCGCTGGTGCAGCGGGCCCCACCGCGCTCCCGACTGCCCCCACAGAGGAAACCGCGACCACGTGAGGTGCGCGAACTGCGGCGGGCCACACGCGGCCAACTACCGCGGCTGCTCGGTGTATAAGACCGAGACTCGCCGACACCTCCCCCCTCAGCAGAGGAAGGAACGCGAGCGCCAGTCCAAACTGGCCATGCGCGACAATCGGCGGGCTGCGGCTGCCTCACAGGCGCAGCCCCAACATCCAGGCCCCTCTGGCCAGCATCCAGGCCCGTCAGGCCAACAGGGGCCACCGAGGCCCAACCCATGGGGCCCGCCCAGGTACCCGGAGCCGCACTACTTCGGCCAATACCTGGCTCCGGCGATGCAAAACCGGTATGCTCCGATTGCGCAGGAGCCTACATACAATGAGCTCGACTACCCGGCCATCGCAAATGACTACCGACCGCGCCGCCAAAATCTGGGACAACCAAAGCCGCACTTCAAGAAGCACCACAGCAGCCACAAAAATGGCGGTGGTGCTTCCCACGCGAAGCACGCAGAGAGAGACAGGCAGCCGGCCACATCCGCGACACCTGCCCCCTCACCTAAACCGACCCCGCGGGCCAAGACGCAAGCTCCCCCCGCCCCACCACCTGCCGAAACAATGGCGATAGACACGGCCTCTGGCCCAGTGACCGAGCCCCAGGCAGTGCCACACAGCGAACCTGCACTTGTGCCAGACATGTCCCAGTTCCTCCAGGTCCTGGAACAGTCAGAGACCTTTAAGGCCGATCCCATTTTGGCCGCGACCATCGTGCCCATGTGCCAACTCATGGCAATATGGTGCAACCCAGGCATAGAGCTTAAAGAAAAGATCAGAGCCACCATGGGCTTCGTCCAAGTAATTATTGCTAGCCATAATGGCAGCAAATAATCAGGTACACGACACAACACAATCGACCAATAATACCAACTTACACAAAATCCTTTTCTGGAATGCAAATGGAATTAAAAATAAAATAAACGATTTTATTCATCACCTCGACAAATATAACATAAATATTGCGGCAATAAATGAAACACACTTGCAACAATCCGATCGGTTCACAATTTTAAATTACGTCACATACAGATGCGATAGGCAAAATAATAGCGGAGGAGGCGTGGCCTTAGCGGTGCATAAGAGTATAAAACACTCAGAATGCCAGCTTCCTCCCTTTCCAAACTTAGAAGCAGTAGGAATAAATCTGGTAATAAACAGGCAGCAAATTAAATTAATTTCTATTTACGTGCGACCAGGCAGATCACTAGAAGTAGCAGACCTAGATTTATTATTTGATGTAGGCCCTTCGTTTTTAGCTATCGGCGATATAAATGCAAAACATATAGAGTGGAACTGTAGGTACCAAACAGCGAATGGTAGGCTACTCTACATGCACCAATTAAATAGAAACTATCATGTCTATACTCCTTCAGAGCCCACGCATGATTCTGGTAGACAAAACACACGACCTGACATTTTAGATATTGCACTTAATAAAAGAGTAAATACCGGATTTGAACTTGAAGTTGTACATGAAATGTCTTCCGATCACTTCCCGGTACACATTTTATTTGATGACGCAAAAACAGAGTCAAACACACCTCGTAAAATCAAAGATTATAAAAAAGCCGACTGGGGGGGTTTTCAAAATTATCTCCGAAATAATCTACCAGACGTGGCCGAAATAAACATAACAGACAGTGAAAATCTAGAGGCAGCAATCACTGAATTAACAACAAAAATTCAAACCGGAATAACCAGGTGCATTCCAGAAAAGGAGATTAGGTTAATGCATGACGAGCTGCCAGCATACATAGGCCAATTAATCACACAAAAAAGTCGACTGCGCCGCGAATACACACGACGTAGAACGGCCCAAACCAAGCGCTGAATAAATGAATTACACATAGTAATATCAGACGAAATTGCCCTTTGGCGAGCGAGCACATGGGACGCAAAAATATCTAGGCTCAAAATCCAGGACAATAGCGCCTGGACTATGACCAGACGTCTCCTAAATAAAACCGATAAAATACCACCACTACAAACAGACACTGGTATTGCCTTCCAACCCCGTGATAAGACTGAGGCCTTTGCGAACACACTTGAAACTGCGTTTCAGCCACACAATCAGCCGTGCGACAGGCAATTTACAGCCCACATTTACAGGGAACTGCGCCTAAAACTACAACAACCTGTAGTGGCAGAACCAGTCCCTACACTCGCGCAAGAGGTCAAGCGAGTAATTAAACGCATGCGACCTAGGAAAGCTCCGGGGAATGATAGTATACAGGCTATCGTCCTAAAACAACTTCCCGACGAAACACTCGATTACTTAGCTGCATGCATAAATGCAATGCTAACACTACACTACTTTCCGACACAATGGAAAGAGGCAAATGTTATAGTATTTCACAAGCCAGGGAAAGATAAATCCTTACCGCAAAACTACAGGCCAATTAGCCTACTAAATACACTCTCTAAAGTAGCAGAATGTATATTACTCAACCGACTTAAAACACACATACGAGAAAACAACATTCTGCCCAATGAGCAATTTGGTTTCCGTAGTGCACACTCAACTGTACAACAGCTAGTCCACCTTACGGAAGAAATAACTAGCGCATTTAATGTGTGGGATTATGTAGTAGCTACATTCCTGGATGTTGCAAACGCCTTCGATCGAGTATTCCATGCAGGCCTCATCTATAAAATGTACGAAACAGGTTTCCCTGACTGTTACATCAAGTTAATTACATCATACTTGGCCAACAGAACATTTAGAGTGACCGCAGAAGGCTCTAAATCAGACATAAAACCTATTAATGCAGACGTACCACAAGGCAGCATTTCAGGCCCTGTTTTATTCAATATATACGTGAGCGACATGCCAAAACCCGCACACCGCCTCGTAAAACTAGGCTGCTATGCAGACGACACAGTCCTATACAGCCGATCACATAACCTGCAATTAGCCACAAACAGACTACAAACCGCACTCAGCTCCATGCAAGACTGGTGCACAAAATGGCGCATAAAAATAAATACTACAAAGTCTGAAACTGTAATTTTCACGCGTAAAAATCTACCACCACACGATCGCAGGCCTGAATTAAACCTGTTCGGCGACCAAATTCCCCACAAAGACGTTGCTAAATACTTAGGTGTTCAAATGGACCGCAAACTACTATACAGGATTCACATAGATTCGAAGAAGGGACAGGCACATGGCAGAATGTGTGCATTGTACCCAGTAATGAGTAGGCGCCTCGGAGGCACAGTTAAAAACGGACTGCTACTCTATAACGCCCTCATCCGCCCAATAATTACATATGCAGCCCCTGTGTGGGCTATAGCAGCTAAATCACACCTTGCAAAACTACAGTGAATACAGAACAGATGCATTCGCATCGCTACAGACGCTCCCCGATACTGCCCAGTCGAGGCTCTCCATCGGAAAACGAACACAGAAACATTGAATTATTTTTACGTCCGAACCACACAGACATTTTATGACAAATGTGCAACACATGAAAATCCACTTGTTTCATCACTAGGACAATATGATCCAGATGAAATAATTAAATTCAAACAACCGAAAATGGTACTTGCGCACCGACCGCCGTAGTGAGCTGTGATTGGCCGGACCCTCCGGCCAATCACAGCGCGCGCGCGCCCAGAGTCCGGACCCCGACCAAATGGTGGCGGACTGTTCAGAAAATTCGGTCCAGCGCCGAGTGTGGCTATACTGTAATGGGTGGCCATGCCGCTAGGCACAATGCACAGGCCTGCTGGCAGCTCAAACACTTACAACAAGCTCTCACACAGCCTGTACAACACCGTTAGAAATAAAGCGTAGGAGTTGTTGTTAGGGACCTGCGATGAAGGAGTGGGCAATATCTCTAACTGCCGACAGCCTTTTACTGGCGACAGGCGACCTGAAGCTATGTCCTCTCCAGAGTGTGTCCCGACTCATCAACTTGCGGGTAACACAATTTAAATTAATTATTCGTAGCTTCCTAGCCTAGATGTTGCGGCTAGGGTCTTGCAATGACGGATCAGATAGTTTCTCTAACTGCCGACTGCCCTTGCTGGCGACAGGCGACAATGAGCTGTGTCTGTTCCGGAGCACGACCCAGTGCCAATACTCGCGATAATTAATGCAATTAACAACATCGTGCGTACACTACAATTACAATACATTCTTCCTTTAGTTTAGGTACACGAGCTGACTGGCAGGTTGGTGGGAACAACAACATGTTGCCCCTAAAGACCAGTACCAACCAAACCAAATGCGGACAAAAGGTCCAAGCTCCCAAATTGCCTAGTAGAATTTTTCTATTTGCCCAACTCTTCTTCCAGGACCATCCTTCTTTTCCTGTACTCAACCTGCCTGCTAATATTGCATGATATTTTTGCATCCCGCATGAAAGTGCCCAGGGTTTTCCCTCTGTCTATGGAGGTTTTACCTGGGCCCAACTTACCTAGTAATTAGTCTAGAATTAAGATAGGGGAGTTAGTCATGGCGCCAATTGCTGCCATGGCTGGCCAATCCCCGAGCAAAGCACACGATGCATGCCTCCCTTTCTGCATGGCTTAAACCCAGCATGATTAGGCGTAAGGGCTTCGGCCTGGGACGCACCTAGAGTCTTCCCTAACCCAGACCCCTCCCAAACAAAATACACTTAGTTTTAGTTAGGTTAGGAAAAAAAAAATTGCGCACGCCTGCGCTGTGATTGGCCGGAGCCTGCAGCCAATCGCAGGCCACTACGGCGGCCGGTGCGCCAGGAGTGATTTCGGTCGTTTATACTTCTGATCTACGTCCGGATCATAAATTCCTAGAGAAGTAATATGTGGATTCAGACTATTTACGCATTTATCGTAAAAAGTCTGAGTTGTGTGAATGTAAAAGTCTTGCAAAGTTTCCGATCTGGTTTCACGATGCAATGCTTCGACAGGGCAGTACACTGGGGTGTCTGTGGCGATTCGAATGCATCTATTCTGAATTCGCTGTAATTTTATTAAGTGTGTCTTTGCTGCAGTGGCCCATACAGGGGCTGCATACGTGATTATTGGTCGTATGAGGGCTTTGTAGAGCAGTAGGCTGGTTTTGACTCTGCTGCCACATCGTCTAATCATAACTTGATACAAGGAGCACAGTCTAGTCTGAGCCTGTGCTCGCTTAGTGTCTATGTGATGGCGCCATGTTAATTTCCTGTCCATGTGTACACCTAAGTATTTAACCACATCTTTATGCGGGATGTGTTCGTTGAACAGACTCAGTTGCGGCCTGCGGTCTATTGGCGGGAGGTGTTTACGAGTGAACACAATAGCTTCTGACTTCGTTGTGTTCACTTTAATGCGCCATGTTGTGCACCACTGTTCTATTTCAGTGAGCGCAACTTGCAGCCTAGTCGTGGCCAGCTGTAGGTTATGTGATCTGCTATATAGGACAGTATCGTCCGCATACCAGCCTAACTTGACGAGTCTATGTGCGGGGCGTGGCATGTCACGCACGTATACATTGAATAGAACAGGGCCTAGGATGCTGCCTTGTGGCACTCCTGCTCTCATCTGTTTTAGGTCTGATGTGGCTCCTTCAGTTGATACTCTGAAGGTTCTGCCTGCTAGGTATGACGTGATTAGCTTGACATAGCAGTCAGGGAAATCAGCTTGGTATAATTTATAGAGAAGCCCTGCATGAAACACTCTGTCAAAGGCTTTCTCTACGTCTAGGAACGTCGCGACAACATAGTCTTGTACGTTAAATGCACTAGTAATCTCTTCAGTGAGACGCACTAGCTGGTGAACGGTCGAATGAGCACCGCGAAAGCCGAATTGCTCATTTGGCAGCAAGTTGTTTTCGTGTATGTGGCAATTTAGTCGATGCAATATTATGCTTTCGGCACAGCTTAACGATTGATTTTTTTTTTTTTCCTAACCTAACTAGAAACTAAGTGTGTTTGGGAGGGGTCCGGGTTAGGGAGGGACCTAAGTGCGTCTCAGGCCGAAGCCTATCACGCCTTAGTCATGCTGGGAATAGCCATGCAGGGAGAGGGTCACATGCATCGTGTGCTAGGAGGGGATTGGCCAGCCATGGCAGCGATTGTTGCCATGACTAACTCCCCTCACTCTTATCTCTAGTCTAAGCTACTAGTTAAGTTGGGCCCAGGTAAAACCTGCATAGACACAGGGAAAACCCTGGGCACTTTCATGCGGGATGCAAGTTTGCATGCATTAGTGTAGGAGAGTACAGGAGACAGAGGATGGTCTGGATGAAGAGTTGGTTAGAGTAGAAAGAGTCTACCATGCGGGGGTTGGGCACTTGGACTCGATGTCCGCCTTGATTTTTGATTTTGTCCAGGACTGGAATTCGCTGGCCAGGGACGCAGGGGCCCCTGGCGGTGAGGGTAACACTAACCACTCACATCCGCTCCAGACAGCAGCACCTATAACTAAAAGAGAGAAAATTAAACATCCTACAGACTAGACTATTTTTAGTAAATGCATGTTGCGCGGGCTAACATGCCTTAATGTGTGGTGTAACGCATGTGTGGGCATTAAATGTTTTATTTACGTTAAGTATCCGCGAGCTGTGACATGGGCTTTACTCCGGAGAAACTATAGCTTCAGGTCGCCTGTCGCCTGTCAATGGCTGTCGGCACTTAGAGAAATTAGTTCGTCCGTCATTGCTTAACCCATTATCACAGCATCTACGCATCCAGAGCTACGAATAATTAATTTAAACAGTGTATCCGCGAGTTGGCGCTTCAGGAATCACTCAGGAAGAGGGCACAGCTCATATCGCCTGTCGCCAGTAAGGGCAGTCGGTCGGTTAGAGAAACTACCCAATTCCTTCATCGCGAGCCCTTTAGCCCCAACTTCTACGCTTTAATTATCTACGAAGTTGTGTGCGTGTAGTATTAACTGTGATGTGTTACTAAGCATAACTAAAACTAGTTTTTTTTATATATATATTTTTATTATTTTTATTTATTATTATTTTTTTAACATATATTATGCAACACAATATATATATATTGCAACATAATATAGGCTAATATTTTATACTTACATCTATTCACTAGTTATAGTGGAAGAACTGTCGGCGTATGGGTTTAAGGCGAATGGTGAAGGAGCATTCGTATTTAATTTTTATTAAGTGATGTTTTATAAGCAGCCTGTTTGGTTATTTAGTATTTATAAATTAAATAATAAGTGTTACTCGCGTAGGAAATTTTTCCGTGCAGACAGGGCTGGGTTCCGTGCGCGTGAGCCTGTGCGCGACGTGATTGGCCAGCGGGCATGCCAATCACAGAGCAGCTAGGGCGGCCTGTGCGCCAGGATTGAGATAGGCATTTTGTATTTGCGATAAAATTCCGGGTCGCGATCTCCGAAAGAGGAAATATACATATTTGCGCTCAGGTGACTTTTATCATAGAATTTCTGTGCAGTCCTGACATAATAGTCTTTCAAGAGTTCGAGTTTAAGCTCCCTGTGCATAGCCCTGACGGGGCAGTACACAGGCGCATCTGTCGCGATACGAATGCTCTTGTTCTGTATTCGCTGCAACTTTTTTAAGTGGCTCTCAGCCGCAGTTGCCCACACTGGTGCTGCATATGTTATGATGGGCTTAATGAGCGCGTTTAATATTACTAAGCCATTTTTAACAGAGCTCCCGAGTCGTCTGCTCATGACTGGATAGAGTGTCATGAGTCTTGCGAAAGCTGCCTTTCTTTTGAATTCTATGTGATCACGCCATAGGAGTTTTCTATCCATGTGTACTCCTAGATATTTAACTACGTTTTTATGTGGTATTATTGCGTCAAAGAGTGTGAGGCGTGGTCTATTTTCTAAGTCCGGTAGATGTTTGCGCGTGAACACTATGGCTTCTGACTTTGTCGGATTTACTTTAATTCGCCATTTTGTGCACCAGTTTTCAAACAGATTTAATGCAGTTTGCAACCTTTCGGCAGCCAAATTTAAGTTCCTAGACCTACTAAACAGAACTGTGTCATCATCATAGAGTCCTAATTGGACATATCTATGTTCAGGTCTAGGCATGTCGTAAATGAAAATATTGAATAATACAGGTCCTAGGATACTGCCTTGCGGGACTCCTGCTTTGATTTGTTTGACGTCTGACTGAGCCCCTTCAGTCGTGACTCTAAATGATCTACCGCTTAAATACGAGGCTAGTAGTTTTATATAACAGTCGGGAAAGCCTGTTTGATAAAGTTTATATATTAATCCTGCATGAAATACTTTATCAAATGCTTTTTCTACATCTATAAATGTTGCTATACTGAATTGATTCCAAGTGAATGTATCAACTATTTGTTCAGTCATTCGCACTAGTTGATGTGTTGTGGAATGCTCGCTACGGAAACCAAATTGCTCATCAGGTAGTACATTATTATTTTTAATGTGGGTGTTGAGTCTCTGAAGGATAATATACTCAGCCACCTTTGATAGTATATTTAGTAAACTAATAGGTCTATAGTTTTGTGGGAGCGTTTTATCTTTACCAGGTTTTTGAAAAACAATTACGTTCGCTTCTTTCCATTGCGAAGGGAAGTATTGTAAATGAAATATAGCATTTATTAGGGCTGCCAGATACTCAATAATTTCTTCTGGCAGCTGCTTAAGTACAATGGCCTGGATGCCATCATTTCCAGGGGCCTTACGAGGTTTCATGCGCTTAATGGCTTGTTTAACTTCCTGCGACTGAGTTAAATAAGGCTCTGTGGTTAGGGGTTGTTTTAATTTTAATCTAATTTCCCTATAGATTTCGGCAGTAAATCGCGGGTCGCAGGGCTCGAGATTCGGGGTGAAAGCTTGTTCGAGTGTATTCGCGAATGCTTGAGCTTTATCTATCGGGGTGAAGGCAACACCAGTGGGGGTCTGCAGTGGAGGAATTTTTTCTATTTTGTTGAGAAACCGCTTTGTCATATTCCAGGTGCTATTATCTTGCACCTGAAGTTTCGAGACTTTGTCGTCCCATTGGCTACTCTTCCATAGAGTAATTTCCTCGGAAATTACTCTTTGTAGTTCATTAATGCGCCGTTTGGTATCTCGTTGTCGACGCCTGCTAAACTCTCGCCTTAGTCTATTTTTCTGAGAAATTAAGTTGCGAATATACGCCGGCAGTTCGTCCTGCTTAAAATTAACCTCCTTTTCTGGAATGCACGAGTTTATTGCAAGCTGTATTTGTTCTGTAAGTTCAATTACTGCTGAATCTATATTTTCTTTAGTTTCGAAGTTGGCAGCATCGGCTGCAGGTAAATTGTCAATTAGTCTGGTCTGAAAGCCTCTCCAGTCTGCTTTTTTATAGTCTCTGACTGTTCTCGGCGGATTGATGTCAGTATCCGCTTCATCGAATATTAAGTGAACTGGGAAGTGATCAGACGACATTTCGTGAACGACTTTGAGTTCGAAACCCGTGTGAACTCGCTTGTTTAGTACTATGTCTAATATGTCGGGGGTTTGCCTTATTGCTCCACTATCATGTGTTGGCTCTAAGGGAGCATATATTTGGTAATTTTTACTTGACTCGTGCCTTCGCAACACGAAACCATTGGCCGTGTTGCGTCGGCAGTTCCAGTCGCTATGCTTAGCATTAATGTCTCCAACTGCTAGGAACGAAGGAGCTGATTGATATAAGATATCTAAGTCTAATTCTGTCAGTGTCCTGCCCGGTTTTGCATACATAGAAATTAGTATTATATTTTGATTATTTATTTTTAGCTTTATGGCTACTGCTTCCAGTTCATTAAATACAGGTAATTGAAATTCTGAGTGCTGTATGCTTCTGTGGACCACTAAGGCAACCCCACCGCCTCTAGTATCGCGGTCGCGCCTATATATAATATAGTTTAATATCGTAAGGCGATCGGTTGGTTTTAAATGAGTTTCATTGATGGCCGCGATTTTAATATTGTTTTTAATCAAGTGGTCTGTAAACTCTATTATTTTATTTTTGATTCCTCGTGCGTTCCAGTAAAGGATGGTGCTTAGTCTATTGTCGTCGGGGTTGGAGTCAACGACAGGGCCTAAATTACAATTGTTGGCCATTGAAGCTGGCCGCTAGGGTAGTCACGAAGCCCATGGTGGCTTGTACTTTGTCCTGAAGGGACATGGCCGGGTTGCACCAGATGGCCATCAGTTGGCACATCGGCTCTAGGACCTGGGCCAGGTTCGGATCCTGGGCGAAGGTTTTAGATTGCTGGACAACCTTCAGGAATTCACTAGGGCCAGGGGCTGGCTTTTTTACGGGGCTCGGCTGCAGTGGAGCAGTTGGCTGCACTGTTTGTGCCTGCTCTACCTGCATGCCGGTGGCTGCGGGCGCTGCCCGCGTGATTGGCTGCTCTGGAGCCTTGGGAGGGGGGGGGGGGGGAGGGGGCCGTGTCGCGGGCTGTTCCTGCCTCGGGGCCGGCTGTTCCACTGGGGGCTGTCTCCCTTTGCCATTCTTGTGCCCCGTTAGGTTTTTCTTCGGGGGTCTTTGTGTTTGGGGCTGGCCTCTAGGCCTCCACGGGTTGGCAACGACTGGGTACTCAGTTTCATACCTGTCGGCCAAAACTGTGTACTGATTGTACTGTTGCGGGGCGGGGTAGCTGGGGGCTCTCCACGCCTGTCTGGGGGGCTGGGGCTGGCACCCAGAGGGGCCCGCGTGTTGCTGGGGAGGGGGGACTGGAGCTGCTGCTGCAGCTCGCCTATTGTCGCGCATTGCGCGCTTAGATTGTAGCTCGCGTTCCTTCCTTTCTTGCTGCGGGAGGTGACGCCAGTTTTCTCTCTTAAAGGCCATGCAGCCTCTATAGTTCGCAGAGTGCGGGCCGTCGCAGCGCGCGCACTTCATCTGTTTTTTGTCCCCTCCCTGGGGGCACACCTCAGTTTTGTGGCCCTGGCTACACCAGCGACACACAGGGGAGGCTCTGCAGCCTTTGCCAGAGTGGCCAAATCGCTGACAGTTCCCACATTGTAGTGGGCCCTTAGGGTGCCTGTAGTCCTCAACTCTGATGTTGAGGCCACCGAAGGACTTGATGGCGTAGACCTTGTCTGTGTTAATGGCCTTCGGGAATTCAACCTTATTTATTGGTTGCCTGGTCTGTCCATTGGTCAGGAACCAAAAATTTTGTACTGGGAGTCCCATTCTTTGGAACTCCCCCTGAATGAAAGCCTTGTCCATGCTGCTGTGGACGCGGCAGAAAACGAATTTATTTGGGATCTCGTCCCGCTGTAGTAGCACGGAGTGCTGCACTCCGGCCGCTTCTAGGGCCTTCACTGCCCTGTGGTACTCTGTGACTGTGGCGGTGTGTACCATTAGCTGGTCGTGCCCTCTACTTATGCACGACCACTTTTCTAGCAGGGCTGCATCTAATGCAGCTTTTATGACCGGGTAGCTATGTGCCTGGTCGACAAAAACAAACAGGGGTTTAACCTGCATCTTTTTGGGTGCCTGAGGGGCTGGTTCTGCTGAGGCAGGGCTCGAACCTGCACTCGTTCTGGGGGCCGGCAGGCTCGCCGGGTCTTGAGTCCGGCGTGCCGGGGTTTTACGCGCGCGCGCGCCCTGCTTGTTGTAGGCCGGGTTCGTGAGAGGGGGGCGAATCCTGCTTGTTTCCCCTGTTTTCGTTTTTTTGTTAGCGACGACAGTGAAGCCGTCGTCGCTAGACATCTCTGCCTCATCTTCACTGGGCAGAGGCACATTCATGTGCTCCTGTTCTGCGTCCCTTTTCTCGTGGTCTGGCATCCTGCAGCAGCACTTCTCACCCACTGACCAACAAAACCCGGACTAGTCCGGGTTTGCGGCTAGGCTGTAGGGGCAGCTACTCCCCGGGCGATTAGTGCGCTCACTCTATTTGCTAACACCTGTACCGCCTGCGCACTCTGGGTGCACAGGCTACCTTTCAATAAATTCACTGGGTAGCACTGAAAAGTGCTACACACAGCTTCAGTAGTGGAGCTCCTCTTCACGCGTCCGTCCTCGGCCAGGGCTCAAGGCAAACTCCCCACAGCTTAATTTTTTATTTTCCTAACCTAACTAAAAACTAAGTGTGTTTGGGAGGGGTCCGGGTTAGGAGGGACTTAAGTGCGTCTCAGGCCGAAGCCTATACGCTCTACTCATGCAGGGAGTACCATGCAGACAAGGGAGCATGCATATTGTGCTAAGGAGGGGATTGGCCAGCCATGGCTGCGATTGGCGCCATGACTAACTCCCCTCACTTGACTATTCTAGACTAATACTAGAGATAAGTTGGGCCCAGGTAAAACCTCCATAGACAGAGGGAAAACCCTGGGCACTCACATGCGGGATGCAAATTTCATGCATTAATAGCAAGCAGGTTGGCTACGGGAACACAGGGATGGTTCAGGAAGAAGAGTTGGACAGAGTAGAAAGTCACTACTTAGCAAGTTTGGGAGGGAACTTGGACTTTTGTCCGCATTATACTTTATTTGGTTGGGTACTGGTCTTTAGGGGCGACTTAAAGACCAGTACCCAACCAAATAAAGTATAATGCGGACAAAAGTCCAAGTTCCCTCCCAAACTTGCTAAGTAGTGACTTTCTACTCTGTCCAACTCTTCTTCCTGAACCATCCCTCTGTTCCCGTAGCCAACCTGCTTGATTTTTATTTTTTTTTTTTTTCCTAACCTAACTAAAACTAAGTGTATTTGGGAGGGGTCCGGGTTAGGGAGGGACCTAAGTGCGTCTCAGGCCGAAGCCTATACGCCTTAGTCATGCTGGGATTAGCCATGCAGGGAGAGGGTCGCATGCATCGTGTGCTAGGAGGGGATTGGCCAGCCATGGCAGCGATTGGCGCCATGACTAACTCCCCTCACTCTTAACTCTAGACTAAACTACTAGATAAGTTGGGCCCAGGTAAAACCTGCATAGACACAGGGAAAACCCTGGGCACTTTCATGCGGGATGCCAAATTTCATGCATTAATTTCAGGCAGGTTCAATACGGGAGAAAGAAGGATGGTTCAGGAAGAAGAGTTGGTCAGAGCAGAAAGAGTCTACCATGCGGGGTTTGGGCGCTTGGACTTAAATGTCCGCATTGTTTGTTGTTCTGCAGTTCTGGATCTTCTGACCAGGGACGCGAGCGCCTCTGGTGGTGGCTGGCCACACCGGGCCACCCACTCCGCCTCCAGTAGCACCTAAACTAAAAGAAAATTAGAACACCTTACTTACTAAACATACACAAACAGAACATATTTCACTATGTGTACGCTCTGCTAGTGCGGAGCGTAGGCTACATTATTTAAGATATCTTAAAGCTAATAACTTAATATGAATTAAACTATTATATTTTTGGTATTTTATTTGATTTTTTTGTTTTTATTATTTTTAATTTTTCTCTCTTAGCCTAATATATTATATTACTTTATTTAGTATCTTAATATCTACGCACTTAAATATAGTGGTAGAACTGCCAACATATAAAGTCACAGGCGAATGTGAACAGAGCACTCGTATTGTTTTAAATATTCAAAATTTTAAGTAGTCATGCCCTGCAGCAGTGGTACCCATCGGAAAGCAGCATGCCACTCGTATCGGCAACCCCAGCTCGATCGGTGTTTATTTGCACTAACTATCCGGGCAAACACGTATCACAGGACACGACTTCTACCACTAATTTTAAATTATATCGTCGCGACGCACCACAGGCCTACCATGCCCGGCAGCAAGCAGCATGCCACTCGTATCGGCATCCCCAGCTCGATCGGTGTTTACTTTCACTGAATGCGAGGGCAGAGGGCAGGTTTAATGCAGTACGACACTCTTTGTCGCTACGTTTGGTAGCCTAACTATTTATTATTGTAATTAAGTATAAATTAACTTGAAGTTTCATTTTAATTCACGAGTAGTATTTTCATTGGCCGGACGAGTCGGCCAACCACAGCGCAGCTACGGGGGCCTGTGAGCCAGGATTGAAACCGGCATTTTATATTTCCGATGCAAATCCGGATCTTTGTCGCCAAGGGAGGAAATAAACGGATTTTCACTTAATTTACATTTATCATAGAATTTCTGAGTAGTCCTAACATAGTAGTCCTTTAATAATTCGAGTTTTAGCTCCCTATGCATGGCCCTGACGGGACAATACACAGGTGCTTCAGTCGCGATACGAATGCTCTTGTTCTGTATTCTCTGTAGCTTTTTCAGATGGGATTCTGCTGCTGTTGCCCACACTGGTGCCGCATAGGTAATAATGGGTTTAATTAGCGCGTTATATATGGTTAATCCGTTTTTAACTGAGCTACCTCGTCGTCGACTCATGACTGGATAGAGTGTCATTAATCTCGTGCATGCCGCCTTTCTTTTTGCTTCTATATGGTCGCGCCATAGTAATTTACGATCCATATGTACGCCTAAATATTTTACTACGTTTTTGTGCGGTATTTCTGCATTGAATAGCGTTAATTGCGGCCTATTTTCTAGTGGCGGGAGATGTTTCCGCGTAAAAACAATGGCTTCGGACTTTGTAGGATTAACTTTAATTCGCCATTTCGTGCACCAATTTTCTAGTGAGTTTAACGCAGTTTGAAGCCTTTCTGTTGCAAGATTTAAGTTGCGTGACCTACTAAACAATACTGTATCGTCGGCGTATAGGCCGAACTGTACTAGGCGATGCTCAGGTTTAGGCATGTCGTGTATGTAAATGTTAAATAAAACGGGCCCCAGTATGCTACCTTGCGGAACGCCTGCTCTGATTCGTTTCTCGTCTGACAGTGCCCCCTCTGTAGTGACTCTGAACGAGCGATTGGCTAAATACGAGGCTAATAATTTTATATAGCAGTCGGGGAAATCGGCTTGGTATAGTTTATAGATTAAGCCTGCGTGGAAGACTCTATCAAAAGCTTTCTCTACATCTAGAAACGTTGCTACATTATAGCTGTTCCATGTAAACGCTGTTACTATTTGTTCCGTCATGCGTACTAGTTGTTGCGTAGTGGAATGCGCGCTGCGAAATCCGAATTGTTCATTCGGCAATATGTTGCGTTCTTTAATATGAGTATTGAGTCGTTGCAAAATTATGTACTCAGCTACCTTTGACATTATACTTAGTAAGCTAATTGGCCGATAGTTTTGTGGCATTGTTTTATCTTTACCAGGCTTATGAAATACCATTACGTTGGCCTGTTTCCATTGTGAAGGGAAATATTGCAATTTAAACATGGCATTTATTAATTCAGCTAAGTACTCTAAAATTTCATCAGGCAGTTTCTTAAGGACAACTGCCTGTATGCCATCTATTCCCGGAGCTTTACGCGGTTTCATACGTTTAATAGCCTGCTTAACTTCCTGCGATTGAGTTAGATAAGGCTCTGAAGTTAAAGGCTGATTTAGTTTTATTCTTAATTCCCTATATATCATTGCATTAAATATTGGGTCGCAGGGCTCGATATTAGGTTTAAATGCTTCTTCTAATGTGTCCGCGAATGCCTGTGCTTTATCTATTGGTGTATAAGCGACTCCAGTATGGGTTTGTAATGGAGGAATTTTATCTGTCTTGTGGAGGAACCGCTTTGTCATACTCCAGGTGCTACCATCTTGCACCTGGAGCTGGGAGACTTTCGCCTCCCATTGGCTGTCCCTCCACAGAGTTATCTCATCGGAAATTATTCTTTGTAATTCATTAATACGCGCTTTAATGTCACGCTGTCTACGCCTAGTATGTTCGCGCCTTAGTCTACTTTTCTGTGATATTAAGTCCCTTATGTATGCCGGCAGCTCTCCCTGCTTAAACTTAACCTCCTTTACTGGGATGCACGAGTTTATTGCAGTTTGTATATTTACTGTGAGTTCTGTTACTGCTGTTTCAATACTTTCTTTAGTTTCTAGGTTGGCAGCATCGGCTGCGGGCACGTTATCTAATAGATGCGTCTGAAAGCCTCGCCAGTCAGCTTTTTTATAGTCTTTGATTTTTCTCGGCGGATTGGTGTCAGTGTCCGCGTCATCGAATATTAAATGTACTGGGAAGTGGTCAGACGACAGTTCATGGACGACTCTGAGTTCGAATCCCGTTTGGACTCTCTTATTTAAAACGATATCTAGTATGTCGGGGGTTTGCCTTAGTGCTCCGCTATCGTGTGTGGGCTCTGAGGGAGCATAAACTTGATAATTTTTATTAGACTCATGCCGTTGCAGCAGGAAGCCATTGGCTGTGTTGCTCCGACAGTTCCAATCCTTATGCTTGGCATTAATATCGCCAACTGCTAAAAATGCAGGAGCTGAGCCATATAATATGTCCAGCTCATTCAAAGTGAGAGACCTACCCGGCCGTGCATACATGGAAATAAGTACTATGTGTTGGTTGTTGATTTTAATATTTATTGCAACAGTTTCTAATTCATTAAATGCAGGTAAATAAAATTCTGTGTGCCTAATGCTTCTGTGGACCACTAAGGCCATCCCTCCGCTTCTGGTGTCACGGTCGCGCCTGTAAACATTATAGTTTGATATCGTTAATCTATCTGTTGGTATTAGGTGAGTCTCATTGATGGCCGCGATTTTAATCTTATATTTTAGTAAATGATCTGTAAACTCGATTATTTTGTTTCTAATTCCTCGTGCATTCCAGTAGAGGATGGTACCTAAACTACTGTCTACGAGATTAGTGTTCGTGACAGGACCTAAATTAGGGGTGTGCGGCATTGAAGCTGGCCGCTAGTGTCTGCACGAAGCCCATGGTGGCTTGTATCTTTTCCTCAAGGGACATGGCCGCGTCGCACTAGATGGCCATGAGTTGGCACATCGGCTCAAGGGCCTGGGACAGGTTTGGGTCCTCAATAAATGTTTTGGACTGGCCCACGACCTTTAGAAATGCCTTAGGGTCGGGACCTGGCTTACGAGTGGAGCTGGGCTGCAGCGGAGCAGTTGGCAGCACTGCAGGCGCTGACTCGATCTGCATTCCAGTGTCCTCGTGTTCGTGATTCACCCGGGGCGCCACTGGGATTGGCTTCGTGCGTGGTGCGATGGGGGGAGGGGGGGCGGGGTGCTGCGGGGCAGGCTGTACCTGCCTTGGAGCAGGCTGTTCCTCCGGGGCCCTCTTCCCCTTTCCATTTTTATGTCCCGAATGGTGTTTTTTCGGGGCTCTCTGGGGCTGTGGCTGCCCTCTGGGCCTCCAAGAGTTGGCCACAACAGGGTATTCCAACTCGTACCTGTCGTCCAGCACCGAGTACTGGTTGGGGCTCTGCCACTGTTGAGGAACAGGGCAGCTGGGGCCGCGCCATACCTGTCTGGGGGGCTGGGGCTGGTAGCTGGACGAGCCAGCTTGTTGTGACTGAAAGTGTGTTTGCGCCGCAGCTGCAGCTCGCTTGTTTTCGCGAATTGCACGCTTTGACTGCAGCTCCCTTTCCTTGCGTTCCTCTTGCGGGAGATAGCGCCAGTTTTCACGCTTGTAAGCCTGGCACCCTCTGTAGTTGGCGCAGTGCGGGCCCTTGCAGCTCGCGCACTTTGCCTTGTTCCTGTCCCCTCCCTCGGGGCAATTCTCTGTTTTATGGCCCTTGCTGCACCAGCGGCACACAGGAGATGCTCTGCAGCCTTTCGTGGGATGCCCAAAACGCTGGCAGTTGCCACACTGCATGGGACCTTTCGGGTGGCGGTAGTCTTCGACACGAATGCTGAGGTTACAGAATGTTTTTATGGCGTAAATCCTATCTGAGTTTGCGGCCT
This sequence comes from Bacillus rossius redtenbacheri, assembly GCF_032445375.1. Taxonomy (NCBI): domain Eukaryota; kingdom Metazoa; phylum Arthropoda; class Insecta; order Phasmatodea; family Bacillidae; genus Bacillus; species Bacillus rossius. The sequence continues at coordinate 70,513,224 of NC_086334.1, forward strand.
TCGGGAGCTCAACCACAAGTTTATTTATTGGGCGCCTGGTTTGCCTGTTGCATAGGAACCAGAAGTTCTGTACGGGCAGGCCCATTTTTACGAACTCTGCCTGGATAAATTCTTTGTCGATGCTGCTGTGCACCCGACAAAAGACGAATTTATTAGGGATCTCGTCTGGCTGCAGTAGAACAGAGTGCTGCACACCTGCCTGCTCTAATGCCTGTACTGCACGATGGTAGTCCTCTATCGTGGCAGTGTGGATCATTAATTGATCGTGGCCTCGACTTACGCACGTCCATGTCATATGGAGAGCTGCGTCCAGTGCAGCTTTGATGACCGGGTAGCTGTGGCCTTGGTCTACAAATACAAACAGGGGTTTTATCTGTACTTTCTTTGCCTGAGGGGCAGGGTTCTGTGGCGCAGGAATCGTGCCTGTATTTGCACTCGCAGTCGGCTGGCTGGCTGAGGCGCCACCCTGTCGCCGCGGTTGTTTGCGCGCACGCTCAGCGTGCTGGCGCGTGATGGCGGGGTTGGTGAGGGGGGGACGCAGCCTGTCGCGGTTTTCCCCTCTTTTCACCTTCTTGCTCGAGACAGTGATGAATCCGTCATCGCTGCTCATCTCTGCCTCGTCCTCGCTCGGCAAGGGCACATTGATTCCATTCATCTGTATCTCTGTACTGTTATTTCTCTGTACAGTAGACATCCTACAGCACACTCGCACCCACTGACCAACAAACCTGAAATTAATCGAGGTTTGCGGCTAGGCTGTAGGGGCAGCTACGCCCCGGGCGTTTTGTGTGCTTACACTCTTAGCCTATATTCTCTATACCACCTCTGTCCTGTGTACAAGTACACAGGCTATACTAATGCATGAAATTTAACCAAAAAAGCCAGACCCCGACCAAACTGTTGCGGACTGGCGAGAAAATTCTGCTCTATGCTTTAACATAGCGAGGGCAGGCCGTGTTTCAATTTACACAATTATCCTAGTGCACTTCACACAAGTATGCTGGCAGCTCTTACACACACTTACAGTTAATACTACGCGTACACAACCTCGTAGATAATAAAGCGTAGAAAGTTGGGGCTAAAGGGCTCGCGATGAAGGAATTGGGTAATTTCACTAACCGACCGACTTCCCTTACTGGCGACAGGCGACATGATGCTATATCCTCTTCCTGAGTGTTTCCTGACACACCAACTTGCGGATACACTATTTAAATTAATTATTCGTAGCTCTGTATGCGTAGATGCTGGGATAATGGGTTTAAGCATTGACGGGCGAACTAATTTCTCTAAGTGCCGACAGCCAATGACAGGCGACAGGCGACCTGAAGCTATAGTTCCTCCGGAGCAAGGCCCACGTCTCAGCTCGCGGATAATTAAAGTAATTAAAACATTTAATGCCCACACATGCGCTACACACATGTCACTTAGTTTTAGGATACATCTTAGTTCTAAGTCTCAGCTGGCTGGCAGCTGGGTGGGAAACGACTAAGTCGCCCCCAAAAAACCAGTGCCATTAAACCACCCAAGCGGACACAACTGTCCAAGTGCCCAACCCCTGCATGGTAGACTCTTTCTACTCTGACCAACTCTTCTTCCTGAACCATCCTCTTATTCCCGTAGCCAACCAGCTTGTCATTAATACATGTAATTGCATCCCGCATGTCAGTTCCCAGGGTTTTCCCTCTGTCTATGGAGGTTTTACCTGGGCCCAACATTTCTAGTTATAGTCTAGAGTTAAGAAGGGGAGTTAGTCATGGCGCCAATCGCAGCCATGGCTGGCCAATCCCCGAACAAGCACACGATGCATGCTCCCTTGTCTGCATGGCTTAAACCCAGCATGAATAGGCGTAAAGGCTTCGGCCTGGGACGCACCTAGAGTCTTCCCTAACCCAGACCCCTCCCAAACAAAATACACTTAGTTTTAGTTAGGTTAGGAAAATTAAAAAAAAATAAAAAATATCGCAGAGAGAGGAGCTTAAGTACAGGATGCCACAGCAGAGGGCGTAGCTTAAACACAGGTTGTCCAAAAATGTTTTAAGAATTTCCGGAATTAAATTTTCATAAAAATTTAACATCATATCTAATCACAAAAAAATTGGGTTATGGTGAAAACACCCCATACAGCACTGCCCAAATGCCCCTAAACCATTTAATATAACATAATCACGAAATTTTGGTTATTACATTTTTTTTGACATAGAAATAAAGTATGTAGGAATGAAGCTGATATGCTGATATGCCAATATGTTGAAGCAAGTATCAGCTTCTCACACAGATTTTTATTTTCGTGCAACACCCCGTACAGTACTGCCCAAATGACTTTGAACCATTGAATAATATCACATAATCTTAAAATATCACTTATTACAATTTTTTTAAGGAAGAAAGAAAGTATGTAGGAATGAAGCAGCTGATAAGCCAATATGTTGAGGGAAGTGTCAGCTTAACACACAGATTTTTATTTTCGTGCAACAACCCGTACAGCATTGCCCAAATGCCCCTAAACCATTTAATATCACATCCTATCACAAAATTTGGGTTATTACAATTTTTTTAACGTAGAAAGAAAGTATGTAGGAATGAAGCTGATATGCCAATATGTTGAGTGAAGTGTCAGCTTCACACACAGGTTTTTATTATCGTGCAACAGCCCGTACAGCACAGCCCAAATGCCCTTGAACCATTTCATTTCACATAATCTTAAAATATGATTTATTACAATTTTTTTAAGGTAGAAAGAAAGTATGTAGGAATGAAGCTGATATGCCAATATGTTGAGTGAAGTGTCACCTTCACTCCCAGATTTTTATTTTCGTGCAACAGCCCGTACAGTATTGCCCAAATGCCCCTAAACCATTTAATATCGTATAATCACGAAAATTGGGTTATTACAATTTTTTTAAAGGTAGAAAGAAAATATGTAGAAATAAAGCTGATATGCCAATATGATAAGTGAAGTGTCACCTTCACACCCAGATTTTAATTTTCGTGCAACAACCCGTACAGCACTGCCCAAAATACCTTAAACCATTTCATATGACTTAATCACGAAATTGGGTTATTACAATTTTTTTAAGGTAGAAAGAAAGTATGTAGAAATGAAGCTGATATGCCAATATGAAAAGTTTAGTGTCACCTGGAACAATGGAAATTAATTTAGAAATTGCTCTCTACATAATGCCCCTTATTTTCAGCTGTGATAATACTTTAAATCGTAGGGTATTTTGGTGAGTCACTGTGCCAAATAATATATATTTGTTCCCAAGCAAACTAACATTTACGATGAAGTCAGGAACATTTGTAAACATCTTTGCCCGATAGTGTTGATATCATCATTGTTACAAGATATTTGAAAATCACTGGTCGTGATGTAAGAGATTTTTGTTTTTTACATTTACTTAAAATAAGTTTGGGAAAACTTATTGCCTATTTGTAAAACGAACCGAGGATTAAAAATTTAGGTGCATAACAAGAAAAACTAGCCCGCCCGAGTGCAGTACAGTATACCGCAGTACTCTACAATGCTCGGAAGGCTTAAGCAGTCAGATGTATTGACTCAGACATACCATTTAAAATATTAAAAAATATGCAACAATGTTTCTTCATAGGTTTTTCACACCATGTTGTTAATGGTTATGTATTTCTTTTATGATAATTTGGATGAAGTAGGGGGAACATGCCGCTCTGGTTACACTATAAACAAAGAACAGGTGGTTGTCTGAGCACGTGGGGGGCGTGGCACCACGTGGCCGGGTGGGCGTGGCACCACGTGGTCGGGTGGGCGTTGCCGGGAGCCACGTGGAGGGGGTCCGCAGGGGGTTGTTGACGTCACGTGGAGGGGGTGTGTGTATGTTTGTAAATGAGGAAGGCAGCTATAGCCCGGCAAGATACTTGTGAACCTGCGCAGACCCCAATTCGTGGCGTGACGCACACTACTGTCACGTGATAGCCGCCAGGGGAAGTGGAGGGGGTTAGTTACGCGCTTCACTCGGCTGCGTGAGGATTGCGTCAGCGCGTCATGCCGGGACCTGGGTTACACGGTACAACAAGCGAGCCTATACCATCAACCTCGGGAATTAAGTCGAACCTTATTCCAGGACGACCCTTGCGAGGACAGGCGCGTGAAATTGTATACAACGTTGTGACGCATCTGAAAGATAAGTTGCTGTATGGTTTAAAATACAATTACCACGTTTCCATGTCGGGTTTAAAACGTTTCGGGTATCCAATTTAGTTTGTGTACGATACCCGTTTCCATGCAATAATTCGATCCAATTAAAAACGACTTTGATTCGATCGATATATTTGCTTGTTATAAGGGTGGCGTAATTGAAATTTATGTTGGCTCACACAAAATAAATAAAGACGTAAGTAAATAAACACAAACAGTGTACGATAACAACAGTTTTCGTTCAGATTTTGTTTATTTATTATTGTCTAATTAATTGTTATATTTTAATATTTTATTATTGTAATGTCATAATTATATAATATTGTTGAATAAGTGTCAATAATCTACAGCAACGAACAATAGAAACTCGGATTTCTAATTTCATCAACAATAGACATTACATCATTTACAGCACCTCATTTGAAATCTATCATGAACTGAATTTGTTTGAAATTGTTTTATGATATTTTGGTATTTGATTGTTATTTATTATTAATTCATTATATTTTTCTCACTTACCTGTATCTTGCTGCGTAAATGTGTACGAAGGCCTCATGCTATGTTTTTACCGCAGCCAATCAGTAATCTGATTTTTAAAGCTAACAATAAGACTTTTGTACAACAGTGAGAAATTAGAAAATAGAAAAAGGAGAAATATCTGAAGCATCCTTCGTAAGGCTTAGCCCGATACCGATGTGTAGAAATTTTTATATAATTTAATTGATTTATTACTTGTGGTAATAAATAATAGTGCATCCGATTCTACACGATGCCGGGGCGTGCCGTCAGTAAATGTGGCAGGAAATATATTGTTGGTAATTAGTTATTACCATAATTAGAAGGACGCTTAAGCCATCGATATTTTATCTACGATTAGATTCCTAAGGCCACACAAATAGTTAATAACTTTGTTGGAGATTTTGTTTGCAACAAGAGTTGTGCGACGTGTCAGAAATAATAGCACTGGCTATTTAACATTTGTTTTGATGGCATAATTTTAGCTGGAATAATATACCAGTGGTCTGCGTGTCTAGGGATCATGCTCCCACTGAACTATCTAGCCGCGGTAAATATTTTAAGAGTTCACTTGAGATACAACTGCATAAACTAAAACATCTAACATTTAAATCTGAGTAAATCGTTTCCGGACTATTTTTTATTGAATACAATTAACGAACTGTTGAATAATCTATCCCACCATAAATCCAGACGTTTGATCTAGTTAAACATCACCAGGTCTGCCTTAATAACACCCAAACTAAATCCATGTTATTTTTTTATTATCTTAACTTCTGTCAATACCAAGCTAACTGCATTTATTAGTGTGTTTTTTGTGTATATTTAATATTATTACAGTGTAAGGGTATATGTATGTGTCATTTCAGTGTTCATGTTATATTAAATGTGTTTTGTGTCTTGTGCCCCAAACCCATAATATTTTGTTATTATAGTTTCACATATTTACCTGATACATTTCCCCCAACATTTATACACTACATTCTATGATCATTTATCCTCAGTTTTATTTTGTTTATGTTAAATTTATGTCAGTTGTCTCACTCATCTAGAAGTTATCTCCTGGGTCTTGCAATATTATCACTATACTACATCACAAGCAAGTCAATATTGATATATAATTAGAAAAACAAGGCGCCCAATAATAATAATTACATTAATATAATTTCCCAAGGAGAATAATGTTACAGAGGAAAAGAGTACACAAAGTGAACAGTGTCACACCACAATGCCATAGTAGTATTACAACAGGTGATTTGTCATTCTGCTACGTACGTCCGAAATGCATGTACTAACATATATTTCCGCATTTTTGTACCTCCTCCCGCCAAACAGTTTTATTATTTCTCGTTCCCTTACAATTTCCAACAAAACTAACACTTCTTCTGTTGTCCACACATTCCTACTAACACTGGTCATTTTTGAACAACAACCAACAACACACTTTAAGTGTTATAAACAACTGCCGTTGGTAACAAATGCTGTGCTTATTTACTTTCTACCCGTTTCCAATACGATAACCGTTTCCATGCAATTTTCCCACTGCTCAATCCCATTCCATCCCACAATTTTGGTGTATCGACCTTGAAACTCACGTTTTGGAACCCGTGTCCATGGACGTTTTCGAATCGGTAAGTGTTTTTAAAACGTTTTAAACCCGACATGGAAACGTAGTAAATGTTACTGAAGCGACAAGTGCTGCGACGGGTGTGTCTAAATCAACGGTAAAAAGGATTTTGGCTGAGGGGAAAGTAAAAAGTAAAATTGTTCTGAACTTTTAAACACCTACTGGCAAAAAAAAAAGAACGCAAAAAAAAGTTGGAAGTCGACGATTTTACGTGTGGTGCTGTGAGGAGAAAATTGCATGAATTTTACACTGTCAGGAAAACTGTTCCAACTTTAAATAAATTAAAGATGGCTTTGCGAGATGATGGTGTTTTGGACTGCAGTAAAGAATTTTTGAGAAAACTGTTAAAGAGACTGGGATTCCGTTGGACGAAGTGTCAGTCAAGGAGAAGGATTTTGATTTAGAAGCCTGATATAGCAGCAGTCCTACAAGAAATGCGCAAGTTTCGAAACGATGGTCGTTCAATCGTTTATGTAGATGAAACGTACATCCATGCTACATACCGACAGCGTTAGTTCTTGTTGGCGATCGGAGAATGAGCTGTGTGTTACAGAGCCAATCGGGAAAGGCTAGAGTTTAATAATTGTGAATTCAGGAGGAGAGGAGGGATTTGTACAGAATGCATTGTTGATATTACGGTCGAAACAAACAACGGGAGATTATCATAATGACATGAATTTCGAAAACTTTTCGAAATGGGTTACACATAAACTGCTTCCAAATTTGCCTGAAAACTCCGTCATTGTTCTCGACAATGCAAGTTATCACAGTGTTCAGACAAATAAGAAGCCGACTTCCGCTAGCACCAAACAAGTGATTCAAGAGTGGCTAAAAATAAACTATGTAACTTTCTCCTCTGACCTAACAAAAGCCAACCTACTATTACTTGCGAAACAAGTGCCCACTTCCAGAACTTACAAAATTGACGAAATCATTAAAATTAACTCCCACGAAGTAATCAGGCTTCCACCCTATCATCCTGACCTCAATCCGATTGAGTTAGTGTGGGGATATATTAAAGGAAAAGTGTGCGAAGAAATATCATCCTCACTCGAAGACATTATGTGAACAGCTGTTTAGTAGTTCAGTAGTTTAGAGCAATGGAAAGAATTCTGCCGGCATGTGGAAAAAATCGAGAATGAATACTGAAACAGTGATAGGTTATTAGATACTGAAATAGATAAGATTATTGTTAGTCTTGAAGAATCTACAGACGAAGATTCCTCTAGTGAAACGGAAAATGCCAGCTTCACATCAGACTCAGATTAGGTAAATAACATAATATAATAACTATCTAACTATTAAAATATTACGTTGGCATCTTAAAATTATGTATCTATAATCAACACGCGTTTTTGCGTCGAACATTACTGACGGAAAAAGTAGTGACAAAACGCAAATTTTATGTATTTTACCTTTAAGAAAATGCTATTTTTACAGAACCCTTAACCAAATGATAATTTGATAACCAAGCCTTCAAAGAAAGAGTAATTTTAACACATGCAGCATTTTTGTTTATGATAATAAAGTTTTTTCATAGAGAAGTTTTTTATGACTGCAAACAAATAGCATGACTGTTAGCATGCTGATATTCTGTTAACTTGATCTATTTTTGTAAATATGTATGTGTTTGAATGATCTGGACATGGGTTAACGATGTAGTGTATTTTCCAGTTGTGATTACATGATGCAGTTCATGTGTTATAACCCTTGTGTCGCGTTCGTGTAAGACGGGCTGACACTCCATCGCCTTGATTTGGAGGGGTCGCCACGCCTTCCCCTCCAGACACTGTCGTTGTGCTAAGGGGTGGTAGAGGGGAAGGTAGCCCCTGTGCACAGCGATAAGAGAGACGGTTCAGATTTAACTTTTCCCCCTATAGCGCTAGTGTCGCGCGTGCCGGAATTATTTTTACAAGTATAAAAATGTGAGGGCGGGCGGCGGGGATTCGAACCTTCGTTTCTGGATCATTAGTCCGTCACGCTAACCACAGGACCACGAGAACGTGTATGAGAAAATAATTTCAGATGTTGTATATATGCTTATAAATTATATTTTTAAATAATAGGTATATTTTTTTATAGTGCTAGGCGGGAAATTTTAAAAAAATATATATAGTGTTGGCTGCTATGCGGCCGCCATGTTTATCTTTTTTTTATAGTGGTAAGCGGTAAATTTAAACGAGGCGCATCGGCTGCTATGCGGCCGCCATGTTTATTTTTTTATAGTGCTAAGCGGGAAATTTAAAAACAGGCCGGCCGCCGTGTTTATTTCAACATTGGAAAAAAATTAATAATTTCGACTGCTAGGAAGTAACCAGAACAGCCAACTTTGAAAAAAATTAAATAATATTATATGTATGACAATCGATTGCTTAAAGTCGCCATTTTGTAGTACAGCATACCAGGCCGCCATCTTGTAGCATAGCACACCAGGCCGCCATCTTGTAGCACAGCATATCAAGCCTCCATCTTTTTTTTCCCCCATTTATAGTCATTGTTTTTTCATTTCTCAAGTTTGAATATAAAAAAAAGTATTATTTCGGCAGCCACTACTCTATGACTATAGTAGTAGTAGTAGTAGTAGTACTAGATGCCAAATTTTTAAAACACACACTGAAGTGTAGCCATGTTTTCTTATAGTACTAGACCAGTATAGTCATATTATGCTTAATTTGTTGTGTAGCATGTCTGTCTATAATAATAAATAAAAAAAGCTATAGGCATTACTTATGCTTACAGCGTGTTGATAAAAAAAATTATACTTTACGTATTTCAGCGAATTCAAACACCGTTTTTTTTTATGTGTTAAAGACATAATGATCTCTTGTAGTAAGTATTGTGGAAATGAAATATACAGTAGTATTAATTACTTAAAAAAATAATATTATTTATAATATATCACCAATTTTATTTTAAAAAAGTATTCTTATTACGTCACTTGTCATTTAAAAGAAATGTATTGTGCATTTATAGTCATTATATATTTAAAAAAATAAAAAAAATTCCCAAGGGCTGTAGCTACGAGGGAGTACGTGCCGTCGCAGACGTGTCTGCGGCTCCAACCCCTTTCCTTCCTCCCCCATTGTAATTTTTTAAATAATGACCCAGACACTGGCGCCAGCATAGGGAAGCCGCTCACAGAGGGGTGCACCCGCACACGTGTCGCGGCTCCAAACCCTTCCTCCCCCATTGTCATTTTTTTTTATAATAACCCTGCCAGATGTCCGCCCGCATAGGGAAGCCGCTCGCAGAGGGGTGGGGCTGCTCCCGCATAGGGGGAACGCGCCGTCGCGACACGTGTGCGGGAGTCTACACCCCAACCCTTGCCAGGGTCTCCAGACAGTCACGATTAGAGTCTGTTAAGGCTGGTTCACTCCATTAGTCTTCCACATCGGTTCTAGAAATCCATGTTTTTACTGATTCTGGAAATCCCTTCCAGCTGACTAGAAGATGTGTAGGAAGTCGCTTGTGGATTTTATTAATTAAATAAGTGTCTATATACTTCGTCACTTGAAGTTCTTGAGAATAAAAACCGCCCTTGATTTCATTTCCATCTAGATCAGACAAGTAGTATGTTCTAGGGTAAGTGTTGCGTATTTTTATCACCTTAAAAATCTCGTGGGACCAATTTACGGAATAACCTTTTGCAAATAAATCCTTATTTCTTGAGATCCATACATGATCTCCGACACTAGCTTTAAGTCGCCTGTGGTCTATTTTTTCACAACATTGTAAACCGTTTTAAGAAGAGAATTATCTTTCACCTCATTGGGGCTCATACCGATAGTCCTATGAAATCTGCCATTGTATATTTCCATAACTTTTGGTAAGAGCGGTAGCCATTTATAGTTTCCCTGAGCGGTCATTTCCGTAAACAAAAGCGATTTTAAGCTTCTAATGAAGCGTTCAACTACCGAGGCCTTCAGCTCGCTGTTGGTTGAATAATGGTTAATTCCGTGTTCTTTCATCAATGTCTGAAATCTTCTGTTATAAAATTCGGTACCGCGGTCTGAGTGCACGTGAGTGAAACCTCCAGAATCCTTTAGAATACTTTTCATAGCTAAAGCCACAAGCTCCGCAGTTTTTTTCAGTATCGGAACCGCGCAAGCCCGCTTAGAGTAAACATCAATCGCAACCAATATATATCTGAATCCTTTATTCGCATGGTGATAAGGTTGCATTTCCACCAAATCGATCTATAAAAGATCGCCGAGACCATTAGTGAGTACACGTCTCCAAGGAAAGACTTTGCGTGCGCTTTTGTGAAGTTCAAGTGCAATACCGTGTCTGGCAGTCTTTTTTTTTTACTTAATTTTTTTTGATGTAGCCAGATTGAAAGAGTTCTTCTAGTATGACCAACACTTCATTTAAATGGCTCGTGTTCCCGGATTGTTGCAATGCAAGTAATAATCCAAGCCGATCACATAATTCATTTACCGAGTTCCAATAAACATATTCCTTTCGACGAAATAAATCTAGTTTTTCAACTAAACCACTGCTTTGATGGGAAGCAATGACAGGACAAAGATCCTTAATGAGCCCGAACTTTTCATGATTGGTGTTTTTATAATGTTTGGATGACACATCATTTCTTTTATAACACGCGCTAGTAGACCGCAGCAAGTGTGTGTATTGACGCAATGCAGCTTCTGAATACACCTTAGGTTGTTTCGAAAACAATAGCTCATATAATCCTGGCAAAGGTTGTATTAGTTCATCATGTATACGAAATAAATTATTAGGTAGGAAAAAAACTTCCGTATTTCCCAAGAACCAGCGATTCTTGCATTTGTAAATTCCGTAGGTCGTATCATTTATTTTAGAATTGAATCCGGTTAGGTAGGACCGGGCTTCCTCACCCAATGGCTCACGTGACGCAGCGTTTACCGGAATGAACAATCAGTGGTAAATCATCATCATCATCATCTTCTTCACCTTCGCTAAAGAAAGTCTTAATCTCAGATTTAGCGATAGGTGTAGCGGATTCTTTTTTCACCTCAGCCGATAAATTATCCGCGGCAGCAGAAGAACTCTCGAGACGCGATGTGATCGGTTTGAATACCTGTTCATTAACTGCATCCCGCGCCAGGCGCACACGTTTGGCTAGCAAATATTTTTCACGAATGTTTTGTATGACGTGATGGAGCTTTCTTGCTTCTGAAGCCATGACAGACTCATGTGAGCGTAAATAGAGGCTTTTATACATTAAGTATGCCTTTTAAGCGCAGTAGCTGTAGTTGGTATAATGGGAAGCTCAACCGGTACTGTAATACGCGGAAGCAGAGTTGAAGATGGTCTTACACCAGACAAATTCAGCGACGGACCTCTTAAAACTGGAAGCGATACAGATGGTGACTGTGTCTGGTGGTTTTCAGGTCTGTCCACTAGCTTCCTTCCCAATGGGTTATACAATAGGTCTAGACGATTTCTCATTGCATTCAAGCTTTGATTAACGATATGTGGAAACTGAGAACATTAAGTAGCTCCACTAACGAGACTATCCAATTTATCCTCAATACTCGATAGAGACTCCTTAATAAATTTAGCATTATCTTCGCATAGAGAACTCATCAAAGTATTAAATTGAAATTCCATACCGGACACTATTTCCTTACATAAAGCTTCGGTTGCTCGCCCACGAGTGTTAAAAGCTCTGTAAATGTCGCGCGATCCGTGGCATCAACCTGCCTTAGGTACGCAGTCGTATCAGATTGTTTTTCGTTTGTAGACACCAAAGCATTTTTGATTGCTTCAAAGTGTTGTTTGTGTATATATAAACCCTCGTTGTGATTAGTCAGAAAAATATTCTTTAGCTCGCTAAAATTCCTATTGCAACCACCACTTGACAGAGCCTTCAACAGCTCTAGAATCTTGGCAAATGACTCGCGCGTATCGCTATCTGCCTGACACAAGTAACTTCCCATTCCCCTTTGCAAGTCAAGTGACGAGCTAACGAGATCCTTCACATCCGTAAAAATCACTTTCAGCTCATCACTACTGACATACCAGATTTTTCAACTCGTGTAAACTTCCTTCTCGGGTAAATTTCCTCGAATTTTATCTAAAACATCTGTACTCTTCTTTTCAAACTGATGTAGATACATTAGCAAATTGTTATTAAGATCATGTGCATATGAGAGACTGTTTTTTAATAGACCAAAGTCTTTTTCTAAATTATTCGCCATCGTACTAATTGCATGTGCGGTGGCACCGGAAGCTACATCTACGTAATTCTTTGTGGCAGCATCTGCCGCGTCACGTGGATCGCCTACACCGCGCAAACGTTTCCCGCCAACCTGACAGTGCCCATCTTCCGTAAGAGTCAGACATGACTGTCGCTGACGTTTATTCCCGCCGCTCAAAAATTTGGAGATCCCCAAGTTCATTCTTCACGAAGGTAACACTATGAAGTGATCGAAGCCACAGCGATAACGACCTTTTTGTAGAGGAAAATCCTTACCTATTACTAGGAAACCATAACCATCATTGCTATTCCAACAGTGAGCACAAACATCTTTAAATTTATCGAATGACATGTCGGTTGTGACGTGCTCGTGGTAGTTGAAGATTTAGAAGATCCATTTTAAATAAAATTATCAAATTAGCATTATCCCGAACCAACTGTTTTCGGGTTTGGCTATACGTTTGAATTAAATAAAAACAATCGCACAAGAAATGTCGCCCCATTAAAAAATACTGTTGAACTATTGCCTGTTTTTCACACCCGATGTCATCGAAAATTATAATCGAATTTGTTAGCACTTTGCTTGGCGGCACTACCTCTTCATTTTCACGAAATTGAAAAAATTTAATTCCTTGCACATGAAAGAACACCTGCACCAAACGTTTATATTTTGGTTGTTCTATACTCTTGCTATACAAATAAATATTCTCGAAACACACTCCGTTAGGATGTTTTATAAGCGAAAGTAAAATACATGTTTTCCCGCTGTTTGAAGGTCCGGCAATTATACATCTTATGGTATTCGGCAACAGCGGTCCGTGGCGTTGTTCTCGTTTGCTTATAAAATCATCGTGAATAATTTCGATCGGAAGACTGTCATGTTGAGGGATTACTTCCATCGTTACAACTGAAGCGTAAAAAGTATAAAACCATCTTATTTATACCCCCCAAAGTCATTACCCTGATATGCGTCGTGCTGCCATAAATAAATTACCTTTCGAGCTACATTTGCCAACTTATCAGTACTGTGGGCCTGGTACAAAACTTGAAAAACATTTAGCACGCGGAGACCCAGGCAAAAATCAATTAGATAGAGCGTGCAAATAACACGATATTTCATACGCAAAGAGTAACGATTTGGAGAACAGACATCAAGCGGACCGTATTTTAGCACTTAAAGCTAAACAAATTGCACAGAATCCTCAAACTAAGCTAGGTGAAAAGATCGCGGCTTGGAGCGTAAGTAAAATAATGAGTGTTAAGCGTAAACTAGGAGCCGGCATAAGAGTCGCAAAGAAAAAAATAAGAAAAATAAACATGATAAAAAGGGTGGTGTTATACCATTTCTATTTCCAGCTCTGGCAGCGCTCGGTTCTTTGATCGGAGGCGCAGCCGGAATCGCAAAGAGTGTGACAACCGCTAATAATCAGACAAAATTGTTGCAACAAAATGCACAACATCACAGACGTATTCAGGCCTTAACAAATCGAAGCAAAAATAGTGCGGGGGTTATTTTAAGACCATTCAAAGCCGTGGGAGGAGGCGTCGGAGGACGCCGCCGTCGGAAGTGGAAGGGGGACAGGGAAGGGTGGGACGCTATTAACCCTGCCACACGACCTCACGCGGGGAAGGGGCGCTCTCGCCGCAGCGACTAAGAAAGCAGTAAAAAAAAATGAGGAAAGGGTGATTTTAACCTTGCCTCACAGACTGCTAACTACAACGGATTTAGAAAATGCGGTATTCAAATTGAAAATCAAAAATTTCCGAGGCGTTTTCATGAGAGATAACTTACCTTTAAAACCGAAACAGTACGAGTGCGGGATAATTAATCTAGACGTATAGACAGGAAAAGGAACTCACTGGGTTACATATAAAAAGTCTGGCAGCACTGCGCTGTATTATGACAGCTATGGCGACCTCAGACCGCCTCCGGAAGTAAGAAAGTATCTGAAAGGCACAATGTTAAGTTACAATTACAATAGACAACAGACGATCAAATCGTGGAATTGCTGTCATTTATGTTTAAGATTTCTCGTGTCCGCGTATAAGAAGCAAAAGAAATAATTTCAAACAGCACAGATGCACCAGCCATTGACGCGTCCAGTCTATACCAGAGTGCAACCTATCCTGGTGATCCATACTGTAGTGCAAGCTAACCTGAAATGTCAATTTCACTTATATTAACTGGAAAAAATTCGGAATTGTGGTCCGTATATTTTCCACCCCTTGACCTTACGAATGCAGAGTGGCAGATTGAGCTAATCGACTTTCAAACATACCATTCCATTCCGAACGTACACGAAAAAAACAACAAATTCCGTTTTTCGAAAAACAATGGTCCTGTGTCTCAAATTAATCTTCCCGTCGGAAGTTATAAAATTTCAAATTTGGAAAGTTACATCAGAGATCTGTTACCACACGATGCGACATTTATTTTGAGAGGCAACCTTAATACATTGCAATGTAATATGCATTGTAATTACGATATCCATTTTACAGGAAGCGATACGATCGGAAAAATGCTCGGTTTTGAACCTAAAATTTACGTGGCAGGTCGAATGCATGAGTCAACACAACCGGTCAATATTTTCCCTGTATCGGACATACGTATAGATACAAATATCGTGGGCTCCAGCTATTTAAACAGACAACCTAGCTTGAGCATACATGAGTTTTACTTCAGCGTCCTGCCTGGTTATAAGGTCATCGAAGTACCTAAATCTGTCATATACATTCCGGTGATCGTTAAACGAATACACGAATTGTCTATGAGGATAGTCGTCCAAAACGGAAAGCTCATAGAATTTAGAGGCGAAGAAATAACGTTACGTCTGTATTTAAAAAAAAATATGGGAGTGAATTACTTTGGCATTCATAAAGGCTCCGGCGGTTTCGAAGGCAGACCCAGTAGTCAGCGAGACGCCAAGCAGTTAACACGTAAAATATACGTTTTCTCAAGAAACTAGGATTCAAAGTATTCCAAAATGGATTCCAGCATTCTCCAAGTCGACCTGCCAATTCAATTTGAAAATGATATCACGAAAACGGAAAAACATAGCTACCGGCCATTCATTTCGGGTCCTTATGATTTAAATCCCGAGATACATATCGCAATCCAGAATTCTGATATGTATTGTCTGCCGCGCAAAAGCCTGTTAAGAATCCACGGAAAATTCATCAAACCGGATGGCCAGGCGGCTACATACGCAAAAATTGTCAGAAATGGAATTTTACACATGTTTAACATAATTGCGTACGAGGTAAATAATTTACAAATAGATGAATGTCGCGACGTTGGATTAGTGACTATGATTAAAAACTATCTTTCGCTAACGCCCAGTGAAAAAGCCATTTCCAAGATGGCCGGCTGGGGCTTGTCTGAAGACTAAAGTGTACCCATTAATGCAAACGGCGAGTTTGAAATATGCGTGCCTTTGAGTCATCTCATGGGATTTTTCGAAGATTATAAACATGTTTTAGTTAATGTTCGACAAGAATTAGTGTTACTGGTTTCAAACTCTCAGAACAACGCGGTGTTAGACACGGCAGCGCAACCGTTGCCTGTGAAACTAACACTCACGAGCATCGATTGTTTAATGCCTCATGTAACCGTTTCTACCGCACAGAGGATTCGTTTGCTTAAAATGGTTGAAAAAGGAAAAAACATAGACATTGCTTTCCGATCCTGGAGCCTCGAAACATATCCGGCCCTGCTGCAATCTCAATCGGTACATTGGTCCGTGAAAACATCATTTAATACGGAAAAGCCTAGATATATAATAGTCACATTTCAAACGGGTAGGCAAAACAACGTCGCCGGTGATAAATCAAAGTTTGATCATGTTGACATTAAGAATGTGAAAGTTTTTTTGAATTTGGAATCCTATCAGTACACAAACCTGGATAATAATTTTCCTAATGATAGCTATCTGCTGGTGTATAACATGTACGCTGAATTTCAAGACTCATATTACGGTCGTCAATCATCACCACTTCTCGACCCGGAGAAATTTAAAGATATGGCTCCTCTCTTTGTTTTTGATGTGTCTAAACAGAACGATAAGATGATTGGAGGATTCGTGGATTGTAGAATAGAAATTACCACAACGAGAAATATTCCCGTCGGCACTCAAGCATTCGCACTAATTCTGCACGATCAATTGGTTTTGTATAACCCGAGAGACAAATCTATTAAAATTCTAATGTAATGTAAGTGATAAAGCAGTCTTCCCTGGGAAGTCATGCTGTATGCCAACCTCCAGGGATGCTATTCTCAGCACGGTTTCGTCTTAAAAGAGATAAGCCTGGCTAATGACGAAGGGGAGATAATAACGAGAACATTTCAGCTGCCATACTCGTGGAAATACCTCCACAGAAATTACCAGAGAACAAATTCTTGGTTAACTAGACATTTCCCCGGCATCCATTGGGATGATGGTCTGTTTCCGTATACTTCATTGCAAAACATCCTGTCAGGACACATCAGCGGAACCGTAATGGTGGCAGGCGTAGAGCAAAAAAGGTGGCTTGCAAAGTTGTGTAAAAAAACATGTTAATATTCAGAATGCTCAGACCGAGCTCGGATGTCCGTCACTGAAAGAACTAAATAAAATGTATAAGCAAGATAATAGCCGTGTACGGCCCGTTACGTCACAACATAACGCCGCGCTGCTTAGGGCTTGGGCGTTGGAGCATTGCCAAGCGACGCCAGACCCTGCTTGCTCCCCCGATGCTATAAATTAAAAGCGTCGCTCATAGGGAGGGGGAGCCTGGTGGGTTGCCACCCTCGGTGCTATAAATAGAACGCGTCGTTCGTAGGGGAGCCTAGTCACTCTCCAAGCCACTCTTCGTGCCAATGCAGTTCAATCCGGCAACTTCGTATCGGGATGTGTCGCTCAGCTACGGTCGGGTGATATTCGAGATGGCGGACGGTCGGCAGTGGTTGCACGTGTGCACAACGTTGGGACACCTGGTTCGCGACGACGCAGACGACGAACTGATAGAGCTGCCTTGCACTCAGCAAAACTGCAGCGTAAGACTCCTACGGCCGGACACACACCTCCCATGCTCTCCGGAAGCTCTGCTCGTCGAGGCCGCAGATGATGTAGTGCTGGTGTGGCCCGGCCAGGAGCAAGGTTTTTGTTGAGTTCGAGCTGCATCGTCCCAACGCCACGGTGGTTGCCTGGAGTGAATCGTGTGATTCGTTCACACATTCAACATTCCTCGACGGGGGCAACCACTCGTGGAGTGTGCCGTGCAACCTGGACATCTGCGACCTCCCAACAGCGGTCGGCTCCGACGACGAGGAGGAGGACGCCGACCTGTGGTCCCACCGTCGCGGCTAGACATCAGCCGCCAGCTGCCACCCGCCCCGCCAGCTGCCACCCACCTGTCTTCGCCAGTAACAGCTCCGGTGAGTGATGTCCGCCATGTTTCCACCCATCTGGGGTCGAGACCCCATCAAGACCAAGAGGGAAAAATCTAGACACATCCGCGGGCTGTATCCCGCAGGCTTAAGTTTAGCTTCCAGTGAACATCTGGATGTTCCCATGCCGCTGTTCGAGGATGTTCGTTATTTAGATTCGAACCCAGAACAATTGTCAGATGATGGTTTTAGTGATAATCAAAGTGACCGAAACTTCTATGACATTCCTATTTCTTTGGCTTCGCGCCGATGGCGAGAAAAAGCGAAGAAACACAGAATATCGGATCCTAGGTTAACTGACACTTTACCGCAGATAATGTACGACTGTCAAGAAACTAGATATCTGTACGTGCATTCTAGCCTGCACTGTGTCGAATACCCTGTTAGATATTACGACATTGAGAAGGATTGTGAACGTCTGCCTGTATACTTTGAATCCTGTCGCGATAATATCCATTAACGCATGTGTTGGGATAAATCATTCCCATATACTACCATGAGACTGTTAACATCGTTTCACTGTGAAGATAAGAACTGTTACGTGCACTTATACCATCCACTGGCTAAACATCCAACAACGGTTGATGAACTCAGGACCTCTAGAGTTAAAAATGATGAAACTTTCATAGAGCGCTGTACCAGAACCGATCATTGTCGGAAGAAAACGTACAATGTTTTGTTGGGAAACGATGACGACCTGAACACACCGTGTGTAGGACACCTATGTCCTATTTACTGTGCAAAAGTAATAAAAGAGTCAAACTTTTCAGTGTCTAAATCATTACCTCTGGCGCCATATGTCGGATTCAAGCTATCGACGAAACGTAAACGTTTATAAAAATAAAAAAATAAACCATGAACTGTTGTGAGTCAGCGTGTTGTAACACCCTCTGTGAATACATTGCAAGTTTATTTATGGAAGTCATACGTATAATTGCTAAAAGACAATCAGAGTCTCAGCTCAGTGTGGAGTGAGCCTCGGTCGAGTAAACATGTCGTTTAATCCGGGTAACCATTATGAAAACCTGTCTCGTGGTTTATCTATGGTGGAGTACTCAATCTGGAATAATGGCATCCTGAAGAACTATGTGGAGAGTTGTGATGGTCACTTTCACACTGTTCAGATTATAAACCCGGACACTAACGATCTCCCCCTGGAAGTTAATCAGTGCAATTCGTACGGACGTTGTGCAGTTAATTACATGCGAAAATACACGCCATTGCCTTGCAGTGTCGACGAAGTCTACAATCACGCCTTGCAAATGCCAGAACTGCATTCACCCGACTGTGCATCAGCAATCATCGAGACTGCGAAACCAACACGCAAGAAATGTCAGCGGAGAGTGCCCGCAACGTATGCACCGCGCAAGACTCGAACCCGAGACCTCAGCCATCTGGGACCCGTCAGTCAAGATGGTGATCACAACGTTCAGCAGAACCAGCACGAAAGAGACCTAAGCAATGCCAAAATAGCCCTACGTACTGTACTCATAGAAATGTATAACAAACTGTAAGTTTTATGACTTGTGTTTTTTTAATTTAATACGTCGTTTTGTGAAAAAACGTCTTCATGTTTAATAGTAGATTTTAATTTAAAACACACATAAGTGTGGTCTAATATCAAAAGTTTGATAAGTATGTTTGGACTCTGATTAAAGAGTTATAATATTTTTTTAATTTAATACGTCGTTTTTGTGAAAAAAACGTCTTCATGTTTAATAGTAGATTTTAATTTAAAACACACATAAGTGTGGTCTAATATGAAAAGTTTGATAAGTATGTTTGGACTCTGATTAAAGAGTCATAATTTTTTATGTGTGTAATTTATTTATTGTATGAGGAGTGGTTTGAAGAGTGACTTTTGAATAAAAAACTGTAAATATTATTACTTGTTATATTATTTGAATACTAGCCTGTTCTGGGGTGACTTCTGTCTGGGGTGAGATCCGTCTGGATGGAGGGGTGGTAAGTTGTAAAAAAATAACCAGATGCAACGCGCTGCGGCATAAGTGCTCCCAGAGTAAAAAAAAAAAAAATACACTGGCAGCCATTTTGAAACATTCGTGTGATATATAAATGGCACAGACTGTGAGGGAACACAGTCTCTGATCAGTCGCCGCACTGCTGCTGCCTCACTGCTACCTCGACGAGCAGAGCTGCGCCTCCAGTTTTTTCCAGCAAAGGTAAGATAGATAGATACAATTTACTGTAAATTTATTTACTAAGCTGTTTGTAATGTTAGGATGATATTATTATCATTTTGAATGTAAATATTCTTTTTTTCATTTAACATGAAAATAATATTAAACTTAAACTTTCTTCACCTTTTACTACCACACAATGTTTTCGCATTTACCATCTATAATTTATTATTGTTTCCTATTCATTAATACGTAATTTTTTTTAGAAAATATTTTCATCTAGAGATATTCTCTAAAAAAAATTTTTTTTTCATATCTGGCAAACGGATGGGAGATTTCGTGTACATTCTAACATTGTTTTTAAAAAAAAATTAATTTAAAAATATTATGTCAAACCCATACTCCATAAATACGTCTACTAAATTTTATTCTTTTCTTTTTGTTTTAGCTTTGTGCTCACTGTTCAACGTAATTTCCCTCTCTCTCTCTTTCTTTATTTTCTCTCTCTTCTCTCTTAATATGTCTTCCCGTTCTTCTTCCCCCGAGGCAAAGCGACTCCGTCTTAATGAAGCTGGGCCTTCTATCCCTGACTCTCGCGATGGTGGGCGGGAGTCAGGGGTGGAGTTGGCACAGGGGTCCGACGTCTTGCCTCGCCTGGAGGGTGTTACCTTGAACACTGCATTTGCTAACAAGATAGTGGACTTTCGAATTGGAAATGATATTGAAAATGTCGATCCGGACTTGGACCGGTTTCTACAGAGATGTAGGGTTCCCTTTCTGGACTTAACTAACGAATTAATTCGCCCCTTTAAAGTTTGCGTTTCACTCTCGGCTACATTTGTTAAGGAATCTGCGGAGGGAAACGAGAGTGAAACTTTTCATTTCACAACTCACTCAACCGCGATACTGCACTCTGATGAGGTAGGGGAAATCTACGATTCAACATTCATTCCGGAAATCAATAAACACGTTAGTGAATTTCGGTGTGCGTGGCAGTGGCTGGGCTCTAAAAAGATTGATTAACATGGATGTACATGTTTCAAGCTATAGAGTTTTCATGGTTGGCGCAGCGCACACGAAATTACCGGCGTTTTTGTCGAAAAGGAGAGCTTGTGTTAACATTGAGTGTCCCGAGCAGCACTGTTTCCTGTATGCCGTCATGGCAGGTGTGTCGACGGTGGAAGGCAATGTTACTCGAGCCACTTCGTATCCAAATCCACTCGTGTATTTTAATACGAATGGCTTGACGTTTCCCTCCACTCTGCATCAGATTAAAACATTTGAGAGGAACAATGATATTTCCATTAATGTTTACGTTAATGCTTGCGTAGATTCTAAGGGGAATATCGTTGACGAATGTTTTAGTGGCAAATCTGAATCCTCGATCCAGCCTCTTCGCGTATACTCTGAGCGAAGAGAGAGACATGTAAATATCTTGGCGATTCGTTCGAGTGGCGCGACAGAGCACCTACATTTTGTTTACATAAAATCAATGTCCAGATTATTGCATTCACAATTGTCCAAGACGCAACATAAGAAATGGATTTGCGAGTGCTGTCTTCAGTATTTTAGAAGCGAAGACAGATTAAATTCACACAATGTTCTCTGCAGCCAGCATCAAGCAGTGCGAACCTGTTTCCCTACAGAAGAGAACAAGTATTTGCAATTTACAAACTTTGTAAAACAGGACCGCCTAGGCTTTATTGCGTACTGTGACACTGAGTGTTACCTTAAGCCTTTCTCCACCTGTTTGCCCTGTGACGAGTCTTCTAGCATTACACGTGTAAACGAACACGTGCCTTATGCATGTAGCATTTTGTTAGTATGTGGGTACGATAGCTCTTTGACCAAGTATGTGCAATTCTAGGGAGATAATTGTATTGTTGAAATGATCGCAGAATTAGTTTCAATGACACAGTGGGTTTGAGATATTTATTCAAAGATCATTACTATTAAGACACCGACCCCGGCCATCACTGCAAGGCTTGTGAGTCAAACACATTGCCATATCTGTCAGAAGGTATTGGCTGGGCAGACGGTGCTCGATCACTGCCATTTGACTGGTGAATATGTGGTTATGCCCATTCTAAATGCAACCTGGCTTTCAGGTTGCAAAAGAATCAACTCGTCGCAGTTTTTCATAATTTGCAAAATTACGATTCCCACTTTTTAATGCAACATTTAGTTTCGCGGCGGATTGCACAGCCGGACGGTTCCTTTGTTGTGGAGAACCCCGGCAGTGTCAAAGTCCTTGGAGTTACAATGGAGAGCTACAAGTGCATTACAAAATACATACCCATTTCAGATAATGCGCAAGGAGGCATGCGCACTGTGCATCTTAGATTCATAGATTCACTTAAATTTTCAAATTCATCTCTGGAAACTCTCGCTGGCAATCTCATGCCAGATAAATTGAAAGTCACCCGTTCAATGTTTCCAGATGACGCACAGTTTCAGTTAGCTACTCGTAAAGGTGTGTTTCCCTATGATTTTGTTAAATCTAGTGAACAATTGCAGACTGCCTCGCTACCCCCTAAGGAAGCGTTCCATAATGTAATGAGTAGCACGTACGTGAGTGATCTGGACTATACTCACGCTCAAAATGCTTGGGACGTCTTCCATTATGCCACATTGAAAGAGTACGCACTTAGTATCTTAAGGTGGATACTTGTTTGCTGGCCGACATATTCGAGTCGTTTCGTTTCGTTTGCTTACAATATTATTCATTAGATCCTGCCCATTACATTACCGCTCCCTCGCTCGCATGGGATGCACTTTTATTTAAAACCGGTGCGCGTCTTGAGCTGATAACCGATCCGGATATATACCTCTTCCTAGAGTCAGCCGTTCGTGGAGGTATAACAAACGTAAGTCGACATCACGCGAAAGCCAATAATGTTCACATGTCCACTCACGACCTTAGCCTTCCATCTTCGTACATCTGCTATTTCGATGTAAATGTTTTGTATGCTCACACAATGTTAGATAATCTTCCTGTGGGCAAATTTGAGTGGGTTCCCAGGGATGAGTATGCGAGTTGGGATTTCAACGCCATTGACATAGATGGCGATTCTTCATATTTCGCGGAAGTGGATTTGACCTTTCCCGATGATTGTCACGACCGCCTATCAGATCTGCCTCTGGCCCCTGTGAATGGTGTACCGCCAAACGGGCGAATGAGTAAATTATTGTTAACTCTCGCGCCGTGTAATAATTATGTTTTCCATGCTAAAATAATGCGGCACTACGTTCGGTATGTGGCGGTCATCGGCCAGGTTCACACCGTGCTGCGGTTTGAACAGGCGGCCTGGATGAAAGATTACATAACCTTTAATGCTGAGCGTCGTGCCCAGGCTGCGAATCCCTTCGAAAAATCGTTTTTTAAGTTACTTTCGAATGCAGTGTACGATAAAAGTTTAGAAGATTCAAGAAAACACAGAGACATTCGCATTGCTTCGTGTTACGAAACTATTTATGGGGCAGCCGAGCTGATTGGTCGTCCGACATTCAAGGCTCGGCAAATCGTTGATGAAAATCTAGTTCTCATAGAGTTGCAGAAAGGTTCGATAGCCTTCGATTAACCTTTGTACATGGGTGTCACCATTTTAGATTTGTCAAAATTGATTTTATACGACTTTCATTATAACTATATGCAAAAAAAAATTCCCTCCCCAGTCTCTGCATCTCTTGTACTTGGACACTGATTCGTTGATTTACCATGTTCAGTTTGATAACATTTATGATTCAATTCGACCCGACATAGCTTCACGTTTCGACACATCAAATAATGCGCCAGGTAATGATCAACGCTTCCCCTTAGTCAACAAGGATGTAACAGGGGTGATGAAAGATGAAGCCGCTGGCGAGATTATTACGGAATACATGGGTCTTCGCCCGAAACTCTACGCATACAAGATGGAGGATGGTTCTTGTATGCGTAAAGCAAAAGAAGTTAAGGCCAACGTAATCCAATCACTTCTGTTCCCTCAATACCTGGATTGCTTGCTTAAAAATTCCCAGATTCTAGGCAGTCAATACCATTTCCGTTCGCGAGGCCACGTCGTGTTTACGGAGCGAGAGAACAAGGTAGCACTGTCTTCAGGATACGATAAGCATTGGCTTTCTGAAGATGGTGTCAGCACATTACCTTGGGCGCATAAAGATCTGTGTCCTTCTAAAACTCGTGCCTCGCTCGATCCCTCCTAATAATTGTACATATTTCCATTCTTCCTCTGATTACGTTCACCAGTGAGACGAACACTGCTGATGTAACCTCCAAGCAGTGGTTGCAGGAACACAACAACGCTCACCACTCCTTCCCTGCTCGGAGGGACTTCAAGTGTATATATATGTGTGTGGGGGGGTTGAAGGCACACAACACCGCTTCTTCCGCCTCCCCCCACACTCAAAAGAAAAAAAATTATCCCGAGAGGGGTGTGTTCACCTCCCCCCACCATGCTGCACCATGTCATGCCAACTGATCCTTTCCATTATGCATGTGGAGAGAAAAACCATCGGTATGTTAAAGAAAATGTGTAGAGATGTTTGAAAAATATTCTCCTGTCACCATGATAGCTTGCATATTATTCATTCTATCCTGATTTAACTTTAAAAAAATACAAGTTTGTTTCAAGTTGTCTCTCAAAGTATATTCAATCTATCATGATTTAACGTAAACATACTAGTTTGTTTCAAGTTGCCTCTCAAAGTATATTCAATTTATCCTGATTAAATGTAAAAAATACTAGTTTGTTTCAAGTTGCCTCTCAAAGTATATTCAATCTATCATGATTTAACGTAAAAAATACTATTTTGTTTCAAGTTGCCTCTCAAAGTATATTAATTTACATGCTTTCCTAATTAAATGTAAAAATATTCCCCTGTTTATTTTTTTTAATTTATATAAATCTTCCTCTTGATAGGATGCCTGAAATTTGTGTGACGTTCTACAGATCTCCCCAACCTAGACAATGGAACGGATCCCATCAGCGTTGGCGGCCTCTTTCTTCGAGGAAGAGGTGGAGGAGGGGACGAGTATTCCAGCCGACATTGCGGCGGCCTTCTTCGCAGAAGACCTGCTGGAAGGGCCGTCATCTCCCCCTCCACCAACACCGCCGGCCAAGACTTCGCCACTGCTGTTGGTGGCGGGCCCCTCTGGGACATGTCCCTGGGGTCGGCCGCTAACAGCCGACGAAAAAAGAGGGTTCCGGCTACCTGCTACAAACCAGCAGGTGCCGGCTCTGCCTAGCGGCAAAGTCGTGGCCAAGCTGATGGCTATGGACGCCCAGCGGGGTAGGGGGGATAAGAAATAATTTTTTTTTAACTAAGTAATATCGTTGTGTTGACTACATTATTTCAATATCCATTATGTGTTACTTGTGGCTGGTAACTTAGTATGCAGAAAATTGGTAATATGTGTAAAGAACTATGTGATCATGGTAGACTGGTGTTAAGGTTTAAAACTCGTTTTGTTTGGAAAAATACACATAATATTTAATATAATTTTGTAGCAATGTGCTACTCATAAAAAAAAATGCTGAGAAAAAATATATACATACGTTATATTTTAACAGAAACATTACGTAAACGAGACTATGGCAAAATATTATTATTACAAGTTACTTTTACCTGGTATTAATCAAATGGCAGGTACAGGTAACTAACACACCAGGTAGACGTAATATTTTTTTTTTAAGTGTTGGGGAAATATATATTTTAACTTTGGAAGAAATTACATTTGTATACAGGTCTCTGCGGCTGCAGCCCCCACCCCTCTGCGAGCGGCTTCCCTATGCTGGCGCCAGTGTCTGGGTCATTATTTAAAAAATTACAATGGGGGAGGAAGGAAAGGGGTTGGAGCCGCAGACACGTCTGCGACGGCGCGTACTCCCTCGCAGCTACAGCCCTTGGGAAAAAATTTTATTTTTTAAAATATATAATGACTATAAATGCACAATACGTTTTCTTTTAAATGACAAGTGACGTAATAAGAATACTTTTTTTAATAAAATTGGTGATATATTATAAATAATATTATTTTTTTAAGTAATTAACCTTACTGTATATTTGATTTTTACAATACACACTACAAGAGAACATTATGTCTTTAACACATAAAAAAATGAAATAAAAACGGTGTTTGAATTCGCTGAAATACATAAAGTAAAATTTTTTTTACTAACAAACACACTATAAGCATAAGTAATGCCTATAGCTTTTTTTATTTATTATTATAGACAGACATGCTACACAACAAATTAAGCATAATATTACTATACTGGTCAAGTACTATAAGAAAACATGGCTACACTTCAGTGTGTGTTTTCAAATTAGGCATCTAGTACTACTACTACTACTATAGTCATAGTCATATACTATATATACTACTATAGTCATAGTCATATACTATAGTCATAGCACCAAGGAAACGGAGAGATCATCATAGCAGGAGACTTGAACGCCAAATCATCAGAATGGGGTATAGACTTCACTGACACCAGGGGGAACGAGGTCTCTGAGATGGTCGCCCGTCTGGACCTGGTAATTATTAACGAGGGCAATACAACGACATACAGGAGGTCGGCTACCGGGGGACCATCATCGATGTTACATTCGCAACGCCAAACATAGCTGCCATTACACAGAACTGGAGTGTCTTAGAGATCTACAATGCCAGCGATCATCAATCCATCCAGTTCACGATTACAAACACAAAGCCTAATAACAGCAGCAATAAACACCTGCGGAAAGTATGGAATGACAGGAAACTGGACGAGACAAGACTCATCAAATTTCTCCAAGATAGACGGCTGGCCCTGGAAGACACAGCTGAACCTACAAGAGCAGAAACCAAGACCCTGGTCGAACAAACCATGGGGCTTATCGCAGCAGCCTGCGATGCCTCCATGCCCACCAAGACCAACAGAGGCAAGAGACGCCCTAACTACTGGTGGAACACCGAGATTAGCGAGCTCAGGAAAAAGTGCCTGGCGCTGCGACGGAAAGTAGTCAGAGCCAATCGAAGGCGGCACCACCAACAACCCGGCCCCCTGGTGTCAGAACTCGACAACGCCAAGAAAGCCCTTAAAAGAGCAATCAAAAACAGCAAAAGGCAAGGATGGAGAAACCTCTGTGCCGAGTTAGACAAAGACCCCTGGGGTAAAGCTTACCAAATAACAGTTAAGGCACTCGGTAAACAAGGACCTGTTTCCCCAATGGAGCCACCTGTGATGGAAAAGATTATAGAGGATCTTTTCCCTCAACACCCACAAAGAATGCCCAGAGAAAACTGGACCCCCGCACCAGCCCCTCCTTTCACAACGAAGGAGCTACGAGATGCAGCAAGCACGCTCAAGCCAAGGAGGGCTCCAGGACCAGATGGCATCCCAACGAACATTATCAAAACAATCGCCCAAGAGGCCCCTGAAATGCTTCTCACGATGTACAATGCCTGCCTTACCAGTGGAACCTTCAGTAAACGATGGAAACGGCAACGCCTTGTACTGCTCGACAAAGGCAAAGGCCCACCGATAACATCGTCATCATACAGACCCCTGTGCATGCTTGATGTGGCCGGCAAGCTCCTGGAAAAACTTGTCAAATCACGGCTCACAGCTGCAGTAGAGAGAGCTGGCGGACTCTCAGCTAACCAACATGGGTTCAGAAAGCAGCACTCAACAATCTCGGCGATAGAACAGGCTCTGGCCATCGTCAAGCACGCCTGGATGGGAAATCACAGGTCCTGCAAAGTGTGCATCTTCATCACCTTCGACATCCGGAACGCTTTTAACTCTGTAGGCTGGGGGGACATACTCGACGCCCTGGAGGTCAACTTCAAAGTTGACAAGTATATTCTAGACATGGCTGATGATTACTTCCGAGAACGAGAACTCGAATACGCCACAACAGAAGGCCCGCGTACTACTGCAGTCACGGCCGGCGTGCCTCAAGGCTCCGTCCTTGGCCCGGACTTCTGGAATATAGAATATGATGACCTTTTGAGGATGGACATGGCACGGGACACCTACCTAACAGGCTACGCCGACGACGTTGCGGGAATCATTCTTGCAAGCAGCCCTGAGGATGCACGGCAAAAAATTGACCACCTAATGGTGAGATTGAACAACTGGCTGAAACGCCATAAGCTCAAACTAGCCCCTAATAAAACTGAGATGGCTGTCCTCACTAGGCAACGCTGGTACGAGAAACCGTTTGCTGTGAACATCAATGGAGTAAACATCGAAGCGAAGCATTCAATAAGATACCTGGGCCTCCAGATAGACAAGGGGCTCACTTTCTGCGAGCACATCAACAACACAGTCTCAAAGGCCAACAAGGTAGTAACGAGCCTGTCGAAGATCATGCTGAACACGTCTGGGCCTCGATACGCCAAGCAGCGACTGCTGCTCAGTGCGGTACACTCAATCATACTGTACGGTGCTGAAATATGGGCAAGCCAGCTTGCCCAAGAAAAATACAGACGGAAGCTCGCCGCAATCCAAAGACGAGCCGCCCTCTGAGTAGCCTGCGCATACCGCACAGTATCCGAAGCGGCGACACTCCTCATAACCAAAACCATACCGATAGACCTCATGGCAAACGAACGACAAAGACTCCACGAGCGACGCACAAAGGGCACCCTTGATAACTACTCCCGTGAACTCGAAAGGAAGAAGACCCTAAGAGAATGGCAAACAAGATGAGAAAATGTGGACACAGGGAGACGAACAGCTAAACTTATCCCAGCACTCGAAACATGGTCTGACTGCAAACATGCGAAAACTAACTTCTACCTGACGCAACTACTCACAGGGCACGGACTGTTCGAGGCGTACCTGCACCGCATGGGGCTAGCAGACAGCCCTGCATGTAAATACTGCCCAGCAAACACTGATGATGCCTGCCACACCTTATTCCACTGCGGCAGATGGGAGACAGAAAGAACAGCGGCCGAAGAAACAATCGGAGCCAAATTGAGCCAAGGAAACATAATTCCCCTTATGAGCAGCTCTCCGTGGAACTGGGAGACAATAATGAGCTACGCCGAAGCAGTTCTGAGAGCAAAGAAGCTTGAGAACTGATCAAGAAGAGCGCCTAGTTGCGTAACCTGTGCCAGGCTGAAGTAATGCGAAAGCGGTTTCCGGTCTGGCCCCCTTCCTAAAAGAAGGGCAGAAAGAGAGGAATGTTTTTAGTCAGTAAAAATCTCAACAATTCCACCTGTTGGTGTCTTTTGAAGATTTTTGATCCTCTCTACAAAAAAAAAACTATAGTCATAGAGTAGTGGCTGCCGAAATAACACTTTTTTTTATATTCACACCTGAGAAATGAAAAAACAATGACTATAAATGGGGAAGAAAAAAAAGATGGCGGCCTGGTATGCTGTGCTACAAGATGGCGGCCTGGTGTGCTATGCTACAAGACGGAGGCCTGGTATGCTGTACTACAAGATGGCGACTTTCAGCAATCGATTGTCATACATATAATATTATTTAATTTTTTTCAAAGTTTGCTGTTCTGGTTACTTCCTAGCAGTCGAAATTATTATTTTTTTTCCAATGTTGAAAAAAACATGGCGGCCGGCCAGTTTTTAAATTTCCCGCTTAGCACTATAAAAAAATAAGCATGGCGGCCGCATAGCAGCCGATGCGCCTCGTTTAAATTTACCGCTTACCACTATAAAAAAACATGGCTGCCGACTAGCAGCCGACACTATATAGTTTTTAAATTTTCCGCTTAGCACTATAAAAAAATTAACATGGCGGCCGCATAGCAGCCGATGCGCCTCGTTTAAATTTACCGCTTACCACTATAAAAAAAATAAACATGGCGGCCGCATAGCAGCCGACACTATATATTTTTTAAAATTTCCCGCTTAGCACTATAAAAAAATATACCTTTTCTTTAAAAATATAATTTATAAGCATATTATACAACATCTGAAAATATTTTCTCCAACATGGTCTCGTGGTCCTGTGGTTAGCGTGACGGACCAACGATCCAGAAACTAAGGTTCGAATCCCTGCCGCCTGCCCTCACATTTTTTACTTGTAAAAATAATTCCGGCGCGCGCGACACTAGCACTACCTGCCTTCCTCATTTACAAACATACACACACCCCCTTCACGTGATGTCAACAACCCCCTGCGGACCCCCTCCACGTGACTCCCGGCAACGCCCACCCGACCACGTGGTGCCACGCCCCCCCACGTGCTCAGACAACCACCTGTTCTTTGTTTATAGTGTAACCAGAGCGGCACGCTCCCCCTACTGGATGAAATTTCTTTTTCTTAAATGAAGATAATACAAAACATTAAAACCATTTTTAAATTTAATATTTAGAATGATTGTTGTATTTTATTTACATATGCTACTTTAATTAATAACGTTAACAAAGCTAAATATTGAGGAGCGCTTTACGTTTTCTGTGCAACACATATTTGCGGAGATGGACTTATAATAATACTCGTATGTTATTAAAACAACCTTATTACTGCTGTTACGTTTAGGACACATTTTCTATGGATCCACAATCCTGTATTTCAGGGGGGGGCGAATTTTA
The DNA here is from genome assembly GCF_032445375.1 of Bacillus rossius redtenbacheri. Classification (NCBI taxonomy): domain Eukaryota; kingdom Metazoa; phylum Arthropoda; class Insecta; order Phasmatodea; family Bacillidae; genus Bacillus; species Bacillus rossius. The sequence continues at coordinate 70,543,846 of NC_086334.1, forward strand.
ACCCATTTTTTGAGGTCGTAATACTATATTCATATGATTGACGAGGTGATAATGCAATTAGAAAACCTAGCTTCCTTTAACCACAGACTAAACAAACATCGTTGGAGAACTAGCTCACCCTTATCACTTCGTGGCAACTGTACTGCTTGAATCTGTGTGTGGATGTACGAGTGACTGTTTTTAATATAGTATTACTTTTTATCATCCTGCTTTGGCAATACTTGATTTATCGTACGTTTAATTACTCTCTTCGTTATTCTATGTAAGTTTATTTAAAAATTTCTTTCAAATTATTTAATTTTTATAAATAATTATATTCGAACAATTACTTATGTTGTTACGAGTGGGAGTAAAGGGTTCGTGAAGGATAGCCGAACAATTAAGTTTTTATACGGTTTTATTTTCACTAATATTTACAGAGGAGGGGCCGAGGCATCCTTAAATAGTCCCGAGCCACCCTTCCAGAAGTCACGGGAGCCGTCGAGAAGCACTGAGTTCCACCCCGACTCCTCGCGGTGGCCCAGGGGATTTCCAAGGCAGCTCGGGGACCGATAACAATGGCCAGGGGTAGAGCGGTGCGCGGATAACGGAGGGGGAGGGGGAGTGGAACAAGTGGCCCACTAATTAGTCTTGTGCATTATAGTTCGCGACTGGGAGCGATCAATTTAGTTCGCAGCTTCTGAACGAACTAGGTCGCTCTTTTAGTTCGTTAGTTTCCATCTCGAAATCCAGAATGGCAGAGGGTTTGCTCATTTTGCTACCGCTGCTGCGAACTATATGCCCTCTTTCGTTAAGATTTTTTTATCGTGAACACTCGCGGATTTAGGAATATATTTACGTAATAAATCATTTGTTTTTACGTTGAGATTATGGTGTTTGTTTCTATATTAGTACACAAATAACAAAAACATAACAAAATTTACCCCAAAGAAAGTTGGTGAAAAAAGAATAACAACCAACCCTTTGCTTCCCTTTTAAATAATGGAATGAAACAGATTTTTTTTTGCACAGCTGTATTTGTATGACTTGAGTGCTTCTATTAATACAATATTGACATTTCCGATATGTATTGATTAACAGATCCGATGAGAGATAAAACACAAATACACTTTTTTATGCAAAGTAAATACGACACCAGGGGCGTAGCCAGGGGGGGGGGTTAGGGGTTTAACCCCCCCCCCCCTTTTAGCACCAAATCTTTAATTAATTTCTTATTCATCACTCAAACATATTTCATTTTAAAACTAATAAAATTGTTATCATTACAATATTTAAATTTAAGTACCAAAAACTGCTAAAATAGCACTATTTTGCACATTAAAATCCAAATTTTCCCGGGGGAGGACCCCCGGACCCCCCGCTTTAATACGGGGGGGGGGGGGGGCATGCTTCTTAACACCCCCCATACACAAATCCTGGCTACGCCACTGTACGACACAGCCACATTTGTTTCTCTGTGTTCCCGACAAACATAACTCATAAACTTTGTGTTGATGTATTTCGTTAAGTATGAAAAGAATTGTAAGTATTAATGGGTTGTTGGTATTCTATTAACACCTCCAAGTAATTTTTATAACTTCTACTTTCACATTAAATTGAAAGGTTTAGTTATGGTATAAAAATTTATATCAGTATCAAATGTAAACATAAACAGGTGTACTGGATATACGAAAACATAGCATTTGCGGATGGTTTGATTAGTGACACATATAGCTGCTATTATGCTTCTAAGCTACACTTTTCGTGCATTGGCTGGAGGTAGGGCCGGAACTAAGGGGGAGGGGGGCATAAGGGGCATGTGCCCCGGGCGGCAAATATCAGGGGGCGGCAAAATATGGAAAGTGGTTCACTGAAACAAAATGAAACTAGTCATTAAAAAAAGTTTTGAAAGTGTACATATCGCAAACAATAAGTTAGCCAAGAAATTAAGAAATTATATTTAACTTGATTATGCATAATTTGTAAATATATTCGTACTTCAAATGCGTTACTTCGCTCTAAGAAACAAGTATTACCTTAATTCGTGGTCTGGAGTGAGTAAAACCACTGCGATGAGAGCTGGCATCTCAAGGACCCGTTGCGCGGGTGGTCACTTGGCGAGAGCGTCGAGTAGTGGAGGGGGTTAGTAACTTAGTCGCTTCCTGGCTGATAACACCGATCGCGCTCGGCTGTCTGGCAATCATAGTTACACGAACCACGAACCATCGGGATTTAAATCGTGTATTAAATCTGGCTCGCCACTGCGGGAACAAGCTCGAGAGATAGTCTACAATACAATAATGCAAAACATCTCAGCGAACCAAAAAGTTGTTAAAATTGTATACAGCAAGTGCTGCAACAGATGTCTCAATTTTAACTGTAAAACGAATTATAGCAGATGGGTACGAAAACAGAGCACATGAAAATAATCGAAGTAGACGATTTCACATGTGGTGCTGTGCAGAGAAAAATTCACGAGTTTTATTCTGTAAGAAAATTCGTTCCGAAATTAAAGAAGTTGAAAAAGGCTTTGCAAGAAGACGATGTTTTTACTGTAGCAGGGAATACTTGCGAAACTTTTTGAAGAATTTAGGATTCCCCTGTAGTTCTGTTTCTGTATTTCATTTTTAAACTGTATTTTTATAAGAAGGATAACAGCTAAAACGCGTGTTTTCGGTATAGTTTTTAGACATGAAACGCCCGGTAAATATTGCATTCAGGCGCGTAGTAAGCAAATATTTAATTGGGGGGGGGGGGGGGGGGGGGGGGCAAAGGAGAGTATCATTATAAGTGGTGGATTTAACAAAGGGGGTGTCCGAGGGCTCTCCCCGGGAGAAAAAAATTTGTATTCTAAGGAGCAAAATGGTGCTATTTAAGCATCTTTCGTACATAAAAATAGAATGTACTACTAGCAGAAATTTTAACTTTTTTTATATAATAAATTTACTCAGCATCACAAAACAGTGTTCACTTTTCAGTTTTCGCCTCGTAGAATTCATTTTAAAGGCAATTTGTTGAATTTTCTCACTGCACAGAGTACATAAAATACAAGCACCTTCAAATTTAGTCCCCAGATATCATCATGTTATCTAGAGCTGTAGAAAAGGCAAATATGTTTTTATAATTAAAAATACCTTTCACTAATTGCATCATAATTACATGACGGTGGTTGAAGATTAATATTTGTAGTGTGAGATAATATATTTTTCCAACTATCTTTAGCTATAGTTACAGTTTCTTAATATGTGCTAACAAACAACTGCAATAATCAAAACAAGCTATAATAAAATATTTAAGTGAGGCTGAGCCTTGAGTAAACAATTTAACAAAGACGTCATTATCCCACTCATTACCCACTCTTAAGTAAATTCATGTGCACATCAGGACAGGAGAACTCTTAATGTTACACACCTTTAATTAAATAGTCTTAGATGATGCCAATATTCAGAATGTATTGACACAAGCATATGATGTATCTAGTGTCCACTGAATATTAATTCAAAACATTACAGAAAAACTACTTTACCATTAATAAATCTGAAAATCTAAATATCTTATTATAAGTTAAATGACAAAATAACACATTCAAACTAATAAAGTCTTTTTTTATTTTTTTATTTTTACTGTCAGACTTCATAAATCAAGGTCAATACAGGAAAGGTCTATACATCAACCAAATCTGAATTAAGGCTCCAAAGTCATGAAAATTTACAATAAGCTATATTTTTTATTGAAAGGAGCACTAGAAAGTATTTACATTGTATTCAGGAGGGTCAAAATAATTATTTTAGCATTTAAAATTTTAAAAAGTCACAAAAATTAATTTTTCAAAAAATGCATTTCAACTTTTAAAAAAATTAAAAATTAAAGATGGAAAAAAGCTTTTCGCAATAACACTCATAACATTTAATTCAGGAAAGTCTAAATTTTATTTTGGTATTAAAATTAAAAAAGTCAATATTTTAATTTTTTTTTACTGTCAGACTCCCCTTAAGAATAAGTTTAAAATGCGAACCCCACAGAATAGGCGAGTGAAGATTCTTAAAAATAACTGCAAATCTGCTTGATAAATTCTTGTTCAATGATTTGTAGATTCGAAGAATTTTTTTTATTACTCGATGGAATAATCACGAGCGACGAGCGGAAAAAAAAATGTACCGACATACTAAACTTTAATGTTAAATAGGTATATTACATATGGTTTTTGGGATAATGTAAAAAAAGTAATACCTCAGTTTGACGTCGTACCGACCATGGCCGTTAAGCCCGTGCTCCGCACCGCCAGTACCGTATCCCGTTTTCGGAGCGCACCCCTTGCCCAGCCGGATTGAGTCAGGCGAGCGCCTCGGGCGTGACCCCAATAGACATAATGAAACTTAAAGGTACGGAACCCCGGAGGCTTGAACCCATAATTCAATTAAGCGAAAAGCTATTAGTACGAAATTACTAATTACCCGACATGTAATAAGTGCGTCGTAGCCACTCCGGGCGTTTACACCACGCACGGAGCAGACAACAAACCTCATTAACAGTCACTGCGGCCACTGGCCTTAATTAAAATGCCCGTGACTATGATCAAGTCAGACTAGGAGAAATCTCTCTAAAACAATTCGCAGTGGGACAATATGTTAGTAAATTTACAGTCGCCAACTTGATGTCACAATTTGAATAATTAAATACATTAAAACCATTGTTAAGCCTTAAGCACCCAATTACCAGGTGCTACATTTTAATCAAGCACCTGGAGCATGTTATTTACTCATCATGTAACCAATTAAATTATTATAAGTTTTTGGTGCCGACTCACAAAGAAGAGAAAGTTTCTCTTCCTTGCGAGGCGGCCATGTTCGGCAGTCTCCAACCACTCCGCGCCGGGAACAGACGTGTGTCCGTGGGCAGCATCCAAGTTTGTTTCATTGATTATTTTTATTCTGCACCACACCTTCAAATTTTAATACTTTTATTAATTCATCGCTGCCCACGTCGACTCGGCGCGTATTTCGCGGAACCGGGCCTATCCCGACCATCTTCATCGTGATACCGCGCTGCGTATCGTATCACTCACGTAAGTGTTTCGCCGAACTTAGGAGCCCGCTCATCGAACCCCTCCCCCCCCCCCCCTCACTGCTTTCGTTAACTTTCGGCGCTGGCCATCTGCAGCAAGCATCGACCCACGTCCCGCGAGACTGCCGCGGTAACCATTTCAGTGTCACATAGTGTTGTGTTTTTTTCTTGTTAATTGTGTAACCGCTAGACGTCACCAAGTGTGGGTGAGAATTTTTGTAGCGGGACTGAACCGCGGAGCGGACTTGTAGAGCGTACCGTGTACCCACATGGACCCCCGGTGAAACTCCCAAATTAAATGTATTCTCACCAACTCGTATACGATCATTTTCCGTAATCTCCCGTCCTCCACACCGCCGAGCGGCCTTCACAGTCAAGGGAGAACCCATTCAGGTTAGATTCAAGCCATGTACCTGGCGCGGCACGCGGGGGCAGAGTACCCACGACCCAACATCAACGGCCTAGCAGCCCGCTAGCCTGGCGCCCCTCCGGACAGCAAGAGCTTCGCGACGCCCGTAGCACCCGTCAGGTACCCCCCGGACCTTTCAAGTTAAAGGAATCCAACTCTTCTTTAGGATCTTTGTCTTCACAGGCATTAGAGCCTAATGTGCACTGCTTTTTAGGCGGTGGTTGTGATGAACTGCAGGACTGTGCAGAATGGTTGTTGAAGAAAAATTTGACGCTTTTCTGAGTCATTGTACGCCGCAAAAATTATAATACTGTTATAAATTTTCTCCTTAAACCCTAAATGTTTTTTATCACTGCCATTCTGTAATATATATTGTAGTGGCCATCATGGCCACATGGAGGTGCAGAGGCCATGAGGCAGGAAGAAGAAGGTAGAGAAAATATGGAGGAGATGTATCGTGTGGAATAGAGAATAAAGGTATGAACAAGAAATAAAACATGGTTGTCAGATGTGAATTGTGCTTGTGCCTAACGTAGATTTGCAGAGAGACATGGCGACTCAAAGTGCGGACGGGTCTTATAGGTTACCGGAGGTGCTGGACTTGTCATCAAATGTAGCTGAGAATTGGAAAAGATTCCGATAGCGTTTTGAAATATTTCTACGAGCGTCTGGCAAGGACAAAGGAGATGATGGGTTGAAAGTGGCATTGCTGTTGAACTGCATCGGAGATAACGGGTTGGAAATTTTTAATTCGTTTAACATTTATGAGGCATTTGGCAATAGTTATAAGCAAGTGGTAGATGCCTTTGAAGAGTATTGTGCGCCACAGAAAAAACATTATAGTGGAACGGTTCAAGTTCGGAAAGATAATACAAGTGGAAGGACAGTCATTTGACAGTTTCTTAACGGCGTTAAAAACAGCAGTCAAGACATGTGAATATACAGATGGGGAGGTAATGGTTCGTTATCGTGTGGTAATAGGTATTGGAGGCAAAATGGTGCAAGAACGACTGTTACGGGAACCGGCACTGGATTTGAAGAAAGCTGTGGTGTTGTGTAAAGCAGCGGAGACAAGCAAACAACAGACGAGGATCTTGCAGGAGAGTGCGGAGATAACATCAGCCGTTAATTCAACAAGATCACTTCATCTACAACAGCCGCGGCCCATGATGCAATCATGGTGCGGTAATTGTGGGTATAATCATCAGAAGGGAAGATGTCCGGCATATAATAAAATTTGTGCGAAGTGTCACAGGAAAAATCACTTTGCCAAGGTATGTAGACAACGTGATGGGAAGGAGGGACTAAGGACGAACGAAGGTAAGACAGTCAGCTGCGTGCGTGAGGTGCAGGATACTGACGATGATCGGCAGCGCGTGTGCATAAGCTCAGTTGATGGCAGTACAACATCAAGGGCATGGTATGAACACATTTATGTTAATGATAAGCAGAGAGTACAAGTAAAGTTAGACTCGGGTGCTGATGTATCTGTATTACCATTGGAAATGTACACACAGTTAGGATTCAGTGTTGATGATTTGAAACAGACCAACACTGTCATTCTGTCATATGGAAATCCATAATTTAAGACAAATGTGTTAGGAATTGGGGTCTTGCAATGTAAATCAAAAGGTATGGAGAGTAATGTAGGTGTGTCGTTTCTAGTTATAGATGTAACTGGTCAGCCAGCATTGCTGGGTTTGGGGGACTGTGTTAAATTGAATTTACTTAAACGTGTCCCTTTAATTAATAATGGTAGCACAAGTATGCCAATCATGCCTAAGTTACTTCATGAATATGAAGATGTCTTCTCAGGTCTAGGATGTTTTCCGTCCACATATAAAATTGTACTAGCTGATGGTGCACGTCCACACATAGAGGCTACGAGGAGAGTACCGTATGGACTAGTTGAGAGGCTGAAAAGCAAGTTAGAGGAGTTGGAAGTGTTAGGTGTAGTTAAAAAATTGGACAACCAACTGAATGGGTTAATGCATTGGTAATTGTAGAAAAACCCAATAAAGAATTGCGATTATGTTTGGATCCAGTGCACCTCAATGCAGCAATGTAACGGGAACATTTCGTCATACCAACAGGGGATGACATTGCAGCTCAAATGGCAGGCAACAGTTTTTTTACAGTGTTGGACATGAAGGATGGCTATTATCAGGTACCGCTAGATCCGAGTAGTGCCGATTTATGTGTGTTTGGGACACCATTTGGCAGATACCAATTTTTGTGTATGCCATTTGGAATCAAGTCGGCCCCGGAAGTATTTGAAAGGAAAAAGGAGGCAGGAAGAAGAAGGTAGAGAAAAGATGGAGGAGATGTATCGTGTGGAATAGAGAATAAAGGTGTGAACAAGAAATAAAACACATTCCGCACTACTCACTCACGATATACAGATAAATAAGTTTATTTTAAACAGTTCTGTAGTACGGCTCACAAAGTTTCTTGGACTTAAAAGCAAGACGTACAGCTGTTGAATGATGACTGATGTGGAAAGCCCTCTGCACGTCAGGTCGTTACCTTTAGGTAGAAACGAGGCGGGGTGAATGCAAGGGTTTGAAGGTCAGGTAGACAAGGGTGGACAAAAACGGAGCGTAAGCTACTGCAACGAGCGGAAACATTTACTGGTCTTATATCCCACAATAATATTTCCGCTATCAGCACTGTGAAATGGGAATATTTAGAAGAAAACAAGAACAGTTGCCGTATTTATTGTGCCTGTACACTTATCGAAAAGTCTTAATTTATTTTAAGAATAAAGTAACGCACAGACAAGAAAATCCCACAAAAACACTTAGCATTGCAGTGAAGACAATGCCTCTTGTTCATCTGATGCAATGGCCGGGCAACCCCCCCCCCCTCCGGTTCCTACGCGCCTGCACCTCACTAACACACATACGCCCTGACGAGCTATTCTGTGGACAAATGGATGTTGAAAAAAATTTAAAAATACTGGGACGTCATTAAGTGGCTGAGAGTGTGGTGAAATGATGAAATAAAATGCATTAGTTACGCCATTGGTTCTCGTGTAAGACGGACTCGGACTCTCGCGCGACGGTATGGTTTACCACCACTCCTTTCCTGGCGCTGTGGGGGAAGGCTGTTGATGCGCAGATGGACGTCGGAGCAAGCTCTTTGTTTGTTGTCGTGAAGGGTACTTGTTGCAGATCAGCAAATAACCTCCAACCCACGCATGGATAAACTATAAAAAAGTACCCTCACTAAATATGTACCTGAAAACCAATGACAATGTCCTAAGCTGGATTAGGAATGGCAGAGGTGTGCTATTGTAGGTATAAGCAAAGTTAAATTTTATCTTTACGTCATCTTTAATTACTATCCTTTCAACTGCAAATAGGTATATTATAAACAGGTACAAATAGTTTATTTCACAAAATACATAGTTGAATAATTCTGATATAATACTGATAATACTGTATAATACTGATCCCTGTAACTGTAACATTCATAACGTGCTCAAATTTATAGTACCCTATTATATTTTACGTTATCAAGTCCCGCAATCGGACTCTCGCAAAACAAAGCTAGCTAGATGTGAATGTCAAAAAGAGAAAGAGTCAAATAGATACAGCACATTATGCCACAAACGGCCTAACTTGTTAACGCAGACCAGACTAATATAGAACTGGCACAGCATGATACAGTTACTACAAAAAAAAACAAAGAGAAAAAATTGAAAAATTATTTGACCACAAAACCGTACGTACCACGAGACTACTCGACATGGTTACCCTACTGCAGAATGCCAAACGTAATTTCAGAGTGGCAAGCCGAAACAAATAATTTAGAAGAAATTGCATTAAGCTACATAACGATCACCTGACGTTAAGAACAGGGCCACAATTTGTTGGTGCCCAAGCACACAAACCCAAGTTCTGCGAAGAAGCTTACCATGTCGAGAGCTCGCCAGCACCGTACCCCTAACTGACTTAAAGAGTTACAAAAGGAACTGCATGCTGCTCAAATGGAAAGTGACCCGACACTGTCGGTGGCTACAGCTGAAAAAGCGTCGAGACCAAGCACCTAAAATCCTCGAAAGCAGTGCCCCAGAGGGGAACCGCGCAAGCGCAGTAAACCAGAAGGGTGGGGGATCAATTACCAATTGGCAGGAGAAGGAATCGTGATGTAATTAAAGGGGAAAGGAGGGGGAATGGGTAGGAAGGGTGACTACTACGCCGCGCCGAAGTCAAAGTACATGACGTTGTCATTACAACTTCCCACCCCTTGACTGTCTGTATTCTCTGCAGTGTTGAAATGCCTTCAAAGTCTCAAATAAAGTACAACTCTCCAAATTAGTAATCAAGGTCGGTTACATCACGTAAATAAGTTTTAGGATTCCCCAGCGCTGGAGAAAAAAGTTGCTAACACACAAAAATTCTAGTTCAATGTAAACAAACATTGTCTCTTATCAATATGCCCACATATCTCAACATAGATAAGCATTGTCTATCAACAAAATTTAAGTCACAAAAATTTCCATACGTCGACGTATTATTGTGTTTTCCAAACCGCATCCTCCAAAATAGACTGCCAAAAAAGTGTAAGTCCCATAGAATTTTCACAATAAAGCCTTGTTCTTGCTTCTGCGCCTGAAGTCTCCGCACACAGCAACACGTCCAAGAAATGCGGAAGCTCCGTCTCAAGGGGCGCAGGGGACAGCAACAGCTGCGCCTGCTAGGCCACACCACGCCCAGCTGCGACAGCCACGCCAACGAGCAGCTCAAGTACGCTGCTCCGCCACACCACGCCACGCCAAGCCACTCCAGCCACGCCAGCGAGCAGCTCACAAGTACTCCGCTCTGCCACGCCCCGCCCGCCGTGGCAGCGAGCAGGTAGTCAGGACACGGCGCAACAGAGCACAGCCCCACAACGCACCACAACAGCTGGCACCTCTCACGACCTCCCCCAGGCGGGCCAAGGGGGGGTCGGCGACATCAGAAGAGCTCGTCCATGGTGATGTCACAAGATGCGGTCCGCCACAAACCAGGCGGAAACGGGCCGATGTCCAGTGCGACCCGTCGGAAGGAGCGCGCCCGCGCAAGCGCGAGCGATCGGGCGGAGAGGCTGCATCCCGAAGAACGCGCCGTCACGTAGTCTGGCGGGCGGGCGGAACGGCAGATGGAGCGGTGGGAGCGGAGAAAAACGCCCCATAAAAAAAGGCGCTGACACGCGTGTCAGCACGCAGCTGAACAGCAGTAAAAGCAGGTAGGCAGGCAGGCAGGCATGCAGGCAGGCAGGCAGGCAGGCAGGCAGGCAGGCAGGCAGGCAGGCAGGCAGACGGGCAGGCGGCGCACAAGCTTGATGTCTATAAAACTGGCGACAAACGCAACACGAAAGCCAAAGCACGAGCCACTAGGCGATACTTCTCACTGACTCACATGCATAATAATCTTCTAACACATGTAACCCACAATAAACGGTGAACAGTCAAGAGGGGGGGGGGGGACGTCGCAGTCAGTCCCGACTAAGACACGAAGCGACCTCTTCTGGGCGTGTGTCAACCCCAATAGGAAAGGAAAACATACTGACGTCGACCCAAGTGTCTCCTCGGCTCCCTCAGGCCGTTATGCCTCGTCAACGTCCTCCCTGTGTGTCCCCAGTGGAGTGCGACGGCCAGGGACGCACCCGCGTGCGCCCTAGCATGCCAGTGAGGGTTATGTCTGTGTATATATATATTTGCAAACGATCAAGGGTCTTAAATGTAAATAACTTATTTATTCATTAGTATCTCGTGTATGTCTTTGTAAATAATTCAATAACTGTTCTGAAGGGTTTCGCCGTAGTATGTAATCGCAGCCTGGCGCGCCGCGGGACGGAGCTCTCTCCCACGCCGGCCGATTTCCCCTCCCTCCCCGCCACCCGCGGGCGCCGGCCCGCGGGCGAGCGGGGAGAGTCAGTCGCGTCCTGGTCTCGAGCGGAGACAGACGTGTTCGTTGCTCCGCGAGCCGCGCACGTTGCGCTCGGGATTGAACGTTCGCTGAGTCCGCAGTCGGTCACGGCAGCTGAGCTGCCACCGCGAATCAGCTTAGCATTGTTAACTTACGAGTCATCGGGAGACGTGTCTAGCGGGCAGTTTCTACAACGCGAACGTGGTGCTACGAGTCTCTGAACTTTTCGCCGTCCACGGAACATTACGTAACGGGCCGCATATGTACAGCGCTCCGTCTTCGAGCCCTCTCTCACTGGGTCAGCCTAGCATTAATAAACTTTACGATTCGCGCCGAAACGTATTTGAGAACCGCCCCGTCATCAGGGAGTCCGTGTCGCCGTGGTAGGGCACTTGTTTCGCGACGGTTCCGCCAGGCTGCGGCAGGACTTTATAAGCGTTAATAAAAGATGGCTCGTGAAATTCGTTAATGCCGTGTTCTGCTTGCGACAACCTACCAACATTCCTCGCAATCACTTCACTCTCCCTCCAGGTCCCGCATTTCCCGGTCCCGGCCACGTTGGCCTGGACCCACACCTCTCCGACGAGGGCAGTACGGGCATAACAGGACATTTATTTCAACGGGAAAACGGGGACCAGAAGCCGAGGGACGTCATTTGGCGCCCAACTAGTGTGGCCGTAAGCATACGCAAGCGCACGCAAGCGCACGCAAGCGCGCAGATGCAGGACAGGACGGAAGCAGGTGCGACCGCGCGGCGTGGGAGCGGCGCGAACTCGAGACAGCGCGCCGGCGTGCCGGCGGGAGATAACGCAGCGCGGGAACGGCGCGAACACGAGACGTTTCGGCGACAGATACCGCGGCGTGAGAGCGACGCGAACTCGAGACGTTCGGCGTAAGATAACGCGACGTGGGAGCGGTGTGAACCGGAGACGGCGGGCGACGCGACAAGGATCGGTGGCGCGACAGATAACGTGTCGTGGGAGCGCCACGAACCTGAGATCGCGACGCAGCAGGGATCTTCGGTTCAAGATAACGCCGCGAGAGGAAGACACGGACTGAATTACCGAACAGAGACACTCCCGATAAACATGGACGACTTCCAGAAAGCGTACGAGACATGGGCGGAAGCAGACTTTCCGGAGCCCGGCGAGTGCTGCGAGCACTTCGCAGATTACGAGTGCGGTTTCTGCTTTGAGTACCGGGCGTATGGTAGGACAATGTGCGGTGCGGACTCGTGCCCCGGCGGGACATCGGATGGGCGGATCTGCGGGACGTGCGGGAATCTGTGGCACAGGGAGTGTTCACAACTGGTCACGCGAGAAGAGGAATGGATGTCCTGCTTTACGTGTGACCAGTGCCGAGCGAAACTGGGCGTGCGTGGTGCCGCAAGTGTCTCGACCGCGAAGGTCGAGTGGTCACACTGGGCGGGCGCCATCACGCTGCAGGAGTCGGCAATACTCCCAACGCCACTGCAACCGACGCCGCCGCCGACGCTGCCCACGACACCGCCGCCGACGCTGCCTCCGACACCGCCTCCAACACAGCCCCCGCCCTATGGGGTGGAGACGCCGAGCAGGACATCGCTGAAGACGGAGGAAGCCGCGCCCGTCCAGCCCCTGTGGTACGACTGGCAAGCGACGTCCGGGTGGATACGGCAGGCCGACTCAGACACGCCGCCCCTGACGCCGCCGCCCCCAACTGCCGTAGGGGCTCACGAGGGGCCTACGCGGTGCGAACCGGCTGTGCTGACACAACCGCTCTGCACACACAAGGGCGTGCCGCGACCACTGTCACGTGGGCCACCTTTGACGCGACGCCGCCGCCATCTGCCGCGTGCGACGCGAAAGGTGCCACGCCCCTTCGGACTATCACGTGGGCCGCCTTTGACGCGACGCCGCCGCCTGTTGCCGCGCGCGACGCGAAAGGTGCCACGCCCCTTCGGACTATCACGTGGGCCGCCTATTACGCGACGCCGCCGCCTGTTGCCGCGCGCGACGCGAAAGGTGCCACGCCCCCCTCGGACTGACAAGTGGGCCACCTTTGACGCGACGCCGCCGCCGCCTGCTGCCGCGCGCGACGCGGAAGGTGCCACGCCTCTTCGGACTGTCACGTGGGCCACCTTTTTATGCGACGCCGCCGCCTGTTGCTGCGGGCGACGCGAAAGGTGCCACGCCCCCTCGGATTGTCAAGTGTGCCACCTTTGACGCGACGCCGCCGCCTGTTGCTGCGGGCGACGCGAAAGGTGCCACGCCCCCTCGGATTGTCAAGTGGGCCACCTTTGACGCGACGCCGCCGCCTGTTGCTGCGGGCGACGCGAAAGGTGCCACGCCCCCTCGGATTGTCAAGTGTGCCACCTTTGACGCGACGCCGCCGCCTGTTGCTGCGGGCGACGCGAAAGGTGCCACGCCCCCTCGGATTGTCAAGTGTGCCACCTTTGACGCGACGCCGCCGCCTGTTGCTGCGGGCGACGCGAAAGGTGCCACGCCCCCTCGGATTGTCAAGTGTGCCACCTTTGACGCGACGCCGCCGCCTGTTGCTGCGGGCGACGCGAAAGGTGCCACGCCCCCTCGGACTGTCAAGTGTGCCACCTTTGACGCGACGCCGCCGCCAGTTGCCGCGCGCGACGCGAAAGGTGCCACGCCCCTTCGGACTATCACGTGGGCCGCCTTTGACGCGACGCCGCCGCCAGTTGCCGCGCGCGACGCGAAAGGTGCCACGCCCCTTCGGACTATCAAGTGGGCCACCTTTGACGCGACGCCGCCGCCTGTTGCCGCGCGCGACGCGAAAGGTGCCACGCCCCTTCGGACTATCACGTGGGCCGCCTATTACGCGACGCCGCCGCCTGTTGCCGCGCGCGACGCGAAAGGTGCCACGCCCCCCTCGGACTGACAAGTGGGCCACCTTTGACGCGACGCCGCCGCCGCCTGCTGCCGCGCGCGACGCGGAAGGTGCCACGCCTCTTCGGACTGTCACGTGGGCCACCTTTTTATGCGACGCCGCCGCCTGTTGCTGCGGGCGACGCGAAAGGTGCCACGCCCCCTCGGATTGTCAAGTGTGCCACCTTTGACGCGACGCCGCCGCCTGTTGCTGCGGGCGACGCGAAAGGTGCCACGCCCCCTCGGATTGTCAAGTGGGCCACCTTTGACGCGACGCCGCCGCCTGTTGCTGCGGGCGACGCGAAAGGTGCCACGCCCCCTCGGATTGTCAAGTGTGCCACCTTTGACGCGACGCCGCCGCCTGTTGCTGCGGGCGACGCGAAAGGTGCCACGCCCCCTCGGATTGTCAAGTGTGCCACCTTTGACGCGACGCCGCCGCCTGTTGCTGCGGGCGACGCGAAAGGTGCCACGCCCCCTCGGATTGTCAAGTGTGCCACCTTTGACGCGACGCCGCCGCCTGTTGCTGCGGGCGACGCGAAAGGTGCCACGCCCCCTCGGACTGTCAAGTGTGCCACCTTTGACGCGACGCCGCCGCCAGTTGCCGCGCGCGACGCGAAAGGTGCCACGCCCCTTCGGACTATCACGTGGGCCGCCTTTGACGCGACGCCGCCGCCAGTTGCCGCGCGCGACGCGAAAGGTGCCACGCCCCTTCGGACTATCAAGTGGGCCACCTTTGACGCGACGCCGCCGCCAGTTGCCGCGCGCGACGCGAAAGGTGCCACGCCCCTTCGGACTATCACGTGGGCCACCTTTGACGCGACGCCGCCGCCTGCTGCTGCGCGCGACGCGGAAGGTGCCACGCCCCTTCGGACTTTCACGTGGGCCACCTTTGACGCGACGCCGCCGCCTGCTGCCGCGCGCGACGCGGAAGGTGCCACGCCCCTTCGGACTGTCACGTGGGCCGCCTTTGACGCGACGCCGCCGCCTGCTGCCGCGCGCGACGCGAAAGGTGCCACGCCCCTTCGGACTATCACGTGGGCCGCCTTTGACGCGACGCCGCCGCCAGTTGCCGCGCGCGACGCGGAAGGTGCCACGCCCCTTCGGACTGTCACGTGGGCCGCCTTTGACGCGACGCCGCCGCCTGCTGCCGCGCGCGACGCGAAAGGTGCCACGCCCCCACCACCTGTCACGTGGGCCGCCTTTGACGCGACGCCGCCGCCTGCTGCCGCGCGCGACGCGAAAGGTGCCACGCCCCCCCCCGAACTGTCACGCGGGCCACCTGGGATGCGACGCCGCCGCCTACTGCCGCGCGCGACGCGCAAGGTGCCACGCCCCTTCCATCTGTCACGAGGGTCCCGGACTCAGCAGGTCAGTTCTCCAGTGCCACGGTCCGGTGCTTCCTGTCCATTTTAATAAATGTGAGGCGTTGACGGACATAACGGCCTCGTCGGAGGGGGGGCATTTGACGTCGACCCAAGTGTCTCCTCGGCTCCCTCAGGCCGTTATGCCTCGTCAACGTCCTCCCTGTGTGTCCCCAGTGGAGTGCGACGGCCAGGGACGCACCCGCGTGCGCCCTAGCATGCCAGTGAGGGTTATGTCTGTGTATATATATTTGCAAACGATCAAGGGTCTTAAATGTAAATAACTTATTTATTCATTAATATCTCGTGTATGTCTTTGTAAATAATTCAATAACTGTTCTGAAGGGTTTCGCCGTAGTATGTAATCGCAGCCTGGCGCGCCGCGGGACGGAGCTCTCTCCCACGCCGGCCGATTTCCCCTCCCTCCCCGCCACCCGCGGGCGCCGGCCCGCGGGCGAGCGGGGAGAGTCAGTCGCGTCCTGGTCTCGAGCGGAGACAGACGTGTTCGTTGCTCCGCGAGCCGCGCACGTTGCGCTCGGGATTGAACGTTCGCTGAGTCCGCAGTCGGTCACGGCAGCTGAGCTGCCACCGCGAATCAGCTTAGCATTGTTAACTTACGAGTCATCGGGAGACGTGTCTAGCGGGCAGTTTCTACAACGCGAACGTGGTGCTACGAGTCTCTGAACTTTTCGCAGTCCACGGAACATTACGTAACGGGCCGCGTATGTACAGCGCTCCGTCTTCGGGCCCTCTCTCACTGGGTCAGCCTAGCATTAATAAACTTTACGATTCGCGCCGAAACGTATTTGAGAACCGCCCCGTCATCAGGGAGTCCGTGTCGCCGTGGTAGGGCACTTGTTCCGCGACGGTTCCGCCAGGCTGCGGCAGGACTTTATAAGCGTTAATAAAAGACGGCTCGTGAAATTCGTTAATGCCGTGTTCTGCTTGCGACAACCTACCAACATTCCTCGCAATCACTTCACTCTCCCTCCAGGTCCCGCCTTTCCCGGTCCCGGCCACGTTGGCCTGGACCCACACCTCTCCGACGAGGGCAGTACGGGCATAACAGGACATTTATTTCAACGGGAAAACGGGGACCAGAAGCCGAGGGACGTCAATACACAACTAGAAACTATAATATTAAAATGGGAAAACAATACCTACTTAACAATACATGAATACACCAATAGAGTGCACACAATTCTCCTACCTAGGAATGAAATATCTTTAAATGGCTCACATGATCTTGTCCTCGCACCAAGCCCTCTTGGGTGAGAGCCAGGTATCCTGTAGAGAAGGTCGAGCTGGTCTTGCGGCAGGATTCACAGTTGGCTGGTAAAGGCTAATAGCTAATGGGGTGAGGGATGAGGCTAAACCATTCATTGAAAAATGTCGGTATTTTTACAAGGAAACTTTAATTGTCCTTAATGTTTAAACAGTTAAATTGGTCGCCTGCATCGGCTTTCACTACATACACAGAATTTATACACAGTACACCCTATCGTCAAGAAAGGGGGGGGGGGAGACAAATTCCCTAGGCCGAGATAGGTCCTCGGATGGCCTGACTCGCGAAGGAGAGGTGCGAGCAGCAGAAAACGGATAGCCAGTTGTTCTGCTGCTCCCCCTATGATCGTCCTATGGTCAGTGGGCGGATTCCAGCCTCACTGGCCGTCGGGCCGATCAACTGACTTCAGGATTTTTTTTTTTCCTAGCCTAAGTTAATTCTAAGTGTGTAGGGGAGGGTCCAGGTTAGGGGAGGACCTAAGTGTGTCTCAGGCCGAAGCCTATACACTCTACCATGCGGGTTTTTAACCATGCAGGACAAGGGCGCGTGCATCATGTGCTTATTGGGGTTTACTGGCCAGCCATGGCTGCGATTGGCGCCATGACTGACGCCCCATTGGTCGCCTAGCTTAAAAGCTAGCTAAGTGTGACCCAGGTAAAACCTGCATAGACACAGGGAAAACCCTGGGCCGGTTCATGCGGGGATCAATTAACATGCATTAAGCAAGCAGGTAACTACTGGACAAGAGGAAGAAGGGTCCAGGTAAGAAGAGTTGGAGGGGCTGAAAATCAACCTTGGTGGAGTTGGGTGCTTGGGCCTTGCGGCCCGCATTTAAAGTTGGGAGCTCCTGGGTTATTATTAGCCAGGGGCGCATGCGCCCCCAGGGGTGGGCGACTTCACGTCAGCCCAGCCACAGCTGCCCAGGCAGCCACAGTTAAGACAGAAGCGGGCAGACGAGCCAGTAAACCGGCTCGAACTGCTGGCTCTCGGAGCGAAAGGCAGCCTGACGTTACGCCATCTTCATCTTCCTTCTTCAGGTCAACAACAGTACTTTTCAAGCCATGGTGGGGGGAGGGAACCAACCTCGCCACCCAAAATCCCCGAGACGGTTTAAGGTCGCGCCGCTCGAGGCTACTGCTGCCACACCTACAGCAGCCCCAGCTGAAGGTTCCTGATGTCTTCCTTCAGAGTTCCGATGCATTTCAATTCCGTTGCGCGCGCAGCAGTTCACAGCTCCGCAAGTTCCAGCCCGCAGTTCGTCTACACTTCGCATTTTTGCAGCACATCGAGCTCCCCTGCGGTGCCTTCGCCGACGAAGCTGCTTCCTGCCACACGCCGAGCTGCATTCAGGCTACCTTTCACACCGACAGCCGTAATAACGACTCCGCAGGCCGGCCATTGGTCCGCGGAACAAGAGTCTAGCGACAGCAATGCTACCTTCCTGCAACTGGCCGCAAATGCCGATCCTTTCCGAAGTTAGCCGATCGGGAGCGCCTACCCCCTGGATGTTTTTTATTTTTAAGCGCGCGTTTTTTCTCTCCAGTATAAAAATGCCACATAGACTGTTAAGTGGATGGTTGGTTATATTAGGTAAGTATAGCTACATTAAAATTACTGCAAAATCATTTTATGGTTGCTTAGCAAATAACTTTTTAATATGTAGCTATCCAGCGCTAGGAAACAGTTTACATGATTTCACAGTATCTTTAATGTAGCTATCCTAACCAAATCAACCGTCCACAAAGTTTTAAAGTATTTATAATGTAGCTAACCTAACCTAATTGACCATTAGTTATCATGTCCTTACCTGAAAATTACAATTTAATTAATAAATATACTTTTATTTGCATTCATTATTCAAATATATTTATTACTTTTGAAATGTTACGTGATCGTATTTATTTTTACAAGTACAAAAAAAAGTTCGTACCTACCTGGATTCGAACCGTCAACCTTACGTATAGATGTTAGCGCCGCTGAGCGCTCAGCCACGAGGCCATATTTGATGATTAGAAGTTTCAGATGATATATATAATCGTGCCGCCGGCCCCGGAACGAGCCTGAGCGGTGCGGCAGCCGGTCCCGGAACGAGCGTAAGCGGTGCGGCAGTTGCAGGAAGGTAGCCTTGCTGTCGCTAGACTCTTCTGTCCGCGGACTGCTATTGGTTATTCGCAGCCACCCCAGCGAGATTGCAACTCTCGGGCTGGGCTCCCGTATCCGCCACCCGCGGGACGCGGTCGGTAGCAGTTGGCGCTGCTAGGCCGCCCCCAGCACGCACACAAAACCAACACGCACTGCCAACCTTCGGTTACCCAATAGGTCGCACGGAACTCCCAGCCAACAGCCCGCGAGACAGATGCGCACGCCCCGAGAGACGACCACCGACTGACTTCAATTTTTTTTTTTTTTTTTTTTCCTAACCTAACTAAAACTAAGTGTATTTTGTTTGGGAGGGGTCTGGGTTAGGGAAGACTCTAGGTGCGTCCCAGGCCGAAGCCCTTACGCCTAATCATGCTGGGTTTAAGCCATGCAGAAAGGGAGGCATGCATCGTGTGCTTTGTTCGGGGATTGGCCAACCATGGCAGCAATTGGCGCCATGGCTAACTCCCCTATCTTAATTCTAGACTAATTACTAGATAAGTTGGGCCCAGGTAAAACCTGCATAGACACAGGGAAAACCCTGGGCACTTTCATGCGGGATGCAAAATATCATGCATTATTAGCAGGCAGGTTGAGTACAGGAAAAGAAGGATGGTCCTGGAAGAAGAGTTGGGCAGATAGAAAAATTCTACTAAGCAATTTGGGAGCTTGGACCTTTTGTCCGCATTTGTTTTGGTGGGCACTGGTCTTTAGGGGCAACATGTTGTTGTTCCCACCAAGCTGCCAGTCAGCTCGCGTACCTAAAATAAAAAAAGAAGAGTGATATGTTGTGTACGCACGGTGTTGTTCATTGCATTAATTAACCGCGAGTATTGGCACTGGGTCGTACTCCGGAACAGGCATAGCTTCAAGTCGCCTGTCGCCAAGATGGCAGTCGGTCAGTTAGAGAAATTGCCTGATCCATCATTGCAAGACCCTAGCCGCAACATCTACGCTATGAAGCTACGAATAATTAATTTGTATTGTGTTACCCGCAAGTTGATGTGTCGGGACACACTCTGGAGAGGACATAGCTTCAGATCGCCTGTCGCCAGCAAAAGGCAGTCGGTCGGTTAGAGAAATTGCCCACTCCTTCATCGCGGATCCCTAACAACAACTCCTACGCTTTATTTCTAACGGTGTTGTACGGGCTGTGTGAGAGCTTGATGTAAGTGTTTGAGCTGCCAGCAGGCTCGTGTATTGTGCCCAGCGGCATGGCCACCCATTACAGTATAGCCACACTCGGCGCTGGACCGAATTCTCTGAACAGTCCGCAACCATTTGGTCGGGTTCCGGACTCTGGGCGCGCGCGCGCTGTGATTGGCCGGAGGGTCCGGCCAATCACAGCGCTCTACGGTGGTCGGTGCGCAAGTACCATTTTCGGTCGCTTAAATTTAATTATTTCATCTGGATCATATTGTCCTAGTGATGAAACAAGTGGATTTTCATGTGTTGCACATTTGTCATAAAATGTCTGTGTGGTTCGGACGTAAAAATCATGTAATGTTTCTGTGTTCGTTTCCCGATGGAGAGCCTCGACTGGGCAGTATCGGGGAGCGTCTGTGGCGATGTGAATGCATCTGTTCTGTATTCGCTGTAGTTTTGCAAGGTGTGATTTAGCTGCTATAGCCCACACAGGGGCTGCATATGTAATTATTGGGCGGATGAGGGCGTTATAGAGCAGCAGTCCGTTTTTAACTGTGCCTCCGAGGCGCCTACTCATTACTGGGTACAATGCACACATTCTGCCATGTGCCTGTCCCTTCTTCGAATCTATGTGAATCCTGTATAGTAGTTTGCGGTCCATTTGAACACCTAAGTATTTAGCAACGTCTTTATGGGGAATTTGGTCGCCGAACAGGTTTAATTCAGGCCTGCGATCGTGTGGTGGTAGATTTTTACGCGTGAAAATTACAGTTTCTGACTTTGTAGTATTTATTTTTATGCGCCATTTTGTGCACCAATCTTGCATGGAGCTCAGTGCGGTTTGTAGCCTATTTGTGGCTAATTGTAGGTTGTGCGATCGGCTGTATAGGACTGTATCGTCCGCATAACAGCCTAATTTTACAAGGCGGTGTGCAGGTTTTGGCATGTCGCTCATGTATATATTAAATAAAACGGGGCCTAAAATGCTGCCTTGTGGCACGCCTGCATTTATAGGTTTTATGTCTGATTTAGAGCCTTCTGTTGTGACTCTAAATGTCCTATTGGCTAAGTAAGATGTTATTAATTTAATGTAACAGTCAGGGAAGCCTGTTTCATACATTTTATAGATTAAACCTGCGTGAAAGACTCGATCAAAGGCTTTTTCTACGTCCAGGAATGTAGCTACTACATAATCCCGCACATTAAATGCGCTAGTTATTTCTTCCGTTAGGCGGACTAGCTGTTGTACAGTCGAGTGTGCACTACGAAAACCGAATTGCTCGTCAGGCAATATGTTATTTTCTCGTATGTGTATTTTAAGTCTGTTCAATAATATACATTCTGCTACTTTAGAGAGTGTATTTAGTAGGCTAATTGGCCTATAGTTTTGCGGCAAGGATTTATCTTTTCCTGGCTTATGAAATACTATAACATTAGCTTCTTTCCATTGTGTCGGAAAGTAGTGTAGTGTTAGCATAGCATTTATGCATGCTGCTAAGTATTCGAGTGTTTCATCTGGTAGTTGTTTTAGGACGATAGCCTGTATACTATCATTCCCCGGGGCTTTTCTAGGTCGCATGCGTTTAATAACACGTTTGACTTCTTGCGCTAGTGTAGGGACTGGTTCTGCAACTGCAGGTTGTTGTAGTTTCAGGCGCAATTCCCTGTATATTTGGGCAGTTAATTGTCTGTCGCACGGCTGATTGTGAGGCCGGAACGCAGCTTCAAGTGTGTTCGCGAAGGCTTCTGCCTTATCACGGGGTTGGAAGGCAATACCAGTGTCTGTTTGTAGTGGTGGTATTTTATCTGTTTTATTTAGGAGACATCTGGTCATAGTCCAGGCACTATTGTCCTGGATTTTGAGCCTAGATATTTTTGCGTCCCATGTGCTCGCTCGCCATAGGGCAATTTCGTCTGATATTACTATTCGTAATTCATTTATTCGGCGCTTGGTTTGGGCCATTCTACGTCGTGTGTATTCGCGGCGCAGTCGACTTTTTTGTGAAATTAATTGGCCTATGTATGCTGGCAGCTCGTCATGCATTAACCTAATCTCCTTTTCTGGAATGCACCTGGTTATTCCGGTTTGAATTTTTGTTGTTAATTCAGTGATTGCTGCCTCTAGATTTTCACTGTCTGTTATGTTTATTTCGGCCGCGTCCGGTAGATTATTTCGGAGATAATTTTGAAAACCCCCCCAGTCGGCTTTTTTATAATCTTTGATTTTACGAGGCGTGTTTGACTCTGTTTTTGCATCATCAAATACAATGTGTACCGGAAAGTGATCGGAAGACATTTCATGCACAACTTCAAGTTCAAATCCGGAATTTACTCTTTTATTAAGTGCAATACCTATCTAAAATGTCTGGTCGTGTGTTTTGTCTACCAAAATCATGCGTGGGCTCTGAGGGAGCATAGACATGATAGTTTCTATTTAATTGGTGCATGTAGAGTAGTCTACCATTCGCTGTTTGGTACCTACAGTTCCACTCTATATGTTTCGCATTTATATCGCCGATAGCTAAAAACGAAGGGCCTACATCAAATAATAAATCTAGGTCTGCTATTGCTAGTGATCTGCCGGGTCGCGCGTAAATAGAAATTAATTTAATTTGCTGCCTATTTATTACAAGATTAATTCCTACGGCTTCTAAATTTGGAAAGGGAGGGAGCTGGCATTCTGAGTGTTTTATACTCTTATGCACAGCTAAGGCCACGCCCCCTCCTCTATTATTTTGCCTATCGCATCTGTATGTGACGTAATTTAAAATTGTGAACCGATCGGATTGTTGCAAGTGTGTTTCATTTATTGCCGCAATATTTATTTTATATTTGTCGAGGTGATGAATAAATTCGTTCAATTTATTTTTAATTCCATTTGCATTCCAGAAAAGGATTTTGTGTAAGTTTGTGTAGTTGGTCGATTGTGTTATGTCGGGTCCCTGATTATTTGCTGCCATTATGGCGAGCAGTGATGACCTGGACAAAGCCCATTGTGGCTCTGATTTTTTCTTTAAGCTCCGTTGCGGGATTGCACCATATGGCCATGAGTTGGCACATAGGGAGGATGGTCGCGGCCAGAACTGGGTCAGCCTTAAAGGTCTCGGACTGTTCCAAGACCTGGAGGAACTGCGACATGTCTGGCGCAGGTGCGGGCTCACTGTGTGGCACGGCCTGTGGTTTGGTCGATGGGCCTGGGGCCGCGTCTACTGCCATTGTTTCGGCAGATGCTGGGGCGGGGGGAGCCTGGGTCTTGACCCGCGGAGTCGGTTTCGGTGAGGGGGTAGGTGCCGCGGGTGTGGCCGGCTGCCTGTCTCGCTCTGGGTGTTTCGAGTGGGAAGCACCACCGCCATTTTTGTGGCCACTATGGTGCTTCTTGAAGTGCGGCTTTGGTTGTCCCTGGTACTGCCGGCGTGGTCTGTAGTCATTCGCGATGGCCGGGTAATCTACCTCATTGTAGGTAGGCCCCTGCGTAAGTGGGGCATACCGGTTTTGCAGTGCCGGAGCCAGGTATTGGCCGAAGTACTGCGGCTCCGGGTACCTGGGCGGGCCCCATGGGTTGGGCCTCGGAGGCCCCTGTTGGCCTGACGGGCCTGGATGCTGGCCAGAGGGGCCTGGGTGTTGGGGCTGCGCCTGTGAGGCAGCCGCAGCTCGCCGGTTTTCCCGCATGGCCAGCTTGGACTGGCGTTCGCGTTCCTTCCTCTGCTGAGGGGGGAGGTGTCGGCGAGTCTCGGCCTTGTACACCGAGCAGCCGCGGTAGTTGGCTGCGTGTGGCCCACCGCAGTTCGCGCACCTCACATGGTCGCGGTTTCCTCCGTGGGGGCAGTCGGGAGCGCGGTGGGGCCCGCTGCACCAGCGGCACACTGGTTTGGCGCTGCAGCCTCTGCCAACATGCGAGAACCGCTGGCAGGTGCTACACTGTGAAGGACCCGCGGGGTGGCGGTAGTCCTCGACGCGAATCCGCATCCCCGCGAATTCATTAATCGCGAGGATCGTGTCAGTGTCGCAGGTCTGAGGGACCTCGACGACTAGCTTGTCGCACTTCTGGCGAGTTTGTCGGTTTTCCAGGAACCAGAAGGACTGGACTGGAAGCTGCAATCCTGCGAACACGTCGGTCAGGAATTCGGCCGGGGTTTCTCGGTGTATGCCGCGGAACACGAATTTTTTGGGGATCTCGTCCTTCTGGAGAAGGACGGAGTGTTGGGCGCCGATCGCCTTGAGGGCCCTGATCGCGGTGTGGTACTCAGCAATGGATGCCATTTGTACCTGGAGTTGGTAGCGGCCTCGGTTATACACCGACCATTTTTCCTGAAGGGAGTTCTTCAGGGCGCTGAAGATGGTCGGGTAGTTGTGCCCTTTGTCCAGGAAGACAAAGAGCAGCTTGATTTGTTGTCTTTTGCTAGCCTGTTGTGGCTGTGCGGGCGCTGCGGGCGCTGCGGGCGCGCCAGGCGCTGAGGGCGCTGCGAAGGGCGCGGGGGGTGAGGGGCCCCCGGCCACGCCTACCATGTCATCGTGGTTGCGTTTCGGCCGCTTGCCCTGGACCGTTTGCCATGGGCAGTCGCTCGTGGTGTCGCCGGAGGGCATGGGAGCCATCTCCGAGGTGTCCATCGTTGTGGTCTAGTCTGTCAGTCGCTGCCTTACACACAGAATCACCCACTGACCGCAAGCGGCTAGGCCAAGGAGGACTTAACCCCGGGTGTAATCAGTGTTGCTTGGCTGTTGAGTCCGAGTCAGTCGTTAAGCAGCAGCTTTAACCTTTCCCCCTGTGCGCACTGGGCGCACAGGAACTGTTTTCGGTGGCTGTGTAGCACTAAGAAGTGCTAGCACAACTTGTCGAATCTCTTCGCTCTTCACTTCAGGGCAGCTCCTTGAAGATCTGGATGGTCTGGCAGAGCAGCTCCGTCAGACGACCTCTCTCCTCGGCAGCGCAGCTCCTTTCGACTGACTTCAGGTGGATGACCTCGCCTTTATATAGGGAGAAATGCGCGGGAACGAAGAAAAGAAAGGGAGGGGCGAACTAACTCCTCTTTGGAAGGGATGAGATGCGTTAGCATGAATCTCGCCGAAATTTCCCTGCCCTGGTGGTGGAAGTATAAACTAGATATTAATAATTAAAAATAAAAGATAAATATGGCATAAATAATTATATGTACATACATATATATTGAATCCTATGTATTAAAAAGTATTTAAACTTGCTGTCACAACTTAATTTGTTAATTTTATACTTTTATAAAATATAAATACAGTTGGTAGATCGCCGGTCACAATATGGCGTCCCAATGTACATGTTCAGCTGTGGCGAAAGAAAAATATCCATTTGTATACATAACTCGTTCATATTTACTATTATATCCCGAAATAAGTAAATATGTGTTGTTATAGCAACGTAAAAAATAAAGGGCGAAGATGGTTGGTTGCTTTAATGAATTATTCTATTGTTTGTCGCTTTGTTTATAACCGACGTCGCACAGATTCGTCGCCACATATTACGTGAGTAGGCCTACTGCCGAAATACCTTTTTCCTGAATTGCTTCTGAACTTATTAAAACTCGTTTTGGGTTTAATTATAGCGTAAAGTAAAGTGATATTTAATATAGAGAGGGCGGGCAAGCGTCAATCTTTTTTATATTTACCTACCTTTTTTTGAACAATCTTCCAAAAGCACAGTGTTTTCACCCAAAAAAAATGCCTAATCACAAAGGGGCCATTATAGGGTGGTATCATTTTCACATTAATTTTTTCCGCCAACGAAGGCAAAAGGAAATTTTTACAAAGTACTCTATTACCCACGCAAAAGTTGTGAGCCCTACGGCCGCTGTTATACAACTCACGTACTACGTCTCTGGCTCTTTTCAAATTTTTAGTTACTTTATGAAGCACCTCGTCCTGGGAGGAAGCCTCGGCGTCCAAAGGCGGCAACACTGAGGATAAGTTAGCTTCGAAGCCCAGCTTCGAATCGAAAATCGTACCGTAATTATCGTACATGGCGAAAATAATGTGTAGGAAGTTAATGCAAAAGGGACTAAGTGAAAATAATTTTTTTTATTAACAATTAAGTATGTAATAAAAAAATAGTGCTTTTTTAAGAACACAATGCGTCGATTAATGCAAAGTAGCATCTTCTTAGCAAAATCATATGGTTTAAATTATTAAGTGTTTCTAACCTGACCATTCATAACCTCAAATTCTGAAAGATCGTAGTGCTATAAATATTTAAAAAAACTACGTACGTTATACAGGAGTAGTGCTCCTTAAAGAACACAATACTGCGAGTAATGCAAAGTATCAGCTTCGTGGCAACATCGTCTGGTTTCCATTTTATAGTGCTTCGAACTTGACCATTTATAACCATACACATCTCAGAGTTCGAAATGCTAAACGAATGCCAAAAACACTACGTACGTTATACAAGACTAGTGCTCCTTAAAGAACACACTCCAGCGAGTAATGCAAAGTATCAGCTTCGTGGCAACATCATCTGGTTTCCATTTTATAGTGTTTAGAACTTGACAATTTATTAACATACTGTACTCATTGTTCGAAGTGTTAAAAAATTCTCAAAAACAAAACGTACGTAATACAGTAATAGTGCTCCTTAAAGAACACACTCCTGCGAGTAATTCAAAGTATCAGCTTCGTGGCAACATCGTCTGGTATCCATTTTATAGTGTTTCGAACTTACCATATACCATATAACCATACACATCTCAGAGAACGAAGTGTTAAAAAAATGTCAAAAACACTGCGTACGTTATACAGGACTAGTGCTCCTTAAAGAACACACTCCTGCGAGTAATTCAAAGTATCAGCTTCGTGGCAACATCGTCTGGTTTTCATTTTATAATGTTTCGAACTTACCATTTATAACAATACACATCTCAGAGAACGAAGTGTTAACAAAATGTCAAAAACACTGCGTACGTTATACAGGACTAGTGCTCCTTAAAGAACACACTCCTGCGAGTAATTCAAAGAATCAGCTTCGTGGCAACATATTCTGGTTTTCATTTTAATGTTTCGAACTTACCATTTATAACCATACACATCTCAGAGAAAGAAGTGAAAAAAAAATGTCAAAAAGACTGCGTACGTTATACAAGACTAGTGCTCCTTAAAGAACACACTCCTGCGAGTAATACAAAGTATCAGCTTCGTGGCAACATCGTATGGTTTTCATTTTATAATGTTTCGAACTTACCATTTATAACCATACACATCTCAGAGAACGAAGTGTTAAAAAATTGTCAAAATACTGCGTACGTTATACAGGACTAGTGCTCCTTAAAGAACACACTCCTGCGAGTAATACAAAGTATCAGCTTCACGGCACCATCGTCTGGTTTCCATTTTATAGTGATTAGAACATGACGATTCATTACCTCACACGTCTCAGAGAAGGAAGTGTAAAAAAAAATGTCAAAAACACTGCGTACGTTATACAGGACTAGTGCTCCTTAAAGAACACACTCCTGCGAGTAATACAAAGTATCAGCTTCGTGGCAACATCGTCTGGTTTTCATTTTATAGTGTTTCGAACTTACCATATATAACCATACACATCTCAGAGAACGAAGTTTTAAAAAAATGTCAAAAACACTGCGTACGTTATACAGGACTAGTGCTCCTTAAAGAACACACTCCTCCGAGTAATTCAAAGTATCAGCTTCGTGGCAACATCGTCTGGTATTCATTTTATAATATTTCGAACTTACCATTTATAACAATACACATCTCAGAGAACGAAGTGTTAAAAAAATGTCAAAAACACTGCGTACGTTATACAGGACTAGTGCTCCTTAAAGAACACACTCCTGCGAGTAATTCAAAGTATCAGCTTCGTGGCAACATCGTCTGGTTTTCATTTTATAGTGTTTCTAACATGACGATTTATAACCATACACTACTCATTGTTCGAAGTGTTGAAAAAATGTCAAAAACACTACGTACGTTATACAGGACTAGTGCTCCTTAAAGAACACACTCCTGCGAGTAATTCAAAGTATCAGCTTCGTGGCATTATCGTCTGGTTTCCATTTAATAGTGTTTCGAACTTACCATTTATAACCATACACATCTCAGAGAACGAAGTGTTAAAAAAATGTCAAAAAACACTGTGTATGTTATACAGGACTAGTGCTCCTTAAAGAACACACTCCTGCGAGTAATTCAAAGTATCAGCTTCGTGGCAACATCATCTGGAATCCATTTTATAGTGTTTCGAACTTACCATATATAACCATACACATCTCAGAGAACGAAGTGTTAAAAAAATGTCAAAAACACTACGTACGTTATACAGGACTAGTGCTCCTTAAAGAACACACTCCTGCGAGTAATTTAAAGTATCAGCTTCGTGGCAACATCGTCTGGTTTTCATTTTATAATGTTTCGAAATTACCATTTATAACCATACACATCTCAGAGAACGAAGTGTTAAAAAAATGTCAAAAACACTGTGTACGTTATACAGGACTAGTGCTCCTTAAAGAACACACTCCTGCGAGTAATTCAAAGTATCAGCTTCGTGGCAACATCATCTGGTATCCATTTTATAGTGTTTCGAACTTACCATTTAAAACAATACACATCTCAGAGAACGAAGTGTTAAAAAAATGTCAAAAACACTGCGTACGTTATACAGGACTAGTGCTCCTTAAAGAACACACTCCTGCGAGTAATTCAAAGTATCAGCTTCGTGGCAACATCGTCTGGTTTTCATTTTATAATGTTTCGAACTTACCATTTATAACAATACATATCTCAGAGAACGAAGTGTTAAAAAAATGTCAAAAACACTGCGTACGTTATACAGGACTAGTGCTCCTTAAAGAACACACTCCTGCGAGTAATTCAAAGTATCAGCTTCGTGGCAACATATTCTGGTTTTCATTTTATAATGTTTCGAACTTACCATTTATAACCATACACATCTCAGAGAAAGAAGTGTTAAAAAAATGTCAAAAACACTGCGTACGTTATACAGGACTAGTGCTCCTTAAAGAACACACTCCTGCGAGTAATACAAAGTATTAGATTCGTGGCAACATCGTATGGTTTTCATTTTATAATGTTTCGAACTTACCATTTATAACCATACACATCTCAGAGAACGAAGTGTTAAAAAATTGTCAAAAACACTGCGTACGTTATACAGGACTAGTGCTCCTTAAAGAACACACTCCTGCGAGTAATACAAAGTATCAGATTCGTCGCAATATCGTCTGGTTTTCATTTTATAATGTTTCGAACTTACCATTTATAACCATACACATCTCAGAGTTCGAAATGCTAAACGAATGCCAAAAACACTACGTACGTTATACAAGACTAGTGCTCCTTAAAGAACACACTCCAGCGAGTAATGCAAAGTATCAGCTTCGTGGCAACATCATCTGGTTTCCATTTTATAGTGTTTAGAACTTGACAATTTATTAACATACTGTACTCATTGTTCGAAGTGTTAAAAAATTCTCAAAAACAAAACGTACGTTATACAGTACTAGTGCTCCTTAAAGAACACACTCCTGCGAGTAATTCAAAGTATCAGCTTCGTGGCAACATCGTCTGGTATCCATTTTATAGTGTTTCGAACTTACCATATACCGTATTACCATACACATCTCCTGGAGAACGAAGTGTTAAAAAAATGTCATAAACACTGCGTACGTTATACAGGACTAGTGCTCCTTAAAGAACACACTCCTGCGAGTAATTCAAAGTATCAGCTTCGTGGCAACATCGTCTGGTTTCCATTTTATAGTGTTTCTAACATGACGATTTATAACCATACACTACTCATTGTTCGAAGTGTTGAAAAAATGTCAAAAACACTACGTACGTTATACAGGACTAGTACTCCTTAAAGAACACACTCCTGCGAGTAATTCAAAGTATCAGCTTCGTGGCATTATCGTCTGGTTTCCATTTAATAGTGTTTCGAACTTACCATTTATAACCATACACATCTCAGAGAACGAAGTGTTAAAAAAATGTCAAAAAACACTGCGTATGTTATACAGGACTAGTGCTCCTTAAAGAACACACTCCTGCGAGTAATTCAAAGTATCAGCTTCGTGGCAACATCATCTGGAATCCATTTTATAGTGTTTCGAACTTACCATATATAACCATACACATCTCAGAGAACGAAGTGTTAAAAAAATGTCAAAAACACTATGTACGTTATACAGGACTAGTGCTCCTTAAAGAACACACTCCTGCGAGTAATTCAAAGTATCAGCTTCGTGGCAACATCGTCTGGTTTCCATTTTATAGTGCTTCGGACTTGACCATTTATAACCATACACATCTCAGAGTTCGAAATGCTAATGAATGCCAAAAACACTACGTACGTTATACAAGACTAGTGCTCCTTAAAGAACACACTCCAGCGAGTAATGCAAAGTATCATCTTCGTGGCAACATCATCTGGTTTCCATTTTATAGTGTTTAGAACTTGACAATTAATTAACATACTGTACTCATTGTTCGAAGTTTTAAAAAATTCTCAAAAACAAAACGTACGTTATACAGTACTAGTGCTCCTTAAAGAACACACTCCTGCGAGTAATTCAAAGTATCAGCTTCGTGGCAACATCGTCTGGTATCCATTTTATAGTGTTTCGAACTTACCATATACCGTATAACCATACACATCTCAGAGAACGAAGTGTTAAAAAAATGTCAAAAACACTGCGTACGTTATACAGGACTAGTGCACCTTAAAGAACACACTCCTGCGAGTAATTCAAAGTATCAGCTTCGTGGCAACATCGTCTGGTTTTCATTTTATAATGTTTCGAACTTACCATTTATAACAATACACATCTCAGAGAACGAAGTGTTAAAAAAATGTCAAAAACACTGCGTACGTTATACAGGACTAGTGCTCCTTAAAGAACACACTCCTGCGAGTTATTCAAAGTATCAGCTTCGTGGCAACATATTCTGGTTTTCATTTTATAATGTTTCGAACTTACCATTTATAACCATACACATCTCAGAGAAAGAAGTGATAAAAAAATGTCAAAAAGACTGCGTACGTCATACAGGACTAGTGCTCCTTAAAGAACACACTCCTGCGAGTAATACAAAGTATCAGCTTCGTGGCAACATCGTCTGGTTTTCATTTTATAATGTTTCGAACTTACCATTTATAACCATACACATCTCAGAGAACGAAGTGTTAAAAAAATGTCAAAAACACTGCGTACGTTATACAGGACTAGTGCTCCTTAAAGAACACACTCCTGCGAGTAATTCAAAGTATCAGCTTCGTGGCAACATCGTCTGGTATCCATTTTATAGTGTTTTGAACTTACCATATACCGTATAACCATACACATCTCAGAGAACGAAGTGTTAAAAAAATGTCAAAAACACTGCGTATGTTATACAGGACTAGTGCTCCTTAAAGAACACACTCCTGCGAGTAATTCAAAGTATCAGCTTCGTGGCAACATCGTCTGGTTTCCATTTTATAGTGCTTCGAACTTGACCATTTATAACCATACACATCTCAGAGTTCGAAATGCTAAACGAATGCCAAAAACACTACTTACGTTATACAAGACTAGTGCTCCTTAAAGAACACACTCCAGCGAGTAATGCAAAGTATCAGCTTCATGGCAACATCATCTGGTTTCCATTTTATAGTGTTTAGAACTTGAATATTTATTAACATACTGTACTCATTGTTCGAAGTGTTAAAAAATTCTCAAAAACAAAACGTACGTTATACAGTACTAGTGCTCCTTAAAGAACACACTCCTGCGAGTAATTCAAAGTATCAGCTTCGTGGCAACATCGTCTGGTATCCATTTTATAGTGTTTCGAACTTACCATATACCGTATAACCATACACATCTCAGAGAACGAAGTGTTAAAAAAATGTCAAAAACACTGCGTACGTTATACAGGACTAGTGCTCCTTAAAGAACACACTCCTGCGAGTAATTCAAAGTATCAGCTTCGTGGCAACATCGTCTGGTTTTCATTTTATAATGTTTCGAACTTACCATTTATAACAATACACATCTCAGAGAACGAAGTGTTAAAAAAATGTCAAAAACACTGCGTACGTTATACAGGACTAGTGCTCCTTAAAGAACACACTCCTGCGAGTAATTTAAAGTATCAGCTTCGTGGCAACATCGTCTGGTTTTCATTTTATAATGTTTCGAACTTACCATTTATAACCATACACATCTCAGAGAACGAAGTGTTAAAAAAATGTCAAAAACACTGTGTACGTTATACAGGACTTGTGCTCCTTAAAGAACACACTCCTGCGAGTAATACAAAGTATCAGCTTCGTGGCAACATCGTATGGTTTTCATTTTATAATGTTTCGAACTTACCATTTATAACCATACACATCTCAGAGAACGAAGTGTTAAAAAATTGTCAAAAACACTGCGTACGTTATACAGGACTAGTGCTCCTTAAAGAACACACTCCTGCGAGTAATACAAAGTATCAGCTTCGTGGCAACATCGTCTGGTTTCCATTTTATAGTGATTAGAACATGAAAATTCATTACCTCACACGTCTCAGAGAAGGAAGTGTAAAAAAAAATGTCAAAAACACTGCGTACGTTATACAGGACTAGTGCTCCTTAAAGAACACACTCCTGCGAGTAATACAAAGTATCAGCTTCGTGGCAACATCGTCTGGTTTTCATTTTATAGTGTTTCGAACTTACCATATATAACCATACACATCTCAGAGAACGAAGTTTTAAAAAAATTCAAAAACACTGCGTACGTTATACAGGACTAGTGCTCCTTAAAAAACACACTCCTGCGAGTAATTCAAAGTATCAGCTTCGTGGCAACATCGTCTGGTATTCATTTTATAATATTTCGAACTTACCATTTATAACAATACACATCTCAGAGAACGAAGTGTTAAAAAAATGTCAAAAACACTGCGTACGTTATACAGGACTAGTGCTCCTTAAAGAACACACTCCTGCGAGTAATTCAAAGTATCAGCTTCGTGGCAACATCATCTGGTTTCCATTTTATAGTGTTTTGAACTTACCATATACCGTATAACCATACACATCTCAGAGAACGAAGTGTTAAAAAAATGTCAAAAACACTGTGTACGTTATACAGGACTAGTGCTCCTTAAAGAACACACTCCTGCGAGTAATTCAAAGTATCAGCTTCGTGGCAACATCGTCTGGTTTCCATTTTATAGTGCTTCGAACTTGACCATTTATAACCATACACATCTCAGAGTTCGAAATGCTAAACGAATGCCAAAAACACTACTTACGTTATACAAGACTAGTGCTCCTTAAAGAACACACTCCAGCGAGTAATGCAAAGTATCAGCTTCGTGGCAACATCATCTGGTTTCCATTTTATAGTGTTTAGAACTTGACAATTTATTAACATACTGTACTCATTGTTCGAAGTGTTAAAAAATTCTAAAAAACAAAACGTACGTTATACAGTACTAGTGCTCCTTAAAGAACACACTCCTGCGAGTAATTCAAAGTATCAGCTTCGTGGCAACATCGTCTGGTATCCATTTTATAGTGTTTCGAACTTACCATTTATAACCATACACATCTCAGAGAACGAAGTGTTAAAAAATTGTCAAAAACACTGCGTACGTTATACAGGACTAGTGCTCCTTAAAGAACACACTCCTGCGAGTAATTCAAAGTATCAGCTTCGTGGCAACATCGTCTGGTTTTCATTTTATAATGTTTCGAACTTACCATTTATAACAATACACATCTCAGAGAACGAAGTGTTAAAAAAATGTCAAAAACACTGCGTACGTTATACAGGACTAGTGCTCCTTAAAGAACACACTCCTGCGAGTAATTTAAAGTATCAGCTTCGTGGCAACATCGTCTGGTTTTCATTTTATAATGTTTCGAACTTACCATTTATAACCATACACATCTCAGAGAACGATGTGTTAAAAAAATGTCAAAAACACTGTGTACGTTATACAGGACTTGTGCTCCTTAAAGAACACACTCCTGCGAGTAATACAAAGTATCAGCTTCGTGGCAACATCGTATGGTTTTCATTTTATAATGTTTCGAACTTACCATTTATAACCATACACATCTCAGAGAACGAAGTGTTAAAAAATTGTCAAAAACACTGCGTACGTTATACAGGACTAGTGCTCCTTAAAGAACACACTCCTGCGAGTAATACAAAGTATCAGCTTCGTGGCAACATCGTCTGGTTTCCATTTTATAGTGATTAGAACATGACGATTCATTACCTCACACGTCTCAGAGAAGGAAGTGTAAAAAAAAATGTCAAAAACACTGCGTACGTTATACAGGACTAGTGCTCCTTAAAGAACACACTCCTGCGAGTAATACAAAGTATCAGCTTCGTGGCAACATCGTCTGGTTTTCATTTTATAGTGTTTCGAACTTACCATATATAACCATACACATCTCAGAGAACGAAGTTTTAAAAAAATTCAAAAACACTGCGTATGTTATACAGGACTAGTGCTCCTTAAAAAACACACTCCTGCGAGTAATTCAAAGTATCAGCTTCGTGGCAACATCGTCTGGTATTCATTTTATAATATTTCGAACTTACCATTTATAACAATACACATCTCAGAGAACGAAGTGTTAAAAAAATGTCAAAAACACTGCGTACGTTATACAGGACTAGTGCTCCTTAAAGAACACACTCCTGCGAGTAATACAAAGTATCAGCTTCGTGGCAACATCGTCTGGTTTCCATTTTATAGTGATTAGAACATGACGATTCATTACCTCACACGTCTCAGAGAAGGAAGTGTAAAAAAAAATGTCAAAAACACTGCGTACGTTATACAGGACTAGTGCTCCTTAAAGAACACACTCCTGCGAGTAATACAAAGTATCAGCTTCGTGGCAACATCGTCTGGTTTTCATTTTATAGTGTTTCGAACTTACCATATATAACCATACACATCTCAGAGAACGAAGTTTTAAAAAAATTCAAAAACACTGCGTATGTTATACAGGACTAGTGCTCCTTAAAAAACACACTCCTGCGAGTAATTCAAAGTATCAGCTTCGTGGCAACATCGTCTGGTATTCATTTTATAATATTTCGAACTTACCATTTATAACAATACACATCTCAGAGAACGAAGTGTTAAAAAAATGTCAAAAACACTGCGTACGTTATACAGGACTAGTGCTCCTTAAAGAACACACTCCTGCGAGTAATTCAAAGTATCAGCTTCGTGGCAACATCGTCTGGTTTCCATTTTATAGTGTTTCTAACATGACGATTTATAACCATACACTACTCATTGTTCGAAGTGTTGAAAAAATGTCAAAAACACTACGTACGTTATACAGGACTAGTGCTCCTTAAAGAACACACTCCTGCGAGTAATTCAAAGTATCAGCTTCGTGGCATTATCGTCTGGTTTCCATTTAATAGTGTTTCGAACTTACCATTTATAACAATACACATCTCAGAGAACGAAGTGTTAAAAAAATGTCAAAAACACTGCGTACGTTATACAGGACTAGTGCTCCTTAAAGAACACACTCCTGCGAGTAATTCAAAGTATCAGCTTCGT
This sequence comes from Bacillus rossius redtenbacheri, assembly GCF_032445375.1. NCBI lineage: Eukaryota > Metazoa > Arthropoda > Insecta > Phasmatodea > Bacillidae > Bacillus > Bacillus rossius. Next base: position 70,579,599 of record NC_086334.1, read on the forward strand.
GGTAACATCGTCTGGTTTTCATTTTATAATGTTTCGAACTTACCATTTATAACCATACACATCTCAGAGAACGAAGTGTTAAAAAAATGTCAAAAACACTGCGTACGTTATACAGGACTAGTGCTCCTTAAAGAACACACTCCTGCGAGTAATTCAAATTATCAGCTTCGTGGCAACATCATCTGGTATCCATTTTATAGTGTTTCGAACTTACCATTTATAACAATACACATCTCAGAGAACGAAGTGTTAAAAAAATGTCAAAAACACTGCGTACGTTATACAGGACTAGTGCTCCTTAAAGAACACACTCCTGCGAGTAATTCAAAGTATCAGCTTCGTGGCAACATCGTATGGTTTTCATTTTATAATGTTTCGAACTTACCATTTATAACCATACACATCTCAGAGAACGAAGTGTTAAAAAAATGTCAAAAACACTGCGTACGTTATACAGGACTAGTGCTCCTTAAAGAACACACTCCAGCGAGTATTGCAAAGTATCAGCTTCGTGGCAACATCATCTGGTTTCCATTTTATAGTGTTTCGAACATGACGATTCATTACCTCACACGTCTCAGAGAAGGAAGTGTAAAAAAAAATGTCAAAAGCACTACGTACGTTATACAGGACTATTGCTCCTTAAAGAACACACTCCTGCGAGTAATTCAATGTATCAGCTTCGTGGCAACATCGTCTGGTTTTCATTTTATAATGTTTCGAACTTACCATTTATAACCATACACATCTCAGAGAAAGAAGTGTTAAAAAAATGTCAAAAACACTGCGTACGTTATACAGGACTAGTGCTTCTTAAAGAACACACTCCTGCGAGTAATACAAAGTATCAGCTTCGTGGCAACATCGTCTGGTTTCCATTTTATAATGTTTCACACTTACCATTTATAACCATACACATCTCAGTGAACGAAGTGTTAAAAAAATGAAAAAAACTCTACGTATGTTATACAGGACTAGTTCTCCTTAAAGAACACACTCCTGCGGCGCAGGCATACAATGAGCTTAACAGGACACATCGTAACGGGACAATTTTTAATGCGTGCAGCCGGCGTTCATCGATTTATTAGACATCACATCAAATCAGTTGATAAAATTAATGTGGGAGGGAAGACTTACCATAATGTATTGTTGGCAAATAACTTCTAATGAAAGTATTATGATCAAATAGATACACGTATAATGAATAACCGACAGTGACAGCTAACCACTGACCACTTTTAATGAACACTGTCCTATCACTGACTTTACAGTAGGTTACTGACGAGAAGGCAAGGCAGTCGTCTGTTCGCGCGGCGTATTGTTGGGGGGGGGGGGGGGTTCGTGGTCGCACTGCAACACTCCTCACTCAACCAACCACTCCAGTAACGGGACAGCCCAGCTTGTCGCCCGCCACCCCCTTCCTAAATTCCAAGCCACTCTTTTTCTTTGAGCTCAGGATAGCTGAAAAGTTGAAGGAAGAAGGAAACATGCCCAGAGTGAAGTTACTCTGTGTCAATTTGGCACACAGCTATCAATATTTCGGTTTCATGTAAGACATTGCGAGGGTCTTTATTTATTTGGCTACATCATCGATTTTGCTTTCTTGGGTTAAGGGGGGGCGATCGCGCCTATTGCCCCCCCCTTTGAATCCATGTCTGCTTTAGTACCATATTAAAATCAAAATAAGTATTGCAGAAAACATTCATACAATGTTAGACATAATAATAAGTAAACAAAGTTGAAAAGCTTTCTTGAAAACCCTAAATAAGTGTTTATCAGACAATTATGTAACACCTTGACGCCAACCATTACTGCTCCTCGAATCCGCACAGACCGCTATGGCGCATCGCCGCCTCGCCCCAAGCATGTGCGACATGAACGCACCTGGGTGCAGGGTGGTGCAACGCCTCGAACATAAGCTGCCCTGCCTAATCGACTGTCGCCCACGCGAAAGTCGACCACGGGGGTACTGTTAGGTGACCTGATTAACTGGACTTTGAAATTAACATTCAGCACTCTTAAAAACAATATTAATTAAGTAATGGCTATGTTTAAATATTAATTGTAACTTCTGGACTTTAGCGCGATCAGGCGGCGTGTATGGCCCGGGATTACTTTTGCACACGACACGTTTTCGCGGGAGCGAGGCTGGGGAGTCGTGCGGACGTCACAGCCATCGCCAGTTAATCACCGCCCTCCAAGGAGACGAGTCGCGAGTAGCTCGCGGAGCCTCTCGACCTCCGCCCTTGCCATCTCTCCCAGAATTGCGTGAGTTTTCAGCCCATCAGAAACGTGTCCTGAAGAGCGCGGCTCCCAGTAAGCTGGTCATGCACGACGCAGCGCATATATAGCGTGCCTGACAATAAATCACTTTATATTGAGCCTCTGCGTATTATTTACAACGCCCGTAGCATAGCGTCCCTGGTGGCTAAAACAGCCAGGGGTAACTCTGACGGAACGACCCTTACTGCCTGCCGGCCACGTGGCGACGTCACGCCCTGAGTCAAGAGTCTCGGCTACGCACTAGCACGTAGCTATTATTGATAGTTGGCGCCCAGAAGCAACTCCACACCCTCAACATCACCTCGGCAGAAGGCAGAAGGCGTCAAATGGTGCCCACCTAGTGTGGCAACATAACGCCGCAAACGCCATCCGAATCACAGAAAATCCGGCAGAGTTACGTGTAGGAACAGCACAAAGGGGAGAGAAAGCACGCGCAGACGTGCAGGCGCCGCGGAACGGGACGCGCCGGGGTAATCAGGCCACAAAACCCCCCTCCCGCCCCCTGACAATTCGCTCACACCCTCCCGCATTCCACGGTTCCACACCACCCCCCTCCCGCGAGCAGATCGTTCGCTCACCCCCTCCCGCCAAACCCCTCGCGGAAGAGTGGTCTGCCCCGACCGATCGCGCGCCGAGGACAAACGAGCGCGCCCGAAGATCACCGAGACGCCAGAGGACGTCACCAGCCGCGGCCGCGTAAACTACCGCCAGGCGCGTACGTGCGGGCAAGACCGCTCGGTCGTAAGCGCAAGGGGGCGCAACCCCGGATCTGCCCGGACTGGCCACCGACGCTTCAACCCGACGCTCGGGTCGGATAGCCGCGGATTGCGCATGGACAAGAGGCCGGACATAGCCATCACCATGGAGAGCTATTACGCCTGGTGCGGCAAGCCGTACACCACCAGCCACACCACCGGAAAGTACCCCCACCTGTTCTGCACCTGCGAAACGGTACGCGTCAAGACGGAGGGGCAGCCCAGAGCCCAAGCGGGTCCCCAGTGCGCCGCTATCCACTGTCCCGGTTACTGAGGCGAGGTAGCGAAATGCCAGCAGTGCGGAACAATAAAACACCGCGCATGCGCAGACGCGCTGGAATTCGTAAATTTCCGGGACGGACTTTTTCTGTGTGGGGGGTGCAAGCGACGTGCACGAGGGCACCCAGGGGGTCAGCTAGCTACCACGTCCCGCCCCCCCACCAAGCCTATTACCCTCCTGGAATTCGCGGGCCTCAATCACGAGGATCCGCGCGTGTTTTTGCGAGCATGCGAGGCGAGGCTCGTGCGGCACCAGATACCGCGAGAAGAGCGGGCGGAACGCATGAGCGCACAATTGCGCGGGGAGGGATGCAAGTGGTGGGCCCAGGCGGGCAGATACGACGCAGACTGGGAGGACTTCGCCGGCCATATGGAGGCGCGCTTCAATGACACCGGAACCCTGAACACATGTCGGAGTGAGATGTTCAGCCGTTGCCAAGGGGACTGGGAGGTGGTGGTGACGTTTGTTTATAACAAACTCAGACTATACCGCCGCCTAACACCCGGGGGTCAAACTAGCAACATACTTCCCTTCATAGTGGAGCTAGTGTCCCCCGAACTTCGCCCATTCTTGCGCGAAGCAGTGACCCGCGGGCTGGACGTTTTTCTCGCACTAGCACGAGCCGTAGAGCATAACTTAAATCAGCTCGCAGCGCCAAGGGCATCGCGACGCCCCGGTCAGCCCCGTCCACCAAGGAGACGGCGCGAGCAGAGGACGAACGTGCCGTAGTGCCATACACGGGCCCGCCGCCGCTAAGAGGCAACTACTGGCCCACCGACCTGTCCCCGATGGGGAAGGGATGCCCTTACCGGGCCCTCCTCACCGTGGTGCGGTACAGACGCGTCGCGACGACTAATGCGGTGGAACACAGGGCGCCCAGGACAGCTTGCCACCCCGCTGCCGCTACTGTGCGACAAAGCAGTACCACTGGCACACGGTGTGCCCGACCCGCGAGGCAGTCTGGCGAACGCGAGGGGGCGAGGTAAAGCTCCCGGGAAACTCCGTCTAGGGGGCGGTGACGCAGCTGGCCACCACCCCCCAATTAACAGCCCAGCTCCGCCGAGAGACGCACCCCGGCGCCGCCGAACCACCCAGCCGCCGCCCCGCCCACCTATCACAGCTGGAGGGGGCCCGTCTCACCTGTTCGCGATGTTCGTTGCCCGCCCCAGGTCGCCGACGAGCGACGCCGTCCACCTGACGTCGGCGCCACCCCCGCACGCTGCTGCGGGGGCCACGCAGATGCCATCTCACCCACCTGGCACAGGTGGGGGTGGCCCGCCTAACCCGTTCGCGGCATGCCACAGGATGCCAGCGAGCGACGCCGTCCACCTGACGTCGTCGCCGCCCCCGCACGCTGCTGCCGTCTCACCCACCTGATGCAGGTGGGGGCGGCCCGCCTCACCTGTTCGCGATGTTCGCGGCCCGCCCCAGGTCGCCGGCGAGCGACGCCGCCCCCGCAAGCTGCTGCGGGAGCCACCCAGCCGTCGCCTCACCCACCTGGCGGGGGTGGGGGCGGTTCACCTCACCCGTACACGGCGTGCTCCAGGTCGCCGGCGAACGACGCCGTCCACCTGGCATTGTCGCCGCCCCCGCACGCTGCTGCGGGGGCCACCCAGCTGGCGTCTCACCCACCTGGCGAGGGTGGGGGCGGCCCGCCTCACATGTTTTCGGCCTGCCCCAGGTCGCTGGTGAGTTATGCCGCCCACATTACTTCGGCGCCACCCCGCAAGCTGCTGCGAGGGCCACCCAGCCGTCGCCCTACCCTACTTGGTGCGGGTGGGGGCGGCTCGCCTCACCCGTTCACGGCCTGACCCAGGTCGCCGGAGAGTGACGCCACCTACCTGGCATCGGCGCCGCCCCCGCACGCTGCTGTGGGGGCTACGCAGCTGCCATTTCACCCACCTGGCGCGGATGGGAGCGGCTCGCCTTACCCGTTCGTGGCTGGCCCCAAGTCGCCGGCGAGCGACACCGCCCACCTGGCGATGGCGCCGCCCCCGCACGCTGCTACAGGGGCCACCCAGGGGTGTCGGCCCAGGCTGGGCCGAGTGGGGCCCGAGATTGTTGCGCTGATCCGCATCCCGGTGGAGCTGAACGGCCAGAATATCACCGCGCTGGTGGACAATGCGGCCACGCATACCTACGTCGCTGCCCACCTCATCCCTGAGGCGGACCTGGTGCGGGAGGTCGATATTGTCCAGCTGGCCACCACTGGGGCCAGCACGTTCACAATGGGGCGTGCCCAGGTAAGGGTCGGCATAAGGGATTTTGTGAGTAGCACCAGTGCCCTAGTGGTGCACGATCTCCGCAATGACCTGATCCTGGGGCTGCCCTGGTTGGAGCAGGAGGACGCCACAGTCGATGTCCGGGGGAAGTGGGTCTATGTGGGGACCAGGGGCCGTCGGACGGTATATGGACTCAACTACAGGACCCCGCCACCGCGGGGCGATCCCCTCCACCTGGTGGACCTCCGCCATGGTGTACCCCCTGTACATGTGCCCATGTTTGATGCGGTCTTGGGGCAGCAGCCCCAGGTGTTTGCCACCGTGGAGCTACTGCGCCGCACCACTATCACAGAACATTGCATACCAACCATACCACACCGGCCCCCTTTCGAGAAGCCCTTTGGGTTTGGACCTCGCGAGCGGCTCGCTATCAGGGATCAAATTGCAGAGATGTTAGAGGATGGCGTCATCGAGCCAACAGAATCCCCATACAACTGCCGGATCGTCATGGCTAGCAAAAAGGACGGATCTCTCCGTTTTTGCATTAACTTCAAGCCTGTCAACGACATCACCATCCCAGCACCACCACCCCTCATTAACATCACTGAGGCACTCACCGGGCTGGGGGACGCCCGCATATTTTCGTCTCTCGACCTCAAGTCGGGGTACTGGCAAGTCCCAGTACGTCCCAAGGACCGCCCCAAGACAGCGTTCATGGCCCCGACGGGCGGCGCTTCCATTTCTGTGTGATGCCGTTCGGGCTGATGGACGCCCCCGCGATGTTCCAGACCATGATGGTCCACGTCCTGGATGGGTACATCGGCGAGTTTGCCACCGCGTACCTGGACGACGTGATCATCTGGTCACGGACGTGGGAGGACCATGCCCACCATCTCGCGCTGGTCCTCGAATGGCTCGCCACACACGGACTCATGTGCTCGCCGCCCAAGTGTCACCTCGGTGCCGCTGAGCTGGAATTCTTGGGGCATATTGTCAGCGCCGAGGGATGCCGGCCCATTCCCGCCCAGCTCGACCTCATCGACAGCAAACAGGCACCCCGCACCAGGAAGCAGCTCCAGAAACTGATGGGGCTGCTCAACTGGTTGCAGTCGTTCATACCCCATTTCGCCACTATCACAGCACCCTTGACCGACCTCTTATCGCCCATGTCAAAGTTCCGGTGGACGACCACCGCCGAGCAGGCCCTGACCGCGGTCAAGCAGCGATTCAGAGAGTGCCACACACTATCGCGCCTGGACCCAGACGAACCCAACTTCGTCCAGACGGATGCCAGCCAAGAGGGCATGGGGGCAGTGCTCTACCAGGAAGGGGGAGACAGGGAGCAGCGAGTGGCCGAGTATGCCAGCGCCAAGTTCGGCCTCGCAGAACGCCGCTATCATGCAAATGAGCAGGATTGCCTTGCGGTGGTGTGGGCCCTAGGGCACTATCGGCACCACCTCGAGGGGAGGCCGTTCACCCTGCGCACTGATAGCCAGTGTCTGCGGTGGCTGGACTCCGCCCAGGGGTGGAAGTCCAAATTTACCCGCTGGGCACTCATGCTCCAGGGCTTCGCATTCTGCGTAGAACACGTCCCTGGGCGGGAGAACCAGCTGGCAGACGAGGTGTCCCGTCACCCTGACCCCACTACTGTCTTCCAGGACCCCCAGGGCTGGGAGGAACTCCTGCCACCACCTCACCCACCAGCCAGCGGCACCACCGCACCCGCACCAGCGGCCCTCTATGCCATCCCGCGGGCGAACCCTACCACCCAGGCAGACACCCCAGCCACCCTTCTCGCCCTAATGGAGCATGTGAGACAGGCCCAGGTCGACCTCCCCGACACGCAGCGCGACCGGGCCGCGTGTGGGGAAGAGGTTCAGCCCCATCAGCGTAGTCTGGACGGGGTTTTGCAGAATCGGGCCCCAGGTGATATGGACAGCTGGCAGATCCATGTGCCCACTGCAGCGAGGCAAGGGGTCCTTCAATTTTTTTACGACCATGATCTGGCCGGCCACCCAAGGCTGAACAGACCCAACATGCACTCCGAAAGCTGTTCCACTGGTCAGGGGTAGCGCGGGATGTCCGTGTGCATGTGCGATGCTGCCAACAGTGTCAGCAACGCAAAGCACGCCGTGCGGAGGGGGTAGAACAGCAGCGCCCCCGACAACCGGAGGAGCCCTTCCATACTGTGGCCCTCGACATCATGGGGCCCTACCCCTGCACGACCCGGGGAAAGCGCTTCCTCGTTGTGACCACCAACGTGTTCACACGATGGTCAGAGGCATTCGCCATGTCCAACGCACGCGCAGGGACGATAGTGGCCCTCCTGGACAGCGAGGTGTTCCCTCGCTATGGGTACCCAAAGACACTACTAACAGACAACGGTACCCAGTTCACAGGGAGACGTTTGGCGGCAGACTGCCGATGCTGGGGAGATGAGCATCACACTACCCCGACGTACCACCCGAGGGCGAACCCGACGGAGCGACGCAACCAGGACATCAAAGTTCAGTTGCGCCTCCGCTCTGGGGGATGATCACTCGAAATGGGACATACACCTGCCCAAGTTGCTCTACTGCCTGCGCCGGCGAGTCAATGCCATTACCGGCCATTCCCCCGTGGAACTGCTCCACGGTCAGAACCTCGCCCTACCGGGCGAGCTGCGAGTCGCCGAGGCAGCAGGGGCAGTCACCCGCCCACCAGCCATTGACCTAAGGGAAGAGGCACGACGGCACCAAGCCCAGTACCTGGCTACCCGAACCCCGCAGTCAGCCACTCCCCCAACACCACTGGAGCCAGGGCAGATGGTCTATGCCCGGTGTCACCACCTGTCGTCCGGCAGGAAGAACTACTGTGCGGTGCTGAGCCCCAAGTGGGCAGCCCCCCGGGAGGTCTTGCGACGCCTAGGCCCCACTACATACCTTATCAGACTCCCAAATGGTAGGGCCACAAAAATCCACAGGGACGACCTGCGCCTCGTTTCCACCGCCGAGGATCCCTCTAAGGGTAGGGAGTGCCCAAGGGCCCCCACCCCAAGCGCACCAGCCTCACGTGCCACATCACCAGTCGGCCAATCACCCTACCATTAACCCACCACCATGGAAACCACATCACCATCATCACCACCCCAGTCACCAGCTCCATCCTACGCCACCAGCCACGCCACCAGCCACACCACCACCCACCACCTCACCCGCCGACACGCAGGACTTGTGCCGGCCCACCATCATAGCTGACGCACCATCACCGATGTCACCGTTCGCATCACCAGTCACACGCCCCACGTCACCGACCATGTCACCTGTGATGACTTTCTGCCATCTTAGCCAAAGTGCGAGGAGCGAGCTAAGGAGACTTGGGCGTCTAATTGACAGGTTGGACCCAGATGGCGAATGCTCCAGCGGGCCAACTACCATGACCGCTCAGCTATGCCCCGAGGTATTTTACCCCCCCGACCAGCCTGAGGTCAGGCAGTCCCACCGAGCGCGCAGGGCGCCGACGAGAGGATGCTGCTAGGGCAGCAGCCAAGAGGTACCCATTGCTCCTCCCGGCAAGGGAAAAGGTGGTGACCAGACAGCCCCCGGAGTGGGAGGGGGAACATTAGTGCCGAGGTACCACGACAGTCCACCAGAGTCCGCCAAAATCCGGGGCACCTCAGAGAGTTCATTTGGCGCCCACTACGACCACCAGTAGACCGCAAACCACACCCCGATGTACCCCGCCTCAGTGTCATGTTTCTGCTTCCCCCGTTCGCCCAAAAACCAGCAGCCCCGGTACCAATCCCCCAAGGCAGTGTCGGCCTCAGTGCAACGAGGCAATGCGTGTGATCGGGTGTCGATGACCATAGCGGCCTCAGGAAAAGGGGAGCATTTGACACCAACCATTAGTGCTCCTCGAATCCGCACAGACAGCTATGGCGCATCGCCGCCTCGCCCCGAGCGTATGCGACGTGAATGCACCTGGGTGCAGGGTGGTGCAACGCCTCGAACATAAGCTGCCCTGCCTAATCGACTGTCGACCACGGGGTAACTGTTAGGTGACCTGATTAACTGGACTTTGAAATTAACATTCAGCACTCTTAATAACAATATTAATTATGTAATGGCTATGTTTAAATATTAATTGTAACTTCTGGACTTTAGCGCGATCAGGCGGCGTGTATGGCCCGGGATTACTTTTGCACATGACACGTTTTCGCGGGAGCGAGGCTGGGGAGTCGTGCAGATCACAGCCATCGCCAGTTAATCACCGCCCTCCAAGGAGACGAGTCGCGAGTAGCCCGCGGAGCCTCTCAACCTCCGCCCTTGCCATCTCTCCCGGAATTGCGTGAGTTTTCAGCCCATCAGAAACGTGTCCTGAAGAGCACGGCTCCCAGTAAGCGCGTCATCCACGACACAGCGCATATATAGCGTGCCTGACAATAAATCATTTTAAATTGAGGCTCCGCGTATTATTTACAATGCCCGTAACATAGCGTCACTGGTGGCTAAAAGAGCCCGGGGGAAATCTGACGGAACAATACTTACTGCCTGCCGGCCACGTAGCGACAACACGCCCTGAGTCAAGAGTCTCGGCTACGCACTAGCACGTAGCTATTATTGATAGTTGGCGCCCAGAAGCAACTCCAAACCCTCAACATCACCACGGCAGAAGGCAGAAGGCATCAACCTTATTTAAAGTTGAAAACAGCAATCCTAATACAAATAACATACGTAGTGTTTTTTAAATTTTTTTAAATACTTTGTTCACTGAGATTTGTGAGGTAATGAATTGTCATGTTAGAAACACTATAAAATTGAAACCACACGATGTTGCCAAGAAGCTGATAGTTTGCATTACTCGCTGGAGAGTGTTCTTTAAGGAGCACTAGTCCTGTATAATGTATATAGTGTTTTTTACATTTTTTCAACACGTGAAACTCTGAGAAGTGTATAGTTATAAATGGCCAAATTCTAACCACTATAAAATGGATACCAGATGATGTTGCCACGAAGCTGATACTTTGATATTACTCGCCGGAGTGTGTTCTTTAAGAAACAATAGTCCTGTATAACGTACATAGTGTTTTTGGCATTGGTTTAGCATTTCGAACTCTGAGATGTGTATGGTTATAAATGATATGTTCGAAACACTATAAAATGGAAGCCAGACGATGTTGCCACGAAGCTGATACTTTGCATTACTCGCAGGAGTTTGTTCTTTAAGGAACACTAGTCCTGTATAACGTACGTAGTGTTTTTTACATTTTTTTAACACATCGTTCTCTGAGATGTGTATTGTTATAAATGGTAAGTGTGAAACATTATAAAATGAAAACCAGACGATGTTGCCACAAAGCTGATACTTTGAATTACTCGCAGGAGTGTGTTCTTTAAGAAGCACTAGTCCTGTATAACATACGTAGTGTTTTTTTCATTTTTTTAACACTTCGTTCACTGAGATGTGTATGGTTATAAATGGTAAGTGTGAAACATTATAAAATGGAAACCAGACGATGTTGCCACGAAGCTGATACTTTGAATTACACGCAGGAGTGTGTTCTTTAAGGAGCACTAGTCCTGTATAACGTACGTAGTGTTTTTGACATTTTTTTTTACACTTCCTTCTCTGAGACGTGTGAGGTAATGAATCGTCATGTTATAATCACTATAAAATGGAAACCAGACGATGTTGCCACGAAGCTGATACTTTGTATTACTCGCAGGAGTGTGTTCTTTAAGGAGCACTAGTCCTGTATAACGTACGCAGTGTTTTTGACATTTTTTCAACACTTCGAACAATGAGTAGTGTATGGTTATAAATCGTCATGTTAGAAACACTATAAAATGGAAACCAGACGATGTTGCCACGAAGCTGATACTTTGAATTACTCGCAGGAGTGTGTTCTTTAAGTAGCACTAGTCCTATATAACGTACGCAGTGTTTTTGACATTTTTTTAACACTTCGTTGTCTGAGATGTGTATTGTTATAAATGGTAAGTTCGAAACATTATAAAATGAAAACCAGACGATGTTGCCACGAAGCTGATACTTTGTATTACTCGCAGGAGTGTGTTCTTTAAGGAGCACTAGTCCTGTATAACGTACGTAGTGTTTTTGACATTTTTTCAACACTTCGAACAATGAGTAGTGTATGGTTATAAATCGTCATGTTAGAAACACTATAAAATGGAAACCAGACGATGTTTCCACGAAGCTGATACTTTGAATTACTCGCAGGAGTGTGTTCTTTAAGGAGCACTAGTCCTGTATAACGTACGTAGTGTTTTTGACAAATTTTTTTACACTTCCTTCTCTGAGACGTGTGAGGTAATGAATCGTCATGTTCTAATCACTATAAAATGGAAACCAGACGATGTTGCCACGAAGCTGATACTTTGTATTACTCGCAGGAGTGTGTTCTTTAAGGAGCACTAGTCCTGTATAACGTACGCAGTGTTTTTGACATTTTTTTAACACTTCGTTCTCTCAGATGTGTATGGTTATAAATGGTAAGTTCGAAACATTATAAAATATAAACCAGACGATGTTGCCACGAAGCTGATACTTTGAATTACTCGCAGGAGTGTGTTCTTTAAGGAGCACTAGTCCTGTATAACGTACGTAGTGTTTTTGACATTTTTTTTTACACTTCCTTCTCTGAGACGTGTGAGGTAATGAATCGTCATGTTCTAATCACTATAAAATGGAAACCAGACGATGTTGCCACGAAGCTGATACTTTGTATTACTCGCAGGAGTGTGTTCTTTAAGGAGCACTATTCCTGTATAACGTACGCAGTGTTTTTGACATTTTTTTAACACTTCATTCTCTGAGATGTGTATGGTTATAAATGGTAAGTTCGAAACATTATAAAATGAAAACCAGACGATGTTGCCACGATGCTGATACTTTGAATTACACGCAGGAGTGTGTTCTTTAAGGAGCACTAGTCCTGTATAACGTACGTAGTGTTTTTGACATTTTTTTTTACACTTCCTTCTCTGAGACGTGTGAGGTAATGAATCGTCATGTTCTAATCACTATAAAATGGAAACCAGACGATGTTGCCACGAAGCTGATACTTTGTATTACTCGCAGGAGTATGTTCTTTAAGGAGCACTAGTCCTGTATAACGTACGCATTGTTTTTGACATTTTTTCAACACTTCGAACAATGAGTAGTGTATGGTTATAAATCGTCATGTTAGAAACACTATAAAATGGAAACCAGACGATGTTGCCACGAAGCTGATACTTTGAATTACTCGCAGGAGTGTGTTCTTTAAGGAGCACTAGTCCTGTATAACTTACGCAGTGTTCTTGACATTTTTTTAACACTTCGTTCTCTGAGATGTGTATTGTTATAAATGGTAAGTTCGAAACATTATAAAATGAAAGCCAGACGATGTTGCCACGAAGCTGATACTTTGTATTACTCGCAGGAGTGTGTTCTTTAAGGAGCACTAGTCCTATATAACGTACGTAGTGTTTTTGACATTTTTTCAACACTTCGATCAATGAGTAGTGTATGGTTATTAAACGTCATGTTAGAAACACTATAAAATGGAAACCAGACGATGTTGCCACGAAGCTGATACTTTGAATTACTCGCAGGAGTGTGTTCTTTAAGGAGCACTAGTCCTGTATAACGTACGCAGTGTTTTTGACATTTTTTTAACACTTCGTTCTCTCAGATGTGTATGGTTATAAATGGTAAGTTCGAAACATTATAAAATGAAAACCAGACGATGTTGCCACGAAGCTGATACTTTGAATTACTCGCAGGAGTGTGTTCTTTAAGGATCACTAGTCCTGTATAACGTACGTAGTGTTTTTGACATTTTTTTTTACACTTCCTTCTCTGAGACGTGTGAGGTAATGAATCGTCATGTTCTAATCACTATAAAATGGAAACCAGACGATGTTGCCACGAAGCTGATACTTTGTATTACTCGCAGGAGTGTGTTCTTTAAGGAGCACTATTCCTGTATAACGTACGCAGTGTTTTTGACATTTTTTTAATACTTCATTCTCTGAGATGTGTATGGTTATAAATGGTAAGTTCGAAACATTATAAAATGAAAACCAGACGATGTTGCCACGAAGCTGATACTTTGAATTACACGCAGGAGTGTGTTCTTTAAGGAGCACTAGTCCTGTATAACGTACGTAGTGTTTTTGACATTTTTTTTTACACTTCCTTCTCTGAGACGTGTGAGGTAATGAATCGTCATGTTCTAATCACTATAAAATGGAAACCAGACGATGTTGCCACGAAGGTGATACTTTGTATTACTCGCAGGAGTATGTTCTTTAAGGAGCACTAGTCCTGTATAACGTACGCAGTGTTTTTGACATTGTTTCAACACTTCGAACAATGAGTAGTGTATGGTTATAAATCGTCATGTTAGAAACACTATAAAATGGAAACCAGACGATGTTGCCACGAAGCTGATACTTTGAATTACTCGCAGGAGTGTGTTCTTTAAGGAGCACTAGTCCTGTATAACGTACGCAGTGTTCTTGACATTTTTTTAACACTTCGTTCTCTGAGATGTGTATTGTTATAAATGGTAAGTTCGAAACATTATAAAATGAAAGCCAGACGATGTTGCCACGAAGCTGATACTTTGTATTACTCGCAGGAGTGTGTTCTTTAAGGAGCACTAGTCCTATATAACGTACGTAGTGTTTTTGACATTTTTTCAACACTTCGATCAATGAGTAGTGTATGGTTATTAAACGTCATGTTAGAAACACTATAAAATGGAAACCAGACGATGTTGCCACGAAGCTGATACTTTGAATTACTCGCAGGAGTGTGTTCTTTAAGGAGCACTAGTCCTGTATACCGTACGCAGTGTTTTTGACATTTTTTTAACACTTCGTTCTCTGAGATGTGTATGGTTATAAATGGTAAGTTCGAAACATTATAAAATGAAAACCAGACGATGTTGCCACGAAGCTGATACTTTGAATTACTCGCAGGAGTGTGTTCTTTAAGGAGCACTAGTCCTGTATAACGTACGCAGTGTTTTTGACATTTTTTTAACACTTCGTTCTCTGAGATGTGTATGGTTATAAATGGTAAGTTCGAAACATTATAAAATGAAAACCAGACGATGTTGCCACGAAGCTGATAGTTTGTATTACTCGCAGGAGTGTGTTCTTTAAGGAGCACTAGTCCTGTATAATGAACGCAGTGTTTTTGACATTTTTTTAACACTTCGTTCTCTGAGATGTGTATGGTTATAAATGGTAAGTTCGAAACATTATAAAATGAAAACCAGACGATGTTGCCACGAAGCTGATACTTTGAATTACTCGCAGGAGTGTGTTCTTTAAGGAGCACTAGTCCTGTATAACGTACGCAGTGTTTTTGACATTTTTTTAACACTTCGTTCTCTGAGATGTGTATGGTTATAAATGGTAAGTTCGAAACATTATAAAATGAAAACCAGGCGATGTTGCCACGAATCTGATACTTTGTATTACTCGCAGGAGTGTGTTCTTTAAGGAGCACTATTCCTGTATAACGTACGTAGTGTTTTTGACATTTTTTTTTACACTTCCTTCTCTGAGACGTGTGAGGTAATGAATCGTCATGTTCGAAACACTATAAAATGGAAACCAGATGATGTTGCCACGAAGCTGATACTTTGCATTACTCGCAGGAGTGTGTTCCTTAAGGAGTACTAGTCCTGTATAACGTACGCAGTTTTTTTGACATTTTTTTAACACTTCGTTCTCTGAGATGTGTATGGTTATAAATGGTAAGTTCGAAACATTATAAAATGAAAACCAGACGATGTTGCCACGAAGCTGATACTTTGAATTACTCGCAGGAGTGTGTTCTTTAAGGAGCACTAGTCCTGTATAACATACGCAGTGTTTTTGACATTTTTTTAACACTTCGTTTTCTGAGATGTGTATGGTTATAAATGGTAAGTTCGAAACATTATAAAATGAAAACCAGACGATGATGCCACGAATCTGATACTTTGTATTACTCGTAGGAGTGTTTTCTTTAAGGAGCACTATTCCTGTATAACGTACGTAGTGTTTTTGACATTTTTTTTTACACTTCCTTCTCTGAGACGTGTGAGGTAATGAATCGTCATGTTCAAAACACTATAAAATGGAAACCAGGTGATGTTGCCACGAAGTTGATACTTTGCATTACTCGCAGGAGTGTGTTCCTTAAGGAGCACTAGTCCTGTATAACGTACGCAGTGTTTTTGACATTTTTTTAACACTTCGTTCTCTGAGATGTGTATTGTTATAAATGGTAAGTTCGAAACATTATAAAATGAAAACCAGACGATGTTGCCACGAAGTTGATACTTTGTATTACTCGCAGGAGTGTGTTCTTTAAGGAGCACTAGTCCTGTATAACGTACGTAGTGTTTTTGATATTTTTTTTTACACTTCCTTCTCTGAGACGTGTGAGGTAATGAATCGTCATGTTCTAATCACTATAAAATGGAAACCAGACGATGTTGCCACGAAGCTGATACTTTGTATTACTCGCAGGAGTGTGTTCTTTAAGGAGCACTAGTCCTGTATAACGTACGCAGTGTTTTTGACATTTTTTTAAAACACTTCGAACAATGAGTAGTGTATGGTTATAAATCGTCATGTTAGAAACACTATAAAATGGAAACCAGACGATGTTGCCACGAAGCTGATACTTTGAATTACTCGCAGGAGTGTGTTCTTTAAGGAGCACTAGTCCTGTATAACGTACGCAGTGTTTTTGACATTTTTTTAACACTTCGTTCTCTGAGATGTGTATTGTTATAAATGGTAAGTTCGAAACATTATAAAATGAAAGCCAGACGATGTTGCCACGAAGCTGATACTTTGTATTACTCGCAGGAGTGTGTTCTTTAAGGAGCACTAGTCCTGTATAACGTACGTAGTGTTTTTGACATTTTTTCAACACTTCGATCAATGAGTAGTGTATGGTTATTAAACGTCATGTTAGAAACACTATAAAATGGAAACCAGACGATGTTGCCACGAAGCTGATACTTTGAATTACTCGCAGGAGTGTGTTCTTTAAGGAGCACTAGTCCTGTATAACGTACGCAGTGTTTTTGACATTTTTTTAACACTTTGTTCTCTGAGATGTGTATGGTTATAAATGGTAAGTTCGAAACATTATAAAATGAAAACCAGACGATATTGCCATGAAGCTGATACTTTGAATTACTCGCAGGAGTGTTTTCTTTAAGGAGCACTAGTCCTGTATAACGTACGCAGTGTTTTTGACATTTTTTTAACACTTCGTTCTCTGAGATGTGTATGGTTATAAATGGTAAGTTCGAAACATTATAAAATGAAAACCAGACGATGTTGCCACGAAGCTGATAGTTATTACTCGCAAGAGTGTGTTCTTTAAGGAGCACTAGTCCTGTATAACGTACGCAGTGTTTTTGACATTTTTTTAACACTTCGTTCTCTGAGATGTGTATTGTTATAAATGGTAAGTTCGAAACATTATAAAATGAAAACCAGACGATGTTGCCACGAAGCTGATACTTTGAATTACTCGCAGGAGTGTGTTCTTTAAGGAGCACTAGTCCTGTATAACGTACGCAGTGTTTTTGACATTTTTTTAACACTTCGTTCTCTGAGATGTGTATGGTTATAAATGGTAAGTTCGAAACATTATAAAATGAAAACCAGACGATGTTGCCACGATTCTGATACTTTGAATTACTCGCAGGAGTGTGTTCTTTAAGGATCACTAGTCCTGTATAACGTACGCATTGTTTTTGACATTTTTTTAACACTTCGTTCTCTGAGATGTGTATGGTTATAAATGGTAAGTTCGAAACATTATAAAATGAAAACCAGACGATGTTGCCACGAAGCTGATAGTTTGTATTACTCGCAGGAGTGTGTTCTTTAAGGAGCACTAGTCCTGTATAATGAACGCAGTGTTTTTGACATTTTTTTAACACTTCGTTCTCTGAGATGTGTATGGTTATAAATGGTAAGTTCAAAACATTATAAAATGAAAACCAGACGATGTTGCCACGAAGCTGATACTTTGAATTACTCGCAGGAGTGTGTTCTTTAAGGAGCACTAGTCCTGTATAACGTACGCAGTGTTTTTGACATTTTTTTAACACTTAGTTTTCTGAGATGTGTATGGTTATAAATGGTAAGTTCGAAACATTATAAAATGAAAACCAGACGATGTTGCCACGAATCTGATACTTTGTATTACTCGAAGGAGTGTTTTCTTTAAGGAGCACTATTCCTGTATAACGTACGTAGTGTTTTTGACATCTTTTTTTACACTTCCTTCTCTGAGACGTGTGAGGTAATGAATCGTCATGTTCGAAACACTATAAAATGGAAACCAGATGATGTTGCAACGAAGTTGATACTTTGCATTACTCGCAGGAGTGTGTTCTTTAAGGAGCACTAGTCCTGAATAACGTACGCAGTGTTTTTGACATTTTTTTAACACTTCGTTCTCTGAGTGGTGTATTGTTATAAATGAAAGTTCGAAACATTATAAAATGAAAACCAGACGATGTTGCCACGAAGCTGATACTTTGTATTACTCGCAGGAGTGTGTTCTTTAAGGAGCACTAGTCCTGTATAACGTACGCAGTGTTTTTGACATTTTTTTAACACTTCATTTTCTGAGATGTGTATGGTTATAAATGGTAAGTTCGAAACATTATAAAATGAAAACTAGACGATGTTGCCACGAAGCTGATACTTTGAATTACACGCAGGAGTGTGTTCTTTAAGGAGCACTAGTCCTGTATAACGTACGCAGTGTTTTTGACATTTTTTCAACACTTCGAACAATGAGTAGTGTATGGTTATAAATCGTCATGTTAGAAACACTATAAAATGGAAACCAGACGATGTTGCCACGAAGCTGATACTTTAAATTACTCGCAGGAGTGTGTTCTTTAAGGAGCACTAGTCCTGTATAACGTACGCAGTGTTTTTGACATTTGTTTAACACTTCGTTCTCTGAGATGTGTATTGTTATAAATGGTAAGTTCGAAACATTATAAAATGAAAGCCAGACGATGTTGCCACGAAGCTGATACTTTGTATTACTCGCAGGAGTGTGTTCTTTAAGGAGCACTAGTCCTGTATAACGTACGTAGTGTTTTTGACATTTTTTCAACACTTCGATCAATGAGTAGTGTATGGTTATTAAACGTCATGTTAGAAACACTATAAAATGGAAACCAGACGATGTTGCCACGAAGCTGATACTTTGTATTACTCGCAGGAGTGTGTTCTTTAAGGAGCACTAGTCCTGTATAACGTACGTAGTGTTTTTGACATTTTTTTTTACACTTCCTTCTCTGAGACGTGTGAGGTAATGAATCGTCATGTTCTAATCACTATAAAATGGAAACCAGACGATGTTGCCACGAAGCTGATACTTTGAATTACACGCAGGAGTGTGTTCTTTAAGGAGCACTAGTCCTGTATAACGTACGTAGTGTTTTTGACATTTTTTTTTACACTTCCTTCTCTGAGACGTGTGAGGTAATGAATCGTCATGTTCTAATCACTATAAAATGGAAACCAGACGATGTTGCCACGAAGCTGATACTTTGAATTACTCGCAGGAGTGTGTTCTTTAAGGAGCACTAGTCCTGTATAACGTACGCAGTGTTCTTGACATTTTTTTAACACTTCGTTCTCTGAGATGTGTATTGTTATAAATGGTAAGTTCGAAACATTATAAAATGAAAGCCAGACGATGTTGCCACGAAGCTGATACTTTGTATTACTCGCAGGAGTGTGTTCTTTAAGGAGCACTAGTCCTATATAACGTAGTAGTGTTTTTGACATTTTTTCAAAACTTCGATCAATGAGTAGTGTATGGTTATTAAACGTCATGTTAGAAACACTATAAAATGGAAACCAGGCGATGTTGCCACGAAGCTGATACTTTGAATTACTCGCAGGAGTGTGTTCTTTAAGGAGCACTAGTCCTGTATACCGTACGCAGTGTTTTTGACATTTTTTTAACACTTCGTTCTCTGAGATGTGTATGGTTATAAATGGTAAGTTCGAAACATTATAAAATGAAAACCAGACGATGTTGCCACGAAGCTGATACTTTGAATTACTCGCAGGAGTGTGTTCTTTAAGGAGCACTAGTCCTGTATAACGTACGCAGTGTTTTTGACATTTTTTTAACACTTCGTTCTCTGAGATGTGTATGGTTATAAATGGTAAGTTCGAAACATTATAAAATGAAAACCAGACGATGTTGCCACGAAGCTGATAGTTTGTATTACTCGCAGGAGTGTGTTCTTTTAAGAGCACTAGTCCTGTATAATGAACGCAGTGTTTTTGACATTTTTTTAACACTTCGTTCTCTGAGATGTGTATGGTTATAAATGGTAAGTTCGAAACATTATAAAATGAAAACCAGACGATGTTGCCACGAAGCTGATACTTTGAATTACTCGCAGGAGTGTGTTCTTTAAGGAGCACTAGTCCTGTATAACGTACGCAGTGTTTTTGACATTTTTTTAACACTTCGTTCTCTGAGATGTGTATGGTTATAAATGGTAAGTTCGAAACATTATAAAATGAAAACCAGGCGATGTTGCCACGAATCTGATACTTTGTATTACTCGCAGGAGTGTGTTCTTTAAGGAGCACTATTCCTGTATAACGTACGTAGTGTTTTTGACATTTTTTTTTACACTTCCTTCTCTGAGACGTGTGAGGTAATGAATCGTCATGTTCGAAACACTATAAAATGGAAACCAGATGATGTTGCCACGAAGCTGATACTTTGCATTACTCGCAGGAGTGTGTTCCTTAAGGAGTACTAGTCCTGTATAACGTACGCAGTTTTTTTGACATTTTTTTAACACTTCGTTCTCTGAGATGTGTATGGTTATAAATGGTAAGTTCGAAACATTATAAAATGAAAACCAGACGATGTTGCCACGAAGCTGATACTTTGAATTACTCGCAGGAGTGTGTTCTTTAAGGAGCACTAGTCCTGTATAACATACGCAGTGTTTTTGACATTTTTTTAACACTTCGTTTTCTGAGATGTGTATGGTTATAAATGGTAAGTTCGAAACATTATAAAATGAAAACCAGACGATGATGCCACGAATCTGATACTTTGTATTACTCGTAGGAGTGTTTTCTTTAAGGAGCACTATTCCTGTATAACGTACGTAGTGTTTTTGACATTTTTTTTTACACTTCCTTCTCTGAGACGTGTGAGGTAATGAATCGTCATGTTCGAAACACTATAAAATGGAAACCAGGTGATGTTGCCACGAAGTTGATACTTTGCATTACTCGCAGGAGTGTGTTCCTTAAGGAGCACTAGTCCTGTATAACGTACGCAGTGTTTTTGACATTTTTTTAACACTTCGTTCTCTGAGATGTGTATTGTTATAAATGGTAAGTTCGAAACATTATAAAATGAAAACCAGACGATGTTGCCACGAAGTTGATACTTTGTATTACTCGCAGGAGTGTGTTCTTTAAGGAGCACTAGTCCTGTATAACGTACGTAGTGTTTTTGATATTTTTTTTTACACTTCCTTCTCTGAGACGTGTGAGGTAATGAATCGTCATGTTCTAATCACTATAAAATGGAAACCAGACGATGTTGCCACGAAGCTGATACTTTGTATTACTCGCAGGAGTGTGTTCTTTAAGGAGCACTAGTCCTGTATAACGTACGCAGTGTTTTTGACATTTTTTTAAAACACTTCGAACAATGAGTAGTGTATGGTTATAAATCGTCATGTTAGAAACACTATAAAATGGAAACCAGACGATGTTGCCACGAAGCTGATACTTTGAATTACTCGCAGGAGTGTGTTCTTTAAGGAGCACTAGTCCTGTATAACGTACGCAGTGTTTTTGACATTTTTTTAACACTTCGTTCTCTGAGATGTGTATTGTTATAAATGGTAAGTTCGAAACATTATAAAATGAAAGCCAGACGATGTTGCCACGAAGCTGATACTTTGTATTACTCGCAGGAGTGTGTTCTTTAAGGAGCACTAGTCCTGTATAACGTACGTAGTGTTTTTGACATTTTTTCAACACTTCGATCAATGAGTAGTGTATGGTTATTAAACGTCATGTTAGAAACACTATAAAATGGAAACCAGACGATGTTGCCACGAAGCTGATACTTTGAATTACTCGCAGGAGTGTGTTCTTTAAGGAGCACTAGTCCTGTATAACGTACGCAGTGTTTTTGACATTTTTTTAACACTTTGTTCTCTGAGATGTGTATGGTTATAAATGGTAAGTTCGAAACATTATAAAATGAAAACCAGACGATATTGCCACGAAGCTGATACTTTGAATTACTCGCAGGAGTGTTTTCTTTAAGGAGCACTAGTCCTGTATAACGTACGCAGTGTTTTTGACATTTTTTTAACACTTCGTTCTCTGAGATGTGTATGGTTATAAATGGTAAGTTCGAAACATTATAAAATGAAAACCAGACGATGTTGCCACGAAGCTGATAGTTATTACTCGCAAGAGTGTGTTCTTTAAGGAGCACTAGTCCTGTATAACGTACGCAGTGTTTTTGACATTTTTTTAACACTTCGTTCTCTGAGATGTGTATTGTTATAAATGGTAAGTTCGAAACATTATAAAATGAAAACCAGACGATGTTGCCACGAAGCTGATACTTTGAATTACTCGCAGGAGTGTGTTCTTTAAGGAGCACTAGTCCTGTATAACGTACGCAGTGTTTTTGACATTTTTTTAACACTTCGTTCTCTGAGATGTGTATGGTTATAAATGGTAAGTTCGAAACATTATAAAATGAAAACCAGACGATGTTGCCACGATTCTGATACTTTGAATTACTCGCAGGAGTGTGTTCTTTAAGGATCACTAGTCCTGTATAACGTACGCATTCTTTTGACATTTTTTTAACACTTCGTTCTCTGAGATGTGTATGGTTATAAATGGTAAGTTCGAAACATTATAAAATGAAAACCAGACGATGTTGCCACGAAGCTGATAGTTTGTATTACTCGCAGGAGTGTGTTCTTTAAGGAGCACTAGTCCTGTATAATGAACGCAGTGTTTTTGACATTTTTTTAACACTTCGTTCTCTGAGATGTGTATGGTTATAAATGGTAAGTTCAAAACATTATAAAATGAAAACCAGACGATGTTGCCACGAAGCTGATACTTTGAATTACTCGCAGGAGTGTGTTCTTTAAGGAGCACTAGTCCTGTATAACGTACGCAGTGTTTTTGACATTTTTTTAACACTTAGTTTTCTGAGATGTGTATGGTTATAAATGGTAAGTTCGAAACATTATAAAATGAAAACCAGACGATGTTGCCACGAATCTGATACTTTGTATTACTCGAAGGAGTGTTTTCTTTAAGGAGCACTATTCCTGTATAACGTACGTAGTGTTTTTGAAATCTTTTTTTACACTTCCTTCTCTGAGACGTGTGAGGTAATGAATCGTCATGTTCGAAACACTATAAAATGGAAACCAGATGATGTTGCAACGAAGTTGATACTTTGCATTACTCGCAGGAGTGTGTTCTTTAAGGAGCACTAGTCCTGAATAACGTACGCAGTGTTTTTGACATTTTTTTAACACTTCGTTCTCTGAGATGTGTATTGTTATAAATGGTAAGTTCGAAACATTATAAAATGAAAACCAGACGATGTTGCCACGAAGCTGATACTTTGTATTACTCGCAGGAGTGTGTTCTTTAAGGAGCACTAGTCCTGTATAACGTACGCAGTGTTTTTGACATTTTTTTAACACTTCATTCTCTGAGATGTGTATGGTTATAAATGGTAAGTTCGAAACATTATAAAATGAAAACCAGACGATGTTGCCACGAAGCTGATACTTTGAATTACACGCAGGAGTGTGTTCTTTAAGGAGCACTAGTCCTGTATAACGTACGCAGTGTTTTTGACATTTTTTCAACACTTCGAACAATGAGTAGTGTATGGTTATAAATCGTCATGTTAGAAACACTATAAAATGGAAACCAGACGATGTTGCCACGAAGCTGATACTTTAAATTACTCGCAGGAGTGTGTTCTTTAAGGAGCACTAGTCCTGTATAACGTACGCAGTGTTTTTGACATTTGTTTAACACTTCGTTCTCTGAGATGTGTATTGTTATAAATGGTAAGTTCGAAACATTATAAAATGAAAGCCAGACGATGTTGCCACGAAGCTGATACTTTGTATTACTCGCAGGAGTGTGTTCTTTAAGGAGCACTAGTCCTGTATAACGTACGTAGTGTTTTTGACATTTTTTCAACACTTCGATCAATGAGTAGTGTATGGTTATTAAACGTCATGTTAGAAACACTATAAAATGGAAACCAGACGATGTTGCCACGAAGCTGATACTTTGTATTACTCGCAGGAGTGTGTTCTTTAAGGAGCACTAGTCCTGTATAACGTACGTAGTGTTTTTGACATTTTTTTTTACACTTCCTTCTCTGAGACGTGTGAGGTAATGAATCGTCATGTTCTAATCACTATAAAATGGAAACCAGACGATGTTGCCACGAAGCTGATACTTTGAATTACACGCAGGAGTGTGTTCTTTAAGGAGCACTAGTCCTGTATAACGTACGTAGTGTTTTTGACATTTTTTTTTACACTTCCTTCTCTGAGACGTGTGAGGTAATGAATCGTCATGTTCTAATCACTATAAAATGGAAACCAGACGATGTTGCCACGAAGCTGATACTTTGTATTACTCGCAGGAGTATGATCTTTAAGGAGCACTAGTCCTGTATAATGTACGCATTGTTTTTGACATTTTTTCAACACTTCGAACAATGAGTAGTGTATGGTTATAAATCGTCATGTTAGAAACACTATAAAATGGAAACCAGACGATGTTGCCACGAAGCTGATACTTTGAATTACTCGCAGGAGTGTGTTCTTTAAGGAGCACTAGTCCTGTATAACTTACGCAGTGTTTTTGACATTTTTTTAATACTTCGTTCTCTGAGATGTGTATTGTTATAAATGGTAAGTTCGAAACATTATAAAATGAAAGCCAGACGATGTTGCCACGAAGCTGATACTTTGTATTACTCGCAGGAGTGTGTTCTTTAAGGAGCACTAGTCCTATATAACGTACGTAGTGTTTTGACATTTTTTCAACACTTCGATCAATGAGTAGTGTATGGTTATTAAACGTCATGTTAGAAACACTATAAAATGGAAACCAGACGATGTTGCCACGAAGCTGATACTTTGAATTACTCGCAGGAGTGTGTTCTTTAAGGAGCACTAGTCCTGTATAACGTACGCAGTGTTTTTGACATTTTTTTAACACTTCGTTCTCTCAGATGTGTATGGTTATAAATGGTAAGTTCGAAACATTATAAAATGAAAACCAGACGATGTTGCCACGAAGCTGATACTTTGAATTACTCGCAGGAGTGTGTTCTTTAAGGATCACTAGTCCTGTATAACGTACGTAGTGTTTTTGACATTTTTTTTTACACTTCCTTCTCTGAGACGTGTGAGGTAATGAATCGTCATGTTCTAATCACTATAAAATGGAAACCAGACGATGTTGCCACGAAGCTGATACTTTGTATTACTCGCAGGAGTGTGTTCTTTAAGGAGCACTATTCCTGTATAACGTACGCAGTGTTTTTGACATTTTTTTAACACTTCATTCTCTGAGATGTGTATGGTTATAAATGGTAAGTTCGAAACATTATAAAATGAAAACCAGACGATGTTGCCACGAAGCTGATACTTTGAATTACACGCAGGAGTGTGTTCTTTAAGGAGCACTAGTCCTGTATAACGTACGTAGTGTTTTTGACATTTTTTTTTACACTTCCTTCTCTGAGACGTGTGAGGTAATGAATCGTCATGTTCTAATCACTATAAAATGGAAACCAGACGATGTTGCCACGAAGGTGATACTTTGTATTACTCGCAGGAGTATGTTCTTTAAGGAGCACTAGTCCTGTATAACGTACGCAGTGTTTTTGACATTGTTTCAACACTTCGAACAATGAGTAGTGTATGGTTATAAATCGTCATGTTAGAAACACTATAAAATGGAAACCAGACGATGTTGCCACGAAGCTGATACTTTGAATTACTCGCAGGAGTGTGTTCTTTAAGGAGCACTAGTCCTGTATAACGTACGCAGTGTTCTTGACATTTTTTTAACACTTCGTTCTCTGAGATGTGTATTGTTATAAATGGTAAGTTCGAAACATTATAAAATGAAAGCCAGACGATGTTGCCACGAAGCTGATACTTTGTATTACTCGCAGGAGTGTGTTCTTTAAGGAGCACTAGTCCTATATAACGTACGTAGTGTTTTTGACATTTTTTCAACACTTCGATCAATGAGTAGTGTATGGTTATTAAACGTCATGTTAGAAACACTATAAAATGGAAACCAGACGATGTTGCCACGAAGCTGATACTTTGAATTACTCGCAGGAGTGTGTTCTTTAAGGAGCACTAGTCCTGTATACCGTACGCAGTGTTTTTGACATTTTTTTAACACTTCGTTCTCTGAGATGTGTATGGTTATAAATGGTAAGTTCGAAACAATTTAAAATGAAAACCAGACGATGTTGCCACGAAGCTGATACTTTGAATTACTCGCAGGAGTGTGTTCTTTAAGGAGCACTAGTCCTGTATAATGAACGCAGTGTTTTTGACATTTTTTTAACACTTCGTTCTCTGAGATGTGTATGGTTATAAATGGTAAGTTCGAAACATTATAAAATGAAAACCAGACGATGTTGCCACGAAGCTGATACTTTGAATTACTCGCAGGAGTGTGTTCTTTAAGGAGCACTAGTCCTGTATAACGTACGCAGTGTTTTTGACATTTTTTTAACACTTCGTTCTCTGAGATGTGTATGGTTATAAATGGTAAGTTCGAAACATTATAAAATGAAAACCAGGCGATGTTGCCACGAATCTGATACTTTGTATTACTCGCAGGAGTGTGTTCTTTAAGGAGCACTATTCCTGTATAACGTACGTAGTGTTTTTGACATTTTTTTTTACACTTCCTTCTCTGAGACGTGTGAGGTAATGAATCGTCATGTTCGAAACACTATAAAATGGAAACCAGATGATGTTGCCACGAAGCTGATACTTTGCATTACTCGCAGGAGTGTGTTCCTTAAGGAGTACTAGTCCTGTATAACGTACGCAGTTTTTTTGACATTTTTTTAACACTTCGTTCTCTGAGATGTGTATGGTTATAAATGGTAAGTTCGAAACATTATAAAATGAAAACCAGACGATGTTGCCACGAAGCTGATACTTTGAATTACTCGCAGGAGTGTGTTCTTTGAGGAGCACTAGTCCTGTATAACATACGCAGTGTTTTTGACATTTTTTTAACACTTCGTTTTCTGAGATGTGTATGGTTATAAATGGTAAGTTCGAAACATTATAAAATGACAACCAGACGATGATGCCACGAATCTGATACTTTGTATTACTCGTAGGAGTGTTTTCTTTAAGGAGCACTATTCCTGTATAACGTACGTAGTGTTTTTGACATTTTTTTTTACACTTCCTTCTCTGAGACGTGTGAGGTAATGAATCGTCATGTTCGAAACACTATAAAATGGAAACCAGGTGATGTTGCCACGAAGTTGATACTTTGCATTACTCGCAGGAGTGTGTTCCTTAAGGAGCACTAGTCCTGTATAACGTACGCAGTGTTTTTGACATTTTTTTAACACTTCGTTCTCTGAGATGTGTATTGTTATAAATGGTAAGTTCGAAACATTATAAAATGAAAACCAGACGATGTTGCCACGAAGTTGATACTTTGTATTACTCGCAGGAGTGTGTTCTTTAAGGAGCACTAGTCCTGTATAACGTACGTAGTGTTTTTGATATTTTTTTTTACACTTCCTTCTCTGAGACGTGTGAGGTAATGAATCGTCATGTTCTAATCACTATAAAATGGAAACCAGACGATGTTGCCACGAAGCTGATACTTTGTATTACTCGCAGGAGTGTGTTCTTTAAGGAGCACTAGTCCTGTATAACGTACGCAGTGTTTTTGACATTTTTTTAAAACACTTCGAACAATGAGTAGTGTATGGTTATAAATCGTCATGTTAGAAACACTATAAAATGGAAACCAGACGATGTTGCCACGAAGCTGATACTTTGAATTACTCGCAGGAGTGTGTTCTTTAAGGAGCACTAGTCCTGTATAACGTACGCAGTGTTTTTGACATTTTTTTAACACTTCGTT
This sequence comes from Bacillus rossius redtenbacheri, assembly GCF_032445375.1. Classification (NCBI taxonomy): domain Eukaryota; kingdom Metazoa; phylum Arthropoda; class Insecta; order Phasmatodea; family Bacillidae; genus Bacillus; species Bacillus rossius. The sequence continues at coordinate 70,607,392 of NC_086334.1, forward strand.
CTCTGAGATGTGTATTGTTATAAATGGTAAGTTCGAAACATTATAAAATGAAAGCCAGACGATGTTGCCACGAAGCTGATACTTTGTATTACTCGCAGGAGTGTGTTCTTTAAGGAGCACTAGTCCTGTATAACGTACGTAGTGTTTTTGACATTTTTTCAACACTTCGATCAATGAGTAGTGTATGGTTATTAAACGTCATGTTAGAAACACTATAAAATGGAAACCAGACGATGTTGCCACGAAGCTGATACTTTGAATTACTCGCAGGAGTGTGTTCTTTAAGGAGCACTAGTCCTGTATAACGTACGCAGTGTTTTTGACATTTTTTTAACACTTTGTTCTCTGAGATGTGTATGGTTATAAATGGTAAGTTCGAAACATTATAAAATGAAAACCAGACGATATTGCCACGAAGCTGATACTTTGAATTACTCGCAGGAGTGTTTTCTTTAAGGAGCACTAGTCCTGTATAACGTACGCAGTGTTTTTGACATTTTTTTAACACTTCGTTCTCTGAGATGTGTATGGTTATAAATGGTAAGTTCGAAACATTATAAAATGAAAACCAGACGATGTTGCCACGAAGCTGATAGTTTGTATTACTCGCAAGAGTGTGTTCTTTAAGGAGCACTAGTCCTGTATAACGTACGCAGTGTTTTTGACATTTTTTTAACACTTCGTTCTCTGAGATGTGTATTGTTATAAATGGTAAGTTCGAAACATTATAAAATGAAAACCAGACGATGTTGCCACGAAGCTGATACTTTGAATTACTCGCAGGAGTGTGTTCTTTAAGGAGCACTAGTCCTGTATAACGTACGCAGTGTTTTTGACATTTTTTTAACACTTCGTTCTCTGAGATGTGTATGGTTATAAATGGTAAGTTCGAAACATTATAAAATGAAAACCAGACGATGTTGCCACGATTCTGATACTTTGAATTACTCGCAGGAGTGTGTTCTTTAAGGATCACTAGTCCTGTATAACGTACGCATTGTTTTTGACATTTTTTTAACACTTCGTTCTCTGAGATGTGTATGGTTATAAATGGTAAGTTCGAAACATTATAAAATGAAAACCAGACGATGTTGCCACGAAGCTGATAGTTTGTATTACTCGCAGGAGTGTGTTCTTTAAGGAGCACTAGTCCTGTATAATGAATGCAGTGTTTTTGACATTTTTTTAACACTTCGTTCTCTGAGATGTGTATGGTTATAAATGGTAAGTTCAAAACATTATAAAATGAAAACCAGACGATGTTGCCACGAAGCTGATACTTTGAATTACTCGCAGGAGTGTGTTCTTTAAGGAGCACTAGTCCTGTATAACGTACGCAGTGTTTTTGACATTTTTTTAACACTTAGTTTTCTGAGATGTGTATGGTTATAAATGGTAAGTTCGAAACATTATAAAATGAAAACCAGACGATGTTGCCACGAATCTGATACTTTGTATTACTCGAAGGAGTGTTTTCTTTAAGGAGCACTATTCCTGTATAACGTACGTAGTGTTTTTGACATCTTTTTTTACACTTCCTTCTCTGAGACGTGTGAGGTAATGAATCGTCATGTTCGAAACACTATAAAATGGAAACCAGATGATGTTGCAACGAAGTTGATACTTTGCATTACTCGCAGGAGTGTGTTCTTTAAGGAGCACTAGTCCTGTATTACGTACGCAGTGTTTTTGACATTTTTTTAACACTTCGTTCTCTGAGATGTGTATTGTTATAAATGGTAAGTTCGAAACATTATAAAATGAAAACCAGACGATGTTGCCACGAAGCTGATACTTTGTATTACTCGCAGGAGTGTGTTCTTTAAGGAGCACTAGTCCTGTATAACGTACGCAGTGTTTTTGACATTTTTTTAACACTTCATTCTCTGAGATGTGTATGGTTATAAATGGTAAGTTCGAAACATTATAAAATGAAAACCAGACGATGTTGCCACGAAGCTGATACTTTGAATTACACGCAGGAGTGTGTTCTTTAAGGAGCACTAGTCCTGTATAACGTACGCAGTGTTTTTGACATTTTTTCAACACTTCGAACAATGAGTAGTGTATGGTTATAAATCGTCATGTTAGAAACACTATAAAATGGAAACCAGACGATGTTGCCACGAAGCTGATACTTTAAATTACTCGCAGGAGTGTGTTCTTTAAGGAGCACTAGTCCTGTATAACGTACGCAGTGTTTTTGACATTTGTTTAACACTTCGTTCTCTGAGATGTGTATTGTTATAAATGGTAAGTTCGAAACATTATAAAATGAAAGCCAAACGATGTTGCCACGAAGCTGATACTTTGTATTACTCGCAGGAGTGTGTTCTTTAAGGAGCACTAGTCCTGTATAACGTACGTAGTGTTTTTGACATTTTTTCAACACTTCGATCAATGAGTAGTGTATGGTTATTAAACGTCATGTTAGAAACACTATAAAATGGAAACCAGACGATGTTGCCACGAAGCTGATACTTTGTATTACTCGCAGGAGTGTGTTCTTTAAGGAGCACTAGTCCTGTATAACGTACGTAGTGTTTTTGACATTTTTTTTTACACTTCCTTCTCTGAGACGTGTGAGGTAATGAATCGTCATGTTCTAATCACTATAAAATGGAAACCAGACGATGTTGCCACGAAGCTGATACTTTGTATTACTCGCAGGAGTGTGTTCTTTAAGGAGCACTAGTCCTGTATAACGTACGCAGTGTTTTTGACATTTTTTCAACACTTCGTACAATGAGTAGTGTATGGTTATAAATCGTCATGTTAGAAACACTATAAAATGGAAACCAGACGATGTTGCCACGAAGCTGATACTTTGAATTACTCGCAGGAGTGTGTTCTTTAAGGAGCACTAGTCCTGTATAACGTACGCAGTGTTTTTGACATTTTTTTAACACTTCGTTCTCTGAGATGTGTATTGTTATAAACTGTAAGTTCGAAACATTATAAAATGAAAGCCAGACGATGTTGCCACGAAGCTGATACTTTGTATTACTCGCAGGAGTTTGTTCTTTAAGGAGCACTAGTCCTGTATAACGTACGTAGTGTTTTTGACATTTTTTCAACACTTCGATCAATGAGTAGTGTATGGTTATTAAACGTCATGTTAGAAACACTATAAAATGGAAACCAGACGATGTTGCCACGAAGCTGATACTTTGAATTACTCGCAGGAGTGTGTTCTTTAAGGAGCACTAGTCCTGTATAACGTACGCAGTGTTTTTGACATTTTTTTAACACTTCGTTCTCTGAGATGTGTATGGTTATAAATGGTAAGTTCGAAACATTATAAAATGAAAACCAGACGATGTTGCCACGAAGCTGATACTTTGAATTACTTGCAGGAGTGTGTTCTTTAAGGAGTACTAGTCCTGTATAACGTACGCAGTGTTTTTGACATTTTTTTAACACTTCGTTCTCTGAGATGTGTATGGTTATAAATGGTAAGTTCGAAACATTATAAAATGAAAACCAGACGATGTTGCCACGAAGCTGATAGTTTGTATTACTCGCAAGAGTGTGTTCTTTAAGGAGCACTAGTCCTGTATAATGAACGCAGTGTTTTTGACATTTTTTTAACACTTCGTTCTCTGAGATGTGTATGGTTATAAATGGTAAGTTCGAAAGATTATAAAATGAAAACCAGACGATGTTGCCACGAAGCTGATACTTTGAATTACTCGCAGGAGTGTGTTCTTTAAGGAGCACTAGTCCTGTATAACGTACGTAGTGTTTTTGACATTTTTTCAACACTTCGATCAATGAGTAGTGTATGGTTATTAAACGTCATGTTAGAAACACTATAAAATGGAAACCAGACGATGTTGCCACGAAGCTGATACTTTGAATTACTCGCAGGAGTGTGTTCTTTAAGGAGCACTAGTCCTGTATAACGTACGTAGTGTTTTTGACATTTTTTTAACACTTCGTTCTCTGAGATGTGTATGGTTATAAATGGTAAGTTCGAAACATTATAAAATGAAAACCAGACAATGTTGCCACGAAGCTGATACTTTGATTTTCTCGCAGGAGTGTGTTCTTTAAGGAGCACTAGTCCTGTATAACGTACGCAGTGTTTTTGACATTTTTTTAACACTTCGTTCTCTGAGATGTGTATGGTTATAAATGGTAAGTTCGAAACATTATAAAATGAAAACCAGACGATGTTGCCACGAAGCTGATAGTTTGTATTACTCGCAGGAGTGTGTTCTTTAAGGAGCACTAGTCCTGTATAATGAACGCAGTGTTTTTGACATTTTTTTAACACTTCGTTCTCTGAGATGTGTATGGTTATAAATGGTAAGTTCGAAACATTATAAAATGAAAGCCAGACGATGTTGCCACGAAGCTGATACTTTGAATTACTCGCAGGAGTGTGTTCTTTAAGGAGCACTAGTCCTGTATAACGTACGCAGTGTTTTTGACATTTTTTTAACACTTCGTTCTCTGAGATGTGTATGGTTATAAATGGTAAGTTCGAAACATTATAAAATGAAAACCAGGCGATGTTGCCACGAATCTGATACTTTGTATTACTCGCAGGAGTGTGTTCTTTAAGGAGCACTATTCCTGTATAACGTACGTAGTGTTTTTGACATTTTTTTTTACACTTCCTTCTCTGAGACGTGTGAGGTAATGAATCGTCATGTTCGAAACACTATAAAATGGAAACCAGATGATGTTGCCACGAAGCTGATACTTTGCATTACTCGCAGGAATGTGTTCCTTAAGGAGCACTAGTCCTGTATAACGTACGCAGTGTTTTTGACATTTTTTTAACACTTCGTTCTCTGAGATGTGTATGGTTATAAATGGTAAGTTCGAAACATTATAAAATGAAAACCAGACGATGTTGCCACGAAGCTGATACTTTGAATTACTCGCAGGAGTATCTTCTTTAAGGAGCACTAGTCCTGTATAACGTACGCAGTGTTTTTGACATTTTTTTAACACTTCGTTTTCTGAGATGTGTATGGTTATAAATGGTAAGTTCGAAACATTATAAAATGAAAACCAGACGATGTTGCCACGAAGCTGATACTTTGTATTACTCGCAGGAGTGTGTTCTTTAAGGAGCACTAGTCCTGTATAACGTACGTAGTGTTTTTGACATTTTTTTTTACACTTCCTTCTCTGAGACGTGTGAGGTAATGAATCGTCATGTTCTAATCACTATAAAATGGAAACCAGACGATGTTGCCACGAAGCTGATACTTTGTGTTACTCGCAGGAGTGTGTTCTTTAAGGAGCACTAGTCCTGTATAACGTACGCAGTGATTTTGACATTTTTTCAACACTTCGAACAATGAGTAGTGTATGGTTATAAATCGTCATGTTAGAAACACTATAAAATGGAAACCAGACGATGTTGCCACGAAGCTGATACTTTAAATTACTCGCAGGAGTGTGTTCTTTAAGGAGCACTAGTCCTGTATAACGTACGCAGTGTTTTTGACATTTTTTTAACACTTCGTTCTCTGAGATGTGTATTGTTATAAATGGTAAGTTCGAAACATTATAAAATGAAAGCCAGACGATGTTGCCACGAAGCTGATACTTTGTATTACTCGCAGGAGTGTGTTCTTTAAGGAGCACTAGTCCTGTATAACGTACGTAGTGTTTTTGACATTTTTTCAACACTTCGATCAATGAGTAGTGTATGGTTATTAAACGTCATGTTAGAAACACTATAAAATGGAAACCAGACGATGTTGCCACGAAGCTGATACTTTGAATTACTCGCAGGAGTGTGTTCTTTAAGGAGCACTAGTCCTGTATAACGTACGCAGTGTTTTTGACATTTTTTTAACACTTCGTTCTCTGAGATGTGTATGGTTATAAATGGTAAGTTCGAAACATTATAAAATGAAAACCAGACGATGTTGCCACGAAGCTGATACTTTGAATTACTCGCAGGAGTGTTTTCTTTAAGGAGCACTAGTCCTGTATAACGTACGCAGTGTTTTTGACATTTTTTTAACACTTCGTTCTCTGAGATGTGTATGGTTATAAATGGTAAGTTCGAAACATTATAAAATGAAAACCAGACGATGTTGCCACGAAGCTGATAGTTTGTATTACTCGCAGGAGTGTGTTCTTTAAGGAGCACTAGTCCTGTATAATTAACGCAGTGTTTTTGACATTTTTTTAACACTTCGTTCTCTGAGATGTGTATGGTTATAAATGGTAAGTTCGAAACATTATAAAATGAAAACCAGACGATGTTGCCACGAATCTGATACTTTTTGAATTACTCGCAGGAGTGTGTTCTTTAAGGAGCACTAGTCCTGTATAACGTACGCAGTGTTTTTGACATTTTTTTAACACTTCGTTCTCTAAAATGTGTATGGTTATAAATGGTAAGTTCGAAACATTATAAAATGAAAACCAGGCGATGTTGCCACGAATCTGATACTTTGTATTACTCGCAGGAGTGTGTTCTTTAAGGAGCACTATTCCTGTATAACGTACGTAGTGTTTTTGACATTTTTTTTTACACTTCCTTCTCTGAGACGTGTGAGGTAATGAATCGTCATGTTCGAAACACTATAAAATGGAAACCAGATGATGTTGCCACGAAGCTGATACTTTGCATTACTCGCAGGAGTGTGTTCCTTAAGGAGCACTAGTCCTGTATAACGTACGCAGTGTTTTTGACATTTTTTTAACACTTCGTTCTCTGAGATGTGTATGGTTATAAATGGTAAGTTCGAAACATTATAAAATGAAAACCAGACGATGTTGCCACGAAGCTGATACTTTGAATTACTCGCAGGAGTGTGTTCTTTAAGGAGCACTAGTCCTGTATAACGTACGCAGTGTTTTTGACATTTTTTTAACACTTCGTTTTCTGAGATGTGTATGGTTATAAATGGTAAGTTCGAAACAATATAAAATGAATACCAGACGATGTTGCCACGAATCTGATACTTTGTATTACTCGAAGGAGTGTTTTCTTTAAGGAGCACTATTCCTGTATAACGTACGTAGTGTTTTTGACATTTTTTTTTACACTTCCTTCTCTGAGACGTGTGAGGTAATGAATCGTCATGTTCGAAACACTATAAAATGGAAACCAGATGATGTTGCCACGAAGTTGATACTTTGCATTACTCGCAGGAGTGTGTTCTTTAAGGAGCACTAGTCCTGAATAACGTACGCAGTGTTTTTGACATTTTTTTAACACTTCGTTCTCTGAGATGTGTATTGTTATAAATGGTAAGTTCGAAACATTATAAAATGAAAACCAGACGATGTTGCCACGAAGCTGATACTTTGTATTACTCGCAGGAGTGTGTTCTTTAAGGAGCACTAGTCCTGTATAACGTACGCAGTGTTTTTGACATTTTTTTAACACTTCATTCTCTGAGATGTGTATGGTTATAAATGGTAAGTTCGAAACATTATAAAATGAAAACCAGACGATGTTGCCACGAAGCTGATACTTTGAATTACACGCAGGAGTGTGTTCTTTAAGGAGCACTAGTCCTGTATAACGTACGTAGTGTTTTTGACATTTTTTTTTACACTTCCTTCTCTGAGACGTGTGAGGTAATGAATCGTCATGTTCTAATCATTATAAAATGAAAACCAGACGATGTTGCCACGAAGCTGATACTTTGTATTACTCGCAGGAGTGTGTTCTTTAAGGAGCACTAGTCCTGTACAACGTACGCAGTGTTTTTGACATTTTTTCAACACTTCTAACAATTAATAGTGTATGGTTATAAATCGTCATGTTAGAAACACTATAAAATGGAAACCAGACGATGTTGCCACGAAGCTGATACTTTGAATTACTCGCAGGAGTGTGTTCTTTAAGGAGCACTAGTCCTGTATAACGTACGCAGTGTTTTTGACATTTTTTTAACACTTCGTTCTCTGAGATGTGTATTGTTATAAATGGTAAGTTCGAAACATTATAAAATGAAAGCCAGACGATGTTGCCACGAAGCTGATACTTTGTATTACTCGCAGGAGTGTGTTCTTTAAGGAGCACTAGTCCTGTATAATGAACGCAGTGTTTTTGACATTTTTTTAACACTTCGTTCTCTGAGATGTGTATGGTTATAAATGGTAAGTTCAAAACATTATAAAATGAAAACCAGACGATGTTGCCACGAAGCTGATACTTTGAATTACTCGCAGGAGTGTGTTCTTTAAGGAGCACTAGTCCTGTATAACGTACGCAGTGTTTTTGACATTTTTTTAACACTTCGTTCTCTGAGATATGTATGGTTATAAATGGTAAGTTCGAAACATTATAAAATGAAAACCAGGCGATGTTGCCACGAATCTGATACTTTGTATTACTCGCAGGAGTGTGTTCTTTAAGGAGCACTATTCCTGTATAACGTACGTAGTGTTTTTGACATTTTTTTTTACACTTCCTTCTCTGAGACGTGTGAGGTAATGAATCGTCATGTTCGAAACACTATAAAATGGAAACCAGATGATGTTGCCACGAAGCTGATACTTTGCATTACTCGCAGGAGTGTGTTCCTTAAGGAGCACTAGTCCTGTATAACGTACGCAGTGTTTTTGACATTTTTTTAACACTTCGTTCTCTGAGATGTGTATGGTTATAAATGGTAAGTTCGAAACATTATAAAATGAAAACCAGACGATGTTGCCACGAAGCTCATACTTTGAATTACTCGCAGGAGTGTGTTCTTTAAGGAGCACTAGTCCTGTATAACGTACGCAGTGTTTTTGACATTTTTTTAACACTTCGTTCTCTGAGATGTGTATTGTTATAAATGGTAAGTTCGAAACATTATAAAATGAAAGCCAGACGATGTTGCCACGAAGCTGATACTTTGTATTACTCGCAGGAGTGTGTTCTTTAAGGAGCACTAGTCCTGTATAACGTACGTAGTGTTTTTGACATTTTTTCAACACTTCGATCAATGAGTAGTGTATGGTTATTAAACGTCATGTTAGAAACACTATAAAATGGAAACCAGACGATGTTGCCACGAAGCTGGTACTTTGAATTACTCGCAGGAGTGTGTTCTTTAAGGAGCACTAGTCCTGTATAACGTACGCAGTGTTTTTGACATTTTTTTAACACTTCGTTCTCTGAGATGTGTATGGTTATAAATGGTAAGTTCGAAACATTATAAAATGAAAACCAGACGATGTTGCCACGAAGCTGATACTTTGAATTACTCGCAGGAGTGTGTTCTTTAAGGATCACTAGTCCTGTATAACGTACACAGTGTTTTTGACATTTTTTTAACACTTCGTTCTCTGAGATGTGTATGGTTATAAATGGTAAGTTCGAAACATTATAAAATGAAAACCAGACGATGTTGCCACGAAGCTGATAGTTTGTATTACTCGCAGGAGTGTGTTCTTTAAGGAGCACTAGTCCTGTATAATGAACGCAGTGTTTTTGACATTTTTTTAACACTTCGTTCTCTGAGATGTGTATGGTTATAAATGGTAAGTTCGAAACATTATAAAATGAAAACCAGACGATGTTGCCACGAAGCTGATACTTTGAATTACTCGCAGGAGTGTGTTCTTTAAGGAGCACTAGTCCTGTATAACGTACGCAGTGTTTTTGACATTTTTTTAACACTTCGTTCTCTGAGATGTGTATGGTTATAAATGGTAAGTTCGAAACATTATAAAATGAAAACCAGGCGATGTTGCCACGAATCTGATACTTTGTATTACTCGCAGGAGTGTGTTCTTTAAGGAGCACTATTCCTGTATAACGTACGTAGTGTTTTTGACATTTTTTTTTACACTTCCTTCTCTGAGACGTGTGAGGTAATGAATCGTCATGTTCGAAACACTATAAAATGGAAACCAGATGATGTTGCCACGAAGCTGATACTTTGCATTACTCGCAGGAGTGTGTTCCTTAAGGAGCACTAGTCCTGTATAACGTACGCAGTGTTTTTGACATTTTTTTAACACTTCGTTCTCTGAGATGTGTATGGTTATAAATGGTAAGTTCGAAACATTATAAAATGAAAACCAGACGATGTTGCCACGAAGCTGATACTTTGAATTACTCGCAGGAGTGTTTTCTTTAAGGAGCACTAGTCCTGTATAACGTACGCAGTGTTTTTGACATTTTTTTAACACTTCGTTCTCTGAGATGTGTATGGTTATAAATGGTAAGTTCGAAACATTATAAAATGAAAACCAGACGATGTTGCCACGAAGCTGATAGTTTGTATTACTCGCAGGAGTGTGTTCTTTAAGGAGCACTAGTCCTGTATAATTAACGCAGTGTTTTTGACATTTTTTTAACACTTCGTTCTCTGAGATGTGTATGGTTATAAATGGTAAGTTCGAAACATTATAAAATGAAAACCAGACGATGTTGCCACGAATCTGATACTTTTTGAATTACTCGCAGGAGTGTGTTCTTTAAGGAGCCCTAGTCCTGTATAACGTACGTAGTGTTTTTGACATTTTTTTAACACTTCGTTCTCTAAAATGTGTATGGTTATAAATGGTAAGTTCGAAACATTATAAAATGAAATCCAGGCGATGTTGCCACGAATCTGATACTTTGTATTACTCGCAGGAGTGTGTTCTTTAAGGAGCACTATTCCTGTATAACGTACGTAGTGTTTTTGACATTTTTTTTTACACTTCCTTCTCTGAGACGTGTGAGGTAATGAATCGTCATGTTCGAAACACTATAAAATGGAAACCAGATGATGTTGCCACGAAGTTGATACTTTGCATTACTCGCAGGAGTGTGTTCTTTAAGGAGCACTAGTCCTGAATAACGTACGCAGTGTTTTTGACATTTTTTTAACACTTCGTTCTCTGAGATGTGTATTGTTATAAATGGTAAGTTCGAAACATTATAAAATGAAAACCAGACGATGTTGCCACGAAGCTGATACTTTGTATTACTCGCAGGAGTGTGTTCTTTAAGGAGCACTAGTCCTGTATAACGTACGCAGTGTTTTTGACATTTTTTTAACACTTCGTTCTCTGAGATGTGTATGGTTATAAATGGTAAGTTCGAAACATTATAAAATGAAAACCAGACGATGTTGCCACGAAGCTGATACTTTGAATTACTCGCAGGAGTGTGTTCTTTAAGGAGCACTAGTCCTGTATAACGTACGCAGTGTTTTTGACATTTTTTTAACACTTCGTTTTCTGAGATGTGTATGGTTATAAATGGTAAGTTCGAAACATTATAAAATGAAAACCAGACGATGTTGCCACGAATCTGATACTTTGTATTACTCGAAGGAGTGTTTTCTTTAAGGAGCACTATTCCTGTATAACGTACGTAGTGTTTTTGACATTTTTTTTTACACTTCCTTCTCTGAGACGTGTGAGGTAATGAATCGTCATGTTCGAAACACTATAAAATGGAAACCAGATGATGTTGCCACGAAGTTGATACTTTGCATTACTCGCAGGAGTGTGTTCTTTAAGGAGCACTAGTCCTGAATAACGTACGCAGTGTTTTTGACATTTTTTTAACACTTCGTTCTCTGAGATGTGTATTGTTATAAATGGTAAGTTCGAAACATTATAAAATGAAAACCAGACGATGTTGCCACGAAGCTGATACTTTGTATTACTCGCAGGAGTGTGTTCTTTAAGGAGCACTAGTCCTGTATAACGTACGCAGTGTTTTTGACATTTTTTTAACACTTCATTCTCTGAGATGTGTATGGTTATAAATGGTAAGTTCGAAACATTATAAAATGAAAACCAGACGATGTTGCCACGAAGCTGATACTTTGAATTACACGCAGGAGTGTGTTCTTTAAGGAGCACTAGTCCTGTATAACGTACGTAGTGTTTTTGACATTTTTTTTTACACTTCCTTCTCTGAGACGTGTGAGGTAATGAATCGTCATGTTCTAATCACTATAAAATCGAAACCAGACGATGTTGCCACGAAGCTGATACTTTGTATTACTCGCAGGTGTGTGTTCTTTAAGGAGCACTAGTCCTGTACAACGTACGCAGTGTTTTTGACATTTTTTCAACACTTCGAACAATGAGTAGTGTATGGTTATAAATCGTCATGTTAGAAACACTATAAAATGGAAACCAGACGATGTTGCCACGAAGCTGATACTTTGAATTACTCGCAGGAGTGTGTTCTTTAAGGAGCACTAGTCCTTTATAACGTACGCAGAGTTTTTGACATTTTTTTAACACTTCGTTCTCTGAGATGTGTATTGTTATAAATGGTAAGTTCGAAACATTATAAAATGAAAGCCAGACGATGTTGCCACGAAGCTGATACTTTGTATTACTCGCAGGAGTGTGTTCTTTAAGGAGCACTAGTCCTGTATAACGAACATAGTGTTTTTGACATTTTTTCAACACTTCGATCAATGAGTAGTGTATGGTTATTAAACGTCATGTTAGAAACACTATAAAATGGAAACCAGACGATGTTGCCACGAAGCTGATACTTTGAATTACTCGCAGGAGTGTGTTCTTTAAGGAGCACTAGTCCTGTATAACGTACGCAGTGTTTTTGACATTTTTTTAACACTTCGTTCTCTGAGATGTGTATGGTTATAAATGGTAAGTTCGAAACATTATAAAATGAAAACCAGACGATGTTGCCACGAAGCTGATACTTTGAATTACTCGCAGGAGTGTGTTCTTTAAGGATCACTAGTCCTGTATAACGTACGCATTGTTTTTGACATTTTTTTAACACTTCGTTCTCTGAGATGTGTATGGTTATAAATGGTAAGTTCGAAACATTATAAAATGAAAACCAGACGATGTTGCCACGAAGCTGATAGTTTGTATTACTCGCAGGAGTGTGTTCTTTAAGGAGCACTAGTCCTGTATAATGAACGCAGTGTTTTTGACATTTTTTTAACACTTCGTTCTCTGAGATGTGTATGGTTATAAATGGTAAGTTCAAAACATTATAAAATGAAAACCAGACGATGTTGCCACGAAGCTGATACTTTGAATTACTCGCAGGAGTGTGTTCTTTAAGGAGCACTAGTCCTGTATAACGTACGCAGTGTTTTTGACATTTTTTTAACACTTCGTTCTCTGAGATGTGTATGGTTATAAATGGTAAGTTCGAAACATTATAAAATGAAAACCAGGCGATGTTGCCACGAATCTGATACTTTGTATTACTCGCAGGAGTGTGTTCTTTAAGGAGCACTATTCCTGTATAACGTACGTAGTGTTTTTGACATTTTTTTTTACACTTCCTTCTCTGAGACGTGTGAGGTAATGAATCGTCATGTTCGAAACACTATAAAATGGAAACCAGATGATGTTGCCACGAAGCTGATACTTTGCATTACTCGCAGGAGTGTGTTCCTTAAGGAGCACTAGTCCTGTATAACGTACGCAGTGTTTTTGACATTTTTTTAACACTTCGTTCTCTGAGATGTGTATGGTTATAAATGGTAAGTTCGAAACATTATAAAATGAAAACCAGACGATGTTGCCACGAACCTCATACTTTGAATTACTCGCAGGAGTGTGTTCTTTAAGGAGCACTAGTCCTGTATAACGTACGCAGTGTTTTTGACATTTTTTTAACACTTCGTTCTCTGAGATGTGTATTGTTATAAATGGTAAGTTCGAAACATTATAAAATGAAAGCCAGACGATGTTGCCACGAAGCTGATACTTTGTATTACTCGCAGGAGTGTGTTCTTTAAGGAGCACTAGTCCTGTATAACGTACGTAGTGTTTTTGACATTTTTTCAACACTTCGATCAATGAGTAGTGTATGGTTATTAAACGTCATGTTAGAAACACTATAAAATGGAAACCAGACGATGTTGCCACGAAGCTGATACTTTGAATTACTCGCAGGAGTGTGTTCTTTAAGGAGCACTAGTCCTGTATAACGTACGCAGTGTTTTTGACATTTTTTTAACACTTCGTTCTCTGAGATGTGTATGGTTATAAATGGTAAGTTCGAAACATTATAAAATGAAAACCAGGCGATGTTGCCACGAAGCTGATACTTTGAATTACTCGCAGGAGTGTGTTCTTTAAGGATCACTAGTCCTGTATAACGTACGCAGTGTTTTTGACATTTTTTTAACACTTCGTTCTCTGAGATGTGTATGGTTATAAATGGTAAGTTCGAAACATTATAAAATGAAAACCAGACGATGTTGCCACGAAGCTGATAGTTTGTATTACTCGCAGGAGTGTGTTCTTTAAGGAGCACTAGTCCTGTATAATGAACGCAGTGTTTTTGACATTTTTTTAACACTTCGTTCTCTGAGATGTGTATGGTTATAAATGGTAAGTTCGAAACATTATAAAATGAAAACCAGACCATGTTGCCACGAAGCTGATACTTTGAATTACTCGCAGGAGTGTGTTCTTTAAGGAGCACTAGTCCTGTATAACGTACGCAGTGTTTTTGACATTTTTTTAACACTTCGTTCTCTGAGATGTGTATGGTTATAAATGGTAAGTTCGAAACATTATAAAATGAAAACCAGGCGATGTTGCCACGAATCTGATACTTTGTATTACTCGCAGGAGTGTGTTCTTTAAGGAGCACTATTCCTGTATAACGTACGTAGTGTTTTTGACATTTTTTTTTACACTTCCTTCTCTGAGACGTGTGAGGTAATGAATCGTCATGTTCGAAACACTATTAAAATGGAAACCAGATGATGTTGCCACGAAGCTGATACTTTGCATTACTCGCAGGAGTGTGTTCCTTAAGGAGCACTAGTCCTGTATAACGTACGCAGTGTTTTTGACATTTTTTTAACACTTCGTTCTCTGAGATGTGTATGGTTATAAATGGTAAGTTCGAAACATTATAAAATGAAAACCAGACGATGTTGCCACGAAGCTGATACTTTGAATTACTCGCAGGAGTGTGTTCTTTAAGGAGCACTAGTCCTGTATAACGTACGCAGTGTTTTTGACATTTTTTTAACACTTCGTTTTCTGAGATGTGTATGGTTATAAATGGTAAGTTCGAAACATTATAAAATGAAAACCAGACGATGTTGCCACGAATCTGATACTTTGTATTACTCGCAGGAGTGTTTTCTTTAAGGAGCACTATTCCTGTATAACGTACGTAGTGTTTTTGACATTTTTTTTTACACTTCCTTCTCTGAGACGTGTGAGGTAATGAATCGTCATGTTCGAAACACTATAAAATGGAAACCAGATGATGTTGCCACGAAGTTGATACTTTGCATTACTCGCAGGAGTGTGTTCCTTAAGGAGCACTAGTCCTGTATAACGTACGTATTGTTTTTGACATTTTTTCAACACTTCGAACAATGAGTAGTGTATGGTTATAAATCGTCATGTTAGAAACACTATAAAATGTAAACCAGACGATGTTACCACGAAGCTGATACTTTGAATTACTCGCAGAAGTGTGTTCTTTAAGGTGCACTAGTCCTGTATAACGTACGTAGTGTTTTTGACAATTTTTTTTACACTTCCTTCTCTGAGACGTGTGAGGTTATGAATCGTCATGTTCTAATCACTATAAAATGGAAACCAGACGATTGTGCCACGAAGCTGATACTTTGTATTACTCGCAGGAGTGTGTTCTTTAAGGAGCACTAGTCCTGTATAACGTATGCAGTGTTTTTGACATTTTTTTAACATTTCGTTCTCTCAGATGTTTATGGTTATAAATGGTAAGTTCGAAACATTATAAAATGAAAACCAGGCGATGTTGCCACGAATCTGATACTTTGTATTACTCGCAGGAGTGTGTTCTTTAAGGAGCACTATTCCTGTATAACGTACGTAGTGTTTTTGACATTTTTTTTTTACACTTCCTTCTCTGAGACGTGTGAGGTAATGAATCGTCATGTTCGAAACACTATAAAATGGAAACCAGATGATGTTGCCACGAAGCTGATACTTTGCATTACTCGCAAGAGTGTGTTCCTTAAGGAGCACTAGTCCTGTATAACGTACGCAGTGTTTTTGACATTTTTTTAACACTTCGTTCTCTGAGATGTGTATGGTTATAAATGGTAAGTTCGAAACATTATAAAATGAAAACCAGACGATGTTGCCACGAAGCTGATACTTTGAATTACTCGCAGGAGTGTGTTCTTTAAGGAGCACTAGTCCTGTATAACGTACGCAGTGTTTTTGACATTTTTTTAACACTTTGTTTTCTGAGATGTGTATGGTTATAAATGGTAAGTTCGAAACATTATAAAATGAAAACCAGACGATGTTGCCACGAATCTGATACTTTGTATTACTCGCAGGAGTGTTCTCTTTAAGGAGCACTATTCCTGTATAACGTACGTAGTGTTTTTGACATTTTTTTTTACACTTCCTTCTCTGAGACGTGTGAGGTAATGAATCGTCATGTTCGAAACACTATAAAATGGAAACCAGATGATGTTGCCACGAAGTTGATACTTTGCATTACTCGCAGGAGTGTGTTCCTTAAGGAGCACTAGTCCTGTATAACGTACGCAGTGTTTTTGACATTTTTTTAACACTTCGTTCTCTGAGATGTGTATTGTTATAAATGGTAAGTTCGAAACATTATAAAATGAAAACCAGACGATGTTGCCACGAAGCTGATACTTTGTATTACTCGCAGGAGTGTGTTCTTTAAGGAGCACTAGTCCTGTATTACTTACGTAGTGTTTTTGACATTTTTTCAACACTTCGAACAATGAGTAGTGTATGGTTATAAATCGTCATGTTAGAAACACTATAAAATGGAAACCAGACGATGTTGCCACGAAGCTGATACTTTGAATTACTCGCAGGAGTGTGTTCTTTAAGGAGCACTAGTCCTGTATAACGTACGTAGTGTTTTTGACAATTTTTTTTACACTTCCTTCTCTGAGACGTGTGAGGTAATGAATCGTCATGTTCTAATCACTATAAAATGGAAACCAGACGATGTTGCCACGAAGCTGATACTTTGTATTACTCGCAGGAGTGTGTTCTTTAAGGAGCACTACTCCTGTATAACGTACGCAGTGTTTTTGACATTTTTTTAACACTTCGTTCTCTCAGATGTGTATGGTTATAAATGGTAAGTTCGAAACATTATAAAATGAAAACCAGACGATGTTGCCACGAAGCTGATACTTTGAATTACTCGCAGGAGTGTGTTCTTTAAGGAGCACTAGTCCTGTATAACGTACGTAGTGTTTTTGACATTTTTTCAATACTTCGAACAATGAGTAGTGTATGGTTATAAATGGTAAGTTCGAAACACTATAAAATGGAAACCTGACGATGTTGCCACGAATCTGATACTTTGAATTACTCACAGGAGTGTGTTCTTTAATGAGCACTAGTCCTGTATAACGTACGCAGTGTTTTTGACATTTTTTTAACACTTTGTTTTCTGAGATGTGTATGGTTATAAATGGTAAGTTCGAAACATTATAAAATGAAAACCAGACGATGTTGCCACGAATCTGATACTTTGTATTACTCGCAGGAGTGTTCTCTTTAAGGAGCACTATTCCTGTATAACGTACGTAGTGTTTTTGACATTTTTTTTTACACTTCCTTCTCTGAGACGTGTGAGGTAATGAATCGTCATGTTCGAAACACTATAAAATGGAAACCAGATGATGTTGCCACGAAGTTGATACTTTGCATTACTCGCAGGAGTGTGTTCCTTAAGGAGCACTAGTCCTGTATAACGTACGCAGTGTTTTTGACATTTTTTTAACACTTCGTTCTCTGAGATGTGTATTGTTATAAATGGTAAGTTCGAAACATTATAAAATGAAAACCAGACGATGTTGCCACGAAGCTGATACTTTGTATTACTCGCAGGAGTGTGTTCTTTAAGGAGCACTAGTCCTGTATTACTTACGTAGTGTTTTTGACATTTTTTCAACACTTCGAACAATGAGTAGTGTATGGTTATAAATCGTCATGTTAGAAACACTATAAAATGGAAACCAGACGATGTTGCCACGAAGCTGATACTTTGAATTACTCGCAGGAGTGTGTTCTTTAAGGAGCACTAGTCCTGTATAACGTACGTAGTGTTTTTGACAATTTTTTTTACACTTCCTTCTCTGAGACGTGTGAGGTAATGAATCGTCATGTTCTAATCACTATAAAATGGAAACCAGACGATGTTGCCACGAAGCTGATACTTTGTATTACTCGCAGGAGTGTGTTCTTTAAGGAGCACTACTCCTGTATAACGTACGCAGTGTTTTTGACATTTTTTTAACACTTCGTTCTCTCAGATGTGTATGGTTATAAATGGTAAGTTCGAAACATTATAAAATGAAAACCAGACGATGTTGCCACGAAGCTGATACTTTGAATTACTCGCAGGAGTGTGTTCTTTAAGGAGCACTAGTCCTGTATAACGTACGTAGTGTTTTTGACATTTTTTCAATACTTCGAACAATGAGTAGTGTATGGTTATAAATGGTAAGTTCGAAACACTATAAAATGGAAACCTGACGATGTTGCCACGAATCTGATACTTTGAATTACTCACAGGAGTGTGTTCTTTAATGAGCACTAGTCCTGCATAACGTACGTTTTGTTTTTGAGAATTTTTTAACACTGCGAACAATGAGTAAAGTATGTTAATAAATTGTCAAGTTCTAATCACTATAAAATGGATACCAGATGATGTTGCCACGAAGCTGATACTTTGCATTACTCGCAGGAGTGTGTTCTTTAAGTAGCACTAGTCCTGCATAACGTACATAGTTTTTGTTTAAATATTTATAGCACTACGAACTTTGAGATGATGAGGTTATGAATGTTCAGGTTAGAAACACTTAATAATTTAAACCATATGATGTTGCTAAGAAGGCGCTACTTTGCTTTAATCGCCGCATTGTGTTGTTAAAAAAGCACTAGTTTTTGTATTACATACATAGGTCTTAATAAAAAAAAATTTTTGCACTTCGAACTTTGGGATAAATTATTTTCACTTAGTCCCTTGTTGCATTAACTTTTTGCAGATTATTTTCGCCATGTACGATAATTACGGTACGATTTCCGATTCGAAGCTGGGCTTCGAAGCTAACTTATCCTCAGTGGCGGCAACCCCCACACATTTAATAGGGGATGAGTCAACTCGCGACCTAGGAAGGGTACAGAAGGGGGAAAACCCGTGGACACTGTTCAAACCTACACTTACAAAATCCAACTCTGAGTCCCACAACGTCTGATCCTCCCTATAAAATGATACAAAAATTCCCTTTAAAACCTTCTTTATACGTTTGCTCTGATTTCCCTGAGGGAAATAAGCACTGCTGTAGATCGGCTTAGTTGCCCACTCAACACACATTTCCTTCCAAAGAGTAGATTGAAAATAGCGGGCATTGTCACTAACAATCATGGCAGGCGGACCGAGGATTTTCCAGACCTGCTCTCGCAGCGCCTTAACGATGGTGGTAGCCCTCATATTTTTTAAGGGGATGAGAACAACAAATTTAGAAAAGATGTCCAAAATAACAAGTAAACAATTATTCCCCTTTCTACTGCGGGTAAGCGCGCCAAATATGTCTACATGGAGTACATGCCATGGTGCGACCGGGGGGTCAGCACAATACAGACCAAACTTAGAGCACTGAGCAGGCTTAGAAATTTGACAATCCTTACAAACACTTACAAAATTACGTACGTCTGCGCGTAGCTCGGGCCAGGCTAAGTGAGCACTAATCCTGCGGAAAGTTTTGTCCATGACCAGATGACCTCCTATAAGCGAAGCATGATAGTAATTAAGCACCATGGGCCATAACAACCGCGGCACAACAACCTTACCGGCCCTCCCTATTTTCCCGGTGAAATACAGTAAGCCATCTTCGACAACGTAAGGAATATGCTTATTAGCCCGCAGATCGCGAATAATGTCCTTACAAAACTGATTCTCTTTCTGACAATCCCGGAGATTAAAAAACGACTCAGGAAAAACCTTACATACAGAAATGCACACGGGCTCCGACACGTCCTCAGATTTATCCAGCTCAAACTCTTCAGGAGTGAACATGCGAGAAAAAGCGTCCGCGACAGCATTATCGCTACCCTTCAGATGATGCAACTGAAAATTGAAACGTGACAAGCGCAGCACCCAACGGCCCAGCTTACCCAGCTGGTGCGGGTGATTGAAAAGCCAACTAAGCGCCTGGTTGTCGGTGTATAAGTCGAACTCGCGACAATCCAAGTACGACTCGAATTTCTCTACACCGAAAAGACAAGCCAGGGTTCCTTCTCATAAATACCTAGCCATTTTTCTGACTCCTGGAGGGTTCTGCTCGCGAAGGCGATAGGGCGTAAATCGCCCTCCTGCATGTGCCCTTAAATGGCGCCTACAGCCAGACCGGACGCGTCCACTTGCAAGACAAATCTTTGGTCAAAATCCGGTAAAACAAGGATAGGCGGAGATAAAGTAAGCCCCTTTAAGATGTCAAAGGATTTCTGTTGCTCCTCGCCCCAAACAAAATCAACACCTTTCTTATGCAACTTATTCAACGGGGCGCACACAGTAGCGTAGTCAGGAACGAAACGAGCGTAATAGCCTGTCAAACCTAGAAATCCTTGAATGCCTTTTAGAATTTTCGGACGGGGAAAATTCACAATAGGAGCGATCTTGTCCGGATCCATCATCAGACGTCCCTTAGCAAAGACATAACCCAGAAACTTTACGTGATCCTTTCCCAGAGTAATTTCATTGGGGTTCACAGTTAAGTTTGCCCTTCGCAATCGTTCAAAAACCTCCCGCAGATGGATTATGTGCTCTTCCCAGCTGTTACTATAGACAATTATATCATTGATGTAATTGAATACGTATTGATACTTCAAGTCGCTAAGCACGCAATCGAGCACGCGGCTCATGGCCTGACTGCCGAAACAGACACCCATAGGGATTCGATTGAATTCATATTGACCCCAAGGGGTAGAAAAGGTGGTAAATTTTCTACAATCCGGGTGTAACAAGCATTGATGAAAACTTGCGTTCAAATTAATGACAGAAAAAACCTGAGCCTTGCCAAGATGCTGAAGTGCACTCTCGACTGTAGGGACTACAAACTCGTCGTGAAAAATACGATCATTCAGTGGTTTGAAGTTGTGTACAAGCCTCCACTCACCTGGCTCTCTTTTAGCGACCAGAAACGTCGGCGAACAATAATCTGACACAGAAGGTGATATAACACCGGCCCTTAATAGGCGATCAATTATGCTTTTCATAGCCTGGATTTTCGGAGGAGACATCTTCCCCATATATTTAGCTTTAACAGGCTCATTACTTTTCAAGTGAAACTTGTACAGCAAAACGTCACTTTTACCAAGCCGCTTAGTCGCCACATCCGAAAACTCACTAACCAAATCGGCGATATCTTTCTCATGGCTGGACAGGCCCGCGGCGGAACAACTGGAAACCAATAAGGGCGTAACGGAATGATGAGTCAGGCCTACCTTAGTCTCAGGTGCAAAGCCAAAACGTAACTCACTTCCAGAAACGTCTAACACGGCGCGTGTTTAACCGAGAAAATCTAACCCCAATATAACATTACTTATCAATCCAGCCACAATAGCAAAACGCCAGTTCCAGGCAAATCTGTCAATTTTCAAATGCAAAATAACGTCTGCTTGTGAATGCAAAATTTTACCATTAGCGGCAAGGTCATTAGATACCAGGTCATCTCATCTCGCTATTTTACTGTTATTGGTCAATCGCGTCTGACGTACATGCTAGACCATATTGTCGCGGGAATTCAAATTAATCACGTGTCTAAATGGCACTTTCTTAAATTTTCCGATTCACATAGACTGATGTAATTTATGTACAGGTTAAATGTATCACGTGTTTCCGCTAGTAATATATTTTATCTTTGTTATGTTGTCAGTTATTTAATCGTAAATTAGGCTCAAATGTGTATTTTAAAATCTAAACTGGTGTTGTTGGTAAACATTGTGATGCGTGCTGATCTTGCAATATTCACAACATTGTGTTATTTAATGCTAGTTTGTTTATGCTTGTTACCATTGATAAGTAATTATATTCAATATTACATTTAGCTTCCTTGCTAGATGTTTAAGTGTCAACATGTTATGTTCATTTGCAGTAGTAAACAAACTTTGTAAGTGTATTAAATATCATACAATATAACAAGTTTTATGGTAATGACTATCCTCCAAAAAATATTCTAATAATATTTAATGGCCCTTTAACTACCAAATTTCATATTTGTGTGCAGTAATATGATTTTGTCTATTCCATTGCATTCTAACCTGTGGATCTTCCACATGTGATCCCTCTGCCCTTTACCTATCTCTGAGCTTTCCAAAATCCCCTCCCTTTAATTACCTTAACCTATTTCACCATTCTTTCTTTCTCCTCCTTTACAGTGTGTCCCACACAAGCTCCATCATCGTCACTGATGGTCTATGCATCTTCCTTCTTCCGTCATCGTTTCTCCTCCGATATTTGTCACTTATCTCACATTGCATTGCATTGTACCTTTATAACTCTTAAATGTCCATCGCTAGGTACGAGTCCCAAATTCCTGTGGCGTATTCCATATCTGGTTATCACCAGCATGGAAGATGCCTTTTCATTGACTTTTATTTCTCTCCTTTAGTGTCATAGCAGTTAACCCCAGACCCCTACTCCCTTCTTCACCGTCCAGTTTTCTTTTTTTTTTTTTTTTATCTACTCATCATGCTTTCCCAGACATCTTTCATTATGAACAGCAAGGGCCCCATGGCACTCCCCTGTGGTACGTACTCCATGTCACCACTCCCTCTTCCTACCATTAATTTAATATTAAGTGAGCTAGTAATTTTGCATAGAAAATTTTATTATAGACCTGTCATTTATAATTATTAATATAAGTAAAAAAAATTAAACTGCACTCTAAAGCTGTCTGGCCTACTATTAACCATGTCCCTTTCCATCACCTGTAATTCTTAAGAATGGTAACTCCTGAGTAACATGGTAAATGATCACTATGTGAAAGGTTTGCTAGGTTAACTAGGATCTGTAATTCTGAAAATGGTAGCTCTAAGTGAAAGATTTATTAGTGTACAATAATAACACAATTATTTTTTTAAAGTAATTAATTCTTTAAAAGATATGTATTTCCCTGCTTAAATTCTTTCATTTTAATCCTTACTCAACTTATTTACCAAAAACTAATAGTCTCCAAAATTACCACATATACTATTAAATTTTGATATAAAATCTCAAATTAAAATTGCAAATCAAACTCCCAGATCATTTACCATGATAAAAATATTTTGGTATTTTGGCATTCTTGGCAGGTACATGTTTTCAAGCTGGTATTCCTAAATATGCTCCTTTCCCACTATGGCCACTACTTACGCACCATAGTGCAGGCAGTGAGGCATACTCAGTTTCTGATTTACCTGAACACTTCTTCTGGAAGAAAACATGCCTAAAACACTGAAACACTTTATTCCTACCTTGTGATACTTTCCAACAAGTGGTCCGCAAATATGTGGCTTAAAACACAAATATCACAGACCATTGTTTAAAGTCTTTATTACATGATACATCGCTGGGTAATTTTATTTCATCTCTTAACATTGGAACGTAAAATTGTACTAAGCCGGTAATGAGAAACAGTATCACATAAACATCATTTGCAGTTTAGACAAACATAATTTTTTTTTGAAAGAGAGTAACTAGAATAAAAAAATATATATTTTTTTAATTTGTCAGAAAATTAAACTACTGGTAGAAGATGGAGCATGAGAATAGTTTTTTTTATTTTGTGATCAGATGTTCACAGTAGTAATCATATTTTGAACTGTTAGTTACAAAAAATTTCACCACAAAATGCCAAACTTCTGCTGTAAGAGGTAGAAAAAGAGGCAGGTTTTTTAAATGTGTAGACAGTGACATTCATTTAGTTTCAAAGGTTAAATGTGCAAAACTTTATTTGTGTAGAATAAAATTGTACATTTGTATATAAAAAAAAACAGCATGCAAACAAACATATACACTTAATTTGTATCAATATAAATGTTTATTTACATGTTCGTAATTATTCTCCTTGATTGTGTTTGTAAGATTAATTTTTTGTTACAAGTAAAAAATATATAAATTTTGTAAGACCACCTAGTGAAAAATGACCAAGCTAATAGTAATTACAACAATTATGTGAACAAATAACCATCAATAATATAATCCACTATAACTCTAGTGTGTTAAAATGTAGTAAAAATTTATGTACCTACTTAAAATAATTCTTAAGTGACAGGATTTAAACCTGGAAACTTGTAATCCATAACTACGTACAAACCACTGAGCCAAATAAACATAATAATTTACTGTGAAAAATATTTCATTGTAGGTAAGTGTTTGTATCCTAGGAGTGTAACATCTTTTAAAACTTGCAATATTTATTTTTGTGACTATTAAATTTATTACTAAATGTACTTGTGATTATATTGATGATTTGCATTTCAAAGTCACCATTAATTTAACAGATTTTCATTATTTTTCATGCACATAACACATTTCTCCATATCTTAAATTGTTTTCATTTTATTAGATGCAGTCTGTATACTCTCATCATAATTCTTTACTGCTAGAAACAGTAACAAGGTAATTTTTCTCAAATAATTCATCAGAAATATTTCAACACTCCAAATCTGATCCCAGAACATAATTCATTACATCAAAATTCAGTATTTAACAAAATATATTGGTAATCCATAATAATCTACATTTACTTATGCCTATTATAAATTGTGGTGAGTAAGAAGCTATAAAAGAAATACAATTAGTCACTATGTTCTGTCATACAAACTACATCAATTGACATGATTTTTCTTTCTAAATATTTCATCAACATAAATAGGCACTTCAAGTATGTTTTATAATGAACACATATTTGAAAGACAAATAAAAAGCTGACAAAAAATACACAAAACTTTATTTTTTACTACAGGCATTATCTCATTACTATTTTGCTTTAATTGCTTTTTTCAATGCAAATGTGTAGGAATTGTTTTCCCAACTTGTAGCTGATCATTTATTACATTAATTTACATAAAAAGTAATTTAATATTTTTTCTGTAATTTTACATATTTGCGAAGTTTCAAATGGTTTAGCGTTAAGTCTCCTTAATGAAATATGTACAAAAATAAATTTTGTTACCAAGATATTTATGTAAATGATATAACATTATTTACATGTTGGTTAATACCACCTCTATTAAATGTTAAATTTATTTACTATACTGTTGCCATTAGTTTTTTTTTATAAAAGTCATTTCGCACAAAATCCTGGATAAAAAGAATTAGTGTGGCAGCTAGCCATGAAAATTAATACCATATTTTCTTTATCTCTGACGTCGTCTGGCCGACGACCACCCCAGAGCCCGACCTGCACCCGCCAGTATACGCTCCCGCTAACGGAACACACCCCTGGCCATGGCCCACCCGAGTCAGGCGAGCCGAACAGCGATTAAAGGCAAACCCGCGAAAACCTGAGTAGACAAGAGAAGAACCGTACCCATTCCTCCTGGAACATTAAATTAGGATTTTAGCGACAATAAAGTCTCTTCCAGACACACCCATTTAGAGTCTAGCGTAATGAGGTCAAACCTGGCGCAAGAGAGGCCGAGCCTCCCTCGGACGCCATGCCAGTTCGGCAGTTCAGCACAGTTCACGGGCCGGGGCGGACCTACGTCCCACGGAGGGGCAACAGCCTTTGTCTTCATCGAAAGTAACGTCCGGTAAATATAGTCACTAATTAACAGAACCCCTTTTTTTACTTAACCTCTCCGTGAGTACCCGGTCTCCCTTTTCGGTCCAGGACCTAATCCGACCGCATCAGTTTAAAGACACCCCGCACCACACTTGGTCAGCGGGGTTGATCTTCAGTATACGGCACGGGCCGCCTCCCGCAACTCACAGAACTTTACTTAAGGTCACGCGCACGGCGCTGACCACAATCCCGCAAGGGAGCTTGGACAAACTTAATTGCGGTGCGTGTTTCACCACAGTGGGCACAACGCCCGCGCAGAGACATTCGTATACGGGATTGGCCGTCTCCAACCGTCCACCCCTTAATTCAGTGTATTTTGTTTCCCGGATTTTGTATTACTAACTTACGTTACCCGAGTAACGAGTGCCACGTAATTTGTGCGCGCCCCCTTAATTCAGTGTATTTTTGTGTCCCGTACTTTGTATTACTAACTTACGTTACCCGAGTAACGAGTGCCACGTAATTTGTGCGCGCCCCCTTAATTCAGTGTATTTCTGTGTCCCGTATTTTGTATTACTAGCTTACGTTACCCGAGTAACGAGTGCCACGTAACTTGTGCGCACCCCCTTAATTCAGTGTACTTTTGTGTCCCGCCTTTGTGTTACGAAATTACGTTACCCGCGTAACCAGTGAGACGTATGAGACGTAACAGCGGCCGAGGCCCACGTAACGCGGAACACAAACAATACGGCGCCACGGAATAACGAGTAACCCCCCCGCCCCCCCCGGGGACCTCTGTAGAGTGTTGTATTGTGTACGACTCGCTCCTATGAATAAAAGGTACGACACCGCCACCTCAACTCCACGTCTCTTATTTAAACATCATCTCACGCAACACCGCCGCCGGCCCTAGTGGGCCACGCAGGGGCACATACATCCACGACCCCAAATTCACGACTAGAGCCGAGCTAGTCTGGCGCCCACCCGGACAACACAGATCAAGAGCCGCCTTTTCCCACTAGGAGCCACACCGGGACTCGAGCCCGAGACCCCGGACGACGGCATCTCTGAAATTTATATGGCATATGTATGTATGTGTGTGTGTATATATATATACATACACACACACATACATTACTATATATTTGTACGAATAAAATATAAACTGTGAGGCTTTCAATATCATCACACTTTAATGTGATTGCTAAATGGACAAAGTCACAAGACCCACTTGGCTGACCCAGCCACAGGCTGGAAACTGGATGATGATGCTTAGTATAAATTTTGGTGTGTGGTAGACAAATACAGGTTATAAATTGAGGTAAAACTAAGCATGACTCCCTAAATACTTCATTTGGAGCTAACAAGACATATTTTACATCACTAGATTATTACTTGTTACCATGGGCACCCATACCTGGGGCAAAGCACCTCCCCCCCCCCCCCCCCCCCCCTTGATAGAGAAAGACAAAAATGTAGTTACGTATAAGTCGTCCAACACTGAAATATTTTCACGTAGAAGATTTTAAATATATGTACCTACTTACAAATCACCATTTGTCTTCCAAAATATTTAAAACACCATATACCTCCAGCTCTCACTTCCCCCCCCCCCTCCCCCTCAAAATATCACATGGGTGCACTTGCTTGTTACATAAGTATACAAACACATTTGTAACTTTTCCATGCATCTGAATTACTTAGTTTGATGTGCTACATATTTTCTATTCATGTTGAAAACAACTGTGGTTAGGTTCAGGTTTTTTTTGTTAAACTGCATTAAATCACTGTGGCCCAATTATGACCACAAATCATATTAAAAATTATAAAATGCACAAATATGTAAATATAATAAAAACATTGACATTTACTTGTGAATGTAACAAGGGACAACTCTTTGCAATATGACCAGAGTTATTTATTTAGTTTCAATTTAGTGAAAAACCAGAGAAATAAAACAATACAATGAAAGAATGAGTGATCTGACAAGCTATGGAATGTTTGCTATTTAAAGATAAACAAAGCAATGACAAATTAATTAAACCAGAAAATGAAGTTCATTAGGTGTGGTTCACATCAAACATGCTTTTATTCAATGAACGCTGAGCAATATCAGGAGCCTTATTGTTTTCCTACAAACATAATACATCCAATAACATTTAGTCCTGTCAAACAGTTTTAGAAGTTCTATCTTGCGAAGTCATAAGTTTTTGTTAAACAATTCTGTAGCAAACACACATTCTGAAATTATCCATGACTGCAATTCACATATAAATTATTTCATATGAAATACAAAAGATTACTATCACTCCAAACACACCCCACAATTTTTTTTGCTAAATCTAAATTAAATGACACTTCCTTCAAAAAATGTATAAGCCTACTATTTATGTTACAATTTTTTTCATTTTCTTGCACACTTTGTTGCTGCTTCTTCCAACACGTTTTTTACTTAGCTGTCGATTGAAATTATTCACTCTTAAAAAAGTCCTTATTCTTACAAATGAAGCAACGAATTTCTTCTCAACAGCAGGCATTTTTACATTACTAAACCACAGCACGAAAACAAAATCAAAACATGCACGCAATTTCACAGTTTTGTTTACTTTGAAGGTTTAGCGGATACGTCATATCACGGAAACACCCGAACGACCAAACTCGTTTTTCTTCTGTTGAGACGACCTGGTATCTAATGACCTTGCATTAGCGGCACAAATTTTTACCTCATCGCTAGGACATATCAAACTAACAAGCTGCGGGGACTGAAGTATTAACTGATCCAAAAAAGACTGGCTAATTAGCGAACGTGTTGCGCCTGTGTCAATTAAGGCCAGATGCAACTGCTTGTAAACAGAAATCTGTGTGTAGTTATTATACGCCCTGGAGATGGCTTTACGAAACTTGCTGCCTCTGCGACCATCATTGCGCCGGGTCGAGTTTAGTTTGAGGCCTTACTTAAGGCGCTCGAGTTTGAAGTCGGAGATCGCAGAAGGGAGTACCAACTAAATGCAGTGAGAAGTACGTCCCTAAGCAAAAAAGAATGACCTGGATAATAATTGAAAACATCACTGCCTGTTTACTATTTAATTTTCCCGCTTGGCATTGACTTGGCACATTGAATACAGAACCATTTACACAAATCTGCAGATCTAGATCTCGCATTAAAGAAAAGGACATCTAATGTAATCACTCATTACAACCACCATATTACGGGTAATTTTACAAACATTAACAAAGCATTAGTTTTCCCTAACAGGTCCGTTGATTACAATCCTGGATGATGTAATTGTCTATAAATGTTGTTTAGGCACATTCCCAATATTTTGGTCAGACCGGTCTCTCGTTATGACGTAATTATGCGAGTCTAACATGCCGCACCATAGCAACGTGTTAAGTCTGGCTTGCAGTTTACGTAGTTTCTCACATAGCGTAAAAAAAAAGAAGTAGAGTTTAATTCGCCACATTACGATTCAAGATGCTAGCAAGAAATGAAATAGAGTTTATGATCACTCAAGTCTCTCTGCTTATTGTTTCCTTAAAAAAAAAACCAACCCGGTCTCTGGTTGTTAATGACGGTTGCGTCAAGGCTTACTTGTAGTCTCGCAGCACGGTGGACGATAACCCGGGCTGGGCACTGGTCGATGCGTAGGTAAATGGAACAGCCTTTCCATTTTCGCAGCGGCGCAACACGCCTGCACCCGCGAGGCGAAGTCGACTCCACCAGCCGCCAGCACCGTCTATCCCGCTCGCCAGCCGCAGACCGTCGCAGGTTAACACCTCACCATGACGTCATAAGGCTCAGCGCGCAGCGCGGTGTTGGCTCGCGGAAACACACACACGCGCAGCGCCGCGAATGTCCGTAATGCTTTTGTTTTAATCACGCTTGAGGGTGAGAACGAACCAAGTGCCAAACAATCTACAATAACATAATTAATACCAAATCAAAAGGACGTTAAAACAAACAAATAATTAAAGTGAAGTTAATGGAGGCGTGGCAAACGCCTCAAGTTTTCCGGACAATTATAGCGATAGTGTCCCGGCTGCTTACACCGGAAACATTTCCGCTGCAATAAATCCAGAGCCGGCTGACTGTATTCAGAAATGCCATGACCGTAGCTACAACAGTTGGCGCACCTGTATTGCGTCGCGCTCGGCGCGGGAACATTAGACTGCGCAGCCTCGCGCTGAGTTGCGCCTCGCTTGACAGCCTGCTGGTGTTGCTGTGGCACCTGCCTAGCTAAGCCGGGTTCACTCCGAGCACCCTCACCTGAAGTATGAGAAGCTACGAAAACCTTATTACTCACGCGCCGATTATCCTGACGTGCCTGGACTGGGCTAGCAATTGCTGAAACAGTCCTCTGTTCCTTGAGGTAATCCCCGACTGCTAGCAGCCTATTCTCTACTATGCCACTCCATTTTCTAAGCTCATCCAAGGTTGATGGGGTGCTTAACATAGCACAATTCTGGATTACCATAGGCAAAACATTTCCCAGTATAATCTGAACTAGCTCTCTCTCACTCAGAGCTAATTCTAAAATCTCTGCATAAGAGGCCACGGAATTTATGAAGTGAAGTAACAGCTCATTAGGGCATTGAAAACGATACACAAAGTCTTGCTTACAAGTTTCCCTCACTCTAGGCGGATACACGAAGTGCACTACAGCCCGCTTGAACTGCGTGAAAGTCTCACCTCTAGCAATAGCATCTATGAGCAGCTGCAAATAGGGGTCTCCACACAAACTTAAGAGGGATTTCATGAACTCGCCTTCACCCACTAACTTCAACTTAGCAATGCGGCCGGCTGCCACGAGAAAATCTAAAACCGCCCTAGGCTGATGGCTATCTAGACGGGGCAAGAATTTTAAGGATATCATAAATATTTTTCCTGGAAATGATTACTGGTTTGACTGACGACCGCCGGGGACTGCCGGGTTTGGACCGCCTCGGATGCCTCGCAGGACTCACGCACGTAATGGACCAGCTGGGCTCTCAATTCCGCCACGGTGTCCGTCTCTGAGAACTCCAACCCGTTTTTCTCCAGGTACTCCTGGATTTCGGCACGCCTCATTTTATAAATCCAGGAAGTTGCCGCAGAACTCATGATGACACTTGAAACAATTCAAACAAAACACACCAGACCAGAGCCGTAGCAGAGTAGCGCAGAAAGTAGTCAAGTCAAAGTACATGACGTCATTACAATCACACTTTAGCGGCTTTTTGGGCTGTCTGCTCCTGCTGCCAGTAATCAGACATCGTAATTCGCCGAGTGCTACAATTATGTTGTTTGCGTGTGTGCCTGCGAGTGCAACAGTAAATTGTTTCTGTAGGGTATTTACCATTTATAGGTGTTAGGAAAATATATATTTATTTTGAGTCATTTGTCTATTATAAGCTGGGTTACATTTTTTTTATCAGTCTCTAAATTATGGATGGCAGAAAACGGCTGAGTGGAGCCGAGTACAGGAAAGCTGCCAAAGAGAAAAGGAAAAAAGAAAGCGATGTGCTGTCGGCGACACCGAAATTAGAATCCTTTTTTAGAAAAACTAACATCAGTGCAGATGAACAATCAAGAGAAATATCAGGTAAGCTAATACTGATACTTGTCTCAATTATAGTATAGAGTCACTTGTGCCTCTATTTTTTCTTATAACAATAATGAAACAGAGGAAATGCTGCTCGAATTTAAATAAGATACAAAGCCGTATTAACACATGTTTCCGTCTGTTTGTAGGCCTATTGTTAAAGGTAATTTAAAACTCAAAACCTAGCTTAGACCTTTAATTATATAAAATAGACAATTATCTTTTCGTTTCGTTTTTCTGTTTCGAAACCGACCATTGTTTTATAAAATAAGTCTAACAATGTAAAAATCACCTACTTAATGTTTGAAAATTATATTTAGCATATCAAAATGAAAAAAAGTGTAGGCCTACAAAAGTGATATTTAATAAAATATTCAAACAAAACATATACAATTTGTATTGTCCTATATATAGGACAAGGTGACTCAAAGAGTTCAAATTAATGTTTGAATAGGCCTATTAAAATGTATTAGTGAACATTTTTAATTGCATCTTTTAATATTTACAGATGTCACTGAAGTTGGAGAGGAAGAAAACCAGCATGACACACCACAATAAAATGAGTGCTTCTGGTGTAGTGAATGAGGATGAATTTGTACCTCTTCCAGGAACTTCAACTGGTCTTCAACAAACATCCGAAATATGTGAGTTTTCCTTTGACTTTAGAGATCCTGGTTCATGGCCACAGAATTTTTCTGATTCAGAAAGGTGCTATATAACAAGAATGAGGTGTGAAAATCAAATTGAACCTAATATAATTAATAGCAGCAGAGATGGCCGCAACTTAACCAAAGATTGTTTTTTTAAGGTTCTTAAAAATGGAACAAAAGTAAAGAGATCATGGCTAGGTTATAGTGAAAGCAAAAATGCTTTGTACTGTGAACCATGTAGGTTGTTTTCACACTTAGTATCTGGTTCTGAGTATAAATTGTCTTCCTTGGCCAAAGAAATGGGATTCGTGAATTGGAAAAAAACTTAATGAAACATTGCCTGAACATGAAAATTCATACAATCGCAAACTATGTTTTTTCTCGTGGAAAAATTTGCATTGCATTATTGATGCTGTTCTATTCTTAGCAAAACAAGGGAGTCCATTCCGAGGCACTAAAGAAGTTTGTGACTTTAGTGACCCAGCCAGTGGAAAGTTCTTGAATAAAATTAAACTAATATCACATTATAGTGTCCCTCTCCAACAGCATATTGAGCGGCATAAAAAGGGGAAAATACATAAAATACAAGACGAGTTCCTTGAATTATTGCTAATAACATAAGGCAAAACATAATTCAAGACATTTTTGATGCCAGATATTTTTCCTTCATATTTGACTGCACCCCAGATATCAGCCACAATGAGCAAATGACTCAAGTAGTTCGCTATGTCAAAGTAAACTCATCAGAAGTAGAAGAAAGTTTTATTGATTTTTTTGTAGTTAGTGACAAAACAGGTCAAGGTCTCAGCCAAGATATTCTTAAAAAAATAGAAAAAGATGGACTTAGTATACAAAACTGTAGAGGGCAATCCTACAACGGGGCAAACATGGCAGGGAAGTATAAAGGTGTCCAGTTCAAATTGCTTCAAGAGAACAATCTAGCATATTTTGTTCCATGTGCTGCTCACTCCCTCAATTTAGTAGGAGCTAATGCGGCTAGTGCTACTACTGAGGCACAAAACTTTTTTGGAACTCTAAATAGTACTCATTCTTTCTTTGTGACTTCAACTTTGCGTTGGGAAGTTTTAAATAAACATGTGCCACTAACATTAAAATCTGAGAGCAAGACTAGATGGTCTGCAAGATTAGAAGCGGTCGAAGCTGTCTACAAACATTAGGTGTCAAGTGATTGTACTGAATATCAATGCTCGCACGATGTGATGTAATTCACAGTTTTCAACTCGACCTACAGCAACATTTTACAGGCTCTATAAGAGCTTAAAAATCATAATCTGTTGACACCTGAAACTAAATGCGAGGCCAGCTCTCTTTTACAAAATATTAAGAAACCGGAATTCATAACTATAATGTGTTTTTGGCATTCTATTTTTAAAAAGATCAATCATGTCAATGTGTTTTTGCAAAGAGAAAACCTTACAGTAGATTTGGCTGCCCGAAACCTTCAGGGTCTTCTACAATTCCTGAAATCTTGTAGAGACTTTACTCAATCTGAAGCTATCACTGAAGCTAAATTCCTAGCAAGCATCAATGAAATATCTAATGAGTTCTTAGAAAAAAGAAAAAAAGAAAACTTTACCTGGTGTTTTTGCATGTGCTGAAGATTTGTATAAAGCAGCAATGTTGGAAGTCATTGACAGATTAATTATGGAACTGAGTAACAGGTTTATGGCTTTGGAGAAATTAACAATAAGTTTTCTAAGTTATTATGTGGTCAACTGTTACTAATTATCGTTATTGTGGGGTTTTGGCGCCTATTCTCTCCACAGTAGATCTCAGGAACGCTGCTGCTGTATTGATTACCCAGACTGCTAATCCAGCTAGCACATCACTGCATTGTATTACTGTCAAGAG
This sequence comes from Bacillus rossius redtenbacheri, assembly GCF_032445375.1. Lineage (NCBI taxonomy): Eukaryota > Metazoa > Arthropoda > Insecta > Phasmatodea > Bacillidae > Bacillus > Bacillus rossius. Next base: position 70,641,151 of record NC_086334.1, read on the forward strand.
AGTAATTATTAAAAATAAATTTGGTAGTTGTGTGACTAGTGGAAATTTGCATTACCTATGACCAGGTCTGTTTTAGACGTAACTGACATTTATGGTAAATAAAATAGTAATAGCTGGAAAACATACGATTTTAATGGGTTCTTAGATATTGACGTGAAGTTACTGTTACCATACAATTCAGCGAGAGGAACAACCAAAATAATTTACAGTGTATGTTAGCATTTTTTTCAGACCTATGTGTCAGTAAGTAGATGTAAATGAGGTCACAGAAACACATCTACTACCATGCCGGGTCTAGCTATAAGTTGTCGGAGGCTTGAGGCTCTCTTCCTAGGACCTCCAGGTGGTCTGCTGCAACGCTGGAACACTGGACGCTGTAAGCTGTAATTGGCGAACTACAGAAGATCTGATGTAGCCGGGGGTCTGGCTGAAGAATCGACTTTCCTCTCGTCCTAAAAAGTCTGTTTTAATTTGGATCGGTCACACCAAACGTCGTGGCCGATCGTAGCTGGCGCTGACATCAGTCGTCCGGAACCACTACGGGGACGAACGGGAACGACGCGGAAGTTGGCACTAGATGTCGCCGATACTCCCTATCTGAGACTTATTCAGTCTAGAACTATTCTCGCAAATCATAGTATCGAGAATTCTGTATAGCACACGACCGCGGATGACGCGAATCTTCAATTCCTCGGGCGGCAACCAAGGCTTTGGTTCGCCCCAGCCCGAGGAACGTCTTCCCGCTGCAAGATGGCGATGGCGTCTCTCCTTTCTTCTTCCTTCTAACTATTTATTTTCCGTCCCTAGCAACCAAGGAGCTATAGAAAAATCAGCAAACCAAATTAACTGCATAGTGAAATAAAACTTGGATATTAGCGTGTAAGACTGCTGAACTAAGGCAAATGAATAAAGTTTCCAAAGAATAATGCTTAGAAGACCCTGAAATTAAAAGTGTGTTATCTCTGGCAATTAGATGTGTTATATATGTTAAACTTTGGTTGTCCTCTTTACAATAAAATAATTAAATACATAAGATCGGCTTATGAAATATACAATTAATGTTACAATAATAATCAAAATAATAATAATATAACTGTAAACAGTTGGACTGGTTACAATTTGGATTTTTAAGTCGTGTTCATATTAATAAAATGGAAGTAGAAGATTTAAAAGACAAAGCAGCAGAATTAGGAAACACAGTGCCGATCTTAACAAAGAAGAATTCGTATTTGAAATTGAAGGTTTTAAGCACCATGCATTAACAGTAGACTATGAATTAAAAGATGCTACAGCATCAACAATGTTGAGCCTTATCTACAAAAATAAACTGGAGGAGGCATATCCTAACATTACTTCTGCTCTGAGAATGTTTCTCACCCTTCCAGTTACAATTGCGTCAGGTGAAAGAAGTTTTAGTAAACTTAAACTTATTAAAAGCTATTTGAGAAGCAGGATGGGCCAGCAGAGATTAACAAATCTAAGTATTATATCTATTGAACACAAACGAGCTGCTTTGATCAATTTTGATAATATTATTAACACTTTTGCAGCTAATCATGCTCAAAAAATTAAATTTTGAATTGAATTTATTTGTATGGTTAACAATACAATATTATACTTAATTCAGAATCACATGTTCCTTATGTAATTTTAATACTTAATAAAGTTATTGGTAAGACATTAATTTTCACTGTTGTGCAAACAATAAACAATAGTTTTGACGTCGTACCGACCGATGGCCATTAGCCCGGCCTCAGCCCGCAGTACTGGCTCCTGCTGGTGGAACGCACCCCTCAGCAAGTCTCCACCCAGATGAGACGAGCGGCATAACCTTGGCGCACAGAGGGAGTGTCCCCCCTCCTCACGCCAACCCCTGCGGCAGTTCTGATCAGCTCGCGGCCCGGAGCGGATGTGCGCGTACCGTGGGGAGCCTTCAAGTTTTGTCTCTCTGATTCTTCACGACTGGTAACTATAGTCATCACCAAATACCTTTTTCAATGCAACTCCCCACGCGACTCCGGGTCGGTTTTTTCTACGGTGCAGAGATTAACCCGGCCGTCGCTACTTTCCAAGTCAAGCCACCGAGTCTAGGGGACACACTGGGGCAGATCGACCCACTCATGGTTAGACGACACATCTAGCCTGGCGCCCTCCCGGAAAACACCCCCAATTTTTACGTACAGCTCCTTAGACTCGCCACGGGAATCGCACCCGAAACCCCAGCTGATGGTAGTTTGATAACAGTCTAATTCATTATAATAAAAAATGTAATTGTATTAGTTTTCCAATTAGTGTACTTGATAAATATATGTTCTCAATTATGTATAAGTGAATGGTATCATTTCAACCACCGCTTCTAACGAAAAAAGGTATTTTATAATGTTAGTAAGGAGGGGGCGGCAAATTAAGCTTTGCCCCCCCCCCCCCCCTTAACAAATCTCCTAGTTCCGGCCCTGGCTGGAGGTCCTGATAATCAGTTCGTGTTCGGGCATGGATGAATTTGTTGTTACTAATTCATGTCGTCCTAAATATCGTTTCAGAATTAAGAAAATGCATTAATAACCTTAAAAAAATTTAATTTCAAAACGATAGGTCCTCCGATTATGATGTCTTAAAATGTTTAAAATGGAAAGAGTGCTAACTTCATAGTAATGGATGGACAGTTATTTATTAACAAAATTTCAGGTAAGAACTTGCTAATTTAGACAATTCAACTACAATGGTGTATGTTAGGTATGCCAACTGTTACGGATATTCCGTAATTATTACTGATTTTAACCATAATTACGGGGTTACGGACGTGACAAAATTTCTACGGAAAATGCCTTAAAAGAAGAGACGAGACAGTCGATATATGTTATCGACTCTGACTTGGCTGTGGCTATCACATGGCGATATATCGATTCGACTTCAGCGTGTGCGCCATTCAGTTGTGAGAACTTGCGTCTCGGCGTGTTGTGCTGTTAATTTTTTGTAATTTTAATGTGTTACGTGTTGCGACCGTATAGTGTGTGTATAATAAATAGTATGTGTTAGTCAACATTTTTTGTGATAAATGTTCTCACCATGTTTTCAAAGCGGCAAAAAGTTCTTCAGAAATATAGACAAAGCTACACTGAAGAGTGGCCATGTTTGCGTGTGTCCAAACGGTCTGAAAATCACGTGTGGTGTTCTGTGTGCGATTGCGACTTTTCAGTTGCTCATGGAGGTAGAGACGACTGTAGGCGGCACGTGAATTCTACTAAGCATCAGGACAACATGAAAATAAAATGTACATCGAAGCCGGTAACATCATATTTTGCAAACAAAGACGACACTTCCGTTACAAATGCCGAGCTTTTATTCTCGTCATTTCTGATAGAACACAACATTCCAATTGCATGCGCGGACCATGCGAATTCTTTGTTTCGAGCAATGTTTCCCGATTCTGCCATTGCAAAAAAATTTGCATGTGGAAGGACTAAAGCTACTGCTCTAGTTAAATGCATGGCTGATTCCACAACAAAGCATATTGTACAGCAGTTACAAAATGGGCCGTTTGGTTTGGCAACAGACGGTAGTTCAGATTACAATATGAGCTCTGTAAAATTGTATCCAGTTGTTGTGTCATACTATAATAGTTGTCAAGGCCGAATATGCACCTCGCTATTGTCTTTGCTGGAATCCACTGATAGTACAGGGAAAGGAATCTTCGATATATTGAATAAGGAACTGACTCAGAAGTCTATACCTTGGAAAAATTGTGTCTCCTTCGCATGTGATAATGCAAACACAATGGTGGGCAATTTAAAAGGAGTTATAGCTTTCATTAGAGAAGTTCAACCTTCTGTACTTCTGCAAGGATGTTCTTGTCATCTTCTTCATATAGCTGCACAAAAAGCCTCTAGTCAATTCAGGGATTTAAATGTTGAACAGCTTTTGATACAGTTGTATTATTTTCTTCAAAAGAGCTCGAAACGTAAGAACTGTCTAAAGTTGTGTCAAGCTGTTTGTGGCACCAAACCCCACAAAATTTTGAAACATGTGAGCACTCGATGGTTGTCTCTGTTGGATTCTGTTAACAGGATGATCGAACAATTTGAAGCTTTGGAACATTTCTTCTCTGGTGACAATGCTGATGTTTCCAATTCACAGTTTCTCGACATAAAGTCTCAGATTGAAAATCTTTTATGTAAACTGTACTGTCTCTTTTTCAGTAACACTCTTCCACTTTTTGTTTCTACCAATGTTTTTCTTCTACAAGAAGCTCCCCAAATACATGCTCTACAGAGGAAACTTGTTGCTCTTTACACAGATTTACTAGTAAGATTTGTTAAGCCTACAGCACTCAAAGATAGTACTGATAATGCATCTATTTTTGATGTTGACTTTCAAAGAAGAAAAAATCAGAAAGATGATCCTGACCTAGTGATTGGTGCTAGCACTAGAGCCTACATCCAAGGGAAAAATCTTACAGCTTTACAGATAAGTCAGTTTTATTCCAATGTTAAGGAATTTTACAAAGCAGGCTGTGACTACATTCTCAAGAAAATGCCCATTTACAATGAGTTTCTGAAGCATGCTGAGGTATTGGATGTTCGTTTGAGAAGAAAAGTTTCATTTTCTTCTGTTCAGTACATGGTTACTTTGTTCAAAAACTTGCCTGTTAATATTGGCCAATTGGAAACTGAATTTGCTGCTTACCAGTTCTCTGATTTTGGTGAAGAAGTTCTTGCTGCTCCTAGTATCGATGTAGCATGGCACAACATTTCCAGATTGCAAGATGAAAGTGGGCTGTACAAATTTGGAGAACTCAGCAAATTAATGTTAACTATTCTTTTAGTTCCTCATAGCAATGCACCAACTGAAAGAATTTTCAGCATAGTACGAAAGAACCAAACTGTATTTAGACCCAATTTATCTACAGAAACACTAAATGCACTGCTTGTGCAGAAAGTGAAGTCATTTACTCACAACACCACATGTCACCAAAACAAGTTTAGCAAAGAAGAGTTGGCTGCAGCAAAACGTGCCACAAAGTTGTCCCTGTCTGATGAAGGACAGTAATATGGGGTAAGCTACCTACCTTTGTTTACTGAAAAAACTATCATGTATAAACTATCAAAAAATGTTTTTATATAGTGTAACATCCAATATGAGATTTATCTTTAACATTGGATTATACTCACTATCAGTAGGTTCATAATGTTCAGTGTTCATAAATTTTTGTCGCGCCTGATTTACGCATGTGTAAAAAAAATTGTGATTACTGATTGTCTCACCTGGGGGTTGGCATCTCTAGGTGTATGTCCACGAAATAATGTTAAAATCAATAGAACATTCAAGTTTGATTATTTAAATGGGTTTTTATATGTTGGTTGCAATTTTTTAAATTATATTATCTTGACGCCTTCTGCCTTCTGCCGAGGTGATATTAAGGGTGTGGTGTTGCTTTTGGGCGCCAACTAGCAATATTAACTACGTGCTAGTGCGTAGCAGAGACTCTTGGCTCAGGGCGTGACGTCGCCATGTGGCCGGCAGGCAGTAGGGGTCGTTCCGCCATAGTTACCCCCGTCTGTTTTAGCCACCAGGGACGCTATGCTACGGGCGTTGTAACAGATGTGTGGAGGCTCAATTTAGAGTGTTTTATTACAAGGTACGCTATACATGCGCTGCGTCGTGCATGGCCTGCTTACTGGGAGCGGGGCTCTACAGGCCACGTTTCTAATTGACTTGTGCTGTGCTACCCTAATTTTCCGTGCACACTTCACACTACACTAACCTTAAACATTTCCAGAATTTAAGTAATACTACATTGAAGTTACACACAGTTCAGGGATCCACGTAACACAGGGAGTTCTGGTGATGAGCACAAATTAGTTAAGACTATCGGTGAACTCAGGTCGACTACCGGGCTGTCCGTGAGGCTTGGAGCTGACGGGTTTAAAAACAGACTCAATTCCGGTAGAAACGGCAAGGGCGGAGGTCGAGAGGCCCTGCGGGCGACCCGCGAATAGTCTCCTTTGAGGAGAGAGATCAACTGGCGATGGCTGTGGCATCCGCACGACTCCCCAGCATCGCTCCCACGAAAACATGTCGTGTGCAAAAGTAATCCCAGGCCATGCGCGCCGCCTGATCGTGCTAAAGTCCAGAATTACAATAACATTTAACCATAGCCGTTACTTAATTAAGATTGTTTTCAAGAGAGCTGAAAGTTAATTACAATGTCCAGATAATGAGGTCACCTCACAGTACCCCCTGTAGTCGACTATCGCACGGGTGACAGTCGATTAGACGGGGCAGCTTATGTTCGAGGCGTTGCATCACCCTGCACCCAGGTGTGTTCACGTCGCACACGCTAGGGGCGAGGCGGCGACGTGCCATAGCAGTCTGTGCGGATTCGAGGAGCACTAATGGTTGGCATCAAATGCCCCCCTTTTCCTGAGGCCGGTATGGTCATCGACGCCCCGATCACACGGATTGCCTCGTTGCACTTAGGCCGACACTGCCTTGGGGGATTGGTCCCGGGGATTCTGGGTTTTGGGCGAACAGGGAAAGCAGAGACATGACACTGAGGCGGGGTACATCGGGGTGTGGTTTCCGGTCTGCTGGTGGCCGTAGTGGGCGCCAAATGAACTCCCTGAGGTGCCCCAGATTTTGGCGGACTCGGGTGGGCTGTCGTGGTCCCTCGGCACTAACGTTCCCCCCTCCCGCTCCGGGGGCTGTCTGGTCACCACCCTCCCCCCTACCGGGAGGAGCAATGGGTACCTCTTGGCTGCTGCCCTCGCAGCATCCTCTCGTCGGCGCCCTGCGCGCTCGGTGGGACTGCCTGACCTCAGGCTGGTCGGGGGAGTAAAATACCTCGGGGCATGGCTGAGTGGTCGTGGTAGTTGGCCCGCTGGGGCATTCGCCCTCTGGGTCCAACTTGTCAATCAGATGCCCAAGTCCCCTTAGCTCGCTCCTCGCACTTCGGCTAAGATGGCAGGAAGTCGTGGCAGGTGACATGGTGGGTGACGTGGGGCGTGTGATTGGTGATGTAAATGGTGACATCGGTGATGGTGCGTCAGCTATGATGGTGGGCCAGCACACATCCTGCATGTAGGCGGGTGAGGTGGTGGGTGGTGGCGTGGCTGGTGGCGTAGGATGGGGAGCTGGTGATGGGAGTAGTGATGTCGGCGATGTGGTGTCCATGGTGATGGGTTGGTGGTAGGGTGATTGGCCGACTGGTGACGTGGCTCGTGAGGCTGGTGCACTTGGGGTGGGGGCGTTAAGGCACCTCCACCCTCAGAGGGATCCTCGGCGGTGGAAACATGACGCAGATAGTCCCTGTGGATTTTTGTGGCCCTACCATGTGGGAGTCTGATGAGGTATGTGGTGGGGCCTAGGCGTCGCAAGACCTCCCGGGGGGCCTCCAACTTGGGGCTCAGTCCCACGCAGTAGTTCTTCCTGCCGGATGACAGGTGGTGACACCGGGCATAGACCATCTGCCCTGGCTCCAGTGGTGTTGGGGGAGTGGCTGACTGTGGGGTTCGGGTGGCCAGGAACTGGGCCTGGTGCCATCATGCCTCTTTCCTTAGGTCAATGGCTGGTGGGCGGGTAACTACCCCTGCTGCCTCGGCGACCCGCAGCTCGCCTGGTAGGGCGAGGTTCTGACCGTGGAGCAGTTCCGCGGGGGAATGGCCGGTAACGGCATTGACTCGCCAGTGCAGGCAGTAGAGCAACTTGGACAGGTGTACGTCCCATTTCGAGTGATCATCCCCCAGGCGGAGGTGCAACTGAACTTTGATGTTCTGGTTGCGTCGCTCCGTCGGGTTCGCCCTCGGGTGGTACATCAGGGTAGTGTGATGCTCAACTTCCCAGCATCAGCAGTCTGCCGCCTAACGTCTCCCTGTGAACTGGGTACCGTTGTCTGTGAGTAGCGGGGGAACACCTCGCTGTCCAGGAGGGCCACTATTGTTCCTGCGCGTGCGTTGGACATGGCGAATACCTCTGACCATCACGTGAATACGTCGGTGGTCACAACAAGGAAGTGTTTTCCCCGGGTCGTGCGGGGGTAGGGCCCCATGATGTCGAAGGCCACAGTATGGAAGGGCTCCTCCGGTCGTCTGGGGAGCTGCTGTTCTATCCCGTCCGCACGGCGCACCTTGCGTTGATGACATGGTTGGCAGCTGCGCACATGCTCGCGGACATCCCGTGCTACCCCTGACCAGTGGAACAGCATTCTGAGTGCATATTGGGTCTTTTCAGCCCCTGGGTGGCCGGCCAGATCATGGTCGTGAAAAAATTGAAGGACCCCTTGCCTCGCCGCAGGGTGAACATGGATCTGCCAGCTGTCCATATCACCTGGGACCGATTCTGCAAAACCCCGTCCAGACTACGCTGATGGGGCTGAACCCCTTCCCCACACGTGGCCAGGTCGCGCTGCATGTCGGGGTCGTCAACCTGGGCCTGCCTCACATGCTCCATTATGGCAAGTAGGGTGGCTGGTGTGTCTGCCTGGGTGGTAGGGTTTTCCTGCTGGATGGCGTAAAGGTCCGCTGGCGCGGGTGTCGTGGTGCCGCTGGCCGGCGGGTGAGGTGGTGGCAGGAGTTCCTCCCAGCCCTGGGGGTCCTAGAAGACAGTAGTGGGGTCAGGGTGATGAGACAGCTCATCTGCCAGCTGGTTCTCCTGCCCAGGGACGTGTTCTACGCGGAATGCGAAGCCCTAGAGCATGAGCGCCCAGCGGGTAAATTTGGACTTCCACCCCTCGGCGGAGTCCAGCTACCGCAAACACTGGCTATCAGTACACAGGGTGAATGGCCTCTCCTCGAGGTGGTGCCGATAGCACCCTAGGGCCCACACCACTGCAAGGCATCCCTGCTCGTTTGCATGATAGCGGCATTCTGCGGGGCCGAACTTGGCACTGGCATACTCGGCCACTAGCCACTCCCCCTTCCTGGTAGAGCACCACCCCCATGCCCTCTTGGCTGGCGTCTGTCTGGATGAAGATGGGTTCGTCTGGGTCCAGGTGCGATAGGGTGTGGCACTCTCGGAATCGCTGCTTGACCGCGGTCAGGGCCTGCTCGGCGGCGGTCGTCCTCCGGAACTTTGACTTGGGCGACAGGTCAGTCATTGGTGCTGTGATAGTGGCGAAATGGGGTATGAACGACCGCAACCAGTTGAGCAGCCCCATCAGTTTCTGGAGCTGCTTCCTGGTGCGGGGTGCCTGTTTGCTGTCGATGAGGTCGAGCTGGGCGGGAATGGGCCGGCATCCCTCGCCGCTGACAATATGCCCCAAGAATTCCAGCTCAGCGGCACCGATGTGACACTTGGGCGGCGAGCACGTGAGTCCGTGTGTGGCGAGCCGTTCGAGGACCAGCATGAGATGGTGGGCATGGTCCTCCCACGTCCGTGACCAGATGATCACGTCGTCCAGGTACGCGGTGGTAAACTCGCCGATGTACCCGTCCAGGACGCAGACCATCATGGTCTGGAACGTCGCGAGGGCGTCCATCAGCCCGAACGGCATCGCACAGAACTGGAAGCGCTGCCCATTGGGGGCCGTGAACGCTGTCTTGGGGCGGTCCTCGGGACGTACTGGGACTTGCCAGTACCCCGACTTGATGTCGAGAGACAAAAAGATGCTGGCGTCCCCCAGCCTGGTGAGTGCCTCAGTGATGTTAATGAGGGGTGGTGGTGCTGGGATGTTGATGTCGTTGCTGGGCTTGAAGTTAATGAAAAAACGGAGAGATCTGTCCTTTTTGCCAGGCATGACGATCTGGCAGTTGTATGGGGATTCTGTTGGCTCGATGATGCCATCCTCTAACATCTCCGTGATTTGGTCCCTGATAGCGAGCCGCTCGCGAGGTCCAAACCCAAATGGCTTCTCGAAAGGGGGCTGGTGTGGTATGGTTGGTATGCAATGTTCTGTGATAGTGGTGCGGCGCAGTAGGTCCGCGGAGGCCCCTGCAGCAGCGTGCGGGGGCGGCGTCGACACCATGTGGGCGGCATTAAAGCGTCGGTGGCGGGCGCGAGCAGATCCGGAGGTGCGCCCCCTTGCACTTACGACCGAGCGGTCTTGCCCGCACACATGCGCCTCGCGGTTGTTTACGCGGCCGCGGCTTGTGACGTACTTTGGTGACTCGGTGATCTTCGGGCGCGCTCGTTTCTCCTTGGCGCGGTCGGTCGGTCGGGGTTTGGCAGAACTGTGGAATGCGGGAGGGATTGCGCGAACGATCTGTGGGCGGGAGGGGGGTGGTGTGGCCTTATTACCCCGGCACGTCCCATTCCTCAACGCCTGCACATCTGCACGCGCTTTTTCTTCCCTTTGTGCCGTTTCTACGCGTAACTCTGCCGGATATTCTGCGATTTGGTTGGCGTTTGAGGCATTGTTATGTTGCCCCACGTTGGGCCGCGCTACCCTAATGTTCCGTGCACACTTCACACTACACTGACCTTAAATAGTTCCGGATATTAAGTAATACTACATTGAAGTTACACACAGTTCAGGGATCCACGTAATACAGGGAGTTCCGGTGATGAGCACAAATTAGGTAAGACTATCGGTGAACTCAAGTCGACTGGCCGGGCTGTCCGTGATGCTCGGAGCTGACGGGTTTAAAAACTCACTCAATTCCGGTATAAACGGCAAGGGCGGAGGTCGAGAGGCCCTGCGGGCGACCCGCGACTAGTCTCCTTGGAGGACGGTGATCAACTGGCGATGGCTGTGGCGTCCGCACGACTCCCCAGCCTCGCTCCCGCGAAAACGTGTCGTGTTCAAAAGTAATCCCGGGCCATGCCCTTAGGGCGGTATTCCAAGACGTTTGAAAAAGGTAGCGAATATGCATTGCCTTGCTGGGCAACTGCGTACTCTAACTCTCGGGTCATATTCCAAAACGTGTCCTAACTGAACCCCTGTAAGGTATCAGATCGGCAGCCGTTTTACTAAACGAGGACTTGTGCGAGACTATAAACAGTTGTAGTTCGTGGAATACATCGTAATTTTAGCTTATTTTTTAAAACTATGGAATTATAATGTGAAATAAAATATTTAATTTTGGTTGTACCAGAATAAACGATGAATTTTTGGCTGTATTTATGTTTGCTGTTTTTTAAGTTATTAAGGGGGGAAATTGTAATCGTAAAAGTTCCGTTACAGTTCATTAAAAAGAAGAAATATATATATACAGTTATGGATCAAATCAGCAACAGATAGGACACCAAATATCAGTGCCCTAAAAATAAGGGACTGGCTGTGTCCTATCGTGCACTTGGAATATGGTTAGGGTACAGGTATTGCATATTCAACACCTAAACCCTTATTTTTGTGTCTTGGAATACGGCCCTTAGTTTCGTTGTAAAATTAAACTTAGGATTTATGTGTTACAATCCAAATGTTCTGTATTTTACATTTAAGAAAATACTATCTTGACAGAACTATTTACCAATTTATAATTTCATAATGTAGCATTCAAATAGAGTAATGTTAACCAGAGGCGCAAAACCTTTTCTGCACCCCAAAATTTACACAGGGGGCCTTTTCTTTAAAAACATTATTATTTATACTCGAAGAAAATATGGAATGAAGGTACAAAAAGGTGGTTGAATAGCCTAATTTTAACCAATTAGTGACAAACATTTTCCGGGGGAGGAGAACCCGATGAAGCCGCCACCCACACCCCCCCTCCCACCAAGCTTTGTGTTGTTGCCACTCCAATAGTTAATTAAAGTCGGCGCCACTGATGTTAATACATACAGTATAGTTCTTCATGACTAAAAAAAAGAAAATATGTTTTGCAACCAAATATAATTAGCGTATTTAGGAAATAAAAATGCCTACCAACCTCCTTCATGCACCTTCCAACCACAAATTCCCACCCTTTTTTTCTTCAAAGAATGAATCTTCCTAAACAACTAAATCAAGTACAGTCTCCCCCCCCCCCCCCCCCCCCCATATATTGTGACGCCCACGTTTAATCTGATCTAATATTTGCCTATATCCAAGGCAAGCAATTCACAAAGAAACAGTGAAAATAAATTTGCTTCTCCGCAATTTTTTTTTTTCGTGCCAGGAAGTTTTTTTCTTCCAATAAAATATCCATGATTGTAATATCATTCTGGGTTGAAGAAATTGAATTTTTTTTTTTTTAACTTAGGATGGTGCTGTATTTAACATTTGGTTCATTTCACAATTTTAGTTTTCTTGCATTAAATAAAAAGCAATGAAGCTTACACATTTTTTAATGGAATAAAAATAACTTATAGCTATAACAAAGACGTTAAAAACAATTGTTTTTCCATTCATTGCATGAAAATGAAGTGTAAAATCAATTTGTCACACAATTATATAACTGTGTACATTTGTACAAACAAATTATAAGCAGCTTGGCGACAGTGCCCAGAGTTCCTGCGTAGAGTCGAGGCTAGGAAGCTAGCAACAGCCGAGCAGGCAGCGATGAAAACAGCAGCGTCGACACTCGAACACCCCCCCACCCTCCATTATTCAACAAACATATCCAAACCCAACTGCGCGGCAGCCCTCTTCCGCCGCCGCCAGACAGGCAGCTGCGCGCGGAGATATCGCGGTCACGTCCACCGGCGCGCAGGGCGGCCAACCTGACAGACAAGTGATTACCAATTTCGGATATAAAAGAGATTAAGGTACCTGACGCAGCCCTTAAGTTATTATACATGTCAGATTTGCGGTAAATTAGGAAAAAACACCACAGACCCTAAACAAATAGAATCTTGTTACTGATTGAACAGCCAAAGCAGATCAATTGTAACTTATTGCAGTGGAAAAGTTATATTACTTAATGTATTCGACTTACATGAAAAAACTGTCACTATAATAAAATTAATAGTTATATGAAAAGTTATGGTTTCTAGTTATTGTTAATTACCTACTGGAATATTTATGTGAATGATTACTTATTAACTTTGTTATGGCATTTAAAGAAAAACTACAAAAAATGCTGTGTGTTCGGCTTATTATATTGTGAAATATATTTTTATAACTTACAATAATTTAAAACACACAGGAAAACTGAAATACATTATTTATGTAATAGGCGACATAACCTGAAGAAAAATTGTATGTCATACCTATCAAAAGCAAATTTTATGCACTCCGTATTTTTTGTGCATGCCTATAACACATTTTATAACAAATTAATACTCGCATGTCAATTTTTAAAACGGTAATAATTTATTGTTCCAAACACTATCCTGGTATCTTAACATTTAGCTTAAATTGTGTTCCTTAAAATATTAGAGGTAACCCTATGAAAAATATTTTACAAATACAAATACTCAGTGGAATTCGAAATCTGAGTGTGAAGGTGAAACTTCACTTATCATATTGGTATTTCAACTTCAATCGTACATACTTTCTTCTACCTTAAAAAATTGTAATAGGTAACTCAAATTTTGAGATTATGTGAAATTCGATGGTTCAAGGGCATTTGGGCAGTACTGTACGGGCTGTTGCACGAAAATAAAAATCTGTGTGTGAAGCTGACACTTCACTCAACATATTGGCATAATAGCTTCATTCCTACATACTTTCTTTCTACCTTAAAAAAATTGTAATAACTCGTATTTTAAGATTATGTGAAATTCAATGGTTCAAGGGCATTTGGGCTGTGCTGTACGGGCTGTTGCACGAAAATAAAAATCTGTGTGTGAAGCTGACACTTCACTCAACATATTGGCATATCAGCTTCATTCCTACATACTTTCTTTCCACCTTAAAAAAATTGTAATAACCCATATTTTAAGATTATGTGATATTAAATGGTTCAAGGTCATTTGGGCTGTGCTGAATGGGCTGTGCTGAACGGGCTGTTGCACGAAAATAAAAATCTGTGTGTGAAGCCGACACTTCACTCAACATATTGGCATAATAGCTTCATTCCTACATACTTTCTTTCTACCTTAAAAAAATTGTAATACCCAAATTTCGTGATTATGTAATATTATATGGTTGAGGGTCATTTGGCCAATGCTGTACGGAGTGTTTTCACCATAACCCAATTTTTTTGTGATTAGATATGAAATTAAATTTTTAGGAAAAATTAATTATGGAAATTCTTAAAATTTTTTTTGGACAACCTGTGTTTAAGCTACGCCCACTGCTGTGGCATTCTGTACTTACGCTCCGCCCTCTGCTGTGTTCTTCAGGGGGCTTCGAAGTTGGAGTGGGGGAAAGCTCCGCCCACTGCTGCGGCATCCTGTTTTAGCTCCGCCCACTGGCACTTGGTAGTTGGAGTGGGGGAATGGAGGGGAAGCAGAATAAATCTGGGTTAAAGCCAACTTCACCTAAGTACTAATGCTGCTTGCTTCTAGAACATCAAATCAAATTATGGGATCAGGTCTAAACAATTAAAGGCTGGGTTTATAAATTACACAACGCAAGAAAAGCAGGATGCAAAAAGTTCTTGTTGAAAACAGTCTTAGCTATGCTATTTAAGCACAACATAGTGGTGTGGGCTCATCAATGCACAGGATATAACTCTGCACCTCAGAATCCAGTAGGTATTTTCAAATACTGTTTTAGTATTAAATAGAGGACCATTTTTAATGTTAAAAAAAAAAAACCTTTTATAATTGTTTAATTTCATTTACGGAAAAGCCGCTACTCTATAAATTTTCCCAACATAGTGTTCAAATACCTGTTAACATACTACGCAAATCAAAAAATGTAATACAAACATTGGCTAACTTTCAACTTTTTGCTTTTCTGTCTTTCATATGGAAGATGCAGATGTTACGTGCATAGAAGGCCACAATTTAATTTTATTATACACACCGTGTTTCACTAGCTGAACTTTTGTACAGAGACAGAAAATAACGCTTTAAATCAAATAGTGACAATTTAATATTTTTTCATAATAAACATGAACTATCAAAAGCAGCCTGGAAAAAAGGACCTTGTTTTCTACAGTTTTACTATTTCAAGTTGTACGGTTGGTGTCATCTTGCAAATTTTGGTCTGAATAAACAACAGTGATATTTTTGTGTTCTTTGCATGTTGTGTCGTGTGACACATATCTTGCGTAGTTTTTAAAATCCAGCATAACTCATCACACAGAACAAACTGAATTAAATAAGTACCAGCTTTAGTTCTCATCTATTAAGAAGGCAGAAACACTTCTATAGTAATCTTTGTGCAGCTCTGCAGCCAATTCATCTTGTCCAAGCCACTTGAAGTCTTTCACCGACTCACCATTGCATTCAACACACCCTGACAGAAATTCCGCTTTGTAGAAAAATATTTTTGCACCCACAGTACCTGAACGTTCCAACCTTACTTTTCTAGGGTACAAGTATTTGTAGAAGCCGCACGGGGCAAAGCCAAAGAACCTCACGTTCAAGTTGGCGCCGCACGACTGCTGGAGCACCCTGGCGGCCGCCTGGTGCATTGCCTCTCCCTCGCTTCGCGCGCCGTGCGGCAACGCCCACACGTACTCGTCTGCCAGCCTCTGCTTCACCAGCAGCAGCACGCTGCTGTCCAGCCGCCGCTCCACTGAGCGCACGTCCGCCTCGTCACCGCACTCCCTCGGCGCGAACTTGAAATTAACAAGCTCCTCCTGGCACAGGTCTTCAAAATCCTGTGCCGTTTGAGTCGACTTCTGTTCGTCTGCTTCAGGAACTTCACCCTTCTTCAACAATTCCGCCTGTCTTTCGTCCAGCTCACGTCGCACCTCGTGGTCACTCTTCAAACTACGTTCGAACTCAATTCGCTCTAAAAGCTGGGTAAATTTATCCTCGAGTTGTGTCATTTGTTTTGAAATCACACGTTTCCTTTCAACGCAAACACCACTCAATAAGTCCCATTTTTCTTTGCTGTAAGTTTGACTTTGGCTGTAGCTTCTGTTATAACAATTTCCAGTTGAAATATGACTGCATTTCTCAGCACACAATTGTAAGACGCACCTTAATCTTTTAGTTAGGTACATAGCAAAAGAGTTTATAAGACTGAAGAAAACAAAACCAGCATAGGATTAGTTGTTTACCTAGACAAAAGAAAACATATTTTGAGGTGTTGCCAACTTAGGAAAATATTAAGAAGTATGCTGCCAACTTAGTAACAGGAATTAGAAATAATGCAAAACTAAATACAGTAATAACATAAAAAAACATTGTAAGGTACCAGGTCTTCAGTATCTCAAAAAACGGAAACATTACAAATATTCAATTAAATTTATGGTATATAAATATGTTTTAAAATGTCAAGTGTTATACATCATTTTAAACAGCATGAAATTTTTTTTTCTTTCAAATAAATTGGAAATTTAGATTTTTTAAATAAAAAAGGTACTCTCTCCCCTTAAGTACATTTCATTGTTAAAAATTGTATGATCATTGCCCGTTTAAAGTTAGATAATTTTTCACGAGCTTTAAGTCAAAATATATTTTAGATTGCGAAAATGTGTTTCGAATATGAATACATTGTTTGCATACAAATGTATGAAATATGAATTCATTGCTCTATGACAACAATATTTCACACGACAAGAGAAAATATGTGCCGATGTCGTCCATTGTACTACAAGGAAAATTAAATTTCACTGCCGTTCATCAGCCCAAGCCAATTGAATCGCTGCAATCAGCTGTCCCAGCGGTCGCCATGTTAAGGGCCGGTTTTATGACCCCCGGCTAAACTCCCGGCTAAAATTTAACCTCAGGCTAGCTCTTATTTCTGTTTTATGACTCCCTGTTAACGTCTACCTCCCAGTTAAAGTTTCGACTATATTACTAGCTTCTTAACCGGAGGCTAAGCGACAGAAAATAAAATGGCGATGTATCAGGCGAGGTTAGTTGTTGTTAGTGATGATGACTATTTGAGGAATTCTATTGAATATTTGCAGGATGCGATGGAATAATTTATTACTATATGTAAAATGCTTCGCTTTCGTCAAAGTTTTATTAAAACTTACATGGCATGAAAGTGTAGTCACGCTTTTCTATTCTCGTCGAGTCGTGTATTATTATTTGACTTTAATTGATCACGAAGTACATAAACGTATGCTATGTATATAAACTTAAATGTTCCTGCTTAAGAATATGTGTAAATAAGTGAATTTTAAAATTGCAAAACGAGGGTTATTATTACCGGTAGGTACCTATAAAATGCGTGTTTTCGTGGAAGTTGTATCTGTGAATTTTTATTCGTAATACAGTGGACATGTGCCGGGAATGAAATGCACTTCATACGACTTCAGACGTGGTTCTGATTCAATGAATACAATTGAATGTGAAAATAAATGTTACCCAATTATCCCTTCCCTATCTTACATAACTTTAGGTAGGTACTTATTAACTACCTGCCACTCAAGTGCAAAACGAAAACAGCACTGGCATTATTCTGTTTCCCGTATCCAAGTTTACCTATCCCTTGATCCTATCAGCATGACCCTTTATATGTTGATCTTGTTTTACATTATACTTGCTGTTTTAATTTATAATGTTGAAAAATCATATTCATAACACAAAATACCTAACATATCACGATACAAACAAATTATGTCAGGTCTTGTAAAAATGTATTTCTTTCATATACATTTTACAATCATAATTATTTCCCCAGTGAATATATCTAGGATCTCTCGACCTACTAAATTAAAACAACAAGCATCCTATACCACAAACTAATTCCATCAGGATCGGATTAATTTGGATACGTGATACGAAACTATTAGTACAAAAATGAAACCTACACCAGTGAAATGAAAATCGACAAGTATTTTCCTGAAACAGGGTCTATATTGTTTGATTATGAAATAAATTTATGAAAGAAATAAGTGTTCTCTAGCAAAAATGTCATCCCTATTTATTTGTTTGTATAGAATTACTTCGTTAGTTTTTGCTTATAATATATAACCTAACAAAATCATGAGTTGAAATACAAGAGTAAAGTTGAAAACATGCGGTTTGAATCTTAAGGTGGGTCTACACTATATAACAAAAACAAGTTATATTTGTAACATGTTATACAACAAGTTATACAACAAGTTATACAACTTGTTTCATAACATGTTACATAACAAGTTAAATAATAAGTTATATAACAAGTAATACAACTTGTTTCATAACATGTTACATGTTTTTAAATGTGTATACTATTGTGGACAAACGGCCAACATGTTATACAACAAGTTATTTAACTTCCTTTGATCTTTACCGACACTGCATGGGAAACATATAACTTGTTTTATAACACTTATTTTGTTATAAAACATGGTGTTATATAACATTTTTCTTCACGTTTTCATAACAAGTTATAATATATAACTTTGTTGTATAACTTGTAATATAATTTTCATTATTTTCATTTTGTAACATGTTGTATAACTTTGTAATATAACATTTTATAACTTCTTTTGTTATACAGTGTAGACCCACCTTAAAATTGTAATTTTACGGTTTAATACAAAGCAGTTTTGACGTCGAAGTAGTTTTTGGTTCATTTAATTTTATCGGTTGCAAGATAAAGTTCGTGGCATATTTCTTTACTGCAGCTGTAAACATTCCGATTCAGAATACACACAAACATCTGATTAACATTCTACCAGGGAAAAAAACTGTCGTGCAACAAAAGTTACAAAATTCTGGTTTATTTCATTACCAACACACCCATTATTACACCACACGCTTCGTCATGTTCCGATTAGCCAACCGCAGGCTAAGTATGGGTCATAATACACCCCTCGTTCGTTAACTGGAGGCTAGCCTAACCTGTCGGCTAGCTAACCTGAGGATTTAGCCGGGGGTCATAAAACCGACCCTAAATGACCTGAGTTTCTTATATTGTTCTAGTAAAATATTTTGTATAAAAGTTTGCAATTATATCAATACCCGACTGTTAATCCAAAATTCCATAAATTCTGAACTTAATGTTTGGAAAAAAAAAATTTATTTATCTAATTATGTTTAAGAAATTTATATGTTTTATTGATATTTAAAATTTAATTTTTGATGTTGGCATTCAACAACCGCACAAAAGAATGGGAAGCCTACGATTCACTCATCCTTCTGGACATACCCGAATACTCACGTTGGCAAGCCTTCTTTCAACAGACGAGAGGCAAACGCCCGATCGTGCATCTTCGGTTTTTTTTTTTATTGTAAATAAATATGCAACTCATGAAAACTAATGGTCAATTAGGTTATGTTAGCTACATTATAAATACTTCAAAACATTGTGGATGGTTGATTTGGTTAGGATAGCTACATTAAAAATACTGTGAAATCATGTAAACGGTTTCCTAGCGCTGGATAGCTACATATTAAAAAGTTATCTGCTAAGCAACCATAAAATGATTTTACAGTTTTTTTAATGTAGCTATACTTACCTAATATAACCAACCATCCACAGTGTTTTAAAGTATTTTTAATTACTTCTTGCTAATTTTAAGAAAAGAAGGCTTGCCAACGTGAGTATTCGGGTATGTCCAGAAGGATGTGTGAATCGTAGGCTTCCCCAAAGGAATTACTCCGTTTCATGGTCCGATTCTTAATAGGCAACGCGATTCAATCGCGCACACGGTCGCGCATAAGTTGTCAACTTGTATGTTATGCTTATATAGTCTTTGGATGCAACTGTAAAGAGAGATGGCGAAAGCTATTGATGTTGCTTGGAAATTCGGAGGTAGTTTTAACAATTTTTCATTCGCACCCCGCTTATGATATCGGTTGCTTTTGTACTGTAGTCGGCACCTTGCTGGTCCCTAGTTATAAACGTGCTACAATGAGATTGAATGTTTTTTTTTGTTAGCGTTCGGATTTTGGGTAATCTTGGAAAGCTACTTTTCCTTAAAATGTAAAATATAAATTCCAAAATGAAATATTTTACCTTGAAATGTTTTCTTATTATTATCATCATCAATATCTAGTAATATTTAAAGGTTTTAACCAATAATTTACAATTTTAAAGAGTAACTATGTTTAGTTAGGTCAATTTTTAACAGTTATTAGTCATTTTAAAGATTCGTGTTTGGTTCCTTACATTAAAAATTATGCGAAGTCGTGAGAATGTTTGGTTAGGTTAGCTATATGAAAAATATTTATTTTTAAATCATGTGAATGGTTGGTTAGGTTAGATAATTTAGATATATTTTTTAATTGTGTGAACAGTTGGTTCATACATTTAAAATACTATAAAATAGTAAGGGTGGTTGTTAAGTTGGTTACATTTTGTTTTGGTAGTTCCCAACTATTTGTTCAAATATTATACAGTATTTAACCTAATTTAACCAACTGTCCAAATTATTTATCGCCCTTAATCTAACCAACTTTCCTCACTTTTATGAAGTGTTTTTATTTTACTAAAACTAACCATTCTTACAATCTCAAGGTATTTGAGTACTACTATAGAATGTCATAGGCCTACCATACCATTATTCATCATGTTGCCAAGATGGTGTATCTTACATCATCACCCCCACTTTCCTTCAGGAATATGCTAGGTTGGAGGGGGACGGCAACATTCTGGGCTCTGTTGTATCTTACATACCAATAATACATTTCCTTGGAATTGAGGATTTTTGTACCAACCAAACACTGGTGTTGCCATTTTCATAATATATTTAAAATTTTTAACATAATTAAATACTGGTATTGCAGAATAGAGTAGACTGGGTGGGACTGTATTCTACTTCACAATATCAAGAAAATTTTTTCTTTTCTACATTGTTTACTCATTTTAAGATTTATATACTGGTATCACCAAAATCATGTGGGACAAAATTATCTTCTTTCATTTGCCTACTCCTATGACATCATTCACTTCCCTCCCCCTCCCACATTCCTGTTTTAAACTTCCTCATTTGCTGGTATCACGTTCTAGAATTGATCCAGTATTTGTAATGTTTAACCTAACTTCACCACTTGTTAAAATCATAAACAACCAGTAAACGAATTAAGTATCACAACACCCTCTTGCAGAATCATTCTTAACATGTGAGGAAGTAACCATTTAACTGTAGCAGTGTCTTTAAACTAAAAAAAATAATGCTTGCTTTATTCAAATTGAAATTTAATAATGGTCAGGTTTAATTGGAATTTTTTCAATTCACGTGACACAATAAACCTCCAAACCTTTATTTTGTTACATTGTCTATGAGCTGTGAATGATAGCTGGAGTGGGCATTGGCGTGCGCAGTGAAGGCGTGCAGCAGCGAGCAGGCGGAGCTGGGGTGGGCGTGCCTGCAGCTGCAGCTGTGCCTGGCCACGCCCACGGGGGGCGTGCAGGTCGTGTGCGTGGAGATGTCGCTGCGGCAGTTCTACCGGCTGCTGGACGAGCTGGAGCGCTGTCGCGACGGCCTCGGTGCCGTGGTGTAGCTCCCTCGGGCACACAGACGTTCTCCTAATTCATTCGTCTTGCATCTAGTGGCTACTAGGAAAGGCAATTTGGATTAATTTTGGGTGACTGTTTTGCTGAAAACTTGTTTATTCACTGTGAGATTAAATTTTGAAAATACATATTTAAAGCAGAAGTATTTTCACTTTGATTATGACACATGTTTAGGTTAATTAATGTTTTCACGTAAAGACTTTTTAAAAAAAAAATCTCAGTTCATTGGCTGGACTGAGCATATGAATTTAATAATTCTTTGAACAACGCATAATTTTTAAACATTTTTCGTCAAACAAATCATATTAAGCAAATACCTTACATATTGAATGTTTTATAGCTTAAAGGACAGATATAAGAAATAAATATACACATCAAATGTAAATGTATGTTAATTACTCCAGCAAAATGAAAATGTTATCTATCTCACTCAATCAATCTTAAAAATTTTGATTGGTGATGCATTTTCATGAAAGAGACTCATACTTCTAATTACCCATATTAATTCTTCTTTCTTTAGTTCTTAGAAGAAGTCAATTACTGTTTGAACACGTATCTATATTCCTGCTGCTAACCCATTATGTATTATGTTGATAGGTCTTCAGTTCTTTAAGTGTAAGGGTCCTTTCTGCTATACTTGTCACTGGAATTATTGTTCTAATAATTTGAAGCAGAATGTGATATTTTGCAAAAATAAAATTTGATGTTCTTTTGAAGCATCACTTGCCACCTCAATTTTTTTTTAAGAGCTATCCCACTTTATGCAATATATAGTTTGAATTCTGACTTAAATCTAAGTGTCAAGCCTTTATGAAATGCATTTGTACTTTTCAAAAGCCTTAATTTTGTCATCATTACTAGACATTACTCAGTTGGTGGATTGAAAGACAAGATAGTAATGGCTAAATCTTTATTCTGGCTATGAAACAAAATGGTCAATAACTTTCCCAATAATTAATTGCGTGAAGTGTTCTGTTTATGTTGTATTTATTCGCTTGTATGTGTCGTGTTTGTATTACTTGTTCTGTGCACACCTCTAAAGCTTCGGCTGTTGGTGTGCATGTCACAAATTTTAATAAATAATAATAATAAATAATAATATTAATTTTTACAAGGCTCATCCACAAAGTCAGATTCCCTGGGGCCATTTACAGAAACAAAATTTCATGAAAGTATTTATTGCAACAGTTACAGCTACTATTCAACACATTCACTACCAGAATAGACACATTTATCTAACTGTGGGACCAACTTTTGGCTGCCTTTGTCACTGAAGTCTGCCGCCTGGTATTGGAATACCATATCTGCATCTCTGTCATTCTCAGAAGGCTGACGCTGACTAGACTGAAATCACTGGGGTGAGGGTCGAGTTGAACTCCTGCAGGAGACTTGCTGTCCGTCGAGCCATGTACGGCCTAGCATCACGGTGAGGAAGACAATATGGGCACTAAGCATCCTGCGTCGCTTGTTCTGAATGGCCCTTTGCAATGTCTGCAGTGTTTCGCAGTAACACACTGCATTCGTTGCCTCACCTCTGATCAGAATGTCTGCTTGAATTTAGTCTTACAGTGAAATTCACTGTGACACCAATGCATTGGTTGATGCTTTGTTTCTGGGTTAATGAGGGCAATCCATGATTCATCACCTGTATCATCCGGTCCGGAAACTCGTCGCTGCAGTCATGGTACTGCTGCAGAAATGTCTATGCTGACTCCATGCGCTTTGTTTTGTGTTGTCAGTTGCTTTTAGCACCCCTGGTGCTCAATTTCCCAAACAAGTGCTCCGTAACAATTTAGTGTAACCAGGAGTGGAAAATCTGCTGGGAATGACTGCTGAGTTTGTCAGTTGTGAAACGACAATTCTCCACAATGTGATCCTTGCACAAGGTATTTTTAAATGATGTATGGCCTCCTACTGTACCCACTTTGTCGACCTGCTGCAAGTTGCCTACACCAGTGAGCACCATCTGCTTGCTCATGACATCAGGCCATAGACCCGGCACAGTTGATTAATTTGGAATAGTGCTGTGCTCTGTGCATTCAAAAACTTCATCACTGACCTTCACAGTCGGTAGGACTGGAATAAGAGTATCCATCTTAAGCTGCGACAGTGCTATTGTAAGAACCCGGGGAGTACATAGTGGATGCTCCATGTTAAGTCATTGCTCTATAATGTACATGAATGCGGTTCAGGCATGTGGGACAGGTGAAAAACTAACTTTGTGGATGTGCCTCATAGTTTAGAACATATTGAGAACAGTAGTACAGGTGTTGGTTGATGTTTCAGGGTTAACATTACTTCTAGAGCTCTTCATGCTGCTCGGGCCCACATTTGTCACACTTCACCGTACCAGACCTACATGATCTACTAACAATTTAAACAATAATTTCCATAAATATACTAAACCTGCAAATTTGAAAGCATCCAAGTAAAATATGCTTCATAGACCTAGCATTTATTTTGTTTATAGTTTTGGAATGTTACAGAATGTTCATCTCAATATTTGTATTAGAAGAAATGCATGAAACTTCTCATTTGCCATTCTTTTATTTTTTATGTATCCATTACAAAACAGTAGCTTTGGAGATAGATTTGGACACCTATGTACTAATCTATAAGGAATGCTTGTACTTTTCTTTTAAATTGTTTGTGTGAAGATCAAAACTATCGTTGGCCCTATCCATTAATTTCTTACTATGTTTTCCATTTATCAATTCACCTATTTGTAAATCATTTTGCTATAAAAGCAGCAATTGGCAAGAGGTTACACAATTAGGGGGGGAAACAGTCTTAGCCCCAGCCGTAATGTACCGATAATAAAAATCCATGTCTTTCACTCAAACTGCAGGAAATACAATGAAATGAATCGGACAAATTCAGTACAAACACCTACAAATTTTCACATCACAGCTAATAAATGCTTACAAAGCAATTAAGCAGTAAATAAACACAACAAATTCAATTTCATGATTTAGCCATTCATCTGAATCATACAAGTGTATATCAAAATAGTGCTTTTAATGCAAATATCACAAATCCACCGTATTGGAATACAGTCAAACCTCATTAATACGAATCCGCTTAGTACGAAATTCCCGTTTATGCGAAGTACTTTCACAGTCCCGGAAAATTAAGTATGATTTCCTATGTTATTCAGTACTTTTAGTACGAAATACGGTTAATATGAATTACGAAGTTGTTTTGATCCCTCAAGTAGCTGTTAACGTGTATAAGTAAACGGTTAATACGAATTTCACCGCCGAAGTCTAAAGTAAATCGTCTTCATAACCGTCATGTAAACAAACGTTTCTCCAAAGATAAATGTATGTATCCTACAGCGCAAAATGGTCGAAAAACAAGATGAAAAGTTCAACTCTAGTGGCGATGTTAGTAACTAAACTAGAAAAGATGCCATGTTGTAAACGGAAAACGAAAAGGAAAGAACTCTATACCTTATTAATATTAGTCGTCGGAAGTGTACATACTTAGAAGTTTAAACAATCTATGGAAAAAAGTTCTGATATTTTCCATTGTTCACTAGAGGTGTAAAAGTAACGAAAAAATGTGTACCCGTATGTATTCGTTACTATAACAATTAGTACTCGTTACTTTCGTATCGTTACTCGTTACTTCTGATACCGCATAACATGGCACATGCTATGTTATGTAACAGCAACGAATCGAGTCGTATTTCGTACGCGTACAGTATGACGTCGCGTAAATAAAAATAAATCGAATATAAACAATTAAAAATATTTGATAATTAACAGCTTTTGTTAACCAAGAAACAATTAAATCTCATTAGAGCGGCTTTATTATAATATATCTTTTAAGATAAGAACATAAAACGTGAAAATATGCGATAATAAAAAAAACAAAAACATACATATTTATAATTTGTAAAAAATACTTTCTTACGTTGTTTCTGTTCGAATCTAAAACTTTGTCTACACACACAATACCTTTAATAAACAGTAAAAAACTTGGACGACGAATTTCCAAATTATACTTTTATTAATAAACAAACATCGTTCTTTGTAACGAATAAGCGCGCACATGAGTAAAACATACGAAAGATGCGAGTAACGAAATGCATTCGTGTGTAACGTTTCGTTACTCGTTACCATACAGACCTGCCAACTCTCACGATTTTAGTGTGAGGCTCACGATTTTAAGGTCCATCTCACGCCCTCACGCCAAAATAGTGTTCCCTCACGATTTTTCGGGGCCCCAAGATTTTGTTTGTAAAAATTACAAAACAAGTTTTACGAAAGCTTACAGTAACGAGTTTCCATCAATAATAGAGTCACTTAAAAAAGCAATTTTGCGTTTTGTAGCATGTGCCGTGCTGATTTTTCTATCTCGCATAGTGGAAGAGGAGACGTGAAACATGTCGCTACAAAAAAAACACAACTAACAGGTCAAGTGTATTGCTTCCAATAAAAAAATTAATTTTGCTGTGAACAGTGATAATAGTGTTACACGAACAGAATGTTATTTTACATCTTTTTTAGTTGCGGCCCTGCATGATCACTACACGACAGCGCTAAATTATGTTCAACTAAATTAAATCTGCAACCTATAATTTGTTGAAATAAATTTTGAAGCAGAGACCATGTAACATATGTACAGGTATGCACTTAAATTTAAAGATTCTCATTTGTTATTTTTTATATCTAACCTGTATTTATGGGCCTGAAAATTTTTATCGAGGACCTCATGATTTTTTTAATTTGAATGTTGGCAGGTCTGTAGATGCCGCACCCGTTACTCAGTAACGAATACATACGGTTTGCTACAGCTCTATTGTTCACGCACGTGTATCTTAACCTCAATTTTGAGTGTTTGTTGTTTTGTAATATGACTGCGAAACGTAAACGCAACAAACTTACACTGCAAGTTAAAGTTAAAATTATCGAAGAAGTAGACAATGGAGAGGGAACGAAAACTGAAATTGCAAGAGAATTTAACATCCCGCAATCGTCGTTTTCGACAATATTAAAAAATCGTGAAAAGATTGAATCGGCTTTTGCGAGTTCGTGCAGATTATAAACAAGAAAAAGAATGCGGGGCCCAAAACATCATGAAATGGAAGCTACATTGTTGCAGTGGTTTTAAGAAATGCGTGCAGCAAACTTGCCAATTTCTGGACCTATGATTCAGAAGAAGACAGACTACCTAGCATTGAGGTTAGGAACTTGAGACTTCAAGTTCAGCAATGGTTGGCTACAACGGTTTAAGGATCGCAACAATCTTGTTGGCAGAACTATGTGTAGGGAGTCGGCAGCAGTATATATGACCAAAGTTAAATGTGGTAAACAATGCCTATAAGAAAAAGATAGTGCAAACCAGAATTGATGCTTTTTTTTAAACCAAATGTTTGAATTGAAAATGTGTCATGAATGCAAGTTTATTGAAGTTTGTATTATGATTTATTCTTTGAGTGTTGCATTGTGTTTGTTTTATTCAGTGTTTACATATTGTCATGCATGTAGTGAAGCCAGCTTATACTACCAACGGTGTGTATAATTTTCTTTATAATTGTAAATATAGGCATTTAAAGTTCAATAATTTTTTTTTTGTCATGATATCCCAATAGTTTGGTTAATACAAACCCTCGTTATTCTATTAACTATTTAAAAACACACAAGTTACAAATTATGCACCAGTAGCAAAAAATTAAAAGAAACAAATTATTCACATACCTACCTAAGATGGTGAAAGAGAAGTCAACTGTGTAAACTGCGACTTAAAAGTGGTTTCCATGAAAATTCTGTCAAGATTAACATTTTTATATTGTCTTATAAAATGAACCAAGAATTATATTAATTAAGAAGACACCATAGGCCTACTACAAAACTGTATCTAGTCCAATTTAAGAACATTTCAACATCAGCAAACTTATGTCAGAACACTCCATCAAGACAAAACATCTAATTTTTTGAGTATTTTGAAAAATAGTCAGAAATAATTTTAGATTTCCTTTTCTCCACTGAGTGTTGTACAGTATCAACCTCAAGCTTCTTCTCTGCAGCTTCTTTTCTGACTCTGTAAACACCTTCCAACATGGCTTGGGCCAATCCAATTTCCTGCATATCTTTCTTTTCTACAGCCCTCTTTAATCTCTTATTTGCCTCCTCAAAAAGTGCATCTGCAGTCTTTCTTTTTTGCTGCTCTTCACTTTGCAAACTCTTCAATTTGTTCTCAGCACCAGCTATTATCTTTCTCTCATCTTTCAGTTTTTGTATTCTCTCTGCTTCCACTAATTTCTTTTCATCTGTTTCCAACTTCTTCCGAGCTGCTTCTTCTTTTAAAGCCTTCTCATTTTGCAAGTGTGTAAGGTAGCTGCTATGAGCTACACGAGCCATTGCTAATAGCTCTCTTGTAATGGGAACCAAATCAGGCTTGCTGTGGTACATCTTCATTATTGCACTCTTGACAGTCATTGCTGCATTGAGTGTTCTTTCCGACATGGAAGCTTTGTCTTGAGTTAAGATGTGGGAGGACAAAGAAAACCCTCGCTCTAAGTCATCATTTCCGTGTGAAAGAGCCAAAACGGATTTTACAACTTTAGCAATGTTTGGGTATTTATCATCACCAATACTGTTCTTCAAAACAAAAAACTGAACCCAGTAGTCATCTATACGGCCACCACACACACTTTCCTTTTCACACTGGAGTAGTTTCCATTCATATAACAGAATACTTTCATCAATTACAATGGGCAGACCCTTTGCTAGAGCAACAATGTCTCGACAACTGCGGTGTAAAACCCTTTCTTCTAGCTGGAGGCAACGGCAATTCTTCAGAAGTGGTTTCAATATTAGGGGTGACTTTCTGATAACATGAGTAACAGCTTCAACATAATGGTTTTTCACTCCAGCCAAAACCTTCCATCCACCTGTAACATATACCCTTTATGATTTGTAAATGTATTTCGAACCAAGAGTTAGGGTGCCCACTATATATACTTATATATCCTAATTGCAACAGCAAATTCTAAAACACATTTACCAGGTGTTAAAATTGTTGGTAATTGTCTAGAATAGGGTCTCTTGTTAAATACTTAAAAAAAATGTCAAATTAAAATTTGAAAATAGGGTGCACTCAATAGTAACAACCTTTATCATTAATAACCTAAAATGATTTTCAAATTAGAATTTTTTTCACCCCTATCATCAATAACATTTCGAGGTAAGTTAATCACACCTCCTGCCTGCTAGTTTTGTTTTTTTAGGGATCTCCTTTTTAAAAATATTATAGATTTTTTTTTGGGGGGGGGGGGGGGGAGAAGGAAGAGATTGATAGATTTAAATCTTAAACAACTAAATCTAGAACTTTCCTTTGAAATTTCTGTCAAAATCTCTTTCTCAACATGGATTTTCTGGGCAGGAAGTAGGTTCTCTGTTTTTAGTAAATCTTCACTTACACCAACAGTTTGTATGAGTTCTGGTTTGCAAACCTTTAAACCTTTCCAAGCAAAATCTTAGCAAGAGTGTCTAGTTCATCATGCATAACATGTATCATTGGTTCTTCCTTCTGGAATGCACCAGTGAAGCGTGTGAATACTCCGGCACTGCTGCACACGAAAAGAAGTTCAGCCTTTATAATAGGCTTCTTTAGTAAACTCACTATTCTCTTGTAGTTGTTGCTCTTGACTAGGCTATTTCTCTTCTTGGGGACATAACTTAGGAAGTATTTTTTGAGAGCTTCCCATTGTTCGATCAATCGTGATGCAGCTCCTTCTAAGGTAAGCCACCTTGACGGAACATGCTTGATGAAACTATGTTTTGGAACAGATAGGTCATCTTGTATTTGTAAGTAGTCCTCACATCTTGAAGGCCAACCATCAAAAAAATCATGGACAGCCATTACCAAATCAGCTACATCTTCTCCAAGTTTATCAAGTCCACTGAGAAATGCTTTGTGAAGTGTGTGGATGCTGCATGTGCCAATATTAACAAGGGGTGCCTTGCGAATAGAAACCAACTCTTCACATATAATACGAGCAACTTTCTTGTTGACATTAGGGCCATCACTCCCTAACATTAATATCTTCTGACGAGGTAACCCAGCATTGTCTAGAGCAGAATTAATTTTCTCAACTAGTATTTCGTCTGTAGCTGATCCAATAAAAAAGGTTTCAAGATGGTGAGTGATAATCTGTAGCTTCGTGTTAGACCAGTACCTGATAGCAATTTGCAGTTCCTTTCTACCTGTGTGGTTTGTTGTTTCGTCGTAGCATACTGAATAGTATGCACCATCCATGTCTTTCAAAATAACATTGCGAAAATATGGGCTTAATGCATCTGTTAGTAGATACCTAAATTTAGTGCTGCTCAGGCTGAAGTCCTCAGGCACACCCTCACCAAACATACTTTTAAAAACGTCAGCTATTCCTCCACAAGATGATGCTGAATAATTTGAAATAATACATTTCATTACCCATTTCAGTTCTGCACTTGTTGCACGATCTCGTACTGTAAAGACATTTAACACGGTTTTCTGAGGACACTTCACTTGATGTGGAAGCTGAACATGAAGGTCGAACGACCGTGAATTTTAGCTGACTAGGAGCCAACTTATTCCGACATTCACTCTTATGTCGCTCGCAAGTAGCATGCTGAGATAGTGCTTGATACCCTTTGGTTGATATTTTGATTGTGCCACAGCAAACTGCACAAAAAACATCAGTATCGTTACGTTTTTTTGCCCACTCGTAAATGATATATCCATTATCAGGGTGTCTACAGGTCCCGAAAGTCCCGAAAGTCACGAAATTGAGGGATTGGTCATGAAAGTCACGAAAAAGTCCGGAAATTAATGTAAAAAGTGTAAAAAGTCACGAAATTTTAATAAAATGGACTTTTTTTAAAAATTGTTTTTGTTTATGTCCCGTACGGACAGACAAATTTAATGTACAGGTCTACCAACTATACATTGTATTTGTAGTAGCATTTATGTGGGGTAATACCGTTGGGTAATACTCAGAAAGTGACTTTTTGCTGTTGGTTAACATGAACAATTTCAATTGGCTCTTCGACTTTCTTGGCTGTTCCACTTTGTGCGCTGGCCTTTGCTGTTACAAGATGGCATAGTACATGGCTGTTCATCCGTGTGGGAAATATTAAACACATAATTGATTGTCTCCGTGTACCTGAAAGCTGTATTTTAAACTGTGATACTAAAATACTTTTAATGAGCGAAGTTAGGTTTTTCGTTTGTAAAGTTAGCCAGAACTAAGCGTGTACAACTATTCGAAACAGCATATGCAGAAACAAAGCAGTTTTCCGTTCGTGTTAATAAACTTCAGTGATGTGCCAGTGCGGTATTTGGCTTTAGGACTAAACTTGAGACATATTCCAAAAACAATCTGTGTATTTTAGTGCTGTAGGTGTTACAAATCAAATCACGACGAATAATTTATTATGAAAGGATGTACATACAACGTTATGATTAACACATTTGGCCTCTGCTTTATTATTATTGTTGGTGGCAGAAATTACAATCTGGCTAGGTAAGTTACGTTTGTTGACATTGTTAACGTTTATTTACTCTTTATTATGGTAATTATTTATGCGAAAGTGGAAGCAAGCGTTTAAACTCCGTGAGTTTTAAACTTGTAAACAAACATTTTTTTTTTTATTTCACGAAACGTGACGTGACCATACATCAACCAATGGCATAATTTTCCGAGTTATACCCCTTTTATTTCAGTTTTACACATTAAATTTACCTTGTATTTCACAAACGAATATGTAGTGATATTTCAGTATTTATAATTATATATAGGCCTATATGCATGTGTGTGTGCTACGAAAATATATTTTCCCTCTTTCATCATACACGTTTAGGATAATTAAATCTATTTTATTAAGACATTTTCTATAATATAAACACAAGTAAATTCCCGCCAAATTAGCATTAATCAAGCATTTGTATTGAAAATGTCTTGCATATTGTGTGTATTATGAAATGTCTCGTGGGTGTTTCTGTGTGTAGTGGTTAAATTGTGATTATAAAAATGCCAGGTAAATGTAGTTTTCGAGACAGCTGGTATGAACTGCCATATGCAGGCACCTGGAAGTTGTGGCTGAGACGCGATGAAACTGATACAAATAGAGCATTTTGCTGCATCTGCAGAACAAACTTTGATATTGGTCATGGAGGTGTCAACTCAGTTAAGACACATGAAAAGGGTAAACGTCATCTTCAGTTAGTGAATGACTTGAGTTCAGGCAAACAATCCCTAATAACTAGTAGGGATAAGCTTAAGTCAAATATTTGTAGTGATGTGACAGATACTAGGCCTAAACCTTCATGTTGTGGGCTTGATGCATCTGATTCAAGTAATTCAAAAGTGCACAAACACGAAATCCAGCCTAGTGATTCTGTTTCAGCAAATAGGCCTACACATGAAGCGAACCCAGTTGAAATTATAATTGCAGGCTCCTCTAGTAGTGATACAACAGGCCCCAAATTTGCTAGTAACATTCAAAGGTACATGCTAAGAGATGAAGTGACCACAGCAGAAATTATTTGGGCACTAAACAAAGTTGTGTGCCACAATTCTGCTAGAAGTGCTGGCACTGCAAGTGATTTATTTAGTGTGATGTTTCCCGACAGTGCAATTGCACAGAAATTTAAGATGCACAAAGACAAGTTGTCTTATGTTATCACATATGGTCTAGGTCCATTTTTTCAAGGAAGTTTAGCTGAGGATGTCAAATCTTGCCCATTTTTTGCTGTCTCCTTTGACGAGAGTCTGAACACTGTAGCACAGAAAGGCCAGATGGATATTGTTGTACGCTTCTGGGAGGCCAATAGTAGCGACATATCCACACGTTA
Source organism: Bacillus rossius redtenbacheri (assembly GCF_032445375.1). Classification (NCBI taxonomy): domain Eukaryota; kingdom Metazoa; phylum Arthropoda; class Insecta; order Phasmatodea; family Bacillidae; genus Bacillus; species Bacillus rossius. The sequence continues at coordinate 70,673,312 of NC_086334.1, forward strand.
TTTAACATCAGTGTTTTTAGGCAAATCAACAGCAGAAGACCTTATTTCAGCTTTTGTTACGGGAATTACAAATTTGAAATTGTCCCTGCAGAACATAATTCAGATTTCTCTGGATGGACCAAATGTCAACTTAAAGTTTCTCAGAGATTTGCAGGAGAGGTTTTTTCAAAGTGAAGATGGTAGAAGTCAGATTTTTGATGTTGGAACCTGCTCCTTACAGGGAGTGTACAAGACAGCTCACAAAGAGGTGGGCTGGAAAATTCACGAGTTCCTCAGAGAGATCTACTACTTGTTCAAAAACTTTCCATCTCGACGGGCAGAGTACACTCGTATTACTACTTCTTCCGTCTTTCCGCTGAAATTTTGTCAAATTCGGTGGGTTGAAAATTCAGTTGTTTTAAAGAGGGCAATTGAAATATTACCATTCCTCAGGAAATATGTCTCTACTGTTGAGAAACATCCTCCAAACACACAAAATTTCACAAAAGTGAAATCTGCTTTGACTGATTCGTGTTTGTTGGCCAAAATGGAATTTTTGTTGTCTGTTGCTTTGCAGTTGGAACATTTTCTGACCACATTTCAGTCCAACAATCCACTGCTACCATTTTTATATGAAGACTTGTACTCATTGCTAAATGAAATAGCAAACCGATTTCTGAAGAAATCAGTTCTTTCTGACAACCGTAGTGGAACCAAACTGATTGCCATTGACCCAAGGGACCAGGCCAATGTAAAGCCTATAGAGCATATTGATGTAGGATTTGGTGCAAAATCTGCTTTAAAACAGTTGAAGGAAATTGAGTCAGTTAAGTTCAAAAATGAATGTAAGAAATTTTTGCAACATTTGTTTGGGAAATTATGTACGAAGTGTCCATTGAAGTTCAAAATTGTTAAAGGAGCATCTTGCTTATCTCCAACTGTACTGACTAGTGAGCATTTGAGAAGTGTAAGGATAAATGTTGCTTTGGAAGCATTTGTAGATAAACAACAAATTGTTCCTTCAGATGCAGATTGTGTCAAAAGAGACTACTTAGCATTTTGTGAGAATCCACAAGTTCAGGCTGCAGTAAGAAAATTTGACAGGAAAACTGACCGACTGGATGCTTTTCTATTGAATCTGCTTTCTGAGTGCAAAATAGAAAACAAAAAGTTTGTAACATTCATCCAAAAAATTCTTGTGATGTATCATGGAAATGCTGCTGTAGAGAGAGGGTTCTCTGTGAACAAAGAATGCTTGGTTGAGAACTTAGAAGAGCACTCTCTCATTGCAATGCGGAGCATTTATGGAGCTGTTACTGCTGCTGGAAATGTTGCAAGCGTTCCAATTTCTAAGAAGATGATTTTGGCTGTGAGAAACTCTTCTGCAAAGCGACAAGAAGCACTTGAAGAAAAACGGAAGGAAAAAAACAGCGAAGAAGAAGAAAGGAAAAGAAAACGAAGTGAGGTGAAGGAGTTAGAAATGTGTAAGAAGAGATTACTGGAGCACACAACAGAAGAAGTAAAGAATCTTGAGAAAAAGATATTCCATCTGAAGAAAACAATGTAATCCATAATATCTGAAAAAGGAAACATCACAAATTTATGATGAGACTGTATACCTTATAGAAAAGCCACTTTGTATAATATTCAAACTCCTCATTCAAAAGTGTAAATAAATGTGCAAGACTAATGTAAACATGCAAGATTAATGTAAACATGCAAGATTAATGTAAAAAATGCTAGGTAATGAAGATTTGGGACTAGTGAACTAAGAAAATTGAAATCTTATGTTATGAGTAAGTAGGTAATGTTTTACTTTACTTTATTTCTGCTAGTAGTATTATGTAAGTTATTTTAAACTATTAGCCATTTTGTTTTCTTGTGTTGTGTAACAGATATTTGCCGACATCCTCATATGATGTAATTTAAACAAAAATTGCCGCGTACAGTTTTACGCAAAAAATTACGTTTAGTGGTCACTAAGGTCCTGAAAAAGTCCTGAAATTGGTTTGCCAGATATCTGTAGACACCCTGATTATCATCACGCCTCTCTAGCCACTCGCTACGAAAACAACACTTCCCCATCATCACCACAAACATCAAAAAATTACGATATTATTTCCCGGTTACTTGTTTATCTCGAATAATAGTATATCATGACACAAGTAATATCGCTAGCCAAGGCCCATAAGGACAAAACTAAATTAAGACAGTAATCAGACTAACAGAGCACACTGGCGCGAACATAGGTTATCTGCCATCACGTGGGAAGCCTACAACTCACATAGTTTCGGTTCCCTGCAAGAATTTCCGAAGATTTCTTAAGTTTTGCGTTTTGGTATTAACGCCACTTCAGCCGCTAAATCAGAAGTTCAAGCATGTTGTGACTGACCTGACCTGACCTAACCCTTCGATTTTTTTAATTTCAATTTTTGAGAGAAATTCGAAGTTGCACGAACGTGATATGGAACCGAAACTTCGTGAGTTGTAGGCTACCGCCATCACGTCAGCCGATCGATACTGTAGGGCGAATCGATTAATGGATAGTTCGACTTCAGTTGTTTACGCTTTTATGCATGTAAAAAACGATCTAGACACCATCCGTGTTATGGAAAACGGCAAATACCTTGATTACAGTCAAAACCACAAATTCAAGCATTTAATTAATGTCACTTTCATAAACGGAAATGCAAATTTTGGGCACCAATATCGAAAAAAAAGTAAATTAAGTGACTGTTTTAAAAAAAAAAGTGACAAAAAAGTGATTGATAAAAAATAAGTGAGTTAAGTGACCATTTTCGACCCCTGTATATTCCTTTTCATAGGACCCTTACTATTAAAATACATTTATATTTAAGTTTGAAAGCTTGTAAATTCCTTGCCAGAGATGACTGAATTCGAACTTGGTGCGAAAAGTGACATACATATTTTGACCCCTCCCTCACCGCTTTAGTAAACCATTCATAATAGCCCAATTTTACAGAAGGGAGGGTGAAATGAGCATTTTCTCACTGAAGGTTTTTCAAAGGAAGCGAAGTTGGGGTATTATAAGGGAGGACACTAGATGGTTTGTGTGTCTGGGAGGGATGAGCTAGCCTTGAACATTACAGAGGGGAGGGAGGGAGGGATGATTTTATGCGTCATGAAGCCGCTGCCGCCAACCAGCCGGGCGAGCTTCGTGTGCGCCCACTCACGTTGCAGAACCTACAGTTGCCATAATTTTAAAGGAAATGTCCCATTTTTTTTTGTTATTCTTACATGAACTTTATTGGAAGTATTAAAGCCGACAAAAATACGCTGTGTGTTAAAATTAACAGTTTTTAATTATCTTTCATTTCGTTTTTTCTTCAGATTTTCATATTTTGGTCAAAATGTCCAATTCTTTTACGGTTCCCGAGAATGTATTCGTAAAATAACTGCTTCGTTAAATCCGGGGTTCTAGTGTATTTAACTACGGCAAGCAAGAAAACGTACATGTAAACTAACCAGTAAAAATAAACTGTCTTTTGACATATTTTGTTTAGAGGTGGCCTGTAGGGCGACGGACTTGTCATGAAGGTTGAAGTGGGTTTAAAGCAAAGCCGTCTAGCATTGTGAGTGACAGCATCTTGCCATTGTACGGCTGGTTTCTTAGGGAGTAGCGTTTTGTGAGGGAGGGGGGTTGAAATCAACTGAAAACATCTATTACGACCCCCCCCCCCCCCCCCCTCTATTACGACCCTATTCCTGGGAACTGTGAGGGGTCGTTTCAGAGAGGTTTGACTGTAGTCTGGATCTAGCCTCGAAGGCAGATAAACGTGTCCAGCCTTTGAAAGGTCCCGGCACAGTTCAGGGGCCTGAAGCGTAAACGCTGCATTTTCATATGTTTTGTCACAAAGCTGTGCACTTAGAGGTGGTTACCGACCTGACTTCAGATAGTTTTGTTGCTGCTCTCACTCGATTTGTCAAGACGAGGTCTATGCCCTCATTTGTACTCTGATTGTGGCACTAATTTTATCGGTGCTTCGAGACAGCTGGGCCAGGTTTTTTAAACAGTTTCTTAAATCCCCCTTAGTGGAAAGCTTCGCTATGTCGCATGAGATCACCTTTAATTTTTTGCCTTCTGCCTCTCCTCACCAATAAGGAGTCTGGGAAGCTGCGGTCAAATCAGCAAAATACCATCTAAGGCGAATCATTGGCAGCCAAGTGTTTACTCTTGAGGAATTGATGACGCTCACTACTCGAGTCGAGGCTGTTCTGAATTCTAGGCCTCTCACTCCCATTTCTTCTGACCCGCATGACATGGCTGCCCTTACCCCTGGTCATTTTCTAATTGGTCGGCCTCTGGTCTCGCTGCCCGAGCCTTACGAGAAGAATGGAGATAGCGATCTATATCTCCGAGATGGAAAATGGTATGTGCACTTGCCAACCAGTTTTGGACACGGTGGTATCAACAGCTGCAGCCTCGGGGTAAATGGCACACGACACAGCCTGGTCTTCAGGTGGGAGAAGAGCATGTCCCACCCCTGTCATGGTGTCTAGCGAGAGTCGTCAAACTCCGCCCTGGGAATGATGGCATCACAAGAGTGGTAGACGTACGCACACCGAAATGAGAACTGCGGCGTCCGGTACATAAGTTGTATCGTCTCCCACAACAATAGTGATAGTGCATCAAGTGACTTACCATACTGTATATAGTGTAAATTGTGTTATGATAATGCTGGACACCTCAGCCGGTCTTGGCGGGCGGTAATGTTCGGTAAAATAATACACGTGTTGTGCTTATCGTGGGATTTGGCGGATGGATACTACTCCTGCAAGTAGTCATCTGGCAACACTCCGTTGTTAGAGCAGTGGCGTCACGGTAAGCTTTGATCTGGCACAGTTGTATATACACAACAGGTAAGGTAAATCAACCAAAAACAAATTCTTTTTTAACTGCAATACCAATATACGTATAGCACTTCATGCTGTATTATTGTACATGTTAAAATAAAAAAACTTATCTTATCTGAAACAAGAAGGAATTTTTAAAATGCTGTTTCAGGAGAGAGATGTCTAAAATTTGGAATTCTATAAATAACCCACCCTCCACAACCATGAAAGGAAAGGTGTGACCCGTACAATTTACCAAAATAATTGTTAATGGTATGAATGAGAAAACATGTACTTTTACTTAAGATGTTAATACCATGTTTTCTCGCATAACCATTGTACATTTTATTCTAAAATCAAATTTGAAAAGTAGGGGTGCGACAATTATGTGAGAAAAAAAATTTGTTAGATAGTTATATTTATGAAACACCCCCCCAAAATTTATGGAAAGTACGTTTATTTAAAAAGTGAAGTTTGAAAGAGCACGCCAAACAATTTAAATTAATAAATTGTGCAACAAAAACCTTTCTTCAACTTTAATTAGAAACACCAAAACTGTGACGCGAATGCCACTTGAATCTGTGACGTGAACTAACGCGTAACTATTGTCGTAGCACACACTTGCCACGAAAGAGTGCGAGCCATCAAATGTAGTTAACTCATCACTTGACAGTGCATGTTGCATGCACTCGGCGAGATTGATATTCAACATGTAAACGCTCTATACGGGAAGCAACATAACCAAACACGAATGATGCCATCTAGCGCTTTCTACATTATTGTAAAATACATCTTGTATACGGAAAAGATACCTACACAAAGCGCTCGGCATCTAATAGCGGGAGCAAAAACATGCGACGTTTACGAGAGAAGTTATTTTTATCCCAGATTTGATGGTCTAAAATATAAGTGCGACGATTATGTGATAAAAGAGGGTACATCTGCGTATTTTTCTTCCAATACCTGCAATACTTTGGCCGATGTATTGGTATCAATACAGTCCTAGTTGGAACTGCAGAGGCTGGCACAAACACCTGAAGAACCTGTCAAAACAATGACTAGGGATAGACAGAGAAAAACAATTCAATGGAAATGAAACTTATTTTTATTTTGTTGTCATCTCATATGTAAACAATTATCACAATGAAAGTGGAAACATTTACGAGGGATGAACAAAGCTGCAGCAGATCCCATGAGGTGCACTGTATGCACAACTGAAAATGCAAAAAGAGTTGCTAACAATTATATTAATAAATAAACGAGCACTTGGTTGCACCAAGAGGGCACGATCGATCACTGCTGCATCACGCCCGGGCATCTTAACAAACCGGAGTGTTTTCGGAAAGGCTCTTTTCCAATAGATTCTTTTTCGTAAACACAACACAAAATGTGTGGTTTCCACCAGAACTGAGAAAAACGCTAGTGGTAAAGTCGCTTTCGTAAGCCACACACCTTGCAGTCGAAAATAACATCTCAACTGTGGTTCGTTAAGAGGTCTGCTTTGCTTCCCTCAAGACAGAATAAAAAATTCTTCAGATTCCCTTCACTCCCTCTTTCCGCCTCTCGTGTGGCACTGCCAGCACTTCACAGCCACTCGGATGGTTAAGGAACGTAACACGATCAAGGGCAGCACGGTGAATCTTGGAATTTCACGAAGGTTCAGAATGCCACAAGACTTGTACACAGCTACAATCAACAATACCTAGCAGGCTAACAGCTACACGAGGTAACAATGCAGCTGAATAAAAAATGTGTGTGTGTGTTAAAACCTAAAAGAAGTGTGAACAGACGCAAGGCGCTCATCAGTCGAGCAGTAGCGGCTTGGGCTTCTCCCAGGAGAAGATGTCCCGCCCGAAGTGGCCGTAGGCACTCGTCTGCTGGTAGATGGGGTTGCGCAGATTCAGGTCCCTGCGACACACGAGCCACCAGACCGTACTCACTGCTATCTATCATATGTGCTAAACATATTAATATGGCACTTAGTTTTTAAAATCCACATTACATACACGGTAAAAGTAATCAATGCAGTGTTTTTTATCTTTACTAACATAAAAACCAATATAGTTTTATTGAAATTAAAATTAATTTTGATGATAAAACTCTCAAATCGATGTCCTTTCGAAATATCTGGGAAAATTCATTAGGTAACAAGATTTTAACCCACATTTTTTATAGTATTTTCCATAAATTTATGAGTCACGATTTTTTTTGGTTGTCTACGAAAGCAGTCATTTAATGTACAATTCGCTGCAATAATTGTTTATCAAAAAAAGCTACAAACAACTCAAAAAGTAACAAACTTACTAAATACACATCTATTATTTGCAGTCCACCTAGTTGAAAATGGCGCACAAAGCACGTGAAAACTAAAGAACAGCTAATGATGAATAAACTTGAAGTACCAGTGTTACCATAAATGGCCAGATACCTATTGTGCAAGTAAATGTTATAGTAAAATAACCTTGTATGCAGTACCATAGTTACCATGAACGGCCTGATACATATTGTACAAGTTGGATATTACGGCACTGCTTAACGTGCCCAGCACACACAAAACCCAAACAAGCTTGCAAAAGAAGGGGTCACAATGCTCAGAATGTTTGGGCATGAAATGGGTTTAGATTAGTGATGGGTCGATTCCAATTCCAGAATCGGTCGGTTCCACCGATTCCACCATAATCACATGATTCAGAATACAATGGTTTTGGAATCGACCATGACCGATTCCTGCATTGTTTTTTTAAAGTTTGCAAAATACATCTCCTTCGAAAAATGTAAGAAATATTAAAATGTATGCAAATTTAATTTTTAAACTACATAATAAAATATTTTTTACGGAACTGAGATTTACGAATTTCTGTGATTAACGTATTTATTTACTTGCATAGCCATTTTCCCCACAGTACAAATGCAGTATCTACTTTCCCACTTTAAGCGAAAGCATTTTTCGGAAATTACGTTGCAGCAGCACTGCAGTTAATAGTAAACCTTAAAAAAAAATTATACAAAACCATCAATGTTTAAAGAAACTAATGTAAATTTTATTTACTAAACGTTAACTATTTGATCATGGCAGATATGTTTGCCATTGTAAACAACCTAATTTTTTGTTTGTACTACCTGCCATGGTAAACCATACGGCCATGGTGACGTGAACATGAAAATTAAGAGGTTTCACATCTCTGCACTTTAAACTTTAAAGAATTATAAAGAACATAACTTTTTAACAAGATTTTACTAAAATTCACAGTGGATTACTGCAACCATATTAAAATACAGCGAAACCCCTTATTTGCGTTACCGTTATTTGCACTATATTCTTAAGGTCCCGTTTAGTTCCCATTTAGTCCAATACAATACTTTCACGCGAATTACGTCTCAAAAATCGAATCCATCCCGCTATTTACGTCACGTAACAACCATAAACAACTTGGTGCAATCGCCATAGATGATGAAACTGGAAAAGAATTATCCGAGAATAAACATGTGAAACGCATCAAAGATTGCGTTCATATCGAAAACCACAACAAACACATTACAAGATGGCGATAAAAGTTGTGCTGGCTCTATTTGCGCTGCGAGCGCTGTTGAGTTTCTGGACGATATTTTAATCACATACAGTGAAACCTCGATTCTACATACACTCACGGTTCTCCAAAATTTGTCCTTACGACCGAGTTGTACGTACGAACCAGCGAGGCCAAATTACGTCCATTTGTGGCTGCTGCTGCCACGGGAAATGACCTGCCGTGACTATATATTATGCTGATGTAATTTCGATCGAAATTATATCTATACTTGCCAACTTTTGAAATTCCCAATCCAGTAGAAATTTTAAATGCTTTATTATAGCATAAACCAAACACAGCAATTTGGTACTCCATGATTAAACATAAAAAATAACCAAATGCTGTATATTTTAAACTATCTAACAAAAAAGTATATACGGCTATTGTTTGATGTTGTGTATCAATAATGGTGATGGACAGACTGTACTGGCAGGAGAGGGTCAGGCAGGGGAGGATGAAACCAGTTTTGAAGGGTAGCGGACAGAGGGGTGCCGTGAAGCTGGAGCGGAGAGCTCGCGAGGGGACAGTGTGTTTGTAGGCTCTGCGTGTGGACTGCACACAGAGATGCCCAGTAAATATTACAGTGAACGATGTTGTTATCATTTCACAGCCCTGCATCATAGTAAGCTTGCAACATTTTGGTCCTCCGGGCCGGATCGGTACGACAAGTGAGTGTTTACCGGTTCCGCGCACTATGAAAACACGACTAACAATACAGTGGCGTAATTTATACAAATGTAACGAACAGTCAATGGGTTTGTGTAAGAGACTTGGTGCAGTTTGGGAGCTTCCCGTGTTACGTCATCGCAATCATTCCCGGTCGCGTCCGCTCATGTTTCCGGCGAGGCACAAGCAGTAAAAACGCAACTACGCGCGCATTGTAACTAGCGTTCATCCGCGACAAGTATTCCCAGCAATAGAGTGAAAATGCCAGCAGACGAAGTATAATTTGGACTACTACAGTGGTTCTTCAGGATCAACATTGAACAGAGACAGGTTAGTCAGACATCATGACAGGCCTCCCTTGTCCCTACTAATCCTTCTACTCATATCCATTGTATATTGTATGTCGATTTTCGACCATGGATAAGGATCAGTGCAAACGACTTAAGAAACAACGCGCTGTGTACAAGGGTTCATTGACTCGTATGCAAACCTTTGCATCCAATTACGGTGAATCTCAGAACATTGGTGAGATTCTTAGTAGATTACAGGCACTTCCCGACTTATGGTCACGGTTTGACGATGTACAATTAAAATTGGAATTGGATGATGAAGAAACTGACCATAGTGAACACAGAGCGGAATTTGAAGCTATGTTTTATCATGTTAAGGCCCACTTAGAAACATTTATGACACTCAGTTCAACAGATAAATCTACCCATGACAAACCAAATTATTTACATCTCCCTGCAGTCAATCTGCCTACATTTTCTGGTGATTTTGCAACATGGGTACAATTCAGGGACACATTCAAGGGTTTGATCGTTGGCAATAAATCTCTCCCAGAAGTACAGAAACTTCACTACTTGATTTCTTCATTGAAAGGTGAAGCACTTGAAATGGTGCAAAATTTGACAATTTCCGACGAAAACTTTCAAGTGGCATTTGAAAAAACTTGGAAGATGGGAAAGGGAATATTTGGAAACGTGTGATTATTGGCTAGCACTGTTACTATGCGGGCGTGTTTGGAAGATAACGTGGTGAGTCAAGCCAGGCATAGAAGAGGGCAAAGAAACCCTTCATGACGTCATGTGTCGCGGACAGTCTATCTATCCAGGCGCGCGCAATGGCACGCACCTACGCAATTCAGTTACAGCGCCCGGAGTTTTTAAGCAATTTGAACAACTTTTTTAATTTTTTCGTATTTGAACAGATGATGCAAAGGCACATATTAATATATAGTACCTCCATTCTATTACTGACACCACAAAGTGTAATTTTTAATAAGATTCCATTACTATTTACTTTCATTTTTTGGAAATCTATATTATTATTTTAATAAATAGGTGTTTTTTTGATGGTTCCTGAAAACATTTACGTTAAATAGCTGTTTTCGTTAAATCCGTGTTCGCAAAATCGGGGTTCTACTGTATGTGCCTTTGCATCATCTGTCCAAATACGAAAAAATTAAAAAATAATTGTTCAAATTGCTTAAAAGCTGCGGGCGCTGTAACTGAATTGCGTAGGTGCGTGCCATTGCGCGCGCCTGGATAGATAGACTGTCTGCGACACATGACGTCATGAAGGGTTCCTTTGTCTGCATCCCCCTCCCCCTCCAATGCCTGGCTTGACTCACCACGTTATCTTCCAAACACGCCCGCATAGTAACAGTGCTAGCCAATAATCACACGTTTCCAAATATTCCCTTTCCCATCCTCCAGGTTTTTTCAACTTGTGACCACGTCACACCAATACGCCATTATCATTATTCTCTAGATGTGTAAAAGTAACGAAAAAAAGCGTCCCCGTATGTATTCGTTACTATAACAATTAGTACTCGTTACTATCGTATCACGTTACATAACTCGTTACTTCTGATACTGCATAACATGCTATGTTATGTTGCAGCAACGAATTGAGTCGTATTGCGTACGCGTACAGTATGACGTCGCGTAAATAATAATAAATGGAATATAAACAATTATCAATATTTGATAATTAACAGTTTTTGTTAACCAAGAAACAATTAAATCTCATTAATGCGGCTTTTTTACATTATCTCTTTTAAGATAATAACAAAAAAAAAATGTGAAAATAGGCGATAATAAAAAACAAAAACATACATATTTCTAATTTGTAAACAATACTTTCTTACGTTGTTTCTGTTCCAATCTCAAACTTTGTCTACACACACAATACCTTTAATAAACAGTAAAAAACTTGGACGACGAATTTCCAAATTATACTTTACTTAATAAACGAACATTGTTTTTGTAACGCAAATTCATCGAATATGCGCGCGCATGCGTAAAACATACGAAAAATGCGAGTAACGAGATGCAGCCGTGTGTAACGCTTCGTTACTCGTTACTAGATGGCGCACCCGTTAGTCAGTACCGAATACATACGGTTTGCTACAGCTCTATTATTCTCAGTAAGAGCTTTGTGCGCGGTGTTTAGTTTTTGGAATACGTTTTTTATAAGTGCTGCGCAGCTCAGCGAACAAAGAGTCAGCCGGCGGCTACGCCGCGCAGTAATAGCAGCTGACCGAGTACAATGACCTTTCTCCGCGTACGGCACGCTATGGACGGTAAATTTCCATCAATTTGCGGCCATTTTTTTTATTTTTTACTGTGACGCAATGTGTATGTAGCTCATTTTTGTTATAAACGCTGCAGGTTGCGACTGTATTTTAATAAACTTTAACGTATTTCTTACACTTTACATATTTTTAAACTTTTTTTATGCCTCATTTTTCAGTTTCTAAAAATCTGTATGTACGACCGAGGTGTACGTACGAACCGGGGGCCGTACGAGCGAGATAAAAAACTTTGAAGATGGAATGTTGACAAAGTCTGAGATAGCACGGCAGCACAAGATATCAGCGTCGACCCTGTCTACGATATGGAAACGTAGGTACGCGATTATGAGTGCGGGGGTCATTGAAAATCGGTAAATCGGATTTAACGAAACATCGATTTAGAGTAAACATTTTCGGTAACCGTAGCACTTCGTTAAATCGGGGTTCTACTGTATTTTGTGGTACCTGTTAAGTAATCACTTATGAAACAAATGATAATTTAAATTGATGTGTGGTGATGCGTCAGGAAAATACTTAAACTCTGCTGTGTAGATGGAAGATGATAAGCGCTGTATGGTCACAACTGGTACGAAGCAGGAAGGAGGGAGGCAGGCAGGAACGGGACTATGACCATCAAGTAGGGACCCCAGAAAATGGTAAATAAAACTGGCTCATTTCGGTGTAAAAAAATGACAAAAGCGGTGAAAAAAATCTGTGTAAAAATTGGGTGAGATACATTAAATTAAAATTGAAATTGGCAAACGAGGATTGTTTTGCTTCAATTTTTTTTTTAAATTGTAATATTTAACATAAAATGCACTCAGTTGGCAAACACTAAAAAGTTTTTAGTGTTTCTAGTTTTCTTCTTGGTCTTGTCTCCTTTACAGCAACCCTGTGTTCCCCTAGCCTGTTCTATTCCATCTGTTTTTAACCAAATAAAAAATAATAAAAAAATTTAAAAATGCAATAAAAATACTAAACCACAGTACCTTGAACATATTTATTTAACCAGGTCCTCATGTTTGGGTCTTCTGCTTTTTGAAAAGGTATGTTTGCCCCCACCATCATTTCAACAAAGTCAATTATAAATTGTTGTTTGTTTACAACTATGTTTTTAAAGTTTGCAAAGCAGCTCCTATAGATAGAGCCAAGATTTTATGGTGTTATGAAAAAGGACTTTTCGTCATTAAGAATTGTGGATTACGTCTTTATCGTCATAAAAAATTAAAACACATGTAATAACATGTACACACCTAGCAGAGCTGCCTTGATCAAATGCTTCAATAATTCGTGGTTAGAGACTTAAAATATGCACATTAAACAATACTATGTTGAGAGTACATAAAAAATTAACAACTAAAATATTCAGTATTCTTATGCAGGTAAGTACTGTTCCTGAGTTCAGGAGAGAGTCTAAATTAATTAAAATAGAAACTACAGTTAAACTTTTGTTCTATAAATGCAATATAATTAAGCTCAGGAAAAAGCCACCATTGTCAGCAGTTCAGCATTCATTGGTTTTAGAGATCATCTTCTGTCACAACTACAGAATACTTAGAAAAAGATCTTTCTGAGTCCACATTCGTTGCAGGTATCCATATTAACTTTAAAGCAGAAGCTGCAAATTCAGGATAATCCACTTTCATTTTGTTTACTTTATGGGCCCAACATTGTATGTGGTACATGTGGTCACCAAATACACCTTCAAGGGTACCAGCAGATTTTGTCATGTACCTGGCACTATCTGTAACATACGCAATTATGTTTTCTTCTTTGACTTCATATTTGGAGCATACATCAATCACTGCCCGAGAACAACAAACAGCATTTGCTGCATCAAGGACACAAGAAGCCCCTAAGATAACATCTTGTTCAGCACCTGGTTTCAGAATTTTAAACAAGATGTTGAAAACACAATTATTACTCTTGTCAGTGGTTTCATCTGCGAGTATGACCACATCTTGCCCCAAGAGCTGCTGCTTGATTTCCACTTCTTTTTTCTCTCTAAGTAGGGGAATGTACTTTTTCCTCATCCAATCCGCTGTTGGAAGATCACCAGCACCACTTACATGCTTCTGCATCCATGCAGTCAGCTTGCTGTTGTCAAGTTTCTCAAGAGGAATACCTGCAGCTACAAAGGCTTCAACAGTTTCGAGAACAAAATCTTCCTTTTGTTTTTTTGCGCATATTTGCGCCACTCCTGCTTCTGGGATAGAAAGCTGTCGTTTCAAATTGCATGGGGATCGTTTAGCTTTTACATGTTTGTCGCTAATTATGTGCTTGTTTACAGTGTCCTTAACGTTCATGCTCCAAACGGCAATTACAATATTTACAGAAAAGTATTTTTCCGTCACTAACATATAATCCCTCATTCTTAAACTCGTCAGCACGTGATGCCGCAGTAGCTTTATTTTTCGGCATGATTAAGAAATTTAGCTTTCATTTATGCACGTCATTTGTAAACAAAGCCCGGAGGTACCAAAAACTAGTACAGTAGAACCCCTGTCATACACTTTTCAACGGAGGGCACAAAAATGGTGTATGATGCGGGAAAGTGTATGAAAAGGGAATGGCAATAATAAAATTTTTTTCCAATCTAGCATACCAGCACAATGTCAGATTAAACATAAATACATATGTGTAAGTAATTGCATTATATTAATGAAAGAAATGAATTCATCATTATATATACATATAATAAAACCACCAGAAATGTAAAATACAGTCCATAATCAAGTAAAGCTGACATGAGAAACAGTGGCCTTACAAAATGTTAAAAAGTCCTTTCTTGGAATGCGGGAAGTCACCAAGCCTAAATTAGAAATATAAAAAAATAGGCTATTGTAAAAAAAAATCACAAATTTTTGCTTGTTTGTTTCATTTTACAAACAACTTTATGCAACAGAACAATTTTCAATAAAATTTTAACTTGAGAAACGTAAAATACAATACAATCCGATCGTAAGAAAACAATAACAAACGGGTATATTCAGTTCAAAGATTAATGAATGCACAAAATATGAGATCCGTTCCTTGGTCAAGCGCTTGCACACTTTTCATCATTGCTAGTTTGCGCCACTAGTCTCGCTTGATGCTGGCCATAGATGCTACTAGCGAAGTGCACAGTCTTCCTGATACTATCCATATCTATGGCGCGATAAAGTTATTTTCTTACGTTTGCAAAAGTAAACAATGAACTTTTTTTAAAAAGAAAGCATTAAAACGGAGTTTATAAGGCAGAATATTAAAAAAAATTTGTGAGTTTTAGGGCTTTTCCGCTTCGTAAAAACGTATGAAACGGGAAATTAATGATTTTATAAGTGTATGATCCGGGAAAGTAAACCATTGTAAATATAGTACTTTCGGCGGGACCAAAATTAATCGGCGTATGACACGGGAAAACGTATGAAATGGGAACGTATCATCGAGGTTCTACTGTATTTACTGAAGTTTTAGCGAAAAAATAAACCGCGGGAAGCCTACTTTTTACAGGCGAGAGAGCCATATACTCAACCCGAAGTAAAAGGTTAGGTTATGTCAGGTCAGTGAAATAAATGTTTTTATTTATTTTCCGGGAGGGTTGGGTAGGTAAGCGTTATTTAAAATATTTAATGACCGTAAAATAAATAAATCCTTGCAATATGGTGCTTTTTCATTAGCGATCGGAAAACTTCGATTATGTTACGATTTTGGCACTCTCGCCTGTGAAGTGTGAAATGAAAATGAAGGCTTCAGGGTAAACTGCTTATTCAACAAGCACACAAAATTGCGTTACAGTGAAATTTCATTAAATATTAAGTGATCATTAAATATCAATGTTCGCTTTTATTTTATTTTCATACGTATTTATTTAATGAATACAGTTTTTTTTCACGTGTATTTTTCAAAGGATACAGCAAACAAGGCGCTGAGATTTTTCACGTTGTTGTGTTTGTTAACTTGATAATTTTAAGTTTACGATCGTCAGTTGTTAATATTGCGTGATCTCTAGTGGCTAGATGCGTTTAAAAACCCTAACCTAACTCCGATAACGATCTTTTTTTTGTTCGTGAAATCGTCAATTTTTGTGATATCTTGTAATTTTTTAAGATGAATAATTAACGCATTAAATAACCACCACACTGCAGTTGGATGACGACCATTTCTTCTACAAACAGATACGGAATTTTTGTCAATCAACCAATAGTCGGTAGTTAACGATTTAAATCAATATTGAGGTGTTTATTTGTGGTTAGAAAACATTTCACATTTTTCGCGGTTTGGGATGAATTTCGCGTGAAAATTCGCGATTTCGCATAAAACCATATAATCTTGGCTCTACCTATAGACGTTTGTTTTGCAGTACCGGTAGTCGACGTTGATGCCGCACATTATTTTTTTTTTTATGAGTTGCGTTAGAAACGTGTTTTAGGCATGTGTCTTGACGCATCCAGTCCACACGAACATTGCAAAACTTACACATTACTATCTTATCCTTAACATAAAATATATAAAATCCTTCCTGCTTCATCTCTCGTTCTCAATCGAAAACCGTAAATATTTTCGGCATCTTAACACAAAAATAAGCACTACTAACTAGATGCTTGGAAATTAATAACGAGTAACCGAGACGTCATAAAAAAAAACACTACTGCAAGCTGCACCGTAAAAACATTTATGCCGTAGTGGCACGCACACGAAAAAATATTGTGTTCGGCCAGAATGAAACTATTATGTAAGCGTAAATATTGTGTTCGCTTCTGTGCGCTAGAATTTTTGAGAACTAATACCAACTACACGAAAATTGTGTTCGTAACGCTGCTACATAGCGGCAACGTAAATATACATGTTTGCCGCCATGTTGTAACTACAATCGATTTCGTTACGCGATAGCAATACAATCGATAGTAAGATTATTTACAGTATCCGACCAATGTAAACATTCTTGGTAACGGAAATTACGTGGATTTCGCGCAAAGTTTCGTGTTTTGTGAAAAAATAGCAGATTTCGTGAAAACGGTGAAATAGTGCCCAATTTCGCGGTATTTCGTGTATTTCGCGGTTCACCATTTTCTGGGGTCCCTACCATCAAGTAACCTTGACAGTTTACAGGACTAAACACCACGACTTCTGTCACGCTACGTTGCTAAGCTGGCGCGGAGGACTGGATGACTCACAGGTAGCTGCTGGGACGAGGAAGCGAAGTGGGAGGGGGACTAGTGACAACATTCTCTGCCTCTCTCTCTTATTTTACTAGCTGCTGCGCTGGCTTTCTAGTCCAGTCAACGAATGCTCAAAAGGGGGGTGTAGAGGGAAATGGAAGGAACACAATTTTTGACTTTGGGACTTTGTTTGGACTAGTAAGGAGGTAAACATACTAAAAGTCCCCACTTCTATGTGGTGAGCGGGAGTTGAAGGTCCCTTTTTTCGGTTTTTCTCTTATATCTTGGAAACTATACGCTCTAGTGAAAAGACCAATCTACACTAAAATAAAGCTGATAAAATTTTCCACAAAATGTATTCGTTTCAATTTTTCTCTATCTCGCATAGTTTATGAGATATTGGCGTTCAAATTCACTAATTTTTAGGGGGGAAATGTTTTTTTCTTACTTTTTTGCCCTATTTGACTAGATAACTCTTTATCCGTTCGTGTTACGTGATGGTCATGCAGAAAGAAAGTTGTAGAGAATTAAATTTTCTTTAAGAAAAACCAAACATTTTAGTTTTATCTTCAATCATTGTAAAGTTAGAGCAATTTTACCTATTTGTGTAAATCGCGAGATTTTTCAGAATAGTTTAACTTCCGTATTTTTCGCTATTCTACTGCTCTAACTATATATAAGTTAATATATACATATTTATGCGTATAAATAGTATTATATGTATAGTATATATAAATGGCACATAAATAAATTATTTGTATACATGTATATATAATGTTTTTTCAGGTACATATATAGTTCTCCAATTGTAATATTGTTTGGTATCGTTTCATACTATTTTTGGCACCGGGAATCGAATGGAAGATCTTTCAGGGCTCCTTTGTAGAGATACAGTGACTCACTGTATCTCAGGTCATTTTTGTTCGACCTTGTAAGTTCAGACAGCGTGATATTCTCAGGGTCCGCCCCCAGGCCGTCCACTCGAACCTCGCATACAATGGGGACCGTTAACCCCACCCCTCACCCCCCTCAGGAATTCCGAAGGGCTCGCAAGCTGGGGGCCCAACACCAGATTCCTTACCATTCAGTTGTATCTCAACTGCGCTTGTGAAATGTTGCGTTCGGTTGAGAAACTTTTTATATGTGCCACATATTACAGTAGTTGTTCAATATCAAGAGTGTTTTAGCGTCACAATGAGTAGTAGGTGTTTTGTGTGTGATGAAGAGATAAGTGAATCAAGTGACGGTGTTTCAAAGGTGAGTCAAAAGGGAATACATTCCCTTAAAAAAGCCAGCAAAGAGAGGGGTGATGGCAAAATACGACAACTAGATGGTTTGGAGTCATTTCTTGTCCACACTTTGTGTCGAAAAAATTACACAAGGAACAATACGATTGTAGCTTTGAAAAAATATGAAGCATCAACATCTTCACAACCGGCGGTTGTGAGATCTAAAATTCCAATATTCGATTTTAAGAAGAATTGTTTCTTCTGTGGACAGCCTATAAAAAGTGAAGACAAGAAGCCTCTGAATAAAAGGAGGAAAGTGTTTAATGTTCGCACTATTGAGTTACAAAAAACATGTCTGGAAGCCGCCTCGTTAAGAAAAGATAGTTGGGGCAATGAAGTATTAGGTCGCTTATCCTGTATTAACGACCTCGTCGCTGAGGAGGGTGTTTATCACAATGATTGTCGTTTGAAATTTGTTAAGCATTATTATGCTCAACCGCAATTAGACAGTCATTTGCCCCAGTCTGCCAATGTTACAAGAGCAATGGATGAAATTTGTGCCTACATTGAAGAGACAACTGACTGCCAATTTTCACAGACCGAAATACTTGGTGTCGTCACTGGTGTCAAACCTGTATGGAAAACAATAAAAGCACAACTTGAAGCAAAGTATGGGGATCGTATACTAGTGACTGAAGGCTCGAACAGATTCAAAGTTCCAGTGCTATGTTTTAGAGATGCTGGGCAACAACTGATACGTGATGCTTGGTACGAACACAAGGAGGACAATGCATGTGATGAACGACTCAGGATTGTCAAAAAAGCTGCCGAAATCATTCGGCAAGATATTCAGAGTGAATTGTACACTTATGAAAAATATCCCCCTAGTGATGATTTCCTTAAGGATGCAGAAGCTCTCCCTCGAACCTTACTAACCTTTCTAGAGGATGTGATGATGAAAAAAACAAAAAGAGTCAAAGAAACAAAGACAAAGTGTATTGCTATTGGGCATGCTATCGCCTCGATTGTCAGACCACGCACATTCACGTCTTCAGTAATGAGCAGTCTTTCCCTCTTTCTCCACAGGAAATATGCCTCTAAAAGACTAATTGATGTTCTAGCGAATTTGGGTTTTTGTTCATCGTATTATGAAGCCCAAACATTGGAATTTTCTGCTCTCATGCATGCTCAACCAACTTTCAAGTCAGACTCATTCAGCCAATTCGTATTTGACAATGCTGACTTTAATGTGTGCTCTATCGACGGGCTCAATTCTTTTCATGCTATGGGTGGTATCAGATGTTTTACACCGTCCAGTTCTGTGGAGAAAGGATCCGACATTCCTAGACTGATCAACATGCCAACATCGCGGGAGACAGGAAAACTCGGGATTATTCCACTCGAAACATTTCACGGCAAGGAAGTGGGGTTGCGAAAAGTCAAGGTACAAGAATTGGTGATCCCAGATGAACAAGAACATCCTTATCCTCATGAAACCTTGTGGTTTGTTGCTAAACATCAAGGTATTTCAATACCAGAGTGGAAAGGATACATGCAGTACATTACAACAGGACACTTCAGCGAGAAGACAAGAGTTGTACCTCTTCCCTTCATAAATTCACCTCCCTCCAGCTACGATACCATCTATACAGCATTACAATATGCAGCTAATTTATGTGGAAAACTTATTAAGCAACAGTGCTTGATCGTTACGTCTGACCAGCCTCTTTATTGGAAGGCCAGAGATTGTGGCAGCTGCTCCACCTGACTCAAAACTTTCAACATGTGTGGTGCGTCTTGGGGGATTCCACATCCTGATGTCCTTTTTGGGAGCCATTGGCTATTTGATGTCTGGAAGTGTTGTCTATGCTCCTCTGTCAGTAGACAAAATGCTGCAAGGCCGTGCTTTTGCCAGGGCAGTGAGAGGACATTTGCTCGCAACCACAGCTTTGTCAAACATAATATTAGAAAACATTCTGTTGACAGAAGAAGAGCAGACATGTATTGAAGAAGTTACATCAAATTTTCTTAACGAGCCTCCCTCTGTGCTTTCAATAAATAAAAACTCTCACCTTAAAGAAGTGTCCATGAAATTCAGAGCTGCACTGGATCAACTCAGTGATAAGGGACCAACAGCAAAACTTTGGGTGCAGTACTTCAAAATGGTATGCCTGATGAAAGAGTACATTCATGCTGAGAGGTCTGGGGATTGGAAAGGACACCTTGTTTGTGTGAAGCGAATGATCCCGTACTTTCATGCTTCAGGGCACTTTCCCTATGCCAAGTCATGCCATTTATACATCCAAGATATGGAAACTCTGTCTTCAAAACTGACAGCCGAACAGTACAACAAATTTGTAAATAGCAGTTACTTTACAATGCGCCAATCTGATCGCTTTTGGTCAGGGGTGTGGTCCGATATGACCATTGAGACCACCCTTATGCGAGCATTTTCTAGCCAAGGTGGCATGACTCGTGGTAGAGGTGTGACAAATATTACACTCAGCAAATGGGTAGTTGGAATGAGTGCGACACATGATATTTGTACCTCCATAGAAGAGTTTTGTGGGGTTCTATTCACATCAAGTGAGCAGCACAAAGATTTTGGACAAGCCCGCCAAATTAGGGATGCAGCTGATGTTACCAAACTAATTCAGTGGTTTGGGAAATATTTTCCCTTTCCGGCCACCTGCGACATAATATCCATTGCGACTGGGGTGGTTGGTGACAAAACAATCACATGCTACAATGCTGTTACAGTTGGTAAACAAGCAATAGCTAAAATGGTGAGTTGCCCATTTTCTGATATTAAACTGTCTCGAAAAAATCTAGCACTCCCCCTTTCGACTGTAAGCTCGTCAATCAAGATCAATGACGAAAAAGTGTCGGTGGATCCTTTTTTGCTATTCCAACGCATAGCCATAAGCAAGAAAACTGACCAAGATTTAAAAACTTATTTGCAATATGAATTAGCTCCTTTCCCTTTGGCTTTCTTCAATGAGGGTGGGATGAGGAAATCGAGGAAGTCGGTTCTCTACAAAGAGCTCAAAGCAACAACCAAAGAAGTTCATGTGACACACTTTGACATTGTTATGGACGGAGGACTTCTCCTCCACAAAGTTATATGGCCAAGAGGTTCCACGATATCTGTAATTTGTGATGGGTATGCCAATTTCGTGAACAGCCACTATCGTGGAAGGAGTTGTACTGTAGTGTTTGATGGGTACACGAGATCATCATCAAGTACCAAGGTCGCTGAGCAGCAAAGGCGGTACCATCTCAGAAAGTCAGCCGACATACATTTTAATCAGGAGACAGTCATAACTGTGAAGCAGGAAGACTTCCTTTCAAATGTCTACAACAAAAGTCGACTGATTAACATACTAAAGGTCATACTACAGGCACATGGAATCAGTACCCTTCAAGCACAGAACGATGCCGATGTCCTCATTGTAGACACAGCTGTAGAGTTATCACATACCACTGCTGTTGCTGTTATAGGTGAGGATGTCGACCTAATAGTCCTGTTGATGGCCAAAACACCTGGTGACCAGGATATAATTTTCGTAAAGCCTGGACGTGGAAACATAAATCGTTCATTGTTTTCTACCCAGGAGCTTCAGACCCAGGGGCTGCGGGATATACTTTTTCTACATGCCTTCACTGGGTGCGATACCACCTCAGCAGCCTTCCGAAAGAGTAAGCTTGGATTTATCAAAATGTATTTGAAGTCTCCAGATGTCCAGGGAGCTGCTGCAGTTTTCTCAGACCTTTCCTCAACAAAGGATGATATAGAGGAAGCTGGAAAAAAGTGTATTTTGAGGTGGTATGGAGCCCAACCTAAAGAGAGGTCTTTAAACGCTTACCGTTACCAATCTTTTGTTAAATCGGTAGCCAATATAAAACCGGACATCTCAAGCCTTCCACCCACTGAGGGGGCAGCGAAACAACATTCACTGAGGACATATCACCAAGTCCAGACGTGGTTGGGACATGAGCTGCCTCCTCAGATGTATGGGTGGAAGCTAACCACCAATAAATTTCTAACACCGGTGCACAGTGAGCAACAGGCTGCACCAGATGAAATATTAAAAATGATATTTTGTCGGTGCACGAAGGATTGTGCCACCACCAAATGTGGATGCAGAAAGGCATCTCTCAAGTGTTCCCCTGCCTGCCAAAGTTGCCAGGGTAACTGCCTTAATGGGGGGCCCCTCTTGGACAATGAAGATGAAGAACTCGACATCTATACTCTGCCAGTCATCCTCCAAGATCTATCTCCTTTCTCAACAGATGAAGAGGAAAACGAAGCAGAACCCACCCCATGGCTAAGTTCCCATGACGAGCCCGGACCATCTCACCCCAAAAGAGCCAGGAATTGATAACAACTATTACTGCACAATTGTACTATAAGGTAATAATATATTATTAACTGAAAAGTAACATAGTTCTACAAAAACATTTACAAGTTCATGTGTCAGTAAAATAGTTAAGTACAAATGTTGTTGCCTCTATACTCACCCTAACACAATTCCTTTACGGAATGAATGTACAGTTAATAGATACATATATTATACATTATTAAAAGTACATTATATATTTTATAAATTTAACTGTATACAAGTGTTATTGCTTGTGTAGAGGGTTATTATTGCTCCTAATTAAAAATGCAGTGATCCTTGATAAAGTGCCAATTATGAGTATTATTAGGAAGTTTTCATCATATATAGTAACTGCATTTCTTAAGGGGTAAGAGATGGAGCTGTCAAAGTTGCTCCATTACATTCAGGGTGCCGAAAATAGTTTTATACGACACCAAATTAATTATACTGTTAAAGAACTAGGTACATAAGTTAAGGCAAATATATAATGTATGTTCATATTATTTCTTTATACGCCACTTAGCCTATATGTAGTTGATACTTGATACTGTTTACACATATTAAAACTAGGGATGGGATTTTCGAATCTTGGATTCGTCGAATATACCGAATCCTATGGATTCGAGGATTCGTAGGATCTGAGGTGGGATTCGAGGTGGGTTTTTAAGAGTATTAGGTAGTAATTGATAATTGTAGTGCTGGGCGAAGTTTGACAATTTCGAACCGAACCCTTACGTTCGGTTCGAAACCTCTTAAAATATATTCGAAAAACCGAACGATCGTTTAAAAAAAAATACGTTTTTCTAATTTTCTAACCCCCATTTGAGACCATTCACAAAACAGCTCAACAAAATTCTATTACTTGTAATATTCCGACTTTTATCGCATAATCGTCGCCTCAACAGTTTCAAGCGCAGACAAAATAAAAATAAAATTATTAATCGTCGCATAACTCGCATAGCATTTTTTCACATGGGCGCGCTTTGTTTTTTGATTACTTTAGAGAATTTTGTATGCATTTGTCGTACTACGTAATATAAACTATCGTACAAATGCCAAAGGTATTGTATATTATACCTTTAACTATAGTGCGTATACGAGAAGTGTTGTAAAATCACCAAACATTGCGTACCCCATACGTTAAACTAAAGCGCATGTACGAGAACTCTCGTATTTCGGCAAAACTAACGTGATCAAGTTAACACAAGACAAATGCGGTAGGAAATGATTACGTAAATTACGTATTTTAAATTACTGGGATGTATTTATTTTCTTTGGCCTTTTTGGTTATAACAGTCAGGTAATGAAAATATTAATTTAATCTTGTGTATTAAAAGTACTGGTCCAGTAAATTTTACAGTACGGTACTAAGTTGACTAGCGTAGTCGCGGCAGCCAACATTATTTCTCGTGTTTTCTTTTTTCCGACGCAAATTTCTATAACCACACTTTTTACGTTACGTTTACAATATTATTGTTCTTGAGGTGATTTGCGATGAGCAGGCCAACGTCGTTTAAGTTTTCCAAATGGAGAAAAGATAATGACGACCCGGATGACCCAGAACCACCCCAAAAAAACCGTCTAAAGTTTCTTCTAACGAGCAACATTCTTCCAAGAAAACAGCAACTGCAGACAGCGGGTTTTGTAATGTAGATAGGTAACTTAATTTACATTCGCCTTTTTTTGATGTCCTATTAAAAAGTTTTACTTATTAAAAATGTTAGGTTATGTCTACCACAAAAATATGTAGATAGGTAACTTAATTCACATTCGTCTTTTTTTTATGTCCTATTAAAAAGTTTTACTTATTAAAAATGTTAGGTTATGTCTACCACAAAAATATGTTATGTGGCCTTATGCTGAATGTTCGTCATCTTTATAATATTTTTTTTAAAATGAATGTTAGTGTACACTTAAAAAGGAATATAGTCTTTTTGAAATTTAGATGTAACTTCTTCACGAATTAAAAGTAGGTATATATATAAGCTAAGCTATATAATGTTTTAATTTTACATATGGCTGGAGAATCTTTCTTTCTCACTACTCAGTTAAAGACCAAAATGCTGGTCATCTGTTCATTTTAATTGAAAACAATTATTTCTGTACGAGGTTCAGTTCGGCTCGGTTCGAAACCAGAGAACTGAGGTTCGTCCAGCTCTAGAAAATTGTAGGTATACCTAAACTATATTATAAAGGTAACGGAAATGGCACAAACATAAGATAAACTACGCTGCATTTTGTCAATTAGCATAACTACTCTATCATTTCCAACTTTCAATAATATAACATTGCAGAAAAAATGTAACTTTTTTTAAATGGTGTCTGTTATACAAACGTATTTTATTGAAAACATAGGAAGGATTAATTTAACAGAGAATTAGACAGATGCAAACTTACGTGTGTGGTTTTTGAGGTTATTTCTCTCTATTTTATATCAGGTGTATACACTATGCACTTATTTTATAATTTTATAAATACACATGTGATTTTTTTTTAATACATAGGCCTATGTAATTTTTTTTAATAACATGTGGTGAAGTTTAGTGTGGGACTGGGATTCGAGATTCGATGACAAACACTGAGGATTCGAACAAGGATTCGGATTCGACCAAAATGTGGATTCGTCCCATCCCTAATTAAAACGTATCTATTGGCTTACATTTAGAGTTAGATCAGTGGAATAACAAAAAAGACGGAATTTAAACTATGCTGTAAATTCTCGCGATTTACACAAAAAGGTAAAATTGCTCTAACTTCTTAGTGATTGAAGATAAAATTAAAATGTTTGGTTTTTATTAAAGACAATTTTATTCTCTACAGCTTTCTTTCCGCGTGACCTTTACGTACGACGAACATATAAAAAGTTATCTTGTCAAATGGGGCAAAAAACGTACGAAAAAACCTTTCCCCCCTAAAAATTAGCGAATTTGAACGCAAATATCTCATAAACTATGCAAGATAGCGAAAAATTAAAACGAATAAATTTTGTGGAAAATTTTATCAGCTTTATTTAAGTATAGATTGGTCTTTTCACTAGAGCGTATAGTTTCCGATTTATAAGAGAAAAACCGAAAAAAGGGACCTTCTACATGCCCCCTCCCTCCCGCTCACCACCTAGAAGTGGGGACTTTTAGTATGTTTACCTCCTTACTATTCCAAACAAAGTCCCAAAGTCAAAAATTGTGTTCCTTCCATTTCCCTCTACAACTTTTCATTGACTGGACTATTCTGTAGAGGGGGAGGTCTAAAAATACAGGGTGGCCACTCTATTATTAAAACCAAATTCCAGACTTTTTCCAGATTTTTCCAGGTTTTCTTAAGATTTTCCAGGTTTAAAAAAATTGACATATATGTGGCAAAAAAATATATTTTGAAATAGTTTTTCAATTGTTTTGATTAATGTTGTTTACCGACATCAAGGACACTATAACAATAATCACTTTAAGAATTTATTAAAACCAAGAATACTCACCAATCAGTGAACAAATTACAAAAACATTTTGAAGTATTTTGAAGTGTTCTTGATATAAAGTGTTATTTTATTTAAATAAAAATCGCTGATATAGAGGTATTTGAGAAGCCCTCAATAGAAATGAATTTTATGTTTATTATTTTACTTCTTACCTCTATGACTTTGTCTTAGTCCTGTTATGAATTATATTTACCAGTATTGTATCTCTATGGTCAGGTCAATTTGGTTTTACTCTTTAAGTATTTTCATGTTTTATCTAAGTAATAATTTTATGAAATGTCTTTGCAAACATTTGTTAAACGGCGACGAATAGGAAATGAGCTTACACCTTTTAATATTGTTTTTGGGTCATTACTGAGGAAAGAGTATATGTGATTGGACGCTCGACTGCGCATATATTTTATTTAAAGAATTTAGTATTTCCAGTGTGTTTTCGGAGAGTGTTCAATAGAGAAAGCTTTGACTGTTTGAAACAAATTGGAACTTGAGTTTCTGTTCTACTATCATGGGAGAAGGATTAGAGAGAAAGAGCTCCGTGATTTAGTCATAAATGAATGTAAGAATATCACGTAAAACATTGGTACGACGACTGAATAGCTAGAATCTACGTGAAATTGATGATTTTATAATAAATACCGGAACTACACAATGAAGAAGAGGTAGTTACCGATGTTCGAAGCTCTACTAAAGAATCGACGACGACGATAAGTTTTGACTAACAGCATAAATAGAACTGGATCAACGACGAATTAAGAAGAAAAGAAGAAAAGGACTATCAATCTTCGAGATGGAAGGAGTTCGACAGCGGTAGACGGCATCGTAGACGGTGTACCGGAGGACATCATCCTTCTAGACGACTCCAGGTGACCGACGCCAGTCCTGCTGGAGTACCAGCAGCACGAGAGGAGGTGCATCGAGACGGAGACCCAACCAGCGACATCGGAGGAGAGTGAGATCTAACCAGCAACATCGGAGGAGAGACAGGGGTTCGGAGAGGTTTTCCACAGCCTCTTGGTATTGTAACGACGCGACGAGGTTTGTTTGCCCCATCCCCGAATTAACAAGAACAGCGAGAAGTTACCTGTCCTATTTTAATGGCAAGATATCTTAAACTATGATGTTTACGATCAAGACCTAATTTGAAACTCGCAAAAACAACTTAATACTACTTAACTACGTAAAGACTTGTAGCTTGTACATACTGGACCTGGTTAACTGACCTTGATCAGTAATATGTACGATATCAAAGTTAAAATCTGTTAGTCATTAATTGTCTTGAATGTTTAAAGAATAGCCCCAGGTCCAGAAGTCTTGAGACAGTGTGATCTACCGAAAGAGACTGAGCTAGTAAAAACAAAGAAAAGACTAATTTGCCAGTTAAAATGTGTTTCAATAATATTTAAAATATTGACTGATAACCAAACTATTATTCAGTGATACAATTACGTAAAACGTAATTAGTTCTGAAAGACATTTAAGTATAACGGATATTGAAATTTTGTTTAATGAAAAACCTATTTAAACATGAATAATTGTCTCAAAGGTATTTGTATGTTGCTTGCTAATCATTGACTCTGTCACTTTTCATGTTACAGTTGGATATGTTGCAAAAGAGTATTGTCACCCATACAACCATGATTTTGACCCTAGTAAAAAGTTAAATTTTCATTATATTTTATTTTTCCGATTGATAACCATACTTACATATCATGTGTATGTTAAACCAGATAGACAGAAATATTTAGCTTGGATTGTCTTGAAAGAATAATTAGTTTTTATTACACTGAGATCAGCAGTCATAGAGAAGTTAATGCTTTTAAATACACTACTTATATTTGTTGATTTTAAGGTCAGAATACTTACACCAAAGAGAAGGAGACATACTGCTAAGGAATTATACGACATTTTATTGTTTGGTATTCACACTGAGTCAAACTACACCAGTACATACAACTTGAGAATAATTTATTTTCACTATCAACATAACAAGACATATTTTAGTTAATATTCTGTAGAGGTTAGTAGTTGTGCTACATACACAATCACAGCACTAGTACTTTATAGAGTTTTCACGGCGCCCAACTAGACCACATTTTACATTATAGATATTGGCATTTTAGGAAATATACTCCATAGAGTAATTCTGAAAATACTTATAGAATTTTTGATCACCCAACGGTGGCACACCCTTTTGAA
This sequence comes from Bacillus rossius redtenbacheri, assembly GCF_032445375.1. NCBI lineage: Eukaryota > Metazoa > Arthropoda > Insecta > Phasmatodea > Bacillidae > Bacillus > Bacillus rossius. The sequence goes on from NC_086334.1 coordinate 70,701,378, forward strand.
ATTTTGGTCGCTCATCCTTGGAGCTGTCTGAAAAATAACAGAAGAAAAGGGAAAATTTTGAAAACACTTCAGAATTTTTGGCGCACAACGTGTAAGCCAACGTTAGGGACTATTTTATGATCTTTTTTTGAACAACTCAAGACACTTTGAAAAATACAGACAGTAATTTTATTTTGTCAAGATGACAGACACAGGTAGGAAGTCATATTTTTTGAGAGGTAGCAATGACACTTCTGACTCTAGTCCTGAACGAGAACCTAGAGAAGTAGTACCAGAACAGCACATCGAGACTACTGGTATGGAGTCACAGCAGGAAATGGAGTTGGGTCATTCGCCGCCGACACCAACTGTTACCCTAGATGCACTGTTCCAGTTCATGAAGGAGGAGAAACTAGAACGGGAACGGGAGAAACAAGAACGGGAGCGTAAAGAACAGGAGGAGAAACTAGAACGGGAACGGGAGAAACAAGAACGGGAGCGTAAAGAACAGGAGGAGAAACTAGAACGGGAACGGGAGAAACAAGAACGGGAGCGTAAAGAACAGGAGGAGAAACTAGAACGGGAACGGGAGAAACAAGAACGTGAGCGTATAGAACAGGAGGAGAAGTTAGAAAGGGAACAAAAGGAGCGAGAAAACGCCGAAAGACTAGACAATTTAGTGCAAGTCTTAAATAACACTTTAGGCAGGATTGCAGATGAAACAGCAGAAATCAGGCATGACTTAACTGAAACACAGCACGAGATGCAACAGAAGTTTTCCAGTGTACACACTCGTATTGAAGGTGTAGAAATATTCAGTAAACGCACTGACGATAAAGTAGTACACTTAAGCGAGCGTCTAACAGGAAGGTTAGATATGGTAGAGGCGAAAATAGGGGAAATAGAAAGAGAATCCAGACACATCGCAACATTCTCGCCCCAACTAACGACTCACCACACTAGCGAATGTAATACCGACAAGGAAGACACGCCGGTAAACAAATCGATAACGATAGAAGCCGAGCGAAATCCCGCGAATATTAGTACTGCAATTATGTCAGCAGATCCGGTACTTACACTACACCACCCTTCTAAGAAATGGTTGGATGACGTTCCAACATATTCAGGGAAAAGTAATGAAAACCCTCGAAGATTCTTAAATCAGTTTGGAGAATATTGCCACACATTTAAGTTAACAGACGCAGAAAAATTGAAATGCGTTAGCCACTGCTTGAAAAACACGGCATATTATTGGTGGGAGTTGGCGAAAGATTCGGTACACGCATACGAATCGTTTCAGAAAGCTTTCATATCCCAATTTTGGAATACTCGTATCCAAAGCAATTTGCGAATACAGTTGCATTCTGAAAAATTCGAAAATCGTAAATTTCAAAATTTAGAGGCGCATATCAGCGATATGTACGAGAGAACTCGTTATCTTGATTGCCGTATGGAAGACGAAGAGTTTATTGCCATGATAATTTCGCAATTACCACTCAATTATCAATTACAACTTAGTGGACGGCAATACAGTAATATTGTAGATTTCAAGGAACAACTGTTAACGTATGAACGACTCGTTAAGCTCGATAAAACGGTAACGCACAAAGAAACTAACGAGCGCAAGAACACGAACCAACAGACACCGTTATACAATAACTGGCGTAACCGAAATGAAGTGCAGAACAGCGGACACAAACAACCTCAAATTCACACACTGAACGTTGAAAACTGCGGAAGTAATTGGTATCACAATGGATATCGAGGTCAGCGATATGGTAACGGATTTTATAAACCACAGTACTATCGTCGTAGAAACGAGAAGCGACAAGACAGACGCGAAAATGAATCACAGTGGGAGAATAAACGTCAGGAGGGGACAGTTAATTTCAGAGAGAATTCAGGCGAAAATCGAACAACGAAAGAACGATCGGCAAATTACAATAATCATTCCGGAGGTCAGTACAGCATAAATGCACAAACGTTTGTACCGTCTGAAAAAGGGAACAGCTTTAGCACCACCATTCACGACGCGCGACAAGGAGAAAGAAATTCATATTCTATAGCGCCAAGTCACGAGCAAAGCAACACGGAATGGCCGCGCATGCAATCTAGCAGAAGCTCAGATACAAACCAAGGAGGTAATAACACATTTTTGATTTCACCGAATGCAAATAATGGATTTGCTAATTTGTCACAAGAGCAAATTAGAGGATTTAAGGACAGTGCGGTAAACTAATTAGGGATGGCGAAAACCCGCTCCGCACGTCAGTCCCTAATTGTAAGTTAGACGGGGCTAGTATAAAATTGGATCCCGACGCAAATGACAAGAATAATTGTCGAAGCATACACACCATTATGTTCAAAGAAAACGAGCGTGAATTTTTACTCAGCGAGCCCACAGAAACCGAAGTTCAAGCGAAACAAGCACTATGTCCGGAGATATCGTTAACTTTAAACGGAGTTAAAGTGCCTGTACTATTAGACAGCGGCGCAGAGATATCCTGCATCAGCGAAGACTGCGTAGCCATGATAGAGAGCACCGGAATATCATTACCGAGAATGCCAGTACCGAGTTTAAAGATTCTAGGGGTTACATCAAGGGCTAGTCCCATCATTAATCGTCAGACCTTATTGGAAGTAGAAGGTTTAGGTAGCACCAAGTACATTAATGTATTAATCGTAAAAGGATTGGCTAAACCAGTAATTTTCGGTGTAGACTTTCTAACTAGCCATAAAATAATTTTGAATTTTGCAGGTTGGATGGTAACTGCTATGGATGACACAGAAAATACGAAAACTACTGAAAATTGGGAATTTTCGGAAAAATGCATTGCAATCATTCATAAGGAAACTTCGTGTATTAATAGTGACATAAATTTGATGGCGACCGGAGCTGATTTAATAGAAGCTGTAAAGGGAATTACCATGGTAAATGAAACCGGTAGAAATAATCTTCTTCATGTCTTAAGAAATTTTCAAAATATATTTTCCGAAAAACCTGGGTTAAACAAATTATATACAGCTAGTATTCAGGTCATACCCGGTGAACCATTCCATAAAAAGTCGTATCCCATCCCGGCGAAATATTTGAAAGAGGCTGAAGAATATCTAGACTTAATGTTGGAATGGAATGTAATAAAGCGAGCGCCTAGCCCATTCACGAATGCGATACTCTGTGTGCGAAAGAAAGACGGAACAGTACGTTTATGCCTTGACGCGAGGGAGATCAACAAAATTACTGTTCGAGATCGGGAAAGTCCGAGACCAACGAATGATATTCTGCGATTATATCAGGGTGTCAAGTTTCTAACCACACTTGATTTGTCGGCAGGGTACTGGCAAATACCCTTAGAAGAAAGATCTAGACAGTACACATCATTCCTATTCAAGAACTCGCAGTATGTGTTCCAAGTCATGCCGTTCGGCTTATGTAATGCGGTAGCTGAGTTTACTCGTTGTCTGGACGAAACGCTAGGATCTGAGTGCAAAGGATTCGCGCGAGCATATGTCGACGACATTTTGATTACATCGTCATCATTCGAAGAACACCTGGAGCATATCGGCATTGTCCTAACGAAACTACGTGACGCAGGAATGACGGTGAAACTGCGAAAATCCGTATTTTGCCGACAAGAGTTACCATTTCTAGGGCATATTCTGACACCGACCGGAATTCATACCGATCCTGAAAAATTGAACAGTATTTCCAACTTCCCTACACCAAAGAATGTTAAACAACTACGTACATTCCTGGGAGTTATCGGGTTTTACCGAAATTACAGCGACAAGATAGCCAAGATCGCAGTCCCATTGTTTGATCTACTCAAGAAGGACAAGCTGTGGAAATGGGAAGCAGAACAGCGGGAAGCTTTTGAAGAACTCAAGAAGGTCTTTCTCGAAGAACGAGTCATCTATCATCCCATGTTAGGTCGGGAATTTCTACTATACACAGACGCATCTGATTATGCCTTAGGGGCGAAGCTCGCGCAAATGGACGATGAGGGAGTAGAACGTACCATAGCGATGGCGAGTAGAACATTGAATTCGGCAGAGCGAAATTACACGGTCACGGAGAAAGAGACACTAGCAATAATATGGGCTCTGCAGAAGTTTCGAGACCTGCTTCTGGGAGAACATATAAAGCTAATGACTGACCATCAAGCCCTGATGTGTCTAAAAGCAGGCAAAATTTTTGGTAGCAGGCTGACACGATGGTGCTTGCTGATGCAAGAGTTTGACTTGGAAATATGCCACATTAAAGGGAAAGAGAATGTAGTCGCTGATTACCTAAGTCGAATACCCGATGTATTGAATGATGAATTGACACCGAGGAAGAACTCCAAGGAATTTTTGGTAGCTAATCTTGTGACACAACAACTTAAAGATAACGCAACAATCAAGAATGTTTTTGACCAGATAGCTCAACTGCAACAGGAAGATGAATTCTGCAAGGTCATAATAGATAAATTGAAGGGTTCAGAGGTTCCAACTAGGTTAGAGGAGAGATACTGCATGTCGGAGGGAGTATTGTTCAATCATAGCAAGGGAAAAGCCAGATTTGAAGAGCCATGGAAGCCGGTAATACCGAAGCGAAACATCAACTCGATTATTTGGGAGGTTCATAGGAATTGCGGGCATATTGGTTCAAAGAAGCTGACACAGTCATTGATTAGGCAGCTATACTCTCCGAATCTGCACAAGTCAGTCGCCGCCATTACTCGATCGTGCGACTTGTGTCAGAAAGCGAAACATGCCCAACAAAATCTCGAAGGTGAGTTTAAACCTATCCTTCCGGAGAGACCACTGCAGTTGGTATCAGTGGATGTATTGGGACCATTACCTAGATCAACAGCCGGGGTGAAATATGTGTTCGTGATGGTAGATTTATTTACAAAATACACCAAGTTGTATCCCATAGTCAATGCCACCAGCAAGATAGTATTCCAGAAAGTTAAACAGTTTATCGCGGAAGTGGGTCGACCGGAGAAAATTATTTCAGATCATGCCACACAATTCATGAGTCAAGTTTGGCAAGAAGGACTCAGAAAACTGCAAATCGTACCCACCACGTCTTCGGTGAGACACCCGCAGAGTAATCCTGTGGAGAGACAAATGCGCACACTTGGTAATATGTTGCGGACATTCTGCCACGATACACAGCAGAACTGGATGAGTAAATTAACGTTCATTGAATGCATTTTGAATAATACTGTACACAGTTCTACCAGTGTTACTCCATATGAAGCGTTAACAGGAAAAAGATCATTGATAATACCGTCATCGTTACTACCGAGACATCACGATGAAGCTCTGGCCGCAGAAGATAAAGAATTAGTCGAGATACAGAAGGAAACTGAAGAGTTGGTCGCAGCTAAGTTGACATCCACGGCGGATCTTCGGAGAAAATACCAGAAAGATTCCAGCAAGATGAGTTTTAATTGTGGAGATTTAGTACTCAAGAGAACGAATCCAGTAAGCCAATTTTGGAAGTACGTTACTAAGAAGCTATTTCTACTCTTCGATGGACCATATATGATCACGAAGATTATTAGAAGTAACTGTTACGAACTGTCTGACATTAAAACGAAACAAGTAATAGGACACTATAATATAACGCAGTTGAGGAAATATTACACTCCTGTAGAATAGTATACACTGTTACACATATGTCCGTTTGAAGACATATATCGGTGACAATACTCTATGTTTGCAAGTAAGTATGTAAATAAGGTCAATAATATGAAATGTAAATTTTCTGCAAATAATTAGAATATAGATGAGATGTTTGTATGATGAGAAATGGTCCTAAGACCTATATCAGAGTATAGTTCGTTAGTCACATTTCTGAAGGGGACTATTCTATAGAGGTATTTGAGAAGCCCTCAATAGAAATGAATTTTATGTTTATTATTTTACTTCTTACCTCTATGACTTTGTCTTAGTCCTGTTATGAATTATATTTACCAGTATTGTATCTCTATGGTCAGGTCAATTTGGTTTTACTCTTTAAGTATTTTCATGTTTTATCTAAGTAATAACTTTATGAAATGTCTTTGCAAACATTTGTTAAACGGCGACGAATAGGAAATGAGCTTACACCTTTTAATATTGTTTTTGGGTCATTACTGAGGAAAGAGTATATGTGATTGGACGCTCGACTGCGCATATATTTTATTTAAAGAATTTAGTATTTCCAGTGTGTTTTCGGAGAGTGTTCAATAGAGAAAGCTTTGACTGTTTGAAACAAATTGGAACTTGAGTTTCTGTTCTACTATCATGGGAGAAGGATTAGAGAGAAAGAGCTCCGTGATTTAGTCATAAATGAATGTAAGAATATCACGTAAAACATTGGTACGACGACTGAATAGCTAGAATCTACGTGAAATTGATGATTTTATAATAAATACCGGAACTACACAATGAAGAAGAGGTAGTTACCGATGTTCGAAGCTCTACTAAAGAATCGACGACGACGATAAGTTTTGACTAACAGCATAAATAGAACTGGATCAACGACGAATTAAGAAGAAAAGAAGAAAAGGACTATCAATCTTCGAGATGGAAGGAGTTCGACAGCGGTAGACGGCATCGTAGACGGTGTACCGGAGGACATCATCCTTCTAGACGACTCCAGGTGACCGACGCCAGTCCTGCTGGAGTACCAGCAGCACGAGAGGAGGTGCATCGAGACGGAGACCCAACCAGCGACATCGGAGGAGAGTGAGATCTAACCAGCAACATCGGAGGAGAGACAGGGGTTCGGAGAGGTTTTCCACAGCCTCTTGGTATTGTAACGACGCGACGAGGTTTGTTTGCCCCATCCCCGAATTAACAAGAACAGCGAGAAGTTACCTGTCCTATTTTAATGGCAAGATATCTTAAACTATGATGTTTACGATCAAGACCTAATTTGAAACTCGCAAAAACAACTTAATACTACTTAACTACGTAAAGACTTGTAGCTTGTACATACTGGACCTGGTTAACTGACCTTGATCAGTAATATGTACGATATCAAAGTTAAAATCTGTTAAAGTCATTAATTGTCTTGAATGTTTAAAGAATAGCCCCAGGTCCAGAAGTCTTGAGACAGTGTGATCTACCGAAAGAGACTGAGCTAGTAAAAACAAAGAAAAGACTAATTTGCCAGTTAAAATGTGTTTCAATAATATTTAAAATATTGACTGATAACCAAACTATTATTCAGTGATACAATTACGTAAAACGTAATTAGTTCTGAAAGACATTTAAGTATAACGGATATTGAAATTTTGTTTAATGAAAAACCTATTTAAACATGAATAATTGTCTCAAAGGTATTTGTATGTTGCTTGCTAATCATTGACTGTCACTTTTCATGTTACAGTTGGATATGTTGCAAAAGAGTATTGTCACCCATACAACCATGATTTTGACCCTAGTAAAAAGTTAAATTTTCATTATATTTTATTTTTCCGATTGATAACCATACTTACATATCATGTGTATGTTAAACCAGATAGACAGAAATATTTAGCTTGGATTGTCTTGAAAGAATAATTAGTTTTTATTACACTGAGATCAGCAGTCATAGAGAAGTTAATGCTTTTAAATACACTACTTATATTTGTTGATTTTAAGGTCAGAATACTTACACCAAAGAGAAGGAGACATACTGCTAAGGAATTATACGACATTTTATTGTTTGGTATTCACACTGAGTCAAACTACACCAGTACATACAACTTGAGAATAATTTATTTTCACTATCAACATAACAAGACATATTTTAGTTAATATTCTGTAGAGGTTAGTAGTTGTGCTACATACACAATCACAGCACTAGTACTTTATAGAGTTTTCACGGCGCCCAACTAGACCACATTTTACATTATAGATATTGGCATTTTAGGAAATATACTCCATAGAGTAATTCTGAAAATACTTATAGAATTTTTGATCACCCAACGGTGGCACACCCTTTTGAAATTTTGGTCGCTCATCCTTGGAGCTGTCTGAAAAATAACAGAAGAAAAGGGAAAATTTTGAAAACACTTCACTGATACAAAAATTCTCACTTTTCCACACACATGAACCATTTAAAGTTTTTTTATTTCTTCATCAATGAGGGCTGCCTCTTTTAAGGCATCATTCATTATTTTCGCCTTTTTTGCCTCCAGTTCCCTTAGATTTTTTTGAGCTTCTCTTTTCTTGTCCCTTTCACTTTTTTCAGCCTCTACCTTCTTTCTTTTACTCTCCAGATGCTCCTTATAACGCGCACAAGAATTCCTTGCATAGTGGATAAGCGATTTAGTAATTTGCACATGTTGCACACCCTTAGAATTCATGACAGCATCATACACAATTCTTTGTGCAATAAGACTATCCTCAGTTTGATTTTCAACCAGACAATCCGAATTTACGGAAAAACCACGTTCCAAAGCAGCATTTCCATGGGAAAGAATAAGCAAATGCTTGATAAATAGTAGTAAACTTGGAAATGATTTGCCAGATTCCACCATAACCTGCACGTAGAACAAATCTAGACGTTGATTCTGGCGATGATAAGACTTCATGGCTTCTCCCACGGAAGCTATCTGGATAAATTCTTGGTATTCTTGCAGAATCTTGTCAGCGGTGGACCCCGGGATCTGTTGCTTTTCAACTAGAAGTTCCAAGCATGCTTTAATTCTTTTCTCAGCAAGGTTTGGTTTACTACGTATCAACTCAGGGTTGATACAGGAGATTTGTCTAGTAAGACTATATGCAAGTGGAGAACGCTGCAGAACCTTTTGAAGGAAGCCAACATAAAATGATCTACAGTCATTTTTAAATTGTAGCACAACCTTCTCAGCAAGCTGACCTCGTACCTTCTTCAGAGCATCTGTAGCTGCAAAACCAATGTCCACCTGATTTGCCAGCAGAAGGTTTTCATTTTTCGACAAGTCAATGTTTGTAATTGATTGAGCACTTTCGATAACCTCTTTTCTAACAACTCTCTTAAGCACAGTGGTTGTGAGTGCCTGAAGTTCTTGATGCAAGAATGGTGCCATTGGGTCATCACTCTGAAATTCTCGTAGAAAGGGTTCTACAAGTGATGCTCCAGCAGTGAAAAAGGCCAGTTTGGCACCCATCATCTCATCCTTTACAGCACTACAAATAATCTTGAAATTTTGGGATTCTTTAAGAGCAGGAAAACTTCGTTTGAAGTGTGAATCTTTAGGTTTCACTTTGTCCTTTATTTGCTTTTCGATGGCTTCAACATAAGTCTTCATATGTGGCAGTAGTTCATAAGCTCTTTCAGCAACTTTCTTATTTTCCACCCATCTCACACAGCAAAATTTAAGGGGGAATACAGTGCAACCTGTGCAAGATGAGAAATCTGCTCTCCGCAGAGGAACATCCTTGAAGTGATAATAAAGCGCTCTTAAGAACCCGACTACACACCATCCTGTCACTTTTATTCCTTCTTTAAACCCACCATGTACAACATGAAGCCCACAGCTGCCAATGTTGATTAGGTCAAAACCTTCACGACCTATTTCTTCACGCAATTCAGTAACTAGATCCTTAGATAGCTTCCAGTTCACAGAGGGCCCATCCATGGACACTTGAATAATTTTTCTCAAATTTTCATGTCCTAAAACATTCTTGAGTCCCTTCAATAGATCTTGGGCTCGAGTAGAGCTTAGGAAAACTGACGTGAAATACCTAGACTGCACCATGTTGAGTTCTTCATCCCAGAAGCGGACATGTATATCCATTTGTTCACGCTGAACAACCTTGTTTAGGCTTTCATCAAAACCAATAACAATTTCAGATGATTTTTTTACCAGCTCCTTCAATTCTTTTTCAAAATATGGAGCTATGCCATGGTTAATTAGATAACCAATCTTCGAACGCTGCAACTCCATTTTTTGAGTGACCGCACAGTCAGGAAACATGAGTTTCATGACTGATACACTTTCAGCTGCTTTACGAAGTGATGTGTGACCAACAATAGTGTGAAGAGCCCACAAAATTTCCGCCCTCGTAATATGTTCCCCCAAAAGGAACCTTTGAAGAACATTTCGATTTGGAGTCTCGCTGGTATCGATAGTTGATACCAAGTTATCTACCGATGACTTCTGATCAGGATCGACATGATTCGCTTGTTCATGTCGTGCAGCAATACCTGAAACAATGGAACATGCACACTGTTGTCTGCTGCCTACCTTGGGGAAGGAATAAAATCAATAAATATGCAATAAATGTCTGCGCATAAACTTATTTTACAGTATCGCATACTAGAGTTTAATCCCACCTCGTCTACTCTATTTTGCGATACCAGTCTTCTATTTTGCTAATTATTCTCCTCTGTGTTACTTTTACGCAGTTTGTAGCTTTGTACAAACTGTTATATTTCACGATTCCAACAAGTTGCCACGTTCACAAAAATATTTTCCTTAAAAAAACTGTATCGGAAAATAGAGTATAACCCATCCGCTCAACTCTATTTTCTGATACAACTTTTTCTGTATCAAAGAAAATGTAGCAATAGACGTGGTTTCGAGAAATATAACGTGCAAACTTAGTCTAAAAACATTCAAACTGCATATAAGACACACAGAGAACGAGAATAATTAGCAAACAAATACTGGTATAGCAGGTACTATCCGACACCGTTTTAATTTTTACGAGCAAAAATATACCTTCAATGTCCTTACACTAAAACATACGGCACTTACATGGCTGACATAATCGCAAATGTTCTAGAACGCCACAGCATAACAATTATCTGATAATTATTTTTCATTTTATTTTTTATTGGTATTATGTATTATTTATAAGCATTATTTTTATGCAGCTGACTTAACCCAACCAACCTATCACTTTGTTTTCCATACCTTCTAGAACACGATACAAAATACTTTCGTATATTAAAATAACGTTTTTACATTTAGCTAATTTTTTTTATGTAGCTGACCTAACCTAACCAACCTTTCACTTCTTTTTCAGTACCATTCAGAAAATGATACAAAATACTTTCGGGTAATCAAACAACTATTTTTTCCGTAGCAAATTTTTAATTTAATTTTTCTTTGTGTAGCTGACCTAATCTAACCAACCTTTCACTTTCTTTTCAACATCTGAAAAATGTCTTCGGGTGATGCATTTTACATTTAAATATATTTCCTACTTACCTAACCTTGCATAGTCATATTGTCTTTCCCTACAATGTGCCCCGGCTGTTATTCAGCTACCAAACATTTGCCGGCATTTCTATGTTACACTGTTGCCACACCTTTGCTTATTTTTTTTTTTCAAAATCAATTATCGCATGTGGCTACCAACACTGCCGCATTTTTATTTACTTTCATACCTACCTTCATCGAATGTGTCATGATAGTTCCCCTACTTCCGGAATCGAATTTTAGAGTTGACCCTATTCTGCTCGCAACCATTTATTCATTATTAAATTATTCATTTTTGATTGGGGGACATGATTTGACTCGCGATATACTCGATTCCGCGATCAATCGGGGCGCGATGTGCCGGGCGTTTACTGTACAACGTGAAACTATAGGCTGTATTTCAAATAAATTGTAAGCAAATGCACACACTCGGCACTCTCATTAAATCTATAGAGTTCAATAGACTCTTCAAGCATTTATTTAACACAAAACAAAAATATTAATAAAACACTAGTAACTGTAACTTACCTTTGCTGCAAGACGGAACAGCTTCATGGTGTTGACCAGGATGAGTGGAAAAAAATGCAGTAACGTACATATTTCTATCTTGGCATGACTTCGCATTTTGGTGAAATTTCGATTTGGCGTGGCTTAAAAAGGCACCTCTGCCCATAGTATCTAACTTAAAACTTTTCGCACAGATCTTGCACTTTGCGCTACCTTTGTCTTTAGGGTCCTCGGTGGCCCACGGAAACTCCACCTCATAGCGACAGGAATATCTCGTTGACATGATCCTAACCTCCCTCCTGCATTCACTGCTACAAGATACTCATGCTTCCAAAAACTACAAACAAAAAATTATTCACGTTCGTGTTCCGCTAAACAATCGACGCACCATCGCCATCTTCTAAACCCTCCTCATACCTCACAAACGAAAAAACTGCGCAATACGCCAATAAGAATATAAGAACGCATATAATTTTGTCATTGGTTCCTACGACCGATCATTGCAACCAACTGCTGAATTCAAACTCATGTACTACCATTGTATTACCCACGCATTCGTAGAGCGTATTACTGTTAGAAACGATGTTTATGGTGGTAGACCTGGGTAAAGTATTTTTTTTTTTTTTTCGTTAGTCATTTAGAACAAGTACAGGTACGAAAACACGAACGTCTTCAAATACGTAAAATGAATGTTTTGACTTCCCGTTAAGTCGTAAAACACATAGATATAGTAAATAAACAGCTGAAAAATTAATTAAATTCGAAACTAAAGCCGACGCAGTTTCTTGCAAGTCAGACGCTGCGTGTAAAAGCGGGGCACACAAACGAACTTTTCCCTAATGACTAGTAAAATTCAAGATTATTTCCAGATTTTTCCCGGGTCCTTTCCAATTCCAGACTTTTTCCAGGTTTCCCGGTTTTTCCCGGGTCGGTGGCCACCCTGAAAATAAACAAGAGACCATGATGTGCGAGCTTGCGCAAGCATGTGTGTGTGTGTGTGTGTGTGTGTTGTGAGCGTGTGTGTGCGAGAGACCAGGTTGTGTGTGTGTGTGTGTGTGTGTGTGTGTGAAAGAGAGGCCTTGTTGCTTGTGCGTATATGTGGGGGCTGGCCAGAAACGTCACCTGTCAGTTAACGACTTCAACTCCTCCTCCCCCCCCCCTCATTTTTTTTTCGTGTATAGCATGCATCCTTATTTTTTTCCTTTACTCGAGGGAAAAAAAGGGTGCGCGGTAGTTACGGCCCACACCAAATAAATTAACATCTACCTTATGAAGTCAAGTGTCCAATGGACTTAATGCTCGTTACCGCATAGCACTCTGTTTATGCTAATTTTGGTAATACTAGAAGCTAGGCAAAAATATTTTCTTTTTTATTAAAATAAAATATATTAATTTTGAAAACTAAGCAGAGATGACCAAAAAACGAACTTGGTGCAAACAATGGCATATTATGACTAGAGTCCCGGAAAATTCGCAAATGCGAAATAACCGCGATAAAATGCGAAATGACTCAATAAATGCGATAAAATGCTAAATAAGAGTTTTTCTGCGATAAATGCTAATACAGTGGAACCTCATAATTACGAGTACGGGATACTACGAGACCTTCGAAGTTACGACAGTTTTGTAATGCACCGTCGATTGGACTACGTAAATCATGCTAAATTAAAATGGCTAGAGTGATTTAAAAGGCATCTTCAAACAAGGAAAAACGCCTGCTGTTAGGAAAAAAAACATTCACGTAGTATTAACACGGACTGATAAGCGCCTTTGTGTGTGTTGCTGGGTCTGAGGGTGTGTGCGTGCATGCGTGTGTCTGTGACTTCCTCCCCCTCTCTACAAATGAACAAAGAAGATGGCAGATGCCCTTCCCTTCCCCTCCTCTTTCCAACCCTCCGGTGTTTTCCTTTCTTCTCACCACTTACCTCCCCTCCCTGAACAAGCTAGGCGACGGTGACAGCTTTTTTTTTTTTCGCTGCATCTCGGAGCACGGTCATGAGTGTGACCATTTCATTCGCGATTAAAACAAAAACTGTTGCAGATACAAAAAAAATCACAGATACATTTTATATTAGAAATTTAATTTGCTACAACTTTTATTCTATGCGTTTTTTTACTACGAGGTACCGTTTCCGAGATGTTGTGCGACATTAAGACATTCTGGGAATGTTCTGGATTTTAAATTTGACTTAAATCTTATATATTTGGTTATTAGGAGTACTCGTAGTTATGAGGATTTTTCTCGCCATTGTCAGCTCTCGTAGTAGCGAGGTTCCACTGTACTGCCGTGAATGCACGAAAATCCTGCGGATGGTCCGGCGGTAGCCAGCCAGCAAGCCAAGTGTGTGTAGGTGTGTTTGTAAGCGATAAGAATGTAGGAGAGAGAGAGGGAACAAGCAAGCCGAGTCGGCCCAGTCAGCAGGTGTGTTTGTGTGCGTAAGAGATTATTAGAAAGAGGAGGAGAGAGAGAGAGATAGTGTGAGCCCAGCTTTCGTGTGCGTGTGTGTGAGAGCAAGAGGAAGTCGCCAAGGTCAACTGGTACAGTCGGTTCACACCAGCAATACCCCTCACGTGTCTCATAGGGAAAGGTTATACGGGTAGTTCCGGTGCAGAGTTTTCTTTGCAAATTGTGTTCCACAAGTTAAACGTGGTGTATCCCTAAAACATGTCACACATCTAAATATAAGAATACCTACTGATAAATGTTAGATAAACAGTATCCAGGTAAATAACATTTTAATTAGTTGAAAAATAATTAATCATGTTTTTTGAATTTTTTTATATTTTTTTTTTCAAAATGCTACAAAGTGCTATATTTCACTTTTTAAAATGCTACAAAATGCTAAATTTCATTTTTAAAATGCTAAATTATACATTTTAAAATGCTAATTTTCCGGGGCTCTAATTATGACATATAGGAGACAGAGGTGGGTCAAACAGTTAAAAACGTTTATTACAACCCCTCTAGTTAGACTATTACCGGGAACCATGAGGGGTCGTAACAACGGGGTTTTACTGAACTACTCTATGCCAAAGACAAATGAACAACCGTGCAGCAGCACGCCAATGTATGATCTGCAAGAATAATGTGCGGTGGTAAAGAATGCAGAAAATTGAGCAGACGTATAAAACCACGTGGTGAAACTTTGTGATGTACAGAAAAAGAAAAAATATTATTTTAATTTGCCGTGGAGCAACATCCCAGCAACTACTCACTTGACGATCTTGCCAGGACGCAGGTCGAAGTTCTTGTGCACGACGTCCAGCAGTTGCTTCGGCGTCTTGTTGATGGCGGTGCCGTAGTCGAACACTGTGATGGACAGAGGCTCCGCCACTCCGATGGCATACGACACCTGCAATAGCAGGAACCCTCCCTGAAGCTGAAGGAACTGGCCATTAGTAGGCTCGTGCAAATATCAGGTTTTTTAAAGTCTGAATTGAATACGAAATCCAAATTATTTGCAAAAATAAATTTTGAATTCGAATAGTAAGATTGAGAATTATAATCCAACAAACAATTTGTCATATCACGTAACACTTTCTGGAAAATTACATAAATAATAAACAAAGGAAGGGTTGCAAAATTTTAATATTTAAATTATGAAATAAAAATGTTGTGTTTTTGATCATGCAGCTAACCTATCTTTACATAACCAACCTTTCATTTCAGTTTCTATTCACATTATTTACAGAACCTGCTGTTGATCCAGAAAATTTTTGTGAATGACAAAATACAGTTAAATCAGAGGCAATAAATTACACAAAAAAAGGAATAAAGTTTTAAAAATCTGCATCACCAAATTAGTGGTTAAATGAGCTCATAACCCTAGTTATTCATGAGCTTTCGTTGAAAGCAAAACCAGGTAAATTTGACTGCAACCGCTAGACTTGGGAATAATTCAAAGTTTTAAAGCAAAGTACAGGAGAAGGCTTGTTCTAAAGGCCCTCACCATGATTGAGTGTTCTAAAGATCCAAGTTCACTGTCAATCAGCATGTTAACTGCACTGCATTTTATTGCATTGGCTTAGTCTCAAGTTTAACCCGCATTGGCTTGATCTTAAGTTGACCCCAGTACCATCAGAAATTGTTTTAAGAAAGCAAGGGTTTCTTGTTCAGGAGGACATCACAGTTGAGGATCCTGATGTCAGTGATGTTAGTTAGTCCAGGTCAGTGGGAAATGTTCGGCAGTAATGTCACATTTGACGAGTTTGTTTGTATTGATGATGGAGTTGTTACATCTGAATTACAAACACTCGATGACATAATTGAGGACCACATTCATCAGAAGACAGATGATGCAGAACCCAGCTCTGCAACTTCGTACACACAAGCAGTAGAAGCACTGGACACTTGTCTTGATACTTTAACAGTGTCAGTGGGAGTGAGCCTGTGTTCCCTCACTTGTATAAATTGGAACAACATGTTGAAGAACTTGCAGTTGCAACAGGAAACAACAATTTCTGATCCCCCCCTCCCCTCCCAGAAATAGCCTAATTTTTTCTTCTTTATTTCTAATTTAGGCTTGGTGACTTCCCCCCCGCCCCCCAACCAACCTAGAAAGGACTTCTTAACATTTTGTTGGCCACTGTTTCTCATGTCAGCTATACTTGTTTATGTACTGTATTTTAAATTTCTGGTGGTTTCATTGTATTTATATATGATGATGAATTCATATCTTCCATTAATATAATGCAATTATTTACACATATGTATTTATGTTTAATCCGACATTGTACTGGTATGCTAGATTGGAAAAAAATATATTATTGCCATCCCCCATACACCATTTTTGTGCCCTCTGTTGAAAAGTGTATGACAGGGGTTCTACTGTAGTACATTGCATCAGATAGTATGAAACATTATGACAAATTTACTATTGTACACTATAACAAAATTATGGTACTGCATAGCAGATTACAGTAGCGCTAGAGCGGCAGTGGATGCAGAGGCAATATATTTATATCGGTTTCACACAATTAGTATTTGAAAAATTATATATTTTACTTGCTTACTGTGTTACATTATTATTAAATCTGTAAGATTATCAACAAGACATTTTTAAAGTATATTAAAAAGCACTCCTGTCACTGGTGTACGGCAAGCAGAAACAGCATTCAAGCAGGAAGAAAAAAAAATTCCCATTCCGTCCACCTCTAGTAATTTAGTATATTTACGAATTTTTTTTCTAACCGAAATGTGTTTTCCCCCGTATCGGTGCGGAAGCAGTGAAATGGAAACAGTTGTATAGGCATATCTGCAAACATTTTGTGAATCGGTACAACTCTAGTTACTAATGCCATATATAATTTTATTTCTTATTGTTTACTTAGTCACTTGTGAACAAATGTTTAGTTTTTCTCGAGCAATATATTATTGGTGTGCCTAAATTTAGTACCAACCCAGGTAAAAAAAAAAGGGGGGAGAGGGAGGTTGTTTTTATGTATTACTATATATTTTCTGCAAGACAGTATGTACATTCAGTGTTACTACAGCCATCTAGCGAGACGTGAAGCAACTGTACTACTAGAATCAAGCGACTTGTTTGGGGCCAGATCATTGTAAAGTGGGGTGCTGGTAAGTCATAATGAACAAACACGCCATTTATAGTACATACTGAATCTTTGGTGCGGCTGAAAATTGCGGAGATTAGCGCTAATGAAATAGCAGTCCGTGCAGAGACAGTACCTGGACGAGGCAGCGCCTGCACAGGCCAGCCTTCACGAGCGACTTGGCGACCCAGCGAGCGGCATACGCAGCTGAGCGGTCCACCTTGGTGAAGTCCTTGCCCGAGAAGGCCCCGCCGCCGTGGGCCCCCCAGCCTCCGTACGTGTCCACGATGATCTTGCGCCCCGTCAGACCAGCGTCGCTCTGCGGCATTCCAAACACCCTCAACATAACAGAACAGACAGCACAATATTTTCAAAGTAGTACGGAAGGAGTAAAAACACTCAAATTACACGTACAATTTTTTCTTATCAAGTGAAATACGTCGCTAGATAACACGACTGATAATTGTACAATAGAAACTAATTTAAAAAAAAAACATTCAATTTTTTTAAAAAATGCTGATTCATCATCTCCCAAAAAAAAAAAGTAAGTTGCTCTCACATTTTAAGAAATTCAACAGATGATCAGGAAAATTGTGAGGTAAAAAGATTTTAAATAGCTTATGAAAAAAAAAAAAAACTTCGTTCCACGATCTTCATACATAAAATACTAATTTTCAAGTTAATTTTTTACTTTTAATAACCCAGCTTCAATTGTCACTTTTTACAAACACAATACTTGTTGAAACTAAACAGTTTTTAATTGTCTTGTGTAATTACTCCTATTTATTTCTTAAAAAAACACCAAACCAAACTACCCTGTTTAATTGCATAATCGTCGCACGTCCATAATCGTAGCACCAACATTTTAGGCCGTCAAAATTTGGATAAAAAAAAACCTCAAGCCTACATCGCATGATGTTTTTGGTCACACTATTAGATTCCGAGCTCTTTGTGTAGGTATCTTTCCCGTATAAAATGATGTGTTTTAAAGTAGAAATCTAATTTTCATTCGGACATTACCACTTACTTATTTAATTAACGGGAATACAAAGTTGTTTGATGTGTAAATTTTCTTTTAAAGACGTTTTTAAACGTTTAAGTTATAACCTTTATCTGGTCGCCTGCGTCGCCGCGATGTACCGCTTATAAAATAGTAGCCTACGGCAGTTCGCATCATTCTGTTAGAGAACATTAGATTTAACAAGTTGTGCGAAAGAATAACTTAACAACTATGTTATTGGCAAAGTTTGATTTACTAAGAAAGGAACCAATGAAGGTGTTAAAAATTAGTATTGGGTTGATTCTAGAGGTGGACAGGATTCCAAAACTCCAGATAAAAGTTGTGAAAAAGACCATTCCCTAACTCAGGTAAAGTAATTTTTCTTCTTGGGATAATACCTTGACCAAACCAGTTTTTTTTAATAACAAAAACCCTTGATGAACTTACTTTTATATTATAAAAACACACCATCTGTGTCACATAACAAAAAGCAACTTTGCACATGTAATAAACGGAAAAAGCACATAGACATCACAAAAAACACATTTAAGCACCAAAAATCAATGTAATTCAACACTCGTTCACAAACACTGTTTAAAATAAAGCTATGACTAAATAAAGATAACAATGTGTTAAATAATATTTTAGCTTAATTGTTTTTATCTGTGATGTATGTTAACATCTTTGTCATACTTTTTGGTTATTTTGAAAATGAACTTCACAAGAGCATCAATGAACAGTGTTGCCAAACACGTAACATTCGAAACACCACAAACTCCAATTTACAAATAAACTAAAAGATGCCATCTTGTTTTCAAATATTTTAGGCCAACATAAATTTCCTGTTTTGTTTTTCAGAAGCATCAGAGCAGTTTTTGCAGTTGGTCATTATGTAAGATCTAGAGCTGGGCGAACCTCAGTTCACTGGTTTCGAACCGAACCGAATCGAACCAAAGCAAAAAAATTTCAAACCGAGCAGCTGAACCGAACCTCATACAGAAATAATTGATTTGAATTAAAATGAACCGATGACCAGCATTTTGGTCTTTAAGTGAATGGTGAGAAAGAAAGGTTCTCCAGCCATATGTAAAATTAAAACATTATATAGCTTAGCTTTATTAAAACATTGCAAAACATTTTATAAGTAAAGTTTATGCAACAAATAATGAAGGAAAGAAAACAGTTTAGAGAAAATCATTTTGCATTTTATATATATATATATATACACACACACACACACAAAAACACACACACACACACACACAAAAACACACACACACACACCAACTTTTAATTCTTGAAGAAGTTCCATCTAAATTTCAAAAAGACTATCTTCCTTTTTCAGTGTACACTGACCTTCATTAAAAAATATATAATATTATAAAGATGACGAACATTCAGCATAAGGCCACATAACATATTTTTGTGGTAGACATAACCTAACATTTTTAATAAGTAAAACTTTTAAATATGACATAAAACGTTAGCCTACTCATCGCAAATCACCTCAAGAACAATAATATCGTAAACGTAACGTAAGAAGTGTGGTTATAGAAGTTTGCGTCGGAAAAAAGAAAACACGAGAAATATTGATGGCTGCCGCGACTACGCCAGTCAACTTAGTACCATACTGTAAAATTTACTGGACCAGTACTTTTAATACACAAGAAAAAATTAATATTTTCAGTACCTGACTGTTATAACCAAAAAGGCCAAAGAAAATAAACACATCCCAGTAATTAAAAATACGTAATTTACGTAATCATTTCCTACCGCATTTGTCTAGTGTTAACTTGATCATGTTAAGTTTTACCGAAATACGAGAGTTCTCGTACATGCGCTTTAGTTTAACGTATGGGTAGGACCTGGAATTTTTAGCGATCGCGAATTTTGCAAAAATTCGCATGAAAACGCGAAAAGTAAGTTAATTCGCGAAAACCACAACATTTCTATATTACACTGCGAATATATCCCAGAAAAGTACCATTAAAGTAGAATCCCGCCGATATGACCCCCTTCTGACGCGTCCATTCCGTTTATACCACCGTTTTTTTGAGAAACCATGAAAAATTTGAGCAGAGAAAGTCGAAAATTTGAGTAAAATTGGCTGAAAAACAAGTCTGTTACACTTTGTTGGGCTCTATGTGTTCACGTTTATCTTGGCGAGAGCTGTACTGTAAGCAGGCAGACATACAAAAGACAGCTAAAAATAGATACCACCCCTCTAGACTGTCCACGCGGCAGTGACTAGGAGCTCGGCGCGTCCACTATCGCACGAAAAGCAGTCTCAGCTGTCATGTTATCTTACCCACCCCGCATGAAAAGCCGCTGTGGTAGCTTCTGCGTGAGCGTAAGAAACTCGTCCAACCAGGCTGGCAGTAGCGGCGGCTTGACGTCATACGTGACGTGACGCTTACCTCTCCCATCCCCTGCTAATTCTTCAAGACTTATCCCTCCCAGAGCCACAAACCATGTATATAACCCCCCCCACCCCCCCTTTTTTTCCAACTAACATTTCAAAACATTCCCTCCCTTATTTCAACCTTCTGCGTGAGAAACTGTCAGCATCCTCCTCCCCTCCCACACGACAAAAGCCAGGTTGTATAGTCCATTCTCGGTAAAATAAATATTTTTATGGACCTATACAACTGTCCTTCACCGTTAATAAATACTTTATAAGTTTAAGTTATTATGATACAATTTGTTCACTAAAACCTCGAATTTTATTGAATAGAAAAATTTAGCAGGGCCGTAAATATATTTATTTTACTGCATAGTTACTTTTCCATCTGCATTCCAATGTGTTTTTTTTCCTTTATTTTTTTACGCTGTGAAGGGTCGTGGAAAAGATACAGTAAAACCTCTTTATAACAAAATTGAAGGGATTAAATTTTGGCATGTTTGTTATAAAGGAGTTCTTTATAAAGGGGTCATTTTTTTTATCCAAAATCTCGAAAAAGTTTGTTTTTTGACAAATTTAATAAGGTATCGATAATAGGAATTTTGAAATACAGTAAACGATCCAAGACAAACACAATAGCCTACATACTGAACACATCAATCATAAAAAATAATAACATGGCACAATTGCAAGAGAATAACTTACAATTAGGCCCTAGCAAATAATATCAACATTTCACAATAAAAACAGAAAATTAATTGATTTGATTAATAAGGACAATCGGCACTGACCCATTAATATGTAATTCTGTACAGGTTACTGTACAATGCAGAAAATATACATCTACTTTTCTGAAAAGTAGTCCCGAATTGAAGTTTGCTTACAGCTGCTGATTTTCATTTCTTGTACAACTGCACACTCTACCTGGCGTAGTGATTTCAAGCTTGACTGATTGTTCGAACAATCTGACGTCAAAAGGAATCTTTCGAGTACGTCAAGAGCAGAATACACATCTTTTCTTGATGGTCTGGTCACTTCAGCTTCAATCTCTTCACCTTCTTCATCTTGTTCATTATCCTTGCATGTTGGTTGAGTTTCATCTGTGGAAGATGAGCTTGTGATGACTGCACTGTCAACCTCAACAAAATCTTCAAATGTAGCACCTGCTGCATTGTTGGTAACATGCTTCCACTCATCCTCATCAACATGTTCAAGTGTTTCATCATCTATTTCGTTAGGGCTAACTTGAAAGCCTGCTCTCTGGAAGCATTTGGCAATGGAAGTTGCTTCAATGCTGCTCCATGCCATATACATATGCGTTGCATTGCCTGTAGTATGTTCCACTTCATGTTTTCTGTATCTTGACATTCCATTTTTCTGATGAGGTACTGCACAAGTTGGCGACGGAAAATCCTCTTTACCTGCGATATCACACCTTGATCCATTGGCTGGAGCTTGCTAGTGGTGTTTGGTGGGAAGTAAACCACTTTTACATTTCTCAGTTGTATTCCTTCCACTCTGTGTGCAGAGCAGTTGTCAAGAAACATTAATATTTTCCTGTTCTTACAACCCATTCGTGCATCTATGCTTCCAAGCCACTCACAAAATATAGATGAGGTCATCCATGATTTCTTGTTGAATTTGTAAGGACATGGCAGGTTCTTCACATTTTTAAAGCAGCGGGGTCTTGCAAATTTACCAATGACAAGTGGTGCCAACTTTTCTGTTCCATCTGAATTTGAACACAAAAGAACTGTAAACCTGTCCTTGCTTTTCTTTCCCCCGTGACATGTTTCCCCTTTCAGTGCCAAGGTTTTATCTGGAAGGAGGTTAAAGAACACACCAGCCTCATCTGCATTAAAGATGTTGTTTGGTGCATAACCGGCTGTAATTCCATTGAGTTTTGAAGTCCATGCTTCTTCTACTGCAGGGTCAACAGAGCCTTCTTCGCCAGAAACCTTTAAAGTTGTCAGGCTCCATCGACTTTTAAATCGGTGCAACCATCCATTAGATGCCTGAAAGCCTTCTATCCCCATTCTCAGTGCTTCATACCGTGCCTTCTCCTGCAGAATCGGCCCTGAAATAGGTATGTTTGCTGATCGTGACTCCATCAAAAAATCGAACATTTTCGTATCTAACGCTTCATCTTGGCATGGTCGATATTTCTTTTTATCTGTCCCAAGAAGAACTGCACTGTCTATTTTACTTCTGTTCGAAAGTATAGTCGAGAGAGTTGATGATGGTATTCCATACTTCTTAGCGACGTCAGATTTTTTTTCACCACTATCCACAGCATGCAGAATTTCCATTTTTGTGGCTAGCGAAATTGCATTGCGTTTTCTTTTACCCTCCATCGATCAAAACAAATTAATATTTCACTTCGTTAATTTCGTTGCAGTGTATCGCGCACACAAACATCACACGAATGTAACTAGCGGGCGGTAAAAAAAACTCATAACAGTCAGAGATGTCATACTTAAATGCAGTAATCGTCACCTGGCAAAACAGAGATGAGACTGCAACTGTGGCTATAATCGATAGTTACTGTCGAGGTTTTTCTAAAATGTATTGTCGCAGCTATGGAATAGGTTTTCATAGATGTTTACTTTTTTCAATAGATGTGGTATGTAGCCTGTACTATGGTTATCTATGAAGCTAAGCCAATATTTACGTTGTGAAGTCGAATGTATACATATTACGCGAAAGCATAATACATACAAGGAAATATGTAGCTTGCAAACACTATATCGTGTTTAAAGTTATTTTAGTTCTCGTCCTATGGTAAAAGTAATTCGTAATAACGGAGTTACGTCATGTGGCGAAGAAAAAATGCTCGTTAATTAGAGGTTAATATACGTAAAAAATAATACAGTTTTGGCGGGACCATATTGCGTGTTCGTAATAAAGAGTTTGTCGTTATAACGGTGTTCGTTAGGTCGGGGTTATACTGTAATTGCTTGAGCTGTCAAAATAAACATCGCTGACGGCAAGGGCGGGAGCGCATCCTGTCGGTCTGTCACTGTGATTATCTACTCCAAAAACATGTCACAGCACTTCAGGATAGCATTGTTCTTATATCTTTCGTTTATAGCCAAATGTTTTCTACCTGATCCACACAAGTTCCTTCGCCACGTTTTGAACGAAAATAACCACCAGCCGGCTGGCATAGTCGAACTCGCGTGACGCAAATTCACTTAGCGCAAGTATTTATCGGAACCCATTGTTCGGGGAATGCGAGTCCGAGGTGTAATATGAATTTAAAAAGTTGTCTTTTTTACACCATAGACTATTTGAATATGAAATATATGCGAACAAAGGCGACTTTTCTTATGCATTTGGGTATTTGTTGGGGGGGGGGGGGGGGCCATGCGTAAAAATTGGCAGGAATTCTCTATTGTGACCATTCCGTTTATAAGTCCGTTTTTCCAGAAACTGTGAGGGGTCGCATCAGCGGGATTCTACTATTTGCAGATCACTAATACGAAGGTTAAAGTATCCTTTAACCCAAGTCTTGTGTTTCAGCATAATACCTTATTTTTACATAAGCCGTATTCATGTATGGTTTTGATGCTCAAAATTGATCTCGGGTATAGTTCGCACTCTTCTCAGTTGTGCGCCGGGGTTTGTTCAAGTGGCAACCCCGTGTTCCTCCACTCCATTATGCCAATACAGTATTTATTTATTGAATGCAAGCAAACTCAAAATTTTGCACTCTACGAAAAATAAAAATAATATGATGCCGAATTCTAAACCACCCTGCACACTTGGCCGGATATGAGAACACGTTTATTGTATTTTGCGAAAAGTGTATAAAATATTATATCAAAGCAAAAGAATAACCTAATATCTTGTATTTATCCAAGTTGCGTCATATACGGTAAAATGTAAACAAAACAAATCTGGTTTGTCCAGGTTAGCCAACATAGCTTCTACTAACTTCTCACGTAAGCGAATGCTTCCTTAACGAAGATCATACATTTCCCAGACTGTGAGAAGTTTTGTTTTGTGTAAAGCTAAACACATATGTTATCAGCTGGGAGTATGCGGGCATGCGTGACTATCATGCAGCCAGCATCTGTTGTTGACGTCACGAGCCGCGACAGCGTTTCCAACGTAGTGGCATTCCACTGCTGATATTTATTTGTGTGCCAAGTTTAGTTGATTGTTTTCGTAACAGCCTGTATGTAGTATGTTGCAACATATTTCTGTCTAGAGTTTGAAAATGCCGAATAATACTTTGAGTGCTCGAGACCGAGCATCTCAGTATCAGAAACATGGGTTTTATTGTACTGACAATAGCACAGTGATGAGCAAATTTTGCAACTGTAAAGTTTCATGGGAAAGAAAAGATTTCATTGACAAACACCTAAAGTCAGCTAAGCATGTGGCATCGGCAGCCGAAAAAAAAAAAAAAAAAAAAAAGGAAAATTTCTAGTTGCAAACATCTATAGCAACGTGTCTGTTTTGTGTAACTGTTTGGGATTTAATTGGCTGTTATTATGCATATTATTCTATTCCTAGTATACATGGATTGTTTATTAAATATGTAAACTATTATATTCAATAACTGCACAATTTAGTCAACATTTAAAATACCGGTAAAATTTCCATTGCATAACAAAAATACTGACTTTAAACCACAGCTTTTCTAATTTGAAAGTACCGCTTTTTGCATACTGAAAACACAAAAATTTTCCAGGCCCTACGTATGGGGTACGCAATCTTTGGTGATTTTACAACACTTCTCGTACACGCACTATAGTTAAAGGTATAATATACAAGACCTTTGGCATTTGTACGATAATTTAAATTACGTAGTACGACAAATGCATACAAAATTATCTACAGTAAACAAAAAACAAAGCGCGCCTATATGAAAAAATCATGGTTGCTACAGAAATAGAATCTTAGAATTCCCTGACTTTTCCCTGTTTTCCAGAAATTTAAAAGAAAAGTTCCTCGACTTTATTTTGAAGTACATACCATAAATATTACCGTGCATATGATTAAATGTAATATAAAAATTTCAACACGAGGTAAAATAAGGTTTTTTGTGTGTTATTTTGACGGCAGAATTGCGAATGTGTTTTTTTCCTTCAACATGGCTGGTGAGAGCTCTTCGACCCATATTGCTGAGTTGAATACTTTTGTAGCACAAAGTGCAGTACGCAGGATTTATGTTTTTAGCAGAGGGTTTGATATGCTGAAACTGTGGCTCATTGAGCCAATTCTCCTTAGGGCCGGATTCATGACCCCCGACTAAAGTTCCGGCTAAAATTTAACCACAGGCTAGCTCTTATTTCGGTTTTATGACTCCCTGTTAACGTCTACCTTCCAGTTAAAGTTCCGGCTAACCTAGCGGGTGGATGAACCGGCCGCTAGCTGCTTAACCGGAGGCTAAGCAACCCAAAATAAAATGGAGATATATCAGGCGAGGTTAGTTGTTAGTGATGATGACTATTTGAGGAATTCTATTTAATATTTACAGGATGCGATGGAATAATTTATTACTAAATATAAAATGCTTCGCCGTATTCGTCAAAGTTTTATTAAAAATTACATGGCATGAAAGTGTAGTCTATTCTCGTCGAGCCGTGTATTATTATTTGACTTTAATTGATCACGAAGTACATAAACGTATGCTATGTATATAAACTTAAATGTTCCTGCTTAAGAATATGTGTAAATAAGTGAATTTTAAAATTGCAAAACGAGGGGTATTATTACCTATAAAATGCGTGTTTTCGTGGAAGTTGTATCTGTGAATTTTTATTCGTAATACAGTGGACATATGCCGGGAATGAAATGCACTTCATACGACTTCAGACGTGGTTCTAATTCAATGAATACAATTGAATGTGAAAATAAATGTTACCCAATTATCCCTTCCCTATCTTACAAACCAATAGGTACTTACTATCTACCTGCCACGCAAGTGCAAAACGAAAACAGCACTGGAATTATTCTGTTTACCGTATCCAAGTTTATCCCTTGATCCTATCAGCATGACCCTTTATATGTTGATCTTGTTTTACATTATACTTGCTGTTTTAATTTATAATGTTGAAAAATCATATTCATAACACAAAATACCTAACATATCACGATACAAACAAATTATGTCAGGTCTTGTAAAAATGTATTTCTTTCGTATACATTTTACAATCATAATTATTTCCCCAGTGAATATATCTAGGATCTCTCGACCTACTAAATTAAAACAGCAAGCATCCTATACCACAAACTAATTCCATCAAGATCGGATTAATTTGGATACGTGATACGAAACTATTAGTACAAAAATGAAAACTACACCAGTGAAATGAAAATCGACATGTATTTTCCCGAAACGGGGTCTATATTGTTTGATTATGAAATAAATTTATGAAAGAAATAAGTGTTCTCTAGCAAAAATGTCATCCCTATTTATTTGTTGGTATAGAATTACTTCGTTAGTTTTGGCTTAATATATAACCTAACAAAATCATGATTTGAAATACAAGAGTAAAGTTGAAAACACGCGGTTTTGAATCGTAAATTGTAATTTTATGGTGTAATACAAAGCAGGTTTGACGTCAAAGTAGTTTTTAGTTAATTTAATTATATCTGTTGCAAGATAAAGTTCGCGGCATATTTCTTTACTGCAGCTGTAAACATTCCGAATCACAATACAAACAAACAGCTGACTAACATTCTACCAGAAAAAAAAACTGTCTTGCAACAAAAGTTACCAAATTCTGGTATATTTCATTACCAACACACCCATTATTACACCACACACTTCGTCAGGTTCCGGTTAGCCAACCGCAGGCTAAGTATGGGTCATAATACACCCCTCGTTCGTTAACCGGGGGCTAGCCTAACCTGAAGGCTAGCTAACCTGAGGATTTAGCCGGAGGTCATAATATCGGCCCTTAAAAGTAGTTTTCTTCGACATCAGTGACGGCTGGGTAGTGAATCAATGGTATAAAATAACTTCATTTATTTTTTCCCGATAACATCTTTTTGACATTAGTATAATTTAATCACTCGCCAAGCAGAGAATCTATTTTTTGTAGTCACGAAAAAAATTGTTTGACGGCTGAGCGTTCATAGCCCACGGACGTGCGCGCGCGCTCCCCGGCTTTAATGTGTTATTATTTCTTCACTGTCGTTAAGTTCGAGTTCCACTCATAATTGATTCATCGCTGCTTAATCTTTCCGACTTTCATGGGTTTTCATTACCCGATAATAATGATACGATCATTGAATTAGTTCCTGACACGGATACTAAAATGTTCAGATCGCCTACTAAAAAAGTGATTTCTAATTCGCCGGGAATATCTGAAAAAGCAAGTGAAAGTTCATCGAAGCAAAAATCATCTAGTGAAGCTTGGACGGTAAAACTTCTTGATCCCACCATGGAAGACTTAATCTCGGCCGTGAAATCCCTCAGTATGAAATTTGACGAGTTAAAAAGCGAGAATATGGTGTTAAAAACCCTTCTTATCGACTCTCGTACTGAAAATGCAGAGATAAAAAATGAACTGCAACAGATCAAACAGATCTTATCTTTTAAGACTGATTCTGTTAAATCATAGTCAAGTAGTAAAAAAAAGTCTCTTCAAACAAGAAACCTGTTTGTGTCGAGTCATCCGGTGTATCTGGCAACAGTGCGCCCACCAGTGACCCACTTACAACTCAGCGTGTCTCCAACGACGTCATCAGAAAAAACGGTAAACAGCTCGTCGACGAAGACGGCTTCACCGTAGTACAACATTCACGCAAGTCCACGAATAACGAAAACTCCGATAGAAAATCATCTAACACGGATCGTAAGAAAAATCCCTTGAAAATTGGCATCAGGAATGTTTCAACATTAAAAACAATTGCTAAACCTATTTACAAAAACACAAAAGCTCTCTTTGTCACGAGTTTTGAGCCGTCTGTCACGGAACAAGAAGTCGTAGATTATATTTCCAACGAACTAAATCTCAAGCAAGTCAAAGTGGCCAAGCTCCGGACAAAGCATAATTCTTACGCCTCCTTCCATGTATCTGTTCTGGAAGAAGATTTTAGTAGAATACATAATATTGTTTTTTGGCTCAGTGGCTGTTTAATGAGTTTTTTCTTTGGAAAACTGCATCAAGACCAAATTGTTAGTACTAATTCATCTCCTGAAGCTCTCGGTAATTCTACCCAATTACCTCCAAGTTCCTGCAGTACATAGTCACCTTTTATGCCAGCAACTTCTATGCCAGGGCCTGGAGGAGTGCTTCCTACTCACTTTCCAGTGAATGCCCAATCTTAATGAATGGGAAATTGCATATCAGAATGTTAGAGGACTTAGAACAAAATCCGTTGAATTCTTTGATAATCTTATTAATACTCAGTATGACATCATCTGTCTAACAGAAACTTGGTTCAACGAAAGATGTATCAATGCTCATTATTTCACCGATAATTATTCTATTTTTAGAACTGATAGGGAGACGCTACTCTCATCAATGGAACGTGGTGGCGGAGTGTTGATCGCAGTGAATAAACATAAATTCCCTTCTGTTCAGCTAATTCAATTATATGACTATCGTGGAATAGAAGCCGTATGGATTAATATTAAAATTTATTTTAATAAGTACTTAACATTGGGTAATATTTATCTTCCTCCAACTACATCACCTAATCTATTCACATTGTATTTTGAAGCTCTTGAACAAAAATTCGTTAATTCTCATGATAATGTGATTATCTTAGGTGACTTCAATGTACCTGGGATAGATTGGAAAGGTAATCACTATTTCAATATTGCTCGTGCACATGTCAGATCCAAGGCTCAGTGCCTACTTGATTTCATATCTAATTTGGATTTAATTCAGCACAACCTAATACAATCTTCCAATAACCTTCTAGATCTTTGTTTTTCTAATCTATCCCATTGTGTGGTTGAAAAAGCTGTTGAATCTCTGGTCAAAGAGGATATCTATCATCCTACCCTACTTATTAAACTACTTATTGAGACGACCTCACACAATTTTACTCCAGATTCTACTTTCAGAAACTACAAAGCTGGTGATTACTTAAGCCTATATAACTCTCTAAAAACCCACAATTGGGATGAATATTATAACACCTCTGATGTAGATGCTCTTGTAGATCAACTTACAACTTGTATCTGTGATAAAATCAATACTCACATTCCATTATCCACACGTAAGGCCTCTAAACATCCTTATTGGTTCTCTGGTGATTTAATTCATGCCTTAAAATCTAAAAAACACTTCATAAACTCTATAAAAAAAACAATAATACTCAGTATTACCTTCTTTTCTCTAAATATAGAGCACTAGTTAAAAATATTATTAAGCGTGATAAAACTAATTGGAATCGTAGTATCAATAATAAGGTTAAGAATAACCCTAAAAAATTCTGGAGATATGTCAATGTTATGAAAAATGGTTATTGTGAACCTCATTCTCTTAATGTCAATGGTGATATCTGTAATGATCCAGGTATTCTATCTAATGTCTTTGCTAAGTACTTTGCTAGTGTATATGTACCATCCACCAACCACCCTCGTATCATTGATCCCGATATTATTCACGATTCAATTCCTGTATCATTCTTATCAGAAAGCCAGGTCTTATGGGGAATTAAATCATTAAAACCAACTATGTCTACTGGTCCTGACGGTATACCAAATTTCATTATTAAAGGCTACTCTTTTATTCTAATGCCTCTATTGTTGCATCTATTTAATACAAGTCTAAAATCACAAGTATTTCCCACTAAATGGAAAATAGCTAAGGTTATTCCCATACATAAAAAGGGTAGTAAACTCAGTGTATTTAATTATAGGCCTATATCATTATTAAATGGCTTTACTAAAATCTTTGAAAAAATAATATTTAAACATATTAACTTCCCAATAAACAACAGATTAGCTCCTAATCAGCATGGCTTTAGAAAAAGTATGACAACTTCTACTAATCTTCTCTCATTTATTAATCCTATATACAATAAAGTTACAACAAGGGGGCAGGTTGATGCATGTTATTTTATCTGGCTAAAGCCTTTGATACCGTCAATCACTCCATTTTACTAGCTAAACTTTCTAACTTCGGTCTCTGTAATAATTATATAACCTGGTTTACTAGTTACCTTAAAGATAGATGTTTCTTTGTTTCACTTAATAAAAACACTTCTACTTTATATCATGCTACTTCTGGTGTGCCTCAAGGGGGTACTTTATCTCCCTTATTATTCAATATTTATATTAATGATATTTTTAAAGTTCTTCATCATACTACTGGTTTTCTGTTTGCTGACGATCTTAAAATATCCAGAGAAATTTCCTCCTTAAATGACTGTCTGCTTCTTCAATCTGATATTACTGAAATTGATAATTGGTGTAAAATGAATTTAGTTTCACTTAACAAAGATAAAACAAAAATTATTTCTTTCACAAGGAAAATTCATCCAGTTAAATATGATTATTTTCTTGACAACTCAAAAATTTCCATATCTCTTAGTATAAAAGATCTTGGTGTTATTCTTGACTCCAAACTATTCTTTCATCAACATGTTAATTCTTTAGTATCCTTTTCCCGTAGAACCTTATATTTAATAAATTATATAACTTACTATGCATCTAATATTGAATCCATTCTTACTCTTTATTTGTCCTTAGTTAGAAGTAAACTCGAATATTGCTCAGTTATCTGGAACAGTATTAACACCACCGATAGTGACAAAATTGAATCCATACAAAATAAATTTCTCAAAATAATTAGTTCTAGACACCATCAATTACCCAAATTAGAATCTCTTTCAAATCGTCGCATCCATCTGGATGCCCTGTTTGTGTTTAAGTGCTATAGTTCAAAAATTAATTGCTTACACTTACTTGATAACTCTGGTATTCGAGTCCCGCAGTTCAAAAGCCGCCTTCGATCCCTATTATGTTCCTTACACAATAATAATGATTTAATTTATAGACTTATCTCAAATTTCAATAAATATGAAAATTTTATTAAAAACTTTAAATTTTATTTTATGATTACCCTAATATCTTGAGTAATTTTATAATCCTGTTTATTCTTGTGTCATCTTTTATTATCCTGTGTATGTTGTATTTATTTGCTTGTATGTGTCGTCTTTTATTACCGTATATACTCGTGTATAGCGCGCCCTTTTTTCCCCTCAAGTAAAGGAAAAAAATAAGGATGCCCGCTATGCACGGGGGGGGGGGGGGGGGGGGGTGAAGTTAGGTGGTGAGGCGGGGGGGGGGGGGGGGAGGAGTGGAAGTCGTTAACTGCCGCTGACGGGTGACGTTTCTGGCCAACCCCCACACATACGCACAAGCAACAAGGCCTCTCTTTCACACACACACACACACACACACGCGCCACACACACGCACACACACACACACACACACGTGCGCAGGCAAGCTCCCACGCCTCTTGTTTATTTTTAGACCTCCCCCTCTACAGAAAGCCAGCGCAGCTAGAAAAATAAAGAGAGAGAGAGAGAGTGAGAGAGAATGTTGTCGCCATTCCCCCTCCCACTTCCTTCGCTTCCTGACGCAGCTGCTACCGGTGAGTCATCTAGTCCTCCGCGTCACGTTCCTGCCTGCCTGCCTGCCTGCCTGCCTGCCTGCCTCCCTCCCGCCTTGTACCAGTTGTGACGATACAGCGCTTCATTATCTTCCGTCTACACAGCAGAGTTTAAGTATTTTCCTGACGCATCACCACACATCAATTTAAATTATCATTTGTTTCATACATAATTACTTAACAGGTACCACAAAATGTTAGTAAAATTTAATTATGGGGAAAAAAAAAAAATTTTCTTTGGAATTTGTTGCAAAAATCGTGGTGCGCGCTATACACGAGTAAATACGGTATCCTGTTGATGTTGTATTTATTCGCTTGTATGTGTTGTGTTTTTATTACTTGTTCTGTGCACACCTCCAAAGCTTCGGCTGTTGGTGTGCATGTCACAAATCTAATAAATAAATAAATAAATAAATAAATAAATAAATAAATAAATAATAAATAAATCTCTAAGGTAAAAGAAAAAGTACACATTAATATTTTCAGGTTAGGTTAAAACATTGTTTATGAATTCTTAAAAAAATATAACTACACAAATACAAAAACTATTACAAATTCACACCTAGCAATATAACAAGCCTACTTAAAAAATTACAATAGCAGCATTACAACTTGCAATACTCTTACAATGTTAACTAACGATTCTGGGGAAAAACATGTTCAGTTATGCATATTTTTTATACATAATGTGTCACGCAACAGAACTCACGGATAACGGTTGAAAAAAAAAGTCATTTATAAAAATAGGTAGAAAAAAATGCAAAAACATAAACGCACACAATAGCCACGTGTTTTAATATCAGCTTGGTAGTTTTCAAAATGAGAATTTGTATTGCCTCTTTATCAAAATGCACTTTATTTTCTTACGATCGCATCAAAAACTAACTTCACCTGAAACAACGCCTTTAAATTCACGTAATAAGCTTTGTACTCAACTTATTCCAAGTGAAAATAGCCTTCAAAAGATAAACGACGCCATGCCCGTTCTGTAGTTCACTGCATGGAACGGAACATAATAAAAAGTCTCAAGGAAAAATTAAAAAGGAGCAAAACATGAACAAATGAAGGCCTGGGTTCGCTAGTGAACAAACCAGTGCCTGGATTGGCCAGAAGTTATGGTGGGTGGTTGTAACAGACTATTGCAACGGACAATCGTAGACCAAGTAATAAAAAAAAACGTTGCAGTTGCAATGTGCCTTAAGCAGCAGCCTTTTAGCGGAGTCGTTCGGTAGCAGTACGAGCACATCAAAACAAAGTTTTGTTTGAATTATACGCAACTTTAAAATTTACAGAATTCGTAGCATTTCCCCCGACATTTCCCGGTATTCCCTGACCATTTAAATTTCCCTGACATTTCCCGGTTTTCCAGTCCTGTAGCAACCATGAAAATGCTATGCGAGTTATGTGACGATTAATAAGAAATTTTTTTTATTTTGTCTGCGCTTGAAACTGTGCGACGATTATGCGATATAAGTCGGAATATCACAAGTAATGGAATTTTGTTGTGCTGTTTTGTGGATGGTCTCAAATGGGGGTTAGAAAATTAGAAAAACGTAAATTTTTTTTAAACGAACGTTTGGCTTTTCGAATATATTTTAAGAGGTTTCTAACTTCGCCCAGCACTAGTAGGATCAAAAGTAAATAACTAAAAACTAGTGTTTTTCTAAAGTGGACGTGATTACATTTGTGTGAATTAGTGATGGCCCGATATTCAAAAACCCGATACAGATACAGATTCCGATATTTCCAAATTTACCGATCCGATACCCGATATTCCGATAATAGGCCTATCTCATTTCTAACACTGGTTCTATAAAATTGTGGTTCTGGAGTATTGTTAGACAATAATGAAAAATGTTAAATATTAATAAAACATACTTATATGAATGTATATTATTTTTATTAATTGTAAAATATTGTAAATTCACATTAAATGAAAGCTAATAATGAAATTATCATAATGGCCTACAAATCCGCTCTCTAAATTCAAGGTATTAAAAAATTAAATTGTTTTCAAGGCCAGATAAAGCAATATTCTGTTGTAGGTATTACCTACAAAATGTAAAAAACATATTTAACTACAAGAAAACAAATTCCAGATTTTTTGTGGAGAAATGTTAGCATTTGAATGTGTTCAGGTGATAAGCAATTCGGTTTTTTTGGAACAAATTCCACCTGCAGAGCTAAACAATCTTTCTGAATGAATTGAGGCAGGTGGAAAGCCAAGATATATTCTGGCTAACCATTTCAGTCTCGGAAAGGCAGAATTTGCCTTCCAGTACGCCAGTGGGCTGTCATTCCATTGTTCCATTGTATCACTCCATTTATTGGTGCGAAAACACGTTAAAAATACATGAAAAGTAATTTCAATACAACTTTGAAACGTAATATGGTGACGTGAAGAAAGATAAATTACTCCCGCGGAAATTAAGCTTGGTTTACGGTGAAGGTTATGTGAGAAGTATTATTGGCGAGAGCAAACATCAGTTATCAAAATATGGCAAGTATTTACCGATGTCCGATATTGAAAAATGTGCCGATATTACCTATCTCCGATATCGAATATCGGGCCATCACTAGTGTGAATAATGGAGCCTGGCATTCCAGACAGTAGTGGCAAAAGTGAAGGTGTGACTTCAACACCTATTTGGATTACCAGATAAATAATATGCTGTTTCTCCCAATCTGGAAAATCAAACGTCTCTCCCCAACTGAATCCCGTCCCGAAATAAAAATTCCATTCCTGCCCACCTCTAGTTGATCTACAGCGAAACCCCTTATTTACGTTACCGTTATTTACGTTTTCCCGTTATTTGCACTATATTCTTCAGCACATTTCGTTCCCATTTAGTCAAATACAATACTTTCACGCTAATTACGTCTCAAAAATCGAATACATCCCGCTATTTACGTCACGTAACAACCATAAACAACCAGAAAATACCGTGGGTACATTTAAGAGTAGATAAGATTAGCTAGTAGGCCTAAAAACATAGTGAAAAACGTAACGTTTATAGTCGGCAACGAACATTTTAAATAGCAAAATATACATATTTTATAACATGAACAGTTACTTTTATTTCTAAACATGTAATAATTTAAGCCTAGGCATGTAAAAGTCCGAGTAATTATAGCAGGAGACAATCTAAAATGCACAAGGGAAAAACGTAAACTCACGAATGTATAAAAGTGGCTGATTGTTAAGATCTGATACAGTCAAACCTCTATCTACCGAACTCGCATGTATCGATTGTCCGTGTTTATCGAATACTTTCTACGGTCCCGGCAAAATTGCCATACAACTAAGTAGTGGTGCACCGATGCGGATACCGATGAATCGTAATCGGCGATTATGAGTTTTCCGATTAATCGTAATCGGCGATTATCTTAACGATTACTGTACCGATTATCTACGTCCCGGCGTAATTAAGTAGGTTTTTACCGTGTAATATTTTGTTACACATTTTAGGACGAAATACCGTAATATTTGTATATATATTACAAAATTCATCTAACTCCGTCATATCATGATTACAAATTTTTCGTTAAGTTTAATAAATCTAATTGCCTCGAACAATAAAAAATACGTTTTTCCTACACATTTATTTACGTTTCGTCTTTTGTTCTGTCTTTTGTTTAGTGGCCTTGTACATTACCTATAGCCAGAGACGTAAAAAATATGGCACGCAATCAAAATACCACAAGCAGTTGCAGTGGATTCTATGACAATCAATCTTTTCGAGTCGTAATAGCGGTTCAAAATCGTGGTCCCGATACCTTCTAGAGTTTATACCTGCGTTTTACAAACTCGTTATGGGTATCTTTGGGAACATTAACCGTTGTGTTATTTGTATGTGACGTGAAAAGTGTAAAAGTATTTATAATTTTATATATTCAGTCAACATAAATAAAATCACATGTGCTAGAATTGGTTTTGAGTCATTTTTATATATTTTTATACTGCTGTTATAACTGTATTCTCAATTTTACCTAATCTTGTTATTAAATTCACATGGGAATAAAAAATTTTGTGTGCATTATTATTATTACACTTAAAAATTTGTTCATTATAATCGGTAACTGAATCGGTATCTGCCGATCATTGCTCTCATAATCGGTAATCGAATCGGTAATCGGTGAAGTCATATCGGTGCACCACTACAACTAAGGTTAAAAAAGTCTGTTTGTACCGATGTTCGAATTATCGTTTTGTCCGCATTGATCGTACAAAATATGTGGTCCCGTCACTAAAAATTATAATAGATGATCGTATAACCTTTAAGATTTTGCAGAAATAACCATTTCTTAGAAAGAAACCGTCATAAAAACAGGTACGATAGTATACAGAAGTAGTAAAAATCACAGTATATCTGCAGCCATTTTATAATAGCAACGAGTGAACTGTCAACAAACAGTAGATGGCTAACATTGGTGCCATATTTCCGTGAAATCGACTCGTCACGAAACGTTGCCATACTATCGACTTGTATTTATGTACGAAACTTTTTCATGTTGGCTAAAATGGTAACGTAAAAAACAAAACATTTTATACTGTACATATATAAAATCATTTCAAGAATAAACATGTCCATTATTATGACTGAGCAGTGAGACGTCTCGTTTATAAGGTACAAAGAAACCAATATGGCGTCCGCTGTGGCGTTAAACATTTATTGATTCCTGTGCAGCATCGTGAACGCATTTCTGTAGGCCGGTATTTCGTTGTTCGGGCATGCTATCCTAATCTATGGCACATGTTACATCCTGTTTCTGATCGGTGTTTACTTTACATGTGCGTGAATGTTGACGTAATAAAAAGTGCAAAAGTGATGTTAACGTTTTAGAGCGATTAAAATGTCTCGGCATAGTAAATAATTAAGAACACTTGATGAACAAATTAGGATTATTGAAGAAATTGAAATTCAATTGTAGGTATATTGTGCATAGGTGGTTTTTTTTAAGTGTAAAATGAATTAAGTAAAATGCTTCCATTTTTATATTTTTCAATTGATTAAACTTTAATGACAAGTAACTGATATATTTCTGACACTAATTTTGAGGTTGAATTTTTTTTTTTTTAAATCTAAAGAGTGAAGTCCACATCTATTGAATGCCCGCATCTACTGAATTTTTTTGTTGGTCCTCTGAAAAACGATAGATAGAGGTTTGACTGTACTGTATTTATGTCACAACTTAGCTGAAATACTGGTACGAGACAAACTTCACAAGATAAAATGAGCGGAGTCTTGGTAACTGTTTTATACATATTTTATAATTTAGGAAGTATTGTACAGTTGACGCATATTTTTTGAACTAACAATTTATTTCTGGGGATCGTAAATAATTAATTATTGATATCAAGACATCAAGATGAACGTAAACTTGAACATGTCACGACAGCGAGAAAACTGGTGCGTATACCAATAAACTGGTATTAGAACTGGACAAAACTGGTACACGGGAGGTGGAGCTTATATTTTTTTCCGCCAAACTCTCATATACTGGCTGGCTGCTGATGGAAGGTCATGAGTCTGGGCGGAGCGTTGAGTGAGTTATCCTGCGCATGCGCAGCTCAGACAACAGAGAGAGCCAGCCGGCGACTACGCCGCGCCGTAACAGCAGCTGATCGAGTACAATGACCTTTCTCCGCGCACTGCGCGCTATTGACGGTAAATTTCCATCAATTTGCGGCCCTTTTTTAAATCTTATTTTACTGTGGTGCAATGCATCTGTGTAATGTAGCCCGTATTTGTTCTGAACGCTGCAGAATGCGACTGTATTTTAATTAACTTTAACGTATTTCTTACTTTTCCCTTTATTTACACTTTCCCGCTTTTTACACTTTTTTACTTTGTCCCCATGAAAAGTGCAAATAAGGGGTTTTGCTGTATTTGGGACAGATAGGAAATTTTGATTAGGGAAACCTGACCCAAAAAAATATCATGAAAACAGGACAGGATCAGGAATTTAGGTTTGAAAGATTCAAAAATGTCTATGATTTCACAAAGTAAAAATTGTGTACTTCAATAAGGAAGAACCTAATGAAGCAATAGCACACGAATAGGAATAGGAACTTTACACTAAGCATAAAATACCACAAAATTTATTCTATTTTACAATAGCAATAAAATTTTCTGCAAATAAAGTTGATTGCGGAACAGACAAAAAAACGTTTTATATTTATACTGTATAACCTAAATTACAGTAAAACCCTGTAACAAAAGTCTAAACATACATTACAAACAAGCAAAACTTATTAACTTCTGAAAAGGGATTTCAAGCTGTCCACACAACTCTGAAGTAAGATTCTCCTGATAAATAATTCTTTCACATTCATTGTTGGCAACCTATCATTGACTGGAGAAATTGGAACACTACTACTACTACTACTGACCTGGGGGCCGCCGATGACGAAGGTGCCGCAGGGGTTGATGTGGTAGACGGTGCGGGCGTCCAGGTAGCGGGCAGGAATCACCTCGCGCACCACCTGCTCCATCACCTCGCGCCGCAGCTCCGCCAGGCTCACCTTGTCACTGTGCTGCACCGACACCACCACCGAGTGCACGCGCACCGGCACGCACGCCCCACCACTCGTGTAGTACTCGCACGTCACCTGCCACACACACATTTCCAATCATTTCATTTAAAAACAAGCCAGTATTCCAAGTAACAAAAATAAGAGTTCAGGTGTAGAATATGCTAGTGCTCTTCACCGCTCCCAAACTAGGTGTCACGGCCAGTCCCTTAATTTTAGAGACTGGCCTACAACATCTGTGCACGCGCAAAGCTCACATGTTCAGTGATTTTGTCCAGATGGCGGACCTGAATCTGGCACCATTAACTCACACGCACTGACTTCGTCAACATCGGGGGACATACCTAGCATATTAGTGTACCCAATGACACCATGATAGTGTCACTATTAACCAATACATTTAGTATATTTTAATGGTTATAAACTTAAAAAGAAATACTTGCAACTTAAAATTACTTGAAAAAATGAGCAAATATCAAAACTTTTTTTTTTTAATTTCTTTATCACATGTCTGTATCAGAAAGCTAAGTGGTAAAGTGCAAGATACACAGGAGCAACCTTACGGATAATTGAAAATTCAAAACCAGGGATTTTGTGACTTTTTATAATCTCGATGGAACATGTGCTATGCAGCGTTGCCATGCTGTGTTGTCAAGTACAACACTTGTTTTACTAAAAATTAGGGATGGGGCGAATCCTGATTTCCTCGAATCCGAATCCTAATTCAAATCCTAGACTGGAATTGCCGAATCTCGAACCCAAACCCGAATATTTTAACAGATGATGTTCACATATCTAATGTAAGTGAGATGTATTCTGCTTGCACTAAAAGTCCCTTGACTTTATCACATGTAGTTTGGTACATTTCTGGTATAGCCTAAGTGTATATAAAGACAAAAAATTTTTCTTGAGAAATTTCAGTTTTAGTACAGATTAGCGGTTAGGATTTTTTCTATAAATAACTAGAGGTCTGCGAGCCTAAGAATTTTACTTCCAGCCGAGCTCGAGCGTATGTGGTACAGTTACACTTTTGGGAAATTATTTTTATCTTAAACTTAGTATAATGTTTGAATAGAGTATTAAAATGGAGTGGGCTTATTAATTTTGGGTAACTATTTACAGTGTGTGTTTACATTTTGCACTGCTAGAAAAAAATAACATTTTTTTCCATTGAATCTTACCTGTTTCCATTGGTTCATTAGTAACTGATATCATCCAACTAACATAACCAAGTATATGTTTGTGTAAATGTAACATATCTTTGGGAAAATTTCATCCTTGTCAATTTTTCTGGAGTCCTTACTGAGCTTCAACAAACTTAGCACCAAAAATCATGTTGTTTGAAAAGTACATTCACATTGTTTCAACATTTCCACTTTTCAGCACAATAATTCTGAGAGAGATTGTCACAGAGTATTAAATTATGTTCTTTAATCTATCATGCAGAACAATAATTTGTTCTGCACGTTCAGGAGTTAAATTAGCTCTACCATTGGAGATAGTTTTTCCAGCAGAAGAGAAGCGTCTCTCGCTGGCAACCTGCTTGGCTGGAATGCTTTAGTAAAATTGCTTAACCTCAAAATTAGTGTCATAAATATCTGTAACTGGTCATTAAAGTTTAATCAATTGAAAGTAATAAAAATAAAAGCATTTAACTTCATTCAATTTACACTTGCAAAAAAAACACACACACAAAAACCTACATGGAAATTAAAGTCTTTTTCAATATCCTGAAGTCTGAAATATGTTTACTCATGTCATTAAATGTAGAGCTGTATTGAAGAAACCGATTTTGCCAATATTTAGTTGAATCGGCATTTCTGCCGACTTCCGATACAGTACGCTTGTTAATTTTCGGCCGATATTACTGAAAAACGAAAGAGACTGCCATAACCTAAAAATCCACGAGTACCATTTTCACTTTTCGTAGTAGTACTGCATTCTTTCACATCGCATTATTTCTTAGCAACATGTGCCATCCTTACATATCAAAGTTTAACATCCTCTTTTTTTTCAATAATGTTCTTTAATTTAATATGTCATAAATAAATAATACATTACAATCACGGTAAATATACATCTCGGTTGTTACGGTAACTATAGTGCAAATATGGTAGCTATCATGCTTCTGTAGTAATTATGGTATTATACAAAGAATCTTTAGTTCTTTTTATGGTAATTATCTTGAAATAACTATTGGGTTTGTACTGTAGTTATGGTACATCATCCATATTTCTTCGTATGTTGTTGTTCATTTGTCTTTTCTTCATATTTACGTGCGCCATTATTTGAGACAGGAAGTTTCAGAAAAAATTTTAATGGACTTTGTATCACACATTTAATGGCGTAAATGATGAGACCTCGGGCAATTTAAACGCTTTATACGGAAAAACTTACCATGCGGGACCTCGTAAGCGAGTTTTACTGTATTTTTTTTTCCGTAAATAGTAAAAAACCGAATCCTTTGACGAATCCTATATCAGACCCGCCGAATCTTCGAATCCCTAGGATTCGGCGGATTCGGCGGATATTGGATTCGGTCGCCCCATCCCTACTAAAAATTGTTCATGGGTTATACGCAACGACCTAGAAATACATAGACTGCTGGTACATATGCTTTCAGCGCCATTTGCTGCTGTCGACGGCAATCTCTGGAACTACTCTTCGAGTGAGTGAGACAGAAACATGTTTTGACAGAAGAGGGGGCAAGATCGTATCCATTGTTTATTGTTCCTAATGGACAAATGAAACTACTGGATCGTTTTTCAAGTCTAATTATTCGTAACAAGTAAGGTCACCATACAAAATGTGTAATATAAAAGCAGCACAATATAAATAATACAGTGAGATTCAATCAACCACTGTGCCTAGTTGGAATTTCCGTAAATAAATGTTTGTTATGGTCTTGTATTGACAATTTTATCCCCGCGATTTCGCTTATCTTGGCTCACGTAAAGTATTTGTAAATGTACCGTTTTAAAATGATTTACGTAACAATTGAATTAAGCAACTTTTTTAAGTTAAATAGGCCTAAGTTATATAATAGTTCAGTTGCCGAAACACTGCGTTTATAGTTGAAAGGTCTTTTACATGACAAGGTCCGGTATAGTCTACTAGGATGCAATTAAAGAAAATTGAATTGAAAAAACACAGCTTTGCTTGTTTCCCATAAAACTGAAAGTGATCGTAGGTGTGTGTGGTGAACTATAGTATGCTCACAGAATTATCCTGCCCCAACATTTGTCTAGATAAGCACGTGGATTAAGGTCCCTTAGCTACTTGCAGCATGCATAGCTTCTTTCTGTTCCAGTATCGTATGTAGCAAATAATAAACGCTACATATCTAAAATACATTATGTACACCTCGGCTAGAACATACAATTTAGCAGAACCCTGTGGCAGGCAAGGTAATATTCATGGATGGTATAAAAGTGTGAGCTTAGAGTAAAGCCATCAATATTTATTTACGCAAGTTCCCAGCTTTTCATACGATTTTCAGAGATAGTTGAAATAATAACAAAAAAAATTCTGTATATATGTACACACACACACACATGGCATATCACTCACAAAAATACTCAGGAGTCCTGCAGGTCGTTGGACCTCTTCTGCTCCTGATATAGATTAAAGACAGAACTACTGCAGTTAGATGCAAAGTTACATGGATATATCGTTGGCAGATTCTGATATAATAAGGCGTGAAGTCAAATAACCTGATGGTATGTTTAAAACAATTTATCTCCAAAACTGAAATAAAACCAAGTGCATTTTTCTCAATACGAATGTATGTACATCAAAACACTACACCGTTGTCATAGCAGCGGTAAAAACTAGGTCAGCCTCCGACAATATGGTGAAATAATTTGCAGTGACACATATATGCACATCAAAGAAGTAACTCTTGAACTAGAAATGACAATGACTTGGTCAGTTTCAAGTGACAATATAGTGGATAAATCAACAGTAACAAATGTACATACATCAAAACACTATACCTTTGTATAGCAGATGTAAAAACTTGGTCTGATGCAAGTGTCACTAGGCTACAGTAAATAAACCAATAGTAAAAAGTGTATTTTTTTATGAAAACGCCTTATCATTCCTTTGGTATTGGCTACAATTGGCAGTGACAAATACATATTTAACTCACTAACAAAATTGGCTCTAGCAAAGTTATATAAATCAACACACAAAACTATATAAATAACCTAAGGAAATAATTACAAAATTGAAACCTCCCTTTTTCTGTACCCCATAAAATGATTAAATAAGGTTACAAAATTTACAGAATACTATGATGTCATAACAATCAAAACTTGACATCTCAATCATAAAAGTTGTTTTAGCTACATAACTGCACTGACTAAACAATGTTGCTAAAGTAAAACTCTGTTGTAGGCAACACACGAATTCGGCATATCTACGCTTTGTAGCCTCTTGATCTTGGCTGTTACAACAAAACTGCTAACAAATATCTTCAAGATAAAGCTTGGAGGAGATAAACATATCGCTCGGACCACAATAAACCACAAATTCACGTTTGTTTCATAAAATTACAGTCACTTCGCCATGCTTTCTTTGCTTTGGGATGGAGGTTACCGCTTTGTTTTGCCCCCTCAACTGTCAAAGTCCATCATAACCAACATCATAACATTGAGTTTCAATTGGAATCAAATATGGCGTCCTATTAGCAGTCTATGTATTTCTAGGTCGTTGG
The DNA here is from genome assembly GCF_032445375.1 of Bacillus rossius redtenbacheri. Taxonomy (NCBI): domain Eukaryota; kingdom Metazoa; phylum Arthropoda; class Insecta; order Phasmatodea; family Bacillidae; genus Bacillus; species Bacillus rossius. Next base: position 70,744,816 of record NC_086334.1, read on the forward strand.
TTATACGCTATCACTAGTAAACATACTAAGCTACCCAGATAATATTTTAGTATTGTTAAATAAATGTCTTATATTGTATGTGAATCAGCATAAAATATGGTAAAATTTTAATTTTATGGTGATAGTGAAATAACTCAAAATCAATTATTTATAGCTTAAAAATATCAGAAGTAGTATGTTGCATAGCAAAAGTGTTTTGAATATTTCAAGGCATTCAATTTACGGACCCAACACTGAATGTGAACCATTAATGTATGTGCAATAATATTTTTGATGGAATCCACACACGTCGTCATGCAACGTGCCGAGTCCACAATCACACCTACAATTTTTTTATATGCAAAAGCAATTTTTGTTGTAATTTACCTAAGTATTGCCTGAGCACACTCTGTTACCGTTGCCTTTTCCAGATGCTTCACACCACCCACAAACACATGCTTCTGGCTATTTCCCGAATAAGAATGAGAACAACAAAAATACAATGCCCATCATCAGAGTATGTATCATCACTTTTTGTCCTTGTAATAACAATTCACTTTTGACTTTTCTTCCTCAGCAATTTTGGGAACACAGTTCTTTTCATGCCAGAAAAGTTTTCAGAGCTTAACATATTTGTCTATTCACCATCTTACACAAGGTCATCTGCTTTCTCCAATGGTACGTAAGATTTAACATTTGAAGACATCAAGTATGGCTTCTTCCTTCATTTGTTGCGATGTAGAAGGAATTGTCTTGGAGTTTACTATAGAAATTTGTATTGAGGTAACTTTGGCATACCATAATTTTTTATTTTTGTCTAAGACGTAGAATCCCCTTCCTTGTACTCCAGTTTGCATTCAAAAACGTAGTTTTGGCAATTCCATTAGCAAAGCGAGTACTCACTTTTAATTTAATCTTTAAGAAAGAACAAGCTCTTCAACATGTCCATTCACAGAATCACAGAGATTAATGTAAAAATCAATTTTGCAGTGGCAAGAAAGAGTAAGGCAAAATGTTTTATTTTCAAGGTTGTGGTATTTTAAGGTATGGAAATTGTATAAAATTATGAAAAAACATTAAATGTAACAGGAGCACAAGTAAACAACCAAGCCGAAAACTATAGAGCTTGGATGCACAAGAATAGGAACAATTTTGCGCACGCACATGAGCAAGTATTCAAGTTATTTTTCATTTACACCATACTTAGCACATTGCATGGACTATTTTCTTCCATCAACATGGCACTAGCAATGTATATGCATCAAAACATGCCATACATTGGTGGCACAAGAGTTAATTTCTTTTGTGTGAGAGACATTAATACAGTGATTCGATTAGGTTATTTTTCTGTGAGGAAATTCACATTTTAACCATTTTTACTAATATTCACATTGCGATTAAACAGAGTTAGGTTGTCGCAAAATCAGTCATTAAAACCACCACTCGCAAAATATCATGTCCCTAGTTATAGCAATTTATAGTTTACTTCTCACGAATGACAGTTTTTTTTTATCACTATCACTTTCATCCTTAAATCACTTTTAACTCAAAAATAATCAATGTACGTATATATCATCTTCCAACAGACCTTTAACGCGAGGGTTACATCTCTGCTCATTATAATACATAACTTGCAACTGGTCTAGTCTGTTGATACGGCTATGATAGTTTTTATATTTTTAATTTCTTGTGAAAGATATTTACATTTTTTTCAAGCAATTTTTTACGAGCCTAAATTAAATTCTGAGCCAGCAAAAAAAAAAAAAAAAAAAACACCCACCTAATGCTTCAGAATAAAGGTTATTTGTTACTGTAACCACCTAGTGAGACATGAAGCACCCATGCTACCTAGGGGCTAGGTGACTTGTTTATGGTGGATGTATGTAAAATGGTGTACAAAAGTCATTATGAACACAACATTCATCGTCACTACATACTGTATCTTTGGCATGACTTTAAATTGTGCAGTGGTTAACCTAAAACCGGAAACGAACCGAGAACTGTAATTAACGTAGAATAAACACTTCACTCGTGACTACTCGTTGCCTTAATTTTAATTTTCAACCTCATAACAAGGCAGTTTACTTTTTGCAGCATCTTAAACATGGACAGTTGTCACTTCCAACATAAAACATTCTGTTGAACAAAATACCAAATTCACTAGCATTGCATTACAATTCAAAAATGTTAAAAACCATTTTAAAATGTAAGTTAGTTAGTGAACAGAGAGTAGCTGGTGATGTCTTCAGACAATCTTCTGCATCACAACCATCAGAAGTAGCAAATACTAACACATCACGAAACATCACCATCACTACTGTTTCTGCAATGCACTCTTAGTACCAATAAACAGTGAAATTTAAAGAATGAAATAAAGGATGCAGAGGAATGGAGAAACAATGGGATGAAAAGAAATATGGACAGGCATGTGCAAAGCTCGACAGTATCAAATAAGTCAAATGCCTTGAAATATTATAAACAATTTGGCTATGCAACATACAACCTCCAATATTTTTAAGCTATAAATATTTTTGTTTTGAGTTATTTCACTATCACCATAAAATTTCAATTTTGCCATCAAATTATTTATGCTTTTTGACACAAAATATGACAAGGCATTTATTTAACAATACTAAAATATTATTTGGGTAGCTTAGTATGTTTACTAGTGATTCTTCGAAAAACATGTGTTGTACTTGACAACACTGTATGGCAACGCTGCATAGCACACGTTCCATCCAGATTCAAGGTTGGTTAACCTGCTAGTGGATGGTGGACATCTTGTGCGTGGTTTGTTGAGTATGTTTGTGAAAAAGACACAATAATTATTGACTGACTGTGGTTCTAATCATCTATTGTTAAACCAGGTTGTTAATGGTTCTTCGCTGCAGTATACAAAACAACTGCTGTTGGTAGCCAATTTGTATTTATAGCACCTTCTATGGCATCATGGTAGATATGTTATGATCCAGTTAATTCGTAAGTAAAATGATTAATGCCCGAAATCTGTACATGGGTATTGGCAAAAAAAATAGTTACTGGTAATACTGATACATTTAGTAGTACTCATGTGGTACGAATAAAGAGTGCTTAAAAAAATATCTTAAAGACATCAACACAGGTACTGAGAATGCTATTATGGTTACTCTAAACCATAAAGGCAGATATATTACAACTTTTAATAATTACACTGGTCCAGAATATAGCTATGCAGTTATGGTATGGTTTTACATCACAAACCTCATTTTTTGATCCGAGTTCCAGTTTTTATTAAGCAGCAAATAAATAAACTTTACGCTACACTAAATTTTTAACGAGGTTTACTGGGTCATTATTTGGTTATTTGAAAAATTTAAACACACAGAGAAGAATAGTAGACTCTCTGCATTTGCCAATATTACAACACATGGGCACACCCAACAGGAAGTGGGGGGGGGGGGGGAAGGGGGGGGGGGGGGAACAGTCGGGGTTCCATGCCCCGCAAGAAAAGTAACAAAAAACACAACAGTAGATGCACATTACAATGATTAAACAACATTTGCTCTGTTTGCAAATTGTGAGTTATTCTGAGCAGACAGAATCATTTGTTCTCTGTTGCTGGAGTGAAAGGACCCACTTGAAAATGGTTCGCAATTACCCCTCACAAATCGTTTGGCTATTTCTGACGATGACCGTTATATTTGTCCAAACAAGAATATTTTTTTGCTTCATCTAATTATGAGAACATTTTATCCAAACAAGGGTCTCAAGTATAAACAAACATTCGGCTCATGATGGGAATACTTCATGTCCTTTTTGATGTTGAAGTCACTAATTTTTTTTTGACGTGACATCTAATAAATTGATGAACGCCGGCTGCACGCATGAAAAAGTGTCCGGTTACGCACATTTTTCCGTTACGCTGTGTCCATTTACGCTCATTGTTCCGTTACGCTGTGTCCATTTACGCTCATTGTTCCGTTACGCTGTGTCCATTTACGCTCATTGTTCCGTTACGCTGTGTCCATTTACGCTCATTGTTCCGTTACGCTGTGTCCATTTACGCTCATTGTTCCGTTACGCTGTGTCCATTTACGCTCATTGTTCCGTTACGCTGTGTCCATTTACGCTCATTGTTCCGTTACGCTGTGTCCATTTACGCTCATTGTTCCGTTACGCTGTGTCCATTTACGCTCATTGTTCCGTTACGCTGTGTCCATTTACGCTCATTGTTCCGTTACGCTGTGTCCATTTACGCTCATTGTTCCGTTACGCTGTGTCCATTTACGCTCATTGTTCCGTTACGCTGTGTCCATTTACGCTCATTGTTCCGTTACGCTGTGTCCATTTACGCTCATTGTTCCGTTACGCTGTGTCCATTTACGCTCATTGTTCCGTTACGCTGTGTCCATTTACGCTCATTGTTCCGTTACGCTGTGTCCATTTACGCTCATTGTTCCGTTACGCTGTGTCCATTTACGCTCATTGTTCCGTTACGCTGTGTCCATTTACGCTCATTGTTCCGTTACGCTGTGTCCATTTACGCTCATTGTTCCGTTACGCTGTGTCCATTTACGCTCATTGTTCCGTTACGCTGTGTCCATTTATGCTCATTGTTCCGTTATGCTGTCGGCGAGTGCAGTAATACAGTAAAACCTCCATTAACGAATATTCTATTTAACGAAAAACCCCATGCAACAAAATAAAATTTTGGTCCCGCTGAACCTCCATAAGATCAATGCTGTTTTAACCTCTAAATACCGAATTTTATTTGTTCCGAAATAGTGAAAATCCCTTTACAACGAACTGCCGCTTTTGAAAAACACGCAAAAATAAAAATCTCCTTCAAGACATCCACTACTTAAAAATACGTGCGTATAACCTTAAAATAATATGCACCATCGCGGAAGACAATAAATAAAGCATCATGGATAACACACGTGTATAAATGCCACACTTTGTTCAAAATGACTGGTACATTTAGCGCTAGTGGCGGAAACCTCCCGTACCATCGCTCTGGCAAGACGAACAACTAGTATATTTTGCGTTTCTATGGTTAAAGATGTGCATACGCAAATATTTTTAACTATGGTGTAGTACAATTTCCGTGTTTTCAGTTTTCACAGTTGTTTATTTATTTCCACGCTTAGTTACGGAAATCAACACGGTACTACTGTAAAATAAATTCTAATCCTAAAAAAGCGGCAACAGATTGACATTAAAATAAAATTATAAATTTTAAATAAAGTTGATGAAGGACAAAAAAGTGATATAGCTAAATGTTTCGACATCACGGCGTCTACACTTTCTACCATATTAACCAACCGGGAACAGATCGAAAACAACGCTTCTCTGGTAGGAACAAATTGAAAACATTTGAATGTATGTAAAAATCATGATTTGGACAAGATATTTTTTGACTGGCTAATGGAGGCTAGGGCATCTAACAACGTCTCTGGGCCGATTTTACAAGAAAAGGCATGCCAGGAAGCACTGGGGATGGGAATTGATAATTTCCAAGCATCAAATGGTTGGCCATTAAACAAGTGTATGCAGACCTGCCAACATTCAAATTAAAAAAATCATGAGGTCCTCGATAAAAATTTTCAGGCCCATAAATACAGGTTAGATATAAAAAATAACAAATGAGAATCTTTAAATTTAAGTGCATACCTGTACATATGTTACATGGTCTCTGCTTCAAAATTTATTTCAACAAATTATAGGTTGCAGATTTAATTTAGTTGAACATAATTTAGCGCTGTCGTGTAGTGATCATGCAGGGCCGCAACTAAAAAAGATGTAAAATAACATTCTGTTCGTGTAACACTATTATCACTGTTCACAGAAAAATTAATTTTTTTATTGGAAGCAATACACTTGACCTGTTAGTTGTGTTTTTTTTGTAGCGACATGTTTCACGTCTCCTCTTCCACTATGCGAGATAGAAAAATCAGCACGGCACACGTTACAAAATGCAAAATTGCTTCCTTTACGTGACTCGAGTATTGATGGCAACTCGTTACTGTAAGCTTTCGTAAAACTTGTTTTGTAACTTTTACAAACAAAATCTTGGGGCCCCAAAAAATCGTGAGGAAACACTATTTTGGCGTGAGGGCGTGAGATGGACCTTAAAATCATGAGCCTCACTCCAAAATCGTGAGAGTTGGCAGGTCTGTGTATGCCATGTACTTTTTCATGTTTAATTCCTCATATCGTAATAAACAGTCAGAAAGACCGTTCTAGCCATTTAGCTTTATGATGACTAGAAAAATATTGTGCAAGATCTCCATTAAACAAACCCCATTACAACAAACACAACAAATTTTGGCCCCTTGAGATTTTTAAATAGAGGTTTCACTGTAATAGGTAGAGCCACCTGTTTGCGGTGAAAATAAATGGCATATTTCATCAATTTTTTTTGTTGATTTCGGTGTATTTTTCGTCATTTTTAAAACTAATTTTGGTAAAATTTTCGTCGCTTCTAGAAATTTTTTCTTTTTAATGCTTTTTTTTCTTTTTAAAAACTCATGTAATTTGTGATCTTTAAAATTTTTAGTTTTATTGAAGTCATGCAGAAAAAACAAGAATTTAATAATTACTTAAATCAAAAGCACCTGGGAAAAGCATACCTGCCAACTTTTTAGTTTGGTCATCAAGAAAACTTTTAAATTGGGAAAATGTATCGTAAATCAAATGCGGCAATTTTTTTACATGCTTTATGTGCAATTATTTTCTATTTTTCTATTCCATTTGGTTTCTGCTAATTTGCTAATGACATGAAGGGCATAATGATGGCCTAGAATGAAAATCTAATACAGTCAATATTGTAAATGTACTGGGAAACTAAACCTATCCAGAATGTGCCTATTTACACAGCATGTATATGAAAAGCAAAATGATCAAGTAAAAAAAAAAACAATAGTATTCACTAAACAAGATTACATAAAGACATACCTTGCTATATCACATGTTTGTTACATATTTCAGTCATCTCCTGATTATCATCCTTGATGCAATTTTAAAACTTTAAATGTGCAGCAGTTGCCTTCTTTGCTTTACCTAACAAATCTGAGGTAAACCTTTGTTCATAACAAACACAATTTCTTGATTTCAACACAGAAATAGACTGCAAAGTTTCAGATGACATGGAGGACCTAAATTGGGTTCTGTTTTTTTTTTTACCATACTGAAAATGCGCTCACATTCTGAATTACTGTGGGGGATTGACAGAATTGATAGCATTATCTTTGACAGTCTGTTATACTTCAGGAAGCCATCTACTCCACGAATTCTTGATAATTCAGCCCACTTGACATCAACAGTGCCTTCTTTTTCTAGAAGAGATGAAATGTCATCAACTTGAAGTGCCACAAATTGTTGCTGGACTTCATCCATGGCTGAATCTATTGTTTCATTGTCCTTCAAAGGAAGGATAAATGGAAAATTTTCCACAAAAAACTTAACAGAGGAGAACTTTGCAATTTCAAACTCATTTAGTCGAGCCACTTCTGCATGTTTCAGAACTTCACTCTTGAGGGGAAACTTGTTCACTATATAGTCGCATGCAGTAACAAAATATTTCCGCACTGATGCAAAAAACAATACTTTTTCTTTTTTTTCTAGTTGAGACACTAAAGCTGAAGTTTCACTCCCAACAACTACTTCATCATCTTCTCTTTGATTTTCAATCAAATGGTACTTAAGCAGAAGAATATTACCACTTTTCACAACTTTTGGCTTTACAAATTTTGATAATAGATCTCTCAGTAATGTGGTGAGAATTTCTTGAAGAATTTGTATTTGTGGTGAAGCAGACTGAAGTAAAACATTTACTTTGTCAAACATAGGTATCGTGTTTAGAAGGAACGTACAAAATGTAAAATTCAGTTTAGAGGAAAGAAACAGAAATAATTTTTCCTCACGGCTCAAAGACAGATTCTGATTTTTCAAAACTGGAGCACTGCTATATCTATCATCCAATGCAATTCGTTTACTGCTACTTGCCTCAGTGTCTGCAACCACGTCGGATACTCTCTTCCCATGTTTTTCACTTCCCTTTGATGGAACAGGATCATCTGCAGGTTTCTGAATTTTAGGGATCTTGTATGACGACAGAAATGGCATTACTTGATTTCTTTGCTGCAGATACCTCTTGTTTAAAAAAACTAAGTAATGGTTCCCACTGATCCATCAATCTTTTCAAACTTCTGCCAAGTGATAGCCATCTCGTACAGCAATGCTTCAAAATTTTTTTTGTTTCTTTATTGTGCAACTGTTGAAATTTCTGCAGGCTCTCTTTTCGTTTCGCACTTTTCTCTAAAAAGTAAAATATGTCTATCAGGATGTCCTCTACTTTTAGTGGCAAACTTGCAACAGCCTTCTCTGCTGCCAAGTTTATTAGGTGACATGAACACCCAATAACTATTATTTCTTCATGATTTTCCTTCAGCAAAGCTCCAACACCATTCCTAGAACCGACCATATTCGGTGCATTGTCAGAACAAAACGAGACACAATTTTTTAGAGGTATATTTTTCACTTTCAGCTGTGAAAGCAACATATTGCCTACGTTCTTGCCAGTCGAATCACCGATTAACTTAGGCACTGAGAGAACCTTACTAACTATTCTACTCTCATCATTATCAAAAAACGTAATTACAATCGGGTACAGCTTTTCATCTGTATCATTACTTCCATCTGTGGCAATGGAAAATGCACTAACCTGCAAACATTTCACAACTTCAAAAGTTACATCACACGCCATTTCATTTAAGATACACGTTGCTTTAGTACGACCGCAAGCAAATTTCTTTGCTATTTCAGAGTCCGGGAACATCTTTCTAAATAATGCACCAGCGTGGTCTGCTGCGTTTAATGCAATATTATGTTCATTCAAAAACGAAACAAAGAGACATTCTGCTTTCGTCACTTCCCACCCCGTGTGTGCAGTACTGGTGAAAAAGCTATTAATCTTCTTATTTTCTTCCTCAGAAAGCACGTTTTTCCTATGCTTAGGACACTTGACGTGTGTAGTTATAACGGACTTACCTCCATGAGCAATACTAAAATCACACCAGCACACTGTGCAAATCACAAAAGTTTCTCCTTTTTGCGATTTCAGAATACACGGGAATTCGTTGTTATATGCAGCACGGTAAGTCTGAACATATTTCTTGTTGGCTGGCTTACTCATGGTTCCCACCACGTAAATACACACGAAAAAAACGGTTGCGCAGCACTAAATTGGAACTACGAACAATAGTCAGCCATTTTAAACATAATATAAGGAACAAGGAACAGACCAAGCAGGTAAGGCTGACGTCACAATTATTGTGGTCCGTTCCTCCGTTTAAGGAAGCACTTTTTCGTTGCGGTAAGACGTCCGTAAAACCGTAAAATAGTATTAAAATCCGTAAAACTTACGGACAATCCGTAAAAGTTGGCAGGTATGGAAAAGTAAGGAACGTCCGGAATGTTATACAGGAGCACAATCCTTTATCGGAAATGGTCGGGACCAGCAGCATTCCGAATTTTTCGGATTTCGGAATTTTAATACCGGAGGCCTAGTAAAGCCAAGTTAGGTTATGTCAAATGTATTAAGGATTTCAAGGAACATAGTACAAAAAACAACAAAGTACATAACGTAAATAAACACTGCAGCATAAATAAATACCTGAAACAATCGCCAAAATAATTTGTTTTTAACAACTGATACTGTAAAACATCTGGAGAATGTTATGGTGCGTCGTCATCGCCGCCGATGTCGCCGTCAACTCGTACGTCTCGTGATCGGCTGGGAGCAGATTTCCCTTCTCCTGAGATGAAGCAGCACGAATTATGGCATTTTTAAATGCCTCTTGAAGTGTCACTTGTTTTGGTTTAGATTCTGACTAAGCAATTTTTCTTTAAGAGCATACACAGACATTACTTCTTGCTCACTTACAAATGAACGTTGCTAGAGTCCAGTTTCCGTAATAATTCCACCTTCTGAGTTATTGATAATGTAAAATGTTTTTTTTTTTTTGCTACCACCCATCTTCATATCGGAATGCCTTTTAGCCATTGTGTCTTCAAATATGGCAACACGTTCACGTAACAACAGGGTTAACTACTAAACGCGATAAAACAACTCCTATCGTAGCCAGGGGCGCAACAACTAAATTTACAAAGGGGGGGCAATATATCTCTATTGAAGCGGGGGTCCGGGGGTCCTCCCCCGGGAAAATTTGTATTTCAAGGTGGAAAATGGTGCTATCTAAGCAGTTTTATTATCTAAAAATTGATTACACAGCACTTTCTTTGCCCCCGTTTGCCCCCACTTCAAGGTTTCAGAAGGGAGGGCAAAATAGAATTGGTTTCGAGTCATTTTTTTATAATTATAGTGAAATGGCGAGTACGGAGAAAAAAAGTGAAGTGTGGAAACATTTTTCTATAAACTCAAGTGAACAAAATAAAGCAACATGTTTACATTGTTAAACGGTAATTTCTCCATGGAACCTTATGTGATAGTCGATAATAATGCTAGTTTTCCGCAACAAAAACTTACCCATTGTAAATTACAATTATTAAACTGTAGTTCAAGTTGTTTACAATAATAAATATAAATAGAAGTTAATTTAATTTACACTTTGTAATGGCTTAAGTGTATTTTATATATTTTTATACTGTTATTATAACTGTATTCTCAATTTTACCTAATCTTGTTATTAAATTCACATGGGAATAAAATTTTTGTGTGCATTATTACACTTAAAAAAATTTGTTCATTATAATCGGTAATTGAATCGGTATCTGCCGATTATTGCTCTCATAATCGGTAATCGGTAAAGACATATCGGTGCACCACTACTCTAAAGGAATAATGGCTTCCATGAAAGCACGAACTGTTGACATAACAAATTCTTGTTTGTCTTCTTTAGCCTTTTTAGTGCGGGAAATTACGTCGGTGAGAGAAATCTGACGTTTGACACCTGACGTACAGTAGAATCCCGTCGATGCAACCCCCCTCTGCTGCGTCCATTCCGTTTATTGACCGTTTTTTGAGAAACCAAGAAAAATTTGAGCCGAGAAGTCGAAAATTTGAGTAAAATCAGCTGAAAAAGAAGTCTGTTACACTTTGTTGGGCGCTATGTGTTCACGTTTATCTTGGCGAGAGCTGTACTGTAAGCAGGCAGGCATACAAAAAAGACAGCTAAAAATAGATACCACCCCTCTAGACTGTCCACGCGGCAGTGTCCAGCCGAGCTCGGCGCGTCCACTTTCGCACGAAAAGCCATCTCAGCTGTCATGTTATCTTACCCACCCGCATGAAAAGCCGCTGTGGAAGCTTCTGCAAGAGCGTAAGAAACTCGTCCGGCCAGCATCAACCATAGCCAGGTTGTATAGTCCATTCTCAGTAAAATAAATATTTTTATGGGCTTATACGACTGTCCTTCGTCGTTAGTAAATACTTTATAAGTTTAAGTTATTATGATACAATTTGTTTATAAGTTACACAGCAGTTTCTGCTGAAAAATCACCAATACCTCAAATTTTATTGAATAGAAAAATTTAGCAGGGCCGTAAATATATTTATTTTAAAGCATAGTTACTTCTGCATTCCGTGTTTTTTCTTCTTCTTTTTTTACGTTGCGAAGGGACGTGGAAAAGATAATGGCTTGAGCTGTCAAAATAAACATAGCTGACGGCAAGGGCGGGAGCGCATCCTGTCAGTCTGTCGCTGTGATTATCTACTCCAAAAACATGTCACAGCATTTCAGGATAGCATTGTTCTTATATCTTTCGTTTATAGCCGAATGTTTTCTACCTGATCTACACAAGTTCCTTCGCCACATTTTGAACGAAAATAACAACCAGCAGTCTAGCATAGCCGAACTCGCGCGACTCAAATTCACTTAGCGCAGTATTTATCGGAACCCATTGTTCGGGGTATGCGAGTCTGAGGTGTAATATCAATTTAAAAGTTTTCTTTTTTACACCATAGACTATTTGAATATGAAATCTATGCGAACAAAGGCGATTTTTGATGTATTCAGATATATTTGGGGCGATGGGTTAATGGTGGGGGGAGGGGGAGGGGGAGCTAGAGGGGGAGGGGGAGCTAGAGGGGGAGGGGGAGGGGGAAGGGGGGGGGGGGGTAAAAAATTGGCCCGAATTCTCTATTGCAACCATTCCGTTTATAAGTCAGGTTTTCCGGAAACCGAGGGGTCGCATCAGCGGGATTCTACTGTATTTGATTGTTTTGCAGCTTGTGCGAACATTTTATTCTTTTTGTGGGAAGCACTGCCATTAATGTGTTTCAGACACGTATCCTTCCTGGCCCACTCGATGCGCACGTTACAATACTTTGTGCGAGAATTCTTTCTCGCGGTCGTAAATTGTAACTACGATTTTAAACGTTTTATTTTGTAACCTTACATTAGTAGACTACACGCAGTCGACAAAGCAAACAGTAAACAAGCAGATCTACGACGAGACTAAATAATCACAGAATAACAACACCGGAAGACTCCCGACATTCAACTAAATACTATTAACCGAATAAATATTTTAAATCGACGAATCGTTCTCGCACGTCCAGTAGGCAACTGTGAGTTGGAGAACGTATTTCAACTTCACATTGCTCGCATTTAAGTTCTCACAACTTCAAACTTTCTTTTTGTACCTTACCTAACCTAACATGAACCTGAACCTAATCCGGTCAGACAGAGGTATTGTAATTGTCACGTAAACAAAAACGTGTCATTTCTTTAGTGCGAACATGACATCGGAATTTATCAAGCGTAAGCAGTTTTCGTTATTCTGTTGTTTGGAAATGGTAGTTTTTTGTGGACAGTAACAAGCTAGCCGACGAAATATTGATATAATCAATATATCTCACGTTAACATGGTCTGATCGACACACAACAGCGAGAGGAATACATTAATTTCGTGATTTTTTCGCGTTTTATCGCCATCACGGTAATTTTCGCACAAATTCCTAGATTATGGCGAAAAATTCGCGATTTCTTGCGCCGCGAAAAACAGGTGGCTCTAGTAATAGGTTATGTTACAATTGACTAAAAAATTTTGGTGATTCATATAATTGATGATAGATATTTGATTACAGTTTATTTATATGAAAACTTGTTCATAATTATATTTAAACTTTATAGCTAAACGCCAGTTTTTAAATTAATTACAAGTCATCTACACGTGAACTGTTTCGTTGACTGTTTTTAAAGTGAAGTGAAAAGTTAATGTGGATTTCATTGCTTATTACAACAAAACTTTCGGCAATAAAGGTTAATTATTCTTGCAGTTTAAAAATCTGATCACTAGTATAATTTCAAGTATTTATTCTTTTATTATTCAAATAAAAATTATTCAATTTTATACATAAAAGAATGCAATCATTTCATCAATGATTTGTTATGACGTTGTCGCGTTAAACTATCGTCCGTAAACCGACTTTACAGACAACCAATTCTTTTTTTTTAATGTTTTTGGTGCACTACACAGTGTTTGCATGTTTAATTGATTTCACGTGAAGTAAAATGTCACTTCTACTAATGAGAAGAATGTTAATTTCGCAGCAAAAAAGAACACAATGCATATACAAGTCTTTTTGTCCAAGTTTAAACGAGTACGCTTCCGAAATTTTGTAAGAAAACACTGCCTGTATTTTTTTTTGGACTGCTCATTGCTATTTATACAACACAATGGTCTTATTTATGTACCTATGGCGACCATCTGTTACTACATTATCTTCAATTACACGATTCGTGAACAAAGAAAACAATTGATCCAAACGATTAATCAATTCAGATACAATATGGATGTTTTCACAACTCATTAATAAATATGTGCACACATGCATACTTCGTGCAAATAAAATAACTCACAAAATATTTGTTACTTTCGTGAAACAATGGTATTTTCACACATTTTATGAAAAAAATCATAATAGTTAGCAAGAATTCTATCCATTTGTTTATATTTAATTAAATTAATTTTATAACATTAAAAATATAAACATTGTGTATGTTCTGTCCTGTTGGTGCTCAATGAGTGTGTTAGTGTGTAGCTTTATTCAGTACAGTGAAACCTCTATCCATCGTTTTTCAAAGGACCAGCAGAAAAAAACAATGCATGCAGGAAAACAATAGATGTGGGATTTGTTTACAGACCTCGGTAATTGTATGCATAAGCAATGGTTTCCAAGCTTATTATACATAAAATCATTATAAAAAATTTAAATAATAGTATCATTTGTTAAATCAGTTTTACTTTAAATTTCTTTATTTTACTTGATAGGCCGTATTTGCTGACCTGCGCACGTATTTCTTCACGTTTGTTGAAGACAGAATTTAGTGTAGGTGGAATTCCGAGACGTTTAGCAACATCCACTCTTTTCTCGCCAGGATTCTTCTCCACTTCTTTGACAATCTTTAACCTCTCGTCTAGTGTTTTTACTTTTTTCGGTCGGGCCATCACCAGGGTCACAATAAAATGTTAAAATATATTTAATGTAGCTGCTGAATACTTTCAAATGCACCGTATTTTCACGTGACTACGTGCCAAAAAATGTTTACATGTAGATGCATAAAACAAAACAGAAACGAATTAGACCAAAATGACGAGATACATAAAAGACGTGCATAGTGTTGCCAACAAGACAAAAAGACCGCCCAAGCGATGAGGTAAAAGCGCAACTATCGATTGTAGAAGTACATTAGCCATCATCTTGCGTTGTTCAACGATCGATACAAGAAAAACAAAGGGCGCATTCCAACATTTTGAGCGATTAATACGGGAAAAACGAACATTCAAAATGACACAAACGGGATTATTTAACGTTGTTTAAATGGGCTTATTGAAGGGACCAGAATAAACAAACGATTGATACGGAAAAATGTTAGATGCGGGATCCATGCATCGAGGTTCCACTGTACTTACCAACCATTGTTAATAGAATAATATGATGGCTTTAGAAGTACATCTAATTATTTCACAATAACATTTTTTTGAAGGCAAAAATAAACATTTTGGAACAACTATTATAAGATGGGTTGCTAAGCTTGAAATGTCAAAATTCCCCGACTTTTCCAGCTTTTACACATCTGAATTGACAAGTTTCCCTAACCTTCCAGAGACCAATTATCCTGCGGCCCACCTGGTGGTGTTTTCTGGGGAAAAAACAAGGTATTTTGACTGTGCCATTGTAGCAAAAGTACGTTTGGTTTAATTTATCTGTCACAAGAAGAAACTACAGAAAATAGTTGGTGATTTCCTCCGACCATTTTAATTTCTCTGACACTTCCCTGTCTTCTATACCTATAGCAACACTGATAAACTACATTCACTTTCTTAGACTATTTCTTGCATTGCTGTTAGGTTTTTACACAGATTTTTTACACTGCTTCTGTGTTTTTTACACTTAATTTTGGCACTGCTTTTACCTTATATAAACAAAACTATTTTTAAAGTCAGTATAATTTATTGTTTTCTGGGGTCCCTAGTGGTGCACAGTTATTTCAATTAACTTGCTTTGAATTCAGAAATAGAAATTCGCTTACATGTTCATAAAAATGATGGGTCAGTTACTACATATATTATGTGGTCTGTAAATGTTAATCGCAGTATCAGGTATCAGTTAGCAAGTTGTATCATGTCACTGGTAATTGTATTGAGCTATTAATAATTGAATCTGGGTATCGGAAAACGGTATCAAAACTACTCTAAATTTTACCTCAATTTCAACACGCAAGAACAAAGAAATCTTCAGTGCTTCCTTCTTAAAAAAGTGTGGTAAAAGGACATTGCTTTGCAACTGTAAGGAAACAGAGTTGGTGCGGACTTGTTCTGGAGCCACTCCAGGCCAATGCTGGGGTCACCAACTGTGTCGGAGGAAGGGGCGCGCACCTGTGTCTTGGAGTCAGGGCGCGCCCACCAGAACGCTCCACTGCGGCGCAGTTCTGCCAACCGCTGGTTCAGCTTGTGGGCCAGCACAATCGTCAGAGGCATGCATTCTTCCGTCTCGTCCGTGGCGTAGCCGAACATCAGCCCCTGCCACAACGTCACACACTCAAGTGTCACTTGGCCAAACAAACAACTGTGGAGTGTATTTGCATTCAGTTCAATTTACGCATTTCATATCACTACTAACAAGCTGCACAGAGTAGTCAACAAAGTCAAATTAAATATATATAAATTGTCTAACATCTCTTTTAGTGATTGAACACTATACTGCATTTACATATTTATGTGATATTACAGAATGTCAATATAGAACATATTAGTTACAGCTCCTTTTTTATTTTGAAATTTTTTTGTGTAACATTTTCCAAATTCTATTATATAAAAAAGGTAAAAAGCTACTTATGATCATGCAGTTGACTATAAGCATGCACTTATGACAATCAGCACAATAAACCTAATTTTCAGTAGACCAATTATTTATTTAAACTTAACCCAGTCACTACAAAATTTGGCAGTGATACAAATTCACGCAGTGTTCCAATGTACCAGACTTCCACACTAGAATAAAACAGAAATGTGTACAACCAAGCCATGCACAAGCACACTCATCAAGGAACAGCCAACCCTTAACGACAGCCTATACTGGCACGTCTATGTTAAGTCATGTCATCCTGTAAAAAGCACCAGAAATACAACTGGATACAATGTAGAAAATATTGCATTGAATCTAGCACCAATCTAGCTAATAGTGTTCACATGTTTGAAGTGTATTCTAGCTGTTTACCTTGACTGCTAAGTTGCTGTGCCGATACGAATAGGCAGAAACAGATTTTGCAGGCATTTAGTCGAATCAAAGTTTCTGCCAATTCATGATATGCTTGTTAATTTTCAGCAGATATTAGACATCTGCGAGCAGGGTTTTTATAAGTCGAGTCGAGTTCGAGTCGAGTTCTAGGCAAAAACTCACGAGTCCGAGTCGAGTCGAGCGAGTAGCATTTTTCACATATTAATTCAAAATCAGTGTACAAAAAAATATATTTTTTTTTGTAACAGTAAAACTCTATTAAAAAAATTTCTACTTAAGAATATTTTCTGCATAGTGGTAAAAAAATTAGAACTGGCACTGTAAACAAATACAATTTTAGAAATTTACACTTTTAATAAAAAATTTCCTGTTAATGAGTCGAACTCTAAATTTCTTGGTAACCTTGATAATTATATTAACAGGGATTTACAGTATGTTACAGAAATTTACCTAGTGAATTTGTGAAACTGCATTTAATTATAAATAACTTACAAACAAACTGTGGTTACAATAGAGTTTTTACACAAGAAAAAATTTTCAATCAGTTTATTACAATTTAAAACAAGGGAAGATTTTTACAAAATTATTTTAACAACTTTGGCTAGGTAAAAGTCTCTCATGCAAAAAAATTAGTTGTTCCACATGTTGTGGCAAGAGATTCTCTCTCTTTGAAGTAACTGTATTTCCTGCAGAATAAAACAGTCTCTCGCTTGCTACTTGTGTAGCAGGAATCCCCAAGTACTTTTTTGCCACTGGTGCAAGTAAATGGAATTTTGATTCATTTTGGCACCACCATGCCAATGGATTTTCTGAGCGGGGAATAGTGCCCTCCCTGAAAAAAGTCCTGATCTGAAGATCTCTCTCAATGCTCTGCACTTCTACAAAAAAAAAAATCACAATAATTAGTTCAGTTTAGAAAAAAAAACTGAAAAAAAAAAATTAATAGAAATAACTCACCAGGTGTTGTAGATTGCTGTCCTTTCATTTCTTCAAAAACAGACCAGATATTGCTACTATCACTGCTGATTGTAGGTACACTTGATTTACTTTCATTAGTAACACTTTGTGAGGGCTGCATATTACAACTTTTCATTTCTAGGGCTTCTTTACTTATTTCATGCATTCCTAAGTCTTTTTCATACTTGCCTTCATACTTGCCTTGAATCTAGGATCAAGCATCATGACGGTCCTATACACTTTATTCTCTTTGTATTCCGGGAATCTCGACCAAACACACTGCTTCAGTTGTTTTGCAAACAGCACAGCTGAACCAGCTCCACTTGCATCAATGTGTTTCTTTAAAACACTATCGATTCCAATCAAAACTGGAATCACCATGGGTAATGTTGGAAGTCTGTCTACACACATTTCTTTAGTGGCATCATAGATTGGCTGAAGCACTTGCACCATACCTTCTGCCATCTTCCAATCCTTGGCCGACAGTCCATCCCTACCATTTTCTACCAAATCAGCCATGACAGGTTGCTTCTGCTCTAGCAACCTTGAGAGCATCAGATATTCACTGTTCCATCTGGTGTCGACCATCTGAATCAGTTCATGAACTGGAAAACCTCCTTGTTTTTGATTGGAGTGCAGCCTTTCCCTAGCCACATTGCTATGACTGTAATACGTCACTATATTTCTGGCAGAAGCAAGCAAATCAATGATACCGAGACCTTTCTTTGCATCACTGATGGCAAGTTGAAGCAAATGAGCAAAACACTGTATGTGTTCATACCCAGAAAGTGAAACAGCATTCACTATGTTTCTTGCTTTATCAGAGACAACATATATAGGGACAGTCACCTCAGCAAGGCCCCACGTGTGAAGAAATTCTGTCAGTTTTGAACTAATGGCCTCTCCAGTATGATTGCCCGGAAAATGTGAAATGCTTAACACATGTTTTTTGAGCTGAAAGTTGTTTGTTATGTAGTGAGAAGTCGGGGATATATATCCTTCTCCACTCCGAGAGGTCCACATATCAGTTGTGAAGGTCAAAGAAAATATGCTCCCTTCAATGTCAGTCACCAATTCATCTTTAAGGATCTTTGACTGCTCATCAAACAATGCTGGGATTACAGACCTTGAAAATGTAGTTGCTGATGGCAGGTTGTACCGCGGCTCCATGGTTTCACAGAGTTGTTTGAAACCGTAATCTTCAACTATTGTGTAGGGCTGGAAATCTGTTGCCATCATTTTTCCTATACACATTGTGATTTCTTTTGCTAGGGCATGATCCCGAGGGAACTTTGCTGGCTTCTGGAATGCTTCACCAAGGGTCGTTTGCTTGAAATTGTCATTTATTTTTCGTTTCTGTGAAGGTGTTCTTGTTGAATGTTCTTCCTTTAGTTTCTTGTAGAGGTTAAGTTCATTAGAATGCTTCTCTAAATGACGAATCAAACTTGTATTGGAACCAGTTGGAGTCTTCAGAGATTTGAAACATGTTTTGAACACTACTGCATCACAACTGACATGCTTGTTGTAAAAGTTCCAAATTACTGACTTTTCTGAAAATTGCGAAGAATGAGTTGATGTGGCATCCATCTCAACACTCAAGACGTATTACTTTCACAACATAAAACCTGATTTTTGAAAACTTCTTTATGATTCTGCTCGCAAAAATATCCACGCCTAATTGCATTTAATTACACACAAATCCCGGTAGTGATCAGTTTTCAACTTCTGAAAAATAAATATATATATTGATTAGGTAGTAATGGAGATATTCCAAACAAAATTGACCAAAATGTAATGTTTTTAATTGTAATCATTGGAAACAACTATCACAACGTCAATAATTATTATTAGGTTTGCTATTGTAGTACATTATTTTGGTTTTTACAAACAAAACGAATAAATAGTTAGAAAGAAAATGTTGAATAAATCCGTACAAGTTGGTACATTGAAGTTTGTTACTCCTAGTCACGTGGTTGATATATCGATGTATCGAACTTGTCAACAGAAACGTATCTGACTTGGCTTGGCCTATACTGAGTTAAGTATCACAAGATAAAATAATAAACATGTTTATCAAATAGTATTTTCAAAGTATCAATAATTAAAAATTAAAATTCAAATGTTTAGGATGCTGCTTTGCCTAAAAATTTACAAACGTTTCCGTTTCAATATTTGCAAATTCACAGCCGCCAACTTCCTTTCCAAAATTTTCTATTGATGTAAACCGAGCATCTCCGAACATGCACGAAGACGGCACACTTTTACGGGAACTTGGTTATGATGCTTTAGAACTTATTTGACTATTTTATGTAAAAACAACATTTGCAACTCATTTCATGCAAGTTACATTAACGTTTTAAGGGGAGATATATTAAACTGAACTTAATTTTCGCATTCAAGTCACACACGTTTTGGTTCATGGCTGTATTGTTTACCGTGACACGTGGCTAACGAAAATAAAAGACTAGGTTGTTTACATTGCCAAATGAAGCATTATAATAAATAAATGTCACACTATTCACTTTAAACTTTTGTTTCGTCGAAACGTTTCTGATTGTACGTTATTAAATGCAGCTCTGTTACCGTAAAATGAGGGAAATTCTTCCGCATAAAGCAGGAAAGTGATACATTAATGCTATGCGGAAAATTACAGAAGTAAAAAAAAATTAATCACGGAAATTCGTAAATCCCGGGTACGTAAAAATGAGGTGTTAATGTATACGGTAGATCATGTTACATTATAAAGTAAAGGATAATAGTGTTGTAAGACTTTTATTCCGATATGAGAGTCGGTTTTTTTCAAGAAAAGCTCGCTCGAATTTCGAGTTTTTGAAAAGCCACGAGCTCGAGTTCGAGTATTACTAAAAAACTCGACTCGAAACTCGAATTTCGAGTACTCGCAGGTGTCTAGCAGATATTATTTAAAAATGAAAGTGTCGACATAACCTAAAAATCCACCAGTACCCTTTTCACTTTTTGTACTATTACATACTTTTAATTTCCATGATTTCTTAGCTATATGTGCTAGCTGTACATATCGAACTTAAACATCCTATTTTTAATAAAGTTCTTAAATCTAATACAATGTAAATAAATATCACTAGCACTGTAAAATTAGATCAGAACTTAAACTTGCTTTATTTAGAGCACAGCTACCATTACAAACAACGGACAATACCAATTACTCGAACTGCAAAGAATGTTTGTAATATCATGACGGAGACATTTTTTAATTAACTTGCGTAAACTTTTTAAAATTGAATAAAAAATAATAAAATACAGGATTTCATATGAAGTAAATTACTTTTACTGTTACCAGTGAAAAGCCACCACGTGAAAAGCATTTCCGTATAAACGTTAGGTATCGTAAATTTTCATCGCCACACGTGTTAAGATGGCATTGGAATTACAGTTCTTGAATTGTAAACATTAACAGTATCTCACTATTTTGCACATTTTAATTCTATTTTTTTGAAAATTTATGTTCTGTGAATCAACATATTTCATAGTTATTTATTATTAAATAATCTTATTTTATGTAATAACTTATTAAATAATAAAATTTTCCAGCCTCCATTAGTAAATCCACGTTTCAATAAGCAACTAAAAGGTCATCAACAAACAAATGAAAACAATATAAAAATAAGAGTTAAAAAAAATTGAAGTTATGTTTTGAGTATAAACTCAAATACATGTGCAATTGCATTGAATGCTTTTCTTAGAATGAGTTATTTAGGGTAGTTTAGTAAATTTATAATCAGGGTGGCCACTCTTCTGGGATAATAAAATTCCTGGTTATTTCCAGGATTTTTCAAGGGTTGTTTTTATCAATATTTGCATACAATTTGTATTTTTATTACACAAAGCACACACAATATGATGTTTTATTGGTGTTAAACAATAGACAACTTAACTATAGGCTTAAAAATTAAATCAATGAACTTGCTTAAAACAAAACCTACCACCAACAAAAAAATTTATAATCTCACGTCACAAAAATTACTTGACACCAAACGCACGTGTTTTGCCCCTCTTGCGTGGCTGGCTAATGCTGTTCTTCCCATCCATGCTACCGATATTGATTTTAACATTATACAAATTGCAAATAGCGCTTGTCCTGCACTTTGGATCTTTCTCCACCCATTCAAACTCTTCCGTATATTTGTCATTGTATGTGGTGACCGAACTCGTTGACATTTTGATAGTCTGCGCCAATTACATGTTAGATTAAAAAATTCAAAACAACGTCCCGCACAACTAAACTTTTAAAAAAACTTGAGAAAAGTATTGTGATACCGTGATGCAACAACATGAGCGCAAAGTAAAAACAAATATACATACAAAACTAGTGCTACCAACATGCTGTGCGAGAAATTACTACCACCCTACAACAACATTTTCAGCCAAAATGCTGTTGCTTTTGAATACAGAAACATAATAAGTATGGAAGTCTGAATTGTTAACGGTTTCTTACGTACTACAAAAGTTTTTAAATGCAATATGAACAAATAAACTTTCACAAAATATTAGAGGTGTAAAAGTAACGAAAAAATGTGTACCCGTATGTATTCGTTACTATAACAATTAGTACTCGTTACTTTCGTATCGTTACTCGTTACTTCTGATACCGCATAACATGGCACATGCTATGTTATGTAACAGCAACGAATCGAGTCGTATTTCGTACGCGTACAGTATGACGTCGCGTAAATAAAAATAAATCGAATATAAACAATTAAAAATATTTGATAATTAACAGCTTTTGTTAACCAAGAAACAATTAAATCTCATTAGAGCGGCTTTATTATAATATATCTTTTAAGATAAGAACATAAAACGTGAAAATATGCGATAATAAAAAAAACAAAAACATACATATTTATAATTTGTAAAAAATACTTTCTTACGTTGTTTCTGTTCGAATCTAAAACTTTGTCTACACACACAATACCTTTAATAAACAGTAAAAAACTTGGACGACGAATTTCCAAATTATACTTTTATTAATAAACAAACATCGTTCTTTGTAACGAATAAGCGCTCGCATGCGTGAAACATACGAAAGATGCGAGTAACGAAATGCATTCGTGTGTAACGTTTCGTTACTCGTTACTAGATGCCGCACCCGTTACTCAGTAACGAATACATACGGTTTGCTACAGCTCTACAAAATATAGCTTACGAGCATACTGCCGTGCTTTGACGGGTGGTGAACGTGCTCATTTAACAGCCGTATGTTTTTGCGATCGTTACTTCATAAAAAAAATTCCCGGTTCTAATAAAAATTCCTGGTTGATTCCAGGTATTCCTGGTTTTTTTAAGAAATCCTGGCTATTTCCCGTATTTCCCGATTTCCCGGTTGGCTGGCCACCCTGATAATGGTTTTTAACCAAAATGTGTTTTGTCCTGTACTGGTTCGGAATTTGTGAATCGTCAACAATTGTTATCGGCATATCGACAAAATTTTGTTAATCGGTACAGCTTTACAAGAAAACCCGAATCATTTAGAACAAAGCTACGAGTGGTAAAACTGAAGTAAAAGATTTCCGATTGTATAAAAATTGCAAGCAAATATTTCATTCCTGGGTATTTATTAATTTTATTTTAACATGTTTTATATATACACATTTCCCAGCAAGTAAATATATTACTTAAAACACAGAACTACAATAAAAACACAATACTTTTTAATGCCCAAATGAAACAGTAGGTTCCCAGAATATATTATTTTAAAAGATTTCATTGATAAGTACTGAACAGTTGAAAGTTTTACTAACCTAGTTATTAAGCATAGCAATAGAAGCAAATATTTATACATAAGATGTGAAAAAAATAATACATAAAATACCAGGTAACAAGAAAAATGCAATTTAGAGTCCTATAATTAGAGTCCCGTAAAAATGGTTTTATTTTTCCTTAAATTTCGTTTTGAAAAAATCAAATTTCGGTTTTATTTCGCTGTTTTGGTTTTTCATGTTTACTTTAACTTTTGAGAATGGTTTTATGACCTACAAGTTTTGCTTGGCTAAATAATAGTGGCACGGCGTATACTCGTATACTGCACTCTAAAGTCAACACTATTGGCAAATAAAAATTGTAGGCTTGAAACAGCTCGGCACGGCCCGGTGCCGCCTAGCGCGCTGCATCGGCACGGCCCGGTGTCGCCTAGCGCACTGCCTCGGCACGGCATGTCTCAACTTAGTATTCTTTTAATATTTCTTGCTGCTGTTCTTTGTCCCGTTGACGCCGTATTCACTTGCTCTGCGGTCGTATTGCATTTGCTGAGAAGTGTAGTTACGGCAGTTAAAGGTCACTGATTTTGCTTATCAATCGGCGTAGTGCCATGTGTTCATGTTTACGAGTAGTAGAGGTGTAAAAGTAACGAAAAAAAGTGTACCCGTATGTATTCGTTACTATAACAATTAGTACTCGTTACTATCGTGTCGCTACGTTACTCGTTACTTCTGATACCGCATAACATGCAATGTTATGTTGCAGCAACGAATCGAGTCGTATTGCGTACGCGTACAGTATGACGTCACGTAAATAATAATAAATAGAATATAAACAATTAACAATATTTGATAATTAACAGTTTTTGTTAACCAAGAAACAATTAAATCTCATTAGAGCGGTTTTATTATATTATCTCTTTTAAGATAAAAACAACAAAAAACGTGAAAATACGCGATAATAAATAACAAAAACATGCATATTTCTAATTTGTAAAAAATACTTTCTTATAAACAGTAAAAAACTTGGACGACAAATTTCCATATTATACTTAATAAACAAACATCGTTCTTTGTAACGTAAATTCATCGAATATGCGCGCGCATGCGTAAAACATACGAAAAATGTGAGTAACGAAATCCAGCCGTGTGTAACGTTTCGTTACTCGATACTAGATGGCGCACCCGTTACTCAGTCAGTACCGAATACATACGGTTTGCTACACCTACAGCTCTAACGAGTAGGTTGCCAAGCCAGTCAAACGTAGTTGAAAGCATGAGGTTGTTAACTGTTCAACATGAAAGGAAGAATTAAAATTTTATATTTCTCTACAAGATTAATGTGTAAATACAGCGGGTTGAAAATCATGGCAGCTATATTGTGTTGAAAACATCGCCGGTATTTTTTATTAACTTTGTGTTGATGCTCAGGTACATTTTTCTCTTTTTAATTAGTTTATGATTGCAATTACTGCTTTCGTTTCAAATTGTAATGATTACGTGACGGGAATACTGTAAATCATTATTTACTTTCATTACTACAAAGCGGCCATGTTGAAACTTAGAAAAATGGCGATGTGCCGTCAACGTCGTGTTTACTTGTTTTTCGCGATGTCTTGCATGGGTGGTCTAATTCATTATTATCAGTTTTATTTCTCGATGCTGTGCGATTTCGGTGTTTTGTCGCGAATTAAGGTAAATTGCGGTGTTATTTCGCGATATCGCGATTCGCGAAATTTTCGTGTCTCTACCTATAATGCATTTATGTAGTTGCAGTCTTAAGTTTTCATTAGCACCTCTCAGTAAACTAGCGGTAAAAATGGTTGGATTCAATTTAGCTTAACTATCTTGGGCCAAACAAAGAATGATATTTTCTTTGCATTTCAGTTAAAATGTAAACAGATTCTACACTAGTCACAAGAAAAATTTACGAGTTTTGAAGTCATCCAATTACAAAGACAAGAGTTTAGAAATAAGGGAAACTGACGTGTGGGTGTTTTACATGCCGGTATACAAATAACAAATAAGCCACCAGAGGTTCTATGGAGTGTTAATTTGTAGTGCAACAGTTCAAGAACCCAATGAAGAAAAACCAAACTTATAAATCTGCCATAAAAAATAATAAGAAAGAAAAGTTACCAGCATCCAGAAAAATAACTGCTCAGTGACCTGTTCAATACTTTTCAAATATTTCTCTTTATCTCTGTCTTCTCCGGAATATAAAGAGTTGGAAGATAACCCCATTGCTGAGTCAATCACAATAATTACTCCATTATCAAGCACTAGTAAAGTCCAAAAGCCTGTGTGTCATAATTAATACAAAACACACACACTAGCCTTTCACATAACATTTAGGTGTTCGCATCATTTTTTCTCTAACCTAAAATAACAAAACGAAAAATTAGTTATAGTAAAATATCAATTAGAAATCTCAGGAACATATAAAAAATCACAATCTCCATTAAAATCTGTTAACAATAAGGTACAGAAAAAACAAAAGAAAAGAACTCTACTGAGCTACGAAACCAAGAAGAAGATTAACCCCATCGCAGCTGATAAAGAAGCAGACCAACGCTCTCAGCGGCCCGCCGGCAAGCACACAGCAGCATCACCTGATCTCCGGCTCCCACATTGTCGTCGTCTCGGCCCAGGTGGACGCCGGCCGCAATGTTCGGAGACTGCTGGTCTAGCGCTTGTATTACACTGCACGTCTTGTAGTCGAACCCTGCGAGAAGCCACCAGTGCCACCCACACATGCACATCACCATCATCACCCTCTGGTGTTCACGCTCCGCATGCATGGCAATGCCCCATTCAATTTTGTTTATATTAGTCATGCGAGCGCACTCACACGAGAACACACCAACTGCCGCTGAACTGTACGAAATACACACATTTGTTGAAACGATCTGTGCGCCACTTATTGTAAATTGGTTGTACTAATTCAGAAACCTTTGCCGGCACGCGCATTACAACTCGAGAAAGTTTAATCGTAAACAGATAAATGGTAAGGAATGCATACAAGAAAAACAAACAACCATTCATTTACAGAGCTACAATTTGTTTTGCTATCCAAATGCTAACCGGCCGACTTCAACTTCAGAACAGACACCCACCCCATGGACTAATACCTACATAGCTACGTCTCGCGGACCACCATTATTATTCGGACTATAGAAAAAAGGAATTGTCATAAAATATTTACTGATAACTATCCAATATGACTCAAGTGCCACCCAATTTAAGTGATCTCACCTTGACAGTAATCTTCCTCGTGTTTCTTGTGGAAAATTTCATTGAGAACAGATGAACGATACTTTAATGAAATGGCTAAACATCAACAAGAATTAAAATTTGCTTTTAAGGGTTGGCTTTATCAAAATCTCACCTAGAGTGACCTTCCTCGTGTATCAAAGGTCACACATGCAAAGTTTCATCGTAATTGGACGAATGGCTTAGGAACACAAGGACAAACAAACATTTTTATATGTAAAGATTATTCAGACATCAGAGAGCTGTAATAAAATACAATAAAATTAGAACATAACAATAAATATCTCCTACATGCCCTATTCTGCAGTTACAGTGAGGTTTCATAGTGTACCTTTGTACAATTTAATATTCCATACTGGCTTTCTACATACCGTCATCCAGAGCAATAGACTGGTACAGGTTTCTGTAAACAAAGGTGTTTTCAATCTCCAATAAGTGGAGACCCAGAAATATCATTAATCAAGAATTTGTGAAAAATCACCAAACATCATCAAACAGAAAAAAATGTCTTTAAATGAAAGTTAAATATTTTTATGTAGGCCTGTTGGATATTAGAATTTTCTAATATCAATAATAAACTATTTGTATACGATTCAACCTCAAATACTAACACTTTGAAATAATGAATATTCGTATGCTTACGAATACAAAACCTTGTGAGATTGTATACCAATGTTTGCTGCTGAAATTAAGTTATGTGTGTGATAGGAACACCCTTTTTTGATGTTTTATGGGAGTTCCATACCTACCAACTTTGGCCAGTCCAAAAGCGGGAGGTTTTTTTAGTGGAGTAAATACTTGTTCCCTGCAATCCTGCGGGGGGGGGGGGGGGGAGTTTTGTTTATTTTGTAAATTTTGAAGAAAAAAAAAAATTTAAGAGCAAACCAGCATGATTAGCACAAGCAATGGGCAAATTGTGTTCTAAAATAAAATACGTTAACAAACACACTGCTTTTGTCACACTATCTTCTTTCCGACTTGTGTCAAAACGTCTAATTTCTGATTTATTGTCATAGCATTGACGGCATGTTTCTTCGTATTTATATGCTTCACAATGTCGCCCTTTCCAGCATGCGAGACGGAAAAATCACGACACAAAGAACAAAATGCAGCATGTTCACCTTTCCTCGATTGCAAAATGCACAGAAATTCGTCACTAAATGTCTTCTTGTACACAGTAAGATACTTCACTGTAGGCTTACTTAGGGCCATTTCTATTAAATCCATATTGTGGAGTAGGCCTACTACTAAACAACGCGTACAAAATACTCATCACACAACTGCTTCCACAAAATAAAATTTTTTAGAATACACCGTTTAATAAATTCGAAGACTACTATAATGCTACCTCTACACTTCATCTGTGAGCACAGACGCGAACAAAGGCGAATTTGTTTGGTGACAAACAAACATTCACATAGCCCGCTGAAAAACCGAAGCGAATTTGGGCACGAATGTAAACAGTGGTATCATAAACTCATTATTAATCCACTCCGTCTTTATTTCAAACCAACACCACAGTTTACAATGTTGACAAAACACGCCATCTTGGAAAACAAATGAAACCTTTTTCTGGTTGGTTAATAAACACCAATGACGAACGTGTACCAAAACAGCTCCCATAATTATCGTAAATAACTACGTTTCTTTCTTAGATGTACGCTTAACAAAGCGTTTTAGCCGACAATTGTGGGCAATTAGGCTATTAAAATAACTACACGTCACGGTACGAACCGTAGTTACTATACAATTGTACAGAATAATGGTACAAACATATTAATTCTACAAATTTACTGTCTTAAAAACTTCAAGAGAAACAGAACGAAAAAACGGGAGATTTGAATGACAAATCGGGAGGGCGGGAGAAAGGGTACAAAATCGGGAGTCTCCCGCCTAAAGCGGGAGGGTTGGCAGGTCTGGAGTTCATAATCAAAAAAACGAACAGAAAGTGACATTAAACATGTAACAAATATACAAAGTTTTTTTGCTACTGTCTCGCTAACCAGTAACAGAAAAAAAACCACACACATTTAAAACTTAAAAAATAAATATTTGTACTTCTTTCGACACACACCAAGAAGGGGGGGAGGGGGGGGGGAAGGCGACACGGACACTCCATTGAGATAAGCATTAAAAGAAGTAATTGTCATAGTTTCAACAGCGCATGAATCAATATATTGTAGTTATTAAACTAACCATTAACTTTAGTATTATTGTCTAATTTTCCAGAAGTTGTTTCATGATGCGAAAATTTTTTTTTAGTGGGATTCTAATTCTCATTCCTACTATTCAAATTCAACATCCGTTTTCACAAATAATTTATTATTCTTATTTGTTTTCAACTTAAAAAAAACATTTTCACACAGGCCTAGTTTTAAATGCTTTTTATTCGAGATTCAATTAGTAAATGAATATATTGATTTGATATTTTATCTCTTCACAAATGAATAGCTGTTCAGTTATTTAAAAAATAAACAGATAGGTGCAAATTCACAATAACTATCATACGATATGGTACATTGTTAAAAATTATAGTACATTACATGAAATTCAATACAGTATTACATATTATTTACTGTACACATACCCAAAATCTGATACTTGACAGCATAAGATTATTACCGTAGCACTAAGCAAGTATGTACATAAAAAAAACCATTTTCGCACACTGCATATTCATTGGCTATAAGTTGGTCACATAACATGGAGGTCTGTGAGTAGGCTAGGACTTTGTCCAGCCAGCCATTCTCAGCTGCAAAATAAACTCGTCAATGTGAAGAAATTAATCAACCAAACTACATAAAAAATTTTAGGTTCTGATCTTTTAAGTATTATAAATTAGATGTCGTAAGGTGATTTTACATCTTGGCAATTTGGTAAAATGTTTGTTTAAAAGGAAATGCCTTTCCTAATGACAGTAGGAAGGTAATGTAATGATAGGAAAAGTGCCCCTAAGATCAAATATCAAATAGATGTTCAAGCCCACCCCAAACGATGCCCAATTTTTGCTATACCTTCCGTTATACCCGTGGTATTGTTGTTATCTTTAAAAGATTTGTGCAATGGGAGTGCAGGACTTGATGTAAGTTTTTGGACATACGCCATTGCTAAGAACTTTTTCTGTTGAAGAAAAACTAATAAATAAAATAAATAAATAAAAATACTCAAAAAAAGACAAAAAACACACAAAACTAAGCAAACAATTGCTGTTGTCAACAAGGATATGAACACCACAAAATATTCCGAAACAGGAATATGGTCAACAAACAAAGAAAAACAAAGAAAAATGTTCGTTCTCATAGTACATTTTTCTTTGTTTTTCTTTGTTTGCTGACCATATTCCTGTTTCGGAATATTTTGTGGTGTTCATATCCTTGTTGACAACAGCAATTGTTTGCTTAGTTTTGTGTGTTTTTTGTCTTTTTTTGAGTATTTTTATTTATTTATTTTATTTATTAGTTTTTCTTCAACAGAAAAAGTTCTTAGCAATGGCGTATGTCCAAAAACTTACATCAAGTCGTGGTATTGTTGTTTGTTTGGTCACTCGTGCTTTACTTTGCATTGTAGGAAAGTGAATTTTTTTTTTAATAAATGGATACTGTAGAGAGGTGTGGGAGTTCACAGTTTAAAATGTCAAAAGGACTGAGACAACTTACGATGCTAACTTTAAGATTATAGTGGCTATTCACGTCATTCAAACCAACTACTCGTAAATATTAGTGATGGGCCGAGACTCGAAAATTCGAGTCGAGTCGAGCGAGTAGCATCAGCTCAGCTCAGCTCGGCTCGGCTCGGCATTCGAGTTTATTTTACTTGACGGGGTGAAACTCGAAAGGAAATTCGGGTAAAACTCGATAATATATAATAAAATTGAATTACAATAAATTCTTAATATCTCCTTACGTGACTTCGGCCGACACTAAAAATTACGTATGTAAGACCGAAACACGTACTTACTTACAAACAATGACAATCGGCCATATTATTTATATTTTAGTTTTACATATTGCCAACTTAACAGGTGTGACCACATAGCAAAGAAGACGAACACATTTTTAATAAACAAAACACGAATTTAATTTTATAATCATAATATTGGCAGAAATATTACTTTTTTTTAAGTAAATCCGTGCTACAATCGGCGCAACGTTTCAATAATAAATTAACGGTAGCGTTATATTTGTGCACATGTTTGCGACTGATACGCCACCAATCACGAAATGGCATTTAAAAAAACTTTGCTCCACTAATTTTAGGATGTGTAGGTTGGCGAACATGAATTTTTTTTCCGTGTTTGTTTACATATTACGTTCGGCGAGATTGTGTTTTGAATAATTGTTTGCTATCCAAGTCAAGTGGCAAGTTAAAATTAATTATGAAGTATAAAGTATTTTATAAAGTGTAACTATTCAATACAAATACAAAATCATGGATTGGTTGGAAGTGCCAGCTTGCGATTGGCTGGCAACGTAACGGCGTTAGTGTTGTAGCAATAATCTTTAAATGTATTATATTTGTTATGGGAACGTTTATTGTAATGTTGCGCCAATTGTAGCACGGCCTTATACTTCCCATAAGTGAAAGTTTTCAAAAATGTTCTAATGATTGTGTGAAACTTACCCTAACCTTCGCGCCAACAAGCCTAAATTATATTCATTGTTTTTTATTGACTCGTGAATACTGCAGGCCGCAGCTAACTCGTTAGGTCCAAAATAAGGTAAATATGTAGTTGAGCTGTATTTGCAAGAAAAAAAAATGTTAAAAATCTGATAATACTTTTATTATATGCTCTTTAAATTCCTCTTTTCATTAAAGCCGGCGGATATAATAAATTCCAAATACTTTAGGAGATATCGAATTTTTTAATTTTCACAGTTGGGCGATATTTGTTAAATAAAATTTAAAAATTCCGAAAATACTTTTATTCTATGCTCTATACCTCAATTATTGAATTGTATTATATCAGTTAAGAATTTATTCTAAATGAATTATTTGTATTAATACTTGTATTTTAAATATATTTGATTAAGTGGGCCATGATATAACAAGACAACCATCTAAGGACTCTTAGCAGTAAAGTGCAAATATTCAAGCTCGACTTAAGTGTCAAAGATTCAAATAAAAATTCAAATAAAAATTCAGAATCAAATCGACTCGACTTGAATTTATGATCTACAAACTCGACTCGAACTAATTATTGTAAAATTTGACTCGACTCAACTTAAAAATTTGCAGGTTCATACATCTCTAGTAAATATGAAGTTACTGAAAGCAACGTGCATAATTGAAGGATGAATTTTCTTCGACTCACGAATACAAATGGTTAGAGGAAAGCATTCGGAGGGCCTAAAAAGAGACTGTTCTCTAATATTGAAACCTGAGTGGTAAATTTCATCAAAGAGAAGAAAGGAGATGGAATTCCAATTTCACGAGACTTAATCAAAATTAAAAGGCAAAGATAATGCTCGTGAATCGAATATTCCGCGGACTAACTTCAAGGCACGTGTTTGGTGCGTAAGAATGATGGGCCGTTGCAATTTTGGTTTTTGGTGCAGAGCATGACTAGCACAAAAAATGCCAAAAGATATCCAAGAGAAATTGATTAATTTTGGCACTATGTGAATGGTTTGCATAAACAACACGATTATTTGTACAGCCAAATTGGAAACGTTGAATGAAACTGCAGTGTTTTTCGACATGCCCAGCAACAGAACCACCGAAACAAAGTTGTAACACAGACTTGGTTGTTATACCAGCTGGAAAGACAAGTCAGGTACAAGTTATTGATGTTGCCATTTAAGAACCACCTTCACAACAGTACGGTTGGCTGCTTACGAGTGACTGTTGCCAGACACCGTTTGGAAAATTAAGAATCCATCGTCTATGGTTTTAAGAAGTGTTGCATTTAAAATACCATGAATGGCACTGAAGACGATCTGCGCTGGCAAGATGAAGATAAAGGCAGTGTCAGCAGTAGCATTGCAGAAACAGACAAACTCTTAATATAGCTATGTAAAATAAGTGTTAAAGTAAATACTATTGTTTAGTGGGTTAAAGTTCCATATCACGTATCCAATCTTACCCCTGGATCTTAATGGCATGATCCTGTACATTTTGATCGCGTGGTACATGATGCTGTTTTAATTTTAAAACGTTAAAGATCCTGCACATTAACAAAAACTTGTGTTATAACATGGTTGCTACAGAAATAGAATCTTAGAATTCCCTGACTTTCCCCTGTTTTCCAGAAATTTAAGAGAAAAATACCCTGACTTTCTTATGAAGTACATACTAGTGGTGCACCGATATGACTTTACCGATTACCGATTATGAGAGCAATAATCAGCAGATACCGATTCATTTACCGATTATAATAAAGAAATTTTTTTAAGTGTAATAATGCACACAAAAATTTTTATTCCCATGTGAATTTAATAAAAAGATTAGGTAAAATTGAGAATACAGTTATAGTAACAGTATAAAAATATATAAAATACACTATTAAGTAATTGCAAAGTACAAATTAAATTAACTTCTATTTAAATATTTGTTATTGTAAACAACTTGAACTACAGTCAAATAATTGTAATTTTCAATGGGTAAGTTATTGTTGCGGAAAACTAGCATTATTATCGACTATCACATAAGGTTGCATCAAGAAATTACCGTTTAACAATGTAAACATGCTGCTTTATTTTGTTCACTTGAGTTTATAGAAAAATGTTTCCACAGTTCACTTTTTTTCTCCCTTCTCGCCATCTCACTATAATTATATAAAAATGACTCAAAACCAATTCTAGCACATGTGATTTTATTTATGTTGACTGAATATATAAAATTATAAATACTTTTTCACTTTTCACGTCACATACAAATAACAAACGGATAATGTTACCAAAGACGCCCGTAACGAGTTTGTAAAACGCAGTGATAAAAACTAGACGGTATCGGGACCACGATTTTGAACCGCTACTACGACTCGAAAATATTGATTGTCATAGAATCCACTGCAACTGCTTGTGGTATTTTGATTGCTTGCCATCTATTTTACGTCTCTGGCTATAGGTAATGTACAAGGCCACTAAACAAAAGACGAAACGTAAATAAACGTGTAGGAAAAATGTATTTTTTATTGTTCGAGGCAATGAAATTTATTAAACTTAACGAAATATCTGTAATTATGATATGACAGAGTTAGATGTATTTTGTAATATATACAAATATTACGGTATTTCGTCCTAAAATGTGTAACAAAATATTACACGGTAAAACCTACTTAATTACGCCGGGACGTAAATAATCGGCAAAGTAATCGTTAAGATAATCGCCGATTACGATTAATCGGTAAGTACCCATAATCGCCGATTACGATTCATCGGTATCCGCATCGGTGCACCACTAGTACATACCATAAATATTAACGTGCATATGATTAAATGTAATATAAAAATTTCAACTTGATGTAAAATAAGTTTTTTTATTGTGTTATTTTGACGGCAGAATTGCAAAGGAATGTGTTTTTTTCCTTCAACATGGCTGGTGAGAGCTCTTCGGCCCATATTGCTGTGAATACTTTTGTAGCACGAAGTGCAGTACGCAGGATTTATGTTTTTAGCAGAGGGTTTGATATGCTGAAACTGTGGCTCATTGTGCCAATTCTCCTTAAAAGTAGTTTTCTTCGACATCTCTATGCTATATAAAAAAAAAAAAAGTACATATTAATATTTTCAGGTTCGGTTAAAAAATTATTTTTATGAATTCTTAATAAAATATTACTACACAAATACAAAAACTATTACAAATTCACACCTAGCAATATAACGGGCCTACTTAGAGAATTACAATAGCAGCATTACAACATGCTTACAATGTTAACTAACGATTCTGTGGAAAAACATGTTCAGTTATGCATATTTTTTTTATACACAATGTAAGTGTCACGCAACAGAACTCACGGATTATAACGGTTGAAAAAAAGTAATTAAAAAAAATAGTTAGAAAAAATGCAAAAACATAACTGCACACAAAAGCCACGTGTTTTCGTATCAGCTTGGTAGTTTTCAAAATGAGAATTGGTATTGCTTTTTTATCAAAATGCACTTTATTTTCTTATGATCGCATCAAAAACTAACTTCACCTGAAACAACGACTTTAAATTCACGTAATAAGCTTTGTACTCATCTTATTCCACGTGAAAACAGCCTTCAAAAGATAAACGACGCCATGCCCGTTCTGTAGTAGTGATGGGTCGTTCGTGAACGATTCGTTCAAAAAGAACGAAATCTTGCGATTCGTTCGCGATGTAAAGAACCGGCTCTTTGACAGCCGGTACCTTGAAAGATTCGGAAGAACGAAAACGCGGAGAGAACGAGATGAGAGAACCGGCCACGCGCCCGGTCTGATTCGTTCGTGAAATGATTCATGACGTCAGGAGTCTGAAGAATTAGTAATCACAGCGTACGCATGTTCACATGAGCAAACGATAACTGATAAAATAAAATAGGGTAACATGAAAAGTATCTACACCTGAAAATGTCAACTGTTAAGTAGTGGTTTAAAATTGCTTTTTCCACATTCACATACACAAATTTGGAAATAAAAAACTAAAAAAAAAAAAACTGTATGAATTAAAAATAACAGGGAAAGTAACTACAAATGTTCACACTTACCATTTTTGGGTTAATTAACGTACTTCATTTGTTTCTCTTCATACTGAATCGCAGTAGTAGTATTAAATTTTTGTCTTTTTTTTCTCTAAATGTGTTGGTCTACATGTAAACACTTTACTGTCACTAAAGTGTAAATAGCCTATATATTAATATTTGTAACTTAAAAAGTAATAAAATATAAATAATCTTGTTTCATATACGCAACTGTGATTCACTGGCTACGGAAAGCAATGTTCAAATTCAAATACAAAAACACGTGCCTAATAATCTAAAGGATGAACGAGTTACGACACCTGATAAAAGAGCCAGATCCCATACACAGAAAAGAACGAATTGACCGAGATGAACGAATCATTTCACGGAACTGATCCAAAAGAACCGACTCGGTCAAAAGAACCGTTCTGCCCATCACTATTCTGTAGTTCACTTAATGGAACGGAACAAAACACAAAGTCTCAAGGGCAAATTAAAAAGGATCAAAACACGAACAAATGAAGATCGGGTTCGCTAGTGAACAAACGAGTGCCTGGATTGGCCAGAAGTTATG
Source organism: Bacillus rossius redtenbacheri (assembly GCF_032445375.1). Classification (NCBI taxonomy): domain Eukaryota; kingdom Metazoa; phylum Arthropoda; class Insecta; order Phasmatodea; family Bacillidae; genus Bacillus; species Bacillus rossius. The sequence continues at coordinate 70,780,720 of NC_086334.1, forward strand.
GTGGGTTGTTGTATCAGCCTATTGCAACGGACAACCGTAGACCAAGTAAAAAAAGTTACAGTTGCCGTGTGCCTTAAGCAGCAGCCTTTTAGCGGAGTCGTTCGGTAGCTGTACGAGCGCATCAAAACAAAGCTTTGTTTGAATTATAAGCAACTTTACAATTTCCAGAATTCGTAGAATTTTCCCTGACATTTCCCGGAATTCCCTGACCATTTTAATTTCCCTGACATTTCCCAGTTTTCTAGTCCTGTAGCAACCATGTATAACAATAAATTATGATCTTAAGACAAATAAAAAGAACAATCTATTTTATATTAAACTTACAATCATTCATTGTTATATCAAGTTTTTTGTCGGGCCAGGATCTTTTGACGTACTAAATTAAAACATCAAGCATCCTGTACAAGGATCAATGCATAGAGCCCATGAAAAATGGTAAATAAAACTGCCTGATTTCAGTAAATAAACTATAGGATTTCAATATTAAATTTTGGCAAAAAAAATTATATTTTTTTGTTTTTGTTAAATGAGTGCATTTTTCCTACTAATTATTTAATTTCATGATACACACACAAAGCTGTACATGATACTTGATGCAGCAATCACTAGATTCCTGCGTAAGCCTTACAGAAGTGGAAATGTTATCTAGTAGATTATAAACACATTACTTAAATTGTACATTACAAATAGTATCTAGAATTTTACAGTCTGTGTTTATGTATTTAAACATTTTGAGTATTAAATAGGCTTATGCTATGTTCCTGCACAAAACTTTATAGAATTAATTTTTTCCTGTCAGGAGAATTGGCCACTTTGGCCAAATTGTTTGGTAAACATGTAAGAAAGGGTTCCCTAAAAAATTAGTTAATTACAATGTACATGTAAAATTTCAGGCCCAAAAGTTTTTTTAAATTTACTATCATTTTGTTTTACTACATATTTTCTGGCCTCTTTCCCATTAAATTGTGTTTATTACGTCGTTAGAACCGTAACACATTTCCTTGACTTACCTTTCATGAATTCATTTAACCATTCCCTCATAGCTGGGTGATCTAGCTTCTCTAGGGAAATATTTGCAGAAAGAAATGCACGTACTGTATCGCTTACAAATTTGAATTTAATTTCCTTTGCTCGTTTATGGAGAACAATATTATCCTTGAGTGTCACTTGCCTTTGGACTCCACAACCTGATGGTGATGTTTGACTTTTTTTCTTCTCTAAATGAGATGCTCAATACTACTGTATTGCAAAATGTACACATCATTAGCCGCTTTTCTTTATTAAAAACAATGAATCCTTCATGCTCGTATTCTTTAGCTCGTTCAAACACTGATACAACCTTAGACATTGTGAAGTATCAAGTAAACCAAGTAAACTTAAAACAAAACAAACCGCAACTACCTATTTTCATTTACATTTAACTATTTACATGGAACGTAGGATCTTTTCAAACATCATTTGGTCATTTCACATGACCGGCGTATTCTCTCTGTTATTATTTACAAGCAACACAACGAAACAGAGATAAGTATCTCTGCAACGGAAACGAATATGGCCAAACGGTAAACTTCATCCACATCCCGCTAGGAACGCTGATAAATTGTTGCCGCTTTCTGGCCGAGTGTTTGGTATTGTTTTTGCTTTAACTTATCTATGGCGCATCTCATAATAAAGATGGCTTACAATGTTTTTGTTTACTAAACTAAACTAATACGTTTTGCGGCAAAAGTATTATTGTGAAACTTAATATTCATATCACGTTAAAATTCTGACATTTCGCGGATATTTCATGAAACAACAAGAATATCACGAATAGTAATGAATTTCGCGGCATCGCCAGTTATTTCGTGAAAACGAAATGCTGTAAAATCAAAATAGGCGTTTGGAAACTCATTAAGTGCTTAGAATGTAGTTCCAAAATTTTTAGTAAAATTTCGCGATTTCGTCATTAACGAAATTTCAGTACCTCTATCAATGCATACAGGATCATGTCATTGGGATCAAGAGATTAACTTGGATGTGTGATACGGAACTTTTACCATGTAGTGTTGTGGCAAACTCGGCCTAGATAAGTTTAACTATTTAAATTTTATTACATATTTAATTTTAAAAGTTTAAGAGCCAGATATTAATATTTTTTTGGTAAGAATGCTAGTCAAATTTATGTAACATGAGTGTAGTAAACCAGGCCTGCCGTTCTTACGGATATTATCCGTTTTCACGGATATTTGAAGCCTAAAACGGACTAACGGATAAACGGCAACATTCACGGATATTTACGACGCTTCGCCGATATTTTCATATTTGAATTTCGTTCGTGTAAATATTTACATTCAACTACCTATTTGAAGTTGTCAAACCATACAAGCATCGAACAGTAAAGCAAACACTTACATTACGTGTAGCGCCATGGAACTTCCAATCGTTTAACCACAAACTAAAAACATTTACTCCCAAATAGCGTTTCATGAGTACAATATCTATGGTTTCAGGGGAAATGTTTTTTGTTTGTTGAGTTAAATGCTAAGAAGTGTCATGGCGTCAGTAAACTTTGGTATTGTTTGCCATTACAGTGAAACCTCGTTTATTCGTTCCCGCATTGTAGAATTTCCCGGTTTTATTGTTCAATGTCCGTGGTCCCGAAAAAATCCCGCAAGAACAATGTTAAAAAAATCCCGTTTCCATCGTTTACGAATATTTTTTAACCCGGTTTAACGGGTTGAACTTTACAGGCTTTTTACCGATTTCACATTCAAATTCCTGAGAAATATTCCAGTTTACGCGTGTCTACACGACACGCAATACCAATATTTACATATGGCGGCCATTACTAAAAGAAAACGAATAAAGTGAGCATGACGCTGTTGCTAACAGGTTCACCAACTTCGATAAAACAGACGAAAGCTAACGCTCGCACGATAGTTCTTGCTTTGTGCGATAATCGACACAACAATATAACCGTGGTCGATATACTGTACATACTAGCCCAACGTAAACACGTTTCTATTTAGCGGCAGTGAAATCCTGCGAGAAACATAGACGAAATTGTTCATCCTAGCGTTTCCGTGGCCAGCCGTATATGCGCGAGATTTTCTTTTTTTACGGTAAATTAGCTTTACGCATTTAACTCTTCTAATGCACGTGTGAAATTTGTAAAGGTTCATTGTAATGTATCGGCCTACAAAAGAGGTTAAAACCATTAAAGAGCGTTAGAAATTATAAATGCCGTTGAAAAAAATCCAAGCGAAAAACGGGTTGATTTAGCAGAGCGCTATGGTATTCCTCCATCGACTCTTAATTCTATCTTCGCTAGAAGAAATGAGATTCGGAAACAAGCAAGTCAGTTCGGCCAGTCTTCAAAAAAACGGAAAATGGCAAGACAGTCGAAATACAGTGAGCTTGAGAAAGTTTTGTTTTCTTGGTTCCAGCAAGTTCGGGCATCAAACATCCCAGTGGATGGCACATTTTATTCATATAAAAAAATTAAGGAAGTAGTGAAACCCCTTATTTACGTTTTCCCGTTATTTGCACTATATTCTTCAGGTCCCGTTTGGTTCCCATTTAATCCAATACAATACTTTCACGCGAATTACGTCTCAAAAATCTAATCCATCCCGCTATTTACATCACGTAACAACGATAGTAGGCCTAAAAACATTGTGAAAAACGTAACTTTTATAGTCGGCAGTGAACATTTTAAATCGCAAAATAAACATATTTTATAACATGAAAAGTTGCTTTTATTTCTAAACATATAATAATTTAAGCCTAGGCGTGTAAAAGTCCGAGTAATTATAGCAGGAGACAATCTAAAATGTACTCGGGAAAAACATAAACTCACGAATGTAAAAACGTTCTGTTACTATATTTATGTCACAACTTAGCCGAAATACTGGTACGAGACATAAACCTCACTAGATAAAATGAGCGGAGTCTTGGTAACTGTTTTAAACGTATTTTATAATTTCGGAAGTATTGTACAGTTGACGCATATTTTTTAAACTAACCATTTATATCTGGAGATCGTAAATAATTATTTATTGGTATCAAGAAATCAAGGTGAACGTAAACTTGAACACGTCACGGCAGCGAGAAAACTGGTGCGTATACCAATAAACTGGTATTAGAACTGGACAAAACTGGTACACAGGAGGTGGAGCTTATATTTTTTTCCGCTAAGCTCGCATCTATTGGCTGGCTGCTGATGGAAGGTCACGAGTCTGGGCGGAGCGTTGAGTGAGTTATACTGCGCATGCGCAGCTCAGACAACAGAGAGAGCCAGCCGGCGGGTACGTCGCGCCATAACAGCTGATTGAGTACGATGACTTTTCTCCGCGCACGGCGCGCTATTGACGGTAAATGTCCAATTTGCGGCCCTTTTATTTAAAAAATTTTTACTGTGGTGCAATGCGTATGTGTAATGTATCCCGCATTTGTTATGAACGCTGCAGGATGCAACTGTATTTTAATTAACTTTAACATACCTATTTCTTACTTTTCCCTTTATTTACACTTTCCTGCTTTTTACACTTTTTTACTTTGTCCCCATGAAAAGTGTATATACAGTGTGCTGCTGGTGTCAGTTTATGGAAATACCTAACTGATTCACTGAAAGTTTTTGCAATAGTACATACATTGTGCATTTGGTAACTTTAGAGTGTGTTCCCACATTGTAGGATTTCCTGGATTATCCGTTTTTTACTCATGGTCCATTGGAAAACGGATAATCAGGGTTTCACTGTACAATGTTTTAGGTGCGGCATTTGTTTACAAACTTCTTACGTGATTTAAGTAGTAGTTTTGGTCTTAACTGATTCTGATGGAGAAAAAACGAAAGGCTTTGCCGGACAGGTCACTTTATAAACAGCGTTATCGTAAAGAATGGGAGCAAGAATTGAAATGGTTGAGGCGTGGCAAAACGGAATTTTCCATCGTTTGTTCGACTTGCAACTCGGAACTGAACGTGACAAAGGGCGGCTTGAAGTCGCAAGTTCATGCGAAAAACCAACGAGCTGCTGATCAGAGTTGTTCTTTCACGAGTTTTGTAACCTAACCAAACAAAATAATTGATGCGGAACTGTTATGGGCGAACTTCGTTTGTGAAAACAATTTATCTGTGAAACTCAGTGATAATTTCACGAAACTTGTCCCACAAATGTTTCCAGATAGTGAAATCACAAGAAACTTTCCTTGTTCTCGCACTAAAACTAGCCAGATAATTATTCAATCTTTGGGTACATTAGCTGCAGATTATGTTACCTGTGCAATGAAAACACAATTTTTCACACTGATGATTGATGAATCAACTGATGTTACAGTCACTAGGCAGGTTGTAGTGTTAGCAAGGTTCTTTCCATCTGAGATTGTTGAAACTCATCTGTACAAAGTAATGGCTTTGAGTGGTGCTGCAACTGGAGAAAATCTGCTGTGGAAAGGGTTTTCAGCAATCTCAAGATGGTTAAAACTGTTCACAGATCGTCAATGGAATCACCAATGTTAAATGCGCTGTTGCATTGCACAATGAGAACATCTGCAGGTCTGGCTTTCAAGTCCACTGACGAGATGCGGAAAAGAGCACAGAACATGAAAAAGTAGCTAGTTAATGATGTGAAATACATTTGTTTTTTTAAACTTGTAAATAACTTCAGTTGTATGGATGTATTTATAGTTTGTAAATAATAAAAGCACCAAAGCCTATACTGAAGAGAAATTTTTAAATTACTTTTCATTTTATTGTGATACCAACTATTAGTTTTGTAATGTAAGTGGCAAATCTTAACAATTTTTTACATTCATTTGATATTTTAAATTATGTTAATGCAATGTATATTTAAAATTACAGCAAAAAATAAATTATGTCAATTACGGCTATAAATTTTACAGGATTTTTAAATGCTGTAATGAGGATTTAGGAACCCAATTTGGTGGCAGGCCTGGCATAAAGTATCACAGTATGGAATTAATGGGAAAACATGTTTTCCACTGCTTTGTAAACTTGCAAAGGCAATCTTATTCTTCCACACAGCAATGCAGGGCTGGAAAGGATATTTAGTAAGCTCAACCTTATCAAGACAGTGCACAGGTCATGTCTTGAATTGCCAATGCAAAATGCTTTGTTGCATATCTCTTCTAGGAAGAATATGGCAGAATTCCAGCCAACAGTAGAAATGAGGAATAGGGCAAAACATCTGAAAAAGTGATATTTAAATACTGCCAGTGGTGAAGTGTAGGCTACGTGTGTGTGTGTGTGTAAATACTTGTATAAAGTGTTAAAAATTGAATTGTTTTGATTCAAGTCTAGTTACGTACATTATGATCGAGTAATTTTCATAAAAATTGATTATTTTTTTGTATTTTTTAATGTACAGGATTTTACAGGATATTTTATATTCAAAACAAGGATATTACAGGATATTTCACATTTCAATCAAGGATATTGTTTTCAAAGTGGTGGCAGCCCTGTAGTAAACTATTGTCATCCATCATTTGTTTTTATTCAGAACATATTTTGGAGTAACTAAATAAAATTGTCATTAAAATAGTAAATTAAAAGTGATTAAATGATTCAGGTCTTCTTTAAGTTTTTTTAATACATATGCCCAATAATATTGAAATTTTGACTATGCAATTTTTTTATGTACATTTTAGGATTTTTTTTATATTTTGTAATAATTTATTTTTCATGTAAAAAGCTAGCTAGTGTTTGCCAACCAACGCGTACAATAATTTGCTTTATTGTGAAGATATTATAGCATTACAAGAAAAAACTAATTTATTTAAATTGATTAGTTAGGATGTTATAATTACAATATTTTACTTTAAGCATTCAAACAGTTTAAGTTGTCAATAAATTATTTATATTATATTCTTTTTCCTGGACTCTCAATCAAAAAGTTTGGGATCGCATTATATTGAGAGTTGCAGAATCCTCGGGTAAACACGATGCTACGGAGTAAGAAAACATGATGATGTGAGCAACTCCAGTTCCAACCAGAATGCTGTTAACGGCTTGTTGTGCAATACGCACGGAAGATGAAAATAACAAAAATACCGAAGCAAAAAAAGGTTCAGAAATGCAAAAAAATCAGCCATGAAAGTGAACTTAAGAATAAGAAATATGCTCATAACTGTACGTAAACCATCTTTTTTTTTTTAAAAAAACCCTGTTTGTAACAAGATTCCATATTTCGGTTAACGATCATATGAGATCGTTGAGTATATCTCCAACTAACTCAACATGTCACATGTTAAAGTTGCTAAACTCAAGACCAAATATGATACTTATGCATACTGTTCTTGGGGATGACTATAACAGAATCAACAATATAGCCTTTTGGCCGAGCCGTTGCTTAATCAGCCCCTTTTTTTCGGCAGACAACACCCCGACCAAATCCTCAACATGACTTCTTCTCTCAATGTCGGCGACTAAGATGCAGTTCCGGCTGCCTCCAAACAACAAACATCCAATGGCTCTGCTTCAATCCCCGCTTCGAGCCTGTCTCAGCACTTTGAATAAGTTCTGTGCTTTCAAGCAGCAAGCCGAGTGACATTTTATATCAAAATAGTCATGGCCTTCAAAATAAATGTGTAGAATTTTTCTAAATTCTTGTTAATACACATTATGATATTGTTTAATGATTTTAGCATAAATTCCCATTATTTCACTGATAAATATCTCATACAGATGTGACAGAAATGCTTTGTTGACATTCAAGGAACGTGCAGATGGTGTCCTGACAGCCATAAAACAAAGCGAATGTCACATCAGTTATACCTATGCATAATCATGATTATCCTAGAATTGAAGCTGTTGGCCTAAATTAAAATAACCGCTACAAAATCCTTCATACTCGGGAATATCCATTTACCTTCAAATATTTATTCTACATATTTTGAGTTTTTAGATGAGTCTTACTTCTAGTCCAAAAGATTTAGTGATCTTAGGTGCTTTCAATATCCCTGGAGTTAACTGGCATATACGTACTTGCAATCTTTATCCACACACAAGACCCAAGGCAAAGCATATTCTCAATTTCACATAGAGTCATAGTCTATTCAGGGTGGCCACTCTTCTGGGATAATAAAATTCCCGGTTTTTTCAAGGGTGGTTTTTATCAATATTTGCATACAATTTGCATTTTTGTTACACAAAGCACACACAATATGAAGTTTTATTGGCGTTAAACAATAGACAACTTAACTATAGGCTTAAAAATTAAATCAATGAACTTGCTTAAAACAAAACCTAACACCAACAAAAAATTTATAATCTCACGTCACAAAAATTACTTGACACCAAACGCACGTGTTTTGCCTCTCTTGCGTGGCTGGCTAATGCTGTTCTTCCCATCCATGCTACCGATATTGATTTTAACATTACACAAATTGCAAATAGCGTGTGTCCTGCACTTTGGATCTTTCTCCACCCATTCAAACTCTTCCGTATATTTGTCATTGTACGTGGTGACCGAACTTGTTGACATTTTGATAGTCTGCGCCAATTACATGTTAGATTAAAAAATTCAAAACAACGTCCCGCACAACTAAACTTTTTAAAAAACTCGAGAAAAGTATCCGTGATACCGTGACGCAACAACATGAGCGCAAAGTAGAAACAAATATACATACAAAACTAGTGCTACCAACATGCCGTGCGAGAAATTATTACCACCCTACAACATTTGCAGCCAAAATGCTGTTGCTTTTGAATACAGAAACATAATAAGTATGGAAGTCTGAATTGTTAACGGTTTCTTACGTACTACAAAAGTTTTAAATGCAATATGAACAAATTATCTTTCACAAAATATAGCACATGAGCACACTGTCGTGCTTCGACGGGTGGTGAACGTGCTCATTTAACAGCCGTATGTTATTGTGATCGTTACTTCATAAAAAAAATTCCCGGTTCTAACAAAAATTCCTGGTTGATTCCAGGTATTCCTGGTTTTTTTTAAGAAATACTGGCTATTTCCCATATTTCCCGATTGGCTGGCCACCCTGCTATTTCAATATAATAAAACCTAATTGCTAAAAAATCTTTTGGATATTTGTTTTTCTAACATTTATGATTGTTCGGTAACCAAAGCTGATGTAACACTTGTAAAAGAAGACTTGCATCATCCAGCATTAAATACCAAAATCATATTTGACATAAATTTTTATAGGCCTAACACTTTTAATGTTTTCAGATTCTACAAAAATGGTGATTATCTAGGTCTCTTAAATGCTATTAAAATCATGATTGGATTAAATTTTGGGATTCATCCAATTTTATCTATCTTGTGGATTAATTAAATTCTAGTATTTTTAACAGTATAATTATTACATTCCGGTAAAAACAATGTGTCAAAATAACCTCATTGGTTTTCTAAAAAAGCAATTCATGTCTTAAGTAAAAAAATAATAATTCACAAACTATATAAAAGAAACAAAAACAATTATTATCGCTAATTATATTGCAAAAAAGCCAAAGATTTACTCAAACATGATAAAATTAGACTAACAACGATAATATCAAAAGCTCCAAAACGTTTTGGCATTATGAAAAAATTATGAAAAATGGACAATATTCACTTCATGTTAACAGTTCTGTATACTAAGATCAAACTTTATTGTCAAAGTCTTTGCCCAATACTTTGCTAGTTGGTGTTTATGTTCTAGATTCTTCTATTAGTCCAGTCTTCAACTCACCTATCTACCATCTACCTATCTGTCACATCTCAAAATCTCTTGTGCCAAGGGCAATCAATCATTAAAATCATATTAAGTCTAAAGGACCTGATGGGATTCCTAATTTTATTATACAAGGCTGTTCTCATATATTGGTTCCTTTACTGAGCATCTGTCTGATTCAAGTCTTAAAATAGACGTTTTCCTGAAAAATATAAAATTTCCAAAGTTATAAATACAGCAAAACCCCTTATTTGCACTTTTCATGGGGACAAAGTAAAAAAGTGTAAAAGCGGGAAAGTGTAAATAAAGGGAAAAGTAAGAAATACGTTAAAGTTAATTAAAATACAGTTGCATCCTGCAGCGTTCATAACAAATGCGGGCTACATTACACATACGTATAGCACCACAGTAAAAAAAATTTAAAAAAAGGGACGCAAATTGTAAATTTACCGTCAATAGCGCGCCGTGCACGGAGAAAGGTCATCGTACTCAATCAGCTGTTATGGCGTAGCGTAGCCGCCGGCTGGCTCTCTCTGTTGTCTGAGCTGCGCATGCGCAGTATAACTCACTCAACGCTCCGCCCAGACTCGTGACCTTCCATCAGCAGCCAGCCAATAGATGCGAGCTTAGCGGAAAAAAATATAAGCTCCACCTCCCGTGTACATACCAGTTTTGTCCAGTTCTAATACCAGTTTATTGGTATACGCTCCAGTTTTCTCGCTGCCGTGACGTGTTCAAGTTTACGTTCATCTTGATGTCTTGATACCAAAATTTAATTATTTACGATCCTCAGAAATAAATGGTTAGTTTAAAAAATATGCGTCAACTGTACAATACATCTGAAATTATAAAATACGTTTAAAACAGTTACCAAGTCTCCGCTCATTTTATCTTGTGAAGTTTATGTCTTGTACCAGTATTTCGGCTAAGTTGTGACATAAATACAGTATCAGAACGTTTATACATTCGTGAGTTTACGTTTTTCCCCGAGTGCATTTTAGATTGTCTCCTGCTATAATTACTTAGACTTTTACACGCCTAGGCTTAAATTATTATATTTTTAGAAATAAAAGCTACTATGTTATAACATATGTTTATTTTGAAATTTAAAATGTTCACTGCCGACTATAAAAGTTACGTTTTTCACAATTTTTTCAGGCCTACTATGGTTGTTACGTGACATAAACAGCGGGATGGATTCGATTTTTGAGACGTAATTCGCGTGAAAGTATTGTATTGGATTAAATGGGAACCAAACAGGACCTGAAGAATATAGTGTAAATAACGGGAAAACGTAAATAACAGTAACGTAAATAAGGGGTTTCACTGTATTCATAATGGTGGTACCAAACTAAAGATCTCAAGCTATCACCCCATATTACTTCTTAAAGGCTTTTCAAAAATATTTGAAATTTTTTTATTTAGAATATTAAATTTACAAATGAAAAATTGGAAATCAACCAACATGGCTTTAGAGTTAAGTTCATGACCACAAACTTAATCACTTTCTTAAATCCTATTTACAAAGAAGTGATTAACACAGGCCAGATTTGTGCTTGATACTTTGATATAGCCAAAACTTTTGACAGTTAATCATTCAATTATATTTATAAATTATCTCATTTTTGTCTTTGTAATAATTCACTTAATTGGTTGACTAGTTATCTTAATTTTTTTTCTATTGAAAACTAATTCTTCATTTTATAAAGCTAGCTCAAGAGTTGATAGCTATTCTATTGGTGTTTTATTTACAGACGATCTGAAAACAAGAAACATGCTTACACATAACCACATTCAAAATTCCAGGCTTTGGAAGAGGTTAAATTTATTTCACTAAAATACGTATTTAATTTGATACATGTTATTGCCAAAAGTACCCCACAAAAAATGTTGTGCATGAAAGTAAATTTTTGAATTACATGTCAGTACAGTGATTTTTTTAAAAAAAAAATTATATGTAAGTTACGCTCACTATACTACCTACTTTATAATTCTGCATTACAGTCATCAACACTGCATATTGCAATTAAACATAATAATTAATGTTAATAAATTCTAGGTTTTATAATTTTTAGTTTTGTCATTTTATTTTTATATAAATCAAGAAATTGGTACTGCTTACAATTCTGATTCATATCTTATGAAGACTATGAAAGTAGGACTTATGCTGGCAACAATGTGTTATCTTTAAAAGACTTGTGCAATGGGAGTGCATGCAACAATGTGATACGTTATTACTAGGGATGGTGATTTTTCGTTTTCGCGAAATAGATGCGAAAATATGCTAAATTATATTTTTTCCGCTATAAAATGTGAAATCTAGACTATTCCGAGATAAATGTGAAATCAAGGTAAAAACCGTAGATTCGTCTACACACTACACAATTTATTTACCGATTGTATTTTGTTTCAGTTCAGTATCAAAAGAAACCATCATTTTATGGCGTATTCAGCACAATTATCTTATTGTCACGTCATTCACAACTATTGTTCGTAAATATTGAATGAAGAACGGCCATCCGTGCCTTGCGATTGTAAACAAAACAAAGAACAACTAGCTGGAAGAGTGTCCGTCATCTTGCAGAGTACAAGTTTTTAGGCCGCCATATTGCGACATCTCTGCTTCGCCGCGCTAGCAATTGTAAGTCCCATTTTCTGGCTGTGTTTCACGTGAAAGCCGCGTTGTTGTGTAGTCTGTGGAAGGTGGTGTGTTTACAAATACGCGCATACTCGTGAATGTGGTGTATACTGTTATTTCTCGTGGTAAAAATGGGACAAAACGTAATTTCCATTCGTGATCGCATAAATGAATACAAAAGTGAACAGTTCTACGAAAGTGATACGAATATTTTAATGTGCAATTTATGTAATCGCTGACTGGAGTGGGGAAAAAAAAAAAAAAAAAAAAAAGATGTACTTGAAAAGCACATTAAATCTGAGGGACATCAGGCTGCAAAAAAAATATTCACCGAGAAATTGGATGAAGAAAAAAGTCGGTAAAACTGCAAGCAACGGTTTCTGGCATGATCGAAAACCAAAAGAAGGCGAAAATTCAAAAAACGAAAAAATTTGAAATAACGAGTTTCAATAACATTATTTGTGCACTCTACAACTATGGCCATGAACACTGCTAAAAAATATTTATTGTAATTTTAAGTAGGCCTATTCAATTTATTGCACTCATAAGTGCTAAAATGTTTTTTGGAAACCTGCCAAGATAGGCTATCTTTGTAGTTGTGCTTGATCTTTATTTCTGTGGTTGCGAATAATTAATATGTGTATTATTTAATGCTTTTTAAAAATATACTTTTCTTCGGTAATGTAAAATGAGAGCATTCGCTAAATCTTGTTTTTAAAAATGCTACAAAATGCTAAATTTCAAATGCTAAATATTATTTTAAATGCTATAAATCACCGTCTCTAGTTATTACCTATACAAATCCAAACGCTTAAATAATAATAAAAAACTCTTACCACCTTTTCAAAACCGAACTCAATACAAAATAAAATTTTGTACATTTATGTAACTTACTTTCATTAAAAATATAATAACGTTAATTTCTGCTATTGTATCGGTACAATTTATGATAATCAAGACTAATGTATGTATTTGTACTTGCGCACTTGGTAATGCCTGCTTGCTGTTAAGCATGCAGTCCCCTTCTCTTCATCCTCCTTGCGATAGCTTTCCCTAGAGATGTCATTAATAACGGGCAAGAGAATACTCTCAATACCATGGACGTAAATCTGAAGGATTGCCGGGGGGGCAAAGGTTAACATTCCCATTTTACAATTATGATTTGGCAAGCATAAGCTTTTTGATTCCAGAGGGGACCCAGGCATGCAAGACCCCATGCACGCCCGATGCACGCTGCTTGGTACCTGGTCCCCTGCCCCAATCTCCAGCTCTGTCTTGTCGACGTGCACCCCCTGGGCTATGTCGGGCGACTGCTCCTCCATCGCCAGCAGCACATTGCACGTCCGGAAGTCAAACCCTACGCACCAGCCACGCACTGACGCGTCACCTGCGCCACCTGCGCCAAGTCCCCTCCACACGGCCGCTCACTCCCGCCCTTCCCGTACCTCGCCACCAACGCAAACATGGCAGTAAGGGACTGAGCTCTCTCTCTTTCCTAAAAATATGTTACAAGATATCATGCTGGTGTCCGCATGAAACCAACATATCTTTAGACATAAAACATTGGATGTCAATTTTTTTTTAAAAATGGTTATGACAACTGTCCAAATTCAAAACAAACTCTCAATTGTCCTCATTTGACTGTTTATTTATGATGCCTTTGCCTCCTTGTAAAGTGTATAATCTCATGTTGCTATTCGAATTCAGAGAAATTAACTTTGGAATGTGCTTTCCAGCAAATGCACATTTATCACAAAATTTTCCAGTTTAATCACTAGATCATGCTTTGATGTGTTGATGTGAGGTCTTTGTTGATTGTTCTGTTGTGTCAACGAAGTGCTATTACTAATTAGAGAAATAACCAAATTTAACACAGCTGAACCTTTACCACAGAAGAATTACAAACACGCATATTACAGTGTTTTATCGCATAATCGACTCACATTTTATACAAAAATATAGTTGCGTGAGATGCCAACTAGCGCTGGCTACATTTTTATGAGCAATACATCACGGCGACGCAGGCAAACAGATAAAGATTATTCAGTTTAAAAACGTCTTTAAAAGAAAATTTACATATCAGACATATTTCCGTGTTCTCAAAAACTTAAAATAATAATTTTTAAAAGACACTTCACCTTTAACATTGCCTTCCCCAACTTTGCTAGTATTAATAAGACAATATTTTTTAGTAATGCTGTATATCAGCTGATTATATAGCCTTAAGATCATAGTAATTCTAAACTTGTGGTTTATCATAATTATGACTAATTGTGTTTTAGTTATTTTTATCCTGAAAAGCTTTTTAACTATGTTTTTAGAGTCACAATGTTGGCTAGGTTATTATTTAGAAAAGTGTGATTTTCAATATTATATTTTATTAATTTTTTTTTTAAATCTATACTTTTAGGTATGTGTATTAAAATACATTGGTTAACATCTCCAGAATGTAGCAGTGTTTTCTGTGAAACAGAGAATGATAAGACAACATTTTATCACATACTGTGTTAGATAGACACTTCAACCAGGATCGCTGGCGAGCTCTCCAATGGGAATCACAGAATAGTAATTGTAACCATAATGTTTGTAGTCATTAAGAAAAAAAGCATTTTTCAGGGAAGTCCCCAGTTTATACGTTTGTGTGTTTTTTGCACTGTTTGTCTAGACAGTCATTAGAGTGCTGTTCTGAGAGGGGACACCTTTTGGTGGCTCACAAAATTTAAATATTTTCCTCAAGAAGAATAAAAGCCAAAATTAATTTAAAATGCTTTTATTTGAATTCAGCTAGTAACAGCTTTCTGAAAGGCTAATAATCATAAACAGAGCTTTACATCCCACTACCTGAAACTTCAAACGGGATATTTTTTAAGTGTTCATGTATGTGCAAGGAACAATTGTCGTCTTAGGCACGGCTGTGACTTGTCTTGCTGCATGACTCATCACATCATTGTGTGCCAGCCTCGTGAACACACACACTCACTAAACAGAACGGTTACAACTGTGCACCTCAATAAAAACCAAATAACTACACCCGTATTTCTTATACAAAATGCAATTATGTTCTGGAATGTTGAAACAGTTACTGTGGACTCGTGCCACTAACCTTTAGAGGAATCATCGTAGCCTATGTGTCTGACTGTATCGCGGATTACTTTCTGGTAGTCCACGTGGGCCTTGGAGGTGATCTCGCCACACACCAGGATCATCCCCGTCTTGGTGACCGTCTCTGCAACAGCCCAACGACACCCACTCCACATGCCAGGCAATCTAGGTTTCTTTATTGGGATACTGCAAGGAATGTGCACCATTAACACAATACAGGCTACAGAGAACAAATACAACAGACACAATTCATTTTAAAAAAAAAAGTTAAATTATTAATGACATGAAACGTAAAACAAAAAAATTGAAATATGTAGCGAAATAAAAGTTAACAATAAAAAAAAAGTGACTAAGTAGATTCTACGATCCGAGAGAGAAGCTGAAATTGGCACTGGAAATTGCCTAGAGAAATCAAATCAAGAGTCATTTTTTTTATATTTTCAATTTTGTTGCCATCAGATTTGATTATACTAATACAAAATTTTGAACAATATTCAAGTTTTGATCTAATTAGAACTAAGTATAGTGAAATAATGATATCCGCAGAAGAAGCAAGAAAAGTGATGTTATTTGATGAGGGTTAGAGTTCTTTTGGAACTCGAGATAGAGAGTCCATATGTTGATGAAAAAAATAATTTAGTCTACAATGATGCAGAGATCTTGTATTGAAGTATATTTTGGGATGATAGTATTGTTCAATAAGTAGTCATGTTTAATAGGTATATATTTCCTAGTGAAGGTTATTATTTTAGTTTTTACCTTATTAAATGTAACTAGATTTAAATTGCACCAATTGTTACTTTCATTGATTTCGGTTTGTAAAAGTAGGCAATAATTTTGAGATCATCTGCGCAATGAACTCTGAGTGATTCAGTGCCAGTGAGATATCATTAATTAAAATATTAAAAAGTAATGGTGACAGACACCAGAACTGGCATATAAATACGGAGAAACAGTTATTAATACTAACATAAAAATTTAGATTTCTAAGATAACTGGAAAACCAGTAATAGTGTTGCAAACAAAATAAAAATACACTTCCCAACTTACTGTTAAAAGTTTATAAGCACAATCTGAGGCCTTCAATGAAAGCTACATTCTTACATAACTTACCAAATCTTGATCACAAAGCAGATTTCAAGAAAAATCAAAACTCATGTAACTAAATTACATATCTCAACTAATGATAACTGAGGACCATTCTATGAAATATATTTGATATAAATTTTGCAAAAAAATTTTGCTTTCACAAAAACCTTATTATTGTTGAGAGAAAGTCAGATAATGGCACATATTTTATTAAAAGTTTAAAAGAACATTTAATCATTGTACACAGGAATTTCAAGATCGGTTCCATGACTTCTTGATAATCCCTTTTCGCAACGAAAATAAGGCACAAGAATCTAAGCATCAAAAACCAATAACTTACTTCAAACTACATCTAAGATGTTAACTTTGGACATGCTTAGTGTGTTCTATTCCCACGTGTAATTTATATACTTAATAGTATTAATACTAAACTTAGTAAAATGTCTACTGGAAATCCAGTTGAAAGTTTTTACAGATCACTGAATATCACAAAATATCACTAAGATTATTGCACTTAGTGTATATAAAAACTGAGAAAATTTTAATAACGAGAAAATATACTACTAAAATTTCTACAACTGCACGAAAGTACAGATTTTTAGTCAGAAGGCTAAAACCTTTCCACAGATAATTTCCACGAGATTCACGATGACAGTCTTCAATGTGCTACCAGAAACTGAAGCGAGGCATCAAAACACCAAAACGTGAGTTACAAAAGGCTGCTGGAAGTTAAAGTTTAATGATTTCCAGCACCATTGCTGTTCAGGGACTTGTTTGTGAATCATGACCAGTCCTCCAGTTTCCCGACAAGGTAATAACTCTTCCTAGTAGGTATGCCAGTAAGCTGCCACATGCCAGCTGCACTCACCGCAGGCCACCTTGGCGTCCGGGTCCTGGCGGAGGTGCTCGTCCAAGATGGCGTCGCTGATCTGGTCGCACATCTTGTCTGCAACACACACGCACAAAACAGTGTCCCGTTACGCTCATTGCATACGCTTGCGCCGCATCTATCCCTCTTCCACTCCATTGGAACAACCATTGATTTGACTTTTTCGAGGCACTTTAAACTTCAAACACCCCCATTAGTTTCCTACTTTTCCTATCATCGTCCTATCCTTAACAGAATAACACAGATTGGAAGAAGTTAAATGGCAAACATGTATAAAAGTTATAGTTAAAATCATCTCTTCATTAAAGTAATAAACATATTTGAATTAATGAGTGCAAATAAAAGTAAATTTATCAATTAAATTGCAGATTTCATTTCACTCCCTTGTATCCATAAAAAATAGTGATAATTCAATAAAAATAATTCAATTTTATTCCTAAAAGTATGCAATTATTTCATCAATGTTTTGTTATGACGTCACGTTAAGCTATCGTCCGTAAACCGACTTTACAGACAACCAATTTTTTTTTTGTTAGCACAAGGTTCGTTTCATTACATTAGTTATTTTGGTTCTCACCAGGTGCAAATGAAAGCCACACAACAACATTCCACTCTCTGCCGCTCATGTTGAACCAGAAAATATATAACAAAGAACCGAGTCCAGAAAATCTGCACATCTGACTGGGACTTAACCACAGAAAGGAGATTTCCCCCCAGGATGAGGATTATCTATAGAATGAGTGTTTCCCACAGAAAGATGATTTACAGTAGTAGTCTGGGATTTCCCACAAAATAGGATTTTTTTTTAAATCATAAAATTTATTTATTTCTTCTTTTTTTATTACACTTTTGACTACAATTTACTAATTAATATAATTTTAGTGGAGTATTAGCTGGGTATAATTTACAACTTGCTCAGATAATTTAAATTATAACATCTTGATTATTAAGTATATAATTATATGTTCCCATAAATAAAAAGAAACATTAATGAGCTAACTATTGTTATCACGGTGGAATTAGACTTTTCATTAAAATTTATTAAGATAGTATATTAAAAACATATATTTTAAGAACTATTTGGTTTAAAAAAAAAACATGGCAGGAAATTATGTAAACAACGGCATTCAGCACTCCTAGTGATAGCTGTTTCGTAACAAGCATTGAAGCTGATTAAGCAGTGAAATTTAAATAATATCAATAAAATTATAGAACAATTATTTTTAAACTGATTTGTATAAATAGTTCTGAAACTTTATTATTATCATTGTCATTATTAAGTCTGGTGACCATAATTATATGAATACAGAGTGAAGAAAAACATATTATTTATGGTCCATTACATGCATGTGTTTTTGCAGTGTATGTCACCATTATTTTTAATTCACA
Organism: Bacillus rossius redtenbacheri; assembly: GCF_032445375.1. Classification (NCBI taxonomy): domain Eukaryota; kingdom Metazoa; phylum Arthropoda; class Insecta; order Phasmatodea; family Bacillidae; genus Bacillus; species Bacillus rossius. The sequence continues at coordinate 70,799,502 of NC_086334.1, forward strand.
TTAAACTCAGTTAGGATATCTTAAAATGAACCAGGTGTTCTGTAAATCAGACAAAAAGGGCTTTACTTATGTGTCTTTATTAAAATTTCATCCAAAAGAATTCAATATAATTTTATTATGTCATGAAAAAATTGTCTCATGTGTACTATTTTTCTGATAAAGGATGTACCCAGTAAAACCACTGCATGATCAACAGGAGATACGTAAAGTTCTGAAGGCTCAGTAATAATTGGTTGTGTGACATTGCTGTTTATGATTCTAGTATGTCTAAGATGTTATGAATGTTAAAGAGTTTGGTTCTAATCTCCAGACACTAAACGTTTGACAACTATTTTTCTCCTAGATATAAGTATACTTTTATTTTAGTTGCATGAGATTTGTACTAAAAATGTTTGAGTACATTGCAATGTAAATTATTGAATTAATTTGTTAACCCTCTCATGCATGAATTTTTATAAATGTATAAAAAAATTATTTGATCATGTTTCTCGCACAGTTATTTTGTGTACATAAATTTGAAATTTTTTCAGAATTTTCCTATACGAATTTCTTTGTGAAATGAAACTGCCTCATATGAGGCTTGTGTCTCCTAGTGGTGCTGTCGTCATATCTTGGATTCATAAGCCTCGTATGAGGCAGAAGTCTTGTTGATGAAAAAATATCACTTGAAAAGAATGTACTACAGTTTGATTTATTTTCTTCAATTATATTTTAAGTTATTGTTATGACATTCAGTACAAAAACAAATGTTTACTTCAGAAAAATAAATAAATGTGTATGAATAACTTCCACGGGGTGGTTCACGTTTTTAGTTCAGTTACTGGTGCCAGTTTGTTGTCTGCCCCTGCAAGTCTATTTGTTCTGATAGTTCCTGAAGCAAAAATGCCCAACTCTTTCAATTTATTCAACAGAGCTACTGATGTGACAAAGTTGTCAAAAAATAGTTTGTGAGATTTTGATTGCACTGTTTCACATAGCCTGACTACTACATCACCGATGACACCAAGCTCGCTGGACCTCTTCTTTCCTCCTGGGTTATCCTCATATATCGCGAAATCAAGCACAAAACCAAAAGCTGTTGCTAATACCCATACCTTGTAACCCCAAGGGTGTGGTTTGTTTCGAAGGTACTGTTTCAGACTGGATGCTCCTTTGAAAGGAATCATCTCGTCTACAGACAGATATTCTTCTGGGTCTACTGCTTCTCTGAAAGCATGCCTCAAATTTTCAATAACAGGTTGTAGCTTATTCAAACTGTCACAGCAGTCAGAAGGTGTTTGCAAATTATCAACAAAATGTATATCTTTCCTGATGGTAGGAAACCTGGAATATGACATGTCTGCCACCAATGGTAAACGCATTCCATTCTGTGGAGACCAATACTGTCGTAACCTACTGTACCGTAAGTACGTAATCACTAAGTTTATACCTAGGAAGATCTTGAGTTCCCCTAACAGGTTTTCTTTTCTACTCTGTACTGCATATTTGTTAGTTTCATCAACAATGATGTTCAAAAAACTATCAGGAAATATAGTTGTAAAATATTCAATAGTCATTTCCCCAGCTATTTTACACTTTTTCATGCCTGAGAAAATAGTAATATAATTAGCAAAGTCATTGTCCTTATTTGCTATACAAATTTTAGGACTTTGTTTAGTTTTTCCTTTCCCATGTGTTTCCCTTGACACAAAAGAGCTGCTAGGCTGTTCAGATGACAAAGTAGACACACCAGTTGCTTGAAACTGAGGGGACTTTGGAAGACATTCACTGTTACTTTCACTATTACTATCACTGTCAAGTTGGCTAATATTACTGTTCTGAATATCTATTATCTGGGAATTACGTGACACTTCTATTTCTGGAACCCATAACTCATAATCATCAGCAGAAAGATCATCTTCAGAATCTGATGGCAGCGACTGAAAATATTCAAGTATTTCTTCTTGAGTCTGCAATGCATTTCTGCGTTCAGTCCGAAGTGAAGGTCTACAGGGTAAATCTTTGTTCTCCATATCTATGAAAAAAATTAAACTAATAAGTGATTCCAAACCCAAACTACTGCATATCTCTATGAATGTGAAGTTTATTGCCAAATAATATTTTCCAAAGAAAAATAAGTTTATAAATTCATAGTTGTATAGGTACTTGTGTAATTCATAAAATTTAAATTTAATCGTAATAATAAAAAAGCATATAATTTATTTATTGAGGGACTATGATTACTTCATTCTAAATTCAACTAGCAAATTTTTTTTTAGGGTAAATGTGTTATTTATCACACATAAATGTTTCGCAAAGGAAATAAATTTTCCAGTAAGTCGCAAATATGTACAATAATTGTTTTAACAATAAGCAATACTATTTTCCTTACAATAAAATTAATTCTAGGACACATAATCGTAATGAATTTACACATTATATTTCAACGTGTCAATATTTGTGCTCTTACCTCATGTACACATAAGCCTCATTTGAGGCTCTATCATTTAGACAAAAATAATATTAGAAAATATCCATTTAGAGATGATTTCTTATTTTAGGATTAAAGTACACACTTTTATAAACCACACAGCATTTTTAATTACCAAATTCACTATCTTGGATAAAAAAAAAATCCCAAAAGAAGAGCTTTCAAGAAACACTAAAACTATGCTTTCCAAGCTGCACTGCTAGATGGTAACGGATGTGGCACTGAGCACTATGCATTGAGAGCTGTAAGAACTAGTTGGTGCGTTGTAGAGAACTTCGGTGACACAGTGAACAAAACAATTTTATAAAATAGATTATAATGTTTTTTATACAATTTTAAAATTTAATAAATTTGAAGCCTCATATGAGGCACATATGCACGAGAGGGTTAACATTCTGTAGGTATTTTGATAGTCAGGCTTTTAAGCTTCAAAAATGTTTTCTTTGCAACCAACTAATTGAAATAATTCTTGTCAATTTGTCAATTTTTACTCACCTCATACTTCTAAACCTCACATGACCAACATACCAAAAAGTTAGTTTGTCTTATAGGCAGCTAGTTTCCCACCCCTTTTTTAAAATTGCATACTTGCCAATTTTTACATGCCATAAAAATTAAAATTAGGTTTATCATAAGCAATTTTATAAATTTATGAAATAACTAATTCATACAAGCTCCCCAATTTTTTTTTTTTGCTGCAAGAGCTGTTTTCCCCATTAAATACGTGCTGATAGATAAATGGTAAAACTACTTATTTTACAAGAAAAAATTTCATTATATGAAAGTTTAAACTGTTATTGCTATATTATTATCATCTGAAAAATACTACACATTTTATAATGTACAAAATATAAGATTTATCAGCAATATTGTTGATTCATAAGAACAATCCATACCAAGAGAATTGAACCTTCCTAATGAACACAAACTCAATTTCGCGAAAAACATGTTTTTAGTGTTGTTATCACAGATCTACAAGGACTAAATTTGTCTTTAATATTCACCTCAACAATTTAGAGTTGAAATAAACAGAGGGTCCCGGAAGAAAAAAGTGGATCCACAATATACAAAGGACATTGAAGAAGTGAGTTCTGACGTACAGAATTTGATGTTTACGTATTTACATATTTTCGTACCAAGTGAGAACTATGCTTATTTTTTAAATAATGCCATCCTTGCTTAAATTAATTTAATTCTATAGATTTTAAATTGGATTACTTTTGAATAAAAGATATTAGATCAGTTAAAAAAGTTTTCTGTTTCAGATTTTGGTAAACATTTCATATAGGTAACAATAAATATATGTTTTTTTTTACAGTCGCAGAGTTCTGAGGAATTTAAAAGTAACATTTTATTATGAGTTCTCATGAATGTAGCTTGTTGAACTCTTAACCTCTTCATGAGTTTGGTAACCCATGACATTATTAATTACTATTATTTTAATTATAAAATTGGGGATACATATTTGGTTATCATAGTTAAATTCAAATATTTCATAGTTGTGTGTTGGGTAAAGTAGTGACTTATCCAACGTGAGTACTAATTACATAACTTTTGGTAACACTCGCACATGTATCATCTGTATCAATGACTCTTAAACAATAAAAAACTGTGCACTAGCACTATAATTTTTTACTATACATTAATAGCTAGTCGTGTCCTTTAAACATGAACATCTCCACATTTTATGGTGAATTAATACGTTACAAAATAAATTTTTTATTAAATATCTTTACATAACTAGAGACACTTGTGAAAACCTCACCAGGTTAGCTACATTAGAGCAAAAGTTCATTTTGGCATCGTTTGGGAGAGCTATATCTTCTAGAACTTGAACTAGGGTTCTTGTTATCAGATAGTAAAGAATGATCGCAACCAAATATCTACAATCAGTGTCCACCTACACAAGCTCGAGAAGTGGTGTGAACGGTGCAAGACGGTGAAGGTAATTAGCCATTTTTAATTTAGATACTAAGATTGTTAATGAAGTCATTCACTGAATAAGGTTAAGCATAAAAAATATGTGGTTCACAAATAATTATGTCAAAACTCAGTTCCCAGTCATTTGCTTCAGCCAATTTACCTGAGTTTTTTTCTGAGCAGAATATTTGGCAAGGTAACAGACTGATTACAATCCACAATATAATTAAAACAAATTCCAACATACATACATAACATGCAGAATTGACTGGGGTCAGGCAAAAGACCTATTTGACTGAGCTTCAAATTATAACTCAATAAGCCGAGTAAAGCAGACACGCTCAAAAGTTCAGGAGAGAACTTAAATAAAAAATACCCTTAAGTACAATTAATTAATTTGTTTGAATAGGTCATTGTAAATATTTAGTCCTTTAAAAAAACTGAATACGGTGTTATTTGTTGATATTAATTATACAACATTGTTTTCTGGAATAGCATTGAGATATTACAAGTAGGTAGTGTTTTTATCTTAAAAGATATCACTTTCAAGAGATGATTATGTTATTGTACCATTAAGAGCCCGTCTACAATAGTCCGAACCTGTGCGTGGTCCGTGTCCTTATCCGAATGTGAGTGACGTCACATTGTCTCACCGAAAACTGCCCTGTCCACAATTGCGATGTCCGATGTCCAAATGTATTGATTTCTAAAGTTGCTACCAGAGCGCAGTAAATGTGCCAAACCAATGTTTTTGTTTATTGTTTTGATGCTTTGTAGTTTGAGATTGAACTTATGTAAGTTATAACTGACTTACAACACTTTCCATCTCCTTCAATAACAAAAACAAACACCACGTTTTCAAACGGGAACCGGAAATTCAAATATCGTGAGTGTTCTGTTCTTTTTCTGTGTCCGAAGTACACAGGTTGGGACAAAAAGTTCAAATTGATGAATGTCTTTGGACCAGGTAGGTTCGGACCTTCGCCCACTTGTGCATGTCAGAGGGACCGTGGACCAATCAGCGACGAGTGTCCTTCGGACACAGTTTTGGACATTGCTATTGTAGACGTGCCATAACACAATAATGTGGTTCATAAAGAGTTGCTTATAAATGATACCAACTCATTATTATAAATATCAAATATTGAAATACATAAAATAATTGTAATTATTTGTATCTGTCTTGTACTTTATTGATTGTTTTTATTATTTTGTGTGAAATGACTTAATTACATTTTATTTAAATATTATAAAACAATTTTATTAAAAAAAAAAATTTATTCCTGTTAAATATATTTGAACTTGCTGAAGAAGCTGATAGTAATTTTAACCTTTTTTGTTTTATTATTTAAGTTTACATAAGTGTTCACATAATTTCATGGTTTGCCATGGTTCTTTAAAAGCGGGTTTTGCAAAGCAATGCACACGTAGGCCTAAGGGTGCCTGTTGCAATACTTGGTGGCCACGCTAAGATGACAATGGTATCTCAGCAATTTGCAAGCAAAAGTGTGAATTTAAAGTCATCAGGTACTTTCAATTAATAGGTAATATTTCTGAGTTATGAACTAGTTGGTTGACAAAATAAAGTCATTTGTTATGAGAACAACGTTTTCGCTACTTTTTCCTTGCCAAAAACACGTTTAGTGTTCGGCAAAAAAATATATATATTTCATCCATGTTCTTTTTAATTAGTAAGAGAATAGTCATAATTAACCATCACTACTCAAAGAATAAGGAAGAAAAAATAGTATTTCCAAAACCCAGCCAATTAATTCATGGAAGATCTAACTATATTAGTGTGCTTATTGAATATTTTTACTTAAGCTGGTGTCAATTTGTGGTTATGAGTTCTCTGTTAGTAGAGTCCCCAGGGTAAAAGTTCTGTATCACATACCCAAGTTCATCCCTTGATCCTGAGATCAAGTTTTTGTTATGTGCAGGATCTTTTGACATACTAAATTAAAACAGCAAGTATCATGTACCACAGAATCGAAATTTATAGGATCATGCCATTTGGACCAAGGGATAAACTTGGATACATGATATGGAACAATTACCAGTCCCCAGCCTTATAATTATCACCCCCAAAATTGTCCTGGACTTTATTGCTTTTACCACTACGAAGTTTTTTAAGGCCCGTCTACAATAGCAATGTCCTAAACTGTGTCCGAAGGACACTCGTCACTGATTGGTCCACGGTCCCTCTGACATGCACAAGTGGGCGAAGGTCCGAACCTACCTGGTCCAAAGACATTCATCAATTTGAACTTTTTGTCCCAACCTGTGTACTTCGGACACAGAAAAAGAACAGAACACTCACGATATTTGAATTTCCGGTTCCCGTTTGAAAATGTGGTGTTTGTTTTTGTTATTGAAGGAAATGGAATGTGTTGTAAGTCAGTTATAACTTACATAAGTTTAATCTCAAACTACAAAGCATCAAAACAATAAACAAAAACATTTGGTTTGGCACATTTACTGTGCTCTGGTGGCAACTTTAGAAATCAATACATTCGGACATCACAATTGTAGACAGGGCAGTTGGTAAATATTTACTTGGGCGGTATTTCCGAAAAAAAATGTTAAAAATCCGAAAATACCTTTATTAGACGCTCTTCAACTTCCTCTTTTCATTAAAAGTGGCGGAGGTAAGAAATTCCAAATACTTTATAGGAGATATCGAATTTTTAAATTTCATCATATGTAGTTGAGCGGTATTTGCAAAAAAAAATATGTTAAAAATCCGAAAATACCTTTATCATATGCTCTTCAACTTCCTCTTTTCATTAAAAGCGGCGGAGATAAGAAATTCCAAATACTTTAGGAGATATCGAATTTTTTAATTTTGCAATACAAGACCTGTGGAACCATTCGAGCGGCGCCATTTTTGTTATTTTGCTGTGTGTTCATGAATACGTGAATCGTGAATGCGTAATTAATAAAATGGTTGATTATGTCAGGTCAGTTACATTATTAATACTTTCAAACTAAGCCGACATTAAAAAATATTTTGTGAATTAATTTTAATGGCTGTTTAGTTTTAAAATATTTATAATGTAACTGACCTGACCAAACAAACCCGGACAGAGGGTGAACAGTAAACTAAAATGGTCGATTAGGTCAGGTCAGTTACATTATAAATACTTTCAAACTAAGGTGATATTAAAAATAATGTGAATTAATTTTAATTATTCTTTAGTTTTAAATTATTTATAATGTAACTGACCTTACTTACCTAACAAACCCGTAACAAAGGATGTACAGTAACAACTCACGTAATTTTTTTTGTTACTTATTACTTGCGCAACAATATCAAAATAACAAATAAGAATTTAAAATTAGAAACGTTAAAAACTCACCTAAGTTGGAGGCGGTAATTAAACACCATTTTAAACAATAATTGAACTAAATAATCACGTATTAGTTCATTTGAATTCTGGCATATCACGAACAATCACGTGACATCATTATCCAATAAAAAAAACAGATACTCGTACGTAAACAAGAAACAATGGTGCACGCACGCCACAGGAATGCGCTGGTTTTGTGCTGAAAATTAAAAATTCGATATCTCCTAAAGTATTTGGAATTTCTAATCTCCGCCGCTTTTAATGAAAAGAGGAAGTTGAAGAGCATTAAATAAAGGTATTTTCGGATTTTTAACATTTTTTTTTTCGGAAATACCGCCCAAGTAAATATTTACCGGGCAGTTTTCGGTGAGACAATGTGACGTCACTCACATTCGGATAAGGACACGGACCACGCACAGGTTAGGACAATTGTAGACGGGCCTTTACAGCAAGACATTTAAAGAATTGTTTTGTTCAAAAAGCAAACAACATAAGTATTATGCACAATCTAATCTAGCACACACACACTTTCTTGTTTATTAAATATCTATCATTCAATCAATCAATAAGTCCTCAAACAACGTCGGACATTCTGAAGTTCCGACTGGCCAAAAGGGTTAAACCTAGAGCGAACTCTAAATCATACTAATACTGAGCTTGTACTATCTCTTATCACTAATTACGATTGAAACTAGTGAGATTGAATAACTTGAGTTCAACTGTTATGTATAATCCTATTTTGTGTGGATAACTTATCTCTGTTGGAGCCTTATCCACTAATTAAAATAGTATATAACTTTTAGGCATCACAACACTTTCTTTAAAAATAATTTGAAAACATTTCTGAATACGGGGCAAGGGGGGGGGGGGGGGGGGGGGGGGGAATTGCAAGGGGCTCTCCAAATTATCAAAATAATGGATTAAAATAAATTTAAATAAAACGATACAACTTATGAATTGAAATACTTCCAGTAGAGCTTCCGTGATCAGTTTGCTTACGTAACCTCGTCATTTGACATCCCCGCCTAAACGTTTTCCTAAACACGTGTACGTAACCTAGTACGTGCGCATCACGTTCAATCGACCTTGATTTCATTTTTACAAAAAAGATGTTGAAAAAATGTCTGCCGTATCAACATAATACAACCATCGACCGTGAATTGAAGCAGTAATTAATGCTCGGCCTAAAGATCATTAACCTAACCTAACATTTAAAAAAGAGAACATTTATAGATGAAGTTACCTACGTCGATTTCGGGCAGTTATTTAATTTTCGTTATTATTTAAAAAGATATGAACCTAATATCAGTTTACGCCTGTTCTACCAGGTACGAAACGCAAACTAATTCCACCCGCAACCACAATAACATTTCTGAAAACCATGGCCTAGAATTTTGTGAACATGGCCGACACATTCACTAGGTCGATAATCAAGGTTCACATCCGCAAAAACATGATAAGTGTATCACCACATGCACTGATTTTAATTTAAAGTATAACGAACCATACACTGCAATCAAACTGATATTACATACACGTCACACATTGTACATGCCACCAAGTGGCGTCAGCGCGGGATTTGTTTAACCTGTTCCGACCATGTTGAGCCCGGCAAACACCATTCAAACTTGGGTATTGATAAGTATTTACTCTTACCTGGATGTCCTTCGCCGACGGATTCCGATGTAAAGAGAAACGTGTCCTCTTCTACCAGCTCCGACTCCATGTGTCCGTTCTGATATCCATTGATGTAAAGTGAAGTCTCAGGCATTCTGAACCTACGTTTCCACGCAGTAGATGATACTGTGGAAAAGAGGTCCACAAGCTTAGCTTCACACGTATTTATAACCTCGGGTCACGTGACCAACCAACATGTACAGTCAGAGCACGTTAAACTAGAGTACCAAACGCAACATAACAAAACCCTCTTTCACTAAAATGCTTTTAATAATTAAATGATTTTAACATTTTTATGGTATTATCAATATTAACTTGCAACAACTCTGCATATGAAAACATACTGAGACGCAACAAATTACCCCATAAATCCTTTAACGGCGTCAAACATAACGTAAAGTCCTTAATAAATTAAATACGAACTCATAAAAAAAGAAGAAAAAAATCAGTGCATATTAAGTAACTGTATGACATGAACCCAGATTTTAAAATGTATAATGCTTCAAGTGAGAACACTGCACAAAATTCGCAAATATCCAATTTACGTAGGTACTAATCATACACTCTTCGTAAGATAACCTCAGTCAAGAAAAACGAATTTAGAATGTTAGGCAAGGTCTGTGAGGGCAGAGGAGACAACTTAACAAGCATTTTAAGACAACGCTACTCACGGGCCAAAGCTTTACAAATAATTTGACGGAAACTCGGAAGGGGAACCCACATAGCCACAAAACAGCGCTAAACACACAACTTGTTATCCGTACGGAATAGCTCGGTAATGCTCAACTTTTCCGTTTACGTTACTTAGTGCGACCAATAGACGCCGAGTATTTGACCGCGAAGGTAGCCATGTTTGTTTACGTTTTAAATATTTTGTGGTTTAATTTTACTATATGAGTGAATCCTGAGCGTGTTTTGCTATCGGATCTTAATTTTTTTTTTTCAGTTCAGTTAATTTTTCGTAACCATGAAGTTTATTCTCATTATTGGTTGCCATGTGTTACATTTCCGTGTATGTATAGTAGAGGCGGAAGACAAAGTAAATGTAAATATCTTGTGGGTCCAATAGGACGGCTAGCAGCCTGGCAGAAACGACACAAAGTCACCCCCGAAAAAAACGCCCCCCCCCCCCCCCCCGCAAAAAAAAATGCTGACAAATAGTCCAAGCGCCCAACCCCAGCATGATAGACTTTATACTCTGTCCAACTCTTCTTCCTGAACCATCCCTCTGTTTCCTGTAACCAACCTGCTTGTAATTAATGCATGCCATTTTGCATCTCGCATGTAAGTACCCAGGGTTTTCCCTGTGTTTATGCAGGTTTGACCTGGGCCCAACTTATCTAGTTGGGCCCAGTTAGTCATGGTGTCAATCGCAGCCATGGCTGGCCAATCCCCTCCCAGCACATGATGCATGCTTCCTCTCCTGCGTAGCTTAAACCCAGCATGGCTTCGGCCTAAGACGCACTATAGAGTTTCTCCCTAACCCAGACCCGTCCCATACACATTTAGTTTTTAGTTCGGTTAGGAAATAAAAATCTCGGGTCCGGATTCGTTTCCATATTTACTTCTCCGTGTCACTGTAGAACGAGCCCTACATACCGCAGTTAGCCCAGTTATATATTCATAAAACTCATGTATTAATAGTATACCTTTAGGGTGTTCACCCTATAAAATAATCACGCGAACTGGCCAGCCAATTAAATGAAGGAAAAAAACTTCGAAAATATAAAAGACTTTATACACTAGGTAATTTTCATACCGGCCAGTGGCGCAGCGGCCTAGGTGATAATGACCAGAGTCTAGCGACAAGAATAATTGTTTTTTTTTTTCTAACCTAATTAAAAATAAGTGTATTTTGGAGGGGTCCGGGTTAGGGAGGAACCTAGGTGCGTCTCAGGCCGAAGCCTATATACGCCTAGTCATGAATGCTACTTGCTGCAACTGCCGAGCCTTCCCGAAATTAGCCGATCGGGAGTGCTTACGCCCCTGGATTTATTTTTATTTTTACGCGCGCGTTTTTTTCTCACTTTTACGCGCCCTTTTTTCTCTCTTCCGTATAAAAAAAACCACACTAACTGCTTCTTGGATAAATGCGCGTACTTTTCAGTTGCTGAAGTGTGTTAAGCTATGAGTAACTGTAAGCAATTAGTATGTGAAGAATGTGGTCAAGGGTACGAGTATACGAGAAATCTTCGTCAACACGTGATGAAGAAACATACCGGTAAAGTTGATGACGTATCTTCTAACAGAAAAAAAATTGTGAATTCAAATGAAAAAGTTACGATAGACCATATAATCATCTTCGTAATCTAAGATACTATGAACGGAGATATCATAGTGCGGAAATTGTTCCAAAAAAGTTTCAAGTTCTCCTTATGTGAGTTCAGACCTAATACGAAAACGTAATTTCTGGATCATCTGTAATCGGAACACAGTGCTGGTATCAAGTCCTAAGATCTCGAGTGTTCTTATTTCGAAGATTTTGTGAAACGGAAGAAAAATGTTGAAAAGGCACATTTTCCAGGTATGCGAAAGAGTGGGTCAAAATTATGTGCTGACAATTCTATTAAGAATCATGTTCTGACAATTCTATGTATTTTGTATGTCATCATTCAGGCTATTGGATGTGCCAAAGTACTGGTCAGAGGCACCGTAAAACTCAGGGTAGTAATAAAATCAATGGATCATGTCCTGCAAGCATACGAGTAGGTAATCGAATCTGAAGGTGAAATGTGTAAAATTAGTTACATTTCAACACATGTAGGCCATCAAAATGATATAGGCCATTTTAGTCTCTCTGATTCGGAAAGATGTAATTTGGCAACAGACATTGCCAAATAGAATCTATTCTAAGCCATTCTAGACAAGATACGCGATTCAGTTTCTGATGACTGTATTTGTATCGATGGTACCAATGGTTTTAACGATTACAAGTTCGAACTGATTACAATACTCGTTTTAGATGACGTGAGGCAGGGGGTTTCCTTGCGAAGTTCTAACATCAAATAGAACAGATTAACATGTACTATCAATTTTTTTAGTACATAAAAAAGCTGGTATAATATGCTCCAAAGTTTTTATTCTGATATGGCTGACTCATTCTTCAATGCATGGGTTTTAACCATGGAGCCACCGACCACGAGTCTTTGCTGTTCATGGCACGTGGACAGAGCCTGGCGAATTTTTTTTTTTTCAAAAGCTAACTGTAGAGAAAAATAGGCCGAAATCTACAAACTCTTCAGAACATTGTTGCGAGAACGGGACTGCTGCATTTGAAATGATGCTCCCTGTGGTAATGAACCGACTGAATAGATTCAGACACAGTTTATTTTTGGATATATTTCAGTGAGAACTATGCGAAAAATATTCACTAATGGGCATATTGTTTCAGGCTGAATAGTGGCATCAATACAAAGATGCATATATAATGTATGCATATCAACTTAAAATATATCTATTTGCAAGGAAAGACTGGAATATGTTTGGATAAAGCAATTTTTTTTGCTATTATGAACTTTATTAGTGGCAAGCTATTTGATAGGCTAAATGTTCTAACTAAAGGTAAAGTGACCAGTAAACTTGTGAATATAAGAAGAAGGCATAGAACAAGTATACTTCTTAACATGGACTTGATTATCGAAGAAGACAATGGCTGTAAAGTTTCATCAATATCTGATGTAAAATAATTTTATCAAATCAAAAACAAAACAGATTGGACTGCCCCTACAATTTAGTATGTACCGAATGTGCCACATGCATTCATAAATATATTTGCGCATGTGTGGATTCCACTATTAAATGGAACATGTGCAATCATTTCCATCTTATACCTATGTCAACAGAAAACAACCCATGAAACAGCTGCATTCGAAAATGTTCAAGCCAGTGCTTCCACAAGCATGGGTGTGCCCAGACATTTCCATTAGGGGGGGGGGGGGGGGGGTCCCTGCTAAATTTTTAAATCAGAAGCCGAATTTAGAATGTTAAATAGCCTAAATACATTCACTCATTGACTTGTTTATATTTTTGTGCAGTATCAACGAGATATGTTCACAAATTAATATTTATATCCGTATAATTTTAACAATCTTGAAAATATGTTTTTTTTCCATAGACAATGTTTAAAGTGTACTTACAAATTTCCCCCCCTCGAATTTCCAATAGCTTGGTCCAGATCTACCTTGAAATGAAATTCTTTTTAGTGAATGCAAACACAGCAATTCAGACAACAGAACTTTAAAAAACCTCTTAAAATATTTTTTTTTTGCTTGGCCATTTTAAGGGACCTCGTGTTTTCAATAAACTAAGACGGCTGTATTTCCAGAACGATAAAATATTTAAAAATATTGTTAATTAGCATGCTGCAACACTGAAACACAGTTTGAGTGTCACAGTGCCAGGAATATACGAATATTAACGAACGCATTAGAGAAAATGCCGATCTGAGTGATTACATTGGGGGGCCATGGCCCACCTGGCCCCCCCTGTAGGCACGCCTATGTCCACAAGTGACGGCAATTATTTATTAATTTAGAAAATGAACTAGTTTACTGAAAAGGAAGATATTTTCACTCAACTCAACAAAATAAAAAATAAAAAATCTAGTATACTTACTTTCTTTAATATAAGTGGTGAACAGGTCAAACCTGAAGAAGATATTCATGGACTAATTAAAGGCATTTCCAGTCTGAGTTGAGGTAATTAGGCGGTACACTGCAGCCATGGAAGCAAATTTATCTGCAGTTCGTTCGTAGAATAGATGTCTTTCAAATAGTCAGCAGGCCGTTCCGGAAAGAGAACAACTCAAACTAAATAAAGTGCCACAAAGAAGACTGTTTTCTACAAAACGAAGTAAAGTGAATCATCTCGCTGGAATCTCGAAACCAAATGAAACAGAGATTAAAGACATCGCAATATAATTAATTACTGCACAACAACTAAAATTTATATTTCATTTGAACCGTCAAATCTAACTTATCTGAATTAAGTAATTGTAATATGTTCAGTGGTATGTTAGTATTTCTCATATTATTTATTCACTTTAAGTATTTACAGTCAATTGATCTTAATTCAAATTATATTCATAATTTGCGGACGAAACATCTAAAATTATAACTATCCATTTGTATAGGATAACCAATAAGCTTTATTTTGGTGCACATTTCCTGGGTTCATATTCCAACATAGTTCATTAATTTTTTAATGATTGAAGTCACGTGTTTGGTGGATGACATATATTTACATATCCCGTTATATATGTGTGTGGTGTACCTAAAACTTCAAAATTTATTTTTAAAGTTAGTTAATTTGATAATTATTTTTTATTTATTTTGTGCTGAGAAGTAACAAAATAGGCTTAAAATTTTTGTTCAAAATTTGTTTTGTGCTAGCGTGTAAAACCTTGTGTTAATTAGTGCAAATAACATTTAATATGCAAGTTGTTCAAGTATTGTTTCAAGTTTCAACTATTTTAAAGTGTTGTTCTAAAAATTATTAAATTTTTAAAAATAAACTTTAGCAAAAAATAGGTTTTTATAATATTGAAAAGACTACGGTATGGCGTCAGATCCTGCGTGCACGCCATTGCGCTCACTCAAGGTCCGAGCTGGCCCCGGAACAAGCATGAGCAACTCGGCATTTGCAGCCAGTTGCAGCAAGTAACATTCCTGGTGCTAGACTCTTGTGTGGTACAGTACTTGAACTTGCTGGTCGCTCAGTCCGATTTCGGTCCTCTGTGATGGTAACTTTTTTCTCTTTCAATAATTATATAAAAATAGTTTTTTTTTTAAATAAATCTACTTTTTAAAAATTACATTAATTTTAATATAATTATATAGATATTACTTGATATTTAAATTACTGTAATAAAACAACATTTCAAATATAAAATAATGGGTATATCAGTAGTTATAAATAAGGATTCTAATGATCCTTGTCGTTATTGAATTATTGTTGTAATTAAAATATTATGTAACTAGTAAAATGTAAGGCACCTAAGACGCCAGTTGAAAATGGATGAATATAACAAACACTTTAATTTAATACACACCAAATACTTATTAAAATTTCAATTTATTTTAACATTGCGCAAAAGAAAATTACTTCTGATATGTATGAAATTATAAAAAAAAAAAAGACAAAAAAATTGTTTTAAATGAAGAAACTCTTGAAAAACTATATTGCAAGTGAATTGTCTCATTCAATAAACTTTAATGAATTACAAGCACATAATCGCTGAATCAAACAGATTTTCAACGATGAATTGAATATTTACTTCTTTGCGAAGTTAATTATTTAATTAATTTGAAAAGTAAAAAAAAATATTAAAAATCACAATTTTAAAAATAAAGCTTTTATTTAACTTCTAGCTCCTTCTTTTGGTGAAAAATTCAAATGCACTTCTAACAAAAAAAAAAAGTATTGCTTTATGTAAAACGGCTACCTGCAGAATGCCGACCTCAGACTCCTAGTTGGCGACTTCATGCCGAACGCTGGAATTCTGCAGATAGGCGCTATCTTACAGCGTTATGCGATCATTAAGTCAGTGATGAGTGTAACTATATATTCAATAACTAATAAATATTTTTATAAATAAAAAGATAACTTATATTAAAATTAATAATATTGTTAAAATGGGGAAAAATGGGTTTTTAAGGATAGCCCAATTAATTTTATAGTTTTATCTGCAACTAATATGTATATTAGTAATTAAATCACCCCACTTAATGTCTTTTCACAAACTTCTAAGTATCTGCCAAATTCACAGTTCACACTCCTCACTGAAGTTAGTCTTAACAGTGGTTCGTTCCTTACCTCGCACCTGTCCACACACACAGTCGGTCACACATGCACGGGTCCATCGCTCTGCGCCGCTCGCTAACTCGCAATTCACTCACCTCGCTTGTTAGAACTCGCCTGCCACGCAGGCCAGCATCGCCACTTTTATACCCGTGGCCGTATTTCTGGAACTGACTGGAGTGGTTGTGATGTGTCGCGTCATCCCGGGCCAACCCGATGCTCGAAGCGTCCAGAACATCTGCACTTATTCGCGGCGGCCTCTATAAGCCCGCGGAATTCCCACGCCACTCAGGGATAGATAACAGCGCTGAGGAAGAAGGGTGCCAGGGCAGGGGGACGCTCTAATCCCCGCAAGTATGCTCGCGTGACATCAGTAACCATGTGGGGCTGTCAGACAGCTCTAGTAAATGCGTCGAGGCCTTGTCTCCCGCGTTCGTAACACTGCCCTCTCCTGAAACCTGTAACAATCTGGAAAATTGTATGGATATGGTCCACTTCTTGGCAGATGTAACATCGTGGCCGTCTTTTGTCTCTTCGGGGCCATAGGTCAGATGTGCGATTACAGTGGACCTCCTTCACTTGTTGCCATGGCGCCTCCCTTCCTATCAGGCAGCCCCACTAGTCAGTTCCCGTTGAACATGCCCTTGTCCTTGGCACTCAGAACACTGTCGGCGACTTCCTGCTCCTTGAACCTGCGAATTGTCACCCTCCTTAATCCCATTGTCTCATCGCTGTCATTCTTTCTTCGGTATCCTCCCACGATTCGGGCAGTCATGCTGGAAATGCTCCCTTTCTCGACATGCGAAGCACCGTGGCCGACCTCTTTGTCCGAAACTGTGACCCATTAAAATTCTATCTTAATGACCCGAAAATAATCTCTTCGTTAGTACTCGAGCTGCCATTCACATTGTGGTAAGGTTCTATTACAGCCTGCCTCGCCCTGAATCATGTTTCTTGAGACAATGTAGGCACTTTCAATTTCCAGGACGTGAATAAGAGCATCGCGGATATTTTTGTGGCGGGCCATACAAAGAGTTTGTTGAACCTCCACATCTCCGAGTCCGTCTATAAACACAATTGGTGGCTAGCTGCTGGTGGAACTCTGTTGGTGCTTCTGGTTAGGCGTGTTGTACGAGTCGTTCAATGTCAGCTTCAAATTCCTGGAATGTTTCGGAGGATCGTTGACGTGTGTTCAGGGCTGTTCTATACACCTCGCCCATGTGCCGGTCACCATTCCTCAGCTCAAGAGCTTCTACTAGTACAGCCCAGTCTGTCTGCTCCGAAACTGGTACGGTCTGCAGCAGCTCTAGTGGAGATCCTCGCAGGGCCAGCACAAGGGCTGTAGCCTTCTCTTCCTCGCCCCAGCCATTCACTTCAGCAACTGCCTCGAACTATCCCTGTAGTCAGCCCACGACGACTGGCCATCAAAGGTGGGTGGTTTGAATTTTGGTTGGCCGTTTGCAGCGACTTTCGCCTTCACTTCCCCAAAAGAACTCCTCAGTTTCGCAGCAACTGTAGCTTCCTTGATCATTCGTCGACCTTCTTCAGTTCCAGCTGCCACTCGCTGTTCAGTGGCTGCTCGAGTTGAGCTAGCTGTTGTGCTATCAGTCCTTCATATTCGGCTAGCTGTTTCTCCTGTTGGGCCAGATGTTGTTCCAAACACTGCACTTTCCCTTCCAACTGAATATTTATTTAATTCCTCTTTAGCAGCTACCAATTCGCCTCTCATTTCTTTCTTACCCTTCTTAATTTCTTCTTGAGCTGCCACGAATTAATTAAGCACATCTTCTTGACCCCTCTTCACTTTCTCTTGGTTCTTCTTCATGTCTTCAATCTCGGACTTCATGGCATTCTTCATCTCTTCTTGGCAGTTCTTTATTTCACTCTTCATTTCATTTTTAATCTCTTCTTAGCAGTTATTCATTTCACTCTTCATATCGTCTTGGCCACTCTTCAGTTCGGCCAAGAAAGCCATTATGTTCTTAAGTTCGTTGGCAGCCATTTTCCTTGTCCACATGCACTAGTTATCTGTCACTATCACTGCATCACTACTGTTCAATTACTACACTATGATTTCACCTATGAGCAAACCTAAACTTCTGGTCAAAACTAACTAATTTTATCTCGAAAATATAATTCTAATGATTTTTACTTTATTTTTTTCATTCACTATTAATTATTCGTAAATCATTTAATCAGGGCTATCACACTTCTGACATCAAATGTTACGAGTGGGGAAAAACTAATTCGTAAGGATAGCTCGATTAATTTTATTTGAAACTAATATTTACATTACTAATGAAATCACCCACCACACTTAATGTCTGTCAAGTTCATAGTTGACACTTCCCACTGGAGCTAGGCTCAGTGGTTCAGCTAGGCTCACACGCAGTCTCGCGCCTCCAGGTCACACATGCACGGTATGCTACTAACACGCCCTTGTCAGCAGGTACTCACGGTGTCGGGTCTGCTGTGAGCCGTGGGCGCGGGCGAACGAGCTGTGTGACGTCACCGAGCAAGTTACTCGAATGCGAGCAGACGTGAGCAGCCGCGAGAGCGAAGACGTCATTTAACGGTTGTGTCTAGTATTTTTTACGAATTTTTTCGAGTCAACTAAACACTTATGTAAGGACTTGGGCTTAGCTTTTTGGATTAACACATACTTAACAATTTATTAGTTTTGTCTTGTTACCTACCTTAAAAGTCACCCGACGCCTTTAAAGATCAAAAATCATTTGGAAAAAAATAATAAAATATTATTTTTGACTTCTTAAGAGTTTTTTGTGTAAGTTTTTAAAATTTTAATTAAGATTTTTTTTAATTAGGAAAACACAAGTATCATTTCATGGGTTATTTAAAGTGTGGTCAACTTTATATTAAAGTTTATTTTAAGTTTGAAATGAATGTGAGATTATGTAGGTGTTATTTTGTGTCCAAAAATAGTTCTTGTTTTCAAAGCTGTTAAACATTATTTATGCACTCGTGAGCAGAACAATTATGAATTTATAGGTTAAGTATTTACATCACATTGGGGAACTTATTCTTAGTTTTTCTTTACCCATTTGAAGTCTTTGGCATTGAGCGGCTAGGACACAAAAGAAATCTACAAACAAGTCGAACTGGTAATCTTGGTGATCTTTCGTATCCTCGGTTAAAATGCAGAAAAGTTCGTAATTTCGTTAGTAAGTAACAATTTCCGAAATAATATCCCATGTTCTTTTTTAAATATTTAGGTAAAATTGCATAAAACGTAAATTTATCTTGTAAGAAGCTTCATGGAAATACAAGAGATTACTAAAAGATAAAGGTGTTCCTAAACAGACACAAATATGTTGCCAAAAAAGATTAGGGCTTAAATCTAGCTTGTCATGTATCATATAAAGCCGAGTTTATGGATTACTTATAATAAAAAAATAATACGCTACATGCTATTTTTGTCGTTTCTTTTGCCTTGTGCCACTTGTTATTTAAAATGCGATAAATATAATTTTAGCATGACGATTTAACATTTTTGTTTGTACTAGTTGATATTAAATAATTATTCCAGACATTGACATGAAATAACTAATATTTGACTCGTCAAATTTAATTTTTAGAGTTTGAGCGATCATCAAACAAAGGGCCAGGACTTCTCGAGAGAGTTATCGAAGGAAGTGGCATCAAACTTGTAGTGTGTGACAATCTAACCCGCCCGCTACTCTTTCGAGGATATCCGGCAGGAAGTGTTTTTTTTTTTTGCAGTTTTTACAGGACGTGTTTCCGGCATTATTAGAAGATGTACAGTTGGCAACATGGCAACATGGCATTTACTCCCAGCGGGAAGCCTTCATTTCACAGACGAGAGAGCCACACCCGAAGTTCCCCGAAGTTCATGCTCGGTTTTTTTTCCGTACCACAACAGGTGTATTTATTTGGGATGTAGCTTACTCATACGTCATACGTCGTTCTATCTCATTGTAAAACCGGTGTGGCATTAAATTTTGCGGTCGATTAGGATAGGTTAGCTACATTATAAATACTTTAAAAGATTGCGGATGGTTGGTTATATTAGGTAATTATAGCTACATTAAAAATACTGTAAAATTATTTTATGGTTGCTTAGCAAACAACTTCTTAATATGTAGCTATCCAGCGCTAGGAAACCGTTCACATGATTTCACAGTATCTTTAATGTAGCTATCCTAAACAAATCAACCGTCCACAATGTTTTGAAGTATTTATAATGTAGCTAAGCTAACCTAATTGACCATTAGTTATCATGAGTTGTCCAAAGTAAACATTCACGGACACACGGCAAACGAAAAATATGGCGGCGTACACATAAATACTGTTGCATTGTTTATGGTCTTTCCTTTTATCAAAAACGCCATATTTATTTACAATGAACCAAAAAAAAACCCGAAGATGCACGATCGGACGTTTGTCTCTCTCGTCTGTGAAAAGAAGGCTCCCCACTTCCAGCATGATGGTGCACTAGGAGCGTGCAAGCACATCTCAATGAACCGGTACAGGGCAGGTCGTGCTGCTTCGATCACGGCCTGAAGAAGAGGGGGGGGGGGGTTGCCACAATCCTCGAGGCCGGTTACAGGCTGTGGCTCGATGCTTGGGTCCGCCCTGATGAGCGGAAAATTACAAACCATTTTTAAATATAATTAATGGGAAACATTACATTAAATTTACTTTTATAGTCACAGTAAACTTAACAGTATTCACATTTACTGACGTGATAATGTCTTATAAATCCGATGAACGCCGGCTGCACGCACGAAAAAGCATGACTCATTGTCACGTTCCACTAGAGCTGAGCGTGCACGAACCGGCCAACCACAGTGCGAGAAAATCTTCTATAATATCAAACAGGTTAAGGCAGCCTCTTTAACTAATTGTTCGTGATAATATTTAAACAAATTATTTAAATTAAATTTGCAAAAACTGTAAATAATATTTGAAAATTAAAAAGTATGCAATTTTTCATCAATGGTTTCTTACGACGTTATCACGTAAAATCATCGTCCGTAAAACGACTTTACAGACACCTTTTTTTCCTTCTAGCTGTAGGTTTTGAAAAGTTGTATATGAATGCTAGGGAGGAACCCAGGGGAACCTCAGCTTCTCTCGGTGGCCCCGGGCCCGACAGCAGGCCAGCCAGGCCAGTGCACGCAGCTAGCACGCGAGTGTCCCGGGCCCGACAGCAGGCCAGCCAGGCCAGTGCACGCAGCTAGCACGCGAGTGTCCCGGGCCCGACTGCAGGCCAGCCAGGCGAGTGCACGCAGCTAGCACGCGAGTGTCCCGGGCCCGACTGCAGGCCAGCCAGGCCAGTGCACGCAGCTAGCACGCGAGTGTCCCGGGCCCGACTGCAGGCCAGCCAGGCCAGTGCACGCAGCTAGCACGCGAGTGTCCCGGGCCCGACTGCAGGCCAGCCAGGCCAGTGCACGCAGCTAGCACGCGAGTGTCCCGGGCCCGACTGCAGGCCAGCCAGGCCAGTGCACGCAGCTAGCACGCGAGTGTCCCGGGCCCGACTGCAGGCCAGCCAGGCCAGTGCACGCAGCTAGCACGCGAGTGTCCCGGGCCCGACTGCAGGCCAGCCAGGCCAGTGCACGCAGCTAGCACGCGAGTGTCCCGGGCCCGACTGCAGGCCAGCCAGGCCAGTGCACGCAGCTAGCACGCGAGTGTCCCGGGCCCGACTGCAGGCCAGCCAGGCGAGTGCACGCAGCTAGCACGCGAGTGTCCCGGGCCCGACAGCAGGCCAGCCAGGCGAGTGCACGCAGCTAGCACGCGAGTGTCCCGGGCCCGACTGCAGGCCAGCAAGGCCAGTGCACGCAGCTAGCACGCGAGTGTCCCGGGCCCGACTGCAGGCCAGCCAGGCCAGTGCACGCAGCTAGCACGCGAGTGTCCCGGGCCCGACTGCAGGCCAGCCAGGCCAGTGCACGCAGCTAGCACGCGAGTGTCCCGGGCCCGACTGCAGGCCAGCCAGGCCAGTGCACGCAGCTAGCACGCGAGTGTCCCGGGCCCGACTGCAGGCCAGCCATGCCAGTGCACGCAGCTAGCACGCGAGTGTCCCGGGCCCGACAGCAGGCCAGCCAGGCGAGTGCACGCAGCTAGCACGCGAGTGTCCCGGGCCCGACTGCAGGCCAGCCAGGCGAGTGCACGCAGCTAGCACGCGAGTGTCCCGGGCCCGACTGCAGGCCAGCCAGGCGAGTGCACGCAGCTAGCACGCGAGTGTCCCGGGCCCGACTGCAGGCCAGCCAGGCCAGTGCACGCAGCTAGCACGCGAGTGTCCCGGGCCCGACTGCAGGCCAGCCAGGCGAGTGCACGCAGCTAGCACGCGAGTGTCCATGGCCCGACTGCAGGCCAGCCAGGCCAGTGCACGCAGCTAG
This sequence comes from Bacillus rossius redtenbacheri, assembly GCF_032445375.1. NCBI lineage: Eukaryota > Metazoa > Arthropoda > Insecta > Phasmatodea > Bacillidae > Bacillus > Bacillus rossius. Next base: position 70,822,094 of record NC_086334.1, read on the forward strand.
CTAGCGAGTGTCCCGGGCCCGACTGCAGGCCAGCCAGGCGAGTGCACGCAGCTAGCACGCGAGTGTCCCGGGCCCGACTGCAGGCCAGCCAGGCGAGTGCACGCAGCTAGCACGCGAGTGTCCCGGGCCCGACTGCAGGCCAGCCAGGCGAGTGCACGCAGCTAGCACGCGAGTGTCCCGGGCCCGACTGCAGGCCAGCCAGGCCAGTGCACGCAGCTAGAACGCGAGTGTCCCGGGCCCGACTGCAGGCCAGCCAGGCCAGTGCACGCAGCTAGCACGCGAGTGTCCCGGGCCCGACTGCAGGCCAGCCAGGCGAGTGCACGCAGCTAGCACGCGAGTGTCCCGGGCCCGACTGCAGGCCAGCCAGGCGAGTGCACGCAGCTAGCACGCGAGTGTCCCGGGCCCGACTGCAGGCCAGCCAGGCCAGTGCACGCAGCTAGCACGCGAGTGTCCCGGGCCCGACTGCAGGCCAGCCAGGCGAGTGAACGCTGCTAGCACGCGAGTGTCCCGGGCCCGACTGCAGGCCAGCCAGGCGAGTGCACGCAGCTAGCACGCGAGTGTCCCGGGCCCGACAGCAGGCCAGCCAGGCGAGTGCGCGCAGCTAGCACGCGAGTGTCCCGGGCCCGACAGCAGGCCAGCCAGGCGAGTGCGCGCAGCTAGCACGCGAGTGTCCCGGGCCCGACAGCAGGCCAGCCAGGCGAGTGCACGCAGCTAGCACGCGATAGTCCCGGGCCCGACTGCAGGCCAGCCAGGCGAGTGCACGCAGCTAGCACGCGAGTGTCCCGGGCCCGACTGCAGGCCAGCCAGGCGAGTGCACGCAGCTAGCACGCGAGTGTCCCGGGCCCGACTGCAGGCCAGCCAGGCGAGTGCACGCAGCTAGCACGCGAGTGTCCCGGGCCCGACTGCAGGCCAGCCAGGCGAGTGCACGCAGCTAGCACGCGAGTGTCCCGGGCCCGACTGCAGGCCAGCCAGGCGAGTGCACGCAGCTAGCACGCGAGTGTCCCGGGCCCGACTGCAGGCCAGCCAGGCGAGTGCACGCAGCTAGCACGCGAGTGTCCATGGCCCGACTGCAGGCCAGCCAGGCCAGTGCACGCAGCTAGCACGCGAGTGTCCCGGGCCCGACTGCAGGCCAGCCAGGCGAGTGCACGCAGCTAGCACGCGAGTGTCCCGGGCCCGACTGCAGGCCAGCCAGGCGAGTGCACGCAGCTAGCACGCGAGTGTCCCGGGCCCGACTGCAGGCCAGCCAGGCGAGTGCACGCAGCTAGCACGCGAGTGTCCCGGGCCCGACAGCAGGCCAGCCAGGCCAGTGCACGCAGCTAGCACGCGAGTGTCCCGGGCCCGACTGCAGGTCAGCCAGGCAAGTGCACGCAGCTAGCACGCGAGTGTCCCGGGCCCGACAGCAGGCCAGCCAGGCCAGTGCACGCAGCTAGCACGCGAGTGTCCCGGGCCCGACAGCAGGCCAGCTAGGCGCGTGCACGCAGCTAGCACGCGAGTGTCCCGGGCCCGACTGCAGGCCAGCCAGGCCAGTGCACGCAGCTAGCACGCGAGTGTCCCGGGCCCGACTGCAGGTCAGCCAGGCGAGTGCACGCAGCTAGCACGCGAGTGTCCCGGGCCCGACTGCAGGCCAGCCAGGCCAGTGCACGCAGCTAGCACGCGAGTGTCCCGGGCCCGACTGCAGGTCAGCCAGGCGAGTGCACGCAGCTAGCACGCGAGTGTCCCGGGCCCGACTGCAGGCCAGCCAGGCGAGTGCACGCAGCTAGCACGCGAGTGTCCCGGGCCCGACAGCAGGCCAGCCAGGCGCGTGCACGCAGCTAGCACGCGAGTGTCCCGGGCCCGACTGCAGGCCAGCCAGGCCAGTGCACGCAGCTAGCACGCGAGTGTCCCGGGCCCGACTGCAGGCCAGCCAGGCCAGTGCACGCAGCTAGCACGCGAGTGTCCCGGGCCCGACAGCAGGCCAGCCAGGCGCGTGCACGCAGCTAGCACGCGAGTGTCCCGGGCCCGACTGCAGGCCAGCCAGGCCAGTGCACGCAGCTAGCACGCGAGTGTCCCGGGCCCGACTGCAGGCCAGCCAGGCCAGTGCACGCAGCTAGCACGCGAGTGTCCCGGGCCCGACAGCAGGCCAGCCAGGCCAGTGCACGCAGCTAGCACGCGAGTGTCCCGGGCCCGACTGCAGGCCAGCCAGGCCAGTGCACGCAGCTAGCACGCGAGTGTCCCGGGCCCGACTGCAGGCCAGCCAGGCCAGTGCACGCAGCTAGCACGCGAGTGTCCCGGGCCCGACAGCAGGCCAGCCAGGCGCGTGCACGCAGCTAGCACGCGAGTGTCCCGGGCCCGACAGCAGGCCAGCCAGGCGCGTGCACGCAGCTAGCACGCGAGTGTCCCGGGCCCGACAGCAGGCCAGCCAGGCCAGTGCACGCAGCTAGCACGCGAGTGTCCCGGGCCCGACTGCATGCCAGCCAGGCCAGTGCACGCAGCTAGCACGCGAGTGTCCCGGGCCCGACAGCAGGCCAGCCAGGCCAGTGCACGCAGCTAGCACGCGAGTGTCCCGGGCCCGACTGCAGGCCAGCCAGGCCAGTGCACGCAGCTAGCACGCGAGTGTCCCGGGCCCGACTGCAGGCCAGCCAGGCCAGTGCACGCAGCTAGCACGCGAGTGTCCCGGGCCCGACAGCAGGCCAGCCAGGCGCGTGCACGCAGCTAGCACGCGAGTGTCCCGGGCCCGACAGCAGGCCAGCCAGGCGCGTGCACGCAGCTAGCACGCGAGTGTCCCGGGCCCGACAGCAGGCCAGCCAGGCCAGTGCACGCAGCTAGCACGCGAGTGTCCCGGGCCCGACAGCAGGCCAGCCAGGCGCGTGCACGCAGCTAGCACGCGAGTGTCCCGGGCCCGACAGCAGGCCAGCCAGGCCAGTGCACGCAGCTAGCACGCGAGTGTCCCGGGCACGACAGCAGGCCAGCCAGGCCAGTGCACGCAGCTAGCACGCGAGTGTCCCGGGCCCGACTGCAGGCCAGCCAGGCGAGTGCACGCAGCAAGCACGCGAGTGTCCCGGGCCCGACTGCAGGCCAGCCAGGCGAGTGCACGCAGCTAGCACGCGAGTGTCCCGGGCCCGACTGCAGGCCAGCCAGGCCAGTGCACGCAGCTAGCACGCGAGTGTCCCGGGCCCGACAGCAGGCCAGCCATACCAGTGCACGCAGCTAGCACGCGAGTGTCCCGGGCCCGACAGCAGGCCAGCCAGGCCAGTGCACGCAGCTAGCACGCGAGTGTCCCGGGCCCGACTGCAGGCCAGCCAGGCGAGTGCACGCAGCTAGCACGCGAGTGTCCCGGGCCCGACTGCAGGCCAGCCAGGCCAGTGCACGCAGCTAGCACGCGAGTGTCCCGGGCCCGACTGCAGGCCAGCCAGGCGAGTGCACGCAGCTAGCACGCGAGTGTCCCGGGCCCGACTGCAGGCCAGCCAGGCCAGTGCACGCAGCTAGCACGCGAGTGTCCCGGGCCCGACAGCAGGCCAGCCAGGCCAGTGCACGCAGCTAGCACGCGAGTGTCCCGGGCCCGACTGCAGGCCAGCCAGGCGAGTGCACGCAGCTAGCACGCGAGTGTCCCGGGCCCGACAGCAGGCCAGCCAGGCGCGTGCACGCAGCTAGCACGCGAGTGTCCCGGGCACGACAGCAGGCCAGCCAGGCCAGTGCACGCAGCTAGCACGCGAGTGTCCCGGGCACGACAGCAGGCCAGCCAGGCCAGTGCACGCAGCTAGCACGCGAGTGTCCCGGGCCCGACTGCAGGCCAGCCAGGCGAGTGCACGCAGCTAGCACGCGAGTGTCCCGGGCCCGACAGCAGGCCAGCCATGCCAGTGCACGCAGCTAGCACGCGAGTGTCCCGGGCCCGACAGCAGGCCAGCCAGGCGCGTGCACGCAGCTAGCACGCGAGTGTCCCGGGCACGACAGCAGGCCAGCCAGGCCAGTGCACGCAGCTAGCACGCGAGTGTCCCGGGCACGACAGCAGGCCAGCCAGGCCAGTGCACGCAGCTAGCACGCGAGTGTCCCGGGCCCGACAGCAGGCCAGCCATGCCAGTGCACGCAGCTAGCACGCGAGTGTCCCGGGCCCGACAGCAGGCCAGCCAGGCCAGTGCACGCAGCTAGCACGCGAGTGTCCCGGGCCCGACAGCAGGCCAGCCAGGCCAGTGCACGCAGCTAGCACGCGAGTGTCCCGGGCCCGACAGCAGGCCAGCCATGCCAGTGCACGCAGCTAGCACGCGAGTGTCCCGGGCCCGACAGCAGGCCAGCCAGGCCAGTGCACGCAGCTAGCACGCGAGTGTCCCGGGCCCGACAGCAGGCCAGCCATGCCAGTGCACGCAGCTAGCACGCGAGTGTCCCGGGCCCGACAGCAGGCCAGCCAGGCCAGTGCACGCAGCTAGCACGCGAGTGTCCCGGGCCCGACAGCAGGCCAGCCAGGCGAGTGCACGCAGCTAGCACGCGTGTGTCCCGGGCCCGACAGCAGGCCAGCCATGCCAGTGCACGCAGCTAGCACGCGAGTGTCCCGGGCCCGACAGCAGGCCAGCCAGGCCAGTGCACGCAGCTAGCACGCGAGTGTCCCGGGCCCGACAGCAGGCCAGCCATGCCAGTGCACGCAGCTAGCACGCGAGTGTCCCGGGCCCGACTGCAGGCCAGCCAGGCCAGTGCACGCAGCTAGCACGCGAGTGTCCCGGGCCCGACTGCAGGCCAGCCAGGCCAGTGCACGCAGCTAGCACGCGAGTGTCCCGGGCCCGACTGCAGGCCAGCCAGGCCAGTGCACGCAGCTAGCACGCGAGTGTCCCGGGCCCGACAGCAGGCCAGCCATGCCAGTGCACGCAGCTAGCACGCGAGTGTCCCGGGCCCGACTGCAGGCCAGCCAGGCCAGTGCACGCAGCTAGCACGCGAGTGTCCCGGGCCCGACTGCAGGCCAGCCAGGCCAGTGCACGCAGCTAGCACGCGAGTGTCCCGGGCCCGACTGCAGGCCAGCCAGGCCAGTGCACGCAGCTAGCACGCGAGTGTCCCGGGCCCGACTGCAGGTCAGCCAGGCGCGTGCACGCAGCTAGCACGCGAGTGTCCCGGGCCCGACAGCAGGCCAGCCATGCCAGTGCACGCAGCTAGCACGCGAGTGTCCCGGGCCCGACTGCAGGCCAGCCAGGCCAGTGCACGCAGCTAGCACGCGAGTGTCCCGGGCCCGACTGCAGGTCAGCCAGGCGCGTGCACGCAGCTAGCACGCGAGTGTCCCGGGCCCGACAGCAGGCCAGCCATGCCAGTGCACGCAGCTAGCACGCGAGTGTCCCGGGCCCGACTGCAGGCCAGCCAGGCCAGTGCACGCAGCTAGCACGCGAGTGTCCCGGGCCCGACTGCAGGCCAGCCAGGCCAGTGCACGCAGCTAGCACGCGAGTGTCCCGGGCCCGACTGCAGGCCAGCCAGGCCAGTGCACGCAGCTAGCACGCGAGTGTCCCGGGCCCGACTGCAGGCCAGCCATGCCAGTGCACGCAGCTAGCACGCGAGTGTCCCGGGCCCGACTGCAGGCCAGCCAGGCCAGTGCACGCAGCTAGCACGCGAGTGTCCCGGGCCCGACTGAAGGCCAGCCAGGCCAGTGCACGCAGCTAGCACGCGAGTGTCCCGGGCCCGACTGCAGGTCAGCCAGGCGCGTGCACGCAGCTAGCACGCGAGTGTCCCGGGCCCGACAGCAGGCCAGCCATGCCAGTGCACGCAGCTAGCACGCGAGTGTCCCGGGCCCGACTGCAGGCCAGCCAGGCCAGTGCACGCAGCTAGCACGCGAGTGTCCCGGGCCCGACTGCAGGTCAGCCAGGCGCGTGCACGCAGCTAGCACGCGAGTGTCCCGGGCCCGACAGCAGGCCAGCCATGCCAGTGCACGCAGCTAGCACGCGAGTGTCCCGGGCCCGACTGCAGGCCAGCCAGGCCAGTGCACGCAGCTAGCACGCGAGTGTCCCGGGCCCGACTGCAGGCCAGCCAGGCCAGTGCACGCAGCTAGCACGCGAGTGTCCCGGGCCCGACTGCAGGCCAGCCAGGCGAGTGCACGCAGCTAGCACGCGAGTGTCCCGGGCCCGACTGCAGGCCAGCCAGGCCAGTGCACGCAGCTAGCACGCGAGTGTCCCGGGCCCGACTGCAGGCCAGCCAGGCGAGTGCACGCAGCAAGCACGCGAGTGTCTGGCGAGACAGGAGACACTGGGGCAAGAGTAACAGCGCAGTGCAGCGGACTCTGGTGGCTACGTCCTTTATTCCACTCCGTCACCGCTCACGTTGTGCAATTGCCTCAGCATTTAATAGTTTCTCAAATCAATTTAATGACTTGGACCTTAAATAATATCTAAGTAACATTTAAATTGATATAAAAATCACAAATTGGCTTTACATTTTATTCTTTCGGATAAGACATTGCAGAAAAATCTAAAAATAAATAAATAAATAAATAAATATAACCAGTATACAGTGAATGCTGTAAAATACTGAAACAAAAATTTACGTAATAGTGAATTCTCTATTGTGTCAATTACGCGAGGATGCAGTGTCATTCACTCTTGCTCAAACAGAAAATCGGAGGCTACAAAATACCAACTAAGTTGATGTACATGCTACTAACATAATTTAGATAACGACAATTGCATGTCTGCATGCTAACTTCACGTAAGTTAAGACGTGACGATTCGACCACACAGTATGCACATAAAGTACGGACTTCCATGGTGAGGCTGGATTTACGATTCAAAAAAGGAACAGTGACATAAAACAGCGGTGGTATTCACAAGATTTCACCGCCATTATTTCGAGAATACCGATTCACAATTTCCGATATGCGCAGTTCTATGTTGTCGGTCCGACGTAACATGCGACGCCTTATTTTTTTATAAAGAACTCGACTTGAGCTAACTTACATGACAATTTAACAGCGAATGAATGACGACCCTGTAAGTAGTGGGATTTGAAAACAGTTCTTACTGTCATGAAGTGGGCGATAATGCATGTAACTGTTTCAGCTTTGACTATTTTTTTTAAATTACATTTAGGTTCCTTGAAAAAATTTTCTTTCGGCGTTTAAGTATTCGAAGTTAAACTTTTTTGGTGAGGGGGCTACCATTTTTTAGAGCGTTACGAAAATTCTGATCACATGAGGGGAAACGTTAGGTAGGTACGTGGTGGGGGGACCGGTGCAGTACAGTGCGTCAGCGGCGACGCGACTCCAACGCAGGCGCTAGCGGTCCAATGGGAAGACGTAATAATAATTTGGGGGGGGGGGGGGATTGGCCGTAGCTGTGTATGCTACAGTATTGTACGAATTTATGTGAACACGACCAAAAAATTAGTATATCGGTTATGGCAACATTGTTATGTCGATTCTGGCAGTTGTTTTGATGGCAAATCATAACTTTATGACCGCCATTACTTACCGCTGAAAACCTGTACAATTATAATATTTTTTAGGTTACATCTGAGAGTTTTGGTATTTTGCACAAATATTCGATAATTTATAGGATTTTTATGATTGTGTGGCAAAATGGATATTACTCCAAGGAAAAGACAAAAGATATTCACACTTCGTGAGTATACATCAATGACACATAGAAGCATTTAAATGGAATGGGTGTGAGTTTGGGTGCTGTAAATAAACTATTAAAGCAGAAGAGAGAGACGGGATCTATTGAGATGCAACGAAAAGGAAATGTTGAAGAAAACTGAAGACCATACCTCGAGAAGATGCCAGCCTTCTGCATTACAGCAAATTACACCCAAGAAAAACAAGCTACGGCCTTAAACAAGGTCTTGAACGGGTTGGGGTTAAAATCCATGACTCTACAGTATGCAGAAGACTCTTGGAAGGTTGAAGAAAAAGCCATGATGCCACAGAAAAAACCACTATTGACTGCCACTCTGATGTAAAAGAGACTGAATTGGGCCAAAAAAAGTCAATGACCCAAAATGCCTAGAGGAATGTGCTGTTCTCAAACGAGAGGCACTTTCTAGTGCAAGGCCAGTGATTAAAATTCGTTCGAAAAAGGGGTGGATGAAAAACTTACTGCAGCCCATATTGTACTATCAGTCAAACATCCAGTTAAGATGTTCTTGGACTGTTTATCGTTATCGGGACCTGGCAAACTTATTCCGGTAGAAGGAATAATAAATAGCGAAAAATATAAAGCAATGCTAGATCAATGTTTGTTTCAGGAGCTGGAGAAAGTTCCAGCCAACGAAAATGCATTTTTTTTTTTCAAAAAGACTCAGCTCCATGCCATACTTCTAAGAAAATGGTAAAATATTTCAAGGACAAGAAGATTATAATTTTGTACTGGCCTGGAAATTCGCCAGATCTCAAACCCATTGAGTATTTGTGGACAAACTTCAAAGGCCAGATTACAACATATGGACTGTACGACGAAAATCAAGATGGTTGAAGTAGTAGTTCAAATATGGTTTCGAGAGGAGGCAATTAAGAATAATTGTGAAAATTTAGTTGACTCCATGCCGAACCGAGTTCAAGCCATGAATAAAGCAAAGGGAGGACACATTCCCAATTAAATAATAGTATTTAAGCCTTGTTTATAGTTCTAAGTATTTTTTTTATTTCGAATAAACAATATATATGACAAAAAAAATCATCGTGTTCACATTACTTCGCACAATACTGTTCATGCTAGTTGTAACGGTCGGAAGGGGTGTAAGCAGGGTAGAGGTAGAAATGACGCAGCATTGATGCTACGGAATTCTCGTAACGCTGTTCGTGTTTGTCTACTCCTCAGTTTTCGTAACGGCTGACGACTGACGCTGTCATATTTATTTTAATGTAAATAATCTACAATTATTTATTCGTGTCAAAAATAGTTATTGATATGTGCAATTAACAAGTATCATTATTTTTCTTTTGAATAGTATGATTGAAAAAGTGAAACAGACGTATAGACGTAAGAGGTTAGCTTTATAAGAGTAATTTATTTTTAGTATGTGAACACTGTGATTTGAAATGTCAAAAGGACATATAGACTTGTGAGATAAACTTTGAAAGTGTAATTTATGTTTGATTGGAGTTTTTTTTTTTTCCATTTTATTCAGTTGGAGATCGTGATTTAACACCATGCCTAAAACTAATAAAAAAAGCAGAAGCAGATAAGAGGTTTTATCAAAGGCAACGTGGGAATAAACCGCCAAAAGAGGCGCCAAAAAGTGCCAGTGAACGGATGTCAGTACAGGCCAATTGCTATCTAATTTTTAATAAAAAATACTTATGCTTTATCTCTATTTGTACCTATTGAGCGAGGAGTTTCACTTCTGTCGCGCGTGAACTCCACGGACACATTTTTGTTATTGTATGTCTATTCTGAGACACTACGATCACCATCGTGAGGGCTTGCTACCCACGAAGAGTGTCTTGACGCACCCTTGTTTCAACAATCCTCGCATCCTTCACAGTTTAAAACGTTGATGTTTTTCATCCAGTTTTTTTCGTCGTTGTGTTGTCCCGTGCAGTGTCCACGCCGTTTATACAAGTTCTGCGTTGTCTAGTTTGACCCCGATACTTTGTGATCTTTTTAACACCATTTGCGTTGTTTCTGTGTTTTTGAATTGACATTATTTAATGTTGTCCGAGTGCTGGCACTTAACAGTCTGTTCTACACATTTAGCTTTCAGGAATTCAGCATTTTTGTGATAGGTCTGAAGTTTTGTAGTAGTTATCTTACGTTTCATGTATTTGAAATTTATTACGTCATATCTGTTTTTTTTATTGTGAATATCACCGTCGCTGCTCGTGCAGTCAGTGTCCATGCACGCTATGTTTATACATGTATGTGTTCTGTATATCTGACTGATGCCATTCGCGTATCTTTTTAGTAATAATAAGCTAGAGTATACAAACACACACAAAGGTCAACGAGAATTATTGCCGCGATTGTAAACTGTTATTTAAATAATACGTATTCAATGGATATACATGTGTGGCATCTTAAAATGTTTATAACAGCTGAAAGTGCCACTTTTAGCTATGAAACCTATAGTGATGTATAGACGTTCTTTAATATCCGTGCACGTCTTCTGAACTGTGTCCACCTTTACAGTTGCAACTCCTGCAGCGATACTGGATGTTCGTGTTCTCAACGACACAAGTCGTATCCGCACGGAAGGAGACCCCGTGAGTCGGCGCGGCCAGGCAGGGCACTGCGCTCCAGCGGGCACTGAGCGACGGGAAGCCTTCATTCCACAGACCAGAGAGTTACCCCAAGTTCATGCTCGCTTGTTCTATCTCATTGTATAAACCGGTGTGGCATTAAATTTTGCGGTCGATTATGATAGGTTAGCTACATTATAAATACTTTAAAACATTGTGGATGGTTGGTTATCCAGGGCTAGGAAACAGTTTACATGATTTCACAGTATCTTTAATGTAGCTATCCGAACCAAATCAACCGTCCACAATTAGTTATTCTTTGACACATAAATCGCATTTGTAGTCTGTTGGTGAATCCCAGCCCCTACATTCTTCATGTGTCCACCCACCACACTTCACATACCTGTACCACAATTCATTATCGCGGCCAAATTCGTCACAAATTGAACACACATCTAGATTCAAAGGCTCAATGTTATCATTATTGCTGTCATTAGACAAATCCTTCTCGTTGATTAATTCGGTCTCAGACTCACTTTCTGATAACGTTAGTTCTCTTGCATCTTTTGCGTGTTAGCTTCCTGTTTTTCTTGTCTGCTTTGTTAGGCCTAGACCTACTACTTGTTTGGATTTTAGCTTCCTTCTTCCATTTATTATTTTATCTTTCTTTCTCAATCGCTTCAAGTTTTTCTTTCATAGGTGTTCCAGTTAAGACTTCTGACTTTTGTTTTCTTGATTTAGGCTCTTTTGGTTTATTTGTGCTAAGGGATGCAGCATTCTTTGAGGGATCAGGCAAAGGTGAAATGTCTGCCACCTTCACGTGTTGGACATTTCCTTCCGTAGTCCTGCGTTCTTTTCCTGTCTGGCTAGGTGTACAGATAAAAGTTACATGAACACCATCACTTTTCTCGGAAGATGACAAGTCTGAAATTTCTGCCACTTTTGTAGGTATCTGACTAGGTCCAGCATCCCTTGTTCTTTCGCTTCTGTTTGTGTTATTCTGCTCTTCGTTCTCTTCAGCCTAGCCGACTTCGATTTCAGTTCCTTTACCACAGGCTTCAAACTCCATGTTCAAATGCTTATCAGGGTTAATGGGTGAAATCCCAGCTGCTGAAAATCCAGAAATCCCCTTTTCCATAGTTGCAACTGTTAAATATGCTGGGTTAAACAATTCGGTGAGTTCATACTGGGTTATTTTCCTGCCTGCTTCATTTTGGGAAGTAAGCCTACTTTTTGATTTCAAAAAATGACAACAATCTCTGTAGAAGGCTGCTTTTAGCGGACTGAAGAACGTTAAATCAAGAGGTTGAAGTCTGTGAGTTGTATGGGGTGGCAGAGATAAAAGGACGATGCCGTTTTCCCTACAGAAGTTTTAGATTATAACTGAAATGTGGCTAAAGTGATTGTCCAGGATCAACAGAATGTGATCAGCGTGTTGTATGAAAGACATGCCATTAAATCACTAAAAAGTACATTTACATTAATTGAAAGCAATATTTAAATGCATTGGGAACCTAATACACACACTATTTACCTTAAACAAATAAAACTAAGCCTTATCAATAGAAAACATTGAGGGCAATTCTGCGCACTTGCGCATTATTACACTACATCTCCGCGCAGAATTACCCCAAGCACAAACATATTTAAGGCTCGCAATAATATATATTTAAAGTGATCAGTTAAAGTTATTATAGTGCTCAACAGGAAGAATATATGGTCAACTATTGTTGCAAATATAATTTACTACTAGAAACACACGACTATTGTACCATACCTTTGTTTATTCTTCGCCAAAAATAACAACAATTTTGATCTGAACCTACACACTGTTGTCGTAACCCAACTAACTCACACAATGGCGTCTCCTTCCTCGCACTAAGTCCTCAGTGTCACCGCCGTGTGGCAGCATTATACAGACCGACGCAGTGTACGTCAATTCCGAGAAACCTCACTGCGCAGTAATACCCGCTGCGCAGAATTCGCCCACCTTCCCCTACGACTAGCATTCTAACTGCTTATTGCTTGTCGACATCTATAAGCATGTATATTCAATGATCAAACTAAGCTCCAGCTCTGTTCTTTAAATAGTAAAATTTCAAATACTGTTGACCATAGTGTGTTACCAGAGGCAGAGTTATTATTTACGAGCGGCCAAGTTACCACACAGAAGTTCAATAACTTGGCGAGCAAGATAAGAAACAGTAATCTTCCACTACGCAATTCCCAGTTCGTCGTGTAGAAAATAATCACGTTCGAAGTTCCCTACCAACTGCTCTCTCAATTTGTCACTTAAATTTTAAGAAAATGGGTAGACAATATTTCGCTATTAGGCTTAACAAGTGGTTAAGTAACCATATGAAAAAAATAACCGCTACATGATGGGCGTAGATACCGTGAAGGGGGGGGGGGGGTTCTGGAATCAAAAAAGCCCCCCTCTGAGAGGACCTACTTGCACACTGTAAAATGGGAATTTTAAATGTTGTCCAATTTCCCCCCCCCCCCCCATAATGGGAATCCTACAGATTTTCGCCCATAACCATTGGTTTGTCTTTGGGCGTTTCTCTTCTTGTTTCTACCGTTTTACAAACAAACTGTTAGTTTTCTGTCCATAATGGTAAACATGGCAACAATGCAGTGACGTTTCACGTTGGATGTAATATCATGTTACGGTTACTTGAAGTAAACATCTCGGGCACTGTGTACCGTACTGCGTACTGACTACCAATCTGGAAAACATGGACGAAAATAATAACGTCGTAGAAAAATATTCGCACGTAATTGAATTCAAAATGAACAAAGCAGTGACCTGGAAACAAAAAGAGGACAAATGCAACACAATTGCTGTCGGATTCAAATTTCTTTCAGGTGTATGCCCACGAAAGCGAAAGAAAAAAAAAGAAAAAATGATAGAATGGCAGTGTTGAAGTTCCGCCGGAAATTGTCACCAGTTTAGCCGAGAGAGAGAAATGTCTTCTGTGCAAACCAGTATCGGGACTTACTAACAAAACATAACGTTGAATGTGGCAAGTGTATGTTTATTAAGTAGATTTCGAAGAAATTGTAGCAATTACCATGGTGCGACTACAGGAAAATGGTTTTTCGTTTCATAGACCACAAAAACATCTCAACCAAATATATATCACATTTTATGGACACGATTATTGTCATAAGTTTTCACGAATCACTTCCAAACTGATATATAAAATAAAGTAATGACACAATCTTCGTTAATGGGTAAAATCCTACCAAAGGGGTATAAATGTAGACCAGTCGACGAAAGGTTGTAGAGGGAAATGGAACACAATTTTTGACTTTGTGACTTTGTTTGGACTTGTTAGGAGGTAAAAATCTGAAAGTCCCCACTTCTGGTAGGTGAACGAGGGGCAGGGGGCACACAGAAGGTCCCTTTTTATAGGTTTTTCACTTTTATCTCAGAAACTGTGTGTCCTAGCGAAAATACCACTCCATACAAAATTAAAGCTGACTAAATCATTGACAACATTTGTTCGATTCACTTTATCGCTATATCACATAGTTTCCAAAATATCTGCGCTGGAAAGTCATTAATTATGAAAAAAAATATATTTTCCTCACAATTTTTTGTCTTATTTGACTAACTATTTATTATTGGTACTCAAAATAAATCATTATGCTTAATTAAATACGGAGTTATAATTATTAATTTCCGAAACATATTTACCCCTTTTTCACCCTTTATGGGTTGAATTTCATAAACTGTAAAATTGTTGTTGTAAGTTTTTGTATGTTTGTTATTGGTACACAAAATCATTCATTACATTTAATTGAATACTGAGAATTTATTATTAATATTTAAAATTTACTTACCCTTTTTTTTAACCCCTTAGGAATTGAGATTCGCAAAATATAAAAATTGTGGTGGGTAGGTTTTGAACGTTAACTAATGGAACCAGTAGCGAATCCAGAGGGGGGTCTAAAGGGCTCAAGCCCCATCCAAAAGCATCTGGGTCCACTATTGTTTTAGTGTTTGCCTTGATAAAGCCTAGCCTCAGCTGGGTCAAGCCCCACCCAAACCAAAATCCTGGATCCGCCACTGGATCCATTAAATTTTATTAATCTTGATTAGTTTCAGAGATAAGACTATAGTTACACCATATTTACCCCATTTTCACTCCCTTATGAGTGGAATTATGTATTTAGACATAGCCTAGTTTCTAAAATAACCAAAGAGCTTTCCATAAAAAAAATCCCTTCATCAAAATCTGTCCAGCAGTTTTCAATTTATGTTCAAACAGAAGAAAAACATTAAAAATTATATTAACTATTTTTTTTTTTGAGTTCTTAATAATGTAAATAGACATTTGCAATTTTTCCCCCCATCATTTCATCGAATGTACAGATTTTTTCCTCGAACAGTTTTATTATTAGTATAGATAATGTACAGTAAAATATGACATATAAAAACTTACATTCGCATCACAAAAACATTGGGGTATGGAGTAGAGTGATTCTAGGGTCAACAACAATGTGTAGGTACATAGCTTTATTTTTATCAATACATTACCTCATAAATGTTTTGGTTAAACTATGTTACATTTCATTTCAAAATATTTTACACACTGTATTACATTCAAACAACTCTGTTAGCAAATTCTGGCTCTCTCGGGACGGCAGGTGTCCTGGCTCGTCATGGGAACTTGGTCTTGGGGTGGGTCCTGCGTAGTTTTCTTCTCCGTCCGTTGAGAGAGGGGATACATCTTCGAAGATCACTTGCAGGGGATAGATGTCGAGTTCTTCATACTCATTGTCCCATTAAGACAGTTTCCCTGGCAGTTTTCGCAGGCAGCCGATCACATGAGAGATGCCTTTCTGCATCTGCATTTGGTGGTGGCACAATCCGTTGTACACACAAAAAAATTTTTTTTAATGTTTCATCTGGAGCGACCTGCTGCTTAATGAGCACTGGGGCTAGATTGTGGGTGGTAGCTCCCCCACCGATACATCTGAAAAGGCAGCCCATGTCCCAACCTTTTCTGGATTTGGTGATATGTCCTCACAGAAGTTGTTTTGCTGGGTGGTAGCTCGCACCCATATATCTAAAGAGGCAGCCCATGTCCTAACCTTGTCTGGATTTGGTGATATGTACTCACATAAGTTGTTTTGCTGGGTGGTAGCTCCCACCCATATAACTGAGGAGGTAGCCCATGTCCCAACCTTGTCTGGATTTGGTGATATGTACTCACAGAAGTTGTTTTGCTGGGTGGTAGCTCTCACCCATATATCTGAAGAGGCAGCCCATGTCCCAACCTTGTCTGGATTTGGTGATATGTACTCACAGAAGTTGTTTTGCTGGGTGGTAGCTCCCAGCCATATATCTGAGGAGGCAGCCCATGTACCAACCTCTTCTGTATTTAGTGATATGTACTCACAGAAGTTGTTTTGCTGGGTGGTAGCTCCCACCCATACATCTGAGGAGGCAGCCCATGTCCCAACCTTGTCTGGATTTGGTGATATGTACTCACAGAATTTGTTTTGCTGGGTGGTAGCTCCCACCCTTATATCTGAGGAGGCAGCCCATGTCTTATACTTGTCTGGATTTGGTGATATGTCCTCACAAGAGTTGTTTTGCTGGGTGTTAGCTCCCCACCAATATATCTGAGGAGGCAGCCCATGTCCCAACCTTGTCTGGATTTTGTGATATGTCCTCACAGAAGTTGTTTTGCTGGGCGGTAGCTCCCACCCATACATCTGAGGAGGCAGCCCATGTCCCAACCTTGTCTGGTTTTAGTGATATGTCCTTACAGAAGTTGTTTTGTTGGGTGGTAGCTCCCATCCATATATCTGAGGAGGCAGCCCATGTCCCAACCTTGTCTGGATTTGGTGATATGTCCTCACAGAAGTTGTTTTTCTGGGTGGTAGCTTCCACCCATACATCTAAAGAGGCAGCCCATGTCCCAACCTTGTCTGGTTTTAGTGATATGTCCTCACAGAAGTTGTTTTGCTGGGTGGTAGCTCCCACCCATATATCTAAAGAGGCAGCCCATGTCCTAACCTTGTCTGGATTTGGTGATATGTACTCACATAAGTTGTTTTGCTGGGTGGTAGCTCCCACCCATATAACTGAGGAGGTAGCCCATGTCCCAACCTTGTCTGGATTTGGTGATATGTACTCACAGAAGTTGTTTTGCTGGGTGGTAGCTCTCACCCATATATCTGAAGAGGCAGCCCATGTCCCAACCTTGTCTGGATTTGGTGATATGTACTCACAGAAGTTGTTTTGCTGGGTGGTAGCTCCCAGCCATATATCTGAGGAGGCAGCCCATGTACCAACCTCTTCTGTATTTAGTGATATGTACTCACAGAAGTTGTTTTGCTGGGTGGTAGCTCCCACCCATACATCTGAGGAGGCAGCCCATGTCCCAACCTTGTCTGGATTTGGTGATATGTACTCACAGAATTTGTTTTGCTGGGTAGTAGCTCCCACCCTTATATCTGAGGAGGCAGCCCATGTCTTATACTTGTCTGGATTTGGTGATATGTCCTCACAAGAGTTGTTTTGCTGGGTGTTAGCTCCCCACCAATATATCTGAGGAGGCAGCCCATGTCCCAACCTTGTCTGGATTTTGTGATATGTCCTCACAGAAGTTGTTTTGCTGGGCGGTAGCTCCCACCCATACATCTGAGGAGGCAGCCCATGTCCCAACCTTGTCTGGTTTTAGTGATATGTCCTTACAGAAGTTGTTTTGTTGGGTGGTAGCTCCCATCCATATATCTGAGGAGGCAGCCCATGTCCCAACCTTGTCTGGATTTGGTGATATGTCCTCACAGAAGTTGTTTTTCTGGGTGGTAGCTTCCACCCATACATCTGAGGAGGCAGCCCATGTCCCAACCTTGTCTGGATTTGGTGATATGTACTCACAGAAGTTGTTTTGCTGGGTGGTAGCTCCCACCGATACATCTGAAAAGGCAGCCCATGTCCCAACCTTGTCTGGATTTTGTTATATGTCCTCACAGAAGTTATTTTGCTGGGTGGTAACTCCCACCCATATATCTGAGGAGGCAGCCCATGTCCCAAACTTATCTGGATTTGGTGATATGTACTCACAGAAGTTGTTTTGCTGGGTGGTAGCTCCCATCCATATATCTGAGGAGGCAGCCCATGTCCCAACCTTGTCTGGATTTGGTGATATGTCCTCACAGAAGTTGTTTTTCTGGGTGGTAGCTTCCACCCATACATCTGAGGAGGCAGCCCATGTCCCAACCTTGTCTGGATTTGGTGATATGTACTCACAGAAGTTGTTTTGCTGGGTGGTAGCTCCCACCCATACATCTGAGGAGGCAGCCCATGTCCCAACCTTGTCTGGATTTTGTGATATGTCCTCACAGAAGTTGTTTTGCTGGGCGGTAGCTCCCACCCATACATCTGAGGAGGCAGCCCATGTCCCAACCTTGTCTGATTTTAGTGATATGTCCTTACAGAAGTTGTTTTGTTGGGTGGTAGCTCCCATCCATATATCTGAGGAGGCAGCCCATGTCCCAACCTTGTCTGGATTTGGTGATATGTCCTCACAGAAGTTGTTTTTCTGGGTGGTAGCTTCCACCCATACATCTGAGGAGGCAGCCCATGTCCCAACCTTGTCTGGATTTGGTGATATGTACTCACAAAAGTTGTTTCGCCGTCCGCTCTGTTGATTGGGGCATGACATGTCCGTTTTGATATTGGCTTCCGATTTATTTAAGGATTGGTGACTGTGAGAATTTAGATATTTCTCTTTAGGTGGAGCCCCGTACCACTTTAGAATACACTTTTTTCCGAGTTTATTCTATTTTTTCCTTTGTTGAAGAAGGGTCTGAGGAAACTTCAGCATCTCCCTGGACGTATGGAGACTGCAAATAGAGTTTGATAAATCCCAGCTTACTCTTTCGGAAGGCTGCTGAGATGTTATCGCGCCCAGTCAAGGCGCGTAGAAATAACATTGTCTCGCAGCTCCTGGGTTCTGAAGCTCCTGGGTAGAAAACAATGAAGCTTTTGTTTCCACATCCTGGGTTGATGAAAATTATGTCCTGTCATTCAGATTTTTTGGCTACCAACAGGACGATTAGGTCGACATCCTCACCAATAACAGCAACAGCGGTGGTATGTGTCAACTCCATAGCTATGTCTACAATGAGGACATCTTCTTCGTTCTGTATTAAAAAGAGTTCTGATTCCATGTGCACCAAGTAAATCATTCTAGTTTTGCTGTCGATATTTGACAGGAAGTTTTCCTTCTGTTATGAATGTCTCCTGATTGAAATGTATGTCAGCTGTTTTGCTGAGGCGGTTAATAAAAACAAAATTATATACACATTGTTGTTGACTCTAGAATCACTTTACCCCAATGTCTTTGTGGAGCGAATGTAATTATATATATGTATATTTATGTATATATTATATACATACATTGAATACCAAGTAGTCAAATATGACAAAAAATGTTGGGCAATTTTTTTATTCTTCAAAATTAGTGACATTCGATAGAAAATATCTTGGAAACTATGTGAGATAGCGATAAAATGATTACCAATGTTATGCACATTTTTTCAGCTTTAATTATTTATAAAGTGGTCTCTTCGCTTGGACGCGTAGTTTTCAAGATAAAAGTGACAAACCGAAAAAAAACGACCTTCTATGTGCCCCCCTGCCCCCCGCTCATCTCCTAGGAGTGGGGACTTTTAGTATTTTTACCTCCTAACAAGTCCAAACAAAGTCCCAAAGTCAAAAATGGTTTTCCTTCCATTTCCGTCTACACCCCCTTTTTGAGCATTCATCGAATGGACTAGGAATATTTAAAAAAGAAGAATCTATACTAATCTCTTAATACGACTAATACCGCATACACACGAATTTTTTGGATTTTGTTATAGTAATATCAAAAGTTTTTGAATAAATAAATTTTTGATTCGACTAACCATAATTACAAAAAAAAAAAAAAACAGGGTCTGGAGAACAAAAAATTTCATAACTCCCTTAGTAGGCAAACCATCAAATCCGTTTCAATTGTTTGTTAAACTTGTTAATATAATCTAAAAATTATTTCTGAATAAATTTTGATAAGACGAACCATTGCTGTAAGGGGTTGTAAATACAGGGGTTAAATGACAAAAACAATTATAACTCCCTTAACAGGCAACGTATCAAATCAGTTAAAATTATTTTTAAACCTTATAAATATTATCTATACTTTTGCGTAATTCTTTTTGATAAAACCAACAAATGCTGCAAAGGGTGGAAAAAAACAGAGGTTTAAGGACACAAAATGTCATAAACTCCGTATCAGGTACACTATCAAATATAGTATAAGTAATTGTAAATTTTCTAAATATCATCAAAAACTTTCGTCAGATACAATTTTTTTTTTTAAGATTAACCAGTACTGCAAGGAGTTAAAAAAAACAGGGTTTGAATTCATCCATTATTTTTATAGTAAACCTAAACATCATCTGCAAAATTTCAATGAAATATTTTTTATACGACCAACCATTACTGCAACAGGGGTTGATATAATAAAAATTCATCTCACTTAGTATGCCCACTATCAAATCCAATCAAACTGTTTGTAAACCGTAAAAATTATATCTTAAACTTTTGTCATTTTTTTTTGCTACAACCAACCAATTTCTGCAAATGACAAAAAAAAAAAAACATTTAGTAGGTAAACTACAAAATACGTTACAGTTTATTGTACAAAAATCCTAAATATTATCTAAAACTTATGGCTTAAAAAATTTTTGATGTGACGTATTACTACTGCGAGGGGTTGATAAACAGGGAAGAAAATGATAAAATTCAAAACGTCCTTACTGCAGGGGCGGATCCAGGGCCGGGCGACCCGGGCAATCGCCCAGGGCCCCGCGCCTAGTGGGGCCCCGCGTCTGCCCTCACCCTGGCACCTGTCATGTAAGGTGTTCAAAATTAAGTTGTACGCCCCTCATGTTTATTGGAACCTCCTTTATATGTATTACCCGCAACATGCAGGAGACGAGTGTCAGATAATCGGGTTGGCAATATGTGGAACATTACCTGACACTTGCCAGCCGGCGATGCTGATTAGTGTTTGCTTCAGGTTACAGTTATCACAGATACGGCGACAACAAGGCTTTGCTCTGAGTGTCGTTTTCCTCTGATATATCTCTGGGGAAGGGCGGTGAAAAGTACATACAGTTGTTGTTTTTTGTTTTATGTTTATATTACTTCTGCCAGTTATCAAAGGAATTGAAAGTAGAGGTCGCTATGTAAACCCTAAACTTCCTCTCAACCTTCTAAATTTATGTGACTTTAGTCAGCGGCTTATAATTAGCTTTCCCTTCCCTTTTACGATACTCAAAAGTGGAGGGGGTGTGAACGTACGCGTTACAGACAGATGTTGTTACTTTACTGCAGTGTCGCCAGATCAGTGGAAATATTAAGTCATGTATCGTGCAGTGCACATTTTGAATCTCTATTCGTTCGTCCTGTTATTTTGTTGTAACTACTTTCAATGATATTGATTAATAGGGATAGTTATTTTTAATGAGACAGTTTCATAATCAAGGCTGAGATTTTTATTTGTTAGTTTCAGTCAGATTAATTTACAATGACTTCTCGTGATCGTGACTTTGGTAGGAAATATGATTCTGGCAGTTCCAAACGGAAAAAAATTGAAAAACGCAAAGAACTTAAAAAAAAAATTAAGTGGTTCTTTAACAATATATTTTAAGACTGATAAAATTACTGGAGATAAGGAACAGTTGTGCGTTCAAGATTCAATACCATTAACAGAAGTTAAAGACATAAAAATACCCAGTAACCAAAGTGAATCTCCCCTGAAAAACAACGAAGTGTTGTGTTCCGAGTGTATGTCTGCGTCATCTGAACATCTGTGCGTGCGAGATTCAACGATGGCAGAGGAAGAAGTTACTGTCGCTGCAGAGGCAGGACTCAGTAGCCACAGTGATACACCTTTCGGAAGCAACGAGGTGATGTATCCTGAGTCGACGTCATCATCATCTGCACATGTGCCATTAGAGGATAACGATGCGGACTTCGATATCCGTGAGGAAATCGATACCTTGCCTACCAACGTAACTGTGAGTGACCCTTTTTTATGGCCTAAACAATTAAGTGTCTTACAAATAACTAGTATAGTTCAAAACGGCCTCGTGAGGATATACAATAAATCTTACGCCAAAAATGAAAGTGGTCGACATTTTACAGACACACATTATATAAAAACACTTATAAATGATGAAGAGCAAGATAGGCGATGGTTAGTTTATTCCGAGTCAAAAGATGCTGTTTACTGTTTTTCATGTCGTTTATTCTCTCTAAGACCTAATCCCAACAGTGCCCTTGGATCTAATGAAGGTATGAGTGACTGAAAGCATCTATCCGAGGTGCTCAAGTCTCACGAAAAGAGCAAGTGTCACAAAGAATGCATGGTAAAATGGCTTAGTTTAAAAAACGGCCTTTCTTGTGAAAAAACTATTGATTCACAAACCCAGGCCCAGATTCGTGCTGAACAACAACGCTGGAGAGATATTTTAGAAAGGCTATTAGCCATCGTACAGTTTTTGGCTACTCATAACTTGGCTTTCAGAGGGCATGAAGAGAGGTCTAATTCGAATAACAGTGGAAATATATTGGATTTGGTTAATTTGATTGCACGATTTAAACCAACATTGCGAGAGCACTTGCACCAAACTATAAACAAGACAGTTGCCAGAAACCACTACCTGAGTAAAACTATTCAGAATAAATTTATCGACATAATGGCCAATCATGTTAGAGCTAAAATAATAGATAAAGTATTAAAGAATAAGTACTTTGCAATCATTTTGGACTGCACTCGAGATATAGCTCGGATTGAACAATTGTCAGTAATTCTAAGAATAACAAACCAAGACACTGCAGAAATTGAGGAACATTTTGTAGAATTTGTAGCTGTAGAAAAAACTACTGGTGAAAAGCTGGCCGATTACATAATAAACAAATTGGAGGAGTTAGGCTTGTCCATTGTCAACTGTAGGGGTCAAGGCTATGACAATGGTGCCAACATGCGTGGGGAAAGAGCGGTGTACAAATAAGGCTACTCAACATTAATCCTCTAGCATTCTTTGTACAGTGTGGAAGCCACAGCTGGAACTTAGTATTGGGAGACACTGCTTCATCTTGTGCTCAAGCGCAGACATTTTTTGGTCTTTTGCAAAGATTGTACACAGTTTTCTCTTGCTCAAGTGAACGATGGGGTATTCTGAAGTCTCATGTCAACATTTCTCTCAAACCTCTTTCCGAAACCAGATGGGAGTGCAGAATTGAATCTGTAAAAGCTGTGAGGTATCAGCTAAGCAATGTTTGTGATGCTTTGTCAAATCTTCGTAAGATTAACACAGACTGTAGTTTAATAAGTCAGTGTCAATCGTTAGAAAACGAAATTACTACATACGAGTTTGTTGCATCTCGTGTGGTGTGGTACGATATTATTGTCAAAATAAACACCATCAGTAAGGTATGGCAAAACGTAAATGTGCATTTAGGTATGGCAGTTAAGCACTTAGAAACATTTGTCAAGTGGTTAGATGAATATCGTCTGAGTGGCTTCAATATGGCATTGGTAACAGCAAGAGAAGTAGCAGAAGAAGTTGGCATCAATAGCGTGTTTAAGAACAGCAGAAGACGGCGTAAAAATAAAATGTTCTTCTATGAAAGAGAAGATGAAGCTCCCGAGCTTCCACCTGAAGATAATTTCAAAATAAACTATTTTCTGGTGGTAGCAGATGCAATACAAATGAGATGTCAGCCAAGATTTGCAGCTTTGAAGACCTATAAAAGCAAATTTGGCTTTATGTATCATATCAAGGGCCTACAGAACATGAGTGATGAAGATCTGATGAATAATTGTCAAGAGCTACAAATTTCATTGAGCGCCGGAGATAAAAGTGATATTGACGCTGTGGAACTCTATGAGGAATTGAAAATGTTGGCCCGTGTCTACGATGGAGAACAAGACGATGTATTTTAAGTTCTTAAGTACATTGTACAAAATAGCTTGCTAGATGTATACCCAAACATTTTTGTAGCATTGAGAATAATATGTACAATTCCTGTGACAGTAGCATCTGCAGAAAGGAGTTTCTCCAAGTTAAAGTTTATTAAGACTTATATAAGAAACTCCATGACACAAGATCGACTATCATCTTTAGCCCTCCTCTCCATAGAAAACGAGTTGGCAAACAGTCTAGATTACACTGATATCATAGAAGACTTCAGCCGGAAAAAAAAGTCGCAGGGTTACATTTTAATGAAGTGCAGTAACAGCAAAAAGTCACAAGAGTTTGTATTGTGAGATGAGTTGGTGTTGTAATATTTGACCTTGAAATGTTGTTGGTTTTTTTCCCCCTAAAACCATTTATTTTCATAAGTGAGGGAAAAAAATTCTCCCATATGATTTTTGTACCAAATTAATTTTACGACTAATTTACATAATTATATAGCCTAAACAGCTATATAAATTAACCCTCATTTAATGTGGCATATATTTGAGTATTTGTACAAAACCAATTCAAATTTATTTTCATTTTTTTTATTTTTCTTCTTTGTATAATTTTATTTTATGTGAAAACATATCGTATGTATGTATGTAAATGAAAAAAAAAGAAAATATATTTTTTTTTTTTGCTTTTGATTTTTTATATTTTTGTATGATTTCACTTTTAAAAATATTCACAGATTTATAGACTTATAAAATGACCAGATTTCACCAGAATTAAATTGTATGCATTAATAAAACTAACCCAATTACAATTTCCACGAAAGAAAATTTTTTTACCATCATAGAAATTTATGTTCAATGTAGGCTCAAAAGTTTAATTTTCTAATTTTCCGGGAGAGTATCCCCCTTCTCCAATGGTATTCCATACTCCAGTCTGATAATACCCAACCCCCCCCCCCCCCCTTTTCACACCGAGATACAAGGGCCCCGCTGAAATAAATTGTCTAGGGCCCCGCAGAGTCTAGGTCCGCCACTGCCTTACTATGTACACGTTAAAATGATTTCAAATTTATTGTAAACATTCTCTTAAACCTCGGTGAAATAAATTTTATACGATTATTTATTAGTGCAAGGGATGAAATGTAGGGTTTGATGCTCGAAAAAAAAAGTTTTAAATGGCGGAAGCATTAAATTAAAAAAAGATATCTGCATGGAACTTGAGAAAATGTTAAATCGATCATTTTATAATATTGTAAATAATATATCATTTTATGAGCATTAAGTATTCCAAATGTTCTAGATATTCTAGAATAATCTAGAAGTTTCCTAAACGTTCCAGAAGAAATAGGTACTTATAAATCTACTTGCCAAGTAGATTGTGCCAAAAGGATTATTTTTTTATGAAACAAAATTGATTCTCCTACACATTACAAAATGATTTAGTTATTGTTTACACTTGTATGACATTGACAAGTAGATAAAATTTGTTTCCCGACATGTAACAATTTCTTTGATGAAAACAAGTTGAGAATGGTTTTAAATATAATATATTTGCGACACTGACAATTGTTAAAAACTTCTGCAGATATTTCATGTAGTTTTAAAAGTGAATTAAGATAAAAGTTGCAATGCAAAATATGGAGTTAGAGAAGTAAATGTAATAAAGCATCTAATAAAGTGATTCATGATATGTTTTAAATGCATAATAACCAAAATTATTTTTATTAATAATACGGTAAAACGACTAATTATGGACCAATATTATGCAAATAGATTTAGTAGCCTTAAATTTAAATATCTTGAAAAGCCTTAAAATATAAATCACAGTAAAATACAGAGTGAATTTAAACTACGTTAACTTTATAAATTCAATATATGCAGTCTGCATTCAAAATAAAGATAAGAGTGTTTCACATATTTTAACATTTTATCCCTAATAAAAAAATAATTGTTTAGTTTTATAAAGTCTATGATTATAGAGAAATATTAGAAAAGTGGAAATTTATAAGTCAGCGTAATATACATTAAAAAGAAACAGCACGTTTGAACTATTTTTAAAAATTCGTTCACGAATGGAGTGTAAAGGAAGTGAAAGTGGTTTTATCAAGGGAAAATTATCTCAAGAGTCCACTAAAGCGGGAAATATTAACTGGCATACGTTCTAGAGACACATTAAAAATATACAGGTTGATATATATTACCACTTTATAAATTACAACCCATAATGGTTTTGTAATTAACAAAATCTTATATATTCCTGACATTTAATTGCGTAAATTTCTTTATTGAAAACGTTTTGAATTCATCAAATATTTTTCTTACAATGATACAATATTTGTGTGAGCGAAGACGCTGGTGGTAAGCTAGTGAAGATAATTGGGAGACTAGTTCAAACACTTTATGCCTTCACAAAGCCATAAATTATATAAATTATAATATATTCAAGATATTATATTTTAAAATGAATGGAATTAATTATTTTTAGTTATGATCCTGTATTAGAATTAAATATTTATATAGGTTTTAACAATTTTCTCCTTTAAGTTACAATAGTTTATTTTAATAAACACTTCTACTAAGCATTTAATACTTACTTGTTAAAAATTCATTGCTCACGGATGCTATAATCGTACTCTTAAATTTTGTTCCAAATAATTAGCCATCTTCTGTAAGATTACCTGCTTTGTTTTAGTGTTCAGCATACATGCTATCATGTATGACATGGCAGCAAGAGCACATCTCCATTTTGAAGACAAGCTGTAAAATTGCACCCGTTCCTCTAATCTCTAAAAATATATATTTTTTGTTATAAATTATTGCGGGCAAGATCACACGCACACCAGCTAACACACGGCATTAATAATAACTTAAATGAAAGTGTTCAGCAAAACATAATAAAAATTTTCATAAGTTGTCCAGACGCTGCCTTTTTAAACAACGAAAGTCATTATTTTATTTTACGACTCAAACATTCACTCCAAAAAATAAGATTTCTTATGAAATTTTTGGTTTGTAAAAAGCCAACTTAAAAATAAGAAAACTACAAGCGTACAGTATGAAACTACATCAGCAAGGTGTACCTATAAAAGAGAAACTTGTTCGCTGAGGTGACTACTAATGCGCCGTTGCCAGGGTGGGAGGTTTGAGTCGATCTTCGCATAATTATGAGCACCGAGTCGATACTTAAGTGATTCAGAGTCCACCATCATCTTAATAGTTCCTGAGCAGAACCATACCGTTAGCTGTACCATCGCTTATGTATTGCCAAGCATATCTCTGACACTTAGGTCTAGGGACTCAGGTATAAGGCCGATAAATACATTAATATTATTTTTAATTCAACGTTGACACCCATACAAATATATTTTTAATGCTGTGTAGTAAGTCTGTTAACACAAAGCAGCAATCGGAACTTTTTTTTTTGTAATTGACCAAGCAACTTTGTCACGAGCTATGAACTGTATGATCACACACACTGCACATTCTTACAACACGTTGTTGAATAAGAAACAGACGAGCTGTTTCACAAACTCGTCTTCTATCTTCGCAGGGCTTGCAGTCTGCGGCTGGCGGAAAGCTGGACTCACCTGCGGCAGACTGTACTCTGATGTCTCTGGGCTGATGGCTGCGAGCGCACTGCCGCGCGAGCGTCGAGCACAGACTCTTGTCATGTGTCGCTCGGCCACTGCGCAGCGCCACCCGCGCAGCCTCTCCCCTCCCCTCCCCCACCTAATCTTTATCGCACGAGCGTTTGCCACGTCCACCGCTAGAGGTCATGCGCAGGAAACCCGAATTTCGCTTACACAACAACTGCTTGTTAGGAAACACGCGGAAGGCAGTGGTCCGGACATCAAAATGTTATTAATTGTTACTTAAATGATTGAATGCATGGTACACTGAGTGAGGTGCGCGTGTACTTGCTACCCAGCGCCATCTTGCCAAGTGGTTGCTCGGGAACTTCTTCGCGAACGGTTTTAGGTTGAGCCAACACAGGAATACATTAACGTTAGATCAGTAGTTTTGACCTCGTATTGAAATGGCGTGCTTCCAGTTGATCAACAATAAGAAAAAGAAGAAAAAACTGGATTTAGACAATCAAACAAACTATGTAGGTACTAACATTTTTACAATTTGTAGGTGTGCTACTGTGCTTGAAGGAAATCCTCCAGGTCATTCTCAGCACCAATAATAATTGTACCTCTATACGAATTAGTGACACCCGGTGTTCCCCTTAGAGATACAAATCTTTTCATAGAAGCTAGGAATGCTTCTGTACACAGCGATGCCACGCCCACCAAGTGTACTGCCTCACTTGACATGCGCAAAAACAAACAAACAAAACTTTTAATAATTGGGACATTGTGTATTCTGGTGTGCTTTGTAGATGAATATCCAATAAAGTCCCAGCCAACCTTCAAAAAATGGTTAACGTGTGAAAATCTTTCATGAGAGGTGAAGGATAGTTGGCCATCAACCTGAAACACTGAATTCAATGAGGAAAACAATGCCGAATGAGAGGTATAGTGTTCACACTTCAAATATAACTATAAATGAGGGATTAGGTAGCTCGAGGTCCAGCAAAGAAATATGTAACATGGTAAAAGTTTACAATATGTTTTGGTAGGAGACTTTTTCCAGGAAGCAACTATGGTTTTTAGTTTGCTGAGGCAAAGAAGACGGTTACAAGCATCCACCCATCCTGACAGTTCCGTGATCGAGGGATCAAGTAATTGACTCAAACTTATGGGAACTACTGAAACACGCACTGCACTTCTCGAATTTGATTTCTTCCAAAAAAGTACCGTAATTGCATGGCATGGCAGTGATACGAAAAACCATTGTAAACTGCATCTCATTACAACTCAAAATCCTAGAGTCAAAGTGAGGTTGTTTTGTGAACAGACATTCTTGACACTGAGCAGTCACAACATAACTTCCTAAGTTTATAAAGTGAGGAAAATGTTACCAACAGTTCCACCATTTCATCTGCCTTGCATTATATGTGATACATGTTACCTCGAATCTGTTTACAAAATATTTTAGATCTGATTGTGCCAATCTATACGGACCATGAAATCAAAGAGAACTCTCAATTAAATTATAAGGATAAACACATCGAGAACAGCTGGGTTGCATATAAAAGGGTAAAAATGCCAAAGATCTTATGAAGTGATGGCCTGAAACTCTTGACTCACGATAGTAGTGTGTAATAGGGGCTGGGGTGTCTGGTGTCTGGCAGGAAATTGTGATTGTCGGTCCGCCATCTTGGATTGTGACATCACGGCGTCCATCTTGGACTCAAAAATTCCTCAAAAAGGACTCCAAATGACTTAAAAATTCCTGTTTTGAGGAAAAATTTCTCGTTTTCTTTCACAAAAATTCGAAAATTAGGATTTCGAAAAACCTCAAAAGTCGTTTTGCCTTAGAAACCACAAAATTCCTAAATATGTCTTAAGCATCCATGTATACAGCTTCAGATAAGCAATTTTTAGGAATAAGGATACCATGACCGCCATCTTGGATTATTATGTCACCGTTGCAATTTCCGTCACGCCCGCCATCTTGAAAATCTTTATTTATTATCTGATTTTAATGAAAAAATTTTTAAAATTTATAAAAAGTCCAATAAATAACATTTTAATAAAAAAAATAAAAAAAACCAAAAAAATATGGCACAGAGCTCGGAGTCCTCGGTTAGAACCCGGCGAGGGCAAAAAAAATTTAAAAAGGCGACCAATCCTTCCCTCACTGTGCTGCTGGCAGACTGACCCCCGCCACTTGTTTCATAGCATATATTATCAGGTAGTATGACGTAATGTCCGCCATCTTGAAATTTGGATGCCATCATGGAAATCTTTATTTGAAGAGTTCACTGCAAAAACGATGGATGTCACTATTGTGTGAAAAGTGAGTTGAAGTTGGCAATACAATGCTCAGTGGGTGTAAAACCTGCCATAGAGGTTTCACAGCAAAAATGCTGGTAGTCAAGATGCAATAACAATCAGTAGTATAGCAGTACACTGCAAGAACGCTAGATGTCAGTAGTAGACCAGCGAAAAATGCTGGATGTCAGTGTTACCTAACCTGTGTTGATGTTATCTTTGGCTGTTTATACTTCATTTGTTTACATTGGCAGATTGGCAGTATGGGTTGCAAAAGTGTTTACTGACGTGTGTATTTAACCTTTTTCTGTGATTTAAATGTAAAAAAAAACCGAGTAATGGAAGATTTAGAAAGTCAAACAGAAGATGTAGCAAACACATCACTTAATGTAAATTGTGCGAAAAGGAAACAATATGGTCGAATTACTGATGTTATGAAGAAACTACTTTTATCGTCTCACGAGACTGGCCCGGACTGCAAATGTAAAAGGTTAAAATGTTTTCAAAATGTATCTGCCGAACAGAGACTACAACAAATTAAACAATTTAATGAAATTACATCGTATGATGAACAGAATATGTACTTGTTTGGTCTGATGTCTATAAACCAGATAAAACAACGTAGATCTAGACGAGATATTAATGATGAAACATTCCATGATTATGCTTATTCTTACAAAGTGCGGGTCCTGGATGGTAAAAAGGTAACTGAGATACCCATTTGTGCTAAAGCGTTTGTTTTCATTCATGGCATCACAACACGACGAGTGCAAACTTTACAGACGTCAGGGAAAAATTTTGGTGCAGCACCCAAGGATAAGCGTGGGAAATATAAACATGTACATTATAAAAAACCTCAAGATGTTGAAAAACCTGTGTACGAGCACATTTCTTTATTTAAAGGAACGCCAAGCCATTACAGTAGAGGTGCTACTACAAAACTGTACCTGCCACCTGAGCTTAATGTAAATAAAATGCATCAGATGTATAAAGAGAAAAATCTCCCTGCAGTATCCTACGAATATTATAGAAACATATTCAACACACAATTCAATAACAAATTTGGATTTCCAAGATCTTATACATGCAGCACATGTGACAGGTTTCAAGCAGAAATACATGTTTTCGAAGAAAAATTGAAAAGTACTTTAAATAAAGAAGAAGAGAACATTCTCTTGCATGAACAGAAGAAACTGAAAGTAGAAAATGATGTTCATAAGGCTAAAGCAGAAACATTCTACACTAAAAAAAAAAGGTGCAAAATTAAGGAGTAGAAAAACCACAGACTATGAAGGTATTGTTATGGATTTCCAAAAAAAACCTCAGTACCCCCAACATTTCCACAAATGATGTTTACTACAGAAGACAGCTGTCTATGTTCATGTTCAATATTCATGTTTTGTCTAACTGCGAATCATACTTTTACTGTTATGACGAGACTATTGGAGGAAAAAGCGCCGATGAAGTTGTGTCATTTCTTCATCACTTAATTTTTACACTGCTGAAAGAAGACGTCAAACATTTGGAGTTATTCTGTGACAATTGTGGTGGCCAGAATAAGAACTACACCATATTGAGATATTTGCACTATGTTGTGCACTGTACAAGAAGACTGAACACCATTCAGGTAACGTTCCCCGTCAGAGGACATTCGTACTTGGAGTGTGATCGCAATATGGCAATGATTCAAATCAAGATTACAGCTGAACTTCCTGAACATTGGTGGCAGCATTTTTCTGTAGCAAGACTGAAACCTTCAGCTTTCCATGTCATTGAGGTCGATCAGGCACTTCTTAGAGCATGGACAAAGTTTTTATCACCCATGTACAAGAAGAAGTGTCCATTTCCTATTCGACCCGTGAAAGTTTTGTTGTTCCAGCATGCTTTGGGACCCAGTGTTCACCATAGAAGTACCTACAATGGTGCCTGGGAGAGTTCATCACTTAAAGAGGCTCGTTGCTCATGTCCACAAAATTACCAGGCAGAGGCTGTAGATGATAGTGAATTCTATCTTCCAGACTACTTGTATGATGGTAAGTTATCAGCTTTCTATAATGCCATATCTGCTATTACTATAGATGTGTTACAGAATATCTTCATTGCAGATATTGATTGCTTCATTCTTATTTTGATGTGTATATGATAACGTACTTTGAATCAGCTTGAAATGTGTCCATCTGTGTTGCAGGTTTCATTCCACTGTCACATGAAAAGTTCAAGGATGTACAACACCTATCGCAGTTCTGTGGACCAAAAGCGAGAGACTTTTACTCTAAATTGCCACACTGTCAGGCAAAGAAACAATTTGCATCAGTCAGACGAAGGGGGTGTGCTAATTTGTAATAAGCAAAATGCAGTGCTGTAACATCTAGAATTTTTGCAGTCATGTATTGTTTTGTACAAATAGCAATATTATCATAATTATGTTCATGATTATGAGTTTGTTGTTTACGAAGTGTTACCACTAATTTTGTACAGCCATACGAACACAGGTAAATATTAAGCTATGTTACAAAAACAGGTTTTTCAACTTAAAATCATTTCCTTGCAAAACTCATTCCAAGTGACATCCAACGTTTTTGCAGTGGACTCTTCAAATTTATTATCCGATTTTAATGAAAAAAATTCCAAAATTCATCATAAAATTTACTTATTAGAATACTGATTGATTATATCGATTCCCGCCCTTGGTTCGAAACCATTAAGAGCAAAAAAATAATAAATTTCGATAGTTCCTTCCTCCGTGGAAGCTACCTAGACTGACCTAGCACCACCAATACTAAGGTATATATCGTCAGCTAGTATGATGTCATGTCCGCCATATTGTCTTCATCTGCCGGAGAGCGTAATCTTGTTTTCGTCTGCTAGAGTGTGCTGGCGACATGTTAGTATAATTTTCTGTTCACCATACCTTTAACCTCGACTGTTGGCATTGAACTTTGACATTGACCTTGAACTTCGAACTTGACCTTGAACTTCGAACTTGACCTTGAAATTTGTCCTTGATCTTTGACTTTGACCTTGACGACCATCATGGATCCGACATTTTACGTTCAGTACATGCTACCAGGAGCTACCGCCTGCTAGTGGTCATTGCCACCATCTTGTTTTCGTCTGCTGGAGGAAACCATCTTGTGTGTGTACTCGTCTTACCATCATGCTAGTTTTATTCTAACCCGATACAGTGCAGTAATCATTTATTATTACTGAGGTGCCCGCCATCTTGAAATTTGGGCGCCATCTTGAAATAATTTAATTATTTAGCTACAAATGTGGGAAAATATTCAAAATACACCGAAAAAATCAATTATTAATTTTCAAATTTATTAGATCAGTTCCTGCCCTTGGTTCAATTCTCGAACCAGTGACAAATAACTAAATATTAAAATAGTTTTAGATTCTGTTTTCCATTACCTTTCGCGGAGTTTATTTATCATTCACTCTACAAAAAACAACTCTAGTCAATATACCTGACCAACGAATTAAATACAGTGCCGATTAGCCTAACATGAAAGTCTAATTTTTCGATAATCTGCATAACCTATTTGCCGTTCATGTACAAAGCCATCCATACATATAGACCAAATGTCTCCGGACCGTGAGACCGGCTTATAAACACTATCACACGTATAGGCTAGTCATTTCCGGACCGCATGACCTTTGTCGTTAGCTAATTATATTCATTTAGACCATCGTGACATTTTTATACATACTAAAGTACCAAGTGAGCTTGAAAAATATTTTAGTAACACCAAGAGGTTTTGATCTAGTAAATATTCTGTCACTACATATTTAACTACGCGCAATCAACAAAAAGGAAGCACAATCAACGAAAAGGCAGCATATTTGGAAGCACCATCTACGAAAAGGCAGCTCATTTTGAACGCACCGTCAATAAAAAGGAAGCACATTCTACAAAACTAAAGCTCATTTAACGAAAAGGAGGTACATTCTCACGTACATTCAACTCGGTAGGATGCGATCGTCAATGTTAAGTTAGGACATAATGTCTCCATCAGTCTATGAATCTATCAGTTTGTAGTTCCGTAAGTCATTGGTTCCAATATTCATTGGCTCCAATATTCATTGGCTCCAATAGTCATTAACACCATCAGTCATTGGCTCCAATATTCATTGGCTGCAATAGTCATTGGCTCCATCAGTCATTCACTCCAACAGTCTTTTGACTCCAAAAGTCATTGGCTCCTACAGTCATTGGCTCCAACTGCCTTTTGTTTCAACAGCTCCAATGATATTTGGCTAGAATGCTACGAGTCTAAGTGACTAAAAGGCTATAAGGCTACGAGTCTAAAAGGATCTAGCTGGTTACGAGTTATACATGGCTGCGAGACTGCATGGCTAAAAGACAGCGTGGCTACGAAAATACATGTCTATGAAGCTACAAGGATACAAGTCTACTCGGCTCCAAATGCTCCAACAGCTCCAAAAGGCTCCAAAGGCTCCAATTGTTCCAACAGCTCCAAAGAAGGCTCCAAATGCTCCAAAAGGCTCCAAATGCTCCAATCGCTCCAAAATACTCCAAATTTTCCAAAAAGGCACCAAATTCTCTAAAAGGCTCCAAATGCTCCAACAGCTCCAAATGTTCCAAAGGTTAAAAATGCTCCAACAGCTCGAAAAGGCTCCAAAAGGCTCCAATTGCTCCAACAGCTAAAAATGCTCCATCAACTCAAACCACTCTAAATGCTCCATCTTCATTTGGACCAACTAATTTAAATTACTTTTTTACGAACTTGACATGATTATTTGCATGCCTTTATTAGTATACATTTTGGCTGGCAGTGGTGACGTTTATTTACACCTTTAAGTTATGAGTTTTATTTAGAAATAAGATTTCGAGAAATGGTAGATACCATCTTAAAAAAATATATTAAATTTTCTTCAAGTTTATATACTTACATTTAATTTAAGCCATTATTGTATGTAGACAGCTTCCCTCAGTTCTTTGAGTATGAAGGATATTTCTTTCGAATAGTTTCCTGCACAAAGCGAACCATGTAGTAGTCGTAGCCTGTCAACCAATATGTTAGGATCTTCCCATGAGGTATAATCAATCTCTTCTGCCACCATATTCCTTGCACGTTTATAATAAATATTATGATCTCTGGTGTCTTCCGTTTTACCACCAACCTCAGGGTAACTTTCATATTTGAGACAGTAAGGTCACGTTACCACTAATTTTGTACAGCCATACGAACACAGGTAAATATTAAGCTATGTTACAAAAACAGGTTTTTTAACTTAAAATCATTTCCTTGCAAAACTCATTCCAAGTGACATCCAACGTTTTTGCAGTGGACTCTTCAATTTTATTATCCGATTTTAATGAAAAAAATTCCAAAATTCATCATAAAATTTACTTATTAGAATACTGATTGATTATATCGATTCCCGCCCTTGGTTCGAAACCATTAAGAGCAAAAAAATAATAAATTTCGATAGTTCCTTCCTCCGTGGAAGCTACCTAGACTGACCTAGCACCACCAATACTAAGGTATATATCGTCAGCTAGTATGATGTCATGTCCGCCATATTGTCTTCATCTGCCGGAGAGCGTAATCTTGTTTTCGTCTGCTAGAGTGTGCTGGCGACATGTTAGTATAATTTTCTGTTCACCATACCTTTAACCTCGACTGTTGGCATTGAACTTTGACATTGACCTTGAACTTCGAACTTGACCTTGAAATTTGTCCTTGATCTTTGACTTTGACCTTGACGACCATCATGGATCCGACATTTTACGTTCAGTATATGCTACCAGGAGCTACCGCCTGCTAGTGGTCATTGCCACCATCTTGTTTTCGTCTGCTGGAGGAAACCATCTTGTGTGTGTACTCGTCTTACCATCATGCTAGTTTTATTCTAACCCGATACAGTGCAGTAATCATTTATTATTACTGAGGTGCCCGCCATCTTGAAATTTGGGCGCCATCTTGAAATAATTTAATTATTTAGCTACAAATGTGGGAAAAATTTCAAAATACACCGAAGAAATCAATTATTAATTTTCAAATTTATTAGATCAGTTCCTGCCCTTGGTTCAATTCTCGAACCAGTGACAGGTGTAACTAAATATTAAAATAGTTTTATATTCTGTTTTCCATTAACTTTCGCGGAGTTTATTTATCATTCACTCTACAAAAAACAACTCTAGTCAATATACCTGACCAACGAATTAAATACAGTGCCGATTAGCCTAACATGAAAGTCTAATTTTTCGATAATCTGCATAACCTATTTGCCGTTCATGTACAAAGCCATCCATACATATAGACCAAATGTCTCCGGACCATGAGACCGGCTCATAAACACTATCACACGTATAGGATAGTCATTTCCGGACCGCATGACCTTTGTCGTTAGCTAATTATATTCATTTAGACCATCGTGACATTTTTATACATACTAAAGTACCAAGTGAGCTTGAAAAATATTTTAGTAACACCAAGAGGTTTTGATCTAGTAAATATTCTGTCACTACATATTTAAATATGCGCAATCAACAAAAAGGAAGCACAATCAACGAAAAGGCAGCATATTTGGAAGCACCATCTACGAACAGGCAGCTCATGTTGAACGCACCGTCAATAAAAAGGAAGCACATTCTACAAAACTAAAGCTCATTTAACGAAAAGGAGGTACATTCTCACGTACATTCAACTCGGTAGGATGCGATCGTCAATGTTAAGTTAGGATATAATGTCTCCATCAGTCTATGAATCTATCAGTTTGTAGTTCCGTAAGTCATTGGTTCCAATATTCATTGGCTCCAATATTCATTGGCTCCAATAGTCATTAACACCATCAGTCATTGGCTCCAATATTCATTGGCTGCAATAGTCATTGGCTCCATCAGTCATTGGCTCCAATATTCAAAGGCTCCAATAGTCATTGGCTCCATCAGTCATTCACTCCAACAGTCTTTTGACTCCAAAAGTCATTGGCTCCTACAGTCATTGGCTCCAACTGCCTTTTGTTTCAACAGCTCCAATGATATTTGGCTAGAATGCTACGAGTCTAAGTGACTAAAAGGCTATAAGGCTACGAGTCTAAAAGGATCTAGCTGGTTACGAGTTATACATGGCTGCGAGACTGCATGGCTAAAAGACAGCGTGGCTACGAAACTACATGTCTATGAAGCTACAAGGATACAAGTCTACTCGGCTCCAAATGCTCCAACAGCTCCAAAAGGCTCCAAAGGCTCCAATTGTTCCAACAGCTCCAAAGAAGGCTCCAAATGCTCCAAAAGGCTCCAAATGCTCCAAACGCTCCAAAATGCTCCAAATTTTCCAAAAAGGCACCAAATTCTCTAAAAGGCTCCAAATGCTCCAACAGCTCCAAATGTTCCAAAGGTTCAAAATGCTCCAACAGCTCGAAAAGGCTCCAAATGGCTCCAATTGCTCCAACAGCTAAAAATGCTCCATCAACTCAAACCACTCTTAATGCTCCATCTTCATTTGGACCAACTAATTTAAATTACTTTTTAACGAACTTGACATGATTATTTGCATGCCTTTATTAGTATACATTTTGGCTGGCAGTGGTGACGTTTTTTTACACCTTTAAGTTATGAGTTTTATTTAGAAATAAGATTTCGAGAAATGGTAGATACCATCTTAAAAAAATATATTAAATTTTCTTCAAGTTTATATACTTACATTTAATTTAAGCCATTATTGTATGTAGACAGCTTCCCTCAGTTCTTTGAGTATGAAGGATATTTCTTTCGAATAGTTTCCTGCACAAAGCGAACCATGTAGTAGTCGTAGCCTGTCAACCAATATTTTAGGATCTTCCCACGAGGTATAATCAATCTCTTCTGCCACCATATTCCTTGCACGTTTATAATAAATATTATCTCCGGTGTCTTCCGTTTTATCGTCAACCACAAGGTCACGTTCGTCATCGACCCAGTGATTATCACAAGCTTGATCAGGATAATTTCTTTAATTATGTCGTTTCCATCGTTTTGGTCTCAAGCCACCATCACAGTCTTCGATCTTGCCTGCTTTTTAGCTGCTTCAGCATAGTCTTCGATCACGCCACAAGCTTCAGAGTCAATGTAGCAATCACCGTAGATTATCGTCTTTACCCAGATTACCGTAAGAAGTCGATATCGTTGATGTCGAAGTGTCTTCATCGTCTTCATGCTTCCTTTTTAGGAGTCCATCATTTTTACAAAATATGGTGGATCTACTGAATATCGGCTTGAATGTATTCTCACTTTTCACGGTATTGTTACTTCCATTAGTTTCAGTCTTCACGAAGCCATCAGCATCCTTCAATTTTTGTACTTCGTCACGATCGGGTGAGCTAATACCATCACGCCCAGGACAAGGAAAATTATTGTCGTAATGCAGATCACTCTTCTTTAGTCTAGTTGATCCATCGATGTCCTCTATGCCGTAAGTAGGCTTTGCTTTACATGTCCTACCATGTATTTTTAAGCTGTCAATTCGTGTTAACAACCTGATACACCGATTACAGTTTAACATTTTGCGTAGTGGGTTATTAACACAATCATTCTTTCTCAAGTTAAACACCTTGCTACAGCTTCTACAATGATGTTGTTTTGGTACAGCTACAGACTTCGATGTTAGCTTCTACGACTAATGGTAGATGAAAACTAAGAGCTTGAAATTGAAACCATTACTTAAATAGAATTTTTTTAATTATTTCGTCAGCGAGAGTTAAGTTATCTCATGCAAAGGTACTTTTTGCAAGTATTTCTGCTTTTCAACAACAGATGTCGCCACGTGTCGCTTGCTGGTAAATAATATTTATTTATTTTATGCAGGATGCGGGATGTTCACTAACGATCACAAAAGAAGGTAGCTTTGCTAGACTCCAAGGAGAAGGAAGTTCGTCCTTCATGTTAGTGTTTCACAGATTTCTCAGAGCTTATTATTTGACTGAGTAAAGATTTTTATTTTAAATTCCACCTGATAAAAATATTGCAAGTGCTGATTAAGTAGCACAAATTCACTAATTAAATGTAAATTTGAATAAAATGACATGTCTCATTAAGAGTAAAACTCCTTCATGGAGAAATCGGTATCTCAGAGATAATCAGAAGCACTTGAAGAAACAACAGGAATGATCGCAAGGACACGGAAAAAACCATCAAAATATTGACAATAATAATCAGAAGCACACAGAGAAAACCGCCACACATTCAAGAATAATCGCGAGCACACACAGAAAACCGTCACACATTTTCTTTGATATCATAAAATTACAAAAAAATTAAATATTAAATTTAAAAAAATATAAAATTAAAAAAATTAAATAAAATTTTAAATAAAAAAATTACAAAAAATACAAAACCAATTCTGCTAGCTTGTGAACTTCTCATTGTTGAGCAAAGATAGAGTTCTAGTCCAAGCCAGAATGTTTTGTAATTTTATAATATCAAAGAAAATGTGTGGCTGTTTTCTCCGTGGGCTCCCGATTGTCAATGTCATTATTATGATGGTGTTCTCCTGATTCTAATGCCATTATCTTGTATGTATGTAGCTTAGTGGCAATGCTTATGCCAAATACATGTTCAATCCTTCGGAAAATAATATATTTATGATCTACATATTTAAGGCTTAAAGTAATGTTTAGCCTGTATGGTTTAATTTCTCGATTCGTGCAAGTTTTATAAATACTTATACATATGACTTTATATATTGTTGTTGTGTAGATCTACTAACATGTTGAGTAATTTTTGTCTTTACGTTCATATTATGTGGGTAAGGAGAGTTATTATCAGTACTTATAATATGAATTGGTGGCATAGTAGTTGTTATTTAAGTAAGTAATTTTATTCGGAATCTCTACAGCATAATCATTCCATGTATTTACATCGTAAAAAGGACAATTAAAATGGGCAATATGTATCAGGTATTTCTTTTTGCTGACCTTACATTTCATACACTTAAGGTGTATAAGGGAAATGGTTGATATAAATGCGATGGATATAGATCTAATGGCTTAGACTGTGACATCAGTATTATATGTTGACTTTGCAGTTCTTTTGATCTTCGACGATATTTATGTGTTTTATGCCTGGGTTTCTGAATGATCGATCGGAAAGTAATTTAAATTGAAAACATAACTCTTATAATTTACTTTTCTGGTTGATATAGTTGGTATTTGAGTAAAGTTGGGTGTAATTTATGTATGTATGCTACGATCCCTCCTCCTCATATTTGTTTTAATATACTAAGATCCCTCCCCCTCATATTTGTATTCGTATGTAATCACTTAGCTTGTATGTACCCTCCTCATATTTGTATTCATATGCAATGACTCGACCAGAATGTCAGATCGAACTTTGTTCATATCTTAAGTATTATCTATTTAGTTGAAGATGCTATATTGGTTTACCCTGTGGTTAAGTCGGTATACGCTGTGATTTTTTGTATGGCAGGATGTGACTGGTTATGTCTGTAAATGTTATTTCACTAAAAAAAAAAAATTCTTAACTACAAGAAACATTCAAAGCAAATAAAAAAAATTATTAAAGGTTTAATAAAAAAGAGTTTGTAAGATGATGAATATTGGGTACTGCGGGCTGAGGAATAGGAATGTATGTTATGTTTTGTATATTTAAAACTGTCTTTTGACTGATGTTCATGTTGGATTGTTGGGTGGACCTAGTCCATATTTAATATGTTTTAGTTAATGTTTGCGTATGGTAAATATTTATGGAATTTTCTTAAGTAGTATGATGATGGGCTGGTACTTGATAGTATTAAATTCTGGTTGCTTTGGAATAATGGTAAGCGAGGAGACAATTATTTATGTACGATTACGACTTTAACTGCTACAATGAGATGGAATGCTACATAACACTATATGTGTAAGTATTATGTCAGTAGGTTAGGTGGGAATGGCAATTATACGAAATAATACAGTGGATAATATTACACAAATATGCTTGCTTAAGACTGTGATTTGAAATAGTATAAGATTAATGATTTATGGTTCCGCGTAAATATAGTGGCCGTGAGTCTTGAAATTAAATGAGGCGTGGATAGTCCTATACAGATGTTAATATTTAAGAGGATATGAGGCATTTTATTAATAATATATCATGACAGTTGGAGAAGGTGTATTTTAGTTGTGTTTACCATACCAACAATCATCTCGTGATTGAATTGGTCAGGTTATGAATCTGCATCATCTAGATAGTTTCAAGAATTATTCTAGGATAGTTGAACGATTTGGAGTAGAAGAGAGAGAGACCCTATGTAAGCTGAGTCCTAAGTAAACATGTTGATGATGTGAAGAGTGCCGTAGTGGGGGTAGGGGTTGGCTTTATATGTAGGGATGTGGACGGAATTAGTAGCTTAGTTGTCATCCTGACTCCGAAGAGTGAACATCGCTTGGGAGCTCTTTTTCTTGTTTAACTACAAAGACATCTGGGGAGAGTATGGATTCTACCCCTAGTTCTTCGGAATCCTGCAAGGAGCCATCACCACCAATGAAACATCAGTGTCCGCACTGTAATTCGATGTTCTCAACAAGTTTTAATATGAGATGTCATGAGAAGAATAATTGCCTGAAGAATCCATTACGCACTATTGTTTTCTGTAATGAATGTCAGAAGACATTTACTCGCAACGATGATTTGAAAAGACACCTGAATATATGCAAAGGAAGAGCTAAGCGGTCGAAAGTGAGGACATCAGCACAACAGCGTTGGATTGATGTGTCAAATAGTTTAAGTGTTACGTCGTCGAACACATCTGCTCAAGTCTTGGAAGGCACATCAAATAGACATTTTTGCAATTACTGCGGCATGATGTTTGCTTTCGCTAATCATGCGCGAAGGCACGAGAGAAGTAAATGTATGAAGAGTCCCTCTCGTATAAAGATTCAGTGTGTTAAGTGCAATCAGTGGTTTACTCGCATTGATAATTTGAAAAGACTTATGAAGATTTGTAAAGATGCAGTTCGCTTGCCTGTAGAACAGCATGTGAACGTAACGACTCCGCAATTTAAACTAGAGGTACCCAAGCGTTCAGGCTCCAGCATTAAAGGAGATCAGCAGCAACAACCACCTGCATCGTCATCTGGACATAAATCTAACACTGTGCTTGGTCAGTTACAGACAAATGTTAATGGATTTTACTTGGCACAATCTGCATTTGGAGGAGTTCTGAAAGACTATTACTATTTAAATACTTTTAGTGAGGCCAAAGATATTTGCACTTTTCTAAATGATATTGAGCAGATTATAATACAACAGCTTATGGACGATACAGCATCGCATGGGCCTTTAAAATATAACGTATGGTTGGATTGTCTATATGGTAAACCGGAGCCGCACGAGAATCAAGTGAGCAAGCGTGCTTTCTAGACATCGGCTGCTGCAATCTATACTTCAAACGACGTGTAGCAGTCACTTAACCAGAGTATTGAAAAACTCTGCAAGGAAGAAAAAGAATATATGGGTAAAGTTTCTGGTTGGGCGCTGACTTCGGTAAACCGTCTGGAGCCGAGAATTAATCATTTCGACCCACTAGATAAATAGATGTTTAATTTTATGTAAAAGACTGTGTATATAATAAACTTTGTAAATAAATAGCTGTTGAATAACTATGATGTTTTTATTTCCCTTAATTTATCCTGCTTAATTTATGGTGATAACTATAAAAATAAGGATGCATGCATGACCATAACATTTGCTATTAAGATTAATTATATATATGGATACTTAAATATTGTTAAATGAGATACTGAGTTACAATATAAATAAAATGTAATCGCAAAGGAATGCATGTAAAGAAAACATAAGCGAAACTTAAAACACTCAAAGAAAACATAAGTGTAAAGGAAAGCCCTCAAGGAACTTGTAGTCGCAAGTGAAAGCGTGTTTAGAAAATGTAAGCGCAAATGAAAGAACGTAAATAAAATGTAAGCGCAAATGAAAGAACGTAAAGAAATTGTAAGCGCAAATGAAAGCATGTAAAGAAAACATAAGCTATGCAAGTTAGTTTGAGTAGAGTGCTTCAGTGCACAAGTCTGCAGTATGACTTTGATATATGGACTGTGATAAATTCAATGGTAATACTAGGAATAAATTTTTTTATCTTAGTATTTGGGATTGTCACGTGATGCTCATTACGAATAATTAATCTACATACTCTAGCAGAGGATGAAAGTTAGTATGATTATATAATCAAGTATAGCGGGTGCATACATGTGATGATAATACAATATGTTGGTGGTCAATATTAAAGTGGGTGATAACAAAATCTAAGTAGGCGGCGGTGTGGATATGTTATACGTCAAATGTAATGATATACTCCTAGATGGCGGGAAGTTCAGTGTGTATACAGTAATGTGAAATGCGATGTCTAAGATGCCAATGGTTAAGATAGTGTTGGTGACGACATATAGGAAGGCGAACATAAATGATGTAATCCAATATAGTGGAAAGTTCAAGGTGAGGGATATAGTCCAAGATGTTATATGCCAAGTGAAGACTATATAGTCCAAGATGTCGTTCGAAAGGAGCTACAGTGATGACAATACAGTATGTCTGCCTACAGAAGATGAAATATATAATGATATAATCATAATGAAAAGTACGGGTGCTTGGTGTCTTAACGACAACTGTAATATGGAGGAGCGGGGAACTAGATTACGAGATAGGCGTGATGTCATAATTCAAAATGATCGAAAGTTCTAGAGTCCAAGATGGCTTTGAAGCTGGTGATGACTACGCAGTCCAATCTGATGTTCATGATGTCATAGGTTAAAGGTGAGGATTAAAAAATCCAATATGGCTGCCCTCAGAAGATAAAATTACTATGACTGTATAATGAAAATATCAACACATAGGAGTAGGGTGCTCGATTGTGGGGTGTTAGGTGTGATTACATAATTCAAAATGGTTGAATCTAAGATGGTAGTATTCTAAATGTCAGTTGGAGTCAAGGTCATAGAATATGGCGGTGGTTTTGTGACCGTAACGTAAAAATAAAAGGTAATGCATGTAAATGGTATGATGTCATCGTAACGAAAAGTACAACATAGGAGCGAGACACTCGATTCCGTGGTGGTAGGTGTGATTTCATAATTTAAAAAAAAAATGGTGGGTGTTTCTATAAAACAAATTGGTGATTGTATAATATTAATGTGACAATCTTAAATCTGAATCCCTAAGTTTTATCAGTGGCGATGTAATAGAGACAGTAGGATAAAGTTCTAGAAATCAAAATGGTTAATGGAAATGATGTAATCCAAGATGGTGGCCGGGTCATCCAAGATGGCGGTCGGATATGATGTAATACTATATGATTGCATAATAATAATGGAATGATAGAGCATGCGAAAATTGAATCCAAAATGGCGTTTAGATATATGATGTATTACTATATGATTGCATAATAATAATGGAATGATAGAGCATGCGAAAATTGAATCCAAAATGGCGGTTGGGAATGATGGTGACCGGATATGACGTAATCCAAGATAGGGGTGTGGTGATGATATATATGGGTGGGTAGGTAAGGGGGATACCAACCCACTATGGGGATATGGGTGGGTAGGTAAGGATGATACCAACCCACTATGGGGAGATTTGCG
Source organism: Bacillus rossius redtenbacheri (assembly GCF_032445375.1). Classification (NCBI taxonomy): domain Eukaryota; kingdom Metazoa; phylum Arthropoda; class Insecta; order Phasmatodea; family Bacillidae; genus Bacillus; species Bacillus rossius. The sequence goes on from NC_086334.1 coordinate 70,865,689, forward strand.
GGTAGTTAGAATTTTGGAGGAATGGGGAAATTTTGTAGGGACATTTTGTAGGAAAATGGGAAATTAATAGGGAAAAAAGAGAAATTTTGAGGGATAAAAGGGGAATTTTGAGGAAATTTGGGGGGAAATCGGGAAATTTCCAGGAAATCGGTGATGATGTCATCGGTAAAAGATCATAACAGTGACGTCAGAGGTCAAAGGTCACGAATCCTGAATCCTATGCCTGCAGCCTGTGCGCTCGGAGCCTCATAACCTAACTGCTGGAGCCTTTTGGAGCATTTTGGAGCTGTTGGAGCATTTGGAGCATTTGGAGCATTTGGAGCCGAGTAGACTTGTATCCTTGTAGCTACATAGACTTGTAGTTTCGTAGCCACGCTGTCTTTTAGCCATGCAGTCTCGCAGCCATGTATAACTCGTAACCAGCTAGATCCTTTTAGACTCGTAGCCTTGTAGCCTCATAGTCTCTTAGACTCGTAGCATTCTAGCCAAATATCATTGGAGCTGTTGAAACAAAAGACAGTTGGAGCCAATGACTGTAGGAGCCAATGACGTTTGGAGTCAAAAGACTGTTGGAGTCAATGACTGATGGAGCCAATGACTATTGGAGCCAATGACTGATGGAGCCAATGACTATTGGAGCCAATGACTGATGGTGTTAATGACTATTGGAGCCAATGAATATTGGAGCCAATGAATATTGGAACCAATGACTTACGGAAGTACAAACTGATAGATTTATTCACTGATGGAGACATTATATCCTAACTAAACATTGACGATCGCATCCTACCGAGTTGAATGTATGTGAGAATGTACCTCCTTTTCGTTAAATGAGCTTTAGTTTTGTAGAATGTGCTTCCTTTTTATTGATGGTGCGTCCAAAATGAGCTGCCTTTTCGTAGATGGTGCTTCCAATTGTGCTGCCTTTTCGTTGATGGTGCTTCCTTTTTGTTGATTGCGCGTAGTTAAATATGTAGTGACAGAATATTTACTAGTTCAAAACCTCTTGGTGTTACTAAAATATTTTTCAAGGTCACTTGGTCCTTTAGTATGTATATAAATGTCACGATGGTCTAAATGAATATAATTAGCTAACGTCGAAGAAGGTCATGCGGTCCGGAAATGACTAGCCTATACGTGTGATATTGTTTATGAGCCAGTCTCATGGTCCGGAGACACTTGGTCTATATGTATGGATGGCTTTATACATGAACGGCATATAGGTTATTCAGATTATCGAAAAATAAGACTTTAATGTTAGGCTAATCGGCACTGTATTTAATTCGTTGGTCAGGTATATTGTCTTGAGTTGTTTTTGTAGAGTTAATGATTAATAAACTCTGCGAAAGGTAATGGAAACCAAAAGATAAAATTGATTTCATATTATACTTGTCACTGTTCAAGTATCGAACTAAGGACAGGAACTGATCGAATGAATTTTCAAATTGATTGTAAATTTTTTTTGTGAATTTTGAAATTTTTCCCACATTTCTAGCTAATAATTACACGATTCCAAGATGGCGCCAAAATTACAGATGGCGGGCACCTCAGTAATAATAAATTATTACTGCACTGTATCGGGTTAGAATAAAACTAGCATGATGGTAATGTACTCTATAAGACGAGGACACACACAAGATGGTGTCCTCCAGCAGACGAAAACAAGATGGTGGCAATGTCCTCTAGCAGTTGGTAGCTCCTGGTACCATGTACTGAACATAAAATGTCGGATCCACGATAGTCGTCAAGGTCAAAGTCAAATTTCAAGGTATAGGTCAAAGTTTAAGTTCAAGGTCAAATTACAAGTTCAAATTTCAAGGTCAATGTAAAATTTCAAGGTCAAGATCAAAGTTCAATGCCAACAGTCGAGGTTAAAGGTATGGTGAACAGAAAATTATACTTACATGTCGCCAGCACACTCTAGCAGACGAAAACAAGATTATGCTCTCCAGCAGACGAAGACGAGATGGCGGACATGACGTCATACTAGCTGACGATATATAACTTAGTATTGGTGTTGCTAGGTCAGTCTAGGTAGCTTCCACGGAGGAAGAAACTATCGACATTTATTATTTTTTTGCTCTTAACGATTTCAAATCAAGTGCGGGAATCGATCTAATCAATCAGTATTCTAATAAGTAAATTTTATGATGAATTTTGGAATTTTTCCCGATTTTATAACATAAAAATTACGGATTTCCAAGATGGCGTTCAAATTTCAAGATGGCGGACATGTCGTCATACTAGGTGTTTATATATATGCTATGAAACAAGTGGCGGGGGTCAGTCTGCCAGCAGCCACAGCAAGGGAAGGATTGGTCGCCATTTTTAATTTTTTTTGCCCTCGCCGGGTTCGAACCGAGGACTCCGAGCTCCGTGCCATAAATGTTTTTTTTTTTTATTTTTTATTAAAATTTTATTCATTGAACTTTTAATAAATTTTAAAATTTTTTTCTTTAAAATCAGATAATAAATAAAGAAGGCGGGCGTAACGGAAATTGAAACGGTGACATCATAATCCAAGATGGCGGTCATGATATCCTTATTCCTAAAATCTGCTTATCGGAGGCTGTAGACATGGATGCTTCAGCCATTTTTACGAATTTTGTGGTTTCTAAGGCAAAACGACTTTTGAGGTTTTTCGAAAACCTAATTTTCGAATTTTTGTGAAAGAAAACGAGAAATTTTTCCCTCAAAACAGGAATTTTTGAGTCATTTGGAGTTATTATTGAGGAATTTTGAGGAATTTTTGAGTCCAATATGGCCATCGTGATGTCACAATCCAAGATGGCGGACCGACAATCTCAATCCACCGCCAGAAGCCAGGCTCCGGAGCCCCTATTACACACTACTCACGATTGTCTTCCAAGTTCTTGAGTTCAGGGGGGATTATTTGAGCCATGACTACACAGTTAAGTTGGACCACATGCAAATGGCAAGATTATATGACTAAATCTCAGAAATTTTTTTCAAATATAACTACTACTTGCAAGCAGTATGGCACCTGATAACTGAAGTCTGGGAATATACAGTGTCTTCAGCAGGGGAACTTTCGTCTTGGCTGTTACAAGAAATGTTAATATTACACCATTTTGTCAAAAAAATCTTACATAAATCACAGCAGCATATGCCTTTTTTTTCTTTCAGAGACACAGCAGAAACCACTAACTTCATTAGTTTACCCATTAGAAAAACTGATAAATCTTTAAATCCTTGCAATAGTCAGGAAATACAACGATGTTATCAAGAGTAGTTCTCAAGGGTAACCATTGATGAGCAATACCTTAATTGTTGATTGATCCCACTATAAACCCAGTATACACAGAATATGGTGTAATATTTGTACCCACATTTTAACTGAAAACACCAAACCACATGGATAAACAACTTGTAATACTGGAGAGAAAACCTCACCTGGGGACTGATATCTTATTTTAACTCAGTTGTAACTGGACACTAACGAATGCCAGGAATCTAAATTGCTTGGATTTTATTATGATCAAAGCTTTTGAGAGTCTCGCAATGTTATTCAGGTAGATACTCCAACACATTGGAATAGTTGAAAGCTCACATATGAAGTCGAAAACCTCCTTGAGCTAAGACCACTAGTTGTGATTTCAGTTAAAATGTCTCTTCTACAGGATTTGCTCTAGTCAAGTTACCATCAAAAAAACTCATCTATTAACAATACTTGTAGTGCATTAGGGTACAGATTGACTTATTCCACTGCCAAATGGTGCTAAGTTCTTAATGCTCGCTAAACATATTGTTAAGTTTTATAGTGTGAAGATAACTGGGTTCGTAAGGGATAGCCTAATTAAGTTTTTTTTACAGTTTTACTGATTTATTATATATTTACATTAAACACAAATCTCTGGCACTTAAAAAAGTTTATCAAGTAACTCTATGTCTGTCAAGTTCCGCAGTTTACACTCCTCACTGGAGCTAGGCTCAACAGTGGTTCGCCCCTTACCTCGCGCCTGTCCACACACAGTCTTGCGACACTCAGTCGCACTCTCTCGATCCCACCACTCTTAGAAGGGGGTCTTTTGCCCTCTTCGCCGACGTCGCACTTCCCTTCGCTCGGGATCCGCTCGGAACTCCGCGGAGGTCGGCGTCGCGGCAGAAAGTAAAGGTTTTGCTACAACAACGATTGATTGATTCGCTTAAGAGTACACCTGGAATTTGTACAACTGCAGGAACATCAATTACTGGTTCGGGTCTGAAAGGTTCGTCTTCATCAACTAGACATCCTTGCAACTACTGTGATATGTCGTTCGAATTTTCCCATGATGCGCGAAGACATAAGAGGTGCAAATGTGTAAAGAATCCTTCTCGTACAAAGTTTCGCTGCGATGAGTGTCATGTTTGGTTTACACATATTGACAGTTTATGAAGGCATGCGAAAAAAATGGAAAGGTGAAGTTCGTGTGCCTACTGATGAACTAACTACCTGCAGACATTTTGATTACTCGCTTTATATTGGAGACTTGTATGCGTACAAACACAAAAACAGATGTTCAGCACCGAATGCGATAAGTCCTGGACATGAATCTAAGCCTAAGACAGTGCTCGGTGCATTACAGGTAAATAATAATGGATTCCACTTGGCGAAACCTGCATTTCGTGAAACGTTGGAAGACTACTACTACCTAAACATGTTTAGTGAGTCTAAAGACATTTGTGCTTTTCTTGAAGATATTAGGCCGAACATTTTCAATCAACATACTGATGAAGTGGCTAGTGTGGCCATGTGCCACTTTTGTTTAAGGTATTTCCATTTCATTTTATGGTTAGGTTCGTTTAAGTAATTTATGGTAATTTTAGTTAGTTAAGTTTAATTCTTTTGTGTTTTTAAAGTTTGTATTATTTTAAATTTATTTTAAACTTTTAAGGAATTTATTGTTGGTCATGGCCAGGTTCGGGTTTGCCGAAGGCCTCTAGTTTTCCAGAACAATCCAATATTCCAATATATGTGAGAGATAATTTATCCTATGGTATTTTAATTATTATGGGTATTTTATGTTAAGATGTTTGATAAGTAATGTATATTTCAAAGTGGGCAGAGAGATTTATATATTTGTGGGCGAGTCTACAAGTGGGGTTGTTCAAATAAACTTTTGAAGTGACGAACTACTTTCTATGACGTCAGATTGGCGGCGCCGCACAGCGCCGCGCCGTGCGCACAGTTTATCGGCGCGGAAGAAAAGGGGAGTCGTGAACCGGCCCCCGGGCTGGTGCGTTTTCCCGCGGGGAAGTATACTAGATGGTGGAACGTAATGTGGAGTCGCCGGGGTTTTTGGTTTTGGTTTGATTTAGCCTGAATGTGAGGCTGGTTTTTGAACGGTAAGCGGCAAATGGGTGATAGTTTACTAAGAAGCCTACATCGCTGAAGACCTTAGACGCCTGTGTTACAAGTGTTTGCTGCTTCGCTGATTAATTCCGCTACAACTAGTGCTCCCATAACGTCAACTTTAAGCAGCGGCCAAGGTCAATGTCCGCTCACCTGTATGAGGTATTGCGCCTATCGGCTTTGAGGGCGGTCGAGAAGTGCGGCAGGCATCGCGGCTAGTAAAATTGTGATGTCGCAATTTTTGCCCTCAATCAGTACTTTATCATCTGATGTTCATCGTACCAACTGACTTGTGATTAAGTGAGAAGCCTTTTTGTACAACCAAACAAAAAACTGTGTTTACGATAAAAAAAAATTTACGTTAATGGCGCGGCGAACTCGGTGATATCACATGCAGTATTTCTTTAGTGGGCTGTGGTGACAATTTATTTAATTCTGTGATTCTAGAATGTGTTTAACCAGCAAGAGTTAGAATTTTAATTCCTAGTGGGCTGCCCAGATAAACAATACCCGGACTTGAACAAAGATAGCCCCAGACACTGTTGGTTGTAATATTTAAAGTATTGTTTTAATTATAGCTTAAGATTCTTTGTGTGTTAATTACTAATTTAGCCTAAATTTTTGTTAACTCTATTTTTTTTTTTAGCTCAGCTGGGCGACGCGCGTATGCTAAAGGAATTGTAATATTATTGGAATGTTGTTTTACTGTTATATAATTTTTAAATTAATTTACCATAATAATGGAACTAGCATACCTATATCATGCTTGTTTTCTTTACTAGTAAAATTATGTACCAAACTGCCGAAATAGTTTTTTTTATTAGTCACCTTTTTTTTTATAAATACTGGGTATTCCGTTATTGTATTTATTAATTTTTACTAAATTATTTGGCTCCACATCTTAAAGATTTTAGGATCGGTTAGATGTGTCTCAAGGAGACCTTGGTTTTGGAGAACGTTTATTTAAACAGTAATGTGGTTTCCGTCTCCGAGGGGCCTGCCTGTTCCTGGTGGATGTGGGGGACTGTGGTTGGGCTTGGATGCAAAAACACAGCAAGTCTCAACTCACACTACATATGGACCCTTAAAATAAAACTTGTGGTTGGACTTTGTACGAGGTGTGGCTATTAAATAACAGGACTGATGCTGATCCCAGCAAACTGCGAGCATGCTGCGACATGTTTAAAAATGACTGTGTCTGATGGTCCTTCCCCCACACTGAGCTCGCCATATAAGCCAGCAGGTCACTCAGTTTGACTGTAGCAGTTGATTGAATTAGTATACGCACTAGTGACGTGTCGGAAAAATGACAAGTGGTCAGACGGAGCAACAGGTTAACCTCAAGTTTCTTGTCAATGCATTGGAAGAGCTCAAGCTTGCTAAGGCAAAAAAAAAAAAAAAAAACAACAAACCAGGATGAGCTAATCAAAATTCAAAGCAATGATGATTGTCTTTTTCTACATTCGTGGCATTGTCTACATTTACTGGGTACCTACCTGAGGGTCAGACGGTCACTCAACATCGAGGATCTGACGGCCCTACGTAAGCGCGTGAGAAGACGAAGACCCGATTTGTGGAAGACCAAGTCCTGGATCCTTCACCAAGACAATGCACCAGCCCATTCTGCCTTGTCTATGAAAGAGTTCCTCGCAAAATACGGCATCACCGTGTTGAAACATCCACTGTACTCGCCCGAACTTGCCCCATGTGACTTTTTTTCTATTTCCCAAGGTCAAGTCAGCGCTGAAGGGAACAAGATCTGAAAGTGTGGAAGCGGTTAAAGCGAAAGCGACGGCGGCTCTCAACCAGCTGACAGAAGAGGACTTCCAGCGCTGCTTTTAACAATGGAACCGTCGCATGGAGCGGTGTAGAGATCGCCAAGGGGAGTACACTGAAGGCGATAAAACTTCTGCTGTAATTGGTGACGAATAAAAAGTGTTATGACTTCAGTCCAGTTACTTAATAGCCATACCTCATATGCCAAACATTATCCGTTCGAGGACCAAGTGAAGATGTGTCGATACAAGACAGTGAATACTCCCATTTACAATTCCGACGATGTGAAGCAGTCTGTTAAACACAGTACCGATAAACTCTGTCGGGAAGAAAAAGACTATGTAGGCAAAGGATCTGGCTGGTCACTGTCTTCACTTAACCGATTGGAGCTAAGAATTAGTCAGTTAAAATCAATGCAAAACTAAATGTTTATAAGATTACTAACTTTATCAAATGTTCTTGTAGTAGAATAGAAATTATGTAGTAAATTTTATTATTTTTTTTTCGAATATGTCACTTTTATGTGAAATTGATGTTTTAATTAATGAAATTTTTTGCATTTACCAAGGATCGAACCGAGGAAGGATATCATTCGAATAAATTAGTAAATTAGTGAGTGATTTTTGTTGATTTTTAAATTAATATGGAATTTCAAGGTTAGTTATTACAGAACTTCAATATGGCGGACAGATTACAAGATGGCAGATGCCACAGTAATAATAAATAATTACTACACTCTAGCAGGTAAAACTTAAACTAACATGATGGTAGCACTCTCTAGCAGACGAAAACAAGATGGCAACCATGATGTAATAATCCAAGATGGCAACATTCATAGCTTCCTCGATAGATGACTGGTGCAGTCGAGAAACTGTAGGTAAATGAAGGCTCCCGGGACATCGGATCCGTATTTATAGCTTAAATGGTTAGTGAGGGGTGTAGGGGGGTCAGAAAATTTAGTGGGAATGACAAAATGGTGAGCGGGGAGGGTAAAGGTGACGATTTCTTGGAGAAAAATGTGAGGGGTTTATTGCGAGAGAAAAAAATAATTTTTAGAGAAGGGGTGTTGGGGGTAGGAGGTGGTGGGGGAAAAATCCAAGAAAAAATAATTGGTAAGGGATGGGGTAGGAGCTGGAGGAGGAAAATAAGAAAATTGGGAAAGGGGGTTGGGGAAGGGGTAGGAGTGGTGGTAGGAGGATGAGGGGTGTAGTTCATATATGCAATGGTATTAGTGGTAGGGGTCAATCTGTCTGCAGCCGCCATGGGGGGAAAGGGTCGGATGCTTTTTTTTTTTATTTTTGCCCTCAACAGGTTGGAACTGAGGACTCCATGACGTAAGTACGTTTTAAAAATAATATTTAATTATATTTTAATTAATTATTTTTTATAAATTTTAAATTTTTCCATATTTTTCTGATAATAATGCAGATTTTAAATATGGTGGCCATAACGAAAATTGCAACGAATTAGAATCTAATATGGTGGCCGTAACAAAATGTGCAACGATGATGTCATACACATCCAAGATGGAGGGTGTAACGAAACTGCAACTCTTTTAGAATCCGATATGATGACCATAACGAAATAAGCAACGGTGTTTTTTTCCAATAAAATTTATTAAAATTTTAATAATTACATTTTTATGAATTTTAAAGTTTTCCCCGATTTTCTAGCATAAAAATTACGAATTTTCAAGATGGCGGGCGTAACGACAATCACAACAGTTACATCATTATTCAAGATGGGGGTCATTGTATCATAATTGTTAAGGTCATGAATTCGGTGGGTTAGAGTGGCTTGTCCATGGGTTCATTTAAGCCGTTTTGGAGAATTTTCAAGCCATTGACATTTTTGAGGACTAAAATGGGAAATTTTCCCTCAAAACGGTAATTTTAGCTTCGAGATAGAGAATTGTTTTTAGGAATTTCGGTAAATTTTGTGTTATTGTTGAGGAATTTTGAGGATAATTGACACCAAAAATGGCCGCCGTGACGTCTAAGATGGCGGTCGGAACCAAAGGCACCACAGCCTGAAGTCTAGGCTCGGAGCCCCATTTATATACTACTAATAATTTTAAAATTCTCCAAGAATTAATCAACACAGGTAAGGAAGTAGAAGCAGAATTGCATGCAAATGTGTTGTGCCAGAGATAAGGTCCGCTGCTTTGACAGTACATATGTTTTAATCTAAATGGAAGTAAAAAAAATAACACTTTTCAAATGTTACAAGGGCCGTCTTTAATTCGTGGATTATTTGATGATGCCAGAAGCAGCACTTCAATCAGTTCAAAATACATTTTTCGACTTAATGTAGATTGGGAGGTGTACTTGATCGGCAGTTACCAAAGGAAAATGATGAAAAGTCCGAGACACAATCTCTTTATACGATTAATTGAAATGGAGCGAAGTGGCGCAGTTATAAGACAATACGACATTGAAAATGCATTCCAGAGGACGCGGTTTCGAAGCCTGGTCCATACATTTTGATTTCGGTTTTATTAGGGTTCCTGAAATCATTAGAGGCAAATTTTGGAGTACCTAGTTCGTTAATTTAGGCCATGTGCTATTATTTTCGTAATATCCATGCTCTGTGCCAATATTTAATATTTTTTTAAAATTATGTTTAAACCCAATATGGCTTCCAAGTAGGTGGCATATTGAATTTTCTAGAACTAAAAAATATGGTCTCTTGAATATTCTAGAATCCAATGTAGCAGCCGGGGTCAATATAAATGGGTGAGGTGTAAGGTCAAGATGAAGTGTCAAAGGTCATGGTCAAATGCAGGATCAAGGTCAAACGAGATGATGAGCGGCTGCATGGCTCCACAGCCTTAAGCCTTGTGTAGGGATAGCTAATTTTTACTACTTTGTTATATCTCGTAAAAAAAAAAAAACAGGCGCCGGCGCCGGGAAAAAACACAGATAAAAAGTCCAAGAAACTACACAGGTAGCAAGTTGGAGCCAAATGTTCCCATTTGGAGCCAAAGTTCCCAATTGATGCCTAATGTATCCACTTGAAGTCAAATGTTGTCAGTTGGAGCCATTGTAGCTAGTTGGAGTCAATGTTAGTTGGAGCCTTTGAACCAGTTGGAGTCAAATGTACCTAATAGGGAAAATTGCAGCTAGCTGGAGTGAAATTCAATCGTAGCCATTGGAGCTAGTTGGAGTCAAATTTAATTGGAGCCATTGGAGGTAAATGTAAACTGTTAGAGTAATGTTAGAATATAATTAGTCAGTATGAAATTTTTAAAAAATAAACAGCAATAAATAAAATTTATTTAATGGAAATGGTTGTTTTCACTCATAAATTATACCTGTCACTGTGAGCATATAAGTCGGGATCAGAGGCGGGGTCCTTTGTTCGCCCGTGGTTTTAGATTAGAGAGTGTATATGTTATCTACGCCAACAGAGAACTTGGGCTGATTCCTTTTTGTCATTATTGTAGTGTGGTAGGGCTTCATTACTTTGCTGCACACAATTATGCCATTTTAGTCTAATGTTGGTTAACATGCGGGAAGGAATGGTGTAATTCAAAACATCAGCATGATATTGGTCAAATGAGAAATTACTCTCGATGGCCAGAGAGGTGCACTCACTCAGTAGGGGTTGGGCGAAGGGAAAAATAACTTCCAGCAATTGTTTGTCCGGAATGTTCCCTTTCTGTCGAAGTCTCAGGAGGTACCGCAGAAATTCAATTAATCCGTTAGGGTCAAGTCCTTTGGTTCCGGGAAAACCAGACAGTAGCCTTTTGACAAGGTGAGAAATTTTTCCATAAAAATGGCAATCGTGTCCCTTAACTGCTGTTGTGGGGTGGTGAGTTTGAGGGTGGCTGGGGGGTGGGTTTGGTGTTTGTGAGGGTTTGGGGTGATTCTGTGAGGAAAGGGCAGCAAGGGCTGGAGGGTGATAGGTGGTTGAAGGGCTGAGCTATGGGAGCTGTAGTAGTGTCCGTAAGGAGGGGGGGGGGGGGGAGACTATGCACTGTTTGCACATAGCCTGTTGCATAAGAGGGGATGACCTGTGCTAAGAATGAAATTTGTGGTAGAGTCCGCGAGAGGGATGGGTGAAGTTCAGAAGTGGTTTGCAGAGATGGAAACGGTGAAGGAAACTGGTGGTGGAGGTTGTAGCTAGCGGCAGAGTTGAACGGGAGATACATGGTCAGGGTCGGCTGGAAAGGGTGTGGGATAAGCTCGGGAAAGGATCGATCCATCGATGAACTTAAGAATACACAAAGAATTGATGTTACAGCAGCATCACCAACTTGCTCGGGTTTTAAAGGTTCGTTGGCGTTGACTAGACATCCTTGCAGCTACTGTGATATGATGTTTGCATTTGCATGAGATACACTAATAAATGAGAAGGGTTTATGAGTGAAGAATTATTCTCGTATGAAGTTACGCTTTAATTAGTACCATTAGTAGTTCACTCATACTTACAGTTACAAAAGACGCGCAAAGAACTACTATGGTACTACCTGCGGACCTTCTGAGTCCTCATTTTAAGTTGAAGACTCGCACGCGTACAGGTAGTAAAGCAGATGTGCAGCAATCCTCTAAACCTAAGACTGTGCTAAGTATATTACATGTAAATGAAACTACTTATACATGGTGGCATCTGCATTTGGTGGAATTCTGAAAGATTACTATAACTTAATTGGATGAAAGCATGTGTACTTTTCTTGGTAATATCAAGCAGAATATAATATTATATCAGCTTACAAATGATGTATAGGGACACCTGTATTTCGCGAAAACATTTCGTGTCAAGGTATTTTACAAAACACTATAGATTTTTCTTCTAATTATTGGCTATGGTCGGTGAAGGCTGTTTTCCCGCACTTGACGGGGCCAATGAGGACGTAGTTACCGTACTTCTGCACGCCCGCAATTCGCCAAACCTCTAAGAAAAAAGCTACAGTTATGTGTGAAATAGCCTGACACGAGATGTATTCGCGAAATACAGGTGTCCTTAATGATGTAGTAACTAATGGTGCTTTGAAATATAACTTATGGTTAGAGTGTAGGCTTATACATGGTAAAATAGAGCCTCATTAGGAGCAAAGGAAAAAAAAGTGCTTTCAAGACGAAGAATACTGCCATCTAACTTTCTCACGAAGCAGATCAGTTTGTAAATCAAAGTATCAAGAAACTGTGCCTGGAAGAAGAAGAGTACATGGTAAAAATATATGGTTAGTCGCTTACTTCAGTGGCCCGAATGCATGACATAAGTGCAAATTTATGTTAATGTTATTTTATTAATTTTTATGTACAATTTTAAATTTTCATATTATTTTATTCATGTGCACCCACTTGGATGGAACCAGGGACTCTGAACTCAACAGCATACGAAATACCTTTAATTTAAATTATAAAAAAACATTATTAAAACTATTTTCTTAGTAAATTGGTAACGAGTATCAAATTTCACTTGGGGTATCAAATTTCAATCCAGGCCAAGGACAAATTCCAAGGTCATGGTCTCAGTCTTGTGCTGAATTTCTTTCCGCGGATTTCTTAAGCTAATGTAGGAACATTATATACTTGTCATTTTTTGGGAAATACAACGGAAAATTTCCCTCAAAACGAGAATTGTTTCTTTGGATCATTTAGGGAGCGCAATTTGGAGACTTTTTGGGGCCTTTGGAAAAAGTCAAGGTCAGCAAAATGACGACCTGCACGCTCCAAATCCTGAAGCCCTGTAACAGACTTCCCCAGTTTATATTACAAAAAAACAACTTTAAATATGCATTTCCTGTCTTCACTATTTGCTGACTTCTTTAACACCATTTAAAGCAAAAAAACCCATAGGTAGATAAAATTGTTGGTTTTATGTAGTGTAGGAATTTTCTAAGTTTAATATGAGATATACTCCTGCCATTTGTATGCCTATTAATTTCAGACAAATCTGTCATTAAAGCACGTAATAATAATTTGAAAGGAAGTTCTCAAATGTAGTAAGTTTTCAGATAGAATATTTGGTGTTAAACAACACGCAATATGAATCGCGAATCACATGTCAGAATTTGTGCAATGAGTGGTGAGCGGCGGTGTAACGTGACAATTGGTAGGCCTAATTGCTAATTGGCAGTTCGCGGTGAATGACTGCTCAAGCCAGGCGCGCTAATGGAACTGCGTAACGAGGCAGGAAGTCAGGCCTGCGCCTGGAAGTACAGGCGGTTAAGACGATGGGAAAGATCGTACCTTGCACGGATGGCAAAAATATAAACACAATAATAGAATATGAATGACTTGACAGCATTCGATGGGGTTAATTTGTCGGCTAGATATTTCCATTACGGACACCTACCTGAATGTGCAGGAATAGTCTATAGAGTGTATATTTAAAACAAAATTGCAAACAGTTTTTCACAAAATAAGGACTTGAAACAAAAAAAAATCTTTTTCGGCACAGCCTACAGGCGTAGGTAGATTTCGAAGTTTCTATTTCTTCTGGAAATGTTTCGGAAACTTCTATAAACTCCTGGAACGTTTTAAGAACTTAATGTAGGTACACAACATTTTATATGTTCGCCAATATAAAAAAAAATCGATTAAAGGTTTTCTCATATTCCATACAGCGATAATATTTTGAATATTTTTAACTCAATGCATCCCGTATTGAATGTCCTGAAAAATTTCATATTATGCCAACAATTATGCAAACACATCCCTTGCACTAATACGTAGTCGTATAAAGGTATAAGGTAATATTAAATTGGTTAAAAACAAATTTCGGCGAATTTTATACTAAGGAAGTTTAAATTATTTTAAATTTCAACCTCTGTTTTTATGGTAATAGTTTGTTTCATCAAAAATTGTTTCAGCCAAAGGTTTGAGGTACATTTAAGGAGGTTTAAAATAAATTATAAAGGATTTGATAGTATTTCTGTTAAAAATGTAACGAATTTTTGTATTTCTACCATTGTTATTTCAACCTTTGCAGTAATGGTTTGTTACATGAATTTTACTTTAGACAAAAGTTTGCAACAATATTTAGAAAGTTAAACAAAATTAAACCTTTATACGATAGAGTACATGGTAGGGAAGTTTAATTTCTGTTGTTATTTCAACCCCAGGTTCTTTCAACCCCTTGCAGTGATGGTTTGTAGTATCAAAAATTATTTCAACCAAAAGTTTTAGATACAAATCATATGATTTGCAAACAATCCAAACGGATTTGATAGTAATCCTACTTAGAGAGTTATGAATTATTTTTTTGTCAGTCAAGTCCAGTTTATGCCACCCCTTGTAGTAATGGTTGGTCGTATAAAAAATTATTTCAGATGAATTTTGTAGATAACAATTTAAGGTTTTACATTGATGTATAACGTATTTACTAGTGTATATGGTACGAAAATTATGAATTTGTTTAAATTCTACCCTTTAATTTTTTCAACCTCGTGCAACAGTGGTTTGATTTATCAGAAATGATTTGACAAAAGTTTTAGATAAAAATCATATGATTTACAAACAATCTGAACGGATTTGATAGTAATCCTACTAAGGGAGTTATGAATATATATATATATATATATATATATATATATATATATATATACATATATACTAGCTGCCCGACCCGGCAGTAGTATAGAAAAGGGACTCCTGGCACAGGCTCCAGGGTGAGGAGCCGAGGAACCGACCGCCATATTGAATTGTGACGTCACGGCAGCCATCTTGGATGGTCGTGACCGTGACCTTTGCCCTTGACTTTGACCCCGGCGGTAATTTTGGATCCGCCATCTTGGATCCGCCATCTTGGATGACGTCATTTTGTTTTCTCGAACATTCCGGCGTTGTGATATCCGTCATTTTGAATTATGACGTCAACGTTGCAATTATCGTTAAGGTCGCCATCTTTAAAATCTTTATTTATTTTCCGATTCTAATGAAAAAAATAAAATTTATAAAAAAATTAAATAATAAAATTTTAATAAAAATATATAAAAAAAACATACATTTACGACACGAAGTTCGGATTCCTCGGTTCTAACCCAGTGAAGGCAAAAAAAAATGGCGACCGATCCTTCCCCCATGGTGGGTGCTGGCAGACTGGCCCCCACCACTTTGTTAATAGCATATATATTGTCAGGTAACATGATGTCACGTCCGCCATCTTGTCCTCGTCTGCTGGAAGCCATCATTATGTTATCGTCTGCTAGAGTGCGCTGACACCATGTTAGTTTAATTCGTACCCGCTAGAGTGCAGTAATCATTTATTATTATTGCTGTGACACCCGACATCTTGTCATATGGCCGCCATCTTGGAATTGTGTAATTATTTAGCTAGAAATTCGGGAAAAGTTCCAAAATTCATTAAATAAATCACTCATTAATTTACATATTGATTCGATCGATACCTGTCCTTGGTTCGATACCCGATCGGTGCAATAATGTTTAATTTTATGTAAAAAAAAATAATAATTTCAATATATCATGTTCAATATTTTTAAAGAGACTTTAAATCCTATACTAAAATCATCCTTTCAGACATCAAGACCACCATATTGGAAATTCGTAATTTTAATGCTAGAGATTCGGGAAAAATTCCAAAATTCATTAAATAAATTTGTAAGCTATATACCGATTGATAAGATCGACTAAGGTCCTTGGTTCGATCCCTGGCCGATACAAAACAACTGTAATTTTAAAAAAATGTACCACAAAAGCAATAGGTTTTAGAAAATAAAAAAACACCACAAGTTCTTTTAGAAAACAAATAATTTTATTACATAAATTCTACACTACTACAAATACGGAAAAAACACAGACAAATTACTAAAGTCTTTTGGATTTCTCGATTTCTGCATCAGCCACCCACGAATTAAAGCCAGCTGGAAAGCCCCACCACTTGAGGTAGGACCGTCCCTTTCTTCGTTTTATAATCTTCTCCGCCAAGTATGTATCGGGATAGAACGTAGGCTGAATCTCTTTGGCATAGAAGCCGCCATGGATAGGTTTGTGGTCCAAATCTTCGAGGTAGTAGGTCCTAGGCTCTGATTCACGAACATGTGTCACATGGAAAAGTTTAGGACTCCAGTTCGCAGTGAAACCTTTATCGAAGATACCTTTCTGCTTGGAGATTCGCATAATGTCACCGACGTTAGCTTTACGCTTTCGTGGATCTTTCTTCTTCGTGTTGGAAAACACTGTTTGAAGCAGGCGATTGTACGTTACATCCTTTGGCTTCATTTTCGTGGTAGAATGTACCGTGGAATTATACTAGCTTATTAGTTTCGGCAAGATGTCAAGCCACTTGTAATTTCCGTTAGCCATGAACTGCTACCACATGTTGGAACGCAAAGTTCTGTTAAATCTTTCGACATCGGAGGCTTTGATGTTACTAAATGTAGAGTAGTGTCTGATGCCATACTTCTTCATCAAAGCCTTGAAGGTTACATTGCAGAATTCTTTCCCGAGGTCCGTTTGCAGGTGCGACGGTACACGTCCACCCTGCAAAATATTGTTCATGGCCTTGGCTACGTCAGTTGCAGTCTTTGATTTTACAGGTCTATCCCAAGCGAACTTGCTATAAACATCGATGACTGTCAACATGTACTTGAAACCTTTATTCAATCGGGAATACGGTATCATCTCAACAAGGTCCGCCTGGAATAAATCATCAATTCTACGAACTATGACTTTGCGACGAAGGTATTTCCGTCTAGCAGGAGCATGAAGTTCGCGAGCGATTCCGGTTCGACTCATTGTATGTAGTCGGTTTCCCTCAGTTCTTTAAGTATGGAGACTATTTCGTTGATGTGTGAATAGTTTCCTACACTAAGCGAAGCATGTAGAATTCTAAGACGATCAACTAATTCATTGGGATCGTCCCAATATACATAGTCAAATATCTTACCACTTTCTAGCTTTTTTAAACCTTCTCCATGTATTGTTAGTTCACTGAAGAGATTAGCGAGAATGTAGAATTTTTCATGATCTTCATCTTTATGTACACCACTATCTGGATCGTTATCACGAAAATGTGCATTGGTTAGCTCTAGCAGTGTTTTATACTCTTGTAAGTCTTTGTGAGAATATCCTTTTGGTTCCCTGCGAAACAGCAATTCGTACAGACCCGGAGTCCCGCGCGTTTTGAACTCTTCTACGCGCACGATATTTCCTGGTAGAAAGTCTATTTCTTTAGCACCGAGGAACCACTTATTATGTTTTCTGTACACTCCATAGGTAGTGTCATTATTCCGACTCATAACAATATCAGGTATGGCCGGACCATTGCATTAACTTGGAGCCCCTTTTTCGGTATTTTTTCTTGTGCATGGACTCTGTACTTGTTAAGTCCTCTTCTTTTCGATCTGGTTCATACTTTCTCTTCTTTACAGTTGGCATTGCATCTTCAACTTCTGTCTTCACAATTATGGCCGGTCCTTCCTGGTTTTTAAGTTCGTCGAGGCGACTAGAGATTGGTTTAAATATCTCCTCATTTTCCACCTCACGTGCAAGTCTGGTTTGTCTAGCAAGTAGATATTTTTCACGAACAGATTGTATAGTTCGATGAAGGTCACTGGCCAGGTCCGACACTGTACTGGCTGAAAACATACTGAAAGACCTCCTTTTATACTGTTTTATACGTTCGCAGAAACTTCTTTCTTAGGTTTGACTAAACCTGAATTTGTTGACAAGTCAGTTAGTGCTGCTTTCAAACTACTTTGAAAATACCTCAAATCGTCACGTCTTTGTGCATTCGATACTTCGATCATGTCGCGAATGCGAGAATCCGAGGCTTCCACACGCTGGTCGATGGCAACAAGATCCTCTAGTAATTCGTTTTTCACACTTTCTACTTTTTGAGCCAGCAGCGAAATGTATTTGCGGATAACGTCGTCATGAGACTTGAGAGCAGTACATAAGTCTCGACTGCTACGACCGAATTTGGAAATGCTTTGACTCATGTTTGACGATAAACTGATCGAAACCTCGTCTGTACCTGCCCTTATATAGAGGCCAGTCTTTGACAGTAGTATATAAATGGGGCTCCGGGGACAGGATGCAGGTAGTGGTGCCGGTGCTGGTGTCCGCCATATTTGATTGTGACGTCATGGTGGCCATCTTGGATGGTTGTGAACTTGACCTTTGACCTTGACCTTGACATTTGACCCTCAAAAATCTCCCAAATTTGCCAAAATTGGGCAAAAATTGCCCAAAATTCCTCAAAATTCGCCAAAATTTCCATTTCTGTGGAAAAATATTCCACCAAAAAATCTCCAAAAATTCCACAATTCAAAAATTAGGATTTCGAAAATCCTCAAAAGTCGTTTTGCCCTAGAAAGAACCCAAATTCCTAAAAACGGCTTAACCATCCATGTCGAAAGCCTCCGGTAAGCCATTTCTAGGAATAAGGATACCATGACCACCATCTTGGATTATGTTGTCACCGTTGCAATTTCCATTATGGCCCCCATCTTTAAAATCTTTATTTATTATCAGATTTTAATGTAAAAAAATTTAAATTTATAAAAAAAAAAAAAATAATAAAATTTTAATAAAAATATTTAAAAAAACAAACATTTACGACACGGAGCTCGGATTCCTTGGTTCGAACCCGGTGAGCGCAAAAAAAAATTTAAAATGGCGACTGATCCTTTTCCCGTGGTGGGTGCAGGCAGACTACCCATACCACTTTTTTTTCAATGCATATATATCATCAGGAAGTATTATGTCATGTAGGCCATCTTCAAATTTGGACGCCATCTTGAAAATATTTTTTTATTATCCGATTTTAATAAAAAAAATTCCAAAATTCATCAAACAATTAACTTATTTGAATTCTGTTTGATTAGATCGATTTACGTCCTTGGTTAGATTCCCGGCGAGAGTAAATGGCCGATCCTTCCTCCATGAAAGCTACCTAAACTGATCTACCACCAACAATACCAAGGTACATATATCATTAGCTGGTAACACGACATGTCCACCATCTTGTCTTCATCCGCTGGAGACCACCATCTTGTTTTCGTCTGCTAGAGTGCACCGATTACATTTTTGTATAATTATCTGGTCACCATACCTTTGTCCTCAACTGTTGACATTGAACTTTGACCTTGACTTTGAACTTTGACCTTGACCTTGAACATTAACATTGACCTTGAAATTTGACCTTGACCTTGAAATTTGACCTTAACCTTAAAGTTGACATTACCCTGAAATTTGACCTTGACCTTGAAATTTGACCTTGACCTTGAAATTTGACATTGACCTTGAAATTTGACCTTAACCTTGATCTACGACTTTGACCTTGACGACCATCATGGATCCAACATTTTAAGTTCAGTACATGCTACCAGGAGCGACCACCTGCTGGAGTACACCATCTTGTGTGTGTACTCGTCTTATAGAGTACATTTCCATCTGAATAATTTAATTCCAACCCGCTACAGTGCAGTAAACATTTATTACTGATGTGCCCCCGCCATCTTGAAATTTGGACGCCATCTTGAAATCATGTAATTATTTAGCTAGAAATTCGGGAAAAAATCCAAATTTCATCAAAAAAAATCACTCATTAATTTACATAATGAATCACTGGATTCCTGCCCTCGATTAGATACTTGAACAGTGACAAGTGTAACTAAATATTAAATAAATTCAATTTTTCTGTTTTTCCATTACCTTTCGCGGAGTTTATAAATCATTCTCTCTTAAAAAATAAAACACAAGTCAATGTAAGTCAATGTTCGACGAATTAAATACGTTGCCGATAAGCCTAACATGAAAGTCTAGTTTTTCGATAATCTGAATAACTTCTAAACCGTTCATGTACAAAGCCATACATACATATAGACCAAGCGTCTTCGGACCGAGAGACCGGGTTATTATCAATGTCAGACGTATAAACCAGTTAGTTCCGAACCTCACGACCTTCCTCATCGTCAGCTAATTATATTCAATTGAACCAATGGACCATGTTTTTTACGCTTCCAAGAGGACCAAGAATCCAATCAAAAAGGCAGCACCATTAACAAAAAGGAAGCACATTTGGAAGCACCATCAACAAAAAGGCAGCACATTTGGAAGCACCATCAAAAAAGGAAGCACAATTGGAAGCACCATAATCAAAAAAGCAGCACATTTGGAAGCACCATTAAAAAAGGAAGCACAATTGCAAGCACCATAATCAAAAAGGCAGCACATTTGGAAGCACCATCAAAAAAGGAAGCACAATAGGAAGCACCATCAACAAAAACGCAGCACATTTGGAAGCACCATAATCAAAAAGGAAGCACATTTTGGAAGCACCATCAACAAAAAGGCAGCACATTTGGAAGCACCATCAAAAAAGGAAGCACAATTGGAAGCACCATAAACAAAAAGGCAGCACATTTGGAAGCACCATCACAAAAGGAAGCACAATTGGAAGCACCATCAACAAAAAGCCAGCACATTTGGAAGCACCATAATCAAAAAGGAAGCACATTTTGGAAGTACCATCAACAAAAAGGCAGCACATTTGGAAGCACCATCAAAAAAGGAAGCACAATTGGAAGCTCCATAATCAAAAAGGCAGCACATTTGGAAGCACCATCAAAAAAGGAAGCACAATTGGAAGCACCATAAACAAAAAGGCAGCACATTTGGAAGCACCATAATCAAAAAGGAAGTCATTTTGGAAGCACCATCAACAAAAAGGCAAAAAGGAAGCACAAGTTACGAGAACTAAGTCTTAGTTAGAAATCAGAATACAAGAAATAAAAACATTAAATTCTTATAATTTAAATTATTTATTTTATTGCTTTATATTATACAAATGCAAGTAAAACAAGCCATTATTGTATGAAGCCAGCTTCCCTCAGTTCTTTGAGTATGAAGGATATTTATTTGATGCACGAATAGTTTCCTGCACAAAGCGAACCATGTAGAAGTCTTAGCCGGTCAACCAATAGGTTTGGATCTTTCCATGATGTGTAATCATTCTCTTCTACCACCATCTTCCTTGCACGTTTATAATAAATATTATGATCTCTGGTGTCTTCCGTTTTACCACCAACCTCAGGGTAACTTTCATATTTGAGACAGTAATCATCACAAGCTTGATCAGATTTATCTAATATATCACGTCGTTTCCATCGTTTCGGTCTCAGGACACCGCCACATTCTTCGATCTTGTCAGCGTTAGGTGCTTCATCACAGTCTATGTCTTTGTCAACAGCCTCAGGGTCACTGTAACAATCACCGTAGAAGGCATCGTCTTCACCCAGATTACCTTAAGAATTCGATGTTGATGATGTCGAAGTGTCTTCATCGTCTTCATGCTTCCGTTTTAGGAGTCCATCATTTTTACAAGGTAGGAAAGATCTACTTGAATTCGGCTGGAATATATTCTCACTTTTCACGTTAAGGATTCTTCCATTGTCTTCATTCTTCCGTAAATCACCAACCTCCTTCAATTTAAGTTCTTTGTCGAGATCGGAAGTGCCAGGAAAATTATTGTCGTAATGCAGATCACTCTTCCTTAGTCTAATAGATTCATCGTTGTCCTCTAGCTTGTACGCAGGCTTGGCATTACAAGTTCTGCTATGTCTTTTTAGGCTCTCTCTCCGCGTAAACGACTTGCTACATCGAACACAACTTATCATATTGCGCAGTGGATTTTTAACACAGTCATTCTTCTCGTGTTGTCTTTTATTCTTTCTTAAGATAAACTCTTTGCTACAAAACTAACACCTATGTTCTTTCGATACAGCGTCAGATCCCAAATGGGAATACATATTAGTTACTGAGACTAATGCCAGATACCAATTGAGTGTTTTAAATTAGATACATTACTTAAATAGTTTTTTTTTTCATTTTTTAACAGCGAGAATTAATATATCTCATGCAAAGGTACTTGATGCATGTAGTTCTGCTTTTCAACAACAGATTTCGCCACATGTTGCTTGCAGGTAAATAATATTTAGTTCTTTTATGCGGGATGCGGGATGCTCACTAACGATCGCAAAAGAAGGATGGCTTCGCTAGACTACAAGGAGAAGGAAGTCCGTCCTTCCTGTTAGTGCTTCTTAGATTTTTCAGAGATTATTATTATTTGACTGAGAAATGATATTTTTTTTTTATTTCCACCTGATAAAAATATTACAAGTGTCGATTAAGTAGCATAAATTCACTAATTAAATGTAACCTTAAATAAATTAACATGACTCATTAAATAAAAAAATCCTTCATGCAGAGATCAATTGCTCATCTGTAACCAGAAGCACTTGCAGAAAACCATCAAAATATTGTCAAGTATAATCAGGAGCACACGGAGAACACCATCAAAATATTGACAAGAATATTCAGGAGCCCACGGAGAAAACCACCATAATATTGTCAAGAAATTTCCGAGGCGTGTTTATGCGAGACACTTTGCCCAGCAAGCCAAAGACACCATTATTAATTTAGATACGTCGTCGGGTCGTGGCACGCACTGGGTGGCTTATGTAAAGACTGGAAAAATGACCGAGTACTACGATAGTTTTGGAAATTTACGGCCTCCGCCAGAACTTAGGCGGTACCTGGGCCGAACCGATACATTGTTTTACAATTACGAAACTGATCAGAAGCCTAATCAAACAAACTGCGGACATTGTGTCTTCGCTTTTTACCAAACAAAAATTAGCTGACAAATAAAAATTGTTACTTAAAGGCTGTGCAGTGATGATAATTTATTAGTCATGTCGATAACAAATACCTTGACAGGTCACGCATCTGGGCGGTTCATTTCCCGCCTCTGGATTTAGACGGAGAATGGTGTATCGGACTCGTAGATTTTCAAACGTATAATGCCATACCGAATATCGACGAAGAAAATTGCAAGATCTGCTTTCTGAAAAGCGATGGGACCGCTCATGAAATACAGTTACCTGTTGGCTCTTACGAAATTGACGACATTGCAAATTACATCAGGGATATGTTACCACAGGATGTAGACTTTCAACTGTGTGGAAATCCAAACACTCAAAAAAGCATTCTAACATGCAGTGAAAATGTCGATTTGACGAAACCTGGGACCATAGGTTCGATGATCGGATTCGAATCAAAGGTGTATGATACAGGAAGAACATACGAATCTACGCGCGCAGTAAACATTTTGCCTGTGAATGTTATAAGAATAAACTGTAATTTGGCAAGTGAATTGTATCTCAAAGGAAGACTAAGCAACATGCTGCACGAGTTTTCGCCGATGGTCCCGCCAGGATATAAACTGGTTGAAGTACCGCAAAGTATCATTTACGTTCCAGTCGTCGTGAAGTGCCCACACGAAGTCGTCGTCAGAATCGTTGACCAGCGAGGACGTTTGGTGAATTTTCAAGACGAGGAAATTACATTACGTCTGCACTTGAAGCGATGGGCATAAAGTTCGTAACACCGAACAACTATAAAAGAAATCGTATTGTCGTGAATAATAACAGTTCTCTACGACATTGGTGCATTAACACCTGACAGCATAAAGTATCTTCTTAGTATTGGACAAGTGCCGAATAAATATGGAAGACGAAATCCTCAACGTGGAAGATCCGGTCATTTTTGATGACAGCATTACGAAAATGGAATTGCACGAGTACCAGCGTTTCCTGCTCGGACCGTACGCACTACCATCAGAAGTACGCATTGCTGTACAGCACCAAGATATCTGTACTCTATCTTCGCAGTCATTTCTACGTATAAGAGGCACGCTGACAAAAGCGGATGGTACGCATCCGACAACGACGTCAATATCCTGCAATGGTATTCTTCACCTAATCGAGTGCATTACATATATACTCAATGGCGTCGAGGTAGACCAAACAAGAGATGTAGGCATAACATCTGCTATGAAAAATTACCTTTCGCTCACGCCAAATGAACTGTCTGCTGCAAAGATGGCCGGTTGGACTCTCGAGGATGAATATAAGCTTCCGGTTTATGCCGAAGGGAAGTTCGAAGTTTGTGTTCCTCTGTCCATGCTTCTTGGATTCGCTGAGGACTACAAGCATATAATCATTAATTCGAAACAAGAGCTCGTTCTGCTTCTCGCCAACACGCACATTAATGCAATTGTCGCCGCTGCAGAAAACCCTCAAGATGTCTCGCTAACACTACAGTCTATCGAGTGGATGCTGCCCCACATCCAAGTGAGCACCGTTGAACGAGTCAAGATGTTGAAGAACATAGAAAATGGCAAGACCTTTGATGTGCCATTCCGATCCTGGAGCCTGGAAACTTATCCTGGCTTGCCTCATAGTCAGCGTATCAATTGGATAGTAAAGTCCAGCTTCGCTACGGAAAAACTAAGATACATCGTCAGGCTTCAGACCGGAAGACAGCTCAATGCAGGAGTATGTCGCTCCGTATTCGCTGTCAAATACGTATTGTAAAAATATTTTTAAACAGCGAAAGTTATCCGTACGTTGACATGAACATGGGCTTTGAAAGTGGAAGATTTCTTCTCGCATATCAAATGTATGCTAAGTTTCAGCAAGCTTACTATGGACGGAGACAGTCACCGATACTGAGTCCCGACAGTTTCAAGAACAAGGCTCCGTTAATGGTGTTTGACGTTTCCAAACAGGATGATCGAATAAATTCAAACATCATCGACTGTAGGATCGAGATAACGACTAGCGGAAATATTCCACCAAACACCTATGCTTTTTTTCTGATACTTCACGATCGGCTTGCGTCGTACAATTGTCGAGACAAGCTTGTGAAAATTCTGACATAAATACTGTTTCGTTTTCGATGATAATTTAGTTATGACCGAGCATTGCTGGCGACAAGATGTACTGCAACCTGCAAGGTTTCCAGAGCCAAAATGGATTCGTGCTCAAGGAAATTAGCGTCTCGAACTCGCACTTTCCGATCTCCATATCTTTGGAAACTACTAGACGAAAAAAGCAAACGGTCGAATGAATGGTTATGTAAATATGATCACGGACTAGAGTGGGACGAAGGAAAAATTCCGTACCACCAAGTGAAAAACACCTTTGAAGATTTACTAGTTCAAAACGAAATAATCTACGTTGCCGGACCTGAACAGAAGAAATGGCTGAGCAAGTTGTGTGCTGCACCTGTTGAAATTGTAGACCTATAGACCGACTACGGCTGTCCTTCCCTGCGCCAGCTTAGTGCAATATACGACATGCAGCCACGTGACAAGTTTGAATGTGTCTGTGCCTGTACAAACGCGCAGTTAATGCAGAAATGGCACACACAGTGTTAGTAGGAGCCTGCATATATAAATGGCGTACATCCGTACGTGCCTTCAGTTGTCGTTCGACCTGCAAGAAGATGTTTACGTTTCATCCTGCTAATGTGTACGTGAGCGTAAGACCTAGCTTCAGCAGTGTCGAGTACAGCTACTGGGATTCCGGGTATCTACGTACATATACAGAAACCTGTGATGGAGGCGCTCAGCATTGGCGGTTTGCGCACTTTCATGTGTCCTACGAACCGACTCAGCAGCTATTATATTGTTGCGAACCTGGAAACTGTGCCGTCTATCACATGAGACCACACACAATCCTTCCTGCTAGCATCGCTGAGGTAGTCGCCTCGTCTGCACGTGCAACACCAACCATGAGCGTGT
This sequence comes from Bacillus rossius redtenbacheri, assembly GCF_032445375.1. Classification (NCBI taxonomy): domain Eukaryota; kingdom Metazoa; phylum Arthropoda; class Insecta; order Phasmatodea; family Bacillidae; genus Bacillus; species Bacillus rossius. The sequence continues at coordinate 70,891,379 of NC_086334.1, forward strand.
TGCATCCTGTTGCGACCTGTGATGATTCTACGCAGACGTCCAAACGACGTGCGTCTCGTCGTCGAAGTTCAGGCAGTGAATCTGTCCCAACTCAGCACTGAGCCAATGCCCAGGCACAGACGTGGTCACAGACACCATCGACCATGTCTTGCCGGAGTTGTCGACGTCGCAGAAGATGACCAGCTGGAAACCTGTGTTCCTGATCCCATGGCCTGCGAACCAGTTGGAACCGGAGTTGACGATACAGTGCGTGCGGCATTAAAGGCTTTGCTTGCGAAAATGCTTGATTACTTAACCTAATGTGTATTTGTATAATTTTTTATAAATAAATGTGTAAAACTTTAACTTGTGTGTTTTTTATTTCTATAATTTTTAGGTACCTAATAAAAAAATAGTTTTAAATACGGACAATATTTTGACTCATGTAGTATACCAGTAGATCGCGGGTATATAAGCGAGGTTCAGACGACTGGACCCTCAGTTCACCTCTGGCAGCGGTGCAGTACGGACTTGCTCTCTTCAGTAAGTTTCGTGAGATTTAGTTACTGCTCCAATGTCGACCGGGATAGACTGTTTACCGTCAGCAGCGGGGACCTCGATGGCAGCAACGATGATGGAGTCGGAGATCCCTATGCCGGCTGCAGAGGAGACCACGACAGCGGAGAGCTCAATGGCTGCGGTGTCGACAGATGTGGAGATCCCGATACCAACTGCAGAGGAGACAACGATACGTATTGTTCCATCATCAGCTGAAGTTTCACCATCTGCATTCCAGACTTCAATTAATGAAGAGCGTACAGCGCATCAATGCAAATATTGTGGCGCATCTTTTACTAAACCTACAAATGCGCGCAGACATGAAAGAAGCAGCTGTCAGAATAATGCTCAAAGAATACCATTTCAGTTTATAAAATGTAATAAGCTAATTTCACGTCTCGATAGCTTACATCATCATTATAAAAAATGCTCCGAGAAAGTTAAGTGCGAGTATAAAGAACATGGTTATTGTTTTGACTCATGTGTTGTACCAGCTGATGAGACTATATAAGTGAGATCCTGGTGATATGAACTTCAGTCCGTCTCCGGCTGCAGTACAAGCAGGCAAAAGCCATTTAAGTAAAAGTAGTATTAACTTGCAATCCCCATAGGCAGGAGATAAAGGTCCATGTGGATCAGGTACTCCATAACAAATTGCAAAAAGTCCCTGGGCGGCACTCAATAGAGTGCTAGCTCGGGGGCTCAAGCAGACAAAAAAAAAACAGGCTGCAGTGATGAACGGATCGGATAGTTAGACTTGTATAACCTAATAGACCGGTATCTAGCTATTCTTGAGAGTAGGTATATATAGTATGTTCTGGGACAGGGGCTGGGGGCTGGGGATTCAGGGATTCAAGGCGGCCATCTTGGATTACGTCACTTCCGGCGGCCATCTTGGATTACATCACTTCCGGCGGCCATCTTGAATTACGTCACTTCCGGCCGCCATCTTGGATTACGTCACTTCCGGCCGCCATCTTGGATTACGTCACTTCCGGCCGCCATCTTGGATTACGTCACTTCCGGCCGCCATCTTGGATTACGTCACTTCCGGCCGCCATCTTGGATTACGTCACTTCCGGCGGCCATCTTGGATTTGACTTTAACCTTTGACCCCGACGACCATTTTGTTTTCTAGAACATTCCACCTTATTATGACGTCATGTCCGCCATCTTGAAAATCCTTATTTATTATCCAATTTTAATTTAAAAAAAATAAAAATTAATAATTTAATTTTAATTAAATGTTACAATTATCTAGCACCACACTCCTATACATTACGTTTACATCATCGAGCGCCCCACTCTTCTACATTACGATTACATCATCGAACACCCCACTCATTCCTGTTACAATTTTTTGTTACATCCACCATCTTGGAAAATCATAATTATTAACTTAGAAAATCAGGAAAAAAATATATACCATCGTTGTCTGCTGGAGGCAGCCATCTTATTTATTAAGACTACCATCTTGATTTCATCTGATGGGTGTCGTCATCGGTTGTAGGTTTATAAAGTATGTTAGTGTATGTAAGGTCGAGTTTCAATTCTCTACCAGCATTATTATGACCCTTATAGACAAAAATCCACAAAAATCCACAAAATCCACAAAAATTCACAAAAATCCACAAAAAACCACAAAATCCACAGTCATTTCGTTGTTGTAACCACAATTTTTTCTTAAAGTCTTACCATTTATAGGTTTTAACTAAAATATATGTTATCAATACTATCGTTGTGGATGTGATTGTTAAAGTAATGATAATTAAAAAAAAACATTTATTACTCCATCTTAGCGGACCAGAAATTTTTCAGAGTCCTAACCCACAAGTAGATAAGTATCTCTTCTAAGTAGGAACATGTTTGCGTACACATGTTTAAAGAGCTGCACGGCAGCAAATATTTTAAATGTTTGGGTATACATCCATCCCCCTCCCCTAAAACTTTTAATGACAGAAAAAACACAAGCAGCTTTAATCGTTCACGAGAATATTATGCTACAAACATAAGTACCGAATCACATTTGTACAGTATTAGATGTTCCCCTATCTTCACGAGAGAGACCACATCCGACACATAACATTTTACGTTTCAACTTAATGTCTGATCGCTATAGTGTATATGATGCAGTTACAACACTCACCTCAGCCATTACCTACTGTCGCTACGAGCAAAGTCATTACCTACTGCCACTACGAGTTGCACTTCATATCAAATGAAAATAGTATTTTTTTAAGTCGTGGCAAGAAGTCGAAGTAAATAAAATATCAAAAACAAATATTTAACACTATCTAATAAAAAAAAACACACAATCCTTCGCACCATCTTCTGCCCCTTGCTAACAGAATAGGTACCGTTCAGAAGGCGTTACCGACCCTCTTCACAACACCCCACCCCGCAGTACTTTCCATACTAGCATCAAATACTTTGCCCACACAACTATACAAGCACCACACAGCTCCAAAGTCCTCCACAGTCAGAGTGGAGGTGTTCACAGGTACATCTGCCATGTCTTCCCTGGACTCTTCGTCTTCATCCATCGCAAGAGCTTCTTCCCGTCCGCTAGCCTCCTGACAGCACGCATAGAACTCATCCTCAACAATCTTCTCATAGGTGGCCCGACACATCTTACTAGCTCTGTTGATAACTACGAATGATACATCCTAAGGCTGCAATTGTTCAACTGTCCCCACCCCTCTACCCTTTCTATTGCAGTCCTGTTCGTGCGGGCCAAGCACACTCTTCACTGACGCACGGCCTTTGACGTCAGCAGACCTACCCCCTCCCCCTCACCCTGAACCATCCACGCCCCAAATAGCTGCGTCATTTAGACCTGTCGCCACGTGTCCCCAGCCTCTTAATATCATTTTAAGCACCTTCGACGAACATTCCGACCTCTGGTAACTAGTGAAAAGTTTCAAACAACACATGAATAAATACACGTGTCCCCAGCCTCCTAATATCATTTTAAGCACCTTCGACGAACATTCCGACCTCTGGTAACTAGTGAAAAGTTTCAAACAACACATGAATAAATACATTTTTTATTTATTTTAGACTTGAATTTATTAATATAAAAATTTACAACATTTCAAAACATTAAAATTTATATGGCATCAGTAGATTTTATCCAACTGATTTTCACATTTATCGAATCCTAGCCACTTCACAAACAAGGCATCATCTTTCTAATCTATCAATTTTTCTACTTAAAAATCGCTTGGGTACTTGGTAGGCTGAATTTATTCCCCATAGAATCCGCCACGTATCACCGAACCTCGTAAATCTTCCAAGTAGTAACATCACAGAATATTTATGTCAACCATTTATAAATACATACAAAATATTCAATTTTAGCTCTAAGTTTTATCACGCCTAGTTTATTTGCATCAAAATAAACAGTTTCCAGGAGTGAGTTATCTTTTTACATTAACAGGCACCATGCCGGTTTTTCTGTATTTTCTGTAACTTATAAATCCACATGTATCTCCCTTTTTCTGCGAACAATCGGCTACGTGTCTACAATACTACCAGGCTACAAGACCACGAGGCTACAAGGATACATCAAACACATAGAAAAAAATCTGGGTATAAAAATACCAACTCAGCAAATTTAAAGCTTACTGTAGAGCCGAAACATCCCTGAAATATGTATTTTATGCTTACTACATGACCAAGGCGTTTTGAACAATTCAATATTCAGCCCTGGTTACAGACTTGACAACAAACATTCAATGAAACGGACACACATTTGGATAAAACATTCAACTCAGTAGGATACGATATCTAGGATACATTAGTTAAAATACTAAAGGAAACGATAGAATCCAGCTCAAGCCGGCTACAATGCCTCCATCCACATTTGGCTCCAAATTATTTTAGTTACAATGTAGTACGTAACCGCCACAATTGCCGGAAAGACGTTATTATGACTCTCCATTTTGTTAGTCATTTATTACGAATTTTACATCTTTAAGTTAGAAGTACTACGAGAACCCAACCTTAGCTAGAAATTAGATTACAATAAATAAAACAAACTTTTTTATCCAATTTTGTTTTTCACTTTTATACACATGCAGACAAAACAAGTTATTATTGTATGTGGCATACATTTATATTTCACGAAGTATAGACCATATTTGTTTGGTATTGGGTAAATTTTCTTCATTTCTGCGAGGCAAGTAGAAGTAGAAGTCTTACCTATAGGTTAGAAAATTTCCATGAGGCATAATAAATATCTTCGGCTTCTAACATCTTACGTAAATTTTCATTACTAATACTTTTAAGACCACCAAAGTTCCGTTTTTAATACCAGCCTCAAAGCCATTAAAATTGTAATCGCCCCACTGACCATCATAGGCCTAATCTGAATAATTTAGTTTAATAAGTCGTTTCCATTATTTTGGTCTCAACACTTTATCACAGTATTCGATCTTGTGAGCTTCAAGTTCTTAATCATAGTCTTAGTTCTTCAGGTGAATCATAGCAGTCTTCGACCTTTTCAGCTTTAGGCTGTTCTAAAGTGCTCTCAATTTCATGAAGGCGACTAGAACTTGGTGTAAATATTTTTAATTCCCCATGAAAATGCTAGGTACTTTCTTCGTTAACTTTTAGTTCCAAATAATTAACAAGACCTGGGATAGTACTATTAGAATCATCATCTTCACATTTCTCGTGATCATTATAGTCGTCTAATATTTTGCTACCATTTCACTTCCTTGCTTTTATAGACACACAATTCTTAACATTAACCAGCCTTGTTTAACCAGACCTCAAGGAGGGAGAGAATCATGTCACAAACAAGTGTTTCTCGGCTGTACTTAGCCTATTTAACGAATGAGTAATGGATATTTTTATTCAAGTACCACCTGATTAAAATGCGGAAATTTCTTATTTGGTGTCAGGAATTCACAATACAAACGGATATCTCTCAATATATTCCAAGACCAATACAAAAAATAAAACTCAATAAAAGATATATGACTCAAGAAAATCTGGAAGCACATCCCATTAAATTAATTTATTAACTCAGATTCATTCCTCTAAAAGAATACAGAGGTGTTTTTTTACTAATGTGAACGCACATTTAAAACACTAATACTCATATTTCAAACACAACTCATCATATTTCAAACACATCTCAGCATATTTCAAACAATTATCCACACAATTCACAAAAACAGCATATTTCAATACCAAGAACAGAAGTTTGAAGTGGTGTTTTTTTCTCTTCTATAGCGACTCGTGATGTTACAATCATCTGGTTTTCATCGATGCTATAGCTGTTTATGCAGGCACGAGGATTCTGTTTCTCGAACAGAGGGATCTGGCGAAGTAAATTGGGAAACTCGTTGTTAGTGAAGTTGAACTTTCCCTCCAAGTAATTGTAGCACTGATTAACATGCTCAGATGCTCACCCGCATCTAACTTCACCAGAATTGCACACTTAAAACATATGTGCTCATCTAAGTATTTACAGATTGACCACCGCATATTTTTCTTTGATGAAGGTAGGTATTTCGATGTAGGAGCTAGCTCTAAGTGGATCAAGCTTGCTAATGTGTAGTTGTAGTCGCTTAACACCAGACAAAGACCATCCGGACCCCTTTCATCTTAAAGATGTATTCAGTAATGACATCCTCCACTTCACGATCTGCAAGGAGTGGAACATTCGTGGTTTTGAAGGCCCTCTTGTCTTCACACGTACCCATTGGCTTTTCACAATTGCACTCAAGCACGATGTAATACTTGACTGGACCATCCTCTTCAATTTCCTCTAGAAGTTGGCTTATTAATTTAACCTTGATATAGTCCAAGTATGTACATGTGTCCTTGACAGAACTGGTATTATTTTCTACCATACAAGTCTTCAAGTTACCCCAGATTCACACTTCTGCAATGATGAAGTCGTGGATGTTGGCCAAAACCCGCCTCTGTCACCAGCAACGTTCAGCTGGTGCTTGGCTTAGGTATGACTACAGGCTTAAGTGCAGCTATTCTCTGCTTCTTAGTTGATAGTGGATCAGGACCCTTACACACTTTGGTATGTGCTTTCAAATTACCAGCCCTGGCGAACACTTTAGCATAGTTCCCACACGAATACATTTTATGGCTAGGGTTGAGACCGCAAGCCGTCTTCTCATGATGTGTGACATGACTGGAGTTTTCGAAGGTTTTGAAGCAGAAGCTACACCAGGTGACTGAAGTCGTGAGGGCAGCACCAGTACATGTTGTAAGATATTACCGCAATTTATCACTGCGAGCAACCATCTTTCCACACAGATGACACTGCTTGAGGTCATGCTGCTGGTTGTCAGCACACTGACGTTCATAACGGTAGCAGTTATTAGCTGCCATATAGGTAGCAGGGCAGAAACTTCATTTCTGCATGGTTTATGTCATCACAACAATCGGTAGTCTGTGCTCAATGCACGGAACACACGAAGGAAGCCCGACGTACGGAGAACTAAAACAGAAGTCTTAAGAAAACAATGTATCTACCCATTACATGAAAATGTTAGCATACATAACTTCAAACCTACAAACTACAGCTTCAACAAACCAATCCTTAAGTTAGCACTACCTTACCCCGAAAAAATCTAAAAAAATCACTAAAATGTTAAAGTACTGTAACTGACAAGTTACGCAGAAGTAGTCAAAAAATATTCAAAGTCCTGGTAACTGGTAACAAATTTTTAAGTACAGAGAAGCATTTAGCTGAAAAATATTCAAAGTCCACACTTCCCTATCCACACAAATGTTTAAGTACAGAGAAGCATTAAACTGAAAAATATTCAAAGCCCTATAAAGTTACATTTTCAAACAAAAGATTAAGTACACAGAAGCATTTAGCTCAAAAATATTCAAAGTCCACACAACCCCCTCTCCACACAAATGTTTAAGTACAGAGAAGCATTAAACTGAAAAATATTCAAAAGCCCGCACAGCTACATTTTCACACAATAGTTTTAAGTACACAGAAAAAGCTAGCAGAAAAAAATGTTCAAAGTTCTGATAGCTAACAAAATTATTTAAAAGATCATATAGATAGCTATCTACAAAAGGAATAAAAAATGAATACACAGCCTCAAATCCACTCATTTACACGAAATCCAAAAAATTAACCCACAAACTACAACTAATCATACTACCATCAATATAACAAAGAAGCCCCTTGCTTGAAACCAATCAAACCTAAATATTGTTTCAATTTTAGCACAAAACGTAGCTCATGTGCAGGTTTTCATAACAACTCCTGAGTTTCGGTAGGTCTGTGATGTGTGAAGGGGTACGGGGTAAAAACATGTAGCAACCATGCAACAAGTATGATTAACCTCTATAGCTTGGACCAAGTACAACCACTATTGGCTTTGCCAATTAGAAATGGGGTCGCGAGGTACTTTCACAATCATGACTCATCTCTCAAAAATGTCTGAGAGCCTGAGCTATCCAAACAGTCTCAAGCAATTCACGGCATCGTGGACCCATGAGTCCCTCAGCACACAACCATTATCTACACACACAGTTAAACTTCTACATGACAATACTTGACATGGTAAATGTTATAGTTGTGAAAGGAAATAGTTAGAAAAATTAAAATCTAATACTTTTTCGGATTCAGAACATACACATACATGTGTGAAACTAAGCAGGGGACTTGATCGAAAACATTCGTTGCTCACGAAACATTTTGTGTAAATAACTTCATACCTACAAACCCACATTAAATCCATAATTCATAGTGATAAATTATCAAACCAACCCACAACACCATCAAATTAATCCGCACATTAGCATTTTGCAGCTACCCCCACCACCCTTTGAATTCAATCTAACATAAAAATCACTCAAATAACACCAATGTAAGTAAGTAAGTAAGTCGAAAAATTATGCATGAGTTCAAGTAGGGAGGTGATTTCATCCATATCGGTATAGGCTCCTACACAAAAAGAAACAATTAAATGTATCACCCCGGCCACCAAATCATTTAGACCATTCCAAGACACATACAATATCTCTTATGCTGCCATTATTCTGAAAATCACAAAATTCATTGTTTTTAACACCAGCTACATAGTCATTATCCTCATCATCTTCTCAGATACCATCAACACAGCAATCATCATGATCAACATACTCATCCAGATAACTGTCATATTTCGTAATCTTAGGCGTCGAAGCTTCTTCTTTGTCTTGAAGCATCCTTTATAAGTGTCCATCCATTCTCAAAGTTCGAAGGCTCTGGAGAAATGGGCTGAAACATATTCTCACTATTCACAATAATGATACTTCCACCATCTTCGGTCTTCCTTAAACCTTCAACATCCTTAATTTCAAGTTCTTTGTCGTAATCAGAAGAGCTACGAACATTCATCCCAAGGAATAACATTCATCAGTGAGCATAACTTTACAAGTCTTGCAATGTCTTTTTAAGCTCTCTCTTAGAACAAAATACCTGTCACACCGATCAAAACTTAACATTTTATATAGTTGGTTTTTGACATGATCATTCCTTCTCAATGTAAAACCCTGTCACAATAACTACACTAGTGACCTTTTCATGACGTTAATATCACCGATCCAGAATCCATATTAGTTTCTACGACAAATGTCAGAAGCAACCTGAAAGTTCAAACACAAACACTAAACTTAAATATAACATTAAAATAAACTATCAGCGAGAGTTAATTCCGAATTTTAAATAATACATGGTTAAGTAGTTCCGCTTCTAACCAACATATTTTGCAACATGCTGATTCAAAGTATTTAATTATTTATTTCTATTGAAGTAAACCTTATACAAATTACATAATAATAGTTAAGCAAATATAAATTTTACCGACATATGACTATAAATGTAGTCAATTCGGCAGCAAATGTAACCAATTTTCTCCATCTGTCTGCAAATGTAACCCTGTAGCCTATGTATTCCGATCTTCAACCCACTTCGTTTCAGAGTATGATGGGTGTATTCATACTGTTTATAAAGCTATGTTATTATGTAGCATGCAGGATGTATACTTGGTGTTCGCAAGAGAAGTAAGGATTCGATAGGTCTCAAGGGAAAGAAAATCAAACTTGTGTTGTCCTCGTAACAAGCTACCTTTTGCTTATATGTAACAAAATAGTGAATTTTAATCTAGTGTCATCGTTATTTTCATTTGTTTAAACTAACCGAAATTCTCAGCACATAACCAGTTACATGTAGAAACAATCTGACTATGGTGGATTATTACCACAGAATTCACTGAAAAATGCTATGTGAGAATCAATTTTATTTATAAATAAGGTCACATTCGCCAGTTCTAAGAGTGAACATTATGGAGGATCTATACTTGGTGTTCGCAAGAGAAGTAAGGATTCGATAGGTATCAAGAGAAAATCATCAAATTCTTGTCAGGTAAAAAAGCATAAGCACACGAGAAAAAAAATTCTGACACAGTAAAGTTGAAGCAAACGTAGAAATCCATCGAAATTTCACGTAAAAAAATAGGAGCGCTCAGAGAAAACCATCAGGGAGAAGATGTCGTTTATAAACATCATATATTATCAATTTTTTTTAAAAAGTACCTACCTTCATCAAAGAAAAATATGCGGTGGTCAATCTGTAAATACTTAGATGAGCACATATGTTTTAAGTGTGCAATTCTGGTGAAGTTAGATGCGGGTGAGCATCTGAGCATGTTAATCAGTGCTACAATTACTTGGAGGGAAAGTTCAACTTCACTAACAACGAGTTTCCCAATTTACTTCGCCAGATCCCTCTGTTCGAGAAACAGAATCCTCGTGCCTGCATAAACAGCTATAGCATCGATGAAAACCAGATGATTGTAACATCACGAGTCGCTATAGAAGAGAAAAAAACACCACTTCAAACTTCTGTTCTTGGTATTGAAATATGCTGTTTTTGTGAATTGTGTGGATAATTGTTTGAAATATGCTGAGATGTGTTTGAAATATGATGAGTTGTGTTTGAAATATGAGTATTAGTGTTTTAAATGTGCGTTCACATTAGTAAAAAAACACCCCTGTATTCTTTTAGAGGAATGAATCTGAGTTAATAAATTAATTTAATGGGATGTGCTTCCAGATTTTCTTGAGTCATATATCTTTTATTGAGTTTTATTTTTTGTATTGGTCTTGGAATATATTGAGAGATATCCGTTTGTATTGTGAATTCCTGACACCAAATAAGAAATTTCCGCATTTTAATCAGGTGGTACTTGAATAAAAATATCCATTACTCATTCGTTAAATAGGCTAAGTACAGCCGAGAAACACTCGTTTGTGACATGATTCTCTCCCTCCTTGAGGTCTGGTTAAACAAGGCTGGTTAATGTTAAGAATTGTGTGTCTATAAAAGCAAGGAAGTGAAATGGTAGCAAAATATTAGACGACTATAATGATCACGAGAAATGTGAAGATGATGATTCTAATAGTACTATCCCAGGTCTTGTTAATTATTTGGAACTAAAAGTTAACGAAGAAAGTACCTAGCATTTTCATGGGGAATTAAAAATATTTACACCAAGTTCTAGTCGCCTTCATGAAATTGAGAGCACTTTAGAACAGCCTAAAGCTGAAAAGGTCGAAGACTGCTATGATTCACCTGAAGCTTACAAGAACTAAGACGATGATTAAGAACTTGAAGCTCACAAGATCGAATACTGTGATAAAGTGTTGAGACCAAAATGATGGAAACGACTTATTAAACTAAATTATTCATATTAGGCCTATGATGGTCAGTGGGGCGATTACAATTTTAATGGCTTTGAGGCTGGTATTAAAAACGGAACTTTGGTGGTCTTAAAAGTATTAGTAATGAAAATTTACGTAAGATGTTAGAAGCCGAAGATATTTATTATGCCACATGGAAATATTCTAACCTATAGGTAAGACTTCTACTTCTACTTGCCTCGCAGAAATGAAGAAAATTTACCCAATACCAAACAAATATGGTCTATACTTCGTGAAATAAGAAATGCATGCCACATACAATAATAACTTGTTTTGTCTGCATGTGTATAAAAGTGAAAAACAAAATTGGATAAAAAAGTTTGTTTTATTTATTGTAATCTAATTTCTAGCTAAGGTTGGGTTCTCGTAGTACTTCTAACTTAAAGATGTAAAATTCGTAATAAATGACTAACAAAATGGAGAGTCATAATAACGTCTTTCCGGCAATTGTGGCGGGTACGTACTACATTGTAACTAAAATAATTTGGAGCCAAATGTGGATGGAGGCATTGTAGCCGGCTTGAGCTGGATTCTATCGTTTCCTTTAGTATTTTAACTAATGTATCCTAGATATCGTATCCTACTGAGTTGAATGTTTTATCCAAATGTGTGTCCGTTTCATTGAATGTTTGTTGTCAAGTCTGTAGCCAGGGCTGAATATTGAATAGTTCAAAACCCCTTGGTCATGTAGTAAGCATAAAATACATATTTCAGGGATGTTTCGGCTCTACAGTAAGCTTTAAATTTGCTGAGTTGGTATTTTTATACCCAGATTTTTTTCTATGTGTTTGATGTATCCTTGTAGCCTCGTGGTCTTGTAGCCTGGTAGTATTGTAGACACGTAGCCGATTGTAACCTTGTAGCTTGTAGCTTTGTAGCCAAGAAGTCTTGTAGCCTTGTTCGAAATAAATAATTCAAGTATGTTCACCGAGATAAAGGATGGGCGGATGATTGATTTATTCCTGCTCTAAAGGAAGTCATGTGAAGGAAGTTCGCAGAAAAAGGGAGATACATGTGGATTTATAAGTTACAGAAAATACAGAAAAACTGGCATGGTGCCTGTTAATGTAAAAAGATAACTCACTCCTGGAAACTGTTTATTTTGATGCAAATAAACTAGGCGTGATAAAACTTAGAGCTAAAATTGAATATTTTGTATGTATTTATAAATGGTTGACATAAATATTCTGTGATGTTACTACTTGGAAGATTTACGAGGTTCGGTGATACGTGGCGGATTCTATGGGGAATAAATTCAGCCTACCAAGTACCCAAGCGATTTTTAAGTAGAAAAATTGATAGATTAGAAAGATGATGCCTTGTTTGTGAAGTGGCTAGGATTCGATAAATGTGAAAATCAGTTGGATAAAATCTACTGATGCCATATAAATTTTAATGTTTTGAAATGTTGTAAATTTTTATATTAATAAATTCAAGTCTAAAATAAATAAAAAATGTATTTATTCATGTGTTGTTTGAAACTTTTCACTAGTTACCAGAGGTCGGAATGTTCGTCGAAGGTGCTTAAAATGATATTAGGAGGCTGGGGACACGTGTATTTATTCATGTGTTGTTTGAAACTTTTCACTAGTTACCAGAGGTCGGAATGTTCGTCGAAGGTGCTTAAAATGATATTAAGAGGCTGGGGACACGTGGCGACAGGTCTAAATGACGCAGCTATTTGGGGCGTGGATGGTTCAGGGTGAGGGGGAGGGGGTAGGTCTGCTGACGTCAAAGGCCGTGCGTCAGTGAAGAGTGTGCTTGGCCCGCACGAACAGGACTGCAATAGAAAGGGTAGAGGGGTGGGGACAGTTGAACAATTGCAGCCTTAGGATGTATCATTCGTAGTTATCAACAGAGCTAGTAAGATGTGTCGGGCCACCTATGAGAAGATTGTTGAGGATGAGTTCTATGCGTGCTGTCAGGAGGCTAGCGGACGGGAAGAAGCTCTTGCGATGGATGAAGACGAAGAGTCCAGGGAAGACATGGCAGATGTACCTGTGAACACCTCCACTCTGACTGTGGAGGACTTTGGAGCTGTGTGGTGCTTGTATAGTTGTGTGGGCAAAGTATTTGATGCTAGTATGGAAAGTACTGCGGGGTGGGGTGTTGTGAAGAGGGTCGGTAACGCCTTCTGAACGGTACCTATTCTGTTAACAAGGGGCAGAAGATGGTGCGAAGGATTGTGTGTTTTTTTTATTAGATAGTGTTAAATATTTTTTTTATATATTTTATTTACTTCGACTTCTTGACACGACTTAAAAAAATACTATTTTCATTTGATATGAAGTGCAACTCGTAGTGGCAGTAGGTAATGACTTTGCTCGTAGCGACAGTAGGTAATGGCTGAGGTGAGTGTTGTAACTGCATCATATACACTATAGCGATCAGACATTAAGTTGAAACGTAAAATGTTATGTGTCGGATGTGGTCTCTCTCGTGAAGATAGGGGAACATCTAATACTGTACAAATGTGATTCGGTATTTATGTTTGTAGCATAATATTCTCGTGAACGATTAAAGCTGCTTGTGTTTTTTCTGTCATTAAAAGTTTTAGGGGAGGGGGATGGATGTATACCCAAACATTTAAAATATTTGCTTCCGTGCAGCTCTTTAAACATGTGTACGCAAACATGTTCCTACTTAGAAGAGATACTTATCTACTTGTGGGTTAGGACTCTGAAAAATTTCTGGTCCGCTAAGATGGAGTAATAAATGTTTTTTTTTTAATTATCATTACTTTAACAATCACATCCACAACGATAGTATTGATAACATATATTTTAGTTAAAACCTATAAATGGTAAGACTTTAAGAAAAAATTGTGGTTAAAACAACGAAATGACTGTGGATTTTGTGGGTTTTTGTGGATTATTGTGAATTTTTGTGGATTTTGTGGATTTTTGTGGATTTTTGTCTATAAGGGTCATAATAATGCTGGTAGAGAATTGAAACTCGACCTTACATACACTAACATACTTTATAAACCTACAACCGATGACGACACCCATCAGATGAAATCAAGATGGTAGTCTTAATAAATAAGATGGCTGCCTCCAGCAGACAACGATGGTATATATTTTTTTCCTGATTTTCTAAGTTAATAATTATGATTTTCCAAGATGGTGGATGTAACAAAAAATTGTAACAGGAATGAGTGGGGTGTTCGATGATGTAATCGTAATGTAGAAGAGTGGGGCGCTCGATGATGTAAACGTAATGTATAGGAGTGTGGTGCTAGATAATTGTAACATTTAATTAAAATTAAATTATTAATTTTTATTTTTTTTAATTAAAATTGGATAATAAATAAGGATTTTCAAGATGGCGGACATGACGTCATAATAAGGTGGAATGTTCTAGAAAACAAAATGGTCGTCGGGGTCAAAGGTTAAAGTCAAATCCAAGATGGCGGCCGGAAGTGACGTAATCCAAGATGGCGGCCGGAAGTGACGTAATCCAAGATGGCGGCCGGAAGTGACGTAATCCAAGATGGCGGCCGGAAGTGACATAATCCAAGATGCCCGCAGGAAGTGACGTAATCCAAGATGGCGGCCGGAAGTGACGTAATTCAAGATGGCCGCCGGAAGTGATGTAATCCAAGATGGCCGCCGGAAGTGACGTTATCCAAGATGGCCGCCTTGAATCCCTGAATCCCCAGCCCCCAGCCCCTGTCCCAGAACATACTATATATACCTACTGTTGAGAACTCGATGGCATCATTACCACTGTCTACACCAACCTGGATCGAAGGTCTACCATCAGCAGTGCAGAGCCTGATGACAACGTCGTCTACAGCTACACCTACTCTCTTAGCACAACAGGGGGTTTCGACGCGTGCAACATCTTCCGCAGAGCAGACCCCAAAGGCTTCAGAAGTTAACATTTCAGCAGTTTTAAAATGGTTGTCAACAGTGCCAGTGCCATTGATGAAGGAAGGAGCATCCAACGGTTTATTTTTATTTTTTAACTCCCTTGTATAGTTGGTCGTATTTAAAACTTATTCAGAATAAAGATATTGGTATTAATCCTACTAGTTATAATACGTTCAACCAGATGTGATATTTTCCATACCTACTATACAAATTACAATGATTTTTTTTGTATAAAAAATCCTTCCACATTTATACTCCTTTGGTCGGATATTACCCATTAACGAACTCGACCGAGATTTTCCACTAATAAATTTTACGTATCTGTTTGGAAGTGAATTGTGAAAAATTGTGGTAGTTATCATGTCCAAAAATAGGATATATAAACGTTTGAGTTGACGATGATTATGGGTCTATGGACCATGAAACGTAAAACTATATAAAACATTTCCAGAATTCGCAGCATGGTAACGGTTAAAATAGGTAGTTTTCTTTGAAATCTACCTAAAATAAACCAATCGTGGCAGTTTTCCATTCGAGAGTTCATAGATCGTCGGTAGTTGGTTAATGATTGTTAATTATCGTGTCATTTCAAGGAATGGTGACTTGCATGGTCCCTAGGATCATGTGATCTCACATCATGTGATTTCTTATTTTGATGTTGTCTTAATAACGAGGTTTATTGTACACGATCTGCTAAAATTTAAGAATAGAACCAAATGAAATGTTCAGGATTCCTGATGCAATCCTAGTAGTGGCATACACAATGTGTCTCGCTGACCACAGGAATGTACTTGCAAGGGATGCTATTCCCAAGTAATTCCCAATGGTATTCCCAAGAAAAACGAAAAACGGTATGAAATTCAACAATGGCTTACGTAATTCTAATAGCTACTTGGCTACTTGCTAATAGCTACGTCCATAGACATGTTGATGTACTGGACGTTTAAGAATGCGTTGTGGTTTTTATACGATTTACCACAACCAAGAAGAATAACATTTTGCACACTGACCACGAAATCCCACGAGATAATCACGGTTATAGGAACTCAGGAGGGATTCTGTCAGTCTAATATCCACCGAGAAAATGACAGCTGAGAACAAAAGCACAAAAATACCAGGCACATCAATAGTATATGAATGTATGTCCGGAAACAGGCGGCAGGCGGTGGATTGATGATTGTCTGTCCGCCATATTGGATTGTGACGTCACGGCGGCCATCTATGACTCAAAATTCCTCAAAATTGACTCAAAATTGACTCAAAATGACTCAAAATTTCTCGTTTTCGAGGGAAAAATTCCCGATCCGAGGGAAAATTTCCCATTTTATTCCTCAAAAATCCCAGCGGCTGAAAATTCCTAAAACTGACTTAAGCATCCTTAACTCAAGCCAGCGTTAAGCCATTTATAGGATTATGACGTCACCGTTGCAATTTTCGTTACGCCCGCCATCTTGAAAATCCGCAATTTTTATGTTAGAAAATCGGGAAAATTTTTAAAAATCATTAAAAAAAATTATTTGATCGAATTAAATAAAAATCTTAAAAACCACTGTTGCAGTTATCGTTACGGTCGCCATCTTGGATTATATAGATTTTACATATTTCGTTACACCCGCCATCTTGGTTGAGTACCATGTCATTCTTACCCTTTATGTTACGACCACCATATTGGATCCTATTAATGTTGCAATTATCGTTATGGTCGCCATCTTAAAATTTAGACGCCATCTTGAAAATCCGTAATTTTAATGCTAGAGATTCGGGAAAAAATTTAAAAATCATTAAAAAAATTATCTAATCGAATTAAATAATAAAAAATCCTTAAAACCACCGTTGCACTTTTTCGTGATGACCACCATCTTTAAATCACCCGCTGGAGGTCACCATCTTGTTTTCGTCCGCTAGAGTGTGCTGATACCATGTTGGTATAATTATCTTGTCACCATACCTTTGTCCTCAACTGTTGACATTGAACTTTGACCTTGACCTTGAACTTTGACCTTGAAATTTGACCTTGACCTTTGTGGGGTGTCAAAAATTACCCCGTGCGGGGGCAAACAGCCCACGTCCATCTCTACCTGCATTGCCAGTTACCAGCATTGTTTTTCAACCCCGCTAACCTTGACTTCGCCAAGGTCACTTGCGTAAACGCAGTAGAGACGCAAAACTAAATTACAAGTTTGATTGGGTGTGCAGTAGGTTATTGCAGCGTTCAAAACAATTACATTATATACAAACATTTAAATTTATTCCCGATAAATTAGAATACATGACCTACAGACAAGTAAAAAAAAAAAATATGTGAAAAACGACATAAAATTTACAAATGCTATACGTGACGCCCGGCCGTAGCGATCACGTTAGCTGCGGCACAAAAAACCTTGCCATCGCAGGAGTCTAAGTCTGTCCATCGCAGCACGAGGGAGGGGTGGGGGGAGAGTCCACACGAAATCTTGGCTACCGTCCCAAAAACAACCTCTTCTTTCACCATTAATAAAATTAAGGTTTTACTTACATTGGTGCTCGCTATGCCGTAGACATTTACCAAACTGTAGCGCCTCGGGTACCCGGGCTGTAGACGGCGTAGACGACCATGTTGCACAGTCAAATGGCGCCGGTCGACACACTTCGGGGTGTGGTGGATTAACACTCGCGACTTGCGAAAAAGTTTAAAATCGTTGACGCGAAATACGTTGCCGTACATTACAGGTTATCCAAAATATAATGCAGCTGATGCGGGCCGCGGCGACGATAACTCCGCGTAGCAGTCTCCATGGTTAACCGTTCATACCGAAGTGTGGGTCGCGTCCCGACTCCCGAGCACGGAGTTACCCTGGGATCTCATATTCACAACTGACCCGCCGTGGGTCAATCGCCCGCAAGCTTCTCTACAAGACTGCCCACAGTCCAAACTGTCCGCTCGCCGCATACGTCACACTCACGTGACGTCATCCACCCCCCTCCGCTAATTTCCCCCTCTCTCATGCGTGGACAAGTCCATTCAGTAGGGGTCAATGGCCGCACGGTAAACCACAGTACTTGATTAAATATTAACTAAAACTAGTAAAGACTTATATAAAAATATATATGAAAACATTACTTAAAAAAATTACGTTAAAATTATAATTAAACATAATAAACACTAAACATAATCACCTGAGACACCAGAAGTGTCTCACCTTGAACTTTGACCTTGACCTTGAAATTTTACCTTGACCTTGAACTTTGACCTTGACCTTGAACATTGACCTTGACCTTGACCTTGAAATTTGATCTTGACCTTGAAATTTGACCTTGACCTTGAAATTTGACCTTGACCTTGAAATTTGACCTTGACCTTGTCGACCCTCATGGATCCGACATTTTATGTTCAGTACATGCTACCAGGAGCTACCACCTGCTGGAGTACGCCATATTGTGTGTGTGTACTTGTATTATAGAGTACATTTCCATCTGGATAATTTTATTCTAACCCGCCACAGTGCAGTAATAATTTATTATGGAGGTGCCCCCCACCATCTTGAAATTCGGCCACCATCTTGAAATCATGTAATAACGTAGCTAGAAAAGCGGGAAAAAATTCAAAATTCATTAAATAAATTTGTAATCCATATAATGATTGATTGGATCGACGAAGGTCCTTGGCTCGATCCCTGACCGATACAAAACAACTTTAATTAAAAAAATACTAAAAAAGTGTTAGGTTTGAGATGATAAAAACACCACAAGTTCTTTTTTTAAAAAAAAAATTATTACATAATTATCAATACACTACTACAAGTACAAAAAAAAACACTGACAAATTACCAAAGCCTTTTGGATTCCACGATTCAAACAGTCTTCTTATTGTACGGACTAAGCCTTTTACATGACTTTAAATGTCTATCCGATCCGTTCATCACCACAGCCAGAGACGGACTGAAGTTCATAGCACTTATATAGTCTCATTAGCCGGTACAACACATGAGTCAAATCAATAACCATGTTCATTATACGTCTCGGAGCATTTTTTATAAAGTCGATGTAAGCTATCGAGACGTGAAATTAGTTTATTGCATTTATTGCACTGAAATTGTATTCTGTGAACATTATTAGAACAAGCGCTTCTTTCATGTCTGCGAGCATTTGAGGTGATACTAAATGATGCACCACAGTATTTGCACTGATGCGAAGTACGCTCTTCATTAATTGAAGTATTCAATGCTGATGAACTTCAGCTGATAGTGGAACAGCAAATATCGAAGTCTCCTCCAGTGTTGTCAGAGGCGTTGCCAACGGGATCTGCTCCAACATCGTCGGCGCCGACGTCATGGTTCCCGTAGTCGATGGTACATCCTCCATCGAGTACGACGTTAAAGTCGGTAAATATGACATCGAAGTCTCAACAAACAGCCAATTACACGTCTTATGCACCAGAAGAAACAAACTAGGTGATCCGTACACCGTCGACGGCAGTAACAAACTGAGCGTCCTGCTGTCTAGGACTCGTCTATATACATTAACCGGTTTCAATAATACGCTAGTCAAATCAAGAACAATTTACTAAAATACTAAAGTCAAAACAACATTAAAAAAATAGAAGCAACAGCAAAAAAAAAAAAGGAAGCACATTTGAAAGCACCGACAACGAAAAGGCAGCACATTTGAAAGCACCGAAAACGAAAAGGCAGCACATTTGGAAGCACCGACAACGAAAAGACAGCACATTTGGCAGCACCGACTACGAAAAGGCAGCAAATTTGGAAGCACCGAAAACGAAAAGGCAGCACATTTGGAAGCACCGACAACGAAAAGACAGCACATTTGGGAGCACTGACTACGAAAAGGCAGCACATTTGGAAGCACCGACTACGAAAAGCCAGCACCGACAATGAAAAGACAGCACATTTGGAAGCACCGACAACGAAAAGGCAGCACATTTGGAAGCACCGTCAACGAAAAGGCAGCACATTTGGAAGCACCGACTACGAAAAGGCAGCACATTTGGAAGCACCGTCAACGAAAAGGCAGCACATTTGGAAGCACCGTCAACGAAAAGACAGCAAATTTGGAAGCACCGACTACGAAAAGGCAGCACATTTGGAAGCACCAACAACGAAAAGGCAGCACATTTGGAAGCACCGACAACGAAAAGGCAGCACATTTGGAAGCACCGAAAACGAAAAGACAGCACATTTGGAAGCACCATCATCGAAAAGGCAGCACATTTAGAAGCACCGACTACGAAAATGCAGCACATTTGGCAGCACCGACAACGAAAAGACAGCACATTTGGCAGCACCGACAACGAAAAGACAGCACATTTGGAAGCACCGACAACGAAAAGGCAGCACATTTGGAAGCACCGACAACGAAAAGGCAGCACATTTGGAAGCACCGACAACGAAAAGCCAGCACATTTGGAAGCACCGACAACGAAAAGGCAGCACATTTGGAAGCACCATCATTGAAAAGGCAGCACATTTGGAAGCACCGAAAACGAAAAGACAGCACATTTGGAAGCACCGACTACGAAAAGGCAGCACATTTGGCAGCACCGACAACGAAAAGACAGCACATTTGGTAGCACCGACAACGAAAAGACAGCACATTTGGAAGCACCGACTACGAAAAGGCAGCACATTTGGAAGCTCCATCAACAAAAACAAAAAAAAAAAGGCAAAAAGGATCACAAGTTACGAGATCTAAGTCTTAGTTAGAAATCAGAATACAAGAAATAAAAACATTAAATTCTTATAATTTAAATTATTTATTTTATTGCTTTACATTATACAAATGCAAGTAAAACAAGCCACTATTGTATTTAGCCAGCATTCCTCAGTTCCTTGAGTATGAAGGATATTTCTTTGATGCACGAATATTTTCCTGCGCAAAGCGAACCATGTAGAAGTCTTAGCCGGTCAACCAATACGTTTGGATCTTTCCATGATGTGTAATCATTCTCTTCTACCACCATCTTCCCTGCACCTTTATAATAAATATTATGATATCTGGTGTCTTCCGTTTTACCACCAACCTCAGGGTAACTTTCATGTTTGAGACGGTGATCATCACAAGCTTGATCAGATTTATTTAATATATCACGTCGTCTCCACCGTTTCGGTCTCAGGACACCGCCACATTCTTCGATCTTGGCAGCTTTAGGTGCTTCATCATAGTCTATGTCTTTGTCAACAACCTCAGAGTCACTGTAACAATCACCGTAGAAGGAATCGTCTTCACCCAATTTACCGTAATAATTCGATGTTGATGATGTTGAAGTGTCTTCATCGTCTTCCTGCTTCCTTTTTAGGAGTCCATCATTTTTACAAAGTAGGAAAGATCTACTTGAATTCGGCTGGAATATATTCTCACTTTTCACGTTAAGAATTCTTCCATTGTCTTCATTCTTCCGTAAATCATCATCCTCCTTTAATTTAAGTTCTTTGTCGAGATCGGAAGAGCCAAGAAATTTATTGTCGTAATGCAGATGACTCTTCCTTAGGCTAGTAGATTCATCGTTGTCCTCTAGCTTGTATGCAGGCTTGGCGCTACAAGTTCTGCCATGTCTTTTTAGGCTCTCTCTCCGCGTAAACGACTTGATACATCGAACACAACTTATCATATTGCGCAGTGGATTTTTAACACAGTCATTCTTCTCGTGTTGTCTTTTATTCTTTCTCAAGATAAACTCTTTACTGCAAAATTTACACCTATGTTCTTTCGATACAGCGTCAGATCCCAAATCGGAATTCATATTAGTTACTGAGACTAATGCCAGATACCAATTGAGTGTTTTAAATTAGATCCAATACTTAAATAGAAATTTTTTCATATTTCATCAGCGAGAATTAATATATCTCATGCAAAAGTACTTTATGCATGTAGTTCTGCTTTTCAACAACAGATGTCGCCACATGTTGATGCAGGTAAATAATATTTAGTTCTTTTATGCGTGATGCGGGATGCTCACTAACGATCGCAAAAGAAGGATGACTTCGCTAGACTCCAAGGAAAAAGGAAGTTCGTCTTGCATGTTGGTGCTCCACAGATGTATCATGGCGTAATATTAATTTGACTGAGTAACGATATTTGTTAATTCCGCCTGATAAAAATATTGCAAGTTTTGATTTAGTAGCAGAAATTATCGAATTAAATGTAACTCCAAATAAAATGACATGTCTCATTAGACCAAAAAAAAAAAAAACCCATGCAGAGAGCGGTTTCTCAGAATAGTCAGAAACACTTGATGAAACCACAGGAATGATTGCAAGAACACGGGAAAAACTATCATAATATTGGCAAGAATAATCAGGAGCACACGGAGAAAACCATCATAATATTGACCAGATTAATCAGAAGTACTCGGAGAAAACCACCACATGTTTTCTTTGATATCATAAAATTACAGGGGAAAATATCTAAAAATAAAAATAAATTAATAAAAAAATAAAAAAAAATGCATAAATTTCTGGCTTGTAAAGAACTCTATCTTTGCTCAACAATGATAAGTTTACAAGCTAGCAGAAACTGTTTATGCATTTTTGATTGTGTGGTGGGATCAGTGACCAATAGACTGACCTCTGACGTCACGGCGGCCATTTTGCTTTCAAAAATCCTTTAAATATCTCAAAATTTCTAGAAATTTCCCTACTTTAAAAGGAAAAATTACTGTTTTGAGAAACAATTTCCCATTTTATTTCCCAAAACTGCCAGAGACTTTAAATGTACACATTGAGGCTTAAATTTCCAATGAGAAATTCTCCAATAAGCCTCTGACCTAAACCTATAATTCGACCGCCATCATTGCAATTTTCGTTACGGTTGAATTCTTGAAAATCTGTAAATATAATCTTTTTTAACGGAAATTATTTTAAAGTTCATAAAAAAATTATTGTTGAAAAAAAATTCCAGCATTTTAATATTTGTACTCCATATTGAAATACCAGCCACCGAGTCGGACTTGGCATGCCTCAACCCCCCCTCCCCCGGGCCACTTAGCAGACTGTCCCATTAGGCTACTATCCCCAGAACCCGAGTCAGACATGTCGTACCTTAAGCCCCCTTCCGCCCACTCAGCAGGCTGTCCCGTCATGATTTTATCCCACGCCCCCGTATCTGACAAGGCATGCCTCATGTCCCCTCATCCTTTTAGCAGTCTGGCCCATCAGGATGCTATCCCCAGCCCCAGAGTCAGACATGGCGTGCCTAAGGATACCCCTCACCAGCAGTGGCAGAGCCCCATCCATTACCAGGTACGAGCGGGAGTACCTTGTCGTGGTCAACCCATGGAGGCCTAGAGGCCAGCCGCTGACCCAGTGAGCCAGAAGAAGCACTATTCGGGGCACAATAGCGTCATAGGCCGGGGGCAAGGACAATAGAAGGATCAGTCAGCTCCCCATGCGCCAGTCACCCCGACCCATCACCCCGGGAATTCCAAGAAAGTTGCGCCCGAGGAACAACAAGAGACCAGCCAGATGCAGGTCGAGATACCACCAGCAGTTCTACCAACTGCTTCACCGCAGTCGAACCCCATTGAGCAGCCAGCGTGGGTCCCGAGTGGTTTTCTGAAGCTCGTGGACCAATGGAATGTCTTCACCCAGGACCCTAACCTGGTACACACCCCGGAAACCAATGTGTCACTTAATGGCCATTTGGTGTAATCTGTTAATTTCACTAGAGAACAAAATAAAAGCCACAACGAGCTTTGTGACAGCTTTAATGCCACACACCCTTAACTTAAGTTCTGTCACTTATCTTACCCACGTGGGCAGTAGTTTAGTACCATCCTTTACTGGAATGCAATTTTTATAAAGTACACATATAAAATAAAATTTCTGTGAATGTTCGATGTTAATAATTATGGCTTACTACAGTTTGGTTAAATTTTGGGAAAAAAATTATTCATACATTTAAACGAATTATTAAATCTAGGTATCATTGTTGGATTATTTGATGTATTCCCAATTAATTCATATTTAATCAATGAAGTTTGACAAACACACTTTACTTTTTTTTTATTTAACAACCTCCAGCTAACCTTTCTGTTATTTATTTCAACATAGGCAGTGTTCTATAACAGTGTAAAGCATATTTGAAACATTTATTTGAAATTTAAAGTAACTTTATTAAACATACCAATCAACCGATAATTTTTTAACTGATGTTTAAGAATTTTAAAATTTGTGGTTCCAGTAAATTGGTGCTCAAAATGGTAAATAGAGATAATATAGTATGTATGTCTTTCCAATACCAACAGTTTAACCGTGGACAGCCAAATATAAATTAAAAAACGGAGTTCTACGTCTAACACTCTTAAAATAAGTTTCTGAATTCAAATTAACAAAAAAATTCTAAAACTTTAAATAATTAGTGGAATGAAATTACTTGAAATAGAGTTAAACTACACAAGGAAAAATCCATATATGACATAATAAACTTTGAATTTCATCCCAGTTTGGATTACACGTAAATGTGATAAAAAGATCTGGTCTGCCATTAGCACGTACGTAAGTCATGGCGTCTTGAATATACTCTTGCATATGACGCGGACTACCAATGTATGATGATGGGAGAATATATGCGCTACCGATGTTGTTGATGTCATTAGATGCATCTACGTTACCAATAACGGCGTCACGCAAATGAATGTACTCCTCAGCACAAAGTTTTGTTTGATTAAATTTTATATATCATAATCTCTCACTTTCGATTTTTACGTACATATCGACAATATACTGATGAAATAGCTGTCTGCATCGGAGAATGGTATTGTCTTCATTAGCACGAATCATCAATCGATAGAAGCGTAGAAGTTCATAGCACTAACTTTCTTGATCAGTTCTTCACCTGCAAATCTTTATATATATATATATTTCTTGTGTGCGTGTGTATGTCACTGAACTCCTCCTAGACGGCTGGACCGATTTTGATGAAATTTTTTGTGTGAGTTCACGGGGATTAGAGGATGGTTTAGATTCACAATTGGATATTTTATCTCGATTCTGAGTTAAGAAAAAACTAAAAAAACACGCTTTAAAAGCAAAAAAACTAAGCATTGTTGATAATTAGCCTCCATGGCAACGGGATTTTGCATTGTTGTTGTCTTCTGCGTAACCATGGGAAAGGTTTTTGGTAACGGCAGTGGCGTGCCCAAGAGGAGGGGTGAGAAGATACAAAATATCCAGCGTATAAATACTTACCGCCATATCCATATCTCACAAAAAGTACATTTGGGCAGGACAATGTCTGTCGGGTCCGCTAGAAAGATATATAGAGAGATAGAGATATAAATAGAAAGATAGAGAGAGTTATAGAGATATACATAGAGAGATAGAGAATTAGAGAGATAAAAAGAGATGCTTAGTATACGTTTAAAAAATTACAAAAAAAAATTGATTGAGGCTTTGCAACGCATGCCGGGCATTATCTAGAATATATATATATATATATATATATATATATATATATATATATATATATATGAGAGATACAGAAATTATTTGGAAAAAAAAATCTGTATGATAGTCTATAAGTTGTACCTGTAGTTGGATTCCTTTGTTTAATATTTAAATGGTATCCATCTTCTCCTTCCCAAAATATCAACGGATACTGCAATGCATCGTAAGAACGATGATTGTCTTGAATTATTTGCATCGTATTATCTCTGCGTTGAATGCAAATGTCCCGACGTTCACATGGGTCACCAGCCATAACAACTACAACTTCATTAATAGTTGGAACATTATATGTGCCTGCGTGCTCTCCATAGGGCACTTTGTCTGCTTTAATAATAATGGCGTAGTTGTCGTTTTGCAGTCTGCTAGAAAAAGTCTTGAACAATTGCAACAACTGGTTATGGTTTTGCAAAAACGTTTCCAAAATGTCCACAATTTCTTGTTCCTCCATCTGCTCTATATAGTTGTAAGCGCAGCGTGTGTGTGATTGTTGCTCATCATTGCCCATAAAATAAATTTGTAAAAAATTTGGATCGGCATCAGGCATTGGGAGCAATGAACCAATTTGGTGGTACACTTGACCTTGAATTTTGAATGAAGATTCGAAATTACGACCATCTTCATTATGAACAATTTTTGTTGCTCCAAATGATGTCATTTGGAAGCATGAATTGAATTTACGAATTTTTCGCAAAAACAATTTCGATTGAGATGTGGTGCCAGCTAAAAGTGTTTTTAATTTAAAGGTTCCGGCGGTGGATTTAGCGATGGCAGTGAAATTTTTCCAGATGCGCAACATAAACCAGCTGATTCACCTTTGTACTTGAAAGCATGACAATGTTGACACTTTTTGTCCATACTACCAATCGAGATTAATGCATGTGACGAATAGTTGATTTCAGGATCATATTCAAACGCAAGGCGATTGCGTGATGCTCTTGTCAATGCTCGAACATTTTGCATCCGGCGTTGGTTACGTTCTCTATGTGCATCCGTCGCTTGTTGACGTGCCTCTCGTTGTCTTACTGCATTAGCACGAAGACGTCGAGTGCGTTGTACTGAAATTTCATTCGCACGTGTAGATGCAACTTGATATCTCAGATTTGCATTATCCGCCGAGTGTTCTTCATCTGTTCTATTTATTCGACGATCATGGACCAATTGCGCGTTCGGAGTACGTCGACCAATATTTCTGGCTCTTCCTCGAAGACGTGGCATTTTTCTGCAAAAAAAATACTGTAATATAATACGCAACGAATGTGAGTTTTTTTTATTGAGAATGAAATTTTAATTAATTAACAAAAAAGATTTATTGTAACAAACTTTAGATAAAAAAACGTGTAATTTTATTTAAAACATGAATAATAAAAACAATTTAAAAAATTTATTATGAAATTAATGAGCTACACAAATAAATTTTTAGGTTAGGTTGGTTGTTATAAAACTCACGTGTAAATTTGATAAATTAGATAAAAAAAGTGTAATTTTATTTAAAACATGAATAATAAATTCGCAAAAAGTATCGTTTTTAGGAACACTTCAAAACTCTTCAAACATCTATTTCTATTCATAGTTAATATTTTAATTAGCACACGACTTAAACGAACACAATAATAACACAAAATTCAAATATTTTTCTCAATTTGATCGCAGCACCAACTGTCGGGACAAACTGAAATTGAAATAGAATTATATTTAATATTTGATGCTGCGATGGCAGCGCAGTCTACCGGATCGAATGTAAAACATTCCAAAATTAACAACTACTTATAAATGAAAAATTAGTTAAATAAACATTTTCCAGTGGACCAAATTGAAATAAACTCAAGTAATCCACAACGAATATGAGTTATTTATGAAAATAAAATTTTTAATTATCACCGAAAACGATTTATTGTAACAAATTTTAGATGAAAAACGTGTACTTTTATTTTCTTGCTTCTTAATTTTGAAAAAGCCCGTTGCCATGGAGGCTAATTATCAACAATGCTTAGTTTTTTTGGAGGAAAAATATATATAGAAGAAATTAAATTTAAAAAATGGGTGCGTGTACGTGAATGGTACGCGCATGTGAAGTTATACTTCTTCGGCATCATTAAAAAATAGTTTTTAATTGCATGCAAAAATATTGCGTGGAGTCCCTCCGCGTGGAAGAAGTGAAACTTCGTAATGTGGAAATGAAAATAGGAAGGGGTAGAAATTGATTTTTGGTGAAATCATATTGTATCAAATCAAACTAAAAAAATAAAGGAAATAAACTTGTAACGATTCATAGATTGATCTTCAGAGAGAGAGAGAGAGAGAGAGAGAGAGAGAGAGAGAGAGAGAGAGAGACCTATTCAATGTCTATAAAACTAACTTTTTTATGAGAGCAGATTTTCATGAAATATATCATGAAATCATTCAACGATAAAACCTGTTTATTTAATCAAGCGGACGGGTTCGCCCCAAGGAGAAAATAACGCGGCGAGACCTCGTGGACATAGAGAAATGACACACTCACTATTTATGTGTCTATGAAACATGATTTTTTTCTGCAATTTAAATTGTAATATACAAAAACCGTATGGAAAATTGAAACAAATATGGCGACACTACAAACTGTCAAGAGCTTTTTTTTTCTTACTCTCTACTTAGTTCCTTACAATAGCAAAACGTAACGTAATGGCTTGAAAGCTATTGCTCGGCAGACATAGAGGAATGACTCTAACAGTTTGTATATCTATGACACACAGTACATTTTTTAGTTTTTTCTTAACTCAGATTCGAGATAAAATATCCAATTGTGAATCTAAACCATCCTCGAATCCCCGTGAACTCACACAAAAAATTTCATCAAAATCGGTCCAGCCGTCTAGGAGGAGTTCAGTGACATACACACGCACACAAGAAATATATATATATAAAGATACTATATTTGTTTATTTATGTAATGGGTGAATGAGACATTTTTTTTTCTTTCATACTAGTTGCATCAATTTTTAGCCTATTTACCGAAAGAAAGTATGCCAATGAGAATACTTCACGATACCGGTATGTGTATATATGTGGGCATGTATTATTGTGTGCATGTGTGTGGTGCCCCTCTTCTATCTTCATTTCTCCCGCTCCACCGAATTCGACGAAAGTTTATATCTAGGCTTGCGAATCACCATAAACAACAAAGTGGCCATCTGTTTGTTAATCTAAATATATCCTTAGCGCTGTCGCGCTGATCTTGTAAGAACCCAGCTATAGGACTGGGTTTGTGCTGCGTCACGCTCTCAAGAGACAGTTGACGGAACTCTGCGGCCCAGGGTGTCCACAAGGAAAAAAATATTTCTTACCAACTTAAGCGAGAAAAAAGTACTAGATTTGAAAACAAAAAGTACTAAACAATAATTTGTTATGGTTTTAACATTTTTGGAAGTTATTATGACATTGCAATACTCGAACTTAAATATCACACCACACACACTTACATTCCTTAGTTTTTAAAAATAATTACGCTTAATAATAAAACATATTGAAGTTACTGTAATGTTATTACATTAAAGAAAAAAGCACTAGATCTGAGCGTAAATGTACTAGACCACTAAAAAATGATAAAAGTACTGTGAACACCCTGCTGCGGCCCCGGCGGCGCGCGGCGACACCGAGCCTGCAGCCAAGGATGCAACACGTGACCCGCGGCGGGGTTATCTGCAGGTCAGGACCTGCCCCGGCCCCGACACAGCGGCTAACCTGCATCTCCCGCTCGCCGCCACCGACCACAGTCTCTCACGCGCATCATTCCATACGTCAAGTCAGCAACGATCGCAGCATTTCTTGGCCATTGTCTGCAGTTGCTTGGCTTGTGGGTCCTAGCCGCGTCGAACGTGGTTTCTGTCAACCATGCAGTCGCCATCTTCCTAGCACCTGCAGGTGGCGACTGCAAGGTCAGCCTTGATGAAACATTAGGTAATGAAATGAAACAGCGTGATTATATTATCTTTGTTGGTGGAGAAAAATTTCAAATATCGGTCCATAAGTGGTTTTAAGTGAAACTCCTTTAAAGCCGGTAGAGTAAATCGAGGAGATAACACGTAAGAGCGTAAGATCTTAGCAGATCTTAGGACTAGGGCATACATGATTGAGATGGGGTGGGATATTGAGAGCCCCACTCCTCACTCTCGGAAAAGTGTTTTCCGTAAGGCGACGGTACTGCATCGGTAGATATGTTACGGTACTGCATCTTTCGTTATGCTCTAAACGACATTATTTCATTCTTAGAACCCACTGAATATATAGATAGTATTGTTCCCCCTTTAAGGAACAGCAAGAAGGATATTTTTTGATGAACGAACGAATGTGTCAAAGCAAATAAATTTATTGACAAATTAGTTCAAGTTAAACAAACAACAGAAATTGATACCCGGACGTTGCACGTGCTCTCTTGCAGGGCCGGAACTAAGGGGGGGCATGGGGGGCATGTGCCCCGGGCGGCAAATATCAGGGGGCGGCAAAATATGAGAAGTGGTTCACTAAAACAAGTTGAAACTGGTCATTAAAAACAGTTTTGAAAGTGTACATATCGCAACCAATAAGTTAGCCAAGAAATTAAGAAATTATATTTAACTTGATTATGCATAATTTGTAAATATATTCGTACTTCAAATGCGTTACTTCACTCTAAGAAACAAGTATTACCATAATTCGTGGTCTGAAGTGAGTAAAACCACTGCGATGAGAGCTGGCATCTCAAGGACCCGTTGCGCGGGTGATCACTTGGCTGAGCAAGATGTAGCCCTTTCTCTGATAGATACTCTCATTTTACCAGCCCCTACTCAGTCGCTCCTGTGTTTTCGTACCACGTGCGTCTCTGCCTGAGGACGGGAGCAGATAGCAGTTCCCGAAACGTCGCTTGTTTCTGTTTTGGAAAAACTATTGTGTTTGTTTCGTCTTTTCGTTTTGTCGTGTTATTGTCTCGTTTCAACTGTTGTGCTGAATTTTTTTGGGTTCAATATTTTTGTGCTGTCATCATTTGTGGGGTTTTTATCGTTCTATTCTGTTTTGGAAAACTATTGTGTTTGTTTCGTCTTTTCGTTTTGTCGTGTTTTTGTCTCGTTTCAACCATTGTGCTGAATTTTTTTTGGGTTCAATATTTTTATGTCGTTATGATTTGTGGGTCTTTTCGTTCTCTAAGTACATTTTTCTTTGTTTTTCTTTGTTTGTTGACCATATTCCTGTTACGGAATATTTTGTGGTGTTTATATTCTGTTGACAACAGCAATTTTTTGCTTAATTTGTGCTTTTTGTCTTTTGGATGTTTTTACTTATTTATTTATTTTAGTTTTTAGTTTTCTTCTACAGAAAAAGTACTTACTAAGCAGTGGTGTATTACATCAAGTAATGTTGAAAGTCATTGACAGATTAATTATGGAACTGAGTACCAGGTTTAAGGCTTTGGAGAACATTAACAATAAGTTTGGATTTTTTAGTGGTGTTCAAATTCATAAAATTGAAGTAGAAGATTTAAAAGTCAAAACAGCAGAATCTTAACAAAGAAGAATTCGTTTTTAAATTGAAAGTTTTAAGCACCATGAATTAACAGTAGACTATGAATTAAAAGATGCTACAGCATCAACAATGTTGAGCCTTATCTACAAAAATAAACTGGAGTAGGCACATCCTAACATTACTACTGCTCTGAGAATGTTTTTCACCCTTCCAGTTACAATTGCGTCAGGTGAAAGAAGTTTTAGTAAACTTAAACTTATTAAAAGCTATTTGAGAAGCACGATGGGCCAGCAGAGATTAACAAATCTAAGTATTATATCTATTGAACACAAACGATCTGCTTTGATCAATTTTGATATTATTAACACTTTTGCAGCTAATCATGCTCGAAAAATTAAATTTTGGACTGAATTTCTTTGTATGGTTATCAATACAATTATACTTAATTCAGAATCACATGTTCCTTATGTAATTTTAGTACTTAATAAACTTAATGGTAAGACATTCATTTTCACTGTTGTGCAAACAATAAACAATAGTTTGATAACAGTCTACTTCATTATAATAAAAAATGTAATTGTATTAGTTTTCCAATTAGTGTACTTGATAAATAAAAGTTCTCAATTATGTATATAAGTGAATGGTATCATTTCAACCCCCGCTTCTAACGAAAAAGGGTATTTTATAATGTTGGTAAGGAGGGGGCGGCAAATTAAGCTTTGCCCCCCCTAACGAATCTCCTAGTTCCGGCCCTGCTCTCTTGTCACTGTATTTGGCCCACATTTCACTCGACGAGTAGCATACTCGTGTTGACGGCCAACTGGTAACAATAATAACACAACATTGATATTTACACTAATCGAACTAGAAACACTATTACATTTACTGCTGCTGCAGCTGATTACAAAGATAATTTGCCGATTATATTTACACGCAGCAACTACCACTAATAATATTAAAACTACACCAAAGATGAATAATAATACTGAGCATAATTCACTGCAACTGGGTGCTTTATTTATTAGAGTAAAATAGAGGTAGCTCAATGAGACCGTAATCGTTCTACCTTATGAAAATTATAAAGTCTCAGCATTACTTATAACAAGATACACACGTGCTCATCAAAACCTCTCAGAACAGAACACTTTAGAAGTTGGTGTACGTACAACTCTAAAAATCAACAGTAAACTATCAATCCTACAATATCATTGTTTAAAATGTATATGGAAATACTGTACGGAAGATACCCCCTCCCCCTTTTACAAACCCGGCACCCGCGGAGCAGCGCAGGGAGTCGTCCAACCCCCAGAGTCCACCCCCCCGCCACAACCCACCCCGACGGATGGCGAGACGTCGGGAAGAGACCATTCCGGCAGCACCACGAAGCCTTGGAGCCGAGCTCTACTCGTGACTTCCGCACGAGTGCACGCTACAAAGTTTTGTTTCACAAAGAGACCGTTTCAAATCCAGTTACTCCCTCTTCACACATTAGCGACCTGGCGATGACATCGGCTTCACCTGTAGATGTCCTAAGTGTCCACCTCCTTGTTTGAACTCGACTTCGACTGCACTGTTTGTACTTGTCTCGAATGGCCGAGGTTAGTAATGCTTCGACCCACTGGTTCTTGAATCGCTCTTTCCCTCCGCCTCGCCCCAACTCGCTCATCTCTTACTCGTTCAGTGAGTAAAAATATCTCCTCTACCAGCGAGTAATTTAACAATCTTAGCTTTTCTATAGTACTAAAGGGACCAGATTTCACTGAGCGAGTTTTCAGGTTTTACTCGCTCGGCGAGTAGACAACGACAGCGTGTATGTCTTAGCTCTCGCCCGACGAGTTACTTCCTCTTGAAGACTGTCTCTGTCATGTTATCCTCCTCAGGTGCTAAGACCGTCTGAAAGTAGTATGTAAAAATGCGCTTATCACTTCTCAGGCTAAGTCCTTTCGTCGGCTGGAAGTAGACTTAAACAGCACGACGTCATACAAGAGGCTGACAGCTGGGCGGCTGACAGGCGGCTGACAGTTGGGCGGCTGACCAGGGGGTGGCTGACAGCAGGGCGGCTGACAGCGGAGTGGCTGACAGCGGAGCGGCTGACAGCGAAGTGGCTGACAAATGGGCGACTGACAGCGGAGTGTCTGACAGATGGGCGACTGACAGTTAGGCGGCTGTCAGCGGGGTAGCTGCAGTGGAGTGGTTGACAGATGGGCGGCTGACAGCGGGGCGGCTGACAGCGAGGTGGCTGACAACTGGGTGGCTGACAGTTGGGCGACTGACAGCGGAGTGTCTGACAGATGGGCGACTGACAGGCGGCTGTAGTTAGGCGGCTGACAGGCGGCTGTCAGTTAGGCGGCTGACAGCAGGGTAGCTGACAGCAGAGTGGTTGACCGATGGGCGACTGACAGCGGAGTGGCTGACAGCGGAGTGGCTGACAGATGGGTGGCTGACAGGCGGCTGACAGCGGAGTGGCTGACAGCGGAGTGGCTGACAGCGTAGTGTCTGACAGTTGGGCGGCTGACAGTGGAGTGGCTGACTGTTGGGTGGCTGACAGCGGTGCGGCTGACAGCGGAGTGGCTGACAGCAGAGGTTGACAGATGGGCGGCTGACAGCGGGGTGGCTGACAGTGGAGTGGCTGACTGTTGGGCGGCTGACAGTGGAGTGGCTGACTGTTGGGTGGCTGACAGCGGGGTGGCTGACAGCGGAGTGGCTGACAGCGGGGTGGCTGACAGGCGGCTGACAGCGGAGTGGCTGACAGCGTAGTGGCTGACAGCGTAGTGGCTGACAGCGGGGTGGCTGACTGTTGGGCGGCTGACAGCGGGGCGGCTGACAGCGGAGTGGCTGACAGCGGAGTGGCTGACTGTTGGGCAGCTGACAGTGGAGTGGCTGACTGTTGGGCGGCTGACAGCGGGGTGGCTGACAGCGGAGTGGCTGACAGCGGGGTGGCTGACAGGCGGCTGACAGCGGAGTGGCTGACAGCGGGGCGGCTGACAGTGGAGTGGCTGACTGTTGGGCGGCTGACAGCGGGGTGGCTGACAGCGGAATGGCTGACAGCGGGGTGGCTGACAGGCGGCTGACAGCGGAGTGGTTGACAGTGGAGTGGCTGACAGCGTAGTGGCTGACAGTTGGGCGGCTGACAGTGGAGTGGCTGACTGTTGGGCGGCTGACAGCGGGGTGGCTGACAGCGGAGTGGCTGACAGCGGGGTGGCTGACAGGCGGCTGACAGCAGAGTGGCTGACAGCGGGGCGGCTGACAGTGGAGTGGCTGACTGTTTGGCGGCTGACAGCGGGGTGGCTGACAGCGGAGTGGCTGACAGCGGGGTGGCTGACAGTGGAGTGGCTGACTGTTGGGCGGCTGACAGCAGGGTGGCTGACAGCGGAGTGGCTGACAGTTGGGCGGCTGACAGTGGAGTGGCTGTTTGTTGGGTGGCTGACAGCGGGGTGGCTGACAGTGGAGTGGCTGACTGTTGGGCGGCTGACAGCGGGGTGGCTGACAGCGGAGTGGCTGACAGCGGGGTGGCTGACAGGCGGCTGACAGCGGAGTGGCTGACAGCGTAGTGGCTGACAGTTGGGTGGCTGACAGTGGAGTGGCTGACTGTTGGGCGGCTGACAGCGGGGTGGCTGACAGCGGAGTGGCTGACAGCGGGGTGGCTGACAGGCGGCTGACAGCAGAGTGGCTGACAGCGGGGCGGCTGACAGTGGAGTGGCTGACTGTTTGGCGGCTGACAGCGGGGTGGCTGACAGCGGAGTGGCTGACAGCGGGGCGGCTGACAGTGGAGTGGCTGACTGTTGGGCGGCTGACAGTGGGGTGGCTGACAGCGGAGTGGCTGACAGTTGGGCGGCTGACAGTGGAGTGGCTGACTGTTGGGCGGCTGACAGCGGGGTGGCTGACAGTGGAGTGGCTGACTGTTGGGCGGCTGACAGCGGGGTGGCTGACAGCGGAGTGGCTGACAGCGGGGTGGCTGACAGGCGGCTGACAGCGGAGTGGCTGACAGCGTAGTGGCTGACAGTTGGGCGGCTGACTGTGGAGTGGCTGACTGTTGGGCGGCTGACAGCGGGGTGGCTGACAGCGGAGTAGCTGACAGCGGGGTGGCTGACAGGCGGCTGACAGCGGAGTGGCTGACAGCGTAGTGGCTGACAGTTGGGCGGCTGACAGCGGAGTGGCTGACAGATGGGTGGCTGACAGTTGGGCAGCTGACAGCGGGGTGGCTGACAGTGGAGTGGCTGACTGTTGGGCGGCTGACAGCGGGGTGGCTGACAGCGGAGTGGCTGACAGCGGGGTGGCTGACAGGCGGCTGACAGCGGAGTGGCTGACAGCGGAGTGGCTGACAGCGTAGTGTCTGACAGTTGGGCGGCTGACAGTGGAGTGGCTGACTGTTGGGTGGCTGACAGCGGTGCGGCTGACAGCGGAGTGGCTGACAGCAGAGGTTGACAGATGGGCGGCTGACAGCGGGGTGGCTGACAGTGGAGTGGCTGACTGTTGGGCGGCTGACAGTGGAGTGGCTGACTGTTGGGTGGCTGACAGCGGGGTGGCTGACAGCGGAGTGGCTGACAGCGGGGTGGCTGACAGGCGGCTGACAGCGGACTGGCTGACAGCGTAGTGGCTGACAGCGGGGTGGCTGACTGTTGGGCGGCTGACAGCGGGGCGGCTGACAGCGGAGTGGCTGACAGCGGAGTGGCTGACTGTTGGGCGGCTGACAGTGGAGTGGCTGACTGTTGGGCGGCTGACAGCGGGGTGGCTGACAGCGGAGTGGCTGACAGCGGGGTGGCTGACAGGCGGCTGACAGCGGAGTGGCTGACAGCGGGGCGGCTGACAGTGGAGTGGCTGACTGTTGGGCGACTGACAGCGGGGTGGCTGACAGCAGAATGGCTGACAGCGGGGTGGCTGACAGGCGGCTGACAGCGGAGTGGTTGACAGTGGAGTGGCTGACAGCGTAGTGGCTGACAGTTGGGCGGCTGACAGTGGAATGGCTGACTGTTGGGCGGCTGACAGCGGGGTGGCTGACAGCGGAGTGGCTGACAGCGGGGTGGCTGACAGGCGGTTGACAGCGGAGTGGCTGACAGCGTAGTGGCTGACAGCGGGGTGGCTGACTGTTGGGCGGCTGACAGCGGGGCGGCTGACAGCGGAGTGGCTGACAGCGGAGTGGCTGACTGTTGGGCGGCTGACAGTGGAGTGGCTGACTGTTGGGCGGCTGACAGCGGGGTGGCTGACAGCGGAGTGGCTGACAGCGGGGTGGCTGACAGGCGGCTGACAGCGGAGTGGCTGACAGCGGGGCGGCTGACAGTGGAGTGGCTGACTGTTGGGCGGCTGACAGCGGGGTGGCTGACAGCGGAATGGCTGACAGCGGGGTGGCTGACAGGCGGCTGACAGCGGAGTGGTTGACAGTGGAGTGGCTGACAGCGTAGTGGCTGACAGTTGGGCGGCTGACAGTGGAGTGGCTGACTGTTGGGCGGCTGACAGCGGGGTGGCTGACAGCGGAGTGGCTGACAGCGGGGTGGCTGACAGGCGGCTGACAGCAGAGTGGCTGACAGCGGGGCGGCTGACAGTGGAGTGGCTGACTGTTTGGCGGCTGACAGCGGGGTGGCTGACAGCGGAGTGGCTGACAGCGGGGCGGCTGACAGTGGAGTGGCTGACTGTTGGGCGGCTGACAGCGGGGTGGCTGACAGCGGAGTGGCTGACAGTTGGGCGGCTGACAGTGGAGTGGCTGACTGTTGGGCGGCTGACAGCGGGGTGGCTGACAGTGGAGTGGCTGACTGTTGGGCGGCTGACAGCGGGGTGGCTGACAGCGGAGTGGCTGACAGCGGGGTGGCTGACAGGCGGCTGACAGCGGAGTGGCTGACAGCGTAGTGGCTGACAGTTGGGCGGCTGACAGTGGAGTGGCTGACTGTTGGGCGGCTGACAGCGGGGTGGCTGACAGCGGAGTAGCTGACAGCGGGGTGGCTGACAGGCGGCTGACAGCGGAGTGGCTGACAGCGTAGTGGCTGACAGTTGGGCGGCTGACAGCGGAGTGGCTGACAG
The DNA here is from genome assembly GCF_032445375.1 of Bacillus rossius redtenbacheri. NCBI lineage: Eukaryota > Metazoa > Arthropoda > Insecta > Phasmatodea > Bacillidae > Bacillus > Bacillus rossius. Next base: position 70,928,457 of record NC_086334.1, read on the forward strand.
ATGGGTGGCTGACATTTGTGCAGCTGACAGCGGGGTGGCTGACAGTGGAGTGGCTGACTGTTGGGCGGCTGACAGCGGGGTGGCTGACAGGCGGCTGACAGCGGAGTGGTTGATAGTGGAGTGGCTGACAGCGTAGTGGCTGACAGTTGGGCGGCTGACAGTGGAGTGGCTGACTGTTGGGCGGCTGACAGCGGGGTGGCTGACAGCGGAGTGGCTGACAGCGGGGTGGCTGACAGGCGGCTGACAGCAGAGTGGCTGACAGCGGGGCGGCTGACAGTGGAGTGGCTGACTGTTTGGCGGCTGACAGCGGGGTGGCTGACAGCGGAGTGGCTGACAGCGGGGCGGCTGACAGTGGAGTGGCTGACTGTTGGGCGGCTGACATCGGGGTGGCTGACATCGGAGTGGCTGACAGTTGGGCGGCTGACAGTGGAGTGGCTGACTGTTGGGCGGCTGACAGCGGGGTTGCTGACAGTGGAGTGGCTGACTGTTGGGCGGCTGACAGCGGGGTGGCTGACAGCAGAGTGGCTGACAGCGGGGTGGCTGACAGGCGGCTGACAGCGGAGTGGCTGACAGCGTAGTGGCTGACAGTTGGGCGGCTGACAGTGGAGTGGCTGACTGTTGGGCGGCTGACAGCGGGGTGGCTGACAGCGGAGTAGCTGACAGCGGGGTGGCTGACAGGCGGCTGACAGCGGAGTGGCTGACAGCGTAGTGGCTGACAGTTGGGCGGCTGACAGCGGAGTGGCTGACAGATGGGTGGCTGACAGTTGGGCAGCTGACAGCGGGTTGGCTGACAGTGGAGTGGCTGACTGTTGGGCGGCTGACAGCGGGGTGGCTGACAGCGGAGTGGCTGACAGCGGGGTGGCTGACAGGCGGCTGACAGCGGAGTGGCTGACAGCGTAGTGGCTGACAGTTGGGCGGCTGACAGCGGGGTGGCTGTCAGTGGGGCGGCTGACAGCGGAGTGGCTGACAGCGGAATGGCTGACAGTTGGGCGGCTGACAGCGGGTTGTATGTCAGTGGGGTGGCTGACAGTGGGGCGGTTGACAGCGGGGTGACTGACAGTTAGGCGACTGACAGCGGGGTAGCTGACTGGGGTGGCTGACAGTTGGGCGGCTGACAGATGGGCGGCTGACAGTTGGGCGGCTGACAGTTGGGCGGCTAACAGTTGACAGATGGGCGGCTGACAGTTGGGCGGCTGACAGCGGGGTGGTTGACAGCTGGGAGCTACAGCGGGGTGTCTGACAGTGGAGGATAACTTCTGAGTGTCTTCTCCGTAGATGCTTATTCTTCGACTGCTGGTGAGTGACTGCACTTCCATTAGCATTCTGAGGGTATTTATACTCGGCTTGCCCAATGAGCTTCGCCGTCGAGAACTAGCGAGAACAATCTGCCCAAGTATCGTTCGGAAGAGGTTGGGATTCATGTGGTCGCCGGTTTCCGGCCACGTGGTCTGACATGTAACATTGCTGGGAAGCCTAACAACTCAGGGATGAACAGAACAAAGACTTAACATTCCGTGTTTGACGGGTAAGTTTACTTACAGGCGGCAAAACACAAGTTCGAGAAGAAAGGAAGTGAGTTACAGGTCACAAAAAACCACCTGTATGATAAATTTGATAATTTTCAATTATTTATCGAATGCTTCCTAATTATATTTGAATTAATGTATTTATTGCTAGGCAAATTATTACAGAATAAGTATTACTAAGAATTATGTATAAAGTTACAATATCTTTAGAATTAGCAGAGAATAATTGTCGTTTTATTAGTTACGTGAAAATTGAATAGTGAATAGAAATCTATTTTAAACACATACTTGTTCGTGCCAAATATTTGTGTACACTACCAATTTAATTATATTTACCTGTGAACTTTCACTTCTAACGCACCTGGTGGCCAAGCACCCATTTTCTTTTGATGGTCTTTGTAAACTTGCATTGCACTATAAAGATGACTAAATTTTATTTAAGATTTTAGCTTTATCGATTTAATTAAGAAGACATGTTACTGTTGTGTTACCATGGTGCTAGTGTAATGGTTTAGTAGGTACATGTTAACATAAAGTACAATTAAGTTAAAATCTAAACTAAAATAGTATTGAAAATAGGATTTTTGAAAACTTCTGTAATTCCAATATTCTGAAATCTCAGAAAATAATATTTTCAAATGTGACACTGAACCTCGCTACTTTAAAATTATTTACGTTTGAATTTACAGTGCACTCAATGAAAACGTACAGGTGTATAGGGATTATCGATACTAGCATCCAAATTTTTGATTAGAATTGTTGATCTTTTGTCATGGATATACATATATCAACAACTGCACATTGACGATATAAAGCTTCTTAAGTGAAAAAGCTAATGATGCATCGGCTAGTCAATGTATATGGGCTATTAATTAGAACACTTAACTCAATATGGTGTCATGTGGGATTAATTTATAATAATTTCAATACATAAAATTTTTTTAACAAGATAATAGCGAACAAAGAATAAAATGAGTAAAAGTGGCAGAAATGAGTAAAATATAAAGTTTACGCAGGAAGTCTCAAATTTGGATGATTTCATGTTCCAACTACACAATGATATTTTTACAAACACAATAACAAATAAAGACATACCATTTGATAAAATTCGTAGACAATATTAATTTTAAATAGCGTAGTAGTCACCTTATGGTGTCTAATATACGTGTTCCAATTGAAATTCTTCTTGTTCACTCGTCGTTTAGTCTGGGAAAACAGGAACTGGGGAAATTGGCATCGTCGTTGCTCACCATGATATGTACAGGAACCGAAGAATCACGAAGTTGTAAATGTCTCTCGGAGATAAATACAAAGCTCCAGAACACCGTCGAAGTTAAAATTGTTCATTGGTATGTCTTTTGATATTGTTACGATTTATAATGTGGGGAGAACTGGGTTCATAAGGGATAACCCAATTAAATATTATTACAGTTTTATTAATTCCTGAAGCTAGGCTGAACAGTGATTCGCCCCTTACCTCGTGCCTGTACACACACAGCCACGCGCCACTCAGCCACACTATATCGATCCCATCACTCCGCGTCAAGCCACTCTCGAGAGGTCTCTCACCCTCTGCGCAGATGTCACACTTCCCTTCACTCGCGGAACTCACCGAATTAACTCGGAACTCGCTCGGAACTGTCGCGAAATTAGTCGTGGGACTGCCACGGAGGCAAGCGTCGCTGCGTAAGTACCTGAGGCGACCTTTTTGAACCGACGAGAGCGGCTGTGACCAATCGTGTCTTCCCGGGCCGATCCGACATCTAAAATATCGAGAAAGGTGGTGTTTATTCGCGCCACTCCGCGCGGCGGCCCATGGAATTCCCAAGGCCACTTTTAGAAATAGATAACAGCGCCAAGGAATGATATTGCGTGGGGATCAGAGGGGGAAGGGGAAAGGGGTATCGACGACCCTTATAATCCGGCCAGACGCTCTTGACATGCCATAAGTCAGTGGACGGCACGTGACACTGCGAGTGACGCCAGTAGCCATGCAGGGCTGCCAGCCAGCTCCGAATCTGGCATCGTGGTATGGTCTCTAGTGTTCGTAATATTGCCCCTTCCCTTTTTAAACCTGTTCATCCCGAACAGGTAACACTGTGATGTTGTGGACCATGCTGCGAAGCCATCATACACATCGGGCAAGTGTACTGGATATGGCCCACTTCTTGACAGATGTAACATCATGGCCGTCCTCTGAATCTTCGGGACCAAAGGTCAGCTTTGCGATTACTATGGGTCTCGCTCTTCTGCACTTGATGCCGTGGCGCTTCCCTTTTCATTGAACATATTCCCGTTCCGGGCATCTCAATGACCATACCCTTGTCGGCACGCAGAACACCGTAGGTGACTTCCTGCTCCTTTAACCATTGAGCTGTCACCCTCCTTAATCCCATTGTCACATCGATGTCCTTCATTCGGTTTCTTCACACGATTCGAGCAGCCATGCTTAACATGCCCCCTTTCTTTACATGTGAAACACCATGGGTGACTTCTTCGTCGAACCAGTAGATTCTTCTCTTGTTCGATCGCTGCATCACAGCATTGTCCTCTCTTGGATTTCCCACCACGATTCGGACACTCGCGCCAGATGTGTCCTAATTCTTTGAACACGAAGCACTGCTGTCGTCCACTTGTTCAGCGAAACTGCGATCCATTAAATAGCTCCCTTAGTGTCCCAAGTATAATCTGTTTGTTAGTACTCGAGCGGCCATTCGCTTGGTGGTAAGGTGTTATCACAGCCTTACTCGCTCCGATACTCATGTTTCTTGAGGCAATGCAGACACCTTCAGTTTCCAGGAAGTGAACAAGAGCATCGCGGATATTTTTGTGGTGGGCCAAACAAAGAGTTTGCTGAACGTCCGCATCTCTGAGTCCGTCTATAAAAGCACTAGTGGCTAGCTGCTGGCGGAACTCGGTTGGTGCTTCTGGAAAGACGAGGTGCACGAGTCGCTCAATGCCGGCTTCGAATTCTTGGAATATTTCTGAAGATCACTGTTTATGTGTTTTCAAGGCTGTTATATACACCTCACCCTTGTGTCGGTCGTTACCTTAACTCAAGGAACTTTACTAGCACTCCATAGTCTTTCTGGTCCATAGCCTTTTCTTACTCGTCCCATTTACTTCAGCAGGTGCATCGAACTGTCACCTGTAGACAGCCCATGATGGTTGGCCATCAAAGGTGGATGGCTTGAATTTTGAGCGACCAGTTGCGCCTTACACCTTCAGGTCTCCACAAGAACTACTCCGTTTCGTAGCTGACGTAGCTTCCTTGATCATCCAACGGCATTCTTCAGTTACTGCTGCTACTTCCTGTTCGGTGGCCTGCTCGAGTTGAGCTAGCTGTTGCACCGTCAGTTCGTCATGTCTGCTAGATGTTGCTCCAAACACTGCACTTTTCCTTCCAGCTGAATACTGGTTTCATCCATCTTCTTTAATTCTTCTTGAGCAGTCACGAGTTCATTACACATATCTTCCTGACCCTCCTTAAACCTGCACATACCGAATAGGTAAAACATGTCTTCCAGCATATTCTCTAAATCCAGCCAAATGTACCACTTTCATTCGTCCACTCTTCCACCTCTGTAAGCAGTATACCACCATATTTAGCAATTTCACCACTTCATATGGGCTTTCTCGAGCTGTTTGAAGCTTAGGACATCTGCCCTTCCTTTGCTGCGGATTGTAAAGCCACACCAAATCGCCTTCCTGATAACCAGTCAAGTTAGCCTTCAGGTCATACCTCATCTTCATTCAGTTTGTCGTTATTCGGAGATTCTTACAAGAATGATCGTTTATGAGTGCCACATGTTCCTCCAAACGATTGATATAGTCAGTAGTGATCGCCGGCTCCTGGCGAGGATGGCTGAACTTGATGTCACAAGGCAGCCTCAACTCCTGTACAAAAACAATACTCGCAGGTGTCTGTCCTGTGGAGTCATTGCATACAGCCCTATATGCTACAGAAATAACTGGATATGTTGATCCTAATCCTGTTGATGCTTGGCCACAACCTTGGCAAGGTGTTCCTCCAGAGTTCTGTTGAACCTCTCCACCATGCCATCGGATTGAGGATGTGTGGCTGTAGTCCTGGTTTTATTTATTCCCAGCAACCGACACACCTCCTGAAATGATATTGATTTGAAATTGCGGCCTTGATCTTAGTGGAGCTCCATTGGTACCCCAAATCTGCAAAATAAGTTATTGACTATTTTATCCACAATGGTAGTGGCTTCTTGGTTAGGAAGTGCATAATACTCTGGCCTCTTCTGAAGTAATCCACTGATAACAAAATATACTAGTTACCATATTTAGTTTTTGGAAATGGTCCAGCGATTTAGATTGCTATTCTCTCATAAGGGGCTCCCACGTATAGACCCTCATTTTCCCATAACTCAGGTGTTGTGGCCATTTTCTATCCCAGCATATTTCACATTGTGTACACCCAGCATCCACATTAAGGTGACACTTCAACCAATAGTAGCATTGACGGATCTTGGCGAGAGTTATGTTCACCCCTGGGTGATTGCCAGAGGTACCATCATGAATTTCTTCAACATATCTGCCACTAGACTTTTCGGGAGAAGTAGTAACTACTTTTCCGTTTGATCTCTCCCATTCCCTCATTATCAGTCCATTCACCATCCTTAAGGAATTCCACTGTGTCCAGTAAGCTTTCACAGCCCTTCGGTTACTGGATATCTCATGCTATTCTCTATCCAGCTTATAATGGGTCCCAAGTAAGTATCTTTAAGCTGCACTGCTCTCAAGCTGGCCTAATCCCATTTGTCTTCTCCATTAGTTATGGTTGTTCGCCCAACATCTTCGATTCCCTCATTTTTCTCTGACCCTATGAAAATAGTTGCAGTCTACCTTGCAAGGTCTTCGGGAGAGAGCATCGGCATTGCTGTGAATTCGGCCTTTCCTGTGTTCTGTCCTACAATCATTCTGCTGTATCTGTTCAATCCACAGTTAGTTGTCTCTCTGGCTTCTTTAACTGTAATGGCTGTGTGGCTTGGTCAGTGCTTAAAGGAATTTTCTCCCGAATAAATAAATGTGAAAATGTTGCAGACTTCACTACAGCCAGGAGTTCTGTATGCTGTGGCACAATAATTGCATTCAGGTTTTGCTGAAGTATGCTATTAACCGTTAATTTCAACTTGAAACTGGGAAAGCACACCACCATACCCACCTTCGCTTGCATCTGTGTCGAGGATATACTTTCATACACAGGGATTCCTTGAGATCTGAAAGGCAATTTCACATGCTGAAATCTATAGTAATTGTCTCTTGTTCTCGGTCAGCTGATGCAGCAGTTTTGCTACTGCTGAGAAACCAGTCATAAATTGGCTATAAAAGTCACAGAGTCCCAAGAAACTTCTTACATCATTCTTTTTTCTTAATTTAGGTCACTCCTTAACAGATCGGATCTTCTCAGGATCTGTTTGCACTCCATTTTGCGATTCGATATGTCCAAGGAATGGTACCTAATGCTGGAAAAGGAGAATTTATTAGTACTTAACTTAATTGTAATGTGGAAGCCTGTCGAACATTGTGCCGGAAATTAGGCATTTCGTCACCTTTTTTAATTTTTTCTATAATTTTAAATTTTTTGGGGTTTCTTATTTTTTAAATTTATCTGGTTGTTAATGGGGGTGATTTACTTTTGTTAGGCCGGTGTACGCCACGGATTTAAACATTTTCCAGTGGACCGAAGCCCCTTCCCAGGGGGCCAATCTGATATTTTGCTGTCTAATGTGGACATGGTCAGCCCGGTTGAAATTTCTCTCGCCTGCAGTCACGTCCCTAGTTTGTAATTTTAATTCCCTGCATGACCAAAACTGCATAGAGAAGCTTCTGGGCTGCAAGCTGCTACTTCTCAGAGAGCTGCTGAGAGTAGTAAGTCTTGCCACGAACGCGTATCCCATGGACGGTTGTTCCCAGCTTCGTTGTGCCTTTTGTTTCCCCCACCCTTCTCCCTTAGTTCTGAGAAATCCAGGAGCAGTGACCTGACATGAACTTAGCCACGAGACCTAAAGAGACCTCCACGAAACCTAGCGGCAGAAAAAAGCAACTTCACTCATGGTGGCCAGCGAGCTGAGACTACGCTCGTGACACCTGGCGGCGAGTCAGTTCACCACCTCCGTTAGTTCCCCTTTACGCCGCCAGAGCACAGCGCCGCTACGCCTTATGGCCCTATGCTTCTTCCTCCCGACCTGTAGAAGTCGATTGTTTGTTGCTTCCGGTACCTGCCGGTAGAGACCGCAGCAGTCGCCCTTCGGCGCGAACTACTGAAGTCGTGCGTACAACCACTCGGGCACCTTCGGAAATTTTCGGCCTAGAACCAAACCTTCCCCAACCTTTGACCCGGGGCCTCACCGCCCGATTTAATTAGGAGCTTTGTCCGCCATTGCGGCACTCAGTCCTCTGATCGCAGCTACTGACCACGTCTTCTCGACGTCCTCTGCGCTAGGAGGTTTTTCGCGGGAATTGCGAATTCGGGTGCAGAAGAGATGTAGTCAGTTGCTCTAAGGGATGTGATCCCATTTGTTCAGTAGTCGGTCAGTAGTAGTAATTAGTTCAAGTAATGTCTCTAATTTTTAAGTTTTAGTATATTTTTTAATTTTTTTTCTTCTAAATTTTCGACTTCGTTCGCGCATCCGCGTCTTCTAGGTCCGCGGCATCCTGATGTCGGCGCGAGACACCTAGTGAGCTCCGAACTCTACACCCTGTTTGGTGAGTAATCCGGCCTTTTCCCCCACATTCCCGTTTGTTGGCCTTTTGCGCCGACGGTGTATGACTGTCTGGAAGCAGGTCTAATTCGTTTTGAATTTGACTTGGTTTTCAGACAGGGTCGAAGTGCTGGAGAGACAAATTGCTCCCAGCTCGTGGTCCTGCACCTCCACTGCGGGTCACGTTAGAAGAGATGTTTCCGCGACCCGACGTTATCTTTTGAAGACCCGGGTGGTAATGTAAAATCAACATCCCCCCCCCCCACTTTCTAGCTACGTACTACATTAATCGAATGAATAGCCTACCAGCGAACAGTGCTTTCCTCAAGAATATGTAGAATGAATAAAACTAATCATCGATGTAATAATTGGATGAATAAAATTTTGGTGTGATACTTATAAATTTTTGTTTATGTAATTGTTTGTTGTTAAAGTTGAGTATGTGTTGTTATACTAATATCGGGCCGGCCCTTTCTCGAAAAACTTAAGTATATTGTTAATATCATTAATTGGGAAACTTATAAATGCCAAATCAAATGGAAAACAGAATTCATTATTTACATTTTTAAATAAAACAGGGAACCTATAAACCAAGCTACTTGTGTAGTGTTAATTTATTTATGATATACCTTCTTCCCTTAAACGATCCACCAGCTCCCAAGTTGCTTGTGTCAGGGAGTTCCAAATTGTCTTGTTCTCCACCTCGTGCCACCTCTGGTCAATAACTTTATTTTTCTTATTATTCTTACCCAGCAAGTTTCCAATGATCTTTTTAATTAATTTAAAATAATTTAATTTTGAGGCACGAGGGGCGTTACAACATATATTTGAGATTTCGCAAATGTACCTTTACTGTACTTCTCACCACAATAATTTCATCCAGGTATACTAGGCATGTTTACCAAGTCAAGCCATGAAGAACAAGTTTCACAATACTCTCAAAAGTTGCAGGAGCTTTACATAAACCGAATGGTAACACAGTGAACTCGAACAGCCCTCTTCCTGTTGAGAAAGAAGTCTCTCTTTATCCTTGGAGTGCAGTTCCACTTGCCAGTAACCACACTTCAGAACCAGCGTAGAGAACCATCTGGTGCTAGAGAGTGTATCAAGTGTGTCATCGATAAGTGGAAGGGGGTAGCTGTCCTTTATGGTGACACATTCAGCTTACGGTAGTCCATACAGAACCTCAGTTGGCCATACTTCTTAACTACTATAATGACTGGGGAAAACCTAAGAGCTAGCTGATGGTTCTACTACACCACCCTCCAACATACCCGTGATCAACTTCTCTGATTCTTCCTATTTTGCTAGAGGCAGCCACTATGGTGATTTTCGGATTGGTTCCGCATTAGCTGTTTTGAGGCGATGGTAGAACAGGCTTGTTCTCCCAAGGTTAGTATCCCTTAAGGAAAAAATCATCCTTTTGCTTACCAGAAAAGCAGTAACTTTTTTTATTTCTTCATATGTGAGGTTATTTTGGCATCACCTTAATAAATGTTTTAGAGTTTGGATCAGTGGCTGCTCAGTATGTCTAAGATGTAAAGAAGTTTCACACTGGCCTACACAAAAAAACTTATTCACAGCTTGCCATTGGGTCTCCCTGTTTCAGAACCCTTGTTTACGAACCGAGGTTGGCCACCCTGACTAGTAAAACCTCGCCAACCTTTGCAGTCCTAATAGCGACCAGGAGCTTCATGTAGTATATAATAGTTCCTCCGAGATCAGGCTTCAGGCTGTGGTGCTTGGTGCCGAGCCACATATCTGATTCTGACGTCACGGCGGCCATCTTGGATGAGTGTAATGATACACAGCGTAACGGGACACAGTATAACGGGACACATTGTAACGGGACAAATAGATCACGGCGGCCATTTTGGATCTGCCAAATTGGATGACCTAATTGTGTGTTCTCGAATATTCCGGCGTTTTTTTCCCGCCATTTCGAATTATGACGTCACCGTTGCAAATTTCGTTAAGATCACCATCTTTAACTTTTTTATTTATTATCCGATTTTAATGGAAAAAATTTTAAAAATTATAAAAAAATTCACTTAATAAAATTTTAATGAAAAATAATAAAAAAACAAACATTTACGACACGGAGTTCGGAGTCCGCCGTTCGAACCTGACGAGTGCAAAAAAAAAAAATGACGACCGATCCTTCCCCCGTGGTGGCTGCTTGCATACTGACCCCCACCACTTTTTGCCATTCATATATATCGTCACCTAGTATGACGTCATGTCTGCCATCTTGTCTTCGATGCTGGAAGCCATCATCATTGTATCGTCGGCGAGAGTGCGCTGACGCCATGTTAGTTTAATTCTTATCGGCTAGAGTGCAGTAATCATTTATTACTGTGACACCCGCCATCTTGAAATTTGGCCGCCATCTTGAAAATCCGTAATTATTTAGCTAGAAATTCGGGAAAGGTTCCAAAATTCATTAAATAAATCACTCATTAATTTACATATTGATTCGATGGATTCCTGTCCTCGGTTCGATACCCGATCGATGCAATAACTTTCAATTTTATGTAAAAAATAATAATTTCAATAAACCATGTTCAACATCCGTAAAGAGACTTTAAATCCTCTACGACCATCATCCTTTCATACATCAAGACCACCGTATTGGAAATTCGTAATTTTAATGCTAGAGATTCGGGAAAAATTCCAAAATTCATCAATAAATCAATCATTAATTTACATATTAATTCGATGGATTCCTGTCCTCGGTTCGATCCCTGGACGATACAAAACAACTTTAATTTTAAAAAATACCACAAAAGTGACAGGTTTGAGATAATAAAAACACAGCAAGTTCTTTTAAAAAAAAACTTTATTACATACATTCTACACAACTACAAGTGCAAAAAAATACACAGACAAATTACCAAAGTTTCGTGGATCTCTCGATTCAAACAGTCTTCTTACGATACGGACTATGTCCTTTACATGACTTTAAATGTCTATTCAGTTTATCAGGTCGTCATATTGGTACACCACAATTTTCACACAAAGACGAATTATCAACTTCATTAAAAGGACAGTGATATATTTCGTGTCGTTGTGCACTTTGAATATTTGTTAATGTTTTGTTACAAAATATACAGCTTGATTCCGATGAATGTACAGCCAGTCTATCACAATTCCTGAGGTGCCGTTTTAATCTTCCATAGAGTATAAACTTGCTTAAACATCTGTTGCACTGATATTTAATGCGATCAGAGTTACTACTACAATTGTGTATTACATAATCCCGAAATTTCAAGTTTTTGATCTTCTCACAGTACGTGCAGTCGGATGATGGAACACCGCTGGATGCTCCTTCCTTCATCAATGCCACTGGAACTGTTGACAACCATTGTAACACTGCTGACATGTTAACTTCTGAAGCCTTTGAGGTCAGCTCTGCGGAAGATGTTGCACCCGTCGAAATCTCCTGCTGTGCTGAGAGAGCAGGTGTAGCTGTAGACGTCGTTGTCATCGTGCTCTGCACTGATGATGGTAGACCTTCGATCCAGGTTGGTGTAAATAGTGGTAATGATGCCATCGAGTTCTCAAGAATAGCTAGATACAGGTCTATTATGTTATACAAGTCTAACTATCCGATCCGTTCATCACCGCAGCCAGAGACGGACTGAAGTCCATATCACCAGGGTCTCACTTATATAGACTCATCAGCCGGTACAACACAAGAGTCAAAACAATAACCATGTTCACTATACTCGCACTTAACTTTCTCGGAGCATTTTTTATAATGAAGATGTAAGCTATCAAGACGTGAAATTAGTTTTTTGCACTTATTGCACTGATATTGTATTTTTTTAACATTATTAGAACAACTGCTTCTTTCATGTCTGCGAGAATTTGAGGTGATAGTAAATGATGCGTCAAAGTATTTGCACTGACGCAATGTACGCTCTTCATTAGTTGAAGAATCCATTGCTGATGATAAAACTTCGGATGATGGTGGTATCACATCTGTTGAAATCTCCTCCAATGTTGACGTCGTCGTTGCCAACGGGATCTGCACCTTCTCCGTCGTAGCTGTCGTCAAGGTTCCCGTAGTCGATGGTACAACGTCCATAGAGTTCGACGTTAAAGACGGTAAAGATGCCATCGAGGTCTCAAGAACAGCTAATTGACACGACTTATGCACCAGAAGAAACAAACTAGGCGATCCTTACACCGCCAACGTCAGTAACAATATGAGCGACCAGCTGTCTAGGACTCGCTTATATACATGCACCGTATGGAATAATACGCTAGTCAAATCAAGAACCATTTACAATGATACTAGAGTCAAATCTACAAATTAAAAAAGAGGATCATTTGATCGAGAAAAAAAATTCGATCTCTCCAATATACCTCAGGCTCCAAGAGCTACAATTCGCGTCATCAGATCCATCTACATTTTGCTCCTATGCTTCAATTGACCATTAGCTTCAAGTGCTCCAACAGCTCCATCAGCTCTAACACGTAATGTACGCAATGTACGCGCAATACATGCAATTTACGTGCAATAAATGTAATGATCACCCAGTACACACAGGAAACGGAACGTACACACAGTACACACAGGAAACGGAACGTACACACAGTACACACAGGAAACGGAACGTACACACAGTAAACACAGGAAACGAATCGTACACACAGTACACACAGGAAATGGAACGTACACACAGTACACACAGGAAACGAAACTTACACACAGTACGCACAGGAAACGAAACGTACACACAGTACACACAGGAAACGGAACGTACACACAGTACACAAAAGAAACGGATCGTACACACAGTACACACAGGAAACGGAATGATCACACATACAGTAGCGGAAACACACAGGCGGAGTAGGAAATCAGAATACAAGAAATAATAACATTAAATTTTTACTTTCAATATTTAATTACTTCTCAACATTACACAAATACAAGTAAAAGAAGCCATTATTGTATGTAGCCAGCTTTCCTCAGTTCTTTGAGTATGAAGGATATTTCTTTGATGCACGAATAGTTTCCTGCACAAAGCGAGCCATGTAGAAGTCTTATTATTATTGTCAATATTTTGATGGTTTTCTCCGTGTGCTTCCGATTATTCTTGACAATATTTTGATGGTTTTCTCCGTGTGCTTCCGATTATTCTTGACAATATTATGGTGGTTTTCTCCGTGTGCTTCTGATTATTCTTGACAATATGTTGATGGTTTTCTCTGGGTGCTTCTGATTATTCCTTACTAGACATCTGATGGTTTTCTTCGAGTGCTTCTGGTTACTGATGAGGAATTTATCTCTGCACGAAGGATTTTTTCACTTAATGAGGCATGTCATTTTTATTCAAGGTTGCATTTAATTAGTAAACTTCTGCTACTTAATCATCACTAGTAATAATTTTAAAGGTGGAAATTTAAAAAAAAAAAATTCACTACTCAGTCGAATAATAATATTCTCTGAGAAATCTAAGAAGCACTAACAGGAAGGACGAACTTCCTTCTCCTTGGAGTCTAGCGAAGCCAACCTTCCTTTGCGATCGATAGTGAGCATTCCGCATCCCGCATTAATGAAATAGATATTATGTACCTGCAAGCAAAACGTGGCGACATCTGTTGATGACAGCCAGAACTACTTATATCAATTTGCTTTGCATTACATAACTTAACTCTCGCTGATGAAATATTTAAAAAATTCTATTTAAGAAATGGTTCCAATTGGAGAAAACTGACAGTTTGTATCTAACATTAGTCACAGAAGCTACCATAGATCATGGTTTGTTATCTACAGCTGAATCGGAAGGAAGCCGCTGTAGATACTGTGGCAAGGATTTTGTCATGAGAAGAATGATTGTGCTAGAAACCCACTACGCAACATGTTAAGCTGTAATCGTTGTAGCAGGTTGTTAACACGAATTGACAGCTTAAAAATACATGGTAGAACATGTAAAGTCAAGACTACTTACGGCATAGAGGACACCGATGGATCCACTAGACTAAAGAAGAGTGATCTGCATTACGACAATAATTTTCCTTGTCCTGAGCGTGATGGTATTAGCTCACCCGATCGTGAGGAAGAACATAAATTGAAGGATGCTAATGGCTTCGGGAAAACTCAAACTAATGGAAGTATCAACACCGTGAAAAGTGAGAATACATTCAAGCCTATATTCAGTAGATCCTCCATTCTTTGTAAAAATGATGGACTTCGAAAAAGGAAGCATGAATACGATGAAGACACTTCGACATCATCGATAGCGAATTCATACGGTAATCTGGGTGAATCTGGGTCTTCTACAGTGATTGTTACAGTGACTCTGAGGCTGTTGACAAAGGCATAGACTGTGATGAAGCACCTAGAGCTGACCAGATCGAAGAATGTGGTGATGTCCTGAGACCGAAACGATGGAAACGTCGTGTTGTAATAAATAAATCTGATAATGCTTATTATGATCACTGGGACGATTGTGATATTAAAAGTATTTATAATAAACAAGCAAGTAAGTTGGTGGTAGAAGAGATTGATTACACATCATGGAAAGATCCAAACATATTGGTTGACCGGCTAAGACTTCTACATGGCTCGCTTTGTGCAGGAAACTATTCGTGCATCAAAGAAATATCCTTCATACTCAAAGAACTGAGGATAGCTGGCTACATACAATAATGGCTTCTTTTACTTGTATTTGTGTAATGTTGAGAAGTAATTAAATATTGAAAGTAAAAATTTAATGTTTTTATTTCTTGTATTCTGATTTCCTACTCCGCCTGTGTGTTTCCGCTACTGTATGTGTGATCATTCCGTTTCCTGTGTGTACTGTGTGTACCTTCCGTTTCTTGTGTGTACTGTGTGTATGTTCCGTTTCCTGTGTGTACTGTGTGTACGTTTCGTTTCCTGTGTGTACTGTGTGTACGTTTCGTTTCCTGTGTGTACTGTGTGTACGTTTCGTTTCCTGTGTGTACTGTGGGTACGTTTCGTTTCCTGTGTGTACTGTGTGTACGTTCCGTTTCCTGTGTGTACTGTGTGTATATGTTCCGTTTCCTATGTGTACTGCGTGTACGTTCCGTTTCCTGTGTGTACTGTGTGTACATTCCGTTTCATGTGTGTACTGTGTGTAAACGTTCCGTTTCCTGTGTGTACTGTGTGTACGTTCCGTTTCCTGTGTGTACTGTGTGAACGTTCCGTTTCCTGTGTGTTCTGTGTGTACGTTCCTTTTCCTGTGTGTACTGGGTGATCATTACATTTATTGCACGTAAATAGCATGTATTGCTCGTACATTACGTACATTACATGTTGGAGCTGATGGAGCTGTTGGAGCACTTGAAGCTAATGGTCAATTGAAGCATAGGAGCAAAATGTAGATGGATCTGATGACGCGAATTGTAGCTCTTGGAGCCTGGCGTATATTGGAGAGATCGAATTTTTTTTTTGATCAAATGATCCTCTTTTTTAATTTGTAGATTTGACTCTAGTATTATTGTAAATGGTTCTTGATTTGACTAGCGTATTATTCCATACGGTGCATGTATATAAGCGAGTCCTAGACAGCAGGTCGCTCAGTTTGTTACTGACATCGGCGGTGTAAGGATCGCCTAGTTTGTTTCTTCTGGTGCATAAGTCGTGTCAATTAGCTGTTCTTGAGACCTCGATGGCATCTTTACCGTCTTTAACGTCGAACTCTATGGAGGTTGTACCGTCGACTACGGGAACCTTGACGACAGCTACGACGGAGAAGGTGCAGATCCCGTTGGCAACGACGACGTCAACATTGGAGGAGATTTCAACAGATGTGATACCACCATCATCCGAAGTTTTATCATCAGCAATGGATTCTTCAACTAATGAAGAGCGTACATTGCGACAGTGCAAATACTGTGACGCATCATTTACTATCACCTCAAATGCTCGCAGACATGAAAGAAGCAGTTGTTCTAATAATGTTAAAAGAATACAATTTCAGTGCAATAAGTGCAAAATACTAATTTCACGTCTTGATAGCTTACATCTTCATTATAAAAAATGCTCCGAGAAAGTTAAGTGCGAGTATAATGAACATGGTTATTGTTTTGACTTTTGTGTTGTACCGGCTGATGAGTCTATATAAGTGAGACCCTGGTGATTTGGACTTCAGTCCGTCTCTGGCTGCGGTGATGAACGGATCGGATAGTTAGACTTGTAAAACATAATAGACCTGTATCTAGCTATTCTTGAGAACTCGATGGCATCATTACGACTATCTACACCAACCTGGATCGAAGGTCTACCATCATCAGTGCAGAGCATGATGACAACGACGTCTACAGCTACACCTGCTCTCTCAGCACAGCAGGAGATTTCGACGCGTGCAACATCTTCCGCAGAGCTGACCTTAAAGGCTTCAGAAGTTAACATGTCAGCAGTGTTACAATGGTTGTCAACAGTTCCAGTGGCATTGATGAAGGAAGGAGCATCCAGCGGTGTTCCATCATCCGACTGCACGTACTGTGAGAAGATCAAAAACTTGAAATTTTGGGATTATGTAATACACAATTGTAGTAGTAACTCTGAACGCATTAAATATCAGTGCAACAGATGTTTAAGCAAGTTTATATTCTATGGAAGATTAAAACGGCACCTCAGGAATTGTGATAGACTGGCTGTTCATTCATCGGAATCAAGCTGTATATTTTGTAACAAAACATTAACAAATATTCAAAGTGCACAACGACACGAAATATATCACTGTCCTTTTAATGAAGTTGATAATTCGTCTTTGTGTGAAAATTGTGGTGTACCAATATGACGACCTGATAAACTGAATAGACATTTAAAGTCATGTAAAGGACTTAGTCCGTATCGTAAGAAGACTGTTTGAATCGAGAGATCCACGAAACTTTGGTAATTTGTCTGTGTATTTTTTTGCACTTGTAGTTGTGTAGAATGTATGTAATAAAAGTTTTTTTTTAAAAAGAACTTGCTGTGTTTTTATTATCTCAAACCTGTCACTTTTGTGGTATTTTTTAAAATTAAAGTTGTTTTGTATCGTCCAGGGATCGAACCGAGGACAGGAATCCATCGAATTAATATGTAAATTAATGATTGATTTATTGATGAATTTTGGAATTTTTCCCGAATCTCTAGCATTAAAATTACGAATTTCCAATACGGTGGTCTTGATGTATGATAGAATGATGGTCGTAGAGGATTTAAAGTCTCTTTACGGATGTTGAACATGGTTTATTGAAATTATTATTTTTTACATAAAATTGAACGTTATTGCATCGATCGGGTATCGAACCGAGGACAGGAATCCATCGAATCAATATGTAAATTAATGAGTGATTTATTTAATGAATTTTGGAACCTTTCCCGAATTTCTAGCTAAATAACTACGGATTTTCAAGATGGCGGCCAAATTTAAAGATGGCGGGTGTCACAGTAATAAATGATTACTGCACTCTAGCCGATAAGAATTAAACTAACATGGCGTCAGCGCACTCTCGCCGACGATACAATGATGATGGCTTCCAGCATCGAAGACAAGATGGCAGACATGACGTCATACTAGGTGACGATATATATGAATGGCAAAAAGTGGTGGGGGTCAGTATGCCAGCAGCCACCACGGGGGAAGGATCGGTCGTAATTTTTTTTTTTTGCACTCGTCAGGTTCGAACGGCGGACTCCGAACTCCGTGTCGTAAATGTTTGTTTTTTTATTATTTTTCATTAAAATTTTATTAAGTGAATTTTTTTATAATTTTTAAAAATTTTTCCATTAAAATCGGATAATAAATAAAAAAGTTAAAGATGGCGATCGTAACGAAATTTGCAACGGTGACGTCATAATTCGAAATAGCGGAAAACAAAACGCCGGAATATTCGAGAACACACAATTAGGTCATCCAATTTGGCGGATCCAAAATGGCCGCCGTGATAAACTTTCCCGTTACAATGTGTCCCGTTACATTGTATCCCGTTACACTCATCCAAGATGGCCGATGTGACGTCAGAATCAGATATGTGGCTCGGCACCAAGCACCACAGCCTGAAGCCTGATCTCGGAGGAACTATTATATACTACTGCTTCACCAATTATTATGTCATATGTGACTCAATCAGGTAGCTCATGTTGTTCCTTGGGTTTCCCAGTATCCGTGATGCTATTATCTACTTTTTGTTTGCTGGGATGAAACAGATTCGCTAACTAGCACTTGCATTACAAAACCTTCGAATTAGTCGGGGGTAAACAATGCTGCCTCCTGCTCTCTTATACACAGTACCTGTTCTTTCATATCAAAAACTTATCCATATAGATTAACTATGGTAACCTATAGAATTAACTCATTGGTGATATCAGCAACAAGAAAGGTCTGTGATAATGTCCAAGTTCTAATTCTTATCTCCAAATCAAGCTGTCCATGAACAAGTGAAGTGTGTCTGGTGGCTGTTTTGAGTCTGTATGGGATGTATGTACTCTTAAGCTTTCCCTACTTACAATGTATGTGCAATGCTGATAACCCTGTGTCACCAGTAAGTAAACACTGTCTGCCATTGATGCATCCATTAAGCATCAAATTGCCATAGTCTCTAAGAAGTAAGGATATAGGAAAACTCCTAGAGGCTACCATTTCTCGTAGAGCTGACATGCACCTCCTCACACCAGCACTGTTCGTTTCCCTGTTTCTCTTCCTGCTGTTACTTTTGCTGCGATGTATTCCTGTGTGTCGGACAGTCCCACTGAATGTGTCCTAGTTCTTGGCAGATGAAGAACAGCAGGCGTCCTCCTGATCTTCGGGCCTGGGGACCTGGAGTATCATTCAGTAGCTTCGTCAATGCCCTGAAAATATTCTCTTCTTTAGTGGCATTTCTTGAATGTCCTCCATTGTAGGACTCTAGTCCAGCTCTCCTTGTCCCGATGCTTATGTTTCTTGAGGTACTGTGTGCCACCTCGATGTCCAAGGCATCGCAGCTATTCTTGTGTCAGGCCAAACTAAGTGTTTGCTGAACCTCCACCACTCTGAGTCTGTCTATAAATGCACTGGTGGCCTGCTGATGTCGGAACTCTGTAGAAGCTTCTAGGAAGGAGTGTTGCACGAGTCGCACGATGTCGGCTTCGAATTATTGGAGGGTTTCCGATCTCTGTTGACGTGTCTTCAGGGCTGTTCTATACACCTCGCCCATGTGCCGGTCATCATACCTCAGCTCAAGAGCTTCTACTAGTACAGCCCAGTCTGTCTGCTCCGAAACTGGTACGGTCTGCAGCAGCTCTAGTGGAGATCCTCGTAGGGCCAGCACAAGGGCTGTAGCCTTCTCTTCCTCGTCCCAGCCATTCACTTCTGCAACTGCCTCGAACTATCACCTGTAGACAGCCCACGACGACTGGCCATCAAAGGCGGGTGGACTGAATTTTGGTTGGCCGTTTGCAGCACCTTTCACCTTCCATTCCCCAAAAGAACTCCCCAGTTTCTTAGCAACTGTATCTTCCTTGATCATTCGTCGACTTTCTTCAGTTCCAGCTGCCACTCGCTGTTCGGTGGCTGCTCGAGTTGAGCTAGCTGTTGTGCCATCAGTCCTTCATATTCGGCTAGCTGTTTCTCCTTTTGTGCAAGTTGTTGTTATTGTTGTGCAAGATGCTGTTCAAAAAACTGCACTTTCCCTTCCAACTAAATACTGGTTTAATTCATCTTCTTTAATTCCTCCTGAGCAGCTACCAATTTGCCTCGCATTTGTTCCTGCCACCTCTTTATTTCATCTTGGGCTGCCACGAGTTAGTTACGCATATATTCCTGACTTCTCACAATCTCTTCTTGGTTCTTCTTCGTGTCTTCAATCTCGTTCTTCGTGGCACTATTCATCTCTTCTCGGCAGTTCTCCATTTCATTCTTCAGTTCTTCTTGACCACTCTTCATTTCATTCTTCATCTCTTCTTGGTCATTCTTCATTTCATTCTTCATCTCTTCTTGGCCACACTTCATTTCATTCTTCATCTCTTCTTGGCCACTCTTCAGTCCCCTAATTTCATCCTTCATTTTGGCCAAGAGAGCCACCATCTTGATTGTACACACACAATTTGTCTTTCACTATATCTACCGTCCTATGAACGACATTATAATTTTACCTAAATTCTATTTTTTAAACTTTATTAATAATTTTCTGTAAATCATTTAATTATGGCTATCCCACTTTTGACACCAAATGTTGCGAGCAGAGAAATCGTATTCGTAACGATAGTTCATTTAATTTTATACAGTTTTACTTGCTACAAATATTTACCATACTAATTAAATCACCACAATGTATGTTCACAAGTTACTAATTATCTGTCAAGTCCACAGTTTACACTCTTCACTGGAGCTGGGTTCGACAGTGGTTCACCCCTCACCACGCACCTGTCCACACACACACGGTCTCGCGCCACTCGGCCACACACGCACGGTCCCGTCTCTCCGCCCTTCTCCTCGTACTCGCACTTCACTCAACTCGCCTGTTAGAACTCCCGCGGAGGCCGGCGTCACCTTCTTTATACCCGCTGGCCGTCTTTCTGTAACTGACTGGAGTGGTTGTGACGTGTCGCGTCATACGGGCCGACCCAAAGCTCGAAGCATCCAGAACAGCAGCGCTTATTCACGCCCCGCCACGCGGTGGCCTCAGTAAGACCACGGAATTCCCAGGCCGCTAAGGAAGGAGGACGCGGGGGAAGGGGTTTGTTGAGGCCGGGACGCGCTAATTCCCGAAGGTATGCGCGCGTGACTTCAATAACCGCGTGAGACCGCCAGGCCACTCAGCTACCTGGTGCGCGTCGCGGTTTTTATCGTAACAATAGTTTAATTTAAATCTGTTTTAAATACGTTTGTTATCTGAGCACTAGCTAATTCTAAATGTCACTATACGGATTCACGTTAGTATCATTAAACAGATTTTCCATAAGCAATCGAGACATATCGCATGTAAGTACTACATGAATATACCAAACTATACAGTGTACATTATTGCGGCTTCGATAATTCTGCATTTTAACATATTTAGGGCTCGATACGAGGTACTAAGTATTAATGAAATTCGACAAGCATAATTTTTCGCACATCAGTTAATAATCACACGCCGTTTGGAGCCCTATCTAGTACAGTAATTCCCCAGTTACATAACACTCTTCGGAACGCTGCGTGACGTCACAGATGCGGCCTGCACCCTGCTGGCTGTGGACCCGCCGAGGCGCTGTGACCGGCTGGTTGCCTACCCGCCACGCGCGCAGGCGCGGGCCAAGCCCGTCGTATCGCACGAAGTTAGGAATTGTCAGGAGTCGGCATGTTGTGACGTAGTTGAAGTCTTTTTATACCTCAACGCCCAAACCATTGCTGCAATGCTTGATGACCATTCCTGACAGTGGTCAATAAGTATGAATTAGAATTTCTGACGTTTAGTTAAATACGTTCACTTCCATGAAATACAGCTCTTTCAAACGTTTTCCACGTTGCAATGCTCTGGGAGTACCGCAGATATGGTACATGTCATCAGACGAAGAGCGGCTTCACTCAGTGTTTCTGAACTAATGCATGTATGCTCAGTAGATTCGGAGATTAAATTGTATGGAAATTTCTTTATAGAACGCAAAACCCTATATTCACCCCCTTAGAGAGATGACTGTCATTTTGGCAAATGGTCAAGCGAAGTTTGTCGTTTAAGTGTGTTCATCATTTATACTGGACATTTTTACTTCAGCTTGATATTAAAACCATAATTGCCCCCTTTTTCCCCACCACTCTTGCTGTCGAATAAGGAAAATTAATGGAAAAGTCTCGTGGCGTAACTCTTTATACGTGTAATTCATGCTACGTTTCGTACAAGACTGTGTTATATTAACTTTTCTTAATGAAACCAATCATACCCCATTTTAAACCCTTCGTGTGGTATATTGGAACAATTTAACGCTAAGTTGCTTTTATTTTTTACATTTACAATTCAATCCCATATCTAATTTTCAACTTAATTGGCTTTGGATATATGATTATGTAATATAAAAACTTGCGCCCACTCTTTAGGAATCAATTTAAATAAAAAAATAAGAGAGTATAAACTTGAATAATTTTCCTGATGAAAATGCGCTTAAGAGTCGTTAAAACAGTTTCGTTAACAGCAGAGTGAAAACCAGTTTGTCATCACTTCCCATTATCAGCTGTTTGGTGTTTGCATGACTCTGCGCTGTAGTTATTACTGTCAGTCATTCTTCCAATGACATTGCAAAAACCAGAGGCATGCCTTGGTGATTTTTTTAAAATTAAAAATAGCTTTAGTTGTTTTAGGGGCTATAATTTTACAACAGACAGGCAAACAGGCAGATAGAAAATTATATTGTAATATGATATTATTACTGTGTTTTAAAAATGCAAAATATCTGTAGATTATTTTGAGAAATTCCAAAAATTACATACATAATTCTCTTTAAAACGGGGTTTTCCAATAGTGTACACTAAAAACGCAAATTAAAGGTATACTTTATTTATTGTTTGCTTAACTGTGACTTTTTTGCTACATAAAGTAATTGTTTTAACATTTTCCAAAATTGTAATAAAAATAATTATCTATAACAAACCAAGACTACTTTGTGATTTACAGAGAATGATAAATAATTTAACATTATACCGAAGAAATATTTTGTGCCAGTAATAAATATTATGTAATAATCACAACGGCATCTAAAAAAAAATTGAATTGTTTTTTGTGCCAAAAATATATTCTCATCCAAAGAAAATAATTTTTTACTGTTCAGACAATTAGCTGCACTTAAACGGCGAGTGTTCTTTAAGAACACATACTATTAATAGGAACAATGTATTAGATTTATTGTGAGCACAAAAATTAACCTTTGTGTGTGTACAAACATTGCTTAGAAAATTTGTAGCTATCTCCCTTAATGATTAATATAATTTTTCGTGTCATCGAAAATTATATTATATATAAAAACCAAATAAAATTATTTAAATAACAAAGGAACGCCTTATAATTTTCCTCAAAAATATTGTAACATTATAGACAATTGACTTAAATATCCAACAAACACACGTGGAGACAATTTTTTTTAAGACTCAGATCTATGCTTTACACATTTACCGTTCATCACTAACTTGTACTGTTACAAAAATTAAGGCTGTTTCAAAAGGCTTCACCCGATTTCACATTTCATATAAGTGTCAAGAAATTAAACAGTGTCGAGGAAATATTAAATGACACGAGAGAAATGTATACCAGTATGAATATGTGCCTTGCTTTTAGTTGTATAGTTGACCGTCTGTGAAACTGTGTTGCACTGGACGGCCGCTGGAGCGCGAATGTGCGATGCGGGACTGTGTGCGGGCTGCGGGAGGCTGGGACCAGTGACACGTAACCGATAGTGTCCGGTGTTTGGTCCAGGCGGCGTGAAAATGGGCAACGACTGCGAATTGCTCAGAGGACTTCTGCATATGTAACTGTGCAATTTTGAGACGGATATCGATTAAATCAGTCTTTATTTTAATAAGTGATTTTGTTAAATGAATTTTGCAAATATTTTTTTTCCCGATTTCCAGGTCAATAAATACAAATTTCCAATATAGTAGGTAGGCATAATGGCTTACTGGAGCTGGTAGATGAGGAACTTAACAGCTTTTAGGATTTTGAACATGATTTATTAAATAAGTATTTTCTGTCCAATTAAATATTTTTGTATAGATAAAGTTTCGAACTAAGCCTGGGAATCGATCAAATCAATAATAATTTTCATAAATAATTTTTTTGATGATTTGTGAAATTCTTCCGAACTTCTAGGTTAAAAATTTCATATTTTCGAGATTGCGCTCAGATGTTCGGATGGCGGACGTCTGGGCAATAAATAATACCTGCACTCTAGCGGCTAAAAATTAAACTTACATGGCCGTAGCGTCCTCTAGCAGGTGAAAACAAGATTGGCGGCCTCCAGCAGTCGAAGACAAGATGTCGGACGTGACATCATACTAGCTGGCGATATATGTACCTTGACATTAGTGGTGGGAAGGCAGTCTGCTGGTGGCTTCAGTGGAGGAAGGATCAGTCACCATTTTTATTTTTGCCCTCGTCAGGTTCGAACCGAGGAATCCGAGCTCCATGATGTGAATTTTTAAATTAAAATTTTATTTAAATCTTTTTAAATAGTTTTTAATTATTTTTTCCCTGTATTTCTAGCTAAATAATTACAAATGTTCAAGGTGGCGGACATGACTTAATAATTTCAAAATTTTGGACCTTTTTAATAATACTTTTTTTATTAATTTTTTTATTAATTTATAAAATTTACCCGATTTTCTAGCATAAAAAATATGGATTTTCAACATAGCAGCCATGACATTCTAAGGTTTGAGGTCATGACCTAAGCGGCCTAGTGCGTCTTGTTCATGGGGAATTTAAGCTGCTTTCTGAATTTAAAGGTGTTGACATTTTTAAGCTCTTGAAAGGGAAATTTCCCCTCAAAACAAGAATATTTCCCTCGAAATATAGAATTTATCCTTTTTTATTTTTTGGCGTATATTTTTATCCTAATTACTAGAAATCTGAGCGGATGTTGTCGAATTTTGGGGAATTTTGAGTCTTTTTTAGCTATTATTTTTGCCAATTTTGAGCAAATTATGAAGGTCAAAGGTCAAAGGTCAAGATCATCAAATGGCCTCCGTGACGTCAGTATCCAAGATGGTGGCCGACACCGCCGACAACGTACATTAAACCCTGTTTCAGGACCGGCCAATATATACTACTAACATGTTTTCCCCACTCGTAACAATACAAACACAACATTTTTCAAACGTTGTGAGTGAACAATCCCGGAATCCCCAACAGCCTTGGCGTGAGTGGCGTCGTTGTGTCAGTTGAGGTTACGTCACTCTGGCTCGCCGCGACTGACATGTGTCGTCAGAGCTGACCCTGGCTGGGGGGAAGGGGGTGAGGGTTGAGATAACTGACGAGGACGAGCCGTGGACAAGGTCTACATGATTGGTAACATTATCGACAAGTCACGCAAACAAACATGCCCACAATTGCTGACTTGTGTGTCAATAAATGTTCCTGTGATTCACTGAGACGCACGCACAATTATTTCTTTAGGAACGGAATGAAAAATTGGGAATGGGGTGGTTCAAGTTCCCGTCATTTGCTGTAAGTTAATTTCCTTAATTATCGAATTATGAACCTCTGGCTTTCAGGCTTTATGGTAATGTGTTTCTTTGGTATCATTTTTTAGAAAAATAAATTGTTTTGTGAAGGAAAAGGAATAAATTTAACTCTGAACTAGCATAAAATTACTTCTATGAATAGATTGTGCCTGGATTGGTTTGTTTTATGGGTTATGAGAAAATTCAATTTTCTAAACTCTCGGAAAAGCTTTCATGGTGACCAAATTCAAGTCATGGTTTTTAAAAGAAAAGTATTGTAGGAAAATCAATTAGACATAAAATATAATAGATAAATGAAAGACAAACTCTTTATTAAAAATAGATCAATTCCGGGTTATTGGTCAATAGATACATAGGAAACTTAAGATTCACAACAGTCCATTCCAAGGCCGCGTTCTTGCATGTTTCGTTTATCTCTCTATATTTCTTTCTCTTTCCCTCTCTCTCTCTCTCTCTCTCTCTCTCTCGCTTTGCTTGCCTATTATTTATTAACACGTTGATGATTTTAATTTTAAATTTCATTTATAACATATGTGCTGTATTTGGTTTGAATTTTTATGACGCTTGGTTACAACCTTGATAATACTGCAGGATACCACGTGTCTGAAAATAAAGAATTTCAAATGTTAGTAGTTTAACATTTTAACGAGTGGTTAGATTAGCTGTAAAATACATTACAAATTTGTGTTATCATAAGTATATTCGGTTAGGTTAACTACATTAATAATGCTTTTATATATCGTGGACAGTAGGTTAGGTTCGTTTAGCACTATTTAAAATACTTTCAAAGGAGCTGATAATTTGTAAAGTTAGTTACGTTAGTAGTATGCAATAGTTCCTCCGGGCACAGTGTTCAGGGTTGAGGAGCTGGAGCCGGGTCAATGACCAAATGCTCTGATGTCACAGTGGTCATCTTGGATGGCCGTGAACTTGACCTTTGTTCTTGACCTTTGAGATTGACCTTGACCCCGGCGGCCATATTGGATCCGCCATCTTGGATTCGCCATATTGGATACGCCATCTTTAATCGAGTGCCCCACTCACTCATGATGAAATTTTCATCTCGGTCACCATATAGATTTTTTTCTGTTCCGCTGGAGGCCGCCATCTTGGATACCGTCGACTTTTTTTCAACTGTTTGTTTCTAGAGAGCACCAGCATCGCTCGTGTTTTTTTTTTTGTTCTGCTGGAGGCCGCCATCTTGGATACTGTCGACTTTGTTTCTGCTGTTTGTTCCTAGAGAGCGCCAGCGTCGCTCTGTCTCATCACATAAGGTCGATGTTCCATTACCTACCAGAGATATTATGGTCCTTATCGACATATTGAATATAATTTTTTATGCAAAATACATTGGAAGCGCTGTGATTCGAACCATCGCAGCCCTCATCAATAAGTTAGAAAACATATGCCTTTAACCGCACGGCCATTGAGACATTTGCCGGACTGAAAATTAAATAAGGTATATATAAAAATAACATGCATAATCGGACTTGTATTTTTTTTTATTTTAAGTAATAGTAACACCACTTTTTCGAGACAGAAACACCATCTTGTATTAAGTCACAACTGTTGCATATTTCGTTACGGCAGCCATCTTGAAAATCTGTAATTTCAATGCTAGAAATTCCGAAAAATTCCAAAAAGTATTTTAAAAATTGCCTACTTCAAAAGTTTAGTTATTTAAACGATTTAGGTCCTCAGTTCGATTTCCTGCGAGAGTAAACCAGTAATTTACTAAGATAATAAAAAAATTCTCAATCAAAAGTAATAAAAATGTTTTACACCGCACGCGACATTTTAATTATGTCACCACTGTAAAAATTATCGTTACAGACATCATCTTGAAAATCTTTATTTATAATCCAATTTTAATGAAAAAAGTTCAAAATGCACCAAAAAATTAACTTATTTGAATACTGATTGATTAGATCGATTCTCGTGCTTGGTTCGAAACCGGTAAGAGCAAAAAATAAAAAACGACAGATCCTTCCTCCACAGTATCCACCTACAGACTGACCTACCACCACCAATAAAAGGTATATATCGTCAACTGATACGACGTTATGTCCGACACCTTGTCTTCGTCTGCTGGAAGTCACTATCTTGTTTTCGTCTGCTAGAGTGTGCTGGCGACATGTTAGTATAATTTTCTGTTCACCATACCTTTGACCTTGACCTTGAAATTTGAACTTGAAATTTGACCTTGAACTTAAACTTTGACCTTTACCTTGAAATTTGACTTTGACCTTGACGACTATCATGGATCTGACATTTTATGTTCAGTACATGGTACCAGGAGCTACCACCTGCTAGAGGACATTGCCACCATCTTGTTTTCGTCTGCTGGAGGACAACATCTTGTGTGTGTCCTCGTCTTATAGAGTACATTACCATCATGCTAGTTTTATTCTAACCCGCTAGAGTGCAGTAATAATTTTTTATTACTGAGGTGCCCGCCATCTTGAAATGTTGGCGCCATCTTGAAATCGTGTAATTATTAGCTAGAAATGTGGGAAAAATTTCAAAATTCACCAAAAAAAATTTACAATCAATTTACAAATTCATTCGATCAGTTTTTGTCCTTGGTTCGATACTTGAACAGTGACAAGTATAATATTAAATAAATTTTATATTTTGGTTTCCATTACCTTCGCAGAGTTTATTAATCATTAACTCTACAAAAAACAACTCAAGACAATATACCTGACCAACGAATTAAATATGTTATCGATAAGCCTAACAAGAAAGTCTAGTTTTTGATACTTAGAATACATTTAAAATGTTTATGTACAAAACCATCCATACATATACACCAAGCGTCTTCAAACCGCAGACTGGGACATGAACAATGTCAGACATATATACCATGAACACACAGTACAAACAGTACACACAGGAAAACGGAATGATCACACAGTACACACAGGACACGGAATGAACACACAGTAAACGCAGGAAAAGGATTGAACGCACAGTACACAAGGGAAAGCGGAATATACACACAGTACACACAGGAAAACGGAATGTACACACAGTACACACAGGAAAACGGAATGTACACACAGTACACACAGGAAACGGAATGAACACACGGTACACACAGGAAACGGAATGAACACACACAGTAGCAGAAACACACAGGCTTAGTTAGAAATCAGAATACAAGAAATGAAACATTAAATATTTACTTTCAATATTTAATTTATTTCTCAATATTATACAAAAAAAAGTAAAACAAGCCATTATTGTATGTAGCCAGCTTCCCTCAGTTCTTTGAGTATGAAGGATATTTCTTTGATGCACGAATATTTTCCGGCACAAAGCGAGCTATGTTAAAGTCTTAGCCGGTCAACCAATATGTTTGTATCTTTCCATGATGTGTAATCAATCTCTTCTACCACCATCTTCCTTACATGTTCATTATAAATACTTTTAATACTACAATTGTCCCAGTGATCATAATAATCTTTATCAGATATATTTATTATAACACGTCGTTTCCATCGTTTCGGTCTCAGGACACCGCCACATTCTTCGATCTTGTCAGCTTTAGGTACTTCATCACAAGTAGTATGTAAATGGGGCTACTGAAACAAGCGCCGGCGCGTGGAGCCGAGGCCGAGCCACATCTCTGATTGTGACGTCACGGCGGCCATCTTGGATGAGCGTAACGGGACACGGCGTAACGGGACATAGTGTAACGGGACAAGTATATCACGGCGGCCATCTTGGATGACCGTGACCTTGACCTTCGACCTTGACCTTTAAACTGGTCCTTGACCCCGGCAGACATTTTGGATCCGCCATATTGGATCAGACATCTCGGTGACCATCGACTTTGTTTCTGTTGTTTGTTCCTAGATAGCGCCAGCGTCGCTCTTGATTTTCTTCTGTTTCACTGGAGGCGGCCATCTTGGATACCGTCGACTTTGAATCTGTTGTTTGTTCCTAGATAGCGCCAGCATCGCTCTGTCTCATCACATAAGGTGGATGTTCCATTACCTACCAGAGCTATTATGGTCCTTATCAACATATTAAATTTATTTGTTTATGCAAAATACATTGGAAGCGCTGTGATTCGAACCAGCTTAGCTCTGATCTCTAGGTTGGAAAACATACGCCTTTAACCGCTCGGCTATCGAGTCATTTACCACACGGAGAATAAAATAAGGTATATAAAAAATATCATGCATATTGGGACTTGAATTTTTTTTTTTTAATTTTAAGTAATAATAGCACTTCCTGTTCGAGACAGAACCATCATCTTGTATTAAGTCCTAACTGTTGCAATTATCGTTACGCCCGCAATCATTCAAATCCGCAATTTTTATGTTAGAAAATCGGGACAAATTTTAAAAATTCATAAAACAATTAATTAATCGAATTAAATAATAAAAATCTTAAAAACCACTGTTGTAGTTATCGTTACGGTCACCATCTTGGATTATATAAATGTTGCATATTTCGTTATGCCCGCCATCTTGGTTGAGTACTATGCCATCGTTACACTTTATGTTACGACAGTCATATTGGATCCTATTAATGTTGCAATTATCGTTATGATCGCCATATAGAAATTTAGACGCCATCTTGGAAATCCGTAATTTTAATGCTAGAGATTCGGGAAAAATTCCAAAATTCATCAAATAATTAACTTAATAGAATTCTGAATGATTATATCAATTCCCGTCCTTGGTTCGAAACCGGCGAGGGCAAAAAATAAAAAATAAAACATAAGATCCTTCCTCCACAGAAGCCACCTTCAGACTGACCTTCCACCAATATCAAGGTATATATCGTCAGCTGGTATGACGACATGTCCGCCATCTTGTCTTCATCCACTGGAGACCACCATCTTGTTTTCATCTGCTAGAGTGTGCTGATACCATGTTAGTATAATTTTCTTGTCACCATACCTTCGTCCTCAACTGTTGGCATTGAACTTTGACATTGAAATTTGACCTTGAACATTGACCTTGACTTTGAAATTTGACCTTGACCTTGAAATTTGACTTGACCTTGAATTTTTACCTTGACCTTGAAATTTGACCTTAACCTTGATATACGACTTTGACCTTGACAACCATCATGGATCCGACATTTTTCATTCAGTACATGCTACCAGGAGCTGCAACATTCCAGTGGCCATTACCAACATCTTGTTTTCATCTGCTGAAGTTCACCATATTAAGCGTGTACTCAACGTACCATCATGCTAGTCTAAGTTTTACCCGCCAGAGTGCAGTAGTCATTTATTATTACTGAGGTGCCCACCATCTTGATTATTCGGGCGCCTTCTTGAAATCATGTAATTATTTAGCTAGAAATGCGGGAAAAATTCCAAAATTAATTTTAAAAATTGGCAATCATTCTACAGATTAATTCGATCCGCTCCTGTCCTTGGTTCGATACTCGATAGATGTAATAACGTTTAATTTTATGGAGAAAAAAAATAATTTTACTAACCATGTTCAAAATTCTTAAAGAGACTTTAAATCCGCTAATAACATTATCCTATAAGCCATCAATACCAACACCTTGGAAAATTTGTAATAATTAATCTAGAAATTCAGGAAAAAGTTCAAAATTCATTAAATAAATTTGCAAACAATATACTGATTAATTAGATCGACTAAGGTCCTTGGCACGATCCTGGACGAAGCTAAAAGAAATTTAATTTAAATACCAGAAAAGTGTAAGGTTCGAGAAATAAAACACCGCAAGTTCTTTTACAAACATAATATTTACTACACAATTTCGTTCATACTACAGGATCACTTGCGAAATCCAGCAATCTTATAAACATTTAGCCCTGCATAGACGTGCAACGACTACTTCTTAGCTCCAACAGCTCCAATTGCACCAACAGTTCCAAAAGCTCCAACAGCTCCAAATGCTCCAAATGCTCCAAATGCTCCAAAAGGCTCCAAACGGCTCCAAAAGGCTCCAAAGGCTCCCATTGCTCCAAATGCTACAATTGCTCCAAAAGGCTCGAAATGTTCCAAAAGCTCCAAATGCTCCAAAAGCTTCAAATTGCTCCAATTGCTCCAAATGCTCCAAATGCTCCAAATGCTCCAAATGACTCAAAATGCTCCAATTGCTCCAATTGCTCCAAATGCACAAATTGCTCTAAAAGGTTCCAAAATGATCCAAATGCTCCAAATGGCTCAAAATGCTCCAAAAGACTCCAAATGCTACAAAAAGCTCCAAATGATCCAAATGCTCCAACAGGCTCAAAATGCTACAAAATGCTCCAAATGCTCCAAAACACTCAAAATACACCAACAGCTCCATCTTCATTTGGCTCCAACTGATTTCAATTACTTTTTTATCGATTTTGGCATGATTACTTGCATGCCTTTATTAGTATACATTTTGACTGGCAGTGGTGACGTTTTTTACTGCTTTAAGTTATAAGTTTTATTTAGAGATCAGATTTCGAGAAATGCTAGGTACCATATTGTAAAAATATTAAATTATCTTCAAGTTTATACACACGCATTTAATTTAAGCCATTATTGTATGTGGCCAGCTTCCCTCAGTTCTTTGAGTATGAAGGATATTTCTTTAATGTTCGAATAGTTTCCTGCACATAGCGATCCATGTAGTAGTCTTAGCCTGTCAACCAATATGTTAGGATCTCCCCATGAGGTATAATCAATCTCTTCTGTTACGTTCATCTTCCTTGCTTGTTTATAATAAATATTATCTCTGGTGTCTTTCGTTTTAACGCCAACCACAAGGTCACTTTCGTCATCGGGCCAGTGATTATCACAAGCTTGATCAGATTTATTTATTATAACACGTCGTTTCCATCGTTTTGGTCTCAAGCCACCATCACAAACTTCGCTCTTACATGCTTGTGGTGTTTCAGCACAGTACTCATTCATGTCAGCCTGAGATGTGCCAGCACAGTCATAGATCATGTCAGCTTCAGATGTGTCACCACAGTCTTCAATTATGTCAGCGCCACAAACTTGATCAGGATAATTTATTTTATTACGACGTTTCCATCGTTTTGGTCTCAGACCACCATCACAGTCTTCGATCTTGCCTGCTTTAGGTGCTTCAGTACAGTACTCAATCATGTCAGCCTTATATGTGTTAGCACAGTCATCGAACATGTCAGTCTCAGATGTGTCACCACAATCTTCAATCATGCCAGCTTCAGATGATTCGTCAAAGTCTTCGACCTTGTAAGCTTCAGGTGGTTCTCCATCTTCCACATTTTCATGGAGAAGACTAGATATTGGAGTAAATATTTTTTCATTTCTAATATCGTTGCTACTTTCTTCGTTTGTTTTAAATTTTAAATTATTATCTTAATCTTGATCAGTATTTTTAGCATTAGCTTTTTTGCCTTCGTTCCTCTTCCGCGATGTTGGAGCTCAGTCTTCGTTATCTTTATTCATCTTAGTTGTACAGTTCTTGCAATGTCTATCCAAGTAATATCTTCTACCAAAGGATTTCTGACACTGACTGCATTGAAATGGTTTTTGATAAGGACCCAAATTACACTCGCTTCTCTCATGTCGTTTAGCATTCTTTCTCAAAGTAAACACCTTGCTACAGTATCTACAGTGATGACGTTTTGATACAGCTTCAGACATCGGACCAGGGTACATGTTAGCTTCTATGACTAATGGCAGATGCAAACTAAGAGTTTTAAATTAATAACCATTACTTAAAAACAATTTTTTAATTATTTCATCAGCGAGAGTTAAGTTATCTCATTCAAAGGTGTTTTTTGTAAGTAGTTCTGCTTTTCAACAACAAATGTCACCACGTGTCGCTTTCAGGTAAATAATATATTTTTTTTTCATTTATGCGGGATGCGGGATGCTCACTAACGATAGCAAATGAAGTATGGCTTCGCTAGACTCCAAGGAGAAGGAAGTTTGTTATTCCAGTTAGTGTTTCTCAGAGCTTATTATTTGACTGAGTAATGGTTGTTTATTTTTTAATTCCACCTGATAAAAAATATATCGCAAGTGCTGATTTAGTAGCAGAAATTCTCGAATTAAATGTAACTCTGAATAAAATGACATGTATCATTAGGTAAAAAATCCATCATGGAGAGAGCGGTTTCTCAGAAATAACCAGAAACACTTTTAGAAACCACAGGAATGATCACAAGCACTCGGAGAATACCATCATAATATTGTCAAGAATAATCAGGAGCACTCGGAAAATCCATAAGATGCCTAGCCAGGAATAATCAGGAGCACACGGAGAAAACCATCATAATATTGACATGGATAATCAGATGCACTCGGAGAAAACAACCACACGTTTTTTTTATATATAATAAAATTACAGAGAAAATTAAATTTAATAAAAATAAAAAATTTAAAATGGAAAAACAATAAAAAAATACATAAAAATATGGGTTGTACTAGAACTCTATCTTTGTTCAACAATGAGAAGTTCACAAGCTAGCAGAATCTATTCATGTATTTTTTTTATTTTTTTTTTCATTTTAAATTCATTTGGAGCTTTTTGTAGCATTTGGAGTCTTTTGGAGCATTTTGAGCCATTTGGAGCATTTGGAGCATTTTGGAGCATTTGGAGCATTTGGAGCTAAGAAGTAGTCGTTGCACGTCTATGCAGGGCTAAATGTTTATAAGATTATAAGCCATATTTTTTTCCATCTTGGCCACTATCTTCAAAATCTGTATTTTTAAGCTAAAAATATGGAAAAAATAAAAGACTCAAACAATTACCTATTAATTTATTCATGCATTCAATCGATTCTTGTCCTGATGCGAAGAAGTTTAAAATAATAAAATTTCTAGTAAAAAAATAAATAAAAAGATGTATTACATTATTTATACTCTACTACAAGAACAAACAAATCACTAGTTTTTTTCGGTCGTGCATCTGCTACCCATGAATTAAAACGAGGCAGGAAGCCCCACCATTTGACATAGGATTGACCATTTCTTCGTTTGAAAATCTTCTCCAACAAGTATGTATCGGGATACACCGTAGGCTGAATCTTTGCGGAATAGAAGCTGTCATGAATAGGCTTGTGGTTCAAATATTCAAGGTAGTTGGTCCTAGGCTCCCATTCGCAAACGTGAGTCACACGGAAATGTTCGGGACTCCAATTCACAGTGAAACCTTTCCCGAAAATTGCTTTCTGCTTGAAGATACGCACAATGTCACCGACATTAGTATTACACTTTCGAGGATAATTGTTCATATTGGAAAACACTGTTGGAAACAAGTGACGTCCTTCATGTACTTGGGCCTCATTTTCGTGTCGAAGTAGTCGTTGCACGTCTATGCAGGGCTAAATGTTTATAAGATTGCTGGATTTCGCAAGTGATCCTGTAGTATGAACGAAATTGTGTAGTAAATATTATGTTTGTAAAAGAACTTGCGGTGTTTTATTTCTCGAACCTTACACTTTTCTGGTATTTAAATTAAATTTCTTTTAGCTTCGTCCAGGATCGTGCCAAGGACCTTAGTCGATCTAATTAATCAGTATATTGTTTGCAAATTTATTTAATGAATTTTGAACTTTTTCCTGAATTTCTAGATTAATTATTACAAATTTTCCAAGGTGTTGGTATTGATGGCTTATAGGATAATGTTATTAGCGGATTTAAAGTCTCTTTAAGAATTTTGAACATGGTTAGTAAAATTATTTTTTTTCTCCATAAAATTAAACGTTATTACATCTATCGAGTATCGAACCAAGGACAGGAGCGGATCGAATTAATCTGTAGAATGATTGCCAATTTTTAAAATTAATTTTGGAATTTTTCCCGCATTTCTAGCTAAATAATTACATGATTTCAAGAAGGCGCCCGAATAATCAAGATGGTGGGCACCTCAGTAATAATAAATGACTACTGCACTCTGGCGGGTAAAACTTAGAC
The DNA here is from genome assembly GCF_032445375.1 of Bacillus rossius redtenbacheri. NCBI lineage: Eukaryota > Metazoa > Arthropoda > Insecta > Phasmatodea > Bacillidae > Bacillus > Bacillus rossius. The sequence goes on from NC_086334.1 coordinate 70,963,754, forward strand.
TAGCATGATGGTACGTTGAGTACACGCTTAATATGGTGAACTTCAGCAGATGAAAACAAGATGTTGGTAATGGCCACTGGAATGTTGCAGCTCCTGGTAGCATGTACTGAATGAAAAATGTCGGATCCATGATGGTTGTCAAGGTCAAAGTCGTATATCAAGGTTAAGGTCAAATTTCAAGGTCAAGGTAAAAATTCAAGGTCAAGTCAAATTTCAAGGTCAAGGTCAAATTTCAAAGTCAAGGTCAATGTTCAAGGTCAAATTTCAATGTCAAAGTTCAATGCCAACAGTTGAGGACGAAGGTATGGTGACAAGAAAATTATACTAACATGGTATCAGCACACTCTAGCAGATGAAAACAAGATGGTGGTCTCCAGTGGATGAAGACAAGATGGCGGACATGTCGTCATACCAGCTGACGATATATACCTTGATATTGGTGGAAGGTCAGTCTGAAGGTGGCTTCTGTGGAGGAAGGATCTTATGTTTTATTTTTTATTTTTTGCCCTCGCCGGTTTCGAACCAAGGACGGGAATTGTTATAATCGTTCAGAATTCTATTAAGTTAATTATTTGATGAATTTTGGAATTTTTCCCGAATCTCTAGCATTAAAATTACGGATTTCCAAGATGGCGTCTAAATTTCTAGATGGCGATCATAACGATAATTGCAACATTAATAGGATCCAATATGACTGTCGTAACATAAAGTATAACGATGGCATAGTACTCAACCAAGATGGCGGGCATAACGAAATATGCAACATTTATATAATCCAAGATGGTGACCGTAACGATAACTACAACAGTGGTTTTTAAGATTTTTATTATTTAATTCGATTAATTAATTGTTTTATGAATTTTTAAAATTTGTCCCGATTTTCTAACATAAAAATTGCGGATTTGAATGATTGCGGGCGTAACGATAATTGCAACAGTTAGGACTTAATACAAGATGATGGTTCTGTCTCGAACAGGAAGTGCTATTATTACTTAAAATTTAAAAAAAAAAAATTCAAGTCCCGATATGCATGATATTTTTTATATACCTTATTTTATTCTCCGTGTGGTAAATGACTCGATAGCCGAGCGGTTAAAGGCGTATGTTTTCCAACCTAGAGATCAGAGCTAAGCTTGTTCGAATCACAGCGCTTCCAATGTATTTTGCATAAACAAATAAATTTAATATGTCGATAAGGACCATAATAGCTCTGGTCGGTAATGGAACATCCACCTTATGTGATGAGACAGAGCGATGCTGGCGCTATCTAGGAACAAACAACAGATTCAAAGTCGACGGTATCCAAGATGGCGGCCTCCAGTGAAACAGAAAAAAATCAAGAGCGACGCTGGCACTATCTAGGAACAAACAACAGAAACGAAGTCGACGGTCTCCGAGATGTCTGATCCAATATGGCGGATCCAAAATGTCTGCCGGGGTCAAGGACCAGTTAAAAGGTCAAGGTCGAAGATCAAGGTCACGGTCTGCCAAGATAGCCGCCATCATATACTTGTCCCGTTATGCTGTGTCCCGTAACGCACATTGTTCCTTAACGCACATTGTCCCGTAACGCACATTGTCCCGTTACACTGTGTCCCGTTACGCTCATCCAAGATGGTCGCCGTGACGTCACAATCAGAGATATGGCTCGGCTCCGGCTCCACGCGCCGGCGCCTGTTTCAGTAGCCCCATTTACATACTACTATCACAGTGTATGCCTTTGTTATCAGCCTCAGAGTCACTGTAGCAATCACCCTAGAAGGCATCGTCTTCACCCAGATTACCGTAAGAATTCGATATTGATGATGTCGAAGTGTCTTCATCGTATTCATGCTTCCTTACAAAGAAGGAAAGAGCTACTTCAATTCGGCTGTAATGTATTCTCACTTTTCACGTTAAGAATTCTTCCATTGTCTTCATTCTTCCATAAATCATCAACGTCCTTCAATTTAAGTTCTTTGTCGAGATCGGAAGAGCCACGAACATAATCTCTCCCAAGACAAGGAAAATTATTGTCGTAATGCAGATCACTCTTCTTTAGTCTAGTGGATCCATCGGTGTCCTCTATGCCGTAAGTAGTCTTGACTTTACATGTTCTACCATGTCGTTTTAAGCTATCAATTCGTGTTAACAACCTGCTACACCAATTACAGCTTAACATTTTGCGTAGTGGGTTGTTAACACAATCATTCCTTCTCGTGACAAAATCCTGGCTACAGTATCTACAGCGGCTTCCTTCCGATTCAGCTGCAGATAACAAACCATGATCCATGGTAGCTTCTGTGAGTAATGTTAGATGCAAACTGACAGTTTTCCAATTGGAACCATTACTTAGATAGAATTTTTAAATATTTCATCAGCGAGAGTTAAGTTATCTTATGCAAAGCAACTTGTTGTAAGTAGTTCTGCTTGTCAACAATAGATGACGACACATTTTGCTTGCAGGTAAATATTATTTATTTTATGTGGGATGCGGGATGCTCACTAACGATCGCAAAAGAAGGAAGGCTTCGCTAGACAAGGAGAAGGAAGTTCGTCCTTCGTGATAGTGTTTCTCATCCGTCTTATCACATATTTTTGGACTGAGTAATGTTTTTTTGAAATCCACCTTATAAAAATATTGTCAGTTCTGATTTAGTAGCAGAAATTCACAATTAAATTACATCACAGGATAATATGACATAACTTATTAAGTAAAAAATCCATCATGCAGAGATCAATTTCTCTCAAATAATCAGGAGCACTCGGAGAAAACCATCAGATGTCTAGTCAAGAATAATCAGAAGCTTTAAGAAAAAACCATCAAAATATTGACAAGAATAATCAGGAGCACACGGAGAAAACCACCATAATATTGACAAGAATAATTAGGAGCACACGTAGAAAACCACCATAATACTGACAAGAATAATCGGAAGCACACGATAAAAACCACCACAATTTTTCTTTGATATCATAAAATTAAGAAAAAAAAATTTAAAAAAAATATATAAAAATTTTAAAATAAAAACAAAAAAATACAAAAACAGATTCTGCTAGCTTGTGAACTTCTCATTGTTGTGAAAAGTTAGAGTTCTAGTAGAAGCCATTTTAGAGCGTAAATTTATATACCATCAGTAATTTTCTCTTTCTAATAATCCTGTCAGATTTCTTTGAAGAATTAAAATAAAATTACAAATGGTCCTTTCTCAACAGGTTTGTTAAATCTACACTAATTTTGATGTTTGTTTTATCTTTAACTGCAGTTATTGTCCTATAAAACAAATCTAGCACATATAAAGGTCTTCTACCCCAAAATGAAACTAATTGAATCTCCACGAAAATTAAAGGTTGGTGTATAATAAAGTTTATTATTTATATAAACTAAATTTTATCCCGTTTTATTCTCGAATTTCTAAAACGATTGTAAGCGAAACACGTTTTTTTTTATTAATAACAACATTTTCTAAATCTAAATTACGATTTCTCTTGTAAATATTTAATTTCTTTCATTTTTAATTTTTCTTTTCCTCATGTTACAACCATTACGTTTTGAAGCATGAACATCCTGTTCAATATAATCTTTTTTAGTCTTTTTAACTCCTACAATAACAAAATCTGGTATATCAAATTGTCTTACATCAAAACTGTATATTCCTCGGCGGTACTTTTTTTTTTTTTTTTGAAAATTGACAGACATTAAAACTTATTGGAAAGTAGTATAGGAATGACGGTCCGAGATCTGGCTTCTGGCTGAGGTGCCGAGGTGCCGGTCCGCCATCTTGGATTTGTGACGTCACGTCGGCAAAAATTCCTCAAAATTCCTCAAAAATGACTCAAAATGACTCAAAATTTCCCGTTTTAAGAAAAAATTTCCCGTTTTCGAGGGAAAAATTCCCGTTTCGAGGGAAAATTTCCCGATTTAGTCCTTAAACATCCCAACGGCTAGAAATGTCCTGATAGAGGCTTAAGCATCCTTAACTCAAGCCTCAGTTAAGCCTCTATCAGGATGTGACCTTGACCTTTGACCTTGACCCCGACGGCCATCTTGGATCCACCATCTTGGATGACATCATTTCGTTTTCTCGAACATTCCGGCATTGTGTTATCCGCCATTTTGAATTATGACGTCACCGTTGCAATTTCCGTTACGGCCGCCATCTTTAACTTTTTTATTCATTATCCGATTTTAACGAAATTTTTTTTTTAAATTATAAAAAAATTTAAATAATAAAATTTTAATAAAATTTTTTTAAAAATCATACATTAACGACACGGAGTTTGGAGTCCTCGGTTCGAACCCGGTGAGGGCAAAGAAAAATTAAAAATGGCGACCGATCCTTCCCCTACGGTGGACGCAGGCATACTGACTCCCTCCACTTTTTTTTCAAAGCATAAATATATCGTCAGGTAGTATGACGTCATGTCCGCCATCTTGTCCTCGTCTGCTGGAAGCCATCATCAGTGTATCGTCGGCGAGAGTGCGCTGACGCCATGTTAGTTTAATTCTTATCCGCTAGAGTGCAGTAATCATTTATTATTGCTGTGACACCCGACATCTTGTCATTTGGCTGCCATCTTGAAAATCCATAATTATTTAGCTAGAAATTCGGGAAAAATTCCAAAATTCATTAAATAAATTTGTAATCTATATACTGATCGATTAGGTCGACTAAGGTCCTTGGTACGATCTAGGACGATGCAAAAAAATTAAATATAACATCAATTTAACATAATAGTAACAGGTTCGAGGAATTAAACACCACAAGTTATTTTACAAACATAATATTTATTACATAATTTCTATTCTACTACAGGATCATTTGCGAAAGCCAGCAATCTTATAATCATTTAGTTCCGCAGCGGTGTGAAATGACTAATTCTTAGCTCCAATCGGTTTATACAAGACAGAGTCCAGCCAGAACCTTTACAGACATAGTCCACCTCTTCTTGACAGAGTTTCTGGATACCGTTTTTAACAGTTTGCTTCACATCGTTAGAACGGTAAATTACTGCAGCCGATGTCTTGAATGCACATTTCTTCACTTTGTCATCGAACGGATATGGCTTTCCATATATACAGTCCAATCACAAGTTATATTTCAAAGGTCCGTTTGTTGCTACATCATCAGTAAGCTGATTGATTATCTTCTGTCTGATATCGTCAAGAAAATTACAAATGTCTTTCGACTCACCTAACGTATTTAAATAATAGTAGTCCTTCAATGTTCCACGAAATGCAGACTGCGCCAAGTAGAAACCATTATCGTTCACTTGTAATGCGCCGAACACAGTCTTAGGTTTATTTTCCTGTTCAGACGTCATACCAATCGGTTGCTGCACATCGGTTTTCTTGCTTGTACGCTCACGAGCCTTCAACCTAAACCGAGGAGTCGAAATTTCTGCAGGTAGTTCAGCAGTAGGCACACGGACTTCACCTTTACAGTTTTTCGCATGTCGACGCAAATTATCAATTCTAGTAAACCATTCATGACAGTCATCACATCGAAACTTCATGCGAGATGGATTCTTCGTGCATTTGCTCCGCTCATGTCTTCGTGCATCATGAGCAAATGCGAACGACGTATCACAGTAGCTGCAAGGATACCGTGGTGATGAAGACGAACCTTTCAGACCCGATCCAGATACTGACGTTGCCGCAGTAGTACCATTTCCAGGCATTCTCTTATGCACATCGATGCATCGTTGTTGCGACGAAACCTTTACTTTCTGCCGCACAGCAGGACCTTTGCATGCCTTCATGTGCGTTTTCATATTATCTTTTCTGGCAAACTGCTTATGACATTTCTTACAAACAAACATTTTACGATATAGGTTCTTGACACATTCGCTCCTCTCGTGTCGACGAGCATTGCTATTGTTTGAAAAAATCTTGTCGCAGTAACAGCACCGATGTTCGTTAGTTGTTGTCGATTCGGCATCCATTGAAGTCTCCATTGATGGCGAACCAGCGTTCGCCGAGTTTCCCTGTGCAGCCAGCACTAGCGGCATTAAAGTCTCTTCTGCTGGCGGTACCACGTCTGTTGAAGTCTCCTCCAGTGTTGACATCGACGTTGCCAACGGGATCTGCTCCACCATCGTCGACGCTGACGTCAAGGTTCCCGCAGTCGATAGTACAATCTCCATCGAGTTCGTCGTTAAAGTCGGTAAAGATGCCATCGAGTTCGCAAGAACAGGTAATTACGTGATTAATGCACCAGAAGAAACAAACTAGGTGATCCTTACACCGACGACGTCAGTAACAAACTGAGCGACCTGCTGTCTAGGACTCACTTATATACATGCACCGTATGGAATAATACGCTAGTCAAATCAAGAACCATTTACAATAATACTAGAGTCAAAACAACATTAAAAATAGAAGGACCATCAACGAAAAGGCAGCACATTTGGAAGCACCGACAACGAAAAGGCAGCACATTTGGAAGCACCGACAACGAAAAGGCAGCACATTTGGAAGCACCGCCAACGAAAAGGCAGCACATTTTGGATGCACCGACAACGAAAAGGCAGCACATTTGGAAGCACCGCCAATGTAAAGGCAGCACATTTGGAAGCACCGACAACGTAAAGGCAGCACATTTGGAAGCACCGACAACGTAAAGGCAGCACATTTGGAAGCACCGACAACGTAAAGGCAGCACATTTGGAAGCACCGACAACGAAAAGGCAGCACATTTGGAAGCACCGACAACGAAAAGGCAGCACATTTGGAAGCACCGACAACGTAAAGGCAACACATTTGGAAGCACCGACAACGAAAAGGCAGCACATTTGGAAGCACCGACAACGAAAAGGTAGCACATTTGGAAGCACCGACAACGAAAAGGCAGCACATTTGGAAGCACCGACAACGAAAAGGCAGCACATTTTGGAAGCACCATCGAATAAGGAAGCACCGACAACGTAAAGGCAGCACATTTGGAAGCACCGACAACGTAAAGTCAGCACATTTGGAAGCACCGACAACGAAAAGGCAGCACATTTGGAAGCACCGACAACGAAAAGGCAGCACATTTGGAAGCACCGACAACGAAAAGGCAGCACATTTGGAAGCACCGACAATGTAAAGGCAACACATTTGGAAGCACCGACAACGAAAAGGCAGCACATTTGGAAGCACCGACAACGAAAAGGCAGCACATTTGGAAGCACCGACAACGAAAAGGCAGCACATTTGGAAGCACCGCCAACGAAAAGGCAGCACATTTTGGATGCATCATCGAATAAGGAAGCACATTTGGAAGCTCCATCAACTAAAATAGGCAAAAAGGAAGCACAAGTTACGAGATCTAAGTCTTAGTAAGAAATCATAATACAAGAAATAAAAACATTACATTCTTATAATTTAAATTATTTATTTTATTGCTTTACATTATACAAATGCAAGTAAAACAAGTCATTATTGTATGTAGCCAGCATTCCTCAGTTCCTTGAGTATGAAGGATATTTCTTTGATGCACGAATAGTTTCCTGCACAAAGCGAACCATGTAGAAGTCTTAGCCGGTCAACCAATATGTTTGGATCTTTCCATGATGTGTAATCATTCTCTTCTACCACCATCTTCCTTGCACCTTTATAATAAATATTATGATCTCTGGTGTCTTCCGTTTTACCACCAACCTCAGGGTAACTTTCATGTTTGAGACGGTGATCATCACAAGCTTGATCAGATTTATTTAATATATCACGTCGTTTCCATCGTTTCGGTCTCAGGACACCGACACATTCTTCGATCTTGGCAGCTTTAGGTGCTTCATCATAGTCTATGTCTTTGTCAACAGCCTCAGAGTCACTGTAACAATCACCGTAGAAGGAATCGTCTTCACCCAATTTACCGTAATAATTCGATGTTGATGATGTTGAAGTGTCTTCATCGTCTTCATGCTTCCTTTTTAGGAGTCCATCATTTTTACAAAGTAGGAAAGATCTACTTGAATTCGGCTGGAATATATTCTCACTTTTCACGTTAAGGATTCTTCCATTGTCTTCATTCTTCCATAAATCATCAACCTTCTTCAATTTAAGTTCTTTGTCGAGATCGGAAGAGCCAAGAAAATTATTGTCGTAATGCAGATCACTCTTCCTTAGGCTAGTAGATTCATCGTTGTCCTCTAGCTTGTACGCAGGCTTGGCGCTACAAGTTCTGCCATGTCTTTTTAGGCTCTCTCTCCGCGTAAACGACTTGCTACATCGAACACAACTTATCATATTGCGCAGTGGATTTTTAACACAGTCATTCTTCTCGTGTTGTCTTTTATTCTTTCTCAAGATAAACTCTTTACTGCAAAACTTACACCTATGTTCTTTCGATACAGCGTCAGATCCCAAATCGGAATTCATATTAGTTACTGAGACTAATGCCAGATACCAATTGAGTGTTTTAAATTAGATTCAATACTTAAATAGAAATTTTTTCATATTTCATCAGCGAGAATTAATATATCTCATGCAAAAGTACTTTAAGCATGTAGTTCTGCTTTTCAACAACAGATGTCGCCACATGTTGCTTGCAGGTAAATAATATTTAGTTCTTTTATGCGGGATGCGGGATGCTCACTAACGATCGTAAAAGAAGGATGGCTTCGCTAGACTCCAAGGAAAAGGAAGTTCGTCTTGCATGTTGGTGCTCCACAGATGTCTCATGGCGTAATATTAATTTGACTGAGTAATGATATTTGTTAATTCCACCTGATAAAAATATTGCAAGTTTTGATTTAGTAGCAGAAATTATCGAATTAAATGTAACTCCAAATAAAATGACATGTCTCATTAGACCAAAAAAATCCATGCAGAGAGCGGTTTCTCAGAATAGTCAGAAACACTTGAAGAAACCACAGGAATGATTGCAAGAACACGGGAAAAACCATCAAAATATTGTCAAGAATAATCAGGAGCACACAGAGAAAACCACCATAATATTAACAATAATAATCGGAAGCACACGGAGAAAACCATCATAATATTGACCAAATTAATTGGAAGCACACAGAGAAAACCACCACATGTTTTCTTTGATATCATAAAATTACAAGAAAAAATATTTAAAAATAAAAATAAATTAATAAAAAAATTAAAAAAATAAAAAAATGCATAAATTTCTGGCTTGTACAAGAACTCTATCTTTGCTCAACAATGATAAGTTTACAAGCTAGCAGAAACTGTTTATGCATTTTTTTATTTTTTTAATTTTTTTATTAATTTATTTTTATTTTTAAATATTTTTTCTTGTAATTTTATGATATCAAAGAAAACATGTGGTGGTTTTCTCTGTGTGCTTCCAATTAATTTGGTCAATATTATGATGGTTTTCTCCGTGTGCTTCCGATTATTATTGTTAATATTATGGTGGTTTTCTCTGTGTGCTCCTGATTATTCTTGACAATATTTTGATGGTTTTTCCCGTGTTCTTGCAATCATTCCTGTGGTTTCTTCAAGTGTTTCTGACTATTCTGAGAAACCGCTCTCTGCATGGATTTTTTTGGTCTAATGAGACATGTCATTTTATTTGGAGTTACATTTAATTCGATAATTTCTGCTACTAAATCAAAACTTGCAATATTTTTATCAGGTGGAATTAACAAATATCATTACTCAGTCAAATTAATATTACGCCATGAGACATCTGTGGAGCACCAACATGCAAGACGAACTTCCTTTTCCTTGGAGTCTAGCGAAGCCATCCTTCTTTTACGATCGTTAGTGAGCATCCCGCATCCCGCATAAAAGAACTAAATATTATTTACCTGCAAGCAACATGTGGCGACATCTGTTGTTGAAAAGCAGAACTACATGCTTAAAGTACTTTTGCATGAGATATATTAATTCTCGCTGATGAAATATGAAAAAATTTCTATTTAAGTATTGAATCTAATTTAAAACACTCAATTGGTATCTGGCATTAGTCTCAGTAACTAATATGAATTCCGATTTGGGATCTGACGCTGTATCGAAAGAATATAGGTGTATGTTTTGCAGTAAAGAGTTTATCTTGAGAAAGAATAAAAGACAACACGAGAAGAATGACTGTGTTAAAAATCCACTGCGCAATATGATAAGTTGTGTTCGATGTAGCAAGTCGTTTACGCGGAGAGAGAGCCTAAAAAGACATGGCAGAACTTGTAGCGCCAAGCCTGCGTACAAGCTAGAGGACAACGATGAATCTACTAGCCTAAGGAAGAGTGATCTGCATTACGACAATAATTTTCTTGGCTCTTTCGATCTCGACAAAGAACTTAAATTGAAGAAGGTTGATGATTTATGGAAGAATGAAGACAATGGAAGAATCCTTAACGTGAAAAGTGAGAATATATTCCAGCCGAATTCAAGTAGATCTTTCCTACTTTGTAAAAATGATGGACTCCTAAAAAGGAAGCATGAAGACGATGAAGACACTTCAACATCATCAACATCGAATTATTACGGTAAATTGGGTGAAGACGATTCCTTCTACGGTGATTGTTACAGTGACTCTGAGGCTGTTGACAAAGACATAGACTATGATGAAGCACCTAAAGCAGCCAAGATCGAAGAATGTGTCGGTGTCCTGAGACCGAAACGATGGAAACGACGTGATATATTAAATAAATCTGATCAAGCTTGTGATGATCACCGTCTCAAACATGAAAGTTACCCTGAGGTTGGTGGTAAAACGGAAGACACCAGAGATCATAATATTTATTATAAAGGTGCAAGGAAGATGGTGGTAGAAGAGAATGATTACACATCATGGAAAGATCCAAACATATTGGTTGACCGGCTAAGACTTCTACATGGTTCGCTTTGTGCAGGAAACTATTCGTGCATCAAAGAAATATCCTTCATACTCAAGGAACTGAGGAATGCTGGCTACATACAATAATGACTTGTTTTACTTGCATTTGTATAATGTAAAGCAATAAAATAAATAATTTAAATTATAAGAATGTAATGTTTTTATTTCTTGTATTATGATTTCTTACTAAGACTTAGATCTCGTAACTTGTGCTTCCTTTTTGCCTTTTTTAGTTGATGGAGCTTCCAAATGTGCTTCCTTATTCGATGATGCATCCAAAATGTGCTGCCTTTTCGTTGTCGGTGCTTCCAAATGTGCTGCCTTTTCGTTGTCGGTGCTTCCAAATGTGCTGCCTTTTCGTTGTCGGTGCTTCCAAATGTGTTGCCTTTACATTGTCGGTGCTTCCAAATGTGCTGCCTTTTCGTTGTCGGTGCTTCCAAATGTGCTGCCTTTTCGTTGTCGGTGCTTCCAAATGTGCTGCCTTTTCGTTGTCGGTGCTTCCAAATGTGCTGACTTTACGTTGTCGGTGCTTCCAAATGTGCTGCCTTTACGTTGTCGGTGCTTCCTTATTCGATGGTGCTTCCAAAATGTGCTGCCTTTATGTTGTCGGTGCTTCCAAATGTGCTACCTTTTCGTTGTCGGTGCTTCCAAATGTGCTGCCTTTTCGTTGTCGGTGCTTCCAAATGTGTTGCCTTTACGTTGTCGGTGCTTCCAAATGTGCTGCCTTTTCGTTGTCGGTGCTTCCAAATGTGCTGCCTTTTCGTTGTCGGTGCTTCCAAATGTGCTGCCTTTACGTTGTCGGTGCTTCCAAATGTGCTGCCTTTTCGTTGTCGGTGCTTCCAAATGTGTTGCCTTTACGTTGTCGGTGCTTCCAAATGTGCTGCCTTTTCGTTGTCGGTGCTTCCAAATGTGCTGCCTTTTCGTTGTCGGTGCTTCCAAATGTGCTGCCTTTACGTTGTCGGTGCTTCCAAATGTGCTGCCTTTACGTTGTCGGTGCTTCCAAATGTGCTGCCTTTATGTTGTCGGTGCTTCCAAATGTGCTGCCTTTACGTTGGCGGTGCTTCCAAATGTGCTGCCTTTTCGTTGTCGGTGCATCCAAAATGTGCTGCCTTTTCGTTGGCGGTGCTTCCAAATGTGCTGCCTTTTCGTTGTCGGTGCTTCCAAATGTGCTGCCTTTTCGTTGTCGGTGCTTCCAAATGTGCTGCCTTTTCGTTGATGGTCCTTCTATTTTTAATGTTGTTTTGACTCTAGTATTATTGTAAATGGTTCTTGATTTGACTAGCGTATTATTCCATACGGTGCATGTATATAAGTGAGTCCTAGACAGCAGGTCGCTTAGTTTGTTACTGACAACGTCGGTGTAAGGATCACCTAGTTTGTTTCTTCTGGTGCATTAATCACGTAATTACCTGTTCTTGCGAACTCGATGGCATCTTTACCGACTTTAACGACGAACTCGATGGAGATTGTACCATCGACTGCGGGAACCTTGACGTCAGCGTCGACGATGGTGGAGCAGATCCCGTTGGCAACGTCGATGTCAACACTGGAGGAGACTTCAACAGACGTGGTACCGCCAGCAGAAGAGACTTTAATGCCGCTAGTGCTGGCTGCACAGGGAAACTCGGCGAACGCTGGTTCGCCATCAATGGAGACTTCAATGGATGCCGAATCGACAACAACTAACGAACATCGGTGCTGTTACTGCGACAAGATTTTTTCAAACAATAGCAATGCTCATCGACACGAGAGGAGCGAATGTGTCAAGAACCTAAGTAGGGAGAGCGTGCCGACTCTGGAACATAGGCGAGGGGGGAGCGGGGTAATCCGGGGATTATCCCATTTTTTATGGTTTTTTATGCATTTTTTATGGTTTTTTATGTGCAAATCCAGTTTTTTATGCGCTAATCCAGTGGCTAATCCGCTAATCCGCAAATCCGCAAATCCGCAAATCGCAAATCGCAAATCCGCAAATCCGCAAATCCGCAAATCCGCCATTTTGTATTTCTAGAAATTTCCACCAACTTCGAATCATGACGTCATGATTCTGTGTCGTCTGCTGGAGGCCGCCATCTTGATTTCTTCTATCCGCCATCTTGTTTCGTCTGCTGGAGGCCGCCATCTTGATTTCTTCTGGCCGCCATCTTGTTTCGTCTGCTGGAGGCCACCATCTTGATTTTTCCTGGTTGCCATCTTGTTTCGGCTGCTGGAGGCCGCCATCTTGTGTGACGTCATATAGTTCTGTTGGTCGCCACCAGGTAGCAGCAGGTATTATTTTATTTTAACTAAAATATTTTCAGTGCCGAGGCTGGGATTCGATCCATGGGACGTGAAAACGTCCAGGATGTCGTGGTTACGAGGCGGACGCCTTGACCACTAGACCACGAGACCAATTGGAATATGGTGGAATAAATAATCTATATATGCTACGTACTGACGGCAAGTTTATGATAAATGGGGGAGGGTGTTTTTGCCTTCCTTAATGCATACCTAAGGCGCCACATTTGAAATTAAAATTATTATACAGCCGCCATCTTTAATTCCAGCACAGACTACCAGATGGCGCCAAATTCAAAAATTAGTTGCCAGAGGCGCCGCCATCTTGGTTCTCAAGTTGGCTGGTAGATGTCGCTAGTATCGCGCGCCAAATTCAAAAATTAGTTGTCAGAGGCGCCGCCATCTTGGTTCTCAAGTTGGCTGGTAGATGTCGCTAGTATCGCGCGGCAAATTCAAAAATTAGTTGCCAGAGGTGCCGCCATCTTGATTCTCAAGTTGGCTACCAGAGTGTGCCACCGTCGCCATCTTTATTTCATATTTCAGCTGCCAGGGCACAGCACCATTCGATAGATCGAATGCTAATCGATATATTTACTTTTATTTCATATTGCAGCTGCCAGGGCACAGCACCATTCGATAGATCGAATGCTAATCGATATATTTACTTTTATTTCATATTTCAGCTGCCAGGGCGCAGCACCATTCGATAGGTCGAATGCTAATCGATATATTTACTTTTATTTCATATTTCAGCTGCCAGGGCGCAGCACCATTCGATAGGTCGAATGCTAATCGATATATTTACTTTTATTTCATATTTCAGCTGCCAGGGCGCAGCACCATTCGATAGGTCGAATGCTAATCGATATATTTAGTAACAAGTGTTGCTACCAGAGGGCGCGATATTTAAATTTAAAAAATATTACAACCTTTAAACAATTCTCCGCCATCTTGGATTCAACAGCCCTACCATCTTGGAAGCACATGATACACCCAAGGACTCGTTCCAATACATGCACAGAGTGCACCGAAAAGATTGTTCCCTTACATGCACAGAGTGCACCATATTGAATGATCATGATATGTGTTCCTTTATATGCATCAGAAGCAGGCATAAGAAATATTTTCTTATAGGCATACTTTAGTGTTAGCTTTCCTGTAATGCATTTAATAATAGTGTAAGCTCATTATTATTATTTAGTGATAGTGAATTTATAACTATGATGTGTAGTCTCATTCTCTTCATCTCGACGTGGCGGAAGATTCTCTGGAGTGTAAGCTGAAAAAAAAAAAAAATGAAAACTTGTGTTTGAATTTATAGTGGTATGCTGCTTTCCACATCACCTTAGAGACTATGTCTCAGGAGGTACAGCATTAGATGCGTTAACTCCTTTTTTTTATACATGGCGAGTTTCCCCGAGAGGCCTATTTTCCATGTTTAACAAGGGCGCAAGCATTATGCTTCACCGTCACTCTCTCCGAAGCCGCTGTCCACTCCATCATCTGGCTCCACTTGCTCTTGAGCCTCCATTACAGCTTCAAAGCATGCTATAATACCGTTGTAAAGGTATGTTAGAAACTCGTATTCCTCTGGAAATGCAGCGAACAAATTGATCGCGGAGACCTCTAGATGGTGTACTATCGCATCTATATTCATGCCGATGCAAGCATGAAGCGCATATTCAATGCAATCGCGAATTTCCTCAAAAGCAGCCATGTTCATTATGGAATTGTCAGAGACAGAATGAAGACTATAGTTGACCTGGTCTTGACGGAAAGATGACATGCAACCCCGATGTCGCGCTACACATTCCAATGAGGCGCCCAGCGCGGGCTGACGTCACAGCTTGTTGATCCCAAGCTGCAGAGTGCTGGGTCGTGTTCAGGAAGTAGTCCACACATTATAAATACATTGCAGGAATAGAATCTCAACAACAGCCCACACAAACGATTCCATAGAATATGCTTCGATTGAGAACAAGCAATAAGGTAAAATAAAATGTGTATATGTAATCTTAAACTCCCATATCGTTTCTCTTTACCCATGTCCTCACGGTATCGGGAAACCCCTTCCAAGACACCTGGAATCTTTCACCACGCTTTCGATGAATTTTATTTACCAAGTATGTATTAGGGTATTTTGTAATTTGAATTTCTGAAGCATAAAAAACACCTTGTATTTTATTTCCATGCATATCACTCAAGTTATACACACACGGAAAGCTGGACCTCATAGCTGTTACTTTAAACACTTCGTGAGACCAATTCGGTGTAAACCCCTTTTCAAAAACTTTCTTGTTTCGTGACACGCGTACATGATCCCCCACACGAGCCTTAGGTTTTCTAGGGTCAATTGTCTTTACATATTTGTAAACACTTTGTAGCAAAGAGTCATCCTTCACTTGATTCGGAGCCATGCCAATGGTTCGGTGGAATCTGTTATTGTAGACATGTAGAACTTGTGGTAAAATTTTAAGCCACTTATAATTTCCTTGAGCTGAAAACTCGCGAAAAAGCAGCGATTTTAGAGATCTATTAAACCGCTCTACCACACTTGCTTTAATCTCACTGTGAGTGGAATAATGATTAATATTTTTTCTTTTCATAAGAGCTCTGAAAGTTGAGTTATAAAATTCTGTTCCTGCATCACTTTGAATACTTTTAAAACTTCCTGCTAATTTCAAAATACTTCTCATGGCAGCAGTAACCATCACACCTGTCTTTTGTTTAACTGGAACTGCATAAGCACGTTTGCTGTACACATCTATGGCAGTCAGGATGTACTTGTAACCACTGTTCACTTTACTGTATGGTATCATTTCTACCAAATCAATCTGTAGTAAATCATGGAGTCCATATGTTAAAACCTTTCTGCGAGGAAATATAATACGTTTGCCTCGGTGAAGCTCGTATGCAATCCCACGCTGTGCGTCGCTCATTTTGCAATGTATCCTGATTCTTGTAACTCTTCAAGTATCGAAAGGATTTCGTTATTGTGTCCGGTGTGGCCAGAAGCCTGCGAGGCCATTAACAACCTGAGTCGATCTACTATCTCATTCGGATCATTCCAATAAATGAACTCTCGTTTACGACCTAAATCCAATGTTTTATGTAACAATCCACTTCCTCGTTGCTGCGAACCAATATGTGGAAACAGTTGCTTAATGATATCAAATTTCGCATGTGACGTGCTTTTATAGAGATTTGTTGCAGGATCATTCTTTTTAAAATAAGCATTTGTAAGCTCTAGTAGATTACCATATTGTTTAAGGGCCGATTCCGAGTACGTATGCGGCTCTCTGCGAAATAAAAGTTCAAATAAACCAGGAGCAGGTTGTATTAGTTCATCTTTAACGCGAATCATATTGTTATCGTGAAAAAATACTTCCGTGTCCCCTAAAAACCAGCGGTTATGTCGTTTAGATACACCATAGGTTCCATCACCAGAGCGAAGGTTGTAGCTCTGCAAATAAGACTGCACTCCACCTAAATAATCATCATATGGAACACCGTGATGTTTTAAAGGAATAGCGTTCGAGTCATCACTGTCGTTTGATTCTAAATATTGTTTCACAGTAGCTTCTTCCGCAGAATCCTGCTTCACAGTATCGATAGACTGTGCGAGCGATGTAGTAGGTCCAAGTTTATCCAAACGCGAATTAACAGACTTGAATATTTCTTCATTAATTGCATCCCTCTCCAAACGAGCTCGTTTGGCAAGTAGATACTTTGCACGAACATTTTCTATGACGCGCTCCAACTTACTAGCCTCAAGAGCCATGACTGCAGAGTTAGCGATAGCATATCACCCTTTTATATACAACTAGCATCAATACGTGAGTGATCTAGGCATGTCTAGAGCTTGATGGTTTTGGAGGTGCTGGTTTTGGAAGTGCTGGTTTTGGAGGTGTTGGTTTTGGAGGTGCTGGTTTTGAAGATGCTGTTTTTGCAGGTGCTGGTTTTGGAGGTGAAGGTTTCTTAGACAACACACCGCGAGAATATTCATCAGGAGTAATCGTCAAAACACCAACACTGCGATTCATTTGTGAAAGCTGTTGTACAATTCCAGCATTAATTTTCAATACCATCTCAACCATGTTAGCATTTAGTGCATCATTTAGTTCCTCTATAAATGTTTGTGCGAATAAATCTAACCTGCTCTCCAACGAGGTGCACATATCACCCAACTTTGTCGACACACCTGAAAGACTTTCATTTAATTGAGCAATTAAATGCTGTTCTTTAGCCTCCATATTGCGCAAGAACTCCATAATCACCACTTGCACATCTCTTGTTACAGTAAGTGATCTGTTGATATCTGTAACTTGTCGTGTCATACCATCAGTCATCGAATGCAAAGCATGTGTAAAAGCCCCGCTTACTGCATCAACATACTTCTTATTAGCAGCATCACCATCTTGTTTAGGATCACCAACTCTCTTCAAATGTTTCCAGCTTAAGTCGCAGTCCCCTTCACGAGTAAACGTCATGCATGAGTCGTGCGATCGTTTAAGTCCACCACCACCGAACTTTGACATCATGATTCATGAGCCTATCACAATAAACTGATCAAAACCACATCTGTAACGCCCTTTATGTAGAGGAAAATCTTTAGCTATCACAATGAAACCATGCTCATTAGGACTGTTCCAACAGTGACCGCAAAGAGTTTTAAATCTCTCAAAGCTCATATCTGTACCGACATGGTCGGAAAACACATGTTTTAGATTAAGATCGTCCATTTTAAACAAAATTATTAGATTACAATTATCTCGCACTAATTGCTTTCGGGTTTGGGTATAAGTTTGTACCAAGTAGAAACAGTCGATCTTGTGGTGTCGCCCCATAGAATAATACTTTTGAACAATGCTTTGTTTATCACAAGCAACATCATCGAAGATTAGCACAGAGTTGGGGAGGGCTTGACTGGGGTCTAAAACATCAGCATTTTCTCGAAATTTAAAAAATTTCACTCCCCCGACATTTTCCAGCACATGGGCTAAACGTTGATATTTTGGTTGTTCTAGGGACTTGCTATATAAATACACATTCTCAAAACGTATCCCATTGGGGTGTTCTAGAAGTGAAAGAATAAGACAAGTTTTGCCAGAATTCGAAGGACCTGACACTATACACCGTATGGTATTTGGTAACAGAGATCCATGACGTTCTTCAGTTTTACTAAACACATCATCATCAATTAGTGAAATTGGTAAAGCGAGCTGTTGTTGAACAACCTCCATTCTTAATACTAAACCTAAACACTATAAAACAGTCATCCTTATAGTGAAACCACTCAGTGTCTTGATATGTCTTGTATGAGACGGAAGAGAGGTTCAGGCTTAGTTAATTCTGTTATAAATAAGCTACCATTCGAGGCACATCTTCCGGGCTACAATTTCTGTGGACCTGGCACGAGACTAGCCGAGAGACTAGCAAGAGGTGATCGTGGTGTGAATGCACTAGACGAGGCGTGTCGTCTTCACGATATTGCGTATGCGAATAGTAATAACTTGGCTGAAAGACATAAAGCGGATAAAATATTAGCTGACACGGCCGAGAAGATTAGAAAGTCTCCCGAAACTAAATTTGGACAGAGAGTATCCGCGTGGACCGTTAACAAGATTATGAGAGTGAAACGTAAGCTTGGTGCAGGTTTAAGATTTTCATCATCAAAGAAGAGAAACCGTAAATCTGTCAGGAAAGCCCTGGGGAAGAAGGGTGGTCTATTACCATTTATATTTCCAGCACTCGCTGCATTAGGCAGCTTAATTGGTGGAGCTGCGGGTGTTGCTAAGACTGTTTCCGATGTCCGGAGTCAGGCACGTATGCAAGCGATAGCACGTGCAGCAAAAAACGGTTCAGGACTTTATCTACGCCCCTATCCACAGTCGGGTGGTGGGGGAAAGCGAAGAGGAAGAAGAAGAAAGAAAAAACGCGGGAGCAGGAAGTGATAATCAAAAACTTACCAAAGCGAGCTCTTACAAACCTCGAGTTAATGAAGGCGATAAAAGAATTGAAAATACCATACTTTAGACAAATATACATGCGCGATTCGCTACCTAAGAAACCATTGCGTAATGAAAGTGCTATTTTGAATCTAGACTCATCCAAAGGACCGGGAACGCATTGGACTGCTTATGTCAAGACCGGTCCTAACGTTGAATATTACGATAGCTTCGGAGACTTGCCTCCACCAGTGGAACTGATACGATATTTAAACAAGTGCAACATAACCTATAATTATGACAGGCAACAAAAGTTGCATTCATGGAATTGCGGTCACTTATGCTTAAGATTTTTAGTATCAATATATAAGAAGCATTAGTGTTATCATAAGCCACATATGCGACAGAGTGTTTATAGAGAGACCACACACAACGCGAGACGCAGTGTAAACTAGACAAAATGTCAATAACATTAATTTTAACTGGGAAGAGCTCGATTATGAGAACCTACTACTTCCCTCCCTTGCAATTGGATGGAGAGTGGACAATGGCATTGATCGATCTGACAACATATAACTCGATACCGAACATTGATGAAAATAATCAAGTTTTTCGATACATCGCAAACAACGAACATCATGAAATGAAATTACCAACAGGTGCATATGAAATAAGTGACATGGAAGCTTACATAAAACAGAACCTACCTGCAGATTCAACATTTCTATTACGAGGCAACCCCAACACCTTACAGTGCATAATGTTCAGCAACAATATACATGTGGATTTTAGTGGAAAAAATACATTAGGTGAAATGCTTGGATTTTCTTCTCAAGTATACAAAGCAGGTGAGCTGCATGAATCGACAAATCCTGTAAATATATTCCCCGTGAATGTTATACGAATTACAAGCAATGCTGTGGGACACACATACTTGAATGGTAAATTAAACAATACTATTCATGAATTTTCCCCCATAGTACCTCCGGGATATAAGATAAATGAACGACCTACCACGCTCATTTATGTCCCAGTTACCGTTCAATCGATATCGGAGCTCGACATTCAAATAGTTGATCAGGAAGGACGCTTAGTTAACCTAAGAAAGGAATAAATAACTCTAAGACTGCATTTGAAAAAACAATGGGAGTGAAATATTTTTCTAAGCATAAATGGAACGGTTCAGGTGTGTCCTTATCCAGTAGACGACGAGACATCAAGCGGCTAACATCTGTTAACGTGAGATTCCTTAAAAAACTTGGATTTAGAGTTTATCCTCATGGAGAACACCGTTCTTGAAGTCGAGCAAGCACCACAATTTGAGGATTCTATTTCAAAAACTGAACTGCATATTTACAAACCATGCTTAAATGGACCCTATGCCCCCAACTCTGAAATCCGTATAGTGATTCAAAATCATGATGCATACACAAACATCTCAAAATCCTTTTTGCGTATACGTGGAAAACTCGTAAAGGCAGACGGACGGAAACCGGACCATGCAAAGATTATAAACAATGGTGTATTACATATGATCAATCGGATAGGATTTGAACTGAACGGCGTTCTTATAGACCAGACCAGATCACTAGGAGTGGTATCTACAGTGAAGAATTATCTTTCACGAACTCGTGATGAATACGCCATCAGCAAAATGGAGGGATGGTGTCTCGAGGAAAACTATAGCTTGCCTCTAACAGCCGATGGTGTTTTCGAAATCTGTGTTCCGCTAAGCCATCTCCTCGGCTTTGCTTAGGATTATCACCGTATACTTCTAAACTCCAAACAAGAGTTAATTATAGTTTTAGAAAATACGTACATTAACTCGATCGTAGATGCGAGTGCGCAGCCTCAAGCAGTTAATTTAACCATAAACTCTATCGATTGGGCCGTACCACACATCCAAGTGTCTCCAGCGGAACGCACGCGACTGCTTAAGCTTGTGGAGAAAGGCAGAAATATAGATATAGCATTTAGATCTTGGTCTGTTGAAACATATCCCAGCATGCCACAAGCACAAAATGTCAGCTGGTCAGTAAAGACAAGCTTCTCGATGGAAAAACCACGATACATAATAGTCGGCTTTCAATCGGCTAAACATAATGTAATGGCTGCCGATAAATCGAGGTTTGACCACTGCAACATAAAGAATATAAAACTATTCTTGAATTCAGAAAGTTATCCGTACACGGATTTGGACATAAACTTCGACAATGGATTTTACTTAATCGCATATGATATGTATTCAAATTTTCAAGAGTCTTACTATGGAAAGCAGAATGCACCTTTGCTTGACCCTCATCAGTTTAAGGAACTGGCTACGTTATTCATGTTTGATGTAAGCCGTCAAGCTGAGAAAATACCTTCGAATATCATAGATTGCAAGTTGGAGATCACAAGCTCAGCCAACCTACCGATCTTAACACAAGCATTTGCAATAATATTGCACGACAGACTTGTCTTCTATAATCCACGAGACAAAGCTGTTAAAATACTGAGTTAAGCATAGTAGAGGCTCAGTCGTGTCTCAGCCACCATGAAGTATGTTAATCTGCAAGGATTTTTCTCTCAGTATGGCTTTATTACCAAGGAACTTAGCATCGCTGACTCTGAGGGGAACATAATTACGCGAACATTCAAACCGCCGTTTGAGTGGAGAGACATTAGTCGTAAATACCGGAGAAGTAATGCGTGGCTCACTAAAAATTTCCATAGTTTAAAATGGGAACACGGATTGTTTCCCTACAACAGTCTTTCCACCATCTTGACAACTCACTTGAGTGGAACTGTAATAGTTGCTGGAAGCGAACAGAAAAGATGGTTGGGTAAACACTGTCTCAAACACATGCACATAGTGGATGCACAAGAGGAATATGGCTGCCCGGCTTTCAAAAAATTAGACATAATGTATGCTCAAAATCGTGACAGCATAAGACCTGTATCGTCTCGCCGTAATGTCGCATTGCTTAGGGCTTGGATGCTAGAGCACAGCGATCCTGGAATGTTGGATGACGCGCTCGAAATGGAATCAACAACAAGCGAAGCAACGGTAAACATGTCTGGACTGGAGGCGCTATAAATTGAGGTCATCGTCCCGGGGTACGACAGTCAGCGTACAGTTCGCGGTCGTGCGGGCGTAGACTCACTATATATTCAAGAAAAATGACGTTCGATCCATCGGCACGCTACGCAGACGTGTCACCCGGCTTTCGTCGTGTGGCATACCTTACCGGAGATGGAGAGTTCCACCTCATAGTCTGCAACTTCAATCATCACTGGAGCACCGATTGCGATCTGGAGGCTCCGGACTTTATTGAGACGCCCTGCAATCAGGTAGATTGTGTTGTGCACTACTTGAGACCCGACAGTAAATTTCCTACTACCTTAGAAGAACTTAAGGCAGCAGCCGCTACTGAAACTATAACCTCAGAACCAGATTATTCTGCAGTAAGGTGTGATTTGAGACGCAGCACGAACCCAGAGACAGTTGTGCATTGGGAGGAGAAGTGTGACGGTTATGTTCACTACACAACTTATGAAAACAGTGTTTGCTACGAGACATGTAGTTTCCTTCAGTGTAAACTTTATCGATTCACCCCATTCGCTTAAGTTTGAGAGCTAAGACAATACCTATGTCAGTCATGTTATCACCGCGATTCCATGATATAACTCAAAGCCAAGAAGATGCCGTAATAGATGAATTGTGGGCACCGAGCATCTTAACATGGGATGAAGCGACAAGATATTTTAATTATCCTTCTGATCCACGATCTAAAGAAATGAAGCCTTCGACTTTGTTTGACAATACCGAAAATAGATATCTTTACAAACGTGCAAGTCTGAACTGTGTTGAATTTCATGTAGAGTTCTATGAATTTGATATTGGATTGAGTAGTCTTCGATACGTTTATTTCGAACTTTGTCGCGAAAATACTCATTTCCGACTGAGGTGGCACGCTGATAGACCATACAAGTCCGTGACTCTCTTGACTGTTTTCGACTGTCAGCATAAAGACTGTGTAATAAATCTTAGTCATCCAATGGCAAAGTTTCCCTGTACTATTGATGAGCTCAAGACATCCCGTGACAGAGACTATGAAAGTACTTTCTCCGAATGGTGTACCGGAATTAAACACTATCGGCATAATCCCGCTACATGCATGTGGAACCCACCTCACGACACGCCTTGCAGTATTCATTTGTGTTCCTTGTCGAGAGGTCGTTTATTACGAGAAAACAAATTCTCGGTGTCGACGCATCTAAGCAAGCAACTATGGGGATATAGATAATGGACTGTTCTACGAGATGCTCTACTCTATGGAATTTCGTAATCAATTTATTCATTCGGATGGGCAATATATTTTTAAATAGGATCGCCGCTTCCTGGGTCGACAGTCGAGCTGAAACTGTGTCGGTGTGAGGATCTGTGCCAAGCAAGATGTCTAACTTTCATTCAAGCAAGAAATACGTGAGTGTAAATCCTGGTCTAGGCAGTGTTGATTACAGCGAGTGGAGTCAAGACAATTTAAAACACATATCGGAAAGCTGTGACGGCATGTTTCACTCGAAACAAATACTCGACCCAGGACCTCAAGACATACCATTTGAATTAATTAACTGCTCGGGTTATGGACAATGTATTGTTAACATGCTTCGACACGATACAGTGCTGCCTGCCACGAGTGAAGACGTCTACGCACACGCATTCAACCAGACAGCTACCCAATCGGTTCAGGTTATCCCTGAATGCATTCAAATCAGCCCTGATTCGCCAACATCCATCATACCTGTAGCTGAGCCAATCACCGAGGCGACACCGAAGTCCACCAGACGACAGCGAAAGCCTGCTGCCTCTCGCAAGAGTCGAACCAGAGATCTCAGTCATTTAGGACCGGTGAGTCAAGATGTCGGAGTTCAAACAGAGTCTAGTGCTTCCATACAAAGAACTGACGAGATGGCCCGGGTAGCAGTGCGCTCATTACTTCTAGAATTATTAAGCAAAGTATAATTGAATTTTTGTCACTTTTTGTATGTAAATGTTTCAGCTGAATACGTAAATATAATATTCTTTGTGTGTAAGGAAATGTTCAAGTTAGCATTCAAATCTTTTTTTTATCGTCACTTTAATACTCTTTGTATGTAAATGTTCAGGTTTGTATGCAAACATTATGTGAGATTTTCTTGTAATATTTCAGTTTTGCATAAAGTTTTAAAATAAATTGTTAAAAGCATAATGCATATCTTATTACCGAAACTGTTTGTAACTTAAGTAAAGAACGTGTAGGTTACTGTATTTTTTATTAATGCTCTTTTCAATTATATAATTTTCTGGTTTAGTATAATTTAAAAAAAAATGTATTCAAATTATCCATCAGTCTCTGCGCCCGCACGTTCACGAAATGTATGTTGACTACAATAAAACTAATGTGTAACCTCTGATTTATTGTTATGATTTAAGTATTCCTCTGATATAAAATAAAAGCTAGTATTGAAACGTCCTGCCTTCCTGGGCCGACCAGCGGGTTGACGTGCGCGAGCCCGTGGATGAAGCTCTCTATTTTCAGAGAAAGGAATTTTGTTTTTCCAGACAACTGTCGTCGCACCTAAGAGGTGTCTATATGCTGTCACAGACTTGGTTGACAGTTTCTGCAATCGTTGTAATGCATTACAACGATTGCAGAAAAATGTTTTCAGTAAGCTATAATAAAAAAAACATTAATTAAATTTTAATTCTGAAAAAAGTGAATGGTAGAAAATCTACTTTCTAAAACAAAAAACATATAGTTTAACTAGTTTTCCATGATCACCATATTATTAAATGATTTTACCAAATATAATCTACTCAACTTTCTTAAATTAATAATTTTCAGTTTATAACTGTCATCTAAAGCCGACACACAGAGTAGGCGATTCCGCGAGAATTCAGGTCATCGCCCGACGCAGATTTATATATATATACACCTGCCACAGAGGTCGGAAACCTCATTTGATCGCAGCCAGCCCTCGTCAGCCCTCGATACCTCCTCCGCAGAGAGACGTTCTTCTCCAGATAAGGTATGTGTTCTGTCAGTTCTGACTGACAACACGAGATGGAGTACATTCGTTTCGTTAAAACACGTTCGCGCACTGTGTTTACAGTTCTTATTTAACAATATGTCCACTATTTTAAATAAATAAACACGTTAAAACGGTCGAATTAAGCAATAACTAAATCCATGTATTTATATTACTTAAATTGTGTATTATCACGGAAAAATTACTAAACTCTATTTTTTTTTGTTGCGATTATATTACTTTGAATATTATTCCTGTTTTCGCTTATTTATTAATGATTGAGAATCAACTTGTTTTCATAATTATTTTTACAACGGGATGCGTGTATTTAATATTTCTTTAATACATCTTTCATTCTGTTACTGAACGCTATGCGCGATTTATAAAAACAACAACCATTCAGAGCTCGTTCTTTGCTTGCAAACAGTTAAATAAATTTTGTCAAACTTTAAACAATATTATGCGTGATATGAAGTTGATATACATTTGTTTTCAATACAGTATGTTCCATGTAAATAATAATTCTCTACATTCTCAGAATATACCGACATATAATTAATTTCTTGCACATTGTTTACATGTCTTAAACATTTTATATTTCTACATTATTTACAACTTGAAATACTTCACAAATAAATATTACAAGAAGTTTTCTCATGACATACAATTATTTCATATTTACACTTATTTTTTCAATACAAATTTTTACACATATTATGGAAAATTATAAGTGATGATACAGCTGTTGGTTTCAGTATATTAGAGCAAGCATCTTTTATTTATTTTTCAGGTTCTAACTTGTTGAGCGTATCCTTCTTTATTTTTTTTAAATTCCTTTTATCATAATGTCTTCTCCATACTCTAATAAGCGTGCTAGATTTGAGGAAAGCGAGCCTTCGATGTATGAGCTCGATGAATAATCTATTGATTCATTGATTTCATCTTCATCATCATTTGAGTCAGTGATTTTATCGTCGGCTGATGATTCATCCAACCTAGAGATCGAAGACACGCCACCTCCCTCTTTGCCTAGCCTGAAGCCCGTCACTTTAGATTCCGCATTCCAGGGTCGACTTGTTGATTCCAGAATCGCGAATGATATTCCCCAGCCCGACCCCAACATTAATAGATTTCTCTCCAGGTGCAGGGAACCCTTTTTGGACGTAGTGGGTGGCGTTCTCCGCCCATTCAAAATTTATCTTACATTGGCCGCGGTATTTATTAAGGAGGATCCTGTGCAGGGGCCCATCAGTGATAGCTTCCACTTCGCCTCCAAAAGAATCCCTGTTTTGTTAAGTGAGGACCTAGCAGAAATTTTCAGTTTCACATTAGTTTCTGTGCTTATGGAGCATGTAAGTGAGTTTGCTTTGCGCGGGTCTGGATGGATGTTGAGTCATGTAAAACATCTCGACATGCATGTCTCTGCATACCGACCATTCACGGTGGGGGCCGCGCATACAAAGTTGCCTGCATTTTTGTCTAACCGCAAAGCTTGTGTAAACATCGAGACTGACCGTGAGATGTGCTTTCTGTATGCCGTTATGGCAGGTGTGACGCCGGCGGCTGGGATGGTTACTCGTACTGGATCGTATCCTAATCCTCTCGAGATTTTTGATACGACCGGTATGACGTTCCCCATGACACTGCATCAGGTTAAGATCTTTGAGAGTCTCAATAATATTTCCGTGAACATTTATTCTTGCGTGAGTGATCAGGGAACGATTATTGACGAGGATTTTAACAAACCTACTGATGCAAGTATCCAGCCGATTTGCATTACCTCTATGCGATGTGATCGCCATGTGAATATTTTGGCTATTCGTGCGTCTGGTGCTCCCGCTCATCTCCATTTCGTGACTATTAAGAATTTGTCCCGCTTGCTTTCTTCTCAACTCTCGCGTGATCAACATACAAAGTGGGTTTGCGAGCGCTGTCTTCAGTATTTCCATACTGTGGACAAGTTGAACTCCCACACTGATTTGTGCAGCCAACACACGGCCGTTCGGTCAGTATTCCCGACTGAGGAGACTAAATGGCTCGAGTTCACAAATGTATCCAAGAAGGAACGTATGGGCTTTGTCGCTTATTGCGATACAGAGACCTACTTGAAACCGATGTCCACCTGTTTACCGGAGACCGATGCCTCCAGCACCACGACGGTGAACGAGCACGTGCCTTATGCATGTAGCATTTTATTAGTTTGTTCGTACGATGCTTCGCTTACCAGATATGCGCACTTTGAAGGGGAGAATTGTGTTGCCGACATGGTCTCTACCTTGATTGATATGACTAAGTGGGTGTGCGCGATTTATGCTAAGACCGTTCCCATGAAAGCCCAGACTCCTGCTGTTGCTGCGCGGTTGGCGAGTCAGACACATTGCCATATATGTAATAAGACACTAGGTGACAAGTCAGTGTTGGACCATGACCACCTGACCGGTGAGATTCGTGGCTATGCGCATTCTAAGTGTAATATTGCATTTAGACTGCAGAAGAACCAACTGGTGGCTATTTTCCACAATCTTCAGAATTATGACGCCCACTTTTTGATGAGACCATTAGTCTCACGTCATATTGCACAACCTGACCGTTCCTCCATTTTGGAGAACCCCGGGGAGGTCAGGGTTATAGGCACGTCTCTTGAAAGTTACAAGAGCATAACAAAGTACATACCGATTACCGGTAATGATGCGAGAGGAGGTACTCGAACAGTGCGTTTAAGATTCATTGACTCCCTTAACTTCCTAACTTCATCTCTGGATACTCTGGCAGGTAATCTCTCGCCTGCTCAGCTGAGCCTCACTCGTGTCCAGTTTCCAGAAGACGCACAGTTTGATCTAGCTCGTAGGAAAGGGGTGTTCCCATACGATTTCGTCACTAGTATGGCAGAACTGCAGACGACCTCACTACCCCCTAGGGAAGCATTTCATAATGCTCTTAGTGGGACTGACGTGAGTGACGGGGACTATGCTCACGCTAGATCTGCGTGGAATGTTTTCCGCTGTAAGACTTTGAACGATTACGCGTTGCAGTATTTGAAGGTGGATACGTGTTTGTTGGCTGACGTGTTCGAGAATTTCCGTTCAGTTTGTTGCCAGTCCTATGGCTTAGATCCGGCGCACTACATTACGGCCCCATCACTTGCGTGGGACGGTTTGTTGAGCAAGTCTGAGGTGTGTCTGGAATTAGTCACCGATCCAGATATCTATCTTTTCTTGGAGAATGCTGTTCGGGGTGGGATCACCAACGTTAGTCGGCGCTATGCGAAGGCTAACAATGTTTACATGAGCGATTATGACTCCAGCCTGCCGTCTTCCTACATCTGTTATTTCGATGTAAATTCTCTCTATGGTCATACGATGCTTGGTAAGCTTCCGGTGGGCAACTTCCAGTGGGTGCAGGAACTCGAATATGCAAACTGGAACTTTAGCACCATGGACACCGATGGTGACTGCTCATGTTTTATAGAGGTGGATCTATCCTTTCCGCGTGAATGTCATGACCGGCTATCAGACCTGCCGCTTGCACCCGTGAATGGCGTACCGGTGAACGGCAATATGTCAAAGCTCTTATTGACACTTGAACCGCGAAAGAACTATGTTTTACATGCAAAAACACTGCAGCACTACCTTACGTACGGGGCCGTTCTTGACAATGTTCATCGTGTTTTGCGCTTTGAACAAAAATCCTGGATGGCGTCGTACGTACGGTATAATCTGAATTGCCGTGCTCAGGCAGCGAACCCCTTTGAGAAATCCTTCTATAAATTAATGAATAATTCCGTTTTTGGCAAATCTTTGCAGTCGCCGCGTAGGGAGCGTGACATACGTGTGGTTTCGCGGTACGATACCATATATGGTGCGGCAGAGTTGATAGGTCGTCCGTCATTTAAGGCAAGGCGGATCGTCGATGAGAATCTGGTCCTCATTGAGTTAGCCAAAGGTTCGGTAACCTTCAACAAACCCCTTTACACTGGTGTGGCCATCTTAGATTTATCCAAATTGCATCTCTATGATTTCCACTATAACTATATGCAGGTTAAGTTTCCCTTTCCATCTCTGCACCTGCTTTACTCAGATACCGATTCTCTTCTGTACCACATCGAGTGTCGCGATGTGTATTCTTCGATTCTCCCCGATTTGGCTTCTCGATTCGACACTTCGAATTATGCTCCAGATAATGCTCAAAGGTTTCCATCAGTCAACCACGGCATGACTGGTGTCATGAAGGATGAAGCCGCTGGACGCATCATTACTGAGTATGTTGGTCTTCGCCCCAAACTTTATGCATACAAGATGGACGATGGTGCTTTTACGCTTAAAGCCAAGGGTGTGAAGGCCAGTGTACTCAGCTCGCTACTTTTTGAGCAATATCTGGATTGCTTGCAAACAAATTCATGGGTTTGGGGGGACTCAATATCATTTTCGTTCACGAAATCACATTGTTTGTACTGAACGCGTGACTAAGGTGGCGTTGTCATCAGGTGACGACAAGCGGAGCATTTCCGATGATGGAATTAGCACGCTTCCATGGGGACATTACCGTCTAGATCCCTGAACCTGAGTTCCCCACATAATAAGAGATTCTAACTTTTTATTTTATTTTATAATTTTCCAGTTTATTTTTTTTGTACTTTCCTCATACCTTGGTACGCTCAATAAGCATTGCTGCTCCGAGTCGAGTTGTAGGAAAACAACAGCACTCCAAACTCCTCCTCCGCTCGGAGTGGCCAACTGGGTAGATGGCAACCAACTTCGATTCATTGCCTCCCCCTTCAGCCATAAAACATTAAGAATGTTGGACAGAACTCATGCACTACTGTACTGCGCATGTGGAGATAAAACCATCGGTATGTTTAACATGTAGAGATTGCACTCATCTTATTTACACGGTTCAGATAGTGAATCTGATAGTTTTCTTTAAATGCTAGTCTGTTTAATAATTTAAAGTAAATTTGAGTCTATCCTGATTTTAAATGCTAATGTGGTTAAAATTTGTTGCATGTCATCTTTCCGTCAAGACCAGGTCAACTATAGTCTTCATTCTGTCTCTGACAATTCCATAATGAACATGGCTGCTTTTGAGGAAATGCGCGATTGCATTGAATATGCGCTTCATGCTTGCATCGGCATGAATATAGATGCGATAGTACACCATCTAGAGGTCTCCGCGATCAATTTGTTCGCTGCATTTCCAGAGGAATACGAGTTTCTAACATACCTTTACAACGGTATTATAGCATGCTTTGAAGCTGTAATGGAGGCTCAAGAGCAAGTGGAGCCAGATGATGGAGTGGACAGCGGCTTGGGAGAGAGTGACGGTGAAGCATAATGCTTGCGCCCTTGTTAAACATGGAAAATAGGCCTCTCGGGGAAACTCGCCATGTATAAAAAAAAGGAGTTAACGCATCTAATGCTGTACCTCCTGAGACATAGTCTCTAAGGTGATGTGGAAAGCAGCATACCACTATAAATTCAAACACAAGTTTTTATTTATTTATTTTTTTTTTCAGCTTACACTCCAGAGAATCTTCCGCCACGTCGAGATGAAGAGAATGAGACTACACATCATAGTTATAAATTCACTATCACTAAATAATAATAATGAGCTTACACTATTATTAAATGCATTACAGGAAAGCTAACACTAAAGTATGCCTATAAGAAAAAATTTCTTATGCCTGCTTCTGAT
Organism: Bacillus rossius redtenbacheri; assembly: GCF_032445375.1. NCBI lineage: Eukaryota > Metazoa > Arthropoda > Insecta > Phasmatodea > Bacillidae > Bacillus > Bacillus rossius. The sequence goes on from NC_086334.1 coordinate 70,994,499, forward strand.
GCATATAAAGGAACACATATCATGATCATTCAATATGGTGCACTCTGTGCATGTAAGGGAACAATCTTTTCGGTGCACTCTGTGCATGTATTGGAACGAGTCCTTGGGTGTATCATGTGCTTCCAAGATGGTGGGGCTGTTGAATCCAAGATGGCGGAGAATTGTTTAAAGGTTGTAATATTTTTTAAATTTAAATATCGCGCCCTCTGGTAGCAACACTTGTTACTAAATATATCGATTAGCATTCGACCTATCGAATGGTGCTGCGCCCTGGCAGCTGAAATATGAAATAAAAGTAAATATATCGATTAGCATTCGACCTATCGAATGGTGCTGCGCCCTGGCAGCTGAAATATGAAATAAAGATGGCGACGGTGGCACACTCTGGTAGCCAACTTGAGAATCAAGATGGCGGCACCTCTGGCAACTAATTTTTGAATTTGCCGCGCGATACTAGCGACATCTACCAGCCAACTTGAGAACCAAGATGGCGGTGCCTCTGGCAACAAATTTTTTGAATTTAGCGCCATCTGGTAGTCTATGCTGGAATTAAAGATGGCGGCTGTATAATAATTTTAATTTCAAATGTGGCGCCTTAGGTATGCATTAAGGAAGGCAAAAACACCCTCCCCCATTTATCATAAACTTGCCGTCAGTACGTAGCATATATAGATTATTTATTCCACCATATTCCAATTGGTCTCGTGGTCTAGTGGTCAAGGCGTCCGCCTCGTAACCACGACATCCTGGACGTTTTCACGTCCCATGGATCGAATCCCAGCCTCGGCACTGAAAATATTTTAGTTAAAATAAAATAATACCTGCTGCTACCTGGTGGCGACCAACAGAACTATATGACGTCACACAAGATGGCGGCCTCCAGCAGCCGAAACAAGATGGCGACCAGGAAAAATCAAGATGGCGGCCTCCAGCAGACGAAACAAGATGGCGGCCAGAAGAAATCAAGATGGCGGCCTCCAGCAGACGAAACAAGATGGCGGCCAGAAGAAATCAAGATGGCGGCCTCCAGCAGACGACACAGAATCATGACGTCATGATTCGAAGTTGGTGGAAATTTCTAGAAATACAAAATGGCGGATTTGCGGATTTGCGGATTTGCGGATTTGCGGATTTGCGATTTGCGATTTGCGGATTTGCGGATTTTTATGGATTAGCGGATTAGCCACTGGATTAGCGCATAAAAAACTGGATTTGCACATAAAAAACCATAAAAAATGCATAAAAAACCATTAAAAATGGGATAATCCCGAATTACCCCGCTCCCCCCTCGCCTATGTTCCAGAGTCGGCACGCTCTCCCTACTAACCTATATCGGTTTGTTTGTAAGAAATGTCATAAGCAGTTTGCCAGAAAAGATAATATGAAAACGCACATGAAGGCATGCAAAGGTCCTGCTGTGCGGCAGAAAGTAAAGGTTTCGTCGCAACAACGATGCATCGATGTGCATAAGAGAATGCCTGGAAATGGTACTACTGCGGCAACGTCAGTATCTGGATCGGGTCTGAAAGGTTCGTCTTCATCACCACGGTATCCTTGCAGCTACTGTGATACGTCGTTCGCATTTGCTCATGATGCACGAAGACATGAGCGGAGCAAATGCACGAAGAATCCATCTCGCATGAAGTTTCGATATGATGAGTGTCATGAATGGTTTACTAGAATTGATAATTTGCGTCGACATGCGAAAAACTGTAAAGGTGAAGTCCGTGTGCCTACTGCTGAACTACCTGCAGAAATTTCGACTCCTCGGTTTAGGTTGAAGGCTCGTGAGCGTACAAGCAAGAAAACCGATGTGCAGCAACCGATTGGTATGACGTCTGAACAGGAAAATAAACCTAAGACTGTGTTCGGCGCATTACAAGTGAACGATAATGGTTTCTACTTGGCGCAGTCTGCATTTCGTGGAACATTGAAGGACTACTATTATTTAAATACGTTAGGTGAGTCGAAAGACATTTGTAATTTTCTTGACGATATCAGACAGAAGATAATCAATCAGCTTACTGATGATGTAGCAACAAACGGACCTTTGAAATATAACTTGTGGTTGGACTGTATATATGGAAAGCCATATCCGTTCGATGACAAAGTGAAGAAGTGTGCATTCAAGACATCGGCTGCAGTAATTTACAGTTCTAACGATGTGAAGCAAACTGTTAAAAACGGTATCCAGAAACTCTGTCAAGAAGAGGTGGTTATGTCTGTAAAGGTTCTGGCTGGACTCTGTCTTGTATAAACCGATTGGAGCTAAGAATTAGTCATTTCACACCGCTGCGGAACTAAATGATTATAAGATTGCTGGCTTTCGCAAATGATCCTGTAGTAGAATAGAAATTATGTAATAAATATTATGTTTGTAAAATAACTTGTGGTGTTTAATTCCTCGAACCTGTTACTATTATGTTAAATTGATGTTATATTTAATTTTTTTGCATCGTCCTAGATCGTACCAAGGACCTTAGTCGACCTAATCGATCAGTATATAGATTACAAATTTATTTAATGAATTTTGGAATTTTTCCCGAATTTCTAGCTAAATAATTATGGATTTTCAAGATGGCAGCCAAATGACAAGATGTCGGGTGTCACAGCAATAATAAATGATTACTGCACTCTAGCGGATAAGAATTAAACTAACATGGCGTCAGCGCACTCTCGCCGACGATACACTGATGATGGCTTCCAGCAGACGAGGACAAGATGGCGGACATGACGTCATACTACCTGACGATATATTTATGCTTTGAAAAAAAAGTGGAGGGAGTCAGTATGCCTGCGTCCACCGTAGGGGAAGGATCGGTCGCCATTTTTAATTTTTCTTTGCCCTCACCGGGTTCGAACCGAGGACTCCAAACTCCGTGTCGTTAATGTATGATTTTTAAAAAAAATTTATTAAAATTTTATTATTTCAATTTTTTTATAATTTAAAAAAAAAATTTCGTTAAAATCGGATAATGAATAAAAAAGTTAAAGATGGCGGCCGTAACGGAAATTGCAACGGTGACGTCATAATTCAAAATGGCGGATAACACAATGCCGGAATGTTCGAGAAAACGAAATGATGTCATCCAAGATGGTGGATCCAAGATGGCCGTCGGGATCAAGGTCAAAGGTCAAGGTCACATCCTGATAGAGGCTTAACTGAGGCTTGAGTTAAGAATGCTTAAGCCTCTATCAGGACATTTCTAGCCGTTGGGATTTTTAAGGACTAAATCGGGAAATTTTCCCTCGAAACGGGAATTTTTCCCTCGAAAACGGGAAATTTTTTCTTAAAACGGGAAATTTTGAATCATTTTGAGTCATTTTTGAGGAATTTTGAGGAATTTTTGCCGACGTGACGTCACAAATCCAAGATGGCGGACCGGCACCTCGGCACCTCAGCCAGAAGCCAGATCTCGGACCGTCATTCCTATACTACTTTGGAATATTTGCATATATATATATATATATATATATATATATATATTAAAATTTCATTATCGGCATTACATTCGTATTCAGTTAAAGGCTTCATTATTTATAATTTTTGAATAGTAAATTTAAGTTAATGTACTTTTTTCTTTTTCTACTGTTACATCTGTCTTCTTTGATCCATAAACAAATGAACAATTGCTATCAGATGAATTACGAAATCATAAGTAATTTTATAAAAATCTTTTCAGTTGAAGTTGGTAACATTATTTTGTTATGTATCCATCCTCTGAAGTGGTATCAGTCTGTGTTGTATGTGTGTGAAATAAATATATATTGTGATTATAAATATATATTGTATGGTGTCATGTTACCTTCCTTGCCTTTTGTTGTATTTTTTTAATATATAGTTAGTGGCCTACAGCTTTTTCCCATAGCCAAAGGGTCCTTATATGCGGCGTGAATCTCAATTTCAAGTCGTTATCAAATATTAGAATATATATATTACACCCATGCCTTACCCGGGACTCGAACCCAGGACCCCTCGCACCGTAAGCCGGTGTGCATCCGACTTTGTTGTATTTTGTCTTACCACCTTTGTAAAACTCTGTATAAACTTCCAAAGATATGACACAACTCTGTGGCTTTTACTAGAATATATTTTAAAGGTACGAAACACCTATACTAAACAAAAATAAACATACACTATGTATTTTGGAACACTGTAATCCTAAATATACTTGTAAGTATTAAAAATAATATTATATATTTTCGGTAGTTTGAAAACAATACTTTCCACCTTAATAACATCGAGAATATAGTGATTACCTGGCTGATAAATAATGCTGGTGCTTAAAACTTCAAAAGTTCAATGGTTGATTAATAATTTTCATAAAATAATTTATTTACCATAAAGCTCTTAATTTCAATTATTCTCAGAGTTCAAAAAAAAAAAAGAATTATGAGAATTAATACTTGTCTGTTTAAAAACAGGGGTCCTTTATTCCCACTATATTACCTCAGTATTTAGCTTTTAAATATTGCAGACTAATTTTTATCAAAGTTTGCTGGGTCATCAATCTAAGTTCAGACAGCAAAAAATAATTATATAACATCAACTGGTGCACAATTCAACTCACCCAAAAGAAGCCAAAATATCTGTGACCATTTACAAATTCAATCGCTGATTTTATATAGGCTATTTAATACTTTTAGGCTATTTTGGCTTTAACATTAACCAGTCTTCAACTGGGATGTATGTCTATAAGTAGTATATATTGGGGGGTCTGCTGGAGGCCTAAATATTGGATAACACCATGGTCACCATATTTTTTTTTCTGTTGTGCTCTAGGCCACCATTTTTGTTTCTGTTGTTTGTTCTTAGACTGATGCACATAAGGTCGATGTTCCATTACCTGCTAATGTTGTTGTGGTCCTTATCATCATATTAAATTTTTTATATACAAAATACATTGGAAATGAGGTGGTTCTACCCATGACAGCTCGGACCTCTGAATTGGAAAACATTTGCTTTGACCACATGGCCATCGTGACATTTACCAGACCGAGAATTAATTAGGGTATACAAAATATATCACACATTTAGAATTGTAAATATGTTAATTTGAAGTAATAATATCATAACCTGCTAGAGGATGCTCCCACCATATTAGTTTAATTTTTAACCTCTAGAGTACAGTAATTATTTATTACCTTGGCATCAGCCATATTTTTTTCCATCTTGGCCACTATCTTCAAAATCTGTATTTTTAAGCTAAAAATATGGAAAAAATAAAAGACTCAAACAATTACCTATTAATTTATTCATTCATTCAATCGATTCTTGTCCTGATGCGAAGAAGTTTAAAATAATAAAATAAATAGTAAAAAAATAAATAAAAAGATGTATTACATTATTTATACTCTACTACAAGAACAAACAAATCACTAGTTTTTTTCGGTCGTGCATCTGCTACCCATGAATTAAAACGAGGCAGGAAGCCCCACCATTTGACATAGGATTGACCATTTCTTCGTTTGAAAATCTTCTCCAACAAGTATGTATCGGGATACACCGTAGGCTGAATCTTTGCGGAATAGAAGCTGTCATGAATAGGCTTGTGGTCCAAATATTCAAGGTAGTTGGTCCTAGGCTCCCATTCGCAAACGTGAGTCACACGGAAATGTTCGGGACTCCAATTCACAGTGAAACCTTTCCCGAAAATTGCTTTCTGCTTGAAGATACGCACAATGTCACCGACATTAGTATTACACTTTCGAGGATAATTGTTCATATTGGAAAACACTGTTGGAAACAAGTGACGTCCTTCATGTACTTGGGCCTCATTTTCGTGGCAGAATGCACTGTAGAATTGTATTTTCTCATTAGTTTCGGCAAAATATCCAGCTACTTGTAAATTCCTTTAGCCGTGAACTGTCGCCACATCTCTGTGCACAAAATTCTGTTAACCTTTCGATTACAGAGACTTTGACATTACTAAATGTGAAGTAGTGTTTGATACCATTCTTCTTCATCAAAGCCATAAAAGTCGCATTGTAGAATTCTTTGCCTAGATCTATTTGAAGGTGTGATAGTAAACATCTATCACGGAAAATGTCTGTCACGGCCTTGGTTACGTTAGTCTCATTCTTCGATATCACAGGTCTGAACTAATCGAACTTGCTATACATATCGATGACTGTTAACATATACTTGAAACCTTTATTCATTTGGGAATATGGTATCATCTCAACAAGGTCCACTAAGAATAAATAATCAAGTCCATGCACTACGAATTGCACTGAAGGTACTTCCTTCATGCAAAAGCATGAAATTCGCGAGCGATTCCATTTCAGCCCATTGTATACAGACAACTTCCCTGAGTAGTTCCAGTATGGAGAAATTTTCGCTGATGTTCGAATAGTTTCCTGTATTAAGCGAAGCCAGAAGCTGTCTTAGACGATCGACCAATTCGTTTTGGTCGTGCCAATAAACATAATAAAAGTTCTGACCACTGTCTAGCTTTTTTAAACTTTCACCATATACTGCTAGTTTACTGAAGAGATTGGTGGAAATGTCGATATTTACATTATCTTCGTCTTTAGTTCTAGAAGATTTTTGTACTGTTGTAAATCTTCGAGGGTTCAATCTTTAGGTTCCCTGCGAAACAGTAATTCGTAAGAGACTTGGAGTCCCATCTGTTTTGTACTCCTCTACACATATGAAATTGCCTGGTAAAATGTCTATTTATTCAGCACCGAGGAACCACCTATTATTTTTTTCGGTACACTTAGTAGGTCTTGTCATTATTCTAAATCGAGAAAGATCTCAGGTATGGCCTTACCATTGCATTAACTTGGTGTACAATTTTCCGTAATTTTTTCTTGTGCATATACTCTGAACTTGTAAAGTCCTCGTCATCTGGAGTTGGTTAACATTTTCTCTACTTTGCAGTAGGCATATCGTCATCAATTCGTATTGATGGGTAATTCTTCCTTATTTTTAAGTTCGTCCAGATGACTAGTAATTGGTTAAATATCTCTTAATTTCCTATTTCAGGTGAAAGACTGGTTCTTCTATCAAGTAGATATATTTTTCTGTATAGCACATTGAAGGCCACTGGCCAAGTCCGATATTGTACTGGCTGAAAACAGATTGCAAGACTTCCCTTTATACCTTTTTAATCATCATCAGAAACATATTACTTTGGTTAGCAAGATATGTTTTCGTTGCTAAGTGAGTTAGTGATGCATTCAGGCTACTTTGAAAAGCCCCCAAATCTTTATATCTGTAAGCATTCGATACTACGATCATGTCGCGAATTCGGCAATCCAAGGCCTCCATGCGCTGATCAATGGCAAGCAGGTACCACAGTAATTCGTTTTTCGTACTTTCTACTTTATAATCAAGTAGTGAAATATAAGTCCGGATATCAGTGCCGTGAGTCTTGAGAAAAATATGCAGTTCGGTAGTGCAACTCCTACGACCGAATTTCGAAATGCTGTTACTCTTGTTATACAATCAACATATCAAAGCCTTTTCTGTACCTGCCTTTATATAGAGACCAGTCCTTGGCGATAACTAGGAATCTGTGCTCGTTTTTCCAGCACAAAGCGCACATTTCATAGAATTCCTTACATGTCATGTCGGTGTTTACATGGTTGTCGTAAGCATGATGTAAATTAAGTTCGTACATGCGAAACAACATGATGACATTCACATTGTCACATAGCAAATGTTTTGGAATTCAGCTATATGTTTGACCTAAGGTAAATGCAATCTACTTTTGCATATCTTCCCATGGAAAAGTACTCTTGAATCAATCCTTGTTTCTCGCACACTATGTCTTCGAAGACTTTTACTGAATTGACCCTTGCTTCGCTAGTAGGGACCACATCTGTATTATTGGTAAATGGAAAATGTTCCAGGCCTTCCACCGATTGTAGAATCTTAGCTAGGCACTGGAACTGTGGCTGTTGCAGCATCTTGGAATAGAGGACAAACATTCTTCTTGCTTGACGACTTGCATTGCACTGACGAAATTTTATCAAAGCAATCACATTTAAACTTTTGTTCAGTTGTGTATATGCCTCGAAGCAAATAGAAAAAAAACACATTGGTGCAGGACTTGTGAACTCACTGATAAATATTTTTTTTTTGAGCTATACATTCTAGGCTACAGATTCTGTGGTCCATAAACGAAACTAGCCAAATGACAAGCCTGAGTTGACATGGGCATTAATTCTCTTGACGAGAAGTGCAAGCAGTACGATATCACCTATTCCCTCAGCAAGGATTTGGAATCAAGACACCGAGCTGACGAGTTATTGGTACAGGAAGCCAAAGATATAAGTAAATCAACAGACAAAGGACTTGGAGAGAAAATTGCGACGTTGGGTGTATCCAAAACATGAAGACACCAAGACTAAATAACGAATGGGTACTGGTCAAGCAGTGACACACAAGACTGGTGCAGACATGGAAGACAATGCCAGGGGTAAAAAAAAAACAGCGCAGTATTTTAACTACAATCCCACAAGCAGGTCGAGGCATGAGAAATAAAACTAGTGAAAAAATCCTAAGTTCTCTGCCGAAACATCCACTTACCAAAAACTGAATACGTCATTTCTGAGGAGTATTTATGCGAGACAATTGTAATATTCTCAAAGGTGATAAGAAGTTTGCCAGAGATTCCTTCGTTCAAGTGTACAAAAACTTCCTTGGATATCATAAGGCAGAAAACTATAAGGATCTTATGGAAAATAATCTGCAGTGCTACGATAGACTGGGGTTTAACATGTATTTAAAGTTACACTTCTTAAATTCACCAAGAATTTTCGGACATGGAGGAAAGATACCAGGGAAAGTGGAGTAAATCAATGTTAGCATATTACTGCTGGATGCTCATCGGGGAATCACCAGCAACAGAATGCAAAAGGCAGGCAAAGTGATTGCGCCATCAGAGACCTTCCTCCGAGGGAGAACTAGAATGTAAATTCATGCATAGGCTTTTAAGGGCAATTCTGAAAAACCCTTCAATAACTAAAAAAAAAAAACGAGATATTAACTTGAATTTTCATTATCATTCTCGTGTTCAGCCAACAACACCGAGATTCAAGGCCTTACAACATGTCCGTGACGTCACAGGCAGGAGGTTGTAGACTCGTGACGCGCGGACGTTGCTTTCTTCACGTGAACGCGTTTCTCCCGCCCTTGCGTTCTGCCGCTACTCTTATGTAACTCTTAACGAAATTTTATTAAGCACGAATATTATGATAATTGCTAACGAAATTTAACTACATTAACTTAAATCAGCAGAAGATATTATAGATTATTATACAGATTGCAGTAGTTGTCTTGGTATACTCCGTACAAAGTTGTATTTATAAACATTTAGAAATACTTTTATATGAATAACAAAATAGTTTTCTTGACACACACACCAGAGAAAAGGTTTTAGTGCTGTATTTTTTGACAGAAGCCATATTTGTAAACAATTTACCGATACAAATAATATACATGTATTGGGGCGACTGAAATGCTGCCCCTTGGAAAGGCAGCCCATTCAATTTCTGAAAACATGTTTCTTTAAGTGTTTAAATAATCCTGAAAACTTGCCCCTTGGAAGGGCAGCCCATCAAGATTTTTTTGGCAGTAGTGTTTTTGAAAGGTTGTCTGAATTGTTTCCCCTTGGATGGGCAGCCCTTCAGGATTTTTCTGACAGTGGTTAGTTTGTAAAGCGACTGGAAGGGCAGCCCTTCCAGTATCTTAAAATGTGTCTATTTTCGTAATTTTTAATCCTGAATTGTTGCCCCTTGGAAGGGCAGCCCATCAGGATCTTTCTGACAGTGGTGTTTTTGAAAGGTTGTTTGAATTGTTGCCCCTTGGAAGGGCAGCCCTTCAGGATTTGTCTGACAGTAGTGTTTTTGAAAGGTTGTCTGAATTGTTGCCCCTTGTTGGATGGGCAGCGCTTCAGGATTTTTCTGACTGGTTAGTTTGTAAAGTGACCTAACCTAACCTAACCGAAACTAACTTAACCTAACCTAACCTTACCTAAACTAACCACTGTCAGAAAAATCCTGAAGGGTTGCCCATCAAAGGGGCAACAATTCAGTCAACCTTTCAAAAACACTACTGTCAGAAAAATCCTGAAGGGCTGCTCTTCCAAGGGGCAACAATTCAGACCTTTCAAAAACACCACTGTCAGAAAAATCCTGATGGGCTGCCCTTCCAAGGGGCAACAATTCAGACCTTTCAAAAACACCACTGTCAGAAAAATCCTGATGGGCTGCCCTTCCAAGGGGCAACAATTCAGGAATATAAAATTATGAAAATAGACACATTTTAAGATACTGGAAGGGCTGTTCTTCCAGTCGCTTTACAAACTAACCACTGTCAGAAAAATCCTGAAGCGCTGCCCATCCAAGGGGCAACAATTAAGACAACCTTTCAAAAACACTATTGTCAGAAAAATCCTGATGGGCTGCCCGTCCAAGGGGCAAGTTTTCAGGATTATTTAAACACTTATAGAAACATGTTTTCAGAAATTGGATGGGCTGCCCTTCCAACCGATGTACAAACAAACCATTGCCAGAAAAATCCTGAAGGGCTGCCCTTCCAAGGGGCAACAATTCAGCTCCCCCCATGTATTAAGGGAAGTGAGAACAAACAAATTAAAAGTAACTTAAATGCTTCTCATAGCACATGTTTAATTTATATGCTGGGTGTACTTTTGACAGCGCCTACAATTAGAACGATTTCAAGATTGTAGTTTAACTTGACATGTATTGTACCACATGTGTATAAAATAGCCAATTATGTAGCTTATATTAAGATACAATGATGAATTTGGCATGACAAAATGTATTTGTGCAGCCTGTGTAAGGATTCTGTCTTTTTATATAAAATGTCTATGTTAATATCCGTATCAGAAAAATTTTATGCATTTGGGCAATAGAATTATTATCAATAGAGAGCTTTTTCATTAGAACAAAAACATAACCACTATAAGAACACCTACTAATTCAGAGTTTAATGCTTGGTACTTTAAGGCCGTGATCGAAATGGTTAATTGTTATATAGAAATTTTATTTAGTGTAATTAAACTCGGCCATCGTCAGTAAACATTTCCATACATCTACAAGTATACAAATGAACAATGTTTATAAATGCTTCAAAATAGACTTATTACGACAAATGTTAAAATTTATTTCTTAGGATGGGTAGTATATAAGCTAACTGCAATATTTTCCAATTATTAAAAATATTTCTTGCGACCATTACAAGCAATTGTTTGTTTTTAAACATATTAGGTACTATTTCTTCGGGTGTTTCCGAAGGTTAAAAATTACACAGCGTGAGTTTTGAGATGACTTAAATTTATTTACATAGCTCTAGATACAAAATATGTAATAATAAACCCTAAAATGCGTCTTCAAATAATAATTTTATTGAAAATTGGGTCACATGACGTTTTATACAAAATATGCAGTTCCCGACATGGCGTAATATTATTTATTATTAGTACTTATTAAGTGCTTTTTAATGAATAGTTTTGTCTTGCGGAAGATAACGGTACAAAATCATGCTTATTGCTGAATACTATTTTAATTTAATTCCATTTGTCTACGCATGTTGTATGTTTTATAAATTTAAAACCAGATTGATTAAAACACTTACGGATTAACAAACGGCAAAATCCCTAACTGAATATTAGCACTATTGGCCAATAAATACTGTAAAGAGTTAATGCACAACTTACCCTGGAATGTTCTGTGGGTATGAAGTGTTCCCGTGTAATTGCGTTCAACCACGCATTTTTACTATTTTCACGGTCGGGAAATTTGAAGACGTGAACTTTCGTACCATCTTCATAATTTCCACGACATTGTGGAACACAACACTTGTATACCATGACACATTTATTATGCTCACTCGCGACGGATGTATTTAAAAGTAACGTACAACGCGCCGCGGAAACACCCCTGCTACGGTCAAGGCAAGTAGCTGCACTGACCGTTACACATTCCTGAGCCTGCCCAACCAACCCTCCCTTGGCCTCTTACCCGTGACGTCACAGGCTCCAGGCGACAGGGTGGGAAGGCCTTGAATCTCGGTGGTGTTGGTTCAGCACCCTTGAAAACATATAGATGAACTGTTTTCATCAATGTTACAGAAAAAAAAATATTAAAATTTGTTGGTTAGTGTACTTTTTGTCTGGTTCTCTCATTATTTTTGACCAGTTTATTTAGTAACTATAACGGACAATGACACATAACACAGTTCCACATAAAACTGACAATCCTATTACTCAAGGGCGCAATCTATAAGGGGCCCACGGAAATTTCCAGGAGGGCGAGGGTTTTGCATGTGGGGTTAACTGACACATATCTGGTTACAGTACTTCTTTGTTGTATACTGCCCGCCCATATTATTGCATAAATGCGCGCAATAAGCAGAAAACTTATAAAATATGCAGGAGTTTTCCGCAAGACATAGTTTTGACATCAAGCCCGTTTCTCAGTCACATCCATCATCCAGGTTCTGCTTGTATTTTAGACTAGGCAAGCTTGGAAAATGGAAATGGCAAATGGATCATGACGTAACCTCAACACTAGCGTTGTTTGTGCGGGGAGAAAGCAACATCGGCGGCGCAGATAAGCCTGCGCATAAGAGTGTCACAGCCGGCTGGCCAGCAGCAGCGCTGATTGCAAGGCCGTAGCCAGGATTCTAAGAAGGAGGGGTCCGATTATATCTTTTTTACGAGTAAGTTCGATTTATGTGTAGTTGATTCTTAAAAGAAAGATTTTTATCACACTAAAATCTCGAGGAAAAGTGGACTTTTACTGCTCCAAAGTTTACACATAGACATTTAAGTAACGATTTGGCTTGAGAGGAAAAAAAAAGGGGGGGGGGGGATTTCATAGTTTTGGTTATCATTTAATTGTTTTAATAATTTGTTTTTAAGGCATATTAAAGAATTTGTTAAAACAATCCATAATTATATATATGTGTGTGTGTTACTAAATACATGAAACACTCATTTCAAGTGTGTGTTGAAGACATGCTTACAAAAACACATGTGTGCCCACCGGAATTAAATAAAGACTACTTGTAAAAACAAACCCTGCCGCTTGTGTGTGTGTGTGTGTGTGTATGTGAGGCATGTCGGGCTAGAATGAGGAGAATACACATGTTTTTGTAGCCCACTAAGGATTACAGTTGTGTGCATATGCACATGTAGCCAGGTCCCAGCGGCGCGAGCCAGCACGAGGCGCCGGCGTGGGGCCTTGGATGTCGACCAGATCCCCAACCGGAATGTGGCGGTACCCGCCAGAAGGGGCTGGTCGCGACACTGTGACCTTGACTGCTCGACGCGCTGTCGCAACAGAGGTGACCTCCGGACAGAGCTTATCACTCACACTGCTCTCTGCTCGGTCGCGACCAAGGAGCATGTAAGAAGATCTGGAGTGGACATGTGTAGGGCGAGAGCGAAGCCAGCCGGTTGCGAAGAAGGGTTGAAAAGAAAGAGGAAGAGAGCGTATTTCTACTGCAAACGCAGCTCCAGCCCACTTGTCCTTGAGGTTTGAGTGGCGCTGGTGTGCGGCTACAATGGTGATTTCCTGTAGTGCATATGGCTGTACAAATCGATGGAATTCCAAGCCGGATGGCGTTGCTTTTCACATGTATTAAAGATTTTTTTTTCATTTGTTAACTAAATTAATTCCCAAAACTTTTGAAGCATCAGAAAAAAGTGGCAAATGTTTTAAACAGAAGTAACTAATCTTCGAACTTTTCGAAAAACCTAAGAAAACTATTTAACAAGGAGAAGTTGTTTCAGTTGTTAGTATAATTCTTTACTTTTTTCATAGATTTCCAAAACGTGACGATCAACGACAGATCTGGGAAAAAGCGACAAAGCGGAAAAATTGAACTGCGTCTCTGAACCATGCATTGTGTACAGTGCATTTTGAAGACAAATGGGTCTTAAGAAGTGAAAATCTAACTCGATTAAAGGATGATATGGTGTTCGGTATATTAAGGTTTCCCTCAAAGGAACGGTTTCACAATGCTTTTAAGATATTAGATAAATCCCAACATAAGTTTAAAACATTTCTCTTAAGAGTGTGCTTCGTAGCATTAAAAGACGTGCCTTAATTATTTTGCAAATTTATCATTGTTATGGTGACGATGTCAGGGGTTTTCGTATTTTTTTTAGAAATATAGTACTGTATGTATTAGCAACTACGTTAAGAACTGTTATTTTATTCACACAGAGAAAAGAAATACAAAATGCTAAAATTTGGCGTCTGTCTTTTTATAGCCTACTAGCTGACCCGACGAACTTTGTTCCGCCTTAGAGGCAATAAATGAGCAGATTTTGGATTTTATTAAATTAAATTTTTTATTAAGATAGTAAATATAAATAAAAAAATCAAGTATTTTAATGATTCTTTATTGGCCATGTATTTTGGTGCATGGGTTGCACTCTTCATTGAAGCACCTTATGATAGACGACATTTTTTGTTTTATTATCAGGCGCAAGAACAAATAACGCAGATAGTCTTCCGAACCGTGAACATGCCACATATAATTGACCATGGGAAAAACATGGATTTTATAGATTCAGACCACAAACTTTCAAGGATTGGCCTTGTGATTTGTTAATGGTCATGGCGAATGCAAGACGGATCGGAAATTGAAGTCGTTTAAACTCAAACGGCATATCGGTTGGGATCATCGGAATCCTCGGAATGAGAACTTCCTCACATTCAAATTTTCCATTTCAGTATCGTCGCGTAAATCACATTTTTCATCAATTTACTTACCACCAAACGCGTTCCGTTGCACAGTTCTGGTTGGTTTATGTTTCGAAGCATGATTACTACGGAACCAACCTTTAGTCGTAAATTTTGCGGTGGTAAGCCAGGCACATCCAAGGAGTTTAAAAATTCAATTGTATATTTGATGGCATCATCTTCATTTGTTACACAGTCGATAGATTTGAATGAATGCAGTGTACCAATGATCTCATTCTGAATTATGTAGTTTAAGTCATCTACATCTTTATTACTAGCCGCCGAAATTGCTCACTCACTCAACCAATAATTTTTTTTTGTGGTTAGTAATGATGTTTGGGAATACTTTGTTGATGGGTTCATCTTTCGATGAGACAAAGTTACAGAAATTCGGAGGAAATGAAATCAATCCGCTCGATTCATCGATAGGTACTCGACCATTACCGATAGTTAGCAACTGCTCAGAGAAATCTTCAGCAGATGTATCGTTCAGCAATGCAACTCTCATGTTTATTGTCAGCTGAAGTTTCTTCACATAGTGCCATAGATTCGATGATTTGAGGCAAACGTTTATTTCGTCGGCAGCAGTTTATCTTTGAATTACTGGCAGTGTTTGACGGAAATCGCCAGACAGTAAAATCATTGCGCCTCCAAAACATATCGAGTCATTGCGTATATCTTTCCATGTTCAGTTAAGTGCACATCAACCGGTCAACATAAAAATTTTACATTGTCAAATTTTCAACCATACTCAACCATAGACAACATTACGTTTAGCTGTCAGTTGTGTTTTGTTATTCCATGTCAGTTGTGTTTTGCTATACCATTTTTAACAAATGAACGGCTAGACTGATGTTTTGACTGATAAATTTTTCTTTTTGCTTTCAGTTGCGTTTTGTTATACCACTTTTTTTACACGCTTTATATTAGCTTCACCTGTATGTTTGTTTGTTTGTATGTTTGTAACCGATTACTTTGGGTACGATTTTGACCCACTTTAAACGGCCAGGTTTCATTCAAACTTTGTAGATTTATCGAGGACCGATGACAATACACTAATTTGATAAGATTATTCCATTATTAAATTTTGAAATAAGATTTTCGTCAATTTATATAATTTCACAATATTAAGTAGGCTTTGTTTAAGATATCTCGCCGAAGACAAACTGAAAGAAAAGAGTTAGCACATTGTAAAGAAAACCATTTCGCCCATGTGCGAACTCTTTTCTTTCAGTTTGTCTTTGGTGCGATATAAACAAAGCCTACTAAATATTGTGATATTTTAATTAAATGAAAAGTGACATTCAATTAAATGAAAAGTGAGAGTGGGTTATGATTATTGTGAACAATATACCTACTTTCTTGATTTTCTATTGTTTAGTTTGGTTTTCTATATAAAGCGTGTTTTTTAGTTTTTTTTTAACTATTATTTCCCCCCCCCCCCCCGGGAACAGGATAAAAAGTATCCTATGTCCGTTTCCTGGTTCTAAGCTACCTTCCTACCAATTTTCAGCCAAATCGGTTCAGCCGTTCTTGAGTTATAAATAGTGTAACTAACACGTCTTTCTTTTATATATATAGATATAGACTTGTTATTATATGTGTGTTGTAACATGTATAAAAATGTTAAATATATTCAACAATATTTGGTAATTATATATATATTTAAAAACTTTTATGTACGCTACTTGAAACTACGTGAAAGGTTTTCAGTCTATAAAGGCCTATTCTATGATTTTTTAAAATTATTAATTCTTATGCAAACAATTAATAAAATTGAAAGTTTCTTACATTGTCAGTATATGCATAGCATTACAGTTATTACAAACAATTCTCTACCAGCGTTTAGCTAAGGTTTGCATGTTACGTTGGTTGAGTAAGTAGACTGGAACATTAACATGATATTGAAAAGACTTCTAACTTCTACTAATACACGTATATTACAAGAGATTTGTAATAGATTAAATGAAGTAAGTAAAAATTCGTTTTTTATAAATGTTGTGTATGAAATTATAAAATTTGAGAAGTATAATAACAAAAAGAAGTGCGTTACGAAGACATATGTCGGTAGTGTTACCCACTGAAACATTATTCCCACTTCAACTCTCTGTAAAAATAAAAGTATGGGGTTAAATGCGTCAAGAGTGGTATATAAATAAAATTTGAAGCTTCTTCCTAATTTCATACGCAGGTGTCCCCCACCTATAGTTGCAAACAAAAATTTTTCCTCGATGTTGAAATTTACTCTGCGTATTCACTAAAAAAATTTGGCAGTAAATAGGTATTTAATTTTTAAAAATGAAAGTATTCATGTTTCGAAAAAAATATTAAAGCGGTGTGGGGAAGAATGTTTACAGATAATCCAGTAAAATGTTCAGTTTGATTGTTTTGATAGTTTCGGAGCTGTTGCGAGTTTAGTTTGGAAGATTTTTCGGCCGCGCGAGACAAGTTTGGCTCGTTTTCGTTTTCTTCCAGCGTAGGAAGCAGGGAACAAACGCCGATACCCGGCTTCACCTCGCATCCTCTGCTAGCCTTCCCTTGTCCTCTCCAGATGTATTACTGTATATTAGCTCCATGGTCGCGACGCGCTCATCTCGGCACTCCTTGCACACCTGCCTCGCACACTGCCGAGGTGGACTCAGATCACCACATGGCTTCATCGTGGCTTAGAGGACAACCACTTTGGTTGACTTCGCCTTTATCATTTCAGGCATACTGGGAGTTTGGTTCAAATTTGTGACCGCACATTACCGATTTGTCTCGGCGAACATACAATATTCTAAAATATTTTTTATATATGCGTTTACATTAATTAAATATTTTTAACGATAAAATTGAATATTTTGGCAAAGTTGAGGTGTTTATAACTATTTGGTGAAATACAAAATGCTTTACATGTGTTCATATAGAATATGGTTTTAAATACTGTTTTGATTTAAAATAAAAATCATTAATGTAGCCTACTAAATTACAATTTTAATCGAAATATATAATCACATTGTGGTGTTTTATTCTTGGCATGGATGGTATCTTCAAAGCCATTGGGCTGTGGGCAGGAAGAAGACTAGGAATTACACACATATGAGGAAGGAGACAAAGAGAGAAATTAAGACGAATGTAAGAGATACAGCACTAAACGTGAATTTTTCCCTCTAAAGAAAAAACTTTTATTTTTAAGTTTTTTTTAAGATTTTTTGACGGAATTTTTCCCTAAAAGCTGGAAAGTTTGGCGAATTAAGTGCCAGTTTTTGGGTAATTTTTGTCAAATTTTGAATGTCAAGGTCAAGGTCATCTAAGATTGTCGCTGTGGCGTCAGGATTCAAAATGGCGGACAAGCACCAGGCACTTCTCTCCGACTCCAGGGCTCGAACTTACTTTACTATACTATTTACCTCATTAAAATATTATTACTTTTAATTTGGTAAGAGGAATTCAATAATTAAACGAAACTCTGAATAAAATCTGCTCATTACGAAAAAATTACATCCAGAAAATATTTTCTCAGGAATAACCAGAAACACTAGGACAATATCAGAAGTCTCACCAGAAATAATCAGGAGCAAACGTAGAAAACCAACTTTCGTCTTACTAAATCAGCCTTAGTGAATCACGAAAAGTTACATTAAAAAAAATTACAAACAACTTCTGTCAGCTTGTGAACTTCTTTGTTCAGCAAGGATATAGTTCTAGCAGAAGCCAGATTTTTTGTAATTTTTTTAGTTCTAATTTTTTGTGATTCACTGAGCTTTAATTTGGAAAACGTACGTTGTTTTTGTCGTGTTCTCCTTATTATTCCTGTCAGTATTTTGTTTATCTGTGTGCACCAGATTATTCCTGTCACTTCTGGTCATTCCTGGCAAGTATTTGGTGGAGTTTTTTTACATGTGATTCTGGTTATTCCTGTTTTTTTTTTTTTTTTTTATAAGTGGACACGCAATTTTATTCAGAGTTTCGTTTTTTAATTCTTGAATTTATTTTACCAAATTAAAACTAAAGTATTTTAATCAGGTGGAATACAAACAACATAAATTACTCAGTCGATTACTAGGCCTTCAGACAGCTAGGAACCACTATCATGCAAAATGATTCCCATTCCCCTTGAGGTCTAGCGAAGCCCTCCTTCTCTTGCGATCGAGAGTGAGCATCCGCATCCCACATACGAAAAAAATAAATAATATTTACCTGGACACAATACGTGACATCTGTTGGCAAAAATCGGGACTACACCTATGCCTCACTTAGCACGACTAATTCGTTCCTAAAAATGCTCGTGTTATTCGAAATCACGTATTCTGAAGCATTAGTTTCCATAAATAGCAATGTGTTCCAAAATTGTGTAGGAGAATATACTTTACGTAATATAAATGCGTTGAATAACACTCAACTATAAATATGTCACACCATTTATCGTTATATGCCTCCCATCGCACCTTGTATGATAATTACGACACCGCGTAGTGCGAGATACGCGCTTATGTACTTTGTCAGTCGGCTGGCTGACTTTCCCGCTCGGGCGTGACCTTCAACTCACGTCGCGTACCTTTCCAAACCATCCTTTACTGATAGTGAAACTGATATTACTGTCCGGATAGTTACATTTTAATTTTTCAAAATTTAAAGTGCTTATTCGCGTATCACCACCTGGTTCATACCAATCCTGTCAGGCCAAAGATTTTTTTTTTTTCATTGCAACATTCATTTAACAACCTTTTACGTCAATCATCTGTTCATTTCTGTTCCTGTATATAATGTCAAATATATTCCCACTAGTACAACCAACAGCATTAGACACACAAATTTTTCGTAAGAGTCCTTATTTCGTACGATTGTGCGCACAGTTGACTTGCTTAAAACTAAAGTGCGACAAACATAAGCGTGGCCTTCACGCCAATCTGCGTGCCGTAATACTTCTAGTTTTGTCTCAAATACTTGAACACGATGCATTATGAGTGATCAAGCACGTACAGTTAGCGGCAGCTTAATGGGCAGACGTTGCTTTTGTTTGAGTGAATTCCCTGCCACTGGCTAGACTGAGTTCACGGTCCGGTCTGTGGCCAGGCGACAACGGTACGGCACAGCGGCATACGCGCGTACGTAAAAAGATTTGGTCCTTTACACTCCATAGCCTCAATTTAACTTGCCATAGCTGATGTACAACAGCCGATAGCGTAGGCACACCTGTGCACGCATCTCTTCCCCCTGTGCCGTTTCAGTGCCACTTTCAGGCACAAATGTACGAATTTAAATTTAATTTTTAATTTTTAAAGAAGAAAACCAAATAATAAATTTGTAATTTTTATTTTATTAAATTTTGTTTCCATTACTGTACACTCCGACGTAATCTTGTGCAACCCAGTGCACCTGCGCTTGTTCGCAGGCTTCAAACAGATACTGTTTGCTGACGATTTGCGATCGCAGCATCCCGGCCGCGGTTCGCGTCACGTTTGCTCCATGTAACAAAATGACGTTCGCGTTAGCGAACGCTACCCCAAACCCACTGCTAGCAACTTTCATTTCTCGGAGGCAAGCATACGTAAGGGTTTTCCAAGCACGCCTCTGGACCAAGTTACAGCCAGCGGCGACGCCTCGAGACAGTCCACATGACGCCTTTCCCAGGCGACTTAGCAAATTTAAACCCCCCTTCCCTCATCACCCACCGGTGGCTTCACGAGAACTCAAACCCGGAGCATCGACCCCCAGTGAACCCAGGCGGGGACATTGCCTCCCCGAGGACATTCCCACTTGTCAAACGGAGCCCTCAGCGAAGTCTAGCGGCGGGAAAAATCCCTAACCTTGCTCTGAGCGCTGCTCGCGAGCGCGCCCACTGCACTCTAGCGGACGTTTCTGTGACCCTCCAGACAGGTTCTCGTCTTGCCCGCCAGAGTGCAATACTCATCCCTCCCATAAGAGACAGCTTGTCACAATCGACCTTGGCAGCAGTCACAGTGCGATTGCGATTTTAGTTCGCCTACGACTCGCGTGAGAGCGCAGCGAACAGGTTGCAGTCTGCTTCGCCCCTTCGGGCATCTCCGGACACCTTCGGGCAATCACCACCACCCCCTTCTTTGGCTGGGGGCAGTTGCTTACTTTAATTAGGCGCCCCGACGCCATTTTTTGAAGATTCGGCGGGCAGCATCTGGTCTGTGCGGACCACGCGTCGCGATCCGCGAGAGTCAATCTCTGTTGTTCGACCAAGACTCAACACTACGTCATGTAGTCGCCAACGTCAAGGCATAGAGGCCTCAATCTTCTTAGTTTTAAATTTTGCTGCCCGCAATAGTTTTTTTGTTAATCTAAATTTATTTCATTTTTTTTCTAACCATGATTATCGAGAACTTCCGTGCCGCGAGCTGCTTTCCCTGCTCCTGGAGGCAGCCGACATGAACTTCACCCCGCTGTTTTGGGTAAGTGGTCGTCATCCCTACACCCCCCTTTTTTTGCCTTTCACTGGGCATAGTCTTGCCCAGGCTTAGCCGCCTGTTAACCAGTCTAAGTAATTTGGGACTTTGGTTGCAGGCGGGGTCCAAGTTGAGGTCCAATTTGAGGTCCTAATTCAGCCTCCAAGTTTAGCTCCAAAATCAGCCTCCAAGTTGAGCTCCAAGTTCCAAAATTAGCTGCAAGCTGCAAGCTCCACTCCAAGTTTAACTCCGAGTTTCTACTAAAAATTATTTCTTCTGGACGTTAATCAACCGAAACCTCCGGTGCCAGGACACAGGACATAAATTTAATTATTAAATCTCAATGTAATTTTTTTTGAGCCTGCGAGCTAACTTAAAACCAGTATTATATTCCAGAGGTATTATGGTGTTACTTATATATGTATTTTGTTGCCCCGGGGCTCCCTCCATTTTGTAATCAAGATGTTTTAATACCAATGTAATTAAAAGATAAAATCAAAAGTAAATTAGTTAAGTAAAAGGGCACTTATATAAATCAAACCACCAGTCTTGTTATTTCATTAGTATTCATCCCCGATCCACATAGCCTACTAGAGTTGCTAGGAGGTTATAAATAAAATTCTTTTATACGACGTCTGGGAACCTCTGTGACTATTGTTGTTATTGTTTTGTTTTCCGGGCTGACGCTTCCAAGGCCTTAATTTAATTATTCACTTTGAGTGTTTACCTGCAGCCCAGCGTTCGTAATACCCCCTTGTTTGGCTAATTGTATCCCACGGCACATATTTTGTTTATAGAAGTTGAAACAGACGTCGTGGCGTCGTGCTCAACTTTTTTTTGCCTGCCGAGATTTCGTGTTAACTGAAATCTACAGACGTGCTACTTTAAAATTGGGGCAGTAAAATTCACATCGCGCTAAATGAATCCGCACCATCTGAAGACGTACTAAGTGAGGGATATGTGTACTTGAAACAAGTTCTTTTGCATGATATAAATTAACTCTCGCTGCTGGATGGAGCTATTGGAGCTATTGGAGCAAATAAAGCATTTGAGCACTTAGAGCAATTGGAGCTGTTTGAGCATTTGGAGCGTTGGAGAACTTGGAACAATTGTAGCAATTGGAGCATTGTATCACTT
Organism: Bacillus rossius redtenbacheri; assembly: GCF_032445375.1. Classification (NCBI taxonomy): domain Eukaryota; kingdom Metazoa; phylum Arthropoda; class Insecta; order Phasmatodea; family Bacillidae; genus Bacillus; species Bacillus rossius. Next base: position 71,016,764 of record NC_086334.1, read on the forward strand.
GGAGCTGTTGAAGCTCTTGATGCAATCGCAGCATTAAAGCATTGGAGTGATTGAAGCATTGTATCACTTGGAGGTGTTGGATTTCTTGGAGAAATTGGAGCGTTAGAGCACTTAGAGCAATTGGGAAACTGGAGCGCTTGGAGCTGTTGGAGAATTTTGTGATTTGGAGCACTTAGAGCATTGGGGAAATTGGAGTACTAAGAGCGATCAGAGCACTTGGAGCACTATGAGCAATAGAACCAAGGATAGGAATCGATAGATTCAGCGAAGAATATAATCAAGGAAAGGAATTGATTGAATCATTCATTATTTTGACAAGCAAATTTTTTGATGATTTTTCTATTATTTTTTTTATTTCTATGTATTTTACAGATTTTCGAGATGACCGTGAAGATGCATGATGGAATCTTTCTGGCGGTTGGTAGACTAGAAATTTAAGCCACTTTTGAGTTTTTTTCACTATATTTAATTAAATAAGTGTTTTTTATGTAAAATTACTGTTTATGCTACTAGCAAAGATTGAACAGAGCACAGGAATATATTGAATCAATCAGTAAATTAATGAGTTTTTTGATGATTTTTTGACATTTTTCTATAATTTCTTTCTTAATAATTACAGAATTTCAAAATGGCTACCAAGACTGCTGAAAAGATGGCGAAGATACCACGGTAATAAATATTACTGCACTCTAACTAATAAAAATTAAATCCATACGATGGCTGTGCACTCTAGCGGACGGTATGTGTACTACATGACATTTGTGCTCCTTGTATCGATTACTGAAAACAAAATGGCGGGTGGACCCTCTAGCAAAAGATGTGTTTTTACTAGCATGCCTGGTGGCAAGTATTTAAAATAAATAAAGATGGCGACAATGTTCTCTAGCAGGTTTTGCTAGAAATTGGAGAAAAAAAATTTTAATTTCGGTTATGTGTGTTATTTTTTTATACATTTGATATTATTTTACTGTTGGTCTGGTAAATGCCTCGATGGCCGTGTCTCAAAGGTGTATGTATTCCAACCCAGAGGTCAGAGCTGTCATGGTTCGAATCACCTCGCTTCCAATATATTTTGTATAAAAAATGTAATTTAGTATGTCGATTAGGACCACAACATTGGTAGATAATGGAACATCGAACTTACATGCATGAAACCGAGCGATGCTGGCACTATCTGGGAAGATACAGTAGAAACAAATACGATGCTACCCTAGATGGCATGTCCAGAAAAACAGAAAAAATCAAGATGGCAGTCGTGACATCATTCAATATGATGGCCAACAGCAAACTAAAACAAGATGGCGGCTGTGTCGTTGGAATAGAAAATAGTAGGTAACTGTAATATCATATCCAAGATGGCGACGTGGCATCAGATTTAAAGATGGCTGAATTCAAGATGATGAATGAGGTAGAGCAGCATAAAGCTGAAAAATATTCAAAGCCCACATAGCTATATTTTTACGCAAACGTTTCAGTACACAGAATAAGCTAGCAGAAAAAAAATGTTCTAAGTTCTTGTAGCTAACAAAATTATTTAGGTTTCAAAGGTATATAATTATACTTCAAATATATTCATTTCAACAAAACCATAATATAACTTACAGACTACAACTGTCATAATATGTACCACTAAGAAAACATAAAATAGCCCTTTGCTTGAAACAAACCTAACCTAAAAATCGCTAAAATTTTAGTACACATCATGGTTCATGAGCCGGTGTTCAAAACAACTCATGAGTTATGGCAGGTCTGTGATGTGTAAAGGGGTATGAGGTAAAAATATGTTAGCAACCTTGCAATAAGTATGACTAGCCTCTATAACAAGGGCAAAGTACAACCACTGTTGACTTTGGCAATTATAGATATGGTCGCGAGGTACATCCAAAATCATTTCTCATCGCTCAATAATGTCTGAGAGTCTGAGCTAGCCACTGCAGACCCAACATAATCACATCGTGGACCCAAGAATCACTTAGCACACAGACATTATCTACTCACACAGTTAAACCTCGGAAATACAATACTTGATATGGTAAATGTTATAGTTATGAAAATAGATAGTTGGAAAAATTCAAATCATTTAATATTTTTTTTTTAGATTCAGAACATACAAATGCATGTATGAAACAGTATGGGGCTAGGGCAAAAACATTAGTCGCTCTCGAAACACTTTGAGTTAATAACTCCATAACTACAAACCCACATTAAATCCATAAATCATACTGATAAATCATCAAACCAACCTACAACACCATTTAATTAATCTGCACGTTAGCATAGTACAGACCCCCCTTTAAACTCAATCTAACATAAAAATCACTCAATACCACCAATGTAAAAATACAAGGTGGAAAATATGCACGAATTCAATTATGGAGGTTATCTCATCCATGCTAGTATAGGTTCGTACAAAAAAAAAAACAATTAAATGCATCACCCTGGCCACCAAATCATTTAGACCACCGCAAGTTGCATATAATATCTCTTATGCTGCCATTATTCTGAAAATCACAATCATATTTTGTTTTAACACCAGACACATAGTCGTTATCCTCATCATCTTCTCAACTATCATAACCACAGCTGTCATCATGAACAACATACTCATCCAGATTACTGTAATATTTCGTAATCTTTGACATCGAAGCTTCTTTTTTGTCTTGCAGCATCCTTTCTGAAAGTCCACCAGTTTTCAAAGTTCGAAGTCTCTACTAAATAATTGGACTGTAACATATTCTCAATTTTCACACTGATGATACTTCCATCATCTTCATTCTTCCATAAACCTTCAATGTTCTTAATTTCAAGTTCCTTGTCGAGATCAGGAGAGCTATGAGCATTAATGGCAAATCACCATAATGGTTTTTTTTTATTGAAGCTCTGTCATTTAAATTCATCTTGTGAGCTTAGCTTTACAAGTCCTACAATGTGTGTTTAAGGTCTCTCTTAACACAAAATACATGTCACACCGATCACAACTCGACATTTTTTCACATGATCATTCTTTCTCAAGATAAAGCCTCTCACATAATAACTACTTCATCGATCCTCAATCCACATTATATTCTATGTCAAATATTAGAAACAACCTAAATTTAATCATGGAAATACTAACGTTAAGTATAAAATTAAAAATAAACTATCAGCGAGAGTTGATTCCGAATTAAAAATAGCACATGGTCAAGTAGTTCCGCTTCTCAGCAACAGAATTCGCAACATGCTGATTTAAAGTTTTTATTTATTTATTTTAATGAAGTAAATTTTATTTAAAGTACATAATTTTAGTCAATCATAATCTAATCTTGCCCCTTATATGGCTACAAATGTAGTCAATCCGGCAGCAAAAGTAGCCAATTTCCTCCATCTGGCTACAAATGTAGCACTGTAGCCCATGTATTCCGATACCTACTCAAATTACTTAATTTTAGAGTATATTGGCTGTATTCATGCTGTTTAAAAGCTATGTTATTATGTAGCATGCAGGATGTATACTTGTGTTCGCAAGAGAAGGAATGATTCGATAGGTTTCAAGGGGTACACATCGTTTGCCCTACAGGCGTTTGCCCTAAACGTAGGGCAAATGCCTGTAGGGCAAACGACTTTAGGGCAAATGCCGTTTAGTGCAAACGACTGTAGGGCAAACGCCGGCAAGCACTTATGTTTTGGATTAACGAAACCACACCAACTTTTAGGGCAGATGCCTGTAGGGCAAATGCCTGTAGGGCAAACGACTGTCGAAAAACTTCTTTTAGGGCAAACGCCTGTAGGGCAAATGCCGGAGCCTGGTCGGAATGGGATTATCAAACATTTTGTGTAAACGCCTTTAGGGCAAATGCCTGTAGGGCAAACGCCTGTAGGGCAAATGCCTTTAGGGCAAACGCCTGTAGGGCAAATGACTTTAGGGTAAATGAAGTTTAGGTTATTTTGGGTAATGTAGGTTTTTTCAATTATGTATCGATTCAAAAAGTGTTCTTTAGTTTATATTTCCTCCGCAGGTGGCAGTACCTCAATAAATGTTTTCCCTCTAAATGCAAAGTTTACAAAAAAGTCGCTAGATGGCACTTATGTAAGCCTTTATCGAGGTTTGGTGGGAATTCGTTTGGTATGAACTTCCTAGATTCACCAACAGATGGTTCCCTGCGCTAAGTTCAATGTTATCGAATATTTTTTCTGTAAAATATTTCGGAACATAAGGTGATGTAAGGTCTTCGACCAAAAAAAATCGTATGATAAAAAAAACAGTATTGGCGATTTAACAAAAATATCGCTGGAAAAAGGTTCAACTTTTTTCCCGGGGCTTTGCTTATTTCAATTTCAGCTGTCAGACGTGCATTACGCTATCATTACTTAAAATATTACGAGCATATAGGTAAATAATGCGAATACTAGCTGTTAAACATTTTCTTAATTAGCATAATAGTATTAATGCGGATAAACTCCTACATATTGTTCATACTATTTTATTCCGTAATGTGTACACAACATACAGCTGAAGTACACAATGAAGAAGTATTCCAGTTCGTTTTGTTCTGGGGTTTCCATAATTTGCATTAATTACCTCAAAATCATATTCACCCCTTTTTAACCTCTTAGCGATTGCATTTCACTAAATGATTATAGTTTGATTAGTAGTGTTTAAGTCTTTATTATTACTAACATTTCTTTTCTTTATATTTAGTTATTTTAAAAAATATATATACCTACTTATAACCCTTTTTCACAGCTTATGGCTTGAATTCCACTAAATGGAAAAATTGTGGTTGGTAGAATTAGTATGTTTATTATTGGTGGTCAATATCTTTTCTTATAATAAATTATTTTCACAGATAAAACTTTTATTTTAAAACCATATATAGGTACCCCTTTCACCTCTTTAGGGGTTGAAATTTGCAAAATGATAAAATTTTTGTTGGTAGTTTTTGAATGTTTATTATTAGTAGGTACCCATGGTATTTTACTGCGCGTTATTAGATTCGGAGATATAATTTTTCAATTTTCAAACCATATTTATCCCTTTTTCACCCATTGGGGTTGAATTTCGAAATATGATGATTTTGTTGTTTATAGTTTTTGTGTGTTTATTATTGGTTCCCATTATATTTTGTAAAACTTTATTAAATTCAAAGATATGATTATAATCATGAACACAATTTTCACCCCTTTTTAACCGCTTAGGGGTTGAATTTAGTAATTAAAATTTGCGGTTATTAGTTCCAGTAAGTTACGTTTATTATTGGTACCAAATATCTTTCATTTTGCTACATTAAATTTGGAGATTCAATTGTTATTCTTAAAACCATATTTACCCTTTTTTCACCCCTTTAGGGGTGGAATTCCGCAATTTCATATAGCATAGTATATACGATATCCGGAGACCTTTGTTTGAAAAAAAAAATTATCAAAATATCACCAGTAGTTTTCAATTGATGCCGGAACAGAAATACAGACAAATAGACAAACATAAAAAAAATTAAAAAACTATATTTTCCAGTTCACAATAACGTAAATAGGCGTTTAATAGTTGTTTCGTCAGTACGTTTGTATAGACGTTTCATCTCGAAAATAGATAATCTATAGATTTGGTAGCCGAGGTAATTTCCCATGTTACAAGAGGTAAACAAGCTGTGTAACCTGACAGACACAAAACAAAAATAAATAAATAATATTGATACCTGAAAAGAAAAATTAAACAAAATTACTAAGTTAAGTATTAATTGTGAAGCATACGTTATTAATAATAAAAATAAGAAAAACATAATAAGTAATTACTTACGCATATAGCGCCTATCTGAATTGTCAAAATGCATTAGTAGTGATGATGGTTAATGTGCGAATAATAAACTCAAAGCGTTAAATTATATGTTCGTTTATACAATATTAATACTTTATATATTGTTAAATATATTTTTTACTCGATATTTGACGGTTATGTTCCGAGAAAGACAACTGTCAACTCCGTTGTATTGTTATTTAATGCGTTACATTATGTCCTTAGAGGGAGAAGGGGAAGGGGAAGAAAAGAAGGCACATAAAAAAGAAAAAAGCGCATATTTGAATTCCTCATACAAATACTTTCGTTGCAACAATGCAAAAATGTTAACTGCTTTCATATGAATGTGACATATTGTTGGGCCGGTATCAACTACAGTCTATCAGTTTATACCGATCCATATTGTTTACGATTCAAATGAGTATGACACGGAAACAAAATGTAAAAGGACAAAAAAAATACAGCCTTTAACTTCAAAGCTTTTGTGAGGTTAATTACTTTCGATTTATCAAAGTCACGCTATTTATGTGTCGAAAGAAACTTGAGATGGATAATAAGTTACCTAGTATGAACTGTAGTAATCATGGGCGCAAATCTGTAGGATTACCAGGGGGGGCCCGTGAATTCTGTGGTTTAAGAATTTTGCGCTAGAGGTCAACCGAAACAAGTCTTCTCTGGATGATAAGCTCGTATGTTATACACTTTATTTTTACGTAATTATATTAACAATAAAGCAGAGCAACATATGTTTTAGTAATTATTAATTAATGACTATAAAAAGTGATCTCTCAAACATGTTTGAATAATTTGATAACCTAAATACATAAAATATCCATGAAAAAATCTATAAAAATAATATACGTGAATGTAATGCAAATAGATAACACCCCACTCATACATTACCATTTTCCAAAAGTGTTTAGTCTAATTTCAATTTAAAAATAAATAATTAAATTAAAATAAAACAAATATTTAAGGGGGGCTCCCATACAACAAACGTGAAAACAGAATAAAATTTCACAAATGATGTATTTCTGTTGCCGCTGTAACAAGAAATACTTAAACAGAATAAAATAAATATTTAAGTGGGGCTCCCATACAACAGACATGATTTTTTTTTTTGCCGTTTTTATAGATAATGGTACGGAACCCTTCGTGCGCAAGTTCGACTCGCACTTTGTCGGTTTTTTTTATGCCACATCACATAATTACTGCGATTCAAATGCTGTTCGTGAAATTCTTTGTTCACAGTTTTTGATGCGCCCCAAAAACCCAAAGCGCCAAAGCTAATAAACGGATCAACATCAAATGAACGATCGAATCATATTAAAACCCTTAAAGACTATTTTGTTTAGTAAATGTATCAACCAGGTAAAAAAGAAAAAAACTTAATGACACAAATGAAAAATCTCGGAGATAACTATGAAATTTATCCTACAGCTAATTGAACCACATGCATTTCTCGGCTTATATTTAGTATAATCAGTATTTTGGCAGTGAATTTTTTAGTTAAAATATTCAGCTTGATTAGTTATTAAAGAATACGGATGTGTAACGTTTAAATACTTCTTTCTCACTCTTACTTCTGTTTACTCGTGCAGTGTTGCAGTTATCAAATAACAAATGTTATAAAGTGATTATCGGCCATGAATTGTGAAAATTATCGTTTGATAATAAAAGGGGAGTGCTTTTAAATTCCATATTGACGAGGAAAAAAAATTATTCCCTGTATATTCACATGTAACGTACAGAGCAGCTAGCCTTACAGAATGGAGATGAGCTAAAAAATTCCAGAAAATGGTATATAAGTTCAGTTCGTAAATAAACTAAATTCTTCTATAATTACTGTTAAAGTATTAAGTTGTTTATTTACTGGAAAAAATAACGTTACATAATCACTTAAATAAAATATATTACCTAAATAATAGTCACTACTTATAAAACAATCAAGCTTACCAGGTGAGAATCTGATTCTGTTTTCCGTTTCTTCCGCTTCACGAACTTATCCATGTTGATGTTTGCCAAGAAAGCAGAAGACTGGCGCACACGAGAGCAAAACCACTTTAAAAACAGACTACCTGAAACCTATAATACTGTGGTTTCAGAGGACAAGGTAGTGTGGGTAACAATGGGGAGGAAATGCTAACGGAACCCTACACTAGCTTCGTCCTTTGGAATGAACGGTTTCTAGGAATTAAGGGTTTCAAAGTTCTCACTGGAAAACTCCATACCATGGCTTTCGCAGAAGGGGTAAGGGAAAATAACTACGGAACTCGAAGGTAGGGATGTAAAGCATGTGAAAGTGTCTGTCGTCGTAAATAATAATCTGATATATATATATTATAGATATATATATATATATATATATGTTGTGTACACCATTAACTTTAAAATCACGAAGTGGGCCCCCCCAAGGAGGGGCCCATTAATTCCAGGGGGGGGCCCGGGCCCCCCTGGCCCCCCCGGGATCTACGCCCATGGTAGTAATTATACTTCACATACATGGGTAAAAGGAGGGGGAAGGGTACTGTCTTCCAATTAACCGAAAATGTTGAGTTTGTTAGTAACAAACCTGCCTTATATGCGACAAAATATATTCATATTTAATAACAAATATTAAAACATAAGTTACAAATTAAAATAAATTTTATAAAATATCGGGAAATTTTGAAACTAGCCCACGCAATTAGTAATAATAATATTCAACACATGATAGTAATCAATCACTTGCATATATATAAATATAAACAAATAATATTATGTTATATATAAGACATTTTCCGAACAATCACAGAAATTTCCAAATGTCGTCCCTACCACACTTAATTAAGCAAATCTCTGCCTAGTATGCCTACTAAGGAATACCCTAAAAACTATTAATTTGAAACATTTGTGTAACTTTATACATATATTCTTATAAAAAAAATTACAAATCGCGGTAATAAATAATTTTAGTAATAGTGTCCATGAATAATAACGAAATAAAAAACAAGTGAAGCACTGCTTTCTGCGAGTGGGATTTGATGACAATGGTTTCAAGCTCAATGCTAAACCGCCCTAGCTCTCAATACTAGGCTGCCGGGTAGGGCCTACATAAGTATCGCAATAGGGCATTCATCACATAGCACATAAATAAAATTTTAAGGAGTGAACTCTTTCAGCAGCATACACGAAAACACCTTTTCTATTACGTAATCGCATATCACTATAAATACGGCTGAGAAACCATACAATTACCATGTTATGTGTACTAAGGTTGTATACAAATTGATGTTTTGTTTTGATTCATAAACCATGTCAAAATATGCAACTAAACTAATAAAAACTACAAGTCATTTGTACGATTTCAAAGACGACACGTAGACAACATGGCATACACTGCGCGCTCAAAAATAAAACTGTCATTGCAATCTAGAAGTCTAGAAGTCTTTCCAGCACAGCATGAACATAGCAATGAGACAAAACAAAAATAACAAATAACGTATTTATTTATTAAACACTAGCTGACCCGGCGAACTTCGTACCGCCTTAGCGTAGCAATGATGCACTACTTTATTTTGTATAGCTGACCTATCTTAGGTATGAGTACCTATTCAATTTGAACTGGAATCTATAATATCCTCCATATAAAAATGAATCCATAATTCCCTGGTATCACTATAACTGAAAAGGACCTTACTAATTTAATTAAATAAAAAACAAAATATATATTGTCAAAATAGTGTTTATTCCATAGGATTAAATAATTCCACTAATGTTTTTACAAATTGCTATTGAACAACTTGGCATTTTTAAGTAAACAATGAGCTCAATACCACGCGCGCTCTATAAATCAACTAATAGTCTCTGTACCCCTCACTGCTTCTCTCTACTCTAATGCTTTTTGATAAACTATATTTTTAGTTTTATGTTCTGGCGCGTAAATAAATAATGTTGATGGTTTTCCGACACGGGAACAGGCGACATATAATTGGCCATGTGAAAAACATGGATTTTATAGGTTGATGCCACATACACTTAGCGACTGCCCTTGCGATTTATTTATTGACATTGCAAATGCAAGCCGCACTGGAAACTGTAAACGCTTAAAGCTGAATGTCATAAGGTTACTTTAAAAATATTTATATTGTACAAAGTGTTGGGTTATTTTGGAAATAATTTTATATATGGTGGTTCAGTATTCTTAAATTTTCTAATTTTCCGTTAATTTTTTTCTTTCATAAGAACCTTCTCGTGACAATAACAAACACAACAAAAAAAGAATTAGTGAAATCGGTTCAGTCATTTAAGCGTGATGGCGTGACCAAGGGAAATAGGAATTCATTATTCTTAAATTTTATAATTTTCCGCACAATTTTCTTAATTTTTTCTTTCATAAGAACCTTCTCCTGAACATAGCAAACACAACAAAAAAAAAAATAGTGAAATCGGTCCAGCCGTTCACGCGTGATGCCGTGACCAAGGAAAACGGGTTTCATTTTTATATATATAGATAGGTGATGGTGAAAAGACGTCACTTGCTCCTACTAAGTAATGAATAACATATTTTCCAGTAAATTCCGTTTGTTTAATTGTTTTGAAAATATATTAACTAAAATTGCACAATTTTTGGAAAAAAAAGTTTAATTCATTAGCATCTGAAACAGAGTTATAATTAATGATCTTTCTTTGTGTATTATACTTTTACGTAATTGTACATTCCACGACATATCAAAATCGTTCCTAGTTTACACTCATACCTATGACATTCATTCAAATATTGTGGCAATATGGATGAATTGATTAAATGCATTTTGAAAAGTTGTACATTTCATTGGCTGTCACACATTAAATCAGTCTTTTATTATACTTCACTTGTTCCCATAAAACTTATTAGGGGTTAAGCTATAGATGGTCTGGACGAATTAGCAAAATATGCACACTCTCGATGGAAGTATTTTCACCGCATTCTACAAACATATTAATAAAACGACAGATTCAGTTGGGCACATGTTATATAAAAATTGAAAATAGGCATGAAGGTCTCAAAGGCTATTTTAACAGTAACTTTTAAACACTGAAAATGTTTTTATAAATGCATATGTATAATCCTCTGCCTTAAATTATTTTAGGGTCATCGTTTTTTGGACGACTTCAAGTGAAAATTCCAGCAGGCAAGGATAATAAAATTTTCTAAGCTCCTTTTGCTAACGCGTTTTTTATATATAGCAGCAATATTAAATTAAGTTAATTTGTTCGCTAGTTACCCCCCCCCCCCCCCCCCCCCAACAATGGAAAATATTAAATCATCAACATCTCTGTTAAGAAATGATTTAAAAAATACAATCCAGTCACTGAGATTGGCGCACCATCTATTGTAAGTAAGGTTCAATTACCAGCTGCATTCTTAGACTTCAACGTTGGGAAAGCAAACCGTATGTGCTGCCATCTAATTTGTGAATTTTGTACTTTGTACTCATTTGGAGAATGGTTCCAACATTTGTAAACAGGGGCGACACACGTAAGGACATCTATCTTCGAAACGGTTTGTAGGGCAAACGCCTGTAGGGCAAACGACTTTAGGGCAAACGCCGGCAAGCATTCATTTTCGGATTATTGAAAATTCGCAAACTTTTAGGACAAACGCCTGTAGGGCAAACGCCTGTAGGGCAAACGACTGTCGAAAAACTTCTTTTAGGGAAAACGCCTTTAGGGCAAATGCCGGAGCTTGGTCCGAATGTGATTATCAAAAATTTTGTGCATACGCCTTTAGGGCAAACGCCTGTAGGGCAAACGCCTGTAGGGCAAACGCCTGTAGAGCAAACGACTTTAGGACAAACGCCTTTAGGGCAAACGCTTTTAGGGCAAACGCCTGTTTGGAATGAGGAATGCGAGAATATGCTTCGAAAATGCGTTTAGGGCAAACGCCTGTAGGGCAAACGACGCACTCCCGTTTCAAGGGGAAAGAAAATCAAATTTGTGTTATCCTCGTATCATGCCACCATTTCTTTTATGTAGGTAGGTAACAAGATAGTGTATTTTAATCAAATGTCATTGTTATTATCATTTGTTTAAATTAACAAAGATTCTCAGCACATAATCAGTAACATGTTGAAATAAAATGACTACGAAGGATTATTACCTCTGAATTAACTGAAAAATGCTATGTGAGAATCAATTTTAATTCTAAATAAGGTCATAGAGCCACCAGTTCTAAGAGTGGATATTATGTAGGGACTCCAAACTATATCCTAAAAAAAATTCAGATTGGCAGAAAAGGAAATAAAGATATATTTATTCTAAAGCTTTAATAACTAAACAATTAAACTACAAAATACACAGACAATTATAAAATTAAAAATTTTAATAAACAATTTTATAAACATTATTGCTTGTGCTTGAACTCAACATCGCTTCAACAAAGTTGAGTTCACAGGTTATAAACTTTATCAAATTGTTTATTTAAATTTCTCTTTTAGTAAGAATTTAATAACAATAATTTTTAAATACTTGTGCTAGAACTTTATCCTTGCTTTAGCAAGGAGAAGTTAATAAGTTTTCAGAAATTATGTATTGATGCTATTAACGTCATGAAAAGGTTACAGGTGTAGTTATTGTGGTGGGGGTTTTACCTTGAAAAAGAATAATCATGTGAAAAGCCAACTATATAAAATTTTAAGTTTTGATCGGTGTGACACATATTTTGTTCTAAGAGAGAGCTTAAAAACATATGCAGGACTTGTAAAGCTATGCACACATGATAAATTACAATTATGGAGCTTCAATACAAAAAAAAAGATTATGCTGATTGATGAATTTCATCGCTTGCCATAAATACTCATATCTCTCCTGATCTCGACAAAGAACTTGAAATTATGAATGCTGAAGGTTTAAGGAAGACAATATGATGGAAGTATCATTAGTGTGAAAATTGAGAATATGTTTCAGTCCAATTTTTTAGTAGAGACTTCGAAATTTAAAACTGATGGACACTCAGAAAGCATGCTGCAAGACAAAGAAGCAGCTTCGATGTCAAAGATTACGTATTATTAGAGTAATCTGGATGAGTATGTTGATCATGATGACAGCTGTGGTTATGATAATTGAGAAGATGATAAGGATAATGACTATGTGTCTGGTGTTAAAACAATATGATTGTGATTTTCAGAATAATGGTAGCATAAGAGTCATTATATATGTAACTTGGGGTGGTCTAAATGATTTGGTGGCCAGGGTGATGCATTTAGTTTTTTTTTCTTTTTGTGTACGAACCTATACTAGCATGGATGAGATAACCTCCATAATTGAACTCGTGCATTTTTCCACCTTGTATATTTACATTGGTGGTATTTGAGTGATTTTTATGTTAGATTGAGTTCAAAAGGGGGTCTGTACTATGCTAACGTGCAGATTAATTAAATGGTGTTGTGGGTTGTTTTGATAAGTTATCACTGTGATTTATGGATTTAATGCGGCTTTGTAGTTATGATTTATGAAGTTATTTACTCAAAGTGTTTCGTGAGCTACTAATGTTTTCGCTCAAGTCCCATACTCAGTTTCACACATGCATGTGTATGTTCTGAATCTAAAAAAAAAAAAAAAAAAAACTATTAAATGATTTGAATTATTCTAACTATTTATTTTTATAACTGTAACATTTACTATTTCAAGACAAGTATTATCATGCCGAGGTTTAACTGTGTGAGTAGATAATGTCTGTGTGCTGAGTGACTCTTGGGTCCACGATGTCGTAAATATGTAGCTATGACGGCTTCGAATATTTTTCAGCAAAATGTTTCTCTGTACTTAAAATGTTGTGTAAGTTACCAGTTTGCCGCCACCCGGCCCGGGAAGTACTTGACAGGAGCTATGGGCGTCGCGGTGCTGCTGTTGTCCGGAAGGGGGGGGGGGGGTGCCAGGCTAATGAGACACTAGGCCATTGGTGTTGGGTCGTGGGTACTCTGCCCCCGCGTTCCCCGCCAGGTACGCGGCTTGAAGTCTAACCTGAAAGTAGTATGTGAATGACGGAGCTGGGACAGGCCTCAGGCGGTGGATTGAAGATTGTCGACCGCCATCTTGGATTGTGACGTCACGACGGCAAAAATTCCTCAAAATTCCTCAAAAATGACTCAAAATGACTCAAAATTTCCCGTTTTCGAGGGAAAAATTCCCGTTTCGAGGAAAAATTAGGATTTCAAAAAACCACAAATGTCTTTTGCCTTAGAAAGAACACCAATTCCTAAAATAGGCTTAAGCATCCTTAACTCAAGCCTCAGTTAAGCCATTTCTAGGAATAAGGATACCTTGACCTTTGACCTTGACCCCGACGGCCATCTTGGATCCACCATCTTAGATCCGCCATTGTGTTCTCGAACATTCCGTCGATGTGTTATCCGCCATTTTGAATTATGACGTCACCGTTGCAATTTTCGTTACGCTCGCCATCTTTAACTTTTTTTATTATCTGATTTTAATGAAAATTTTTTTAAAAATTATAAAAAAATTCACTTAAAAAAATTTTAATCAAAAATATCGAAAAAACATATATTTACGACACGGAGCTCGGAGTCCTCGGTTCGAACCCGGTGAGGGCAAAAAAAAAAAAAATGGTGACCGATCCTTCCCCTGTGGCGGGGTGCTGGCAGACTAACCCCCACCTCTTATGTCAATGCACATATACCATCAGGTAGTATGACGTCATGTCCGCCATCTTGAAATTTGGACGCCATCTTGAAAATCTTTATTTATTATCCGATTTTAATGAAAAAAATTCCAAAATTCATCAAAAAATTAACGTATTTAAATTCTGTTTGATTATATCGATGCACGTCCTTGGTTCGATTCCCGACGAGAGTAAACAGTCGATCCTTCCTCCATGAAAGCTACCTAGACTGATCTACCACCACCAATACCAAAGTATATACCGTCAACTGGTATGACATCATGTCCGCCATCTTGTCTTCATCTGCTGGAGACCGCCATCTTGTTTTCGTATGCTAGAGTGTGCCGATACCATGTAGTATAATTATCTGGTCACCACACCTTTGACCTTGACCTTGAACTTTGACCTTGACCTTGAAATTTGACCTTCACCTTGAAATAGACCTTGACCTTTAAATTTGACTTTGACCTTGAAATTTTACTTTGTCCTTGTCGACCATCATGGACCCGACATTTAATGTTCAGTACATGCTACCAGGAGCGACCAACTGCTGGAGTACGTCATCTTGTGTGTGTACTCATATTATAGAGTACATTTACATCTGGTTAATTTTATTTTAACCTGCTACAGTGCAGTAATCATTTATTACCGAGGTGCCCACCGCCATCTTGAAATTCGGACGCCATCTTGAAATCATGTAATAATGTAGTTAGAAAAGCGGGAAAAAATCCAAAATTCATCAAAAAAATCACTCATTAACTTACAAATCGAATCGATGGATCCCTGTCCACGGTTCGATTCTTGACCAGAGACAGTTGTAACTAATTACTAATAAATGTTAGGTTCTGTTTTCCATTACCTTTCGCGGAGTTTATTAATCATTCACTCTACGAAAATCAACTCAAGTCAATATACCGGACCAACGAATTAAATCAGTGCCGATTAGCCTATTATGAAAGTCTAATTTTTCATTAATCTGAATAACATATAAGCCGTTCATGTACAAAGCCACACATACAGATCAATTGCCTTCAGTCCATGAGACCGAGTCATGTCATTATCAGACGTATAGGCTAGTCATTTCAGGACCACATGACCTTCGTAATCCATCGTGACATTTTTATACATTCTAAAGGACCAAGTAACCTTGTAAAATATTTTAGTAACACCAAGAGGTGATAAACTAGTAAATATTCAATCACTACATTTTGTACTACGCGCAATCAACAAAAAAAGAAGCACCAACAACGAAAAGACAGCACCACCAACGAAAAGGCAACACATTTGGAAGCACCGACTACGAAAAGGCAGCACATTTGTAAGCACCGACAACGAAAAGGCAGCACATTTGGAAGCACCGACAACGAAAAGGCAGCACCGACAACGAAAAGGCAGCACCGACAACGAAAAGGCAGCACATTTGGAAGCACCGACAACGAAAAGGCAGCACCGACAACGAAAAGGCAGCACATTTGGAAGCACCGACAACGAAAAGGCAGCACATTTGGAAGCACCGACAACGAAAAGGCAGCACCGACAACGAAAAGGCAGCACATTTGGAAGCACCGACAACGAAAAGGCAGCACCGACAACGAAAAGGCAGCACATTTGGAAGCACCGACAAAGAAAAGGCAGCACCGCCAACGAAAAGGAAGCACAGATTATCTTGTAGCTTTATAGAAAATAATCATATTATAGATTATGTATGTTTACTTAAAGACTACTCTGGATATAATCCTTTTTATAAGGTTTGCAAGAGTAGTTTATTTATATTTATTGCACACATGATTATATTTTTAACACACATATATATTATATAATATAATACAGTTTATATTATATAATAATTCATATCCTTTTAGCTTGCTTATACAGGTTTCCAGGGCGTTATTCTGTCATAATTCTTATTTTTTTTTTTAAAGAGAGATCTGGTGTATATTTTTAATTCTCTTATTCTTAATTAATTCTTTTCAGTTCATTTATCTAATTTGATATAATATTCCGGCTGTTCGATTACACTATACACAAGAAGAACAGCCAAAGAAACTTGTGTAGGAGATTCAAAGAGTTATTTTATTTTTCTGTAGTAAGTTATTCCGTATCGGAAAGCAGATCTTCCATCAGAGATTGTTCGTGCATCCAACTATCGAAACGCTCCAGTCTCTTGGATACTTCAAAGGTGTAATTTCTCCATATGTCATAAGTCTTCTTATCTCTCACAATTTGATTAATATCCTTAATATCAACATCCTCCATAGCCATCTTCCTTGTGTACTTGTTTCGTATGTCTTCTATTTTAACGCAATCATTTAGAACATGCTCTACTGTGTCTTCTTCCATGCACACAGGGCACATAGGGCTTTCCACTAAGTTAAAAGAGTTTAATTTGTGTTTAAAATTCCCGTGACCTGTTAGGAATTGTGAAGTGTAGTGGTCAGTACTTATCCATGAAAATTTCATCCGTTCTTCTATTGAAGGGAATATATTGTGTGTATGCCTTCCCTTGTCAGAGTTTCGCCACCTTTCTTGCCAGATTTCAATATTTTCTATGTGAATTCTGCGATATTTTGAAGCAGTGTATTCCTTGTTCATCTTTAATATCACAACTTTTGCTCTTTCTTGTATTAGTAGGTCTATAGGTAAGGCTCCAGCGATAACCTGCAGTGCTTCTAAAGACGTAGTTCTGTAGCTTTTTGTTACAGCAATTAGAGCTGTTCGTTGGGATGAGTTTAACCTTCTTCTTACATGTGAATTGCGTAGTAGTTCATACCAGACTGAGCAAGCATAGGTAAGTATGCCCAGGTATACTCCATTGTACAGTGTTGTCATAGTATTAGTGCTCAATCCTACATTTGTAGGTTTATGACTCCTTATTTTTTGCATTAACAGTAGGGCCTTTTGTGATGCTTCTTGTATGTGTTCTTGGTATCCTGTTCCCGTTGTGATTTGTACCCCTAGATACTTAACTTTTTGTTTTATCTTCACTATTCGTTCTTGAAATCTTATTAAAGGTGGTCTGTCTTTATGTAATTTTCCCTTTAGTAATACGCCTTCAGTTTTTTCAGATGATATAAGAAGTCGGACACTGCTTGCCCAGGTGTTGATAGAGCGTAGAATAATTTCTGCTGTCTGCTCTAATTCGTAGCGTGAAGTAGCGGGTATAATGAGCAAGCCATCATCTGCATAGCCATATATAATGTTATTTACTGGTAACTCAATTTTCAGAAGCTCATCAAATATTATATTCCATAGTAGCGGACCAAGGACTGAACCCTGAGGACAGCCCATGGAGAGCTTCTTTTCCACAACTATGTGGCCCAATCGACATTCACACTTTCTATCTTGCAGAAAGCCCCTTATGGCGGCATACAGGTTCTTAGGTGTGTTAAGATTCTTTAAGCGCCATAATACTTGAGGCCACCAAGCGTGGTCGAATGCTCCTGCTATATCTATCGTCACTCCAAGCACATATTTTTCTTGTAGGTTTTTAATATATTGATTTACATCGTATAGCGCTTTTTCTGTACTATACCCTCTTCTGAAGCCATACTGCTGTTTATCTATTCCCTGTATTACTTCCAAATAAGCTGTTAGTCTTGCATTAATGAGCCGCTCATAAATTTTTCCCATGTTAGGCAGCATAGTTAAAGGCCGGTATGACTTAGTTAATTTCGGGTCCTTAGCATTTCCCTTGTATATGATTTTGAGAACTCCTTCCTTCCATATTTTTGGAAATGTTCCTGAAGATAAGCATAAATTATACAGATGTAACAGTACTTCCTTGATTCGAGGGTAAGCTCGCCAAATTAACTCAGTTGTTATATTATCTTTACCTGGTGCTTTTCGTGGTTTTAACTCTTTAATGATCTTGTCAAGCTCTTGGATGGTGAAAGAAACTGTGTCTTCTGTATCAGGCAGTTCTTTCATCGCTTCTCTCTTCATCTTTTGAATATTCGTATCTTCATCTGGGTTGTCATTAGGTAGTAAATCATGTAGAATAGTTTCCAAATTTTCTGTAATGTCAGTAATTTGTCTATTTGCCATCATCATCCCAGGGATTTCAAAAGAACTTCGTACTTTGCCAGCCATCACCTTGTACACATATCCCCAAGGGTCCATATTCCCCTTGTTAAGGACAAGTTTTTCCCAGTATACCTTCTTCTTTAATAAAATATCTTTCTTATATTTCTTTCTCCTTATTCTGTACTGTTGTAAAATTAAAAGTTTATAAAATCCATTTGCCGCTCTCTTCATGATTCTTCTTAGTCTTTCCAGATCTCTTCTAGTTTCTTCTAATTCAACATCCCACCAGGGATTTCCAGGAATAATTTTCGTTTGTTTCCTAAAGCATTTCTCACAGATATTCTGTAATATAATTGTTAATCTCATGGCGAGTGCTTCTGCGGAGTTATATACATCTTCTTCATGTGATAATTCATTTATTTTGCTTGTTATTAATTCATCAAACTTCTTCCAATCCGCGTTCTTATGTATGTACCGTGGACTTATTATTATGGGAGGCATCTCAGTTCTTTGCAATTGGATTTCATAAGTCATCAATCTGTGGTCACTTGAACTGTCCAGATGAATCTTCCATTCATTGACTCTTTCTTTCATGTTGTTATCAGTCAATGTCACATCAATGAAAGTCTCAGTATTAGTTGCTGGTGATAGATATGTTCCTGTTAATGGATCATCATTAATAACATATAGATCTCTTTCCATGATAAAATCGTTCATGATCTCACCTTTTTCGTCATTCACTGGTGAATTCCAAAAAGAAGATTTTGCATTTGTGTCTGCACCAATTATTATATTTTCATGTCCAATTGTATCCAATATTGAATTAAGCTTATCAATATGTACTTCAATAGGATCTGAGAATTGAAAATAGGATGAGATAACGTATATTTTCATCATCCTCATCTGCATGATCATGCAAACATGATGTTCATTAGAAATGCCGGAGAGTAACATCGTAGTTAGAGTTTCATTTCTAATCCAAATTGCCGATTTCGGATTATCTCCTATTGCATATATTAAACCATGGATTCCTGCAACTTGCCCACGTAATACATAGGGTTCTTGTAATAAGATCACATCAAGCTTCATTTTTTCTGCAATCTTATTTAATTCAGCACTGACAACAGCTGAACGTTGTGCGTTTAGTTGCCCTATTTTTATGTTATTTTCATATTTCACCATAATTAGTTCTTTCTATTTCTCTTTCGTAAGCTCTCTTATAGGCAGGGCAATCAGTGCTATCTACCCTATGCTCGTGTGGTTTATTCACTCGTCTGCAATTTGCACACTTATTTCCTTCATTTTTCTTACTACATTCTGTATACTTATGCCCATCAAGTCCACATATAGAGCAGATAGTTTTGCTTTTACATTTATGTGCGGGGTGTCCGTAATTCTGACAGTTGAAACATCTAGTTATTGACACAAAATCCCTAATTTTACATGCAGAAAAACCAATATACATATGTGTTCTGCTTAGCAAGATATTCCTTATTTTAGGTGTGCATTCAATGACAAGGTGCACTGTTTCTTTATTATCCTTTCTGCCGCGTCTTGTTCGCACCATGAAACCAGCTCTGAACTCCTCCAGTGATTCTTCATCTGCGCTCAGATTCTGAGCAAATATTGTGCCAGCTATATCAGGGTTATCGAACTCCCTAGGCACGTCGTACATAATAACTTTCGGGCCCTGCTTTGTAGGGCGCTCAGTACGTAGTCCTAGTTTAGATATTTTCTCATCTTTTTGCAGTTTTTCAATCGTGCTGGAGTCTTGTGCTTCGATTATAATTCCTCCTTTCGAAATTTTCCTTATTCCTTTGAATTTCAGCCCATTCTTTATTGGATCAATGTTCTTTAAGATCTCTCTTTTGGTGGTGTCACTTGTTTGAGTTTCGTCACTTGGCAGGACAATCAGCAACTCCTTCTTCTGTTTAGGTATGATCTGTTGACGAGTAGTCCCTCCAATTTCAGCTGCACTTGTTACTTCCGCATACGTCTTCCTTATCACAGGGCCTTTACTTAATTCTATCCCCTTTATCACTCCGTTAAGCCGGGAATTGTCTATCAGAACCTTATCTAATAGGCCTTTTAGCTGTGTTACTCTGGGCAGAATATAGTTTGTAGATGCTTTGTTAACCTTAGATATCTCTGTGGTCGTGTAGGTGGTTAGCTCAATTATTAATTTTTCAGCACATGAAAGCACCTCCTGTTCATCCCATTTAGGGTTTATCACAAACTCTTCAGTCGATTCTTCCTTCTCAGCCGTAGTTTTGTCTTTCCTGAAGATTTCCCTTATCATCATTTTAACTATAGTAGGGTCTTGTTCACATATTATGGGACCAACAGATAGCAGCCATTTTCTTTCAGTTAAATTTGGTACTGGTTCCTTAGCCCAGTTTACTTTCTTATCCAGCAATTTGTCAACCAGTATGGTCACTCTCTTCAAGTCCAATCCTCTGTCCTTAGTGTAATCCGTCAAAAGGGTTTTCCTTTCGGACCAGTCTCCTTCTATTGGATGTTTAACTGCCTCTTGCAAATCTTCATGCCAATGCTTTCGATCCATCGTAGAACCAGCGGGCTCACACTGTCTAATCAGTACTATTGACTGTCTGGCATGCGTTAAAGCAGGAGGCTATCACCCCAAGCCAGCTGCCCTCTTAGCCGCTGTTGGTCTTATAGCAGCACACAGAAAAAAACCCGGCTGACTGATAGCCAACAGTCGTTGCCACCCACGGACCAACTTTGAGGTGGGGCAGTGCCCGATACCCTTTAACCTCTCTCCAAGAAAATTTCAATTCCAATTCCAATTCAATGCTCCCATTCACACCAAATCAGCAAAACAGAACGCAGTTGATTATGCAAACCTTTGCGTAAACAACCACGAACGCCCACTCAAGACAAGGTGCAAAATAGGGGGTTTAGCTCGAGGTATAGAGTATGAGCCCAGTGGGAGATACCCCGAGAAAAGGAAGCACATTTGGAAGCACCGACAAAGAAAAGGCAGCACCGCCAACGAAAAGGAAGCACATTTGGAAGCACCGACAACGAAAAGGCAGCACCGCCAAAGAAAAGACAGCACATTTGGAAGCACCGACAACGAAAAGGAAGCACCATCAACGAAAAGGCCGCACCGCCAACGAAAAGGAAGCACATTTGGAAGCACCGGCAAAGAAAAGGCAGCACCGCCCACGAAAAGGAAGCACATTTGGAAGCACCGATAAAGAAAAGGCAGCACCGCCAACGAAAAGGAAGCACATTTGGAAGCACCGACAACGAAAAGGCAGCACCATCGACGAAAAGGAAGCACATTAATTTGTCATTGACTGCAATATTCATTGGTTCCAATATTCATTGGCTCCAATATTCATTGGCTCCAATATTCAATGGCTCCAATATTCATTGACTCCAATATTCATTGGCTCCATCAGTCATTGACACCTACAGTCTTTTGGTTCCAAAAGTCTTTTGGCCCCAAATATATTAGGCTAGAATTCTTCGAGTCTAAGAGACTATGAGACCACATGGCTACGAGTCTAAAATGATCTAACTGGTTACGAGTTATACATGGCTTGCGAGGCTACAGAGCTACGAAGTTTCTAGTACACAGGTTTACATGACTGCGAGGATACAGGACTACAAGTCTGCAAGAGTACTTGACTACGAAGGTACTCGTCTACATGACTCCAGTTACCGCATCTGTCTTCGACAGAATTTTCTCTTTTGCTCCAACTGCTCCATCAGCATTATGTTATAAGATTACAAGGCCTCTTGCTTACGTAGCTTCAAGTCTACGAGCCTCCAATGCATCATGACTACGAGACTACGAGCCATGAGGTTACGAGTCTATGCGATTGCGAGTCTTCTAGGTTACGTGATCGCGAGGCTATAGGACTACGAAGCTTCCAGAACGCATGGTTACGAGACTGCAAGGCTACAATTCTACGAGGTCCCAAGACATCCTGGCTACGCGACTACGAGCCATGAGGTTACGAGACTACGTGACTACGAATCTTCAAGTTTACGAGACTGCGAGGCTACAGAGCTACGAAGCCTCTAGTACACAGGTTAACGTGACTGTGAGGATACAGGACTACCAGTCTGCATGAGTACTTGACTACGAAGCTACTCGTCTACAAGGCTACAATTACAGCATCTGTTTTCGTCAGAATTTTCTCTTTTGCTCCAACTGCACCACCAGCATTATGTTATAAGATTACAAGGCCGCTTGCTTATGTAGCTTCAAGTCTACGAGGATACTTGGATACGTAGCTTCAATTCTACGAGGTCCTAAGACTTCATGACTACGCGACTTCGAGCCATGAGGTTACGAGATTACGTGACTACGAATCTTCATGTTTACGAGACTGTGAGGCTACAGAGCTACGAAGCCTCTAGAAAACGAGTTTACGTGACTGCGTGGATACAGGAATACAAGTTTGCATGAGTTCTTGACTACGAAGCTACTCGTCTACAAGGCTCCAATTGACACATCTGTCTTCGATGGAATTTTCTCTTTTGCTACATCTACGCCATCAGCATTATGTTATAAGATTACAAAGCTACTTGCTTACGTAGCTTCAAGTCTACGAGGCTCCAATACATCATGACTAAGAGACTACGAGCCATGAGGTTACGAGACTATGCGATTGCAAGTCTTCAAGGTTACGTCATCGCGAGGCTATAGGACTACGAAGCTTCCAGAACGCATGGTTACGAGAATGCATGACTAATTGGCCGCATGGCTACGAAACTTTATGTCTCTAACTGACTACAATAGCACTATTCAGTGGTGAGAGTTAATTTATTTCATGCAAAGGTACTTGCTGCAAGCAGTTCCGCTTTTCAACATCAGATGACGTCACGTTTTGCTTGCAGGTAAAATAATATTTATTTATTTTATGCGGGATGCGGGTTGTTCACTATCGATCGCATAAGAAGAATGGCATCGATAGTCTTCAAGGAGAAGGAAGTTCGTCCTTCCTGCTAGTGCTTCTCAGATTTCTCACGGTCCGCGATATTGGATTGCGACGTCACGGCTGCCATCTTGGATGGGTGTGACTTTGACCTTTGACCGAAACCGCAGGAATGATCGCAAGCACTCGGATTAATCATCAAAATATTGATAAGAATAATCAGGGGCACACGGAGAAAACCATCATAATATTGGCAAGAATAATCAGGAGCACACAGAGAAAAACGACACACGTTTTCTTTGATATCATAAAATTACAGAAAAAAATATTTAAAAATAAAAATAAATTAATAAAAAATTTAAAATAAAAACAAAAAATACATAAACAGATTCTGCTAGCTTGTAAACTTATCATTGTTGAGCAAAGATAGAGTTCTAGTACAAGCCAGAATTTTATGTATTTTTTGTTTTTATTTTAAATTTTTTATTAATTTATATTTAAATATTTTTTTTTCTGTAATTTTATGATATCAAAGAAAACGTGTGTCGTTTTTCTCTGTGTGCTCCTGATTATTCTTGCCAATATTATGATGGTTTTCTCCGTGTGCCCCTGATTATTCTTATCAATATTTTGATGATTAATCCGAGTGCTTGCGATCATTCCTGCGGTTTCGGTCAAAGGTCAAAGTCACACCCATCCAAGATGGCAGCCGTGACGTCGCAATCCAATATCGCGGACCGTGAGAAATCTGAGAAGCACTAGCAGGAAGGACGAACTTCCTTCTCCTTGAAGACTATCGATGCCATTCTTCTTATGCGATCGATAGTGAACAACCCGCATCCCGCATAAAATAAATAAATATTATTTTACCTGCAAGCAAAACGTGACGTCATCTGATGTTGAAAAGCGGAACTGCTTGCAGCAAGTACCTTTGCATGAAATAAATTAACTCTCACCACTGAATAGTGCTATTGTAGTCAGTTAGAGACATAAAGTTTCGTAGCCATGCGGCCAATTAGTCATGCATTCTCGTAACCATGCGTTCTGGAAGCTTCGTAGTCCTATAGCCTCGCGATGACGTAACCTTGAAGACTTGCAATCGCATAGTCTCGTAACCTCATGGCTCGTAGTCTCTTAGTCATGATGTATTGGAGCCTCGTAGACTTGAAGCTACGTAAGCAAGTAGCTTTGTAATCTTATAACATAATGCTGATGGAGCAGTTGGAGCAAAAGATAAAATTCTGTCGAAGACAGATGCAGTAACTAGAGTCATGTAGACGAGTACCTTCGTAGTCAAGTACTCTTGCAGACTTGTAGTCCTGTATCCTCGCAGTCATGTAAACCTGTGTACTAGAAACTTCGTAGCTCTGTAGCCTCGCAAGCCATGTATAACTCGTAACCAGCTAGATCATTTTAGACTCGTAGCCATGTGGTCTCATAGTCTCTTAGACTCGAAGAATTCTAGCCTAATATATTTGGGGCCAAAAGACTTTTGGAACCAAAAGACTGTAGGTGTCAATGACTGATGGAGCCAATGAATATTGGAGTCAATGAATATTGGAGCCATTGAATATTGGAGCCAATGAATATTGGAGCCAATGAATATTGGAACCAATGAATATTGCAGTCAATGACAAATTAATGTGCTTCCTTTTCGTCGATGGTGCTGCCTTTTCGTTGTCGGTGCTTCCAAATGTGCTTCCTTTTCGTTGGCGGTGCTGCCTTTTCTTTATCGGTGCTTCCAAATGTGCTTCCTTTTCGTGGGCGGTGCTGCCTTTTCTTTGCCGGTGCTTCCAAATGTGCTTCCTTTTCGTTGGCGGTGCGGCCTTTTCGTTGATGGTGCTTCCTTTTCGTTGTCGGTGCTTCCAAATGTGCTGTCTTTTCTTTGGCGGTGCTGCCTTTTCGTTGTCGGTTCTTCCAAGTGTGTTTCCTTTTCGTTTTCGGTGCTGCCTTTTCTTTGTCGGTGCTTCCAAATGTGCTTCCTTTTCGTTGGCGGTGCTGCCTTTTCTTTGTCGGTGCTTCCAAATGTGCTGCCTTTTCGTTGTCGGTGCTGCCTTTTCGTTGTCGGTGCTTCCAAATGTGCTGCCTTTTCGTTGACGGTGCTGCCTTTTCGTTGTCGGTGCTTCCAAATGTGCTGCCTTTTCGTTGTCGCTGCTGCCTTTTCGTTGTCGGTGCTTCCAAATGTGCTGCCTTTTCGTTGTCGGTGCTGCCTTTTCGTTGTCGGTGCTTCCAAATGTGCTGCCTTTTCGTTGTCGGTGCTGCCTTTTCGTTGTCGGTGCTGCCTTTTCGTTGTCGGTGCTTCCAAATGTGCTGCCTTTTCGTTGTCGGTGCTTACAAATGTGCTGCCTTTTCGTAGTCGGTGCTTCCAAATGTGTTGCCTTTTCGTTGGTGGTGCTGTCTTTTCGTTGTTGGTGCTTCCTTTTTTGTTGATTGCGCGTAGTACAAAATGTAGTGATTGAATATTTACTAGTTTATCACCTCTTGGTGTTACTAAAATATTTTACAAGGTTACTTGGTCCTTTAGAATGTATAAAAATGTCACGATGGATTACGAAGGTCATGTGGTCCTGAAATGACTAGCCTATACGTCTGATAATGACATGACTCGGTCTCATGGACTATAGGCAATTGATCTATATGTGTGGCTTTGTACATGAACGGCTTATATGTTATTCAGATTAATGAAAAATTAGACTTTCATAATAGGCTAATCGGCACTGATTTAATTCGTTGGTCCGGTATATTGACTTGAGTTGATTTTCGTAGAGTGAATGATTAATAAACTCCGCGAAAGGTAATGGAAAACAGAACCTAACATTTATTTAATAATTAGTTACAACTGTCTCTGGTCAAGAATCGAACCGTGGACAGGGATCCATCGATTCGATTTGTAAGTTAATGAGTGATTTTTTTGATGAATTTTGGATTTTTTCCCGCTTTTCTAGCTACATTATTACATGATTTCAAGATGGCATCCGAATTTCAAGATGGCGGTGGGCACCTCGGTAATAAATGATTACTGCACTGTAGCAGGTTAAAATAAAATTAACCAGATGTAAATGTACTCTATAATATGAGTACACACACAAGATGATGTACTCCAGCAGGTGGTCGCTCCTGGTAGCATGTACTGAACATTAAATGTCGGGTCCATGATGGTCGACAAGGACAAAGTAAAATTTCAAGGTCAAAGTCAAATTTAAAGGTCAAGGTCAAATTTCAAGGTGAAGGTCAAATTTCAAGGTCAAGGTCAAAGTTCAAGGTCAAGGTCAAAGGTGTGGTGACCAGATAATTATACTACATGGTATCGGCACACTCTAGCATACGAAAACAAGATGGCGGTCTCCAGCAGATGAAGACAAGATGGCGGACATGATGTCATACCAGTTGACGGTATATACTTTGGTATTGGTGGTGGTAGATCAGTCTAGGTAGCTTTCATGGAGGAAGGATCGACTGTTTACTCTCGTCGGGAATCGAACCAAGGACGTGCATCGATATAATCAAACAGAATTTAAATACGTTAATTTTTTGATGAATTTTGGAATTTTTTTCATTAAAATCGGATAATAAATAAAGATTTTCAAGATGGCGTCCAAATTTCAAGATGGCGGACATGACGTCATACTACCTGATGGTATATGTGCATTGACATAAGTGGTGGGGGTTAGTCTGCCAGCACCCCGCCACAGGGGAATGATCGGTCACCATTTTTATTTTTTTTTGCCCTCACCGGGTTCGAACCGAGGACTCCGAGCTCCGTGTCGTAAATATATGTTTTTTCGATATTTTTGATTAAAATTTTTTTAAGTGAATTTTTTTATAATTTTTAAAAAAATTTTCATTAAAATCAGATAATAAAAAAAGTTAAAGATGGCGAGCGTAACGAAAATTGCAACGGTGACGTCATAATTCAAAATGGCGGATAACACATCGACGGAATGTTCGAGAACACAATGGCGGATCTAAGATGGTGGATCCAAGATGGCCGTCGGGGTCAAGGTCAAAGGTCAAGGTATCCTTATTCCTAGAAATGGCTTAACTGAGGCTTGAGTTAAGGATGCTTAAGCCTATTTTAGGAATTGGTGTTCTTTCTAAGGCAAAAGACATTTGTGGTTTTTTGAAATCCTAATTTTTCCTCGAAACGGGAATTTTTCCCTCGAAAACGGGAAATTTTGAGTCATTTTGAGTCATTTTTGAGGAATTTTGAGGAATTTTTGCCGTCGTGACGTCACAATCCAAGATGGCGGTCGACAATCTTCAATCCACCGCCTGAGGCCTGTCCCAGCTCCGTCATTCACATACTACTCCTGAACTTCCCTACGTGGTTGTGAGGCCGCTCGGTCGTGTGGAGGATGGAGTGGAGCGAAATAATCGTAAGCGACACCGTTTATGTTAAGTTGCATTTAATTCATAGACTTCTCTGATGGTACGCATGGGTACGCGGTAATCCCTATGCTTACACTACGTGGTGTCAGAACCGCTACAAAAACTATGTGAATGCGCTATGCGGCGTCTGAGCCGTTGTACAGTTACATTAACACATGCTGATTACAGAACAAAACACGACACTAACATAACACTATGAATTCCCGCGGTAGTCTCGCGGGGCGCATTTACTACTGCTCTGGAGACGGCCAGCACCGAAAGTTAACTGTCTTAGGGGGCTCTAGTAAGCGTGATCCTAAATTACACTTCACATTTACTTGAGGTTGCAGCCGGCAGGCGTATGCGCGGAGGTCTAGCGAAAGCGAGTTGGCTGGAGTCGGCCAGTGCCGTAAATGGCGTGGTCCGCGACGCGGTGCGGAACCACTAAGGAAAACAGTCGAGATAAGCCCGGGTCCGCAAAATACACGCCGAGTCGACATGAGCAGCAATGAAGTACAAGAAAAGGTTTAAATATTAAAGTGACTACAGAATGAACGGGGCGACTGAAAAGTATCCAATCGGAATGGTTATCATTCCGTAAATTATACAACCTCAGGTGCCCAGAGCAATCCGGAATGGTTACCATTCAGGATTTACTGGCAAATATCGTATAATTGCAAATCCTGAAAAGTATCTACTGTATGAATGGTTACCATTCCGGCTTTTACTGCAAATGTGCTGCTAGAAAAAATTCCGGAAAAGTGTCAGCAGTGTGAATGGTTACCATTCTGGATTGGATAGTTTTCCGTGTTCGTCTGCAAAATACAGAAAAGTATCCGCTGTCGGAATGGTAACCATTCCAGTTTTGTGTGCGCAGATATAAAAGGGGGCGACTGAAAAGTAATCAATCGGAATGGTTACCATTCCGTAAATTATACATCCTCATGTGCCCAGAGCAATCCGGAATGGTTACCATTCAGGATTTACTGGCAAATATCGTATAATTGCAAATCCTGAAAAGTATCCACTGTATGAATGGTTACCATTCCGGCTTTTACTGCAAATGTGCTGCTAGAAAAAATCCGGAAAAGTGTCCGCAGTGTGAATGGTTACCATTCCGGATTGGATAGTTTTCCGTGTTCGTCTGCAAAATACGGAAAAGTATCCGCTGTCGGAATGGTAACCATTCCAGTTTTGTGTGCGCAGATATAAAAGTAGCTCCTAAAATCCTGAATGGTTACCATTCCGGTTTTCCTTGCCAATGCACTTAATTTAAAAATACGGAAAAGTTCCCGCAGTGTGAATGGTTACCATTCCGGGTTTATTTGACAATGCACTTACCTACTTTAAAAATCCTGAAAAATGCCCGCAGCTTGAATGGTTACCATTCCCGTTTTCGCCGCTGTTGCACATCTCATAATAATCCTGAAAACTATCCATTCGGAAAAGTATCCGCTAAGGGCGTGCAGTTGACTCATTTACCCGTTGCTAGATGGCAGCAATGTTATCTGTACACGAGAGATGGCGTGCACAAAACATTTGTATATGAATTTATAATCAATAATAATATATTTTCTTTTAGAAAGATTTACTACCCATATCTGTGTTGCGAATAACTGGATAATGTCAACTGAAAATAAATATTTTGTGTGAACAATATGTTTTGTAAAATATCTCTAAAAATGTCTTTTGATTTACGGGACTGGACTTGTCTTTATCCTAAAAACACGCAATTAAAAACATTGTACGTATTTTAAATTTAATTTTTTATATTTCAGAAATAATATGCCTACTGCCAAATTATACTTGAGTGTTCATGAATACAAAAATATCTACACTAATGGAGTTCTTAAAATCAATTTTGTTTGGGCAAAGGCAGAAAGTACATAAGTGATAATAGCTGTATCCGAATAGTGGGCTAATGGATCCCTTAGCTAAGGGATCCATAGATAGTGCATCGTAATGGACGCGGCCATCTTTGAGTGTATCCGAATTCTCACAAGGGATGTCGATGCATCCTCTCATGCGTCCACTAGTTCGAGATTTTAAGGGACGCGACTCTCACATCCACTGATATGTCCATACATCCCTTAGCTTTGTTATTGTGACCATAACCCTTTGAAACGAGAGTGTGATACGAGATAGTTAATAAAAATGGATTTTGAACTTGAAGATAATCACGTAAAATGTAGGTAACTATGGTACTTATAAATACTTATACTATAAGTATATGTTACATAATTCACATAAACAGTAAAATAATTTTATTTGTAGGAACATGTGCCCGATTCAAATTTTCTTGTATATTTTAATTCCCAACAATAATTTAAATCATCTGAAATTGTTTAGAAATTTGAATGTTCATTTACGTTTTACTTGCCCACCTTTAGATGTCATGAATATAAAAGGCCAATCCACATTAGTACAATGACAAACCAACAGGCAGTGCTAGCTGTATAACTATTCGGATATCGTACATACTTTAGAATGTACCTTTAAGTTGTGGGTGCATTTGTTTAGGGATGTAGGGATTGAACTTAATGGATGCATCCCTAGGCATTCGGATACAGCCAATATTTCGGTCATCAATGTAATAACAGTGCTAGCACCCACAAATATGAGCATGTAAACTATTGTTTACTTAACAACGTATTTTTTTAAATTTCCTTTGAAGGCTAGGCAACAGAAAGAATTCAATAACAACTTGCTCATCAACACAAATATATTTTTGACGTGACAACGTCTTATAAATCGATGAACGCCGGGTCCCGTTACGCTCATTGTACGCTAGTAGTATAGGAATGTATTTCCTGGCACAGGCTTCAGGCTGAGGAGCGCGAGGAGCCGACCGCCATATTGGATTCTGACGTCACGGGGGCCATCTTGGATGAGCGTGACCTTGAACTTTGACCTTGACCTTGACCCCGGCGGCCATTTTGGATCCGCCATCTTGGATCCGCCATTTTGGATGAAATCATTTTGTTTTCTCGAACATTCTGGCATTGTGTTATCCGCCATTTTGAATTATGAGGTCAACGTTGCAATTTTCGTTACGACCGCCATATTTAAAATCTTTATTTATTATCCGATTTTAATAAAAAAATTAAAAATTAGAAAAAAATTCACTTAATAAATTTTAATAATTTTTTTATAAAAAATGTATTTTTACGACACGGAGTTCGGAGTCCTCGGTTCGAACCCGACGAGTGCAAACAAAATAAAAATGGCGAACAATCCTTCCCCCATGGTGGGTGCAGGCAGACTGGCCCCCACCACTTTGTTAATAGCATATATATCGTCAGGTAACATGACGTCATGTCCGCCATCTTGTCTTCGTTGCTGGAAGCCATCATCATTGTATTGTCGGCTAGAGTGTGTTGATTCCACGATAGTTTAATTCTTACCCGCTAGAGTGCAGTAAACATTTATTGTTACTGTGACACCCGCCATCTTGTCATATGGACCCCATCTTGGAATTGTGTAATTATTTAGCTAGAAATTCGGGAAAAATTCCAAAATTCATTAAACAAATTGGCAATAAATGTACTGATTGATTAAATTCATGTCCTTGGTTCGATCCCTGGATAATGCAAAAAATTTAAATTTATATAAAAAATAATAATTTTAATAAATAATGATCAAAGTCCTAAAAGAAGCAAAGTTTCCAAATCAACCATCATCCTATAATCCATTAAATCCGTCATCTTGGAAATTCGTAATAATTAACCTAGAAATTCAGGAAAAAGTTCAAAATTCATTAAATAAATTTGCAAACAATATACTGATTAAATAGATCGACTAAGGTCCTTGGTACGAACCTGGAAGAAGCTAAAAATAATCTTAATTTTTAGGTAAATATGCCTCAAAAAATGACCGGTTCGAAAATAAAACACAAGTTCTTTTAGAAACATAATATTTATTACATAATTTCTATTCTACTACAGGATCACTTGCGATAGCCAGCAATCTTATAATCATTTAGCCCTGCATAGAAGCGAAATGGCTAATTCTTAGCTCCAATCGGTTTATACTAGCTAGAGACCAACCAGAACCGTTACTAACATAGTCCTCCTCTTGTTGACAGAGTTTCTGGGCACCATGTTTAACAGTTTGCTTCTCATCGTCAGAACTGTAAATTGTAACAGCCGATGTCTTGAGAGAAATTCTTATCTAGGTCCTCGGAATGGATACGATTTACCATATAAACAGTTCTGTCACGAGTTATAATTTAATTTCCGTACGTTGTTACTTCATAAGTAAGCTGATTGATTATGTTCTACCTGATATCCTCAAGAAAAATAAAAATGTCTTTAGCTCCAAATGATCAATCGCCTCCAAATGCTCCAACAGGTCCAAATGCTCCAAATGGTTCCAACAGCTCCAACAGCCTCCAAATGCTCCAAACGGCCTCCAAAAAGGCTCCAAAGGCTCCAAATGCCTCCAAAAGCTCCAAATGGCTCCAACAGCACCAAATGCTACAAAAGGCGCCAAATACTTAACAGCCTCCAAATGCTCCAAAAGGCTAAAAATGCTTCAAAAGGCTCCAAATGCTTCAACAGCTCCAAATGGCTCCAACAGCTCCAACAACTCCAAAAAGGCTCCTAATGCTCCAACAGCCTCCAATGATTAGACAGCTCAAAATGCTCCAAATGGCTCCAACAGCTCAAAATGACTCCAAATGCTCCAAAAGGCTCAAAATGCTACAACAGCCTCCAAATGCTTCAAAGGCTAAAATGCTCCAAATGGCTCCAACAGCTCCATCTTCAATTGGTTCTAACTGATTCCAATTACTTTTCTTATCGAACTTGGCATGATTACTAACATGTCTTTACTAGTATGAAGCGGGTGTATCTTCAGAGTTCGTACATGCGCCTTCCTTCCATCCCTCTCCTCACGTCATTATACTCCTCTCCTACCCCCTCCCTCTCGCCAATAATTTATTTACAGGTGAATTCTCATGTGTCTGGTGTGCGGTGCGCCGTTTCCCCTTAATTTCCCCTCCGCGCATGCGCAATTGTGTTAGGCTCTATTATTTAAGGGCTCGCAGAGCTCATTGGAGCCTCTTATTTTCAACTGAGTTTTAGTAGAAACAACATGTATTGTTGTTGCCGTTCTGTCAGATTTAATCACTTCATAGCTGTTGGTCGTCATAATATTTTGTAAATTTGTATCTGTTAAATTTTTGTTCGGGCACGTCTGACAGAACTTTACTTAAATTCACTTTGGGAAATAAACGTGCTGGTGTAGCGGGGTTGAGAACTCATGTCTAAAGGATCTTCACTTTTAATAATTTTGAATTTATGCTAGCCAGCTTATAACCTTTTGCAACGACGACCACGGTGAATAATTCGCGTGTACGGCCATGCAATCTCTAGTCCGCCGCGTCGAATGAAGTACTGTTAGGTTTGGTAGAGTAATAAACCTTCGTGTAACTTGTACTTTGTTTCGGTTTGTATGTCAAGGCTTGAATTTTTGAGAGTCATAGTTTGTAACTGAATGTGTTGGGCTTGCGCGCTTAATTGGGTGCGCAGTTTTTTTGGGGCGTTTAGTCCTTTTACCTTGGTCGTGGTGAATTGCTTTGAACTAGACCCGGGATTGCATGTGTCATAACGGTTTTTTTGTTGTATATTTGGCGTATGTAAATTGATCATTATTGTATTACGTATCTAATCAGTTTATTGTTAATTGCTTGTTCGAATACGTATAGAGTTTACTAAGCTATAAATGGTTTTGCTATTATGGTTATATTTATTTGTTTTTCTCTCATACCACGTAAGGGTTTCCTCCACAGTGTAGCTACTCATTTCCTATCCAGCTAGGAACTTCGCATTAACGTGAGGTGTTATACACCGAGTTTGTAGTCTCTTGCGAATTCCGTATCCCAAGGGGCTGCAAATAAACTGCGCAACTCTGCTTGCGTAGCTTCTGTGCTGTGTTGTTCCCTGTTACAGTATCACTACCATCATGGCTGCTCCGTCCGTGGGCTGGGTGTATAAATGTTCTAAGAGCGAGCTGCTGCAGCACTTTGAGGACAACGGCCTTGTCTACGAGCCTTCCGAGACCGTGGCGGAATTGCGCGCCAGGCTCGTAAAGTTCGTCCGGACGTCATGGGACGCGGCGAGTGCGGACTCTCCTCTGCCCGCTCCCGTTAGCGTGAGTGCTGCGCAGAACTCATCGTTTAATTTGAAACTTTTTTTTTCAACTTTGAAATCTCTGCCTTCCTTGGACGATGCCGAGCCCAAGGCGGCTTTGACATTTCTGTTAGAAGCACATAGGATCAATGAGCTTAATCTTGTTTCTGAAACTGACTTTCTAAAGGCTCTGCTTAGTAAGTGCGGAAGCCACTATCAGGAATTGTTAACGAACGCGATTCGCAATAGGTCTACCTTTTCAGATTTTAAGTCACAAGTTCTACGTCTAGCATGTCCTCCACGAGTCCTTGACACCTGTAAAAGAGATTTAGTTTACAGGTTTCAGTTTCCTAACGAGTCAGTTGTAACATTTATAAACTCAGTTTTGTCTTACGTAGAAGTGTTAGAATTGACTCTGCTTGAGGCTGAAGTGGTAGACATAATATTAGGAAACATCACACCTCTGTGCCTTCAGCACTCAGCTATGCTCAAAGCCCCTACTACAATAGAGGAATTACGTCATTGGGGCCGTGAAATAGAGAGTAGGCTCATTACCACGCAGAAGTTTCATGCGGAATTCCCACCCATTGGTCATTTTGGCGTGACACGCCCACAGTCTAAGGCCTTGAGCTCCCAGCCTGCTAAAGTGTTGGCTGTCGGCGGCGCCGAGCGACCGCCCGCTCGAGTGAGCATAAGTGTAAGCCAGCCTGGTAGCACCGAGCGACGTGCGCCTGATGATGCACCGCGCGCCAGCCAGGTCGCCGGGCCGTCTAATGCCACTGACGTCACGCACTCCCACGGCAGGTGTGCCAACTGCTGCGCGTTTGGACATTTAACCGCAGCTTGCTCTAGCACTCGTGTGGATCTCCATAGACGTAAATGCTTTAGGTGCAAGGGAATCGGGCATTACCGCCGGGATTGTCCGGGAAACTGACCTTGACGGGCCGGAAACTTGGTCGTCTCCGTCGGAAGTTTCGCAAATCCAAGTCTAAATATTTTTTAAATTTCGTGGAAACTTTGATTCAAGGACAGTCTTTCTCCGCCTTGGTGGACTCCGGGGCTACTTGTTCGCTTATTAGCGATAGCCTGTTTGATCGTTTGTGCATCCGGTCCCCGTATTTAGCGAGTAAAGTCTCTCACAACTTTGAAGCTAAGGTTTTCACCGCCAACGGGGAAGTTTTGAGTGCCTCTAAGTCGGTCGTCTTACACTTGAAAATCGCGGGTTTGTCCTGGGATTGGGTATTTACTGTGGTGCCTGGTCTCTCTTATGATTTGATATTGGGTTTAGATTTCCTAGGCGGCACCCGCTGCGTCTTCGACGCGTGTGCGTGTGAGTTACGCTTTGGATTTGCCCCCAACTTAAGGGTATTGCTTACCTCTGAGAACGTAAAGCCGATTGTCATGGCTTGTCACGAGCCCACTGTTAGTGATAGGGAGAAAGCTTTAGCGGAGTTGATAACGTTGTATCCAGACGTAATCACTAAGGCCATAGGTAGATGCGATGTGCTTCCGTATCGCCTTTATTTGAAGGACGAAACGCCTGTCAGATCTAAGTATCACAAAGTGTCGCCTCCTAAGTTGCAGGCAATGAGAGAAATTATTAACAGGTTGTTGGATGCCGGGGTTATATCGCCGTCTACCTCGGATTACAGTACTCCCACATTTTTGGTTTAAAAAAAAAACACCTCTGAGTTTAGGATGGTGCATAATTATAGGCCCCTAAATGAAAAGTTAGTGGATGACATTTTCCCTCTCCCTACTGTTGAAAGCGCGCTACAGCATTTAGGGAAAGCTAAATTTTACTCAGTTCTTGATCTCAATGCCAGTTTTCATCAATGTTTGATGGATCCTGCCTCTCGTAAGTACACAGCCTTTTCGACTCCCTGGGGGCACTTCGAATATAATCGCGTGCCTATGGGCGTGTCGTTTGGAAGTCAGGCACTGAGCCGTGTGCTTGACCATGTGCTCAGTGACCTAAAGTTCAAATTCGTCTTTAATTACATTGACGACATTGTTATTTATAGCGCGACGTTTGAGGAGCACTTACTGCACCTCAAGGAGGTTTTAGAGCGCTTAAGGACCGCCCACTTAACCGTCAATCCAAACAAAATTGACTTAGCTAAAGGCCATGTTAAATTTTTAGGTTTCATAATTTCTGAAGGGAACTTGGTCATGGATCCAGATAAGATATTCCCCATTGTTAATTTTCCCCGACCCAAGAGCCTTAAAGGGGTACAACGCTTTCTGGGCATGATCGGATACTTCGCCCGTTTTGTACAAGATTTTGCCGTTATTGCAGCCCCGCTTAACCACCTGCGTAAAAAAAACGTCGGATTTTCCTGGGGTGAGGAACAGGAAAAGGCTTTCAACACCCTTAAATCCTTAATAGCTTCTCCTCCTGTTCTTATCCTCCCGGATTTTGATCGGCGATTTACTCTTCAGGTTGATGCCTCCTCCATTGCTCTAGGCGCGGTGCTAGGGCATATGGAAGACGGTAGGTTACGCCCCATCGCCTTTGCCAGCCGCGTTCTCTTGGAGTCGGAGAAGCGGCTAGGCACATACGAGAAGGAGGCCCTCGCCTGCCTATTCGGCGTCGAAAAATTTCAGTCTTATCTTGATTGTCAGCAATTTGATCTTTTTACTGACAATCGGGCATTGTCTTGGCTCTTCAACCACCCACACCAGCTGGGGAAGCTGGGTCGTTGGGTTCTTCGTCTTTCCAAATTTAATTTTCAGCTGCATCACATTCAGGGCGCTGATAATGTGGTTGCCGACGCTCTCTCTCGCATGTATAACACTGATGAATTCGAGGCCGTGGAAAACCCTTCTGAGCTTGAGCCTGAGCCTGTTCACGTTAATGTCGTTAAAGTGTTCCCTGAATCTTATTTCAGTATACGTGATTGCCAGGCACAGGATCCCTTTTGTGAGGGAGTCAAAAACGACTTGGCGGCTAATGAAAATGTTCCGTACGTTGAGGAAAATGGCGTAATTTTCTTTACAGGCAAATCTGGCCATGCCCGCAAGGCCCTGGTGCCGGCTAAATTACGTCCCATGGTATTGAGTTATTACCATGCGTCCTTGATAGGTGGCCACCTTGGCATAGAAAAAACCTTCAAGCGAATTTCAGCTCATCTTGCGTGGCCCGAGTTAAAGGCCGACGTAAGAAATTTTATCCGCTCCTGTCACGACTGTCAGGTGTCAAAGCCCCCTCAGAACACCAGAGTGGGGCTGTATGGTGCAGACGCCCCCGTCGCCCCCTGGCATGTAGTACATATGGACATTTTCGGCCCCCTCACCCGGTCCCGCAAGGGTAATAATTGTATTTTGGTTCTCCTAGACATATTCACTAAATTTGTCATTTTGATACCTTTAAAGAACATGAAGGCCACCACGATAGTCAAATCACTGAGGGATTGTGTTTGGAAACTGTTCGGCGCTCCCGCCATGTTAGTGACCGATAATGCTAAATATTTTCAGTCCACGGTCTATAAAAACATGTGTCTGGAATGGGCTGTGAAAGCGATTTTCAGCAGTGCTTACTATCCTAAAGGTAACCAATCTGAACGCCTAAATAAGGTCCTTAAGGCCACTCTCATTTCCTTTTACCGTGATGATCAAACGTTGTGGGACACTGATTTAGATTTTATTAACGTTGGATTAAATTCTGCTCATCACTCGGCCTCTGGATTTCCGCCCTCGATTCCTTTCTTAGGTAGGGAAATTACCCACCCGCTTCTTAATCAGTGGGGCCTCCCTTCTTGTGAGACCGTACTCGACAGCGCCTCCCTAAACGCCGTTCTCGATACTGTGTCATGTAACTTGCGTAAGGCCCGCGAGGCTGTGGCAGCTACGTTTAATAAGACGCGCACTGAGCATGGTTTTAGTGTAGGTAACAAGGTTTTATGCCGGAGCTTTGTTCTCCCCTCCCGCATTGATAACCTTAATGTAAAATTGTTACCGCCGTATTATGGCCCCTTTGAGATCATAAGATTTCTGGGTCCTAATACGGCGTTGCTCAGATGTTCTTCGAATAAGAAGAAATACAAAAAATGCCACGTTAGTCATTTGAAATTGTACTGCTCTGCATAGCATCCTTGTGGTGGCTGTAAATTTTCTTTTTACCTTTAGAAACTGGTACGTTGAAGCACTTTTGTCTTTCGTCATAGTAACTTGATTTAGTTTGAAAGTTTGTTAATATATATTTAAATTAATATTTGTATATATTCGGCTGTCTAACGTTTTTATATTCTAAAAAAAAAAAAAAAAATTGGTTTGTTTGATTCTG
Organism: Bacillus rossius redtenbacheri; assembly: GCF_032445375.1. Classification (NCBI taxonomy): domain Eukaryota; kingdom Metazoa; phylum Arthropoda; class Insecta; order Phasmatodea; family Bacillidae; genus Bacillus; species Bacillus rossius. The sequence goes on from NC_086334.1 coordinate 71,054,895, forward strand.
CCTATGATGTAATTTAATGTTATTATTACCATTTTCCCCACTTTTGTATAGCCTTAATTCTTTTGGTGCACACCTTATTCAAAAAAAAAAATACTGCCTGGGTTCGGTTGTTTCCTCGTTGTTTTTCGTGTGTTTTAGCCATACTGCATTGACACCGGCATCCCCTCCCTCCTTGCCCGTCCTCTGGCGTGCGTGCGAGCTTCAGTGCGAGTCAAGCTGTTTACCCGTCATCGCTTACAGCTGACTTCTGCTCGTCCGACTTCGCTTGTTGCGGAGTCAGCCCGTCCGTCGGCGGAATGTGTGATTCGTCTCGTCCCGCCCCCGCCGGAGCGACCCACTCCCTGGACTACACGGCTGTCTTTGGCCTTGACATCTATCAGCGGCTTCACGGCACTCGTATTGCCGTCCCTTCGACAGTCAACACGGGGCAGGGCCCGCCCCAGCTGACGTCATCGAAGAGGATAGCTGCCTTCCTTGTTCCCGGCGTGCTGTAGTCATGACCAGCACCCGGGCGAGCTCGAAGATCTTCAGGCCGACTCGCAGAGACAAATCTCCTTGTCATAAGGACGCCTCTCGCCAAACCATGGTGGCGCTCGAGGCGTCCCTCGAATTGACTTGCATTATTATCGCCCGACTTCATGGGCCGAAACGTCCGCTTCAGTCAGACAGACTTACTGCTCACCACCCTTGCCGACAGAGATTCGTCAACGCTTTACTAGGCTGGCCGCCTAATCGTAATGAGCAATCATCATGTTACTACCCTATGCTCACCCCACTGAAAGGGGCTGAATCTGCAAGATCCGCCTTCTGCTGTGCCAATCGTCCCGCCCGACGTCATGGCGTTCCGGCCCAGCTGTCACGATTTTCCTCTGGGCGGCATAAGTATCAACGTACCGAGAGGGCGCCCGGGCTGCCGCAACCCCAGGCGCAGAGACCTGTGACGCTTGGACGAGGCGCAGAGATAGACGCTGTCGACGACTTACGCCACCGCCTGTCGTCGGCCCGCAAGCTGGTTGCTGGTAGCTGGTCACAGGACGCTGTTGCTGGTTGCCGATCTCCAGTTGCTGGTCGCTGCTCGCTGGTCGCTGTTTGCTGCAGTCAAGAATGTGCTACGATCCTGTCATAAACTTTCGCCTTCAAGTGTGTGACACGAAGATGAGAGAAAATAATCTGTTTAAGGCCCGTATCATGGACACCTTTTAAGTCGTTATTTAAAACATTGGAAATTGCTATTTACTGGTGAACTTTAGGGATCGTTCCGGAAAGGTTTAAACTTTTTTTAAGGGGGGGAAGTTGAAGCGGGTGTATCTTCAGAGTTCGTACATGCGCCTTCCTTCCATCCCTCTCCTCACGTCATTATACTCCTCTCCTACCCCCTCCCTCTCGCCAATAATTTATTTACAGGTGAATTCTCATGTGTCTGGTGTGCGGTGCGCCGTTTCCCCTTAATTTCCCCTCCGCGCATGCGCAATTGTGTTAGGCTCTATTATTTAAGGGCTCGCAGAGCTCATTGGAGCCTCTTATTTTCAACTGAGTTTTAGTAGAAACAACATGTATTGTTGTTGCCGTTCTGTCAGATTTAATCACTTCATAGCTGTTGGTCGTCATAATGTTTTGTAAATTTGTATCTGTTAAATTTTTGTTCGGGCACGTCTGACAGAACTTTACTTAAATTCACTTTGGGAAATAAACGTGCTGGTGTAGCGGGGTTGAGAACTCATGTCTAAAGGATCTTCACTTTTAATAATTTTGAATTTATGCTAGCCAGCTTATAACCTTTTGCAACGACGACCACGGTGAATAATTCGCGTGTACGGCCATGCAATCTCTAGTCCGCCGCGTCGAATGAAGTACTGTCAGGTTTGGTAGAGTAATAAACCTTCGTGTAACTTGTACTTTGTTTCGGTTTGTATGTCAAGGCTTGAATTTTTGAGAGTCATAGTTTGTAACTGAATTTGTTGGGCTTGCGCGCTTAATTGGGTGCGCAGTTTTTTTGGGGCGTTTAGTTCTTTTACCTTGGTCGTGGTGAATTGCTTTGAACTAGACCCGGGATTGCATGTGTCATAACGGTTTTTTTTGTTGTATATTTGGCGTATCTAAATTGATCATTATTGTATTACGTATCTAATCAGTTTATTGTTAATTGCTTGTTCGAATACGTATAGAGTTTACTAAGCTATAAATGGTTTTGCTATTATGGTTATATTTATTTGTTTTTCTCTCATACCACGTAAGGGTTTCCTCCACAGTGTAGCTACTCATTTCCTATCCAGCTAGGAACTTCGCATTAACGTGAGGTGTTATACACCGAGTTTGTAGTCTCTTGCGAATTCCGTATCCCAAGGGGCTGCAAGTATACATTTTGACTGGCAGTGGTAACGTTTTTTACACCTTTAAGTTATAAGTTTTATTTAGAAATCAGATTTCGATAAATGGTAAATACCATCTGGAAAGAAAATATATTAATTTATCTTCAAGTTTATACACATACATTTAATTTAAGCCATTATTGTATGTAGCCAGCTTCCCTCAGTTCTTTGATTATGAAGGATATTTCTTTAATTTTCGAATAGTTTCCTGCACAAAGCGATCCATGTAGTAGTCGTAGCCTGTCAACCAATATGTTAGGATCTTCCCATGAGGTATAATCAATCTCTTCTGCTGTGTTCATCATCCTTGCATGTTTATAATAAATATTATTATCTCTGGTGTCTATCGTTTTAACACCAACCACAAGATCACTTTCGTCATCCAGCCAGTGATTATCACAAGCTTGATCAGGATAATTTATTTTATTACGACGTTTCCATCGTTTTGGTCTCAAACCACCATCACAGTCTTCGCTCTTGCATGCTTTTGGTGCTTCAGCACAGTACTCAATCATGTCAGCCTTAGATGTGTCAGCACAGTCTTCGTTCATGCCAGCTTCTGATGTGTCACCACAGTCTTCAATCATGTCAGCATCACAAACTTGATCAGGATAATTTATTTGATTACGCCGTTTCCATCGTTTTGGTCTCAGACCGCCATCACAGTCTTCGATCTTGCCTGCTTTAGGTGCTTCAGTACAGTACTCAATCATGTCAGCCTCAGATGTGTCACCACAATCTTCAATCATGCCACCTTCAGATGATTCATCAAAGTCTTCGACCTTGTAAGCTTCAGGTGGTTCTCCATCTTTCACATTTTCATGGAGACGACTAGATATTGGAGTAAATATATTTTCATTTCTAATGTGGTTACAACTTCCTTCGTTTGTTTTAAATTTTAAATTATTATCTTGATCTAGATCAGTAATTTTAGCATTAGCTTTTTCGCCTTCGTTCCTCTTCCGCGATGCTGTAGCCCAGTCTTCGTTATCTTTATTCATCTTAATTGTACAGGTCTTGTAATGTCTATCCAAGTAATATCTTCTACCAAAGGATTTCTGACTGCAATGAAATGGTTTTTGACAAGGACCCAAATTACACTCGCTTCTCTCATGTCGTTTAGCATTCTTTCTCAAGGTAAACACCTTGCTACAGTATCTACAGTAATGACGTTTTGATACAGCAACAAATCCCGAATCAGGATTCATATTAGTTACTGAGACTAATGCCAGATGCAAACTAAGAGTTTTAAATTAGATATATTACTTAAATAGAATTTTTTAAATATTTCATCAGCGAGAATTAATTTATCTCATTCAAAGGTACTTGTTGCAAGTAGTTCTGCTTTTCAACAACAGATGTCACCCCATGTTACTTGCAGGTAAATAATATTTAGTTCTTTTATGCGGAATGCGGGATGCTCACTAACGATCGCAAAAGAAGGATGGCTTCGCTAGACTCCAAGGAGAAGGAAGTTCGTCCTTCCTGTTAGTGCTTCTTAGATTTCTCAGAGATTATTATTATTTAACTGAGTAATGATATTCTTTTTAATTTCCACCTGATAAAAATATTACAAGTGTTGATTAAGTAGCAGAAATTCACTAATCACATGTAACCTTGAAAAAAATGACATACCTCATTAAGTAAAAAAATTCTTCATGCAGAAATCAATTTCTCATCTGTAACCAGTAGCACTCGGAGAAAACTATAAGATGTCGAGTCAGGAATAATTAGAATCTCTCGGAGAAAACCATCAGATGTCTTGTCAGGAATAATCAGAAGCACTCGGAGAAAACCATCAAAATATTGTCAAGAATAATGAGCACACGGAGAAAACCACCATAACTTTGACAAGAATAATTCGAAAGCACACGGATAAACCACCAAAAGTTTTCTTAGATATCATAAAATTACAAAAAAAAAAAAAAAAAAATTAAAATAAAAACTAAAAATACAAAAACAAAATCGGCTAGCTTGTGAACATCTCATTATAGTGCATAGTTAGTGTTCCAGTACAAGCCAGCTTGTGAACATCTCATTATAGTGCATAGTTAGTGTTCCAGTACAAGCCAGATTTTGTTTTTGTATTTTTAATTTTTATTTTAAATTTATTATTTTTTTTTAATTTTATGATATCTAAGATAACTTTTGGTGGTTTCTCCATGTGCTTTCGAATTATTCTTTTCAAAGTTACGGTGGTTTTCTCCGTGTGCTCATTATTCTTGACAATATTTTGATGGTTTTCTCCGAGTGCTTCTGATTATTCCTGACAAGACATCTGATGGTTTTCTCCGAGAGATTCTAATTATTCCTGACTCGACATCTTATAGTTTTCTCCGAGTGCTTCTGGTTACAGATGAAAAATTGATCTCTGCATGAAGGATTTTTTTATTTAATGAGGTATGTCATTTTTTTCAAGGTTACATGTAATTAGTGAATTTCTGCTACTTAATCAACACTTGTAATATTTTTATTAGGTGGAAATTAAAAAAATATATCATTACTCAGTCAAATAATAATAATCTCTGAGAAATCTAAGAAGCACTAACAGGAAGGACGAACTTCCTTCTCCTTGGAGTCTAGCGAAGCCATCCTTCTTTTGCGATCGTTAGTGAGCATCCCGCATTCCGCATAAAAGAACTAAATATTATTTACCTGCAAGTAACATGGGGTGACATCTGTTGTTGAAAAGCAGAACTACTTGCAACAAGTACCTTTGAATGAGATAAATTAATTCTCGCTGATGAAATATTTAAAAAATTCTATTTAAGTAATATATCTAATTTAAAACTCTTAGTTTGCATCTGGCATTAGTCTCAGTAACTAATATGAATCCTGATTCGGGATTTGTTGCTGTATCAAAACGTCATTACTGTAGATACTGTAGCAAGGTGTTTACCTTGAGAAAGAATGCTAAACGACATGAGAGAAGCGAGTGTAATTTGGGTCCTTGTCAAAAACCATTTCATTGCAGTCAGAAATCCTTTGGTAGAAGATATTACTTGGATAGACATTACAAGACCTGTACAATTAAGATGAATAAAGATAACGAAGACTGGGCTACAGCATCGCGGAAGAGGAACGAAGGCGAAAAAGCTAATGCTAAAATTACTGATCTAGATCAAGATAATAATTTAAAATTTAAAACAAACGAAGGAAGTTGTAACCACATTAGAAATGAAAATATATTTACTCCAATATCTAGTCGTCTCCATGAAAATGTGAAAGATGGAGAACCACCTGAAGCTTACAAGGTCGAAGACTTTGATGAATCATCTGAAGGTGGCATGATTGAAGATTGTGGTGACACATCTGAGGCTGACATGATTGAGAACTGTACTGAAGCACCTAAAGCAGGCAAGATCGAAGACTGTGATGGCGGTCTGAGACCAAAACGATGGAAACGGCGTAATCAAATAAATTATCCTGATCAAGTTTGTGATGCTGACATGATTGAAAACTGTGGTGACACATCAGAAGCTGGCATGAACGAAGACTGTGCTGACACATCTAAGGCTGACATGATTGAGTACTGTGCTGAAGCACCTAAAGCAGGCAAGATCGAAGACTGTGATGGCGGTCTGAGACCAAAACGATGGAAACGGCGTAATCAAATAAATTATCCTGATCAAGTTTGTGATGCTGACATGATTGAAAACTGTGGTGACACATCAGAAGCTGGCATGAACGAAGACTGTGCTGACACATCTAAGGCTGACATGATTGAGTACTGTGCTGAAGCACCAAAAGCATGCAAGAGCGAAGACTGTGATGGTGGTTTGAGACCAAAACGATGGAAACGTCGTAATAAAATAAATTATCCTGATCAAGCTTGTGATAATCACTGGCTGGATGACGAAAGTGATCTTGTGGTTGGTGTTAAAACGATAGACACCAGAGATAATAATATTTATTATAAACATGCAAGGATGATGAACGCAGCAGAAGAGATTGATTATACCTCATGGGAAGATCCTAACATATTGGTTGACAGGCTACGACTACTACATGGATCGCTTTGTGCAGGAAACTATTCGAAAATTAAAGAAATATCCTTCATACTCAAAGAACTGAGGGAAGCTGGCTACATACAATAATGGCTTAAATTAAATGTATGTGTATAAACTTGAAGATAAATTAACATATTTTCTTTCCAGATGGTATTTACCATTTATCGAAATCTGATTTCTAAATAAAACTTATAACTTAAAGGTGTAAAAAACGTTACCACTGCCAGTCAAAATGTATACTAATAAAGACATGTTAGTAATCATGCCAAGTTCGATAAGAAAAGTAATTGGAATCAGTTAGAACCAATTGAAGATGGAGCTGTTGGAGCCATTTGGAGCATTTGGAGGCTGTTGGAGCATTTGGAGCCTTTTTGGAGCTGTTGGAGCTGTTGGAGCCATTTGGAGCTGTTGGAGCATTTGGAGCCTTTTGAAGCATTTGGAGCCTTTTGGAGCATTTGGAGGCTGTTGTAGCATTTGGAGCCTTTTGTTCCATTTGTAGCTGTTGGAGGCATTTGGAGCATTTGGAGCCTTTTTGGAGGCCGTTTGGAGCATTTGGAGGCTGTTGGAGTTGTTGGAACCATTTGGAGCATTTGGACCTGTTGGAGCATTTTGAGTCGATTGATCATTTGGAGCTATAGACATTTTTATTTTTCTTGAGGATATCAGGTAGATCATAATTGATCAGCTTACTTATGAAGTAACAACGTACGGAAATTAAATTATAACTCGTGACTGAACTGTTTATATGGTAAATCGTATCCGTTCCGAGGACCTAGAGAAGAATTTCTCTCAAGACATCGGCTGTTACAATTTACAGTTCTGACGATGAGAAGCAAACTGTTAAACACGGTGCCCAGAAACTCTGTCAACAAGAGGAGGACTATGTTAATAACGGTTCTGGTTGGTCTCTGTCTAGTATAAACCGATTGGAGCTAAGAATTAGCCATTTCGCTTCTATGCAGGGCTAAATGATTATAAGATTGCTGGCTATCGCAAGTGATCCTGTAGTAGAATAAAAATTATGTAATAAATATTATGTTTCTAAAAGAACTGGTGTTTTATTTTCGAACCGGTCATTTTTGAGGCATATTTACCTTAAAATTAAGATTATTTTTAGCTTCTTCCAGGTTCGTACCAAGGACCTTAGTCGATCTAATTAATCAGTATTTTGTTTGCAAATTTATTTAATGAATTTTGAACTTTTTCCTGAATTTCTAGGTTAATTATTACGAATTTCCAAGATGACGGATTTAATGGATTATAGGATGATGGTTGATTTGGAAACTTTGCTTCTTTTAGGACTTTGATCATTTTTATTAAAATTATTATTTTTTATATAAATTTAAATGTTTTGCATCATCCAGGGATCGAACCAAGGACATGAATTGAATCAATCAGTACATTTATTGCCAATTTGTTTAATGAATTTTGGAATTTTTCCCGAATTTCTAGCTAAATAATTACACAATTCCAAGATGGGGTCCATATGACATGATGGCGGATGTCACAGTATCAATAAATGATTTCTACACTCTAGCGGGTAAGAATTAAACTATCGTGGCGTCAGCGCTCTCTAGCCGACAATACAATGATGATGGCTTCCAGCAACGAAGACAAGATGGCGGACATGACGTCATGTTACCTGACGATATATATGCTATTAACAAAGTGGTGGGGGCCAGTCTGCCTGCACCCACCACGGGGGAAGGAACGGTCGTTTTCTTTATTTTTTTTGCACTCGTTGGGTTCGAACCGAGAACTCCGAACTCCGTGTCGTAAAAATACATGTTTTTATAAAAAATTTATTAAAATTTATTAAGTGAATTTTTTTCTACTTTTCAATTTTTTTATTAAAATCGGATAATAAATAAAGATTTTAAAGATAGCGGTCGTAACGGAAATTGCAACGGTGACGTCTTAATTCAAAATGGTGGATAACACAATGCCAGAATGTTCGAGAAAACAAAATGATTTCATCCAAAATGGCGGATCCAAAATGGCGGATCCAAAATGGCCACTGGAGTCAAGGTCAAGGTCAAAGGTCAAGGTCACGTTCATTCAACTGGCCTCCATGACGTCAGAATCCAATATGGCGGTCAGCTCCTCGTGCTCCTCAGCCTGAAGCCTGTGCCAGGAAATACATTCCTATACTACTTACGCTTGCGCCGCATCTATCTCTCTTCCACTCGATTGGAACTACCATCGATTTGACTTTTTCGAGGCACATTAAACTTGAAACACTCCCATTTGTTTCCTACTATTCCTATTATCGTCCAATCCTTAACAGAATAACACAGATTGAAAGAAGTTAAATAGAAAATATGTATATAAGTTATAGTTAAAATAATTTGTTCGTTAAAGTAATAAACATATTTGAATTAATGAGTGCACATAAAAGTAAATTTATCAATTAAATTGTAGATTTCATTTCACTCCTTCTTTGTATCCATACAAAATAGTGATAATTCAATAAAAATGATTCAATTTTATTCATAAAAGTATGCAATCATTTCATTAATGTTTTGTTATGACGTTGTCACGTTAAACTATCGTCCATAAATCGACTTTACACACAACCAATTTTTTTTCGTTAAAACCATTACTTCCTACATTGTAACACTTGGAACCGGTCTGAACTAGGGTCTGGAATGAGTTAATCAGCGGTCTTGTCACCAAGGTTGTCTGTGCTGTGGAATCTGGGTTTAAAGCTTGCCATTAACACTGAGAATCCTACTAGCCCACTAATACTATAAATGCAAATGTGAGTTTGTTTGTTTGTTATGCTTTTACGCCTTAACTACTCAACCGATAAACATAAATTTTTCTTGCATGTTGTCAGAGGGGCAGAAAATGACATAGGATACCTGCCATCAAGAAATAAATTATAGTTTAAAAAACAAAAAGAACTTTAACAGCAAATCTAACAAATATATCGCTGGACGTAGTTATTTTTTTTTTTAGTTTATATTTTCACGTTGCGTAATAAAAAAAAAATCAATAGCACTACACATTTTAATGTGATTTTGACGTTAGCATTGATTCCAAATTAATTGTCATCAGATTTCTGTGTGCAAAATCTTGGAAAGTAGTCTTACTAATACTTATTGCCTGATATTGGTAGATAAAACGAGTCTTCAGGATTAGTTAAAAAAAATTATTATTATTTTAATTTTCGATACACCCGCGCCCAACTTTCACCTCCTCTGGTGTTTATTTTCGTAAATATGTTTTCGGAAAACTACAACAATATAATATTACTTTTTTTTTTATCCTTCTTGTGTATGTATTCCTTTGCAAACTTTTAAAATGTACCATCTTATTAGTATGATCAATTACTTATTTCATTACAATTTAAAAAATAAATAAATACTTCTACAAATGATCACAACGAAATTGGTAACTTATCTGACGTCTCACTTAACTTATGTTTGCTTTAATAGGTGAATGTGGGGATACAGGGGATGGTTACTTGTCATATTAAACATAATGAACAGTTTAATATTGTAATTAGATCTTTGTCTAAATTTCATTTTCAAGAAGTAATGTGAAAATAAACAATATAGATTAATGTCAGTGGGTTTTTTAATCTTTGTTTTATCTTATAACACTAATTTCTTAACGTTTAATAAAATATTCTCAAACCTTTGGCGGATGTCATCTAATTTCGTTATTACTATATTTCAGCGTGTTTTCACAATCAATCCACTTGCTTGATTTTTTTTTTGTTTACCGGTAAGTTATTGAAAAGAGTTCGAAGTTTGTGGCACACAACGGAACAGTTAAAGTTCTTTCACGAAAGTTGAATATAATAATGCCACGAAAACGATAAAAATATGAACACGTTTTGAAAACTGGCTTGACTTCCGCTAGTTCATAATATTTTAGGCGTATGGTAAATTAATATTGACAGTTCGTTGGTGTCGTTCCCTTAAAAACATTTGGAAATTTAAAATGACCTGAAATAAATCTGTAAGTTGTGGTTAGATTAGACATGTTTCCTTTCGTCAATATGTCCACCCAGGGATTATGACAACGTCGCTGTTAGTTACCTCTACCATCCTTACTATATTACCAGTTTCTACAGTGCGACTAGTTGCCTAGACCCCACCTTGCGAATTGTCATTTCCGGCTGTTGGAAGGAGTTGCCAGCGACGTTCGACCAAACGAATTTAAACCACGCCTCAGTTATTTGTAGCAGCCAACCGAAGGCCAGTCGCACCCCTCAGTAACAACCTCAACCACCAACCAACTCTTCTTATTCAATGGCATTTTCACTTGCAAAATGCCGAAATATCATCGGTTTCTCACTTATTCCAATCAATGGAATTAAAGATTACATTTAATGTTCAGATTAAGCTGTTGCGCCTTGTTAGGGGCTTGTTGGTCTTTTATCCATACAAGTTCTTTGACGATACAAGCCCATTTTTTTTCTTTTTAATTTATGTGGGGTGAACAAATTCCCGTTTTCGCCGCTGGTGCACATCTCTTAATAATCCTGAAAACTATCCTGTGATGGCGTGCAGTTGACTCATTTACCCGTCGCTAGATGGCAGCAGTGTTCACTGTACATGAGAGATCGCTTGCACAAGTCAGTTGCATATGAATTTATAATCAAATGTAATTTATTTGCTTTTAGAAATCCATAATCCATTGAAGTATCAAAACCGTTGCATGACTTTTTTCTCTCCCTACCACCACCCTCTTCCCCAATGGGTCTTAAATAAACAAGAAGTTAGCATCTCACACAGACCTGTGATTTCACACGAACATTGTTTGCATTTCGGAGATACCTGGATGGGGATGAGTCACGTAATTGTTGCACTAATTCGCTGCCAGCCTCGTGTTTAAAGTGTTGGCGAATAAGGGGATTGGGAGGGGGGAGTGAAAACAAGGTGGGGTGAACTTGCTGGCTAGCACAAAATGACTGTTTAGTGTTTGCAGACCAGCTAAGACTCAATCTACAATGTTATTATTTAGCATTAACACATCATCGTATACCAACATCACAATAACATAAAACTTCAATACATCACAATGTGAATTACTTAACACGTGAAGTAACTGTGTATGTAATAGTATTATATCGATTTAAAATGATTAGCCTATAGCTTAGAAATGGCTAAGTTAATAATATAATGGTTTATTGTACATTTTTAATTATCTGTTAGGGTGACTTCTTTGTTATGGCTGCCGTTATCTATCTCGGTCTCTGCAAGGCCCGTTCTACAATTCCACGGATGCAGAACACGGATCACGTAAGCCAAAACGTAAAGTAATCTGTGTTCATTCCACAGTGGGACGTATCCGGTCACGGAAACATACGGATTCGCGGAAGAAAGCTCGTCAACTCCCAACTATTGCGTGCCCGTGAATCCGTATATAGCCAATAGGAAGCAAGTATTTCGGCACCATTTTGGTTTAGAAGAAAACGGTGGAGATAAACAACTGAACAAAATAAGTTTTCGGCACTTTATCTTTTTTTAAAATATTAATAAGGTAAACCAATAGTTATAGTATTTGATATACACATTAAAAACATAAAGTAATATGCATGGTTTTTGATGTATTTTGTAATCGTAAAAGCATTAACATATTAATTAAATATTATTTATAATTATAAAACAATACCCAAAAATATCATAAGTAGATGTATATAGTTCATATGAGGACAGGGGCTGAGGGCTGGGGATCGGGGATCCATTCCAGCCACCTTAAGGCTTCGCTTCATCACCCATGTTGGATTACGTCACTTCCGCCGGCCATACACGCACGAAAAAGTGTCCCGTTAAGTTCATCAGCCATGTACGCACGAAAAAATGTCCCGTTACAGTAGTAGGATATAGCCGTTTCTGGGACAGGCGCAGGATCCAGGATCCGGCGGGAATCTTGTATGACGTCATCGGCGACCATCTTGGACTCAAAAATCCCCTAAAATTCCTTAAAAATGACTCAAAATGACTCAAAAATTCCTGTTTTAAAAAAAATTACCGTTTTCGAGGGAAAAATTCCCGTTTCGAGGGAAAATTTCCCGTTTTATTCCTTAAAAATACCAGCAGCTAGAAATGTCCATATGTAGGCTTAAACATCCATGTCTACAGCCTCAGATAAGCCTCTGACGTCATCATGGATGATGACGTCACCGTTGCAATTTCCGTTACGGTCGCCATCTTTAAATTTATTATCCGATTTTAATAAAAAAAATTTAAAATTCAATTAATAAAATTTTAATAAAAAATATTTAAAAAAAACATACATTTACGACACGGAGCTCGGAGTCCTCTGTTCGAACCCGGTGAGGGCCAAAAAAAAAATTGGCGACCGATCCTTCCTCCACGGAAGTCACCTACAGACTAACCTACCACCACCAATAACAAGGTCAACTAGTATGATGTCATGTCCGCCATCTTGTCTTCGTCTGCTGGAAGCCATCATCTTGTTATCGTCTGCTAGAGTGCGCTGACGCCATGTTAGTTGAATTCTCACCCGCTAGAGTGCAGTAATCATTTATTATTGATGTGTCACCCGCCATCTTGTCATTTGGCCGCCATCTTGGAATTGTGTAATTATTTAGCTAGAAATTCGGGAAAAATTCCAAAATTCATTAAAAAAACCACTCATCAATTTACATATTGATTCGGTCAGTTGCTGTCCCTGGTTCGATACTTGATCGATTCAATATAGTTTAATTTTATGTAAAAAAATAATAATTTCAATAAACCATGTTCAACATTCTTAAAGAGACTTTAAATCCTATAAACCATCATGTCCGCCGTCTTGGAAATTCGTAATTATTTAGCTATAACTCGTGAAAAAGTTCAAAATTAAGTAAATAAAATACAATCAGTATACTGATTAATTAGATCGACTAAGGTCCTTGGTACGATTTAGGATGATGCAAAAAAAATTAAATATAACAACAATTCAACATAATAGTGGCAGGTTCGAGGAATTAAACACCGCAAGTTCTTTTACAAACATAATATTTATTACATAATTTCTATTCTACTACCAGATCGATCACTTACGAAAGCTAGCAAATTTATAATCAATCATTTAGTTCCGCATCGGTGTGAAATGACTAATTCTCAGCTCCAATCGGTTTATACTAGATAGAGTCCAACCAGAGCCTTTACAGACATAGTCCTCCTCTTCTTGACAGAGTTTCTGGATACCGTTTTTAACAGTTTGCTTCACATCGTCAGAATTGTAAATTACTGCAGTCGATGTCTTGAATGCACACTTCCTCACTTCGTCTTCAAATGGATATGGCTTTCTATATATACAGTCCAACCACAAGTTATATTTTGATGGACCGTTTGTTGCTACATCATCAGTAAGCTGATTGATTATGTCCTCTCTGATATCATCAAGAAAAGTACAAATGTCCTTCAACTCACCGAACGTATTTAGATAATAGTAGTCTTTCAACGTTCCACGAAATGCAGACTGCGCCAAGTAGAACCCATTATCATTCACTTGTAATGCACCGAGCACAGTATTAGGTTTATTTTCATGTCCAGACGTTATATCAATCGGTTGCTGCACATTGGTTTTCTTGCTTGTACGCTTACGAGTCTCCAATCTAAAGCGAGGAGTCGAAATTTCTACAGGTAGTTCTTCAGTAGACACACAGACTTTACCGTTGCATTTTTTCACATGCCGTCGCAAACTATCAATACGTGTAAACCATTCATGACACTCATCACAGCGGAACTTTATGCGAGATGGATTCTTCTTGCATTTACTCCTCTCATGTCTTCGTGCTTCATGAGAAAAAGTGAACGACATATCGCAGTAGCTGCAAGGATACCTTGCTGATGAAGACAAGCCTTTCAGACCCGATCCAGATACTGACGTTGCCGCAGTTGCGCCATCTCCAGGCATACTCTTATGAACATCAATGCATCGTTGTTGAATAGAAACCTTTACTTTCTGCCGAACAGCAGGACCTTTGCATGTCTTCATGTGCGTTTTCATATTATCTTTTCTGGCAAACTGCTTATGGCATTTCTCACAAACAATCATTTTATGATAAAGGTTCTTGACACATTCTCTCTTTTCGTGTCGTCGAGCATTGCTGTTGTTTGTGAAAATCTTGTCACAGTAACAACACCGATGTCCGTTAGTTGTTGAATCACCAGCCATTGAAGTCTCCATCGAGGCTGAAACGAAGTTCGTCGTGTTTTCCTGTGAAGCCAGCACCACCGGCATTAAATTCTCTTCTGCTGGTGGTACCACGACTGTTGAAGTCTCCTCCAGTGTTGTCAGAGGCATTGCCGTCGGGATCTGCTCCAACATCGTCGGCGCTGACGTTAGAGTTCCTATAGACGATGGTACATCCTCCATCAAGTTCGACGTTAAAGTCGGTAAAGATGCCATCGAGTTCACAAGAACAGGTAATTACGTGACTTATGCACCAGAAGAAACAAACTAGGTGATCCTTACACCGATAACGTCAGTAACAAACTGAGCATCCTGCTGTCTAGGACTCGCTTATATACATGCACAGGATGGAATAATACGCTAGTCAAATCAAGAACCATCAACAATAATACTCGAGTCAAAACTACTTTAAAAATAGAAGCCCACTCAACGAAAAAGGCAGCACATTTGGAAGCAAATTCGACATATGAAATGGACACGCAATGCACGCACCTGCAGATTTCATCACAAAGTTAACATTTAAATTTCATTCAAGCGAAATAGCAAGCCAATGTCACATCATCATATTAACATCCTATTGGTCATACTATCCTCAAAATTTCACAGTATTATAAATCACACCAGTTATAGACGGACTTATGGTTTCTAACACACAACAAATCAGTCATTTTTCTTTAATAAATTCATATTTTAAAATGCGAAATATACATGGTAAACGAAGAACCAGGTACGCAAATATTTTATATACTTTATGAATACTGTAGATGCCAAGAGCTTGAAAGTACATATGTAAGAAAGATATTTAATAAAACTCATATTAAATTGTATATTTATTCCCATTAATACACATCAGATAAAAAAAAGTAGGTTCTATTATATAAACCTCGCATTTCTTAGTTCATGTTTCTTTGAGGACGTATAAATTTTCAGCATTTCGCGAACCAAGTAGAAGTTTTAACCTATTCTTCAATCATTTGGATTGTCTCTCGATGAACAATTGGTCTCATGTGCTACGGCTTCCATCTTCTTTACATATTTGTTATTATTAGTCTTAAAATCCACGCATCCGTGTCACTATCACAGACGCAAAGTTATCATCATCATCATCATCATCATCGTAGCTGTCATCAATATTATCATGAGCTGCATCAATATCACTCAATTTATGATATCGTTTCCGCATTTCAGTTGTCAGAGATTTACCACAATCTATGATCTTGTGAGCTTCACATTATTCTCTATTTTTTGTAGACATGGTTAGTTACATTCTCGTTTTCTTTAAAAGCCTGTGTGTCCAGTTTTATTATTTAATCCTTCATCCCATCATCCCAAACACAATTAAATCATCGTAGTATACAGAAAAAAAAAATCAACAAAGTTCCTTTCATTTAATCTTAGGAACCACATCATCCTTTCCACCTATAGTATAGTTTCTTGAGCCCAAGAGTCTTTCAATATATACCATGCAGTGTTCTTCAAGAGATGTGGTATACTTCTAGTTCTACATACAAATCCATCCTATCATTGATTTGTTGACACATTAGAAAAAAACCTTAAAGTTAATTTTTACGTGTTTTATTAAATTATCACGTCGGCTAAAAATAATTACCACACATAGTGTGTTATTACATTTCCTTCTTCATCTGCAATGCTAAGTTCCTTGATAATAAATCCATACTGACTAGAGAAGCCTTGAGGGTTTACACATTTCGTCATGGTGGTCGAGACGAGACTAAGCCGGTAATGTACTGTCAGGTCTTAGATAATAGACGACACAATCTACCTTTTTGCAGGATGTCTCGATTATGTCCGGAGCCTCCTGGTCACAATCACTGGTCCAGTGATGACCGAAGTTGCAGACCTCTAGTTGGAAGTAACCATCCTCGGTGACGTAGTGCACACGGCGGAATCCGGGCGTTACTTCCGCGTACTTTGCAGACGGATCGAACGGCATTTGCTTGAATTTGTAGCAGCAGCACTATACCCACACGACTATGTGTTGACTGCTGTGTCTAGGGTGTTGACCTCAATTTATTCCGCTAGGACCACCCTCCAGTCCAGTCACATGTACCGTTGCTTCCGTTGTTGTCCCCCGCCTTGCTGGCGACCTCCAACATTCCAACACGGTGATCAACCATCCAAGCCCTAAGCATGCTAGCATTGTGTCTTGAGATCGGACCTGGACATCCAATTTACATAGAGTAAAATATACTCTGAAATACATAATAAAGAGAAAATTGATATAAATAACATTATACTTTGCTTAATAGTTCCAGAAGTAATGAACGCACTGCTTGACCAGTGACCGGTGTAACTAAATATTAAATATATTTAATATTTTATTTTCCATTACCTTTCGTGGAATTTATTAATCATTCGCTCTACGAAAAACAACTCAAGACAATAAACCTGGCCAACGAATTAAATACAGTACCGCTATGCCTTACATGAAAGTATAATTATTCGATAATCTGAATAACCTATAAATCGTTCATGTACAAAGCCACACATACAGGACAATTGTCTATGGACCATGAGACCGAGTCATGACAATATCAGACGTATAGGCTAGTCATTTCAGGACCGCAGGACCTTCTTCGTCTTTAGATAATAACACTCATTTAGACCATCATGAAATTTTAATACATACTAAAAGACCAAGTGACCTTGAAAAATATTTTAGTAACACCAAGAGGTTTTGAACTAGTAAATATTCAGTCACTACATATTTTACTACGAGCAATCAACAAAAAGGAAGCACCATCAACGAAAAGGCAGCACAATCAAAAAAGGCAGCACATTTGGAAACACCATCAACAAAATGGAAGCACATTTTGGAAGAACCATCAACGTAAAGGCAGCACATTTTGGAAGCACAATCAATAAAGGCAGCACATTTGGAAGCACCATCAACAAAAAGGAAGCACATTTGGAAACACCATCAACAAAAAGGAAGCACATTTTGGAAGCACCATCAACGTAAAGACAGCACATTTTGGAAGCACAATCAATAAAGGCAGCACATTTGGAAGCACAATCAACGAAAAGGAAGCACATTTTGGAAGCACCATCAAACAGGCAGCACATTTGGAAACACAAGTTACGAGAACTAAGTCTTAGTTAGAAATCAGAATGCAAGAAATAAAAACATTAAATTTTTACTTTTAATATTTAATTTATTTCTTAACATTATACAAATAGAAGTAAAATAAGTCATTATTGTATGTAGCCAGCTTTCCTCAGTTCTTCGAGTATGAAGGATATTTCTTATATGCACGAATAGTTTCCTGCACAAAGCGAGCCATGTAGAAGTCTTAGCCGGTCAACCAATAAGTTTGGATCTTTCCACGATGTGTAATCAATCTCTTCTACCACCATCTCACTTGCTTGTTTATTATAAATACTTTTAATATCACAATCGTCCCAGTGATCATAATAAGCGTTAACAGATTTATTTATTATAACACGTCGTTTCCATCGTTTCGGTCTCAGGACACCGTAACATTCTTCGATCTTGTCAGCTTTAGGTGCTTCATCACAGTCTATGCTTTTGTCAACAGCCTCAGAGTCACTGTAACAATCACTGTAGAAGACATCCTCTTCACCCAGATTACCATATGAATTCGATATCGATGATGTCGAAGTGCCATTATCGTCTTCATGCTTCCTGCTTAGGAGTCCATCATCATTTTTACAAAGTAAGAAAGGTCTACTTGAATTCGGCTGGAATGTATTCTCACTTTTCACGTTAAGGATTCTTCCATTGTCTTCATTCTTCCATAAATCATCATCGACCTTCAATTTAAGTTTTTCGTCGAGATCGGAAGAGCCACGAACATAATCTCTCTCAAGACAAGGAAAATTATTGTCGTAATGCAGATCACTATTCCTTAGTCTAGTAGCATCGTTGTACTCTGGCTTGTACGCAGGCTTAACGTTACAAGTTCTGTCATGTCTTTTTAAGCTCTCTCTCCGCGTAAACGACTTGTTACATCGAACGCAACTTATCATATTGCGTAGTGGATTTTTAACACAGTCATTCTTCTGGTGTTGTCTTCCATTCTTTCTCAAGATAAATTCTTTGCTGCAAAACTTACACCAGTGTCCTTTCGATACAGCGACAGACACCGAATCAGGATTCATATTAGTTACTGTGACTAATGTTAGATACAAACAGACAGTTTTCCAATTGGAACCATTACTTAAAAATAATTTTTTTAAATATTTCTTAAGCGAGAGATAAGTTATCTCATGCAAAGGTACTTGTTGTAAGTAGTTCTGCTTTTCAACAACAGATGACACCACATATTGCTTGCAGGTAAATAATATTTCTTTCTTTCATGTGGGATGTAGGATTCTCACTAACGATCGCAATAGAGGGATGACATCGCTAGACTCCAAGGAGAAGGTAGTTTGTTCTCCCAGTTAGTGTTTCTCAGATTTCTCAGGGTATATATTATTATTTGACTGAATAATGATTTTTTTTTTAATTCCACCTAATAAAAATAAAATAGAAGCACTCAGAGAAAACCATCAGGGATGATGTCGTTTATAAACATCATAAATTACCATTTTTTTTAAAAAAAAGTCCAAATTTAATCCTTCTTAAGCAACATGAGAGTTCTAGCACAAGCGGGCTTGTGAACTCTTTGCTTAAGCAACATGAGAGTTCTAGCACAAGCGGGTTTGTGAACTCTTTGCTTAAGCAGGATTAAATTTGGACTTTTTAAAAAAAAATGGTAATTTATGATGTTTATAAACGACATCATCCCTGATGGTTTTCTCTGAGTGCTTTTTTTTTTAGTAGGTGGAATTTAAAAAAAAATCATTATTCAGTCATATAATAATATATACCCTAAGAAATCTGAGAAACACTAACTGGGAGAACAAACTACCTTCTCCTTGGAGTCTAGCGATGTCATCCCTCTATTGCGATCGTTAGTGAGAATCCTGCATCCCGCATGAAAGAAAGAAATATTATTTACCTGCAAGCAATACGTGGTGTCATCTGTTGTTGAAAAGCAGAACTACTTACAACAAGTACCTTTGCATGAGATAACTTAACTCTCGCTTAAGAAATATTTAAAAAAAATTAATTTAAGTAATGGTTCCAATTGGAAAACTGTCTGTTTGTATCTAACATTAGTCACAGTAACTAATATGAATCCTGATTCGGTGTCTGTCGCTGTATCGAAAGGACACTGGTGTAAGTTTTGCAGCAAAGAATTTATCTTGAGAAAGAATGGAAGACAACACCAGAAGAATGACTGTGTTAAAAATCCACTACGCAATATGATAAGTTGCGTTCGATGTAACAAGTCGTTTACGCGGAGAGAGAGCTTAAAAAGACATGACAGAACTTGTAACGTTAAGCCTGCGTACAAGCCAGAGTACAACGATGGATCTACTAGACTAAGGATTAGTTATCTGCATTACGACAATAATTTTCCTTGTCTTGAGAGAGATTATGTTCGTGGCTCTTCCGATCTCGACGAAAAACTTAAATTGAAGGTCGATGATGATTTATGGAAGAATGAAGACAATGGAAGAATCCTTAACGTGAAAAGTGAGAATACATTCCAGCCGAATTCAAGTAGATCTTTCTTACTTTGTAAAAATGATGGACTCCTAAAAAGGAAGCATGAAGACGATAATGGCACTTCGACATCATCGATATCGAATTCATATGGTAATCTGGGTGAAGAGGATGTCTTCTACAGTGATTGTTACAGTGACTCTGAGGCTGTTGACAAAAGCATAGACTGTGATGAAGCACCTAAAGCTGACAAGATCGAAGAATGTTACAGTGTCCTGAGACCGAAACGATGGAAACGACGTGTTATAATAAATAAATCTGTTAACGCTTATTATGATCACTGGGACGATTGTGATATTAAAAGTATTTATAATAAACAAGCAAGTGAGATGGTGGTAGAAGAGATTGATTACACATCGTGGAAAGATCCAAACTTATTGGTTGACCGGCTAAGACTTCTACATGGCTCGCTTTGTGCAGGAAACTATTCGTGCATATAAGAAATATCCTTCATACTCGAAGAACTGAGGAAAGCTGGCTACATACAATAATGACTTATTTTACTTCTATTTGTATAATGTTAAGAAATAAATTAAATATTAAAAGTAAAAATTTAATGTTTTTATTTCTTGCATTCTGATTTCTAACTAAGACTTAGTTCTCGTAACTTGTGTTTCCAAATGTGCTGCCTGTTTGATGGTGCTTCCAAAATGTGCTTCCTTTTCGTTGATTGTGCTTCCAAATGTGCTGCCTTTATTGATTGTGCTTCCAAAATGTGCTGTCTTTACGTTGATGGTTCTTCCAAAATGTGCTTCCTTTTTGTTGATGGTGTTTCCAAATGTGCTTCCTTTTTGTTGATGGTGCTTCCAAATGTGCTGCCTTTATTGATTGTGCTTCCAAAATGTGCTGCCTTAACGTTGATGGTTCTTCCAAAATGTGCTTCCATTTTGTTGATGGTGTTTCCAAATGTGCTGCCTTTTTTGATTGTGCTGCCTTTTCGTTGATGGTGCTTCCTTTTTGTTGATTGCTCGTAGTAAAATATGTAGTGACTGAATATTTACTAGTTCAAAACCTCTTGGTGTTACTAAAATATTTTTCAAGGTCACTTGGTCTTTTAGTATGTATTAAAATTTCATGATGGTCTAAATGAGTGTTATTATCTAAAGACGAAGAAGGTCCTGCGGTCCTGAAATGACTAGCCTATACGTCTGATATTGTCATGACTCGGTCTCATGGTCCATAGACAATTGTCCTGTATGTGTGGCTTTGTACATGAACGATTTATAGGTTATTCAGATTATCGAATAATTATACTTTCATGTAAGGCATAGCGGTACTGTATTTAATTCGTTGGCCAGGTTTATTGTCTTGAGTTGTTTTTCGTAGAGCGAATGATTAATAAATTCCACGAAAGGTAATGGAAAATAAAATATTAAATATATTTAATATTTAGTTACACCGGTCACTGGTCAAGCAGTGCGTTCATTACTTCTGGAACTATTAAGCAAAGTATAATGTTATTTATATCAATTTTCTCTTTATTATGTATTTCAGAGTATATTTTACTCTATGTAAATTGGATGTCCAGGTCCGATCTCAAGACACAATGCTAGCATGCTTAGGGCTTGGATGGTTGATCACCGTGTTGGAATGTTGGAGGTCGCCAGCAAGGCGGGGGACAACAACGGAAGCAACGGTACATGTGACTGGACTGGAGGGTGGTCCTAGCGGAATAAATTGAGGTCAACACCCTAGACACAGCAGTCAACACATAGTCGTGTGGGTATAGTGCTGCTGCTACAAATTCAAGCAAATGCCGTTCGATCCGTCTGCAAAGTACGCGGAAGTAACGCCCGGATTCCGCCGTGTGCACTACGTCACCGAGGATGGTTACTTCCAACTAGAGGTCTGCAACTTCGGTCATCACTGGACCAGTGATTGTGACCAGGAGGCTCCGGACATAATCGAGACATCCTGCAAAAAGGTAGATTGTGTCGTCTATTATCTAAGACCTGACAGTACATTACCGGCTTAGTCTCGTCTCGACCACCATGACGAAATGTGTAAACCCTCAAGGCTTCTCTAGTCAGTATGGATTTATTATCAAGGAACTTAGCATTGCAGATGAAGAAGGAAATGTAATAACACACTATGTGTGGTAATTATTTTTAGCCGACGTGATAATTTAATAAAACACGTAAAAATTAACTTTAAGGTTTTTTTCTAATGTGTCAACAAATCAATGATAGGATGGATTTGTATGTAGAACTAGAAGTATACCACATCTCTTGAAGAACACTGCATGGTATATATTGAAAGACTCTTGGGCTCAAGAAACTATACTATAGGTGGAAAGGATGATGTGGTTCCTAAGATTAAATGAAAGGAACTTTGTTGATTTTTTTTTTCTGTATACTACGATGATTTAATTGTGTTTGGGATGATGGGATGAAGGATTAAATAATAAAACTGGACACACAGGCTTTTAAAGAAAACGAGAATGTAACTAACCATGTCTACAAAAAATAGAGAATAATGTGAAGCTCACAAAATCATAGATTGTGGTAAATCTCTGACAACTGAAATGCGGAAACGATATCATAAATTGAGTGATATTGATGCAGCTCATGATAATATTGATGACAGCTACGATGATGATGATGATGATGATGATAACTTTGCGTCTGTGATAGTGACACGGATGCGTGGATTTTAAGACTAATAATAACAAATATGTAAAGAAGATGGAAGCCGTAGCACATGAGACCAATTGTTCATCGAGAGACAATCCAAATGATTGAAGAATAGGTTAAAACTTCTACTTGGTTCGCGAAATGCTGAAAATTTATACGTCCTCAAAGAAACATGAACTAAGAAATGCGAGGTTTATATAATAGAACCTACTTTTTTTTATCTGATGTGTATTAATGGGAATAAATATACAATTTAATATGAGTTTTATTAAATATCTTTCTTACATATGTACTTTCAAGCTCTTGGCATCTACAGTATTCATAAAGTATATAAAATATTTGCGTACCTGGTTCTTCGTTTACCATGTATATTTCGCATTTTAAAATATGAATTTATTAAAGAAAAATGACTGATTTGTTGTGTGTTAGAAACCATAAGTCCGTCTATAACTGGTGTGATTTATAATACTGTGAAATTTTGAGGATAGTATGACCAATAGGATGTTAATATGATGATGTGACATTGGCTTGCTATTTCGCTTGAATGAAATTTAAATGTTAACTTTGTGATGAAATCTGCAGGTGCGTGCATTGCGTGTCCATTTCATATGTCGAATTTGCTTCCAAATGTGCTGCCTTTTTCGTTGAGTGGGCTTCTATTTTTAAAGTAGTTTTGACTCGAGTATTATTGTTGATGGTTCTTGATTTGACTAGCGTATTATTCCATCCTGTGCATGTATATAAGCGAGTCCTAGACAGCAGGATGCTCAGTTTGTTACTGACGTTATCGGTGTAAGGATCACCTAGTTTGTTTCTTCTGGTGCATAAGTCGCGTAATAACCTGTTCTTGTGAACTCGATGGCATCTTTACCGACTTTAACGTCGAACTTGATGGAGGATGTACCATCGTCTATAGGAACTCTAACGTCAGCGCCGACGATGTTGGAGCAGATCCCGACGGCAATGCCTCTGACAACACTGGAGGAGACTTCAACAGTCGTGGTACCACCAGCAGAAGAGAATTTAATGCCGGTGGTGCTGGCTTCACAGGAAAACACGACGAACTTCGTTTCAGCCTCGATGGAGACTTCAATGGCTGGTGATTCAACAACTAACGGACATCGGTGTTGTTACTGTGACAAGATTTTCACAAACAACAGCAATGCTCGACGACACGAAAAGAGAGAATGTGTCAAGAACCTTTATCATAAAATGATTGTTTGTGAGTAATGCCATAATCAGTTTGCCAGAAAAGATAATATGAAAACGCACATGAAGACATGCAAAGGTCCTGCTGTTCGGCAGAAAGTAAAGGTTTCTATTCAACAACGATGCATTGATGTTCATAAGAGTATGCCTGGAGATGGCGCAACTGCGGCAACGTCAGTATCTGGATCTGGTCTGAAAGGCTTGTCTTCATCAGCAAGGTATCCTTGCAGCTACTGCGATATGTCGTTCACTTTTTCTCATGAAGCACGAAGACATGAGAGGAGTAAATGCAAGAAGAATCCATCTCGCATAAAGTTCCGCTGTGATGAGTGTCATGAATGGTTTACACGTATTGATAGTTTGCGACGGCATGTGAAAAAATGCAACGGTAAAATCCGTGTGTCTACTGAAGAACTACCTGTAGAAATTTCGACTCCTCGCTTTAGATTGGAGACTCGTAAGCGTACAAGCAAGAAAACCAATGTGCAGCAACCGATTGATATAACGTCTGGACATGAAAATAAACCTAATACTGTGCTCGGTGCATTACAAGTGAATGATAATGGGTTCTACTTGGCGCAGTCTGCATTTCGTGGAACGTTGAAAGACTACTATTATCTAAATACGTTCGGTGAGTTGAAGGACATTTGTACTTTTCTTGATTATATCAGAGAGGACATAATCAATCAGCTTACTGATGATGTAGCAACAAACGGTCCATCAAAATATAACTTGTGGTTGGACTGTATATATGGAAAACCGTATCCATTCGAAGACGAAGTGAGGAAGTGTGCATTCAAGACATCGGCTGCAGTAATTTACAATTCTGACGATGTGAAGCAAACTGTTAAAAACGGTATCCAGAAACTCTGTCAAGAAGAGGAGGACTATGTCTGTAAAGGCTCTGGTTGGACTCTATCTAGTATAAACCGATTGGAGCTGAGAATTAGTCATTTCACACCGATGCGGAACTAAATGATTGATTATAAATTTGCTAGCTTTCGTAAGTGATCGATCTGGTAGTAGAATAGAAATTATGTAATAAATATTATGTTTGTAAAAGAACTTGCGGTGTTTAATTCCTCGAACCTGCCACTATTATGTTGAATTGTTGTTATATTTAATTTTTTTTTTGCATCATCCTAAATCGTACCAAGGACCTTAGTCGATCTAATTAATCAGTATACTGATTGTATTTTATTTACTTAATTTTGAACTTTTTCACGAGTTATAGCTAAATAATTACGAATTTCCAAGACGGCGGACATGATGGTTTATAGGATTTAAAGTCTCTTTAAGAATGTTGAACATGGTTTATTGAAATTATTATTTTTTTACATAAAATTAAACTATATTGAATCGATCAAGTATCGAACCAGGGACAGCAACTGACCGAATCAATATGTAAATTGATGAGTGGTTTTTTTAATGAATTTTGGAATTTTTCCCGAATTTCTAGCTAAATAATTACACAATTCAAAGATGGCGGCCAAATGACAAGATGGCGGGTGACACATCAATAATAAATGATTACTGCACTCTAGCGGGTGAGAATTCAACTAACATGGCGTCAGCGCACTCTAGCAGACGATAACAAGATGATGGCTTCCAGCAGACGAAGACAAGATGGCGGACATGACATCATACTAGTTGACCTTGTTATTGGTGGTGGTAGGTTAGTGTGTAGGTGACTTCCGTGGAGGAAGGATCGGTCGCCAATTTTTTTTTTTGGCCCTCACCGGGTTCGAACAGAGGACTCCGAGCTCCGTGTCGTAAATGTATGTTTTTTTTAAATATTTTTTATTAAAATTTTATTAATTGAATTTTAAATTTTTTTTATTAAAATCGGATAATAAATTTAAAGATGGCGACCGTAACGGAAATTGCAACGGTGATGTTATCATCCATGATGACGTCAGAGGCTTATCTGAGGCTGTAGACATGGATGCTTAAGCCTACATATGGACATTTCTAGCTGCTGGTATTTTTAAGGAATAAAACAGGAAATTTTCCCTCGAAACGGGAATTTTTCCCTCGAAAACGGGAATTTTTTTTCTTAAAACGGGAATTTTTGAGTCATTTTGAGTCATTTTGAAGGAATTTTAGGGAATTTTTGAGTCCAAGATGGTCGCCGATGACGTCATCCAAGATTCCCGCCGGATCCTGGATCCTGCGCCTGTCCCAGAAACGGCTATATCCTACTACTGTAACGGGACATTTTTTCGTGCGTACATGGCTGATGAACGTAACGGGACACTTTTTCGTGCGTGTATGGCCGGCGGAAGTGACGTAATCCAACATGGGTGATGAAGCGAAGCCTTAAGGTGGCTGGAATGGATCCCCGATCCCCAGCCCTCAGCCCCTGTCCTCATATGAACTATATACATCTACTATCATAAGCACGTTGAATATTTTATAAAACGTAGGATTTTGGTTGTTTTCAAAACAATTGTCTTTGGTTTTTCAAAGGTTGCCATTCATTACTTTTGTGTTGTAGAAAACAAATTTTTGTCCCAGCCGTCTAGTTTGCTCCGCTTACGTGTTCCGTGTCGGAGCTTTTACGTGTCTGTGTCATTGTAGAACACGCCTAAGAACGAGTCGGGCTACGCCACGTGTTTCGTTTTTAACATGTATGCCCATTTACGAGGCATTTACGGCCCCATCAGTATCGTGACACCTGATGTAGAAATGAAGGGATGGCGGAATGGAAGAACTGAATCTATTCACTAGTTAACAGCAGCCTATACTACTTTTGCTAAAAAGAAAAGTCGGGAGTGACCCAAAAGTTAATCGCACTCCAGTTTTTTTTTTTTTTAATTTTTTTTTTTTTGCAATAAAGTGAACGGTATGACCGTTTGTGTTTCAAAGTTAAGTAATTCTAAGTGCCTAATTATAGTATCATTATTCTAGACCCACTGTTAATGATAGTAATGTGTAAGAAATGCTGAATGTAAATTATTTAATTTGAGAAAAAATGGCACAATTGAGGTTAATGTGATTATTTTTTGCGTGCGAGGTATTGGGACGAGGGAGCGATAAGGCGACACGGTTATACGCACCAAGTGTACCTTCGCCTCAACACGCAAGGCTCTGAACTTAATGTTTTTTACATGCTTTTTATTAGCTTCACCTGTATGTTTGTTTAGCTGTCCGTCTGTAACTCTTTCGACTATGAGTGAGTGGCTCATTACTGTAAAATGTCCCTGCAAATTCATTACGTTCGTTAGCCGAGCGGTCTAAGGCGCGCGACTTCTGTGGTGTCAGCTTTCGGATTCAGCGATCGTGGGTAGTCTTGTGTAGTACATGTACTATGTACTGTTAAGAATGTATTCCTTCCGCTGTACTAGTACGAACTATTCTGTGTCACTTTGCTTAATAGGTCATACTTAATAGTACACTAGTTTCCAAATAGGATGCTTTCGAACCGATGGACGTTTGTTGTTTACCTCCTTCTCCTTCTCGTTCTCGTTCTCGTTCACATAACAGTCTCGTTCTCGTCATCCCTTCCCTTGCGAGAGCGCTCTGCATGCGTACATACTGCGCAGTGCGCTTGCGCGTTTCTTAGCTGCTGTCCTTTCTTTCCCTCTCCTTGGTTCCTGCTTCTTTCTTATCGCTTATCGCCGCCTCTTCTTTCTTTTACTGTGTCACGGACAGGGTGGAGACGGAACGAATGACGTACTAGTACCTTCGGCTTCGAGTTCGAACGACTTAACGAGACAATAACGTGGCGTGCGCGGCACGAGTCCGGCAACAAAATTTAGTACTAGTATTGTTGCGTTTATTCAAATGTATAGCAGTGTAACACTACATTATTTTTATTGTTTTGTATGATTCATAAGATTAGGTAATGTGTGCTCTTGATTATTGAAAGTGACATTCTAATTAATTGTTCATTGGATTTATTTTTAAATGTTTGCTTTTATGGAAAAAAAAAATTATGCATAGAAAGATTACATTAAAATCTTTGTAAATATAATTAGAAATGCTTATTGCAGGTCAGAAGAAAATATCTGATAAGATATTCATACTTATAACATTCAGGTGAACTGATATATGTGTAAAAAAAGGTTTTGTCAGTGTCCTTTAACCGAACGTACTAGTTGAACTATTAGTACTAAAAGACCGAACTAGTACTTAACATGGATCGAACTAGTTCGGAGCGCTCTCTTAAATGTCCGAGCAGGCACAAGACTAATCGTGGGTTCTACTCCCGGCCACGCCAAAAAAAAATGTTTTTTTTTTTTTTTTTTTTTTTTTTTTTTTTTTTCGGTAAATTCTAAGATTATATCCATACATCTAACTGTAAATGATTCGGAGAGACTTTACCATTTCTTTGTGACGTTGCAACTCCAAATAGTTATCTCAGATGGTAATAGGTAGTGTCGGTAACTTATTTCCCTATGATAATTATACATAAATATAGTTTAAAAAACTAAAAAAAACATGCTTTTAAAGAATATCAAACTAAAAAGTTAAAAATAAATATAGTTTAAAAAACTAAAGAAACATGCTTTTAAAGATTATCAAACTAAAAAGTTAAAAATAATTTTAAAATTTAATTTATGACAATAGTATATAAGCAATACTAGTATAAATGAGAAAAAAGCATGGAGCGCTTAATATACAAAAAATATGGCACAAAGCGCCTCAAGCTTTTTTCTCATTTATACTAGTATTGCTTATATACCTACTATTGTCATAAATTAAATTTTAAAATTATTTTTAACTTTTTAGTTTGATAATCTTTAAAAGCATGTTTCTTTAGTTTTTTAAACTTTATTTATTCGATGTGTTGTTCTTGCCTAATATGTGACTTTCAGTAGCAACCAAATAATAAAATATTTATTTGTTTGTCTTTGCCTTCTCTCAATATGTATAAAAGTTCAATGCAAGACAATTAAGTATATTAATGTATATCTAATATCTTATTGTTATATCTTGAAATAGGGCTGTCTGAAAACACAGTTTTTGACTGTTTGAGGACTCCGACACATTATTTATAATACGCGTGATGTCTTGGAAGTAGGTCTACATACGCGTTCTCGTCTGAAGTACACAAGTTGTTGACAATAGGTAGAATGGTCTCGTAAAGAAAACGTGTATTTCGTACACATTTCTGTACACAAACGTACTTAAAAAAAGAAAATTAAAAGGACTGAACATAAATAAGTAATTAAATACCCTAGGCGCTTGTTCAACTATAATACTGAGCTGGGAAAATCATAGAAATGACAAACAACAAATGTTAATTCACTAATAAATATAAAGATTTATTTTAGTGATTAAACAAATCAAAAGGACAATCAGTCTCCAGTTAATAAATAGGAATAATTTAAGCTCAAATATTAACTAACTAATTTTGATCACAATCTATAGAACAGTTTGTAGAAAGTTCAGATATTTCAAAAAACCAAATTAAAAAAAAAAAATCATTTATTTAAATATGTCAGAGTCTAATTGTTAATTATAAATGTTCCGGTTAGCGCAAGCATGAGATACTAGCACTCAGGACTTCTGGACATGTGTGAATAAGACTGTGTTGTAGAAAAAAAAAATATTGAAGTTAATGTTTACTCAATGCACATCACTTATTTACCGTCGGATAGTCAAAGTTTACTGTCTCGGCGTTACGATTACTGCAAAAATACGTTGGCGTCCCTAGTGACTAACCACGACAGCCATACCTGGTTGATAGTAGAATGTTGCCAGTTATATTACCGTCGAAACTCACGGTAAAATGCGTCCCGCAACTTGCCTTCAATAGTTGTGGTAACTCACATTTTACCTTCGGAAAAACGTATAATTCGTAGTAAAATCACTTAATAATAGTCCGCCAAACTATTATATTCCCAGCGGGAATTATCTTGAAACACACGTGGCGTCATTTAATCACTCTTTTTGACGTGACAACGTCTAATAAATTGATGAAAGCCTGCTACACGCACGAAAAAGTGTCCCTTAACGCACATTGTTTCACTACGGATGTCCCACTACGGATGTGTCCTGTTATGCTCATTGTACGCATGCGTGGCATCTCTCTTCCACTCAATTGGAACAACCATCGATTTGACTTTTCAATCATATTATCGTCGTTTGAATAATTAATATTATGTAATTTAACGATCGTCCACCGATGTTCAGCACAATCGGTACGATTATTTAAAAGTAATGTTGAACATTCAAATACGTTTTTAACGAACAATGGTGTTTTAAAGTTACACATAATAATTCAAATTACACCCGGGATCTTTTGCACAATGTTTTAAAAAATATTGTAATACATTATAAATAAATTTGGTGTATTTGGGATGCGTATTTGTTATAAAATCGTGTTATAAAAACGAAATAATATTATTCCCCTACCGTGCTGTCATCTACGGTGACGGACGCGAACCGAATGAATCGCGATATCTATCCGCTATCGCGGGAACCAAGCACTCCTTAATTTTTTTATTTTTTATTTATTTTCTTAGCACCCAATAGACTCAGTTGATGAGCAGTGGCTCTCTGAATATAGGGCTTGTCAACATGGTTACACAATTTATTAAATACATGTAGGTTATGATTACATACACTATTTCTAATATATGTACTGACGCCAACCGCTGGTGCCCCCTCTGGTCCGCAAAGGTCGTTATGCCACAACAACACTGGCTCCGAAGTGCGGCGAACACGCCCGAGCGTGATCTTCACAAAGTGTGAGAAAGTGCACCGCAACGAACGTCGCAGCGACGTCAGCGCCCGGCCGGGTGTGGCAATGCGCCTAACTAATTATATATAATTATTTGTCAAGTTTGAACAACTAAATTAATAACAATTTAAAAGAGGATTCATGTAAGGGAAATTATGTCTAATTGTCTTATAAGCATATGTCGTGTAATTTGTTTCTAAGTCCAAAACTGGTCGGGTCGGTTTTCCCGCGTTCCACGCGTTTAGGCGCGAGGCCGCCGGGCGGTCTCGGGCAGTCTGGATCGGGGGCTCACAGGGGTCGGACGCTTCGCGAACGTCGGGCCAGCACTTCTAGTTTCTCATCAACATTTCAGCAATAGTGTAAGTTTCTACAAACCTTTCAATTAGCTCGGCGCCGACCCCACTTAAGTCGCACGATACTTCGTGCGACACTTAACTTAATATTTAATTCCCTTTAGGGATTTTTAACGTAATACGTAAGGCCATGTCCAGTTTAAGGACCGCGTAATATTGGCACGCAGTTTTCGGCTCCAGTAGCCCATTAATTGTTATCGTCGAGAATCTTGTGAAAGACTGAATAACTTTCATATTGTAACTTTCTTCATGTTTTAGTGTAATTGGCAACGTGTGTTTTAAGTGACTATCTTGCCACGCATTGAGACTTTACGGGTACGTCGCTCACTGACGTGATTGCATAACTTTTCGAGTCTGTAGTTTTGTCGCAGGCTAGGCTGCAAACCACCCTGATCACAGGGACTCCGCTACTCGTTAACTTTTCTGTATGATTTGTCGCGTCCACAATTCCGTGACTGTATGCTAAATCTTACTCAGAGACACGTAGCCACAGCTTCAGCCCGTCGATTCACTTTGCAACCTATCCTGGTCGCGCGTATTATTCGCCGGCGTTTACGTGTGTCACAGCGGTACGACAACGGACGCGGCTTAAAAGGACCATCCAGTGTATCGACGTTGAATAAAGTGCAGTGTTCTGATAATCTGTTTATTAATTATTTTCAAGGCGTCCTGGGTGGCCTAAACAGCCCAGGTAATTTCTGAACGTAATTTTCAAACTCCGAGACGCACTCCTGCCTGAAGCCACGAGGCCGAACCCCCGTTAAAAACCCTGAGATATTTTACAATACTAATAACTAATTAAAAAGCTAAAACCAGGCAGCGGGAGTGGCGTCATTTGTCGCCCAACTAGTGTGGCTTTCAAAAACGAACTTAGTGAACGTGTTTTGAACTGTAAAGTATATTTCGGGACTATTTAATAAGGAACATTTATATTTTAAAATTTTTTCTAACTTCATTTCATAACTTCAACGCGAGTCTCACGCCAAGGCGGCAGCGGAAGCCGGCGCGCCAGGTCACAGGATACGGCGCCGCGAGATAGCGACCTGAGACGGCGCGGCGAGATAACGACGGGAGATCGGTTTCGCCACGACGCGGTAACGTCGGCTTCGCGAGATACGGCCGGGATCGGTTACGCGGCGTCTCACCGCGATCGGTTACGACTCGGCACCGCGGGAACAGCGCGCCACGACCGCGGGACACCTGCGCGGCGCAGAGTGACATCACACAGACACAGCCGCGCACAGCCGCGCACGCGTCACCGGGCTTCCGCGGGACAGGAGGCGTGCGAGCACGGGACACCGACTCGGGGGTGAGGGGAGGCGGTCCTCCCTACCTGCTCGCGCCCTGTCATCGGCGTCCTGATCCGTCGACCGGACAGACAGCCGCGCACAGCCGCGCGCGCATCACCGGGCTTCCGCAGGACAGGAGGCGTGCGAGCACGGGACACCGACTCGGTGGTGAGGGGAGGCGGTCCTCCCTACCTGCTCGCGCCCTGTCATCGGCGCCCTGATACGTCGACCGGACAGTCTGCCGCGACCACGTGACAGAGGCCGCACGTCGGTTTCAACATGAACGACTTCCAGGAAGCATATGAGTCCTGGGCCGACGCGGGCTTCCCAGAGCCAGCCGACAGTTGCTTACACTACTCAGATTATGAGTGTGGATATTGCTACGAGTACCGGACACATGGAATGACGGTGTGCGGTGTGCCATCATGCCCCGGCGGGACATCCGATGGGTGGTTCTGCTGGACGTGCGAGAGTTTATGGCACAATGAGTGTGTACATCCGCTCGCTCGAGAAGAGGCGGAGGTGTTTGGATTATTGAGGTGTGAACGTTGCCGAAAGAGGCAGTGTACAGGCGGGGCCGCAATCATCACGACGCCGGCCCCGGAAGTTCACACATCCACAACTCCTGCGGGTCAGACAACCACGAAAGACGAGGGGTTACACTGTGCGGACGCCGACATGCTTCTCATAAGGTCTCTGCCTGAGACGAGTATACTCCCGATGCCACTGCAGCCGACGCCACCGCCCCCGACGCCGCCGCCACCGCCTGCCGAGAACGCTACTGGTGCGGCGCTGCATCTCAACCTGGCAACATCGCCGCACTTCCCAGCCGGCCAACAGGCCGATGAAGCAGTAAGGCACCATGCTATGACCATCACGCCGCCCCCGACGCCGCCGCCACCGCCTGCCGAGAACGCTACTGGTGCGGCGCTGCGTCCCAACTTGGCAACATCGCCGCACTTCCCAGCCGGTCAACAGGCCGCAGAGGCAGTTACACAACATGCCATGACCATCACGCCGCCCCCGACGCCGCCGCCACCGCCTGCCGAGAACGCTACTGGTGCGGCGCTGCGTCTCAACTTGGCAACATCGCCGCACTTCCCAGCCGGCCAACAGGCCGCCGAAGCAGATACGCACAGTGCTATGACCATCACGCCGCCCCCGACGCCGCCGCCACCGCCTGCCGAGAATGCTACTGGTGCGGCGCTGCGTCTCAACTTGGCAACATCGCCGCACTTCCTAGCCGGCCAACAGGCCGCCGAAGCAGTAAGGCACCATGCTATGACCATCACGCCGCCCCCGACGCCGCCG
This sequence comes from Bacillus rossius redtenbacheri, assembly GCF_032445375.1. Taxonomy (NCBI): domain Eukaryota; kingdom Metazoa; phylum Arthropoda; class Insecta; order Phasmatodea; family Bacillidae; genus Bacillus; species Bacillus rossius. The sequence continues at coordinate 71,088,519 of NC_086334.1, forward strand.
CCACCGCCTGCCGAGAACGCTACTGGTGCGGCGCTGCGTCTCAACTTGGCAACATCGCCGCACTTCCTAGCCGGCCAACAGGCCGCCGAAGCAGTAAGGCACCATGCTATGACCATCACGCCGCCCCCGACGCCGCCGCCACCGCCTGCCGAGAACGCTACTGGTGCGGCGCTGCGTCTCAACCTGGCAACATCGCCGCACTTCCCAGCCGGCCAACAGGCCGCCGAGGCAGTTATGCACCATGCTATGATCAACACGCCGCCCCCGAGGCCGCCGCCCCCAACTGCCGTGAAGTCTCCCGGGGAATTGACGCGGTGCAAACCGGCCGTGATGACACATCCGCCAGAGGGCAAAACGACCACTGAGGCGACAACGACAGAGGATCACCCGGAGGAACCACTCCGATGGCGCCGCCCACGGTCGCTGAGAAAGCGGCTGGCACAGGGCGGTGGCGCAAAACGACGATTTTGCGGCACTCTCCGGGGGATCATCCATCTGCCAAGTCATCCACAGTCGGCCCGACGCCACCTCACGCACGTCAACAAGAGCGTGCCGCCACCGCACGTCACGCACGTCTACAAGAGCGTGCTGCCACCGCACGTCATGCACGTCAACAAGGGCGTGTCACTTCTGCCCGCCGCGCACGTCACAGGGGGCGTGCCACTTCCGCCCGCCGCTCACGTCACAGGGGGCGTGCCACTTCCGCCCGCCACTCACGTCACAGGGGACGTGCCACTTCCGCCCGCCGCTCACGTCACAGGGGGCATCCCACTTCCGCCCGCCGCTCACATCACAGGGGGCGTACCACTTCCGCCCGCCGCTCACGTCACAGGGGGCGTGTCACTTCCGCCCGCCGCTCACGTCACAAGGGTCGTGTCACTTCCGCCCGCCGCTCACGTAACAGGGGGCGTGCCACTTCCGCCCGCCGCTCACGTCACAGGGGGCGTGCCACTTCCGCCCGCCGCTCACGTCACAGGGGGCGTGCCCCTTCCGCCCGCCGCTCACGTCACAGGGGGCGTGTCACTTCCGCCCGCCGCTCACGTCACAGGGGGCGTGTCACGTCCGCCCGCCGCTCACGTCACAGGGGGCGTGTCACTTCCGCCCGCCGCTCACGTCACAGGGGGCGTGCCACTTCCGCCCGCCGCTCCCGTCACAGGGGGCGTGTCACTTCCGCCCGCCGCTCACGTCACAGGGGGCGTGCCACTTCCGCCCGCCGCTCACGTCACAGGGGGCGTGCCACTTCCGCCCGCCGCTCACGTCACAGGGGGCGTGCCACTTCCGCCCGCCGCTCACGTCACAGGGGGCGTGCCACTTCCGCCCGCCGCTCACGTCACAGGGGGCGTGCCACTTCCGCCCGCCGCTCACGTCACAGGGGGCGTGTCACTTCCGCCCGCCGCTCACGTCACAGGGGGCGTGTCACTTCCGCCCGCCGCTCACGTCACAGGGGGCGTGCCACTTCCGCCCGCCGCTCACGTCACAGGGGGCGTGCCACTTCCGCCCGCCGCTCACGTCACAGGGGGCGTGCCACTTCCGCCCGCCGCTCACGTCACAGGGGGCGTGCCACTTCCGCCCGCCGCTCACGTCACAGGGGGCGTGCCACTTCCGCCCGCCGCTCACGTCACAGGGGGCGTGCCACTTCCGCCCGCCGCTCACGTCACAGGGGGCGTGCCACTTCCGCCGCCACGCCCGCTACTGAGGGTGCGCCACTGCCGCCCGCCACAGAGGGTGCGCCACTGCCGCCCGCCACAGAGGGTGCGCCACTGCCGCCCGCCACAGAGGGTGCGCCACTGCCGCCCGCCACAGAGGGTGCGCCACTGCCGCCCGCCACAGAGGGTGCGCCACTGCTGCCCGCCACAGAGGGTGCGCCACTAACGCCCGCCACGCGTGCCACTTTGGGCGCGCCGCCTGCTGCTGGATGCTCCACGATGCCGCCGCCGCCGCCCACCTCGGCCGCCCCCATGGCAACAGGAGCGGCCCACGCGCACACCACGACCCCGCCGGACACAGCAGGTTAGTGCTTAGTGCGCCAATCAGTGTACCTCTTCCATGCGTGTGAGGAGCAGTGTTGTTGAGCATAACGGCCTCGTTGAGGGGGGGCATTTGACGCCAACCGCCGGTGCCCCCTCTGGTCCGCAAAGGTCGTTATGCCACAACAACACTGGCTCCGAAGTGCGGCGAACACGCCCGAGCTTGATCTTCACAAAGTGTGAGAAAGTGCACCGCAACGAACGTCGCAGCGACGTCAGCGCCCGGCCGGGTGTGGCAATGCGCCTAACTAATTATATATAATTATTTGTCAAGTTTGAACAACTAAATTAATAACAATTTAAAAGAGGATTCATGTAAGGGAAATTATGTCTAATTGTCTTATAAGCATATGTCGTGTAATTTGTTTCTAAGTCCAAAACTGGTCGGGTCGGTTTTCCCGCGTTCCACGCGTTTAGGCGCGAGGCCGCCGGGCGGTCTCGGGCAGTCTGGATCGGGGGCTCACAGGGGTCGGACGCTTCGCGAACGTCGGGCCAGCACTTCTAGTTTCTCATCAACATTTCAGCAATAGTGTAAGTTTCTACAAACCTTTCAATTAGCTCGGCGCCGACCCCACTTAAGTCGCACGATACTTCGTGCGACACTTAACTTAATATTTAATTCCCTTCAGGGATTTTTAACGTAATACGTAAGGCCATGTCCAGTTTAAGGACCACGTAATATTGGCACGCAGTTTTCGGCTCCAGTAGCCCATTAATTGTTATCGTCGAGAATCTTGTGAAAGACTGAATAACTTTCATATTGTAACTTTCTTCATGTTTTAGTGTAATTGGCAACGTGTGTTTTAAGTGACTATCTTGCTACGCATTGAGACTTTACGCGTACGTCGCTCACTGACGTGATTGCATAACTTTTCGAGTCTGTAGTTTTGTCGCAGGCTAGGCTGCAAACCACCCTGATCACAGGGACTCCGCTACTCGTTAACTTTTCTGTATGATTTTTCGCGTCCACAATTCCGTGACTGTATGCTAAATCTTACTCAGAGACACGTAGCCACAGCTTCAGCCCGTCGATTCACTTTGCAACCTATCCTGGTCGCGCGTATTATTCGCAGGCGTTTACGTGTGTCACAGCAGTACGACAACGGACGCGGCCAGTAAAAGGACCATCCAGTGTATCGACGTTGAATAAAGTGCAGTGTTCTGATAATCTGTTTATTAATTATTTTCAAGGCGTCCTGGGTGGCCTAAACAGCCCAGGTAATTTCTGAACGTAATTTTCAAACTCCAAGACGCACTCCTGCCTGCAGCCACGAGACCGAACCCCCGTTAAAAACCCTGAGATATTTTACAATACTAATAACTAATTAAAAAGCTAAAACCAGGCAGCGGGAGTTGTGTCAGTACATACAATATATATATTAGCTAGCATTACAGTTATATTACAAATTTTTAATAATGGATATATTGTTAAACAATTAAAATTAGTATTAATGAGCAGAGTTTGTTGAACATTAAAATAATTAGATCGATCTGTCTATTTCTAGTCCTATTCACATTAATCACCGTAGTTCACATCATAGTTAAAATTCACTCACTTGCATTATTATATACACTATGAATTATCTATACAGTCACTATTATTGAACTTTACATTCATGCAATTATTATTATTGTTCACATGACACTTCATAGACCAGACTATAGTAATGGTTACGAGCTAAACACATTAATTTAAGTAGAAAATTTAATGTTATACTTGCAAAGGCTTAAGATATATTCTTCAATTTCTTGTAGACTATATAGATACTGGTTTTCAAAAATGTATTTTATTTTATTGTTAAATTTATGTATATCAGTTTCAGAAGTAACTTTTTTAGGTAAATTGTTGTACATTTTCAGACCAGAGTGAAATAGACTTTTTCTAAAGAGTGAGCTGTTATGTTGAGTTATCCTCAACTTGTATGCATTTCTTGTATTGTGTGTGTGTATGTCTTCATTTTTATTATAGTTATTCAGATTTAGTTTAATCAATTTGAGTGCTTGAATGGCGTATTCTGTGTAGAATGTTTTAATTTGAAGAGTTTTAAAGTAGGGTCTACACGAAGTTCTACAATTGCCGTCGTCCGGGGTCTCGGGCTCGAGTCCCGGTGCGGCTCCTAGCGGGAATGGCTGTTGTCGGTGTATTGTTTCCGGGTGGGCGCCAGACTAGCTCTGTTTCTAGTCGATAGGTGGGTCGTGGGGTCGGTTGCCCTGCGTGGCCCACTAGGACCATCGGCGGTGTTGCGTGGGTTATGAGGAATTCCCTACTTGGCGGTGGTTGGGAGTCGTATGGTTAATTAATCAGACGCTGAAGTGATGCAACAAATGATGTGCGTCGTTTATTCATGCGACTGTGGGTCTGGTGTAATACCGTTGATTACACGCCACGTCGTACAGAGGGTGACGTCACACAATACAGGAGTTACACAATTACACAAAGTTAGTTTGAAAGTTACGTAATAAGACGTGGCACAAGTTCACAAAAAATGTTACGCGAAGGTGCGTTGCACAAGTTTATTTAATGTTACGCGGTGGCGCGTCGCACAAGTTTACAAAAGAAAACGTTCTAGATTCAAGGCGTCGCACAAAGTTACTAAATATAACATATTAGCGTGGCACTAGGCGGTTCTGAGCCTGGTTACTCAAAAGAGGGGTGAGGGCGATTGGAGGCGGCCAATCCCGTATATCAATGTCTCGAGGCGGTGTTCGCGTCCACTGTAGTGGAGCGCCGACCGCAGCTAAATTCGCTCAAGTTCCCTTACGGGGTGGTGTCAGCGCCAGAGCGACTGGTTTTAGTTCAAGTTCTGTTCTTCGGGAGGCGGCCCGTGCCGTATGCTGAAACTACCCCGCAGACCAAGTGTGGTGCAGGGGGCTTTAAAAGTTATGCGGCCGGATTAAGTTTTGGACCGAAAATTGGACCGGGTACGCACGGAGAGATAAGCAAAAAGAGGTTTCGAGGAAGTGACTATAATTACCAGAAGTGAGTTCAATGCAGACAATGGATGATGTCTCTCCGTGGGACGTGCGTCCGCCCCGGTCCACGAGTCGCGCTGTACTGGCGTGATGTCATGGCGTCCGGCCGAGGCTCGGTGTCCCTCGCGCCAGGGTTGACCTCATTACGTTAGTTTCTAATGTGACACGTTAATAAGAGATTTTAAGGGCTCTAAATTCCTACATTAATTATTAAGGCTAAATTAACATTACTCATCCCTTCTACAAATTGGAGTTAGTATGTTTACGAATTATGTCCTTTTAATTATATGTCACACCAGCGACTGTTCGTCTCTTGCCGGACTGCTCTGGTGGGGGTTAATAACGAACACAAGGGGTTAATAATTATGTCACATGGTTAAATAAATAATCTAGGCAGAAGGTCGCCAGGGGGACACTCACACACGTATCGACGTATTTACACACGTGAGTGCCCGGGCACTCCTACGTCGCACTTTCGTTAACCAACTTTTAATTTATACGTAATATTGTTTAATATTCTGTGTTTGTTTTTGCAACGTGGTCGGCTGTAATATCGGTCTGTTTATTAGGGGGCCGGGTTCTACGTTGGTTGCTGGTGGCTCGCCTGACTCGGGTGGGCCATGGCTAGGGGCGCGTTCCGTTAGCGGGGTTGAATACTGGCGGTTGCAGGTCGGGCTTTAGGGTGGCCTTCGGTCAGATGACGTCACAATTAATCCCAGAGAGAATACGTATTGCTTTTTTTTTTGTAATTGGAAAATCTTATAGGTAACTGTTTGTAGAATTTCCCCAGAATTCGATAACATATATCATCACATAATGAAAATATGTAAAATATGTCATTCTTAATGTTTTAGGATCCAAAATCAATCGTAAGGCTCTCAGTAAATAGCAGATGGAAGATAGTTTTCCTTTAAGTTTTTTTATGTTTTCAGACCAAGATAGTCTTCTATCCAAATTTAATCCTAGGAACTTTACTGCAATTGCTTCTTCGATTGGCTTAGAGTTATATGTTTGCATGATTTGTTCTTTGGATTTGTTTAGTTTGTTAAACTGTATTTTCCTTTGTTTATCATTCAATCAACCACGTTGTAAAAACAAACACTGATTGTTAAACAGTATTAAGTATTAATTTGAAGTTGGTTAACGGAAGTGCGACGTAGGAGTGCCCGGGCACACACGTGTGTAACTACGGCAATACGCGTGTGAGTGTTCCCCTGGCGGCCTTCTGCCTGAATTAGTCAATCAGACCTTATGACATAATTATTCAAACCTTGTGTTGCGTCATTACCCCCACCAGAGCAATCCGGCAAGAGACGAACAGTCGCTGGTATGACGTAAAATTTAAATATAATAATTCTTCAATATAATAACTTCAATTCGTAGAAGGGACGAATGACCTTGATTCAGCCTTTATAATTAATGTAAGAATTTAACATCATTAAATTCTCTTATTAACATATCATATCAGAAACTAACGTAATGAGATCAACCCTGGCGCGAGGGCCACCGAGCCTCGGCCGGATGCCATGACATGACGCCAGTACAACGCGACTCGTGGACCGGGGCGGACGCACGTCCCACGGAGAGACATCATCCTTTGTCCACACCGAGTTCATTTCTGGTAAATATAGTCATTCTTAAAACCCCTTTTTAATAATCTCTCCGTGTGTACCCGGTCCAGTTTTTTCGGTCCAGGACCTAATCCGGCCGCATAAATCTAAAACACCCCCCTGCACCACACTTGGTCCGCGGGGTAGGTTCATTATCCGGTACGGGCCGTCTCCCGAGGACAGAACTTTGGTTAAACTCAGTCGCTCCGGCACTGACACTCCCCGTAAGGGAACTTTTCAGCGAATTTAGCTGCGGTCCGCACTCCACTGCCGTGGACGCGAGCACCGCCTCGATACGCAGATTTACGGGATTGGCCGCCTCCAATCACCCTCACCCCTCGTTGAGCAGCCAGGCTCAGAAACGCCTAGGGACACGATAATACGGAATAATTAGTGACTTTGTAACATTTCTTTGTAAACTTGTGCAACCCACCCTCGTGTAACATTTTCTTTGGTAAACTTGTGCAACGCACCCTCGTGTAACAATTTTTTGTAAACTTGTGCAACGCGTCTCTCCACGTAACATTCATAAACTTGTGTAACGCATCATCGTGTAACAATTCTTTGTAAACTTGTGCAACGCGCCTCTCCACGTAACATTCATGAACTTGCATAACGCACCTCCGTGCGACATTTCTTTTGTAAACCTGTGCCACGTTTATTAAGTGACTTTCAGACTTAGTTGCGTGTAATTGTGTAGTTTTTGTATCTTGTGACGTCACCTGTTGTACGACATGGCGTGTAGCCAACAAAGTTACACCAAAGCCACCGTCGACTGAATAAATGACGCACGTCATTTATTACCTCACTTCAGCATACACTTCTTTAAACCTGCTATCCCCAACCACCGCCGAGTAGGGAATTCCTTAAACCCACGCAACACCGCCGACGGTCCTAGTGGGCCACGCAGGGCAATCGACCCCACGACCCAACTACTGACTAGCACCAGAGCTAGTCTGGCGCCCACCCGGACTCATTACCGTGACAGCAGCCACTCCCGCTAGGAACCGCACCGGGACTCAAGCCCGAGACCCCGGACGACGGCATTTGGCGCCCGCTGCGTGGGGCGAAGATAGAAAAATCAAGATTTTCTCCACACAAAATTTCAAGAACTCTCACGAAAACACGAAAAATTTGAGCCATTATTAAGTCATAAATTTTTTTTCCGGCCATGCCAAGCCACAGCACGGACACGGGACGGCCATTTTGCACAGGCAAAAGTAATTAGGGTCAAGACAGGCCGGCGTGACGAAGCAAGCGGACAAAGGGGCTTCAACCCCCCCCCCTCCCCCCGCCAAGCTCGGCATTCCAGCGCCATCCGCGACGCAGAAGCCTACGTCACAGCCCGACCCCCCCCCCCTCCGCAGCGGCCATCATCGGCCTCCGCTTTGTGCGAGTGTCTGAGCGCCCTCACCCGTTGCCTCGCACGCTCATCCGTACCCCCTCCCCAACGCGGACAGTTTTCGACCTCCGCTTTGTGCGGCTGTCCGGGCGCTCTCGGCTGTCGCTGCGCACAACTATCTGCGCATCATCTCCGCCGCGACCATTCTCGGCCTCCGTTTAGTGCGGCTGTTCGGGCACCTGCCCCGCCGGCGAGCGTGACCCCGGGCGCAGACCTGCCCCGCGCACACTGAGCCACGAGCGAGAAGCACAGACCAACACCGCTAAACACGCACGATAACAGGAACAAGTGCGCAGAGATGTATGCGGACAAATGCATCGGGTGTTACCACCCCTGCCCGAGTTGGGACTTGTACGGCAGGACCGCCACGGGGTACGAGTGCGGCTATTGCCAAGAGTACCGACTATATGGAGTGACGATGTGTGGGAACCGGTCTTGTCCCGGAGGAAGTAGCGGGGGCTACCACTGCGACGAATGTGACCGCCTATGACATCGTAGCTGCACCAACGAGAGTGAAGGGACTTTGAGGCACGAGTCCTTCACATTCACGTGTGCGCGATGTACCGCTTAACGAGCCACCCAGGTGCAGTATTCGGCAGCGACGCTAACGATTCCTCCCCTACGATACGCCGTGACGATCCACGACATCCAGACACCACTCACGCCGACACATGACGTACCACGAACGCACGTCCCGACGACATCCGCACCGTCACATACAATGTGCCCGCCACCCACCGTCCCGACGCCGACGCTCGGCTTCCTGACGCCAGCAATTCCGCTCCCACCGCCTCCGGTTCCGGAGCAACCAACCTCGGCGTCCCTTGTAGACCTGACGCCTCCCGATCCAAGTCAGGAAACACCGTCACCAGCGAGACCACGCGTCATCGACCTGACGCCTATCACGCCTACGCACTACGCCTCACAAAGGACGCCTTCCGTCCCGACGCCGACGCTCGTCACCCTCTCGCCGCCAATCCTGCTCCCTCCGCCTCCGGGCCCAACGCCACCAGCCTCAACACCCCTCGCAGACCTGACGCCACTCAACATGACTGTGATGACGCTTGACCCGCCAAAGCCGACCGAACGACGCACGACGCCGACCGTCCCACCGCAGTCTGTCACGACGACCCGAACCCGCATCGTGTCGGAGACACCTCACGACGCCGGGATGGCCTCGCCACCGCACCTGACCACTGTCACAGTGCCGCGAAGGACCGTTCCGACGCAACCCGCGTCGTCTCCGACACACGCCTCATCCGGGACGCCACCAGACTCAGCACCGACACGTCGCGCCACACCGTCGCCACCGCCTGGCAACAACTACATGCAGCCGTCGTCACTGCCACATGAATGCGCGGTCTCAAAAGGGACGCTGGAAAACGAAACGCCCAGGGCCACGACGCCGAGACGCCTGTGCGAGGCCCCGCCACCGGGATTCGCCCCGCGGTGCCCGCCTGGCTTCGAGGCACAGTGGATGGAGCCCACCAAAACAAGACAGACGCGCACGACGCCGACGCCGTCTTCGTCACCGCCTGAAACAACATCAAAAACGCTAGAGGCGCCACGACGCCGCCCCTCGGACAGCCTGCCACAGCAGCTGCCGAGGCGACACGCACTCTGCCCTCCAGAAGCGCCACGACACCGCCCCTCGGACAGCCTGCCACAGCAGCCACCGAGGCGACGCGCACTCAAGCCGCCAGAGGCGCCACGACGCCGCCCCTCGGACAGCCTGCCACAGCAGCCACCGAGGCGACGCGCACTCAAGCCGCCAGAGGCGCCACTACGCCGCCCCTCGGCCAGTCTGCCACAGCAGCTGCCGAGGCGACGCGCACTCAAGCCGCCAGAGTCGCCACGACGCCGCCCCTCGGACAGCCTGCCACAGCAGCTGCCGAAACGACGCGCACTCTGCCCTCAAGAGGCGCCACGACACCACCCCTCGGCCGGCCTGCCACAGCAGCCACCGCGGCGACGCGCACTCTGCACTCAAGAGGCGCCACGATGCCGCCCCTTGGACAGCCTGCCACAGCAGCTGCCGAGGCGATGCGCACTCTGGCCCTCAAAGCGACCGCGCCACGACACCGTGACGTCACCGCGGCTACCGGGTCACCTGAGCTCCCTGCATCTGCCTGACGCAATGCAGGTCGACGCCCCGGCACCTGTGCGCCCGACCGCCCCACCACCGCACGTGACCGTCACTCAGACGGTGACACCTACCATCCGTCTGGCACGACGGACCGCGAAACGCCCGCATGTCGGCAAGGCTGAGCCGGGCCGTGCCGAGCGCCGCCCGCGCTTGCTGCCCGCCTGCCGAGAGCCACCTGACCTAAGTCGCCGCCGCCCCAACAGGCCGGCACCGTGGCCACCACCGCACCACCGCACGCTGCAAGACACCGCAGCCACACTCGGAGCAACTGTCACCCCCCGAGAACGAGTCCGGGGAGGTGCTTAGGGCACAACAGCAGGACGACCACGCCGACACCACCCCCATGGTGATGGAAATGGACGACGAGGAGGCCTCTACTCCAAACCCGCCCGGCATACCGGAACGGGAGAGGAGGCTGTACCCAGCCACGCCGTAGCAGACGCCGAGGGACAACGCCAACAGGCCAGCACCCGGGTGATCGATGTGGGACAACCTGAGACCAGAGCGCGGGCCCTACCAGCTGCCGACCCACCCCGGATATCCGACGCGGGACCACCCAGGTCCAGAGCGCGTCCCTACCAGCTGCCGGACCACCTCGGACACTCGACGCGGGACGCCCCAGGTCCAGAGCGCGGGCCCTATCAGCTGCCGGACCACGCCGACGAACCAACACCCGGCTGTTCGACGTGGGACGACCTGGACCCAGTACGTAGGCCCTACCAGCTGCGGCCGCCGCGAGCACCACCTGGCTGGAGCTGCTGCCGTAGCTAGGGGCACCCCCACGTGGCGGGGTCACTAGCGGCGCAAGGTCAGGCTTCTCGAGGGGGGGGCGTTTGAAGTCGTCCGACCGAAGGCCACCCTAAAGCCCGACCTGCAACCGCCAGTATTCAACCCCGCTAACGGAACGCGCCCCTAGCCATGGCCCACCCGAGTCAGGCGAGCCACCAGCAACCAAGGTAAAACCCGGCCCCACCCAAATAAACAGACCGTCATTCAATCAACCACGTTATAAAAAACACTGATTGTTAAACAGTATTAAGTATTAATTTGAAGTTGGTTAACGGAAGTGCGACTTAGGAGTGCCCGGGCACTCACGTGTGTAACTACGGCAATACGCGTGTGAGTGTTCCCCTGGCGGCCTTCTGCCTGAATTAGTCAATCAGACCTTATGACATAATTATTCAAACCTTGTGTTGCGTCATTACCCCCACCAGAGCAATCCGGCAAGAGACGAACAGTCGCTGGTATGACGTAAAATTTAAATATAATAATTCTTAAATATAATAACTTCAATTCGTAGAAGGGACGAATGACCTTGATTCAGCCTTTATAATTAATGTAAGAATTTAACATCATTAAATTCTCTTATTAACATATCATATCAGAAACTAACGTAATGAGGTCAACCCTGGCGAGAGGGCCACCGAGCCTCGGCCGGATGCCATGACATGACGCCAGTACAACGCGACTCGTGGACCGGGGCGGACGCACGTCCCACGGAGAGACATCATCCTTTGTCCACACCGAGTTCATTTCTGGTAAATATAGTCATTCTTAAAACCCCTTTTTAATAATCTCTCCGTGTGTACCCGGTCCAGTTTTTTCGGTCCAGGACCTAATCCGGCCGCATAAATCTAAAAACCCCCCCTGCACCACACTTGGTCCGCGGGGTAGGTTCATTATCCGGTACGGGCCGTCTCCCGAGGACAGAACTTTGGTTAAACTCAGTCGCTCCGGCACTGACACTCCCCGTAAGGGAACTTTTCAGCGAATTTAGCTGCGGTCCACGCTCCACTGCCCTGGACGCGAGCACCGCCTCGATACGCAGATTTACGGGACTGGCCGCCTCCAATCACCCTCACCCCTCGTTGAGCAGCCAGGCTCAGAAACGCCTAGGGACACGATAATACGGAATAATTAGTGACTTTGTAACATTTCTTTGTAAACTTGTGCAACACACCCTCGTGTAACATTTTCTTTGGTAAACTTGTGCAACGCACCCTCGTGTAACAATTCTTTGTAAACTTGTGCAACGCGTCTCTCCACGTAACATTCATAAACTTGTGTAACACATCCTCGTGTAACAATTCTTTGTAAACTTGTGCAACGCGCCTCTCCACGTAACATTCATGAACTTGCGTAACGCACCTCCGTGCGACATTTCTTTTGTAAACCTGTGCCACGTTTATTAAGTGACTTTCAGACTTAGTTGCATGTAATTGTGTAGTTTTTGTATCTTGTGACGTCACCTGTTGTACGACGTGGCGTGTAGCCAACAAAGTTACACCAAAGCCACCATCGACTGAATAAATGACGCACGTCATTTATTACCTCACTTCAGCGTACGCTTCTTTAAACCTGCTATCCCCAACCACCGCCGAGTAGGGAATTCCTTAAACCCACGCAACACCGCCGACGGTCCTAGTGGGCCACGCAGGCAATCGACCCCACGACCGAACTACCGACTAGCACCAGAGCTAGTCTGGCGCCCACCCGGACTCATTACCGTGACAGCAGCCACTCCCGCTAGGAACCGCACCGGGACTCGAGCCCGAGACCCCGGACGACGGCAATCACATAATGAAAATATGTAAAATATGTCATTCTTAATGTTTTAGGATCCAAAATCAATCGTAAGGCTCTCAGTAAATAGCAGATGGAAGATAGTTTTCCTTTAAGTTTTTTTATGTGTTCAGACCAAGATAGTCTTCTATCCAAATTTAATCCTAGGAACTTTACTGCAATTGCTTCTTCGATTGGCTTAGAGTTATATGTTTGCATGATTTGTTCTTTGGATTTGTGTAGTTTGTAGAGGTGGGTTGTTACAGCAATTTTCTTTTTCTGTTCCAACCTGATACTGATACAGCATTGTACCATGTTACAAGTCTGTGATACTTCTGTATCAGACGGTCCCAGGAGGAAACAAAGCTCCGCGTACGCAGACCGTGCGACCGGAAGGAGAATCTGATACATTATTTATCACGCCTGGTAATTCTCTACCTCTGATACTCTCATGCCCGCCTGATACAACCAGTATCAATCAGTTCAACATTCCCTGCAGTTCGTCCTGGCCGTGTATCACCATGTTGCGGGCTGTCATGCTTTGTAGTTAGTATCTTTATAGTGAAATAAGGAATGGATAAGTGCACGAAAAAGACTTCATTTGTGTGGAATTTTTTCACGTAAAATCATGAGTTTGCTAATTGTAATTTGTGTAAACAAAAACTGAGTTATAAATCATCGACTAATCTGAAGAAACATTTGAAAAAAACATTGATATAGTATGCTCACTAATGTACCTATCTGTTTTTTTATTTTTTATTTTTGAAAAAATCGTGAATTTTTAATGTATAAAAACACTAGTTACTAATTGTTTTCGAAAAAAGAAAGTCCATATGTTGATTACATCTGTTATTAGTGTCAACTGAGAATTTATTTGCATTTTCATAGCTGTTAGGTGCACAAATATAAATATTATATCTTGTATTAATGTACTTTTTAATATTAAAATTTCATTAGTTTTATTATTGAACGAGACGGTGCACGCACTGCGCACTGAGCGTACTTTGAAGTAGGACAATAAACAAAACGACTTGTAACCCTGGCTGCCACTCTGATATTCATGAAAAACCTAGATAACCTACAAAAAAAACCCAGACACATGGGTAAAAAACCCAGATGCGTCTAAAATGCTATCGTTGAAAATGTTTGCGTACTAATTCAAAAATATAAACATAACTGGTTTTAATATAAAACAATTAATTACCTTACAAGACTGAAAACGGTTAAATACAACCAATACAAGAACATTACACTGCAGCAAAATGGCTGTATAAGTAATTCTTGGACCAGCACATATCATAAAAAAACCTACAAATATATACATGACAAAACAAACACCATCACTGCATTCTTTAAACCGGTAATTGTTTTTATAAAACTGCATCATGTGCGTTAGTCTTTATTCAGAGTCTGATTCTACAAGATTGGTTTGAAGGTTAATTGTTGCATTGGTTTTGTGTTCTGCAAGCCTCTTTGAAGAATGTGTCTAATTTAATATTCGACTTAGCTTCTTGAAAACTAGTTTAGTGTTTATATGTATTTTTGTGTGTGAATCACACAGACTTGTTTGCATTTATCAAACAGATATTGCAACAGATACAGTAGCTACTTCCTTTATTATTGTTTTAGGTATAAAAATAATTAAAATTATAAAAAACCTAGAATTGTTGGAATTCATTATTTAAAAACCCAGAAACCCAAACACCATTGGAAAAACCCAGATCTGGGTGGAAAAACCCATGAGTGGCAGCCCTGATTGTAACAATATCGCTTTGCGCCTCTCCTTCAAGGCTTCAATGCCTTCCCCTGCGCTTCCTCCCCTACATTCTTTCCCTTCTTTATCCCTTATTCGTCGTTCCTGCTCCCTCCCCTTTCACAAGCTCCGCCCAATTGACCGTCGTCTGCGATCGGGTACTGCGCTCATTGGCCGTGGTGTTGTTCCAGGTGAATTCTGAACTGATACTAAAGTCTCTGATACTTTTCAAGTGTACTCGTTGACGTTCCTGATACGGGCGCGTATCAGTGGTAAAGTATCAGGTTGATACTTTTCGACCCACCTCTAGTAGTTTGTAGTGATGGGCAGAACGGATCTTTTGGCCGAATCGGTTCTTTTGGATCAGTTCCGTGAGATGATTCGTTCAGAACGATTCGTTCATCTCGGTCAATTCGTTCTTTTCTGTGTATGGGATCTGGCTCTTTTATCAGGTGTCGTAACTCGTTCATCCTTTAGAGTATTACGTACGTGTTTTTGTATTTGAATTTGAACATTGCTTTCCGTAGCCAGTGAATCACAGTTGCGTATATGAAACAAGATTATTTATATTTTATTAGTTTTTAAGTTACAAATATTAATATATAGGCTATTTATACTCTAGTGACAGTAAAGTGTTTACATGTAGACCAACACATTTAGAGAAAAAAGACAAAAATTTAATACTACTGCAATTCAGTATGAAGAGAAACAAATGAAGTACATTAATTAACCCAAAAATGGTAAGTGTGAACATTTGTAGTTACTTTCCCTGTTATTTTTTAATTCATATGGTTTTTTTTTGGTTTTTTTGGTTTTTTATTTCCAAATTTGTGTATGTGAATGTGAAAAAGCAATTTTAAACCACTACTTAACAGTTGACATTTTCAGGTATAGATACTTTTCATGTTACCCTATTTTATTTGATCAGTTATCGTTTGCTCTTGTGAACATGCGCACGCTGTGATTACTAATTCTTCAGACTCCTGACGTCATGAATCATTTTACGAACGAATCAGACCGGGCGCGTGACCGGTTCTCTCATCTCGTTCTCTCGTTCTCTCGTTCTCTCCGCGTTTTCGTTCTTCCGAATCTTTCAAGGTACCGGCTCTCAAAGAGCCGGTTCTTTACATCGCGAACGAATCGCAAGATTTCGTTCTCTCAAAGATTCGTTCTTTTTGAACGAATCGTTAACGAACGACCCATCACTAGTAGTTTGTTAAACTGTATTTTCCTTTGTTTATCGCGATGGGCGTTATTGTTAATGAATTATAAATAAAATTTCGTGGCCGGGGCCACAATTGCATATCATTTTGAGCACTGGAAGAAATAAAAACAAAAATATTCTCGACGGATTTTAATTTGTGGTTTTCATTGCTTATTACAACAATTTCGGCAATAAAGGTAAAAATCTGATTGCTAGTAGCATTTCAAGTATTTATTCTTTTATTATTAAAAAAAGTAGCATCTGTCAGCGAGTGCAGTAATAATAGGTTATGTTAGATATTTGATTACATTTTATTTATATGAAAACTTGTTCGAATTATATTTAAACGAAAAGTTAATATGGTTTTCATTGCTTATTTCAACAACAATTTCGGCAATAAAGGTTAATTATTCTTGCATCTTAAAAATCTGATTACTAGTATAATTTCAAGTATTTATTCTTTTATTATTAAAAAAGTACATCTGTCGGCGAGTACAGTAATAATAGGTTATGTTACAATTGACTAAAGAATTATGGTGATTCATATAATTTATGATAGATATTTGATAACAGTTTATTTATATGAAAACTTGTTCATAATTATATTTAAACTTTATAGCTAAACACCATTTTTTTAAAATTAATTACAAGTCATCTACACGTGAACTGTTTCGTCGACTGTTTTTAAAGTGAAGTGAAAAGTTAATAGTTAATATGGTTTTCATTGCTTATTACAACAAAACTTTCGGCAATAAAGGTTAATTATTCTTGCATTTTAAAAATCTGATCACTAGTATAATTTCAAGTATTTATTCTTTTATTATTCAAATAAAAATTATTCAATTTTGTACATAAACGTATGCAATCATTTCATCAATGATTTGTTATGACGTCGCGTTAAACTATCGTCCGTAAACCGACTTTACAGACAACCAATTTTTTAGAAGTCGCCACACTGCAGAATTACAGCATATATTTAATCATTTAATTCATACATAATTACTAGGTTAATAGATATATCAAATTACATTTTCACTTTAAAAACGCAATAAACAAGCTACTCGGCTAAAGGAAATGTGCATATTTGAACAAAAGCTAATGCTTATACTGAAGTCCAGCCAAAAGTGTGATAATTTTGCCGCACAGAAACATGATATTTAAGATTTACAGAGCCAATTATTGCTCAACTAATCTTCAAGAATAATTCTTATCATACAAACTGCTATGCTAAAAAAAATCTCATTGATACACATAGCAGCTTTGTTTACTATTGCAAATGGCTATTGCTTATTGACACTGTAGCATCTTGTGGTAAAAATATAACACTGAATATGATTTTTCAGCAATGGTAATTATTTTTTTCGAAGGTAATTAAAAAAATTAACAGATTAGCATTAAATTACGCAGTGCTGTTGAACGTATTACAAGAACAGCAGGCCGCACATAAATCATATCTGCCAACATTACACAAGAAGTACGAAAATTTGAGCAAGGGCCTTTTAGTCACGTGTAAATTTTGAATTCCCGCAGTAATGTGGTCTGGCATATACGTCATACGCGATTGACCAATAACAACAAAATAACAGGATGAAATGAACTGGTTATATAGAATTTGATTGATGACCGAAATATTATCACTAACTTTCTGCCTTTGCCCAAACAAAATTGATTTTAAGAACTCCATTAGTGTAGATATTTTTGTATTCATGAACACTCAAGTATAATTTGGCAGTAGGCATATTATTTCTGAAATATAAAAAATTAAATTTAAAATACATACAATGTTTTTAATTGCGTGTTTTTAGGATAAAGACAAGTCCAGTCCCGTAAATCAAATGACATTTTTAGAGATATTTTACAAAACATATTGTTCACAAAAATATTTATTTTCAGTTGACATTATCCAGTTATTCGCAACACAGATATGGGTAGTAAATCTATCTAAAAGAAAAAATAATATTATTGATTATAAATTCATATACAAATGTTTTGTGCACGCCATCTCTCGAGTACAGATAACATTGCTGCCATCTAGCAACGGGTAAATGAGTCAACTTCACGCCCTTAGCTGGTACTTTTCCGAATGGATAGTTTTCAGGATTATTATGAGATGTGCAACAGCGGCGAAAACGGGAATGGTAACCATTCAAGCTGCGGGCATTTTTCAGGATTTTTAAAGTAGGTAAGTGCATTGTCAAATAAACCCGGAATGGTAACCATTCACACTGCTGGAACTTTTCCGTATTTTTAAATTAAGTGCATTGGCAAGGAAAACCGGAATGGTAACCATTCAGGATTTTAGGAACTACTTTTATATCTGCGCACACAAAACTGGAATGGTTACCATTCCGACAGCGGATACTTTTCCGTATTTTGCAGACGAACACAAAAAACTATCCAATCCGGAATGGTAACCATTCACACTGCGGACACTTTTCCGGATTTTTTCTAACAGCACATTTGCAGTAAAAGCCGGAATGGTAACCATTCATACAGTGGATAATTTTCAGGATTTGCAATTATATACGATATTTGCCAGTAAATCCTGAATGGTAACCATTCCGGATTGCTCTGGGAACATGAGGATGTATAATTTACGGAATGGTAACCATTCCGGTTGGATACTTTTCAGTTGCCCCCTTTTATATCTGCACACACAAAACTGGAATGGTTACCATTCCGACAGCGGATACTTTTCTGTATTTTGCAGACGAACACGGAAAACTATCCAATCCAGAATGGTAACCATTCACACTGCTGACACTTTTCCGGAATTTTTTCTAGCAGCACATTTGCAGTAAAAGGATTTGCAATCATACGATATTTGTAAATCCTGAATGGTAACCATTCCGGATTGCTCTGGGCACATGAGGATGTATAATTTACGGAATGATAACCATTCCGATTGGATACATTTCAGCCCCCCCCCCCCGAATGAACGATCGGTGGAACAAAGTGGAGTGCTGCTCACAGACACACGTCTTGACCCGGCGCGGAGTGGTTGGAGACTGCCGAACATGGCCGCCTCGCAAGGGAGGGAAACTTTCACCTCCTTTGTGAGTCGGCGTCAAAAACTTACATTAACTTAATTTGCTCTATTATAAGCAAAAACACGTTCCCGGTGCCCAATTAGAAGGTAACACCTGGTAATTGGATGCTTAAGGCTTAACAATTGTATTAGAGTATTTAATTATTTGATTTGTGGCATCAAGTTGGCGACTGTACATTTATTAACATATTGTCTCCCTGTGAACTCTATTAGTGAGTTTTCTCCTAATCCGACTTGATCATTGTCATGGGCACTTTAATTAAGGCCAGTGGCCGTGGTGAATGTTAATGAGGTTCGTTGTCCGCTCCGGGCGTGCGGTGTTCGCACGGAGTGGCTACGACGCACCCGTTTAGTGCCTGCGAATTAATAATTGTGTCCTAGTGTCTTGTCTCTTAATTGTTTTATGGGTTAGAGTCCCCGGGGTTCCGTGTCCTTAAGTTTCTTTGAGTCTATTGGGGTCACGCCCGAGGCGCTCGCCTGACTCATTCCTGCTGGGCTAATGGGTGCACTGCGAAAATGAGATCTGGTACTAGCAGTGAGGACCACGGGCTTAGAGGCCATGGTCGGGACGATGTCAAGTTATTACGACTTTGAATATTTGTTGACTACTTGTGTGTAACTTGTAAGTTACACTACTTTTTCATTTTTGTGATTTTATAGGTTTTTTTCGGACAACGTACTGCTAACTTAAGGATTGGTTTGTTGAAGCTGTAGTTTGTAGTTTTGAGGTTATGTATGCAAACTTTTTCATGCAATGGCCAACTAAATTGTTTTCTTAATTATTTTGTAATATTTTTCTGTACATCAGCTTCCTTCGCGTGTTCCGTTAATTGAGTGCAGTCTACTGATTGTTGTGATGACATAACCATGCAGAAATGTGATTTCTGCCCTGCTACCTTTTCGGCAATTAATAACTGCTACCGGCATGAACGTCAGTGTGCTGACAACCAGCAGCGATACCTCAAGAAGTGTCACCTGTGTGGCAAGATGGTTGCTCGCAGTTATAAAATGTTGTATCATCTTACAACCTGTACTGGTGCTGTCCTCATGACTTCAGACACCTGGTATAGCTTCTGCTTCAAAACCTTCGAGAACTCAAGCCATGCCAAGCATCATGAAAAGACTGCTTGAGGTCTCAACCCTAGAAATAATGTATTCATGTGAGAAATATGTTAAAGTGTTAGCCAGGGCTGGTAAGTTGAAAGCACATACCAAAGTGTCGAGGTTTCTGCTCCACCGTCAAACAAGAAGAACAGAATGGCTGTGTTAAAACCTGAAGTTACACCTAAGCCAAGAACCAGTCGAACAAACCTGGTGACAAAGACGGGTTTGGGCCAACAACCACGTTTCATCATTGCAGAAATGGGATTCTGGGGCAACTTCTAGACTTTTGTGGAATAAAATAATACCAGTTCTGCCAAGGACATATTTTTATATTTTGACTATAAAGGTTAAACTAAAAACCCAACTCTTAGAGGAAATTAAAGAAAACAGTCCGCTCAAGTACAATGTCGTGCTAGATTGCGATTATGTAAAGTCCTTGAGTATAAATAAAGACAATGAGCACCTTCAAAACCACGAATGTTCCTATCTTTGTAGTTCGTGAGGTGGAGGATGCCATTACTGAATCTAATTTTAAGATATGTATAAAGGAGGGAGGAAATTCCTGTGCTATTCTGGATTTCATTCTCCTAATATTATTTTCTCCTTATAATTACACACAATTTTTTGGACGCTTAAACCACCAAAATGAACAATGGAGTGGAGTTGAGTTTAACCACTGAAGCCAGACCGCTGTGTTAGTAATATGTTGTGAAGGGTTTATCGGTTTTACTATCCACGTGTTGATATCCCATACAGCACACAATGTTTCAGTAACATGTCTGTGATATTGCAGTAACATTACTATGTTTCGAATAGATTACATTTCATCTGTCATGTTTCTGGAATATTTCATAAACATTTCATTGGACACATAGTAGGTACTCATGTCTATAAATGAAGTTTCAGATACATTTCAGCAAGATTCGTTTGGCAATATTACATTGTGGTTGATTCTGAAATGTATCTGAGACATTATATTGAAACTTCCCATCATGCTTGTTGGCACTGAAGTTTAGAAATCTTTGTCTTGTCTTTGTGTATTATTTTTGGTTTTTGCGCAGTATTTTGGTACTTGGATTTTTATATGCGGTGAATAAATTGTAAGTTTGAACATTATTTATTTCATGTTTACTATTTTTTGTTTTTACATTCGCATTTAAGCAAGTACCGGTATAGAAACAATCTTTTATGCGTCTTCGAAATGTGTAAAGCTGTAGGTTAAGGAATGTATTTTTTTTGTTGGTATGCTTATTATGCTCAAACATTCCCGTGCGCTGTTTTCAGTCTGATTTTTAATTTATGTGATGCATTAACAGGATATTCGCGATTTAATAAAATTGCTAAAGCATCTAACAAGTTTTCTACTTACTGTAGCTATGCCGCTATATGGTCGTTGACTGTAGAACACGAATGCTAATGTATGGGTTAGTCCCTTTAATGTTATCTTGGTAAATATGTATTGTACGGATTAGCGCCAAAAAAAATCTTACACATATGAAATAACTTTCATTATATGCTATCTTACGTCCTCTTTTCAGAACCGCCTGCGGAGATAAAAAATTCCAATTACTTTTGGAGATATCGAATTTTTTAATATTCATTTTTTGGCGATTTATTCAAAAAAAAATTTTAAAAATCCGAAAATACCTTTATTCTGTGCTCTTTAACTTCCTCTTTTCATTAAACCCGGCGGAGATCAGAAATTCCAAATACTTTAGGAGATATGGAATTTTTGAATTTTCGTGATGTGCACTGATGCGGCGTTGAGCAGGAAGCCTACGATTCACACATCCTTTTGGACATACCCGAATACTCACGTTGGCAAGCCTTCTTTTCTTAAAATTAGCAAGAAGTAATTAAAAATACTTTAAAACACTGTGGATGGTTGGTTATATTAGGTAAGTATAGCTACTTTAAAAAAACTGTAAAATCATTTTATGGTTGCTTAGCAAATAACTTTTTAATATGTAGCTATCCAGCACTAGGAAACCGTTTACATGATTTCACAGTATTTTTAATGTAGCTATCCTAACCAAATCAACCATCCACAATGTTTTGAAGTATTTATAATGTAGCTAACATAACCTAATTGACCATTAGTTTTCATGAGTTGCATATTTATTTACAATAAACAAAAAAAAAAAAACCGAAGATGCACGATCGGGCGTTTGCCTCTCGTCTGTTGAAAGAAGGCTTGCCAACGTGAGTATTCGGGTATGTCCAGAAGGATGAGTGAATCGTAGGCTTCCCGCGTTCACCATTGTTGCTTGTTTACAAGTATGATTTTTTTTTTTTTCGCGACGTAGTTGAACGACTACATCACGTAAAAAGAAAATTACGTGAGTTCCTACTGTTCATCCTTTTTCCCGGTTTGTTAGGTCAGGTCAGCTACATTATAAATACTTTAAACTAAACAACCATTAAAATTAAATTTTATTATTTTTAATGTCCGTTCAGTTTCAAAGTATTTATACTGTATCTGACCTGACCTAATCTACCTTTGTCCCGTTTTGTTAGGTCAGGTCAGTTACATTATAAATACTTAAAACTATACAAGTAAAATTAATTGATATTATTTTTAATTTCCGTTTATTTTGAAGTATTTATCATGTAACTAACCTTACCTAATGGAAAATTTCTGTTATTTAGGCATTCACGCACACACAGCAAAATATAAAATGGCGTCTGTTGAATGATTACATAGGGCTTGTATTGCAAAATAAGAACGGCGATATCTCCAAAAGTAATTGGAATTTTTAATCTCCGCAGGTGGTTTTGTAAAGAGGATGTAAAAGAGCATATAATGAAAGTTATTTCATATTTGTACGATTTTTTTTGGCGCTAATCCGTACAATACATATTTACTAACCAATTTATTTTATTGAGTTATCACCTTCGGGCTTTTATAATATACTTAAGTAAATATATTTCATAACCTATAATATGTAGTTAAGGGTAATTTGTGTTTATTTACTGTGCACAACACATAAATTAATTATGTTGTGTTTATTTTAATATAAATATTGAAGTGTTTAATTTGAAATAATTTGCAATTCTACTTGTTAAGTAATTATTTTTATTATGTTCCGCACTCTGTAGTACTTACATTGTATGTTGTAGGCCTACGTATTACTATTAACGGAAATTTAATAAAGCCTGCTATTATATCTGGCTTGTCATAAATGTAATTTATTGTAAGTGAATGCACTAGGCCTACACATATAATTAGACAGCGGTTTCATTAATTGCCATTTCGCTTAACAAAGTTATTTCTGCAATCTGGCCTTCATTTTATTGGTGGGCTGGAATTGCAGCGCAAAATAATTGAAATAAATTTTGTAAAGAAACAAATTTAATGATGATTTATTAGATTACATGTGTATAGTTATGTAGTGGTAGCAATTTAAATAATGAAAATAAACATTAAATGTGCACTACAAAGGATAATATTGAGAATCTGCTCAAAATTTACTAGAAATTTTAGAGTATTATTGCACAAAAATATGGGCTGAATTGTAATGATGTAACATCACAGGCACTGTTCACACAGACACTTATTAGGAAATCATTAGGATTTAAATTTAAGTTTTCTTTTAAAACTTTGCTTAAAATGTGTTATTATACAATGTCATGGGCCTCTTTGCATTAACCAGACACCATTAAATTGATTATTATGAATGTAAATAGCATGTTAAGAAATTCCCAGTGAAGAAGTATTCCTGCTTAATAAGTTTGAAAAAAAAATGCATAGGTTGCAATATCAATTTGTCCCTTTTAAGATGCTTTCAGTTTTGAAATTTATCATTGGCATCAGAAACTTTTTTTTTCTGTTTGCATGGTAATTTAAAAATAAATAATGTAACAACTTAGTGTCTACATGTTTAAAAATCTCACATACATGTCATAATTGACCTGAAACAAGTTAAAAATAATTGTTTTTTCTTCTCTTTTTTCAGCAAAAATCTCCAAGAACATCTGCATAGAGAGTCAGTTAAAAATTTCATGTATTGTATATATAATATATATATAGTTTTTTTTATTAAAGTCTACTTCTCAGACTACGTTGTTATTTGTTATTGAAAATACCCCTTTTCATCTTTGCCTCTATTGTTAAGTATTCAAATGGAAAGAACCTGGTTTGACCTGGTGTGGCTTTCTGATTATGGTTATACTGACGTCGACCCAAGTGCCTACCTAGCTCCCTACAGGCCGTTATGACGAGGCAACGCCTCTCCTGCCAGTTAGGCATAATGATATACCAGTGTGTGTTGTTTTTTTTTCAGCGGACTGTAATCTTTTATATTTTTGAAGGGTATTGTTGTGTTTGTACACCGGGCGACTGAGGTCCCGCCCTGCCTGCGAAACGTCATGTGCTCCGTGGGAGCTCGAGGGGAGGGAGAGACGCGCCGGGAGGGGAAGCGCCGCGCGCGGAGCGCTCAGTCGAGTCAGTCGCGAGGGAGACACGGTCGCGAGTAGTCGCACAGTCGCTGGGCAGACGGCCCCGAGGAGTAGTCGCGGAGTAGTCGCTGGGCAGACGGCCCCGAGGAGTAGTCGCGGAGTAGTCGCTGGGCAGGCGGCCCCGAGGAGTAGTCGCGGAGAGTCGCGTGAATCGCGGGAGATTCTCGTGGCGCGGTTGCCTAACAAGCGGTCACGATTGAGACGCGGGAGAAGGCTTGCAACCTACAGAGACTTAAAACCTATCCTGAACATCGGGAAGTTAATAGTTATCGTGTCAGTGCCAGCGTCGCACGGACTTTCGGTGCGGTACGGAACAGCGTGGCACAGCCCACGGAGCCGGGCTTCACCCCAGACGAACGCAGGCAGGAACGGGGCCAGCCCCAAGTATTCCGTGTTAGTGGGCTAATAAATCATGAGTCGATCGTTGAATTTGGTATTAGTCATTTCGGGCACCAGGTTGATGTTCCCCGGAGGCCACGAGGCCTGAACCCCCTCTACCACGAGCAGCCGGGCAGCTGCACTGTTCCTGGGGAAAAACCTGGGCGACGACAAGTGGCGCTCAACTTGTGTGGCTACGAACTTTACACAGGGCAACGAACAGTAGTGAGTAATTTCAGTGACGTGCAGAGTCGTAGGACGGGCCGTGAAAGTACGCAGGGAAGCAAGAGGCACGGGGAGCGGAAGCAGGCGCGCCAGTGCGGCGCGACAGCGGGCGAAAGCACGTCGCGTCTCACGCCGGGATCAGATCGCGCGGCGAGATAGCGAGCTGCGGACGATAGCACGTCGCGTCTCACGCAGGGATCAGATCGCGCGGCGAGATAGCGAGCTGCGAGTGAAGTGTCGCACGGCGGTGTTGAGTGTCGGCGCATATTCGCTTACAAAGCTTATCGCGCGAGCGATAATGGACGGGCCTGCCGGTTCAGCCGGGTCGGAGGGACGCAGTGGCGGCATGGACTCCGACGCAACAAAGATGGAAGGGGGAGATAGGTGCGCGTGGTGCGGGCTAGTTTTTACCGCGAAACTGGGCGGCGTAAAAACGGAGGACAGTGAAGTGTGCACCTGTCCGTGGAACAAGACAGGGAATCCGGGAGTGACGCGGGAGAGTGACGGACAGAATCACGAACATTCACCTATAGTGATGCGAGTGACAGAGGTCGCCGTCGTGTTGCCGGAGTTTTCGGGAGAATTACACGAATGTCCGCGGGCCTTCCTAGCCGCATGCCGGGACAGATTGGCGAGTGTGCCGAGGGACAGTTGGGTGCCCAAGGTCAGCGGGCAGCTACGGGGCCGTGCACGAACCTGGTGGACGGACACCGGCGATTACCTCACAGAATGGGAGGAGTTTGTGCGGACATTCGAGAGGCGCTTCAACGGGCCACAGGCGCGGGCCAGCTGTCATCGGCAGCTGTATTGCACGACGCAGGCGGACAGTGAAAGCGTCGAGGCATTTGTGCACATGAAAATGCGACTCTATCGCCGTTTGGACACTGGGAGGCCGACGAGCGAGATCCTCCCACTCATCTGCGAGCAGCTGTCACCGGACTTGAGACCATTCATGTGGGGCGCGACCGATTTGGAGCTGTCCGAGTTTGTCGAGCGGGCAAGGGAGGTGGAAGGCGACTTGCGTGCCAACCGGGAGGAGAGGACGCCGTTGCGCCCGAGGCGCGAGACTCGTGTTCAGGGACAGGTGGCGCCAGGGGACGCTATGGCCTTGGTGCCCTATGGGGCCCAGTCTCCCCCACGTCACTCAAGACCGCAACTCGAGGCTAGACCGGAACAAGCAGCCAGGCGGGACGGGCGGTATGCGGACAGAAGGGCGAGTGGCAGCAGGCCACCGTGGTGTAAATATTGCACCTCTGAGCAATACCACTGGCACGTGGACTGTCCGACACGGGAACAAGTGTGGCGGAAGATGGAGGCCGAGGGACGCCGGCCGGGAAACTTCCAGTAGGGGGCAGCGATTTAGTCGGCCACTGTCCCCAACGCACCCGCCCGACGATCACGAATCAGTCACTGTCGGCGGACAGAGAGAGGGGTCGCCGACAGGAATCTTCAGCCAGATTCACGGGGAACAGGACGAACGGGCAAACGTCATCAGAGGTCGCGACGTCATCCGCAGCACATCAGGGTGTACCAACACAGCTGGCACCACCAGACGTCAGCGGCGGGCCGATACCAGCAGTCGCCGGCATCACGTCATCGGCCGGCGTGGCCGAACCCACCCGGCCGCCAGTCGCCCCGGCAGCCCCCACAGCGAACTGGGCCGCACCTGTCTGCCTGGGACGGCTGGGGGAAGATGAGGCTGCTCTGCTCCGAGTCCCGGTGCTCCTGAACGGGCACCCCGTCCATGCTCTGGTGGACACGGCGGCGAGCCACTTGTACGTCGCTGCCCACCTGGTGCCGGAGGGGGAACTGGAGCAGTACGAGGGGACCGTCCTACTGGCCACCGAGGGGACCAGCGCGCCCACCTCTGGGCGCGCCCAGGTAACCATCGGCATACGTGACCAGTCTAGTCAGACGAGCGCCCTGGTCGTCCAAGGACTCCGAGATGACCTGATCCTGGGCCTACCCTGGTTGGTCCAGGAGGACGCCACCATCGACATCAGACAAGGTAGGCTGCACGTGGGTCGACGGGGCCGTCGCATGGTGTACGGCGTGGGTCGAGCAGTTCCCGCCCCGCAAGCCAACCTAGTCCGACTGGCGGACATTGCCAATGACGTGCCCCCTGAGTACGTCACCTTGTTCGAGGACATCTTGTCACAGCACCCCCAAGTCTTCGCAGCCACGGACATGCTAAGGCGCACAACAATGGCAGAACATTCTATACCTACCAGGCCCCACCAACCTATTTTTGTAAAGCCCCGCGGTTTTGGACCAGTCGAGCGGGGAGCCATACAGAAACAGATTACAGAAATGCTCAGGGACGGGGTGATCGAGCCGAGCGAGTCCCCATACAATAGTCAAGTGGTTATGGCAAGCAAGAAGGATGGGTCTCTTCGTTTTTGTGTGAACTTTAAGCCAGTGAACTCAGTAACAATCCCTGCACCCCCACCCCTCATAAACATTGCAGATTCCCTAGCGGGATTGGGGGACGCCACTATTTTCACATCACTAGACTTAAAGAGCGGGTACTGGCAGGTCCCTGTCAAACCCGAGGACCGCCCCAAAACAGCCTTTACCGCCCCGGATGGTCGCCGATTCCAGTTCTGCGCCATGCCGTTCGGGCTGATGGACGCCCCCACGACGTTTCAGACCATGATGGTCCGCGTCCTGGATGGGTTCGTGGGCGAATTCGTCACGGCCTACCTGGACGACGTGATCGTCTGGTCCAGATCGTGGGAGGACCATGCACGACATCTTGCTTTGGTCCTCGAACGGTTGGCCAGGCACGGCCTCACCTGCGCACCACATAAGTGTCACATCGGGGCGGCGGAGCTCGAATACCTGGGGCATATTGTGGATGCCGCGGGTTGCCGACCTCTACCGAAGCACTTAGACCTCATAGAAACTAAGTCAGCACCACGCACGAGGAAGGAGTTGCAGCGCTTAATGGGCCTCTTAAATTGGCTACGCTCCTTCGTTCCGGATTTCGCGACGGTGACTGCTCCTATCACCGACTTGCTCTCGCCCAAGACAAAGTACAGGTGGACAGCCGAGGCAGACTGCGCCCTGGAGGCCGTCAAGCGCCTGTTCCGGGGAAGTCATGTCCTCGCCCGTATGGCACCAGGGGAGCCCCTGTA
Organism: Bacillus rossius redtenbacheri; assembly: GCF_032445375.1. Classification (NCBI taxonomy): domain Eukaryota; kingdom Metazoa; phylum Arthropoda; class Insecta; order Phasmatodea; family Bacillidae; genus Bacillus; species Bacillus rossius. Next base: position 71,116,547 of record NC_086334.1, read on the forward strand.
CCTGCAGACGGATGCCAGCAAGGTGGGTATGGGGGCGGTGCTATACCAGGTCGGCCCCGACGGCGAGCGGAGAGTGTTGGAATATGCCAGCTCCAAATTCGGGCAGGCCGCGAGGAACTATGATGTAAATGAGCAGGAATGCTTGGCGGTAGTGTGGGCGGTTAGTCGCTACCGGCACTACCTCGAGGGCAAAGAGTTCACCCTTAGGACAGACAGTCAATGCCTCAAATGGCTAAACACGATGCAGGGCCGCAAGTCTAAATTTACCAGGTGGGCCATGACGCTACAGAACTATGCCTTCCAAGTCGAGCATGTGCCGGGGAAAGCGAACCAGCTCGCGGACGAGCTTTCCCGGCACCCTGACCCGGCAAACGTCTACGAGGACAGAGGATCCTGGGAGGACCTGCTTCCTCCACAGGGTCACTCCTCAGCTATAGGGGAGTCGTCCGGGCGTGCCGCCCTGTACGCTGTGACTCACCAGCCCCAGAGACTCGGTCGCGAGTCTGTAGACACATTAGCCGACCTCATCAATGCTGTCCAGCAGGTACAGCTGGGAGACGCCGCCGCCAGGGCCGCTGTCGAGGCGTGTGGCGCCCAGGTGACACCGTATCGGAGGGTGGTAGACGGGGTCCTACAGAGTAGGGCACCTGGGGATATGGAGTCATGGCGAATTTACGCCCCGGAGGGAGCCCGATCCGCCATCCTCGCCTACTTCCATGACCACCGGCTCGCGGGTCACCCCGGCGCAGAGCAGACGGCGGAGGCGCTGCGCACCACGTTTCACTGGCCGGGGGTGGCCCGGGACGTCCAGGAGTATGTGAGGAATTGTCTCCGCTGTCAACACTGCAAGGCAAGGAGGACAGATGGTGAGGAGCAGCAGCGCCCGAGGCGGCCCCAACACCCCTTCCACACCATAGCGCTAGATATCATGGGTCCTTATCCTCGGAGCAGCAAGGGAAGGAGGTTCCTCGTGGTAGTCACAGACTTGTTCACCAGGTGGGTGGAGGCCTACGCTGTCTCCAACGTCCGTTCGGGTACACTAATCGCCCTGTTGGACGGGGAGGTTTTTCCCCGGTTTGGATACCCGGCAGTAGTTTTGAGTGATAATGGATGCCAGTTCACGGGTGCCAGATGGAAGCAGGCATGTCGAAGATGGGGGGTGGACCATCATACTACCCCCACATACCACCCAAGGGCCAACCCAACCGAGAGACGGAACCAGGAAATTAAGGCGCAGCTCCGTCTCCGGTTGGGCGAGGACCACAGCAAGTGGGACTTGCATATTCCGGCTCTCCTGTACAGTCTGAGACGAAGGACGAATGCGGTTACGGGGTACACACCGGCAGAACTAGTCCAGGGGCAGAACTTGGCGCTGCCAGGCGAGTGCCGCGTGGCGGCGGCCGCTACAGCAGGGGAGTGGGGCGAGTCGCTGCGGGCAGAGCTGTCGGAGAAACGGGAGCAGGCAAGGCAACATCAGGAAACCTACCTCCGCAAGCACACGCCACAGACGGATAGGCCACCGCCCGTGCTAGCGCCGGGGGAGCAGGTGTTTGTGCGCCAACACCACCTGTCATCCGGAGTCAAAAAGTTCTGCGCTGGGTTAGCGCCAAAATGGGCGGGGCCCCGGCCCATTCTACGTCAGGCAGGACCAACGTCGTACATAGTACGGACGCCCAATGGAGGGCGTACCAAAATTCATAGGGACGACCTCAGACGTGCAACGGACGTGGAAACGGACACAGAGCAGACCGGGAGTCCGGATTGGCCGCCAGCATTGCCGGCGAACACGCCCCAGGGAGCGTCCCGGACGTCAGAGCCACGTGGTCCGATAGGCCCCCAGGCCCCGGGGGAGGCAAGGGAAAATGTGCCAGACGTTACTCCCACAGACATCACTCCAGCACCAACGTCCACGGACATACTGGAGACAAGGCCAACAGACGCGACAGAGGACGTGATCCCGGATGACGAGACACGAGATGTGACTTCCGCGGCTGCGGGAGACAGGACACCAGGCAGGGCTGAAGGGGAGGAGGCAGAGCAGTGGCCTTATAGCCGGGAGCTGTGGCAGTACCTGGATACAACGTTGGACTCTCTGGAGAGGGGTTGGAAGGGGTGGCCCGCCCTTGACACGGGGCGGCAGGCGTACCGGGACGGGTCACGGGAAATTGTCACGGAACCAGAGTCGGATGATGAAGGGGAGGGGGTCAGTGAGGAGCAGGGCCTTCCCCGCCAAATCTCTGGGGGCGGTTGCGACATTTCTGAGTGTCTGGGAACAGATGTTGAGGCGAACACAGGGGACGAGGAGGAGCGCCGCCTGCGCCAACAGATGCAGTGGACCGGGGATGAGTGCCGTTCGGATGACCCGACCCCCACCCTGTTCGACCTGTTTCCACAGGCTGCATCCACACCTAAGGCGAGTCCGCACGCAGATTTTCCCCCTCAGGCAGGCCCCGCCGCGCTCGTAGTAAGCAAACCCGCTACACCATCTCGTCCCTCCAGGACCCGCAGGGCCCCTGAATATCTGAAAGATTACGTGTGCCCCACTCTGACCATGCCAGTGCGCCGCGACGTACCCATACCCAGGTGCAGCGTGATGAGCCTGTTACCCTCCTGGGAGCAGTGCGAAGTTGACCCCCAGTGTGACCACACAGTGTTTGAATTATCCCCAAGTGCATCGAGTGATACCTAACTGAGAGACGTTGCCGCGCATAGCGGCCTCGTGGGAGGGGGGGCATTTTACGTCGACCCAAGTGCCTACCTAGCTCCCTACAGGCCGTTATGACGAGGCAACGCCTCTCCTGCCAGTTAGGCATAATGATATACCAGTGTGTGTTGTTTTTTTTTCAGCGGACTGTAATCTTTTATATTTTTGAAGGGTATTGTTGTGTTTGTACACCGGGCGACTGAGGTCCCGCCCTGCCTGCGAAACGTCATGTGCTCCGTGGGAGACGTCGAGGGGAGGGAGAGACGCGCCGGGAGGGGAAGCGCCGCGCGCGGAGCGCTCAGTCGAGTCAGTCGCGAGGGAGACACGGTCGCGAGTAGTCGCACAGTCGCTGGGCAGACGGCCCCGAGGAGTAGTCGCTGGGCAGACGGCCCCGAGGAGTAGTCGCGGAGTAGTCGCTGGGCAGGCGGCCCCGAGGAGTAGTCGCGGAGTAGTCGCTGGGCAGGCGGCCCCGAGGAGTAGTCGCGGAGTAGTCGCTGGGCAGACGGCCCCGAGGAGTAGTCGCGGAGTAGTCGCTGGGCAGGCGGCCCCGAGGAGTAGTCGCGGAGTAGTCGCTGGGCAGACGGCCCCGAGGAGTAGTCGCGGAGTAGTCGCTGGGCAGGCGGCCCCGAGGAGTAGTCGCGGAGTAGTCGCTGGGCAGACGGCCCCGAGGAGTAGTCGCGGAGTAGTCGCTGGGCAGACGGCCCCGAGGAGTAGTCGCGGAGTAGTCGCTGGGCAGGCGGCCCCGAGGAGTAGTCGCGGAGTAGTCGCTGGGCAGACGGCCCCGAGGAGTAGTCGCGGAGTAGTCGCTGGGCAGACGGCCCCGAGGAGTAGTCGCGGAGTAGTCGCTGGGCAGGCGGCCCCGAGGAGTAGTCGCGGAGTAGTCGCTGGGCAGACGGCCCCGAGGAGTAGTCGCGGAGTAGTCGCTGGGCAGGCGGCCCCGAGGAGTAGTCGCGGAGTAGTCGCTGGGCAGGCGGCCCCGAGGAGTAGTCGCGGAGTAGTCGCTGGGCAGGCGGCCCCGAGGAGTAGTCGCGGAGTAGTCGCTGGGCAGACGGCCCCGAGGAGTAGTCGCGGAGTAGTCGCTGGGCAGGCGGCCCCGAGGAGTAGTCGCGGAGTAGTCGCTGGGCAGACGGCCCCGAGGAGTAGTCGCGGAGTAGTCGCTGGGCAGGCGGCCCCGAGGAGTAGTCGCGGAGTAGTCGCTGGGCAGACGGCCCCGAGGAGTAGTCGCGGAGTAGTCGCTGGGCAGACGGCCCCGAGGAGTAGTCGCGGAGTAGTCGCTGGGCAGGCGGCCCCGAGGAGTAGTCGCGGAGTAGTCGCTGGGCAGACGGCCCCGAGGAGTAGTCGCGGAGTAGTCGCTGGGCAGACGGCCCCGAGGAGTAGTCGCGGAGTAGTCGCTGGGCAGGCGGCCCCGAGGAGTAGTCGCGGAGAGTCGCGTGAATCGCGGGAGATTCTCGTGGCGCGGTTGCCTAACAAGCGGTCATGATTGAGACGCGGGAGAAGGCTTGCAACCTACAGAGACTTAAAACCTATCCTGAACATCGGGAAGTTAATAGTTATCGTGTCAGTGCCAGCGTCGCACGGACTTTCGGTGCGGTACGGAACGGCGTGGCACAGCCCACGGAGCCGGGCTTCACCCCAGACGGACGCAGGCAGGAACGGGGCCAGCCCCAAGTATTCCGTGTTAGTGGGCTAATAAATCATGAGTCGATCGTTGAATTTGGTATTAGTCATTTCGGGCACCAGGTTGATGTTCCCCGGAGGCCACGAGGCCTGAACCCCCTCTACCACGAGCAGCCGGGCAGCTGCACTGTTCCTGGGGAAAAACCTGGGCGACGACAATACATGGTTCTTATCTTACTTCAGGTGCATTCTTGGCTGGTTTCATAACATAGATCATAGAAGTTACAATTCAAAACCCTATTGTCTGTTTGAATAAGTTTCTCTATCTCTAATGACTTCATTGTTGACAAGTTAGGCCAAACTAGCTACCTTCTATTTTGTACAAAGTATAACTCGCCATGCATATTATTTTAAAATTTTGTACTGCATATTACAAAATTATTTATATTATTTGTTTACAATAAATTTGTGATCTCATTTGAATATAGTTTGTGTGGAAGTACTGTTGTGTTAATATTATTTTGTGTATTTACTTTGAAAATTTGGATTTTAGAGACCCTATATACTATTGCCATATTGTTTTTGTTGTTTTATCCTTAGGCTATTTAGTCAATTTGGTAGTATTAAAATACAAACATAAAACCTAGCTTAATCCACGAACTTTAGGTAGATTAACATGCTTTCTATAGAAAAAATTAAGGAAACCAGATTTTTTTATGGACTGCCACTATTGTATCTTCAGCAAGTCACTGGCATCACAATGTTAGGGAAGCTGGATCAATTTGAGCTCTTGTCTGGTACAATAAGTATTTCAATTAGGGGAAGTGACATTGCAATGTTAAAGAGTATTTCTCATTGCACATTTGTTTCATTCCCATTTATATTCCACTACTACACCACCATCTCACTGCATTTAGGTTGGTCAGACAAGTTTTTCGTTTAGTGAGGACAGCCGATTCCAGTCCAGTCTCATTTATGTTGAGCTTGTGTGAAATGGAAAACAATATGTCCATTATAAAGCTATATGATGAATTTGTATTAAGACTGCATTGTTTCATATTTAGACCCTCTGTAAATTAGTATATGTGTGTTTAAGAAGAAAAAGACATTAATTATAACATAAATTGTTGCATGTCTTTTGAGGGTTTTCAAGCACACATTTTTTTCTTGCAAATGTCCAAATCACAAGCACCAGCCATATATACTTACTATAGCATTAAATAAGGAGAAAAGTACATCACAATACGAGCCCAGGTCAAGTCTCATGGCTGTTCATTATGTTAATACCGGTTTCCTGTGCAACATACAAGTAGGAATTTTCTATTATAATATGTTAGTGTATTGTATATAGGTATATTAGTTTTTTTATTTCTATAACATTTGTTTGAGGTTGAATGCATTTTTTTTTTCTTGTGTGTATCAAGTATTTTAAGTTAATGTAATACCACATGATTATCTAGACCACTGATACAGTACACAATAACAGTGTCGTGATTTTTGAGAATGTCAACATCTGGAATGCAATAGAAAACCATACCCAAATTCTCAAGACATTGTTCAAATACAGATAAAGACATCGATGGACAAGTGCTCATTTATGATACTCAAAAACAAACTTGAAGTGGCCATAACACATTGGGTTGTGAAAATTATATTTTACAATGCTCAGTAATCATGTCTCCTATGCAAGTGGGTTTTGGTTGTTATGGATTAAGTAAATATTAGCATACTTTCTGTGCTGAGCATAAGGAGATCACATCCAGATAGCTTGGGGAGCCTCAATTTAATTTATTCATTACAAGATGACATTGTCATTGTATTTAATAATGGAACCTTTGTGCATTAGCTTGTCCCTTTTTCCCCATGTGCTGATGTAGATGCATGCCTGCCTGCCACTATATCACATTCAAATTCCCCATTAAAATAAAATGCAATGGACAGGAACCATAGACACCAGTGCTTAGCTTCCTATGACATTCATGTAAGTTTCATTCTCTTTGCAAGCATACTGAAGACTTATATAAATTTTAATTTCATGACCATAATTTATTTTTAGAATAATAAAATAGTTTGTAAAATTAATGTTAGGCAAGTCTGGTATGCTGACCTGGGAACACATCTGATGTCTAATTAGATTAATTAAATTATTTCTTTAACTTGGTTCATATATATATATATATATATATATATATATAAATTTAGCTCAGTAGGGTGGAGAATATGGTTTCATTAATTTACATGAATTGTTGGATTTTGTCGGCAGGCCTTTTTAATCTTACATTAGAAATTATAAGTAGATTTTTAATTGGTTTTTCAACAATTGTACAAGCCAAATTATTAAGTAATATAATCAATTATCATTACATTAAAAACGACAAAAATTTACATTCTATGCCTTACCAGAGCACATCTTTAAAATAATTTCAAACAAAATAATATTACAATATCTATTTTTTATATAATCAAAAAATGACACATTAAGAAGCACAAGCAAAACTTGACGAAAACAAGAAGATACGAACAAGATCATATCAATCCACCGATTAACACTTTCTAAGGGAGTGGTCAAGGGGCATAATGCACAAAGTGATCAAGAGGAAGTGTACGAAGGCATGCTGTGATGAATTGGAACACAGTAACTGCACTTCACTATGACTAGCTGACCAATGCAGCTGTAACATTATGGTATCTATTAAACTGCAATACTCTTAAATTATAAATATACCCTCAGTCATCCTAATTTCTAGAGGTATTTTAGGTCAAATGATACATTTTATACGTATTTCAGAACATTTATGGAAATATTTCGGTTAAATGTTTCAGAAATATTGATTGGACATTAGTGGAAACATTTCAGAAACATTACCATTTGATGTTGCAGGGAGGTTTCATTGAAATATTTCACAGGGCGGACATTTTGACGTTTCTGAAATATATCCGAGATGTTTCAGGTAGGTTGCGAAATGTTTCAAACATGTTACAATGTTTCAAAAGTTATATTTCTGAAACATGTCTGTAACATTTTGTGCTGTATATACTATGATAACTGTGCCCAGGCCTTAACGTAAACGGAAGATGTGGACATTTCCTTGTTATTTGTACAGGTCCATGTCCGCATGCATGCCATCCTAGATACTCAATAATGTGTTATTCGTCTCAGCTGTCTCTTTGTAGAACAAGCATAATGGCATTAGTGCCACTTTAAATATTTCACACAAACGAGATAAAAAAAACACCAACGCCAAAGTCTCTGAACGTCTGAACCGGTTACAAAAAAAAATTACTTTTCAAAGTATCGAAATGTTTCAGTAACGAAGATTTTTAACACACTATATAACCCCAAACCTTTACACGCCTCAAATGTTAGAAAATATGATATTACTGATGCTAAATCGTTTTTTTCACTGAATATGTCTAGCTGATCGAGATCGTTCGATAAGCACAACCTACAAGAACTGTTTAGATCCACAGCCTCAATTAGTTCACCCTTTCCTGTTCTACTATAGGTCTTCATTTCACAGAACATTTTTTGCTTCAAAAATTTATACCTAGGGTTTATCAAACCTCTAACCACATAAATAGCACGATCAACACTTAAATGTCAACAATCCGAATTATTTAATTTTATCTGTCAACAAACGACAAACGAATTTAAAGACCTACATATTTTCAAAATACCTAGTCCAAAAATTCCCATTAGATACCAAAATAAAAATTAAATTTAAAATTAAAAAAATAATTGTATAGAACGTTTGAGTATACATATCACAGAGCTGAATCGCCCTTTGTTTTAATTAGTTTCAAAATCAGGTGTTGAAAATTAGTACAAAGAAACAAACAATCTTACATACCTAATTAGTTATTTTATAATTGAGGTGCAAGAAGCGGTCTAAAGATTACGCAGCATTCTTCACCAGCGTTACTTTTCTAAGGCACAAAAGTCCATTCAAATCTAATATATCCATGTCTCATGATTAACTAAAGTTAAAAAAAAAAATTAAAGCTGACATTTTCCTCTATGTAATTTTTTAATCTGATTGTAAAGACCCATTAAGTGTTCACTTCAAAAAAATTTCCAAATACAAAACTTCTAAAGTAGTGCTCTTAAAAGGTATTATTCGTTTTATTTACAGTCCTTTACAATGTTTTTTTTGTTGTTTTAGTCACAATCTTTTCACTACGAATGATTCGTGATATGAATGAATCGTTACAACGAATCTTCAACCACAATATACACCTCTATGACACTACTGTTTCAATAAACAATAATAGATAGCGCTACGTAGAATATTTGTTAAATGTAATAAATATAAATTTTGGTTTGAGCCATTTAAAATAATGATACTTTTTAATCAATTTTGAATTAAATATTATATGTTGTATAATATAATTGAAAACATTTTCCAACATCATGTTCTAATAATCAATTTTTTTATTTATGTAACGCAGTTGAAATATTTAAAACATGTAATAAAATAGATATAATTAAGAATTATTATTAGCTTTGCGCAGTGGCAATATCGTAACTAATGAAGTCTATCTGAGGTGCGATTATTACTAGTTGAAAACTTATACCAATACCCTGCCCTTCTGATGAGAAATATCATCAGAATCGGCAATTTTTGATAGCTTTTCGGGAACAGATTGACATCCATAAATGATTGATCAAATTATACAGTTCGAAATAAACCAACGATAAAGTAATAATGTGACGAAGTAGAGGTGGGTTGTAGCAGCAATTTTCGGTATCTGTTCCAACCTGTTACTGATACAGTGATGTATCTAGTTACAAGCATCTGATACTCTTGTATCAGTGCAGTAGCGGTCCCTGGATGCGACAAGGTATCAGCATTTTCGTTACAGGGTACACATCCTCCGTGCCGTCATCACTAGCGTAAAAAGGTATCGGTGTTTCTGATACATTATTCATCACGCCCAGTAATTCTCTACTTCTGTTACTCTCATGCCCGCCTGATACAGCCAATATCAATCAGTTCAACATTCACTGCAGTTCGTCCTGGCCGTGTATTAATTACCACCATATTGTTGCGGGCTGTCATGCTTTGTAGTTAGTATCTTTATAGTGAAATAAGGAATGGATAAGTGCAGGAAAAAGACTTCATTTGTGTGAAATTTTTTTGCGGAGAATAAAGAGTTTGCTAATTGTAATTTGTGTAAACAAAAACTGAGTTATAAATCATCATCGACTAATCTGAAAAAACATTTGAAACATAAACATTGATATATTATGCTCACTTATGTACGTATCTGTTTTTTTTTAATTTTTTATTTTTGATAAAATCGTAATCTTTTAATATATGAAAACACTAGTTACTAATTGTTTTCGAAAAAAAAGTCCATATGTTGATTACATCTGTTATTAGTGTTAACTGAGAATTTATTTGCATTTTAATAGCTGTTAGGTGCACAAATATAAATATTATATCTTGTATTAATGTACTTTTTAATATTAAAATTTCATTAGTTTTATTATTGAACGAGACTGTGCACGCACTGCGCACTGAGCGTACTTTGATGTGGGACAATAACCAAACGACTCGTAACAATTTCGCTTTGCGCTCTCCTTCAACGCCTTCCCCTGCACTTCCTCCCCTACATTATTTCCTTTCTTTATCCCTTATTCGTCGTTCCTGCTCCCTCCCCTTTCACAAGCTCCGCCCAAGTGACCGTCATCTGCGATCGGGTTCTGCCCACATTGGCCTTGGTGTTGTTCCAGGCGAATTCTGAACTGATACTAAAGTACTTGATACTTTTCAAGTGTACTCGTTTGCCGTTCCTGATACAGGTGCGTATCAGTGCCAAAGTATCAGGTTGAGACTTTTCGACCCACCTCTAATCTGATACTTTTGTATCAGAGCATTAGCGGTCCCAGGAAGCGACAAGGTATCAGCATTCTCGTTACAGGGTACACATCCTCCGTGCTGTCCTCACCAGCGTAAAAAGGTATCGGTGTTTCTGATACATTATTCATCACGCCCGGTAATTCTCTATCTCTGTTACTCTCATGCTCTCCTGATACAGCCAGTATCAATCAGTTCAACATTCACTGCAGTTCGTCCTGGCCGTGTATTAATTACCACCATATTGTTGCAGGCTGTCATGCTTTGTAGTTAGTATCTTTATAGTGAAATAAGGAATGGATAAGTGCAGGAAAAAGACTTCATTTGTGTGGAATTTTTTTGCGGAGAATAATGAGTTTGCTAATTGTAATTTGTGTAAACAAAAACTGAGTTATAAATCATCATCGACTAATCTGAAAAAAACATTTGAAACGTAAACATTGATATAGTATGCTCACTAGTGTACGTATCTGTTTTTTTATTTTTAATTTTTGATAAAATCGTAATCTTTTAATGTATGAAAACACTAGTTACTAATTGTTTTCGAAAAAAAAGTCCATATGTTGATTACATCTGTTATTAGTGTCAACTGAGAATTTATTTGCATTTTCATAGCTGTTAGGTGCACAAATATAAATATTATATCTTGTATTAATGTACTTTTTAATATTAAAATTTCATTAGTTTTATTATTGAACGAGACTGTGCACGCACTGCGCACTGAGCGTACTTTGATGTGGGACAATAATCAAACGACTCGTAACAATTTCGCTTTGCGCCTCTCCTTCAACGCCTTCCCCTGCGCTTCCTCCCCTACATTATTTCCCTTCTTTATTCCTTATTCATCGTTCCTGCTCCCTCCCCTTTCACAAGCTCCGCCCAAGTGACCGTAATCTGCGATCGGGTTCTGCGCACATTGGCCTTGGTGTTGTTCCAGGCGAATTCTGAACTGATACTAAAGTACTTGATACTTTTCAAGTGTACTCGTTTGCAGTTCCTGATACAGGCGCGTATCAATGACAAAGTATCATGTAGATACTTTTCGACCCACCTCTATGAAGAAGTCTATGTGAGGAGCTAGTTTTATTTGCCGATACTTGTAACCTTACATTGTTCCGATTATATCAAAACACCACTAATGTTTTTATTAAAATAATCTGTAACATTTTGGAAGGAAATTTAAAAATAACATTGGTTGGGTAGAAGGCTTCATAAAGAACCGCTGATAGGAAAGTAGATACGTGTACATAATATGTCTAGTAACTTGTTTTTATATTCGTATTCAGTCTTTTGTGACGTTATGGCTCCTTAAAGTTAAGTGTGGAGGCACTTAACGAAATTCAGTAAAACTTGTAGGTGTTAGCTTAGATATATCAAGAATATAATATAACTTACTTCAATAATAATTTTATAGTAAGTAAAGAATGGGTAAAAGTTTGTGTGGTATAATAGACCAATATAGGAAAATATCGATATTTTCGGGCAAATTTTTTTTATCGGTATGAATATAATTAAAGCTAGGTATACATCGAAATACTGATTTAGCTATGTGTTTGTAAGTTTTTCCATCCCTAGCAAGTCTGCTTGATTACATGGTATTTGTGTGTGTGACACTGCTTTTTTTTTTCTTCAACTAATTGTTGTCCCATATTGGTTAAATGCCCAAAACACTCACTGAAATGTGGAATCAATTTTAACATACATTTTTTTGTTGTATGAAAGTGACAGTTTTTAATCACGGAAATTTTGCTTAATATTTATCAACCATCATCAGACACTGTCAAGCACCATTTTCGCAACTTTTGGAAGAAACAATATGGCAATGGCGAGGTTAAAATGGACTTCAACTGCGTCGCATCATGCCATCTTCTGACAACTCCTAACTCCATGGATATAACGATGCTGAAAATGTCTCCTCTGCTATCTTTGGTATAGTTATTCATTATTTTTACAAAGATAAAGTGACTATTTAATGGTTTTATGACTACCTACTCTGAATCATGCAAATCATTACATATTGAAAACTGATCTAGTTGCCTAGTGTTTACCAAAAGAATCACAAACCTGAAAGGTTTTAAGAAAAAAATTAATACAAATAATATTTTATATTCATCATTAGATTTCAGTAACATACAAAGTAATACAAGATATCTCTTGAAATCGTCAAAGAGTGTTACAGCTAGGCAACTAGATCAGTTTTCAATGTGAAATGATTTGCATGCTTCCGAGTAGGTAGGCCTAAAACCCTTAAATAGTCACATTATCTTTGTAAAAATAATGAATAATTATACCAAAGATAGCAGAGGAGATATTTACAGCATCTTTATATCCATGGAGTTAGGAGTTGTCAGAAGATGGCATGATGCGACGCAGTTGAAGTCCATTTTAACCTCGCCATTGCCACAGGGCCGGCCCTACAAATTTTTCAAGAGTAAGCGAACAACATTTTGGCGCTTCCCTCCCCCCCCCCCCCCCCCCCCTCCTCAACAAACCAACCCAAATTTTTTTTTTATATAATCGAAAATGTTAACTTTATTAAAATCGCTTTTGATAATTTTGGTATATACGAAGCAGTACCACATGATTATCTGTAATATTACTTATAAACTCACTACTTTACTAAATTAAATCATGATTTTAGATAAACTAATTTACTAACTTACATCAATTTTTACAAGAATAAAAAACGCACATATGTTATAACTGTACAAAAATAAAGAATGTAAATGAATATAACTACACTAACATTATAAGAATGTATGGCAAAACTAAAAAAAAAAAAAAAATCTTTAAAAAGAGATTTTTCTGGCTTTCATTTTTTCGAATTCATTGAGTATGAAATCGGTGTCCATTTCATTAAGGAACTCATTTTCAATGTCCATATTGTTGCCAGCCCACTCAAACGCTCTTGAGACAAAGTTGATCTTAAATAAGTTTTTATCAGTTTTAACTTAGAAAAACTTCTTTCACCACTGGCCACTGAAACCGGAATAGTCAGAAGAATTCTCAGCGCAACAAAAATGTTTGGGAAGGGGTCCATATAACCATTTTTGGTTATGAAGGACAACGCTTTAGCTGGAGAACTTTCATATGGCAGCATAAGTTCAAAAATTTATAGCTCGTCAAACAGTTCAACTCTGTTTATATCACGTACACTTTTGACGAGATCCATTGAGCTTTGCAGGTCAGTTGTAACCTTTTGCAAGACCTTACTTACCAGTTTATTTTGAACAGAATCTCATACCAAGTTACTAAACAACAACACAGAGACTTGAAACTTTGCAGTTTTCTTGCGATTCCTAAAGCAGCGTTTCTGCCAAATGCCAGAGTTTCTGGTCTTGAGAGGCTTCATACACAGCATCGTATATTTCCTCAATATATCTTAGAGGCAATAAGGCCTCAATCCTACTCTCCCATCGAGTGTTGCAGAGAGCTTTTACAGTAAGATTTGGCATGTGTTTCATCAAAATACTCCATCGGTGAATTGAACATGAGAAGAAATTAAAATTTCTTGAATAATGCTAAAACAGTCCACTGCAGTAGGGCAAGACAGAGCGGCATTGTTAACCACTAAATTAAGGGAGTGGTTTCCAAATGGCACAAAAAATGCTCAAAAATGCTAAAATTTGTTTGTCCAATTCCTTTACGGAAGTTGAAGCCGAAAAAAATCTCTTTAAAGCTTTTGTTTGCTTCTCATCTTCTTTCGCATGTTGTAATTTCCGTTTGCGGTTAAATGACCCAGATGTTTTTTTACTACTCGACATTATGTTGATTAAAAATAATAACAAGAACAACAACACGAAAACCACAGCTGCACAGCATTATTAGTTTATAGGCAACAAAATAAAATATAACCTTCACACAACCAATTCGTACAACTCCGTTGACACAACTAATTCGGGAATGACATTTCCATTTCACGTCAATATCATCCTATTCCCACGCTGCCGTGCCGAGGTATTATTTACGGACGAGTTCATATTACCTAACAGACGCGTTGGAAAAGGGGTGTGGCGCCTGGCGGTGTGTGTGCACATGTGTGAGAAAGAGAGATATTGTCTGCTCTACAGTGCTCTGCTGTGTCATGCATCTTGCGTGATGTGAAGTTGGGCCAATCAAATTCGTTCCGAAGAGACGTCACACTTTATAGGGCGTGGTACATAAGATAATGAAAAACACCTTCGCAGTATGTCACGAGAATGTGCAAACTAAACAAGAAAAAATAATAATGCCATGAAGAAACACTCCACTCTAACTGCATGTTTATTAACAAATATTCTCTTCCCTTTGATATTAGTGCATATTATTTTATATTTGGGGCTGCGGCGGCCGAGCGGTTAGATCGATCGCCTTTCACCAAGGCGATCCGGGTTCAATTCCCGGCCGGGTCACATAAACTAGGTACTAATATGTACCATGGACAAGGCCGGGGGTTTGCCGCCTTCGGTGGCTCGGCGCCCCCCTTTGATCAGCACCCTACGCGACCGTGTAGCTTGCTTATACCTAGGACCGGCCCTGCATTGCCATATTGTTTCTTCCAAAAGTTGCGAAAATGGTGCTTGACAGTGTCTGATGATGGTTGGTAAATATTAAGCAGAATTTTCGTGATTAAAAACTGTCACTTTCATACAACAAAAACTGTATGTTAAAACTAATTCCACATTTCAGTGAGTGTTTTGGGCATTTAACTAATACGGGACAACAATTAGTTGAAGAAAAAAAAGCAGTATCACACACACACACACACACCATGTAATCATGCAGACTTGCTATAGGGGTGGAAAAACTTACAAACACATAGCTAAATCAGTATTTCGATATATACCTAGCTTTAATTATATTCATACCGATAAAAAAAATTTGCCCGAAAATATCGATATTTTCCTATATTGGTCTATTATACTACACAAACTTTTACCCATGCTTTACTTACTATAAAATTATTATTAATGTAAGTTATATTATATTCTTGATATATCTAAGCTAACACCTACAAGTTTTACTGAATTTCGTTAAGTGCCTCCACACTTAACTTTAAGGAGCCATACCATCACAAAAGACTGAATACGAATATAAAAACAAGTTACTAGACATATTATGTACACATATCTAATTTCCCATCAGCAGTTCTTTATGAAGACTTCTACCCAACCAATGTTATTTTTAAATTTCCTTCCAAAATGTTACAGATTATTTTAATAAGAAAAATAGTGGTGTTTAGATATAATCGGAACAATTTAAGGTTACAAGTATCGTCAAAGAAAACTAACTCCCCACATTATTATTAGTTTATTTCGAACTGTGCACATTAATCAATTATTAATAGTAGAGGTGGGTCGAAAAGTATCAACCTGATACTTTGTCACTGATACGCGCCTGTATCAGGAACGGCAAACGAGTACACTTGAAAAGTATCAGAGACTTTAGTATCAGTTCAGAATTCACCTGGAACAACACCACGTCCAATGAGCGCAGTACCCGATCGCACATGACGGTCACTTGGGCGGAGCTTGTGAAAGGGGAGGGAGCAGGAACGACGAATAAGGGATAAAGAAGGGAAAGAATGTAGGGGAGGAAGCGCAGGGGAAGGCGTTGAAGCCTTGAAGGAGAGGCGCAAAGCGATATTGTTACAAGCAGGGGGCTGCCACTCATGGGTTTTTCCAATGGTGTTTGGGTTTCTGGGTTTTTAAACAATGAATTCCAACAATTCTAGGTTTTTTATAATTTTAATTATTTTTATACCTAAAACAATAATAAAGGTAGTAGCTACTGTATCTGTTGCAATATCTGTTTGAAAAAAGGAAACAAGTCTATGTGTTTCACACACAAAAATACATATAAACACAAAACTAGTTTTCAAGAAGCTAAGTTGAATATTAAATTAGACACATTCTTCAAAGAGGCTTGCAGAACACAAAACCAATGCAACAATTAACCTTCAAACCAATCTTGTAGAATCAGACTCTGAATAAAGACTAACGTACATGATGCAGTTTTATAAAAACAATTACCAGTTTAAAGAATGCAGTGATGGTGTTTGTTTTGTCATGTATATATTTGTAGGTTTTTTTATGATATGTGCTGGTCCAAGAATTACTTATACAGCCATTTTGCTGCAGTGTAATTTTCTTGTATTGGTTGTATTTAACCGTTTTCAGTCTTGTAAGGTAATTAATTGTTTTATATTAAAACCAGTTTTGTTTATATTTTTGAATTAGTACGCAAACATTTTCAACGATAGCATTTTAGACGCATCTGGGTTTTTTACCCATGTGTCTGGGTTTTTTTGTAGGTTATCTAGGTTTTTCATGAATATCAGAGTGGCAGCCCTGGTTACAAGTCGTTTTGTTTATTGTCCTACTTCAAAGTACGCTCAGTGCGCAGTGCGTGCACCGTCTCGTTCAATAATAAAACTAATGAAATTTTAATATTAAAAAGTACATTAATACAAGATATAATATTTATATTTGTGCACCTAACAGCTATGAAAATGCAAATAAATTCTCAGTTGACAATAATAACAGATGTATTCAACATATGGACTTTCTTTTTTCGAAAACAATTAGTAACTAGTGTTTTTATACATTAAAAATTCACGATTTTATCAAAAATAAAAAATAAAAAAACAGATAGGTACATTATTGAGCATGCTATATCAATGTTTTTTTCAAATGTTTCTTCAGATTAGTCGATGATACTCAGTTTTTGTTTACACAAATTACAATTAGCAAACTCATTATTTTCTGTGAAAAAATTCCACACAAATGAAGTCTTTTTTGTGCACTTATCCATTCCTTATTTCACTATAAAGATACTAACTATAAAGCATGACAGCCCGCAACATGGTGATACACGGCCAGGACGAACTGCAGTGAATGTTGAACTGATTGATACTGGTTGTATTAGGCGGGCATGAGAGTATCAGAGGTAGAGAATTACCAGGCGTGATAAATAATGTATCAGATTCTCCTTCCGGTCGCACGGTCTGCGTACGCGGAGCTTTGTTTCCTCCTGGGACCGTCTGATACAGAAGTATCAGAGACTTGTAACATGGTACAATGTAGACTTGTGTAGTTCGCGAACGAACTAGTTCGGAAGAGCGCTCCCACAGACGAACTACGCGAACTAGTTCCCAGATCCCTCGCTCCTCAGTTCATTAGTTCGTTCTTTTTCCGATCTCCTTCTTTTAGTTCTGTGCACATGATCTGGCTCTTATCAAAAGTCGTCACTCGTTCTCCCTTTCGAGTATTAATTACGGCTTTGTCGCTGGTCTTTTTGGCTGGCTATCGTTATCTGCTCGGGTCGGATAGCTGAAATTTCAGACGTCTAATGGATACTGACTTTACAAAAATGTTGACTCTTGATCGCTGCAAATGTTTACTGCAATGAAACATTTTCAGATGATAGCTTTATACTCGTGTCCAAGCACGGTAACTTCGCGGTGGGGAAACCGTGGTGTATACTGAGAACAAGTCAGACATAATTACATTAGGTAGTTATATCAGTGTTTACAAAATGATTTCAATATTCATAAAATAATTTTGACAGCTGATGACAACTTTATTATTAAAATTTTGACTTATATAAAACCATTGTTAAATAAACTTATTTTTGACGTGACGTCTAATAAATCGATGAACGCCGGCTGCACGCACGAAAAAGTGTCCCGTTGCGCACATTGTCACGTTACGCTGTGTCCCGTTACGCTCATTGTACGCTTGCGCCGCATCTATCTCTCTTCCACTCGATTGAAACAATCATCGATTGGACTTTTTCGTGGCACATTAAACTTGAAACACTCACATTCGTTTCCTACTTTTCCTATCCTAAACAGAATAACACAGATTGGAAGAAGTTAAATAGCAAACATGTATAGAATTTATAGTTAAAATAATCTCTTCGTTAAAG
Source organism: Bacillus rossius redtenbacheri (assembly GCF_032445375.1). Lineage (NCBI taxonomy): Eukaryota > Metazoa > Arthropoda > Insecta > Phasmatodea > Bacillidae > Bacillus > Bacillus rossius. Next base: position 71,134,637 of record NC_086334.1, read on the forward strand.
TAATAAACATATTTGAATTAATGAGTGCAAATAAAAGTAAATTTATCAATTAAATTGTAGATTTCATTACACGCCTTCTTTGTATAAATACAAAATAGTGATAATTCAATAACAATGATTAAATTTTATTCATAAAAGTATGCTATAATTTCATCAATGTTTTGTTATGGCGTCACGTTAAAGTTTCGTACGTAAACCGACTTTACAGACAAACAATTTTTTGTTGATTATTTCTAAAACTTAAAAAAATATGTATATATATATATATATTTATAGGCAAAAAACGGTACTTTATTCACTAAAATAAACACATTTCATAAATAATATTTCTTAAACTAGCTAATAAATAAATTCTTTTAGAAATTAAATTTTTTCGATTATAGTGTATGTTAAGTGTTGTTGAACTTGCTAAATTTAGTGGATTATATATAGGTCCTAATGAAAATACACATTCTTAAAGCAATATTAGCATACAATCTTACTTATGAGTTTTTATTAGTTTTTCTATGTCTAATTGTAAGGTAACAAATTAGAAGAGTAATGGGTCTTTTTTCTTAATAATTTACGTAATTTTGTAGCCTGTACATAATAACGCATTTTTTGTTGATTATTTCTTTAAAAAATATAATTTGTATATTTATAAAACGGTATTTTATTCACTAAAATAAACACATTTCATAAATAATATTTCTTAAACTAGCTATAAAATAAATCCTTTTATAAATTAAAATTTTTCGATTATAGTGTATTTTAAGTGAAGAATAAAAACAGAACTGTTATATACGCCATTTTACCCAACTATGTAAATTATTGTTTTATTTACTCATTTGATGTATAATAACCCAAAAAAGGATAATAATCTAGGCGTTCACAACACTGATCATTATAAAAAATAACTATTATAACATACAAAGAAGATCGCCTGCAGTAGCAGTAGCAAAGCGAACGAACTATCTGTGACCTGTCTTCTTTGAATTCGCGATGGGAGCGGACGAACTAAAAGAGCGACCTAGTTCGCCAAGGAGCTGCGAACTAAAAGGAGCGCTCCCGGTCGCGAACTATTATGCGCAAGTCTAGTACAATGCTGTATCAGTATCAGGTTGGAACAGATACCGAAAATTGCTGTAACAACCCATCTCTATTTAATAGAGATGAGCGGTATTACCGATAACCGGTAAAAATAACGGTTACGAAAAAATAACCGTTACGTTACGTTCCTGGATCTCTGATAACCAGTTACCAAGAACGAGAGAATATAAACTGAGCGTGGTTGAGCACATCGCCCGATCTAGCGTCGAAATACAATACTATGATTCTAACTTTTGTGAAGTAGCTAGCAAGGAGGTGGCTAGATGTCGCCATATGTGCATTTATTTTGCGTAAAACCTACTGAAACGAAGTTTTTTCATATTAAGATTTATGATGATTGGACATAATAACACTAATCACAGTTTATTAATTTACGATCCCATGTCGAGTAATCAAAACTTATTTGCTGTAATTAATTACGAATAGTTAAAAGTCTTTCTTGGAAAACGTTCATATAAAGATCTCATACCGTTATATCGATTATAACGAAAATGTCGATACCATATTTTACCTAACAGTTCTCGGTATTTAATAACCGTTTAGCTTTTAGAAGTTCTTGGGAATTGTTGAACATACACAGTTCTTGCTATCGATAGTATCGATTTTCAGACAGCTACAAGTATTTTAATTAAACTGTCTAATAGACATTATCTATTTACAGGTGCTCCCCCTTCACATTTCTCGTTTATACAATATTCGTTTAGCAGTTTATTTTTTATCTTCTTCAAATAGTTAAGTTCCAGTTACAAACTGCCTTCAGTTTTTTTAAAAGTATTATTATTTTCGGTAATGTACTAACGTGATGTTTTAAAGAGCTTTTGAGACAAGCATAAGTTGTGTTACAAAAGTACAACAAATAATTTACAAAAACACTATCGTCTGAAACATCTCGTAATTTTACCAGTGAGCAGACCTACTTCAACTACCAGCACTGTAAATGTAACAATTATTAATCCAGCGAATGTAAGTAATAATTATTTTTGAAATTAAAATTACAAGTGTTAGATTCCAGTGTTATAAACCGAACAGAGCTATCTGCTATTATTTGAAGTAAACATTTTTGTACTCGCAATCTCATAAACAGTTTTAATTTCGAGATCGACAGATCAGTACTCGATTCGCGATCGACCGAAACAGTTCTCTATTCGTGATCGAGAGAAACAGTTATTTATTCCCAATAGTCCGTAAGAGTTCTTTATTCGCGTACCACCGAAACAGTTCTTATTTCCCGATAGCCCGAAACAGTTCTTTATTCCCGATAGCCCGAACCAGTTCTTTATTCCCGATAGCCCGAAACAGTTCTTTATTCGCGATCCATCGAAACAGTTATTTATTCCCAATATCCCGAAAGAGTTCTTTATTCGCGATCCACCGAAACAGTTCTTATTTCCCGATAGCCCGAAATAGTTCTTTATTCGCGATCGACGGAGTTATCTGCTCGCGGTCGACATTTTAACCAATTCTTGATTATCTAACACTATTAGGAAGTGGCAGGTAGGTTAAAATAAAGCATATACACATCAAATTTTAGCGAAATATGAGCTAAATTTTTTTAAAGGTTTCAATCATTGTCACTCTGACAATGCTTCATAATCATGCAAATAATCAATGTGTTTGAATCAAATTGTATATAATTTCATATACAATCGTAACTAAAATTATCATTAAAAAAATAAAATTACCATAATTTGATGGATTAGTGTGGGATGAAAGACAGATTATTACGTATAATAACTGATAACGATAACCATTTAAATAACCGGTTATTGAGATGGAACCGTAACTGCTATTACCGGTATTGAAAAGTAACGATTTCACACATCTCTACTATTTAATAGATGTCAACCTGCTCCCGAAGGAACTATCAAAAATTGCCGTTTCTGATGATATTTCACATCACAAGGGCGGGGTATTGGTATAAGTTTTCAACTAGCAATAATCGCACCTCAGATAGACTTCATTGGTTACGATATTGCCACTGCGCAAAGCTGATAATAATTCTTAATTATATCTATTTTATTACATGTTTTAAATATTTCAACTGCGTTACATAAATAAAAAAATTGATTATTAGAACATGATGTTGGAAAATGTTTTCAATTATATTATACAACATATAATAATTAATTCAAAATTGATTAAAAAGTATCATTATTTTAAATGGCTCAAACCAAAATTTATATTTATTACATTTAACAAATATTCTACGTAGCGCTATCTATTATTGTTTATTGAAACAGTAGTGTCATAGAGGTGTATATTGTGGTTGAAGATTCGTTGTAACGATTCATTCATATCACGAATCATTCGTAGTGAAAAGATTGTGACTAAAACAACAAAAAAAACATTGTAAAGGACTGTAAATAAAACGAATAATACCTTTTAAGAGCACTACTTTAGAAGTTTTGTATTTGGAAATTTTTTTGAAGTGAACACTTAATGGGTCTTTACAATCAGATTAAAAAATTACATAGAGGAAAATGTCAGCTTTAATTTTTTTTTTTAACTTTAGTTAATCATGAGACATGGATATATTAGATTTGAATGGACTTTTGTGCCTTAGAAAAGTAACGCTGGTGAAGAATGCTGCGTAATCTTTAGACCGCTTCTTGCACCTCAATTATAAAATAACTAATTAGGTATGTAAGATTGTTTGATTCTTTGTACTAATTTTCAACACCTGATTTTGAAACTAATTAAAACAAAGGGCGATTCAGCTCTGTGATATGTATACTCAAACTTTCTATACAATTATTTTTTTAATTTTAAATTAAATTTTTATTTTGGTATCTAATGGGAATTTTTGGACTAGGTATTTTGAAAATATGTAGGTCTTTAAATTCGTTTGTCGTTTGTTGACAGATAAAATTAAATAATTCGGATTGTTGACATTTAAGTGTTGATCGTGCTATTTATGTGGTTTGAGGTTTGATAAACCCTAGGTATAAATTTTTGAAGCAAAAAATGTTCTGTGAAATGAAGACCTATAGTAGAACAGGAAAGGGTGAACTAATTGAGGCTGTGGATCTAAACAGTTCTTGTAGGTTGTGCTTATCGAACGATCTCGATCAGCTAGACATATTCAGTGAAAATAACGATTTAGCGTCAGTAATATCATATTTTCTAACATTTGAGGTGTGTAAAGGTTTGGGGTTATATAGTGTGTTAAAAATCTTCGTTACTGAAACATTTCGATACTTTGAAAAGTAATTTTTTTTTGTAACCGATTCAGACGTTCAGAGACTTTGGCGTTGGTGTTTTTTTTATCTCGTTTGTGTGAAATATTTAAAGTGGCACTAATGCCATTATGCTTGTTCTACAAAGAGACAGCGGAGACGAATAATACATTATTGAGTATCTAGGATGGCATGCATGCGGACACGGACCTGTACAAATAACAAGGAAATGTCCACATCTTCCGCTTACGTTAAGGCCTGGGCACAGTTATCATAGTATCAACACGTGGATAGTAAAACCGATAAACCCTTCACAACACAGTACTATAACAGCGGTCTGGCTTAATTGGTTAAACTCACCTCCATTCCATTGTTTATTTTGGTGGTTAAGGCCTTCAAAAAATTGTGTGTAATTTCAAGGAGAAAAAGAATATTGGAAGAATTAAATTTAGAATAGCACAGGAATCGCAAAATAAAACACACAAAGGTTTTTATTCAATTATTAGACAATGATTGCTTAGCTTAATTCCATTCGGCAAACATAATTAACAAAAGAAACAAAGATTCGTTACATTCTAGTAAAAACAATTTGTCTTATTCATCAGAATAAGTTCTGAAATAATGTTCAGAGCTTTTGATTGTCCGAAAATACTTCATGGTTTTAGCAATAACACTATGAAGCAACCGAGAGAAACCGAGAGCAAACACTACTTTATACTTATACTGGGCTAGTGTTATTTTAGCTAGTTAGATTGATTTATTTGGAGAATAAAATTCTTATGTCGTTGCTTTTTCACAAATTAATAGTAAAATGTAATCCAAAAGTAATTTTTTAACACTAAATGCATCTCTATTTACCCTGTAAACAACATTTCTAAATTCATACTAGTTTTTCAGAAACAACTGTTTGTAGTTCACATTAGATAGCCTATGCAGTGAAGCGGCCGTTAAGGGCCCCGCCTACCTGGGCACACACACGGTGTGCAGAGCTTCAGGAAAAACAACGCGATTTCAAAACTACTCAAGATATCCGAGTGGGGCCTATTTACGAATAGCATTTAAGAGTTCGCTGAGGACCGAAAAGTACTTTTAATTTCGGATTAAGTTTTTAAACTGTATTTTTAGAAGCGTTAAAATGCCTAAAACGCGTGTTTTCAGAGTAATTTTTAGGCATAAAACAATCAGTACAGATTCTTGAAAGCACTTAAGGGGCTTGCATAACACCTTTATCTTCATTTCTCCGCCATATAATGTTACGATCACCGCTCAAATTTCACAGTTATCCTGTGACGACGAGAAGACTGCGCGCCAGTTCAGAGACTTGCGCTTAGAGGCTATACCGCGCTTATCACCCCGCCTCACTAACACACATACACCCCTGACGAGGCGGGCCCCTTAACATGTTGTGTCCTAATTGTATTGCCTGTCCTGAGGCTTTCGTTATTATAAACGTGTATATTTGCATTTGGATTTTGTGACTCAATTATCACTCCTTTGAGAGGGATTTTTTTAGCAGTATGGAGATTGAAGCGCTGACTTGTTACATACTATAAACATAACCTGAGGTATGCATGGAATTGTTTTATTGTGTGATAGTTTTAATGTGATGCATGTACTTAATCTGACTTTAAATTAAAAACAACTTGTGAGTCTAACTCTTAAAAAAAAAGATTTGCATTTGATAACAATGATGTACCTAGTTCCTGTAGCCATTCTAGATTGCAGCACTTATTGGCATTCGCAAAATTTATGTGCTGTAGCATTGAAGTTGTATTAGTTTTTAATAAAATAAACTAAAAGGCCTGATCACTTCAATACTTTGTGATGTTACTTGGCATACTCTAAAGTGTGGTTCACAAATCATCTCTCTAGACGAATTAACCTAAATAGACGTTAATGTAATTTTATATATTATCACATATTCTTGCAAACTATTTGCACCTAAAAATAACTTATGACCATATGTAAACAAGATGTGCTGACTAATCATTAGTCAGAGTTAAGGGCATCAAGAGGGTTGTGCTAATCGTGTTACAGATCATCTCATTGGCTACTGCTAGAAGGGTGGAGGGGATGGCAATACATATCCCTCCCCCTTGCACCTAGCATTTTTAATGCCTTCTTGTGCAAATGTGGTAGAGTTATCTTCTGCTGTGCAGACACCGGTGCACATTAAAAGACCCCTGATTCTTCTTACAGGCTGATGTCCTGGCTATGGTTTGTGAGTGGCATTAGCTGGCAACAGTGAATGGGCTCAGTCTGCTCTTGAACATGTGCAGGTGTGTGAGGGGGATGGCTTGCCTGCTCACATCTGCCGCGCGTGCTACCAGCAGCTCTGCACTTCGTACAGCTTCTACGTGCAGTGCCACGAAGCGGATGCTGTGCTCCGTAGGCTCGTCGCGCAGAGTGGGGACAGCGTGAGTACACGGCACCAGGCAGTCTTGCTCTGTTTATTGTGCTAATTGGATTGTTTTACATGTATTAACCATTACTTATTGCTTGTGAATTACATATCAAGTCTATTATTTCTAATTTTTGTGCCTAATAATGTTTGCTTATTATGCAGATTATAAAGGCACTTTTAATGGCTCTTAAATGCAGTTGACACCATTTAGCACAGGATGTCCACATTCTGGAAAGTCAGCGAAAAATCACGTGGAAGTTCTCCAGTGAGAATAAGTTGAGGGTAAAATGTTATGCTCCAGTTAGCCATCACCCATAATGTGAGGCAATTTTTTTTTAGGTGGAGTTTTAGTTGGGAATGGGGAATAGGTATATACTGTGCGGCGACTTTGTCGTGTGTCGCATTCGCGACTTGTAACTGCAAGTCGCAGGGCCAGGCCTCAACCCGTGACAGCGAAAATGCACGTCACGTCGCTCTCTCCTTGAACACCAGGTGTGTCGCTAAGAGTGTGTAAATGGTGACTTGTCGCGGGCGAATCGTCGTCTGTCTCTTATTGTACCCAAGTAGGGCACTGGCCAGTTTTTGTGTGTTCAACATTATTATATTAATATTCACAGGGTGGCCAGCCAACCGGGAAGTACGGGAAATAGCCAGGATTTCTTTAAAAAACCAGGAATACCTGGAATCAACCAGGAATTTTTATTAGAACCGGGAATTTTTTTTATGAAGTAACGATCGCAATAACATACGGCTGTTAAATGAGCACGTTCACCACCCGTCGAAGCACGACAGTATGATCGTGAGCTATATTTTGTGAAAGTTAATTTGTTCATATTGCATTTAAAAACTTTTGTAGTACGTAATAAACCGTTAACAATTCAGACTTCCATACTTATTATGTTTCTGTATTCAAAAGCAACAGCATTTTGGCTGAAAATGTTGTAGGGTGGTAGTTATTTCTCGCACGGCATGTTGGTAGCACTAGTTTTGTATGTATATTTGTTTTTACTTTGCGCTCATGTTGTTGCGTCACGGTATCACGGATACTTTTCTCGAGTTTTTTTAAAAGTTTAGTTGTGCGGGACGTTGTTTTGAATTTTTTAATCTAACATGTAATTTGCGCAGACTATCAAAATGTCAACGAGTTCGGTCACCACATACAATGACAAATATACGGAAGAGTTTGAATGGGTGAAGAAAGATCCAAAGTGCAGGACAAACGCCATTTGCAATTTGTGTAATGTTAAAATCAATATCGGTAGCATGGGCAGACCTGCCAACTGTCACGATTTTGGTGTGAGGCTCACGATTTTAAGGTCCATCTCACGTCCTCACGCCAAAATAGTGTTTCCTCACGATTTTTCGGGGCCCCAAGATTTTGTTTGTAAAAGTTACAAAACAAGTTTTACGAAAGCTTACAGTATCAAGTTTCCATCAATACTCGAGTCATGTAAAGGAAGCAATTTTGCGTTTTGTAGCGTGTGCTGTGCTGATTTTTCTATCTCGCATAGTGGATGAGGAGACATTGTGAAAAATGTTGCTACAAAAAAACACAACTAACACGTGAAGTGTATTTCTTCCAATAAAAAAATTAATTTTGCTGTGAACAGTGATAATAGTGTTACACGAGCAGAATGTTATTTTACATCTTTTTTAGTTGCGGTCCTGCATTATCACTACACGACAGCGCTAAATTATGTTCAACTAAATTAAATCTGCAACCTATAATTTGTTGAAATAAATTTTGAAGCAGAGACCATGTAACATATGTACAGGTATGTCACTTAAATTTAAAGATTCTCATTTATTGTTTTTTATATCTAACCTGTATTTATGGGCCTGAAAATTTTTATTGAGGACCTCATGATTTTTTAAATTTGAATGTTGGCAGGTCTGCATGGGAAGAACAGCATTAACCAGCCACGCAAGAGGGGCAAAACACGTGCGTTTGGTGTCAAGTAATTTTTGTGACGTGAGATTAAAAATTTTTTTGTTGGTGGTAGGTTTTGTTTTAAGCAAGTTCATTGATTTAATTTTTAAGCCTATAGTTAAGTTGTCTATTGTTTAACGCCAATAAAACATCATATTGTGTGTGCTTTGTGTAACAAAAATGCAAATTGTATGCAAATATTGATAAAAACCACCCTGGAAAAAACCAGGAATTTTATTATCAGAAGAGTGGCCACCCTGATTCAGAATATATTTAAAAATTCCAGGGTACCTATTTTATTTTTAAAAGTGTCTGAAATACCTACCAGATGTTTTGCTTGTTTAGAGAAACGGCAATAAATATGAGCTACTTTGGTTTCTCTGAGCATACATCTTTCCATTTTTTTAAAATTTATAATATCAGTGTTACACAGTGAGTATTAATAATACTTGAATAGTGAGATAAAAATAACTTAGGTAATACAACTGTTTGTTCACTAAAAAAAATATTAAAAATCTTAGTTCTGCCATTTGCATACATGATAGCACATAATTAAATAATTTGTTCTTAAATCCCTCGCATCCACATACTTTACAAGCAAGGTTCTCCTCGAACTGTGGTAGATGTGTTGTGGGGCGTGGATCTCTGCACGGGTCGCGACACAGGTTGCGTATCGCAAACAGTTAATGGCGCAGCGCTGTGGGCAAGTCTCCATGTGTTGAGCAGCGACACGCGACACGCCTAGCTCCACTCGCCCAGCAACACACGAGCATGCAACACTAGTGTGTCCAATTACTCTGTTCAAAATCACTTCTGAATCTCAACTGAATGTTATCATTTACCATACAATGACGAACAAAACGAGAAGCCAAACAAATACCAAGTTATTGCAGTGAAGTAGGGTTCTGCCCAGTTTTCGTGTGTTCAGTACTTTTTATATAAATGCACTAATAATTTAAATCCAAAAACATTATATTTAATAATATACAGAAATATTTTAATACAAATTTGACTTATTTGCAAAAAATGTATAATAAAACATGCCATTAAACTATGAAATAATTTGGCTTCTCTATGACAACAGGTTGTAGACCCTTGAAAGGGTGCTGAAATATTACCTACATGAAGGCAGGCTCGCCAACAGAAAATAGGTGTGAAAACTGCTAAGGAAGTGGGTATCGTGTGGGGCTGGCTTAAGTGGTAACTTGGCCCTGTTACTTTCATGTCACTGATCGCGACTTTTCGCAGGGACAAAGTTTGTTGCTACTCCCACCACTAGTTTTAGTGCATATTCATACACACTTTAAAATTATGTATGTAAGGTTCTGTTTGAATTTTTTTTGTTGTATAATTTTGGGACAGGTATGAGAATGATGAAGGCTGGATTTTCTTTTAGAAAATCATCACATAATACTTAAATTATTTTTTAAAAATGTCATGGAAATTTTAAATTTTTGTCACTGTTATTTTATCACAGATTTGTGTAGACACCCTGTGAGCAGTTTTTAATGGTGTACAGACTTGAGGCTCTACACTTTTTTTTTTGGCAACCCAGCCAAGCCGCCGCTTGCATGTTGCTTCTCAAGGCCTGGTTTTATTAACACAGTGCTGCTGCTGTTCAGTCAAACTGTAGCCAAGTTGAACTTCGAAACCACATCAGACACAGGCTTGTTTCATGCCAAGTTCTGAGACAGCTTCAAGCAGTGTTGGTGATAAAGGCAAGCTTGAGTTCTGGTTGTGCATATTCATCTGTAGTTTGTTTCCATCTGTAGCTCAAATCAGAGACAGATTGTTGCTCACATTTGACAAGAAACTGATTGCATGATTGTGAGGGATTTGTGGTTGTGTCTAACGAAACTGATATATCGCAATCCATGTTTTGTTGGCAGAGCAGTTGCAGAGTAGCAACAGTGCATTAAAACCGTTAGACTTGCCTACACACAGTTGCTTGTCCCCTGGAAATACCTGGTCGCTGAGTGGCCATATCACTTGCCTCCACCGAGGAGTGTGTTTTATTTCCCAGCGGATTCAAACTGCGATTATTTGCCTGTGTGTATTGCCGACTCTCTTGCTTGTTTATTCCATCAATGCTTCGTTCTCATCTCGTCACGTTAAGCCCTGGTTAGTTCATTGTCTTCTGGCATGTCTCCAGCATTGGCTTAAAAGTTGTCACAACTACGTACTGTCAAAAGCAGTGGATGTAAACAATGAAAGATGATTTGATATATTTTTACCTAGTGGTTGTTAACATTCTTCAAAGTGATGTTGTCTTGCTTCAGAAGCAGAGGGCTGCCGTCAAGGAAGATGTGGAGGATGAGCCGCCTGTCTCGGCAGAGTACGGCCAGCCGGAGGACAGTGACTGTTCAGCCCTGGAAGGTGGCTGCAGTGTTGCCGGGGGTCTGTTTGCGGAGCTGGCCAGTTCTGCTGCAAACGAGTCTGGGGCTGAGGACCAGCTCGATGAACCTTTTCATGAACTAGAAATTGCATCGAGCTTACCGGTTCGGGACTCGATACTTTCTCGTCAAAGAAAGCCTCGCAATCCTGAAGCAGATGACGCGCCGGCAGCAACGGAATGTGCCGGTGACCGTGACCATCCCGACACCTTGCACGCGCTACCCTCTCCGGGAATTGACATGGTCACAGTGACAAGTGAAGAAGTAACAATAACAAACCTGTTTGAAGACAGCCTCGAGCTAGGTGACGTGACGAGAGCGAACTGTGAGGAGCAGATGACGGTTGACCTGGTTGAAGCTGACTGCAGTGAAGATGGTCGTGCTGCGGAGGTGGAGGTAGCACGCTGTGACGAGGCTACCAACTCCTCCGCGGAGGTCTGCTACAGGCTGTTCTACAAGAACGAGAGCTCTGACGACGGGGTGACGGTGGACAAGAGGACTGTGAGCAAGGCTGCCCAGGAGACGAGGGGGCGAGAGACCAGGAGTTACTGTTACTCCGGGCCGACGAGAATGGAGCTGCTCCCCGAGACGTGCACGGATGGGAAGACCTCGAAGCAGCACGGCCGTCACACGGAACTAGAGTGTGCTGTGTGCTACAAGCTGTTCTCGTGTAACTACAAGCTGGACGTGCACATGCGGATACACAATGGGCTCAGGCCGTTCAAGTGAGTATCTTCCCTGCACACCCCCACTTCTCCCTCTACTGCTCTTGTTTGCTACCCTGCAACTTATCTGTATGTTGGTATGTATGTAGGTATGTATGTATGAATGAAACTGATAAACCCCGACACCATTTTCAGATTGCCATGAGAGTTTGGCATATCAAAGTGTTTATTTTTCATGGAGAAGGTTTTTATGCTATCCACATTTTTGTAACTTGCTGCTATATGGTGCTGCAGCGCATCAAATTCAAAACCATTCAACCGATCACTATGGGTAAACAGAAAATCATAGGTCATTGACTTACAAACAGTGATTGTGTGTCATTTCTCTTTGTCCACCACACTGTCATATAACGCAATCCATTTTACTTTAACTCAGCCCGGGCAGTGCCGGGTACTGCAGCTAGTAATGTATATATTTTATTTATTTATTTATTTATTTATTTATTTATTTATTTGCATTCAAGTTGAATTTAACTCTGAACTGTTTACCTTGCATTACCTTCCATATAATAGTTTTGTTGATGTGTTACATTTTTGTACATTGTTAGCCAATAGCTGCACAATTTTTTACTTGCAGCATCTGGATTGTTTCTGAAAAGTGCCTGTAAATTCTTTGGGAAGTCATACGAATTGAAGTAACACTAGTGTAACAATTGGTTGAATGCAGTGCAGAGTTTTAATTTGATACACTTACTATAAGATACTGTTGAACTGGTATTTTAGTAAGAGATAATTTTTTTTAATTTTTTTATTCTTTAGGTACATTGAGGGTGAAATTTTAGTAAGCATGGAAAATGCAGTGAATTAAGTGTGCACCAAGGACTGAATGTTAGCATAATAGTGTATAATGCACATGTACTTGCATGTTTCTGCTACATCCACGAGCCAAAGTTGTCAGACAGCCATCTCCATCCACATGTGGCAGCATAAACCTGTACAGCGAAACCCCTTATTTACGTTACCGTTATTTACGTTTTCCCGTTATTTGCACTATATTCTTCAGGTCCCGTTTGGTTCCCATATAGTCCAATACAATACTTTCCCGCGAATTACGTCTCAAAAATCGAATCAATCCCGCTATTTACGTCACGTAACAACCATAAACAACCAGAAAATACCGTGGAGCTAGTAGGCAATGAACATTTTAAATAGCAAAATATACATATTTTATAACATGAAAAGTTGCTTTTATTTCTAAACATGTAATAATTTAAGCCTAGGCGTGTAAAAGTACGAGTAATTATAGCAGGAGACAATCTAAAATGCACGAGGGAAAAACGTAAACTCATGAATGTACAAACATGGCTGCTTGTAAGTTCTGATACTGTATTTATGTCACAACTTAGCCGAAATACTGGTACGAGACATAAACTTCACAAGATAAAATGAGCGGTGTCTTGGTAACTGTTTTATACGTCTTTTATAATTTGGGAAGTATTGTACAGTTGACGCCATATTTTTTAAACTAACCATTTATTTCTGGGGATCGTAAATAATTAATTATTGGTATCAAGACATCATGATAAACGTAAACTTGAACATGTCACGGCAGCGAGAAAACTGGTGCGTATACCAATAAATTGGTATTAGAACTGGATAAAATTGGTACACGGGAGGTGGAGCTTATATTTTTTTCCGCTAAGCTCGCATCTATTGGTTGGCGGCTGATGGCGTCATGAGTCTGGGCGGAGCATAGAGTGCGCATGCGCCGCCGCGTCGTTACAGCAGCTGACCAAGTACAATGACCTTTCTCCGCGTTTGGCGCGCTATTGACGGTAAATATTCATCAATTTGCGGCCTTTTCTTAAAAATTTTTTTACTGTGAGCAATGTGTATGTAGCCCGTATTTGTTATAAACCCTGCCGGTTGCAACTGTATTTATAATTTGGAGAGGCAAATAATCTCCTTGAACAGCTAAAAAAGCAAGCAGAAGAAAATTTCAAATTTATTTTTTAGGAAGTAATCAGAAAAACATTTTGGCTTTCATTCTTTTTTTATTTTTGTCAAATGTGGTAAATTAATAATTGATTAAATACTAAAGTAAAATTTGCTGTTAGTGTGTTTGTACCTGCATTGTAGTATGTGCTATTAAACAAAAGGAAAAAAATTCTAAATAAGGTAAACTGTACTCCTTTTTATACTTTTCCCTTTATTTACACTTTCCCGCTTTTTACACTTTTTTACTTTGTCCCCATGAAAAGTGCAAATAAGGGGTTTTGCTGTACATAAGTTGCTTTCATGAACATCGGGGGACGTATCAAGCTTATAAGTATGCCAAATAAATCTTTTTAATTATAATGAAACTATCCTGGAATACATTTTATGAACTTCGTTAGTCATGAAAATAAATAATAGCAAATTTAAAAATATGTTACTTTCTTGGGGTAAAAACATTGATAAACCAGAATTCTTCACAATTAATACCACATCTCTTCATCTCAGTGGTTTGATGTATTGCTCAATTCCATTATTCTAGGTTCAATCCTGCCACTTGACAATACATTTTTCTACTTTTTTATGCAACTTATTATTGCATTTTAAACACTAAAATTAAAAATAATATGTATTATTACTAGAGCCATTCCACCTCAATTCAGGCAATTAGCAAGAAAATGTGAGGTCACAATCACGGATTTGCTTTAAAAAATTACAGCAGTTACAACCAGTGGAGACAAGAAGTGTGCTAAAAGGATTTCACCCCAAAAAATATTTTCCCCATGTTATAGCCTTTTGAAGTTAGATAATCAAAAAAGGTGGAAAAGAGCACGTTTTTCAAATGAGCGGCATTTCAAAACTATTTAACAGAGTCCCTTTTTTCTTCTTATTTTGTAGCTATTATATTGAACTACAGAGTGGTATAGTTCCAATGAGCCTCATGACAATATCTTTAAGGGGGAAAACTAAAAAAATTTGACAAAAAAGTTTTAATTTATTTGGATTTTCAGAAAAAAAATACATGGAATAATCAATTTTCATAAAAATTATTCTGGCAATATGTAAACCTATTACAGTATTTTACAAAAAAAAAAACTAAGTCAGTCATGGGGACTGTTGACAGAAGTGAAAACGTAAAATTTTGTTTTTAAATGTGTAATATGAAATCATTTCTACGTCAAATGTACGCAAGAAAATGATTTTGGTATTATATCACTAGCATGTCAGTGATGCGAACCCATAAGTATTGCCCCTACCAATAATAACTTTAAAATTAGAAGAAATGAAGTTTTTTCATTGAAAGAATAAAAAATTATTAACTAAATCTACAAATAATTAACATTATCTCTAATAAATCAATAATATAACTTGACATTTGAAGAAATTCACATCGTAAATAAATAAAAAGTAAAAACATAAACTCAACTTAACTACCTACTAAAAAATATCCAATACTCGCAATATGTACCACAATAATGTAAAAATTTCCTTGGAAAACAAAGATAAAATTAAAAACTTGTATCTTTAAAAATAGAATAAATTAAGTTTTATCCTTGAAATATAAAAAAATTTAACACGTCACGTGACCATGTCGATGACGATTACATGAATTTACTCCCTATCCAAACCTTCCTATCAAAGTTTTCACTTCAAAAATTGTTTTTAATTCTATGATGAACGGAATTATTAACATTTAAATTTAAATTTTGCAAAATTTGACAAAAGTGCCAGTTTTCATTGACATTTATACTCAAAAAACCCATTTCTTAAAAATCTGAAAATTTGTCAGTTTCTCATCCTAACATTTGTAAATAGCATGCACTTTGTTGGATAGTGTGTTTTTGTCTGTTACCATTTCTATAATTTTTTGAAAATGTAATTTTATTACATTTTCTAAGGTCAGCACGCTCAATTAACAAATATGTTTTGTTGGTCTCTAAATATGAGATGTAATTTGTAAATTGGGTAAATTTTGGGAATTACAAAAGGAGAGTCCGTGTATACATTATGACGTTAACATAATATCTATAGATATACACACACATATAATACGTATATGCTGCACTATAACTCGCATGAAAATCTAAAGTTCAAAGTAAAATTGAAACCATCATACCTATATCTTATTACTTAAATGTAGACTGCTTTTCCTTCCTCAGGTATATTGTGACGGAGCTCAGCCGGGCCTCCGACAAATTACCACCTAAAACGAGATTATGACTAAGGGGGGTAGACAACAAGCGATGGTAGAGCACTGCATGAGGTACCCGAGACCTAGTCTGCTACCTATACAGGTAGTGTAGGGAAAACTCTCACGAACTGAAAGAAGACAGAATTAAACAGTCCAGACACAGATTTATTATGTAACAAAAAAAATTAGTGTTACAAATACAAAAAAATAAATAAATACATTAAATAAATATTAAAGTGATGTCGGCCGGCAAACAATTAACATTAAAACAACATGGCCGTTCTCCCATCGCCGCAGCTCCGCTGAGGAATAGTCTACTTCCCAGCCACTACATGCATGCCTATAACAAGACGTCAATTCCCCAAACTACTTTTCCTAAAAACATAATTGGCCTGAAAACTAATTGAAAATACATTACTTATTAAAAGATTAAGTGCTGGACGAAGATCGTCCAGCCTGAAGCTCCGTCTCACTATCCATCACTGCCAATCACTTATCCTCACTTCGTCTCAGCGATATGGCCCCGTACTGACGTGGATCATCCATCCAGCGAGGTCCCGAAGGCGAAAAAGCCCCGGTCACTCCCTGGATGAGAGTTTTACCTCATGAACGAGGTCACCCCGAAAAAACACGAACACCTGGAAAAACTTAGCCATGGGGAAAATGGCTGTCCCTTCTTCCCGCAAGGAAAAAAAAAACAAGTGAAGTAGACAGTTCCCTCTGCGCAGGCGCGAGCGAGCCTCCCCCTTCCACCTTTCGCGCTGCTCGATTGTTTCTGCCCACGTTTCCAAACTCGGACGCAAGATGGCAACACTAATCAGGACAGAGTCCTCGAAACGAGTACACGAAGCCGAAAATGACAGACGAAAACAAAACTGACGCTACACAGCTGGTTTTTCTGGAACGGCGTTTGCAACCTCTCGGCGGGCCCTGGCCAGCGACCCGCGAGAATTAGCAAACCACGCAGCCTCGCAAAAGCCCGCGGTGCCTGCAAACTACCATCGCAGCAACCTATATTCCGCTACCCGTATGTCGAAATCAACCGGCCAAGCCTGGAAACGCGCACGTACACCAACACGTTAACCAGACGAGATACAAAAGTAAAATAATTTAAAAAAAAAACTTAAGAAATTTTCAGACCGTGACAATATGTAATGTATATTGGGGTCATTCTCTGAAAAAGGTAGAAAATCAAGAAGACAAATTTTTTATAGAAAATTATAAACTGAAGCAAATAAATTCTCTCATATTTTTTATTGAAGTAACTAAACTCTGCTAAGCAACTGGTCAAGTTTTTCAACAGTTATTTATTACAATATTAAATGTTATACTTTATGCTATGTCCACGGAGGGGAGATAATACTTCCAAGTCACAGATTAAAGTATGTAATTATGTATTAGGGATACAAGTGCCTCATTACCTAATGTTTAGAATGTGAATTTGTATATTTAAAGTCAGGAAAGTACATAATGTTAGTTAAGTAAAAAATAATTTTAGCAAATTGGTGTAATGAGATCATAGATTTACTCTCATTTAAAACACAAAAAAAATTACTTCTTTTAACAAAAACAGAAGTTGGCCTCCCTGTTGCTATTGCATAATTAATTCTAACATTACTTAGCCTAAATTGTACTGCTTTGGAATGTCATGAAAGACGTACTGCAAACGACTGTTAAGAACAGGCTGATCCAGAATATGTACTATGTCTTCAGAACTAAGAATAAATTCTTATTCCTCACTGAATATAAACTTTGTGGATGTTTGTGTACATTTAGTCATGAAACGAACTTTAAACTTTTTCTCAGAAATGCATTCTGTAACATTTGCAATGTAATATCTTTTACTTCTCCTACCAGAAACTTTTACAATCAAATAATCATTAGGCCTATGTTTTGGCCTAATTTCACATATTTTTTTTCATTGTTAGATTCTGAGTCTGATGCTGAATCAGATGAACTGTAGATCTGAGAGTATCTGAGTCTTCTATCATGGTTTTCACCACAGCAGAAACCTGAACACAACTCTAAATCAGATTCGGAGGTGTCTTGAGAATCTGTAGGATAACATACTGGTTCTTCTGTGGTAGATGGGTTGGAATCTGTTTAATATTGATAATGAAAACAATTTGCAATTGGAAGTAAAGTGATTTGGACAGCTCTTAACAACTAAATTCTTGAGAGCTTATGACTTATGAGGGTGAATAAAATTATTCTGAAGCACTTTTAGAATGCAATGGGGGGGAAATAGGAAATTCTCAAGAAAACCAATAGATCAGCAACATAGTCCAACTATAAGGGCAAAAATATTAGAAATTAAGATAACACATTAAAACTTATGACTTAAAAAAGTACCATGTAGCATATAAAAGGATACAATACATTTCCGAGAGTGGAATCAGTCCCATTCCATAATGATGACATGGGCCAGCTTCACAGCTATTGCATGAGAGTCGTCTAACTTGCAGACCTTGAGATCCCTTTTTGAATACAACTTCATGTATCTTCATTGTGCCTTTGAACACTTGAATATTATTTGGTATGTGCTTGTCAATATGTACTGGTCATGACTGATTCCTGAATTTGTTTCACTGATATACCCTGGCAATGGTCTTGTAGAAAAGGAACTAATGTGTCACAGTCTGGAATATCAATTTGATGTGCTAGCAAGCCATCAGCTGTTCTTTTTAGAGCTGCCAGTGAATTTCTTCCACATTCAATTCTCTTGATAAAAAGCCACCCATTAGCTGAAACATTTTCCGGTTTTTGTACTGGGTACAGGGTCCATCACTAAGGAAGTGAGCCTTTTCCAACTGAGGTATACGTGACTTTATATCCTCAATAATAAGCAGTAAATGGGCAACTATTGCTGCAGGATCATGTCTGTTGCACGAGCTGACTGTTCCATAACAAAGAGGTGATGGTGCAACATCAGTATGACAGTACAGAACACATGTATGGTCACTTGGGGTTTTGATCCCCCAAAGTGTGCTGCTTGGATTTCTTTTGAATATTTGCAGGTATAGTTTTCAGAAAAGTCAACATGTTCCAACACTTCATTCTGTAAAATATTTTTCTTGAGTTTTGAAATTTCCTCATAATGGTGGCTTATGTTTGATACATGTGCCATGAAAGGTACAATTTCTCTTGAGAAAATGCATATGAGCCGCATTTTAGAACATTCTTCTAAAACTTTCACAGTTTTAGAACACAATTTAATTTTATCTTTAAACTGTACAGGGACTTTCTTTGTGGTCCACTTCTGGAAAAACACGGGACTATCGTCAGAATCTTCTTTAGTCTGTATACATTTTGATTTACAATCATTGCACTGTCTTTCTAGGCATGCTTCATTTCTTGGGTCACATCACAGTGTTCTAAGAACTTCAAATGGTGTTTTTTCATCAACAAGGTTCAAAGAATTCATCTTTCTTACTAAGAGAACCATATTTTTGTGTGTTTTGCATAAACATGTTTCTCTTTCAGATACCTTTGGAAACACAACCCAAAAAGGTCTAAGTCTGCAAAACATCTGATAGCTCAAATTCTGATACTCGGGACTTTCTTCTTTGAAGATCTTGTGCAGGTTCTGAAGTGTGTCATTTAAGAAACGCTTTTGTTTCTTCATGTTGTTTCTGGTTATAGTTTCCTTCTTTCCTGAGCACAAGCGACTCGCTTTATCTGTCTCTAAAAATGTAGTTACATCAGATCTTACCTTCTCCAAGATAAATCTTCCTTTCAAAACTTTCTTATGGGCTTGACCACTCTGAAACATTTTTTTTGAAGTAAGTGTACTCAAATAGTTCAAGTACCTATATTTTCGAACTATTTTTCCACTTAAAACTTTTACCATGACTCTTTAACTTTGGATCACTTAAGTTTCTGAAAGTTGCTGTATTTGTTTGCTAATAACTTCTCCAAACAGCAGTTTTTTGTATTCTACATTTTCATTGTTTTTGTCTCGACTTTTGAGGAGTTTTTGAGACTTCTTTCTTGGGCTATCGTCTTCTATTTGCTGCTTTTTCTTTAAACCTACTTAGTCTTTTTTGTACTTTTCTAACCTTGTCTTGGTTTTTTGTTTTCATTTTCCTGTACCTTGATCTTTTGTTGTAGCTTGTATCTATTTCTTCTAATCATCTTCCATCCTCTTTCAGTTCTACACTTTAGTTTTTCCCTTTTATCACAATTGCTATTAATCTGTGTGGTAGGATTATTTGTTGATGTGCATTCTTCTGTTTTTTGCTCCATATTTGCTGCTGTTTTTTCTGTTTTCAATATCTTTTTGCTCTATCCTACCAAATTTTTCTTGCTGCTCTTTTTTCACGGTCACTCATTGTTTCAATAGTCTTTATTTTTCCAGATGCTGTTCTCTGGTGATAACGTTCTCTTTCTTTTCTCTTAGACTCTTCATACAAAACAGACTTTTCAAGTAACTTCTGTCTCGATCGTCTCATGCTAAGTTTTTTCTGCTCTCTTCTTTTCTGAATCTGCACATCTGACTGGTTCTTTTTCTTCTTTTTTGTGGGTGCCATCTTGAAAACAAGAAAATATCTCAGCAGTTAGGCTGACTGCACATCAAGTTATATATGTATTCTTTGCAGAACATAAAGTCTCCTCCGTGGACAATAAATATCCCCTCCGTGGACCAACATAGTCCACGGAGGGGATGTCCACGGAGGGGATAAAATAAAGGTTTTTTATAATTTTAATTTTGAGGTTAGGAAATTCTACAACTCAGTTGCTTAACCTACACCAATATACATTTATACACTGAGTTTAACACACATACACAAGAGTTCCCTACCTTGTTTATGATGACCACGGAGTATACGAATAGAACTTTGCGAAGCACAAATTTATATCTCAGTTATAAATATCAGAGCATCACATATAAATAAGAACATCAACACAAACAGCTCAATAAAAATGGCTTCCTTTCCCTTCAATTCCATGGAGAAAAAACAGTTGCTGTACTTTTTAAATAATTTTTAGTGCATTATTATTTGGCCATAGAGGTAGATTCTTTAGATTAGGGACAATGTTTAAAATATTGTTATTCAATTACATTTGCCCATTGAAAGTTAAATCGCATAGCCATGAGTTTGTGATGCTTCTAACAATTACTTTTTGTAACAAGAGTAAAAATTAAAAAAGAGTTTAAAGAGTAACAATGGCCAGTGTCTTATAAAATGTGATTGGGGAAGTCCACGGAGGAGACTGTATAGCTATTGCAGGCTAAATATTTAAGTATTATAAAAATGTAACCAAAAATTTTACATCAATATGTTTATCTAAAAACTTAATCATACTTACAATTAAAAAGAAATATTGTTTTATGCAAATTGTTTGGTATTCCAGATAGTGACAACAAATTGAACTTTTTCCAGAGAATAACCCATTTGACAAACTTCCTAAAATATTTTTTGGCTGATTTAAAGACAGCAGATCTGCGGGATCTTAATCAACTCAGCTTTGTCAAAAGTATGGAGTCTTGCTGCTTGTCCAAGTGGAGTAGGATTGCTTACTGCTAACAAAATGTTTTGTTGTGGCACCGGACATTCATCCTTCTTCTTCTTTCCAGATTCCTGTGGCCACTGAAACCCTTTAGTTGGACCATGGGGATGCATAAAGGTCACAGTGATGCAGTTTAACTCTTTAGATATACCAGTGATCTGTCCCATTCACCAATTCTGATCGTAAACACAAGCAACAAACCGGCTTACTTGGAAATAGTTTATTGAATAATGTATTTTAATCTGGCTGGATTGTACAAATATTTTTATATTATCTTTTATTGTGTTTCCCATGTATGTCTCATTTTTAATCAGCCAGTAAAGTTTTAATTGTATTCCAACAACTGGTTTTACAGTAGTCACTTTTTTTTTTTTTTTAATTGTTTTACTTTCAATAGCCAATAGAGTTATCTTTGGTACAAGATTACCTACTTCAGCAACAAATGAAGCAGACTCTCTAATGGTATTAGGTAACACACACTGCCCGAAGATTGAACTTAGTTGCAAAATGTTTACTCAAACCGCCTATTGCATCACATGCACTTTTGCCATGCCCTGTAGCAGAAAAAAATTACATTTTTATTCAACAGTTTGAGTATTTTTACATAGTTCATACAGTTGAAACCTAATTTTGAAATGTCCAGCCACCCCAATTGTAATGTACACTTCTGAACTCAAAAGTTATGACTGGCAAAATTTTGAAATTTCCAGTTTTATAATTTCTAATGCACAGGGAACGTGAGCAGAGTCGTGAGCTGTATCATCGGATACAACAAAACTTTTTATTTCCGCACCAAAGTATGCGACACAGGTGAACAGTGAAAGCTGATCAGTTTGCCAGTGGTAAGTTTGGATTTCATTAGACAATACAACCAACCAGTTCTCAGCAAAATCAAAATGTAAAACAAGAGCATATTTTGTTGGACGGAACTTCTTGCTTCAGCTATTCCTTCCCTCTGTATTTTCCTAATGTAACTGTGAGGAACAGCTCTCTTAACCCAATGCCTTACATGTTCCAGAAAATTATTTACGGGTACAGTTTTTTTTATAAGGTCACCATGTTCCCAAATCGCAAATGTAACTTCTTCCCCTTCATCCAAGCCAAAATTTTCAACAGTTAATGTTTCTGTGCCAGGACAGTCACCACACTCCTCGAGCCAGCAATCTTCACTCCTCGTTTCGTCACACAATCACTTCAGTAGAAGATCTTCCTCAATTTTGTTATTTGTTATATTTCAAAGAGCTACACGGATTAGTTGCAAGTTACTGCAGTAAATACAAGAACGCACAGTCTGTTCTGGCTGAATTTTCACCCATCTTGGCCATTAGGCTTAAAACTTTGAAAGACCCGTGTTTATAGAAGGGTTATCTTTTTTGAATGCTTTGTACGCCTCTTTGATTGATCTTGTCATGAATCTTTTAACCTTTTTTTTTTCTTTCTCACTATTACCATCTAATGCAAATAACATTTATTTTGTTTGGACTTTCCCTTGAACAATCTTTACTATCTTCTAGGTAATATGATAATGCTAGAGCTTGTATCTGTGTAGGTAAAGGATGTCCACTATAGGGGTCAGGTTGAGCATAAATTCCCTTATTTTTATAACTGTGCGACATTTATCAATGAGGTACTTTGACACTGTAGGTAATTTTTCCTTCAATTCAGTTTTACTAAATGTTTGTGGTACCAATGTTAGTAGCTGCACTTTTCCATTGTAGTTACAAGTACGAAGAGCTGAGTCAATATTAGAAAACCATAGATTACAGTTGACCCACACAGGCATTTCATCTTCAGACTCACTTGAAACATGCATGTGATGTATGTCTTGTAATTTGTTCACAGCTACAGTTTTTAACTTGTCAAATAATTTTATCTTCTTTTTCCTTGCATAAACTTCTCTCCTATCCAATCTCACCTCTGAAGGGGATTTCAATGGTCATACTCCTATGTCTAATGTTTTGATGAGACTGCTATTTAAAACACTTATAAGTTCATCCTCCGGAATAAAATTCTCTGATATGGGTATTTCTTCTGCAGGTTCATCAGCTATTTCCAGAAGTAACACAGTATGGTTACTACACAAAATATCATTTCTATTTACTGAGACAGATACACTCACAAACCTTTGAATATCATCAGCTAAATCATATACAGTAGAATCCTGTTATAATGTTCCTGCATATAATGTTTTCCTGCTTATAATGTCATATTTTTAAAGTCCCAATATTTCCCCCATAAGGACAATGCATTTATTTCCTGCATATAATGTTCATAAATAGTGTAATTTCCTGCTTATAATGTTTGCTTTCTAACATTCAATAAATGGGAAAAAAATGTTTTAAAACCAAATTATTCCAACACTTACGATAAAAAGTTTCCTTTATGTATGTTTATGTTTACAATCACTGCCATACAATACATGAAGTTTGTTAAAATACAATTTTATGCAATATACTGAAGGTACACAATGTTCATAGTTACGTGTCAGTTGGCACACTTAGTCAACTCTTCTCTTCCTTGCCATTCCAGTGGGTATTCAGATACATACATAGTCCTACAATATTTAAGTTGCCAACCATTGAGCAAGGGCATAACTAAAAGTGTTTTCTATTGCTTACAAATAATTTTTTTTTCATTCATACGTAGGAATCCCAAAATTAAACAATTTCAGGTGGCGAAGGAATAGACGTTCTCACTCTTAATGTTGTCATCATGAATCGTGAGACAATTTTACAAAAAATGTGGCAGTGTATCTTTAAAGAAAAACAAAATTTAACCAGGGAACAATACGAAGTTGAAAAATTGTTGGCTTGTTTCAGAAAATACATGTATCAAGTATACTATCTTTGGTTTTAACATTAAAGTTGTTTACATAGCTTGGTGAGTCCATTGGTACAAAACTCAAACATTGTTAAGTGCTAAATTGAGATTTCCTGCTTATAACGTTTTCCTGCTTATAATGTTTTTTTCTTGTGCTCCCTTGAAAAACATTATAACAGGGTTCTACTGTACCTTACACATCCTCATGCATTTACTTTTGTACAAACTTTTTTTGTGCCTTTTAATGTAGTCCACACATTTAATTCTCTTGGTACTATAAAAGTCGGACATGATTTAGTTCACTAGCTTAACATCACCCATCAACACACATAACACAACTGTAACAGCAAAAGTTTGAGGATTCCCTTGTAGTCCTGTAGGTGATTCCCCTTTTGGTCACCAGGGAACCTTGAAGCTACCAGGGATTCCCTTTACTGCACCTGGGAATAGTCATATTTCCCAAGGTTTTCCCAATTTCAGAACCAGTTATGAATTATATCTCATATTTAGAGACCAACAAAACATATTTGTTAATTGAGGGTGCAGACCTTAGAAAATTAAATTTTCAAAAAAACAAACTAGAAATGGTTACAGGCAAAACACACTATCCAACAAAGTGCATGCTGTTAACCAATGTTAGGACTACAAACTGACAGATTTTCAGACCAAAAAACATCCCATCCCCTCCCCCAACGTTTTAATAGTTTTATAGAGTTTTGTATGAAATTAGGTCGCAATCATTACTGTTACTCAATGCCCAATTCTACTAAGCAAATCTAAAACATAATCAAAGTAGAGTTGAACTGATTATTCCATATACCAATCACCACGATTTGAGAATTTAGACTGACCTATCATGAACCAACCACTGCAATTAAAATTTGTTTACGTTTACTTACCAATGGGGCTGCTTGGTGACGTTATTTCTCTCGTTGCTCTGTGTTTAGAAATTGAGCTTATGACATGAGTGTTCATAATTTTCTTGCCTTATTTCAGGGAGGGAGGGGGGAGGGGGGTTGATCTCCCAAAACACCCCCCCTGGGTACGCCTATGCCTGACACGCTCTTGCCTGAATTGAAATGGAATGGCTCACTAGTTATTTGTGTAAGTAATTGTTATAATGACTTAATATATAGCTCAGTCAGTTGGCTTGGTAATTTTAAATTAGTTAGGCATATAACACTTGAACACCCCCCCCCCCCCCCCCCCCCCCCAATCCCTATTCCCACATTTTAAAGTGTAATTTGGGCACTTCTTGATGAAATGTTACACTTTTGACATTCAAAATAAGACAGAAAAATTTTGTTTACTTCTGATTTTAAAAATAAATGCAGTAAAACCTCATTTATCCGGTTGTCCATAATCTGGATCACCGGATAATCCAGATCAGATTTGTAGATATTTTATTTAATGACATTTTTTTTTTTTTTTACTTTTAGCAAGAACGGATTTACAAGTATGCCAAATATTCAGTTTTTATATTCAGTGCACAGTTACTGCATGGATGGTAGAAATAAGGTATTAAAATGCTTTTTGTTGAGATTAAGACAGCGCGCCAGCTGACAAACGGGTACTTGGAGTGTCAGCCCAACACCACTGCAGCTGAACTGTTAACGATAAAGTTTTTGTGCCACCTTGTTTCATTTAAACACCATACATATTTAAAACAGAAGAGAGTGGATGAATTTTTTGCTAAAAAAATTATGTAAAATGTTATTATTATGTATTTTTAAATTCTTGTAAACGATATAAGGCATCTATACTATTTATTTTTTGTTACAAAACTTAGTTGTTTTTTTTTAATCTGCTTATGTAAGAATTTTGTTTTGCGTATGACCCATATTACAGAATTATCCAGATTTCAGTTTGTCGGGATTGTCTTTAGTCCCAGTTAGTTTGGATAAATGAGGTGTAACTCTACCCCCATCCCCACATACCAGTAGTGTACCGTTCTAGGCCCTATTACGTTAAATAAACTTTTATTTTAAAAACAAGGTTATAGGAGGTAGGATATAACTTTCACAGGGTACATCACCAACAAATAAACTCATTAAATAAGTTAATTGGAAAACTAGGTGTATCAAACCTGAAAATTCTATAAGAAATCCATATAACAGAAACCTTGCACAGGCTGTTAACTCTTTGACAAGATCAAAATACATACAATTCTACCACACTAACACATCAGCAAAACACATACTTATAGCCATTATAGTAGTTTTGCACTAAGCTAGGCAAAAAGCTCATATTATGACAGAAATTTATTTAAATTATATAATAAGCTTAAGTACATAATACAGATTCAAAATTTATATTAAATTAAGTATGTGACATAAGAAAAATTATAAAAAAAAAAGGAATTTCAATTTTTAACAAAACTTTCAAAACAATCATCTAGGCAGCTTGCAAAAATATATACGTTCAATTAAAAATCTATGTAAAATATAGTACTATTTACCAAAACCCTATCGTTTATGCAAATATTAACAGCTCAAGGATTAACCCATTTATTACATACACTAGCAAAATTACTCAATTACGTTAACTACACAATACACATTAAACAATTTTCTCCATTATAGGAACTGCAATAAACTCAATATCAGAAAGGCTGGGGTAACCTTGCTCACTACTTTGTATTGAATATTTTCTTTATTTAATATTATTATTATTTACTTTTGATGTGAGACCAGTCTTGGAAAGGAACCAAACAGTAGTGTTAACACTGTATCTTCGGGATTTAAAAATATATATATTACAAGAAGTTGATAAAAATTTATGAGATTAGAAAATAATAAACTTGCAATTAAAATTTCTGCACATGGACATTCTTGATTTAATATCAAGGAGATTTGAGTCACTGCACTTCTAGTAACCCCTCGAAAACAAGGACAAAATAAATAATGGCAAAAATCTAATTTTGCTTGACCACCATTAAAGTACATAAAAGTGGGACAAACATGAAAGGACTAATGTGTAAAGATTAAATTTTCTCCAATAAATAATTCATTAGGTCAGCAAAGACAATTTTGACTCCAGAATAGAACATGTAAAAGTCCACTTATAGTTTTGATGACATCGGGATGTGCCTAGTCCACCCAATTTGACTATGTATTAACAGGCCCACTTACACTGCACAAACTTCATTGTGCCTGTGACTGGTTTACATTCTGGTGCACATTAACTTACTGTTACTAGTATCGCTGAGTATTAAACACTGACAACCATTTGTCAATTATTCCCTAGCGAGTACCAGGGCTGTGAAAGCTTAATTTGTTTCTCTCATGAACCTGCCACCAAAAAAGAAAAATAATCTTTTGATGGGACTGCTACCCCTAACTCGTAGAGCTACACTACACGACGCAAGCGCTTTGCGCATACATGCAAGCAGCACTATTTAACTTCACGTAACACAACTAAATGAGCTAGACAGAGTCACTCTTATAAACAGATTCACATGCACCAAATAAGGTATAGCCAAACTGCAAACAAACAATGTGACAAGGCCTTAACTCTCGTCACAGTAGTTAAAATTTCTGAAATATAACATAATAATCGTATATGTTTGTGTGTGAGTATACACACACATATACACATATATATTGTTGCGAATGCAGACAGGACCGTGACACGTGTCGGGTTCGGGGCTGGCTGGCGGCCCTGCACGGCAACTGACGTAAGGCATGCCACGCATGCCGGGCCGGATTACAAGGGTCCTTGCTACCCCTTACCCCTTCTGCTGCCCTCGCACTGTCCCGCCTCATGCTATTTTCAATGACCCTTTTAGTGGCATGGAAATTCTGTGGGTATCCCGAGGATGCCGCACGGAGTGGCGTGAATAAACACTGCCTTTCTGGACTTTTCGGGCGTCGGGTCGGCCCAAGAGGACGCAACACTTCCAACCCCTTCAGTCAGCTCCAGAAAGTCTACTAAGAGTATAAAATCGGTGACGCCGGCATCCACAAGAATTTCGAGCGAAGCAGTAGAAAGAGTCTCCCCCTCGGGGAGATACCCGTGCGATCAGCGCAGAGGTGAAGCCCTTGCTGAGCGAATCAGATCAATCGGGATGCAATACCTGCGAGTGAAGGCCTACCTGATTCCAACGACAAAATTCGCACCGACACAGGTGCAAAACACAGGGTAGAAATATTGTGAAGCACTTCACATCGTTCTTAAAAATATTCTCACGACCAGCTTGTTGTTTAGGCAGAAAACTCACGGTCAAATTTCACTGCACTTCCAGACACATTTTCACAGGTCGCATTTACCGCATGCTTGGTCATAATCTTGCACACCAAGACCTTTGACTAACTGACACATCATCCACACTGTTATGTAGATGACACTAATGCCGCACATCGCAGCCTTCATGGTACTCATATTTCACCTCGTTGTTCGCACACAACACAAGACCTGCCGCGCCCGTCGTAGCCGCGTCCCGCCATAATCCCCTTTTGTTTACAACATGTCGCACTGCAGCCAACTTACGAAAGGACACAACACCTCCTCCCTACTAAAAGCTCCCTATCACAGTACAGTAAAACCTTGCCAAATATCTTACTACACTATGCTACACTAGTGGTACAGTACATAGTCCTCCCACTTCTTGGGTCGGTGGCTGATTCTCTGTGGGTACCGTCGTGCTCCAGCCGCCTGGTCGCTCTCCGATGGTTCCGGATCCTGGGCGAGCCGTGCATTGTCGTTCCTAGAGTCACTGGTGCCTTTGTGCTCCCATTCCGCGATGGGCTCTCCCAACGCTGGTCCTCCCCTGATGCAGATGCTGGCTGGATCCCTCTCGATGGATTGCTGGATGAGCTGTTCCGCGTAGCTGGTACCGCTGCCAACGGTTTCATTCATCTTGAATCCGCGAAAGGGGTTTGTGTCGTCCTCACAGCTTGCGGTGTCTTCTACTGCTGCCTGTTGCCACCTGTCATGGGTGCTGCGAGTGCCGTGCTCACCCATGGGCTGCTCTCCCCTAGGTGGAACCTGGACCGCGGCACATTTCTCGATTGCTTCATTGGGCCCTCCCCGCGCAGGCAGGTGCCCATCTGCCTCAGCCGATCCGCTGGGCACCCTGTGCCTGATCTGATCCTTGTGGCGCCTATGCTCTCCTCCGATGTCGTCCTTGACTATAAATATCTGGTGACCCTGTGTGCTTAGTACTGTCCCAGGCAACCACTTGGTGTTCTTGTAGTAAGCCCTGTACCACACTGTGTCTCCTGCCTTGAAGTGTCTGCTATGGCGCTCAGCTGGTGGCTGTACTGAGGGCGACTTGCTGGGGTTCGGTTGAATCAGGTCCAAAGCTGTCCTAAGGGCACGACCCATGAGCAGATCAGCTGGTGTCTTGTGACTTCCAGTGACTGGGGTGGTACGCAGTGCGAACAATGTTCGTGCTAGCCGGGTCTGCCAGTCACCCGTGCCCCCCTTTTTAAGTTTCCCTTTGACCGTCTGGACCATGCGCTCTACCTGCCCATTACTAGAGGGGTGAAAAGGTGTTGTGCGCACTAACCGGATACCATTTTTCCTTGCGAACACTCCCAACTCACTTGACACAAACGCGGATCCGTTGTCAGAGACCAAACATTCTGGAATCCCGTGAATGCTGAAAATGTCCCGCAGTTCGCGCACCACACATGCTGATGATGCAGACCTTACTATTCTGACTTCCGGCCACTTGGAGTAGGCATCAACAGCGAGAAGGAAAACCTTGACCTGGAACGGCCCAAAAAAGTCTATGTGTACTCTGGCCCAAGGTTTGGTTTCTGGTTCCCAACTAGCAGGTACACGTTGGGGTGGATTTGCCCGTGACTGTTGGCATTGCTGGCACAGCCCTATCATTCTCTCAATGTCGTCGTCCATCTTTGGCCACCACATGTAGCTGCGTGCTATTGCCTTTGATTTCACCACGCCATTGTGAGCTGCGTGGAGCACTACTAACAGGTCCTGCCTTAGCGCCGAGGGGATAACTACTCTGCTGCCCCAAAGGATGCACCCCTTGTACAGGGACAACTCGTCCCGTCGTGTCAAGTACGGGCGGAGCTCATCAGCCACTGCGCCACTCTGTGGCCAGCCGCCACCGCAATACTTCTTGACCGCACCCAATACTGGATCTGCCTCTGTAAGTGCAGCAATCCTGGCTGCTTCAATTGGGGGATCTGGCAATGCCTCCAACATCAACACGTCTCCCGCAGCGGGCACTTGGACTTCTGTAACCTTCAACGGCAACCTGCTTAAAGCATCCGCATGCGCAATGCTCTGTCCTGGCCGATATGTGATCCTGTAATCGAACATGGACAGTAACTGGCTCCAACGTAGCAACCTTGGCGATAGAAAATCTGGCGTTTGCCTGGTGGGGTCCAGCAACCGCAACAGGGGTTGATGGTCTGTGATAATTGTGAAGGGTCTTGCTGTCACATATTGCCTGAACTTTACCACCCCAAACATTACTGCGAGCGCTTCCTTATCTATTTGTGCGTAGTTACGCTCATGTTTGTGCAATGTGCGCGACCCGAAAGCTATGGCTTTCTCACTCCCATCCTCTTCCACATGAGCCAGAACTGCCCCCACGCCGTACTCTGAAGCATCACATGTCAATGACACAGGCCTCGTTGCATCATAATGTACTAAGACTGCGTCTGACTGAAGAAGCTCTTTTACAGCGTGAAAGGCTTCTTCATGAACCTCAGTCCACTCCCATTTATGCCCAGCATCCAGGAGACGGTAAAGTGGTTCGGCTATGCTGGCCTTACCCTGTAGGAAACTGTCGTAGAAGTTGAGTAGCCCTAAAAAAGCCTGTAGTTCCCTTTTGCAGGTGGGTGCCGGTGCAAGGTGTATAGCATCCACTTTGGCTGTCGTTGGGTGTATGCCAGCACTGTCTACGCTGAACCCCAAAAATTGAACGGATGATGCGGCAAACACGCATTTATTCTCCTTCAATCGTAACCCAGCTGCCTCTAACCGACCCAGGACCTGGTTGACCCGCTGCCAGTGTTGCTCAGCGGTCGCTCCCATGATGAGGATGTCGTCTAACAGCACCGCGACTCCTTCTATCCCTGCTAGTAAGGTTTCCATCAGTCTCTGGAACACCGCCGTGGCACACTTGATGCCGAAGGGCAACCGCCTGACCCGATACAGACCTTTCATGGTGTTTACCGTCAGTAGGTCGGCGGTGTACTCATCCACGGACACCTGCAAGTATGCATCAGCCAAGTATAATTTAGTAAACATCTTACCACCGGCCAATTTGGAAAAAGCCTCATTTGTAGTTGGTAAAGGGTAAGTCTCGCTTTGGCACACCCGATTCACAGTACACTTGTAATCGCCGCACAATCTGACAGAACCATTTGCTTTGCATACAGCAACAATGGGTGTTGCCCACTTAGAATACGCTACTGGCTCAAACACTCCCTGTTCCACGAGTCTGTCTATCTCTTTGCTTACGGCATCGCGCAGTGCAAATGCCACAGGCCGACACTTACGAAAAATTGGTCTGGCATCTGGCTCAATGTCTAAGCTCACTGGGGGCCCTACATAGTGCCCCAGGTCTGCGCTGGCAAACACGTTGGGGTGCTGTGCGGCCATGCTTGCTGCTAACGAGTGCATGGTGTGCACCCCTTCTACTGAAATTCCGAGGGGCTCTAGCCAGCTCCGCCCCAGTAGACTCGGTCCACGCCCATCTGCCACTAAGAGTGGTAACTGTACATCTGCAACATTCGTCTGTACACGCACTTCCAGTGCCCCTAGTACCCGCAGCTTCTCCTGGGACCAAGTGTGGAGAAGAAGATTCGCGGCCTTAAGCTCTGGTCTGCTCGGCCATAACCTCTCAAATGTTTCGCTACTTATAACGGTAAATCCGGCCCCTGTGTCCACCTCCATTTCTAGGTCTTTACCGTCCACCTGTACCCACATTTTGAATGGCGGGTGATTCCTGGGGGTGCTTGCCTGTAACTGGTAGAGACTGTACAGGCTAGAGTGCTCGCCAGCTGGATCTGGTCCATCCGCTACATGAAAAGCCCCGCTACTAGGGTTTGTTTTGGCCCCTCTTGATGTCCCCTGCACCCTGGAACCGTGTTTCTGTTTCGATATGCATGCCCGTTCAAGGTGTCCCAGCTTGGAACAATAATTACATTTTGAGGAACGGTGTTTGCAATTCTCTGGACTGTGCGATCCATTACAGCGCCAGCAAGCCTGCTGCTCGAGTGTGCGCCTGTGTGGCCCGTCCTCACAACCCAGGTTAGACTTGTTCTGTCCGGTGTGCCGGTCCTTGGAGGTACCTAGGCCTAACCGATTTACTGCTCCCGTCAAACCGCTCACTTCCCCTCTTAGATCACTTGCGTTCCGACCCGCTGCTTCGGCCGCAGTCGCCATGTCCAGGGCGGACTGGAAGGTTAAATCAACCTTGCCCAACATTGCGTGCTGCAGTGTCCTGTCGCGCACCCCGCACACCAGGCGGTCCCGTAACACTCTGTTCAAATCTGTGAAGTTACAGTGGGCCGACAGACGCCGTAGCTCGGCCATATACTCTGAGATGGACTCACCCTCCTGTTGATCTCGCTTGTGGAATTTGTAAGTTTCCACGATTTCGCTCGGCTTGGGGTTGAAATGATTGGACAATGCTGCTAAAATGTCCTTAATATCCACTTCACTGGTAGCTTTCGGCAGGCACAACGACGCCACTAAAGTGTACAATTCGGCCCCGCATACCGTAAAAAATATGGCTCTCTGCTCCTCTTTGTCCGTAATCTTATTCGCTATAAACAGGTATTTCACCCGTTCCACGTACGTCTGCCAGGCATCCCGGCCCGGAACAAACTCACCAAACGAGTTCCACGACGCCATCTAGGTTATGCTGCCGCGGATTATCAACGTGCCCGATGCGACCCGAAAACGCGTGGTTATTCCGACCTCGTCGCCAGTGTTATGTAGATGACACTAATGCCGCACATCGCAGCCTTCATGGTACTCATATTGCACCTCGTTGTTCGCACACAACACAAGACCTGCCGCGCCCATCGTAGCCGCGTCCCGCCATAATCCCCTTTTGTTTACAACATGTCGCACTGCAGCCAACTTACGAAAGGACACAACACACACACACACACACACACTTTCTTTCTCGCACCCACTTGGTTGTGGTGCACAAACACTCGTAATTCATGAAGTTTTTTGTAAATAAATATTTTAAATGTTTGTACGCTCACATTAGCAAATGAATAATATGGAAATTAAATATTAGTTTAACCTAAATTCTAAGACTTAAAATAATAAAGTTTGCTCTTGCAGCTTCTAGTTCATTTAGGCATCTTATAAAATACATTACCCACCATAACACATTCTAAAATTTACCATAGGTATAAAATAACAAAAATCTAACAATTAAAGAACAAAATAAGTTATTAATGTAATTAAATAAAGCTACAGCTTTTTAAATAACAAAAAAATTAGTTAAAATAAGGCGAAACAAAAGGGAGTGGCATCTCTACGCCACAACTAGTGGGGAAAAAAATTGTAAATTTTTAATACGATAGCATAGTAAATCTTATTTTGAGGTGTTTATGTCTTAGATGCTTAGTTTTAGTTTTATTACTTGTAAGTCACAGCACTTTTTGCAAAAGACGAATAAACTGTTTTTTTTTTACCAGCATATTTGGTATATGAATCAAAAAAATAATTTATTAAAGTCACTAAAATAAAAAAACAAAAATTTAATATAAAATTTGTACAGGATGTGGCAAGGACAGTAAACATTACAGAAGGTAATTTCAACTACCATAATTAGGGGTAATTGATCTGCCAGCTAGATATTCAAAAAAATTTCAAAATCCAGGCCGGCACCCACATTGCAGGAAAACATGTGGAGTAAACACCAGCGATCAAACTCTATCCCACCACCAGCCATCATCTGGCTGACACGGGGAGGACACACGAGGTGTCATGTTATCCCCTTCTTCAAACAGGGCCTTCTACGCCCAAGCCACACCATGTTCATGTCCACATGGCGATAGTTCCAGGTTGTTGAGTTATCCCTTTTATTTTATACTTTCCATTGTATACCCTGGCCAAACTATGATCATGTCCCCGTGCTGATAGCTCAGGATTTCAATCAGGGTTCAACCCCCCCCCCCCCTCCCCCTTAGCACCAAATCTTTAATTAATTTCTTATTCATCACTCAATCAAATTTCATATTAAAGTTAATAAAATTTTTACCATTACGATATTTAAATTTAAGTACCGAACACTGCTAAAATAGCACTATTTTACACCTTAAAAACCAAACCTTCCCCCCCCCCCCCCCCCCAATTTAATATGGGGGGGGGGTGCATGCTTCTTAACACCCCCATACACAAATCCTGGCTACGCCACTGGTGTCAATATCCCCAATATCCCCTCTCCTTCAGAAAGTGCTTTTACGTCCAAGCCACACAATGGTCATGTGTCCATTGTAATAGCTCCAGATCATGTTGTGTCTTCTCCTTCAGGACGTACCTTTTGGACATGGTCATATTCTCGTGGCTTTAGTTACAGGGTATCCTTTCTATTTGATGCGGTGCCTGTACACCCTGGTCCCACCATGGTAATCTCCCCATGGGGATCTCCAGGCTCTTCATTGTTTAACCAAGGAAGTTGTAAATTAATGTATCTATGAACCAAATTCCCATCAACTACCAACATTATTTAATGTAGAGGTGTTCTTACATCTTGTGCTGAGGCTTTTGGGAGACCTTAAAACTTAAGTGAGTGTATGAAACATTTTTTATATTTTTTAGCACCCCCAAAGCTGATGCCAAAAGGTATAAGATTTACATTTTGAACTAAGGACGAGACATGTTTTTACCGTGTAGACAACTTCACACCTTCTGATACAGTTGCTAACACAAGGTTTTGAAACCCACTATTTCATAAAGTGATGCTCCAAAATCCTAACTGAACTGTTTGCCTTAATATCTCATTGAAAGAGCTTACCTAAACCAGACATGTGGTGTGACAGATGTGCAGAGTGTGGCAGCAGCTTCACGCAGCGCGGCACGCTGCAGAACCACCTGAAGAAGCACTCTGGGGAGAAGCCGTACGCGTGCCAGGACTGTGGGCGCAGCTACTTCAACCGCGAGGGGCTGCAAGTGCACGCGCGTCTCCACAGGAGCGACCCACTCGACATGGTGCTGCACGAGTGTCCGCTGTGCGACAAGGTGTTCGTGTACCCCTCGGGGCTGTCTCGCCACCTGTCGTCGCACCGAGGCCGTCGGTTCACCTGCGACCACTGCCACCGGCACTTCCGGGAGCTGCCCTCTCTCAAGCGTCACATCCGCAACAAGCACGGCTTCAGCAAGCAGCGGACATGAGCTGCTCTCTCCGCTACGACCTTGGTGTGGATGACAAGTTGAACCAAGTTCATCTGTTAGTTTACGTTTCTCTTACTTAAATGTGAGAATTTCACCAAATACCAACTTGTCTCTAGAACACATCTGTGTACACACCAAATTATGGCTGGAATTTGCAGCATTTTGTAAATGTATTCAGTTCTTTTAAAATAGATTTTCTTGCAGTGCACCATGGGTTGCCCTAAGTGGGCCTATGATCAAAGAGAGATTAGCAGAATGGGCTATTTGGCTGCAGAGAGATGACTTTTACATTACAATATAGTTGGCTGCATCATTTTAGCCAAGGTGGGGAATAATACAAAATCAAATATTCAGTGCACGAGGCTCAACTAACGAAACTCTTGTAAACAAGTGGTATCCGTTATAAATGAACATTTGAAGTTTTACGAATCTCCCAATGCCCACAGTGCTGATGAGTCTACGAAAATCTGCAAATCACCAGCATTCCGCAACAGGTACATATGAAGCTGACATGAAGGCATGGATGACATTGGAGCTTTTTAAACAGAGGTCAGGATCCAATGAACCGCAGTGAGTTGGAGCAGATGACTGGTGACAGACCAAGGAAACAAGCAGAAAGAAGGGTAAGAAGAGGCACTGAAGGAGCCAGAGTGTTGGGGTTAGTGACAGAGAGATTGTGTTTGCCAGTACACAGACTTCGGCACAGCAGGTCTGTGGTCAGGGCCGTGTCTAGGGGGGGGGGGGGGGGGGGGCAAAAGGGGCATTTGCCCCGGGCCTCACATTCAAGGGGGCCTCAAATTTTATCAAAAAAATATAATATTATTTAAAGTGAAATCCCATTTTATATATGGCGTAATAATAACTTGTATTTAAATTTAGATACATATTTATTTAGTTTTGTAAAGCATGATTCCACAATAAAACCAGACCGTGCTGTAATTTGTATGGTTTTATTTATAACTACTGAGTAAGTCACCGACATCGACGCCGGTTCATGAACCTCCTCAAACACTAGAACCATGTGATTGTGATGGTAAGTTGCCTTTGACTTTACCACTTTCAAGCTCTGATGAAGTAAAAGAAAACACAGAAGTAACTAAAATAGATAATGGTAATCTCATTAACACAACTTCAGAAATTCCCATAACTTCTAGAAACTGTGCTAGGACTGAAAGAAGTGTAGAGTTTGATAGTGCAGTGTTAATAGAAGAAATCCAGCAAGATCCTGCGGCATGGCCTGGCAATATCACAGACGAAATGATTAGTTATTGTGCTGATAAGGGGCCGGACTTTTTTTTAGTAATAATGATGGAGACTACTCAGCTTCTGCTAGGCAATATCCAAAATGTACTCGTAAACTAACATCATCTGCATTTGTGAGAGTTCTTGAAAATGGTTATTGTACTTACTCTAAATGTCTGGGAAATGTGTTTTGCTTTGCGTGCAAACTTTTCAGTAATTGTAAACTGTCAAAATTTGTAAATGGTTTTTCTAATTGGAAGAAAACAGAAGAAAAATTGAGGGAGCATGAAAACAGTATTGAACACAAAGCATGTTCTTTAAAATGGGTTTCAAGAAATAATAAGAAAATGTCAATTTCATCACATTTAGATGCACAAGTGACTGAGACATATTACTGGAAGAATGTTCTTGTTAGAGTAGTGGCAGTTGTAAAATTTTTGTGCAGTCGTGGTCTTCCTTTTCGTGGTGATAATCGGATGCTTGGATCACCTCGTAATGGTAATTACCTAGGAATTTCGGAACTCCTTGCTCAGTTTGATCCTTTTTTACAGGAACATTTAAGGATACATGGGAACAAAGGAAAAGGTCATGTATCGTATCTTTCTTCTGATATATGTGAAGAATTCATTAAGCTAATGGGCAACGAAGTTCGGAAACACATGCTATATGAGATTAGACAGGCCAAATATTATTCACTGATAGTTGATTCTACACCTGATGTTTCCCATACAAATCAGTTATCTTTTGTATTTAGATACTGCCTTAACGGTAACATTTTGGAAAGGTTTTTGTGTTTCATTCCAATTTTCAGCCACACAGGAAGAAATTTAAGTGAAGTTGTAACCTGTACTCTAAAAGACAACACCATTGATATCCAGGATTGCCGAGGTCAGAGCTATGATAATGCAGCCAACATTCCAGGAAAATACGAGGGCCTGCAAGCGCACATTAAATCAATAAACAGCTCTGTGCTGTATGTTCCATGTGCAGCACATTCAGTAAACTTAGTAGGAAAAAACAGCGTTGGTGAATGTATTCATGCAACAAAACTGTTTCTGTTTTTAGAAAAGCTGTACTCATTTCTCGCTGCTTCCACTCACAGGTGGTCAGTTCTTGAAGGAGTTATTTCGGAAAGCACAGGAAATAGCGGAAAGCCAAAAATCACTGTCAAGAGCTTGTCGGAAACAAGGTGGTCATGCAGATATGATGCATTGAAAACTCTCGTCATTCATTATGATGAGATTTCCTGTGCATTTAATGATATTTTCAACGACAAAAATGATACGCAAGTCACAAGGATGGAAGTGAACTCCCTCATGAAGAAAATTCAATATTTAGAATTTGCTTTTATGGCCGTATTTTGGTACGACATTATGGAAAGATTCGGTGCAGTAACCAAGCATCTACAGAAGCCTGGACTCGATGTCATAACTGGTCATCAACTGATGAATTCTTTGAAAGATTTAGTTTCCGATTTGCGAAATAATTTTTATGAAATTGAAGTTAAAGCAACACAACTAAGCAACCATGTGTTACAAACTTTTGTAGATGCTAGATCTTCCAAAAATAAAGAGGTTTTGAATGGAAAAGACGAACTTTTAACTGTTGTAACATCCCGCGAGAATTTCAGGATTTCCACATTTCTATACATTGCTGATAAGCTCCGCATGGAACTGGAGAAGAGAGCTGCTTCCTACAAAGATATTACCTCAACATTTGGGTTTCTTTGTAACTTAACTACAGCAAGTGAAGATGAACTCAAATCTAGTGCTACCGAGTTGGTAAGAAAATACAGAAAGGATCTGCAGCCTGTTATTACAAATGAATTATTACACTTATCATCATTTCTCAGAGAGCAACAAGTTGAAGACAGTGTTACATCATTCACGCCACAAAAGGTTTTGCAGCACTTATATAACAGTGATATAATTGATGTATTTCCAAATGTAGCAATAGCACTGCGCTTGTATTTGACACTACCAATCACAAACTGTGAAAGTGAAAGATCATGTTCAAAACTATCAGTTCTGAAATATCAATTCCGATCTACCATGTCACAAGAGAGATTAAACTCGTTAGCGGTGATTTCTACAGAACATGATCTTGTGAACAGCATTTCATTTGATGGACTCATTAACTTGTTTGCTGCTAAAAAGGCAAGGAAGAAGTTTATTGCAAAGTGAGTTAATAAATAGGTATGTAATTTTGATTGGTCGGGATCTGTTACTCATAAAATTGTGTAAATATTTGAGAATGATTTAAGACTTTCGTAAATGAACATAGAAATATTGGGGGTGGGTGTTGGCTATGAAATATTACTCCATTTCAACTAGAAAATTTGTTGTTATACATTATTTTGTTTTCCCTGCATAAATATGTTTCATATTTCTGCGAATAGAGGCTGCATTTCATTATGGTACTTCTTGTCCTTTTTTATGTTAGTTATTACATACATACATGTCAATGCAAATATGAGTTTTTCATATCTGAAAATTATCACTACAATAAAAAAAATGGGGGGGGGGGGGGGGGGCCCTCGGAATATTGTTGCCCCAGGCCTCGCATTCTCATAAAACGGCCCTGTCTGTGGTACAAACAAAAAAACAGTTCAGAAGACAGACAGTGTGGCAGTGATGTTCCTAACAAGTCCTTGGAGTGTATTAGCAGTTGTTATAGAAACTGATACAAACTACTCCGGGCATAATTTTAATAGATGTAAGCAAATATAATTAAAGTGATTTTGTAAATTTTTATTACTGCACTGTACTAATTGTACACTTAATAGCCTATTATTTATTAAAATCGAAGTATAAAACAAATTGATTTTTTTAAGTGTACAGAGTTTAATTTTAAATGCATGCTTAATACATCAGATAGAAAATGCTGTGCTCACTGCAAAACTGTGAGTATAATTAAATGAACAGCAATTAGTATAAAATAAAACAATTTAATGTATGTAAATGTGTCATACTTATGTATTATGTGTACAGAGAGTAGACTAAAGGTAGATGCACATTGGTTATCAGAGCATACACAGCTCAAATCTGATTAATTCAAGGTAGTGCGCTCACTGCATTCGGAGCATCGGAATTTCCGGAATGATGCTTCTGTCCTCTTTGTCTTTTGAGTCATTAGCATTGGCAGACCATACGGATTGCTCGCTCACCGATTCCCATCGGCATTGCTGACTTTCGATATGTACGATGAGAAGTGTGTGCAGTCTAATTTAATACAATGTAAAGAATTCTTCAGTTCCTGCTGTATGCGCGTTGACGACCAGTGCGAGCCTACCAGAGTTGCAGACGACGGGCGTGTGAAGCTCCGTACCTCGGGCAGCCGCGGCGACAGACTCGTTTCCCAGCGCGCCCTCGCGGTGGGCCCACAACTCACATCCGGCCAATGGCCGTTACATAACGTATGTATTAAAATTAAGCGTGCCACCAGAATGAACACACACAAACCCTTAATTAAATTAGCCTACTGGCTGCAAACAATATCATTATATTACTAATTGGTGTACACTACAGCAAAACCCCTTATTTGCACTTTTCATGGGGACAAAGTAAAAAAGTGTAAAAAGCGGGAAAGTGTAAATAAAGGGAAAAGTATAAAAAGGAGTACAGTTTACCTTATTTAGAATTTTTTTCCTTTTGTTTAATAGCACATACTACAATGCAGGTACAAAC
The DNA here is from genome assembly GCF_032445375.1 of Bacillus rossius redtenbacheri. NCBI lineage: Eukaryota > Metazoa > Arthropoda > Insecta > Phasmatodea > Bacillidae > Bacillus > Bacillus rossius. The sequence continues at coordinate 71,175,079 of NC_086334.1, forward strand.
ACACTAACAGCAAATTTTACTTTAGTATTTAATCAATTATTAATTTACCACATTTGACAAAAATAAAAAAAGAATGAAAGCCAAAATGTTTTTCTGATTACTTCCTAAAAAATAAATTTGAAATTTTCTTCTGCTTGCTTTTTTAGCTGTTCAAGGAGATTATTTGCCTCTCCAAATTATAAATACAGTTGCAACCGGCAGGGTTTATAACAAATACGGGCTACATACACATTGCTCACAGTAAAAAAATTTTTAAGAAAAGGCCGCAAATTGATGAATATTTACCGTCAATAGCGCGCCAAACGCGGAGAAAGGTCATTGTACTTGGTCAGCTGCTGTAACGACGCGGCGGCGCATGCGCACTCTATGCTCCGCCCAGACTCATGACGCCATCAGCCGCCAACCAATAGATGCGAGCTTAGCGGAAAAAAATATAAGCTCCACCTCCCGTGTACCAATTTTATCCAGTTCTAATACCAATTTATTGGTATACGCACCAGTTTTCTCGCTGCCGTGACATGTTCAAGTTTACGTTTATCATGATGTCTTGATACCAATAATTAATTATTTACGATCCCCAGAAATAAATGGTTAGTTTAAAAAATATGGCGTCAACTGTACAATACTTCCCAAATTATAAAAGACGTATAAAACAGTTACCAAGACACCGCTCATTTTATCTTGTGAAGTTTATGTCTCGTACCAGTATTTCGGCTAAGTTGTGACATAAATACAGTATCAGAACTTACAAGCAGCCATGTTTGTACATTCATGAGTTTACGTTTTTCCCTCGTGCATTTTAGATTGTCTCCTGCTATAATTACTCGTACTTTTACACGCCTAGGCTTAAATTATTACATGTTTAGAAATAAAAGCAACTTTTCATGTTATAAAATATGTATATTTTGCTATTTAAAATGTTCATTGCCTACTAGCTCCACGGTATTTTCTGGTTGTTTATGGTTGTTACGTGACGTAAATAGCGGGATTGATTCGATTTTTGAGACGTAATTCGCGGGAAAGTATTGTATTGGACTATATGGGAACCAAACGGGACCTGAAGAATATAGTGCAAATAACGGGAAAACGTAAATAACGGTAACGTAAATAAGGGGTTTCGCTGTAATTTAATATTAAAAATAGTCTGCCTCTGGAGTATTCGTCCTCGCTCGGCATTGTTTGGTTCACGGAATATTATTAATGTTACAATTTAAAGAAAAGCAATACTCCGTCTGCTGGAACATAAAACACTGTAGGGAAGAAATAAGCAAGTTACAAGTATTTAGGCTGGCTCAAGGGAGCGAAGCACTGACGTCACACCGGTGGGCGTGGGTCGACACACGCACACACACATACGCCGGGGTCGCAGAGAGTGGGGGTCGTGGCACATCTGGCTCAGAAGGGCGTAGCCCGGGACGATGTCAATCTTAGTATCCCATGTTAGATTCAAATCAACATTCTATGTTACTTGCAGTATTTTAGTGTCATACTATAGATTACCTATTGCAAAGTTCTATTATTTGTTTTTTACTTACAAAATATTTTTTTAATGGTGTTTGAATTTATAAAATCTCCAGTGTCTTTGTTTTAGTAAACCTTTGCATGAAGCAAAATATTTTTTGAGCATATTTTTCAGCTTGTTGTTTCTGTTTTGTTGTAAAATATTAAATTTGTTACCCTGGAACAGCCTATGTCATTGAAAACCCTTAGTATTTAGTTGCATAATGTGCTGTTTTAAAACTTATAATAAATAAGCTTAAATTTGTAAGATTGTATTGTATTTCAGGGGAACTGGAAAAGAAGGGGGCGGCTAAATATTATCTGCCCAGAGCGATGGCTACCTGAAATCGGGGCATGCTAATACTGACGACTGTGGTGGAAAAAATTTTAGGTGAGTGTTTCAAAAAACAAAAAAAAAGTTGATTATGCACAATGGTGCCACTAAATCCTCTCTTTAAACCATTTATTTGTTAATTTTGAGTCGCCCCCTGACACACGACCTCTTGGTACCTAGTACTAAAGCAGGGTGGCCACCGACCCGGGAAAAACCGGGAAACCTGGAAAAAGTCTGGAATTGGAAAGGACCCGGGAAAAATCTGGAAATAATCTTGAATTTTACTAGTCATTAGGGAAAAGTTGGTTTGTGTGCCCCGCTTTTACACGCAGCGTCTGACTTGCAAGAAACTGCGTCGGCTTTAGTTTCGAATTTAATTAATTTTTCAGCTGTTTATTTACTATATCTATGTGTTTTACGACTTAACGGGAAGTCAAAACATTCATTTTACGTATTTGAAGACGTTCGTGTTTTCGTACCTCTACTTGTTCTAAATGACTAATGAAAAAAAAAAAAACTTTACCCAGGTCTACCACCATAAACATCGTTTCTAACAGTAATACGCTCCACGAATGCGTGGGTAATACAATGGTAGTACATGAGTTTGAATTCAGCAGTTGGTTGCAATGATCGGTCGTAGGAACCAATGACAAAATTATATGCGTTCTTATATTCTTATTGGCGTATTGCGCAGTTTTTTCGTTTGTGATGTATGAGGAGGGTTTAGAAGATGGCGATGGTGCGTCGATTGTTTAGCGGAACACGAACGTGAATAATTTTTTGTTTGTAGTTTTTGGAAGCATGAGTATCTTGTAGCAGTGAATGCAGGAGGGAGGTTAGGATCATGTCAACGAGATATTCCTGTCGCTATGAGGTGGAGTTTCCGTGGGCCACCGAGGACCCTAAAGACAAAGGTAGCGCAAAGTGCAAGATCTGTGCGAAAAGTTTTAAGTTAGATACTATGGGCAGAGGTGCCTTTTTAAGCCACGCCAAATCGAAATTTCACCAAAATGCGAAGTCATGCCAAGATAGAAATATGTACGTTACTGCATTTTTTTCCACTCATCCTGGTCAACACCATGAAGCTGTTCCGTCTTGCAGCAAAGGTAAGTTACAGTTACTAGTGTTTTATTAATATTTTTGTTTTGTGTTAAATAAATGCTTGAAGAGTCTATTGAACTCTATAGATTTAATGAGAGTGCCGAGTGTGTGCATTTGCTTACAATTTATTTGAAATACAGCCTATAGTTTCACGTTGTACAGTAAACGCCCGGCACATCGCGCCCCGATTGATCGCGGAATCGAGTATATCGCGAGTCAAATCATGTCCCCCAATCAAAAATGAATAATTTAATAATGAATAAATGGTTGCGAGCAGAATAGGGTCAACTCTAAAATTCGATTCCGGAAGTAGGGGAACTATCATGACACATTCGATGAAGGTAGGTATGAAAGTAAATAAAAATGCGGCAGTGTTGGTAGCCACATGCGATAATTGATTTTGAAAAAAAAAAATAAGCAAAGGTGTGGCAACAGTGTAACATAGAAATGCCGGCAAATGTTTGGTAGCTGAATAACAGCCGGGGCACATTGTAGGGAAAGACAATATGACTATGCAAGGTTAGGTAAGTAGGAAATATATTTAAATGTAAAATGCATCACCCGAAGACATTTTTCAGATGTTGAAAAGAAAGTGAAAGGTTGGTTAGATTAGGTCAGCTACACAAAGAAAAATTAAATTAAAAATTTGCTACGGAAAAAATAGTTGTTTGATTACCCGAAAGTATTTTGTATCATTTTCTGAATGGTACTGAAAAAGAAGTGAAAGGTTGGTTAGGTTAGGTCAGCTACATAAAAAAAATTAGCTAAATGTAAAAACGTTATTTTAATATACGAAAGTATTTTGTATCGTGTTCTAGAAGGTATGGAAAACAAAGTGATAGGTTGGTTGGGTTAAGTCAGCTGCATAAAAATAATGCTTATAAATAATACATAATACCAATAAAAAATAAAATGAAAAATAATTATCAGATAATTGTTATGCTGTGGCGTTCTAGAACATTTGCGATTAGGTCAGCCATGTAAGTGCCGTATGTTTTAGTGTAAGGACATTGAAGGTATATTTTTGCTCGTAAAAATTAAAACGGTGTCGGATAGTACCTGCTATACCAGTATTTGTTTGCTAATTATTCTCGTTCTCTGTGTGTCTTATATGCAGTTTGAATGTTTTTAGACTAAGTTTGCACGTTATATTTCTCGAAACCACGTCTATTGCTACATTTTCTTTGATACAGAAAAAGTTGTATCAGAAAATAGAGTTGAGCGGATGGGTTATACTCTATTTTCCGATACAGTTTTTTTAAGGAAAATATTTTTGTGAACGTGGAAACTTGTTGGAATCGTGAAATATAACAGTTTGTACAAAGCTACAAACTGCGTAAAAGTAACACAGAGGAGAATAATTAGCAAAATAGAAGACTGGTATCGCAAAATAGAGTAGACGAGGTGGGATTAAACTCTAGTATGCGATACTGTAAAATAAGTTTATGCGCAGACATTTATTGCATATTTATTGATTTTATTCCTTCCCCAAGGTAGGGAGCAGACAACAGTGTGCATGTTCCATTGTTTCAGGTATTGCTGCACGACATGAACAAGCGAATCATGTCGATCCTGATCAGAAGTCATCTGTAGATAACTTGGTATCAACTATCGATACCAGCGAGACTCCAAATCGAAATGTTCTTCAAAGGTTCCTTTTGGGGGAACATATTACGAGGGCGGAAATTTTGTGGGCTCTTCACACTATTGTTGGTCACACATCACTTCGTAAAGCAGCTGAAAGTGTATCAGTCATGAAACTCATGTTTCCTGACTGTGCGGTCACTCAAAAAATGGAGTTGCAGCGTTCGAAGATTGGTTATCTAATTAACCATGGCATAGCTCCATATTTTGAAAAAGAATTGAAGGAGCTGGTAAAAAAATCATCTGAAATTGTTATTGGTTTTGATGAAAGCCTAAACAAGGTTGTTCAGCGTGAACAAATGGATATACATGTCCGCTTCTGGGATGAAGAACTCAACATGGTGCAGTCTAGGTATTTCACGTCAGTTTTCCTAAGCTCTACTCGAGCCCAAGATCTATTGAAGGGACTCAAGAATGTTTTAGGACATGAAAATTTGAGAAAAATTATTCAAGTGTCCATGGATGGGCCCTCTGTGAACTGGAAGCTATCTAAGGATCTAGTTACTGAATTGCGTGAAGAAATAGGTCGTGAAGGTTTTGACCTAATCAACATTGGCAGCTGTGGGCTTCATGTTGTACATGGTGGTTTTAAAGAAGGAATAAAAGTGACAGGATGGTGTGTAGTCGGGTTCTTAAGAGCGCTTTATTATCACTTCAAGGATGTTCCTCTGCGGAGAGCAGATTTCTCATCTTGCACAGGTTGCACTGTATTCCCCCTTAAATTTTGCTGTGTGAGATGGGTGGAAAATAAGAAAGTTGCTGAAAGAGCTTATGAACTACTGCCACATATGAAGACTTATGTTGAAGCCATCGAAAAGCAAATAAAGGACAAAGTGAAACCTAAAGATTCACACTTCAAACGAAGTTTTCCTGCTCTTAAAGAATCCCAAAATTTCAAGATTATTTGTAGTGCTGTAAAGGATGAGATGATGGGTGCCAAACTGGCCTTTTTCACTGCTGGAGCATCACTTGTAGAACCCTTTCTACGAGAATTTCAGAGTGATGACCCAATGGCACCATTCTTGCATCAAGAACTTCAGGCACTCACAACCACTGTGCTTAAGAGAGTTGTTAGAAAAGAGGTTATCGAAAGTGCTCAATCAATTACAAACATTGACTTGTCGAAAAATGAAAACCTTCTGCTGGCAAATCAGGTGGACATTGGTTTTGCAGCTACAGATGCTCTGAAGAAGGTACGAGGTCAGCTTGCTGAGAAGGTTGTGCTACAATTTAAAAATGACTGTAGATCATTTTATGTTGGCTTCCTTCAAAAGGTTCTGCAGCGTTCTCCACTTGCATATAGTCTTACTAGACAAATCTCCTGTATCAACCCTGAGTTGATACGTAGTAAACCAAACCTTGCTGAGAAAAGAATTAAAGCATGCTTGGAACTTCTAGTTGAAAAGCAACAGATCCCGGGGTCCACCGCTGACAAGATTCTGCAAGAATACCAAGAATTTATCCAGATAGCTTCCGTGGGAGAAGCCATGAAGTCTTATCATCGCCAGAATCAACGTCTAGATTTGTTCTACGTGCAGGTTATGGTGGAATCTGGCAAATCATTTCCAAGTTTACTACTATTTATCAAGCATTTGCTTATTCTTTCCCATGGAAATGCTGCTTTGGAACGTGGTTTTTCCGTAAATTCGGATTGTCTGGTTGAAAATCAAACTGAGGATAGTCTTATTGCACAAAGAATTGTGTATGATGCTGTCATGAATTCTAAGGGTGTGCAACATGTGCAAATTACTAAATCGCTTATCCACTATGCAAGGAATTCTTGTGCGCGTTATAAGGAGCATCTGGAGAGTAAAAGAAAGAAGGTAGAGGCTGAAAAAAGTGAAAGGGACAAGAAAAGAGAAGCTCAAAAAAATCTAAGGGAACTGGAGGCAAAAAAGGCGAAAATAATGAATGATGCCTTAAAAGAGGCAGCCCTCATTGATGAAGAAATAAAAAAACTTTAAATGGTTCATGTGTGTGGAAAAGTGAGAATTTTTGTATCAGCGATTTTTATTTAAATAAAATAACACTTTATATCAAGAACACTTCAAAATACTTCAAAATGTTTTTGTAATTTGTTCACTGATTGGTGAGTATTCTTGGTTTTAATAAATTCTTAAAGTGATTATTGTTATAGTGTCCTTGATGTCGGTAAACAACATTAATCAAAACAATTGAAAAACCATTTCAAAATATATTTTTTTGCCACATATATGTCAATTTTTTTAAACCTGGAAAATCTTAAGAAAACCTGGAAAAATCTGGAAAAAGTCTGGAATTTGGTTTTAATAATAGAGTGGCCACCCTGACTAAAGCTGACTGATGAGCAAGGCCATGTAGCTGAAGGAAATGGCAGGTGCGTGATCTCTCCACCCAATCACAGCACAGCATCCGCAAAAACATTTCTAATACTCGCAATGAGGCTATACTTGCAAAATAACAAGAAAAAATCACGTCTGGTGACATCATATTTAACCAATCGCAAAAATACATTAAAAAACATTGGCCAATCATGGCACATGGCAACAGCACTTCGACTTACTCCAGAGGCCTTCCTTACAGCTACTGAGCACAATGTATTTCTAACTATTACGCACCGGGAAAACATTGCACCTGCTTTTTCAAATGAAAAACCATGGCAAAAAAAAATTCAAATGAAAATTACATTAACACACATTTACGAATAAAGAAGAAACAGCAACACTTAAAAATGTATATTAAAAAACACAAAAACATGTGCACAGATAAACAAAACAGGTAAAAGGAACATCTAGGGGCTTATTCACTATAAAGTGAGCTAATCATCAGAACACCTTAAAAACCATGAAACAATGTAAATATGGGCCTAACACATATGGCAAACACATAAATACTTCTTAGAAAAAACTAAAAAGCCATTGTTTAAATATTAGCAAAACATAATAGTACAGAATATGTGACTACATAATAAATTGTTGCTTAAACCATTTAACAGGTGGGGAAGGCAGTTATGTCCGTATGTGATGCGCCATTTGAGGATTTGCGAGAGATGATGGGCATTGTCCTCTCACATCCAAGAACAGATGATCATGTCTTCCAGGTAGGCTGCGGCAAACTTGCCGAAGTACCAGTCCAGGATGCAGACCATTTTGGTCTGGAATGTCGTGGGGGCGTCCATTAGGGTGAACAACATCGCACAGAAATAGAGGCTGTCATGTGACGTAATGCCTATAGGCATAAGGACGGGGTGGGACGCCATAGCATGGCAAGGATTGAGAACGGGTATTTGTAACACAACAACAAATTAGAACAATAATAAAGTTTTAATAGAACCAAACAAAAAAATATATAACAAGGTGATCATTTACGTAACAAACAAACCAATATGGTTTTTTTTAAATTGCTTAACACACACAGCAAAAGTGAACGAGCCATTATCAAGGCTACAAAAAAGGTGAGATTTTACGCCAGCGCAACGTGGTACAAAACATGTGCGGTCCCATTAAGGGGCCTCAAAAGGGGGCGTCACAAGGTAGATGCATTGAAACTGCCAAAATACATGATTGTCAAAATGCAGGGAAAACCCACTGCCTTATGCACATTACGTGTGTTACAAAAGTAAGTTACATTTTCTTAAAATGAATTATTTATGTTACGTTTTACATACGTCAACGACTCAGAGGAGAACAGTTACAAACAAAGTGAAGTTAAATTAAGTCAAATTACATGAAATCCAAACGTAATTTTCAAGGTGGCGATCGAAAGGGAATTTAGACAAAAAACACAAAATTCAACAAACGTTTACATTATGGCAAGGGCCACCGCCTTACTCCAACTTACATTTTCTTTGAAGGATGAAAGCCGAATACTAATTCCTGATTAGCGACGTCTAACAAACATCGTGTTTTCCCCAGAAAATCTAATCCTAGAATGAGCGGGTGACATAACCCGGAAACAACATTAAATCGCCAATTCCACGAGAAACCCGCAATTTTTAAGTGAAGTTCAACTTCCATGTCTGACGTAACAATCACGCCGTTGGCGACAAATTTTTACGTCATAGCCGATACTAACACGGCTTAACAAATGCGGAGATTTGATGCAACATGCATCGAACAATTCAGAACTGATTAATGATCAGGTAGCACCAGAATCTATTAGGGCCGGAACAATTTCACCAAACAGACGAACATGTACAAAATTATTGTACAAATGATGAGCGGCTTTCCTCAAGCGACGACCGTGGCGACCACTCGCACGCCCGGTCAAGGCACGTTTCCCAGACATTGAACATTGGCTTCTGTAATGCACTGTACATTTACAACGGAAACATTTTCGCTGTTCGCAGCTCACGGTGGGCTGCGTGCACTCAGACACTGCGTGGCCGAATGTACAGCAGTTGGCACACCTGGGACGATTAGAGAATGGGCCGGACACATTAGCCGACTCTGTGAGTCTGCCGGCGGCCTGACTCGCTGTGGCAGAAGGATCACTAACACTAGCCGCGCACTCAACGTGTCGCGTTGCGTGCACAGCGCGAGCCGGTTCAGAATGACATACGAAGCGGGCTGAAAATTAGGCGATTTAATTTTAGAAGTCGAAGCAAAGCTACCTGGCGTAGGCATGGAAGGAAAATCCTCCTGATACTTCTTAACAGCCAATAATCTATTCTCCATGTCTGAGCTCCACTTGCGGAGAGTACTAGGACTGGAAGGAGGGCTTAGCATAGCGCTATACTGTAACACTAGCGGTGACACGTTGCCTACAATAGCCTGACTTAATTCAGCCTCAGGGAGATTCAACTCCAGCACCTCGGCATAGGCCGCAACGGAATTAATGGACTGTAATAAGGGCTCATCAGGCTTCTGAAACCTGAATACTAGCTCACGTTTACACGTTTCCAAAACACGTGGTGGACAGGCAAACTGTAACACAGACGTTTTGAACTGCGCGAAAGTTAAATTCCGGCTTATGGCGTCAGTGAGCAGTGGCAAAAACACCGTGCCACAGAGGCTTAAGAGAGCTTTCAAAAGCTCCGCCTCACACACTAGTTTCAACCCAGCTAAGCGAGCAGCCGCAATCAAAAAATCTAGAACCGCATGCGGTTCACAACAGTCTAGACGAGGGAGAAGTTTCAAATTAGCAAAGAAAAGCTTTTCATTAAATCTAGAATTAGACAAAGCAGGTTTAGCGGGGGTGGGGACTTGCCGAGACGGTACATGTTCTGACGATTCCCAGGCGCCTCGCACGTGCTGAACAAGTAACCCACGAAGGGTAGTCATCCTCGAACGAAACAGCTTCCTCAGTTAGGACCTGGATTAGGTCAACTCTCCGTAAACGGTAAAACCACCCGGTTGCCGTAGTCCCCATGGTGCATGCAAAAAAAGAACAAATACTCGTTAAACACAATCCTCGGCAGAGTTGCGCAGTTGTAATGCCTACAGGCATAAGGGCGGGGTGGGACGCCATAGCATGGCAAGGATTGAGGACGGGTATTTGTAACACAACAACAAATTTGAAACAATAATAAAGTTTTAATAAAACCAAACAAAAACCTTATTGGTTTGTTTGTTACGTAAATGATTACCTTGTTATTTATTTTTGTTTGGTTTTATTAAAACTTTATTATTGTTTCGAATTTGTTGTTGTGTTACAAATACCCGTCCTCAATCCTTGCCATGCTATGGCGTCCCACCCTGCCCTTATGCCTGTAGGCATTATAACGTGAATTGACGTCTGGCAACATCCACCATGTCTCAGTGTTTCACGTGTTAATTTTAGGACTCTTTAACATATTTGTATGAACCATGCCTTGTTCCCCCTCTCCCCGAGGCCGCTCTGCCCACCGACGTCGGCTCAGGCCGGGAGGCGCTGTCGAGTCTGGTTGTTAGTTCGGTCAGGTGTGTGCTCATCGCTCGTCTGAGGTCGAGCGAACCGCGGCAGCAGCTGCATGACGCTGCAGCGCAGTCCACCCCTGTCCGTCCGTCGTAGGTCGCGGTACTTCTACTGCCCCTCCCACTCATAGTTCTGGAGATAGTGAGGGGCTGTCACGCAGCATGTGGACAGATGTACCTCGGGCCCGTCTCCCACGTGCACCACCATCGTCGTCTCCTCAGGGGGCATGTCAAGCACCACGGGCTGCGCCCGGTCTATGTCACTCTCCCCGCTGAGGAGTCGCACCATCACTTCGTCGGCCGTCGTGTCGCTCGTAGTCACCGGCCCGCCCCCCGGCCGTCGCCCCACGGGCGGGTACACTCCCGTCTGCGTCTCGTCCCGGGTGACACCGTCGGGTCGTTCAGGTCGACCGGGTCCCCGAGGACGGTTTCGTCGGCGGACACATTCTCGATGGTGACGTCCGACCTGCACGGTCCGTCATCGTCGTCCCGGAATATCGTGTCCACGAGGCGCTCCAGCTCGTCCAGGCTCGCACCCCGTGGTCTCCCTCCGTCTGACGCGTCAGATGTCGTCGCTCCCCCCTTTGTCACCTGAATTAGGCCGACGTCCCCCACCTGGTCACCCTCAGGGATCGCCTGGTACTGCAACGCCCGGTCAGGCTCTTCCGCTGGGTCGTCGGCGGCTACGGGGGTTGGTAGGTCGTCATCGTCGGTCGAGTCCGCCAGTCGGAGGTTGTCCCTGTGAACCTTCGTCGTGCGCCCATCAGCGCGACGGACGAGGTACGTCGTGCTCCCCAGACAAGCGACCACCTCCTGCGGCCCCGTCCACTTGGGAGCCAGTCCAGCGCAGAACCCCCTGTCTCCCGACGACAGATGGTGGCACCGGACGTACACCCACAGTCCTGGCTCGAGCCGACCAGGGGGCTGGGTCGTCTGGGGTGTTCGTGCCAGGAAGAGCTCCTGGTGTCGTCGGGCATCGTCACGTAGCTCGTCAACAGGTGTCACGTCGGTGTCGGCGAGTGCTTGCGCCTCCCCAGGCAGGGCGAGGTTGCGCCCCTGCACCAGTTCGGCGGGGGAATGGCCAGTGACCACGTTCGTCCGTCGGCGCAGGCAGTACAGCAACGTCGGCAGGTGCAGGTCCCTGGTCTGGAGCACGCCGTCAAGACTCTGGTGACCCGGTATCTCTTTCTCCCCGCACTCGGCCAGCCGGGACTGGGTGTCTGGGTCCCGGAGCTGCTCCGCCTGCACCTGCGAAAGCAGGTCGACTAGCGTCTCCGGCGGCGTGTCTGGTTCGGGGGCAGCGCATACAACTCGCATGGCCGCAGCCCCGGGTTCTCGATGACGGGCTCGTGAATCGGGGGAAGCATCTCCTTCCAGACCTGGTCGTCGCGGAACACACTCGTGGGATCTGGATTCCTGGACAGCTCGTCGGCCAGCTGATTTTCCCGTCCCGGGACGTGTTCCACCGAGAACGAGAACTCCTGAATCAGCATGGCCCAGCGAGTGAACTTGGACTTCCGACCCTGAGCGTAGTCCAACCAGTGAAGGCACTGGCTGTCGGTCCTAAGCGTGAACGAGCTGCCTTCGAGGTGGTGCCGATAGCGCTGAAGAGCCCAGACGACTGCCAGGCACTTCTGCTTGTTCACGTGGTACCTCCTCTCAGCCGGCCCAAACTTCGCGCTGGCGTACTCAATCACACGCTGGACACCGTCGCTGTCCACCTGGTACAGCACCGCACCCATCCCCTCCTGACTGGCGTCCATCTGGAAGAAGATGGGTTGGTCAGATTTCAGTCGCGACAGCGTGTAACAGTTCCGGAAACGGTCTTTGACCTGGCGCAGGGCCTTGTCTGCGGCGGGCGTCCACCGGAACTTGGCCTTCGGCGACAACAGGTCAGTCATCGGGGCCGTGATCGTCGCGAAGTCAGGCACAAAAGACCGCAGCCAGTTCAGCAGTCCCATAAGCTTTGGGAGATGCTTCCTGGTCTTCGGCGCCTGCTTCTCCTCGATGAGTTCCAGCTGGGCAGGATGCGGACGGCACCCCTCCGCCATCACCAGGTGCCCCAGGAACACAATCTCCTCAGCCCCGATGTGACACTTGTTCGGGGCAGAAGTCAGTCCGTGTCTGGCCAGCCTTTCCATGACCAGCGTCAGGTGGTGCGCATGGTCCTCCCACGTCCCAGAATAGACGATGATGTCGTCCAGGTAGGCACTGGCATAGACTGGAACGTGGCCGGGGCGTCCATGAACCCGAACGGCATGGCACAGAACTGGTACCGTCGACCGTCTGGCACAGTGAACGCCGTCTTCGGACGGTCGGCGGTGCATACCGGCACCTGCCAGTAGCCCGACTTCAGGTCCAGCGTCGTGAAAATTTTTGCGTCCCCCAGCCCGGCCAAGGCGTCAGTGATGTTGATCTGCGGGGGGGGGGGGGGGATCATCAGTCTGTTGACGGCCTTAAAATTTATGCAGAAGCATAAATCCCGTTCTTCTTAGTGGCCAGCACCACCCTCGAGTTATATGGGGAGGTGCTGGGCTCGATGACCCCGTCGCGTAGCATCTCGTCCACCTGGGACTGGATCGCCTCGCGCTCCTGGGGCCCGAACCCATGCACCCTCTCAAATGGCGGGCGGTGCAGCACCATAGGGATACTGTGCTCCGTCATTGTCGTGCGCCTTAACCGGTCCGCCGCCGTAAATACCTGAGGTCGGTACTCGAGGGCCCGACTGATGGCGTCAGCATACTCTGCCGGTACGTTGTGCCGGAGGTCCTCCAGGTGGGTGACTGACTGAGGAGGGGAAGGTGGGCTCTGTTGGATGCCGTACACCGTCCAGCGCCCGCGGGTGCCGAAGTGCATCCGTCTGGCCCGCACCTCCACAGCGGCATCGACCTCGTGCAGCCATGGTGCCCCCAAGATCAGCCCCTCGTGCATGTCGGGGACCACCCAGGCCTCGATGCGACTGACATGACCAACGATGTTCAGTGTTACCTGGGTGGTGCCCCTCGCCATTGTGCTGGTGTCCCTGATGGCTAGCTGCACCTGCTCCAGGCGCGGTACCACCGCCTCCTCGGCGACCAGGTGAGCCGCGACGAAGGATTGGCTGGCAGCGGTGTCCACCAGGGCTAGCATCTCCTGGTCGTCGGCACGAACTGGTATCCGCAGCAGCTCTGGTTCCTCGGGTCCAACTCGCCCCAAGTGGACCGGCACCTGGCCCACCTCGCTCGCAAGTCCCATGTCATCTGGACGTGGGGAGGGGCTCCGCTGGCAGCTCCGGCACCAGCGCGTCGTCCCCTCGTTGAGCTCCTCCGCCGGCAGCAGGCCGCCGGAAAGACACGTCCGGCTCCTGGACGGCTGGTGACGAGGCCATGGAAATCGGGGTGGCACTCCCCTGTCCTGATGGTGACCCTGGCACGGGGGCGTTTGGCCCAGGCCGCGCCCGATCCCTGCCGTCCGACAGCGCTCGGTCCTGCTCTGCAGACGGCGTCCGGGTCTCCGACAGATGCCATAATCGGTCAATTAGTTCTGTCGCTGGTTCCGCTGGTGGTTGACGCCCCGGGGCGCGGCACCCAGCCATCTGTCCGCCCCCGGCTCCGCGTTTCCCGCCGACGGCGCGCCTCCCTCGCGCGCTCCCTCCAGCGCGGCCTTTGTGGGGCACAAGCGGTGCCAGTGTCGCTCCTCTGTCAGGCAGTAACGGCAGCGTGGTGGCCGCTCATCGCTCTCATCCCGATCCGTCTGGCGCCACAACGGGTCTGAGGGAGCCGACCGTGATGAGACCCCTCCTCGTGATGGTCCTGCTACATCTCTCTGCTGCGGGGGTGGGCAGATGTAAGGCACGACAGCACGTGCGTCCTCTAGTGATATGGGTGCAGGGGGCGGTGCTGCATGCCGGGAGTGTACCGGGCCGCGCATGTACTGCGCGGCCTTGAGTTCCTCTTCTATGTCTCGTGCTAGTGTGAGGGAATTGTCCAGGCTTCCCCCGCTGCTCCCCGGAGAAACAGGCGTAACTCCGGTGTTAGCAACTCGACAATACTGGACAGCATGTCCCCAAACCGGCTGCCCGTCTCGAGGCGTCTGTGGAGGCGGAACTTTTCGTACATGAAGGCTTCCACGCTCTCGCCGCGGGTCTGAGCACGACAAAACAGTTCGCGCTGGCATAGCGCAGGCGCGCGCGCGAGAATCGAATCGCGACTCGAGGCGGCGTGTGAAGTCACTCCAGTCCATGTCATATTCGCCCGTCTGCTGCCACCAGGTGTGGGCTTCGCCTTGCAATTGGCCGCTGACGCGCTCCGTCCACTCGTCAGCCACGACACTGTAACGCGTCATTTTGTCCCTACACACGTGTGAATAAACACGGGTCCTCGTGTGTCTGCCCAGCGAACTCTGGAAGAGTGATTGGTCTTCTTGCGATGCGGGAGATCGGTAACACTTGTCCGTGACCCGCCTTGCTTGTGCGTTCTTCACACCCTCCGCACTTAAACAGGCCTTCACGAAAGTTCAAAAACTCTCGTGCGTCAGTGCATGCACGATGTTTTATGACGCCGCATTGGTGACAGCGTGCTGTCTCGTCGGGGCGCCCGTGACACTGTACTGCTGCGCATCGCGCACTAGCCCTGTCCTCTACACTGTCCGCCTGGTATTCGGCTTTGATGCGTTGCTGGCACATGCAGTACAGGTAAGAATATTCCTCGGCCGGGCAGATGGCCGCGCGCGGTTTCCGGCAGTCCCGGCATAAGTCCTCCATGTTAATGGTTATGTGCGCGCAGTCTTGCATTACGCGATTCGCGGTTCCGACCCGGTCGGTGGGCCGTAGCGTCGGCGGCGGGCGGGACAAGTTCGGAAGGGAGGGTGAAAAGAAACTGACCCTTTTTTGGAGGGCACTACCCGTAAAGGGGGGGGGGGGAAGAGCATGCGGCCAAGTCACTGGAATGCCAAACTTTCACCTCGCAAACAAAGGGTGCGGGTTCTGCCGCCCCCTTCTGTTAGGCCGACCCTATGGCTTTTCCTAGCGGAGCCGGGCGCGAGTCCTGCCCTACTCACTATGCCAGCCTCCGCCGAGCTACTCAACGAATTTGGTGAATTTTAGTTACACCTTGGCCATTCTAGTTGGGCGCTATATGTCGTCCCCAGGCCGTGGCTCCTTCCCGATCCCCGACGTGCGGTTGTGAATTTAGGTTGTAATTATTTTGGCCGGGTTGTAATTATTTTGGCCGACTAACTCAGTGAGAGGTGGGGTTCTTGCCTACTGTGGCCGGGACCGGGAGTTGGGGAGAGGGGTAGGCAATGAACAGGGTAGGAGTACGGGAGTGGAGATCGAACCAAGAACCGTCAGCTGTTAGTCTACGAGATGTTTTATTTAGTCCTTTTCCCTGAGCGCGCCTGGCCCACAAGAATGTTATGGGACACGTCCCCCGCCACGCTGTAAACGAACGCAAATTGCAGGTCATCCACGAGGGCACACTACTCCGCGACTGAAGATGTCTTACGTGGGGGCTAGCCGAAACGATGGTAGCGATGCTAGCAACGCGCGTGGCAGAGGACCTGCGGACTTGCGGAGCGCAGCGTCACAGAACCTCCCTTGACGGCAGCCAAGCGGCGACTATTGACTCCCCGCGCAGCCTCAGCGCCGCGCATGAGGAGGGGGGGGAAGGGGGGAAAGCGGCACGGAGGGTCGCGTGTCCACTGCGGGCCAGGCACGGCCCCTCTACAAAGCTACACGATTCAAACAAAACACATAACTACCCTATTTGAATACACAATTACAAGTTAAGTTATTTACAAATAATTATACAAAGATGTCCATCCTTGAGCGGTCCAGAAGCGAAGTTAGGGCGCACGCGGGTGCGTCCCTAGCACAGAGCACTCACTGCACTGCACAGAGGGGTTAGGGGGGAATAGCCCCCCTCAGGTACCCAGCGGTGGGCAGAAACGGCATCTAAGTCTATGAGGGCACGACGACTGTCAGCCTGTTGCATGACATCATGAACGTAACGTCAGGCAACATCTACCATGTCACAGTGTTCAGGAAACGTGCAACCCATCATGTGATCCGGTTTATTATGAGTGAGCAGAATCCCTGGTGCATAAGGATGAGAGTACGACTCCCAAAGCTAACCACGCCAGGCCGATGACAGCACAATGTACAGTGTGTGTTAAGAATAAACAAAGGAACCTTATCATCTGTGATTTTAATTTCGTAATGAAAGGTCCGACCACCAATACTCCAATACATCCGACCATGTGGCCGATGCCGACCCCTCATCCTTGTGCTCTACATTACAACAACCCATGCAAACATCAACATGACGTCGCCAGGCTGTCCCTCCCTCGTTGATTTATGCCCGGCTGCCCAGCTGCTCTAGGTAGAGAAGGGTTCGGTCAGATTGGACTGGGAAGAGCCAGCTCGAATACGTAATTATTAAAACCCTGTGAGAACCTGGGAGAACCGTGACACAGTCGCCCAGTGAACAATGATAAACACAAACCCTTCAATATTAATAAATACACTATAAAAAGGAATTAACAAGGAATATTTACAGAACTATTACAATTATTAATTAATACAATTATTTAAACAACCTCCGAGTATTCTCAAAAGGAAATTACTCTTCGGCCATTGGCCCCCCTGATGCGCGAGTCTTCTCCCTCCTTGTCCTAGCCGCACTGCACTGCACAATATGGCGCACTCGCGACACTGGGCAGGAGAAGGTGTTGGCGTGGCATGACGGGCTGCGGAAGCTAGGTAGACACTTGGGTCAACGTCAAATGCCACCCCCCCCTCCCACGAGACCATTATGGTCGCCAACATCTCTCATTTACTCACACACCACTGCACCGGGGAACCAAGGGAGGGTGTGTGCTCTTTCATTCGGGAGGGGCGTCGTGTGATGGTCCCACAGAAAATAGAGTATCCAATGGTACAGACTAAACCGTGGTTCTGTGTCCTGGTGTGGCTGCACCACCGCCATGCAGTGGCACATGTAGTTATCTAGGTAGGTGGGGGCCCTAAATGTTTGTACCAGGTGGGAGCTTACCCCCGGCTCAGCCCCGGCAGGTGTTGGGGTTATCGCCTGGGGGTCGGGGTTGAAAAATTCGTCTGTCTCCTAGCACAGAGGCGAGGACTTCCTGCGATGCGGAGGAGGATGGTCTCTCTGTCTCAGACTCCGGTACTCGCTCACCGAGTTCTTCGTCGTCCGAAATGCACGTCCGCCTCGTCTTTTCGTTGTCTCCGTGGTGTGTGACGTCTCCCGCCCGTCTTTTCCGTCTCGAGTCCGGTTTGGAAATAGTTATAGTGAAATTTGCGTCAAACTTACGTCCAATGGCCAATGCGGGGCCCACGTCTCCTCTTCTGTGTCTTCCGTCTCAGAGTCTGGTTCTGTGATTGTCACCTTGAATTTGGAGTCCGTCAAGCTCACGTCTAGTGGCCAGCGTGGTGCTCTTGTCTGCTCTGCTATGTCCTCCTCGGAGTCTGCTTCTGCGGCGAACATGGAGATTTGTGTGTCGGTCTCCACAGCGTCCGTGCCCTCGCATGTCGTGTCTGCATCTGTCACATCCAGCCCTTCTCCTGCGTCCCGTTCCCCTTCCTGTTCACTCGTCGTGTCTGTCTCGTCTGCGCTCCGGTGTCGGGAGGACGCTTTCTCCTCCAGGTGCATCTCTCCCTTGGTCCCAGAGTCTGTATCCGGGTGCACTGTGCTCTGCGCAGCGGGGAACGGCGTGTTCCTGTCGCACCGGTTCTCCGTCGTCTGGCGGTGTCATGTTAGGGTGGTAGTAGGGGAAGGGTCTGTTCCTACCCTTGTGCTGGAAGCTTGTGACAGTGGTGCCTCCTCGGCAACCAACCGCAGGTCGTCTCTGTGTATTTTTTCCGGGTGGTCACTTAGTGTTTGGACCAGATATGAGGTGGGCCCCACCTGTCGAATAATCCGTCTGGGTCCCTGCCATTTGGGGGCCAGCCCAGTGTGGAACTTCTTGGCCTGGGAGGACAGTGGGTGCTGGCGGACATACACCAGGTCTCCTGGACATAACATGTTCGGGGGTCTGTTGGATCGTGGCGTGTGTTGCTGCAGATATCTCTCCTGGTTGGCCATGGTCTGTTCGCTGACTGTTTTTAACTTTTCCCGAAGCTCTCCTCCCTACTCCCCCTTTGTGGCCGCCAATGCCACCCAGCACTCCCCTGGGAGGGCCAGATTCTACCCCTGCACCAACTCCGCGGGAGAGTTGCCTGTGACAGCATTGGTCCGTCGATGCAGACAGTATAGTAGGTTCGGTATGTGTACAACTCATTTACTGTGGTCGTCACCCAACTGGAGGCGAAGCTGCGCCTTGATTTCCTGGTTCCGCCTGTCGGTTGGGTTCGCCCTGGGGTGATACATGGGGGTAATGTGATGTGTCACCCATACCTCTCACATGCCGCCTTCCAGCTACGCCCACGGAACTGACACCCATTGTCACTGAGGAGTATCTCCGGGTACCCAAAACACCTCCCCTTCCAGCAATGATACCAACGTGCCGGATCTCACATTTTAGGTGGGGTAGCCCTCTACCCATCTTATGAATAAATCCATCACTACCACCAGAAAGCGTTTCCCTCTTGCTGTCCTGGAGTAGGGACCGATTATGTCAATGGCTATGGTTTGGAAGGCCTTCTGGGGCCAGCAGGGGCATTGCGGTTCCTCCCTGTCCAAACACCTCGCCTTCTGTTGCTGGCAGGTGTGGCACTGTCTAACATACCTCCTAATGTCACCTGTCACTCCGGGCCAATAAAATGCCCGCCTTAAGGTCTCCATTGTCTGCTCAGCCCCGGGATGTCCTGCAAGCGTGTGATTATGGAAATAACTGAGGACCGCGGCCCGCGCTCCTACTGGAAAATGAGTTCACCATGTCTCCATGTTGCCTTGTACCCGGGTCTGTAGCACCCCCTCCAGACAGCGTTGGAATGGCATGATGCACTCACCACACTCCACCACTTCTGGCCACATCCCAACATCATTCTTCTGTGCCCGATGCACTGCCTGAAGGAGGGCGCCCAGTGTGTCAGCGTGTTTTGGGTCGCGGACGGGACCTGCCTGTGTTGTCGCCAACAGGGTAGCTGTTTCGGGGACCTCCTCATCCGCCGGCTGGTGACTGGGGAGGCACTAGGTCCTCCCAGCTCCCCTCGTCCTCGTATTCTGTGTTTGGGTCGGGGTGCCGGGACAACTCATCAGCTAGATGGTTGGCTTTTCCCGGCACATGTTCGATGTGGAAGTCAAAGTTTTTTAATGTCATTGCCCACCTTGTGAATTTTGATCTCCTCCCCTGCATTGTGTCAAGCCACTTTAAGCACTGACTGTCTGTGCGTAATGTGAAAGACCTGACGTCCAGATGTTGCCAGTAGCTGCCTACCACCCACACCACGGCCAAGCACTCTTGTTCATTCACGTCATACCTGCGCGCGGTGGGCCCGAACTTCGCGCTCATGTACTCGATGACCTGGTGCTCACTGTTGGGCCTTTGCTGATAAAGGACGGCCCCCATACCGACCTGAATTGCGTCTGTCTGCAAATACAGAGGTCCGTCCTGCCGTATCCTGGCCAGCGTGTAACATTCTCTGAACAGCCTCTTGACCGTGTTCAGAGCGGAACTTAGTCTTAGGGGACAATAAGTCCGTCATAGGGGCGGTGACTGACGCAAAGTCTGGAATGAAAGTCCTCAACCAGTTAAGAATACCCATTAGTCGCTGCAGCTGCTTCCTAGTCCTCGGTGCTGGTTTCATAGCTATTAGGTCAAGATGCTATGGGAGAGGCCTGCACCCTTCTGCGTTGACTAGGTGCCCCAGGAACTGGAGCTCCGCCTACCCAGGTGGCAATTGTGTGGCACGCAGGTCAGCCTGTGCCTCGCCAGCCGCTCGAGGACCATGGCTAAGTGACGTGCATGGCCCTCCCACGTCGTGACCAGATGATCACATCGTCCAGGTAGGCTGTGACAAACTTGCCAACGAACCTGTCC
Source organism: Bacillus rossius redtenbacheri (assembly GCF_032445375.1). Classification (NCBI taxonomy): domain Eukaryota; kingdom Metazoa; phylum Arthropoda; class Insecta; order Phasmatodea; family Bacillidae; genus Bacillus; species Bacillus rossius. The sequence goes on from NC_086334.1 coordinate 71,195,509, forward strand.
AGGATGCGGACCATCATGGCCTGGAATGTTGAGGGGGCATCCATGAGTCCAAACGGCATGACAGAACAGAAACCTGCAGGGGCGGTGAAGGCGGTCTTTGGGCAGTCTGCTGGGCGGAGAGGCACTTGCTAATATCCCGACTTTAAGTCGAGGGACGAAAAGATGGTGGCATCGCCGAGTCCCGCCAGAGCGTCTGTAATGTTAATTAGCGGGGAAAGTGCTGGAATGGTGACAGAATTTATAGGTTTAAAATTGACGCAAAACATCAATGTCCCATCCTTTTTCCTAGCCATGACTACCCTGCTATTGTAGGGCCCCTCACTGGGCTCTATAACTCCATCTCGGAGCATCTCTGCTATCTGCTCCTGTATGACCTGCTTTTCCCTGGGCCCAAAGACGTGGGGTTTGACAATCATCGATGTGTGTGGTCTGGTTGGTATGCTGTGTTCAGCTACTGTGGTTCGTCTTAACATGTCCGTGGTAGCAAACACCTCCAGCTGCTGGGCCAGCACGTCCTCGAACAGCTCCTAGTATTCCTTTGGAACATCATTGCGGATGTCCACGAGTTTAATCGGGGTAGGTGGGACCTGGGGTTTGGGGCGGCCAACACAGTACACCGTCCTTTGGCTCTGCCCTCCCACATTCTCCGGGATTAGCCACGGAAGGCCTAAGATAAGGTCCTCCCGTAAGCTCCGCATCATGAGGAAGGTGGTCTGACTGCACTGGTCATGTATTTCGATGGTTACCTGCGCGCGCCCAGATGTGGGCATACTGACACCTTCCGTTGCCAGTTGGACTTCCTCTTGTCCAAGCTGCAAGCTCCCCTCCTCCACCAGGTGGACCGCGATGTACAAGTGGGTCGCCGCTGTATCCACCAGTGCGTGAATGGGTCGCCCATTCATGCGGATTGGCACCTGCAGAAGTGTCACACCGCCACCGCCGCCCAACCTGTCCAGGCCGGGCAGTGCTGCCTCGTGCGTCGCCGGAGATGCCGATGCTGCTGACGGACTCGTGACGGTGTCGTGGTGTGGTGAGCCATAGTTCCTGCTGCGCTGTTGCCGCGGCGCGGGAATTCCGTCACGACCTCTCTCGCCGTGCCAGCTCGCGTTGTCTGTGGTGTGGCAGGTGTCTTGCTGGCTGATGGTGCTGGTGTCCTTGAACTGCTCCTCGCCATGGACCTGGGACGGGTTCTGGCAAGGCCGTCCCAGCCCCGGTCCTGTCCGGTTGGTGCTTTGTCCATTGGATCGCCGGACTGATATCCCATGGACCGTGGCCGGCTGTGTCACTTTCCCCTACTGGAAATTTCCAGGACTGCGTCCTTCTCGCTCCAGTCATGCCCAGACAGCGGCTCGGATGGGGCACTCTGCGTGCCAATGGTGCTCCTTACCGCGACAATACCGGCAGCGAGGTGGTCGGTTGCCCAGCTGTTCCCAGTCTGTCTGATGTCCATCGCCCCATGCTGCTAGCTCTGGTCTCGGTGCCATCGGCATCCGTGCACCCCACCCGCCGGTCGGTGTACGGTAAGAAACCAACGCAAAGGTGTCCCCCGGTGTCACTACATCGGTCAATCGTAGTTCGCAGCAGGCCCTTTGTCGTCGCATTCCTAGTCTGCTCGCCTGTAGGTCTGTCTTTACTTCCCGCGCCCTCTCCACAAACTCCGATAATTCGAGTCCCGTGGCACTTCGCAAAAATGGCCTTAAGTCCGCCAATAAAAACACAAATATCATTGGCATAATTACACTGGTGGATCCCTCTGGATCCAAAAGGCGGTACAGGCGCACCTTATGAATAAATGCTTCGACGCCCTCGCCCTCTGCCTGCGCCTCACTGTACAACATTTGCTGACAACTGACTCGAGCTGATGGTCCATCAGAAAGTCTTTCAAATAAACGCACTCTACTAAATAGCTTCCCGTGTCCATCCACCAGGCCTGTACCCTTCCCCGTAGCTGTCCACACACTTTGTCCATCCAGTTGTCCTTTGACACGTGCCGCAGCCTGGCTTTACACACCCTGACGAAAGCTCTCGGATTCTCGTGCGGTTCCCTGGAAAACTCTGGCAATGGCATCATGTCCTCGACAAGGCGCATGGCAACTGGCACATGTCTGTGAGTGTCCTGACGTGTCACACTGTCACTCGTACTGTCCGCGAAATATCCGTGATTTTAATTGGTCTCCTCTTTCTTCACGCCCGTGCCTCATGGACACAAACACGTCTCTCTTGTCGTGCCTATGACATCACTCATCGTTGGTAACGGTAAGTCACACCATGCACATGATTCCCCATATTCACTGTCTCCGATAACCCGTTTACTTATCCGCGGCTGTTATCGCTGTCCTCCATGTCCTGGATGCACACCTGCTTACTGTGCGAGGGGCCCTGGATTCGAGTCCCGGGTAAGGCATGGGTGTAAAATATCTATTCTAATATTTAATAACGACTGGAATTTGAGATTCACGCTGCATATAATGACCCTTTGGCTATGGGCGAAAGCTGTAGGCCACATAACTATATATATATATATATATATATATATATATATATATATATATATATATATATATATATATATATATATATATATATATAAATAAAGGCATACTCGCGACACAGGGCGGGAGAAGGCGTTGGCGTGGCATAACGGGCTGCGGAAGCTAGGTAGACACTTGGGTCGATGTCAAACCTTAGTAACTTTATTATCATATCTTATAGGTATACCTTAATCCATACAATATATATTATAACTTATGCTAAAATTAAAGCTCAGTGGCAACTTTATTTGCCATACCAATATCAGCTGTGTGCTTTGCTAACTATGGATTAGAATTTATTTCTCCTTGGCTTAGCTACGCATTGAAACTTCTGCCTGAAGAATATCTCTTTGGTGGAGCTCAGTTCTTCACAGTCTGTGGTGCAGTGAGGTTCTTGTGAGAGCCTGTGCATGCTTGGATATCATCATCATGGCATGGTCACCTTCAAAGTAAGTTTGTTTTTTTATTTTGTTTATAATTTTACTTTACATATTACTCAAATAAACAGAAAAGTATAAATTTTTGTTAGGTGCGCTTAAACTGGCAGTTTTTATATATTCATTCACTGTTGCAGCTTCTCAAATATTTGTGGCAACTAAAGTTGCCACTGGGAAGTAAGAGGTTTATATTCATTTCAATGTTACAATATTAGTTATTCTGTAAGTTCAATGTTTATAAGGGTTTTTTTTACTTCCAAATTGATTTTTATTATTTCAAGAACTCGTGCATAATTAGAAAATATGATATTATTTTCATCATCATTGATGTAATACAAATTGTGTACGCATCAATGTTTGCAGGTTCGTCAGAGGAAGAGATGGTCAAGGACTGCTTCTTCATGAAATTTTGGCAGCTCTTGAGGAAGAAGATGATGGGGAAATGCCTGAGAGTGTAGCTGTTTCTCCACCTGACGAAGGACCTGGCGCTGACAGCGACGAAGATTCTGATAAATCCGATGGAGAAGCACAGGGTAATTTGGACAGATTACCGAGCCGTGTCTTGAGAAGCCAGGTATTAGTAAGATACTCTAACACTGCAGACAAAAATGTTTTTGACTTTGGTGTTGATAATTGTTCACCAAGTACGTCAACAGAGAGGCGTACTGCAACAATGGGGGTTTCACCAGCAATGCCACCACCAAAGCGCAGATGTTACCTGAAACAGTTCATTGGCTACCTCACGATAAGTTATTTTCTAGTGAAATTCCAGAGCGTGAAGTTGAATTTCTACCAAATGCTGAAGATTTTCTCCGCCAACAAATAAATTGCCCGCTTGATGCATTCACATCCTTTTTCAGTCACGAACTTGTATTTCTCATTGTAGAAGAAACAAATCGGTATGCAGGTCAGCATCTTGAACATAACCTAAATGTTTCCTTGAACGAAATACTTACAGTTTTAGGTATAATGCTGCTATCTGGTTACCATTCTCTACCTCATAAAAGGATGTACTGGCAGACACAACCAGATGTTCATGTGTCTATTGTTGCAGAAGCTATGCTCCGTAATCGCTTCGATGAAATTTTGCGGTATTTACACATTGCAGATAATTCAAAAATGGATGGTACAGACCGAATGTACAAGGTGCGTCCATTGTTTGATCATTTGAATTCTGTCTTAAAACAAATTTCTGTCGGTGATTCAGTTAGCATAGATGAGAGTATGATTCCATATTTTGGACGTCACAGTGCTAAACAATTTATTCGAGGAAAGCCTATTAGATTTGGTTTCAAGCTGTGGGTAGCTGCTGATCCCTCTGGCTATATTTTCCACGTTGAACCATACTGCGGTACATCTACTCGATTTCCGACCACAGGTTATGGGCAAGGTAACGATGTTGTCATGGGTCTTGTAGATCATTTGAAACTCAAAAAGGGAATCAGGCTGTACTTTGACAACTTTTTCACCTCTATTGCGCTTCTAAGAAAACTCAAATCTAATGGCATTGGGGCTACAGGGACACTGAGAGAGAATAGGTGCGCAGCTGTAATGAAGCTACCAGACAAGAAAGCATTCCGAAAAAACAAACGAGGACACATGGCAATGTCATCATGTAATGACCTCCTTGCAGTAAGGTGGAATGACAATAATGCTGTAACTGTTCTTACAAACTGTGATGAAGTTGAGCCTAAGAAAAAGTCATCCCGATATTCTCGCGCTGAAAAGAAAACTGTAATTGTTGAAGTTTCAGGACCAATTGCCAAATATAATGCCAACATGGGTGGTGTGGACCTTTGTGATCAATTTGTTTCTACATACCGATGTGGTATCAGATCAAAAAAGTGGTGGTGGCCATTCTTTGCATGGACTGTAGATGTATGTTGTGTTCAGGGCTGGTTATTATACCGAAGACTATGCTACGACTTGTCATTACTGGAATTTCGTCGTCAGTGTGCAACTAACCTCTTGAAAACACATGGCAAACCTGCAGCTTCTCCAGGAGTTCGTCCATCTTTGGCATTCTCATCAGTTCTTGAAGAAATCCGCACCAACCGTATTGATCACATTATCACAAAAGGTTGTTCGAAATACAGGCGCTGCAAGGTTTGCACTAACAGGACAAGCTATGTTTGCAAGAAATGTGATGCTCCACTTCACCCTAATGAGTGTTTCAAAGCATTCCATACAATGTAAATTTCAAAACAATCAAGCGGAAAAAACTTTGCACAAATTCTGATCATTATATGAAAATGTTGTACATACATGTTTTGATAGTACAAATAATTATTCATTATAATAATAATATTAATTATATATAAATAATAATAATTATTATAATATATAAACCAAAAAAAATTGTAAAAATATTTTATTTACTATTTTGGAATTTTAATATGTAGTAAAACATACATTTTATATTGTAATTATTATGTTCTGCACATGTCTTTATTTATTAAAGACACAACTCTTAACATTCTAGGTTCCCTTTCACAAACATGGCTACAGTTCAACTGTCACATACATAATACCAACCAGACAACACAACTATCTTAACCCAGATAATGCCAACCTTGTCATACAAAATATCTTAACCTAAATACATAACATATCTTTCCCCTTAACTTAGTACACTACAAAATCATTTAGTCTGTTTGGTAATCGTGTTACTCTCTTTGAAGTTCTAAGTGTCTCATTATCTTGTTGCCGACGACAGCCCTTTTCCATCCTGGATGCCAACATGTCTTCGGATTCTTCTACCCCTATAGATGGTGTCTGCGCTCGAGATGGTAGTGCTGAAGGACACTCTGCGAAACCTCTGAAAGGTTCCCAGTCTTGAACCTCAGGAGGTGGTGCTTGTTCTCGGGGTGGTGATCTTGGTCTTGACCCTTTAGCTGAACAGCCAGGCTTCCAGTGTACCACTGCCACATCCTTGCTATTATCCCCTTGTCTCTGGCCAGCCGAATTGACTGCGATGCTAGACGTCTCCCCTTTTGAATAACCCTCCGCAACTTGTGGCCATGCTCTTCGGAGTAACTGATCAGTGTGACGCCTATATGATTGTCCACTACTACTTGACACTACATATGTCAAGGGCCCTTCCTTTGCCTTGATGACTCCCAACAGCCATTTTTTAGCCCCACTGTGATTCCTGTACAGTACTGGATCTCCAACATCAAAACATCTCACCGTTTCAGGGATGTTCAAAGTTTGACGATCCTCACAAGCCTTTGGGTGTATCTGTTCCAATGTTGTACGCAATGACCTACCCATCAGCAGCATTGATGGCATCTTGTTAGTCACTGTACAGGGTGTTGTCCGCAAAGAAAACAGCATACGAGCCAATCTTGTTTGCCAATCACCACTCGAAAGCTTCTTAAGTTTCCCTTTAATAGTTTGTACCATTCTTTCAGCCTGGCCGTTTGTAGATGGGTGAAAAGGTGTTGTTCGTATTAGTCGAATCCCATTCTTTGTTAGAAAAGTTCTCATTTCCGCAGACACAAAAGCTGTTCCATTGTCACTCACTATACTATGTGGTAGGCCATGTGAGCTGAATATGTCTCTAAGTTCTCTGATGACTGATGTAGAGGTCATAGACTGCACCCTCCTGACTTCTGGCCACCTGGAATATGCATCAACAACTATCAGGAATACTTGCCCTTGAAATGGGCCAAAAAAATCTATGTGTATTCTTTGCCATGGTTTTGTTTCTGCAATCCAAGAAACGTCTTTCACTTTTGCGGGGTTTGCTCGTTGCTGCTGACATTCCACACATTGTCCAACAATTGCTTCAATGTCGGTGTCCATCTTAGGCCACCACATGTAGCTGCGGGCTAACGCCTTGGACCTGACAACTCCATCATGTGCTGCATGCAGTACCTGTAACAATTGTGGCCTTAAAGATGGCGGAATAATCACACGGTTCCCCCACAAGATGCAACCTTTGTAGACAGACAATTGTTCTTTACGACGAACATATGGACGAAGATCTTCTGCAACATCTCCCTCTGGCCAACCCATACAAGTGTTTTGTTTAACTTGAGCTAGTGTCGGATCCTCTTCTGTATCTTGTGCTATTTTGTCTGCTCTTACTGGCAAGTCTGACATTTTGCGTAGAGAAGATTTGTTGGATTACTTGGGTGATCACGGGCTGGAAGTTGGGGAATCCGAGACCGTACGCGAGTTGCGCATACGTGTAATTGCTCACGTGCGGGAAACCGCAGCCGCTGCGATACACCCTCCTGTCGGCGTAGCACTTGAACCCAGAGCCGCGCCCGTATTTAGTCAAAAGATATTCCTGTCTGCGCTTAAGACCCTGCCGCGCTTAGAGGGAAATGTCCCGGACGCGGTTCTAATGCAATTAGCGGAAGCTAGCAGGATATATAACCTGAAGCTGGTGAGCGAGGCCGATTTTCTCAAAGCCTATTTGAGTAAGTGTAGCGACGCGTACGTTTCGCTTCTCAGTGAAGCTATCACCGCCGGCTCTTCCTTTGACGTCTTTAAGGCAAATGTTTTAAAATTGGTTTGCCCGCCCAGAGTACTGGAAACGTGTAAACGCAAATTCGTTTACCGTTTTCAGCGGCCCCACGAGTCACATTCAGACTTCATAAACTCTGTTAGTCTTTTCGCAGAAGCGCTAGATCTCGGACTCCCGGAGGAAAGTTTAGTGGAAATCATTTTGGGGAATGTATCTCCGTCTACTCTGCAACATGGTTCGATGCTCTCAGTCCCCACCACCATGTTGGAGCTGCGCGCTTGGAGCGTAGAAATTCAAAACAGACTTGTAGCGCATGAATGTTATGCGAAAGAATTTCCCAGTGCGCCCGGGTTGAGTAGGCGCGCCGTGGTTCCGTCTGGGGACCATGCATCCGCAGGACAAGTTTTTCGCGCGAGAGATCTGAATCCGTGAAGCCCCAGTGTAACTCGCGCAACTCACGCGGCGAGTGTAAGTGCACCCCTGACGCAGCGCATAGCCGCTTCTGCTCCACCTATGGAATCTAATGGGCCGGCGCCCCGCAGCGGTCGTTATCGGTGCAGTAATTGCACGAGATACGGACACCTCGTGTCTGATTGCACTGAACCCATTCGTGACGTCAGCCAGCGTCTTTGTTTCCGCTGCCGCAGCCCCGGCCACTTTCGTGACCAATGTCCGGGAAACGCCGGAGTACCGCGCGTGTAGGGATGCGTTGCGGCCCCAGTGCTGACGGTAAATTCTCGGTGCAAAATTCCCTGCTCTTTGCTAATGTGTTCCTTTTTGGATTTTCTATTTTGGCGCTCGTAGACTCGGGGGCTACTCACTCTTTAGTCAGTGATAAGTTCGTTGAACAACTCCGACAACGCGTCCATTCGAGGCATTTTTCTATTAGCGAACACGCTCGCACAAGTATTTGCTTGGCTGATAACAAATTGCTTCATGCTACGTCTCTTCTAAATCTACATCTTAAAATAGACAGGTTTTCATGGCGGCATTCTTTTTTGATTGTGCCTAACGTTTCCTTTCCAATGATTTTGGGATTGGATTTTTTAGGGAGAACGCGAGCCAGGGTGGATGTTGCCAACCGTAAAATCAATTTTGGTTGTGAACCCCTTTTCGACGTGCCCTTGTGCTCGAAAACCCTTTCGCGTAATTATGTGCTTCAAAGCGATCAAGTTACGCCTGATACCGCGGAGGATAAGATTCTGCAGGATCTCAGTATGGAGTTCCCGGATGTCCTTACGAAAAGAATTGGAAAATGTGACTTGCAGCCATACAAGTTCTATTTGAAAGACCTGGAACCCGTTAAGTCTAAATTTTTTAAGCCTAACCCCATATTGATGACTAAAATGAGAGAAATTCTCGACAAACTTTTGAAAGCCGACGTCATAGCTCCTTCAACTTCCAACTACAGCACCCCTACCTTTTTAAAGGTTAAGAAAAACGGCGTAGACTACCGCATTGTTCATAATTTTATTCCCTTAAATAGGAAAATAATTAACGATAATTTTGGTTTGCCCACCGTAGAAATGGCCCTACAACAATTGGGAAAGAGCAAAATTTTTTCCGTTATCGACCTCAACAATAGCTTCCACCAGTGCCTCATAGACCCTTCTTGCAGACCCTACACGGCCTTTTCTACCCCTTGGGGATAGTACGAATATAAAAGAATACCCATGGGAGTAAAGTTTGGTAGTCAGGCTCTTAGCCGGGTCCTCGACCACATTCTGCGAGACGTTAAAATGGTTTTTGCCTTCAACTATATCGATGACATCATCATCTATAGCAATTCCTTTGGTGAACATATGCAGCATTTGCGCGAGGTTTTTTTGCGATTGCGCGGTGCAGGCCTCACCGTCAATCCCGAAAAAATTTCGCTGGCGCAAAAGTCCGTCAGGTTCTTGGGGTATGTGATTGCCGAGGGTACGTTGTTGATGGATCCGGACAAGGTATCCCCGGTAGTAAACTTCCCGCGCCCCCGGAACTTGAAGGGCCTGCAGCGTTTTTTGGGATTATTGGGGTACTATTCGCGCTTTATACCCAATTTTGCGCGACTGTGCGCGCCCCTGAATTCGCTTCGGAAGAAACACGTCCCCTTCACATGGTCAGAGGATTGTGATACTGCTTTCAATAAATTAAAGGCAGTCATAGCGAGTCCCCCAGTCCTCATTCTACCCGATTTTGATAAAAGATTTTCTCTACATGTGGACGCTTCTTCTCTAGCTTTGGGCGCGGTGCTTAGTCATGAAATCGCCGGTTCCTTCAGACCCATTGCCTACGCCAGCCGAACTTTGTCAGATGGGGAGAAACGGCTCGGTACATACGAGAAGGAGGCCCTTGGGTGCCTCTTCGGCGTAGAGAAGTTTCACTCCTACCTCGAAGGGTCCGAATTCGACCTGTATACGGACAACCAGGCCCTTAGTTGGTTGTTTAACCACCCCAACCAACTGGGTAAGTTGGGCCGGTGGATTCTCCGCCTATCCCGATTCGATTTCGTTATCCGACACGTAAAAGGAACTGAAAACGTAGTCGCTGACTCGTTATCACGGATGTTCAATCCGGAAGAATTTTCTGTTGATACCCACCTTTCGGAGGACAATAAGCTCACTAGCCCACTTGTCGAGGCTCACGTGAATACAAGTAGAATCTTTCCGGAATCCTACGTTAATGTTAAAGAGCAACAGTCTACAGATCCTTTTTGTAGTGACATCCGTCGCCAAATTAGTGCCGGCGCCGACGTACCCTATGTTTTTGAAAACGGTGTCGTCTTTTACACAGGGAAGTCGGGACGAGCGCGTAAAATGTTAGTACCTGTTTCACTACGCCCCCTGATCCTTAAATACTTCCACGGCTCTTTTCTGGGCAGTCACTTCGGCATCTCGAAAACGTTTCAAAAAATTTCCGCTCATTTTGCCTGGCCCAATATACGCGGCGACGTACGTCAATACGTGCGCGCGTGTCATGATTGTCAGGTTTCCAAGCCCCCCTCTTGTGGGAAAATAGGGATGTATGCCGCTGACCCTCCTGTGGCCCCCTGGCACACCGTGCACGTCGATATATTCGGGCCGTTATCCCGGTCTACGCTGGGGAACAATTGCCTATTAGTTCTAGTTGATATTTTTTCAAAATTCATTATCCTACTACCTCTACGGAATTTCAAAGCAGCTACGATAACTCGCGCTCTTCGGACGCGAGTCTGGCAGATACTGGGAGCCCCCGCTATCATCGTGTCGGACAACGCTTCTTATTTCCGCTCAGCGGAATGGCAAGCCATGTGCATGGAGTGGGCCTTGAAGCCTGTTCAGTCCAGCGCTTACTTCCCCCAGGGGAATATGTCCGAAAGGGTGAATAAAGTCCTAAAAAGCGTGTTCACAGCTTATTACAGAGAAGATCAGACTCTATGGGACCGAGACATCGAATTTATTTCGATAGGCCTCAATAGTGCTGTTCATTCTGCCACTGGGTTCCCCCCCTCTGTCCCGTTTTTGGGCCGCAGTTTCGCTCACCCTCTCCTTAATATCTGGGGACTCCCTCCCGTAGATGAGGCTTGGGACCCTTCAGCACTCGAAGCTATCGTAGATTCCGTGGCAATTAATTTGCAAAGGGCCAGGGAACGGGTTTCCGATGCGTATAATACTGGCAGACATCCGAGCGATTTTCAAGTAGGCGACCTTGTTTTGGTACGCAATTTTGCGCTCCCCTCAAAGATTGGGAAGCTGGGCTCTAAGTTTATCCCCCCTTTCGTCGGCCCGTATAGGATCTCTAGGTTTCTGGGGGCCAACACGGTGCTCTTGGCTAAACCCGGCACACGAGGGCGTCTGAGGAAAAGCCACGTTAGCCACTTAAAAGCGTATCATGCTTAACAATAAATCGTTTATAGTATAGTACACGCGCGTGTTCCAAAATTTTTTTTTGTAATCTTGTAATTTTGTAATCTATTACGTACGCTTGGTTTTGTGGTTGGCGTGTGGGGTTATAATCCTTTTTCAATGTATACTTGTTGGTGGCTTATGTGCGTTAGAGTTGTGAAACAACTTTGGTGTATCTTCTGTATCTTTTTAGAGTTTATTATTTATATTTATGGATATGGCAGTAAAATATTGTTGATTTCTCTTAAAGATTGTGCATTAGTGTTCCGCTTATGCGCCAGAACAGTGAAGTTCTCTTTCCCCCCTTCCGATACTCCGACTCAATTCGCGTGTGCTTCGCTTCGTCCCCCCCCCCCCCCCCAAGCCAGAGCTTTGACTTGTCATCGCCGATCACCTTAGCCGACGTGCTACGGGAGGGCTGGGCCCGCCCCCCCCCCCCTTGTACGTCACCGCCTGAGATCCACGCTTCGCCGCTTTCCCCCCCCCCCCTTCCCCTTGCCGCAGTCTTCGCAGTACCGTGCCCGCCATCGCCGCCGCTTACTACTAATGGTCCCGGATGCTGGAACTTCGGACGCTTGAAGACGCGCCTTTGGGGTGAGTCAGTTGCTACTCCCCCATCAGCGCACCGCACGTATTCCTCACATTGAATCTCTCGTCAACGGCGTGAGGCGTGGCGAGTACATTGATAACTCTGATACCCGACTCAACAACTACATGCTCCGAGTCGTTGACTGCGCTAACACTGGGCGCCACGGCATTGTTCGGAACGCAATTGTGTCGAAGGAAGGAGCACAGTGCGCTAGTTTGCCGCCGGCGCCCTTAAACGAGACGCGGGCACGGGAAGTCTTCTTCAAGATCATCGTACCCCCCCCCCCCCCCCCCCCCGTTTGGCCGCCTGCATGTCTGCGATTGCCAAAGTCTACACCTTCCAGCACTTGTTTCGTCAGGGGTGTGTTCTCCCTTAAGCGAGGGTGGTTGCAGTGTGCTGAGGCGCACTGCTTCCGTCACATCTTATTAATTACGTGATGTCTTTTTTTTGTTTTCTTTCACCTGTGAGTGCGCCGTCCCTTGAGCGGAGTATTACCCCTCCTTTTCTCCCTCCAGTGTTGACGTCAACGTGTCCCCTCTCTAGGCGCTTGTGGTGCGCGGAAGGATTTTGCTTGTCGCTTGTAACTATGCATGTGTGTGTTCTTACGCCGGACTAATTTCCTTAGAGTATAAAGGGGCTGGGCGCGCTCGCCTCGTTCTTAGATAGTACATAGTTCTAGTGCGAATAGTTTGTCGCGGGTGGTGCGTCCGGTCACCGGTCATGGGTGGGTGAGTGTTGGTGTGTAGTGGCTTGAATTCCCCTTCGCTTACGTTTGGCCGCCACGTTCAAAATTCTAATTTTTTCTTTTTTCATTTATACTAGTTCTTGTCCTCGGCGCCGCCCATGGCCGGGAATCCGGCCCGCTCCCGTCTTAGGAGGATATGTACATTTTGCACTATCGGGTTTCCTTCTGTTGCGTCTCTCGTATACTTAACATAGAACGTACCTCGCTTCCTTATATTGTCTGCTTAGGCTCACTATGAAAATGTGCGCGACGCGCCCAACCCCTGCAGAAACACTGTTCCAATATATACGTTGTTAGAAGTAATTAAAGACACGTTTCTGTGACACTAGTAATATTTACGTATGTACTTTAAAGTCTGTAACCACTGTTGTATAACCGAACTAAATTATACGCCCCACACGCGCGTGTACGAAGTTAGGAGTAGAATTAAGTATTCAATGTTAACCTTAAGGTAGTACTGTTTGACATATAAGACTTCTCGCCCGTGTAGCGAACACATATTGTAAGAGACACGGTTTGACGACTACGGTCACGCTCTACTCAATATTGTACTGTTTAGCTTGTTGTAAACTTTTGTATTCATGGAATACTTATGTATATCTTAATTTTATATACCTCCCTTTTGATGAGTTGGGATCTATTAAAAAGATACTTGAAATCTTTCTTGTATATGAGTAGACTAGTGGTCATCCCTTAATGCACAGTTACCCTTACACCAAGATATACTCTATTAATGCTGATTGATAGCCGTATGCTCCTCCCCGGCAGGTTGGAAAATATCACGACTATATGGGAGGGGTCTGGGATACTTGCTTTAGTAAACTTACATCGTGGTATGTTTCAAGTATTCGACGCTCAATACTTCGGGCCAGAAAATATTCTTAGAGTCTTGTGGGGCAAGTGTACGCACTTAAGCATTCAAACTAGCGTCAAAATTAAAAAATAATCATTAAAGGAAAATCAAAATATGTCTCTGATAGAGTATCTATTTAGTTTATAAATAAAATAAGAAATAAAGTCTAAAACTTTAATACTTTGGAAAAAAAAAAGGATTATTGCGAATGATTTAAAATGCACACACTTATTCCATACGGCGGGTAAGTGTGCGCTCTCGTATGGAGTAAATTTGCGCAACTTAGGAAAGTTCGTGGATTTTTAATGGCCTAAACAGACTGATTTTAATAATATTTATATAACTCTTTTAAGACATAACATAACTTCAAATGTTATGCTAAATCAAATGCTCAAATACATTACCAACAGAATAAAAATTAATTTACTTTAGTGATTATCCGCAGTACAGTGTGACAATCTTTACCATTACAGCAAATTTTACCTTTACAATACCAGATTCCAAATATTTCCTTTTCTTTTATAAACGAATGATACCATGTGGGTTTTTCTTGCATAAGCGAACTTTCCAACAACAAATTTTTAATTTGCCTACACATATCACAAACTTCCCCCTCCCCATTCATAAATAATGGGGTTGCGCACACTTACTCGCTGCGTACAGTTACCCCATGTGACTCTACTACCGTCCAGACTTGAATCCAATGTCGAATGACTGTTATGTGTGAATTTGAATCGATTTTTCTAATTTTTACTGTTTTATAAACATAAATAAATGTTAAAACATTTTAAATATCTATATATACAACTATAGCTGGATTTTTCCTACCAACATAGGAATTTTTCTTGTATAAAAATGGCATAATTTTCTGTTTTTTAGTAATTGAAAATATTCACGGTGCGCATCATTTGAAAGCAGTAACAACTTATTGAAAATTCCGAATGAATGATAGCCCTATCCGCTCGAAAATAATATATTCGATGTTTTCCCGTTGCCAAGTAGTGTTTACGCCTGCTATCGCTTTCGTATCTTACAACATGACGTCAGGGCTATAAATAATCTATCAACGGTCAGCGTGTCTAACAAATCAATTAAATTCAATGCATAGAATATTATCAATGCTAGTTTCGTGAATGTTCCGATAGTGTTCAGACGTTTATAGAATAAAAATTCATGATTTTTGTGTTAGGCCGAATAAATATTCACAGAAAGGTTAGTAGGCTACATGAGTTTTTTTTTATAACTAAAAATAAGCAATACTGATGTCTTCAATTGAGAAGTTTTTTTAATTTTTTACTATATCAATTTGTTCTTCTTTGATACAGTTAATTAAAGACAATATTGAGACGATTTTGATACAGTCAGTCAAAATTAATATTAAGGGGCCACACTCCCGCTTTTAATTATTAGTACGAAAAGACCAAATAAAACATACAAATAATTTTGATCGTAAAAAGTCAATCCTCACCAGACTTTCAATAACGCACAGAAAAGCAGATAGATAACAAGTAATGATTTTATAAGTAGGTAACTAAAAAGGATATTTTTTATTGTTTTTCAGAATTAGCCAGTATCAGCAGAGTACATGTTTTTTTTTTACTTTTATGGATACCAGAATAGCAAGAGAATAAAAATAAATATTGCGCCAGTGTCAAGATCATAATCATTTCAAAGAATGAAACCTTAGGTAGTGTTTCAGTTTTCAAAAAAGAAACCGATGAACAAAATGTCCAGATCAAGCAAAGGTCGAGCGAAAAACAATAAGATAGACAATGAATATCAAGCGAACAAATTTAAACTGATGCAATTAAGAGCTCACTGGGAGAAACTAATTGCAGAGGTTAAGCATATAAACATGAAAATGCGCAGAAAAAAAAGTCATCTTAACTCAAGAAAATTATTTTCATAAAAATTTACTTCTTGTTTCAAGTTATTTACTATCTTATTTTGATTTCTTAGAACTAAACCAAGATTTTTTAAAAAATGTCATATAATGCAATGATTTTTCAGTTAAAATTATTTATCTAATCGAATGTGTTAGTTTCCTATTTTATTACTGCCTTACAGTTAAATGTGTTATGACAAAAATGTATGTATACGAGTACTTACTTGATTAATATATAAAGGATACATCAAGCAAGTTCAAAAACCAAGAGGATGATTTATTTGGATTAAGAAGTTTTTTTCTTTACTTGAGTTGGTAAGCCTGTTAAAACTAGAGAATATTACTCCTATAGAGAATCACGGTTCTCTAGGGAAGTTTTATTTTCTTGGACTAAGATTGATTATTACAAGAAAAAATTTTTCTCAACTCAAAAATATATTTTATCTTCATTCGAATATTCTTATTTTAAATAATTTTTACTTGACTCAAGATGACTTTTTTTTCTGTGTGCTAGCAACAATTGAAATCTTGGGGGGAAAAAAAAAATTAAAGAACTTAATACGGAAAAAGTCCACCGGTAGGTTAAGGTTCGCTTGTGTAATCATAATCGTTAATGTAAACCATTTTTTTAAAATCATGTCCATTCGTTGAGTGTCATATTACTTTAGCAAAACATCACATACTTATTTCTCCATTGTATAATTGCGTAAGAAAATTAATGTTAATGTAACAATCATCGACTTACTTAGAATTGGATAAGAAAACTAAACTTATGCTGATGATATGTAACATGCATGACCTCTAAATTTTAAGGAATAATAGTATAGTTATCTATCTACGGATAAACTTTTAGTTGATAGTCATGTTCTATAATTTAAATGTACGATATCAAGATTAGAGGATACTGTTGATAAATAAGAATAGTTTCTAAGTGCAAATAGGAGAGAAGAAAAAACTGAACTGAATATAATAAGGAAAGAATATATCACTTGCCGAGGAATGCAGAATAAACTGCCGTGATATTTTCATATTCGTTTGTAACTATGTAAATAAAATATTAATTAATATCATTACTTCTTATGCGAATTAGAATAGTTTTTTAATTATGAATAAGACATATGTAAAGAGTTAATTAGTTCTTAATAAATTTATTAAAATAAGAGCTATTTCAATAGTGAATTGAGCTAATGAATTAAGTTTCCCAACACTGTATTAAATACCATAATCTGAAACGATTGCAACAACCGCTGAAGACGGGTATAAATTCACCAATGAAAATTTTTTCTGATATATGGCCTACAGGTTATATATTCTTATATATAGCGTGGTATACATCGTCTATAATTTTTTACTGACATGAAAGAGAATAGTTAACGTCCCTCGAATTTCGATTTCAGAAATATTTCTGGCTCCGCGCAACACAGGACCAGCAATTTTTATTTTCTCTGATATGTAGTTTCAATAGTCGTAATCTTTCCCAAACCTTTTCTTTCAGTTCCGTGGTCGGCCTCGACTTACCATGTGGTATTTAACTTAAATTATTCAGTGCTCCAAGACGAGTGTTCGTCGTAATACGTAAGTACTGTGGTTGATCTACGAGATGTTACATCGGCGCTTCACGCAATAACCTAGCCAACCGGCTAACTAGTTTCTGCCCGCACGGGGCAACCAGTAGGCAACACGTGAAATCAAACTTACTAACGCGTCAATTTCTGGGACAAGTCTAAGAGTCAGGTAGAGTCGCAGGAGTTACAGGCCTATGTGTTCTTTGCCCAGTTTAATACGTAATTTGTAATTTGAAGTGCTTTTTATTAGTCAGGTTATAGTATGTCGTGTTAGGGTTTGTTTTGTAATCATCGCATCGTGTTCAAGTGTATGACCTTACCGCGTATTAAAATCGTGAGCCGTCACTGAGTGAGTGGTCGCGCGTGTGACGATTCAATTCGGGACAACCGTTACGGCCAGGACGGGCAGCACTATGTATAGGGCTGTGCCGGAATAAATTAATCAGACATCAGTCAGTATTTTCTTGTTCTCTTTCAGGCGTCCCGAGTAGACATAACAGCTCGGGGGGCCCTGCTGTGATGAACCACTACCCCTAGCCACAAGGCCGAACCTACCCGGAGATCCCGAACCATACTAAAATCACATAAATTGTCATAGAGGTAGCGGGGTTCGCATCACACTGTATTTGCACTAACGGTCGAAAACTTTAGAGAACTTCAGAAAGGCTTCCCAATTTTTAAGCTCATTTGCATAGTTACCTATCTTAACTTTGACGTAGTCACGGATATCACCCCCGTGATGCTGGTTGCATCCTATTCTCAGGTGGGGTTCAGGCCCTCGTGGAGGGGGAAATTATCAATATCCGTACTACAAAGACAGTTCGACAGTTTGAATTGACGTTGTACCGACCATGGGCTTTAAGCCCGTGCTCCGCACCGCCAGTACCGTATCCCGTTTTCGGAGCGCGCTCCTTGCCCAGCCGGATTGAGTCAGGCGAGCGCTCAGGCGTGACCCCAATAGACAACAAACCAAATTAACAGTCACCACGGCCACTGGCCTTAATTAAAATGCCCGTGAATGTCGGAATAGGAGAAGTCCCTCTAAAACAATTCACAGTGGGACAACATGGTAGTAAATTTACAGTCGCCAACTTGATGTCACATTTTAAATAATTAAATACATTAAAACTATTGTTAAGCCTTAAGCACCCAATTACCAGGTCCTACATTTTAATTGGGCACCTGGAACATGTTTTAACTGGTAATATAGTAAATTAAATTAATATAAGTTTTTTGACGCCGACTCACAAAGAAGAGAAAGTTTCTCTTCCTTGCGAGGCGGCCATGTCCGGCAGTCTCGAACCACTCCGTGCCGGGAACAGACGTGTGTCCGTGGGCAGCATCCAAGTTTCTTTCATTTTATTACTTTTTATTCTGTACTAAATCTTTAAATTTAAAACCTTTTGTTAATTCACCGCTGCCCACGTCGACTCGGCGCGTATTTTGCGGAGCCGGGCCTATCCCGACCGTCTTCAGTGTGATACCGCGATACGTATCGTAGCACAAAACGTACGGTACTGGCCGACTCCAGCGAAAGTGTTTTTACTTAAGGACGCCGTGCATATGCCTACCGGCTGCACACACGTAAGTGTTTCGCCGAATTTAGGAGCCCGCTCATAGAGCACCCCCTGCACCCGTTAATGTTCGGCGCTGGCCGTCTCCAGCGAGCATCGACCCGCATCCCGCGAGACTGCCACGGTAACCATTAATGTCGCGTAGCGTTATGTTTTTTCTGTGTTAATCGTGTAACGGCTAGACGTCGCCAAGTGTTGGTGAGAGTGTTTTGTAGCGGGACTAGATTAAAGGTAATTCTCACCAACTCGTGTATACTAATTTTCCGGAGTCTCCCGTCCTCCACACGGCCGAGCGGCCTTCACAGTCAAGAGAGAACCATTCAGGGTAGATTCAAGCCGTGTACCTGCGGGGCACGCGGGGGCAGAGTACCCACCACCCAACATCAACGGCCTAGCAGTCCGCTAGCCTGGCACCCCTCCGGACAACAAGAGCACCTCGACGCCCGTAGCGCCCGTCAGGTACCCCCCGGGCCTTTCACATAGGTCGGGTGACGGCAAATGGCGCCCTTGCGTTGGGCATAACTACAGCCGAAAATCAGACAAAGGGGACAGAAGATGGCCATTTTGGACGCGCGCAGTGGAATTTGGCGCACAAAGGAGCAGCGACAAAGGGACCACCCGGAAGCGCGCGTCAACGCCCGCGCCGCCCCTCGCCAACTTTCACTTTCACCCCCACCCCTCCCCTTTGGGCCTACAGTGTACATCCTCGCCCGCACACCACCCCCCCCCACCATCACATCCTCGCTCTCTCCGCTTTGTGCGGCTGTCCGGGCGCTCTCGGCCGCCGCTACACACGGCTATCCGCATCCCCCTTTCGCAGTGGCCAGTCTCGGCTCTCCCTTTTGTGCGGCTGTCCGGGCGCCTCTCGGCCAGCGGCCCGAATCAGCGCGCGCGCCAACCCCCCACACCCCTCTTCATTCATCGGGAGTCTGTTTGTAAACAGAGCCACGTGCGCGCACGAAGCGACTGTCAACACCGACGCGCCGCGCGACGCAATGGCAGACAGACTCAAGATGAACACCTGTCGAGTCTTCTACTGGCCACAGGGCAAGGACCTGGTAACGGGGAAAGCGAACCCTCTACAGACATGTAAATGCGCACCGGATAACAACTTGCCGGCAATCAAGTTCGAAGCGCTCATAGAACCGTGGCACAAAAGCACGGAGACGGAATTACAGGCGCGAACACCACCGGTGGACCACACACCCCTACCGAGCCGTACCACCCCAGCCATCACCGCCCCCCCCAACCACCCACGCCAGCGACTGGAGCTCGCACCCTGGCCACGCGACGCGCGCGCTGGACATCACCGAGGCCAAGTGCGTGTGGCCTGGCCTGGAAGACCTGGCACGAGCCCTGCCGCCCCGCAGAGCGACTCTGCCAGAGTTCGCCGGAGCCCCGCATGAGGACCCAGGGGAATTCCTGACGCAGTGCGACGCGCCTGACCGGGTGCCGGACGCACCAATCGGAGTGGGTAGAGCGGGTCAGCGAGCAGCTGCAAGGACCGCTCGGAGCTGGTGGAGCATGTGGGGTCGGTTTGCCATGCCATGGGGCGAGTTCACGGACACGTTCCGACACCGGTTCGACACAGGATCTCCCCTCGTCAAGTGTTCTGCCTCATTCTATGGGGCTCGACAGAAGGACAGCGAGGCAGTGGAGGCGTTCTTCGCCACTAAACTCCAATTGTTTCGCCGCATCTCGCCCGGCACCCCCCTGTCCGGGGCACTGCCCATCATCACGGGCTTAGTGAGGGACGAGCTGCAGCCCTTCCTGCGTCGCTGCCACACCGGCGGTGTAGCGGAGTACGTGCAGGAAGCATGCGAGACGGAACGCAACTTCCAGAGAGCCTGCAAGCGCGGCCAGACCACGAGCACCCGAGGGGGTGACAGCCCACCAGAAGCCCGGCGGAACACCGCACTACGGGACTCATCCTCACACCAACACATAGGACTATGAGCCATCGAGGCGCCGCCAACTTGGCGAGCGGAGCGACCGCGGGACGCCGGAGCACGTGCGCAAGTCCCCCTGTGTCGCTTGGGATGCCCACGTGGCGAACGTCACTGGCAGAGCGAGGGCCAGCAGGGATTCCGGGCGGCGCGACCCGCCACACCGCCGCGCCAGGAGACGCACGTGGTACCACCTCCGCCACAGCGTACCAGCCCGGCCCAGTCGGGAAACGGCCCCCGGGGGACCGGGATTAGAGCCCCCTCCCCCCGCACAGACCATCAACCCCGCGCCTGGCGGGGTGCACGCCCTCCCGACCTTGGGACAGCTGGGACGCCCACGGGACAAACTGTTCCGTATCCCCGTGGAGGTGAACGGCCGGCCATCTGCCGCACTCGTCGACACCAGAGCGAGCGACGTGTTCATACGCCCCGCGTTCGTGCTTGCAGGCGTGTTGCGTCCGGGCAGCGGCGAGCTGCGCCTGGCTACCACCACACACACCGGGCGGATGCTGGGGCATGCTGAGATCATGGTGAGTACGCAGAAATTGAATAGTAGTGTGTCCGCAGTAATCGTGCAAGACTTGTGTGAGGGGGTGGTGCTAGGACTCCCCTGGTTGGTCCAGCAAGATGCGGTCTTGGAGCTAGGACCCCCCCGCCTCAACCTGGGAAGAGCTGAGAGGTACGTGGTGTACGCGCTAGGACAGACGTCCCCCCGACAGTACGCGGTGTTGACCCTGGCTAACGTGCACCACGACGTCCCCCCTCCTACCAGGCTGAGGTAAACAAGGTCCCCGCCGCCCGACCCGAAGTGTTTGCCGTGGACGGAACCTTGAGGCGGACCACCGTCACCGAACACTGCATCCCCACCCTGACTGATGACCCAGTGTTCGACCCGCCTCGCGGCTACGGGTTTCGCGAGCAGCGAATCATCCGGGAGCAGGTAGACGAGATGCTGCACGACGGAGTCATCGAGCCGTCCCACAGCCGGTACAATGCGTGCATTGTGCTGGCCAACAAGAAAGACGGGACAAGCCGATTCTGTGTGGACTTCCGGCCGTTAAATGCCGTGACTGTCAGCGCCCCCCCCCCTCCCAGATTATCGTCGAGGCTGGCGTAGCCGGCTTGGGAAGATCCCAGGTCTTCAGCACCTTGGACCTGAAGTCCGGGTACTGGCAAGTGCCCATACGACGCGGGGACCGGGAGAAGATGCGTTCACGGTGCCAGACGGACGGAGGTTCCAGTTCAGAGCCATGCCGTTCGGCCTAAAGTGCGCCCCGTCCACCTTCCAGTGCATGATGACCCGTGTGCTGGAGGGCTATATCGGGCAGTTCGCCCTAGCATACCTGGATGTTGTCATAGTGTACTTAGACACCTGGGAGGACCACTGCCGCCATCTGGCCTTCGTGATGGAGCGGTTGGCCACAAACCACCTGACGGCCAACCCAGCCAAATGCCATCTGGGAGCAAGCCGAGGTAGACTTCCTGGGCCACGTGGTCTACGCGGAGGGGAACCGCCCCCAACTAGGTCACCTCCAGCAGATCGCGATGGCAGAAGTCCCACGCACCTGTAAGCAACTGCAGCACTTCATCGGGCTGCTGAACTGGCTCCGGAACTATATTCCGAATTTTTCACAAGTCATCGTGCCTCTGACGGACCTGTTGTCGCCCCAAGTCCGCTACCACTGGGGCTCGCCCGCCCGGACGGCATTCGAGGCCGTCAAGAGCGCGTTCACCCGGTGCCACACACTGGCCCGCATCGACCCCGAGCGCCCACTCGTCCTCCAGACGGACGCCAGCACCCTGGGAACCGGAGCCGTAATGTACCAGGTGAACGACCACGGAGAACGGCAGGTGGTGGACTACGCCAGCGCGAAGTTCGGCGCGGCGGAGAGGCGGTACCACAGCAACGAACAGGAGTGCTTGGCGGTGGTGTGGGCTGTGAAGAAATACCGTCCACACCTGAAGGGCAGGCATTTCACACTCCGCACCGACAACCGCTGCCTCACCTGGCTCCACACCATGCAGGGGAGGAAGGGGAAGCTCATTCGCTGGGCACTGCTCCTACAGTCGTTCGACTTTACGGTCGAGCACGTGCCAGGCGCGGAAAATCAGCTCCCCGACCTGCTCTCGCGCGAGCCAGACGGCAGACGAGAGGTGCTGGACGAGGAGGAGTGGGACCAAATCCTGCCTCCACCCCACACCAGCACGACTGCCGACGGACACCCTACCTGCACCCGCCTCACGCTCGGCGTAGAAGGGACCGAAGACCCTCCCAGTATCGAGGCCGACCTGGAGCCGCGCGTCCTCACGGCCCATCGCCGCTCGCCGGACGCCGACCGGCGCCGCGAGACAGCGCGCGGAGGAGACCACCCCGCCTGGCAGCTCCGGGGCGACCGGGTCATGACTAGACCGCCGGGGGAAGAGGACGAGTGGAAGACCTACGTCCCACCCGGAGCAAGCGAGGCAACACTGCGATTCTACCACGATCATGACCTCGCCGGACACCCGGGCTCGGACCAGACCCGGAGAGCCGTCTGCCGGTACTACCACTGGCCGGGGGTGAACCGGGATGTCCGGGTCTACGTCCGGGAGTGTGAGACCTGCCAGCGCCGCAAGGCCCACCGAGGAGATGGTACACAACAACAGCAGCCTCACCAGCCGCCAACACCGTTTCAGACGCTCGCGCTGGACGGGATGGGGCCGTACCCCCGCTCGCCGCGGGGTAAGCGGTTCCTAGTGGTCATGACCGACATGTTCACCCGCTGGACAGAAGCCTACCCCTGCTGCAACGCACGGGCGGCCACCATCATCGAAGTCCTGACGCACGAGTTCCTCTTTCAGTTCGGCTACCCGGAGTCCGTCACGACGGACAACGGCAGCCAGTTCCTGGGGGCCTGGTGGAGAGGGTGGTGCCAAGAGGCACACATCATCCACCACACGACACCCTCATACCACCCCAGGGCCAATCCGACCGAGCGCAGAAATCAGGATCTGAAAACTCAACTGCGGCTGCGCCTAGGGGAGGACCACACCCAGTGGGATCGCCACGTCGCCGACGCACTGTTCTGGGATGACCCCCGCCGAAATGATCCAGGGGCGTAACCTGCCGCTGCCCGGCGAGATGGCAACACACGGCGAGCTGGCAACACACGGCGTACCGCACCCAGGAGAGCAACCGAAGGAGCGCGACGAGCGACGAACCTAGGAGCACGACGCGGCACGCGCAAGACAAGCCCGCTGCAGTCAGGGAATTACGCCCCAGACAGCGCGACCCCCGGCACAACTGCGGGCCGGTGATCGGGTGTACGCCCGAGCGTACCCCCTGTCGGCAGCGCCGCGCAATTACTGCGCCGGACTCGCTCCCCGCTGGGAGGGGCCCTACACCGTGATGCGGCGCCTGGGGGCGACGTCCTACATGGTGAACTTGGGTGGCCGCCGCGTGCAAAAGATCCACCGGGACCACCTGCGAGTGGCGGCGACCCCCGGGGAACCACTCCCGACCGAACCCGAACATGGAGACACGGCAGATGTACCAGACATCCCCCTTGATGCACTCCCTCCTGGTGGACTGGAGCAACAGCGAGAGGAAGCCGAGGACACCGCTCCAGACGAGCCTGAGTACCTCACCGACGGGGAACTGGACGCGGATGCACCCCACGACCCCGGCGAGGCACCCTGTCCCGCAGAAACCGCGCCACGTAGGGAAGCCCCCGAGAGCGAGCTGCCCCTGCGGCATGAGGCACCTACGGAGACTCACACCACGTCGCGCCGGCGGAGAAGGGGCCGGCCCCGCCACGCCAGTAGCCGGGTGACAGAAGTCGCGTGGGACGACTCCGAAGACCCCGCCAGAGCGACCCCTGACCCCGAACCCATCATATCCGACCCAGACGAGGACGCTACTTTCCGCATCGCCGTCACACAACCGCGCGAGGAGGGGGCTGGACGTCCCCGTCGGACACGATGCAGACCAGCGAAACTGCGCGAGTTCGTCCTGAACACCACCCCGGGGCGGAGCTCACCCAGCCCGGCGCTGATACCCGAGCGGGAACGCCAGCCCTACGGACGGCAAGGCCCGACGATCCCCGAGGGGAGTAGCCCGCGAGAGCGCCCCCGACGTGAGCGCCGACCCCCGGCCCTCCTGGCCGAGTACGTCCTGGGCAGTCTCGTCACACCGCCCCACACATCACGCACCGTGGCGCCGCCTCCCGGCCCAGCAACCCACGCAGCGACCGAGGCGGCGTCCGCCTGTGCCAGCACCACAAGCGCCGCGGCGCCGCCTCCCGGCCCAGCTGCCCACGCAGCGACCGAGTCTGCAACCGCCTGCGCCAGCACCTCATGCGCTGCGGCGCCGCCTCCCGGCCCAGCTGCCCACGCAGCGACCGAGGCGGCCACGCCTGCGCCAGCACCCCATGCGCCACAGCGCCGCCTCCCGGCCCAGCTGCCCACGCAGCGACCAAGGCGGCGTCCGCCTGTGCCAGCATCTCATGCGCCGCAGCGCCGCCCCCCGGCCCAGCTGCCCACGCAGCAACCGAGGCGGCGTCCGCCTGCGCCGACACTCCATGCACCGCGGCGCCTTCTCCCGGCCCAGCTGCCCACGCAGCGACCGAGGCGGCGTCTGCCTGTGCCAGCACCTCATGCGCCCTGGCGCCGCCTCCCGGCCCAGCTGCCCACGCAGCGACCGAGTCGGCGACCGCCTGCGCCAGCACCTCATGCGCCGCGGCGCCGCCTCCCGGCCCAGCTGCCCACGCAGCGACCGAGGCGGCCACGCCTGCGCCAGCACCCCATGCGCCACGGCGCCGCTTCCCGGCCCAGCTGCCCACGCAGCGACCGAGGCGGCGTCCGCCTGCGCCAACACTCCATGCACCGCGACGCCGCCTCCCGGCCCAGCTGCCCACGCAGCGACCTAGGCGGCGTCCGCCAGCGATAGCACCTCATGCGCCGCGGCGCTGCCTCCCGGCCCAGCTGCCCACGCAGCGACCAAGGCGGCGTCCGCTAGCGCCAGCACCTCACGCGCCGCCGGCGCTAAGGCGCCACGCGCTATGGGATCGCGTGTCGAAGGGTGCAGGCTGAGCTAGGTGGTCGTCGTACCGCGGGAGCGGGAACACGGGACGGAGACGAGCTTCCACTGGGGGGGGGGGGGGGGCATTTGACGTCGTACCGACCATGGCCTTTAAGTTCGTGCTCCGCACCGCCAGTACTGTATCCCGTTTTCGGAGCGCGCCCCTTGCCCAGCCGGATTGAGTCAGGCGAGCGCCTCGGGCGTGACCCCAATAGACAACAAACCAAATTAACAGTCACCACGGCCACTGGCCTTAATTAAAATGCCCGTGAATGTCGGAATAGGAGAAGTCCCTCTAAAACAATTCACAGTGGGACAACATGGTAGTAAATTTACAGTCGCCAACTTGATGTCACATTTTAAATAATTAAATACATTAAAACTATTGTTAAGCCTTAAGCACCCAATTACCAGGTGCTACATGTTAATTGGGCACCTGGAACATGTTTTAACTGGTAATATAGTAAATTAAATTAATATAAGTTTTTTGACGCCGACTCACAAAGAAGAGAAAGTTTCTCTTCCTTGCGAGGCGGCCATGTCCGGATGTCTCGAACCACTCCGCGCCGGGAACAGACGTGTGTCCGTGGGCAGCATCCTAGTTTCTTTCATTTTATTACTTTTTATTCTGTACTAAATCTTTAAATTTAAAACCTTTTGTTAATTCACCGCTGCCCACGTCGACTCGGCGCGTATTTTGCGGAGCCGGGCCTATCCCGACCGTCTTCAGTGTGATACCGCGATACGTATCGTAGCACAAAACGTACGGTACTGGCCGACTCCAGCGAAAGTGTTTTTACTTAAGGACGCCGTGCATATGCCTGCCGGCTGCACACACGTAAGTGTTTCGCCGAATTTAGGAGCCCGCTCATAGAGCACCCCCTGCACCCGTTAATGTTCGGCGCTGGCCGTCTCCAGCGAGCATCGACCCGCGTCCCGCGAGACTGCCGCGGTAACCATTAATGTCGCGTAGCGTTATGTTTTTTCTGTGTTAATCGTGTAACGGCTAGACGTCGCCAAGTGTTGGTGAGAGTGTTTTGTAGCGGGACTAGATTAAAGGTAATTCTCACCAACTCGTGTATACTAATTTTCCGGAGTCTCCCGTCCTCCACACGGCCGAGCGGCCTTCACAGTCAAGAGAGAACCATTCAGGGTAGATTCAAGCCGTGTACCTGCGGGGCACGCGGGGGCAGAGTACCCACAACCCAACATCAACGGACTAGCAGTCCGCTAGCCTGGCGCCCCTCCGGACAACAAGAGCACCGCGACGCCCGTAGCGCCCGTCAGGTACCCCCCGGGCCTTTCACATAGGTCGGGTGACGGCAGAATGCAAGTATTTATTGAGTCCTTCACACCATATATTTACATGGGCGGTCCGCGGCATAACACTTGTCACTCGGCGGAGTGAAACTCTGCTGCACGTGTTTGGGGTGGACCGGCGCCGAGTGCAAGCTGGCCTTTGTGGTCTTGTGTGCGTACGTTGACGATCCCTAGATGGTCCCCTTTTCAATGATGACAGTGAAATAGGAGAATTTAAGTGCCGGCACCTGAGGAATAGAGCTCGCCTCTCTACAGTAAAGACGTGTCCGCTGATACGCACAATGTCTGGCCAATGAGTGAGAATCTGATATACAATTAAATTATTTACAATGGCTACTCGTAGTGTCACACACGTGGTCGCGAAATACTCCCCAGACTTGATCTCACCCTTCGTTGCTCGGCGACACTGGTGCCCGTGTGCGTCCTGCTCGTCCGTCCGCCAGATGCCTACTGCTCTCACCCGTCGTTGCCCGGCGACTATCGTCTCTGCACACGTCTGCCTCGCCCGGCCGCCAGATTCCGACTACCTCTCCCCTGCCACGCGTATCGCCTCTACCCCTCCTGCCCCCACTCCATGACTAGGGACTCGGGAATTTCTTGAATAGCACCTGCCAAATTTCTTGAGTGAGGAAAGCAAAAATTCTTGAGTAAAATTTACCAATATTCTTGAGTAAAATGCAAATTTCTTGAGTAGCAAATGTATACAAGATCAAAATAAATCGAAAAGGCTGTTTAAATTTGCTGCATAAAAGCTTACATATATCCAATTTTAAATTAATTTAAAAAAAAATCAAAACCAATTTTTAAACCAGTGTTCATGCGCATTAAGGTAATTCACATTTTTAACAAGCAATTCAATAAAATAATGTAGCTTAGGCAGACACTTAAAATGAATTCACATGTGTATTCAGTAAATAATGTGTTTTCGAAGTAAAATGTATAGTAGCTACTAGTGTTTTTAAGATTAATTTCTTGTAAATACGTAAACTTAAATGACAACTTCCAGAACCTCATGCAAAGGCTTCATATGCATAGGAAGACAGAAGTTCAAGGTTGGTTAGACTTAGATTTGTTCTCCTATTTGTGAGAACACCAGAAAATTGTGAGAAGAAGCGCTCACAATCCACATTTGACACAGGCATCCATATAGCTCTTAAAGCACCTACCACAAAGGATCTGTGGTCATCTTGCATTGAATATAGTGCTTCAAATACACTAAGATTGGTGTGTGTTTTCAATAGCTCTGCGAGTTCAGCATATGCATGTACACCCTGATCAAGTTCTATGTCTTTAAGTGATGGAACTTTTGAAAAAAAGAAGTAACATCCTGAGTGTGTATATTTTGCTTGTGAAACAACTCTGCAACTGGTTGCAAGTACTTGCGAGCAGGATCCTCTGCCATTAACTTGTCCAGCTTCAGCGACATGTCTTGTGCTTTTTTTTTTTTTTTTAACAATTCGCTGGTTTTTCCTTTGTGGAGACTCTTGAGCTTGTTGGCACTTTCCTTCACTTCATCACTGAAGACACCTTCACCAAAAATTTGCAGTCTCCTCCTCACAAACTGGAGTTTTGGATAGACTTCTGAAGCCATAGGCTTAGAATTAGTTTCCAAACTTACCAAGAATGGTTTAATGAGGGAACTGACTGATTTCACAAAGAGTGATTGTACATGCAGCATGCCGAGTTCCTCTTCGCCAAGGGTCTGTAGATGAGACGAACCACCATTGAAATTGTTCTCCCTTGCTGTCTCTGACCGCAGAAAAGCAAACAAGATCTCCCAGTTATCAGAAAGCCATTCAACTGCTGTCAACCAGGAGTTCCATCTGGTTACAACAGGAATAGGGAAAAATCCAGCACTAGAGCCTTCCTGTTGCAAAAACTGCTGGAAAGCATAACGTTTCTTCCTGGCATTTAAAAATATCTGCTTCACAGATATTACAACTTGGTTCAATTCTGAAAGACTGTTTTTCATTAGAACTCCAAGAAGATTCACTTTATGGGCCCAGCACTGCACTTGCACAACTGAATCAGGCAACAATATGGAAAGACCATCAAAACAAGATTTCATGTAAGAAGCTGCATCACTTACAAATGCCACCACCTGATCGTAGCCAACCTCCATATCTTGCAAGGCATCAGAAATAGCTCTAGCACATGTCCTACCATTTACAGCTTCTAATGAAGTCACAGCTGCAACATACTGTTGTTGAGAGTCACAAGGCTCAACTGTAGAGAGCAAAACAACATAAATTGCTCTCCCTAACTTGTCTGTAGTTTCATCTGACATTATGGCAACACTCTTTTCTTTCAGTGCTGTAACCACTTCGTCCTTTCTAAATTTTGCTAAATGTGGCAGGTAATCTCGGCGTAAGGTATCACTGCTAGGTAGGTCTCCACCACCAACTATTTGTTTTTTCACCCACTGCCTGAATGCTGGATGATCTGCTTTCTCAAGTGGTATGTTTGCAGATACCATGATTGCCACTGTCGATGTGATGAAGTCCTTTTTAGCAACCTAAGAGTAAAACATGGACTTAGTATTTTTATATATATTTTTTAACAGAAATATACAACTCTAAGCTTTAACAAAAGGACATGCAGGTTTATTTAAACTGTGCTTTAGCACTGAGTAGCAAAATTATGTAGCTGGCAGCTTTATCATAAACTCCCAATTATCCATTTTAATTGTGACCCGTCGATGCCCGGATAATTGAAATCCTGTAAAAAATTAAAAAAAAAATAAATAACAGGATAATTTGTTTCACGGTAAGAGCCGCCCTCGAATTAGTGTCTCGGCTTAAAAAAAAATAGGGCACTGCCTCGCCATGTGGTCTTTCTCCGTCTGCTGGCGACGCGGCAGTCACCCACTCCCACTGTTTGTTGTATTTATTTTTCCTACAACTCGGCGGCAAGTTAATCTTTACAGTTCCTTGTCGCTAGAGAAAAACGATATTGTTTGCATCATGAAAACCTGTCGTGATATACTCGTGAAGATTTCCTTCATGTAGGTTGCTCGTTCACGGTCATTTACAACAGTTGTTGGAAGAGAGAAAGTTAACACTGCGCAAGATAAGATTGTGCTGACAATGCACATATAAATTTAGGCAGGGTTTCCCCCCACCCTCTTTCCAAACCCGTGGCCATTCTTCCAGCCGAATGCCAGCCAGACACGTCACTCGCCAGGCACCTGCCGTGTTGCTGGGCCGAGCGGAAAGTAACACGTGAAACAAACAAACAGAAGATGCAACGGAGGGGGGTGGGGGAGTAGAAGTAAGGGTATCCCCCTCGGGTTTAAAGAGTGACAAATGTGACATCTGAAAGGGAGGACGACACAAAGGTTAGACCAAACAGATTTCTGACACAGAGACAGAGTGGTTAAAAATATTAAACGGCCAAGAAAATAAATATGTAAGTCGCGTCGGAGCGATGTGATTTTTTTTTACAGCTTCAGAATAACTATTAATAAATCTAAATTCATGCACGAATAACCCAAAAACCGGATATTCCGGTGCCCGGATAACCGAGAGTTTACTGTAGCTACTTGTGTTCCTGAAGTGACGTTCTTTTTTTTTTTATATAAAACAATAAAAAATAAAAAGGATTTGTTAATGGTTCTGTGATATACATTTTCAATATTGGTGAAAGATAATGAATGCATGCCAGCATTATATTGTGTAACACTACCGTACCTTCGCTTCCTTGGCGCCTTCGACAGCTTCAAACATCGTTTTCTGCCTTTTTCCTTTCTTGACGGCTTCAGCATGACCATTACTTCGTATGTGTTTCTTCACACCGTCGGAAGTTTCCCACGCCACTGTTTTATTGCAAAAACGGCATATCATAATATTTTGAGATTTAACCATTCCATCTTGGGAAAACTGTTTCACTCTTTCGTCAATGTTTATTTTGGGCGGCATATCCGCATATATAAACGAATGTTTCGAATATGTGTCCACCCTACGACTATTCAAACCTGACTGGACCGAGCTAGCACTACGCCTGCTCCCCTTTTACACTGTCACACACTCACTGATCATCTTCCGCCGCTGCCTTCCTCCCTTCCACCCTTCCAACCTTCTCAACTTTCGCCAACCTGGCTATTGCAACCTGATATTGTTGACGGATAAGTAGTAAACAACCATCTCGCGCTCGCACAAACTTTTTTTTCTGTCATGGATCCGAAAAATTCGCGGATAATCTTGAATACATACAGAAATTCGTGGGTACTACCGAATTTTAACAAATTCGCGAGTATTTCTTGATTCAAAAAACATACTAAATCATTTTTATAATGTATTTAATATTTTTAACAACATTTTAAATGGTTTTAACAATTTTCGCGAATTCGCGAGTCGCGAATTTCCCGGGTCCCTATCCATGACACATGCAGCGCTCGGAGAGATTCCGGGTGTAGGCCTCGGCTCTATCGCCCGGTGAACAAAGTTACATATATAACATAGTCTTTAGAAAAACATATAATCATAACTAATACAAGATAATACATAAAAAATATAAACCATTACACATTAAACAAATAAGTATGTTCTTAATACTAAATTACACAGTATCCCACTGCATGGGGCTGGGGTGGATAAGGGCTGACGAGGCATAACGGCCTGAAGGAGCTGGGGAGACACTTGGGTCGATGTCAACTTCGAGAGAAAGATACCCTTTTTTGGAATAAACATCCTGCTCTAAGGATATCGAACACTATTTCATAGAAATTACTATGCCCTGTTTCACTGTCAATTATTTGTCTCCAATATATTAGACAATAGAGTTGAAGGAATTTATTAGACGGCAAATGGCTTTCAGTTTTCTCCATCAATTATGTTTTAGTCATGTCACACTATCAGAGTTTATTTTTGGTCTGAGCTATCTCAAACTTTTCAATTTTTTTCTCAATTTTGAAATTAATTGAATATATCACAGTGCTGGGTGTTTTTTTTATCTTGTTATAATGTTTGTACATTTAATTTTTTTTAAAATATGACTAAATACAACCACAAAAAATAATTGTTATGGAATAGAAATTGCCGTCACCCGACCTCTGTGAAAGGCCCGGGGGTACCTGACGGGCGCTACGGGCGTCGCGATGCTGCTGTTGTCCGGAGGGGCGCCAGGCTAGCGGGCGGCTAGGCCGTTGATGTCGGGTCGTGGGTACTCTGCCCCCGCGTGCTCCGCCAGGTACATGGCTTGAAAGCTAACCTGAATGGTTTTCTCTTGGCTGTGAAGGCCGCTCGGCCGTGTGGAGGACGGAAGTCTATGGAAATGATTGTACACAAGTTTGTGAGAATTACTTTTAATTTAAGAGCTTCACCGGGGGTCCACGGGGGTCCATGGTACACTCTACATGTTCGCTCCGCGGTTCAGTCCCGCTAAAAAACTACCACCAACACTTGACAGCGTCTAGCGATTACACAATTACAGTCACAAAATGATCAAAAACAAAAAAACACAACACTACGTGACACTGAAATGGTTACCGCGGCAGTGTCGCGGGACGTGGGTCGATGCTCGCTGGAGACGGCCAGTGCCGAAAGTTAACGGTTGCTGAGGGGGGGGAGGGGCTCGATGAGCGGGCTCCTAAGTTCGAAGAAACACTTACGTGAGTGCAGCCGGCAGGCATATTCACGACGTCCTTAATTAAAATACTCTCGCTGGGGTCGGTCAGTACCGTAAATTCCGTGACCCGATACGCAGCGCGGTATCACAATGAAGACGGTCGGGATAGGCCCGGTTCTGCAAAATACGCGCCGAGCCGACGTGGGCAGCGGTGAATTATTAAAAGGATTTGGTTATGAAGGTATCATGCAAAATAAAAATGAATCAGTGAAACTAACTTGAATGCTGCCCATGGACACACGTTTGTTCCTGGCGCGGAGTGGTTGGAGACTGCCGAAAGATGGCCGCTTCGCAAGGGAGGCAACTTTCACCTCCTTTGTGAGTCGGCGCCAAAAACTTATAATAACTTAATTTATTATATGATAAGTAAAAAACATACTCCAGGTGCTTGATTAAAACTTTGCACCCGGTAAATAGTTGCCTAAGGCTTAACAGTTGTTTTAATTGATTTACTAATTTAAAAAACGGTACCAAGTTGGCGACTGTAAATTTAACTAAAAATTGTCTCAACGTGCACTGTTTGGGTTTGAATTCCCTTAGTTTGGCTAGACTACTATCACAGGCCAATTAATTAAGGCCAGTAGCCGCTGTGGCTAGTAACGAGGTTTGCTTTCTGTTCCGTGCGTGCCGCGCATGCACGGAGCCTCTACGACGCACTTGCTCACTTCTTGTGACTAATTAACTTTGTCTTTATGCCTCGTTTGGGAATTATTTTCCGTAGTCGAGCCCCCGGGGTTTCTTGTCCTGATGTTTAATTCAGTTAATTGAGGTCACGCCCGGGGCGCTGACTTGACTCAATCCGGCTGGGCAACGGGTGCTCTCCGAAAACGGGATATGGTACTGGCGGTGTGGAGCATGGGCTTAACGGCAATGGTCGGTACGATGTCAAAAAAATTTCCAGTATATTTTTTAGAGGTGGAAGAAACATAATTTAATTTTCACGCATTTAATTTTTTCATACACAACATTGATATTAACTTTATTTTTGTTATTTAACTTCGCTATTTATTTTATGTGCACTTCACTATTTTTTAAATAAAAAATCGTTGATACATAAACTGAATGTATTTCTTTTTTCGCTAGGCACGACATTGATTGGCCTATTGTATCCAACATCCAACTTATTTTAGAACTTTTCCTATTTGCAAAATATTTGACGGAAGCTCAAATTGTCCATGGCAACTCTATTGATGCTTTCCGTGACTTTTTTAACCTACCAATTTTATTTGATACCTTGTAAATTTTAAAGGGAATTTTTGATAGTGTACATAAGAATGTGAACTTTAGCATTTGAATGACTTTCCCTAAACCTGCCGTCACCCGACCTATGTGAAAGGCCCGGGGGGTACCTGACGGGCGCTACGGGCGTCGAGGTGCTCTTGTTGTCCGGAGGGGCGCCAGGCTAGCGGGCTGCTAGGCCATTGGTGTTGGGTCGTGGGTACTCTGCCCCCGCGTGCCCCGCCAGGTAAACGGCTTGAATCTACCCTGAATGGCTCTCCCTTGACTGTGAAGGCCGCTCGGCTGTGTGGAGGATGGGAGACTCCGGAAAATTAGTGTACACGAGTTGGTGAGAATTACTTTTAATCTATTCCCGCTACAAAACACTCTCACCAACACTTGCCGACGTCTAGCAGTTACACAATTAACACAGAAAAAACATAACACTACGCGACACTAATGGTTACCGCGGCAGTCTCGCGGGACGCGGGTCGATGCTCGCTGGAGACGGCCAGCGCCGAACATTAACGGGTGCAGGGGGGGCTCTATGAGCGGGCTCCTAAATTCGGCGAAACACGTGAGTGATACGATCTGCAGCGCGGTATCACATTGAAGACGGTCGTGATAGGCCCGGTTCCGTAAAATACGCGCCGAGTCGACGTGGGCAGCTATGAATTAATAAGAGGTTTGAATTTAAATATTTAGTATAGAATAAAATAACCACAGAAAGAAAACTTGGATGCTGCCCACGGACACACGTCTGTTCCCGGCACGGAGTGGTTCGAGACTGCCGGACATGGCCGCCTCGCAAGGAAGTGAAACTTTCTCTTCTTTGTGAGTCGGCGTCAAAAAACATATATTAACTTAATTTGCTCTATTATAAGCTAAAAACACGTTCCAGGTGCTCAATTAAAAGGTAGCACCTGGTAATTGTGTGCTTAAGGCTTAAAAACTGTTTTATAGTAGTATTTAATTATTTGAATTGTGGCATCAAGTTGGCGACTGTAAATTTATCAACATATTGTCTCACTGTGAGGTGTTTTAGTTGGATTTCTTCTAATCTGACACGATCATAGTCACGGGCATTTTAATTAAGGCCAGTGGCCGCCATGACTGATAATGAGTTTTGTTGTCTATTGGGGTCACGCACGGGGCGCTCGCCTGACTCAATCCGGCTGGGCAAGGGGCGCGCCGGTCCCGGCGGCACATGACGTGTCGGCGCAGGCGGACGCCGCCTCGGTCGCTGCGTGGGCAGCTGGGCCGGGAGGCGCCGCCGCGGCGCATGAGGTGCTGGCGCAGGCGGACGCCGCCTCGGTCGCTGTGCGGGCAGCTTGGCCGGGAGGCGGCGCCGCGGCGCATGAGGTTCTTGCGCAGGCGGACGCCGCCTTGGTCGCTGCGTGGGCAGCTGGGCCGGGAGGCGGCGCCGCGGCGCATGGAGTGTCAGGCGCAGGCGGATGCCGCCTCGGTCGCTGCGTGGGCAGCTGGGCCAGGAGGCGGCGCCGTGGCGAATGAGGTCCAGGCGCAGGGGGACGCCGCCTCGGTCACTGCGTGGGCAGCTGGGCCGGGAGGCGGCGCCGCGGCGCATGGAGTGTCGGCGCAGGCGGACGCCGCCTCGGTCGCTGCGTGGGCAGCTGGGCCGGGAGGCGGCGCCGTGGCGAATGAGGTCCAGGCGCAGGGGGACGCCGCCTCGGTCACTGCGTGGGCAGCTGGGCCGGGAGGCGGCGCCGTGGCGAATGAGGTGCAGGCGCAGGCGGATGCCGCCTCGGTCGCTGCGTGGGCAGCTGGGCCGGGTGGCGGCGCCGCGGCGCATGGAGTGTCGGCGCAGGCGGACGCCGCCTCGGTCGCTGCGTGGGCAGCTGGGCAAGGTAGCGGCGCCGCGGCGCGTGATGTGTGGGGCGGCGTGACGAGACTGCCCAGGACGTACTCGGCCAAGTGGGCCGGGGGGCAGCGCTCCCGTCGGGGGCGCTCTCACGGGCTACTCCCCTCGTGGCTCGTATGGCCTTGCCGTCCGTAGGGCTGGCGTTCCCGCTCGAGTATGAGCGCCGGGCTGGGTGAGCTCCGCCCCGGGGTGGTGTTCAGGACGAACTCCCGCAGCCTCGCTGGTCTGCGTCGTGTCCGACGGGGACGTCCAGCACCCTCCTCTCGCGGTTGTGTGATGGTGACGCGGAAAGTTGCGTCGGAAAGGGAGGCCGCGTGGCCCCAACTACCTCTGGTCGGGCTCGGGGGCGATTCCTCTTCGTCCTCGTCTGGGTCGGATATGATGGGTTCGGGATCAGGGGTCGCTCTGGCGGGGTCTTCGGAGTATTCCCCCGCGACTCCTGTCACCCGGCACCTGGCGTGGCGGGGCCAGCTCCGTCTCCGCCGGCACGACGTGGTGTGAGTCTCCGTAGATTCCTCGTGCCGCGGGGGCGGCTCGCTCTCGGGGGCCTCACCTCGTGGCGCGGTTTCTGCGGGACAGGGTGCCTCGCCGGGGTTGTGGGGTGCGTCCGCGTCCAGTTCCCCGTCGGAGCATTGCTCATGCTCGTCTGAAGCGTTGTCCTTGGCTTCCTCTCGCTGTTGCTCCAGTCCTCCAGGAGGGAGTGCATCAAGGGGGATGTCTGTTACATCTGCCGTGTCCCCATGTTCGGGTTCGGTCGGGAGTGGTTCCCCGGGGGTTGCCGCCACTCGCAAGTGGTCCCGGTGGATCTTCTGCACGCGGCGGCCGCCTAAGTTCACCATCTTGGACGTCGCCTCCAGGAGCCGCGTCATGGTGTAAGGCCCCTCCCTGCGGGAAGCGAGTCCGGCGCAGTAATTGAGTGGCGCTGCCGACAGGGGTACGCTCGGGAGTACACCCGATCGCCGGCCCGCAGTTGTGCCGGTGGTCGCGCTGTCTAGGGCGTGATTCCCTGACTGTAGCGGGCTTGTCTTGCGCGTGCCGCGTCGTGCTCCTGGGTTCGTCGCTCGTCGCGCTCCTCTGGTTGCTCTCCTGGGTGCGGTACGCCGTGTGTTGCCTGCTCGCCGGGCAGCGGCAGGTTACGCCCCTGGTTCATCTCGGCGGGGGTCATCCCAGTGGCCGCATTCACGCGCCGCCGGACGCAGAACAGTGCGTCGGCGACGTGGCGGTCCCACTGGGTGTGGTCCTCTCCTAGGCGCAGCCGCAGTTGAGTTTTCAGATCCTGATTCCTGCGTTCGGGCGGATTGGCCCTGGGGTGGTATGAGGGTGTGGTGTGGTGGATGATGTGTGCCTCTTGGCACCACCCTCTCCACCGGGCCTCCAGGAACTGGCAGCTGTTGTCCGTCAAGATGGATTTCGGGTAGCCAAACCGAGTGAGGAACTCACGTGTCAAGACTTCGATGATGGTGGCCGATCGTGCATTGCCGCAGGGGTAGTCTTCTGTCCAGCGGGTGAACATGTCGGTCACGACCACTAGGAACCGCTTACCCCGCGGCGAGCGGGGGTACGGCCCCATCACGTCTAGTGCGAGCGTCTGGAACAATGTTGACGGCTGGCGAGGCTGCTGTTGCTGCGTGCCGTCGCCTCTGCGGGCCTTGCGGCGCTGGCAGATCTCGCACTCCCGGACGTAGACCCGGACATCCCGGTTCACCCCCGGCCAGTGGTAGTACCGGCAGACGGCTCTCTGGGTCTGGTCCGAGCCCGGGTGTCCGGCGAGGTCATGATCGTGGTAGAATCGCAGTGTTGCCTCGTGTGCTTCGGGTGGGACGTAGGTCTTCCACTCGTCCTCTTCACCCGGTGGTCTGGTCATGACCCGGTCGTCCCGGAGCTGCCAGGCGGGGTGATCTCCTCTGCGCGCTGTCTCGCGGCACTGGTCGGCGTCCGGCGAGCAGCGCTGGGCTTGAGGACGCGCTGCTCCAGGTCGGCCTCGGTACTGGGAGGGTCTTCGGTCCCTTCTACGCCGAGCGTAAGGCGGGTGCAGGTAGGGTGTCCGTCGGCAGTCGTGCTGGTGTGGGATGGAGGCAAGATTTCGTCCCACTCCTCCTTGTCCAGCACCTCCCGTCTGCCGTCTGGCTCGCGTGAAAGCAG
Source organism: Bacillus rossius redtenbacheri (assembly GCF_032445375.1). NCBI lineage: Eukaryota > Metazoa > Arthropoda > Insecta > Phasmatodea > Bacillidae > Bacillus > Bacillus rossius. The sequence continues at coordinate 71,233,220 of NC_086334.1, forward strand.
GTCAGGGAACTGATTTTCCGAGCCTGGCACGTGCTCGACCGTAAAGTCGAACGACTGTAGGAGCAGCGCCCAGCGGATCAGCTTCCCCTTCCTCCCCTGCATGCTGTGGTACCAGGTGAGGCAGCGGTTGTCGGTGCGGAGGGTGAAATGCCTGCCCTCCAGGTGTGGACGGTATTTCTTCACGGCCCACACCACCGCCAAGCACTCCTGTTTCTTTGCTATGGTACCGCCTCTCCGCCGCGCCGAACTTCGCGCTGGCGTAGTCCACCACCTGCCGTTCTCTGTGGTCGTTCACCTGGTACATTACGGCTCCGGTTCCCAGGGCGCTGGCGTCCGTCTGGAGGACGAGTGGGCGCTCGGGGTCGATGCGGGCCAGTGTGTGGCACCGGGTGAACGCGCTCTTGACGGCCTCGAATGCCGTCCGGGCGGGTGAGCCCCAGTGGTAGCGGACTTGGGGCGACAACAGGTCCGTCAGAGGCACGATGACTTGTGAAAAATTCGGAATATAGTTCCGGAGCCAGTTCAGCAGCCCGATGAAGTGCTGCAGTTGCTTACAGGTGCGTGGGACTTCTGCCATCGCGATCTGCTGGAGGTGACCTAGTTGGAGGCGGTTCCCCTCTGCGTTGACCACGTGGCCCAGGAAGTCGACCTCGGCGGCTCCGAGATGGCATTTGGCTGGGTTGGCCGTCAGGTGGTTTGTGGCCAACCGCTCCATCACCAAGGCCAGATGGCGGCAGTGGTCCTCTTAGGTGTCTGAGTACACTATGACAACGTCCAGGTATGCTAGGGCGTACTGTCCGATGTAGCCCTCCAGCACACAGGTCATCATGCACTGGAAGGTGGACGGGGCGCACTTTAGGCCGAACGGCATGGCTCTGAACTGGAACCTCCGTCTGTCTGGCACCGTGAACGCCGTCTTCTCCCGGTCCCCGCGTCGTATGGGCACTTGCCAGTACCCGGACTTCAGGTCCAAGGTGCTGAAGACCTGGGCCCTTCCCAAGCCGGCTTCGGCGGCCTCGACGCTAATCTGGGGGGGCGGGGCGCTGACGGTCACTGCATTTAACGGCCGGAAGTCCACCCCGAATCGGCTTGTCTCGTCTTTCTTGTTGGCCAGCACAATGCACGCATTGTACCGGCTGTGGGACGGCTCGATGACTCCGTCGTGCAGCATCTCGTCCACCTGCTCCCGGATGATTCGCTGCTCGCGAAACCCGTAGCCGTGGGGCGGTTCAAACACTGGGTCATCAGTCAGGGTGGGGATGCAGTGTTCGGTGACGGTGGTCCGCCTCAAGGTTCCGTCCACGGCAAACACTTCGGGTCGGGCGGCGAGGACCTTGTTTACCTCAGCCTGGTAGGAGGGGGGGACGTCGTGGCGCACGTCCGCCAGGGTCAGCACCGCGTCCTGTCGGGGGGGCGTCTGTCCTAGTGCGTACACCACGTACCTCTCGGCTCTTCCCAAGTTTTAGGGGGGGGGGGGCGGTCCTAGCTCCAAGACCGCATCTTGCTAGTCTAACCAGGGGAGTCCTAGCTCCACCTCCTCACACAAGTCTTGCACGACTACTGCCACACACTACTGTTTAATTCCTGCGTACTCACCACGATCTCAGCATGCCCCAGCATCCGCCCGGTGTATGTGGTGGTAGCCAGGCGCACCTCGCCGCTGCCCAGACGCATTGCGCCTGCGGGCACGAACGCGGGGCGTACGAACACGTCGCTTGCTCCCGTGTCGACGAGCGCGGCAGCTGGCCGGCCGTTCACCTCCACGGGGATGCGGAACAGGTTGTCCCGCGGGCGGCCCAGCTGTCCCAAGGTTTGGTGGGCGCGCACCCCGCCAGGCGCGGGGTTGATGGTCTGTGCGGGGGGAGGGAGCTTTAATCTCGGTCCCCCCGGGGGCCGTTTACCGACTGGGTTGGGCTGGTGCACTGTGGCGGAGGTGGTACCACGTGCGTCACCTGGCGCGGCGGTGTGGCGGGTCGCGCTGCCAGGAATCCCCGCGGGCACTCACTGTGCCAGTGACGTTAACCACGCGGGCATCCCAAGCGACACAGGGGGACTTGCTCTCGTGCTCCGGCGTCCCGCGGTCGCTCCGCTCGCCAAGTTGGCGGCGCCTCGATGGCTCGTAGTCCTCGGTGTTGGTGTGAGGGTGAGTCCTGTAGTGCAGTGTTCCGCCGGGCTTCTGGTGGGCTGTCACCCCCTCGGGTGTTCGTGGTCAGGCCGCGCTTGCAGGCTCTCTGGAAGTTGCGTTCCGTCTCGCGTGCTTCCTGCACGTACTCCGCTACACTGCCGGTGTGGCAGCGATGCAGAAAGGGCTGCAGCTCGTCCCTCACTAAGCGAATGATGATGGGCAGTGCCCCGGACAGGTGGGTGCCGGGCGAGATGCGGCGAAATAATTGGAGTTTAGTGGCGATGAACGCCTCCATGCCTCGCTGTCCTTCTGCCGAGCCCCATAGAATGAGGCTGAACACTCGACGAGGGGCGATCCTGTGTCGAACCTGTGTCGGAACGTGTCCGTGAACTCGCCCCATGGCATGGCAAACTGGTCCCACATGTTCCACCAGCTCCGAGCGGTCCCTCGCAGCTGCTCGCTGACCCGCTCTGTCCACTCCGATTGGTGCGTCCGGCACCCGGTCAGGTGTGCCTCGCACTGCGTCAGGAATTCCCCTGGGTCCTCGTGCGGGGCTCCGGCGAACTCTGGCAGAGTCGCTCTGCGGGGCAGCAGGGCTCGTGCCAGGTCTTCCAGGCCGAGCCACAAGCACTTGGCCTCGGTGATGTCCAGCGCGTGCATCGCGTGGCCAGGGTACGAGCTCCAGTCGCTGGCGTGGGCGGTTGGGGGGGCGGTGATGGCCGGGGTGGTACGGCTCGGTAGGGGTGTGTGGTCCACCGGTGGTGTTCGCGCCTGTAATTCCGTCTCCTTGCTGTCGTGCCACGGTTCTATGAGCGCTTCGACCTTGATTGCCGGCATGTTGTAATCCGGTGCGCATTTACATGTCTGTGAAGGGTTCGCTTTCCCCGTTACCAGGTCCCTGCCCTATGGCCAGTAGCATACTCGACAGGTGTTCATCTTGAGTCTGTCTGCCATTGCGTCGCGCGGCGCGTCGGTGTTGACAGTCACTTTGTGCGCGCACGTGGCTCTGTTTACAAACAGACTCCTGGCGAATGAAGAGCGGTGAGGGGGGTTGGCGCGCGCTCTGATTCGGGCCGCTGGCCGAGAGGCGCCCGGACAGCCGCACAAAAGGGAGAGCCGAGACTGGCCACTGCGAAGGGTGGATGCGGATAGCCGTGTGTAGTGGCGACCGAGAGCCCCCGGACAGCTGCACAAAGCGGAGAGCGCGAGGATGTGACGTTGATTGGGGGGGGGGGGGGTGTTGTGCGGGCGAGGATGTTCGCTGAAGGCCCAAAGGGGAGGGGTGGGGGTGAAAGTGAAAGTTGGCGAGGGTCGGCGCGGGCGGTGACGTGCGCTTCCGGGTGGTCCATTTGTCGCTGCTCCTCTGTGCGCCAAATTCCACAGCGCGAGTCCAAAATGGCCATCTTCTGTCCCCTTTGTCTGATCTTGCTGCGTTTTTGTGATGTTCGGCTGTAGTTATGCCCCACATTGGGTGCCATTTGCCGTCACCCGACCTATGTGAAAGGCCCGGGGGGTACCTGACGGGCGCTACGGGCGTCGAGGTGCTCTTGTTGTCCGGAGGGGCGCCAGGCTAGCGGGCTTCTAGGCCGTTGGTGTTGGGTCGTGGGTACTCTGCCCCCGCGTGCCCCGCCAGGTACACGGCTTGAATCTACCCTGAACGGCTCTCCCTTGACTGTGAAGGCCGCTCGGCCGTGTGGAGGACGGGAGACTCCGGAAAATTAGTGTACACGAGTTGGTGAGAATTACCTTTAATCTATTCCCGCTACAAAACTCTCACCAACACTTGGCGACGTCTAGCCGTTACACAATTAACACAGAAAAAACATAACACTACGCGACACTAATGGTTACCGCGGCATTCTCGCGGGACCGGGTCGATGCTCGCTGGAGACGGCCAGCGCCGAACATTAACGGGTGCAGGGGGGGCTCTATAAGCGGGCTCCTAAATTCGGCGAAACACTTACGTGAGTGATACGATCTGCAGCACGGTATCACGTTGAAGACGGTTAGGATTGGCCCGGTTCCGTAAAATACGCGCCGAGTCGACGTGGGTAGCTATGAATTAATAAGAGGTTTGAATTTAAATATTTAGTATAAAATAAAATAACCACAGAAAGAAAACTTGGATGCTGCCCACGGACACACGCCTGTTCCCGGCGCGGAGTGGTTCGAGACTGCCGGACATGGCCGCCTCGCAAGGAAGTGAAACTTCTCTTCTTTGTGAGTCGGCATCAAAAAACTTATATTAACTTAATTTGCTCTATTATAAGCTAAAAACACTTTCCAGGTGCTCAATTAAAAGGTTGCACCTGGTAATTGTGTGCTTAAGGCTTAACAACTGTTTTATAGTAGTATTTAATTATTTGAATTGTGGCATCAAGTTGGCGACTGTAAATTTATCAACATATTGTCTCACTGTGAGGTGTTTTAGTTGGATTTCTTCTAATCTGACACGATCATAGTCACGGGCATTTTAATTAAGGCCAGTGGCCGTGGTGACTGTTAATGAGGTTTGTTGTCTATTGGGGTCACGCCCGGGGCGCTCGCCTGACTCAATCCGCCTGGGCAAGGGGTGCTCTCCGAAAACAGGATACGGTACTGGCGGTGCGGAGCACGGTCTTAAAGGCCATGGTCGGTACGACGTGAAACCATTATGCGAATAACATTTTAATATTTGTAGTCTCCTTAGCATACTGTAAAAATTAAAATAATAAAGGACCATAAACATTATAAACAAAGATTACAGTATTGTTAAAAAAAATGTTTTGAATAATTATTTTTTGTTTGTTATATTGGTGTACAGGAGGAGGAAAAAAAAGTTCAAAACAATATAATGTATATAGTCTTTGAGTCAATGTGACTTCACGGCATCCATATAGTGTTGGTTATAAAATTTTGAATCTAGGAAAATAACGGATGTTCTAATGTGATACTGAAGAATCGTGATCACAATTTAATGTTGAAATTACGGATTAGTGAGATGACTTACAAATACTGCACGAAGTGCAACACGTTCCTGAAAAACATACGAATTGAAAATGTTAGTCAATGTTTACTTCAACGCAGTAAGTATTTAATTTTTCTTGAAACCTGTTTGATTTTAACCTCTTCATTTTAAATGTTCTCCCATGATTAGCCCAAAATAACATTTTTGATCTATGCACTCCTACATTCTAAGGAATTTGATAGTGGAGAAGGCTATGAAACGAGCTCTCATGACGATCACGGGATATTATGTCAAACGTAGTGTGTGCTAAAAGTATTTTTGTAGTTTATAGTAGTAAATATTTCATAAAGAGTTTTTTTTGGTTTACGTAACTATCACCCCGTACAAATTTATATTATGTGTAATTATGTATTATGGGCATTGATGTAAAAGTAACATCGCGTATCCAAGTTTATCCCTTGATCATTTTGAAATATATTGATCCTGTGGTACGTGATGCCTGCTGTTTTAATTTAGTTCTTGAAAAGCTCCTGAACATAATTAGTGATAGACAATGAATTTTGATTGTTAATTGAATACTAAAAAAACAAATTTCTGCAAGACCTGACATAATTGTTTGTATTGTGATATTCAAGTCTTTGTTTGGCCGATATGTACAGGTTCATGCCATCATAAATACATGATACGGAACTTATTTCTAAAATTATGGCTACTTTACCTGGCATCCTGCTGTGGTTGTAGCATGAAAGGTGTTTTTAACTTGTTTATGTGTAATGTGTCGAGTGTCACTTGTTGCTGTGCAGATGATGTGTTGTCGAGTGAAGTTGACAGCGTGTGTTCGTGTGTTGTGACCGCAGGCTTCGCGAGCACCCGGCCGACCAATGCAGCGACCGAGGGGCGGCGCAGCGAGCTGTTCTCGCGGGAGCAGAGGCGGCAGTATGAAGCAGTGGGGCGAATAGAGAAGATCGAGGTGACATGCACGGGAGGGCCGGAGGATGCCAAGCTGCTCATGAACAAGAACATTTCGACGCCCCACGACTGCGCGCAACGTGAGTTTCAGTTCGCCACTAGCAACTCCCCTTTCGCACACGCTTTCCACTGTCGAATTAGTTAGGGAGAGTTGAAATTAATTTGTTAGTTTTGCTCCACCATACTTGGTTGAAGACTTACCTTATTCTTGCAGGCCCATTTTGTGATAAAGTCATGAGTGTTATTTTGATATGATGGATTTGCTAAAAATGTTATCCAACTTTCAGGTTATGAGGCATTTTTCTGATGAAAGGGTTGTGGAATTTATCTGTTAACTTGTGGATTGTGTGTTCAAGCCAGAATTTTTGCATGGGTTTAACTTTGAGTTAGGTTACTTAATAACACTTTTTTTTTAACTAAGATTTAACAGAAAAACTGAATACATATGTACTTGGAAAACATCTATTCACTAACAAACACACACAAATGCCAATAATATACATTGTCTGCCATTGAAGTGAAAGGCTTATTCGATCAGTGATAATTTGGTCATAGCTCTTATATTAGTGTCAGGTAAGGTAGGGTTATGCACAGAGGCTTTGGACAGGACAAACAAGATTATATGTATTGACTTTTAATCGCTTGGTTGCTAATTTAGACCTTTTAAATTTTAGTAATATTTGGGGTTGGGGTGAAACGCGCGACCTTCACATAAGCATGACGTGGTGTATATCATGACCACTAACATTCCTTCAGCGTACCAGTCTCCTACTTTGCTTGTGATGTAGCTTGTTCTACTTGTGACGTGAGTAGACCCTTTTCCTTGTTGGGTAGGTGGAAGGTGATTGCCAGAGCTGTCACACGAGACACACAAACACCGCCGGCAGCAGTCACAATGCTAGGGGGGGTGAGGGTCGAACATCTGGGAGCTGCACGGAAAATCGTGCTGACAGGTGTAATTGATTTTTAACAATGTAACTAGCTCTCTTTCCTGGGAGAAAAAAAAGGGCAACTAGCTAGATACGGAGGATGTTATTTGTGGTCCCAAACAACTGCGTTAAATCTTGATTTTAACATAATCTAATTGAAGAAGAAAATTCATTGGAATCTTCAAAGTTTTTTAAGTTTCCCAAATACAAAGTTGAAGAAAATTAATCTTTGATTCAACTTCGACTTTCCAAAGCTTTGCACACTCCTAGAAATTTCCCAGTGATTGTAATTTGAAGGAAAATTGTCATGCTCCAGTCTGCCACCACCCAGACTGTGAAACATTTTTTTTTTTTTTTCACATAGTGTTTTTGTCCATATGCAAGGTTACGTTTGAAATAAAGAAAGTAGTGAGAAAAAAAGAAAATGGTGGAGGCTGGCTGGATTTCCTTTATTTCATTCAGAAATTTGCAAAATATTTAAACTTTTTGAAAAAGAAAAAATAGTCAGGGAAATTTGTAATTTTGGTCGAGGAAAGCCAGGAAAAAGTCACAGGATGTTTATTACAGATAGTTTTTGTGAACACCCTGGTGAAGCACGTTGGGTCCCATGCTTATAAAGTAAAAATGAGTGCTCATTGATCATGTTTTTAACATTGGCTATAATTACTTTTCTCCTCCATCTTCAGCCTTCAAAATCTATTTGGAAAATGGAGGGCGATAGTCTTTGGTTTCCATAACATTTAATAAATAAAGCACAACCATAATAACTGGGAAAAGAATGTTATTACTTACAAATAAAGCTTGTAAATGCTGAAGTATTAACTGAGAATAAGTAGTAGGTAATTGAAGAGAGATGCAGATCTGTCTCAGATGATGGTCCAGCGGTCGGCGCTGGCCCAGGTGGACCAGGGCGCCCTGTGGGACATGCACCGCCCGCTGGAGTCCCCCTGCCAGCTGCGGCTGCTGAGCCTCAGGGACCCGGACCCCCGCCACGTGAACAAGGCCTTCTGGCGGACGTGCTGCTTCCTGCTGGGCGCGGTGGCCGAGCGCCTCTTCAAGGACGACGTGCGTGCGCTGCTGCACAGCTTCCCCTCCCCCAGCGGTGCGTGCCCTCCCAGTTTATACTCCGTACCAGTTCAGGAACCATAGTTAGCAGGGTGAATCCCTGTTTCAGGTAAATGCTGCCAAGTGTTTTGTCTTTTACAGATGTTGAGAATGTAGGAATTTTTATCAGGGTGGTATCTTTATTACAAGAAATAAAACAATCAAAATTCCTACATAAATTCTTTACATTAACACTCACCTATAAGTAGGGGTAGTCAAATTTCGTTAATGACGAAATCGCGAAATTTAAAAAAAATTACTTGCACATGAAGTGTAATACAAATAACCTTACTTGGTAGTGATAAGACGTTAATATACTGCATTTCGTTTTAACGAAATTTGCTGTGATGCGCGAAATCCGTAGTTTTTCACGAAATATGACGAAATCGCGATATTCGCGCGAAATTAACATTTTTTATCGCGAAAAATCACGTTGAAACATTCTGGAACCTGCACAAAACGTTTATTATTCCAAGAGGTTATATGTGAGACGCCATCTTTGCTTTTGTTTTTCTCTAGCACCCATAGAGTAGAGTGTAGCAATAAACATTATCACTTAGCTACTGGTGGACAAATCACAGATGGCGTTGGTAGTTACGAGTGTCGAAATGTTCTATGATTTTGTTTTCACGAGTGTGTGTCTGTCGAGTTTAAGTTCTTTATTTCCGAGTGGATGCAATATGTCTCTCTTCCGCATCTATGATCGTTTTCCGTTAAAGTTTTTGTGTCATTTTGGTCATATTACCATGGTCACTGGATAAACATATAAAATGCCGAAAGTTGTGTTTTCAAAAGAGCTAAAGAATATGATGACAAAGGATTTTACGTGTTCAGTAAAGAAAAAGGCATCATGATGTGCAAGTTCTGTAATGTGCAAGTCGATTGGAAAATAAAATACACATGTGAAAAACACTACTGTAAATTTCGAGCATCGCACTGGAACTCTGGAACTAAGCGTCAAGTTACTCTAGAACCATATATTTCACGAATGAAAATTATTACATCCAGACGTACGCCTACTCAGTCTCCGTCGTCGCATACGTTCCTACGAGACGTAATAGGCCATAAAACGGCAAAAATTACATTATTTTGCCGACCGCAAATGCGTCTGGTGACGCAATCGTCGATAGGCCTTAACTCAATCTTTGTTCCTTTCTCTGAATCGGCCAAACGCAGTCCAGAAAAATAGCGTCACTTCCATATTAGCCAATCAAATCATAACTGTCAAAATGCTAATTGTTGTATATGGGCGTCCTAGCCGAGGCGACTATTTATTTTCGTAGTTGTCACGGCAATGCACAAAAATAAATGCCGGCCAAGAGTGCCAACATATACATGAACAAATACCGCACACGCAGTTGAGGCGGTGAAAAACGTAAACAAATAAAAAAAACAATACTCTGTAATGTTGAATAAGTACAGTGTTTTGGTGGGGACTAGTTTGCAGGAAATATATAATAGCTGATTTTCAGAGATAGTCAAAATGGACTTGAGACACTAATGTTTCTGATCAGTTTCCGATTTTTTTTGTATGTAATCTTGAGAATTTTAATTACAAATGCAGCGTGCTAAATTTTAGATGTGCATGTACTTCAAAACAATGTTTTTGATAAAATTTGACCAAATAAAGCAATTATTCCATCAAACATATACATGTGTATAAAATTAAAATGACGAAATAGTTATTTTTTCTAACTAAACAATTTTTTTTTTCACCGAAATTTTGCACCGAAATAACTCTTTTTATTCACTGAAATGGGCCTTTTTTATTTACCATTTTTCATTGGCCCTACCTATAAGTATGTACAACTTTCTCATATATCTGTCTCAAAATTATTCTGTGGTTCACATTACCTTCCAAAACTTAGTAAAACTAGAAATGTGAAGAAATCAAATATGTACTATTTTTAAAAAAACCTGTATAATCTTTATTTTTATCAGTATTTTTAACTACTCTACATTCTAACTTTTTTTTATCACATTAAACAGGAAGTAATGTTGCAGTGTGCTGAGGCGCACTGCTTCCGTCACATCTTATTAATTACGTGATGTCTTTTTTTGTTTTCTTTCACCTGTGAGTGCGCCGTCCCTTGAGCGGAGTATTACCCCTCCTTTTCTCCCTCCAGTGTTGACGTCAACGTGTCCCCTCTCTAGGCGCTTGTGGTGCGCGGAAGGATTTTGCTTGTCGCTTGTAACTATGCATGTGTGTGTTCTTACGCCGGACTAATTTCCTTAGAGTATAAAGGGGCTGGGCGCGCTCGCCTCGTTCTTAGATAGTATATAGTTCTAGTGCGAATAGTTTGTCGCGGGTGGTGCGTCCGGTCACCGGTCATGGGTGGGTGAGTGTTGGTGTGTAGTGGCTTGAATTCCCCTTCGCTTACGTTTGGCCGCCACGTTCAAAATTCTAAATTTTTCTTTTTTCATTTATACTAGTTCTTGTCCTCGGCGCCGCCCATGGCCGGGAATCCGGCCCGCTCCCGTCTTAGGAGGATATGTACATTTTGCACTACATTTTGCACGTACCTCGCTTCCTTATATTGTCTGCTTAGGCTCACTATTGAAAATGTGCGCGATGCGCCCAACCCCTGCAGAAACACTGTTCCAATATATACGTTGTTAGAAGTAATTAAAGACACGTTTCTGTGACACTAGTAATATTTACGTATGTACTTTAAAGTCTGTAACCACTGTTGTATAACCGAACTAAATTATACGCCCCACACGCGCGTGTACGAAGTTAGGAGTAGAATTAAGTATTCAATGTTAACCTTAAGGTAGTACTGTTTGACATATAAGACTTCTCGCCCGTGTAGCGAACACATATTGTAAGAGACACGGTTTGACGACTACGGTCACGCTCTACTCAATATTGTACTGTTTAGCTTGTTGTAAACTTTTGTATTCATGGAATACTTATGTATATCTTAATTTTATATACCTCCCTTTTGATGAGTTGGGATCTATTAAAAAGATACTTGAAATCTCTCTTGTATATGAGTAGACTAGTGGTCATCCCTTAATGCACAGTTACCCTTACACCAAGATATACTCTATTTATGCTGATTGATAGCCGTATGCTCCTCCCCGGCAGGTTGGAAAATATCACGACTATACGGGAGGGGTCTGGGATACTTGCTTTAGTAAACGTACATCGTGGTATGTTTCAATGTAAACAGTAAATAAATAAGTTTTAAGTGAAGACATTTCTTCTATTAAATAAATTATAAGGAAAGTATTTACTATATTCCAAATTACGTAGATATATTTAAATTTAAAAAAATATTTATAAACATTCTGTTCTTTAATTGATTCTTGTAATGTTTTAATTACATATTATTTCAATTATTTGTTAGTTTGTTAATTAATTCATTCATTCAATCTTTCAGTTATTCTTTCATTGATTCATTTATTCTTTTATTCATTATTTTATTCATTCAATATTATTATTGATTTGATTTTACTTTACTTTTAAGATCCAGCAGGTCTGTATGTACAAGAAATCAAGAAATTGATTCTTGACTTTCAAGAGCATTTACCTGCTACTTTATAATTTTATAACTTGATGAAATACAGTCCATTAAATCTTAAAATTTATGCCACTTTTTAATGTAATGGGAGATGAAATCAGAAAACGTACAAGTACAAAACCAAATTGCCAAAACCATTGGGAAAAAAAAGCTATTTGAAAAACAATGCACTTACTAATACTAATACACTTTCCTACTCTTAATTCCTGCTCACAAACTGTTGGCCTAAGCATGAGGTCTTCCTGTAGGTGTTCTGAAGGAACAATCCAATTACTTGCAGTGTCAGTGAAACTGTTTTAACGTGAGTAAATACTCGAGGCATTAAATCAGTGGACAGGCAGAGAAGTAAAAAGGTAAGATTCCCTTTTATTTGTGCGGAAAGAAAGCTATTAATAGCTTATCAGTAGGGATAGGAATTTTTCGTGATCGCGATTTTTTCACGAATTCGCGCGAAATTAGTACCAAAACGCGAAATTATTAGGTTTGCACGAAAAAACATCATAACCAACCGAAATCGTGAATTTTTCACATTTCTGATATAATTTCGCTAACCCGCTTAAAACATCTTACCGTTTACGTTTCGTTAGTATATCAACAAATTTTATGCACTCACGTGATGATAAACAATGTACCCAAAGACTAAAAAAGTCAGGTAGACGGCGCACAATGGTAAGAACTAAGAAGAATACCGCACACGTGTATCGGCCATTTTGTATCGTCTGTAAGTGATCTATCGATAGTTAAGACTACACAGTTCCATATAGATGGCGTAGTGTACTAATGCCTTGATCACGACTACGAACGTACAAAGTCATTCAATTATATTTTTCGACGACTTGATATTCCTGCTCTTGCAGTATCTTTGACTCTCGTGGTACGGAAGTAAATATTTGTATTGTGTATACAGACTAAGTAAAACTAGTTTTGTGGAAAAGTATGTATTGTATAGTGTTTTTTATTGTTTTTATTATTGTGGCCAAAATATTGTGTATGTAAAAATGCCGAATAATAGACTTCAGTAAAGATAGTTTTGTGAAGTAAATATATTTTATGCAGTTGATTATTTTATTACCGTAGCGGGAATATTTTGCACGTGATTACAAAATGCCAAATAATAAACTAAGTGCTAGAGACAGGGCATTCCAGTACCAAAAAAACGGCTTCTATTGTACTGATAGCCGCACGGTAATGTGCAAATTTTGTAACTGCCAAGTTGCGTGGGAAAGGAAGGATTCGGTCGACAAACACTTCAAGTCGGCCAAGCACGTGGCTGCTGAACAAGATGGATGTGTTGGTTCCAAACTACAAACTTCAATCGCAACATGCTTCAGCAGTGTTGGGAAAAAAAAGAAAACTGCAGAATACCTGGGAAAGCGAATTACAGAAACCTTTCTGAAAGCAAATATACCGTTGCACAAATTAGAAAATGCCCACATGGCAGAATTCATGAATGAGTTCATTGAAGGTGAGAACCCAATCAATAAAATTATCATAGTGTAGTTTTTTCCCCCAAACAATGATGTGAGGAATTTCTTATTAATTTTGTGGCAATTCTGGTTTTGGTTAAATTGTTTTAGTAATCTCTCATGGTTAGCATATTTCATTAATCATTCTTAAATTAATGACTGTAGTTTGGTTGGAAGAAATGAATCAGGGTCCTAACTGTTATTTGTCTTTTACTGTAATGAACAAATTGGTTCAAGGTAAATATGCTATCTTAGAAAATTTAAACTTTTTGTTATACCGCTGCTAACACAGGATCTAATAGAGGTGTTTTATTGCAGGTGCTCAAGACATCCCATGTGTTAAAGTCTTAAAAGAAAAGTACCTCCCAGCAGTGAAACAAGAAAGAGAGAATACACAGAGGGAGAAAATCAAGGGGAAACAAGTAGCAATACTCTGTGATGAAACAACTGACGCTAGAGGCAGCTGCATTTTTGTTGTTCTCTTCATGATAATAGAAGGCTCAGACAAGACTGAAATTATTGTTGGAAATGTTCATACGCTTGAAACTGCCAATGCGAAAAATTGTTCGAGGGCAATTTTGGATACATTGAAAATGTACAATGTAGACTTTGACAGTGTTCTAGCTCTGGTGTCAGATTCGGCAAAGTATATGGTAAAGTGTTTTGATACTTTGAAAGAAATAATGGCTGATAATGTTGTTGTTGTCCAATGTTGGGCACATAAGCTCAACTTAGTCATAAATGAGCTTGGCAAACATTTGCCTGAACTTCAGCAGACTGTTGCTAAAGTGAAATCATCTTTTTTGAACACGCGCAAGAGGAAGCATTTGTTTCGACAGTTTCTAGATGAGAGGTATCCAGGCCAAGGCATCCCACTTTTTCCTATGCCAGTGCTCACTAGATGGTCGTCCTGGTACGTATCTGTGTGCTACCTTGCAGACAACTTCGACGCTGTTGTTGAGTTTCTAACAAGCAGTGAAATAGTCGGTGTCAACAATGCTGGTGTAGAATTCTTTGCAACAGCATCAGCAGGAGATCTTCAAAGTGTGAAGATTCAGGCAGTTTTTGTGAAAGAGACATGTAAGGATGCAACAGCTAGAGGGTTCTAATTACCCTTGTAGTCACCTGCTGGTTGGTGAACTCCGTAAAGTGGAGCAAGTTCTGCAGCTCTCTTCTACTGGAAGCTTACCACAAGAAACAAAAGTAATTTTGAACTCTTGTGAAAAAACTGTCACCAAAGCAAAAATTACATCAGCATTAGCTAGAGCTGCTTCACATTCTCATACAAAACTTATTTAATTAAAGGCAAGTGATCCAGCTCATTATTTGTATGAGCAACTAAGTGTTTTCGATCCTTCAGAAATTTTGCTGACAAATGTAACACCTGATCTAAGCAAGAAATTACAGAAACTGGTTTTGTTTGCAAACCTTGGTGAAAGTAAAGTACTTGGTTACAAAGAATTACAGTTTCTTGTCAAGAAAAAATTGAGTGAAAGTGCAACTGTTGACATTGTTTCTGTTCTTATGGCTGTGTCAGTTAACAACTCTGACTTTGCTCGTGCTTCCTTGCAGTCAATTTGGTTGCCATGTGCAAATGTAGACTGTGAGAGATTCTTCTCTAACTACAAAAATATTCTCAGCCATCAACGCCACCGCTTAAAACAAGACAACTTGGAATTGTTTAGTGAAATTTATTTTGAGACCTAGTCCTCGATAATCAAGTCTAAGTTTGGAAGAAATTGTTCCTGCTAATGATTATGCTTTTGACATTAAATTTTTGTAAATAAGATATTTCATTGCTTAGCTTCTGTTTTTGTTATTAACTTTTCACATATTTTATAGGATTATAGCAAATAGTGCTCTGATAACTTAATGCAGTGCATATAATGTTAAAATAAAGAAAACGTTTGTTTATAATCACTGGTAAAAGTCATTAAACATCTTTTTGAAAACACCGATTTTTGTGTCGGAAAGTACCAACTTTTTGATTTGAAAGAACCACTTTTTGCCTCTTGAAAACACCGAAATATTCCTATCCCTACTTATCAGGTCATTGAATGCATGTTTGAATTTGAATGTACCTGTAACAGAAAATGAAAGTACAAATCCAAATTGAGACAGTTATAAAAAAAGAACATTTAACTCATAAAAATGTTATTATTTTGAGAAATTACCTGCTAATAGTTAACAATATTATGTAGTTTACAGTGAAAGAGAATTTATATTTAAGCAGTTTATAAACTTTATTATTAAAATCATTTGAAGGCATGTTATTATGTATATGTAACAATTTTTTTTGGGTAGGAAAATAATCTTGTACTTGTAATATCTTAACATTGATTGTGTCTCAGTCTTGTAATGTTTGGTGAAGTATTGTTCTTGTTTCAGTTAAAAGTGGCAGCTTTGTTTATGATGTTGATGTTGGATTGGACGATTGGAAACCCAGTGAGGTGAGTGTTTACAATCTTGCAAGCTTTTACTTTTTTTTTTTTTTGCTGATCTGTTAGTGTATGTGATTCCTCAAAATTCTGCTAGTTTGGGTTTTGAGTTGAGGCTCTGTTGAGTATTTTTAATTCATTTCTAATTCCAGTTCCAAATTCTCATTTTATATTTTTATAACTTTCATGGTACCCTTGAAGAAAGGATAAAAGAACTGTTATTCCAGTGGTTAGTAATACTCCAAATGCTAAAATAAAATTAAATCTTTCATGTCTCTTTTCATTTAATACTATAAACAAAATATTTTCCCACATTGTACTGTAAAAAAAAAATATTTATGGGCCGAAACTGTATGGTAACCAAAGTGAAAAGTGTAAACGAAAGAGAAGAAAGAATAATCAGTAATTATTTTTACCTTTCTTTTCCACCATTTTCGAGTTAACAAATATTTTATCCATTTTAAAAATGAATAATACTTAAGTATTTTTCAAATTCCTTACCATTTGTGATATATATAGTAGCCTCAGTTATAAACAATAACAAAGCCATCATGCTCTGGGACTAACTAATCAAATATATGAAGTTTTGCTAAGCTCAGGCAAGGGGCTATTTATCATGTTCATGACATACATAGATTTAATTAATTGCCACCATAATAGAAATACCTAAAAAGTATAATCAAAATATATAAAAAAAATGTATCATTACAAATTAGTTTCCTGTTGTAGACAGTTAAAGGTAAACTTTTTGAAAAAGAGTCTCCAGGAAAAACAAGTGTTGATGTGTGTATGACATCGGAAGCAGCCGTCCCTAGAGCTGAGTGATCGGGCCGACAGTCGGACAGTGAGCGAGAGGGGCTTGACCCGCAGATTGGAGCAGCAGTCACGTCCTCAGAGGAGCTCCCAGGGAGCCCACACGGCAGGTCTGCCAAGGTCCGCTGTCGGAGAGACGAGAGAGTGGCTTCACCACCGGACGTCGTAAGAGCGATGGAACACCACCCACCGCCGGCCAAGGAGGGAAGGGACATGAAACAGAAGCACAGCAGGAACCAACAAAGCAAGCACGCACAGCACAGTGGATTAGTTGGAGCTTTCATTCGTGACACTTGTGCATTATAAAGTTGCAGAGGTGACCTTGCAAGGCTTGACAACACAATATTGGGAGACAAGAACTTATCAATTACATAAGGAACTTTATAAAGTGGTCTTAAGTTTGGATCTAACACTAATCGTAGCATTAGAAGGCACCTGATCAGCTACATTGTACCTGATGTATGTCACAGCAAGTTTTCATAACTTTCTCTATGATTGCCTTGTGATCAGTCTCCAGTGGAAGAACTGATAGGGAAGGAAAGTTGGAGGGCATGGGACGGCCAGACAAACCATGGCAGAAAGACCCTTAGAAGCATTACTAAATCCTAGATTCAAGATAAGGCTCACATCCCAATCCTGCTGAAGAACCTCATGAAAAGCTGAGGGAGAGATGGCTCTGCTTAGTTATCCTGTAGAGTGTAGGGTCTGCTGGTAAACTGCTCGATGACCCACGTAACACCAATCTTTAAATTGGGTGGACTGAAACTACCTGGCATTGTTAGCAGCAATTAACAGTCCAAACTGTTGTACATATTTTTGTTCAAAGATTTTGACAGTAGTGATTGCTCATATTTTTCTTGGAATGTTTAAAATTTAATCATTGCACATTAAATAACATAGAAGGGGACCAAAAATTTAAATTAGAACAACGTTCCACAAGGCACACCATACCTCAGTGGCATGAAAACTCGCACAAGTATTCGCTAAAGGCTTGCACTGTAGATGAGTGCTGCTGGACCTCACAAAACTGGAATACATTTACCTAAAACAAAGACCTTGCAGAAGACACTGCAGTTTATGTGAATAATTTGTCCACACCGTACAAGGAAGAATGATGATTGTGCAAAATCGTAGGTTGCAACACACCGGTACTGCTAATTTGCTGTTCCTTCCATTTCCTCACAAAGTAAACATCCTTATTGACCTCACAAGGAACTGGTAACCCAGATTAGTTAATGTTGGCAAGTGTACTTATATGAACAATCTCTGTGGATGTATAGATTGTTGTCAATACCTTTATTTGCTTTAATATTGTGTTTCTCGTGTTCTTATGTTTGTCGGCAATGTTTGTGTTCACATATTTCAGATTACATGTGTTTATCTTAAATATATTATGGTCTTTTTCTTTTTCCACTGTTGCCCTAAATTTACATCAGTTAATAGTTAGGTTTCTGTGTGAGACTTGGCTAGACAGAGATGTAAATGCCTGCTGCCCAAGTGCCACCACGGACACTGGTGGGAGTGTGGTGTGTGGTCAGAGCGAGCTGCGAGCGGTGTCTGGGGAGATATCTGGTGTGTGGTGTGTGGTCAGAGAGAGCTGTTACCGGTGTCTGGGGAGATATCTGGTGTGTGGTGTGTGGTCAGAGCGAGCTGCGAGCGGTGTCTGGGGAAATGTGTGGTGTGTGGTCAGAGCGAGCTGCGAGCGGTGTCTGGGGAGATATCTGGTGTGTGGTGTGTGGTCAGAGCGAGCTGGAGCGGTGTCTGGGGAGATATCTGGTGTGTGGTGTGTGGTCAGAGCGAGCTGCGAGCGGTGTCTGGGAAAATGTGTGGTGTGTGGTCAGAGCGAGCTGCGAACGGTGTCTGGGGAGATATCTGGTGTGTGGTGTGTGGTCAGAGCGAGCTGCGAGCGGTGTCTGGGGAGATGTGTGGTGTGTGGTCAGAGCGAGCTGCGAGCGGTGTCTGGGGAGATATCTGGTGTGTGGTCAGAGCGAGCTGCGAGCGGTGTCTGGGGAGATGTGTGGTGTGTGGTCAGAGCGAGCTGCGAGCGGTGTCTGGGGAGATATCTGGTGTGTGGTGTGTGGTCAGAGCGAGCTGTTACCGGTGTCTGGGGAGATATCTGGTGTGTGGTGTGTGGTCAGAGCGAGCTGTGTGCGGTGTCTGGGGAGATATCTGGTGTGTGGTGTGTGGTCAGAGCGAGCTGTTACCGGTGTCTGGGGAGATATCTGGTGTGTGGTGTGTGGTCAGAGCGAGCTGTGAGCGGTGTCTGGGGAGATGTGTGGTGTGTGGTCAGAGCGATATGCGAGCGGTGTCTGGGGAGATGTGTGGTGTGTGATCAGAGCGAGCTGCGAGCGGTGTCTGGGGAGATGTGTGGTGTGTGGTCAGAGCGAGCTGCAAGCGGTGTCTGGGAAGATGTGTCGTGTGTGGTCAGAGCGATATGCGAGCGGTGTCTGGGGAGATGTGTGGTGTGTGGTCAGAGCGAGATGCGTGCATTGTCTGGGGAGATATCTGGTGTGTGGTGTATGGTAATAGCGAGCTGTGAGCGGTGTCTGGGGAGATATCTGGTGTGTGGTGTGTGGTCAGAGCGAGCTGCAAGCGGTGTCTGGGAAGATGTGTGGTGTGTGGTCAGAGCGAGCTGCGTGCGGTGTCTGGGGATATATCTGGTGTGTGGTGTGTGGTCAGAGCGAGCTGCGAGCGGTGTCTGGGAAGATGTGTGGTGTGTGGTCAGAGCGAGCTGCGTGCGATGTCTGGGGATATATCTGGTGTGTGGTCAGAGCGAGCTGCGAGCGGTGTCTGGGGAGATATCTGGTGTGTGGTGTGTGGTCAGAGCGAGCTGTGAGCGGTGTCTGGGGAGTTGTGTGGTCAGAGCGAGCTGCGTGTGGTGTCTGGGGAGATATCTGGTGTGTGGTGTGTGGTCAGAGCGAGCTGCAAGCGGTGTCTGGGACGATGTGTGGTGTGTGGTCAGAGCGAGCTGCGTGCGCTGTCTGGGGATATATCTGTTGTGTGGTGTGTGGTCAGAGCGAGCTGTGAGCGGTGTCTGGGGAGATGTGTGGTCAGAGCGAGCTGCGTCTTGTGTCTAGGGAGATATCTGGTGTGTGGTGTGTGGTCAGAGCGAGCTGCAAGCGGTGTCTGGGAAGATGTGTGGTGTGTGGTCAGAGCGAGCTGCGTGCAGTGTCTGGGGATATATCTGGTGTGTGGTGTGTGGTCAGAGCGAGCTGTGAGCGGTGTCTGGGGAGATGTGTGGTGTGTGGTCAGAGCGAGCTGCGTGCAGTGTCTGGGGATATATCTGGTGTGTGGTCAGAGCGAGCTGTGAGCGGTGTCTGGGGAGATGTGTGGTGTGTGGTCAGAGCGAGCTGCGTGTGGTGTCTGGGGAGATATCTGGTGTGTGGTGTGTGGTCAGTGCGAGCTGCGAGCGGTGTCTGGGAAGATGTGTGGTGTGTGGTCAGAGCGAGCTGCGTGCAGTGTCTGGGGATATATCTGGTGTGTGGTGTGTGGTCAGAGCGAGCTGTGAGCGGTGTCTGGGGAGATGTGTGGTGTGTGGTCAGAGCGAGCTGCGTCTTGTGTCTGGGGAGATATCTGGTGTGTGGTGTGTGGTCAGAGCGAGCTGCAAGCGGTGTCTGGGAAGATGTGTGGTGTGTGGTCAGAGCAAGCTGCGTGCAGTGTCTGGGGATATATCTGGTGTGTGGTGTGTGGTCAGAGCGAGCTGTGAGCGGTGTCTGGGGAGATGTGTGGTGTGTGGTCAGAGCGAGCTGCGTCTTGTGTCTAGGGAGATATCTGGTGTGTGGTCAGAGCGAGCTGCGTGCAGTGTCTGGGGATATATCTGGTGTGTGGTGTGTGGTCAGAGCGAGCTGCAAGCGGTGTCTGGGAAGATGTGTGGTGTGTGGTCAGAGCGAGCTGCGTGCAGTGTCTGGGGATATATCTGGTGTGTGGTGTGTGCTCAGAGGGAGCTGTGAGCGGTGTCTGGGGAGATGTGTGGTGTGTGGTCAGAGCAAGCTGCGTCTTGTGTCTGGGGAGATATCTGGTGTGTGGTCAGAGCGAGCATCAAGCGGTGTCTGGGAAGATGTGTGGTGTGTGGTCAGAGCAAGCTGCGTGCAGTGTCTGGGGTTATATCTGGTGTGTGGTGTGTGGTCAGAGCGAGCTGTGAGCGGTGTCTGGGGAGATGTGTGGTGTGTGGTCAGAGCGAGCTGCGTGCAGTGTCTGGGGATATATCTGGTGTGTGGTGTGTGGTCAGAGCGAGCTGTGAGCGGTATCTGGGAAGATGTGTGGTGTGTGGTCAGAGCAAGCTGCGAGCGGTGTCTGGGGAGATATCTGGTGTGTGGTGTGTGGTCAGAGCGAGCTGGAGCGGTGTCTGGGGAGATATCTGGTGTGTGGTGTGTGGTCAGAGCGAGCTGCGAGCGGTGTCTGGGGAGATGTGTGGTGTGTGGTCAGAGCGAGCTGCGAGCGGTGTCTGGGGAGATATCTGGTGTGTGGTGTGTGGTCAGAGCGAGCTGTTACGGGTGTCTGGGGAGATATGTGGTGTGTGGTCAGAGCGAGCTGTGAGCGGTGTCTGGGGAGATATCTGGTGTGTGGTCAGAGCGAGCTGTGAGCGGTGTCTGGGGAGATATCTGGTGTGTGGTCAGAGCGAGCTGCAAGCGGTGTCTGGGGAGATGTGTGGTGTGTGGTCAGAGCGAGCTGCGAGCGGTGTCTGGGGAGATATCTGGTGTGTGGTGTGTGGTCAGAGCGAGCTGTTACCGGTGTCTGGGGAGATATCTGGTGTGTGGTGTGTGGTCAGAGCGAGCTGTGTGCGGTGTCTGGGGAGATATCTGGTGTGTGGTGTGTGGTCAGAGCGAGCTGTTACCGGTGTCTGGGGAGATATCTGGTGTGTGGTGTGTGGTCAGAGCGAGCTGTGAGCGGTGTCTGGGGAGATGTGTGGTGTGTGGTCAGAGCGATATGCGAGCGGTGTCTGGGGAGATGTGTGGTGTGTGGTCAGAGCGAGCTGCGAGCGGTGTCTGGGGAGATGTGTGGTGTGTGGTCAGAGCGAGCTGCAAGCGGTGTCTGGGAAGATGTGTCGTGTGTGGTCAGAGCGATATGCGAGCGGTGTCTGGGGAGATGTGTGGTGTGTGGTCAGAGCGAGCTGCGTGCATTGTCTGGGGAGATATCTGGTGTGTGGTGTATGGTCATAGCGAGCTGTGAGCGGTGTCTGGGGAGATATCTGGTGTGTGGTGTGTGGTCAGAGCGAGCTGCAAGCGGTGTCTGGGAAGATGTGTGGTGTGTGGTCAGAGCGAGCTGCGTGCGATGTCTGGGGATATATCTGGTGTGAGGTGTGTGGTCAGAGCGAGCTGCGAGCGGTGTCTGGGGAGATATCTGGTGTGTGGTGTGTGGTCAGAGCGAGCTGTGAGCGGTGTCTGGGGAGTTGTGTGGTCAGAGCGAGTTGCGTGTGGTGTCTGGGGAGATATCTGGTATGTGGTGTGTGGTCAGAGCGAGCTGCAAGCGGTGTCTGGGACGATGTGTGGTGTGTGGTCAGAGCGAGCTGCGTGCGCTGTCTGGGGATATATCTGTTGTGTGGTGTGTGGTCAGAGCGAGCTGTGAGCGGTGTCTGGGGAGATGTGTGGTGTGTGGTCAGAGCGAGCTGCGTCTTGTGTCTAGGGAGATATCTGGTGTGTGGTGTGTGGTCAGAGTGAGCTGCAAGAGGTGTCTGGGAAGATGTGTGGTGTGTGGTCAGAGCGAGCTGCGTGCAGTGTCTGGGGATATATCTGGTGTGTGGTGTGTGGTCAGAGCGAGCTGTGAGCGGTGTCTGGGGAGATGTGTGGTGTGTGGTCAGAGCGAGCTGCGTGCAGTGTCTGGGGATATATCTGGTGTGTGGTGTGTGGTCAGAGCGAGCTGTGAGCGGTGTCTGGGGAGATGTGTGGTGTGTGGTCAGAGCGAAAGCGTGCAGTGTCTGGGGATATATCTGGTGTGTGGTGTGTGGTCAGAGCGAGCTGTGAGCGGTGTCTGGGGAGATGTGTGGTGTGTGGTCAGAGCGAGCTGCGTCTTGTGTCTGGGGAGATATCTGGTGTGTGGTGTGTGGTCAGAGCGAGCTGCAAGCGGTGTCTGGGAAGATGTGTGGTGTGTGGTCAGAGCAAGCTGCGTGCAGTGTCTGGGGATATATCTGGTGTGTGGTGTGTGGTCAGAGCGAGCTGTGAGCGGTGTCTGGGGAGATGTGTGGTGTGTGGTCAGAGCGAGCTGCGTCTTGTGTCTAGGGAGATATCTGGTGTGTGGTGTGTGGTCAGAGCGAGCTGCAAGCGGTGTCTGGGAAGATGTGTGGTGTGTGGTCAGAGCGAGCTGCGTGCAGTGTCTGGGGATATATCTGGTGTGTGGTGTGTGGTCAGAGCGAGCTGTGAGCGGTGTCTGGGGAGATGTGTGGTGTGTGGTCAGAGCGAGCTGCGTGCAGTGTCTGGGGATATATCTGGTGTGTGGTGTGTGGTCAGAGCGAGCTGTAAGCGGTGTCTGGGAAGATGTGTGGTGTGTGGTCAGAGCAAGATGCGTGCAGTGTCTGGGGATATATCTGGTGTGTGGTGTGTGGTCAGAGCGAGCTGTGAGCGGTGTCTGGGGAGATGTGTGGTGTGTGGTCAGAGCGAGCAGCGTGCAGTGTCTGGGAAGATGTGTGGTGTGTGGTCAGAGCAAGCTGCGTGCAGTGTCTGGGGATATATCTGGTGTGTGGTGTGTGGTCAGAGCGAGCTGTGAGCGGTGTCTGGGGATATATCTGGTGTGTGGTGTGTGGTCAGAGCGAGCTGTGAGCGGTGTCTGGGAAGATGTGTGGTGTGTGGTCAGAGCAAGCTGCGTGCAGTGTCTGGGGATATATTTGGTGTGTAGTGTATGGTCAGAGCGAGCTGTGAGCGGTGTCTGGGGAGATATGTGGTGTGTGGTCAGAGCGAGCTGTGAGCGGTGTCTGGGGAGATATCTGGTGTGTGGTCAGAGCGAGCTGTGAGCGGTGTCTGGGGAGATATCTGGTGTGTGGTCAGAGCGAGCTGCAAGCGGTGTCTGGGGAGATATCTGGTGTGTGGTGTGTGGTCAGAGCGAGCTGTTACCGGTGTCTGGGGAGATATCTGGTGTGTGGTGTGTGGTCAGAGCGAGCTGTGTGCGGTGTCTGGGGAGATATCTGGTGTGTGGTGTGTGGTCAGAGCGAGCTGTTACCGGTGTCTGGGGAGATATCTGGTGTGTGGTGTGTGGTCAGAGCGAGCTGTGTGCGGTGTCTGGGGAGATATCTGGTGTGTGGTGTGTGGTCAGAGCGAGCTGTGAGCGGTGTCTGGGGAGATGTGTGGTGTGTGGTCAGAGCGATATGCGAGCGGTGTCTGGGGAGATGTGAGGTGTGTGGTCAGAGCGAGCTGCGAGCGGTGTCTGGGGAGATATCTGGTGTGTGGTGTGTGGTCAGAGCGAGCTGTTACCGGTGTCTGGGGAGATATCTGGTGTGTGGTGTGTGGTCAGAGCGAGCTGTGAGCTGTGTCTGGGGAGATGTGTCGTGTGTGGTCAGAGCGATATGCGAGCGGTGTCTGGGGAGATGTGTGGTGTGTGGTCAGAGCGAGCTGCGAGCGGTGTCTGGGGAGATGTGTGGTGTGTGGTCAGAGCGAGCTGCAAGCGGTGTCTGGGAAGATGTGTCGTGTGTGGTCAGAGCGATATGCGAGCGGTGTCTGGGGAGATATCTGGTGTGTGGTGTGTGGTCAGAGCGAGCTGTGTGCGGTGTCTGGGGAGATATCTGGTGTGTGGTGTGTGGTCAGAGCGAGCTGTTACCGGTGTCTGGGGAGATATCTGGTGTGTGGTGTGTGGTCAGAGCGAGCTGTGTGCGGTGTCTGGGGAGATATCTGGTGTGTGGTGTGTGGTCAGAGCGAGCTGTTACCGGTGTCTGGGGAGATATCTGGTGTGTGGTGTGTGGTCAGAGCGAGCTGTGAGCGGTGTCTGGGGAGATGTGTGGTGTGTGGTCAGAGCGATATGCGAGCGGTGTCTGGGGAGATGTGTGGTGTGTGGTCAGAGCGAGCTGCGAGCGGTGTCTGGGGAGATGTGTGGTGTGTGGTCAGAGCGAGCTGCAAGCGGTGTCTGGGAAGATGTGTCGTGTGTGGTCAGAGCGATATGCGAGCGGTGTCTGGGGAGATGTGTGGTGTGTGGTCAGAGCGAGCTGCGTGCATTGTCTGGGGAGATATCTGGTGTGTGGTGTATGGTCATAGCGAGCTGTGAGCGGTGTCTGGGGAGATATCTGGTGTGTGGTGTGTGGTCAGAGCGAGCTGCAAGCGGTGTCTGGGAAGATGTGTGGTGTGTGGTCAGAGCGAGCTGCGTGCGGTGTCTGGGGATATATCTGGTGTGTGGTGTGTGGTCAGAGCGAGCTGCGAGCGGTGTCTGGGAAGATGTGTCGTGTGTGGTCAGAGCGAGCTGCGTGCGATGTCTGGGGATATATCTGGTGTGAGGTGTGTGGTCAGAGCGAGCTGCGAGCGGTGTCTGGGGAGATATCTGGTGTGTGGTGTGTGGTCAGAGCGAGCTGTGAGCGGTGTCTGGGGAGTTGTGTGGTCAGTGCGAGTTGCGTGTGGTGTCTGGGGAGATATCTGGTGTGTGGTGTGTGGTCAGAGCGAGCTGCAAGCGGTGTCTGGGACGATGTGTGGTGTGTGGTCAGAGCGAGCTGCGTGCGCTGTCTGGGGATATATCTGTTGTGTGGTGTGTGGTCAGAGCGAGCTGTGAGCGGTGTCTGGGGAGATGTGTGGTGTGTGGTCAGAGCGAGCTGCGTCTTGTGTCTAGGGAGATATCTGGTGTGTGGTGTGTGGTCAGAGTGAGCTGCAAGAGGTGTCTGGGAAGATGTGTGGTGTGTGGTCAGAGCGAGCTGCGTGCAGTGTCTGGGGATATATCTGGTGTGTGGTGTGTGGTCAGAGCGAGCTGTGAGCGGTGTCTGGGGAGATGTGTGGTGTGTGGTCAGAGCGAGCTGCGTGCAGTGTCTGGGGATATATCTGGTGTGTGGTGTGTGGTCAGAGCGAGCTGTGAGCGGTGTCTGGGGAGATGTGTGGTGTGTGGTCAGAGCGAAAGCGTGCAGTGTCTGGGGATATATCTGGTGTGTGGTGTGTGGTCAGAGCGAGCTGTGAGCGGTGTCTGGGGAGATGTGTGGTGTGTGGTCAGAGCGAGCTGCGTCTTGTGTCTGGGGAGATATCTGGTGTGTGGTGTGTGGTCAGAGCGAGCTGCAAGCGGTGTCTGGGAAGATGTGTGGTGTGTGGTCAGAGCAAGCTGCGTGCAGTGTCTGGGGATATATCTGGTGTGTGGTGTGTGGTCAGAGCGAGCTGTGAGCGGTGTCTGGGGAGATGTGTGGTGTGTGGTCAGAGCGAGCTGCGTCTTGTGTCTAGGGAGATATCTGGTGTGTGGTGTGTGGTCAGAGCGAGCTGCAAGCGGTGTCTGGGAAGATGTGTGGTGTGTGGTCAGAGCGAGCTGCGTGCAGTGTCTGGGGATATATCTGGTGTGTGGTGTGTGGTCAGAGCGAGCTGTGAGCGGTGTCTGGGGAGATGTGTGGTGTGTGGTCAGAGCGAGCTGCGTGTGGTGTCTGGGGAGATATCTGGTGTGTGGTGTGTGGTCAGAGCGAGCTGCAAGCGGTGTCTGGGAAGATGTGTGGTGTGTGGTCAGAGCGAGCTGCGTGCAGTGTCTGGGGATATATCTGGTGTGTGGTGTGTGCTCAGAGGGAGCTGTGAGCGGTGTCTGGGAGGATGTGTGGTGTGTGGTCAGAGCAAGCTGCATCTTGTGTCTGGGGAGATATCTGGTGTGTGGTGTGTGGTCAGAGCGAGCTGCAAGCGGTGTCTGGGAAGATGTGTGGTGTGTGGTCAGAGCGAGCTGCGAGCGGTGTCTGGGGAGATATCTGGTGTGTGGTGTGTGGTCAGAGCGAGCTGCAAGCGGTGTCTGGGAAGATGTGTGGTGTGTGGTCAGAGCAAGCTGCGTGCAGTGTCTGGGGATATATCTGGTGTGTGGTGTGTGGTCAGAGCGAGCTGTGAGCGGTGTCTGGGGAGATGTGTGGTGTGTGGTCAGAGCGAGCTGCGTGCAGTGTCTGGGGATATATCTGGTGTGTGGTGTGTGGTCAGAGCGAGCTGTGAGCGGTGTCTGGGGAGATGTGTGGTGTGTGGTCAGAGCGAGCTGCGTGTGGTGTCTGGGGAGATATCTGGTGTGTGGTGTGTGGTCAGAGCGAGCTGCGAGCGGTGTCTGGGAAGATGTGTGGTGTGTGGTCAGAGCGAGCTGCGTGCAGTGTCTGGGGATATATCTGGTGTGTGGTGTGTGGTCAGAGCGAGCTGTGAGCGGTGTCTGGGGAGATGTGTGGTGTGTGGTCAGAGCGAGCTGCGTGCAGTGTCTGGGGATATATCTGGTGTGTGGTGTGTGGTCAGAGCGAGCTGTGAGCGGTGTCTGGGGAGATGTGTGGTGTGTGGTCAGAGTGAGCTGCGTCTTGTGTCTGGGGAGATATCTGGTGTGTGGTGTGTGGTCAGAGCGAGCTGCGAGTGGTGTCTGGGAAGATGTGTGGTGTGTGGTCAGAGCGAGCTGCGTGCAGTGTCTGGGGATATATCTGGTGTGTGGTGTGTGGTCAGAGCGAGCTGTGAGCGGTGTCTGGGAAGATGTGTGGTGTGTGGTCAGAGCGAGCTGCGTGCGGTGTCTGGGGAGATATCTGGTGTGTGGTGTGTGGTCAGAGCGAGCTGTTACCGGTGTCTGGGGAGATATCTGGTGTGTGGTGTGTGGTCAGAGCGAGCTGTGAGCGGTGTCTGGGGAGATGTGTCGTGTGTGGTCAGAGCAAGCTGCGTGCAGTGTCTGGGGATATATCTGGTGTGTGGTGTGTGGTCAGAGCGAGCTGTGAGCGGTGTCTGGGGATATATCTGGTGTGTGGTGTGTGGTCAGAGCGAGCTGTGAGCGGTGTCTGGGAAGATGTGTGGTGTGTGGTCAGAGCAAGCTGCGTGCAGTGTCTGGGGATATATTTGGTGTGTAGTGTATGGTCAGAGCGAGCTGTGAGCGGTGTCTGGGGAGATATGTGGTGTGTGGTCAGAGCGAGCTGTGAGCGGTGTCTGGGGAGATATCTGGTGTGTGGTCAGAGCGAGCTGTGAGCGGTGTCTGGGGAGATATCTGGTGTGTGGTCAGAGCGAGCTGCAAGCGGTGTCTGGGGAGATATCTGGTGTGTGGTGTGTGGTCAGAGCGAGCTGTTACCGGTGTCTGGGGAGATATCTGGTGTGTGGTGTGTGGTCAGAGCGAGCTGTGTGCGGTGTCTGGGGAGATATCTGGTGTGTGGTGTGTGGTCAGAGCGAGCTGTTACCGGTGTCTGGGGAGATGTGTGGTGTGTGGTCAGAGCGAGCTGCGTGCAGTGTCTGGGGATATATCTGGTGTGTGGTCAGAGCGAGCTGTGAGCGGTGTCTGGGGAGATGTGTGGTGTGTGGTCAGAGCGAGCTGCGTGCAGTGTCTGGGGATATATCTGGTGTGTGGTCAGAGCGAGCTGTGAGCGGTGTCTGGGGAGATGTGTGGTGTGTGGTCAGAGCGAGCTGCGTGTGGTGTCTGGGGAGATATCTGGTGTGTGGTGTGTGGTCAGTGCGAGCTGCGAGCGGTGTCTGGGAAGATGTGTGGTGTGTGGTCAGAGCGAGCTGCGTGCAGTGTCTGGGGATATATCTGGTGTGTGGTGTGTGGTCAGAGCGAGCTGTGAGCGGTGTCTGGGGAGATGTGTGGTGTGTGGTCAGAGCGAGCTGCGTCTTGTGTCTGGGGAGATATCTGGTGTGTGGTGTGTGGTCAGAGCGAGCTGCAAGCGGTGTCTGGGAAGATGTGTGGTGTGTGGTCAGAGCAAGCTGCGTGCAGTGTCTGGGGATATATCTGGTGTGTGGTGTGTGGTCAGAGCGAGCTGTGAGCGGTGTCTGGGGAGATGTGTGGTGTGTGGTCAGAGCGAGCTGCGTCTTGTGTCTAGGGAGATATCTGGTGTGTGGTCAGAGCGAGCTGCGTGCAGTGTCTGGGGATATATCTGGTGTGTGGTGTGTGGTCAGAGCGAGCTGCAAGCGGTGTCTGGGAAGATGTGTGGTGTGTGGTCAGAGCGAGCTGCGTGCAGTGTCTGGGGATATATCTGGTGTGTGGTGTGTGCTCAGAGGGAGCTGTGAGCGGTGTCTGGGGAGATGTGTGGTGTGTGGTCAGAGCAAGCTGCGTCTTGTGTCTGGGGAGATATCTGGTGTGTGGTCAGAGCGAGCTGCAAGCGGTGTCTGGGAAGATGTGTGGTGTGTGGTCAGAGCAAGCTGCGTGCAGTGTCTGGGGTTATATCTGGTGTGTGGTGTGTGGTCAGAGCGAGCTGTGAGCGGTGTCTGGGGAGATGTGTGGTGTGTGGTCAGAGCGAGCTGCGTGCAGTGTCTGGGGATATATCTGGTGTGTGGTGTGTGGTCAGAGCGAGCTGTGAGCGGTGTCTGGGGAGATGTGTGGTGTGTGGTCAGAGCGAGCTGCGTGTGGTGTCTGGGGAGATATCTGGTGTGTGGTGTGTGGTCAGAGCGAGCTGCGAGCGGTGTCTGGGAAGATGTGTGGTGTGTGGTCAGAGCGAGCTGCGTGCAGTGTCTGGGGATATATCTGGTGTGTGGTGTGTGGTCAGAGCGAGCTGTGAGCGGTGTCTGGGGAGATGTGTGGTGTGTGGTCAGAGCGAGCTGCGTGCAGTGTCTGGGGATATATCTGGTGTGTGGTGTGTGGTCAGAGCGAGCTGTGAGCGGTGTCTGGGGAGATGTGTGGTGTGTGGTCAGAGTGAGCTGCGTCTTGTGTCTGGGGAGATATCTGGTGTGTGGTGTGTGGTCAGAGCGAGCTGCGAGCGGTGTCTGGGAAGATGTGTGGTGTGTGGTCAGAGCGAGCTGCGTGCAGTGTCTGGGGATATATCTGGTGTGTGGTGTGTGGTCAGAGCGAGCTGTGAGCGGTGTCTGGGAAGATGTGTGGTGTGTGGTCAGAGCAAGCTGCGTGCAGTGTCTGGGGATATATGTGGTGTGTGGTGTGTGGTCAGAGCGAGCTGTGAGCGGTGTCTGGGGAGATGTGTGGTGTGTGGTCAGAGCGAGCTGCGTGCAGTGTCTGGGGATATATCTGGTGTGTGGTGTGTGGTCAGAGCGAGCTGTAAGCGGTGTCTGGGAAGATGTGTGGTGTGTGGTCAGAGCAAGATGCGTGCAGTGTCTGGGGATATATCTGGTGTGTGGTGTGTGGTCAGAGCGAGCTGTGAGCGGTGTCTGGGGAGATGTGTGGTGTGTGGTCAGAGCGAGCAGCGTGCAGTGTCTGGGAAGATGTGTGGTGTGTGGTCAGAGCAAGCTGCGTGCAGTGTCTGGGGATATATCTGGTGTGTGGTGTGTGGTCAGAGCGAGCTGTGAGCGGTGTCTGGGGATATATCTGGTGTGTGGTGTGTGGTCAGAGCGAGCTGTGAGCGGTGTCTGGGAAGATGTGTGGTGTGTGGTCAGAGCAAGCTGCGTGCAGTGTCTGGGGATATATTTGGTGTGTAGTGTGTGGTCAGAGCGAGCTGTGAGCGGTGTCTGGGGAGATGTGTGGTGTGTGGTCAGAGCGAGCTGTGAGCGGTATCTGGGAAGATGTGTGGTGTGTGGTCAGAGCAAGCTGCGAGCGGTGTCTGGGGAGATATCTGGTGTGTGGTGTGTGGTCAGAGCGAGCTGGAGCGGTGTCTGGGGAGATATCTGGTGTGTGGTGTGTGGTCAGAGCGAGCTGCGAGCGGTGTCTGGGGAGATGTGTGGTGTGTGGTCAGAGCGAGCTGCGAGCGGTGTCTGGGGAGATATCTGGTGTGTGGTGTGTGGTCAGAGCGAGCTGTTACGGGTGTCTGGGGAGATATGTGGTGTGTGGTCAGAGCGAGCTGTGAGCGGTGTCTGGGGAGATATCTGGTGTGTGGTCAGAGCGAGCTGTGAGCGGTGTCTGGGGAGATATCTGGTGTGTGGTCAGAGCGAGCTGCAAGCGGTGTCTGGGGAGATGTGTGGTGTGTGGTCAGAGCGAGCTGCGAGCGGTGTCTGGGGAGATATCTGGTGTGTGGTGTGTGGTCAGAGCGAGCTGTTACCGGTGTCTGGGGAGATATCTGGTGTGTGGTGTGTGGTCAGAGCGAGCTGTGTGCGGTGTCTGGGGAGATATCTGGTGTGTGGTGTGTGGTCAGAGCGAGCTGTTACCGGTGTCTGGGGAGATATCTGGTGTGTGGTGTGTGGTCAGAGCGAGCTGTGAGCGGTGTCTGGGGAGATGTGTGGTGTGTGGTCAGAGCGATATGCGAGCGGTGTCTGGGGAGATGTGTGGTGTGTGGTCAGAGCGAGCTGCGAGCGGTGTCTGGGGAGATGTGTGGTGTGTGGTCAGAGCGAGCTGCAAGCGGTGTCTGGGAAGATGTGTCGTGTGTGGTCAGAGCGATATGCGAGCGGTGTCTGGGGAGATGTGTGGTGTGTGGTCAGAGCGAGCTGCGTGCATTGTCTGGGGAGATATCTGGTGTGTGGTGTATGGTCATAGCGAGCTGTGAGCGGTGTCTGGGGAGATATCTGGTGTGTGGTGTGTGGTCAGAGCGAGCTGCAAGCGGTGTCTGGGAAGATGTGTGGTGTGTGGTCAGAGCGAGCTGCGTCTTGTGTCTAGGGAGATATCTGGTGTGTGGTGTGTGGTCAGAGCGAGCTGTGAGCGGTGTCTGGGGAGATGTGTGGTGTGTGGTCAGAGCGAAAGCGTGCAGTGTCTGGGGATATATCTGGTGTGTGGTGTGTGGTCAGAGCGAGCTGTGAGCGGTGTCTGGGGAGATGTGTGGTGTGTGGTCAGAGCGAGCTGCGTGCAGTGTCTGGGAAGATGTGTGGTGTGTGGTCAGAGCAAGCTGCGTGCAGTGTCTGGGGATATATCTGGTGTGTGGTGTGTGGTCAGAGCGAGCTGTGAGCGGTGTCTGGGGATATATCTGGTGTGTGGTGTGTGGTCAGAGCGAGCTGTGAGCGGTGTCTGGGAAGATGTGTGGTGTGTGGTCAGAGCAAGCTGCGTGCAGTGTCTGGGGATATATCTGGTGTGTAGTGTGTGGTCAGAGCGAGCTGTGAGCGGTGTCTGGGGAGATGTGTGGTGTGTGGTCAGAGCGAGCTGGGTGCAGTGTCTGGGGATATATCTGGTGTGTGGTGTGTGGTCAGAGCGAGCTGTGAGCGGTGTCTGGGAAGATGTGTGGTGTGTGGTCAGAGCAAGCTGCGTGCTGTGTCTGGGGATATATCTGGTGTGTGGTGTGTGGTCAGAGCGAGCTGTGAGCGGTGTCTGGGGAGATGTGTGGTGTGTGGTCAGAGCGAGCTGCGTGCAGTGTCTGGGAAGATGTGTGGTGTGTGGTCAGAGCGAGCTGCGTGCATAGTCTGGGGATATATCTGGTGTGTGGTCAGAGCGAGCTGTGAGCGGTGTCTGGGGAGATGTGTGGTGTGTGGTCAGAGCGAGCTGCGTGCAGTGTCTGGGGATATATCTGGTGTGTGGTGTGTGGTCAGAGCGAGCTGTGAGCGGTGTCTGGGAAGATGTGTGGTGTGTGGTCAGAGCGAGCTGCGAGCGGTGTCTGGGAAGATATGTGGTGTATGGTCAGAGCGAGCTGCGTGCAGTGTCTGGGGATATATCTGGTGTGTGGTGTGTGATCAGAGCGAGCTGTGAGCGGTGTCTGGGGAGATGTGTGGTGTGTGGTCAGAGCGAGCTGCGTGCAGTGTCTGGGGATATATCTGGTGTGTGGTGTGTGGTCAGAGCGAGCTGTGAGCGGTGTCTGGGAAGATGTGTGGTGTGTGGTCAGAGCGAGCTGCGAGCGGTGTCTGGGAAGATGTGTGGTGTGTGGTCAGAGCGAGCTTCGTGCAGTGTCTGGGGATATATCTGGTGTGTGGTGTGTGGTCAGAGCGAGCTGTGCGCGGTGTCTGGGGAGATGTGTGGTGTGTGGTCAGAGCGAGCTGCGTGCAGTGTCTGGGGATATATCTGGTGTGTGGTGTGTGGTCAGAGCGAGCTGTGAGCGGTGTCTGGGAAGATGTGTGGTGTGTGGTCAGAGCGAGCTGCGTGCAGTGTCTGGGAAGATGTGTGGTGTGTGGTCAGAGCGAGCTGTGAGCGGTGTCTGGGGAGATGTGTGGTGTGTGGTCAGAGTGAGCTGCGTGCAGTGTCTGGGGATATATCTGGTGTGTGGTGTGTGGTCAGAGCGAGCTGTGAGCGGTGTCTGGGAAGATGTGTGGTGTGTGGTCAGAGCGAGCTGCGTGCAGTGTCTGGGAAGATGTGTGGTGTGTGGTCAGAGCGAGCTGCGTGTAGTGTCTGGGGATATATCTGGTGTGTGGTGTGTGGTCAGAGCGAGCTGTGAGCGGTGTCTGGGGAGATGTGTGGTGTGTGGTCAGAGCGAGCTGCGTGCAGTGTCTGGGGATATATCTGGTGTGTGGTGTGTGGTCAGAGCGAGCTGTTACCGGTGTCTGGGGAGATATCTGGTGTGTGGTGTGTGGTCAGAGCGAGCTGTGAGCGGTGTCTGGGGAGATGTGAGGTGTGTGGTCAGAGCGAGCTGCGAGCGGTGTCTGGGGAGATATCTGGTGTGTGGTGTGTGGTCAGAGCGAGCTGTTACCGGTGTCTGGGGAGATATCTGGTGTGTGGTGTGTGGTCAGAGCGAGCTGTGAGCGGTGTCTGGGGAGATGTGTCGTGTGTGGTCAGAGCGATATGCGAGCGGTGTCTGGGGAGATGTGTGGTGTGTGGTCAGAGCGAGCTGCGAGCGGTGTCTGGGGAGATGTGTGGTGTGTGGTCAGAGCGAGCTGCAAGCGGTGTCTGGGAAGATGTGTCGTGTGTGGTCAGAGCGATATGCGAGCGGTGTCTGGGGAGATATCTGGTGTGTGGTGTGTGGTCAGAGCGAGCTGTGTGCGGTGTCTGGGGAGATATCTGGTGTGTGGTGTGTGGTCAGAGCGAGCTGTTACCGGTGTCTGGGGAGATATCTGGTGTGTGGTGTGTGGTCAGAGCGAGCTGTGTGCGGTGTCTGGGGAGATATCTGGTGTGTGGTGTGTGGTCAGAGCGAGCTGTTACCGGTGTCTGGGGAGATATCTGGTGTGTGGTGTGTGGTCAGAGCGAGCTGTGAGCGGTGTCTGGGGAGATGTGTGGTGTGTGGTCAGAGCGATATGCGAGCGGTGTCTGGGGAGATGTGTGGTGTGTGGTCAGAGCGAGCTGCGAGCGGTGTCTGGGGAGATGTGTGGTGTGTGGTCAGAGCGAGCTGCAAGCGGTGTCTGGGAAGATGTGTCGTGTGTGGTCAGAGCGATATGCGAGCGGTGTCTGGGGAGATGTGTGGTGTGTGGTCAGAGCGAGCTGCGTGCATTGTCTGGGGAGATATCTGGTGTGTGGTGTATGGTCATAGCGAGCTGTGAGCGGTGTCTGGGGAGATATCTGGTGTGTGGTGTGTGGTCAGAGCGAGCTGCAAGCGGTGTCTGGGAAGATGTGTGGTGTGTGGTCAGAGCGAGCTGCGTGCGGTGTCTGGGGATATATCTGGTGTGTGGTGTGTGGTCAGAGCGAGCTGCGAGCGGTGTCTGGGAAGATGTGTCGTGTGTGGTCAGAGCGAGCTGCGTGCGATGTCTGGGGATATATCTGGTGTGAGGTGTGTGGTCAGAGCGAGCTGCGAGCGGTGTCTGGGGAGATATCTGGTGTGTGGTGTGTGGTCAGAGCGAGCTGTGAGCGGTGTCTGGGGAGTTGTGTGGTCAGTGCGAGTTGCGTGTGGTGTCTGGGGAGATATCTGGTGTGTGGTGTGTGGTCAGAGCGAGCTGCAAGCGGTGTCTGGGACGATGTGTGGTGTGTGGTCAGAGCGAGCTGCGTGCGCTGTCTGGGGATATATCTGTTGTGTGGTGTGTGGTCAGAGCGAGCTGTGAGCGGTGTCTGGGGAGATGTGTGGTGTGTGGTCAGAGCGAGCTGCGTCTTGTGTCTAGGGAGATATCTGGTGTGTGGTGTGTGGTCAGAGTGAGCTGCAAGAGGTGTCTGGGAAGATGTGTGGTGTGTGGTCAGAGCGAGCTGCGTGCAGTGTCTGGGGATATATCTGGTGTGTGGTGTGTGGTCAGAGCGAGCTGTGAGCGGTGTCTGGGGAGATGTGTGGTGTGTGGTCAGAGCGAGCTGCGTGCAGTGTCTGGGGATATATCTGGTGTGTGGTGTGTGGTCAGAGCGAGCTGTGAGCGGTGTCTGGGGAGATGTGTGGTGTGTGGTCAGAGCGAAAGCGTGCAGTGTCTGGGGATATATCTGGTGTGTGGTGTGTGGTCAGAGCGAGCTGTGAGCGGTGTCTGGGGAGATGTGTGGTGTGTGGTCAGAGCGAGCTGCGTCTTGTGTCTGGGGAGATATCTGGTGTGTGGTGTGTGGTCAGAGCGAGCTGCAAGCGGTGTCTGGGAAGATGTGTGGTGTGTGGTCAGAGCAAGCTGCGTGCAGTGTCTGGGGATATATCTGGTGTGTGGTGTGTGGTCAGAGCGAGCTGTGAGCGGTGTCTGGGGAGATGTGTGGTGTGTGGTCAGAGCGAGCTGCGTCTTGTGTCTAGGGAGATATCTGGTGTGTGGTGTGTGGTCAGAGCGAGCTGCAAGCGGTGTCTGGGAAGATGTGTGGTGTGTGGTCAGAGCGAGCTGCGTGCAGTGTCTGGGGATATATCTGGTGTGTGGTGTGTGGTCAGAGCGAGCTGTGAGCGGTGTCTGGGGAGATGTGTGGTGTGTGGTCAGAGCGAGCTGCGTGTGGTGTCTGGGGAGATATCTGGTGTGTGGTGTGTGGTCAGAGCGAGCTGCAAGCGGTGTCTGGGAAGATGTGTGGTGTGTGGTCAGAGCGAGCTGCGTGCAGTGTCTGGGGATATATCTGGTGTGTGGTGTGTGCTCAGAGGGAGCTGTGAGCGGTGTCTGGGAGGATGTGTGGTGTGTGGTCAGAGCAAGCTGCATCTTGTGTCTGGGGAGATATCTGGTGTGTGGTGTGTGGTCAGAGCGAGCTGCAAGCGGTGTCTGGGAAGATGTGTGGTGTGTGGTCAGAGCGAGCTGCGAGCGGTGTCTGGGGAGATATCTGGTGTGTGGTGTGTGGTCAGAGCGAGCTGTGAGCGGTGTCTGGGGAGATGTGTGGTGTGTGGTCAGAGCGAGCTGCGTGCAGTGTCTGGGGATATATCTGGTGTGTGGTGTGTGGTCAGAGCGAGCTGTGAGCGGTGTCTGGGGAGATGTGTGGTGTGTGGTCAGAGCGAGCTGCGTGCAGTGTCTGGGGATATATCTGGTGTGTGGTGTGTGGTCAGAGCGAGCTGTGAGCGGTGTCTGGGGAGATGTGTGGTGTGTGGTCAGAGCGAGCTGCGTGTGGTGTCTGGGGAGATATCTGGTGTGTGGTGTGTGGTCAGAGCGAGCTGCGAGCGGTGTCTGGGAAGATGTGTGGTGTGTGGTCAGAGCGAGCTGCGTGCAGTGTCTGGGGATATATCTGGTGTGTGGTGTGTGGTCAGAGCGAGCTGTGAGCGGTGTCTGGGGAGATGTGTGGTGTGTGGTCAGAGCGAGCTGCGTGCAGTGTCTGGGGATATATCTGGTGTGTGGTGTGTGGTCAGAGCGAGCTGTGAGCGGTGTCTGGGGAGATGTGTGGTGTGTGGTCAGAGTGAGCTGCGTCTTGTGTCTGGGGAGATATCTGGTGTGTGGTGTGTGGTCAGAGCGAGCTGCGAGTGGTGTCTGGGAAGATGTGTGGTGTGTGGTCAGAGCGAGCTGCGTGCAGTGTCTGGGGATATATCTGGTGTGTGGTGTGTGGTCAGAGCGAGCTGTGAGCGGTGTCTGGGAAGATGTGTGGTGTGTGGTCAGAGCAAGCTGCGTGCAGTGTCTGGGGATATATCTGGTGTGTGGTGTGTGGTCAGAGCGAGCTGTGAGCGGTGTCTGGGGAGATGTGTGGTGTGTGGTCAGAGCGAGCTGCGTGCAGTGTCTGGGGATATATCTGGTGTGTGGTGTGTGGTCAGAGCGAGCTGTAAGCGGTGTCTGGGAAGATGTGAGGTGTGTGGTCAGAGCAAGATGCGTGCAGTGTCTGGGGATATATCTGGTGTGTGGTGTGTTGTCAGAGCGAGCTGTGAGCGGTGTCTGGGGAGATGTGTGGTGTGTGGTCAGAGCGAGCTGCGTGCAGTGTCTGGGAAGATGTGTGGTGTGTGGTCAGAGCGAGCTGCGTGCAGTGTCTGGGGATATATCTGGTGTGTGGTGTGTGGTCAGAGCGAGCTGTGAGCGGTGTCTGGGGAGATGTGTGGTGTGTGGTCAGAGCGAGCTGCGTGCAGTGTCTGGGGATATATCTGGTGTGTGGTGTGTGGTCAGAGCGAGCTGTGAGCGGTGTCTGGGGAGATGTGTGGTGTGTGGTCAGAGCGAGCTGCGTGCAGTGTCTGGGAAGATGTGTGGTGTGTGGTCAGAGCAAGCTGCGTGCAGTGTCTGGGGATATATCTGGTGTGTGGTGTGTGGTCAGAGCGAGCTGTGAGCGGTGTCTGGGGATATATCTGGTGTGTGGTGTGTGGTCAGAGCGAGCTGTGAGCGGTGTCTGGGAAGATGTGTGGTGTGTGGTCAGAGCAAGCTGCGTGCAGTGTCTGGGGATATATCTGGTGTGTAGTGTGTGGTCAGAGCGAGCTGTGAGCGGTGTCTGGGGAGATGTGTGGTGTGTGGTCAGAGCGAGCTGGGTGCAGTGTCTGGGGATATATCTGGTGTGTGGTGTGTGGTCAGAGCGAGCTGTGAGCGGTGTCTGGGAAGATGTGTGGTGTGTGGTCAGAGCAAGCTGCGTGCTGTGTCTGGGGATATATCTGGTGTGTGGTGTGTGGTCAGAGCGAGCTGTGAGCGGTGTCTGGGGAGATGTGTGGTGTGTGGTCAGAGCGAGCTGCGTGCAGTGTCTGGGAAGATGTGTGGTGTGTGGTCAGAGCGAGCTGCGTGCAGTGTCTGGGGATATATCTGGTGTGTGGTCAGAGCGAGCTGTGAGCGGTGTCTGGGGAGATGTGTGGTGTGTGGTCAGAGCGAGCTGCGTGCAGTGTCTGGGGATATATCTGGTGTATGGTGTGTGGTCAGAGCGAGCTGTGAGCGGTGTCTGGGAAGATGTGTGGTGTGTGGTCAGAGCGAGCTGCGAGCGGTGTCTGGGAAGATATGTGGTGTATGGTCAGAGCGAGCTGCGTGCAGTGTCTGGGGATATATCTGGTGTGTGGTGTGTGATCAGAGCGAGCTGTGAGCGGTGTCTGGGGAGATGTGTGGTGTGTGGTCAGAGCGAGCTGCGTGCAGTGTCTGGGGATACATCTGGTGTGTGGTGTGTGGTCAGAGCGAGCTGTGAGCGGTGTCTGGGAAGATGTGTGGTGTGTGGTCAGAGCGAGCTGCGAGCGGTGTCTGGGGAGATGTGTGGTGTGTGGTCAGAGCGAGCTGCGTGCATTGTCTGGGGAGATATCTGGTGTGTGGTGTATGGTCATAGCGAGCTGTGAGCGGTGTCTGGGGAGATATCTGGTGTGTGGTGTGTGGTCAGAGCGAGCTGCAAGCGGTGTCTGGGAAGATGTGTGGTGTGTGGTCAGAGCGAGCTGCGTGCGGTGTCTGGGGATATATCTGGTGTGTGGTGTGTGGTCAGAGCGAGCTGCGAGCGGTGTCTGGGAAGATGTGTCGTGTGTGGTCAGAGCGAGCTGCGTGCGATGTCTGGGGATATATCTGGTGTGAGGTGTGTGGTCAGAGCGAGCTGCGAGCGGTGTCTGGGGAGATATCTGGTGTGTGGTGTGTGGTCAGAGCGAGCTGTGAGCGGTGTCTGGGGAGTTGTGTGGTCAGAGCGAGTTGCGTGTGGTGTCTGGGGAGATATCTGGTGTGTGGTGTGTGGTCAGAGCGAGCTGCAAGCGGTGTCTGGGACGATGTGTGGTGTGTGGTCAGAGCGAGCTGCGTGCGCTGTCTGGGGATATATCTGTTGTGTGGTGTGTGGTCAGAGCGAGCTGTGAGCGGTGTCTGGGGAGATGTGTGGTGTGTGGTCAGAGCGAGCTGCGTCTTGTGTCTAGGGAGATATCTGGTGTGTGGTGTGTGGTCAGAGTGAGCTGCAAGAGGTGTCTGGGAAGATGTGTGGTGTGTGGTCAGAGCGAGCTGCGTGCAGTGTCTGGGGATATATCTGGTGTGTGGTGTGTGGTCAGAGCGAGCTGTGAGCGGTGTCTGGGGAGATGTGTGGTGTGTGGTCAGAGCGAGCTGCGTGCAGTGTCTGGGGATATATCTGGTGTGTGGTGTGTGGTCAGAGCGAGCTGTGAGCGGTGTCTGGGGAGATGTGTGGTGTGTGGTCAGAGCGAAAGCGTGCAGTGTCTGGGGATATATCTGGTGTGTGGTGTGTGGTCAGAGCGAGCTGTGAGCGGTGTCTGGGGAGATGTGTGGTGTGTGGTCAGAGCGAGCTGCGTCTTGTGTCTGGGGAGATATCTGGTGTGTGGTGTGTGGTCAGAGCGAGCTGCAAGCGGTGTCTGGGAAGATGTGTGGTGTGTGGTCAGAGCAAGCTGCGTGCAGTGTCTGGGGATATATCTGGTGTGTGGTGTGTGGTCAGAGCGAGCTGTGAGCGGTGTCTGGGGAGATGTGTGGTGTGTGGTCAGAGCGAGCTGCGTCTTGTGTCTAGGGAGATATCTGGTGTGTGGTGTGTGGTCAGAGCGAGCTGCAAGCGGTGTCTGGGAAGATGTGTGGTGTGTGGTCAGAGCGAGCTGCGTGCAGTGTCTGGGGATATATCTTTGTGTGGTGTGTGGTCAGAGCGAGCTGTGAGCGGTGTCTGGGGAGATGTGTGGTGTGTGGTCAGAGCGAGCTGCGTGTGGTGTCTGGGGAGATATCTGGTGTGTGGTGTGTGGTCAGAGCGAGCTGCAAGCGATGTCTGGGAAGATGTGTGGTGTGTGGTCAGAGCGAGCTGCGTGCAGTGTCTGGGGATATATCTGGTGTGTGGTGTGTGCTCAGAGGGAGCTGCAAGCGGTGTCTGGGAAGATGTGTGGTGTGTGGTCAGAGCGAGCTGCGAGCGGTGTCTGGGAAGATGTGTGGTGTGTGGTCAGAGCGAGCTGCGAGCGGTGTCTGGGGAGATATCTGGTGTGTGGTGTGTGGTCAGAGCGAGCTGCAAGCGGTGTCTGGGAAGATGTGTGGTGTGTGGTCAGAGAAAGCTGCGTGCAGTGTCTGGGGATATATCTGGTGTGTGGTGTGTGGTCAGAGCGAGCTGTGAGCGGTGTCTGGGGAGATGTGTGGTGTGTGGTCAGAGCGAGCTGCGTGCAGTGTCTGGGGATATATCTGGTGTGTGGTGTGTGGTCAGAGCGAGCTGTGAGCGGTGTCTGGGGAGATGTGTGGTGTGTGGTCAGAGCGAGCTGCGTGTGGTGTCTGGGGAGATATCTGGTGTGTGGTGTGTGGTCAGAGCGAGCTGCGAGCGGTGTCTGGGAAGATGTGTGGTGTGTGGTCAGAGCGAGCTGCGTGCAGTGTCTGGGGATATATCTGGTGTGTGGTGTGTGGTCAGAGCGAGCTGTGAGCGGTGTCTGGGGAGATGTGTGGTGTGTGGTCAGAGCGAGCTGCGTGCAGTGTCTGGGGATATATCTGGTGTGTGGTGTGTGGTCAGAGCGAGCTGTGAGCGGTGTCTGGGGAGATGTGTGGTGTGTGGTCAGAGCGAGCTGCAAGCGGTGTCTGGGAAGATGTGTGGTGTGTGGTCAGAGCGAGCTGCGTGCAGTGTCTGGGGATATATCTGGTGTGTGGTGTGTGCTCAGAGGGAGCTGTGAGCGGTGTCTGGGGAGATGTGTGGTGTGTGGTCAGAGCAAGCTGCATCTTGTGTCTGGGAAGATGTGTGGTGTGTGGTCAGAGCGAGCTGCGAGCGGTGTCTGGGGAGATATCTGGTGTGTGGTGTGTGGTCAGAGCGAGCTGCAAGCGGTGTCTGGGAAGATGTGTGGTGTGTGGTCAGAGAAAGCTGCGTGCAGTGTCTGGGGATATATCTGGTGTGTGGTGTGTGGTCAGAGCGAGCTGTGAGCGGTGTCTGGGGAGATGTGTGGTGTGTGGTCAGAGCGAGCTGCGTGCAGTGTCTGGGGATATATCTGGTGTGTGGTGTGTGGTCAGAGCGAGCTGTGAGCGGTGTCTGGGGAGATGTGTGGTGTGTGGTCAGAGCGAGCTGCGTGCAGTGTCTGGGGATATATCTGGTGTGTGGTGTGTGGTCAGAGCGAGCTGTGAGCGGTGTCTGGGGAGATGTGTGGTGTGTGGTCAGAGTGAGCTGCGTCTTGTGTCTAGGGAGATATCTGGTGTGTGGTGTGTGGTCAGAGCGAGCTGTGAGCGGTGTCTGGGGAGATGTGTGGTGTGTGGTCAGAGCGAGCTGCGTGCAGTGTCTGGGGATATATCTGGTGTGTGGTGTGTGGTCAGAGCGAGCTGTAAGCGGTGTCTGGGAAGATGTGTGGTGTGTGGTCAGAGCAAGATGCGTGCAGTGTCTGGGGATATATCTGGTGTGTGGTGTGTTGTCAGAGCGAGCTGTCAGCGGTGTCTGGGGAGATGTGTGGTGTGTGGTCAGAGCGAGCTGCGTGCATTGTCTGGGAAGATGTGTGGTGTGTGGTCAGAGCGAGCTGCGTGCAGTGTCTGGGGATATATCTGGTGTGTGGTGTGTGGTCAGAGCGAGCTGTGAGCGGTGTCTGGGGAGATGTGTGGTGTGTGGTCAGAGCGAGCTGCGTGCAGTGTCTGGGGATATATCTGGTGTGTGGTGTGTGGTCAGAGCGAGCTGTGAGCGGTGTCTGGGGAGATGTGTGGTGTGTGGTCAGAGCGAGCTGCGTGCAGTGTCTGGGAAGATGTGTGGTGTGTGGTCAGAGCAAGCTGCGTGCAGTGTCTGGGGATATATCTGGTGTGTGGTGTGTGGTCAGAGCGAGCTGTGAGCGGTGTCTGGGGATATATCTGGTGTGTGGTGTGTGGTCAGAGCGAGCTGTGAGCGGTGTCTGGGAAGATGTGTGGTGTGTGGTCAGAGCAAGCTGCGTGCAGTGTCTGGGGATATATCTGGTGTGTAGTGTGTGGTCAGAGCGAGCTGTGAGCGGTGTCTGGGGAGATGTGTGGTGTGTGGTCAGAGCGAGCTGGGTGCAGTGTCTGGGGATATATCTGGTGTGTGGTGTGTGGTCAGAGCGAGCTGTGAGCGGTGTCTGGGAAGATGTGTGGTGTGTGGTCAGAGCAAGCTGCGTGCTGTGTCTGGGGATATATCTGGTGTGTGGTGTGTGGTCAGAGCGAGCTGTGAGCGGTGTCTGGGGAGATGTGTGGTGTGTGGTCAGAGCGAGCTGCGTGCAGTGTCTGGGAAGATGTGTGGTGTGTGGTCAGAGCGAGCTGCGTGCATAGTCTGGGGATATATCTGGTGTGTGGTCAGAGCGAGCTGTGAGCGGTGTCTGGGGAGATGTGTGGTGTGTGGTCAGAGCGAGCTGCGTGCAGTGTCTGGGGATATATCTGGTGTGTGGTGTGTGGTCAGAGCGAGCTGTGAGCGGTGTCTGGGAAGATGTGTGGTGTGTGGTCAGAGCGAGCTGCGAGCGGTGTCTGGGAAGATATGTGGTGTATGGTCAGAGCGAGCTGCGTGCAGTGTCTGGGGATATATCTGGTGTGTGGTGTGTGATCAGAGCGAGCTGTGAGCGGTGTCTGGGGAGATGTGTGGTGTGTGGTCAGAGCGAGCTGCGTGCAGTGTCTGGGGATATATCTGGTGTGTGGTGTGTGGTCAGAGCGAGCTGTGAGCGGTGTCTGGGAAGATGTGTGGTGTGTGGTCAGAGCGAGCTGCGAGCGGTGTCTGGGAAGATGTGTGGTGTGTGGTCAGAGCGAGCTTCGTGCAGTGTCTGGGGATATATCTGGTGTGTGGTGTGTGGTCAGAGCGAGCTGTGCGCGGTGTCTGGGGAGATGTGTGGTGTGTGGTCAGAGCGAGCTGCGTGCAGTGTCTGGGGATATATCTGGTGTGTGGTGTGTGGTCAGAGCGAGCTGTGAGCGGTGTCTGGGAAGATGTGTGGTGTGTGGTCAGAGCGAGCTGCGTGCAGTGTCTGGGAAGATGTGTGGTGTGTGGTCAGAGCGAGCTGTGAGCGGTGTCTGGGGAGATGTGTGGTGTGTGGTCAGAGTGAGCTGCGTGCAGTGTCTGGGGATATATCTGGTGTGTGGTGTGTGGTCAGAGCGAGCTGTGAGCGGTGTCTGGGAAGATGTGTGGTGTGTGGTCAGAGCGAGCTGCGTGCAGTGTCTGGGAAGATGTGTGGTGTGTGGTCAGAGCGAGCTGCGTGTAGTGTCTGGGGATATATCTGGTGTGTGGTGTGTGGTCAGAGCGAGCTGTGAGCGGTGTCTGGGGAGATGTGTGGTGTGTGGTCAGAGCGAGCTGCGTGCAGTGTCTGGGGATATATCTGGTGTGTGGTGTGTGGTCAGAGCGAGCTGCGAGCGGTGTCTGGGAAGATGTGTGGTGTGTGGTCAGAGCAAGCTGCGTGCAGTGTCTGGGGATATATCTGGTGTGTGGTGTGTGGTCAGAGCGAGCTGCGTGCAGTGTCTGGGGATATATCTGGTGTGTGGTGTGTGGTCAGAGCGAGCTGTGAGCGGTGTCTGGGGAGATGTGTGGTGTGTGGTCAGAGCGAGCTGCGTGCAGTGTCTGGGAAGATGTGTGGTGTGTGGTCAGAGCAAGCTGCGTGCAGTGTCTGGGGATATATCTGGTGTGTGGTGTGTGGTCAGAGCGAGCTGTGAGCGGTGTCTGGGGATATATCTGGTGTGT
This sequence comes from Bacillus rossius redtenbacheri, assembly GCF_032445375.1. Classification (NCBI taxonomy): domain Eukaryota; kingdom Metazoa; phylum Arthropoda; class Insecta; order Phasmatodea; family Bacillidae; genus Bacillus; species Bacillus rossius. Next base: position 71,276,085 of record NC_086334.1, read on the forward strand.
GGTGTGTGGTCAGAGCGAGCTGTGAGCGGTGTCTGGGAAGATGTGTGGTGTGTGGTCAGAGCAAGCTGCGTGCAGTGTCTGGGGATATATCTGGTGTGTAGTGTGTGGTCAGAGCGAGCTGTGAGCGGTGTCTGGGGAGATGTGTGGTGTGTGGTCAGAGCGAGCTGGGTGCAGTGTCTGGGGATATATCTGGTGTGTGGTGTGTGGTCAGAGCGAGCTGTGAGCGGTGTCTGGGAAGATGTGTGGTGTGTGGTCAGAGCAAGCTGCGTGCTGTGTCTGGGGATATATCTGGTGTGTGGTGTGTGGTCAGAGCGAGCTGTGAGCGGTGTCTGGGGAGATGTGTGGTGTGTGGTCAGAGCGAGCTGCGTGCAGTGTCTGGGAAGATGTGTGGTGTGTGGTCAGAGCGAGCTGCGTGCAGTGTCTGGGGATATATCTGGTGTGTGGTCAGAGCGAGCTGTGAGCGGTGTCTGGGGAGATGTGTGGTGTGTGGTCAGAGCGAGCTGCGTGCAGTGTCTGGGGATATATCTGGTGTATGGTGTGTGGTCAGAGCGAGCTGTGAGCGGTGTCTGGGGAGATGTGTGGTGTGTGGTCAGAGCGAGCTGCGTGCAGTGTCTGGGGATATATCTGGTGTATGGTGTGTGGTCAGAGCGAGCTGTGAGCGGTGTCTGGGAAGATGTGTGGTGTGTGGTCAGAGCGAGCTGCGAGCGGTGTCTGGGAAGATATGTGGTGTATGGTCAGAGCGAGCTGCGTGCAGTGTCTGGGGATATATCTGGTGTGTGGTGTGTGATCAGAGCGAGCTGTGAGCGGTGTCTGGGGAGATGTGTGGTGTGTGGTCAGAGCGAGCTGCGTGCAGTGTCTGGGGATACATCTGGTGTGTGGTGTGTGGTCAGAGCGAGCTGTGAGCGGTGTCTGGGAAGATGTGTGGTGTGTGGTCAGAGCGAGCTGCGAGCGGTGTCTGGGGAGATGTGTGGTGTGTGGTCAGAGCGAGCTGCGTGCATTGTCTGGGGAGATATCTGGTGTGTGGTGTATGGTCATAGCGAGCTGTGAGCGGTGTCTGGGGAGATATCTGGTGTGTGGTGTGTGGTCAGAGCGAGCTGCAAGCGGTGTCTGGGAAGATGTGTGGTGTGTGGTCAGAGCGAGCTGCGTGCGGTGTCTGGGGATATATCTGGTGTGTGGTGTGTGGTCAGAGCGAGCTGCGAGCGGTGTCTGGGAAGATGTGTCGTGTGTGGTCAGAGCGAGCTGCGTGCGATGTCTGGGGATATATCTGGTGTGAGGTGTGTGGTCAGAGCGAGCTGCGAGCGGTGTCTGGGGAGATATCTGGTGTGTGGTGTGTGGTCAGAGCGAGCTGTGAGCGGTGTCTGGGGAGTTGTGTGGTCAGAGCGAGTTGCGTGTGGTGTCTGGGGAGATATCTGGTGTGTGGTGTGTGGTCAGAGCGAGCTGCAAGCGGTGTCTGGGACGATGTGTGGTGTGTGGTCAGAGCGAGCTGCGTGCGCTGTCTGGGGATATATCTGTTGTGTGGTGTGTGGTCAGAGCGAGCTGTGAGCGGTGTCTGGGGAGATGTGTGGTGTGTGGTCAGAGCGAGCTGCGTCTTGTGTCTAGGGAGATATCTGGTGTGTGGTGTGTGGTCAGAGTGAGCTGCAAGAGGTGTCTGGGAAGATGTGTGGTGTGTGGTCAGAGCGAGCTGCGTGCAGTGTCTGGGGATATATCTGGTGTGTGGTGTGTGGTCAGAGCGAGCTGTGAGCGGTGTCTGGGGAGATGTGTGGTGTGTGGTCAGAGCGAGCTGCGTGCAGTGTCTGGGGATATATCTGGTGTGTGGTGTGTGGTCAGAGCGAGCTGTGAGCGGTGTCTGGGGAGATGTGTGGTGTGTGGTCAGAGCGAAAGCGTGCAGTGTCTGGGGATATATCTGGTGTGTGGTGTGTGGTCAGAGCGAGCTGTGAGCGGTGTCTGGGGAGATGTGTGGTGTGTGGTCAGAGCGAGCTGCGTCTTGTGTCTGGGGAGATATCTGGTGTGTGGTGTGTGGTCAGAGCGAGCTGCAAGCGGTGTCTGGGAAGATGTGTGGTGTGTGGTCAGAGCAAGCTGCGTGCAGTGTCTGGGGATATATCTGGTGTGTGGTGTGTGGTCAGAGCGAGCTGTGAGCGGTGTCTGGGGAGATGTGTGGTGTGTGGTCAGAGCGAGCTGCGTCTTGTGTCTAGGGAGATATCTGGTGTGTGGTGTGTGGTCAGAGCGAGCTGCAAGCGGTGTCTGGGAAGATGTGTGGTGTGTGGTCAGAGCGAGCTGCGTGCAGTGTCTGGGGATATATCTTTGTGTGGTGTGTGGTCAGAGCGAGCTGTGAGCGGTGTCTGGGGAGATGTGTGGTGTGTGGTCAGAGCGAGCTGCGTGTGGTGTCTGGGGAGATATCTGGTGTGTGGTGTGTGGTCAGAGCGAGCTGCAAGCGATGTCTGGGAAGATGTGTGGTGTGTGGTCAGAGCGAGCTGCGTGCAGTGTCTGGGGATATATCTGGTGTGTGGTGTGTGCTCAGAGGGAGCTGCAAGCGGTGTCTGGGAAGATGTGTGGTGTGTGGTCAGAGCGAGCTGCGAGCGGTGTCTGGGAAGATGTGTGGTGTGTGGTCAGAGCGAGCTGCGAGCGGTGTCTGGGGAGATATCTGGTGTGTGGTGTGTGGTCAGAGCGAGCTGCAAGCGGTGTCTGGGAAGATGTGTGGTGTGTGGTCAGAGAAAGCTGCGTGCAGTGTCTGGGGATATATCTGGTGTGTGGTGTGTGGTCAGAGCGAGCTGTGAGCGGTGTCTGGGGAGATGTGTGGTGTGTGGTCAGAGCGAGCTGCGTGCAGTGTCTGGGGATATATCTGGTGTGTGGTGTGTGGTCAGAGCGAGCTGTGAGCGGTGTCTGGGGAGATGTGTGGTGTGTGGTCAGAGCGAGCTGCGTGTGGTGTCTGGGGAGATATCTGGTGTGTGGTGTGTGGTCAGAGCGAGCTGCGAGCGGTGTCTGGGAAGATGTGTGGTGTGTGGTCAGAGCGAGCTGCGTGCAGTGTCTGGGGATATATCTGGTGTGTGGTGTGTGGTCAGAGCGAGCTGTGAGCGGTGTCTGGGGAGATGTGTGGTGTGTGGTCAGAGCGAGCTGCGTGCAGTGTCTGGGGATATATCTGGTGTGTGGTGTGTGGTCAGAGCGAGCTGTGAGCGGTGTCTGGGGAGATGTGTGGTGTGTGGTCAGAGCGAGCTGCAAGCGGTGTCTGGGAAGATGTGTGGTGTGTGGTCAGAGCGAGCTGCGTGCAGTGTCTGGGGATATATCTGGTGTGTGGTGTGTGCTCAGAGGGAGCTGTGAGCGGTGTCTGGGGAGATGTGTGGTGTGTGGTCAGAGCAAGCTGCATCTTGTGTCTGGGGAGATATCTGGTGTGTGGTGTGTGGTCAGAGCGAGCTGCAAGCGGTGTCTGGGAAGATGTGTGGTGTGTGGTCAGAGCGAGCTGCGAGCGGTGTCTGGGGAGATATCTGGTGTGTGGTGTGTGGTCAGAGCGAGCTGCAAGCGGTGTCTGGGAAGATGTGTGGTGTGTGGTCAGAGAAAGCTGCGTGCAGTGTCTGGGGATATATCTGGTGTGTGGTGTGTGGTCAGAGCGAGCTGTGAGCGGTGTCTGGGGAGATGTGTGGTGTGTGGTCAGAGCGAGCTGCGTGCAGTGTCTGGGGATATATCTGGTGTGTGGTGTGTGGTCAGAGCGAGCTGTGAGCGGTGTCTGGGGAGATGTGTGGTGTGTGGTCAGAGCGAGCTGCGTGTGGTGTCTGGGGAGATATCTGGTGTGTGGTGTGTGGTCAGAGCGAGCTGCGAGCGGTGTCTGGGAAGATGTGTGGTGTGTGGTCAGAGCGAGCTGCGTGCAGTGTCTGGGGATATATCTGGTGTGTGGTGTGTGGTCAGAGCGAGCTGTGAGCGGTGTCTGGGGAGATGTGTGGTGTGTGGTCAGAGCGAGCTGCGTGCAGTGTCTGGGGATATATCTGGTGTGTGGTGTGTGGTCAGAGCGAGCTGTGAGCGGTGTCTGGGGAGATGTGTGGTGTGTGGTCAGAGTGAGCTGCGTCTTGTGTCTAGGGAGATATCTGGTGTGTGGTGTGTGGTCAGAGCGAGCTGTGAGCGGTGTCTGGGGAGATGTGTGGTGTGTGGTCAGAGCGAGCTGCGTGCAGTGTCTGGGGATATATCTGGTGTGTGGTGTGTGGTCAGAGCGAGCTGTAAGCGGTGTCTGGGAAGATGTGTGGTGTGTGGTCAGAGCAAGATGCGTGCAGTGTCTGGGGATATATCTGGTGTGTGGTGTGTTGTCAGAGCGAGCTGTCAGAGGTGTCTGGGGAGATGTGTGGTGTGTGGTCAGAGCGAGCTGCGTGCATTGTCTGGGAAGATGTGTGGTGTGTGGTCAGAGCGAGCTGCGTGCAGTGTCTGGGGATATATCTGGTGTGTGGTGTGTGGTCAGAGCGAGCTGTGAGCGGTGTCTGGGGAGATGTGTGGTGTGTGGTCAGAGCGAGCTGCGTGCAGTGTCTGGGGATATATCTGGTGTGTGGTGTGTGGTCAGAGCGAGCTGTGAGCGGTGTCTGGGGAGATGTGTGGTGTGTGGTCAGAGCGAGCTGCGTGCAGTGTCTGGGAAGATGTGTGGTGTGTGGTCAGAGCAAGCTGCGTGCAGTGTCTGGGGATATATCTGGTGTGTGGTGTGTGGTCAGAGCGAGCTGTGAGCGGTGTCTGGGGATATATCTGGTGTGTGGTGTGTGGTCAGAGCGAGCTGTGAGCGGTGTCTGGGAAGATGTGTGGTGTGTGGTCAGAGCAAGCTGCGTGCAGTGTCTGGGGATATATCTGGTGTGTAGTGTGTGGTCAGAGCGAGCTGTGAGCGGTGTCTGGGGAGATGTGTGGTGTGTGGTCAGAGCGAGCTGGGTGCAGTGTCTGGGGATATATCTGGTGTGTGGTGTGTGGTCAGAGCGAGCTGTGAGCGGTGTCTGGGAAGATGTGTGGTGTGTGGTCAGAGCAAGCTGCGTGCTGTGTCTGGGGATATATCTGGTGTGTGGTGTGTGGTCAGAGCGAGCTGTGAGCGGTGTCTGGGGAGATGTGTGGTGTGTGGTCAGAGCGAGCTGCGTGCAGTGTCTGGGAAGATGTGTGGTGTGTGGTCAGAGCGAGCTGCGTGCATAGTCTGGGGATATATCTGGTGTGTGGTCAGAGCGAGCTGTGAGCGGTGTCTGGGGAGATGTGTGGTGTGTGGTCAGAGCGAGCTGCGTGCAGTGTCTGGGGATATATCTGGTGTGTGGTGTGTGGTCAGAGCGAGCTGTGAGCGGTGTCTGGGAAGATGTGTGGTGTGTGGTCAGAGCGAGCTGCGAGCGGTGTCTGGGAAGATATGTGGTGTATGGTCAGAGCGAGCTGCGTGCAGTGTCTGGGGATATATCTGGTGTGTGGTGTGTGATCAGAGCGAGCTGTGAGCGGTGTCTGGGGAGATGTGTGGTGTGTGGTCAGAGCGAGCTGCGTGCAGTGTCTGGGGATATATCTGGTGTGTGGTGTGTGGTCAGAGCGAGCTGTGAGCGGTGTCTGGGAAGATGTGTGGTGTGTGGTCAGAGCGAGCTGCGAGCGGTGTCTGGGAAGATGTGTGGTGTGTGGTCAGAGCGAGCTTCGTGCAGTGTCTGGGGATATATCTGGTGTGTGGTGTGTGGTCAGAGCGAGCTGTGCGCGGTGTCTGGGGAGAAGTGTGGTGTGTGGTCAGAGCGAGCTGCGTGCAGTGTCTGGGGATATATCTGGTGTGTGGTGTGTGGTCAGAGCGAGCTGTGAGCGGTGTCTGGGAAGATGTGTGGTGTGTGGTCAGAGCGAGCTGCGTGCAGTGTCTGGGAAGATGTGTGGTGTGTGGTCAGAGCGAGCTGTGAGCGGTGTCTGGGGAGATGTGTGGTGTGTGGTCAGAGTGAGCTGCGTGCAGTGTCTGGGGATATATCTGGTGTGTGGTGTGTGGTCAGAGCGAGCTGTGAGCGGTGTCTGGGAAGATGTGTGGTGTGTGGTCAGAGCGAGCTGCGTGCAGTGTCTGGGAAGATGTGTGGTGTGTGGTCAGAGCGAGCTGCGTGTAGTGTCTGGGGATATATCTGGTGTGTGGTGTGTGGTCAGAGCGAGCTGTGAGCGGTGTCTGGGGAGATGTGTGGTGTGTGGTCAGAGCGAGCTGCGTGCAGTGTCTGGGGATATATCTGGTGTGTGGTGTGTGGTCAGAGCGAGCTGTTACCGGTGTCTGGGGAGATATCTGGTGTGTGGTGTGTGGTCAGAGCGAGCTGTGAGCGGTGTCTGGGGAGATGTGAGGTGTGTGGTCAGAGCGAGCTGCGAGCGGTGTCTGGGGAGATATCTGGTGTGTGGTGTGTGGTCAGAGCGAGCTGTTACCGGTGTCTGGGGAGATATCTGGTGTGTGGTGTGTGGTCAGAGCGAGCTGTGAGCGGTGTCTGGGGAGATGTGTCGTGTGTGGTCAGAGCGATATGCGAGCGGTGTCTGGGGAGATGTGTGGTGTGTGGTCAGAGCGAGCTGCGAGCGGTGTCTGGGGAGATGTGTGGTGTGTGGTCAGAGCGAGCTGCAAGCGGTGTCTGGGAAGATGTGTCGTGTGTGGTCAGAGCGATATGCGAGCGGTGTCTGGGGAGATATCTGGTGTGTGGTGTGTGGTCAGAGCGAGCTGTGTGCGGTGTCTGGGGAGATATCTGGTGTGTGGTGTGTGGTCAGAGCGAGCTGTTACCGGTGTCTGGGGAGATATCTGGTGTGTGGTGTGTGGTCAGAGCGAGCTGTGTGCGGTGTCTGGGGAGATATCTGGTGTGTGGTGTGTGGTCAGAGCGAGCTGTTACCGGTGTCTGGGGAGATATCTGGTGTGTGGTGTGTGGTCAGAGCGAGCTGTGAGCGGTGTCTGGGGAGATGTGTGGTGTGTGGTCAGAGCGATATGCGAGCGGTGTCTGGGGAGATGTGTGGTGTGTGGTCAGAGCGAGCTGCGAGCGGTGTCTGGGGAGATGTGTGGTGTGTGGTCAGAGCGAGCTGCAAGCGGTGTCTGGGAAGATGTGTCGTGTGTGGTCAGAGCGATATGCGAGCGGTGTCTGGGGAGATGTGTGGTGTGTGGTCAGAGCGAGCTGCGTGCATTGTCTGGGGAGATATCTGGTGTGTGGTGTATGGTCATAGCGAGCTGTGAGCGGTGTCTGGGGAGATATCTGGTGTGTGGTGTGTGGTCAGAGCGAGCTGCAAGCGGTGTCTGGGAAGATGTGTGGTGTGTGGTCAGAGCGAGCTGCGTGCGGTGTCTGGGGATATATCTGGTGTGTGGTGTGTGGTCAGAGCGAGCTGCGAGCGGTGTCTGGGAAGATGTGTCGTGTGTGGTCAGAGCGAGCTGCGTGCGATGTCTGGGGATATATCTGGTGTGAGGTGTGTGGTCAGAGCGAGCTGCGAGCGGTGTCTGGGGAGATATCTGGTGTGTGGTGTGTGGTCAGAGCGAGCTGTGAGCGGTGTCTGGGGAGTTGTGTGGTCAGTGCGAGTTGCGTGTGGTGTCTGGGGAGATATCTGGTGTGTGGTGTGTGGTCAGAGCGAGCTGCAAGCGGTGTCTGGGACGATGTGTGGTGTGTGGTCAGAGCGAGCTGCGTGCGCTGTCTGGGGATATATCTGTTGTGTGGTGTGTGGTCAGAGCGAGCTGTGAGCGGTGTCTGGGGAGATGTGTGGTGTGTGGTCAGAGCGAGCTGCGTCTTGTGTCTAGGGAGATATCTGGTGTGTGGTGTGTGGTCAGAGTGAGCTGCAAGAGGTGTCTGGGAAGATGTGTGGTGTGTGGTCAGAGCGAGCTGCGTGCAGTGTCTGGGGATATATCTGGTGTGTGGTGTGTGGTCAGAGCGAGCTGTGAGCGGTGTCTGGGGAGATGTGTGGTGTGTGGTCAGAGCGAGCTGCGTGCAGTGTCTGGGGATATATCTGGTGTGTGGTGTGTGGTCAGAGCGAGCTGTGAGCGGTGTCTGGGGAGATGTGTGGTGTGTGGTCAGAGCGAAAGCGTGCAGTGTCTGGGGATATATCTGGTGTGTGGTGTGTGGTCAGAGCGAGCTGTGAGCGGTGTCTGGGGAGATGTGTGGTGTGTGGTCAGAGCGAGCTGCGTCTTGTGTCTGGGGAGATATCTGGTGTGTGGTGTGTGGTCAGAGCGAGCTGCAAGCGGTGTCTGGGAAGATGTGTGGTGTGTGGTCAGAGCAAGCTGCGTGCAGTGTCTGGGGATATATCTGGTGTGTGGTGTGTGGTCAGAGCGAGCTGTGAGCGGTGTCTGGGGAGATGTGTGGTGTGTGGTCAGAGCGAGCTGCGTCTTGTGTCTAGGGAGATATCTGGTGTGTGGTGTGTGGTCAGAGCGAGCTGCAAGCGGTGTCTGGGAAGATGTGTGGTGTGTGGTCAGAGCGAGCTGCGTGCAGTGTCTGGGGATATATCTGGTGTGTGGTGTGTGGTCAGAGCGAGCTGTGAGCGGTGTCTGGGGAGATGTGTGGTGTGTGGTCAGAGCGAGCTGCGTGTGGTGTCTGGGGAGATATCTGGTGTGTGGTGTGTGGTCAGAGCGAGCTGCAAGCGGTGTCTGGGAAGATGTGTGGTGTGTGGTCAGAGCGAGCTGCGTGCAGTGTCTGGGGATATATCTGGTGTGTGGTGTGTGCTCAGAGGGAGCTGTGAGCGGTGTCTGGGAGGATGTGTGGTGTGTGGTCAGAGCAAGCTGCATCTTGTGTCTGGGGAGATATCTGGTGTGTGGTGTGTGGTCAGAGCGAGCTGCAAGCGGTGTCTGGGAAGATGTGTGGTGTGTGGTCAGAGCGAGCTGCGAGCGGTGTCTGGGGAGATATCTGGTGTGTGGTGTGTGGTCAGAGCGAGCTGTGAGCGGTGTCTGGGGAGATGTGTGGTGTGTGGTCAGAGCGAGCTGCGTGCAGTGTCTGGGGATATATCTGGTGTGTGGTGTGTGGTCAGAGCGAGCTGTGAGCGGTGTCTGGGGAGATGTGTGGTGTGTGGTCAGAGCGAGCTGCGTGCAGTGTCTGGGGATATATCTGGTGTGTGGTGTGTGGTCAGAGCGAGCTGTGAGCGGTGTCTGGGGAGATGTGTGGTGTGTGGTCAGAGCGAGCTGCGTGTGGTGTCTGGGGAGATATCTGGTGTGTGGTGTGTGGTCAGAGCGAGCTGCGAGCGGTGTCTGGGAAGATGTGTGGTGTGTGGTCAGAGCGAGCTGCGTGCAGTGTCTGGGGATATATCTGGTGTGTGGTGTGTGGTCAGAGCGAGCTGTGAGCGGTGTCTGGGGAGATGTGTGGTGTGTGGTCAGAGCGAGCTGCGTGCAGTGTCTGGGGATATATCTGGTGTGTGGTGTGTGGTCAGAGCGAGCTGTGAGCGGTGTCTGGGGAGATGTGTGGTGTGTGGTCAGAGTGAGCTGCGTCTTGTGTCTGGGGAGATATCTGGTGTGTGGTGTGTGGTCAGAGCGAGCTGCGAGTGGTGTCTGGGAAGATGTGTGGTGTGTGGTCAGAGCGAGCTGCGTGCAGTGTCTGGGGATATATCTGGTGTGTGGTGTGTGGTCAGAGCGAGCTGTGAGCGGTGTCTGGGAAGATGTGTGGTGTGTGGTCAGAGCAAGCTGCGTGCAGTGTCTGGGGATATATCTGGTGTGTGGTGTGTGGTCAGAGCGAGCTGTGAGCGGTGTCTGGGGAGATGTGTGGTGTGTGGTCAGAGCGAGCTGCGTGCAGTGTCTGGGGATATATCTGGTGTGTGGTGTGTGGTCAGAGCGAGCTGTAAGCGGTGTCTGGGAAGATGTGTGGTGTGTGGTCAGAGCAAGATGCGTGCAGTGTCTGGGGATATATCTGGTGTGTGGTGTGTTGTCAGAGCGAGCTGTGAGCGGTGTCTGGGGAGATGTGTGGTGTGTGGTCAGAGCGAGCTGCGTGCAGTGTCTGGGAAGATGTGTGGTGTGTGGTCAGAGCGAGCTGCGTGCAGTGTCTGGGGATATATCTGGTGTGTGGTGTGTGGTCAGAGCGAGCTGTGAGCGGTGTCTGGGGAGATGTGTGGTGTGTGGTCAGAGCGAGCTGCGTGCAGTGTCTGGGGATATATCTGGTGTGTGGTGTGTGGTCAGAGCGAGCTGTGAGCGGTGTCTGGGGAGATGTGTGGTGTGTGGTCAGAGCGAGCTGCGTGCAGTGTCTGGGAAGATGTGTGGTGTGTGGTCAGAGCAAGCTGCGTGCAGTGTCTGGGGATATATCTGGTGTGTGGTGTGTGGTCAGAGCGAGCTGTGAGCGGTGTCTGGGGATATATCTGGTGTGTGGTGTGTGGTCAGAGCGAGCTGTGAGCGGTGTCTGGGAAGATGTGTGGTGTGTGGTCAGAGCAAGCTGCGTGCAGTGTCTGGGGATATATCTGGTGTGTAGTGTGTGGTCAGAGCGAGCTGTGAGCGGTGTCTGGGGAGATGTGTGGTGTGTGGTCAGAGCGAGCTGGGTGCAGTGTCTGGGGATATATCTGGTGTGTGGTGTGTGGTCAGAGCGAGCTGTGAGCGGTGTCTGGGAAGATGTGTGGTGTGTGGTCAGAGCAAGCTGCGTGCTGTGTCTGGGGATATATCTGGTGTGTGGTGTGTGGTCAGAGCGAGCTGTGAGCGGTGTCTGGGGAGATGTGTGGTGTGTGGTCAGAGCGAGCTGCGTGCAGTGTCTGGGAAGATGTGTGGTGTGTGGTCAGAGCGAGCTGCGTGCAGTGTCTGGGGATATATCTGGTGTGTGGTCAGAGCGAGCTGTGAGCGGTGTCTGGGGAGATGTGTGGTGTGTGGTCAGAGCGAGCTGCGTGCAGTGTCTGGGGATATATCTGGTGTATGGTGTGTGGTCAGAGCGAGCTGTGAGCGGTGTCTGGGAAGATGTGTGGTGTGTGGTCAGAGCGAGCTGCGAGCGGTGTCTGGGAAGATATGTGGTGTATGGTCAGAGCGAGCTGCGTGCAGTGTCTGGGGATATATCTGGTGTGTGGTGTGTGATCAGAGCGAGCTGTGAGCGGTGTCTGGGGAGATGTGTGGTGTGTGGTCAGAGCGAGCTGCGTGCAGTGTCTGGGGATACATCTGGTGTGTGGTGTGTGGTCAGAGCGAGCTGTGAGCGGTGTCTGGGAAGATGTGTGGTGTGTGGTCAGAGCGAGCTGCGAGCGGTGTCTGGGGAGATGTGTGGTGTGTGGTCAGAGCGAGCTGCGTGCATTGTCTGGGGAGATATCTGGTGTGTGGTGTATGGTCATAGCGAGCTGTGAGCGGTGTCTGGGGAGATATCTGGTGTGTGGTGTGTGGTCAGAGCGAGCTGCAAGCGGTGTCTGGGAAGATGTGTGGTGTGTGGTCAGAGCGAGCTGCGTGCGGTGTCTGGGGATATATCTGGTGTGTGGTGTGTGGTCAGAGCGAGCTGCGAGCGGTGTCTGGGAAGATGTGTCGTGTGTGGTCAGAGCGAGCTGCGTGCGATGTCTGGGGATATATCTGGTGTGAGGTGTGTGGTCAGAGCGAGCTGCGAGCGGTGTCTGGGGAGATATCTGGTGTGTGGTGTGTGGTCAGAGCGAGCTGTGAGCGGTGTCTGGGGAGTTGTGTGGTCAGAGCGAGTTGCGTGTGGTGTCTGGGGAGATATCTGGTGTGTGGTGTGTGGTCAGAGCGAGCTGCAAGCGGTGTCTGGGACGATGTGTGGTGTGTGGTCAGAGCGAGCTGCGTGCGCTGTCTGGGGATATATCTGTTGTGTGGTGTGTGGTCAGAGCGAGCTGTGAGCGGTGTCTGGGGAGATGTGTGGTGTGTGGTCAGAGCGAGCTGCGTCTTGTGTCTAGGGAGATATCTGGTGTGTGGTGTGTGGTCAGAGTGAGCTGCAAGAGGTGTCTGGGAAGATGAGTGGTGTGTGGTCAGAGCGAGCTGCGTGCAGTGTCTGGGGATATATCTGGTGTGTGGTGTGTGGTCAGAGCGAGCTGTGAGCGGTGTCTGGGGAGATGTGTGGTGTGTGGTCAGAGCGAGCTGCGTGCAGTGTCTGGGGATATATCTGGTGTGTGGTGTGTGGTCAGAGCGAGCTGTGAGCGGTGTCTGGGGAGATGTGTGGTGTGTGGTCAGAGCGAAAGCGTGCAGTGTCTGGGGATATATCTGGTGTGTGGTGTGTGGTCAGAGCGAGCTGTGAGCGGTGTCTGGGGAGATGTGTGGTGTGTGGTCAGAGCGAGCTGCGTCTTGTGTCTGGGGAGATATCTGGTGTGTGGTGTGTGGTCAGAGCGAGCTGCAAGCGGTGTCTGGGAAGATGTGTGGTGTGTGGTCAGAGCAAGCTGCGTGCAGTGTCTGGGGATATATCTGGTGTGTGGTGTGTGGTCAGAGCGAGCTGTGAGCGGTGTCTGGGGAGATGTGTGGTGTGTGGTCAGAGCGAGCTGCGTCTTGTGTCTAGGGAGATATCTGGTGTGTGGTGTGTGGTCAGAGCGAGCTGCAAGCGGTGTCTGGGAAGATGTGTGGTGTGTGGTCAGAGCGAGCTGCGTGCAGTGTCTGGGGATATATCTTTGTGTGGTGTGTGGTCAGAGCGAGCTGTGAGCGGTGTCTGGGGAGATGTGTGGTGTGTGGTCAGAGCGAGCTGCGTGTGGTGTCTGGGGAGATATCTGGTGTGTGGTGTGTGGTCAGAGCGAGCTGCAAGCGATGTCTGGGAAGATGTGTGGTGTGTGGTCAGAGCGAGCTGCGTGCAGTGTCTGGGGATATATCTGGTGTGTGGTGTGTGCTCAGAGGGAGCTGCAAGCGGTGTCTGGGAAGATGTGTGGTGTGTGGTCAGAGCGAGCTGCGAGCGGTGTCTGGGAAGATGTGTGGTGTGTGGTCAGAGCGAGCTGCGAGCGGTGTCTGGGGAGATATCTGGTGTGTGGTGTGTGGTCAGAGCGAGCTGCAAGCGGTGTCTGGGAAGATGTGTGGTGTGTGGTCAGAGAAAGCTGCGTGCAGTGTCTGGGGATATATCTGGTGTGTGGTGTGTGGTCAGAGCGAGCTGTGAGCGGTGTCTGGGGAGATGTGTGGTGTGTGGTCAGAGCGAGCTGCGTGCAGTGTCTGGGGATATATCTGGTGTGTGGTGTGTGGTCAGAGCGAGCTGTGAGCGGTGTCTGGGGAGATGTGTGGTGTGTGGTCAGAGCGAGCTGCGTGTGGTGTCTGGGGAGATATCTGGTGTGTGGTGTGTGGTCAGAGCGAGCTGCGAGCGGTGTCTGGGAAGATGTGTGGTGTGTGGTCAGAGCGAGCTGCGTGCAGTGTCTGGGGATATATCTGGTGTGTGGTGTGTGGTCAGAGCGAGCTGTGAGCGGTGTCTGGGGAGATGTGTGGTGTGTGGTCAGAGCGAGCTGCGTGCAGTGTCTGGGGATATATCTGGTGTGTGGTGTGTGGTCAGAGCGAGCTGTGAGCGGTGTCTGGGGAGATGTGTGGTGTGTGGTCAGAGCGAGCTGCAAGCGGTGTCTGGGAAGATGTGTGGTGTGTGGTCAGAGCGAGCTGCGTGCAGTGTCTGGGGATATATCTGGTGTGTGGTGTGTGCTCAGAGGGAGCTGTGAGCGGTGTCTGGGGAGATGTGTGGTGTGTGGTCAGAGCAAGCTGCATCTTGTGTCTGGGAAGATGTGTGGTGTGTGGTCAGAGCGAGCTGCGAGCGGTGTCTGGGGAGATATCTGGTGTGTGGTGTGTGGTCAGAGCGAGCTGCAAGCGGTGTCTGGGAAGATGTGTGGTGTGTGGTCAGAGAAAGCTGCGTGCAGTGTCTGGGGATATATCTGGTGTGTGGTGTGTGGTCAGAGCGAGCTGTGAGCGGTGTCTGGGGAGATGTGTGGTGTGTGGTCAGAGCGAGCTGCGTGCAGTGTCTGGGGATATATCTGGTGTGTGGTGTGTGGTCAGAGCGAGCTGTGAGCGGTGTCTGGGGAGATGTGTGGTGTGTGGTCAGAGCGAGCTGCGTGTGGTGTCTGGGGAGATATCTGGTGTGTGGTGTGTGGTCAGAGCGAGCTGCGAGCGGTGTCTGGGAAGATGTGTGGTGTGTGGTCAGAGCGAGCTGCGTGCAGTGTCTGGGGATATATCTGGTGTGTGGTGTGTGGTCAGAGCGAGCTGTGAGCGGTGTCTGGGGAGATGTGTGGTGTGTGGTCAGAGCGAGCTGCGTGCAGTGTCTGGGGATATATCTGGTGTGTGGTGTGTGGTCAGAGCGAGCTGTGAGCGGTGTCTGGGGAGATGTGTGGTGTGTGGTCAGAGTGAGCTGCGTCTTGTGTCTAGGGAGATATCTGGTGTGTGGTGTGTGGTCAGAGCGAGCTGTGAGCGGTGTCTGGGGAGATGTGTGGTGTGTGGTCAGAGCGAGCTGCGTGCAGTGTCTGGGGATATATCTGGTGTGTGGTGTGTGGTCAGAGCGAGCTGTAAGCGGTGTCTGGGAAGATGTGTGGTGTGTGGTCAGAGCAAGATGCGTGCAGTGTCTGGGGATATATCTGGTGTGTGGTGTGTTGTCAGAGCGAGCTGTCAGCGGTGTCTGGGGAGATGTGTGATGTGTGGTCAGAGCGAGCTGCGTGCATTGTCTGGGAAGATGTGTGGTGTGTGGTCAGAGCGAGCTGCGTGCAGTGTCTGGGGATATATCTGGTGTGTGGTGTGTGGTCAGAGCGAGCTGTGAGCGGTGTCTGGGGAGATGTGTGGTGTGTGGTCAGAGCGAGCTGCGTGCAGTGTCTGGGGATATATCTGGTGTGTGGTGTGTGGTCAGAGCGAGCTGTGAGCGGTGTCTGGGGAGATGTGTGGTGTGTGGTCAGAGCGAGCTGCGTGCAGTGTCTGGGAAGATGTGTGGTGTGTGGTCAGAGCAAGCTGCGTGCAGTGTCTGGGGATATATCTGGTGTGTGGTGTGTGGTCAGAGCGAGCTGTGAGCGGTGTCTGGGGATATATCTGGTGTGTGGTGTGTGGTCAGAGCGAGCTGTGAGCGGTGTCTGGGAAGATGTGTGGTGTGTGGTCAGAGCAAGCTGCGTGCAGTGTCTGGGGATATATCTGGTGTGTAGTGTGTGGTCAGAGCGAGCTGTGAGCGGTGTCTGGGGAGATGTGTGGTGTGTGGTCAGAGCGAGCTGGGTGCAGTGTCTGGGGATATATCTGGTGTGTGGTGTGTGGTCAGAGCGAGCTGTGAGCGGTGTCTGGGAAGATGTGTGGTGTGTGGTCAGAGCAAGCTGCGTGCTGTGTCTGGGGATATATCTGGTGTGTGGTGTGTGGTCAGAGCGAGCTGTGAGCGGTGTCTGGGGAGATGTGTGGTGTGTGGTCAGAGCGAGCTGCGTGCAGTGTCTGGGAAGATGTGTGGTGTGTGGTCAGAGCGAGCTGCGTGCATAGTCTGGGGATATATCTGGTGTGTGGTCAGAGCGAGCTGTGAGCGGTGTCTGGGGAGATGTGTGGTGTGTGGTCAGAGCGAGCTGCGTGCAGTGTCTGGGGATATATCTGGTGTGTGGTGTGTGGTCAGAGCGAGCTGTGAGCGGTGTCTGGGAAGATGTGTGGTGTGTGGTCAGAGCGAGCTGCGAGCGGTGTCTGGGAAGATATGTGGTGTATGGTCAGAGCGAGCTGCGTGCAGTGTCTGGGGATATATCTGGTGTGTGGTGTGTGATCAGAGCGAGCTGTGAGCGGTGTCTGGGGAGATGTGTGGTGTGTGGTCAGAGCGAGCTGCGTGCAGTGTCTGGGGATATATCTGGTGTGTGGTGTGTGGTCAGAGCGAGCTGTGAGCGGTGTCTGGGAAGATGTGTGGTGTGTGGTCAGAGCGAGCTGCGAGCGGTGTCTGGGAAGATGTGTGGTGTGTGGTCAGAGCGAGCTTCGTGCAGTGTCTGGGGATATATCTGGTGTGTGGTGTGTGGTCAGAGCGAGCTGTGCGCGGTGTCTGGGGAGATGTGTGGTGTGTGGTCAGAGCGAGCTGCGTGCAGTGTCTGGGGATATATCTGGTGTGTGGTGTGTGGTCAGAGCGAGCTGTGAGCGGTGTCTGGGAAGATGTGTGGTGTGTGGTCAGAGCGAGCTGCGTGCAGTGTCTGGGAAGATGTGTGGTGTGTGGTCAGAGCGAGCTGTGAGCGGTGTCTGGGGAGATGTGTGGTGTGTGGTCAGAGTGAGCTGCGTGCAGTGTCTGGGGATATATCTGGTGTGTGGTGTGTGGTCAGAGCGAGCTGTGAGCGGTGTCTGGGAAGATGTGTGGTGTGTGGTCAGAGCGAGCTGCGTGCAGTGTCTGGGAAGATGTGTGGTGTGTGGTCAGAGCGAGCTGCGTGTAGTGTCTGGGGATATATCTGGTGTGTGGTGTGTGGTCAGAGCGAGCTGTGAGCGGTGTCTGGGGAGATGTGTGGTGTGTGGTCAGAGCGAGCTGCGTGCAGTGTCTGGGGATATATCTGGTGTGTGGTGTGTGGTCAGAGCGAGCTGCGAGCGGTGTCTGGGAAGATGTGTGGTGTGTGGTCAGAGCGAGCTGCGTGCAGTGTCTGGGGATATATCTGGTGTGTGGTGTGTGGTCAGAGCGAGCTGCGAGCGGTGTCTGGGAAGATGTGTGGTGTGTGGTCAGAGCGAGCTGCGAGCGGTGTCTGGGAAGATGTGTGGTGTGTGGTCAGAGCGAGCTGCGAGCGGTGTCTGGGAAGATGTGTGGTGTGTGGTCAGAGCGAGCTGTGAGCGGTGTCTGGGAAGATGTGTGGTGTGTGGTCAGAGCGAGCTGTGAGCGGTGTCTGGGAAGATGTGTGGTGTGTGGTCAGAGCGAGCTGCGAGCGGTGTCTGGGAAGATGTGTGGTGTGTGGTCAGAGCGAGCTGCGTGCAGTGTCTGGGGATATATCTGGTGTGTGGTGTGTGGTCAGAGCGAGCTGTGAGCGGTGTCTGGGGAGATGTGTGGTGTGTGGTCAGAGTGAGCTGCGTCTTGTGTCTGGGGAGATATCTGGTGTGTGGTGTGTGGTCAGAGCGAGCTGCAAGCGGTGTCTGGGAAGATGTGTGGTGTGTGGTCAGAGCGAGCTGCGTGCAGTGTCTGGGGATATATCTGGTGTGTGGTGTGTGGTCAGAGCGAGCTGCGTCTTGTGTCTGGGGAGATATCTGGTGTGTGGTGTGTGGTCAGAGCGAGCTGCAAGCGGTGTCTGGGAAGATGTGTGGTGTGTGGTGTGTGGTCAGAGCGAGCTGCGTGCAGTGTCTGGGGATATATCTGGTGTGTGGTGTGTGGTCAGAGCGAGCTGTGAGCGGTGTCTGGGGATATATCTGGTGTGTGGTGTGTGGTCAGAGCGAGCTGTGAGCGGTGTCTGGGGAGATGTGTGGTGTGTGGTCAGAGCGAGCTGCGTCTTGTGTCTGGGGAGATATCTGGTGTGTGGTGTGTGGTCAGAGCGAGCTGCGAGCGGTGTCCGGGGAGATGGTGCGGCTGGCTCGCGAGGGTAGGCGGCTGGAGCGGCTGGTCGTGGCCGCAGACCTGGCCCTCGACATGTTCCGCGACAACCCCCACAAGTGCGCCCAGATCCCCAGCATCGCGTCACAGCTGTCGGGCGGTACGTCATCTACCAGAAACTCCTTCTTGATTGTTTTAACGTAGATTCCAATTAACTGTGAATGGCTAAAACTGTTGATTTGCTGCAAATATAACTTTTGTATGTAGAAATAGATCTATCAAAAATTATATCATGAAAAGGTATTCCTGTGCTTTTAAGTGTTAAAATGTATATTTTTATTCTAATTTCTGGATCAGATAAATTTTGTCTGGTTGTGACAGTATACTTTTTCTACTGGTATTTCTGGTAGTGCAGGTCATTTCGTGTGAAGCTTATTGGTTATTAAATGAGTTTGATTTATATATAAATTAATACAAAACTCACAAATAATATCCTGAATATGTAAATGGGTATGAATTGGCCATCTGTGATTCCAAAACCATTGGATTCTGAATCGTTCAATTCAAATAAAATAAAATCTTGGTGGATTACAGAATTGGAATCAGCCAAACACTAGTTTAATAACTTATTTAACCCCCAAAATAATTTAAATAGTTTACAGTACATTATTATTTTAATATTAATGTTTAACATTATTGTTTTTTCAAAATAGGATGGCTAAGCTTTTGTATGTATCGTGTCTGATCAGTCTTTCTGAAGAGAAACCAACAGTAATAGCTCACCTTTGAAGAGTGCCATGACAGTCAAAAACATGTGAAATTTATTGTTTTTCTGAACTGATTCAGCTACCGTTTCAAAATTTTGTCATTTTAAGGTTTTTCTTGTGGATTCAAATGTAGCCATTTTTATTGCACTACAACAGTCAATTTCAGTTCGCATACCACAACACAAACTGAGCCGTCTGTCAAACTGTCTACATCCCGCCATGTGGAAGTCTCGCTCCCTGCATACGCTACGTTTCAAGTCTCACGGACGCACAAGATCACAGGAAAACTACCCTTTTCTCTGAGGACATATTAAAACCATTGTGTACGCCGAGAAGATAACATCCAGCATCTTAAAGTGACAGGTGCTACAGAAATGCATACTTTAAATGTGGACTTGAATCAGAAAACATGATAGAAAATTGAATACCATCTAAACATCACCATAGATAAAATGGCCTACCGAAATGTAGGTCTAAAACTCTATTAAAAGTTTCTTAACATTTTAAGGAATCATATGTGCATATTTATTAAATACTTATGTAGTTTACAGTAATGGTTTATAGTCCTGGCAATCATTATGGATAATGCTGTTTTAAGTCTTGTTATCAATGCATTTTCAACCAAAGCTATTTTATATGGATTGTAACACAGTAGGCCTTACTTAAATAAAATATTTTGTTTGCATCTTGTTACCCATTTTTTAAAAATATGTAATGCTTTGTATATACGTAAAAACATTTTTTATTTTAATTTTATTTTAATTTATTTGAATTTGTCACATGCTCATCAACAGTCGTAGACTTTAGTGATGAGCACTACATGTAATACAGGAACACAGGAACACAGTTATCACTACCAGTGTATGGACTCCCACCTCCGTCGGTACCATAGGAGGAAAACATCTGCAGATGGCCAGCAAACGAGAGCAAGAGTACCACACACTAGCAGTGATAATAACAAAACAGACAAAACACAATAACAAAGGTTAAAGAACCATTACACATAACACATAAAATATATAGGTAAAATTATATTATTAAATGTTAAGAGAGATTGAAGGAAAAATAATATAGCTATGACAGACATAAATCAGAATATATATAGTTAAACACTGTTGGAATTCAAATATATATTATTGTAATTTGTTATAAGTCTATAAATAATATCATTATTAGTAATAAGAGTACACAGAGTAGAGCGTAAGCGGGAATTGAATTGACGAATTCTTAAGGCAGTATTTTCAAGAAGATAAGGGCATCTGAATTTATGAATGTAACAATTATGAACAAAAAGAGCATCAAGATAGGCCCTACGGTCTACCAGAGGTGTCCAATTGGGGCGTGGGAGGTTCCTTGTAATAATTCTTTATTTTGAATACTTTCGATTTTTTCAGTATCTGTTAAGTTGATACCATTCCAGATAACAGAGCCATATTCTAATTTTGATCTTATACGTGCCATGTAAAGAGAGATAAGTGAGTCTGAGTTGGTTGCATAAGAAGTAATAAATTTTATAAGCGCTAGAGTTCTTCGTGCATAGGAATATATGTAATCTACATGTTTATGGAAATATAGTTTTGAATCAAGAATGATATCGAGATCCTTTGTGTAGTGGGCTTGAGAGATGATAGAATTCGCTAATTTGTATGAGTATTTAATCGGATGGTATTTCCTAGTGAACGATATAACCTTGGTTTTATCTTTGTTGAGTTTGACCAAGTTTCTTAGACACCAATTACTAACTTTAATAATATCTTCTTGTAATAATTCACAATCCTCTAAGGAATAAATAATTTTATAAATTTTTAGGTCATCAGCAAAAAGAATTCCAGTAGAGTAGCAAAGTACTTGTGTAATGTCATTAATAAATATATTAAAGAGAAGAGGTGAAAGAGTACCTCCCTGGGGAACACCAGAACACGCATTATACTGAGAAGATCTATGATTGTTGATCGATACAAAAAAACTTCTGTTGGATAGGTAGCTTGAGAACCAATTGATATAGTTTCCACAGAGACCAAAATGGGATAATTTAATAAGAAGTAAGGAATGGTTTACAGTATCAAAGGCTTTAGCCAAGTCGAAGTAACATGCATCGGCCTGACCCCTATTAGTAATATATACAGGATTAAGAAAGGTAAGAAGATTAGTGGTAGTAGACATACCAGACCTGAAACCATGTTGATTATTGGTGAGAGTATTACTAAGTTGAAAATTTAAAAATTTAGCTATAATTTTTTCAAAAATTTTGGAGAACCCATTAAGTAATGATATTGGCCTATAGTTTGAGACGTCTAATTTTGAACCGTTTTATGAATAGGAATCATTTTTGCTATTTTACAATTATTGGGAAATATATTCGTTTTCAGACTGGTGTTAAAAATGTGATAAAGTAGAGGTACTAAAAGATGGGCACAGCCTTTAAGAATAAAATGGGGAATGCCATCAGGACCTGTGGATTTAGTTGATTTTAAGTCCTTAATTGCCCAAAGTATTAGACTTTCAGAAATTTTAGGCACAGCTATAGTCTCAACAGACATGACCGATGTAGTTATTGGGGGAGAAGTATTTGGGGTTACATATACACTAGAGAAATACTGAGCAAACACATTCGTTATCATATTCGGATCATTTGATATATCACCATTTACTTTAAGAGAAAGTTGTTCATAATAACCATCTTTCATTAATTTAACATATCTCCAGAAACTTTTAGGGTTTTTCTTGATATTGTTGTTTGTCGATTGAGTCCAGTGTATTTTGTCGCGTTTAATTAGAGATTTCACAAATTTTCTAAAATGAGAGAACTTTGCATAGTAGAATAGATTATTGTTTCTTTTGTACAACTTGTGGAAATGTTTTTTAGATTTAAGAGCACGTATTAATTCGTTGGAAAACCAAAGAGGATATTTAGATTTTTTTTTAATAGAAAGAGGTATAAAAGTATCAATTTTTTCAGAAATACAAGTTGTTAGTTGATCCACGAGATTATTAACATCAGTAGAACTATAAAAGTATGACCAGTCACAGTCATTAATAGAGTTGTAAAGACCAAGATAATTCCCTTTTTTGTAATTTCTGAACACAGAAGAGGGATTAATGTTGTTATGACATGTTTCTAACATGATGTTAATATTTAAAGCGGGATGGAATATATCTTCTTTGATAAGGATATCAGCAGAATGTGATACCAAACAATGAGGAAGATTAGAAAGACACAGATCTAAGAGATTTATAGCTGGTTGGGTACAATTAAATTGTGATAAACCAAGACTGGATGTGAAATTCAGTAGATAACTGGCTTTAGATTTGACATGTGAGTGTATAATGTTATCAGGATTAGAATTAGACCAATCAATGCCAGGCACATTAAAATCACCAAGAATCAATATATCATCACAACAAACTAACAGTTTATCTTCTAAGGCTTCAAAATAACTCCAGTAAATATTAGGTGTGATATCTGGAGGTAAGTAGATAGTACCAAGTATTAATGATTTCGTAGGCGTTAGTTTTATTTTTAACCAGACAGCTTCGATGCCGGGGAAAACGTAATCATACAAAGGATGCACTGATAAGAATTTATGCTTATTGATGGCAGATAAGACACCTCCGCCTCTATTCTTCATTGTCAGTTGTGAGTTTCTATCGTCTCTAAAAACTAAATAACGGTCTGTAAAATAGTGAGAGTTTATATTATTTTTGTTAAACCATGTTTCTGTTAAACAAATAATATCAAAATGTGAACTAATTAGGTTTTCCTGAAATTCAATAGATTTGGTTCGTAAACCTCTCACATTTTGATACGCAACTGAATATTCTTCAAGAAACTGTTTCACAGGTGGAGATTAAGATGCTCCTCCAGGCACCAAGATTGAAGTAGATGTGGATGCGGAAATAGAAATAGAAGTAGAGGTGGATGTGGAAGTGGATGCACTAGGCCTGATGATGGGTTCTTCAGATGCAGAGTTGTTGTTTAGAATTTGATCATGATGTAGTTTGCGGTAGAAGGGGCTTAACAAGCAGCGGTTTGGCCAAAATACAATGTTATTTATTCTAGAAAAGTCCTCTTCCAGCACGGAAATGTGGAAAGATGTGTAGGAGTTGAATTTAGTTTTGAGTTTTGTTACTTTAACTTGGGATAAGTTCAGTTCATTAGATATGTAATCAATGATGTCTTGTTCTTGCACGGTCGGATCAAACCTAGTTATAAAAAGTGCCTTCGTTTTTTTATAAATATGTTTGGGAATCATTTTTAACGAGGATATATTTCTAATGCCCACTTTCATAGGTGTTTTTTTCATGACCAGTTCACGCTTCATTTCAGGATGGCTTGTTGACTTGGCTTTACGTGTGTGCTGTACCAGCGTAAAACCATCTGTGTCGTCACATTTGTTATTTTCCTTTGTGCTGTCGCGCTGAGTGGAATGTAGGTCAGAGGACTGGCTGCTATTACCGGTGCGGTTCTGTGGAATTGCGCGGTCAGCTGGCTTGGCGATGGAAGGCTTCTTGAGGGCCTGACTGTATGAAGATTCAGGATGAATGTCGGAGAATAGTTTTCCTTTAATATTAATTAATTCCTGCCTGATTTCTGCTGTTTCCGCTCTGGAATCCATAAGCAGGGTTTTCAGTATACAGTTCTCATTTTTTAACTCTTCGATTTTTACACATACTGTATTCATTATTTTGAGCAGATCTTCCATGTTCACCGTGTTCCTGTTGATACTTTCAGAAGTGAGGGTGTCATTCGATGGTAGTTCCAGAGTGAACACAGATTTTACCGGTGTTTTTTTAGGAGGTGACCGAAACATGGTCGCACAGACGTCACTGTCTAGTACTGATGTAGATACATCGTTACTTGATAGATCAAAACCCGCGAATTCCGATTGGTCTAGTATTGAGGAATTAATGATTAATGATCCTGAGCACTAAATAAAAAAGTTTAACACGGAGTTAATCGCTTCAAAACATCGAAACCGAGGAGCGCGCCCGAAACACGTCCGCTCAGTCTGAACGCTCGTCCGCAACTGTTAATTGTACATGGATCAAATGTTCTCCAATGACAACTAGGACACTTGTTCATATATGGAGCTGCATCTGTCAGTTGCAGTACAGTTTTCAAACTTGAGTTCATATTTGTTAAGTTTGTCAAGTATGGCCGAGTGCACGTAGTTGTATCCAAAACAACTGAGGAGGTTAAATACACTTTGAACTGATGAGGATTTCAGTGGCTTAAAAAAGATACAAAACACACAACATTTTATAACCTTTATACATTTATGTTATGTGCAGAAGCTGACCACTAGCATCATCATTCATCTGGTTTGCCGACCCGACAGTTTCATGCTGGTCGTAAATACAGTAAAAGATCTTTAAAATCCAGCATTCTGTGGTAGGTCACGTTCTGTAATCCAGCCCTAATAGCAAGCTGCTTGCGTGTAGGTTTTTTTCCGGGTGGATTTGGCCACCAGATCACATTATTTCGCTGCATTAGTTCGCTCAGAGTTTATCGTTACTGCCGGGTTTTCATTTCATTGCAGTGTTTCCTGTTTTCTAGGGGGGGATTACATTTACATCTTCACTTTTGGTATTCCTGTTAAAACTGTATAATAATACGGCAGAGTCGGTAATTGGGACGTGGTGTAAAGACTGGTAGTAATGGCTCACGGAGGATGTGCAGGTGACCACGTGGTGCTGTACCGCTGCGGGCAGCACGTGGACCTGAGTCGCGGCCCCATGGTGGCCGACACCAGCTTCCTGGGTCGCTGCACCGTCACCGCCGTGAGTCTCGCCTTCCTGCTGCTCCAACATACAGGGCTGGGCAACACTCAGTTGAACACTGCTTGCAAGAGAGCGTAGCTGGGCTTGTTTTCAAACTCCTTATTAGAGACTGCAGAGCAATTATTGTGAAAATATACATTTTGTTATTATTTATGTATTTTATTTTAATTTTAAAAATTATTATATTTAAAAAATAAAATATACAAAAATTATGGATTTTACATATGTACCATAGAAGCATCTCGTGACAAAAAAATAATAGCAATTCTCAAGGAGGTTAAAATTAAATTATCTCTTGGTTATCTATGAAATGACCCTCCGGTAAGCCATAGCAAGCCTTCTGTTATAATGATTCTCTTTCTGGTGCTGTCCAACATTTTCCTCTGGTTATTAATTTTGTATTTGTTCAGATGTTGAAGATTTTTTTAAACTTTCTTTAGCTCTTTTTTTTTGTTTTTTTGTTTTTGCCTCTATAGTGCAATTAATGTGCTTTCCCAGTAAATATTTAAAACATACTTGTAACTGATAAATAATTATTTCATATTGCCACAGAATTTTTTTTTAACAAATGACTTGGCCCTCAACACTAAATTAACAACATAACATCATGGTCCAAAATTGCCTACACCTCTAACTTTGCACGCAGTTGAAGATCATAACCAAACGAGCGAATACGTGATCCACCGTTACTCCAGAACCTTAACCAGCTGACGGTACATAGCTGATACCAAGCACCATAAATGTTACATTTATTTTCTAGCTTTAAATGGTATGGGGGGATGTAAATTGAAAACGTGATAGGTGAATAGGAGGGTATTGTTAGCAATTCAAGGGGCTTAAAAATGTGTATAGAATAATATGTTACTAATGTGTATACAATGTGTCAAAACTCATGCAATTTTACACCACCCTGATTTATGATGAGAATAATTTCGCCAAAGTATCAAAGAAGCCATAACTAACAACTTTCAACTCAGAAAAAAATAATTTTAGCAAGAGAATGCTGGAATTTTTCAGCATTACTGACCATGTTATTGCAATGCAAACTCCTTATGGACAAAGAAAATGAGAAAAATTAGAAATCATCTAAATGAAATAATACTCGTTCAGTGAACAGACCATTTATGAACTACAGTAAACTCCCGGTATATCGCGCCCCGATTGATCGCGGGATCGGGTATATCGCGGGTCAAACCATGTCCCCCAGTCAGAAATGAATAATAATGGAATAAATGGTTGATAGCCGATTAGGATAATTTTGCGTTGTAACTAACAAAGCATCGGGCAGAAAAAAGCCTAGGCGTAGAAAATGTCCGCAGTGAAATTCTAAACAAGATATCTCCGTACATTATTCCTCTATCTTGTAGGGTTTTCAAATTATGGTCCAATCCAGCCCAGTGATATTTTCTGAAGACTAGTTCTTAACGTCGCTTTATCTCACAAATGAAGCAGGGGACCTGATAAAGCCCTCCGTCCAGCGACATTATCCAGCGTGACTCGGCTGGGGATTGATGTTGGATAGGCTTTTTTGTCGGCAAGCGCTGGGTAGGGAGAGGCGAGCCGAGAATATGGAGAGAGGTAGAGATTAGAGCGGGCAGAAACACGAGGGGGAGTGGGGGAGGGAATGTGTTCACGCAGCACACAGGCAGAGCATGAGTTACTTGACTGAGCAGCGTCCCTGCGTACAAGGCAAAATCAGGTAGTCCGGTGTTTAAAATTCCACTCCAGAATCTTAATTGGTACTTTACTGGACAACTGTATATAAATGTTTTGTTACAACTTAAACCTACAGACGTAATATTATTGGGTAATTCATTGTATTATACACGTTCATCTTTTTACTTTGGTATAATGTTTTAACATTAAATGGTAAAGTAAATCAGCTAGCATATTTTTAATCTTTGCCCAGGAATTCCCAGTGGTCCAATACTTACGTGAACCATACTGTACCACTTTTGCGGTGAGGTAGTAAACAATTCCCGGAAATGTTTATATGTGTAGCGGTCTCCCGACCTTTAACCAGAGGCTGGGGAATATAACACTTGCCGATCCGAGCCACACACACTCAGCAACTCGACACAGTGTTTGGTGAAATAAGTAAAGACATAGTTTAACACGGTTTTTAATACGGCGTCACTGATTGCGCTAAAATTAAATTGGCGCAATTTTTGTTTCCCACACGTGACCATTTATAATTTACTGTAAGCATGGATAATAAAGTTTAACCACTTGACACGATAGACGATTCTTTATTTTTTATTGTACGAATGCTAGAATAGTTTTTTCCTGTATCTGCGGCCTACTTCTGCAAAAGACAAGCTATCTGTAAGTAAATATAGAATTTTTATTTTGTCAATCAAACTCGGTACTTTGCGATTCATATTCGGTTTGAAGTATCACTACGGCCTTTCTTTTGAGAAGACTTCGACCACAGAATCGTGTGTAACCGCACACACTGCACTTACTTTGTTACGGACACTGACGAAGCAGATACTGTGGCTGACATCACGAGACTGGCAGCAGCTTGTGTGCCGCACGTGTGTATGGCGGCGTGTGGCGCGCTCGTAGGCCGTGCGACAAACTGTGCGCGGCACGCTGAAAAATAAAAACAATTCAACATTTAATATTTATCTTTAAAATTTATTATTTTTATTTTTTCACCTGCATTTAGTGAAAACTGCGGATGCAAAGTCCGCACAACGGCGGGCCGTCTATACTGTGCGTGCTTGCCGACCTATTAGAACACAGGCTGTGTTTTATTCCTTTTGACCTTGGTCACATCGAAACATCGCGGTTATGCAACAACACGGGTAAAAGTTATGTCCCCCGACAACCGCGTTAAATATGGAGTGTACTGTATGTAAATAAAAAAAACAAATAGATTAATGTTGCAGAACAAACCTGTTTACTTAAACTTTTGAATCAACTTTTAAAAATCTTACATCTTTACTTTTAATAAAATGGCTCAAGAAATGTAAACGTAGCAGTACTTCTAAATTGAATGTTATAGACTTCTTTTTCTACAAACACAATGAAAATTATAATAAAAAAAACCAAGAACGAGAGTAGCTGCCCTAACATTTTGCCAAAGGATCAAACTGAACTACTGGGGAAATAAAATAAACAAAGCTTTACAATTAGTTACTTTTCACTCATATCAAAAACATTTTATTAAACCAGAATTATCTTATTATGAACATACAGAAATGATAATGGTCTAAAAATGGCAGGGAGAGAGAGAAAGAGAAAGAAAACTATGGTGGTCACAAACTAATTAACATCTGAATTTGATGTTTGGTCAAAAATTACAAACCAAATATTTAACTACATTATAAAATGACCTTTTGAGGGTCCTTCACATTCGGCCAGACTACATTTTAAATCTATTATGACGACAACCACAATGTCAAATGACGATGACTCCTCTCTCTTTGACGTCTGGCTCTTAACAACCACCACAATCACTAGAGCCCATGAAAAATGGTAAATAAAACTGCCTGATTTCGGTAAATAAACTATAGGATTTCGGTGCTATATTTCGGTAAAAAAAAAGTATTTCGGTGGTATATTTCGGTAAAAAAATTTTTTTTTTTGTTAAATGAGTGCATTTGTTCTACTAATTATTTAATTTCATGATACACACACAAAGCTGTACATGATACTTGATACAGCAATCACTAGATTCCTGCGTAAGCCTTACAGAAGTGGAAATGTTGTCTAGTAGATTATAAACACATTACTTTAATTTTACATCACAAATAGTGTCTAAATTTTTACAGTCTGTGTTTATGTATTTAAACATTTTGAGTATTAAATAGGCCTATGCTATGTTCCTGCACAAAACTTTATAGAATTAATTTTTTCCTGTCAGGAGAATTGGCCACTTTGGCCAAATAGTTTGGTAAACATGTAAGAAAGGGTTCCCTAAAAAAATTTGTTAATTACAATGATTATAGTATATGTAAAATTTCAGGCTCAAAATTTTTTTGACGTGACGTCTAATAAATCGATGAACGCCGGCTGCATGCACAAAAAAGTGTCCCATTACGCACATTGCCCCATTATGCTCATTTTATATAGCTCTTTGCAATCTGAACCTCCTAGCATTGCGACCGAGTCTGTGGGGTAATTCTGTTTTCATGCATTTCAATGTAACATTTTCATTGCTCTTTGCTAACCCGTTCTTCCTAGCATTGCTGCAGAGTCCGTGGCGCAAATATATTATTTTTGACTACATCTTGGTGTTGGGTAAGCCATTTTCCTTCACGTCATCCTTCAAACACTCCCATTCGTTTCCTACTTCTCCTATCATCGTCCTATCCTTAACAGAATAACACAGATTGGATGAAGTTAAATAGCAAACATGTTTAAAAGTTTTAGTTAAAATAATCTGTTCGTTAAAGTAATAAACATATTTGAATTAATGAGTGCAAATAAAAGTAAATTTATCAATTAAATTGTAGATTTCATTTCACTCCTTTGTATCCATACAAAATAGTGATAATTCAATAAAAATGATTCAATTTTATTCATAAAAGTATGCAATCATTTCATTAATGTTTGTTATGACGTTGTCACGTTAAACTATCGTCCGTAAACCGACTTTACAGACAACCAATTTTTTTTTCTTCTCTAAATGAGATGCTCGCTGTTTGCGGTGTTTTTCACACGTATCTTTCCTTTTCCAATCTACTACCGCATTGCAAAATTTACACATCATTATCCGCTTTTCTTTATTAAAAACAAGTGAATCCTTCATGCTCGTATTCTTTAGCGTGTTCAAACACTGATACGACCTTAGGCATTAAGAAGTATCAAGTAAACCAAGTAAACTTCAAACAAAACAAACCGCAACTACCTATTTTCGTTCACTTTTAACTATGTATTTTCATGGAACGTAGGATCTTTTCAAACCTCATTTGGTCATTTCACATGACCGGCGTATTGTGACATTAAAATCCCGTAACCTCTCTGTTGTTATTTACAAGCAATACAACAACGGAACAGAGATAAGTATCTGCAATGGAAACGAATATGGCCAAACGGCTAACTTCATCCACATCCCGCTAGGAATGCTGATAAATGGTTGCCGCTTTCAGGTCGAGTGTTTGGTATTTATTTTGCTTCAACTTATCAATGGCGCATCTCATAATAAAGATGGCTTACGATGTTTTTGTTTACTAAACGAATACGCTTTGCAGCAAAAGTATTATTGTGAAACTTAATACAGTATTCATATCGTGTTAAAATTCTGACATTTCACGGTTATTTCGTGAAACAACAATAATTTCGCAAATAGTAATGAATTTCGCAGCATCGCCAGTTATTTCGTGAAAACAAAATGCTGTAAAATCAAAATAGGCGTTTGGAAACAAATTTGTAAGTGCTTAGAATGTAGTTCCAAAATCGTTAGTAAAATTTCGCGATTTCGTCATTAACGAAATTCGAGTACCTCTAACAATCACCAAAGTGAGACCCAGGAAATTATATCAATTATAATTGACTTAGCTTGTAATTCTGCTGTCTCCATCAGCTAGATGTGGGAAATTGTGAAGAGATCTGTAGAACACTAACCACGCACTCGGCATCCCTGCAAGTTGGCCCAGACTGCCGGTGTGGCCCGCAGCAGGAGAGCAGCCTCGCTCAAGGCCAGTCTGTCGGGAAGCACGACCAGGAGACGAGCGAACCTATCTTACCTATCTACCAAGAGCTTTTATTAAGAATCAAAAATAATTTAAAATTTTTTAAAAACAAAAATAGGTTACACAAAAAGTAAAAATTCTGTGACAATATAAACAGCAACTCTGTTCTGTTTTGTACTGTATTCAACTTTGAGAGACGAGTTATCGTTATTTTAGTGTTATTGGTGGGATTTTTGTTTTAACCTCTTTTTTTGTCTCAATATTGTTTGCACAAGTTTGTATGTTGGTGTTTCATCCTCAAGATAAAAATATTTTCTGTGCCCTTCCTTCCCAACAATAGTTGTAGGGAATGTCATCTTCTATACGGGTCTTTGAATGTTTTACTGGCTGTTGGTTTTTTCTTCTTTCTTGTTTACAATTAAAGCACTAATTAGTAAATATGCTATAAAAGTGCAAGTTAGGAATAGAAAATATTTTACTCTGCATTGTTGAAGTAAAATTTGTTCATCTGCTCGCAGGAATGGAAAGAGGCTGGTGAAAAATTTTCTTAGCTGAATAATCTTTGTTGAGCAGTAATAACTTTTTTTTCTGTTAAATAACAGAGAATAACTGAGTTAAATACTACACAGTTCTTACTAAAGAGTACAAGACAAAATTTCATTTGTGAAAATTAAGCACCAGATGTTCTAGAGTAAGTAGTATCTGTACATCAGATAGTTAAACAATAATATAAAACTCATTATGTAATTTAATTACAGTGTTGCCACCAAACATAGAATAATGGTGCACTATCTTGTAAAAAACTTTCTAATGGATATTTTTGTTAAAACATAGTTTTTGTGTGTGTCAGGTGCACAGGGTGGAGAGAGAAGGCAGAAGTTTGTACAGGTTTCAAGGCGTAGCTCTGCCGAAAGGAATCTTGGTGAGTTACACTGCTGGTTGCTCTGCATTTTAGGTTCAGGAAATGTTTGCATGTCATCTACATTAGAAGTGTGTTAAATTCATTAAATATTAGAGCTGGGCCTAGAATCGAAAACTCGAGTCGAGTCGAGGGTGTAGGTAAACCTGAAATTGATTTGTAAGTTGAGTTTTTGTACTCGACAGGACAAGACTCTTTAATCGTTTTCTTATAACTCGATACATGTTAGGCAGATTTAGAAGGAAGACTACTTACTGTAGTTGTTACCATGGTGCAACTTATGGAAAATTTTAATATATATTTTTTTTGTTTCATGGTCAATAGAACCCAAAACCACCGTCAACTCAAAAGTGTGTGTGTGTGGATTAAATTTTTATGGACACGATAATTGCCGTAATTTTTCCAAAAATCACTTCCAAACTGATACATAAAATACAGTAATGAAAAATCTTGATTGAGTTTGTTAATGGAAAAAATTCCACCAAAGGGGTATAAATGTTTTGAAGGTTTTTTTCAAAAAGGAAAATAGTTCTGACTCCTATAATGTGGAAAATATCACATTTGTTTGAACATTTTATAACTCATAGAATTAATGCCAAAATATTTTGGCTGAATGCATTTTTTATACGACCAACCATAACTGCAAGGGGGTGGAAAAAAATAATTCATTACTCCCTTAGTGGTACCACTATCTGTCATCTATTCAAATTGTTTGTAAATTGATAATTTTTTCCTTAAACTTTTGTCTAAAACAGTTGTTCATAAAACGAACCATTGCAGCAGGGAGATGACAATAAAAGGGGCAGGATAAAAAAAAATATATAGGTAATTTCCATACCAAGTACACTATTAAATCCATTCTTATTTATTTTAAAACCTTAAAATATTGTCTACAACTTGCATTCAAAATTTTTTTTTACGGCCAACCATTATAGCAATGGGTGGAAAAAAAGGGGCAGAAGGACAGAAAAAGTCATAGCTCCTTGTCGAATCCATTCAGATTGTTTGTAAATTGTAAAATTTTTATTTAATTTTTTTTTTGAAACAATTTTTTATGAAATGAATCATTGCAGCAAGGGGATGAAAAAACAGGGGTAGTATTAAAAAAAATTCATAATTTCCATACCATGTATTATATTCAATCTGTTCTTTTTTTAGTGTAAAACCTTAAAATATTATCAACAACTTATGTCGAAATTAATATTTTATTTGAACAAACATTATAGCAAAGGGCCGAGAAAAAAAGTGATAAAGAACAAAAAAAAAATCATAACTCCCTTAGTTGGCATGCTATTAAATTTGTAAATCTTAAAAATATCAAAAACTTTGTTTTAAACATTTTTTGATACAACCAACCATTGATGCAAAGGTTGGAATAAACAAGGGTTAAAGAACAATACAATTCATAGTCCTTTTTATGTAAAATATAGAATCTATAACAATTGAGGGACTGAAAACAAAAACCAGGTGACATTAATGTAAAAAGTTATTTAAGCACATGTTTTATAAGCAAAGTATGTTAACTTTTAAGGGCAAAATTCAGGCTACAATAATCATGTAGCACCATGAATACAGATTGCACTTAACTTGCAATGCAGAGTGGCATTTCCATTTAGAACTAAAGTAGGTTAGTGTTGTTTATACTTTAATCTAGTGGTGCACCGACATGACTTTACCGATTACCGATTCGATTACCGATTATGAGAGCAATAATCGGCAGATACCGATTCAGTTACCGATTATAATGAACAAATTTTTTGAAGTGTAATAATGCACACAAAATTTTTTATTCCCATGTGAATTTAATAACAAGATTAGGTAAAATTGAGAATACAGTAGAACCCCGATTTAACGAAGTGCTACGGTTACCGAAAATGTTTACTCTAAATCGATGTTTCGTTAAATCCGATTTACCGATTTTCAATGACCCCTGCACTCATAATCGCGTACCTACGTTTCCATATCGTAGACAGGGTCGACGCTGATATCTTGTGCTGCCGTGCTATCTCAGACTTCGTCAACTTTCCATCTTCAACGTTTTTGACCTCTCTCGTATGGCCCCCGGTTCGTACGTACATCTCGGTCGTACATACAGATTTTTAGAAACCGTGAAAAATGAGGCATAAAAAAAAGTTTAAAAATATGTAAAGTGTAAGAAATACGTTAAAGTTTATTAAAATACAGTCGCAACCTGCAGAGTTTATAACAAAAACGAGCTACATACACATTGCGTCACAGTAAAAAATTAAAAAAAAAGGCCGCAAATTGATGGAAATTTACCGTCCATAGCGCGCCGTACGCGGAGAAAGGTCATTGTACTCGGTCAGCTGCTGTTACGGCGCGGCGTGGCCGCCGGCTGACTCTCTTTGTTCGCTCAGCTGCGCAGCACTTTTAAAAAACGTATTCCAAAAACTAAACACCGCGCACAAAGCTCTTACTGAGAATATAGAGCTGTAGCAAACTGTATGTATTTGGTACTGAGTAACGGGTGCGCCATCTAGTAACGAGTAACGAAACGTTACACACGGCTGCATCTCGTTACTCGCATTTTTCGTATGTTTTACGCATGCGCGTGCATATTCGATGAATTTGCGTTACAAAGAACGATGTTTGTTTATTAAGTAAAGTATAATTTGGAAATTCGTCGTCCAAGTTTTTTACTGTTTATTAAAGGTATTGTGTGTGTAGACAAAGTTTGAGATTGGAACAGAAACAACGTAAGAAAGTATTGTTTACAAATTAGAAATATGTATGTTTTTGTTTTTTATTATCACGTATTTTCACATTTTTTTTGTTATCTTAAAAGAGATAATATAAAAAAGCCGCATTAATGAGATTTAATTGTTTCTTGGTTAACAAAAACTGTTAATTATCAAATATTGTTAATTGTTTATATTCTATTTATTATTATTTACGCGACGTCATAATGTACGCGTACGCAATACGACTCGATTCGTTGGTAGCTTTTTAATGCGGTTTCATAAGTAACGAGTAACGTAACGATACGATAGTAACGAGTACTAATTGTTATAGTAACGAATACATACGGGTACGCTTTTTTTCGTTACTTTTACACATCTAGAGAATAATGATAATGGCGTATTGGTGTGACGTGGTCACAAGTTGAAAAAACCTGGAGGATGGGAAAGGGAATATTTGGAAACGTGTGATTATTGGCTATCACTGTTACTATGCGGGCGTATTTGGAAGATAACGTGGTGAGTCAAGCCAGGCATAGAAGAGGGGGAGGGGGATGCGGACGCGGACAAAGAAACCCTTCATGACGTCATGTGTTGCGGACAGTCTATCTATCCAGGCGCGCGCAATGGCACGCACCTACGCAATTCAGTTACAGCGCCCGGAGTTTTTAAGCAATTTGAACAATTTTTTTAATTTTTTCGTATTTGGACAGATTGCAAAGGCACATATTAATATATAGTACCTCCATTCTATTACTGACACCACAGAGTGTATTTTTTAATAAGATTCCATTACTATTTACTTGCATTTTTTGGAAATCTATATTATTATTTTAATAAATTGGTGATTTTTGTTGGTTCCTGAAAACCTTTACGTTAAATCGCTGTTTTCGTTAAATCAGTGTTCGCAAAATCGGGGTTCTACTGTACAGTTATAATAACAGTATAAAGATATATAAAATACACTATTAAGTCATTGCAAAGTGTAAATTAAATTCTATTTATATTTGTTATTGTAAACAACTTGAACTACAGTCTAATAATTGTAATTTACAGTGGGTAAATTTTTGTTGCGGAAAACAAGCATTATTATCGACTATCACATAAGGTTACATCGAGAAATTACAGTTTAACAATGTAAACATGTTGCTATATTTTGTTCACTTGAGGTTATAGAAAAATGTTTCCACACTTCACTTTATTTTCTCCCTAGTCGCCATCTCACTATAATTATATAAAAATGACTCAAAACATATTCTAGCACATGTGATTTTATTAATGTTGACTGAATGTATAAAATTATAAATACTTTTTCACTTTTCACGTCACATACAAATAACACAACGGATAATGTTACCAAAGACGCCCATATGCAGTGATAAACTCTGAAAGGTATCGGGACCATGATTTTGAACTGCTATTACGACTCGAAAAGATCGATTGTCATAGAATCCACTGCAACTGCTTATATTTTGATTGCGTGCCATCTCTTTTACGTCTCTGGCTATAGGTAATGTACAAGGCCACTAAACAAAAGACGAAACATAAATAAACGTGTAGGAAAAATGTATTTTTTATTGTTCGAGGCAATGAGATCTATTAAACTTAACGAAATATCTGTAATCTTGATATGACGGAGTTAGATGTATTTTGTAATATATACAAATATTACCGTATTTCGTCCTAAAATGAAAATATTACATGGTAAAAACCTACTTAATTCGCCGGGATGTAGATAATCGCAAAGTAATCGTTAAGATAATCGCCGATTACGATTAATCGGTAAGTACCCATAATCGCAGATTACAATTCATCGGTATCCGCATCGGTGCACCACTACTTTAATCTATGGAATTAATGATAGAATCTTTGGAAAATCTGTGACATGAAAGAGAGTGATCCAGAGAGGTGTTTGGCATTTACTAATAATAAGAGTGGTAAGTTAAAATGTATGTACACTGTAATAAAATAATGTTTGAAGTGATAATGAAAAAGGATGTTGTTTTGTTTGGCCTACATGAAAATTTGCCAGTTCGTAGGTATAACAGGGTGTCGACAAATCTGGAAAACAGGGAAAACAGGGAAATGTCAGGGAATATTTTTTTTCTGGAAAAGTCAGGGAAATGTCAGGGAAATTTAACCTAGCCTCATAAAAGTCAGGGAAATTCTCAAGGCAATTAATATATTACCCTCCAAAAATTGATAGTTTCAAAACTCTTTCTGCTGCTATTAAAGATCCCCTACTAGAAGCAAAGCTTGCATTCTTTATAACCCTGGCCAATCACGTTGAATCTTTTCTCACTTTATTCCAATCAGTTCTACCTTTGGCCTCTTTTTTGCTTAGTGCTCTCACATCTGTTTTGAACAACCTAATGACAAGGTTTGTAAAAGAAGAGGTACTTAAAACAGCAAGTAGTCCTAAATTTATAGATGTAAAAGATACTAAGAATCTAACATCATTTGAAAAAATTGATATAGGGTTTGCATGTCGTGCTGCACTAAAGACCTTCAGATTATGGAGTTCCGTCGTGATTGTCGCAATGCATTAGCGAAAATGGTGTCAAAGTTGTTGGAACGTAGTTCTTTAGCTTATCCACTGACAAGAGCAATTACATGCTTTGATCCTTCTGTCGCAGCTGATCCCAAACTTCGAGCACGGCGAATGACTTCTCTGCTTGACATTCTGACGGAAAATCGTTGGCTTTCTGGTTCAACCTCTGACAATGTTCTTACAGAATTTCAGCGCATGTGTTCTCTTCCTTCTGTAACAGTATCTCTTAAGAAGTACACAAGAAGTACAGTGCGATTGGATTCATTTTGGAATAGCATTTTTCAAGAGAATGGTAGTAATCCATCAGTTCTAAGAGTAATGAAGATGATCATGATTCTGTCACATGGAAACTCGAACGTTGAATGGGGTTTTTCTGTAAATGCTGAGTGTTTAATGACGAATCAGAAGGAGACCTCATTGATTGCACGGCATATCGTCTATGATGCTGTCCTATCCTATGGTTAAGTGAGAGATGTCCCTATCACCAAAAAGTATGCAGAGGTGAAAGCTAAAGAGTCCATTGATGCTTGTTCCAAGGAAAAAGAATGGTAGCAAAAAAGGTATGCTGAAATTGCTGTGAAAGACTTGGAGGAAAAAAAAAAATTGCTGGAAGATGCTGCAAAGGAAGCAAGTCGTTTGGAAGCTGAAATAGACACACTGAGGAATCAGTAATTTTTCTGCGTAGTGCTATGTTATTTCAGTGTGGTCATATGTTTGTGTGTGGATTAGTACAGATGTTGGGATTACATTTAAATGGTATTGTTGATCTATATGCATAATATTTTATTGCTTGCAATACTTAAACTTATTTTGAAAGTTAAAACATTTGTATTGCATGGTAAGTACACTATTGTTTACTTTGCCTTTAGTTTAAGTTTTTCATTATTTGCAAACATGTTACAATGCACCGAAGGTCTGTTCAGTTAAATATATGTTTTTTATTTCCGTATAGATACTATTATGCAATCGCACGCACACACACACACTCTCCCACACCAAAACTAGGGAAACAAAATTAAAAAAATAATCTTACAATTTACAAGAAAGGTCAGGGAAAATCACAAATTTTGATCTGGAAAACAGGGAAAAGTCAGGGAATTTTGTAGAGCTGGTTTTGTAGACATCCTGTATAACCTCAAAACACTGTTAAAATATAATTGTTTATTTTCTATTGCATTAACAGGTGATGATAGTAAGAATGTAATGATATTGAAATATAAACAAATAAACATAAAATAATGCATGTGTCCTGATTTACCGGTTAGAGGTCAGAATTTGAAGATATGGATCATGTTGATAAAGATGAAGACTGTACACCTCCCGCTGATCAAAAACCTTTGTTAACAGCTTATGAAAGTACTTCATTGCTTGAAGAAGATAGTGGCATTGCCATCATCTAAAGCTGATGATGCCAATGTAACAAAAGCAGTAACAGTAGAAAGAGGCCATAAAAGAAAGCGGCAAGGCCAGAGAACTGATGTAAATAAAAGATAACGTAATACAGGAAAAGGAATATGTAGGCCATCGGAACATACTTAAAAGAGCTAAGGTTATGGGAAACATTGATAAATATACTTATTGCTGTAAGTGTGTTTACAACTTCAGTACAGCGTCATTTCAGAAAGTGTTTGATGAATTTTGGGGGTTCAGATACTGGAATCTACGAAGCGCATTCTTGTGTTGCTGTGTTACAGTTAAGCAACCTAATCACAAAATAAAAAAGATGCCATTACAAAATATAAAATTGTCTATACTGGTCATGCTCATGCTTAATGGTTACAGTGTGTGCAAAGATTTTTTTTTATTAAAACATTAGGAATTTCACACAACAGATTTGATCTTGCTATGGACAAGACAAGTGAAGCTGGGATAGCACCCAAAGATGGATGTGGGAAGAGTGTTACGAAAAATAAAGTGAGCAAAGAATCTGTGGATCATACTGAAGAACATATTCGTCTCGTCCCAAGGTACACCAGTCATTACAGTAGGCACTGCAGTAACAAGTGCCTTCTTCCAGGTCTAACATTGAATAAATTATACAAAGTCTATTGTAAATGGTGCGTTAGGCTATCAACCAGTAAAAGAGTGGTGTTACCGAAATGTGTTTAATACAAGCTTTAATTTAATTGTCTTACTGACACCTGTAATAAGTGTGACACATTTGCAGTTATGATTAAACATGCAAGTGGTGAGCCAGCATTAGCAAAGTTAAAGTAAGAGCAGGAATTACATCACAGACGAGCCCAGAAAGCTGTTCATCAAAAACGAAGTGACAAATTGAGAGATGAACAAGACAGCATCATTATTGTGTTTACTTTCGACCTGCATCAATCTTTGCCGACACCCACACTCACTAGCAACAAGATTTGTTACTTACAAGTTTTGTGGACAGGAATAGCTGCAATGTTCATGTGGGGTGAGAATGATGCTTCCAGAGGTTCACAGGAAATTGGATCATGCTTAATAAAATTTTGTGAAAACTGAAAAGATGTTAAACATATAACAGCATACAGTGACTGTGGTGGTGGTGGTCAAAATTGCAACAAAAACATTCTGAAATACAAATGAAGTGTGATAAGGATTTTGGGCTTATGGAGAACGCAAAAAAATTCGTAAACAATGTTTATGTTCCTTTGGACTGAATGGATACTGTAAAGCAAACATTGAAAAAATTTAATGTTGTGCGAATGACAAAAGAAGACTTTCTATTCATCAATGCTGTAAATAAATACTCAAAAATATCAGCACCCAAAGATGACGATGGTAACGCTATAGCATGGTGAACCATTACAGTGAAATTCCGTTACAACGTACTTCAGAATAACGTATCTTTCAGTTCAACGTATGATTTTAAATTCCCGCTCAAAACACCAATGTAAACAATGTAAAAATATTTCACTTTAACGTTAAAAACGTATCCTACCTTTCAATACAACGACCATTCTTTTCCAGTTATCAGGAAAATTCTACATGATAGTTACTGATTTTGTGCAGGGGTTCTTTAATATTAATGTACATTACGATTAATTTTTATCACTTTCAAGAATCGTTAACAAGTATAAAACGAAAACAAACATTGTATCAACGATTCATAGAATCATAGTACAGGATAGCGCGCCATTCTTCCTCCATGGATCACACACTTTAGTGCACGAGACGATCTAAACAATCGATTGCTGTCTCGCCCCTCTTCAAGACAATTGTTTTTAGCTGCGCCATCTTTTGGTTATTTATAGAGCACATTTTAAAAGTTTCAATTACCGCAGATACAAACGTTAAATAAAAATTCTATTTTAAATTATATACAAAATAGAAAATCCAATAATGTTAATTTATGCAGGTTAATTTTTGAACTGTTTGGTGTCACAACATGGCCGACACTCTTTGTTGTGCCACGAAGGTCGGAATGTTGCCTGGCACAGCCATGCTCTCGACGCACGCTACTAGTGCGCAGCTATGGTTATCTATGGATGAGAGGTTTGTTTACGTTTGACGTGGCACGAGGAAAACAATATTGTTGATTGAATATTTTAATCAGGATGGATGGCCAAAAAGATAAAAAGAAAGCAAGCAGTTTACTTTGGAGGAAAATGTGGAAATTTTAAAAGAAGTTGACAAAGGCAGGAAAAATGCAGATGTGGCACGGTCGTGTGGTTTAGTGCCCACTACACTGTCAACAATAATAAAAGATCGCGAAAAAATTATTAAACTGTATGAACAGTCATCTTTATCTGCTGGTCGCAAGAGACTTCGCCTAGGAGATGACGAGGGTATTCTATCCCAATAAATGTACATATCTGCAAAATAGTTTAACCCATTTGTCATTTTGTATATGTAGGCCTAGAATTTAGGCTACTGTGTTAAGTTCAGTAATTTTTTAAAATTCTTGTTGTTTTACAAATATTTGCTTCCAAGCTAATGTAACATTTGATCCCCTACTACTTTATTTTTAAAAATTCAAAAATACATACTACGTTTTAAAGGTAACTTTCAGAATAAAGTACTTTCATTACTAAGTATAAAAGTTGAGGCTTTATTGATGTACTTTATAACGAGATTCTACTGTAGATGGATTCGTGTTGATAAAAGAAACCCATTTGTTATGCTATTAAAGGAAACAATGAAAGAAGATATTCCATTCGAAGAGTGACCTATGCAAAGCGTTGCATTGGATGGCCAGGGGTGATTACACTTGAACTCTACCCAAAAGGAGTGAAAATAAAAGATGCGTAACTCAAAAATCTCCCAGAATTGAAACCTCTAATTTCTCCAGTTCACCGTGCTCTTTTTGACAGTTTAAACCTAGAACTGATTCCTTGTACATCTTCACTAAAATGAAATGCTGTACAAGAAAGTAGTGATGGAGAGGTACAGGCTGTAACCGTTGATGCCGTTTGAACAGAGATTGTGGCTTGGTTTCCTTTCACAAACATTCTTAATAGTTGATTAAAAATGTATGTACAGAATGTCACTTTCCTAGATTTTGCTCTTAACTAGTATAGTAGTACTTGTAAGAAGACAAGTAATAGATAAACCTCAATTATATATTTTTTTTCCAGTGCTTTATCATATTTCTAGGGCTGCAAATAATGTATATTACCCTCTATCGCATAATCGTCGCACCTACATTTTAGGGCGTCAAAATTTGGATATGAAAACTCACGTAAACGTCGTATAGTGTTTTTTGGTCCCGCTATTAGATTCCAAGTTCTTTGTTTAGGTATTTTTTCCCGTATAAAACAATGTATTTTAAAGTAGAAATCTAATATCTATTCGTACATTACCACTTATTTAATTAACGGAAATATGAAGTTGTCTGATGTGTAAATTTTCTTTTAAAGACTTTTTAAACGTTATAACATTTATCTGTTCGTCTGCGTCGCCGCAGTGTTCCGCTTATAAAAATGTAGCCAGCGCTAGTTGGCATTATGGGGCGATGGAAAAGTACCATACTGGAAAAGTACCATACTGGTATGGTACTTTTCCGTATGGCACAATTCCGCCTCTCTTCTTCGAAAAAGACGGAAAAGTACCATACTGGAAAAGTATCATACTTGGAAAAGGACGAGACGGAATTGTGCCATATTTTTTTACACACTCCATGGAATGACTACAACGCCTCTTTTCTCAGAATAGTGTGGAGAATTCGTCTGTAGACAGCGCTGTCAACTCCAACAGTTTCTTAGGTTAACTCAAATGATGCCAGATAGCAGCACGTGTCCTTTTTAAGTATGGCACTTTTCCGGTATGGTACTTTTCCGTCTGTTTCGAAGAGGCGAGGCGGAATTGTGCCATACGGAAAACTACCATATTTTACTACAAGATTCAAAAACATTTGTGGCAGCTATAAATTATATATTTAAGTATGGTACTTTTCCGTCTGTTTCGAAGAGGCGAGGCGGAATTGTGCCATACGGAAAACTACCATATTTTACTACAAGATTCAAAAACATTCGTGGCAGCTATAAATTATACATTTAAGTATGGTACTTTTCCAGTATGGTACTTTTCCAGTATGGTGCTTTTCCGTCTGTTTCGAAGAGGCGAGGCGGAATTGTGCCATACGGAAAACTACCATATTTTACTACTAGATTCAATAACATTCGTGCCATAGATAAATGAGATTTTAAAGTATGGCACCTTTCTGGTATGGTACTTTTCCGCCTGTTTCGAAGAGGCGAGGCGGAATTGTGCCATACGGAAAACTACCATATTTTAATACCAGATTCTATAACTTTCGTGCCAGCGATAAATGAGATTTAAGTTTACAATATTTTTAAATGATTTCAACTACATATTAACTTTTTTTAAAAATACAATAAACCAATAATAACTAAAGTAAACAAAAGCAATGTTTCAGTGTTCCTTAAATACAATACCTCCTAAGACATACTTACTACCTTCTTAAAATATTACTACTCCCGAAAAAAATCCATTTTAAATAACTCACTGTAATCAAATAATTTATTAGGCCAATCTTACAACTCAAGCAGCGATTGCTGTATGCTTTCTTAACAAAACGCACTATCCAATTTTTCTATATGGGATGACAGATTGTTAGAATAGGCCTATGTGTTTGGCAACAATATTGTGTATCGAAAAGTTGCATTAACCCGCGAGGGATCGGCTATAATTTACACTTATTTTTCAAAATTCTGTTATTTATTTTAATGAAAAATTATAAACCAATATTAATTAATGTATTTCATAAACAAAATATTTTTGCAAACATGCTTCAGGATAGATGCTATAAAAGTTAAATTATTTTAATATAATAATATTTAATATAAGAATTAAATAATTGTTATAAGTTTTAGAGTGCTATTGTTGATACTCACAATTTGATAATGATTGTATTTTATAAAAAATAGTTAGGTAATGTATTGTGGATCATTGTTCTTATTTATAACTTTGTACTAAATAAATAAAATATAGCATAGCCTACCATTGGCATGAGTTAAATTCTGAGTAAATCTTCATTTTATATTATTAAATAAAGTCTTTATGAAATAAATTTAGTTAATATTAATTATCTGAAAGAATTTTAAATACTTTCAGAATTCTTGTAACGCTTATTGATACATACCTACAAATAAAAATCCAAAGGTCTTAAAGAGTTTTATATATTAAAACTCGAAACAATAATAATCGTGGATGCGAGCATACCTACAAAGGTTTGTTTTAGATTTTTCCTCCAAAATATTTTGTTGTTACTTACTAAATATCTATATTACGTCAGCCAGAAAGCAATAAGTTTGTACTGGCACCGCAAATTCCAGAAATTTCCAAGACATCGAATTCAGCTGTTGCAGCTTTTAAATTTAAGTTCTTAGATTTTTTGAACATACTTTTAAAAGATTCATGTTGATATTGTCTTTACAAAAAAAAGCCTACAGATATCTGTTATTTGTTGGAAATGAGATATGGTGAATGTGTAGTGAGATCATTTGTTTCTTTTATGGCAAAACTGTGTCCTTCTCGTCCATAAACCTGATATCAGCACGTATCATACTGACAGTTGTAATTTAAAACATTGAATAATATTTGATTATGTATTAAAAATAAATTTTAAACATGTCAAATAAAGAAGGTGTTAATTCGTTCAATAATTGTAATAATCATTTTCTTGCTACATCGAATTAAATTTTATTGTTTTTGCTTTAAATTTGATTAACTGTTAAACGATAACAATTACTTTCAAATAAATGTGTGAATTTCAATATAAAAATGCTACTATGGTCTTAAGTAATGAAATGCTTATCACATAGTTCGAATACTCGAAAGACATGGGTAAATTATGGCTGGTATCTGAAGAAGCTATAGAACTAAGCAGCAATCAAATGCTTGCGATTTTATTTCAAATGTTAACTCCAGGTCACTAGTTGAAATGCAATCCATTGTATTGATCTTAGTCACGTGACCGAAAATCATAACTCCCTGACAACCCATAAAAATAAATTAAATATTGCAAGATTTAAATTATGTTTAAAATGACACGACCTATTGTCATCCTTGAGGTATATCTGTTCAATTGAGTTTTGTTTTTGGTTAATAAACTAAGTTACATAAAAAGTACAATAAAGTAAAACTCAGCGGATCATTTTACAAAACAAAATATATATTACTACTTTATTTAACCTTCTTTATGTATCTGATGGGTTGTCGGGATTCACAGTCAGTTTTCTTGGTCTGAAATCTGGCGTGGTTCTGTTTTGGTCGTGTTGGGGCTGTTTTCAGCCATGTACCGTGAAAAATACCAGAAGATTATTTTTACGTACTGGTGTAAGAAATGTAAAGATGCATACAGTTTCCTCGCCTGAGGCAGGCTCTATGCGGATGAGGCTGACATTTGTTACGTTTGTGCAGTGTTGTAAAATAAGTTTAAATTACATATCAATGCTAACCTTTTATCATACACTGCTGTAACGGTGATTCTTTTAGTTTCAA
This sequence comes from Bacillus rossius redtenbacheri, assembly GCF_032445375.1. Lineage (NCBI taxonomy): Eukaryota > Metazoa > Arthropoda > Insecta > Phasmatodea > Bacillidae > Bacillus > Bacillus rossius. Next base: position 71,319,598 of record NC_086334.1, read on the forward strand.
AAAGAAAAAAAAAAAAAAGAAAAAAGAAACGAGGTGTGATTTCGTCTAGATATTAGTATCTATATGTTTATTTGACTGGTAATGCTTATAACATGAAATTGATAACCTCCTATTGATTCACATATATATTATAATTATATTAAATTATTAAATCGTTGAATTATTAAATTTACATTAAAGCTCATTAAAATTACATAATTAAAAATATGGCTTGTAAAATATCTGAAATTATGGGCCGGTCCTAAACGGAATATTAGGTTTCATTTAGCGTCGGTAAACAAAAATAAAGAAATAAAACATTAGAAAAAAAACAATCCCAGAGTGATCAATAAGTGCTATAAAGTCCCAAAATAAATATTTCTGGTTTTTGATGTTGTCTACGTCGTGATGCAAAAGTGGTTAGGGAAGTTTTAAAAAAAAAAAAAAAAAAATTAGCACCGGAGGATTGGTGCTCGCTGGCCGAAACAGATATTTTATGTCTTCAGGGCGCCCTAGTCGTCCTGATTGCTGGAGGACTCGAAGGAGGCACTGCTATGTCCGGATATGGCTCTTGGACCCTTTGACCCTGTCAGACAGGGAGGTGGCTTCTAGTGTTCGAAGCGTAGCTCGCCAGGATCCGAAGATCGCAAAATCACGGAAGTCACGGATGTTTCCATAATTAAAAAAAAAATATATGTATATGTTAAATATAACTACTGAAGCATAAATACTTCTACGATGAATGTAGATGGGATAATAACTAATTAAAAAGACTTGTAGGGACAGCATCCCTTGCCGAGCTGACTTAGTTACGGCCGGACAGGAGTCTTGCGGGGCGTCTCGCCGATGATATGATTCAGTCCGTAGTTTTCCGAGTGGTAAATAAACAAAACTCTGACTTCGATATCTCGAAGTTGGTAGTACTGGCCGATGTCCGCGCGACCTACTGAGAGGTGTCCAAAACGAGTAAATATCGACTCACTCAAATTGTCTGCTACAACATGGGGCTAATCGAGGGAGGGACAGGTACCGATCTCTGGCGACTGGCAAAAGGACTAGCGGACATAGCTTATAACAGAAGTCGCCAGGGGCAGTGGTGTAGCGTGGCCATACGTTAGGAAGGCTGTGTCTTAGCCTTGAGTCGTCGGGGTTATTGGCCCAGGCCATTGCTCTGGCCAATGTTCCCTGTGAAGCCTTTTATGAAGGGGGGGGGGGGGGGTGAAAACTCGCAACCTCAGTCGGAAAGGAGGCTCTACCGAGCCTGGGGACGTGCCGAGAGCTTGGGCAAGACGATTCGTGTTCGTGTCCGAAACTCGCTCACGTAAGGAGGGTTCTCAGGAACTGCCTGATCTGAGAGTCCGCTGGGGAAAGCACTCTTTGACACGGAGAGGAGGAGGAGAATATCAGCCAGTGAATGTGCGTTAGAAGCGGGGTTAGACGAGTACACTGCACGACATGCATTGCATTGGCAAAAATCAGATCCAGTAGAGGGAAAGATTGGGGTGACTGGTCTGACAAAGGTTAAATGGGAGTGTTTAAATATGAGCCGCTAAAATTTTTGCTGGAAATTTCGTTATCTGGAATCGTGGCAACAACATGCCAATTCAGCAAAAATTCTGGAATTGGTAAAGTACTACAATCATATAGGCTCTTTATATGGGACGAATGCATATGCCTCACAAACAAAAAGATCTACAAGCTCTTTATCGCAAACTTAAAGGTTGGTGAGAAAATGAACAGCTATTTGATGGTGTACTCATTTTATTGTATTCTGATTTTCGACAAACTCTCCCCCTTATACCATGCTCTAAACTAGCTGATGAACTTAATGCATGTCTCAAATGGTCAGTGTAATGTCAACCAGTACAGAATTTGTCTTTGAAAACAATATGCATGTGCAATTTTATTTTTTTGGGGCACACTTTTGTTTAAATCTGTACCAGAACTAATACATATAACTAATTATTGTAGTCATAATTCTCTAAGAACTACCACATTTGCGCTATTTACAACTGTTATGTTTGGTTTGTATTTTCCTATATAAATAGGGCAAGCTTCAAGGACACGTTTGTGAATCATGGTCGCCAGGTAGCGCTTGGGAGAAGCCGAGAGCGAGAGATCGCGGACAGAGATAAGACAGACAGCATGTATTGTTCTTGGAGAAAAAGGGGGGGGGGGGGGGGGGGTGGTTTACCGGCAAGGTTACTAGAGAGAGGGGTTTACCGGGACCACATGGTCATCCAGTGTTGCCAGCTCTGTCTCATTCATTAAAGATAGCAGGCGCGTGCCTAGCTAGGGCTTTCAACTGTTAACAGAGCCATTAGGCTCATTGTCACCCAGCAGAGTATCAGCCCTGGAAGCCCGGGACGGTCGGAATCCATTTTGCATCCAATAGAGCAGTATTCTTATTTTATTGTTTATTACATCAATTGATACAGTAAGGCACTAATGACCTAACATATGTGAAGCAATAATTCTGGAACCAATTCTTAATTAAACTGGTTCTCTTCCCTACGTGTGTTTCACTCGGTAAGCACCTGCATACATATGAAGGATGATGTGGAGCTACACGTCCTGCTACACAATTCCTCTATCTGTGGTGGGTTCTTCCCAGTCGTGACATTATATATTTACAATATATTACCTTTTCATTTATTGCACTAACGTGCGTTTTTAATTATAAAATACAGCACATTCAAATCTTTCACAATCACATATAAATAACACACTTTAAAGACTATAAGCATGAATTATATTAGAATATATATGTTTTTTTTTTAACTTATTGAAGTTATAGGGCCTGACTTTTATTGTAATATTAAATAATATGACATTAATAGATAAATGCAAAAGTATTCTTATTAATTAAAGATATTTTAATATGTATTTTTGGAAAGAAATATAAAAAAACATTATACATGCCGAAAATTGCAAGACATTGAATATGAACTGGAATGTGAAACAGATTAAAATAGAATAATTATATAAACGTATTATTATATAAATCTATATAAAGTCCCAAGTTAATTAGAATTAGAGTGACCTATGTCGTTCATAAATGTTTGTTCATATATATCGTACTTCTAGGAAAGATTTTTTTAAAGCCAGTTGCCAAGAAATATTTTATAAATTTACAAGAAGATTATTATAAATATGTACAACATATTATTATTGTAATTTTTTATTTTCATAAATAATAGTGAATATTTAATGTCGCGCTAACTGGTTTAGACTGACTTTTGTACAAGCATAATTTTTTATACCACGGAAAACGTAATAGAGTACCTACTTTAAAATAAATGATGAATTATTGTCGCGGGCCATTCGCAGCTGGCGCTGCGCCGGGTGCCGAAGGGTGTCGACGGGGATCAATGAGCAGGCTGGTTTTCAAGAATTGGAATGGCTATTGTGAGAGCGACATTGTTCGAGGGTCGGGCCACCCTCCTCACCTGTACCCCTCGCCAGTAACGTGGGCTTGCCATAAGGTGCCAGTTTACAAATATCTGTGATTTTAAATGAATATTTCAGTTACATTAGAAAAATATCGCGCGTAACTCACTCTTACACGTGATAGAAAATAATTTTTTTTGGCAATTCTAACCTCTATTAATAAGTATAGAAGATAATTATCTAAAATAATCACACAATTAAATGTTATATTTAGATTTTCATGACCCCAACTACAGCATTAAAAATTATATTTATAATTTCTAGGCCTTTTAAAATGTATATCTTCTATAAATTGTATCCTTAAACACTTTTAAAATGTTTTCTTATTACTACTTGGCAAAATCATTTATACAGTGTATCAACTAAATAACACAGTGCACATTTTATTTAATTTCATTTATTTTTAAAGTATTTAATAATTCTAACATTTCGGCATTTATTACAAATGTTATTAAAGTAGGAACAATAAACATGAATTAAAATATTATGACTCATTTACAAATATACTTAAATATCTGTCACAGTTCAAATACTCAGACCATAAGTTGTTTAGTTAATATCAAAACTAAGATTAAATTAGTCGTTAATATAATATTACAACCTTAGATTATAAACATATGTACTGCTACAAAGTAAAAAATGTATGTCACACACAACTTTTGTTTAAACTTTTTTAAAAATAATTTATTCTAATTTGTGCTTAACATATTTCCTCGTTCGTGGGGTCATAGATAATTATAATGTGGTGTATGATTTAGTAATATATTTGGTGACAGATAATTGACTTTTAAAAGACGGGTTCCTACTGTCGCTTCCTTTGAAAAGGTTAGGAAGCAAGAATATTATCAATTCAGAACAATGTTTCACAAAAACGCTGCATTAATATTCAGACTTTAAATAATACTTCCATCGCTCCTGAAGAAGTTTAATAAAATATAAAGTGGAATGCCTCAATTTTCCAGTATACAATCCAATTAAAGTTTCATATAGATTACAATCAAGGTAAGCATACACTGAACGAACTCCAAACAAACTACCTGTGACTTTAAAATTTGTTTGATACTTATTTCACATATACGGCATTCAAACCCTTAAAATATTTTTGCACAGTTATATAATATGCGAACATGGAAACTATATAAATATTTTCTTATAATCTATAAGCCTATGCCAGACTAGATGGCCAGATTAGACAAAACCAGTTGGATTCCAAACCTTAAATTTATTGACCTTATTTTACCTGAACCAGAAACGAAATACTAAAAAAAGGGCTTATCCAATCACAGCCAATTACATCAGACCGTATATAGGCTCGAAGACAAACGGAAATTCTGCGCATTCATTTGGTCGCAAGCTAGAATGCAAATATTTATACTTTTTCACAGTGTTAATGATTGAAAGGCAGTTATTTGGGCATGTCCCTCTGCGATTGTGAGACAATGCAGCATAGATTGGTATTTCAGTTACAAACCTGGCCAAAAATATATATTTTTTGCTTTTCGTATGGAGATGCATTAATTATTCAAATAAAAGCAATCAGTTTCAAAAAACTCGTGAAAGTTATACGTATGCATACCTGTAGCTCTTTACTCAAGCTTAACCCATATATATGTAGTAACGACTGCGTTGTGGTCCGCGGACGGCCAGGTGGCTTGAATTGCCGACGTGTTTGACATGTTCAGAACAGTCTAGTCCGCCCTCCTCGCCACTGGTCTACGTCCCCGGCAGTGCGGAGACCCAGTTACACAGAGGGCCGGGTTGGCAAGGCCAGCTTCAGAGGAGCCGCCTTGCTGACTGAAAGCGGCCCAAATTACTGACGCTTCACGCATACCAGTGCGCCCCGACGCTTGTTCTGGGCCATTCGGCAGCGGTACCCCTTCGCCCTGGCTCCTTCGTGCCACGTCATTTTTCCAGCAGCATCTCGGTACGTCGACGTCTAAAACCTTCGATAAAGCCAGAAAGGGTGACAGTGGAGGACCGTCCCTATAAAAGGGAGGAGTGGCGTAGCGAGAGTCAAGAGTGGTACCGGGGCCTTCTCCCTGGTATAGGGGCGACAGCGTGCGATAGTTTGGAGCAGTGTGCGTTGGCGAGCGAGAGTCTCGGCGAGACAAGAATATTGAGTGCTGGGGCGACCCGGCGACTGGCGACAATCGTGCGATAGTTAGAGGCGTGCGACAGCGGTGGTGCGGAGTCGAGCGAGGGCTGCGGCAGCGGCGCGACGACTTCAGGAGCTAGCAGCGACTACTTGGAGCCGACCTCCCTCTGCGAGTGGGGACTGGGCCGGCGGCGCGGCTGGTGGCGAGAGCTGGAGTGTGTGTGAGTGAACTGCGAGACTCGATAGAGCGGAACAGACTTGTATATAGTGCGGAGAGCAAAGTGTAAATAGTGAACAATAAAACAGTATTTAAACAATTAATCTTTTAATTGGGCTATTCCTCTCGAACCCACTTGGTAGGATCGTAACAATATTATACTGCCTACATACTGGATTGGATATATAACAAAAAAAAGTCGTAAAATAACTTAAAAATTACATATTTAATAAATAAATAGACACTCGTTAACAAAAGATATAACTTACATTTCATCATCATTTTAACTATCATCAAAAGAACCAGCTTGTTTTTTAAAAAAACTCTAAGACTTTCTTTGATATTGTCTGCCTTTTTCTATTTAAGTTAGATTTCATGCCAGTGAAAATGGGTCCGAAGGTAACGCGAGCGATTTAAAATATCCTCATTAAAGTCCAACCTGGAAAATGTTCTGGAGAAGCTTTCTCTGTACTGAATAAAACGTTTATTTCTCGCTTCGGCTGCTTATTCCGACAACTGACTATTCGGAAATAAAGCATGCAATGTGATCCTCGGAACATGAGTTAATATACTGTGGACTATTGATGACATAGGTTGCTAGGCACACAATTCTACATAATATTATGCAATATTTATGGTGTACGTACCAAAATTTTCGACACTTATATCAAAACCCAAAGATATCACTTTCAATATTATTTAAAATCGGAGAATATATTCAAGATCTAGCCCTACAATGGCAGCGGCCATCCGAAACTTTGTGGTTCTGGTTGGAGACTTTGTCTGGAAGTATACTTATTAGCCATATCTATATTGCCTGCGGCACGATGACCCAATTGCTCTGCGTAAGTTAATTCATCTACAGGAACTTTCTTTCTGAGCTCCATTTTTTTCCCGGTGCTTTGATTGATCACTCAAATCATCGAATTATTTATACGGTCGCCATTTCAATGAAGAGACTGGGGCAGCAGGTAAACCATTTCTTCATTTAACCAGTTTTCAATTTTTTTTTTCAAGAAGCTTTTTTCTGTACTGTTGCACAAGGCCCATTTTAGCTTGTGAAAAATCTTAAAACTGTTAATGATATTTGTAAGATCCGATAATATCTTAGAAGGGCACTTAATAATTTCAGCTAATGTATATATTTTTATAATTCTTAGAGCTTTACATCAAAGAACCTGTCTGCACTTCATCTTATAATAGCTTGCAGTTGTTTTTGATTTGTATACATCAATGAAGCCAGAGAACCTAAAAAAATTATAAATAAAAAATAAAAAATCATTATCTGATATATTACGTCATATTTACCTTCGTGTTTCGGGGCCCAAGGCCAATGCTTATCATTAAAGTTGAATTTTTGACTCAAATACCAGTCTGTATGATGCCAAGCTAGTAGAGAAAGTAAATGAATCAAGTTGTGTCGATTAACAAGATAAAAAAATCTGTTCTCGCTAATAAATTGAAAAGCAAACCTCGTTTTAGCACATGTCGGACTGTTAATTCCACCCAGACGCCAGATGAATCCGAAATATTTCTGGATCTCTTCATATAGGTATCTAATGTGAAGTCAGTACATGCGCACGAAGGTTAGTTTTCACTTAATTTCCTACATAATCTAAAAGTGGCAATCCAATCCTAATTTAAAAAAAAAAAATTACAGCATAAAGGCGTAGGTACATTTCAAAGTTCCTGATTATTCTGTAATATTCCAGAAACTTTTATAAACTTATGGCACGTTAAAAAAATTACTTTATGTAACATTATATAATATGTTATTAAATACTCCAAACCGATAGATTTAATATTTTCTCATTTTTCACAGAGTGAAAATTATTCAAATGGTTTTAATTTAATGCATCCAGCATTGAAGAACTTAGAACGATTTTACGTATTATGCATACTACCTTAGTTGTTAATTTTCTATACATTTTTACTTTGGACTTAGGTTTGGATAATATTAACAATGTTTAAAATACAATACAATTAGTAAGAAAACTTAAAATATTTTAGTTCCATCACTTCCCATTCTTAATCTAATAGTTCCTTACATAAAGAATATTTTAGCTCAAGTTTTTGGATCATGTTTATGATTCTTTAATAGATTATTCTGGATTTGAGAGTATTCCCACTACATTTTTTTTTGTCTTTCAACCCTTGTTATTTTCACCCCTTGAAGAAATTGTTGGCAATATAAACATGAGGTAGAAAAAAAATTAAGAAAGTATTCAATCGTGTTCATAGTGCGTAATTTGTAGAAAATATTTTGAGGTTTTACAGTAACAAGAAAGTTTTTAACATGGTACAGATACTATCATTTCAATTTTTTAATTCTCTCCGTGTTTTTTATCCACTAGCGGCAAATTGGTTTATAAAAAAATTTTCTGACAATAGTCTTAGATAAAAATTACATCTAAGATTTACAAACAATTCAAACGGATTCGTTGACATGCCTACTAAGGGAGTTATGAATTTCTTTTGTCCTTCAAAGCTTGTTTCTCCCCCTCCTTCCTTTTCAGTAAGGGTTGGTTGTATTAAACATTATTTTAGAACACAGTTTTTGGTATTACTCCTACGTTGAAATAGAAGCAATATTTGTCATATGTTGTAAGAAATAACCATTTTTCTGTTTTTCAAAAAACGTTGCCCATTTATACCCGTTGGGTGGAATTAACTAATTTGACCGATATTTATCATTGCCATTTTTTATACATTGGTTTGAAAGTTATTTGTTCAAAATTACGATAGCTATCATGTCCATATAAAATGGAATTTATATAGCTATATAAATATATAAACTTTTCAGTTACATACGGTTTTGGGGTTATGGACAATGGAGCATAACATTATATAATAATTTTCCAGTAGTCAGACCGTGGCAACATCTAACAATGGGTAAAATAAAAATAAAAACATATATGGTTTTTATTTTTTGCATATAATATTTATGGTTTATATGCTATCTATTTCCAAGTAAATAATTATAAAGCGTTCATATGAAGAAACAATTTACGGCATAACATATTTATACAATCAGAGATATTAAAAAATAGGGCGACTGTGTTGAATGCATCAAAAAATGATTATGCACCTCACTGAAATACTGCTTTACTTTGGTAACGGTTGTTTTAGTAACAATAAGTATTTTCCGGCCAAAGAAATTTGTTAAAGTAATAATCACACATTAACGTTTTTAAATGGTTGTTGTTATTATTATCCTTTTCAACTAAGTTTAGGAGCTTCTCATATTAGACTGATTCATGTTTTATGTTCTATTGCTTGGAGAAAAATCTCATAATAAACAATAAATTATCCATAAACATCTTCGCAGCTGAAGTATTACACAAAAATTAAATGTCCAAATTCAAATACTTTTAATTAGTTTCAGTTCATTAATATGTTAGCTGAGAGTTTTTCAATCTTTTCTAAGACTATGGGTATGTTTTTGTAAAACAAAAATATATTTGCTTAATTTTCAAAACTGTATAGGTATATATTACCCATAATTTTCTTTAGTTATCTTTCTTTCTAATATATGAAAAATAAGTAATGATTCTTTCAGATTATCATAATTTCTTAGTAATAAAATATTGGCTAAAAATTTATGGATTCCGAAGACACGTGTCTAAAAAGTGTCTTATAAGATACAGCGATATGAGTAAATCTTTTGTGGAGTGTCTGAAGATATGGCTATGCACATAAAATAGATTTTGTGAAAAATGTACATAAATTTAACACAAATATTTGTAGAAAAACTAGTAACTGGGTATTACTGAATTAGTTAGTTTCCATCAGTAACAAATAATTTTTACAGAGTTAAAACTTCTTAAGTGGCTAAATGAACATTACACCTAAATAAAACACGTTGGTTTTAAAATGTAATTTTTGGCAATTTCATATAAAAATTAAAAATAACAGTGTTCATTGCTCAATTAATATTATACATAATACAGAATCATTAAATAACAAGAGAAACCAGACCAGTATGCTATCCTTTAACGAACTGAAGACTGTAAATGAAGAACTGTCTGCCTCGCACCTAGCCTGAGAGGTTGGTACAAGCTCATTTCCATCTCCCAAGCACACTGTGGCATTGGCGGGGAGAGGGTGTGAGTGACCTTCCTAGAAGGAGCTGGCAACAGCAGCCTATCTCCGCCAACCCGCGCGTCATCCGCTCCCTCCTGCTTCCCCCCACCAACATCATGTGCTGGTAGCTCGCTTCCTCAATGTTTCGATTACAAAAAGTGATGCTGTCCAGAGGCTCCCACAGGATTTTTTCCCTGGAGGGGGGGGGGGGGGGGGGGGCAAAGTCAGTTGTTTCATAATTTTATACTCTAAATATAGAAATTAAAAATTATTCAGACAATTTTTAAGGAAATATGTCTGTTTATTAGTATTCTTCACATATTCATTAATCAGCACTAAAGTTGTTAATATGTAATGTTAATTTTTCATCAAATTGTATGTGAAACTATTTTCCTATCAAACTCGCAGAGAGGGCAACTGCCCCTGGGTACTGCCCTCCCCCTTGTTGGCATCACTGATGCTGTCGCTTTGTTTTCAGATAGAGTATCATACTCGCGGACTTTTTTTAAAGAATTCAACTCAGTCAAAAGTGCAGTCGGGCCCTTTAAGTGATTAAATGAATAGCCTGAAATTTATGATATGTACTTTGAAAATTATATCTCATCATATAACCATCTTTAAGGAAATATTTAAACGTTTGAAACCATAGCGCCATTAAGGTCTTCAAAATCTATAATATAGTTTTTGTTTCACAATTTGATCACAAAAATTATGTAAATCGCATGAGTAAATGTATTACATTTAAATTACTATCCCACCACCACAATGAGTTTGGCTGAAGCCCGGCCTTTATTATTTTAATACTATTTAATTTAATTTAACCGATAATATATATCCAGAATATTTCCTCTTTTTAAGTTAGATGTAAAAATATTCATAAGAACTTTAAACATATTATGTTAAACTAAAAGTATCATTTTGCCTTATAATTATCATAAACTGGAGTTACAACTTAATGTGACTTAATATTTTTTTTTAAAGTAAAGTTGTTCCAATCAAGACAGTATACCACGTACGTATCAAAGTTCTCATTTAATGTTAATGTACACCTCGTAGAAAAAATGTTCTTTGTTAAAAACAGTAGTAATATACTTAAATATATGTCGTTTGAGCACTGTAAGTTTGACATGAATATCTTTCTTTAACAGTTACATTTATTTTAACACGTTTGGATTGGTATCACACAAGATCTCTAAATTTCTAGAGTATGCCACTGTACTTTAAGTTGACTACCACAGAAGAGTTATGAATGTTTGATTTATTTCTCAGGTTCAGTTTTAATGTATGTGAACAAAAAGTCAACCAACCTAATAACAATAATAATAATTTTAATAGTATCGTTCACCAGTGCAATTGCAAGAAGATGCTACAAAGCATAACTGAAGCTTGCTGGACATACAGTTGCATTATTTCTCAAATATTATAAATTATGGTAAAATACGTATTCAGGGATGACATGCACATTTTTAGAAGCTTGACATATATTTCTACGAGACAAATCTGACATAATATTGAAATATTAAGTGATTTTTCAGACCAAGTAAAAAAAATACGTGTTTTGCTGTCAGTATTTTTTTAACATGCTAATACAATATTCCTAGCTAAATTTTTCAATACGTTAGTCAATCATAAAAGTTACTCAAATTTTAAAGATTGAAACATACTGGTTATGAATAATCACAGAATTTATAGTCCATGGATACATATAGTATAAAAGCTAACATGAAGTTTTACACAAATTTTCAGTACAATAATATAAAATAAAAATATCTGACAAAAGTGGATATTTATTTACATGAATTGCACCTCAGTGAATTTTTCATTGTCATAAGATAATATCCGAAGAGGTATGATAAAAAAAAATTCTGGTGTAGATATTTCATTAATTTTCTCTTAGTTTAAGCAATATATATTAAATTTAAATTTTAGTATGAATTCAGTAGTGATGTTGTATTATAGATTATACCTAGTAAATATTTGTAAATATATTTTAAACCTTAAAAAAAAAAAAAATGAAAAATCATAGCCAATCTATCGCTGGTCCAAATGTTATTGAATCTGGTAGTAAAATATGGTAGTTTTCCGTATGGCACAATTCCGCCTCGCCTCTTTGAAACAGACGGAAAAGTACCATACTGAAAAAGTACCATACTTAAATATATAATTTATAGCTGCCACAAATGTTTTTGAATCTAGTAGTAAAATATGGTAGTTTTCCGTATGGCACAATTCCGCCTCGCCTCTTCGAAACAGACGGAAAAGTACCATACTTAAATATATAATTTATAGCTGCCACAAATGTTTTTGAATCTTGTAGTAAAATATGGTAGTTTTCTGTATGGCACAATTCCGCCTCGCCTCTTCGAAACAGACGGAAAAGTACCATACCGGAAAAGTGCCATACTTTAAAAAGGACACGTGCTGCTATCTGGCGTCATTTGAGTTAACCGAAGACACTGTTGGAGTTGACAGCGCTGTCTACAGGCGAATTCTCCACACTATTCTGAGAACAGAGGCGTTGCAGTCATTCCATGGAGTGTTAAAAAAAAAATGGCACAATTCCGCCTCGTCCTTTTTCAAGTATGGTACTTTTCCAGTATGGTACTTTTCCGTCTTTTTCGAAGAAGAGAGGCGGAATTGTGCCATACGGAAAAGTGCCATACTAGTATGGTACTTTTCCAGTATGGTACTTTTCCGCGCCCCCGGCATTATTCATGTTTATTTATGTTGCTTCCAGTATAGAGCGCGCACACTAGGGTTCTGCGAATATTCGAAATTTCCGAATTCGAGTTCGAATTTTTTGATATTCGATTCGTCAATTCGAATCGAATTCATTTTACAATAATTCGAGTTGCAAGATCTGGCCCGGATACACTAATATAAGACATCCCCCCCCGCCTCCAATGTTTTAAAGTAATGTAAATAGACGATTACATCTCTCACTTACAACAATTATACAGCGAAACCCCTTATTTACGTTACCGTTATTTACGTTTTCCCGTTATTTAAACCATTTTATTTCTGTCCTGTTTTAACCTCATTTGATGTAATGCAATAAATTCCCGTTGTTTACAACGCGCCTATTGCTTTACGCAGTTTACGCCGTTCGTTCTGATAAAACTGCATACTAACTTAATTAATCCTATTACAAAGTAATCTGATGTTTAAATCGTGTTTTAAAAACGTTTTTTAAAGTTATAAACTTCATCTTTAACGTCTCGGGAGTCGCTTTATACCGCTTATAAAACGTAAGCAGCGCCAGTTTGGTTGTGTTGATTCCTATATTCCTGTATAGAGTGCGCGCACGTAGTCCAAGATCGATATCGATAGCTCGCAGACTGCATGCACGCGTGCGCTCTGTCAGGAACGATCGTTATGCGCAGGGGGGGCCGCTCCGGTTGCTCGCGCGCTATTGGTTGGTAGTGTACGACGTCACTGGGGGGACAGCTGGTTGGGTGGAAGTAATGCCGCGCAGCGACGGTAATCGCCGGAGCTGAAGTGCGATTAAGTTATTTCTCTGAACTACATAAACATTTTACTTTCAGAAGCAGATATAGTAGCAAAAACAATGATTCGCAACACATGTATTAGTTTGTAGATAATATTTATCGAGAAATTACTTCTGTGTTGATAGATGTTTTAGTCCAATTTTTGAATGTAAATTTGCAGTTTTTTACTTGTAAAAAGAAAAATTTGTTAATTTAAACGTTAAAACGTTAAATTAACGCTTAGTTTAATTAAAGCTTAAATCTCAATGAATTATCACTGTAAAAGAAAAAAAACATCGTAAACTGTTTTATTTCTGCATGCATACTAGCTGCTAATATAATGCTAATACAAATTATTAGGCAATGTTCCCTCATGCATTTTTATTGTCAAATCTACGCATACCATAAGCATAGTGTTTCAAATGTGAGTAGGCCTAGTAGTACTCCAAAAGTTAATGGCAAAAAATTTGATACAACAATGCAATTTACACTTTTCCAAGTGGTGTTTTATACACATTATGTCGCAATGTAAATTTGTATTACTTACATAAATATAATTTTATGAAGAATAAAAAAGACGGCTCAAACCGTGTTTCCGTGACATTATTTATACAATTATAAAGTCTCTAAAAATCATTACAATTAGCTTAGTACATGCATCACTCGTTTGTTTTAATACAAAAAAAATTATTGCATCACTTTAAACATGTTACAGACGACTAAAGATGACAATGTCATGACATTTCACATTACCTTTCGCATACAGGCGTACCCGAAGCTTCAACCGATGTCATCCTCAGGCGTTGCTGATCACTCCTAATCTTTAGCAGATGATGATAATGATGATGATACCCATAAGCGGTTTTTTTTCGCTGCATGTTTTTTCAAGGCTTCAATTTTCTTTTTATAGTTTAAATGTCGAATGCGAATGAATGTTCTTGTTTTCACAAACAAATGTAAAATTTTTCTGTTTATTTCAGGGAATTTCTCTTGCAGCAAAGATGTCATTTTTTTATTACGTTTGGGCTCTTGGATATGTATGACCCATGAACAGCAGCAAATACGACTTCGAACTGCATTACTTTATCCAACCACTCGGGTGAAGGTATCGTGAGTACTCCTCTTGATATTATTGAAAGCCAATCTCGGGGTGGACTGGTCATAGCACAATTTTCACTTGTTAATCCTAAACATGGGTCTATAGATCGGCATTTGAATGCTATGTATCCAGCTACATATTTAACTGCATCTAGTGTAACATCTGCACAAAATACATTTTCTGGAAGGTCATTAGGATTTTCGTCCACCAATAACTGCACAATTTCAGTTTCATCATCTGTTACAGGATCGCCTTTGATGTCACTCGGCACATTTTCCACAACACTGATGCAAAGTTCGTTCGTTAGGAACTTTATGAATTCGCCTTCTGTGTCTAATTCACTCTGTTCAGAAGGTCCCATACTTATATCTTCTCTCACTGATGCATTCCTGGATAGAGGTACATCACTTGCATTTCCTGTTAGAATTAATAGGTGAATTCTATTTCTCACTTCTTGTTATAAAACATTCCAAAGCCACGTAATCTTGAAAAAAAATTTTCCAGACAATCTTGATTTAATCTAGATGTGAGAATGTACTTTCAGGGTGTCTACTGACCCTGGAAAACCTGGAAATATCAGGGAATTTTGTAATCAGGGAAAAATGAGGGAATTTTTTTAAAAATCAGGGAATTTTTGTTTGGTAGGTTGTAGTTGGCAATATACGTTTTTTGTTTATTGATCAGCTTGCATTGACGTGGCATCATGTGTATCCCCTCCCATTTTTATTTTTGAATGGCAAATAACGAACAGTTCCCACGTCAAAATTCTTTTATTTACCATCGGATTCGGAAGTGGCATCAAATCACGTGATACAATCTGGTTCAAGATGGTCTGTTATCCTGCTGACATGACGTGCTTCCCACGTTCAGATTATACCGATAGGTGCATTTAATTTTAAGTATTGTTAAGATTTGCCTCGGGGGTTCGTAAAGGATAGCCCAATTAAAGATTTTTATTACACACACATTTTATTTATTACCACTACTTGTCACTTACAATTAATCTTCTAAGATGGCAAATAATTAACTACACTTAAAGAAATGTCTATTCCCCAGTCACTCGTTCCACACACCTCGCTGGGCCGCACCTCTGGCGCAACTCTCGCCGTAGCACCCCTCGTGGGTCTCCGCCGCGGGACTCCGTCGCCGCACTCCGCCGCCGCCGTCACACCCTTCACCGAGATCCCACACGACGACTCGCTCGCAACTTCACTCGGGACTCCGCCGCGCCCGCAACTCTATCGCCCGGAAACTCCCGACTCCACTGAACTCACTCACTCCCTGCCCTGGAACCTTCGTCCAAGGACTTCGCCACTCTGCTGCACCCGCGGCACTATCGCCCGGAAACTCCGCCGCGGGAGAACTCCCCACTGAACTCCTCTCGAAGGTCGGCCCAACCTCCTTATATAACCCTTGGGTTCCCGTCCAGAACAATCGGGCATGTCTCCGAGATATCGCGTAACCTTCGCCGTCGAAATGCCCAGAAACGCGTCGTGAGTCCTCTAAGGACGCGGCGGCTGCTCAAAGAACGCCGATAAACGCAACAAGCATCGGGTTCCCACAAAACGCGCCGATAAACATGTCTAAGTCCTTTTATTGCGCAGTGCGGCCTCTTTTAAGTAACTCGATCTGAGGCAGGAGCGCGCTGCGACGGTCAGGATGTTGCGAGACAGTATGACACGAGATACCAGGGAGAGGATGCAGGTGGAAGGGGGCGCAGACAGGCCGAACGAGCGCGGCGATGCCAAGCACTGCAGCCAAGCGCGATCGTAACATTGCCCCCTCCTTAAACCTGTTCGTCCCGAACAGGTAATGCATCTCCTCCTGGAGGTCCCCATGCTACTCGAAGTTTAGGCCTCCTGCCTTTCCTCCATCGCGGGCTGTACAGTCTCACCAGATAACCCTCTCTCTCATTAGATGTAGCTTCTCTTGTCACCCGGCGACACTTCTGCGTCGCAGATGCCCCATGTCGTTCAGCCAGCTGCCCGAGACGGGCTGACCGATGCCTTGGACGGACCCGATACTCTTGAGTGCATTGCTTATTGCCTTCCAACAGTTTCCTTGTTCCTTCCCTTTTTCTCTCCATTTCTTCTCTCGCAGCTACTTGTTCGCACAGCATTTCTTCCCGGCTCTTCTTCGTATCTTCTTGGTTACTCGTGCCCTCTTGGTTCTTCTGTGTCTCACCTGGACTGCACTTAGTTTCTCCTTGTACCCTCTTCATGACTCCTTGTGTTCTCATTTTCTCTTCTCGGTATTTCTTCCCCTGTTCTTGGTCTTTCTTCACCTCTTCTTGGTCTTCCTGAATCTCTTCTTGGTCTTTCTTCGTTTCTTCTTTGCACTTCTCTATCTCTTCTTGACTCTTCTCGGCTTTTCTTCAGCTTTTCTTGGCATTTTCCCCTCTCTCTTTCATCTTTCTTCGTTTCTTCTTTGCACTTCTCTATCTCTTCTTGACTCTCTTCTCGGCTTTTCTTCAGCTTTGCTTGGCATTTTCCTCTCTCTCTTTCGTTTATCTTCATTTCTTCTTTTTCAATGTTCCTTACTTTGTAACTCATCTTCACTACTTCTGTTCTTTTCTTCAGCTCTTCTTTCATCTTCAAGTCCTGGCTAATTTCCTCTTCGCTGTTCTCTTCGCTGTTCCCCTCTAGGCTGGTCTCCTCTTCGCTGGTCTTCTCGTCGCTGGTCTTCTCTTGGCTGTTCTTCTCTTGGCTGGTCTTCTCTTGGCTGGTCTTCTCTTCGCTGGTCTTCTCTTGGCTGGTCTTCTCTTGGCTGGTCTTCTCTTGGCTGTTCTTCTCTTGGCTGTTCTCTTCCAGGTTTATCTTCATTTTGGTCTTCTTTTCATTCTTCATTTCTTCCTGGCCATTCTTCATTTCATTCTGATCCTTCTTCATTTCCTCTAGGCTATTGTTTGACCCGCTCTTCGTTTCTGGATGGTCCTTACCCACATTATTTTCACTATTCACTTCTTTCGCAGAGTTCTTCATACTGGTTCTCCATGCCCTCATGTCATTCACCATTTCTTCCAGGAGAACCCTTATCTTCCTGATATCTTCTACAATTAACTCTTCAGCAGCCATCTCTCTCTAAAGAATTTATTAATTAAACAACCGAAATAATTTTTTTTCTAATACTGTTCTTAATTTTAAATGACCTAGCCGAACCTTCTTATTAAACTAACAATATCTCTATAACATTCAAAACTAACACTGACTACAGTATACCAAAATGTTACGATTTGCCTCGGGGGTTCGTAAAGGATAGCCCAATTAAAGATTTTTATTACACACACAGTTTTATTTATTACCACTACTTGTCACTTACAATTAATCTTCTATGATGGCAAATAATTAACTACACTTAAAGAAATGTCTATTCCCCAGTCACTCGTTCCACACACCTTGCTGGGCCGCACCTCTGGCGCAACTCTCGCCGCAGCACCCCTCGTGGGTCTCCACCGCGGGACTCCGTCGCCGCACTCCGCCGCCGCCGTCACACCCTTCACCGAGATCCCACACGACGACTCGCTCGCAACTTCACTCGGGACTCCGCCGCGCCCGCAACTCTATCGCCCGGAAACTCCCGACTCCACTGAACTCACTCACTCCCTGCCCTGGAACCTTCGTCCAAGGACTTCGCCACTCTGCCGCACCCGCGGCACTATCGCCCGGAAACTCCGCCGCGGGAGAACTCCCCACTGAACTCCTCTCGAAGGTCGGCCCAACCTCCTTATATAACCCTTGGGTTCCCGTCCAGAACAATCGGGCATGTCTCCGAGATATCGCGTAACCTTCGCCGTCGAAATGCCCAGAAATGCGTCGTGAGTCCTCTAAGGACGCGGCGGCTGCTCAAAGAACGCCGATAAATGCAACAAGCATCGGGTTCCCACAAAACGCGCCGATAAACATGTCTAAGTTCTTTTATTGCGCAGTGCGGCCTCTTTTAAGTAACTCGATCTGAGGCAGGAGCGCGCTGCAACGGTCAGGATGTTGCGAGACAGTATGACACGAGATACCAGGGAGAGGATGCAGGTGGAAGGGGGCGCAGACAGGCCGAACGAGCGCGGCGATGCCAAGCACTGCAGCCAAGCGCGATCGTAACAGTATTTATGGATGCCCTCAACGTAAACTGGACATTTTTGTTAGCGTTGAAAATACATATCACAGACACTTTTGGTGAAGATTCACCATCGTTGCTAGAAATTGGTAGCTGTGGGCTTCATACGGTCCATGGTGCTTTCAAAACTGGAATTTCTGTTACACAATGGGATGTTTTTAGTTTTTTGAGGCACAGTTACTATTTGTTTAAGCACATATTTGCATGGAGGGCAGATTACATTAGAATAACTGGATCAGAGCTTTTTCCCAAGAAATTTTGTGCAATCAGATGGAATACTGCAGTTGCTGAGCGTGCCATGAAAACGTTACCCCACCTAAAGAAATTTGTTAGTGAAGTTTCTATTTCATCTCTCTCTTTCAGTGTAGTGAAATGTGCTCTTGAAGATAATCTTCTAAAAGTAAAATTGACATTCTTCCATTTTTTGGCATCAGAGCTGGAATTGTTTCTCACAATGTTCCAAAGTGAAGCACCCATGGCACCTTTTCTCTATGATTCACTGGTTTTATTAGCTTTGGCAGGAAAATTTTGAAACCAGAAGTACTGAAGAGCTTTAGGGAGAAACACAATGTATCTCAATTGGATGTAGATAACCAGGAAAATCTATTGACTGCTAACAATATCAAGTTGGGTTATGCAGTACGCCATGCCATAAAGAAAGAGAAAGTACCAGAAAAGTCTGTCCTGTTACAGAAAAATGATAGGACTTGTCTAAAGGTTATGGTAAAAAAACTTCAAGACAAAAGTCCCCTGAAGTACAATCTTACCAAGGGAATTTCCTGCTTATGTCCGTCTGTGGCTTTAAATTCGGGTGTGAGGAAACAGCGTGTGAAGTACAGTTTAGAATGTTGTCTTCAAAACAGGTGGCTATCAGGACAAGAAGCTGATAACATTGAGTGATCATATCAGTTGGTATGTTCCTCGCAAGATTCTGCAGCACTGTTCTCGTCTTTTTCTCGAGAAGACGGGCGCCTTGATCACTTGTGGATGCTCATTCTTAAGGCATATACAGTAGCTGCCAAAACAGGCCTTCAAAAGTTTGTGAGGATGGTGTTGGTACTTTCCCATGGAAATGCATCATTGGAAAGAGGATTTTCAGTGAATTCTAATCAGCCGACTGAAAACTTGCAGGAAGAAATACTGATCGCACAAAGAAAGATGAATGACTTTGTTCAACATTCTGGAGGTGTAGAGCAGTATGTAAGAAATGCTAGTTGTAGGCGTAAGGAAGCCCTGCAAACAAAACAAAAAGAAAAGGAAGCTACAGACAAGAAGAAGGCAGAAAAAAGAAGAGTTGAAGAGGAGATCAAGGCATTGCAGTTGAAGAAGGCTCGAATGTTGGATTTGGCTCGTTCTGAAGTAAGTGCAATAGACGCAAAAGTTGAGTCACTGCGAAATTGATGGGAGCTTCCTTTTACTAATTTTTTTTGCAAAAGGAAGTGTGTGAAATATTTTTAGCAGCATGTTTTATTTGCCATCAATTGAGTCACTTTGGCCACGTTTGGAAGAAGGTAATTATTTTACTAATTTAAGTAAGTTGAAATACTTTGAAACCCGTCAATGTAATATTATGCAATTTTTTTCAGTTTCTTGGAATGTCGTAATTATTGTGTTAAAGAAAACCTGGAAAAATTCAGTTTTAGACCTGGAAAACCTGGAAAAATCAGGGAATTTAATTTACTAGATCTGGTAGACACCCTGTACTTTGCGTCGTGTTGTTTCATATCCTCATACAGCCCCATGAGAGATTTTATGGAAATAATAAAACCCTTCTGGAAAGGCAGTAAAGTATTTCTGTTACCCTAACGTAATTCTGGACATACTTCCAAAAATCTTTTGAGTGTATTTTCTTGGCTTCGATGGTTAAGCCCATAGCCACTTCTTAGGGGTGCTTTCACATCCTTTGGGGTTCTCGAATTTAGTACATTGAATACGTCATTAACAAGTTCAACAAAATTGCATTCAATGTCCTTTTTTAGTACGTATTTGAGAGCCTGGGCTGTACGATGGGAAAATAACTGTGCTGCTATTCTGACATTCTGGCAAGAATGCCCAGACACAGTCAAATGTGTTTCACTTATATGATGAGTGATCGAAAGATCACACTTCTGATAGTCCAAAAGTTCTAACACTTTCTCTTTGGGAGCGTTCAAGTATTACGTAACGAATTTAGGGGGAGGGGGGGGGTCTTGTAAAATGTTACGATGCGTTACAGGGGAGGGAGGGGGGTTTGACCTACGCGTTACGTCACTTTTTTTTCCTTTTTTCTTTTTTTTAACCCTTCAGAACGGTCGCGTAGAGACAGATTCTTTCACACATTTTTTAAACCTTTTTTTTCTTCTCAAAATTTCAAATGGCATGATAACTTAATTTTTTTTTACCTTCACAAAATTGCTTCTGCTTGCTTTACAGGATTAGAGAATGTTTTTTTTAAACTCCAAACATAAAGCAAAAAAAAAAAAATATATATTATATATATATATATATATATATATATATATATATATATATATATATATATCAACAGCTGTGATAGTTTTTCTCGTCACTCCAGTAAAGTTGTTAAAACAAAAAATACCGCTATTCGGATAGCTTCGTTATACTTCGGTTGTCAACGTAGACTCCAATCGCCATATTAGAAATTATGTAGGTATTGATATTCACAATACACGGTTTTCTATGTGTGAGATTTTCTCTCATCACAACAGTAATGTTGTGGTACGAAAGACGATTGGTCTGAAGGGTTAATAAAAAAAACTAGTGAATTAAAATCTCCCAAGTTTGCAACCCTTTTCGTTTATTTTTTACGGGGGATTCCCGATTGAATTGTTCGTATTTTGTTCTCCCATGATGGCAACCCTTTTCGTTTATGTGCTTCAAGCACTTGGCCGACTGTATGAAAATTGACAACTACGATGTTTCGGCGGAATATAGAAACCCTGAAGATAGCTTGCAGGATCCAGCAGAACCTAATATGGCGTGGTATAGCGCTCACGTCCGTGAATCGGAATATTTCTTGCAAGTTATTAAATGTGCGGATGAATCCTGCTGTTCCCGCTTGAGGAGTGCATTAAAATCTGTCTTTCCAGAATCTTTTCTGCCGCCACCCTGCCCAATCCTTCAAACCACAAACAAGCTCGTGGTACCTAGTCAGATAGACAAAGGATCATGCAAGTTTTCGCCACTTCTTGTGAGGTTGTCTGTTGATCTGTCACCTCCTCTAGAAGGGTTTAGCAGATGCCTTACGATTTATTTTGCCCATCGGTACAATCCGACATAAAGAACCGAGTATGTTCAACCTGTGGGATTTATTTTACATCCCACAAGAGTGTGCACAATCGTTTCATGCATGGCAAGACTGCCCAAGACCTTCATGAAAGTTGAGTACGGCCACAGCGACTTGCTGCAAGAAGGGAAAATGAGCTACTCTGCATTGTGCGTCGCTGTGAAACATCGTCCGAGGATGCCGATTGGCTTGACGAAGACGAAGTTGATGCAAGCGGGTTAACAATTCCGGAACCCTCTTCGTCTGCTCTCCGGATGCCAGTAATGAAAGAATCTGAATTATTATAAATGAAATTTGTTATTTGATTTTAATAGCTTTATTAGTAAAACGCTAAAATAGGAGAATGCGTGAGAAGAAAAATGGCGGATAAAGCAAAAAGTGTGTAAGGGCAGGGCCAAGTCAGGAAAACGACGTAATTAAATGTATGATTGCTAAATGTACGATAGAGTAGTAATAATTTATTAGGACAAAAAAAACATTAGAAAGCTCTTGCTTTTAAAGCAAGACATTTCAAATGTTAATAAATAACATTAACGCGATTAAAACAATAACAAAGGTATTTTACTGACTTATTCCGGTACGTTACGCCACATAATTGTAACTTTAGGTAAAAATGGTCACTTGAAGTTACGTAACATTTTACTAGGGGGGAGGGGGGTACAGAAAAACGTTACGGCGCGTTACATGGGGGGGAGGGGGGGTCAAAAATATCAAAAAATTGCGTTACGTAATACTTGAACGCTCCCTTAAGTAAATTTCGTGCCGTCAGGTAACATCACGCCGTCGTCCAGGAAGTGGTTTCTAAGTAGCTTAAGTAAATGCGGCACATCAAACATGACCCAAACCTTCCTATTTGTGTGTGCCGGGTTTACAAAATAGGGCTTGTTTGTGTTTACACACAGCTCTTTCCACACTTTTGCATTCTTGCCACCCATGTCACATGTAACTGCAACTACATGTACGCCAGTGGCCTCCACCTCAATGATAATATTTTTCAAACATTCGCTGGTCATTTTAAAATCTAAGTCATAAAACACTGGCTGCTTCCACCGAAGGAACAAACCACGAATCATTGCAACTTGTACATTGTTGTGCGGTCCTAATATCATGTCATTTTTTGAATCGTAGCATATACGACTATCAATGTTCATTTCATGGAAGGTTAGCACTGCGATCTTGCCCATTTCGCTAAAAGTTGCTGCCTTGGCTTTCAACAGGCACAACACTTCGCTCAGAATTCCTGGGTTGCACTTAATATCTTTCGTCCATTTCTGGAGAGTTGACCGACATGGCAAAGGGAAGTTGCGTTTCCTTAAGTACATGTATGCTTTTTTAGACAAAGTTCTTAATGTTAAAGCACTCGCAATATCTTCTGCATGCCATATGACCCTTTTTTTACCACGTAACAAGCAACGAATTTGACCACGCTTAAAACATTTTGACAGCACTGCCTCCACTTTACTGATAGTTTCTTTTTTAACACGATTGGTTATTAATGATTCATTTTAAAACTTTTCGAAAACTTGGCTTTTTTCAAAGCTACTTTACACTGTTTTAAAGAGGCTTCAAGAAATGCATTTTGTTTTTCTAAATTATGCACCGTTTCCTTAAACTTGCTAATAATGTCCTTATCATTACTCTTCCACGAAGTTTCATCAAGGACATTTTCTGTATTAGTTTCTTGATCAACTTTCCTCATTGGGGAAATATTTTGTAAAGTCACAATAGCTCTTTTCCTTGTTTCTCTTCTGTCACAGCGTTTCTGGCGTTCACATTCAACCTAAAAAAAAGTACCTTTTGTATTTATTTCCTTTACTTACAGTTATAACTTTCATTCAAAACTATTTAAATTCTACATTTTTGCCAAATAAATGAAGGTACTATCCGTTTGTGCAATCTGTGTGCCAGCCTGAATAATAATTAGGGCCACGATTATATGGTGAATCACGAAATCGCGAAATTTTCCGCGAATTTATATGGAAAATGCGAAAAAAGTGATTTTTAAGAAAAACCTCTAAATAACACCGAAATTACACAATACAAGTCTCTTATATTTTAACGTGAAAAGCTTGATAGTCAAGACTTGCCCGGGTCCTGGTTGATAAGCTGGAAAAATTTCCTGCCTTGCATTTCTACATGCTTCCTCTAATCAGCTTTAGGGCGCAGTCTGGTCAGCGTGTGTGTTAGTGAAGCGGGATGATAAGAGTGATGCTCAATGGTAGTTCTAGAGGGGTAAAACCTCTAAGTGCAAGGCTCTGAACTGGCGCGCAGTCATCTCGTTCCCGTCAGATAACTGTGAAATTTGAGCGGTGACCGTAACATTATATGGCGGAAAAATAAAGATAAAGGTGTAATGCATTTCCCTCTGATACTTTCAAAAAATTTGTAACGGGTTTTTTACACCTAAAACTTCGAAAACATGCCGTTTAGCCATTTTATCTCAATAGAACCAGTTGGGAATTAACAAATTCTTAAATGCTTTTCGTAAACAGACTCCAGTCGGATATCTAGTGTTGTTTAGAAATCGCGTAGTTTTTTCGTGGCTGTGCGTGGCACACGACTGTAGTTGCCATGCGTCACACGTCAAGAATGTTGTCTGGCAGGAAGGGCGAGTATAGTTCATTTGCGGTAAAAATGAATACTTTTACGGCCCTGCTAAATTGTTTCATTAAAGTGTGGCCGGCAGGGCCACATTTTACTTGTAATTTATTTTTGTTGCTGGTCTCTAGTTTTATATGGTTTTTATTTCACGTATTTTTACGCCTTTTTTAATTAATGTTAATTTATCTGTAAATTTTTTTTAATTATATTTGTTTCTGTTAATTAGTTATACGCCGTTTGGTAGCTATCGATTATGAGTTTAAGAATATCGATTGTGTTTCACGTAAATACCACTTGGTGAGCGCCCGGCGGTTGGCTGACGACGTCAGACATTCGGCTTGCCGGGAAGAAAAAAATCAGCTGGGGAGTGCGTGCCGAGCGACCGTCGAGGACAGAGCCATGTGACGGCGCGGACTGGTGTGCCGGACGGCAACGGGCGACGAAGAGTATTGGGCTGGAGGCTCCACGCTGGGTGACAGGGCAATGGATTGCCCTGTGATACTGAACTTATCAAGGTAAAGAGAGGCCGCAATTTTGATTTTTACCCTCGTGGTGCTGCACTGGTTTTTGGCAAACCTAGTGAACTGTGTATTTTCCCATACTAAATTTTATTTGGACGGAACTTTTATTAGCCAGTTTGGTGAAGAGGCCCATTTGTTTTCACACGTTGTTCCAGTGTGGGATTTTTTTAAAAAAGGTCGCCCGTTTGCCTGTAGTTGTAATAAAAGTATAAGTTTGGAAGAAACGAACATTTTGGAATTTGTTTTTGAGAGTTTGTCTTCGGAATTGGCATACTTAAAGTTGCATTTAGCTAATATATCAGCTTGTGCAGTATTATTAAAAGTATGCGATCGGTATTGGACTACATGCGCAGCCTGATGTTGGTTGGTGCGGCCATTCTACGTTTTTATAAAATCATTGGCAAGTTAATAAAGAAGTAAGACTTTGTTTGAAGCTGATGATAAATACTTCTGTGGTAACATGGTTATGTTACGTGAAGAGTTTTTGCTACATTTCCCTTAAAAATAAGATATTTTTTTTTTGATCATCGTTCACGCCTTTGTGAATTCGTACCTATGGCCCGGCGTGGCATTAGACTCTGGAGTTGGTGAGGAAGGTCAGGAAGCCAGCGCACGCCTAGGATATTAACTTTGTTTTTTTGGCAAGTCTTTAGCAACGAACATCTGAAGAAAGACTAAACCGTTGATTGAGAGTTTAAGAACTTTATTTAAATAATTTGTTTGTACTTCAGTATTATTTTTGTAGATTTTTTATATATTTGTATTGATTGTCTTGTTTGATTTTTGGTATTAGGGCAGTCAGTAAATTTTGATATTTTATAGTGGCCACGCCTCGCGCCCTTATATATTTTTATACTTGTTGTTATCAGTATTTATATTTTTACGATTTTTTAAAGGTTATTGTTAGTATCGCAAATGGGGATAAGATGCTGCCATTATTAACGTCAGCTTTTGTAACTAAGCTTGTATGGTTATGTATAGTAAAAATTATTTTTGCAAATTTCTATTTTTTAATAACATACGTCCAAAGTCTTGCCTCTTGTTTGTTTAATGGTTACTCTACTATTATATCCTTTGAATTTTTTTGGCCTGACCCCTGGGCAGTGGTGTGGGGAATT
Source organism: Bacillus rossius redtenbacheri (assembly GCF_032445375.1). NCBI lineage: Eukaryota > Metazoa > Arthropoda > Insecta > Phasmatodea > Bacillidae > Bacillus > Bacillus rossius. The sequence goes on from NC_086334.1 coordinate 71,345,645, forward strand.
TATATTGTTTAATGCCTGGTTTTAATATTTATTTTTTCCCTTCGCGCCCAGAGTGAGTCGGGGACGCAACCCCTCTTCCAATTAAGGAGGAAGAAGGGTTACAACCTGCGCAACTCTGCTTGGCAGAGACTTTGGACTTTTGCGATTTTGCTGACTTTTTTGATTTTTTTAATAATGGCAGTTTCTTGGATTTATAAACTTCCCAAAGAACAGGTTTACGCTAATTTGCAAGCTGCGGGAGCAGGATCAGCACCAGGAATTTTAGTGGTCTTTTAGATTTCCAGTGATGGTTTTGATTTTTTTCCTGTGAGGTTATTGTTTTTATAGTTCTTTGCTTTAGTTTGCAACCTTTAGTTATTGATTATTTTGAGAGAGAAGGTTTTGTCTAATACGTTTCGGTCTTGACTTTGGAGCTTGTTTGTTTTGTTTTGGCATACTTAGATCCCGTTTGTTCGGTTTGTGAGTTTAGTTTGTCTTTTCCGTTACTTGTTGGAAAATCCTTCTCTTGTTTTTTTTTTTTTTTTGAGCGTTGAAATTTTGACTGAGGCTTTGGAGGCAAGTTTTCCTTGTTGCAGGTTTGTTTGTTTGAGTTTGGGCTGGTTTGTTGGATTAGAAGTTTTTGAGAATACTTTGTCTCCAAGTCCAAGGTTTTTTTTTTGACGTTTTAGTTTTTTAAGATTGCTGTTTAAATTTTTTTTTTGTTCAAGGCGGAGGTTGTGGCCGGCAGGGCCACATTTTACTTGTAATTTATTTTTGTTGCTGGTCTCTAGTTTTATATGGTTTTTATTTCACGTATTTTTACGCCTTTTTTAATTAATGTTAATTTATCTGTAAATTTTTTTTAATTATATTTGTTTCTGTTAATTAGTTATACGCCGTTTGGTAGCTATCGATTATGAGTTTAAGAATATCGATTGTGTTTCACGTAAATACCACTTGGTGAGCGCCCGGCGGTTGGCTGACGACGTCAGACATTCGGCTTGCCGGGAAGAAAAAAATCAGCTGGGGAGTGCGTGCCGAGCGACCGTCGAGGACAGAGCCATGTGACGGCGCGGACTGGTGTGCCGGACGGCAACGGGCGACGAAGAGTATTGGGCTGGAGGCTCCACGCTGGGTGACAGGGCAATGGATTGCCCTGTGATACTGAACTTATCAAGGTAAAGAGAGGCCGCAATTTTGATTTTTACCCTCGTGGTGCTGCACTGGTTTTTGGCAAACCTAGTGAACTGTGTATTTTCCCATACTAAATTTTATTTGGACGGAACTTTTATTAGCCAGTTTGGTGAAGAGGCCCATTTGTTTTCACACGTTGTTCCAGTGTGGGATTTTTTTAAAAAAGGTCGCCCGTTTGCCTGTAGTTGTAATAAAAGTATAAGTTTGGAAGAAACGAACATTTTGGAATTTGTTTTTGAGAGTTTGTCTTCGGAATTGGCATACTTAAAGTTGCATTTAGCTAATATATCAGCTTGTGCAGTATTATTAAAAGTATGCGATCGGTATTGGACTACATGCGCAGCCTGATGTTGGTTGGTGCGGCCATTCTACGTTTTTATAAAATCATTGGCAAGTTAATAAAGAAGTAAGACTTTGTTTGAAGCTGATGATAAATACTTCTGTGGTAACATGGTTATGTTACGTGAAGAGTTTTTGCTACATTTCCCTTAAAAATAAGATATTTTTTTTTCGATCATCGTTCACGCCTTTGTGAATTCGTACCTATGGCCCGGCGTGGCATTAGACTCTGGAGTTGGTGAGGAAGGTCAGGAAGCCAGCGCACGCCTAGGATATTAACTTTGTTTTTTTGGCAAGTCTTTAGCAACGAACATCTGAAGAAAGACTAAACCGTTGATTGAGAGTTTAAGAACTTTATTTAAATAATTTGTTTGTACTTCAGTATTATTTTTGTAGATTTTTTATATATTTGTATTGATTGTCTTGTTTGATTTTTGGTATTAGGGCAGTCAGTAAATTTTGATATTTTATAGTGGCCACGCCTCGCGCCCTTATATATTTTTATACTTGTTGTTATCAGTATTTATATTTTTACGATTTTTTAAAGGTTATTGTTAGTATCGCAAATGGGGATAAGATGCTGCCATTATTAACGTCAGCTTTTGTAACTAAGCTTGTATGGTTATGTATAGTAAAAATTATTTTTGCAAATTTCTATTTTTTAATAACATACGTCCAAAGTCTTGCCTCTTGTTTGTTTAATGGTTACTCTACTATTATATCCTTTGAATTTTTTTGGCCTGACCCCTGGGCAGTGGTGTGGGGAATTTATATTGTTTAATGCCTGGTTTTAATATTTATTTTTTCCCTTCGCGCCCAGAGTGAGTCGGGGACGCAACCCCTCTTCCAATTAAGGAGGAAGAAGGGTTACAAAAGAAATTTTGAAGTTTCAGTGATTTTCCAGCAGAAATAATGTTGTGTAACTAACAAACAAATTGTATCAAAACAATTAACAGTAAATGGCTGTCGCGGGGCCCCTTAAATTAGTTTCATTTTACCAGAAATGTACTATACAAACCTGGCTTTCGTCGCACGCAGTTTGGAGAAGGGGAGGAAGAATGTTGACAGTTTCACATGCCAAAGGACGTTGACGGAGAAGGGGGAGAGAGACACGATGATTTGTATGCCTGGTTGGGATGAACCTTGAAGAATGATCTAGGGAACAAGGGAAGGAGAGGTAAGCCGTATGACGTCATGCATACGCCGCCTGTGCTGCCGCCAGCCTGTCTAGACGATATTCCCGCGCTCCCACTTACATTGCACAAGCTACTGCTGCCGTATTGTTAGGCAGAATGTCCGATTTTTTTTTCTCTTCTTATACGAACATTAGTATGATTATTATAAATCCACACTAAATATATGCTGCGTGTTAAATAATGGCTTTTTATAAGCTTTTATTGTCAGGTTTACCATTTTTTCCTCAATTATTTTTGTTTTGGTGCCAAAATGTCAGATTTTTTGACGGTTCCTGAGAATGTACGGTACTTTTTAAGAGAAAATGTTTAACAAGAACATTAAAATGTTGATTACATGTGATTCTAAACAACACAATAGGCCCAACTGCTATTTTTTATGTCACAATCGTGAAATATATTGTGTAAGTACCATGAATAGCTTAAAAAAAACATATTTTTTTTAAAAGACGAAATAACAAAGAAATGTGTGGTTTTAAATGACAAAATCAGGTTCAAAATAAAACCATATAATCTTGGCTCTAATAATAATCTAACAAGGAATATAGAAAGATATGAGTTTTATCTCATGTGATAATGCCTAAAGGCTTAATAGGACATTACCTTATTACCTACAAGATATTAGCAGGAGTATGCTCTGAAACACTTCAACACTACTGAAGTGCTAATTAATTGAATCATACCATGGCTGGAATAATATCCACGAACCTCGTCACATGAAAATGGTATCTCAGTATATACAATAAAATAAATATAGGTGTATATAAAATCAATATCTACCTAAAAAATAACTAAGAACTGATTTTTTTCACTGACCCCATTTATTTGATGTACAAATAATGGATTTATGTAAAAAAATTATCAAAAATGCAATTGTAAGTTTTATTTAATAAGTGTTATTACAGGGTCTCTTTAAATTCCACTGAATTGTGACATTATAATCTGATGATATTTAAGAAAATATTATACATATTTATTGTTTAAAGCTAAAATATATTAATTTACTATAGGTCATAAAATTGATCCTATCATTTTAAAAATTAATCTTTAACATGTTTACAGCGGCGAGACCCGAATATTGTAAAATACTCCAACCACTTGTTTACTGACGTGTCACTTAATAAATTGAAGTCACTCTATGTTTTATTTTGAAGCCTGCGACCCTCCCTACATAAACTTGACCTGCCAGCTGTCATAATGAAAAAAGACCCTATAGCAGTTTTAATTGGTGTATTAAAATATATACTTAAGAAATAGTTATTTCTCTATTCAACTCTCTATTAAAAGTTAGTAGTTTAAATTTCTAACATTTGAGGGAATGGCGTACCTGATAAAAATCTACATACATTATTGAGCTAAAATCATACATAAGGTCAAGAGAATGTAGAAGGTTTTGAAGACTAGTTTACTATAACAAATAACGCCAAATTATAAAGTTATAATTAACCAAACAATAACGTAAATTACCTGCTCTTCCGATGGTTCCTTTGTTGACACTATTTGTTGTGCATGCCAATTGGGTATTTGTTGGGAAGGAATTGCATTCGGTCGCAACTTCTTCCTTACTGGCAAGCCCAAAAGCTCGTTCCTTAAGTCTCGCTCATAGTCTTCTGAAAGAAAGTGGACTGAACACACGCGAGCATTGCTAATATTAAATTTATCTTCCCGCTTGCATCGTGATACCCACACCTTTTGAAGTTCGAAATTTGTAGGAAAACGATGGTAAATAATGTCTGAAGTCTTGCGTCCATAGTTACTGCAGCTTGCTATTGCACAGTTGTGATTGCTTTTACTCATTGTTGAACAGGATAACTAAAAATAAAATTATTTCTAGGAAATACTGTGAAAAGTTCAGGAAACATTTCCCGACACTCACACAAATTTTGTTTACGAAACGTCAAACATGTTCGAAAACGATGCAAAATATTCACGGATAAATAGCTACACAAGCATACGAAAAGGATGAAAGATATTAAATAGAATATCGTTAAGTGTTTTAGAAAATAGTACGGAAAACTATTCACAACACAATAACGTCCATGTCACTGAACAAAAGTCATAACGAACTAACAACTGCTATATTGCTGATTGTTGATCGCTAAAGCGGCGAGTCTCGTGTCCCCCAAGTGACGTCACGGCGTGCGGCGGAGGAGGGGAAATAAAAGCGCGCGAGCCCGGAATGGCCTACCTCCTATTTTACTTACCTTGCGTTATGCGTATAGTTACAAATCACGTTCTTGTTACGGGTTTCTTTTTTTACGTTGAATAAAATGGTTTTATTGCATTACTCATTAATTATTTGGCGTGCTCTCGCAAAGTCTACTTTTTATTTTTTAAATAAATGTACTTTCCATTAATAGGTTTTGTTTTTATGTATTACTATACATGTGTTTTTTTTTCTTGCATAATAGTAGCACCCACGGTCTCACCCCTAATTTTCAAACTTGATGTTAGAATAAAATGTGCGATGCTTAAGTGATAAAAACGGTAAATTTGTTATTTTTTTTTGTACAACTTCCTAATGCTGTGATATTTTTATTAATATTTTTATCCTTGAAAGTCAAACATGCTAAATATGGTAAACTGTAATACTTTTTATGGTCTTCCCTTTATTTTCACTTTCCCGCTTTTTTAATTTTTTTTTTTTTTTCAATTTTCTTTTTATATTCTCAAATTCGATTCGAAAAAAATTCGAAACTCGTGAATTTTTTTGAAATTCGATTCGAATTCGATTCGAAAGGAAAAATCACAATTTGCAGATGTCTAGCGCACACGTAGTCGAATATCATTATATCTTGCCAATTACATGCAACGCGCACTCTCTGTTGAGTGCCGAGTTAACTACATTTGATGGCCCACACTCTTTCATGGTAAGTGTGTACTACGATGATACAGTAGAGCACCCCTCAACCGGAATCATTGGGGGGAGGTCTATTCCGGTTATGGGAAAATTCCGGGTAAGGCGAGTTGCGGTAGGGCCGGCCTCCGGGCCGGTTGAATGACCTTCATTCAAGTAAGCTGGCAAGCGGGTGTTTCTTATCTCTGTGGGTGGGTGCGTGCGTGAACGAAGAGGATGATGATGAGGGTTCGGGGGAGGTAGTAGGACTACAGCTGCAGTGTTGTGTTACTTATGTGCTGACGTGCTAGTGATTCACACTTCCTGAAGAGTGTATAGTCACTGCCACACACAGTTTACATTTCACATACACAAGAATAACACTTCAAGCATCTCGTTTAAAAACACAGATAGAGAAATACAGGTAAATGTAGACTGTTTAACCATATATTAACGTATAAATATGTGCATAATACATATTTGTACACTAAATTATTGTCTACAAACTGAAAGCATCACACGTTGGAAGTAAATGTTACTGGCTATCACGTGTGTCAGCGTGTATAGTGGGACTCGGTGTACATTCTCGGGCCGGCCGGAATTTTCCGTTTACTTGACATAATAAAACTACTTATAGCATAAACATCTTTATAGTAATTCACGTCCGACGCGAAAACCAGCGGTGTATTTACGCAATGTGCGGGAAAGACTGGCTATAATTAGCTCTCTGACAGACGTGCGCGCGCCTACAAGACATGTTCAGTCAGGCAAAAGCAAAAAAACCTCGTTCCAGTGCGGAAATGTTTTGGAGATGTTTTGTAATATTTTAATTTTTTTGGAAAATTAGTTCCGGATATCGGGAGTTCCGTTTGTGGGAATTACGGTTGAGGGGTGCTCTACTGTAGTTATGCGTTAGTTCAGGCTCGCATTCGAGTCACAGGTTTCGTTTTTCTATTTAAAGTTGAAGAAAGGTTTTTGTTGCATGACTTATTAAGTTAAATTGTTTGGCGTGATCTTGTATTAATCCTCTTTTTAAATAAACTTACTTTCCACGAATGGATTTTGTTTTCATAAATAACTTTACCTCACAAAAAAATTTTTTTTTCGCATAAAAGTATAACCCCTACTTTTCAAACTTGATTTTAGTATAAAATATGTGACATTTATGCGATAAAACACTGTGTTTTCAATTTTAAATGCAAAAATACAAATCAAGAATATTCATATCTAAATTCTGTTATAAAAAAAACTTCTGCACAGATAGATTACTAAACCGTGCCACAAATACTGAAGATGACTGATAAAGTAATGGCAAGATCGACAAGGAAAATTGATTATCTTGTAAATCCTCGTGAGTTCAAGGAACTATAAAATGAAATACATTGCATCTTAAGTTTGTGAAGTTTGGCTCGCTTCATTAAGAAAAATTACACTGCATATAATGTGCTGGTGGAACTGTCAGTTTCGTAGCACTCCCACGGGGTGGGAATGTGTGGTGGCTCTACACTACGCAGGTGGTCAGCTGTGCTGGCCCTGGGCGGGTGGGAGTCAGTGAAGAGGGTGGACAGGCAGTGCAGTAACCTGACCCGTCACCAGCTACAGGCCGTGCCGCAGTCCTCTAGTCTCGAGTTTGGTACACAGCTCGGGGGAGGGAAACGGGGAGCAAAGATGATGTATCTAAGAAATTTTTTTTGTTGTAGTATGTGTGCATTAAGGTGGTTGATGCATTAGTCTAAAATATTTAAAATTTGTATTTCTTTTTTTTTTCCTGCAGCTAAATCACTTTGCCTACAGCATACTGGAAAAGAGAGCCAGAAATTTGGTAAGTTTAATTTGTTGTACCGTCAGTGTTAATGGTTAATTACATTCATTGCATAGAGATAGACCTGTGGAAATAATGTTATAGTGTAGGGATATATAGCTAGTTTAGAAGGCCAGGTTGCACAGTGAAAGTATAAAGTTGAGGTTACACACATGTTGTCTCTTCAGCCTCGCTTATTGTCCGCAGTTTGTGTGAATTGTGGTTTCCACATTCAGATGTTCTGATGTGGCGATGAAGCATACACTTCTATCTAGGGATGGGCCAGTCAGATACTTAAATCCTCAAATATCATCAAATTCTTAGTATTTGAAGGATCTGATGTTTGCGGAAAGAGACCAAAGAAAAATATTAGAGGAAATAATATAAAGTAGATTAAAAAATTCAACACTGATAACCTCTGAATTATACTAGGTAAACTTTTTTCCTTCATACCTATCCTTTTAACATTCCCCAAATATTGTAATTTAACATGTAATTATATAAATAAAATTGCAATATGTATTGGTTCTGGAAACTTAGTTTATGAAACAAATATTTAAAAGGTTTAATGTTTCAAAACCATAGTTAAAGTTTTTTATTTCGTGTACATTATTTTATTTTCGACCCTTACACCTACACTCGCGTGCAACTAAATTGACTCACCCCTCTAGTGTGCACAAAATGGTGTATTTTTTAAAAATAGCTTAACTGTTTTTCACACAACACTTCCTTTTTGAAAGCCTAATGTTTTTACTGTACAATGATTATCATGAACTTTTCTTCAGTATTTTTTATTTATAATGCATTTTTTTTTTAAATGCATGCAAAATAATTTGGAGATATTTAAAATTAAATTACAATATAATATACTAGAAAAACAAACAAAACTTTATTGATTAATATTTTATATTAGCTCCCCTTGCCTTGTCTCGGCTCATGTTGCATATTGGTGCCTGTGACATGGTGATTTTGCAGTGAAGTTGAGACTGTAAAGCGATTGTCCTTCTCATACCCCAGTCAACGAAGACAAAATAGGGAAAATAATTCATGTAATCGCAAATTTTTGTACAGTGGTAGGGAGGAGACCCATGAACAACATACTAAAAATCCTGACCGGTGGGTTTTGAGTGGGGGGGGTGGGGGAGCATTTAACTGTCACTTGTTAGCGTTTTTCTGGAATAAATCGAAAACCGTGGCCTCTAGCGAAAACACATTTATATACAAAATGAAAGTACATAAAATTTACTACATAAAAGGTCTAATTAATTTTTCTATAGGATGTACATATAGTTTGCGATTTGAAAGGAATATAAAATCTCAATTATTTAAAAAAAAGTTTGAATGGTAAAAAATTAATTTTTTATGTAAAAATAAATTTAGAACTAATAGAAAGAACGGCATAGGCACTTATTTAAAAAACAAATATTATCTTAAATGTGTATACCTACATTTCAAACACACACATATGAATCATCATCGTCTTGTAGATCGAGTAATGGTGCACACCATTCGTACATGTACCATGGCATGCGTCGCACACCATGGTGCATGGAATGCCGGCTTTTCTGCATCCACATCGTCCCCCAGACCCAGTAGAACATCGGCAAAAGATGCTTTTCAATATCGCTTCAGGTGCTACTTTTTCTTGGGTTGTTACTGGGGTGAGCAATCCATCCTCTCCTCGGTTCCAGTAATCTGCCGTAATGCATTGTTTGTCCGATGATCAAAGGTCTGAAGTTCCATAACTCCTAGGTGGCCTACTTCTGTGGCAGAGGGAGCCGAGCCTCTGGACCTCTTCAGTTGGTGAAAGAGCTGAGGCAGGTGTGATGCATTTGATGCCTCCAATGCTATGAAAAGTATTCCAGCCATCCATTGTGTAGACATTGAAATCTGCATTGTCAAAAATATATTGACAGAATGCTAACTTGGAACAGGCTCTTCGATGTGGTAGACAGTTGATAGCTCCAGCTGCTGAGCTTTATGATAATTTCCACTGTATCCTAAACCAGCAAGTAAATTGACCAAATTTTTTGATCCAAACTTTCTGTGAATGAACAGAGCTACAGCATGTAGAATAGGAGATATGAAAGATCGAATGTGAATGGCAGCAATGAGGGCATGGGATATAGCTGTCAGCTTCTTTTCAATTTTCTGTTTTCCTCTTTTTTTTTTGCTGAAATGAAATTCATGAAGACACGGAGTATAGGGGGTACCATTTCCTCAGCCCCTCTGCAGAATATGTCACAGGGTGGAAAAACAGAATTGTCATATGCCAGTGATTCAATATCTTCCTCGAAGAATACCACATATCATTCAAAATTTTTTCTCCTGCTCTACGAAAGAAAACAACTATTTTTCGGGTGTGAATTGTGCTGAAAACAATGCAGTTCCCATATTTTTCTCTCATTCTTTCCTTGATTGTTTTTATATGAGGTGTGGTTCCAGAAACTTTCTCCAACAGCTCGTCCAAGGAGAACTGGCAGTCATTTCCTTCTATGTAACTGAATATCTCCTCCATTGATTCAGAAATTTCTTCATCTTCAGGGCGTCCTCTTTTTCTAGATGTAGGTGGTGAGGCTATAAAAAACTTTTTATAGCAATCCTCATGATATATAGTATCTGCAGCATGTAGATTCCCTACTGAACTGATACGTCTTAGGATGGTGTCTCCCCATTCATCCCTTCTTTCCTGTGCTCGAACTGTAATTGTGTTGTCGTAACTGATGGATTGAACATTGTAAACCTTTTGCCGTAGATTTTGTGTGTTTTTATTCTGTTTCTTATGAAATTCATAGTCAATAGCTTCCCTACAAAACAGTTAATTTTAAAATTAAATTTCACTTCAGTTGAACGCAAACGGGGGGCACCATGCGAAATTGAAAGCTGTTGCTCTGAAAGAGCTTTACTCATAAATCTTTTAATTGAGTCAGCTCTAGTGTACTCTTTTCTGCAAAATTGATGAACACCATGTTTCTTGTTCCTGAAACCTTCAGCTTTTCCATCTTTTTTTAGATCACTTGCATTTACCAATCCCTTTTTCACCAATTTTACAATGGTCATTGATGACATCACACTCACAAATTAAACACTTGTCACCCATTGTTTGTTGGTTTACTGCAAATAAGCACTCACGTAATAGTCTTAAAATAACCCAACTATATGATTATGAGCATGGTAAAGTTATTTTTTCCACTCATGTGCACGAATTAGCTGAGGCCGGGGAGGAACTGGCAGTTTGAGAGTCCATCTTTGCATCCTCCAGGTACGCGCCAAACCCCGACGGGACAACGCAACACTTTGGCCCGACCCCGGAAAATAACTGTCAACAGGACGTGAAATGTGTTGTGATGGTAGGGACGGAAAAATGAAAGGAGGTAGACGCGCAAAGGAGGGTGGTGCATGACCTCATTCCAACCCCCTTCCTGCCCCAAGCATCCTTCCTCGTACACACCCTCAAGACCCCTCTCCATATAACACAAAAAAAATGTATCCACTACTTCACTTAGATGTTGTACATAAATTTAATATTCAGTCTGAACCCAATAAATTTAACATTAAAAATTAATTTCGTATAATTCAAACACATTTGTTTAATAATTCGGATTTTATATTCCTTGCAGCTCGAAAACTATACATCCTAGAGAAAAATTAATTTTAACTTTTTTGTAGTAAATTTTATGTACTTTAATTTTGTATACAAACATGTTTTCGCTAGAGGCGACGGTTTTGGATTTATTAATGAAAAACGTAAACCAATGACAGTTAAATGCTCCCCCACCCCCCCGCTCGCAACCCACGGGTCAGGATTTTTAGTATGTTGTTCATGGATCTTTCCCCTACCACTGTACAAAAATTTGCGACTGCACAAATTATTTCCCCCATTTGAGATTTTTTGGCCTTCGTTGACTGGGCTATCAGATGTGCACCGGTGCTGGCTGGTATGTTGTCTCCTAGTGAAGGTACCAGTTTCCTGAAACGTCCTGAATACTCTTAAGAAAGCAGAGTGGCTTAAGGTCAGCTGATGGGTGACTTCTTGTTGACTGCAGCCTGCTTGCTACAAAGCAACAACTTGTGAGGTTTCTTCTGGCGTAGTATCCATGGTTTTGCGAAATCAGTGGATGAAACTTGCAGAGATGTGTGCAGGTCAATGTCTGATGAGCGACTGATGAGAAATATTGGTCTTTGGGATTATTTCGACACACAACTCGTGGTAACCAACAAAGTGCATTTTGCTATGCTTATGTTCAGATCACATTAATTAAAAAAATATTGTATAGTTTTTAATGATAACGGAGTCCTTTTAAAGCAAAATATTAGGCTGTCAAAAAGAAAATGGTTTGTAAAGATTGGAAAAACCATTAAAAAAAAGAGTACTTTTTTTTGTGTACACTGGAGGGGTGAGTAGATTCAGTTGCACGCGAGTGTAGATTCAGATTCAAGGGGTATATTTGAGGTACTGTTTGGAATTCGAATTTGGGATTGGGATTTGACCCCTCACTACTTCTAACTACTGATTGTATGCCTTTGAGTAGGGCAGGCAACCATTCTCCATGCAGCAGATGGTGATAACCATGGTGCCCAGTAGATCAGAAACTAAGTCTAGCTGTGAGTCTTGTTTTGTTGCTTGTGACGTCGTCCAGGCCTGCGGCCCCATTGAGCCCGATATGCCACCGCCCCAAACACCACCATCTCCGTTCAAACCTCCCGCTTGTGCGTGCGTGCGTGTGTTGGTAGCCCAGCAAGAGGGCACTTAGTTGCAGTGCGCCGCACCCCTATACGTATTAATAAGTATTGTAATCCTTTTCTTTTTGCCCCAAAATAGTTTCACGACGGCTATGTATGTGAGTGTCTTTTGTTTAATTAAATTATGAGGTTTTGCAATTAAATACGTGCAAGCACGGACAAGGACGCTCCCTAGCGGGCGGCGGAGGAACTAGCACGTAACTTGATTTAAACTGTTTTCTATCATATAAGTAATTATTACAGACGGTCTGGGTATGGATGTGATGTACTAATTTTCGTAAAGAGTTTATGTTATTTTCAATAATAACCCGGGGCACGCAATAGCTAAGTTGTTAACGGTAATTGTGTTCGGCGCGAAGGGCGCCATGTTGCCTTCCGCAAGCCCGGGTCTCAGCCCAGTCTCCTTCTACAGCCGGCCAAGAGCGGACGTCTCTGCAGACACCCCGAGGACATCACCGTTGTTTCACCGAGAAGTAGTTCTGTTAAGTAATTTATTCAAATTGTTTTCTTTATATCATCGGGGCCTCTCTCTGTCGGAGAGACTGTTTAATTAATAATTATTTACTCTCCGAAGTTTTTAGTCATCCGTGTAAGGAGTAACGACTTGAGGCGACCACGTGCGGGGTTCGGCTCCTCACCTAATTCGATTCGTGCTTCAGGCGTTTTATAACAGTATCAAGGAAAGATTGTGTAAGGGCGTGTAACATGAGTAAATAAAAACCAACTTAATTGAGTCACGTGTCTTTGTGTTCGGGGGGGCCACGTGGGTCCTTAACCAGTCAGCGGCGTGTGGGACGCCCTAAGAGCCCACTGCGGTTAATTAGTAGCGTGCCCGACGCTGAGAGCGGGCTTGGTTAGGAACAGGTGTTGCATTTAAAATTAGGAGGGCTAATATCTCGCCGCACACGGGCCACGTAACGCCCTGAGTTAGAGTTTCAAGCCGGGTCCACGTGCCCACTCACGTGGTGGCGCCCATTATTTTCCACCAGTATTCAAACCTTAACACCGGTATGCCCTCACTTGCACAAGCGTTTTCTCAAACATGAATGTGTGTGGTGATATGTAAGTGATAGCTTCCCTAACTCATGGGCACGCTCCTCCTCTTAACTTGATCCTCACATTCTGCTTACTGTTACAGTTCCTCTCATCGTACCTCAGTCACTTCCTAATGACATCCGTGATCACCTCCCTTCTCAACCAAACAGTCAACTCCAGGGGGTCACTTACCTCACCTTCCTGCGTCATTGCTGGCGAGGGAGGTGGTGTGATAGATCTTTCAGCTCCCACGATGGGCTCAGTCCTGGGGGAGGTTGTAGTGATCATTCCAGTGCTTCTGTGCCACGCCTCGCTGTTAAACCCTTTCACTGCTACAGACGAATATATTCGTACGTAAATTGTGTCCTGTGTGTGCTAAGGACGAATATATCCGTCCTATCTAAATAGCGTTGCCTGTGCGAAGGACGACTATATTCGTCTCGCTACTTTCGCTTTCACTGCTACAGACATATAAGTACGTCTATAAACCAACACTATCTAGTGGCAGTTTCTGTAACTTATGTAGTGTTTATCGATCTTCGTGGCCTGCATTCGAGGTTTGAGAGTATAGATACTGTAACTGTTTTCTTTCCCAACAGAGTGTGTACGTGTTACATCGCGTGTGTATGCTCGAGAGAACAGTAGTCGATTGTGTCGTGTTTGTACTTTACAACTCGGACAGTTATTTTTTTTTTGTTCACTCATAGATAGCGCTTATATTACTAGTTTTTTCGAGCTCGGGAAATATTTTCACACCTTATTGTGTATGTCTTGTTTGGTTGCAGAAATAACGAAACTCGCGCTGTTTTGAATTCTTTAGGAGTAAACTGAAGGCCTACTTGTTATTCATAGTTGTTTAATACCAGTTGATCAAGTTTTTGGTTCTTTGAAGAGGATCGTATTTTTAGTGGTTCTGTATAAACAGTATGTGAAATTTTGATTGAGTTCTTTGTAGTATTTACCCATGGCACAAAAAAAATACACAAATGAGGAACTGCTAGCAATGCTTGCAGATAGTGATGGCGACGATGTGAGTAGCATTTCAAGCAGGGACGATGGCTGGGAATCTGATAAATCACAACCAGGACCTTCCACGTTGACGTCACGATCACCAGCGAAGCAAAGATTCCCTAGTTCACAGTCAGAAAATGAAACGAGCGATGAAGAGCAGGAATACGAACCAACAGCAAAACAAATAAAACCAGAAGAAATAGCTTGGACACAGGGTGAATTTGTGCCTCATATTCATTATTTTGAAGAAAAAAGTTCTGGTAATCAAACTTGTTTGACTGAAGCTGAAAACATTCGTGATTTTTTTTACCATTTTTTTTCAAAGTCAGTTATGGAGCATATTGCTACAGAAACTAATAGGTACTTTGATTTCATTGTTGAAAGCACCTCTCCATCTGAGCATTCCCGCCTCAGTAAATGGGCAAAGACCAACTGGGAGGAAATGTACACATTTTTAGCTGTCTGCATGCTTATGACAAGAACAAAAAAAATCAGCATAAACGAGTATTGGTCCCGAGATGCTCTTCTAAAAACACCAGCTTTCCCAGAAATCATGTGCCGAGACCGTTTTCTTTTATTGTTGAGAATGTTGCATTTTTCTGACAACAAAGTTCCTGCGAATGGTGATAGGCTATGTAAAATTCGCACACTTGTTGGCAGTCTCAGGGAGACCTTCAGATCTGCAATGAATCCATTTGCCAACTTGTGTATTGATGAGAGTCTCCTGCTCTTCAAGGGAAGATTATCTTTCAAGCAATACATTCCCTCAAAAAGAAGTTGTTTTGGTATAAAAATATTTGTATTGTGTGATTGTGACACTGGTTTTGTGCTAGATTTTATAATCTACACTGGTGCTGTGTCTGACATTGAAGAGGCAGGATTGAACCTAGGAAAATCTGGCAATGTTGTGGTACTCAAGTCCTACCCTTTTTGAATGGCTACATAGGAATGGTACAAATGCATGTGGCACAGTCAGTAAAACAAGGAAGCAAATGCCCAAAATGGACGAAAAGCTGAAGAAAGGAGAAGCTACTTTCAGGTCGTCTGAACAATTATTAGCGCTAAAGTGGTGTGATCGACGAGAGGTTCACATGTTGACAACATGCCATAGTGCCGATATGATGGAGATTTCGCGCAAAAATGGAGAAAAGGTAATGAAACCAAAGTGCATCGTGGACTACAACGAAAACATGGGAGCAGTTGATAGTTCTGACATGATCATCACCTGTATCGAGAGTGTACGAAAATCTGTAAAATGGTACAAGAAGGTTTTCTTTCACCTCCTAGACATTGCAGTACTGAATTCTTATATTCTGTACAAAACAGTGACTGGAAAAAATGTAACAATAGCCCAATTTCAGCTTGCTCTCATAAGAGAAATTCTCGAAAAACATTCAAAAGAGAGAAAAACTGTTCAAAGTGGCAGGCGATCAAACAAAGAACCTCCAACCAGACTTGTCGGAAGACATTTCCCATCAGTATTAGAGATGACGTCTAAGAAAAATCCAACAAGGAAATGTATAGTATGCACAAAGAACAAGAAACGTAAGGAAACTCGCTACTGCTGCAAGACCTGTGATACTTCACTATGTATTGTGCCTTGCTTTGAGATATACCACACAAAAGCAAACTTTTGAAGATTTGTGGTTTATTTTATGTACATATACCTCAATATAAAAGATAACATACGAACACAAAAAGTTATTAAAATAAAAAAATAAAAATTTTTAAAAATTATAAATTTAAAAATTAAAAAAAAAACTTTAATTGAAAATAATAAAATTCCAAAAATAAAAAATGTTAACTTCGCCAGTGCGATCAAACAGAAGGATCTGAATTTTATGATTTCAAAAAAAATTAGTTCAGCACAGAGGGTGCAACACCTACAAACACAGCTTAGCAACAACATAGTGAGCTCCTACCCTCGTCAATAGCAGTGAAAGGGTTAATTTCAAGTCGACGAGGCACTAACCCAAATTGTGTTTGTTTATTATCGCACTCTATCTTGTAACAACCCGGTTACAGCCTTTCCCATGCAATCCAGTAATAATAATTTGTTTTACATTTTTTGGTCATATTTCAGTTTAGTTTTTCAAGCGATGTAAATTTTTTTCTTTTTAGACATTATTGTGAATGAAATTCTCTGGGTTTATTGTTTTAATTTTTAAAAAGCATAAGTTTATTTTTTGAAGTATTTTTTTGCGGTCTTCTTTGTGTGGGAAGGCATGCTGACATAATTCTCCTTCGTTTTTTCCATGACCGAGGCTTTGTTTCACACGCTAGGCGTGTGAGTCACGGCCACGGGAGTGTGAGAAAGAGACAAAATCGCTGTGTCGTGGGAACAGAAGTAAGCATTTCGTAGAAGCCTCTGTTGCCATGCGCCGTGATTGGCTGAGAATTACATCAGCGAGCCCAAGACACTGCCCGCACAAAGGAAAGGAAGACTGTAAAGTTAGTCATTGTCCGAGCACCGGACCGGATGGTCTTGTTCGGGCGGCGGGCTGAGCAGGCAGTGGTCGGGCGATGGCTCCGGGTTTTGTCTTTTTTTATGTACATTTAATTTTTATTTACTCTGTTGTACGTAATATAGTGTGGTTTTTACATGAATTAAAAAAAAAACAGGTAATACATTGAACATTGAGTAAGAATTTCTTCGTGACCTGCTACTAACCTGTATGTTCCACTCATCACCTAATTTTGAGCTAGCCGGAGGTGGTGAGTGGTGACAATCTACCTCCATAGCCAAACTGATGCATTTTCTCTGCCTCTTTTGTCTAACTTACTCAGGTGCATTACCTACATGCCTTAAACAATACAATTGGCTAATCTTGTGAACCCACTTCATGTCTTAAGTGCCTATAACTGTTTTTTTTTTTTATGGTATCACAATGAAATAAGCAATTAATTCTACATGTATAACAGAGCCTACAATTCTTGCATGTGGATATTACATGAATTTTGTATACATGCAATTTAGTTTTAAGGGTATGGTATAAAAAATGTTAATGTAATGTTTGGTCCTTATGTTTATTTAATGTGCTTACATTACCTACCTATCAAAATTAAGGGGAAAATCAATTTTTTTAAAAATTTGTTTAGTGTTTTGCCAGAGTTTGCCACCATATTATACCATATTACATAAATGTTAATAGTTGAACCATCATAGCATGTGTATCATAAGTAAACAAAATGTATAATAATTTTGTGCACTATCTTTTGTTGAATATTTTAAAGGAATTGTTTTATTTTACTGTGGCATGCGATTGCATTGGCTCAATTGGCATAGGACAAAATAATTAATAACACATGATGTATCAGCTATGATAGGGATGTTAGGTATGCTGTAACTAATACCTGTTTAGTGTGCATTTACAAACATTTTCCTATAAAGCCTATTTTGTTCCTTTACTGCCTGTAAACCATTTTCCTTATGACACCCTGGATTGAATAGAATTAATTATAAATTGTATCATATAATGAAGGGTACACACAGCTAGTCTTATAGTCTTGACAAATATTTACAGCCAATATTGATAGTTTTATTTAATTATAAATTATATGTTTTAGATATACAGTCAACCCTCATTATTACAAACCTGAAGGGACCATAATTTTAGCACTTTGTAATAACGAGGGTTTGTATTAACCAAACTATTGGGATATCATGACAAAAAAAATTGATTGAACTTTAAATACCTATATTTACAACCATAAAAAAAATTATATACACTGTTGGTAGTATAAGCTGGCTTCACTACATGCATAACAATTTGTAAACACTGAAGAAAACAAACACAATGCAACACTTACAGAATAAGACATAATACAAATTTCAATAAACTTGCATTCATGACACATTTTCTATTCAAACATTTGGTTTAAAAAAAGCATCAATTCTGGTTTGCACTATTTTTTTCTTATAGGCATTGTTTACCACATTACAAAATTATCAAAGGCCAGTACTGATCAAGTATTGGTTGAGCAGTCTGTATCCAATCTTTAACTTTGGTCCTATCTACTGCTGCCGACTCCCCACACATAGTTTTGCCAAGATTGTTGTGATCCTTAAACCGTTGTAGCCAACCATTGCTGAACTTGAAGTCTGAAATTCCTAACCTCAATGCTAGGTAGTCTGCTTTCTTCATAGGTCCAGAATTAGGCAAGTTTGCTGCACGCATTTCTTCAAACCACTGCAACAAGGTAGCTTCCATTTCTTGATGTTTTGGGCCTCTCATTCTTTTTCTTGTTGATAATTTGCACGAACTCGCAAAAGCTGATTCAATCTTTTCACGATTTTTTAGTATTGTTGACTACGATTGCGGGATGTTAAATTCTCTCGCAATTTCAGTTTTCGTTCTCTCTCCATTGTCTACTTCTTCGATAATTTAACTTAACTTGCAATGTAAGGTCGTTGCGTTTACGTTTCGCAGTTATATTACAAAACAACTCACATCAAAATTGAGGTTAAGACACACGTGCGTGAACAATGGAAAATATCAGAACTTTTTTCCATAGATTGTTTAAACTTCTACGTATGTACATTTCCGACGACTAATAATAATAATATATATAGTACTTTCCTTTTCGTTTTCCATTTACAACATGGCATCTTTTCTAGTTTAGTTACTAACATCGCCACTAGAGTTGAACTTTTCATCTTGTTTTTCGACCATTTTGCGCTGTAAGATACATACATCTATCTTTGGAGACATGTTTGTCTACATGACGGTTATGAAGACGTGATATACTTTAGACTTCGACTGTGAAATTCCTATTAACTGTTTACTTATACACGTTAACAGCTACTTAAGGGATCAAAACAACTTCGTAATTCATATTAACCGCATTTCGTATTAAAAGTACTGAATAACATAGGAAAGCATTCCTTATTTTCTGGGACTGTGAAAGTACTTCGCATAAACGGGAATTTCGTACTAAGCGGATTCGTATTAATGAGGTTTGACTGTAAAAACAATCTGAAGAAGTTGTCAAATGTGGTGTGGTGTATATGTAGCAGTGTGACGTGCTTGAAACAGAGAGTTTGGGTCTTGACAAGATGCTCTTGTGAGAGCTGCAGAGAGCACGTGTGTTCTTGCAGAACCCCGCCGCGCTGCAAGACCACGATCAAGGCACGGACCAGTCCGGACAACACGAGCAGCATGAGGCGGCGGCCCAGCAGAGCGTGTGAAGCATTCTTGCTGCGTTCGTTTCATGACTCTTTGTAGATCAGAATGAAGTAAAGTTTTGCTAGTAATAATGTCTCACCTCTTCTTCCCTCAGTCCCAGTATAACAGGCCTCACACTCAAACTACAGCAATTATTTCTCTCCTTGATTTCTTTCCCTGTGAGCTTGGAAAGATAAACATGCTTTTTCCCCATGTTCAACAAAGTGAGTCAGCGTGGACCAGTTGTAGTTAAGACAGACAAACTTAAGCACTACTGCACATAACAATGGTGCTGAAACTAATACAAACATAATGTTCTTACTCTGGAGGGTAATTGTTTTGCTTTTGCTGCACAATCATAAGACATCACAGGATATGTTCTTTTAAATACAAATATCAAAAAAAGATTAAACCTCTGGTTATATTACAGTGTAAAGTAGTTATGTTCTTGCTATTTACATTTTCCAACAATTTATGCAGTTTTATAAGCTATGATGGTATATGGAAGGTGCAAATTATGTATGTTATAAAGTGTTAATGTTTAAAGAATATGGATAGCTAGTATTTTAATGAAAAGTAAAGTCATTTCAGCTTTTTCAGTGATTACATTTTGTGAAAGCATAATCAATTTTTATTTTTAATAAAGATAGGTAACATGTTTAAACCCTTAATATCCAAGGTGGAGTTTCCGAGACAGCAACATGTTGTGGCACTTGTTTTTTTTTGCTGACTCACATCTCATACAGCACTCCCAGCCTGTCTACCTTCCTTCCCGATCTTCTCCACTCACACCTGTGTCAGTTGTGTCGCAGCTGTCTGGTAGGCCTGTAACACTCTGTATAGTTTTAAGCAGTCTCCGAGACAGCACTTTGGGATAATTGAGGATTGTGACCGTGGAGTGCAGAGAAAAATTTGTGCTGATCCTGATTTTGAAGCCATTATGAGTCTGTGGCTACAGGAAGCTGATGAAGGATTCTGTAATGATGCTGATATCTGTCATTCTAATGTGGCAATTCACAGTGACCATTCTACACCAGGAAAAGTTGAAATCTTTTAAGGAGCAACGGTGGACATTCCACATCATACGATGAAATAAAAGCACTCAGATCTAAAATAGGTATAAAATGGCAGGCAACCTCTTAACATCTAGAACGTGAGCACATAAGCACAACTTTATACATAATGTGGCACTATTAAATATTATAAATTATCAGGAAAAAAATATCGGTGATGACAGGGAAAATTAGTGCAATCATTTAGAGTACAAAACAACCAGAATTTATTAAAAATTTCAAAGTTCAGTTCTTCAGAAATGATAGCAGCTTTATCTAGTGGTAATATATTGCTACTGTATATAGTGTACGAAGCTAACATCTGTACCCAATATGGATTGATAGCAGAATGCCAGGAGCCTGTTATAATCAAAATCTCAATGGCTGGTTCGACGTGAAAATTTTTGATGGTTGGTTTCAAACAACATAAGCACTTTATGTAAAAAAAAAAAAAAACTTTGCAAGGCTCTAAAATGATAAGTTGTAACAATTTAATGAGCCATATTTCTCCTGAAATTGTGAAAATTTGTTAAAGAAAGCTTGGATATCCAATTTATTGTTTTATCACCCATGTCAATCCATCTGTGTCAGCCACTAGATAGTGCCTTTTTTAGGCAGATGAAGGCAGCATGGCGTAAGTGTCTTGAAAACTGGAAGAGGAAAAACTACGGTTTGCTTCCTAAAAGTGAATTCCCAAAGATGCCCAAGAAAGCTATATAGATGATAGGAGCCTCTGTAGCAGAAAGTGTGCATGAAGGATTCAGAGTAGCTGATATTGTGCCTCGGGTTCCTGATTAAGTGCTGTTAAAGAAAGATTCAACACAATTGCAAAATGTAAAGTGACAATCAAGCATGGACTTGTGTGTTTGTCATACTTCTGCAGGATGTTTGATTTTGTGACCTAACAAAAAATATTTCCAGTGGAAAGAAATAGTAGTCGGAGCTGGTAAAAGTGTATGGTCATCAGATTTATTAAAATCTAATGATGCAGTCCTATCAAGTTCCAGCAGTCATCAGCAGTTAATCACCAGTTGCTTTGGACACTGATGTGTAAAGTTACATCCCCAATCTCCAAAACTTCATTCTTGTCAAATTTAACACGAAGGAAAGAGATTGATTTAATGAAAGGATTGTACATGAATTACAAGTTGTGCAGTCGTTTAGGCTTGACGTCGTACCTCCATGCCTCTGGGTTAAAGCCGGGATCACAGCTCTGTCCGCAGTGCGCCGTGGCTTTGGGAATGACGTCACTTCCGTCGGTCGCGAGACGCTCCATAAACTCGCCGCTATTATTGCTTTTGGTTCTGTTCTATAGTGTGTTATAATCTCTTTTATAGTTTTTTTTCTACCGTGTGCGTGAGTGTTGTTTTGTATCTGGTGTGTCCACGGGCCAAAACACGTGGACTAACACAACTAGCCTGCACCGCACTTTTCTCCAGCGCGCGAGACGTCCCTCGGCATCTACACGAGCCGGACGGTCCACCCCTGCCTCCCCGTAGGAAGCTGCTCTACGCGAGAGAACTGGTGCAGGGCAATACAAGAAAACGACCGAGAGACGTCCGCCACGTCTCCACGCATCCTATGGAGATGGGTACGCAACATTTGGCACCCAACGTGGGGCGAACTTCAAGTCCACAGGAGAGCGCGTGCAGTGCGGCAAAAGAGTGTACAGTGAGTGATCAGACAGTGTGAAAATCCACCTGGGACAATGGATGGATTCACTTATCCACCTAGACAGTGCTTCTGATCACATCAATGCGAGGATGCAACCATTCCTTTCCCACGTTTCCAACACCTATCAGTTTCATGGTTCAGCTGATAATGCATCGCCGTCTCCCGTCCCGCAACCGGATTATATTTCCTGTCGATTCACCTCCCCTCTCCCTTCAACGTGACAACACACCGCACCACACCGCATCTCCATTTCGCCGTTCTGCCATCGGTGATCTTCGTGGCGCGCCGGCGGTGTTCGGGCGGGCGCGGTGATAGCCTGCACGGGCAGGCTGCGCAGACGGAGCGGCCACGTGGCCCTGTGTTTGTAAACAATGCTCCCACACAGGTTGACAGTTACGTGCGCGACGTGTCAGCTACCGGAAGGTATGAACCTTGTGACAGGATAGTGGCAGTGTCGGAACACATGCACGTGCACACCACTGAGGTGCAGTGAGGTGAAGACAGAAACTGCTGAGGGTGTGTTGTTGTGGGACAGGGATACATCATCAGAGCAGATGCATAGGGTAGCCTTGAACACAGCGAGTGCCGTGTACCGGGAAAAAGGGAGATGTGGACAAGTGTAGAGGCTGCTCGGGCAACCGCGTCGGGTCGATGTTACCGAACCAGAATCCACCGTCGCCGAACCTAATTGACTGGAACACGCCTACTAACTCGACAGTGTCGCCAGTCGCGTACGCTGTGCGGGTTGCCACAGGGGCCAGGCGTATAGTGCTGCCGGAGTTTACACAACGGACGAGCGAACAGTTGCGTGGTTGAGCTCGTGAGTGGTAGACTCTATGAGGGCGATACGATATGCAGTGGCGGCAGTTCGCCACGCGTCTCACGCAGCGATTTGATGACCGCCAGGCAGTCTTGAGCTGCAAGGCCCGTTTCTACGGCGAGGTGCAGAGGGACACGGAATTGGTGGAGAGATACCTGGCGGGCAAGTTGCAGCTTTATAGTCGCATAGTCCCATAGTCCCAGGGGAAGTGCCGGAGCAAGCGTTGCCGGACGTGACTGCATTAGTGCGGGACCTCAGGCCGTATTGCAATGGGTCTGTTGAAGAATATGTGCGACAGGCCATAGCCACGGAGGGTAACTAGCAGCGCCTTCTGGGGCGACGGACAATTACGACCACTCCCGGACGAGAGCCCAGACACGAGTACAGAGTGCCCGCTCTCCCAGAGGGAAACACGCAGCCCGAACATCCACGGCAGATGGTAGCACGGGCAATCGAAGGCCCACCAAGTGGAAGATGATAGAGCACCGTACCAGAGTGGTGGAACACGGGGAATAGGCGGGATGGAGGCCGACCACCCCAGTGTCGCCTTGGATGCCTGCAGGACACGTTCCATTGGCATCAGGACTACCCAAGACGATCACAACTGGTGGGAAACGGGCAGCAGGTGGTGTAGAACCAACAGTTCTGCCCCTCACACCTAACCCCCTTCCCGAAGCCACGGACGAGACACGCATAACACTGGGACAGCTCACCACCCCAGACGACCGGCTGATGCAGGTACCTACCCGTCACTCTGCATGGGAGACAGATGGCCACTCTCATAGATACAGGTCCGAGCCACGTGTTTGTGGCCCAACACTTGGTACCGCCAGCGGACATCGCACCGAGATGCTACACACTGTGCCTGGCCACGAGCACCGGAGTCGGGACAGCCATCAGAGATGCCATCATAATGGTGAGAGTGAGGGAGCTGGTTACACAGACGGCAGTAGTTGTAGAAGAGGGACTCAGGGAGGACCTAGTGCATGTACAGCCTTGGTTGTGTGCCGTGTATTAGGGATTTAGGCACGTTTTATTTAAAATTTTGTAATCTTAAATATTTTTGGAAATATTTTTTTTTCTCTCATCTTATTTTCTTTACAGCCAGGCCCTCAGCCTCTGTTCTCAGAGGCGAGGCTGATTTTCTTTCCCAGCCTCATGCTAGGTTAGCATTCTGGCTAATATTTCTCCCGCCTCCAGGCACGTCGGGGGCCGGTAACTTTATTTCTTCGCGTGACTACTTTTGCCTAGAGCAGCTTGTGAAGCAGTGCTGAGCCCTGCTAACTCTGTCACGAATCGGTATAAGGTTCACTAGCAGCAAGACACGACAGGAGGATCCCGTGGGCCTTGCGTCCCACAGACCATGCATTTTTTGAAGCCATCCCCCTCCTGCTCACCAACCCTTTCTTCTCAGAAGTGAAGCTAGGAGCGACGACCGCTCGGGTACGTTAACCGAAGTCAAGGCCATCTCAGGCTTGACAGCCGCAGTTCAGATTCTGCACTTTAACGACATCTAGCGACGGCTGTGGTCACTAATGAAACTTATGGGCGTCGGCAGCGCCGACACTACCGCGCTCGCGCAGAGTTAACGACAACCTCTCTCCTTATGTCTCGGGCCGCTAGGTGGCACCTCTGGTGACTCCATTACCCTCTAGCTTGACACTCTCGTCGGTCACTAGTCGATTTATTTGTACTTCTTCTCGCCATCAAAAGATAGCGCCTCAGTCGCGCAGTCACTCCAGTAAGATCTAATTTTTTTTATACCGGACACCTTCGGGTGGACTCGGTAATTTTCGGCTCAGAGCCTACCCCCCCTCCCATTCTCTAGAGACCCCGCGCTTATGATATTCTGGTGATATCCCGCTCTGAACTTACTTCGGTGCGCGCCTCCTGACTGACTGGTACCATTAATAACTGCGATCTTCGGCGAATCATCGACATCGCATCGTATATTATGTAGTCTTCTCAGACTAGATGGGATGAAGTCCCTATCCAAAATTAATATTAACCAGTCAGTAGTTTAGTTGAAAGTAGAGAACCTTAATTTTTTTAAATTATATATACTTATATTTTTAACTCATGATGACTTCCGTGTCTACCGCGCATCGTGGTTCGGGTTTTCGGAGACGAGATGCCCTCTCCTGAGCGCCAGGACCAACACCCTGTTTTGGTAAGTCTTGACGTCATCCCCCCCTTTAATTTCTCTCTATTGGCCTTTTGTGCCATTTAAGTATACGGTCTGGAAACAGGTCTGATTCTTTGGAATTTGGACCTCTGTTTCAGACAGGGTTCCAAGTTTGGGGCAGCCAAAATCCTCTACCAGAACCTCTGGAAATGGTTCCTGAGCAGAATTCACCATCTTTAGGCCTACTACCTCGATCACCGTCTACCTACAGCCCCGGGTGATACCCGCATAATTCTATCATTTTATTCACGAAGTCAAAAATAGTGTAATCCAGTTAAGACAGCGGACAGTAAAAGCTGTTAGAGGAGAGGTAATTTATATAATGATTTGCAAGGACTATATGTACAACCTGTAAAGTTAGCGATGTTAATTTCATTCATGTTTTTAAAAATTGTTATTTTTGTTAAACATTCAGGGCCGGCACGATAGTTAATAAGTTCAAATAATATAATATAATAAGTGTAATTGTGAGGAATTTAAGTAAGATCACTTATACATGAAAAACAGATGTTACGAAGGAAAATTAAATCTATAAAAAAAAGAAAGAATAATGATTAATAAAATAAGGAAGTCTATAGACGTAACTGTTGTTTTTATTTTAATAATCTATAATAACGATCCCATTTCTCCCTAGTGTTCGTAGGGAGTCTCTAAATTTTCCTTGTTTACTCCTAGTGTCGCCTCTGATGTTGACTTTTATAGCTATTAATTGAGGGCCCCAGTATTCAGAGTTTCCAAATCTTTTAACCTACTTATTTAATTATTCTTTAAGACACTTGGGGTATTACAAAATGGTAGCAGAGCATGGTTACATCTATTGGCATACCTAAGTTGAAAGGTCGTACCTAAAATTAAAATTAAAAAAAAAATTGAATAAAAAAATTATTTTTTTAATGTTTTTTTGATCAGTTAGAATCTTTTTGTAGTAAGTAATTTGTGAACTGTACGCTGATACACTTAGTAGCTAAATTGACCCTTGAATTTTAAAATTATCATAAGTTTTGTTGCACGTCGGTCTCTGTGTTTACATTTGAGCGCGCGCCGAGAGGCAGCTGGCTGCCCGCCCACGCAACTCGGGCCGCGCGCGTGGCTTATCAACAGAGACGTGTCCACTGGTCAAGATACTCCCTTTCCCCTCCACACCCCTAGTTAAAGGCGCTACGCACCAAGGTCAGTCCTGCCGGCTGACGTGACGTTCATTGTCGGTACCGTGTTGTGCAAGCTAACCTGACAGCTTGTTACACCCGAGTACACTTTTCGTTTCCCGATGCGTGTAGTAATAATAATAATAAATTATGAAGGCACATAATTCCCACGCAATAAAGCAACTGTTTTAATCATAAGCTATATTTAAGTGTATACCTAAGTTTAAAGTTTAAGAGATAATTTTAAGAGAGTAGTGTTTTCGTTTTGTGTAATACTATGAATCCGGACAGGATGATTACTCCGGAGCTATTACCAGTAGATGAATTAATTTACGAGTTGCAGTTGGGTAATTAATCAACTACTGTAAATGCGCAAGAGCTGCGAAAGAGGCTTCGAGCCGCAGTACGTGATAAATTACCTACCTTAGTACATAATCTAAATTTAGAAATACTCGAGGAATTTATCATAGCTTGCTCCAAATTTTACGACATAGCTGCTTTCGTAAGTTATTAGGATGTGGAAGAGAATTTGACCAATGTAAAGCGACACATTATGCGTTAGATCATGTCACCAGACGACTGGAAAATCTAGTGGTACTTTCCGCAGATGTGATCAATGGTGTTTATCGAACAGAGCTAAATCGTTGTCTGCAACAGACAAACTCCTTCCAAATTAAATTGAAAGCTAGGGCAGCCCAATTGGAAACTCAACAGGACCTCCGGCCCAACATTGCCCAGGCAGAAAACCTAGGAATGGAATCACAAGGAAATGTAGAGAGTGCAAATCCGGAATTTCCCCAGGAAATAAGGCAACCCGACCAGTGGCGTAGCCAGGATTTGTGTATGGGGGGTGTTAAGAAGCATGCCCCCCCCCCCCGTATTAAAGCGGGGGGGTCCGGGGGTCCTCCCCCGGGAAAATTTGGATTTAAAGGTGTAAAAAAGAGCTATTTTAGCAGTTTTCGGTACTTAAATTTAAATATTGTAATGTTAAAAATTTTATTAATTTTTAATATGAGATTTGTTTGAGTGATGAATAAGAAATTTAATTAAAGATTTTGGACTAAGGGGGGGTTTGAACCCCTAAAACCCCCCCCTGGCTACGCCCCTGAACCCGACACACAATTATATTTGTGTCAAACAAGGCAGGTTCCGCCCATTTCATCAACATCAACATCTCAATCACTCATCACAGTTTCAACCCCTCCCATCCCAGCAGCCACCACTCAAATTCCCTCAGGCATGCATGCTTCTACAGCTCCCATCACCAGTGTCACATTTTCCGTTAACTTGCCTGCAAATCCGCATCCTTTAACACAGCAAAATTTGTTTTTCCCATTCGCCACAAACCAGTCATATTTTAAACCATGTTCCCAGTTTCCTTCTTTATTGACATCCGGGCAAGGAACTCGATCCCTACCATCCCCACCGCGAAAATTGCACATCCTTCACCCCCACCTCCGCCATCAACGCAGAATCAACCAGAAACAACATTACCAGTTACGCCAAGGGTGGCTGAGTATAGCTGTTATGGGAAAATTGCCCATCCAGTCGAGAGATTACTTGTTGGTTTTCCCGACCCAGACAAATTAGTCGAATTTATAAGGCACTTACTTAAAATCAGACAGAAAGGGGGCATTCCTGACAAACAGTTGTTGGAGATAGTTTTTCCTTACACCCAACCACCACTGAGTGAAAGAACGAGTCAAGCAATAGAAAATAATTACTCTTTTGACAAATACCACGAAGAAATTTTGAATTTTTTTATACCTGTCTGACTCTTGACTAATTACCATTTGGAATGGTACAACAGGCTACAGCAAAGTAATGAAGCATTGCCGCACTATGTAGCATCAATCAGAGAAGCCGCGGCGGTTCTCAGATTGGGCGTATCAGAGAGCGAAATAGTTAGTTGCATAGTAGACGGACTAAATCAGGCAGAGCGCTCACACGCTGTTTTCCAGGCTAGGCCACAGAGTTTTGTAGAACTAGATCAACTCTGTATACAGGCCATGAGTTACGAATATGCAGACACTCAGAGAAACAGGTCAGTGAAGTCCGTAGATAAGCATGATTCTCAGGCAGAAACTGCAAATAGTTTTCCATACACGAAACAACAGAATAGCCACCCACAACAGAAAACAAACTACTACAGAAATAATAGGTACGGTTCAAACAAGAACACACAACAACAAACATCTTTCTGTAATTATTGCAAGCAAACAGGACATTACATTGAGCAATGTAACCACAAAAATTTCAAACCAAATTTCAACAAGGCAAAAAATGCGTAAGTCGGTGGCCAGGCAAATTTCTACCTGGTCCACCTAAAACTTCATCCGAGAGGAATTTTTCAGTGCATAATGTGCATACTAACGAATCACAAAAACAAAACAAAAATCAAAAAAGGCATAACATAGGAAAACAAAAACACAAGAAAAATAAACGAAAGAAATACACAGAAAAAGACAGAAAACACAAACAGAAGATTATAACACAGCAAATTAATCATAAAGAAAATTCTGAGAAATTCACAAGAATTTGCAAAACATGTGTTAGCCTGACTAACAAGGGAAAACGTAAGTGTCACAACATTTTTGGTCACGTCCGAACTGTAGTACCATACACTAAAGCAATGTTTGGCAAAAATCAAATTATTGGTCTGATTGATACAGGAGCTACTCATAGTTTTATTTCAGGCGATTTGTTTAGGGAATTACAGAAGAACAAGCAGGTTCTGAAAACAGAAGTCACGGATGTGCGCTGTTTTACTGCAGCGGACGAACCAATTAGTATATCCAAAGTGGCTATAGTGAAAATCAAGATAGAATTATTCACTTGGAATTTCCCTTTTCTTGTGGCAGAAAACTTAGCCACGCAGCTTATTCTAGGCTCCGACTTCATCGCTAAAACAGGTATTTTGATTGATCTACAAGCAGGAAGTTTTGTATTTAAATTTAATAAAAATCTTGTCATACCATTCGTGGAACCTGAAAATAAAAGGTCAGGACAAGTTACTAATGTTCCTACCAACACTGACGAGAGAAATTCTTTGTCCCTGGATCATCTCGAGCCCAGTAAACAAGTTGCTATTCGATATTTGTGTAATGAATTTTCAGATGTGCTAACTAAGAAATTAGGTCGAACTAACCTAATTGAATATCAAATTGAATTGACTGATACCACGCCAGTCAAAAGTCACCCTTATCAACTTTTATGTCCTAAAATGGAAATTATGAGAAAACACGTACAGAAAATGTTAGATAATAAGGTAATAGAACCTTCTAATTCTCCTTTCAGTTCACCTGCATTTCTAGTGCCCAAGGGCATGGAACAACGTTTCGTCACTGATTATCGAAAACTGAACAAACAGATTAAAATACCGCAAACACCCCTCCCAGATTTCAACTCGGCCTTTCATTGGTTTAGTAAGGCCAGGTATTTCAGTGTGTTCGATCTCAATTCGGCGTACCATCAGATCCCACTCATGCAAGACTCAAAACCTATTACTGCATTTTGCGTACCTTGGAATCTTTACCAGTATAATGTGGTACCTTTTGGCTTGGCCACAGGAGCTCAAGTACTCACACGACTTCTTGAACAAGTAGTAGGAGATTTTAAATTTAAATTTGTTTACAATTATTTAGATGATCTTGTAATTTATTCAGAAAGTTTTGAGGAACACATCCAGCATCTGACTCTTTTCCTTGAAAGACTGCGCAAGGCAGGCCTCACTGTAAATACAAAAAAGGTAATATTTGCTGCTTCTGAAATATCTTTTCTTGGACATTTGGTATCACACAAAGGTGTTACCATTGATCCAGAACGAACACAGGCGATCAGGGAATTCAAACCACCTAAAGACACAAAGGGCATAGCTCGTTTTATTGGCATGGCTAATTTTCATGCCAAATACATACCAAATTCCGCCGAGCATGCGGCACCTTTGAATGCATTACGTAAGAAAAATACACAATATATTTGGGGTCCTAAACAAGACAAGGCATTTAATTTCTTGAAAGAAGCCATAGCGAATCCACCTGTTCTGCGCATGGCAGATTTTAGTAAACCCTTTATTTTACAAACAGACGCCTCAAGTGTTGCTATAGGGGCGGTATTGTCTCAGGAAATAGATGGTGCCAGGCAACCCATTGCCTTTGCCTCACGTACATTAACTTTTCAGGAAAGGAAAGCATCTTCAGTCTATGAATTGGAATGTTTATCAGTAGTTTTTGGTATTGATAAATTCCGACAGTTTCTGGAACATAGGGAATTTCTATTGGAAACTGATAATCAGGCACTCGCTTGGCTGTTAGCGCACCCTAAACAATTAGGAAAACTTGGAAAGTTGATCACCAAAATTTCTTCTCTCAAATTTGATATTCAACATATTCGCGGTACTCAAAACATTGTGGCTGACACACTTTCTCGAATGTTCGAGAACCCCTCCGAAACAATATCTCAGGAGGAACCTCAGATTTCGTGTCAGGCACTCCTAACCGATTTCCCCTTAGCTTTTCAGGACATACAAACACATCAACAAGCCGACCCATATTTGGCAAAAATAATTTAACAAGTTAAAACTGGTACAGCTCCGAAATTTTATAAGTTAGCTAAAGGTATCCTTCAAAAACGTACACAACAGTCAAGGCACAAAATCTACGTGATATGATTTTCACATAATACCATAGTTCACCTCTCGGTGCCCATTTAGGTATTTATAAAACCATTCAAGGTATCCGACGCCATTTTATTTGGGAAGGAATGCACCGGGACATTACACAGCGAGTTAAGTTATGTAAGCTATGTGCACTCAGTAAACCTGCACAAAATACACAGTACGGTTTCTTGCCTCAGAAGTAGCTGAAAGACCTATGCAAAAACTTTTTATTGATTTTGTAGGGCCATTTCCTCGATCCAAATCCGGACACGCTATGCTTCTTGTGGGCATATATGCTTTTTCGAAATTTGTTTGGCTTATCCCACTCCGTAAGGCTACAGCTGACACCACTGCGCGTGCATTACAAAATCACATTTTTAAAACTTCAGGATTACCGAACATAATTGTATCCGACAACGGAACACAGTTTACATCCATAACTTTCAAGAACATGTGTTTCCCGCATGGTATACAGCATGTGACGACATCGCCATATTACCCGAAACTCTCGCACGCGGAGAGATTTAATAGAAATCTTCGTTCGGCGCTCATAGCGTTCCACGCGAATGCGCAGGAAAAATGGTACAGTAATTTGGTGTGGTTACAGATGGCATTTAATTATGCCCGACATGGACACAAATCCACCCCATTTGAGATAATGTTTACTTATAAGCCCAACACACCCCTTTCCAATCTTTGGTCTCTCGAAGACCTACTGCCGGATGATCCCAAGGACATCACGGAGATTTGGAGAAAGGCGCGTAGGAATTTAAATTTGGCTCACCAAACAAGTCAGAGAAGGTACAATAAGTACCGCTCCCCTAACCCCTACAGGGTAGGTGACACTGTAATGTGCAAAGCACATCCGCAGAGTAAGGCCATCGATAAGCGATCGGCCAAGTTATCGTATCGCTGGACTGGACCATTACAGATCCAACGGTTTCTAACCCAAGTGACTGTGAGTCTAGCCGACCCCAGTTCCAGAGAGTATGTGACACCAGCGCACATCTCCCACCTTAAGAAAGCGCATCCGAATTTAAAATAGGAGCGATTACTTTCTCTAAGCCTTGGCATGCCAAATATAAATATATGTATGTAAGACTCAATAATGAGTTTAACTGAAGAATACAAAACCTAGGTTAAGTAACAATAAAAATCCATGGTACTAGTTTGTAAGAAACCTAATATAAGGTGTTAGTTTAAGTGGTCACTTAAGTTAATAATTTTAATTAAGTTAATGAATTTAATCATGTTAGTCATTAAGAATGTGCACATTGGTTCATAAGAGTGTTTAATCTTTTTTTTTTGTGTGTTAGCATGTAAGTAGTAGGATACAGAGGAACCTGGTAACTTATCCACCTGAAGTTTTTGCTTTTTGTTTTTGCTTTCCCCTAAGCTCCGCTTTAACGCAGGGGAGTATGTGCCATGTATTAGGGATTTAGGCACGAATTATTTAAAATTTTGTAATCTTAAATATTTTTGGAAATATTTTTTTTTCTCTCATCTTATTTTCTTTACGGCCAGGCCCTCAGCCTCTAATCTCAGAGGTGAGCTGATTTTCTTTCCCAGCCTCATGCTAGGTTAGCATTCTGGCTAATATTTCTCCCGCCTCCAGGCACGTCGGGGGCCGGTAACTTTATTTCTTCACGTGACTACTTTTGCCTAGAGCAGCTTGTGAAGCAGTGCTGAGCCCTGCTAACTCTGTCACGAATCGGTATAAGGTTCACTAGCAGCAAGACACGACAGGAGGATCCCGTGGGCCTTGCGTCCCACAGACCATGCATTTTTTGAAGCCATCCCCCTCCTGCTCACCAACCCTTTCTTCTCAGAAGTGAAGCTAGGAGCGACGACCGCTCGGGTACGTTAACCGAAGTCAAGGCCATCTCAGGCTTGACAGCCGCAGTTCAGATTCTGCACTTTAACGACATCTAGCGACGGCTGTGGTCACTAACACCACTTGTGGGTGTCGGCAGCGCTGACACTACCGCGCTCGCGCGGAGGTAACGACAACCTCTCTCCTCCTTATGTCTCGGGCCGCTAGGTGGCACCTCTGGTTACTCCATTACCCCCTAGCTTGACACTCTCGTCGGTCACTAGTCGATTTATTTGTACTTCTTCTCGCCACCAAAAGATAGCGCCTCAGTCGCGCAGTCACTCCAGTAAGATCTAATTTTTTTATACCGGATACCTTCGGGTGGACTCGGTAATTTTCGGCTCAGAGCCTACCCCCCCTCCCATTCTCTAGAGACCCCGCGCTTATGATATTCTGGTGATATCCCGCTCTGAACTTACTTCGGTGCGCGCCTCCTGACTGACTGGTACCGTTAATAACTGCGATCTTCGGTGAATCATCGACATCGCATCGTATATTATGTAGTCTTCTCAGACTAGAGGGATGAAGTCCCTATCCAAAATTAATATTAACCAGTCAGTAGTTTAGTTGAAAGTAGAGAACCTTAATTTTTTTAATTATATATACTTAATTTTTTAACTCATGATGACTTCCGTGTCTACCGCGCATCGTGGTTCGGGTTTTCGGAGACGAGACGCCCTCTCCTGAGCGTCAGGACCAACACCCTGTTTTGGTAAGTCTTGATGTCATCCCCCCCTTTAATTTCTCTCTATTGGCCTTTTGTGCCATTTAAGTATACGGTCTGGAAACAGGTCTGATTTTTGGAATTTGGACCTCTGTTTCAGACAGGGTTCCAAGTTTGGGGCAGCCAAAATCCTCTACCAGAACCTCTGGAAACGGTTCTTGAGCAGAATTCACCATCTTTAGGCCTACTACCTCGATCACCGTCTACCTACAGCCCCGGGTGATTCCTGCATAATTCTATTATTTTATTCACGAACTCAAAAGACAGCAGACAGTAAAAGCAGTTAGAGGAGAGGAAATTTATATAATGTTTTGCAAGGACTGTATGTACAACCTGTAAAGTTAGCGATGTTAATTTCATTCATGTTTTTAAAAATTGTTATTTTTGTTAAACATTCAGGGCCGGCCCGATAGTAAATAAGTTCAAAGAATATAATATAATAAGTGTAATTGTGAGGAATTTAAGTAAGATCACTTATACATGAAAAACAGATGTTACGAAGGAAAATTAAATCTATAAAAAAAAGAAAGAATAATGATTAATAAAATAAGGAAGTCTATAGACGTAACTGTTGTTTTTATTTAATTAATCTATAATAACGATTCCATTTCACCCTAGTGTTCGTAGGGAGTCTCTAAATTTTCTTTGTTTACTCCTAGTGTCGCTTCTGATGTTGACTTTTATAGCTATTAATTGAGGGCCTCAGTATTCAGTTTCCAAATCTTTTAACCTACTTATTTAATTATTCTTTAAGACACTTGGGGTATTACAGTTGGTGGAGCATGACAGTGATAGCGCCGGCCTGTGGGCTAGTGAATGTCGGCAAACATGGGCGCTTGGTAGTGTATGCACCAGGTAGAACACCATGTTCCCCGAGAGAGCCCACAAAGCTAGAAGATGTGGACAATGATGTACCCCTAGAGTATCAGGATGCAATCAGGCAGCTAATAAGGGAAAGGCTGAGTGTCTTCGCCACTGCCGACCAACTCGGGTGCACAATGGTGACAGAACACCGAATCCTCACTATGCACGACCAACCAGTGTATGAGGTCCCCAGGGGATATGGTTTCCGCAAGCAACGGGTGATACGTGAGCAAGTGCACGAAATGTTGCGAGATGGTGTCATTGAACCCTCCAACAGCGCATACAACTCACACATCGTCCTAGATGCCAAGAAGGATGGGACCATGAGCTTCTGTGTGGACTTCTGTCCCCTGAATAGTGTCACCATCAGTTCCCCACCACCGCAGATCAGTGTGGACGAGGCCTTGGCAGGCCTGGGCAATACACAAGTGTTCACGACCCTTGACTTACGTTCGGGCTATTGGCAGGTGCCAAAACACCCAGGTGTCAGAGAAAAGACTGTGCTCATGGTGGCTGATGGTATACGCTTTCAGTTCTGTGCCATGCCCTTCGAGCTCAATTGCGCGCCGGCCACATTTCAAGCTATGATGGCCCGCGTACTGGAAGGGTACATTGGCCAGTTCGTGACATCCTACCTCCACGACGTGATAGTATACTCCAAGACCTGGGAGGACCATGTGCGTCACCTGTCCCTGGTCCTGGAGCGGCTCGAGACGTACCATCTGACCTGTGCCACACAGAAGTGTCACATTGGATGGAGAGAGGTGGAGTTCTTGGGGCATGTGGTGGATGCTGAGGGTAATCGTCTGCACCCGATGGACCTGGCGAAAATTGCATAAGCTGAACCCACTAGAACCCGCAAGGAGTTGCAGAAGCTCTTGGGCCTCGCCAACTGGCTGCGGAACTATATCCCGCAGTTCTCCACACTCACTACCCCCCTGACATATCTGTTGTCACTGCGACAGGGCTACCACTGGACACTGGCTGCACAGAAGGCACTGGACAGCTTGAAGGCCGCTTTTCTCCGATACCACACACTGTCATGGATAAACCCCGAGAGGATGCTGTACTTTCAGACGGATGCGAGCGCCGAGGGGGTGGGCGCGGTGCTATACCAACGAGACGAAAATGGGGACAGGTGCATAATCGACTACGTCAGTGCCAAGTTCGGCCGCACTGAACGGAACTACCACAGCAATGAGCAGGAGTGCCTGGCAGTCGTGTGGGAACTGAGTAAGTACCGTCCCCATCTCGAGGGTAGGCAATTTGTATTGCGCACGGACAACCAATGCCTCACGTGGTTGCGGACCCTCCAGGGGTGGAAAAGCAAACTTGTGAGGTGGGCACTGTTTCTACAGTCGTTCGACTTCATCGTGGAGCACGTACCAGGAGTAGGAAACGAGCTGCCGGATGCCCTGTCACGGGACCCTGATGAGGGATCGTGCCTGGAGGACGAGGTATCTTGGGACGAGATACTGCCACCTGGCCATGAGACGGATCACCACCACCCAAGGGACCCAACCTGCCGCCTGCTTGCTCTAGGTGTGGACGACGACCCGCCTCCTGCGGACCTGGTCGAGCTGAAACGTCGGGTGCACGACGCCCAACGCACCTCTCAGGATGCTGAGCGTAGACACGTGAAGCAAATAGCGTAAACATGCGAGACCTGGACTACAAGGAATGGCGTCCTCTACACACGAGGAACGGGACCCGACCAGGAGTGGCGCACCTATGTCCTACCAAAGGCACGTGAAGCGGTGTTGCGCTTTATGCATGGTCACGACTGGGTCAGACACCCTGGGGCGGACCAAACATGGCGGGCGATCGGTCAGCACTACCACTGGCCCGGCATGGCCCGGGACATGCGGGCATACGTGAGGACTTTGAGACGTGTCAGGAGCGGAAAGCACGGTGGAACGACGGGACAGAGCAACAAAAGCCTCACATTCCCACTACCCCATTCCAGTCCATTGCGCTGAACGTTATGGGGCCATATCCCTGCACAGTTCGGGGCAAGAAATACCTGGTGGTAGTGACCGATCTCTTCACCCATTGGGTAGAAGCCTACCCCACCAGCAACGTTCGGGCCAACACCATTGGAACGATATTGCAAATGGAATTTTTTCCGTGTTGGGGCTACCCGAGAGACCTGCTGATGGACAACGCCAGCCAATTCGTCGGGAGGCAGTGGCGGGAGATGTGCAACTTGTGGCGCGTCGAACACCGGACCACACCTGCCTACCACCCCTGAGCCAACCTGACGGAGAGGCGAAACCAAGTATAGGGTGGTGAATAATGCATCATGTGTGTGTATAACCCCAACCTTGTATGTGTAGGCGAGTGAGCGAGTGTTGAGATTTATACACAATTCCCTAATAGACTCTGCTCTTCACTAAGAAACACCTGCATTATGGGTAAATAAAATATACTCATGCAAATAATTATAGTTTGGGTGCTGTATAGTTAAAATTAATTCTGAACACCTTATTGAGTATCTGTCTATTCTGCGATTACGTAAATAATAAATTACTTGAGTTGAAGTTAAATGTATTTTGTTGAAAAACCAAAACAAAACACTACACTAAAACGTGACAGCTTCCTGAACAGAATCGTAGCAGCTACAGCAATTATGTTGGTCTCAACTTCTTTACGAACCAGTAGCACATTAAAAAAACAGAACTCATAATTGAGGGCATTCAAAATGTATGTTTGAGTACTGCTTCGCAGTCTCTTGTATGACTCTACGTTAAATACAATTAAAATATAAGTTGACCAGAGCAAAACAAATGACTCTAAACTTTATAGCCAACTTGGTTGCACTCGGTTCTAGCTCTGGCAGATAACATCATAAATAAGAGATTCTATTAAAATTCTACAGGAACCACTGAGCGTTTCGTAAGACAAAGCAAAAATTATCTTTAACAATGGTCTGTAAGGTTAACGAGTGCAAGCAAAACAAGTGTGATTTCAGAATTGTTTGCATGGTCAGTTATGCTGTTACATATATCTTGAATGCCTTAGCTACCAACACTAAAACTACTAAACTAAGTACTACACATGGAACACTTACTTAAATCCTAAGTCACAATACCTTGAGTTGAACATTGAAAGAACATAAAAACCCTTGAAACATACAATGCTGCCGATCAAATAATTCTTGCAATATGAGATACGTACAGAGGCAGTCAATCTAAACACATCCGTAGGGAAACTTCAATATATTCCTACGCATTTTTGGTCTTCGACAGTTCTCGGGATGCCGATCCTTCGTGTCTTGGTTCGGGCGTAGATCAGGCTCGTGCAATCATGAACATTTTCGACGTATTCTATTCCCAGTTGAATAAGAACGCCTCTTCTTATAGCTAGGCGCTAAATAATTGTACTTCCACCAATTTCATACACTTAACATATATCAGTTCAAGCAAATAGCGCCTCTTCATTTAAGTTTGCACTTATGACACAGTTCATGAAATATTAGCACTCCAACGTACAATAACTTTTAAATGTTGCATATTTCGTAGAAATATGAGTGTGTACGAACAATATACAGTTTATATCAACTTCCTCCAACTACTTACTGGGAAGAAAGTAAAGTCCATGTTGAGACGTTTTGAAATGGTGCGATATTAAAAAAATATCCGCACAACTATATGACAGCACGAGTTCAGCTTGCAATTTAACTCATAGCAGCGAATCATTTCAATCAATTAGCGGTGTAAAAATATCAAAATAACACAAGACTATGAATTTCGTGTCTGTCACCTCAGAATAATTCCAAGATTCACCTTCTAGAACATTTTAAATCGTAACTATGTACGAACAAAAAATGTAACTCTCCAACTTATTTCCATAGCAAAAGCGAAAATAAAATGTTTTAAATTATATTGCTGTGAACTGCCCATGGATTACAAAAGTTTCTCAGCACTAATGAAATAATCAAAGGCATAGCATAAATTCAAAGAGTAATAATTACCATCAAAAATATAAAACAAATTATTGAGAATTTCTAATAAGGTTTTACCTTATACAAGAGTTGAAAGTCCAGATGCGCATAAGGCTGGGTAGCGACCATACTAAGTGGGACGACCATCTTGCAGAGGCTCTGTTTTGCATCTGTCGCAGAACCAATGGAGCCATAGGAAAGACCCCGGCAGAAATGGTCTAAGGCCACAATTTTCCCTTGCCAGGAGAATGGACAGCCCACGGGGTAGCCGATGAAGAAGAAGACCCAGAGGAGCGCTGTCAATGGCGAGAGGCAGAACTGACAACAGCGCGTTAACACCAGAGGGCCTATACTCACCAGATAACACCGCAGACGACCCGACTGCCACCGGAACTCCAACCTGGAGAACTGGTATACGTGCACACGCAGCCTCTGTCCAGCGCGCCGAAGAACTACAGTGCCGGGTTGAGCCCCCGATGGTCGGGACCACACCCGATCCTCAAACGGCTAAGTAGGAGCACCTACCTGGTCCGCCTGGATGGAC
Organism: Bacillus rossius redtenbacheri; assembly: GCF_032445375.1. Classification (NCBI taxonomy): domain Eukaryota; kingdom Metazoa; phylum Arthropoda; class Insecta; order Phasmatodea; family Bacillidae; genus Bacillus; species Bacillus rossius. Next base: position 71,384,422 of record NC_086334.1, read on the forward strand.
AGCGGGTGCGAAAAGTGCACCGAGACTTCATACAGAGAACAACATTCCCAGAAGAAATTTTGGTCTCTGAAGATGTCACCCTAGTAGAAGTGGACGAAAATCCTGCTTCAGACGATTCAATCACGCCCCGAGGCATGCGGGGCCTGTTCCATGCCACCCCCAGAACAGAAATGGCGATGCTGGAAACAGCAGGAAGCTCGGCCGCAAGTCTGAGGCGATGCCGTCGGAGACGCACGATGTGGACACAGATCTGTGATGTCAACGGAATGCCCGAGGCGGGCGCCGATGTGGCAGACGAACAACCTCTGGCGACAGAGCCGGACGAGGAGGAGGCAGCTGAGCCACTCTCCCCCACCCGAGGTGGATGGGGACATGGTGCCTCCCTCGCCGATGCAGAGTTCAGAGTCACAGTCGAGGAGCCGGCTGAGACGACCCCAAGACGCAACCGACGACATCACCGAGCCCCACGTTACTTGGCAGACTATGCCACGGGCTCGGAGCTGGACGCGCTTGGGTACGACGACCCGGCGAGTACGGGGCGAGAGAGGCGGCCCTAACCCCGACGACCGCCATGGGAGAGGTCATCCCGATCCTGCTGCCTCGGGTCGAAGCACGGCGGCTTTGATCTGGGCTTATCCAGGGGGAGGGGTCTGACATCGTACCTTCATGCCTCTGGGTTAAAGCCCGGATCACAGCCCTGTCCGCAGCGCGCCACGGCTTCGGGAATGAGGTCACTTCCGCTCCGTGCGCGCGAGAGCATTGCCCCAGCGTCCTGGTCTTCAGTCCCGTGCGAGCCACCTTCGAGGCTAGGCGCGGTCGCGAGATGCTCCATAAACTCGCTGCTATTATTGCTTTTGGTTCTGTTCTATAGTGTGTTATAATCTCTTTTATAGTTTTTGTTCTACTGCGTGTGTGAGTGTTGTTTTGTTTCTGGCATGTCCACGGGCGAAAACACGTGGACTAACACAACTAGCCTGCATCGCACGTCTCTCGGCAGCTACACGGGCTGGATGGTCAACCCCTGCCTCCCCGCAGGAGGTTGCTCTACGCGAGAGAGCTTGCACCGGGCAATACAAGAAAATGGCCGAGAGACATCCGCCACGTCTCCACGCATCCTACAGAGACGGGTACGCGACAGGCTAGTCTCATGTTCTTTCCCATACACAGTCATGGGAGTCTGCATCTTGTCCTGGTGTACAGGGTCTTTGAAAGCATGACTGATTGGCTGCAAGTCATTGTTATTCTGCAGGATTTAGAGAAATTTCAATTTCCCCTGATTAAAGAAAGCATAAATGGTGGTACAGCCACTCATCGCATGCAGGAACACTATATGATCTAATAGGGTTTTTTCAGTGGTAAGTTAATGATTGTAGAGGGTTTGAGACAACTTTCCTTTTTGTGGTTTCAAAAAGAAGATATTCTTCATATCAGGGCTACACAAGCCAATCAAAATCACCAAAAGGACTATATCTTCCCCTACCACAGTCATATTCATTTAATGGGACTAAAATAAGAGATGTGATAATTAAGATATCAGGGTCCTCCACAGCTTGCTGTGAATGAATTTTTGTATCAAATTAGGTTTGCAAGGGACTTGACATATGATACATAACTGCTGCAAATTTCTGCATATGTCTGGCTGTGATGCTATTTGACCCGGTGTAAATAACTGTGGTGTGCTTACACTACAGTTTCTCACTCATACAAATAGTGAAACATCCTCACGGGGTGAAACACTTGTATTTTGTAGATGGCATTGCAGTTTTAAAGGTATGTATGTCCTGGAGATAAAGATGGCTGCATTTGGCATACAGATTATGGCCACTGGTGTGAAAGAAAGGAAGCATTTCATATATGGTTTGGAGGTGTAGATCCCAGTTGTTACTTCTTTGCTTAGCAATGGAGCCTTGTTCTGTCATCATTTGGAGCTTAGCTTTGAATTCTTCTCGCACATTTCACAATCTCCTTCACATCATTAGAATGAATCACTGATCTGTCCATGTAGAACAAGCTCTCTTCCAATTTATCCACTATTGTTGGTGACAGAGCCACTGATTGATTCACTGTTTTGGCCAAAATTCTGTGAGCAAACATAATAACCTGTACTGCCCTTGCGTTTACCACATGTATGGTATTGAAAAGTTCAGTCAAGCCACTCATTACTTTCCACAATGTAACCAATTACTCCCATGAAGGATATCAGTAAATGAAATCTACCGAGCCTTATAAAAATTGACATAGCAGGATCATCAGGACGGCTAGCAACAACATCTCGGCCTTGAGGTAGAGGGTTTGGTCAAATGTCACCAGACAGGTAACTTTGTTTCAGGATTTTGTGTTCTCTACGCTTGTCAACAATGCTGTAATATTGAAACACATTCACTTAGAGGAGCATTGATAAATATCTGATAACTAACAAATGTTAGTTGATGTGTGATGTTTCTTGTAGCATTTTCCATACATTCATTCCATCTGGAGAGATCAGGAATATCACTGCTTTTGCCATAGAGCTGCAGAAGATCAGGCACAGATAGAATTGCAGTTTCATTTGGTGTGTACATTTCCTTGAGATATTTTATCTTGATTTAAGCTAAACCTCCAGGTTTTGTCCTTTAAAAATGGATTTGTTGAACAGTTCCGTAACTTCCAGAAACCTCGTATCTGTCGATTGTATTCTAATTGGTGCTTTGGAGAAGATGGAGCATTTGGAGTACTTGGAGCACTTTGAGTTGATGGAACTTTGGAGTGGTTGGAGCCTATTAGAGCAATTGGAGCAATGACTTTTGGAGTGTTGGAGCACTTGGAGCTTTGGAGAAATTGGAGAACTTGGAGCTGATAGAGCACTTGTTGCATTGGAGAACTTGGATCATTGGAGAACTTGGAGCAATTGGAGTAGTTGGAGCATTGGAGCTCTTGGAGCCCATTAGAGCAATTGGAGCATTATAGCTGTTGGTCAATTGTAGCGTTGGAGCTCTTGGAGCAATTGGTGCTTTGGAGATGTTGGAGCATTTGGAGCACTTAGAGTTTATGGAACTTTGGAGCAGTTGGAGCCTATTAGATCAATTGGAGCAATGACTTTTTGAGCCAATGGATGTTGGCGTATTGGAGGTCTTGGAGCAACTGGAACATGGGAGCTCTTGGAGCAGATGTTACTTTGGAGCTTTGAAGCTTTGGAGCATTGGAGAATTGGAGCACTTGGAGCAATTGGAGCTGTTGGAGCGATTGGAGCACTGGAGCTTTGGAGCAGTTGGAGTTTTTGGAGCAATTGTGGCATGTAGAGCCATTGGAGCAATTGGAGCTTTGAAGCTCTTGGAGCAATTTGAGCAGATGGTCAATTGGAGCTAATGTAGCGATTGGAGCCTTTGGAGCTGATGTAGCGATTGGAGCTGATGATAAATTGGAGCTGATGATGCAATTGGAGCAGTTGGAGCTGTTGTTACAATTACAGCATTTGGAGCTTTGGGGCACTCGGAACTGCTGGTCAATTGGATCAATTGGAGCTCTTGGTGCTGATGGTAAATTGGAGTCTATCGCATATGGGAGAGATCGTATTCCTGTGCTAAGATCGTATCACACCATGTCGAATTTTCGTCCATCGTGTCTGTACTCAGGACATGGCCTCATGGTTCGAAGACGAGTGGTATATTGACATGAGATTGAAAAAGGTCTAAAATGTTGGTCGTATATCGGTGTATTAAATCTCTTGTTTCAGAGATGCTTAGTCTATGAGTATGATTTTGTACATGAACTGTTAAAAATATTCGTCAAGTATCGGCAAAAACATATATTTTGTCTACTGACTGGATGTGTTTGACCACCTACTGGATGCACCAGGCTACCAACAAGATATGACTTGCCACCTAATGGTCGTTGGTACCTGAACGCTGAATATACATTCCTGGCTACCGACTGGATGCGTATTGTCACCTACTGGACATGCCTGAACATCTAATATGTGCCTGGCTACGGACTGAATGTGCTTAACCACCGACTGGATGTGGCTAGCTGATAACTGGTCATTACGGCCACAAACTGAATGCACATGGTCGTCGATTACATGCCTGGCTACTGAATAGACATTAAAGCAGTGTGGGCACTGTGGCTAGCTGATAAATGGTCATTACGGCCACAAACTGAATGCACATGGTCGTCGATTACATGCCTGGCTACTGAATAGACATTAAAGCAGTGTGGGCACTGCACAACATTCCTTCCCCTCCATTCCCCTCCCCTCCTTTCCCCTTCCTCTACAACTTCCCCTACCTACCCCCCCCTCTCCCACCCTTTACCGCCGCGCCACCAGCGCGCTCTGACGAGAGTTGTTCCCGGCCTATATATTCCCGGCGCCTAGGTTATTCGTCGCAGTCTCTCGGTCGTCTGACTCGAAGGCTGTCACTGTGGGCTAGCGTCGCGTTGTGGTATGTACTCGGTTGTGAAACTTAGCTTCTGTATTTTGTATGTTCTATTATTCTTGCCTGCGCGTTGTGGCCGCGCCTTCACCCTTGTATTTTTGCCATGATTTGTAATGTTTGTAAGCCATCATGGACCCTTCAGGTCATTGCTTGAATTTAGTTCTTTGCTTTTGTTTCTTTACTCACGCCAAATACTGCCTGTAGCCGTGCGTAAATGTTCTACGGTTGTATATGGGCACGCCACGATGGCATTGGACACTTCTTGTCAAGCTGCGTCGTAATTATAATTTCTTTCTTGCTGTTGCTTTCAGCCTAGCGGCTCATATTATTTGTGCTACTTCTAACGCTTCGCCACCTGGCCCACTTTTTCTCCAACATTGTTTCAACATTGTATGCTTGATTGTCTTGTATATCCCGCGGGAATGCACGAGGAACGTATAACAGTTGCTAATTTTCTTGTAATCGACTTATATATGCATGTCTACAAATAAAATATATTTTGTTGTATATCATTCGTTTTTTCAGCACCAGCCCGCCACTGCCGTGCGTCTTAATGTAAAGACCCCTCGCTGTTTTCTCCGTTTTCAGTTGTGACCCCCTTTCGCGGCTAAAACTTCTGCACTACTCTGCTTCGGCAGTGGTTTTGCTGTGTGTTTTGCTTGTTTTCTTTCAAGACTATGAGCGGCTCTGGAGTCAGTTGGATCTACCGGCTTCACCGCGACGAGCTGATACGGTATCTCGAGGAGAACCAGCTGCCTGCTGCAGCGAGCGACACCGTGGCTGATATGCTGGGCCCGGCTCGTTCAATTTATACTCGAGGTTAGTGACGTCTCGTCTGGTGTTCCGACGGCGCAGGCCACACTGGAAGTAGGGGAGAGGTGGGTAGTCCCGGACACTTAAGCATAATTACACACTTCTGAAAATTTTTCATATATATTTAAAAAGTTAATCTGTCAGTTTTATGCTTGAAACACTATATGTGCATACATTGCCAATATAAACACATACAATCTTCTAATGAACGAAAATGAGGATTACAATGGTGCTTATGTTTTTGCACAGAAACGATACACGTCGGGTAGCCCCGGACACATCATTTCTTCATTAAGCACAAATCACAGTAAAAGGATACATCATCTGGATCAACTCCAGCACATTCCTCATGTGCCCATCCCTTACATGTACAACATTGAATCCAGTTTTCTTCTAAACTTTCACAGCAGATTATGCACACTGTCTTCGTTACTGGTAAAGATGTTTTCCTTGACAATTTTTTCCGACACTGTTTTGACTTGGACTGTTCCACAGTAAGTGACAGTTTGCTAGGTTTTCTTCGTAGAATATTTTTGGTTTTCGGTCGTGTCTTAAGCTCCACAGCTTCTTTGTAAGGGCTTGACATTAGAATTTCACTTCGCTGAGCATGACTGTAACATTTCGGCCTCTTTCAGCTGATGTCAATTTTCCAACTTGCTTCTTTCCTTTAACAGACAGGACTTTCTGATTTTGGTGGACAGTTGAAACCCCAGTTTCGTCCGCATTGTACATTTTAGAAGTTGGGAAGTTGTATATCTCTATCAGTATTGTCAGTTTTTCGAAAAACAATTTAACTCGAGGTTCATTAAACCCAACACACCTCATCAAACTGGTAGATTCTGGTGAGCGCAAACTCAAATGTGGATGTCTTTGCATGAAAGAGTTGTATAAATCTTTCCTAGCAAATTTGGTGTCCCTGTTAAATCTTTGTGGAATTCCAAGTGTCTCTGCTAAGTCGAATGCCAACTTCAAAAATTCCATTCTACTCAACCCCATTAACCTATCATCAAGTTCTCTAATGTGTTGTGCCAGCTCTTCTTCAAAATTTGAAGGAAATGTTAGTTCAAAACGTCCAAGTTTAGGCTTCAGTTCACATTCAAACCCTTTCTTAATCAGTGACACACTATCCTGAACAGAACTTTTTGGAACATTAAAATGTGTTGCTGCATCTCGTACACTCATTTTACCACTCAACACATGTTCTACAGCAATTTTCATTGTAACTCCACTCCACAATCCCCTATTGGTAGTTCTTCCTTTGAATTTCGGCATGATTGTTGCGTCAACCAACTGTAACATACGACCCCAATATATTAATAAAAATAATTAACCTGCTAAACAAAGAATTGTTTTATGTTTTACATATCAAATGATGTGTCCGCAGCTACCCTCTTTTGGAGTGTCCATGGCTACCCGCAACGCAATAGCTCGAACTAATAAACATAAGATAAAAACTGTTGCCAATACGAGTATCCCTAAACGGTATGTTCAAAAGCGCCTTATAAATATGACATTGTGTACATATAATTCAGTTTCGCTTACCAACAGTGTCATGAGACGCTTCCAGATATTAACTGCGTCGTAAAAACCTTTACCACAAAACACAAACATACACACTACATTCACACGCTTAAACGAATAAATCTCAACTGTGTGCGGACAGCACTGTATACGGAGGGAGTTCTGGACAAAACTTGATAGTACTGCCACCTAACGAGAAGTAGGTAAACTATGGCATGTCCGGGGCTACCCACTGTCCGCGGCTACCCACATTTCTCCTAAGTCCGGATTCCGATAATTCCTTTTCTCAAAAATTGTTTTTCTCTGTTCTCAAATCCCTTCCTGTGTTGATTGGTAGTGAGCCCAGGTCTATTGTAGATTTTTTTTACAGGCTGAGTGCCTCGCTAAATTGAATTTGGTGTCAGCTGGCGCTTTTATGACGGCTCTGCTTAGTAAGTGTACTGGCGTGTATGTGTCTAGGTTAACAGAGGCTATCGTACAGAAGGTAGATTTTCATACTTTTAAGATGTCGGTACTTCGTGCTGTGTGTTTTCCGCGCGTCATGGACATGTGTAAGCGCGATTTGATTGTCAGGTTTCAGCGTCCCAATGAGTCAGTCACTCATTACATTGATGAGGTTGTTTCCTATGCCGATGTTTTGGAAATTGACATCGCTGAACCTGAGTTAGTTTAGCTTATTTTAGGCAACTTTGCGCCCCATGTGCTCACCCACTGTGGTATGCTAGCTCCTACTACCACCTTTGATGCATTGCGTGCTTGGGGTAGCGAGGTAGAGGCGCAGTTATTAGCGGTGTCCAAATACGAGGCTGAGTTCTCGCCTCCCCCTAGGTCTACGTCCGTGTCACGTGTTCGTGACAGGGGATTTCACAGCTTACAGGTTACCTCAGACTTTCGTGGCAGTGACGCACACGATGCTGACGCTCGTGTTTTATGCACGTATGAAGATAATAGTCGTCAGCATTCATCCTTTTCGCCTTGCCTTCATGACAGCTCACGTGCGCGGCGTTCGCCACCACGTAGATTTGACAACGGGTCGTGTGCGCGCTTCCCCGCCGGCGGCACGGCTAGTGTAATTCCTCCCAGTGGCTGCCCGTCTGCCCCGCCTCTTGAGACTACGCAGCCGCATCGGCGTTTGACTAGCGGCTCTGTTGCCACTTCTGCACAGCAAGTGCAGGGTGTTCCAACATACACTCGCGCTCGTTACGCAAACTGTTGCGTGTTTGGACATGTGACTGAGGACTGTGATCAGGCACGCATTGATGTTAATGCACGTAGATGTTTTTCTTGTAAGGGATTGGGTTATTACCGGAGTAATTGTCCGGGAAACGGCCATTGACAGGACGGAAAAGAGGTCGTTTCTGTCGCTTCTATAGGAAAGCCTTTAACTCTGTTTTTCTGAATTTCTTGCCCGTGTGTATTCACGAGCGTTTCTTTTCGGCTCTTGTTGATACCGGTGCTACATGCTCGGCCATTAGTGAGACATTTCTCCAGACCTTAACTGAAACATTTCCTAAATTTTCTTTTCGTTTATTTTCTGAAAACCAGATTAATATTTGTGTGGCGAATGGCGAGTGCCTTCGCACAAATACGTTCGTGGTTATTCATTTTAAGATTAAGCATTTTTCCTGGAATTGGAAGTTTATTGTTGTTCCTGGTCTTTCACCGAATTTTAGATTAGGTTTATTTTTTTTTGAGCAAGACTCGCTGCATCCTGGATGTGGGCCAGCGTGAGCTCCGGTTTGACTTTGCCCCTTCTGTGAAAGTTCCCTTACGATCGCAGCCTAGTAATTCTGTTATTTTTGAGTGTCGCGATACTGATAGCATTGCTCAAGGGCAGGCTATTGGCGACCTAGTTCATGCCTTTTCCGACGTTATCAACTCTAAATTAGGACGTTGTGCATTTTGCCCTATCAAATCTATTTAAAGGATGAAGCTCCTGTCCACGCTAAATATCTCAAGGTCTCTCTCCCTAAACTTCAGGCCATGTGTGACATCGTGGATAAGCTCTTAGCCGCTGGTGTAATTTCTCCTTCTACATCTGATTTTTGCACTCCTACTTTTTTAGTGCGTAAAAAAGACGATGCGAGCTGGTGTATGGTACATAATTACATTCCTTTGAACCATAAAATTGCCAAAGACGTTGTTCATCCGCTCCCCACTGTTGAGTCTGCCCTTCAGCATCTAGGTAAGGCTAGATATTTTTCAGTTATTGACTTGAATCAAAGTTTTCACCAGTGCCTTTTAGATCCTAGTTGCCGCAAATATACCGCATTTTCAACTCCTTTTGGCCATTTTGAATTTAATCGTGTGCCTATAGGTGTTAGTTTTGGTAGTCAGGCTATGAGCCGGATCCTGGATCATGTTCTATCTGATCTTAAGTATGATTATGTGTTTAATTATGTCGATGACATCATTGTTTATAGTAACACATTTGAAGATCACATTACTCACCTGACTGAAGTACTTTCTCGTTTATGAGGGGCCAATCTCACTGTTAACCCGAAGAAGGTTACATTAGGAAAAACATCTGTTAAATTGTTGGGTTATGTTATTTCACAAGATACCCTCCTTATGGATCCTGACAAGATCGCCCCTATCATCCAGTTTCCTAGGCCTGTAAATTTAAAGGGAGTTCAGCGCTTCTTGAGTATGCTAGGTTATTTTTCCAGGTTTTTTGCTTCCTTATCTGCTCCCTTAAATATCTTACATAAGAAGGATTCAGTTTTTGAGTGGGGCCCCGAACAAGAGAAATATTTTCAGGCGCTGAAGTCTTGTATGGCTTCACCCCCAGTGATCATTCTACCCGTTTTTAGTAAACGGTTTGCCGTTCAGGTTGATGTCTCGCACAATGCGCTTGGAGCCGTCCTAGGACACCTTGAAGAATGCCAGATTAGGCCCATTGCCTATGCTAGTTGCTCGCTATTGAAGTCTGAGCAGAGATTAGGCGTCTATGAGAAGGAGGCCTTGGCTTGCCTGTTCGGCTTAGAAAAATTCGAAAATTATCTTGATGCTCGGGAGTTTGATTTATTTACCGATAACCGAGCCCTTAGTTGGCTCTTTAATCATCCTCATCAGCTAGGTAAGCTGGGTCGTTGGATTTTGAGGTTATCACGATTTCAGTTTGTCATCCATCATATTCCAGGTAAAGATAATGTTATAGCTGATTCTCTCGCTCGCATGTTTTGCACAGATGCATTCGAGCCTTTGGAATCCCGCTCTTCTGATGCTGCTAAATTTATCACTGCTTTTAATTTTTTTCCTGAATCCTACTTTAATATCAAGGTATGTCAGACTCAGGACCCCCTTGGCCAGCAGGTACTTAGAGATCTTCATGATAAGAAGGCTGTTCCCTATGTTGGGGAGAGTGGCATGTTGTATTTTACAGGAACTTATGGCATAGCCCGAATGGCTGTTTTTCCAGCTGTCTTGAGGCCTATGGTGTTAACCTATTTTCATGCATCTCTCCTAAGTGGACATCTAGGAATAGATAAAACTTTTCGCAGAATTTCAGCGCAACTGTTTTGGCCCGAGCTTCAAGCATATGTTCGGAGCTTTGTTCGATCTTGTCTCGACTGCCAGATTTCTAAGCCGCCGCATAAGTCTAAGGTGGGTTTGTATGCTGCTGATCCTCCTGTAGCACCCTGGCATAGCTTACATATTGATAGTTTTGGTCTTCTGACACGTACTAAGAAGGGTAATGTAATGTATGTTTGCTTGTTTTGGATATTTTTTACAAACTTAGATATTTTATTACCTTTTAGAAACATGAAGGCTGCCACTATCGTTAAGGCTGAGGCCACTTGTGGCGGCCTCAGTCGTCTTGGATATTATTATTATTTTTATTTTGCGTAAAGTTTATTCTAAGATGATTTAATTTTTATAACACTATTTATGTCCTTATATTATTTAATGGTGTATTGTAAGATTTATTATTGTAACTTTTTAATAGTATACTTGGTTTATTTTACGTTAAGTACTCTTACTCTGTAGTGGGTCGTACGAGAAGTAACGAGAACGATCTAGCCGAGTGAGGGGTGGTAGTAGAGGAGGGGGGTGACGTCAGCTGACGTGACGAGTGGGAGGCGGCTGCCAGCTGTTTTGTGGGGGAGTGTGTTTTTGACCGCCGGCCACGGAACTGCTCGTGGATAGAGGAATCGCATCCCAGCCATGGGGAAGTTGTGTTACGTTACGTGAACAAGAATTAACTGCAATATGACGGTAATGCCATGGCACGTTTGGCGAAGCGAAAAAGATGGTGTGGGGCTAGTGCACGGGCCACAGAAGCATTGTGCTGCTAGAGGCGCAAATAGTGAGTGGGGTTTACGCCCGACCCCGGGAGTCACCGGCCTCAGAGGTATGCTTCAGTACCAAGTAAGTGTGAGAACTGGATTCTAGTACTTTATTTTCCCGGCTGGTACGATTTACAGAAGATGTGTATTGAAAACAGAGTGCGGCGACGGGATTTAGTGGTTGGATTATATAGACTAAAGAACGTCATAATTTCGGTTCTCCCCCCCTCCTCCGTAATATACTGTAGGGACTTTGGATTAGAATTAATTATACTGCAAGAGGTTCTGTAAACCAATGTTGTTACACTGTGAATGTAATTATACCAATTTAAATGATACCTAGAATTTACCTTTTAAGTGCCTTTGCCTTTTTACGGTATTTAAGTTTGAGCATCTTTGGTTTGGTAATTCATTATTATACCTATCACGATAGATTTACCAGGACTGTCGGTAAATTTAGTATGCTAATATATTTTTTGCGCACTTGCCAAATGTTAGACCAGTCGATGCGCGTCTGTTAAACCTAATTTCTTTACACTCTCATTATCAGTATGTCAGTGGTGACGCGTACGCGGGACTGGCGTGGGGAGTGCGGGCGTGTGCGACTACCCCGGTATAAGGGGAGTTGGCCACAAGTGCGCCACTCTGCTACGGCAGTCTTGTTGTTGGTTTTTGCAGTGATAGCGAGAATTATGTTTTCAAGCATAATGGCTACCTCAAATGAACCTTTGAATTCAAGTTTGGAATGCGAAGATTTGGTAGTATGTTTACGGGAAGTAGGAATAAATGTAACACCTGATGATGATGTACCTTTTTTAGAATTGGTATGGGCGGAGTATAATTTAAAAAAGGAGCGAGATATGTTGGTACCTATCGGGATGTGCGGTAGCACCCCCCGCGGAGGATTTGGCTGGTCGGATTGTGTGTGATTCTTTTGGTAAAGACTTAGATAAGTTTCCGGTGTTGAAAGAAAATACGATTGATGAATTAATTGAGTTTTGCTGGGAAGTAGATCGGGTGCAAGAAAGATATATTTTTGATAGTGATTCGCAGTTGTTGAGGAGCGTAATTGGTAAAAGCTATGGGTTAGCGCATCATATTATTACTCGTGGCGTAAAATATAAGTTATGTTGGGAACAGGTTAAAGAGTTATTATGGCGGAATTTATGTCCTAAGCGGGTTAAGTTGGGATTAATACACAAACGGGTTGGACGTTTTCAGAAACCCGACGAGAAGGAGGCTGTGTTTATGTTGGATGTGTTACAACATATAATTGTTTGGGGTAGAATTTTCTGAAGTGGAAATCATTGATATGATTATTGAAAACATGCGTCCGGATATAAGGAGAGAATGTTCTTTTATTAAGAGGCCACAGAATTTAGAAGAATTACATGAATGGGCTGTAGAAGTCGATAATATAAAATTTGCACAGGAGGAGTATGTGGTAGTGACAGGTGATGATCCTTACTCCAAGTCGGTTCCTGATCCTATGGTTTGTATGGGGTGGGGGGGAATTAAAAATGAGGTTGAAGTGATTAAAGGCAATAATCATTACAGAAAAAGGGGGAGTGCAGTAAAAAAGAATGTGTCTTTTGTATGAAAAAAGGGCATTTGGTACAGTTTTGTTGGCGGCGTTCAAAGGGATCTATGGGGGACGGGGATATGATGAATAACAGTAACAATAAGAATAAAGAGGTTATTTGTTATTATTGTGGAGAATTTGGACATTTTCGTAAAGAATGTAGTAAACTATGGCGGAAATGTGAATTATGTTGCTATTGTGGGAAAAGCGGCCATAGGTCGCGGAAGTGTAGGCTAAAACGGCAGGATAATCTTTTTAGATTTAGAGATAAGCATAGAGTAATGGTCATGCGGGAATCTAACAATTTATATGCCTCTGTTAAAGTGGGCCGAGAGTCGATAAAGGCCTTAGTCGATACGGTAGCGAGTAAGAGTTTCATAAGTTGGGAGTTTTATCACCATTGTAAACAAAACAAATTAGTTAAAAAGGGACATGACCTTATTGAAGAGGGGATAACCATTCAGTTAGCTGATGGGAAAGTCCGAGAAAGTAATAGGAGGGTTAAATTACATATTAAAATTCAGAAATTTTCGTGGGATCGTGAATTTTAAGTAATCCCCGACCTTATTTGTAAGATGATTTTAGGTTTAGATTTTTTAAGCGATACCCGAACTGTAATCGATTGTATGAAACAACATTTGTGTTTTGGTTTTGAGCCCCGGTTTAAAGTAGGTTTAGTGAAACCCTTGGGGAAAAGAAAGGTTATTTGTGGTGGAATTGAAGGGGCGAGAGAAAGGCTTAGTGAAAAAGAAATTGAGAACATTCAGGGAATTATTAATGAGTTTCAGGACGTTATTACCAAGAAAGTAGGAAAGTGTGTTATGGAGCCTTATGAAATTAAAGTCACCGATGAAGTCCCAGTAAAGTGTGCCCCTTACCAATGCAAGCCTTTAGGGCTATAATTAAGGACTTGCTTAAACAAGATATCATAACAGAATCTAACTTCGCCTATGCTTCTCCCGCCTTTTTAGTGAAAAAGAAAACACCTGGCGAATATCGTTTGGTTCTTGACTATAGAATGTTGAACCAAAAAATTCGGGTAGATCCTTTCCCCATGCCTAAAATTGAGGCTATATTTCAATACTTAAGCCAAGCCAAATATTTTACCATTCTAGATTTGAATGCCGCCTTTCATCAATGTTTGCTGCAACCCGCTAGTCAAAAGTACACAGGTTTCGTAACCCCATGGGGGCACTATGAGTGGAAGAGGGTCCCTTTTGGGGTGAATTTTGGTGCGCAATGCTTATCTAGAATATTGGGGAAACTACTTCAGAATGTACAATACAAGTTTGCCATGTGCTTTTTAGATGATATATGCATATATTCAAATTCCCTTGACGAACACCTGGAACATTTGCGTGTCGTACTTGGTAAACTAAGGGAAGCAGGTTTCACCTTGAACCCCGAAAAAATTTGTTGGGCGCAAAGAAAAATACACAAGGCGCTTAAGGAATAGGTTTTCAAGTTGTTTGGTCCTCCATGTATAATTGTTTCTGACAATGCCCGTATTTTCAGTCTACTATCTATAAGAATTTTCTTTTTGAATGGGCCATTAAACCTATTTATAGTTCAGCTTATTTTCCGCAGGGCAACATGGTAGAGCGGCAAAATAAGGTTCTCAAAAGTATCCTGATTTCCTTCTACTGGTCTGATCAGACTCTTTGGGATTCAGATATCGAGTATATTAATGTCGGACTTAATTTGGCTCTTCATTCAGCTACTGGTTTTCCACCCTCGATCCCGTTCCTAGGCCGTGAGCTTACTATTCCTTTACTGAACCAGTGGGGCTTGCCGTCCCTCGACGCCGCCTGGACGCCCAGGCATTGGAACGTGTACTCGACACGGTTTCCTGTAACATTCATAAGGCCCGTAAGGCCGTTTCTGACAATTATAATAAGGCTAGAGCACCTTATGGTTTTAAGATTGGGGATGTAGTCCTTTGCAGAGTGTTTAAATTGCCTAAGTTGGCTGATCAATTAAATGTGAAGTTACTTCCTCCTTATGAAGGATATTATTGTGTCGACAAGTTTTTGGGTGCCAATACCCTTTTGTTAAATTGCTGTAGGCGCAAATTTAAATTTCGAACGGCTCATGTAACCCAGGTGAAACCTTTCGTTAAATAGTTTTTTATGGGTTTGTCGTAAGCCTTTTGCAGTATTGCATTATTATGAGATTAGCCTATTGGCCTGTTGTTAAGTGTTTGTGTTCCTAAGAACTTGTGTTTGAAATTTGTATTTGCAGTTTGTCTTCGTTGGATTTGTGCATGGTGTTGCGGCTCCTTTTCTTTTTTTTTAGTTTGGTGCGCCATTCTTTTTTCCCTGTTACCCTTGCTTGCTGTGCCCGACTTCCGCCGATCTTCAGCTTCACCTCACCAAGATACGTCTCCGTGAGACCTTCTGTTCGTCACCTCCTCCCTACTGGTGGCACCTGCCCCAGAGAGCTCATCGTGCTACTGCCCATCGTGCTACTGCTCATCGTGCTACTGCCCATCGTGCTACCTTTCGCTTGCTTGGCAGCTTCCTCGTCGTGTGGAGGCTCGATGCTGTCTCGCCGCTTCTGGGTCTTGGAGAGCGACTATGTTGATTCCGGCTGAGTGATTCCCGCACCGCCGTGAGTCCATGGCTGCCCCTAGTCCTTGCCTGACGGGTCTTGGACATCGTAGCTGACCCCTTCATCAGCCTGCTAAGGCACTGCGACTTGGTGCTCCCTGCCGGAGTCCCCTCCCATGCCTGGGTGGTTGCGACTCGCGGGACCGCCCTGCTCCGAGCCCTTGTTCTGGGCTGAACACTAACTTCATATCTGGACTTTTTACTCCGTACTCCATATCAGCCGCTGGCTGTCATCTACCGCTGTTCTGAAGACCTGCGTAGTGTGTGACTACGTCCGAAGCCATCTCGTTGATCGCCGCGGCGATCCTGAAGCTTGCTGTTTGATACTGTCACCAGTCTCCGATTTCAACGTCATGAACTTTCTTCGTCGTGTGGATCTTCTGGCTCTCCGGGCAGGGACACTTTAGGGAGGTTTTTTTTTCCTAGCCTAAGTTAATCTAAGTGTGTAGGGGAGGGTCCAGGTTAGGGGAGAACCTAAGTGTGTCTCAGGCCGAAGCCTATACACTCTACCATGCGGGTTTTAAACCATGCGGGACAAGGGCGCGTGCATCGTGTGCTATTGGGGTTTACTGGCCAGCCATGGCAGCAATTGGCACCATGGCTGACGCCCCATTGGTCGCCTAGCTTAAAAGCTAGCTAATGTGACCCAGGTAAAACCTGCATAGACACAGGGAAAACCCTGGGCCGGTTCATGCGGGGATCAGATAACATGCATTAAGCAAGCAGTTAACTACTGGACAAGAGGGAAGAAGGGTCCAGGTAAGAAGAGTTGGAGGGGCTGAAAAATCAACCATGCTGGAGTTGGGTGCTTGGACCTTGCGGCCCGCATATAAAGTTGGGAGCTCCTGGGTTATTATTAACCAGGGGCGCATGCGCCCCCAGGGGCGGGTGACTTCACTCGTCGGTCCAGCCACAGCTGCCCAGGCAGCCACAGTTAAGACAGAAGTGGGCAGACGAGCCTGTAAACCGGCTCGAACTGCTCTCGGAGCGAAAGGCAGCCTGACATTGCGCCATCTTCATCTTCCTTCTTCCAGTCAACAGCCAACGAACTTTCAAGCCAGGGGGAGGGGGTTGAAGCAGTGTGGGCACTGCACAGCATTCCTTCCCCTCATTTACCCTCCCCTCCTTTCCCCTCCCCTCCTACCCCCCTCTTCCTCCCTTCCCCACCGCGCCACCAGCGCGCTCTGACGAGAGTTGTTCCCGGCCTATATATTTCCGGCGCCTAGCTTATTCGTCGCAGAAAAAGGGGGTTCCAGCTGCGCCTTGGTAGAGGACGGACGTGTCCCGGAGCAGCTCCAGCGGTCTAGCTTGTTCAGTTGTTGATAGCACTTCTCAGTGCTATCACAGCCGGCAGCAGACGAGTCTTGAAAGGTGCCTGTGTGCCTAGTGTGCATAGGCGGTAACAGTTGTGCTGTGAAGGTAAAGGTATAAAGGTATTGACGACCAACGAGCCCTGTGACACCCGGGGAGTTAGATCCCCTACAGCCTAGCCTGAACCCGGCTAACTTAGCCCCGGGGGACGGTCAGTGGGTGCGCTAGGGTGTGAGGCACGGACTTCATAATGACGACGGAAATCGACGAAATGACGTACTCCCCTCAGGAGGGAATGAATGACGGTGACTGGCAGACAGTCGCCACTAAGAAGGCAAAGAGGTCGCACCATGAGATGGCGGCCTCTACCTCCGACCAGCAGGCGGGCCCCGCCCCCCCACTCAACAGCCGCCTGCGGCAGCGACCAAGGCTCCTCGCGTCAAGCCACTCTTTGTGTTTCTTGACCAGGGGCACCAATACCCGCGTGTATACCATGCGCTGAAAAACGATCTCACCGAGCGTTTTACATGTACCAACCGCGGCAAAGACGAACTCATGGTGCACACCGCCTCCATCGCGGACTACGCACGCGCAATTAAGGCCCTTCAGGCCATTGGGGCACAGCATTCGGTACTCTTGCAACAGCACGAAGTGCCGATGAAATTCGTGCTGCGCGGCGTCCACCGACACACGCCGACGGACTTCCTGCAGGAGGAGTTCGCCGCACTAAACCTGCCTGTCCAGAACCACTGGTTCCTTGAAAACAGGCAGCGGCGGGAAAAGTACGACGCCCTCGTCATCGAGGTCCCGCAATCGTGCGACACGGCTCGCATACAGGCTCTGCGCGAGTTCGCAGGAATGCGGATTCGCGTAGACGACTACCGACGTCCGAAGGGCCCGGCGCAGTGCAGCAACTGCCAGCGTTTTAATCACGTTGGCAAGAGCTGCAGTGCGGCACCAGTCTGCCGATGGTGCAGCGGCCAGCACAGCGCCACTGACTGCCCGAACGGGGGTAAACAAGAGCACAAGAAGTGTGCCCACTGTACCGAGCAGCACTGCGCCAACTTCAAAGGGTGCAGTGCCTACAAGGAGGAGACGCGGAGGCACCTTCCCCCCCAAGAGCGTAAGAAGCGGGAGCAGCAGTCCCGCCGCGACATGCGCGCCACGGACCAGCCCCAGCTCCAACAGCAGGCACCACAGGGGCACCACGCCCCCCCACGACACAACCCCTGGGGCCCACCGCCGCCGTGCTTCGGCGACTATCTGGCGCAGGCCAGTGGGAGCCGGTTTGCGCCCCTGCAGCAGACCTGGGAGCCCAGCCACAATGAGCTGGACTACCCAGTGCTTGCCAACAACCCGTGGCAGAGGAAGAAGGGGTTCAAGAAGAACCCCACGGGCCACAAAAATGGCCAAGGAAAGCCCCCGCGCCCCGCCCAGGACAGGCCCCGACAGCCACCAAGCCAGCTCCAACACCGGCGAAGAGGACGCCAGCTCCCGCACAGCCGCAGGCCGCACCTGAGGCTGCCATGGCTGTTGACGCAGCGCCAGAGCTGCCAACTGCCCAGCCGACACCCCCCACCAGCGCACCAGCGCCGCAGCTCGTGGACATCCAGGCGGTCATCTACTCCCACGAAGCCATTCGTGGAGACGCCCGACTGCAGAGCGCCATCGGCCCTCTGTGCCAGCTTCTGGTCATCTGGCTGGACACATCCAAATCCATGGCCGACAAAATACGAGCCACCATGGATTGCGTATGTGCGCTTGCTAGCGTCATAAATGACCAGCCTTAACTCGGCCCCGAGTTGCAACACAACCCCGGCCACTAGACATAAGTAGAGACCGGAAAAATTCGCGGGTTCAATGACCTTCAGGATGGACTCCAATATCCTCTACACACTCGGGCAAATGCCACCTGTACATTGGCTGCTGACTTGTGAGTCGTCTCAACTGGGTGGCCTGTGATTCGGCACTTCTATGAGTGAGGGTCTCTAATTGGCCCCCCAGTCCTCCAGATTAACAGTGGACCAATGGCAGAAGCAGCACTGAGGTATAATTATTTGAATTTTAGCAAAACACGAAATGAACTCGCGAATTTTTCAGGTCTCTAGACATAAGTTACATTCCCTCCTATTCTGGAATGCACGCGACCTTAAAAATAAATTTCCGGAACTTATTAACCACCTGGATAAACATAAAATAAAAATAGCTGCGATCAATGAAACCCATTTAAAACCGACAGACAGGCTGACAATATTAAATTATGTCATACATAGGCGCGACCGAGACTTACGAGGCGGCGGAGTAGCCCTTGCTGTACACACTAGTGTACAACACACTGCCTGCCAGCTCCCTGATTTCCAACACCTGGAGGCTATAGGAATTAATTTAAACATAAATCGGCAACAAATTAAATTAATTGCAATGTACGCCCCACCAGGCAGGTCCCTCAGCGAGGCAGATCTGGATACTTTATATGGAGCGGCCCCGAGCTTCCTTGCTGTAGGCGATATAAATGCCAAACACATAGAGTGGAACTGCAGGCGCGCTACAGCGAACGGCAGACTACTCTACACTCACCAACTCAACAAAAACTACACTGTACATGCTCCCTCAGAGCCCACACATGACTCTGGTCGACTGAACGACATGCCTGATATTTTAGATATCGCCCTGAACAAACGTGTCAACACGGGATTCGAACTCGAGGTTGTACACGACATGTCATCGGATAATTTCCCTGTTCATTTAATATTCGATGACGCAAATATAGACTCCAACCAGCCACGAAAAATCAGGGACTATAAAAACGCGGACTGACAACAATTTAAAAACTACTTAACAATAAATCTCCCCGACGCGGCCGAAATAACCATTGAAAACAGCGATAATTTAAATTCCGTGATATTAGAACTAACAGAAAAAATCCAGGATGGTATTAGCCAGTGCATCCCAGAAAAGGAGGTTAGGTTAGCACACGACGAGCTGCCAGAATACATCCGCAGCTTGATTTCACAAAAAAATAGACTGCGGCGTGAATACACACGGCGTCGTACACAAGAGACGAAACGCCGAATAAACGAACTACAAACAATCATTTCAGACGAAATCTCACTCTGGCGAGGCAGCCAGTGGGAAACTAAAATCGCGCGACTCGACACCCAGGACGGAAGTGCCTGGACAATGACAAAGCGGATTTTAAATAAATCGGACAAAATCCCGCCCCTTGAAACAAACAATGGCGTAGTTTTTCAGCCCCGTTATAAGGCACAAGCTTTCGCCGACACACTGGAAGCAGCATTCCAGCCCAACATGCAGCCCTGCGATAGGATATTCACGGCGCAAATTTACCGCAAACTCCGTGTTAAATTGCGACTGCCCACAACCTCTGAGCCATTACTTACACAGGCGCAAGAAATAAAGCGCGCGATCAAAAAAATGAAGCTGCGTAAAGCTCCCGGGAATGACGGCATACAGGCTGTTGTTCTCAAACAACTCCCGAACGAAACACTCGAATATCTAGCCGAGTGCATAAATGCAATGTTTCGGTTAAATATTTTTCCCTCACAGTGGAAAGAGGCTAGAGTTATAGTCTTCCACAAGCCAGGTAAAAATAAAACACTGCCACAGAATTACAGACCTATCAGTCTGCTAAGTACTGTGTCTAAAGTCGTGGAGAGTATTATACTACACAGACTTAATGTACACATTCACGAGAATAACCTACTGCCGAATGAACAGTTCGGCTTTCGCAGTACACGCTCGACATTATATCAGCTCGTGCGCCTGACTGAAGAAATCACAAGAGCATTTAACGTACAGGATTACGTAGTCGCTACGTTTATAGATGTAGAGAAAGCCTTCGACAGAGTATTCCATGCGGGGCTAATCTATAAACTCTACCAAACAGGATTTCCAGACTGTTATATTAAACTAGTCGCGTCCTATTTAGCAGACAGAACCTTTAGAGTATCTACTGAAGGAGCTCTATCATACATAAAACAAATAAGAGCAGGTGTACCGCAGGGAAGCATCTTAGGCCCTGTACTCTTTAATATATATGTCAGTGACATGCCACGCCCCGCACACCGACTAGTAAAGCTGGGCTGTTATGCAGATGACACAGTGCTGTATAGCAGGTCCCACAACCTCCGGCTAGCTACCAACAGACTGCAAGTCGCGCTGACTGAGTTCGAACAATGGTGCACGACTTGGAGTATAAAAGTAAATAAAACGAAATCAGAGGTTATTGTATTTACTCGTAAAAATCTCCCGCCTGTAGAACACAGGCCGCAAATACGTTTGTTTGACGAACAAATACCGCATAAGGATGTAGTGAAATATCTAGGTGTTCACATGGATAGGAAACTACTCTGGCGCAATCACATTGACACTAGGCGAGCGCAAGCGCAGGCTAGGATCACTGCACTCTACCCAGTAATTAGACGATGCGGCAGCAAGGTTAAAACCGGCCTACTGCTGTACAATGCTCTAATACGCCCAATAATTACGTATGCAGCCCCAGTACGGGCAACAGCTGCCCCCACACACCTAATAAAACTGCAGCGGATTTAGAATAGGTGCATTCGAATCGCCACAGACGCCCCACGATACTGCCCTGTAGAAGCATTGCATCGTGAAACCGAGTCGGAGACTTTGCAAGACTTTTACACTCGTACAACACAAACTTTTTACGATAAATGCGTAAATAGTTTAAATCCGCATATTTCCTCACTCGGAAATTATGATCCCGACGAAACACAAAAATACAAACTCCCGAAATCCATCCTGGCGCACAGACCACCGTAGTGGCCCGTGATTGGCTGGAAGCTCCGGCCAATCACAGCGCACCTGCGCTCAGCCGAGGCCCGACCCCAACAGCGCGGTTGCGGAGGACTCACTACGCAGAGGCGAGAGAGGACGGACGTGAGAAGAGGAGCTCCGCGCACTAGTATAGTCTGTGTTCTTGTACACAGGCCAGAGGTGGTATAGAGAATATAGGCTAAGAGTGTAAGCACACAAAACGCCCGGGGCGTAGCTGCCCCTACAGCCTAGCCGCAAACCTCGATTAATTTCAGGTTTGTTGGTCAGTGGGTGCGAGAGTGTTGTAGGATGTCTACTGTACAGAGATACAGATGGAGGGAATTAATGTGCCCTTGCCGAGTGAGGACGAGGCAGAGACGAGCAGCGATGACGGATTCATCACTGTCTCGAGCAAGAAGGTGGAAACAGGGGAAAACCGCGACAGGCTCGTCCCCCCCTCACCAACCCCGCCATTGCGCGCCAGCACGCTGAGCGTGCACGTAAACAACCGCGGCGACAGGGTGGCGCCTCAGCCAGCCAGCCGGCTGCGAGTGCAAATACAGGCATGATCCCTGCGCCACAGAACCCTGCCCCTCAGGCAAAGAAAGTACAGGTAAAACCCCTGTTTGTATTTGTAGACCAAGGCCACAGCTACCCGGTCATCAAAGCTGCACTGGACGCAGCTCTCCATATGACATGGACGTGCGTAAGTCGAGGCCACGATCAATTAATGATCCACACTGCCACGATAGAGGACTACCATCGTGCAGTACAGGCATTAGAGCAGGCAGGTGTGCAGCACTCTGTTCTACTGCAGCCAGACGAGATCCCTAATAAATTCGTCTTCTGTCGGGTGCACAGCAGCATCGACAAAGAATTTATCCAGGCAGAGTTCGTAAAAATGGGCCTGCCCGTAAAGAACTTCTGGTTCCTATGCAATAGGCCATAAAACAGAGAATTGCCCCGAGGGAGGGGACAGGAACAAGGCAAAGTGCGCGAGCTGCAAGGGCCCGCACTGCGCCAACTACAGAGGGTGCCAGGCTTACAAGCGTGAAAACTGGCGCTATCTCCCGCAGGAGGAACGCAAGGAAAGGGAGCTGCAGTCAAAGCGTGTAATTCGCGAAAACAAGCGAGCTGCAGCTGCGTTGCAAACACACTTTCAGTCACAACAAGCTGGCTCGTCCAGCTACCAGCCCCAGCCCCCCAGACAGGTATGGCGCGGCCCCAGCTGCCCTGCTCCTCAACAGTGGCAGAGCCCCAACTAGTACTCGGTGCTGGACGACAGGTACGAGTTGGAATACCCTGTTGTGGCCAACTCTTGGAGGCCCAGAGGGCAGCCAAAGCCCCAGAGAGCCCCGAAAAAACACCATTCGGGACATAAAAATGGAAAGGGGAAGAGGGCCCCGGAGGAACAGCCTGCTCCAAGGCAGGTACAACCTGCCCCGCAGCACCCCCCCCCCCCCCTTCCCCCCATCACACCACGAACGAAGCCAATCCCAGTGGCGCCCCGGGTGAATCACGAGCACGAGGACACTGGAATGCAGATCGAGTCAGCGCCTGCAGTGTTGCCAACTGCTCCGCTGCAGCCCACCTCCACTCGTAAGCCAGGTCCCGACCCTAAGGCATTTCTAAAGGTCGTGGGCCAGTCCAAAACTTTTATTGAGGACCCAAACCTGTCCCAGGCCCTTGAGCCAATGAGCCAACTCATGGCCATCTGGTGCGACGCGGCCATGTCCCTTGAGGAAAAGATACAAGCCACCATGGGCTTCGTGCAGACACTAGCGGCCAGCTTCAATGCCGCACACCCCTAATTTAGGTCCTGTCGCGAACACTAATCCCGTAGACAGTAGTTTAGGTACCATCCTCTACTGAAATGCACGAGGAATTAGAAACAAAATAATCGAGTTTACAGATCATTTACTAAAATATAATATTAAAATCGCGGCCATCAATGAGACTCACCTAATACCAACAGATAGATTAACGATATCAAACTATAATGTTTACAGGCGCGACCGTGACACTAGAAGCGGAGGGATGGCCTTAGTGGTCCACAGAAGCATTAGGCATACAGAATTTTATTTATCTGCATTTAATGAATTAGAAACTGTTGCAATAAATATTAATTCAACAACCAACACACAGTACTTATTTCCATGTATGCACGGCCGGGTAGGTCTCTCACTTTGAATGAGCTAGACATATTATATGGCTCAGCTCCTGCATTTTTAGCAGTTGGCGATATTAACGCCAAGCATAAGGATTGGAACTGTCGGAGCAACACAGCCAATGGCTTCCTGCTGCAACGGCATGAGTCTAATAAAAATTATCAAGTTTATGCTCCCTCAGAGCCCACACACGATAGCGGAGCACTAAGGCAAAACCCCGACATACTAGATATCGTTTTAAATAAGAGATTCCAAACGGGATTTGAACTCAGAGTCGTCCATGAAATGTCATCTGACCATTTCCCGGTACATTTAATATTCGATGACGCGGACACTGACCCCAATCCGCCGAGAAAAATCAAAGACTATAAAAAATCTGACTGGCGAGGCTTTCAGACGCATATATTAGATAACGTGCCCGCAGCCGATGCTGCCAACCTAGAAACTAAAGAAAGTATTGAAACAGCAGTAACAGAACTCACAGTAAATATACAAACTGCAATAAACTCGTGCATCCCAGAAAAGGAGGTTAAGTTTAAGCAGGGAGAGCTGCCGGCATACATAAGGGACTTAATATCACAGAAAAGTAGACTAAGGCGCGAACATACTAGGCGTAGACAGCGTGACATTAAAGCGCGTATTAATGAATTACAAAGAATAATTTCCGATGAGATAACTCTGTGGAGGGACAGCCAATGGGAGGCGAAAGTCTCCCAGCTCCAGGTGCAGGATGGTAGCGCCTGGAGTATGACAAAGCGGTTCCTCCACAAGACAGATAAAACTCCTCCATTACAAACCCATACTGGAGTCGCTTATACACCAATAGATAAAGCACAGGCATTCGCGGACACATTAGATGAAGCATTTAAACCTAATATCGAGCCCTGCGACCCAATATTTAATGCAATGATATATAGGGAATTTAGAATTAAACTAAATCAGCCTATAACTTCAGAGCCTTATCTAACTCAATCGCAGGAAGTTAAGCAGGCTATTAAACGTATGAAACCGCGTAAAGCTCCGGGAATAGATGGCATACAGGCAGTTGTCCTTAAGAAACTGCCTGATGAAATTCTAGAGTACTTAGCTGAATTAATAAATGCCATGTTTAAATTGGAATATTTCCCTTCACAATGGAAACAGGCCAACGTAAAGGTATTTCATAAGCCTGGTAAAGATAAAACAATGCCACAAAACTATCGGCCAATTAGCTTACTAAGTATAATGTCAAAGGTAGCTGAGTACATAATTTTGCAACGACTCAATACTCATATTAAAGAACGATACATATTGCCGAATGAACAATTCGGATTTCGCAGCGCGCATTCCACTACGCAACAACTAGTACGCATGACGGAAGAAATAGTAACAGCGTTTACATGGAACAGTTATAATGTAGCAACGTTTCTAGATGTACAGAAAGCTTTTGATAGAGTCTTCCACGCAGGCTTAATCTATAAACTATACCAAGCCGATTTCCCCGACTGCTATATAAAATTATTAGCCTCGTATTTAGCCAATCGCTCGTTCAGAATCACTACAGAGGGAGCATGTTTAGTAGGTCACGCAACTTAAATCTTGCAACAGAAAGGCTTCAAACTGCGTTAAACTCACTAGAAAATTGGTGCACGAAATGGCGAATTAAAGTTGATCCTACAAAGTCCGAAGCCATTGTTTTTACGCGGAAACATCTCCCGCCACTAGAAAATAGACCGCAATTAACGCTATTCATGCAGAAATACCGCACAAACACGTAGTAAAATATTTAAGCGTACATATGGATCGTAAATTACTATGGCGCGACCATATAGAAGCAAAAAGAAAGGCGGCATTCACGAGATTAATGACACTCTATCCAGTCATGAGTCGACGACGAGGTAGCTCAGTTAAAAACGGATTAACCATATATAACGCGCTAATTAAACCCATTATTACCTATGCGGCACCAGTGTGGGCAACAGCAGCAGAATCCCATCTGAAAAAGCTACAGAGAATACAGAACAAGAGCATTCGTATCGCGACTGAAGCACCTGTGTATTGTCCCGTCAGGGCCATGCATAGGGAGCTAAAACTGGAATTATTAAAGGATTATTATGTTAGGACTACTCAGAAATTCTATGATAAATGTAAATTAAGTGAAAATCCGTTTATATCCTCCCTTGGCGACAAAGATCCGGATTTTCATCGGAAAAATAAAATGCCGGTTTCAATCCTGGCTCACAGGCCCCCGTAGCTGCGCTGTGGTTGGCCGACTCGTCCGGCCAATGAAAATACTCCTCGCGAATTACAATGTAACTTCAAGTTAATTTATACTTAATTACAATAATAAATAGTTAGGCTACCAAACGTAGCGACAAAGAGTGTCGTACTGCATTGAACCTGCCCTCTGCCCTCGCATTCAGTGAAAGTAAACACCGATCGAGCTGGGGATGCCGATACGAGTGGCATGCTGCTTTCCGATGGGTACCACTGCTGCAGGGCATGGCTACTTAAAATTTTGAATATTTAAAACAATAATACGAGTGCTCTGTTCCCATTCGCCTGTGACTTTATATGTTGGCAGTTCTACCACTATATTTAAGTGCGTAGATATTAAGATACTAAATAAAGTAATATAATATATTAGGCTAAGAGAGAAAAATTAAAAAAAAATAAAAACAAAAAAAAATACCAATAATATAAATGTTTAAGTCATAATAAGTTATTAGCTTTAAAATATCTTAAATAATGTAGCCTACGCTCCGCACTAGCAGAGCGTACACATAGTGAAGTATGTTCTGTTTGTGTATGTTTAGTAAGTAAGGTGTTCTAATTTTCTTTTAGTTTAGGTGCTACTGGAGGCGGAGTGGGTGGCCCGGTGTGGCCAGCCACCACCAGGGGCGCTCGCGTCCCTGGTCAGAAGATCCAGAACTGCAGAACAACAAACAATGCGGACATTTAAGTCCAAGCGCCCAAACCCCGCATGGTAGACTCTTTCTGCTCTGACCAACTCTTCTTCCTGAACCATCCTTCTTTCTCCCGTATTGAACCTGCCTGAAATTAATGCATGAAATTTGGCATCCCGCATGAAAGTGCCCAGGGTTTTCCCTGTGTCTATGCAGGTTTTACCTGGGCCCAACTTATCTAGTAGTTTAGTCTAGAGTTAAGAGTGAGGGGAGTTAGTCATGGCGCCAATCGCTGCCATTGCTGGCCAATCCCCTCCTAGCACACGATGCATGCGACCCTCTCCCTGCATGGCTAATCCCAGCATGACTAAGGCGTATAGGCTTCGGCCTGAGACGCACTTAGGTCCCTCCCTAACCCGGACCCCTCCCAAACACACTTAGTTTTAGTTAGGTTAGGAAAAAAAAATTTGGCGAGAAAATTCTGCTTAAGAATCGCGCAGTTTTTACACTTGTATTTCTTACAGCTCCAGACTTAGTATTAGTATTAAGTATTTTATTTTTAAGACATAACTTTAAGTCCTAATATTAACATTAAGCAATAGCATTCTGAACATGTGCCTGACCACGTCCTGCAGTGCAAATACGCAACATTGGACTAGCCAATGATTGACATGCCCAGGCTGGCAGCACATTGTGACAGAATTAAATCCTCCCGCACCACCCAGACACACCAGCGATTTGGCCCAGCGGGGCTCTAATGAATTTTTGGCCCAGCGGGGCTCTAATGAATAGTCGCGCTTTTGGCCCAGCGGGGCTCTAATAAATACACCAACACACAAATTCCCCATTAATATAGGAATGTTTATTTCTTAATTATTAAGTGAGCAGACTCACTATCGAAGAATAGGTGTCCGACCATGTGCCTGACCACGTCCTGCGGTGCAAATAATCAACATTGGACTAGCCAATGATTGACATGCCCAGGCTGGCAGCACAATGTGTCGGGCATACATGGCCGTGGTAACTGGGGCAACCTGGGTGCTGCGGCCATATAACTTATAGTTGTAAGATGTACCTTTTCTTTTCTTTCAGCTCACTTGGCTGGCTGGCAGCCTGGCGGGAAACGACGAAAGTCGCCCCCTAAACACCAGTCATGCCCAAACCCCCAAATGCGGACAAAAATGTCCAAGTGCCCGCCCTTGCTTAGTAGATATTTTCTACTCTTCCAACTCTTCTTCCTGAGCCATCCGTCTATTCCAGTAGCCAACCCGCATGTAATTAATGCATGAAATTTTGCATCCCGCATGTGAGTGCCCAGGGTTTTCCCTGTGTCTATGCAGATTTTACCTGGGCCCAACTTGTCTAGTTTTAGTCTAGAATAGTCAGTGAGGGGAGTTAGTCATGGCGCCAATCGCTGCCATGGCTGGCCAATCCCCCTCCTAGTTCACGATGCATGCACCCTCTCCCGCATGGCTAACCCCTGCATGATTAGAGCGTATAGGCTTCGGCCTGAGACGCACTTAGTCTGTCCCTAATCCAGACCCCTCCCAAACACACTTAGTTTTAATTTAGGTTAGGAAAAAAAAAAAAAAAATAATATTCGTCGCAGTCTCTCGGTCGTCTGACTCGAAGGCTGTGACTGTGGGCTGGCGTCGCGTTGTGGTATGTACTCGGCTGTGAAACTTAGCTTCTGTATTTTGTATGTTCTATTATTCTTGCCTGCGCGTTGTGGCCGCGCCTTCACCCTTATATTTTTGCCATGATTTGTAATGTTTGTAAGCCGTCATGGACCCTTCAGGTCATTGCTTGAATTTAGTTCTTTGCTTTTGTTTCTTTGCTCACGCCCAATACTGCCTGTAGCCGTGCGTAAATGTTCTGTGGTTGTATATGGGCACGCCACGATGGCATTGGACACTTCTTGTCAAGCTGCGTCGTAATTATAATTTCTTTCTTGCTGTTGCTTTCAGCCTAGCGGCTCATATTATTTGTGCTACTTCTAACGCTTCGCCACCTGGCCCACTTTTTCTCCACATTGTTTCAACATTGTATGCTTGATTGTCTTGTATATCCCGCGGGAATGCACGAGGAACGTTTAATTGTTGCTAATTTTCTTGTAATCGACTTATATATGCATGTCTACAAATAAAATATATTTTGTTGTATATCATTCGTTTTTTCAGCATCAGCCCACCACAGCCGTACGTCTTAATGAAAAGACCCCTCGCTGTTTTCTCCGTTTTCAGTTGTGACCCCCTTTCGCGGCTACAACATGCCTGGTTAATCAACTGTTATACACAACTGACTCGAAAACATATGTCAAGAGATGCAAATGACTCGCTACGCCTTCTAAGAAGATGGTAGAAATCGAGAAATGCTAGTAGGTAATTTAATTATTTGTATTTGTAGAATTGATGTAATAAATTTTTTATTTGAATTTATGTCACTTTATTTCTTGAACGGGTAACCTGTGCGATAATTTTAATTAAATTAGTATGCTTTTAACGGACCTTATATTTTTTGCATTGACCAAGGATCGAACCAAGGACACACGAATCGATCGATTCAATCATTATATTAACGGGCGATTTTTTGATGAACTTTGGAATTTTGCCCGAATTTCTAGCTACATAATTACGAATTTCCATGATGGTATCCAAATTTAAAGATGGAGGGTGCTTCAGTAATAATAATAAATTTATACTGCACTCTAGTGGACAAAAATTAAACCAACATGATGGTAGCGCACTCTAGCAGACAAAAACAAGATGGTGAACATTACATTATACAGGCTGATGTAGGTAATATATACCTCGGCATTAGTGGTGGGAGGTCAATCTGCTGGCGGTTTCAGTGGAGGAAGGATCTGTTGTAATTTTTTATTTTTGTCTTCACCGGGTTCGAACAGAGGACATAAGTGCGTTATTCAAATAATATTTAATTAAATTTTGATTAAATAATTTTTTTATGAAATTTACATTTTTTTTTTTTTTCATATTTCTAGCAGATTTTGGTTTTCAGGAGATGTTGTATTGTCCATTGTGGTTTATTTGTTTTGTACTTTTTTGACTTGCTACTATTTTGTGATTGTGATATTTTTCATTTATAGGGTCTTTTTATTTTATTTTATCTTGTCTTTGAATCCTGCTTGTGTTTCATTTTCTTGTTAGGCCTTTCATTGTTTTTTAGTTTGGTCTGTTCTTGTTTTCTTAGAGCCTGTTTCCTTTTTTGGGTTATACTCTTCTTCAGTAGAATTTCTATAGAATTGTAAGTAATTTCATTACTCCGTGTCTTTCTTTCCTTCCTTAAATTTGTATTTGCTGAACATCTACTTTACCTTAAGAATAATCTTCATCACACTTTGAAATTATTCTGTTTTTACAAAGATTATGGATTCTTGTATGTTTTTCATTGCGATTTCTTATGATGATTTTCCTGATTTCTTGTCTTTTGTATTCGGGTTACCTTTCCCATTTTAGTTGCATTTCTGGGAAGTTTTTAAGTGGTGGGTAAGGAATTGCTTGTATTTCTTCCCCTTGCTGTGGATTCTCCAAGATGTGATTAATTTTGGTTTCGATTTATCTTCTTCTTCCTATCTTGATGGCATTCTTTGCAGTTTGGTGTGTTTTCCTTTACAATTTGCACATTTATTTTATTTGCTAACTGTTTTGCAATCCTTTTTTATGTGATTGGCTGCAAATTTCATGAATTTTCCTCCTGGTTACAGCAGCTGCTGTGGCGTCTATAGTTCTGGCATTTATAGCATTGTAAAATATTTCTGGATACACATTTCTTCATTTTTTGATGCAAATTGATTTAGTGAAAACGATTTCTTACAGAAAAGTGGAAAAAAAAAAGGTTTTAAGAACATACATTATGACGAATATAGACGTGTACATACATTAAAAGAGCTTGGACTCAGCCCGTAAAATATAATACTGGAGATCCCATTTCTCAAGCAACGAAATATATTTTGAAAGATTAGGAGCCTTAAAAAAATGTCACTTTTGAGGCATTTTAAGATCTCATGAAAACACTTAAACAGTGCAGTTAAAGCGAGTGTGTTTGAAACGTTAAACAAGCATCTAAAACAGTTTATTATCACACAGTTTGATGGCTGCATGTTTTATAAAAAAAAAAAAAGTGGGTACCACAAAACGATTTAAATGGCTCCTCAATAAGTAAAGGATAATTAAAAATAGTAAAGTGTTCATAATCAGAGTTTAAAAAAGTTTAGAACACTTAAATCTCGTATTGGTGGCCCTGTTTATTAAATGTTTATACACAAAATTGGTCCTACGAAATATCTTAAGTTTCCATAATTTGAAAAAAGTCACCTGTGAGCATTTTATTTATCGGATCTCGATGGTAATAAGATTCGAATTACTTTATATGGCCCGGAATTCAATTTATAATATACACAAACACTTATTTTTTAAATAAAATTAATAAACAAAGGCATGGAGAACATTTCCCTAAAAATTTGGAACACTGAGTTTTCTCTCTCTGCTAGGTTACTTAATATGTTAATTTTTTGATACAATTTATTTCGTAGCATTTAGAAGGGGTTGGTCTACACTACAGTAGTTTACCAACAATACTTATTTGTGTTCCTGAACACCGAACTACATCTGTGTACCAAAAATAACTTTAGGTTTCAATGAAAGTGGGATGCTGTTGCGCCACGCGCTATTAGTCTACAAGCACTGCACCACAGTATATTGATGTAAACATGGGTTTCCTATTCAGTGGTAGAGGAATGATGTCTTCATTGTAACAGTAATGTGCTGTGAACATGGTGGGAGAATCACGAACCTGATGCTATGACTGCTCTCTGTATGTGCCCTTTAAAATAATTATGGTTAGTTGAAAAAATAATAAATATTTTTACCAAGTGTTTTTGTTTTGTGTTTTTATTTTATAATATAACACTCAGTTTTACACTTTACAAAGGCCTAAACACATTATTCAAGAAAGGTTTCCCACAAATATTTAAAAACTAATTTGATTATTGTGTCTTTTTCCAGGTTCCTAACCACCGTATTGTCATTTAATGTGACTGATATCCTTCCTTACCCCACTTGCATCCCTGAATTCCCTATCACAACTTTCACCCTATCCTCATTCTGATTAACTCCAATTTACATGTTTTGCACTACATCCATCATTTCCACCGCTCCATGCTTCTAACCCCTTCATCCACATGCTCATTCAGTAACGTTACAGCAGCCAATGAATACCTATAATTCAGTATGGATTCCCAGGGATCTTACACAATTTGAAATAATTACCTCAGATATGAACTTTCTTTTACATGTATTATTTAGCTCCTTACTCTTAAATTGATCTCTTACCACAATTCTTAGGTCCTTGCTTTTGTACCCCGAGATCACCTAAAGCTATAATAGTTCGAAAATAACACACCAAATTCAGGATTTTTAAAAATAAATAGCATACAGTGACAGTAATGATACATAGCCACTAACCTTGTAACCATAAGTGATGTCATTCAAAATGACGGATGACACTAGTAACCAGGTGATGGCAATACAACCTGGCCGACAACGGCAGAAGACATCATGGGGGGGGGGGAAGGGTAATGAGGTAAGGGAGGAACATGACTAAACACTTGGAATGAGGATAAGCAGTAGAGGGAGGGGTAGCGTGCCCTTGATGGGATTGGGAGAAGGGGGTGACTATGACCTTGAAATTTTCTTAGAACTCTAATGATCCACCTCCTTTCAAAGAGCCTTATTTAAACTACACAGCAAATTGTTAACATTGTTGCTGTTAATTATTAAGTACTAAATTATAAACCAACATTTAAACAATGCAATGCCAACAGATCAGGCGGGCCAGTTATAGTCGCGCATGTAACAACTAAACTATTTCGAATAGATCGATACGAGAATTGATATTCGACTAATCGACATCATTACATGAGGAAAGAAATAAACAGCTGCACTGTTACACAATAAATATCCAAAACACAAGATACACTGTAATATGGCCTAGAAAACAAATAGAAATCAGAAGCTTGACATGTGTAAAATTTTAGCTCTCCAAATACAGCAATTCATAGTAGTAATTTCGTCAATAGAAAGGAAGTCACATGGAACGGAATTGCGTAACCACGGTCTGCTATCTGTAGCAGATGGCGCGAACTAAAGTTCATAAAGCCAAAGGGAAACTTTATATTGTAAAATGTTTAACAACATGGGCAGTGTTTTAATAAAATTCCTTGTTGAAAATCAGGTTGAGAGCCAGGGTTTAGTATCTTCAAGTCTTCTTCGCTTTAATCGAAGCCATTTCCTTAAAGAGTTTAAAATTTCGATTTGAAAATGGAATGATCCGATAGTCGACATAGCTGCTCTGCAGCGAATTCTAGCTGCGGGTGTGGAAACTAAGCATGATTCGCGTCCAGAAATTTATTTGAAAACACAATATGCATACATTTATCACACTCTGCATTATTTTAAAGAATTCTATGTTAAATTTTTATCCAAGATTCGTATTCCAGTGTATTTGCAACATGAGAACACACGAAATTGTTCTTTACCAAGGTTAGATATTACAAATATCTAGGGAGCATTGATAGACTCGCTCACATTTTAAAATAAATATCTTCGAAATTCTTCCACTTTCATTGAAACATTACATTGATACAATCATAGACGACTATGTTTGTGAAATAAACGACCAACAGTTGTCTATGAAACATACATAAATGATATGTCTAAGAACCTTAGAAGAGTGGATTAGATTCAAATTTGACCAAAATTGAAGTTGGCAATGGTAAGCATATTTAACTTAAAATATCCAATAAGTATGACATAACACATCGACAAAGTTACAGCTTTCATACACTATGAATTAACAGGAGTTTTATTTTGATTGGTTTTTATTGATGATGTTTTACAGTGTAAATTCCCAAAAAAATAATTAGAATAACATGCATTCCTTGATGGTGGACTATGTTGCCCTTGGTTTTCTTGGAAAGGAGCCTCCTGGCCGAATCATGGACAGCAAACACAATGCAGTAAAATCATGGGAGAGTTCCATACCTGCAAGTAGTCGCTTGGGTTAGTGCCGAGCAGAACTAGGAGGGGGGGGGGGGGGGAAGGTCGCGGGTCAAGACTGCAGGCAAGTTAGGTACCTGAGATAGAGGAACACTAGTGCTGCCACCATGATCACCACTAGTAGGGTAAACACAATCAGGAACACCAGCACCGCAGTCTCTGATCTCAGGTGTCCAAACAGTGGGCTCGTTAGAGGGTCCTCCATCAGATAGGTCAGGAGTGTGGGCGCCGGGTCGACTGAAGCATATCATCCTCTTTGCCAAATGCAAGGAATTTGAACGTGCACATTCTTAAAACTAACAAGTATGGTTTAAGAACATTGTATTCCACCAGAGGCATACACTTCTGGATAGTGAGAACATTTGAGAGGAATACTGACAATATTTTGATGCGCCAATCCTCAGTACCTACGGCTCAGTAATTTTCGAGCCCATTGAGTTTGGAACATACCAACAATTTTCCAAAGGCTTGAAGTTATAAACACAGAATATTTCTGAAGATACCAAAAAGTTGCCTATTTTGGCCCAATTAAATTACTAACTCGTAATAACCTCAACATAACGAGAAAGGACACAAATCTACGGTCTTTTCACATCATGCAAGAGGTCCTTAGGGACCATCAGGATAATATAGTTGTCTACTCTGGTTTCTGTAATACAGAAGTTTTTTGTTTTAATTTACTACCACTAAGTATTTTGTAACTGGACCAGCCATAAGGGTACTATATAGTTCTCCCAGTTAATTTCGTACTCTACTTTGAGTTCACTCAGTATTATTACATTTTTTTATTTATCTCGGCACTGGTTCCCATATAACTTCTCAAAACCCACCTGAACCACCACTAAAACGACTGCCAGAGGACTGGAAAAAGATAACAGATGTATACAAACAATGTAAGTCTGTGTTTACCCGCAACGACAGTGTGAATGAACTTACCTCTCACCCTGTGCCAGCTTGTGGTCCAGACAAACCCCAGGTCTTCCTGCAGCATGATGCACTTCCACTCACCTGCATGGCTGCTGTTTAGTCTCTGTATCACCAGTTCATCAACCTGTGACACAACAGCACTAGTCACCCAAGCAGGTACGAACTGTATGCTGTCAAACTGACACATACATGTTACTGCTCTACTAACTTTGAACAATATTTGCTATGGTGTATAAAATAATTTTTGGAAATTAAAAAAAAATGAGAAGAAAACAATTTTGTAAAAATGTTACTAGACATAATTTTATATCTAACCTTTCTTGGTGTTTCTAACAGATTACTAGGTACTAAACTAAATTCAACACCAAACAATAGAACTTGATATTAACTTACATATATAAAAATTAATATATGTAGTAAAGTAGTGGTGTATCAGAATATTATTTTCAGTCATCTCACAACTAGAGAATGTAGTAATATTCAACTAACACCAACCATTCATTACTAGTAGGTCACCCGACAAATGATTGGGCAACCCCATAATTCATGTTACCGAGGGCATTTTTGCCCTCAGTGCAACAGAACATTAGTATAATCTTAGCAAAAAACTAACTGCAACAAACAAAACTATGGCAATGCACCAGTACTCTTTGGAGGGTTGCTGTTTCAGGGAATTTTTACTTTGTACAACAGATATCTGGGCACTTTAAGACCACACTCTGTAAAAAAATGGAAGGATGAAATTACACTTAGTGTTCAATAAGCTCACAACTTTGTGCTGTGATATGATAACACAACTAACTAAAAGTGAAGCATGTTTTACTCAAGTGATTTGTATTGAAGCATCACTAAATCTATTTCTAAACACCATAGTTGGAGTTTCACAAAAAATTATAATTAGGATGCATAACAAGCCACAAGTATTTAACAAAGAATCAGCATTAGAAGTAGGAGCTGGATGGTTCTGGTGCTAGGAAAAGGGAGGAGCGGGGAAATTATCACTGGGTTTGTATGCCCCAGAGTTGGGTCTTGACCCGGTCAACAGTTTGTGGGTAACAAGGTGCATGCAGGTACTGAAATAACTCATGAAGATGACGGAGTTACATACGAAGGTGTTATGTAATCTACAGTAGGTGGCCATCTTGTTGTCTGTTGTTGGCCGCAATCTCAGTTCCGAGATGGGAAGATA
This sequence comes from Bacillus rossius redtenbacheri, assembly GCF_032445375.1. Taxonomy (NCBI): domain Eukaryota; kingdom Metazoa; phylum Arthropoda; class Insecta; order Phasmatodea; family Bacillidae; genus Bacillus; species Bacillus rossius. The sequence goes on from NC_086334.1 coordinate 71,420,004, forward strand.
GGTGGTGCTAGAGGTATTAATTTATTGTTGTTACAGTTTCGCGCGAACGTGGCGCGAATCGGTAACTGTCTCGCTTTAGTTAGAGTTTATTTTGTTAAGTTTGTAATTATTTTCCTTTGATTTATTTATTTATTTCTACTTCATTTGGATTATTTATATATGCTAAGGATTAATAATTTTATAAATATTTTAGGATGGTTATTTTTTTTTTAAATCCGTTCTTTTAAGTGGGAGTGCTGTCGGTGCTGGTTAGGTTGTTTCCGAACTGGGCAACGTTGTGGGCCGACCAGCCGAATCGAATCAGCTGACAATCGCGCGAGAGCGAGGGCGGGACTGCTGTTCTGACTGCCGACGGGTCAACATGAAACTCCTGAACTTCTACAAACACCAGCCGCCGTCACGGGCCTTGACGATGGCGACGGGGGCCCCTCGCCGAATGTCTCAGAGTAAGGAGTATCCTTCCCGTCTTCTTATTTGGGGCCTAGAGGCCGAAGAATTTTTAGTAGGTACTTTTTGGATGATAGTACAGGACTGAATAGACACTAACTCATTTTGATATTCATCAAAATAGTCAGTGAATGCATTGCCGTGCAAGCTAATTGATTTTGTGTATGTAGCCCCACGCATAGTTAAATTAAGAGGCGTGTGAGTATAAACACTAAAGCTTTTCCTGAAGTGATTTTTGTGCACAGAACTTGTACCTTTTTTTTAAAGTAACTACTCTTTGGAACTTACCTTGTTGGAGACGTTTACTCCCTTTTCGGACTTGTGAAGTGAGAACTGATTGCCAGCACTCGAACGATTGATTTTTATTTAATATTTTATGGGGACCCATTTACCTATTTACGAACTTTAAAGAAATCTATATATTTATATAGGCTAGCTTTTCTAAGTATATGTATTTATTTATTGTTAGATAATATTTTTTGTATTTACAATATTAGCTTTTGGTAATTGGTTATATAGCAGGAATGAGCCATGATCCATATTTTAACTATTTTGCATAATAAATAAGACAGTATGTTTCCATTTGTACTCTATTATTTTAGCTTTGCTAATTTTCTTTTGCCTACAGCACGCACCGCTGGTAAAGAGGGGGGTTGGTTTACTGACAGTACAGGTTTTGATGATTTTGATATAAAATTGTATTTGGCCCTCTCTTGGCGAGTGTGTGCACGGTTGTCTGCCCAGGTCTTGAACGTAGAGGCCAGGCGGTGACACTCTGTTTAAAAAAATTCAACCACAGAGGGTTGGAAGAGAACCAAAGGACGCTGACAATGTTGGAGTTGAAAGGCAAAGATCTTAGCTATAGGGTCTGTTAAAAAGTAATGATAAAAAAGTAATATATGTATATATTCAAATAATGTTTGGAAATTTGTTAGGCCCCTAGGTTTCTATTGTACGTGTCTGCAGAGTAGTACCAATGTAATCCATCTTTAATTCCTGTGGTGTTCCCAGAAGGTAACATATTTATTTAACTTTCATAAAGTATCTAGTAGAGGATGTTCGTGGCGTCTGCTAGGTGGCGTTTCCTTCTGTCGTAGTCACTTATGATCCCTCCACCATAAAGAATTAAAAAAAGGGCATAATCTTGGATTGAAAAATAAGCATAGTGTGCAAAATTAGTCGCTCATTGCGCGCATTAAATGAAACACATAAAGCCCATAAAGAAATATTTTTGAAACACATGCTCCATCCACCATATTTTATCCAGGAAAAGCAAAACATTGAACAAGGAACATAGTGCAGACAATACAAACATTACTTTACATGCTTTTAATGCGCACATGAGATGCACAAGAAAATTGTTTTAGTTCAGTAAAATATAATAAAAATAATAAAGCTCCTTATAGCAGGGCATAAATGTTTTTCATTTAGATAAAGCTAGCTCTCTCTTTCTCTCCTTCTCATAGCTATACTTACTTTCTCTGTTAGACATAAATTGTAGTTATAACTTTTTCTTAGTGTCATTCATACTGTTTAGTAATAAACATTATAGTGATTTATTCACAGAGTGATATTTACATAAGTAAATTCTATATTGTAGCAGTCCTGTTATAATCATAATTTGTTAAATAAAAAATTGATTTATATGTATTCTTATAAGGAGAATATTTTAGGTCAAATATATGCTTTTCGCTGCGGTGATGTCAGCTGTTTCTCTCTACTTGTTGCTGCGCCCCAGGATACCGTTGGTACCTGAGACGACTTACACTGGACGCCAATTACACTAGGCGAATAACTGATACTTTGCACCCGAACTAACACATGTTTAGGGCTAATAACAGCACAGGGTTAGGGATAAAACCGTTACAGCTGTATTCACAGTAACATAACAATTATTTGGTATTCGGTAATGTAGCCACCAAGAACAAAATTCTGGCAATGTGTTGGAGTTGGCCGGTACAAGCACGCAGTGTACTCACGGCCTGCAGGGCGGCCACGCGGCGGTCGCGCCACACCACTCCCTCGTGCAGCCAGCGCCGCTCCAGGTCACTGTACACGGCCCCCAGCGCCTCGCCGCCACACCGCAGCACGAGCAGGCGGGTCTGGCGGGCTCCAGCTGTGCTGGAGCGGGGCTGTACCGCCAGCCCGTGGACCCGCAGTGTCGTGAGCACGCCAGTGGGGCGGTGCAGCAGGCACACGTATACCCCCGAGTCCCGCGGTTCAGCGCTGCGCACCTCTGCAACACGGCGTCGACTGGCGCCACATGCTCATGGTCTACTATACTCTACAACTACTATAATATGCCTGGCAAACAAAAACAAGACACTACATCCACGACGCACAGACACAGTGGATGGCGAACCGGGATGATGCATTATAGCTTAGAGACAAGGGTGGAGATGGAACCTGCCTGCGGCCAGTGCCAAAAACCACAATATAGACATCGCAGATATCACACAACCCCAAGCTGTAATGTGAATGCACGACAGCATGGGTTTAAGATGAGCTGGAAAATAACCACAGCAGCACTGCGGCCGAGAAATGTGTGGTGAGCTGTAGCGCAGGATATAAAAGTGAGATGGCCCAGTGCAAAGACTGCCACATCGTTGAGCACTAAGCGTGTGCAGAGGTGAGAGAGTTACTCTTTTTTCATGTGTGAAGTGTGTGAGGACATTATTATCAAACTGTATCGTGTCCAGTTGACACCCGCACCACGTACATCCAAGGCTCGATAGTTCTACCAGCATTTGTCTGGCTGGCCTACAAAGAACCGGGTCTGTTTACACATGTATGCCACGACAAGCTGACATGGTACAGAGAAACCATGGAGTAGTGGACCAAGTGGGTCAAAGACCAGCTGTGCGGAGAGGCGTGCATCTGGTGGGTGCAGATGGGCGACTACGATACATACTGGAGCAGATTCACAGATTGGAGTCGCACTTTAACAACAAACAGGCCCGAATTCTATGCCAGAGTGAGCTTTACTGCCGAGCGCAGAAGCATAGTGAGGGCAATGAGGCAAACATTAATGCGAAGATCAGGTTGTAACAGCTGAGGGAGTTCATACTCAACATTGTAGAACTGATGCTGCCAGAGATATGATCATTCTTGAGGAGTACTACCGAGCGTGGGCTATATGCATCTCTCGCCATGGAGCATGATGTGCAACAGGATATGAAGGCGATGTGCAGGAACAGGGGCATCACGGCACCATTATGACAGGACCGAGTTCCCTGGACGTGCAGCCCGAGGACGCACACACGATCGTCCCCTACATCTAACTACCACCTGCACCAACAACGCACCGATCACGCAGCAGAGCCGCATAACTGTCGCAGTCAGAACAGAACAGTCGCGCGAACTTGCAGGAGGAACTCCACAAGAACCACATAGATGTAACCGAGGGAGGCCCGCCCCAGTGGTGGAACTGCTGATGAACAAAGCAATTATCCATCAGCGTGAGGAGAGGGGACCTCAAACAAGAAATTCCTAATGGGTGTGGTGATCTGGCTGGCCACACCCCATGACCCACCACCCAGCTCCACATCACCCTAAGTCGCCCTTCACCAGGTCGCCAGTGAGTGCTGCTGCCCACCAGGCATGATTGCCTATACCAGCCGCAAGGTACCTGCAAGGTATGACAGCATGCCGCCCCAACCAGCTTGGACCAGTGGGGCTGGCCAATATCACCCAATGTCGCCCCGCACCAAGTCGCCAGACAGAGATGCTACCCACTATGCATCATGGCCGATCCCAGCCACACCTGTAGGACACAACAGAGCACCAGCCTACCTAACCTGGACCCTGCAAGCATAACCGACATCGCCCAGCACTAGATCACCGACGAGTGGTGCTGCCCACCAGGCATCGTCATCAACCCTGACCATACTTGTGGGTCACAATGGTGGGCCACCCCATCTAACCAGGACCAGTGGGGCTGTCCAGCATCGCCCAACATGCCCTGCACCAGCTCGCCGGCGAGCAGCATGGCCTATCAGGCATTGTCGCCGACCCTGGCCACATCTGCGAGGCATGGAAATGTGCAGCCACCCAGCCTGGACCAGAGGGTTTAGCCAGCATCACCAGATGTCGCCCTGCACCAGGTCTCCCAGTGGCGAGCAGTGTCGTCCACCAGGCGTTGTCGCTGACCTCGGCCACATGTGGGACACAACAAAGTGCTGCCCCATCCAGTCTGGACCAGTGGGGCCGACCAGTATCACCTGATGTCGCCCCATACCAGATGGCTGGCAAGCAGCACGATTTACCAGGCATGATTGCCGAAACTCGCCATACCTTCAGAGTACAATAGTGCATCGCCCCACTAAGCTTGACCAGTGGGGCCTGCCAGCATCGCCCGACATCATCCGACATCGCCACACACCAGGTCGCCAGCGAGTGGCATCGCTCACCAGGCATCGTCACCAACCCTGGCTACACCTGCGGGGCATGATGGCCAGTACCCAACCTGGGCCAACTGCGGCTGGGAACTGGGATTCTCCTCCAGGTGCTGGTTCAACTGAATGGGCGGGCCATGAAAACATTGGTGGACACTGCGGTGGGCCACACTTACATCACATTCCACCTCATCTCCGAGGCAGACCTTGAGCATAAGGTCGAAACCATCCAACTGGCCATTGCTGGAGTAAACATTCTCATGAGTGGGTGTATCCAGGTACAGATAGCCATCCGAGACCTATGGAATAGACTGATCCTGTGTCTCCTGTGGCTGGTGTAGGAGGATGCTACCATCGAGGTATGTGAGATTTAACTCCATGTAGGGACAGCACACAAGGATGGCATATGGTGTATGGATTGAGGCCCCCTGGCACACCAGCCCAAGTGGCCCCCATCATGTTGAGAGATCTGAGGATCAGTATGCCCTGGAATATGTGCCCCTGGAATATGTTCATGGTAGCCGACCTGCTGTACTGGACCACCATAACAAAACAATGTATATCTATGGTTCCCCACACACCCCCAATTGCCAAGCCAATAGGATTCGGACTCCAGGAACTTCCAGCTATAAGGCACCTGCTTACTGTGATGCTGAGGGATGGGGTAATCGAGCCCAGTGATCTCTTACAACTGCAGATTCGTGATGGCGAGCAAGAAGGATAGTACAATGAGGTTCTGCAAATTTGAAACTATCGAATGACCTTACCATTTCTGCCCCACCTGTCAAAACATCTCAGGGTATCTCGCCGAGCTAGGCGATGCCTAGGTATTCACATCCCTAGAAATAAAGTTCAGCCACTGGCAAGTGCTGGTACATCGAGAGGAGGTCCAAGACTGCCTTCATGGCCCCCTATAGATGCAGGTTCCTGGTGCCATACCATTTGGGCTGATGAATGCCCTTGCAAAATTATAGGCCATTATGGTCCACATCCTGGATGGGTAAATCGGTATGTTTGCCGCAGCCTACCTGGATGATGTGATCGTCTGGTCTTGGGACATGGAAGGACCATGCCCACTGTCTCGCACTGCTCGAGTGCCTGGACATGCACAGAATTACCTGTGCTACCCCACAAGTGCCACATCGGGGCTAGGGAACTGGAGTTCCAGAAACACATCATGAGCATCGAGGGTTATGACCAGTGCTGGACCAACTCATCCTCATTGACGAACAACCTCACCCTGCAAACAGCTATAGTGGCTCATGAACTTTCTCAATTGGCTCTGCTGTTTCATTCCAAATTTTGCCACTGTCACCACTCCCATGACAGACCTTCAGTCACTCAAACACAAGTTCCGGTGGATTAAGGCCCCAGAGCAGGCCCTCATCAACATCAAGCGACAGTTCCGTGAATGTCATGTCCTCACTCTTCTCAACCCCGACGAACACATCTTCATGCAGACTGACACCAGCCAGGACAGCATGGGCATGGTCCTGTACCAGTTTGGGGAATAGGGGGAATGGCGTGTGATTGAGTATGCCAGCTCGAAGTTCGGGGCTGCCGAGTGCAAATACCATGTGCACGAGAAAGAATGTCTTGCAGTGGTATGGGTGCTTGGCTGGTACCGGCCCCACAAAGAGGGCAGGAGATTTACTCTCCGCAAAGACAGCCAGTGCCTAAAGTGGCTGAGTTCAGTCTAGAGTGCAAGTCGAAACTAACTCAGTGGGATCTCATGCTACAAAGCTTCGCATTCATGGTAGAGCACATAACAGGTCTTGAGAACCAGCTAGGATATAAGCTGTCGCAGCACCCAGATCTCACGAAACTTTCCACGATGACCAGGGGTGGAGAGAACTGCTGCCCCCTTCTTCAACATGGAAATAGCAACTGCCATCAACATACTGGCCACTTTGTATGCCACTCGAGCAATGGAGCCTGACCAACCACCCGCCATCCCAACTACGCTAGACACTCTCCTCACCAAGGTCCACCAGGCACAACATGACAATACTATGACTCAGAGAGACATCAATAACTTCAGTGAAGAGGCCTGTCCCCACCAATGATGCCTAGAAGGCATACAGCAGACCTAGGTCCCTGGGGACATGGACATGTGGCTCAACCCCTGTGACCCCCACCATGAGGGTTACAGTGCTTAGTTTCTACCACCCTGGTCCTGACCAGACACAGCAGGAGATCGGACATGCATCCTACATGGGGAATGTGCTTCCTGGTCATGGGGACAAACCTGTTCATCTGCTGAACCAAGGTGTTCATGGTGTCGAATGTGAGGGCAGGCACCATTGCAGTCCTGCTCGACTCTGATGTATTCCACTGATATGGCTTTTCCCAGTTCGCTTTCCTATGCTGGTGGGATGACTGTCACAGTTAGGGTTTCGATCATCATACCACCCTCATGTATCGCCCCAAACCAATCCAACAGAATGACAAAGAGATAAAGGTACCACTGCCACTCCACCTGGGGGAGGACAACTCTAAGTGGGACATACACTTCCCCAAACTGCTGTACTGCCTGCACCAGCAGACGAACACAGTGACAGGTCACACCCCCGCAGAATTCCTCATGGGGGAGAACCCTGCCCTACCTGGCGAGCTCCAAGTAGCCATACAGAGGCTGAGGGACATTGAGGGGGATGAGCCCACCTCTTGGTAGAGGCATGTCAGGAACATGCGAGACAGCAGCAGGCTCACTTCCTCGAGAATCGGACCCCTCAAACCAGTCGACCACCCCTTTGTCTGAAACCTAGACAGTTAGTGTATGTGCGACAGCACTTGTCTGCAAGTGGATGGAAGTTCTGTACTAGCCTCACTGCCAAGTGGACATCACCCTGCGACATACTTCACCAGCTAGGCTCCATGTCCTATGCTGTGGTGTGCCGGAAATTAGGTATTTCGGCAGGTTTTTTTAAAATTTTTATTATAATTTTAATTTTTTTTTGGAAATTTTATTTTCTATATAATTTGGTTACAATTGGGTGATTTACACTTTGTTAGGCCGGTGTACTCTACTTAGTTAAACTTTGCTACAGTGGCCCGAGGCACCTTTAATCAGGGACCAATCTGATCTTTTGCAAGTCTAAGACATTGTTAGCAGCCCGGTTGACATTTCTCCCGCTTGCAGTCACGTTCCCGGCCTGTAACATTATTTCCTTGCATTACTAAATTTGCGCACAACAGCTCTGGACGAGTTGTTACCCTTTCTCAGAGACGAGCTTAGAACAGCCATTCTCATCACACATATGTCTTAGGTTCACTCCTAGAAAGTCACGTTAGGACACTCTTTCCCAGCCTCGTTCAGTTTTTTGTCCACCCTCTCCTCCCAGTCCCCCACCCTTTTGGTTCTCAGAATTTAGCTCAGGATCATTGCCCTGACGTGAACCCGCCAGGCAGTGGCCGACTTCAAGGACGATTTGCCACAGAAAAAATATGTGCAAAGATATCTAGTGGCAGAAATAGTAACTTCTTCTCTTGTCGCCAGCGAGTGGAGCTGATGCCCGCGACACCTGGTGGCGACATTGCCAACCTTTCTCTTTCTTTCCCCTGTAGGCTGCCAGAGAGTAGCACCGACTGCACCATTAGCTCCAGTCTGGAGCAGACGTCTCGGGCGAGTCGATTCCTTATTTGTTTCAGACACCCCTCAACAGGTAGTGCTAAAATCGGCCAGTGCTACCAACTCCAAGATATCGAAGTCAGAGTTTTTTTTTGTGATTCCCACTCGGAGAACTTCGGAACCTTTCGGTCCGTACGCCCCAGTCTCCCCCACCAACTTTTGTTTGAGCGATACCTTTTATGATGAGACCCGGCCCTTCCGCGGCCACTTCGCTTCGCGATTCCAGATGGACTGTTTTAGTTTATCGGCGAGATGCACCACTAGACTTCTGTCTGGCCGCAACCAACGATGTCGATTAGACAAGGGATGCTATCCCTGTAAATTCTTTAAGTAGTTTAGTCCGTCTGTACAGTACACAGCATAGAAGTTATTTCTTTTAATTTTTTTTTTTTGAAATGATGGAAACGTCCGCGCCTGCCGCGTATCCGCGATTTTCAGATCCGGACTTTCTACACTTCAGAAGCTAGACGGCAACTTCCCTGTCTGGTGAGTTACTATCAGCTTTATTCCCCGACCTCCCCTTATCTTTTTGCGGGCATTTTCTGCCCAGTTTGCTAACTGTCTGTGTACTAGTTCTGATAATGTTTGATTTGGACTGTTCACAGACAGCGTCCAAGAGCCGGATGTAGACTTAGCATTTTCACACTCTTCCTCTTCAACAAACAGGCGCCCTGGCACCATGCTCACTACTGAACTCCGGGCAGCGAACCACTGACCTCCGGTGCTACAGTATTTATGAACCTTTTTTGAACAATCTTTAAATTACTATGTTCGAATAAATAAGAATTATATAAAACTTTCGTTCTGGACTTTAAGAACTGACACTAGGATGGTTTATTTATTTTATTAGTTTATTTATTTTATTGGTTCATTTATTTTTAATGAAAATATTTATAAGATAATTTAGGGCCGGCCCATATTTAATATATCTGAGAGCTCTTTTAATTTGCAGTCACCCAACCTCTGTGAAAGGTCCGGGGGGTACCTGAAAAATTCTAAGGGCGTCGCGATGCTGTTGTTGTCCGGAGGGGCGCCAGGCTAGCGAGCTGCTAGGCCGTTGATGTTGGGTCGTGGGTACTCTGCCCCCGCGTGCCCCGCCAGGTACACGGCTTGAATCTAACCTGAATGGTTTTCCCTTGGCTGTGAAGGCCGCTCGGGCGTGTGTAGGACGGGAGACTACGGAAAATGATTGTACACGAGTTGGTGAGAATTACATTTAATTTAAGAGCTTCACCGCGGGTCCGCGTGGTTACACGGTACACTCTACACATCCGCTCCGTGGTTCAGTCCCGCTACAAAAAATCTCACCAACACTTTGCGACGTCTAGCAGTTACACAATTAACAAAAAAAAACACAACACTACGTGACACTGAAATGGTTACCGCGGCAGTCTCGCGGGACGTGAGTCGATGCTCGCTGGAGAAGGCCAGCGCCGAAAGTTAACGGGTGCAGGGGCGACTCGATGAGTGGGCTCCTAAGTTCGGTGAAACACTTACGTGAGTGCAGCCGGCAGGCATATGCACGGCGTCCTTAATTAAAAATACTCTCGCTGGTGTCGGCCAGTACCGTAAGTTCCGTGATACGATAAGCAGCGTGGTATCACAATAAAGACGGTCGAGATAGGTCCGGTTCCACAAAATACGCGCCGAGTCGACGTGGGCAGCGGTGAATTAATAAAAGGATTTAAATTTGAAGATGTAGTGCAGAATAAAAATAATAATTGAAACTAACTTGAATGCTGCCCACGGACAAACGTCTATTCCTGGCGCGGAGTGGTTGGAGACTGCCGAACATGGCCGCCTCGCAAGGAAGAGAAACTTTCACTTCTTTATGAGTCGGCACCAAAAACTTATAATAACTTAATTTGTTATATGGTGAGTAAAAAACATACTCCAGGTGCTTGATTAAAACTTTGCACCTGGTAAATAGTTGCCTAAGGCTTAACAGTTGTTTTAATTGATTTACTAATTTAAAAAGCGGCACCAAGTTGGCGACTGAAAATTTAAATACAAATTGTCTCAATGTGCACTGTTTGGGTTTGAATTCCCTTAGTTTGGCTAGACCACTATCATAGGCCAATTAATCAAGGCCAGTAGCCGCTGTGGCTAGTAACGAGTATTGTTTTCTGTTCCGTGCGTGCAACAAAGTAACAAAAAATGGTAGTATTTAGTGTGATTAACCTTTTATCTGATTTGTTTTGATTAATGAACAATGCTGTAACAAAAATGGTAATCAGAGCGCAGTGCTGTAACAGTGGGACTGCCTAGTAGACAAGTGGCATAGTTGCACTGGGACTACCTCTGTCTGGTCCTCATCAACGAGGCAACTTGAACCTCCTCCATCCTCACTGACTCCACATTTACAGTGAGGATCGAAGAGCCCAAGGAGCCGGTTGCGGCAGCGACCCTGCACTCCCGACCCCACCAATTACAGCACTCCCCAAATAAGCAGTCTTGTCCTAAGAACAATCAAATGGTGACAATAACACCAATGGATGCGGGAGAAAACTTTATTCAACGGGACAGAGTAAACCCTGCAATGTCATCGAGCAACACCATGGTGGTCATCCAAATGGAAGACAAATCTCTCACTGCTGTCTCAAACTCTCCTCCAATGATGCACAGGTCAGGATGCACACACACCTCCCCAAGTAGGCTCCGCGATTGCGAGTGGCGCAGGCCTTTCCCCACCGCCAATGGTCCTGGCGGTTTCCATGACAGAGTCGGGACGACTGCACACCGCAGGCCTTCACCACCGGCCTCTCAAAACAATATACACCAACTCCTTCCCTACTATGCAAGAGAAACAATAGAAATGCCACACACTCACACCACCATCTAGGTGCAGGTCCAGTGCCATTAAGTGACAGGGGACCTCAGTCCTGTGTGTATAAAACAATACCTCAACAGCCATAATGGCCTCAGAGAGAGGGGGCATTTGACGACACTTATTAGTGCTCCATCTGCATGCACAAATCGTTATGTCTGGTTGTCACCTCGCAGGGCATGTGCGCAGTCATGCATATGTGGTGAACACACTCATTGATGGGAGAGTGCAACGTGGTGCTGCATGCCAAATGAATGCAGCCGCCGATATATTGATGCCGCAGGCACGACAATCGATCAGGGTTTTTTATGTCTACAAATATGTCTTATTAAGTATGCACCAAATTAATAGACAATAATGTTTTCAATTACACTAAAGACATAATCTATACGAATTCCTGACTTGATATGAATCCACTCGAAAGTCCTGGCCTTGTCTACTCCAGAGTTGTGTGGGTCTTTATCGCGGGTATGGATTCCCCAAGCAAAATGGAAATCCCCACCATTTGTCATAGGATCGTCCATTTCTTCATTTGAGAATCTTCTCCAAGAAGTACGTGTTAGGATACATTGTAGGCTGAATCTATTTGGCATACAAGCCACCCAGAATCGGCTTGTAGTCCAAATCTTCGAGGCAGTAAGTCCTAGGCTCTGATTCGTGAACGTAGGTCACACGGAAAATTCGGGACTCCATTTCGCAGTGAAACCTTTCTCGAAGATGCCTTTCAGCTTGGAGATTCGCGCAATGTCACCTATGTTAATTTTAGGCTCTCGTGGTTCTTTATGCTTTGTGCTTGAAAACACTGTTCGAAGCGAGTGATCATCCTTTACATCTTTAGGCTTCAGTTTTATGGTATAATGCACTGTGGAATTATATTTGCTTATTAGTATCCAGCCACTTGTAATTTCGTTAGCAGTTAAATGTCGCTACCTCTTGGTGTGCAAAGTTCTGTTAAACCTTTCGACAACGGGGGTACTGAAATTACTCAATGTAGAGTAGTTTTGATGCCATACTTCTTCATCAAATCCCTAAAGGTTGCATTGCAGAATTGTTTACGGAGATCCGTTTGCAGGTGTGACAGTACACGAATATCACACAAAATATTGGCCATGGCCTTGGCTATGTAAGTCGCAGTCTTCAAGTTCACAGATCTAGCCCAACCAAACTTGCTATACACATCGATGACCGTCAACATAAACTTGAAAACCTTTATTCATTCGGGAATATGGTATCATCTCAACAAGGTCCACCTGGAATAAATCATCAAGTCCACGCACTACAATTTGGCATCAAAGGTATTTTCATCTTGCAGGAGCGTGAAGTTCGCGAGCGATTCGTTTCGACTCATTTTATGTAATCAGTTTCCCTCAGTTACTCGAGTATGGAGACTTTTTTGTTGGTGTGCGAATAGTTTCCTGCACTAAACAAAGCATGTAAAAGTCTTAACCTGTCGTCAGAATCGTTGATCAGCGAGGATGCTTATTGAATTTTCAAGATGAAGAAATTACATTAAGTCTGCACTTGAAGCGATGTCACATTGACATGCAAAAGTCCATTTCTCTACCAGACGCCAGTGCGTTAACACCTGATAGAGTAAAGTTTCTTATCAGTAGTGGACAAGTACCGAAAAAACGTGGAAGACGAAATCCTCAACCTGTAAGCACCAGTAATTTTTGATGACAGCATTACGAAAATGCAACTGCACGAGTACCAGACTTTCCTGCTTAAGCCGTACGCCTACCTTCCGAAGTACGTATCCTGTACAGCAGCAAGATACCTGTACTTTAACTTCACAGTCATTTTTACGTATAATAGGTACTCTGTCAAAGGCTGATGACACTCTTCCAATAACGACGACAATATCAAGAAATGGTATTCTTCACCTAATCGAGCGCATTACATATGTACTTAATGGCGTCGAGGTAGACCATACAAGATATGTAGGCATAATATCCACTATGAAAAACTATCTTTCGCTGATGCCGAACACAAAGATAGTAGGCTGGGGTTTCGAGGATGAATACAATCTACCTGTTTATTCCAAAGGAAAAATCGAAGTTTGTGTTCTACTGACCATGCTGCTTGGATTTTCCGAATACTACAAGCATATAATAATAAATTCGAAACAAGAGCTTTTACTGCTTCTAGCCAACACATACATAAACGCAACAGTTGCTGCTTGAGAAAACCCACAGGATGTCTCGCTAACACTACAGTCTATTTAGTGGTTTGCTACCTCACGTCCAAGTAGGTACGACCGAACGTATAGAGATGTTGAAGAATGTAGAAAATGGCAAGAAAATTGTCGTATCATTCCGATCCTGGAGTCTGGAAACATATCCTGGCTTGCCTCAAAGCATATAATTGGATAATAAAGTCCAGCTTCGGTATAGAAAAAACCGAGATACTTCATCGTCGGACTTCAAAATGGAAGACAGCTCACTGAAGGAATTAACCCCTCCGTGTTCAATAACTGCCAAATACGTCAAATAAAAATATTTTAAAACAGCGAAAGCTACCTGTACGTGAATATGAACATGGACATTGAAAACGGAAATTTAATTTTTGTGCATATCAAATGAATGCCAAGTTTCAGCAAGCATACTATGGGCGCAGACAGTCACCGATACTGAGTCCCGATAGTTTCAATAATAAGGATCCGCTAATGGTGTTTGACGTTTCCAAACAGGACGCTCGAATAAATTCAAACATCGTCGACTACAGAATTGAGATATCGACGAGCGGAAATATCCCACCAAACACTTATGCTTTTTGTCTGAAACTTCACGACTTGCATCTTACAACTGCCGAGATAAGCTTGTGAAAATTCTCTCATAAATTCTAGTGTGTTTGCGATATTAATTTAGTTACAGCCGAGCATTGCTAGCGTTGTGCCGGAAATTAGGCATTTCGACACGATTTTTTTTAAATTTTATTATAATTTTAAATTATTTTTGGAAATTTTATTTGCTCTATAATTTGGTTACTAAAGGACGGTTTACACTTTGTTAGGCTGGTGTACTCCCCTAAGTTAAACTTTGTGCCAGTAGTCTGAAGCACCTTTCCCAGAGACGTATCTGATATTTTGCAGATCTAATACTTTGTTGGCAGCTCGCTTAAATTTTCCCTCGCTTCCAGGCACGTCCCAGGCCTGTAACGTTACTTCACTTCATGACTAAAACCGCCTACAGCAGCTCTGGACGAGCTGTTACCATTTCTCAGAGACGAGCTGACCATAGCCTTTACTGTCACGAATACGTATTAGGTTCACTCCTCTGGAAGCACGTCATGGACGCTCGTTCTCAGCGTCGTTGCACTTTTGTCCACCCCCCTCCCCTCTTTCAGTTCTAAGAATTCGCCTAAGTCCAATGACCGGTCATACACCCCAGCAGGCAGCGAACGTCTCCAAGGACGCCTTGCATAAAAAATTGTGTGTGCCAAGATGGACCGCACACGATACCTAGCGGAAAACTCGCTAACCGCCCAGCCAACTTACCCTGTAGGCCGCCAGAGCGCTGCACTAGACTGCGCCCTTTAACCCTTGGTTAAGCAGACACCTTGGGCGAGTCGATTATTTTTATTTCAGACTCCTCTCGACAGGTAGCGCTAAAGTCGGCCAGTACTACCATCTTCGAGAAATCAGTCAGAGTTTTTTTATGATGTGCACTCGGGGAACTTCGGGACCTTTCGGTCCGGACTCCCAGCCCCCTCCCCTCCACTTTTGATTCAAGATTTACTTTTAATTACGAGACGCGGTTCTCCGCGGGACACTTCGCATTGCGACTGCAGACGGACCGTTTCGCGATTATCGGCGAGTCGACGAGACACTGCAAGACTTCCGTCCGGCCGCAACCGACTATGTAGTCGCCTAAATAAGGGATGCTATCCCTATAATCTTTTTCCAGTAGTTTAGTCCATCTGCGTAGTGCAAAGTGTAATAGTTATTTTTCTTTTAATTTTTTTTTGAAATGATGAAAACGACCGCGCCCAGCCGCGTATTCGCGGGATCCAGTTCCTGGCTGGCGACGCATCTGTAAACAGAAGCCAACTCCCCTGTCTGGTGAGTGACGATCCGCGACTTTCCCCAACCCCCCCCCCCCCTTAACTTTTCCGGGCATTTTCTGCCCCGTATACTGTCTGTGTTCAAGTTCTGATCAGTTTTGATTCGGACTGTTCCAGCCAGGGTCCGAGAGCCGGACGCCGAATTGGCTTTTTCATCTCCCTTCCTCAACAACACACAGGCGCCCTGGCATCATGTACCAGCGTGATCTCCGGGAAACGAAGCCCGACCTCCGGTGCTTCTGTATCTTTTGACCCTTTTCTGAACTTTCTTTAAATTACGTCGTCAGATGCAGTTAATAAGATAAACATAATTTCTGGACTTTAAGTACATACCTCAACTGGGATTATTTAGACATATTTGTATTTTTTTTATTGGTTTATGTATTTTTAGTAAATGAAACGTTTGATAATTCCATGTACGGCCGGCCAATTATTTTTTTTGAATATACCTGAGAGCTGTTTAAGAATGTAATTAATATTGTATGTTAATATTTTCTTGTATCTGTTAGAAGTTTCCTCAGTAAGGAGTAATTATATTTCAGACGGAATCACACCTTGTTTTTGTTCATTTCTAATAAACTGGTGAAACCTAAAGATCCACCTAGCAAGGCAAAGATGGTAATCAGACCGTGGTTTGCTGCTACAAAAATAATAGCAGTTAGCATTGTTTGAACCTTGCTACAGCGTCAAGATGTAATTTAACCTGTAAGGTTTCCAGATCCAAAACGGACTCGTTCTCAAGGAGATTGCCGTCAAGTATGAGGACGATGGCAGGAATCGAACCCGCTCCTTCCGGCCTCTGTATCCCTGGAAAATACTGGACGAATAAAGTAAACGCTCAAACGAATGGCTATGCAAATACTACCATGGTATTGAGTGGGACAAGACCAAATCCATTACCACGAAGTGATAAACACTCTCATGATATGCTACTGAAGAATCCATGTGGCATCATTGATGTTGCCGGACCTGAGCAGCAGAAATGGCTGAACAAATTTTGCGATGGAGTCACTGAAATCGTAGAACTGCAGACTGACTATATCTGTCCTTCCCTGCGCAATCTTAGTGCAATTTATGGCGTGCAGCCCCACGAAAAGTTTGAACGAGTATGTGCCAGTACAAACTCGTAGCTAATGCGGAAATGACAGTCGCAGTATGAGTAGAGCATGCATATATAAAAGGTGTGTAAAGGTTCCCAACTTTAGTTGCCGTCCGAACTATAAGAATATGTTTTCGTTCCTTTCTGCCTACGTATACTTGAGCGTAAGACCTAGCTTCAGCAGTATCAAGTACAGTTACTGTGATGCCGGATATCTGCGCATATATATAAAAACCTATGATGAAGGTGCTCAACACTGGCGGTTTTCGCACTTTTCTGTGTTCTACGAACCGACTTAGCAGCTTCTAGATTGTTACGAACCTGGAAACTGTGCCGTCTATCACATGAGACCGCACACGATCCTTCCAGCAAGCATCGAAGAAGTAGTCACTTCGACTGCATATGTCACACTAAACTTGAGAGTGTTGCGACTTGTTACGACCTGCGATGCATCTACGCAGGCTACCAAACTTCGTGCGTCTCGTTGTTCAGTCTCAGTAAGCACCGAGGCAAAGCCCAGGTGCAGCCGTGGACTCATAGGCGTGCGCACGGTAGGTGCCACAGGTGCCTTGGCACCACCATTAGGGTTAACGTTATTTTATTTTTTATATGCAGAAATAATACATACTTACAAAAAACCGTATTATTTCCAAAAAAAAAATATGTTTTCTAATTGTGTCGAGTTACAGATATGTGCTCATAACACTATCAGTATATCAATTATCAATCGAACCAACTATACACACGGGAACAAGCTAGGTGCAATTACTCGTGTTGTACACGCGGGCCGCGGCTACGAAACTTCTGAAATGTAAATACTTCTCCTAGTTCTCCTCGAATTACATACGAGGGCAGTTTTTTTTTCAACCTCCGAAAGGCTATATAAAAAAGGAAATTTACGTAACATAGTAATTCTACCACCAAAAGTACAGTAGGGTCTTACTTATTTTAATACATAAAAGCCAAAACTATCGAGGCATTTGACATATCGTAACACAAGCTTATATATGCATGTTTCGAAGAAGTTAGCCGCCAGTGAATAGAGATAACAGGACAAGTGCCTTGATCTCCCGCTCCCTCACGACACCACTGTGAGGCGGGTGGACTAATTGTGCGGAGTATTGTGCCTCATTATTCATATTCTTGCGATAATTCTTGACGCGGGAGCCAGTGCGCCGCGCGATTAGTCCACCCGCCTCACAGTGGTGTCGTGAGGGAGCGGGAGATCAAGGCACTTGTCCTGTTATCTCTATTCACTGGCGGCTAACTTCTTCGAAACATGCATAGATAAGCTTGTGTTACGATATGACAAATGCCTCGATAGTTTTGGCTTTTATGTATTAAAATAAGTAAGACCCTACTGTACTTTTGGTGGTAGAATTACTATGTTACGTAAATTTACTTTTTTTATATAGCCTTTCGGAGGTTGAAAAAAAAACAGCCCTTGTAGAATGCGCGCTTGGTGTCCACTGTTCACTTCACTCGGCAGGCGCACGGAATAATAGCCGCTGTCCACCAGGTAGCACTACTGTGTAGTGTTTACTCTTACTGATTACTCATCAGTTTACTGTTCTAATGAGTACACGAGTACAGCCTGTGTTTGTTACGTGGATCATTAATTAATTAATCATAATTTTATTTTCACTAGTTGACTGTTGTTATGGTTCTTTAATTGCTGTATATATCTGTCTGTATGATGTATAAATGGGTGATTAAAATTAAAAAGCCGGATCCCGGAAAGGATTACTCGATGACTTATATGCAGTCGCCGACAAAACATTTTTGTTGTATTCCAAAAGTTAAAACTTTTGCCCACTCTTATTTGTGTATTTTTATTATTTTAATATTTTACATATTTGAGGTAGGTTACAAAAACTCCCTTGATTTGTTGATTTTAAAACTTAACATTTGAGAATGTTTTTTCTAGCATTTATTTGGCGTCTTCAGAAAACATGTAAGTACGGTTTTTCAAAGCCACGAGCATGAATTCCGTGCAAACAATTTGTGCAATTTACTTTATGGCTCAACAAAGCTTAAAACTGTAAATAGTTTAGTAGTTTTCCTGGCGATTAAAACGTTCAAAGCCATAATTTGTCATAAAAAAAGCTAAAATTTTTGCATCTGTATATTTAATGTTTTTGTTCGGAAACACCTTAAATAGCACCATTTTGCGCTTTCAAATCCAAATTTTTCCGGGGGAGGACCCCACCTCCTGCTTTAGACTCGGGTCCGTGAATGATAGGGCTGTTGTGTAATCTGGCACCACCACCACTGAAGTCCTGCGCACGCCTATGGCCGCGGTCACAGACATCGTCGTCCATATCTCACCGAAGCAGTCATCCCCGAAGAGGATGACCAGTCGGATACATACCTGTGTCCCTGAGCCCGAGACCAGCGAACCAGTTGCTACTGGAATCGACGAGACTGAACCCAGTGTCACGAGGCTCAAAGACTTTGTTCACGAAATTGTTTATTACCTTAACCTAATATGTATTGATATATTTCTCTAAATAAAAATGTGAAAATTTAACTTGTGTGTTTTTATTTCTAGAGTTTTAAGGAAGCTGTAATTTAATTTATTAAAAAAATTTAAAAAAATCGTAGTTTTGACTACGTAGTATACCAACTGCCGCGTGCATTTTTGCGATGTCCAGATGGTGGTTCTTCCAGTCCAGTGTCCAATATGTTTATTACGTGTCCAGTGTGTGACTTGTGTGTGTACAGTGTGTCCATTGTATGTCCTGTGTGTACTGTGAGTTCATTGTATGTCCACTGTGTGTTCGCTGCATGTTCATTGCGTGTCCATTGCATGTCTTGTTTGTTAACTGTTTGTGTATTGTTTTTACAGTGTGTAATGTGTGTACATTGTGTATCCATTGCTTGTCCTGTGTGTGTACTATGTGTCCTGTGAGCACTGTATGTTCGTTGCATGTTTATTACATGCCCATTGTATGTCTTGTTTGTTAACTGTTTGTGTATTATGTGTCCAGTGTGTACTGCGTGTCCATTGTATGTGTGTTGATTGTGTGTCCATCACGGTTCTTTTTCATTTTTTGTGCTTCTAATTTTGCTTCCTTTTAGTTGATTGTGCTTCCGATTTAAATTTTCTACTATTTTTATTAAATGTTGTTTTGACTCGCGTATTGTGCTAGCAACCTTGGCTTCATAAGTGAAGTCCAGACGACAAGACCCTCAGTCGACCTCTGGCTGCGGAGTAGTACGGGAAAACTAGTTTGACAAGTCCAATGCATAAGTCGTGTAATTACCTAGTCCTGTGAACTCGATGGCATTTTTAACGTCGATCTGGATGGAAGGTCTGCCATCAGCAGTACAGACCTTGATGGCAGCGATGCCGGCAGCCCATAGAGATCCCAAAGTCATCGGTGCCACCAACTGCAGAGGTCTCCGTGGCAGCTGTGATACCGGCATCGGCTTGTGCTGTTTTATCAGTTGAAGGTTTACCAGCAACCTCGGAGAATTCAATGAACGACGGAGTTTCTTCGCAACAGTGCAAATACTGTGGTGCGTCATTCACTACACCGGCAAACGCTCGCACACATAAAAGAAGCGGGTGCCCAAATAATGGACAGCAGAAAACTCAGTTTCAATGCTATAAATTAATAAACTATTTAACCATTAAGATAACTAACATCGAAATTATATTACCTGTACTGGGTCAGTTGAGCGCAAGCAAGAACCTGTTTGCACCTACTGTGGCAGAACTTTTATGCCAGGTCAGCTTGCTAGACGTCATGAAAACCGGAACTGCCCACTAAACACGTCGTTAAGTTCGTCACAGTGCGATAAGTGTGGTGTATCATACCGACGCTCTGACCCTTTGGTGGTCCATTTGAAATACTGTGAAGGTAGAAACTGAAATTGCACTTGTAGTAGTGTAGAAACTATGTAATAAATTATTTATTTGTACTTTTTTGTTTTACTTATCGAACCTGAAACATTTTTATTTCAATTAAATTATCTTATATTGAATCAAGCAAGGATCGAACCAAGCTCTGTAATCGAGTGAATCGTTTTTTAAATGAGTGAATTTTTTGATGATTTTTGGAATCTTTCCCGAAATTTTAGCCTAAAAAAAGAGCTGGGATACATGCAGATGGTGATATATCATATTTTAAGGAAGTAGATTTCATCAAACTCGTGACTGTCATGATTGCTTATCTAATCTACCTCTATTACCAGAATCTGGCATACACCAAATGGCTCGTTGAAGAAATTATTGTGATCTCTCATGCATGTGAACGAAATGTGGAGTCCACGCCTTCAAACTAAAGCACTATTTTCAGTATGGCACTGTCCTCGACAATGGTTTTTTGATTTTATACTTTTACCAGATATAGTGGATGAAGACTTACAGTAGAGAGTAAATGTTCCTTCTGGGACAGGCTGGAGGCTGAGGTGCGAGGTGAAAGTCAATGATCGACTGCCATATTGTATTTGTGACATCATGGTGGCGATCTTTGTTGACGTTGACCATGACCTATTGCACTTTAAATTGTATTTATTAACACTGGAGTTTTGAGAATTTTGTGATAAATATATTATGGGCAAATTTTATCATTTTAAAATTTTATTGGTTGTCCCAGTAGAATGTCAGAGAGCCTACAGTACTGACCCACGGCGCGGCTGGACACTCGCACGCGGGCTGAGGACTGCAGGTAGTCGGCACCCTTGGTCCAGTTGACTCGAGCACGTGGTGCCTCCCTGCGAGCAGCGGCCAGTCCCTCCGGGTCGCAGGGCAGCACTACAGCATCGCCCTCCCACACCTCCTGGCTGTAGTGCCTCGTCCGCAGCCGGTGTCGCAGCAGCTCCTCCGTGTCTGCGCACACAGCACTCTGTGCTGGCACGACTCGTCTGCTACACACTGAACAAGTAGACCGTGCTGGAGTGTACACGTCTCAGCTCCCCCGTGTCTGCGCGCAGAGCACTCTGTGCTGGCACGACTCGTCTGCTACACACTGAACAAGTAGACCGTGCTGGAGTGTACACGTCTCAGCTCCCCCGTGTCTGCGCGCAGAGCACTCTGTGCTGGCACGACTCGTCTGCTACACACTGAACAAGTAGACCGTGCTGGAGTGTACACGTCTCAGCTCCCCCGTGTCTGCGCGCAGAGCACTCTGTGCTGGCACGACTCGTCTGCTACACACTGAACAAGTAGACCGTGCTGGAGTGTACACGTCTCAGCTCCCCCGTGTCTGCGCGCAGAGCACTCTGTGCTGGCACGACTCGTCTGCTACACACTGAACAAGTAGACCGTGCTGGAGTGTACACGTCTCAGCTCCCCCGTGTCTGCGCGCAGAGTACTCTGTGCTGGCACGACTCGTCTGCTACACACTGAACAAGTAGACCGTGCTGGAGTGTACACGTCTCAGCTCCCCCGTGTCTGCGCGCAGAGCACTCTGTGCTGGCACGACTAGTCTGCTACACACTGAACAAGTAGACCGTGCTGGAGTGTACACGTCTCAGCTCCCCCGTGTCTGCGCGCACAGCACTCTGTGCTGGCACGACTCGTCTGCTACACACTGAACAAGTAGACCGTGCTGGAGTGTACACGTCTCAGCTCCCCCGTGTCTGCGCGCACAGCACTATGTGCTGGCACGACTCGTCTGCTACACACTGAACAAGTAAACCGTGCACATGCCTTGATAACTTTGCAGCCAGTTGAAGTTGTTAAATGCTTACCTCCCGATTGACACTTTTAATTATCGCAGTACAGTATTTTAACTAGTAGGGCCCAGTACACTTACAGCAGGATTGTTGGTGTCGGCAGCATCCAGACAGAGTCCAATATATTGGCACTTGTAGCATTGTGAGGCAAATGGTACTTTTTGATTCGAATGTCTCAGCAGTTAAGCATCTTTAGTCTGTTTTAGGGAGCTGCCTCTCCCAAATGGGTGTTTTTGTTGTTGCGGTCGTTTAAATACTGGATATTTTTCTAATAAGATGAGTGAATTCTGATCGACGAAAGCTTATTTAACTATGTCAGTGGTAGTGATTGGAAGATGACAATACATTCGGTCGGTCATCAGGATGAAATATTGTATAAGGTCATATCAAGGGTTGCCCATTTTGTCAAATAATTGGAGAGATAATACAGTGTCAATTAAAGCAATAGCAAGTTTGCCAGTGAATTATATTTGTACTTTCTCAGCAGTAGAAAATTGAATTATCCATGGGTGTAGTATACTGCTGAAGAGTGGCATTCGGGATATTTTTATGATTGTTGTAATTGTTTGGAAATTAAAGATGTATGTGAAAATGCTAGACATTCTTGGATCTTAATAATGGGTGGTTTGGGGCATTTTAATTGTGAGTATTTTGATGGGAGTGGGGAGACAGGTATGAAGTTGACAGTGTCATAAGTGCATATAACACTGGCGTGTGTGCTGTACTGTTTTACAATAAAAAAAGTGTCGTAGAGATAGGTTAAGCTTATTTTGGAAAACTTACATGGAACGATAAATTCATCTGTGTACATTGAGATGTCTTTGAAGTTCGTAGATTTTTGGTTATGTTGAAGTAGTGGTGAATAATGGAAGAGAAATGGCAAAGAAGTGGAGTGCGATGAACTGGCGGAAAAAAAGTGTGGTAATTAATGAGATGGTTGTGGTTATTATGGGATATCCTGAGTTCACCGTAGCAGTGACTACAGTGGCAGGCAGGCACCAGATGCTGTAAGGTCCAGATGTTGGGATTCATATGTCTGCATATAGCTCTTGTGGGAGCACAGCACCCGGAGAGCAGCAACTTTTGGTGATGTCGAAGAAGAAGGCTGGGCATCCATCTCACCATCCCTAACCGAACACTCCAAAGGTGACTCGCTGGTCTTGAAGTAGCGGGAGTTCTGTCTTACATCACCTGTAGGTCCCCAGCTATAGTGCATCACATGAAGGTACTTTAGCCGAACACCTTGAACATGAACAACCCCTACCCAGCTCATATGTCATTGTGTCTGGAATGAATTGCCAATAATTGTTAAATACATATGCTGAAACTACTTAATTGGTACAAATACTTAAGCCTCTCAGGTACTGTTTGTCAGGGTATGGATGTGCTACCAAACAGAAAACAAATATCCATGCACAAACAACTGACTGTGACAGAGAGTAAGTAGCAACATGTAGAGACTGCTTGGCTCACCGGAGGAGATGTCACCGCAAGGAAAGGTGTTGCAGGGGCCGGTGTGTGAGTCGACCCCAGAGCACGGCCTGCCATGCACGTTGGGGCGAGGGTTGGAACAGGTGCGGGTCTGCCTGCCCACCCCTCCCCCGCAGCTGACACTGCAGGACCAGGGGCTCCACTGTGACCAGCCGCCGTTCCTCGCAGGCAAGTCCACATCTGGAGATATCACATCAACACTTTTTCAACTACATCCCTGCATGCAGCTTGCATATGTCTATAATCATTACCATTCTTGGTGATATCATCTGAGACGAATATTCCTCTCAAAGTGTTCTGGGATTCCTGGCACAATGGCAAAACATTGGTTGGCAATTGGTAGAACCTGGTCGTGAAACACCGTCCAGCCTACCCGAATCGGGTCTCCAGTGGTTTCTCTGAATCACTCGAGGTAAATGCTGGAATGGTATCATTTATTACGCTACCGTTCACTTCTTAGAGTTGTGAACATTATAATTTTGTAGAAGTAACCGAAATGTTATCTTACATGTATTGCTTTGTTACGAAACTGAGAGTTATAACAGTGCAGCAAACTGCATTTAAAGAGGCAGATTTTTAACCAATAGAACTTCTTTGCTTCCTGGCCACCATTGGAGCAGGTAACTGCTCGCTTGATGTGCTACCAACAACCATTTAAAGGGGGCCCATATTTACACCATATTTTCTCTTAAATTTTCTTTTAAACAATTATAAGGACATTTAAAGATCTCCTACCTCAAAGCACATGTAAGTTTTATTTTATAATTATTGGGTAATGTGCAGCATATAACATTATATACATTATCTTACTCACTTAGTAAGAGCTAAAAAAATAAATGTGAGGACATTGTAGCAGTTTTTCCCCATTGAAATATGCTAGTAACTATTTTCTGGTTGTTGCAGAATACCAAGGACTAAGAAGCGTTATGAATGCAAGAACAAGAGGAATCAGTGGGATAAATTTCAGATGGTACATGCTATCACAGCTGTAAAAGCAAAGGAGGTTTCTGTGAAAGGTGCCGCAAGAAGATTTGGAGTACCACGTAGTACACTGCAGAGATTTCTTAAACTTGATAAAAGTCCCGAGCAAGTGGTTCAAGAATCAAGGCTTGGAAGGAAACCATTTATAAATGCAGAGTTCGAAAAACAGTTAGTTTCTTACCTCCTTGTGATGGAGCAAAATTTTTTTGGGTCCACTTTGACAGACCTGAGAAGAATGGCATATTTACTTGCCCAAAGAAATGGCTTGACAACCCCTTTCAAAAATGGAGAGGTAGGACGAGCTTGAGCTGACTTTTTCTTGAGAGACACAAGGATCAGCTATCAATTTGCAAACCCTGTGGAACATCCTATGCTCGAGCTTTGGGTTTCAATAAAGAGAATGTAGCTGCTTTGTTTGATCTCTTGGCAGATTATTTTAACAAACACTCATTTCAAGCAGATCGAGTGTATAACATTGATGAGACGGGACTTTCCATTGTCCAGAACAGAATTCCTAAAGTGATAGGGATGAAAGGGAAGAAAAAAATTGCAGCTCTATCATCCGCAGAAAGAGGGGCTACAATTACAATTATCGCAAGCATGAGCGCTTCGGGTCATTATGTCCCACCAATGATAAATTTCCCTAGAACAAATATGACCCATGCTCTGATGAGAGGCTGTCCCGATGGTGCACTTGGTAGAGCCCATCCTTCTGGATGGGTTCAAAACAATTTGTTCACAGAATAGTTCACTCACTTCATTGAGAAAACTTGCCCTACTGAACAAAGGCCTGTTCTACTCATCTTGGATTGTCATTATAGCCATGTTCGTAATCCAGATGTAATGGACTTGGCAAGGCAGAACCATGTGACTATCATCTCGCTTCCTCCTCATTCCACCCACAAATTACAGCCCCTATATAAAACTTTTATGGGGCCTCTGAAGTTGTACTACAGCGAGGCAACAGAATGGTTGCAACAGAATGGGTGTCCTCTCATACCCTATGATGTTAAGGAGGTTTTTGGCAAAGCCTATGTTCGTGCTCAAACGGCTGAGATAGCAATAAATAGGTTCAGAGAAACTGGAATATATCCTATAAATCGCTATATCTTCAATGACGCTGACTTTATAGCTGCTGAGTTGGAAGCAGGAAAAACTTGCTCCATAGTGGCAAATAATGTTTCTGAATCACATGCTCCTCTACTTGCTTTCTCTGGACCATCAACATCATCTGCCTCTCCTTCAAGTTATCCTGATATACAAGCACATCAGGCTCCTTCTATGCCAGTTGATGAGGCTCTTGAAACACCAACATGTTCAACAGGAACTTCAAATGCAGTTTCACCATTTGACATATCTCCTGTCCCCACCATTAGAAGGAGAACCACCACTCGGGGGCGCAAAGCAGCAAGGGCCACCCTCATCACTGGATCACCATTCAAGATGCAGTTGACCAAATCGCTTGACGAAAGTGCTCACAAGAAGAGGTCGTTGAGTTTTCCCGGGGCAAGAGACCAGCCAGGAGATAGGGGCAGAAAGACAAAAGGCCTTCAGAAAAAGAAAATTCAACCCACGAAAAGCTACATTTCCTCATCGGACTCATCAGACTCTAGCGACCCTCCCCTTGTCGACAGCGATGACGACTTGAATATAAACGATGGGGATACACCAGACTCGAACGATGCAACTTGCATCTTTTGCGATATGAAGTTCTCTGAAGACACTCGTGGAGAAGTGTGGATTAAATGTGTTATGTGCCAGATGTGGGTACACTTAGATTGTGCCGGGGCTGAAAGAGACATTTATGTTTGCGATTTCTGTACATAATTTTTGGTGTGATGTTCTGTGTAACATTTTGAATTATTTATCAATTTTTAAAAGGTTTAAAATATTTTTTTTGAAGAGGGCCCATATTTACATACCATTTTTCCAGAGGCCTTTTTTAAAGCTTTCTATATATCTTTGTTTTGGAATTGAAATAATAGATATTAATAATGGTTTTGCCTCCTATAATGTAGTAAATATGTAATAGTAGTGAATGAAAGTCAATAATCTAGAATATTTTAAAAATAAATTAACTTTAAGACAATAAATAAATATGGTGCCCATATTTACACCTTTTCCTCTATTTTTAAAATTTGTTAGTTATTTCTTTGCGATTCAATGACCTTGATTTAGGAAAAAGTGAATTAGTTTTCTCTGCCTGCTCCTGATTATTTCTGTCAATATTTCGTTGGTTTTCTCCACGTGCTTCTAATTATTCCTGCCAATATTTTTTTTTTTTGTTTCTATAAGTTATTCTGGTCATTACTAGCAAGATTTCTGTTGGTTTTCTCTGTTCGGTCCTGGTTATTCCTGGTGAGAAATCTACTTCTACTTCTAATTCTCTGGGTGCTTTTGGTTATTTCTGAGAAAACATTTCCTGCATGTAATTTTTTTTTGTACTTAGACAAATAATTTTATTCAGAATTTAGTTAAGTTAGTGATATTCTCTTACGAAATCAGCACTTACAATATTTTTTATCAGGCGGAATAAATGTAAAAAAAATAATACTCAGGTGTTTACTATGTTTTGAGACAGTTGAGAATAGCTATCATCCAAGACGAACTTCATTTTCCTTGATGTCTAGCGAAACCCTCCTTCTTTTGCGATCGTGAGTGAGCATCCCGTATTCCACATGAAAGAGCGACTGCCTGTACCACACAGCATGTGGCATCAACTTTTGCAAGAATCAGGTCTACTTGCAACAAGTTATTTGCATGAGATAAACACTCTCGCTGCTGAATGGAGCTATTTTAGCCAGTTGCCTTCTTGTAGACTCGAAGCCTTGTAGCCCTCGTAGCCCTGTAATCTCCTGTTGCCATGTAGGCTCGTAGTCTCATATCGTCGTAACCTCGTAGTCTCGTAGCTACTTGGAGTCTCGTAGACTCGTAGTTAGGGCCGGTGCAAGGTAAATTGGCGCCCTAGGCGAAAAACCTTACTGCCCCCCCAACCTCCCCCCCCCCCACACGGGCCGACCACCCCAAAAAAATTTTTCCTTGCCTCAAAATACATCACGTAAGCCTAAGATTTTGTCAATAATCAAATGTAAGCAGGCTTGTGTTTTTTTTTATTATTTAGCTTTATATTTTTTACACACTTCAATGGAAAATAGTAATTTTTTTTACAACTTCATAATTAAAAAAAAAAAATTATAACATATTAACTGCCAGAGAATCTTAGTAAAGGTAGTGGCAGTACATCAATGGTTGAACTCTTAAATTACTAACACGATTACGTGCAAAATTAAAATGATCCATTTTTCATGTTACAACAACCGTAACATTAGTTTAAAACTGTATAAAATCACAATATTATACCGATTCTCCCTCTCAGTAACAGAAAATGAAAATGAAATAAATGAGTTATTTAAAAATATTCGACTAGAAAACATTAAGTCTATTTAAGTATGTGAGTGAATGACAGATTTTGGTCAGTACCTAAGCGGCCCACCTCCCTTGCTTTTGAACTGCGTTGCAGTTGGTTAGGAATATCTGTTTATTTGGAGAGTTGCTATACTTTTTTTCAATGTACCTGTATATAAAAAGAAAACACATTCCAGAGAAGGGTTATTAAGTACAATTAAAAAACTTAATGGGCATTGGAAATGCTATTTCCGAGCCCTCCAACATGACTAAAAGTTACCTTTCGCACAGCTATATCACAAAATCTCTTATTCAGGTAGATGCGAAATAATTTAAACCTACAGTGAACTTTAGTACATACTTTTTTTCCAGCAATAAAATTATAGTATGACCGCTTTTCCAGCGATACAATGGCAACACTGCGTGCCAGTTTAGCACCTTGCGCATAGGGGCGAAATGACACTAGGCGCGCGCGTCTGGTGGTTCTTATTGCTGCCTCGCATCGTCGCATCTGAGCCTCCAACGTGTAAAACAGCACGAGGGAGGCAGGCCTTAGGCCTGTAGCGTTGGTGTGATGTGACATGAGATTAAGTATGGAGCAGCACTGGAATGAAAGGGTTGGGGGAAATGGGGAGTTCCCCGAGAAAACCAGCACGACCAACGGCACACCTTTATGTTATAAACTAATAAATTCAAGTGAAACAATAAATTGACACTGTTTTAACCAACCATGCATAATGAGTAAAATTTAAACCAAACATAACTGTTCCACTGTACGAAAATGTCACGTCTTCAGAGCTACTTCCATTTTGGCTTAAAACACACTAAAATACGAAAAGAGCCTAAACAAAAACATTGTGGATGTCAAAATTGCCTTAGGTAAACCAGTGGCACCAGTAGTATACAAATGGGGCTCCGGGCACAGGGTCCAGGGTCCGGTGCCGGGTGCCGAACAGCATCTCGATTGTGACGTCATGGCGGCCATATTGGACTCAAAAATC
The DNA here is from genome assembly GCF_032445375.1 of Bacillus rossius redtenbacheri. NCBI lineage: Eukaryota > Metazoa > Arthropoda > Insecta > Phasmatodea > Bacillidae > Bacillus > Bacillus rossius. The sequence goes on from NC_086334.1 coordinate 71,449,027, forward strand.
CTCAAAATTCCTCAAACATTCCTCAAAATTACTCAAAAATTCCCGTTTTGAGGAAAAATTTATCGTTTTCTTCCACAAAAATTCGAAAATTAGGATTTCGAAAACCTCAAAAGTCGTTTTACCTTAGAAACCACGAAAATTCCTAAAAGAGGCTTAATAATCCATGTCAACAGCCTCCGATAAGCCTCTGACGTCATCTAGGATTATGACGTCACCGTTGCAATTTCCGTTACGCCAGCCATCTTGAAAATCTTTAATATTTATGTTAGAAAATCGGGATGATTTTTAAAAATAATTTAAAAAATTATTCCATAGAATAAATAATAAAAATCTTACAAACCACTGTGGGACTTATCGTTACGGTCGCCATCTTGGATTATATAAATGTTGCATATTTCGTTACACCCTACAAATTGGTTGAGTACCATGTAATTCTTACACTTTACGTTACGACCACCATATTGGATCCTATTAATGTTGCAATTACCGTTATGGTCGCCATTTTGAAATTGAGATGCCATATTGGAAATTCGTATTTTTTATGTTAGAAAATCGGGAAAAATTCCAAAATTCATCAAAAAATTAATTTAATAGAATTCTGATAGATTATATCGATTCCCATCCTTGGTTCCAAACCAGTCAGGGGAAAAAAAAAACATCAGATCCTTCCTCCACAGAAGGCACCTACAGACTGACCTACCACCACCAATAACAAGGTATTTACCATCAGCTGGTATGATGTCATGTACGCCATCTTGTATTCGTACGCAGAAGACCGCCATCTTGTTTTCGTCTGCTAGAGTGTGCTGGCGACATGTTGGTATAATGTTCTGTTCACCATAACTTTAACCTTGTCTATTTACATTGAACTTTGTCATTGACCTTGAACTTTGACCTTGACCTTGAAATTTGTCCTTGACCATTGACATTTGACCTTGACCTTGCAATTTGACCTTGACCATGAACTTTGACCTTGACCTTGAACATTGACCTTGACCTTGAAATTAGACCTTAACCTTGAAATTTGACCGTGACCTTGAAATTTGACCTTGACCTTGAAATTTGACTTTGTCCTTGAAATTTGACTTTGTACTTGTCGAACATCATGGATCCGACATTTTATGTTCAGTACATGCAACCAGGAGCTACCACCTGCTGGAGTACACCATCTTGTGTGTGTACTCGTATAATAGAGTACATTTCCATATGGATAATTTTATCTAACCCGCTACAGTGCAGTAATAATTTATTACAGAGGTGCCCCCGTCATCTTGAAATTTGGGTGCCATCTTGAAATCATGTTACTGTAGCTAGAAAAGCAGGAAAAAATCCAAAATTCATCAAAAAAAATCACTTATTAACTCACATATTGATTCGATCCGCTCCAGTCCTTGGTTCGATACTCGATCGATGCAATAATGTTTAATTTTATGAAAAAAATAATAAAATCAATAAACCACATTTAACATTCTTAAAGAGACTTTAAATCCTCTACTACCATCATCCTATCAGACATCAAGACCAACATCGTGGAATATTCGTAATAATTAACCTAGAAATTCAGGAAATAGTTAAAAATTCATTAAATAAATTTGCAAACAATATACTGATAAATTAGGTCGACTAATGTCCTTGGCACAATCCTAGACGAAGCTAAAATAAATAAATTTAAATACCAGAAAAGTGTAATGTTCGAGAAATAAAACACCACAAAGCCTTTTACAAACATAATATTTATTACACAATTTCTATCCTACTACAGGATCACTTGCGAAAGCCAGCAATCTTATAAACATTTAGCCCTGCATAGACGTGCAACGACTACTTCTTAGCTCCAACAGCTCCGAATGCTCCAACATCTCCAAATGCTCCAACAGCTCCAACAGCTCCAAATGCTCCAACTGCCTTTTCTTTCAACAGCTCCAATGATATTGGGCTACAATGCTACGAGTCTAAGAGACTACGAGGCTACAAGGCTATGAGTCTAAAAGGATCTAGCTGGTTCCGAGTTATACATGGCTGCGAGACTGCATGACTAAAAGACCGCATGGCTACGAAACTACATGTCTATGAAGCTACATGGATACAAGTCTACTCGGCTCCAACACGCAATGTACACACAGTACACACAGGAAACTGAACGTACACACAGTACACACAGGAAACGGAACGTATACACACAGTACACACAGGAAACGGAACGTACACACAGTACACACAGGAAACGGAACGTACACACAGTACACACAGGAAACGGAACGTACACACAGTACACACAGGAAACGGAACGTACACACAGTACACACAGGAAATGGAACGTACACACAGTACACACAGGAAACGGAACGTACACACAGTACACACAGGAAACGGAACGTACACACAGTACACACAGGAAACGGAACGTACACACAGTACACACAGGAAACGGAACGTACACACAGTACACACAGGAAACGGAACGTACACACAGTACACACAGGAAACGGAATGATCACACATACAGTAGCGGAAACACACAGGCTTAGTTGGAAATCAGAATACAAAAAATAAAAACATTAAATTTTTACTTTTAATATTTAATTACTTCTCAACATTACACAAATACAAGTAAAAGAAGCCATTATTGTAAGTAGCGAGCTTTCCTCAGTTCTTTGAGTATGAAGGATATTTCTTAGATGCACGAATAGTTTCCTGCAAAAAGCGAGCCATGTAGAAGTCGTAGCCGGTCAACCAATATGTTTTGATCTTTCCATGATGTGTAATCAATCTCTTCTACCACCATTTTACTTGCTTGTTTATTATAAATACTTTTAATATCACAATCGTCCCAGTGATCATAACAAGCATTATCAGATTTATTTATTATAACACGACGTTTTCTTTGATATAAAATTACAAAAAAAAAAAAAAATTAAAAGTAAAAACAAAAAAATTCAAAAACTGATTCTGGCTTGTACTAGAACTCTAACTTTGCACATCAAAGAGAAGTTCACAAGCTAGCTGAATGTTTGTATTTTTTTCGTTTTAATTTTTAATTTTTAACTATTTTTTTTGTAATTTTTTGATATCAAAGAAAGCTTGTGGCGGTTTTCTCCGTGTGCTTCCGATTATTCTTGTCAATATTATGGTGGTTTTCTCCGTGTGCTCCCGTTTATTCTTGACAATATTATGGTGGATTTCTCCGTGTGCTCCAGATTATTCTTGTCAATATTATGGTAGTTTTCTCCGGGTGCTCCTGATCATTCTTGTCAATATTATGGTGGTTTTCTTCGTGTGCTCCTGATTATTATTGTCAATATTTTGATGGTTTTCTCCGTGTACTTCCGATTATTCTTGACAATATTATGGTGGTTTTCTCCGTGTGCTCCTGATTATTCTTAACAATATTTTGATGGTTTTCTCTGGGTGCTTCTGATTATTCCTGACTAGACATCTGATGGTTTTCTCCGACTGCTTCTGGTTACTGACGAGGAATTGATCTCTGCATGAAGGATTTTTTTACTGAATGAGGCATGTCATTTTTATTCAAGGTTGCATTTAATTTGTGAACTTCTGCTACTTAATCATCACTTGTAATATTTTTATCAGATGGAAATTTCAATAAAAATCATTTCTCAGTCGAATAATAATAATCTCTGAGAAATCTAAGAAGCACTAACAGGAAGGACGAAATTCCTTCTCCTTGGAGTCTAGCGAAGTCAACCTTCCTTTGCGATCGATAGTGAGCATTCCGCATCCCGCATTAATGAAATAGATATAATTTACCTGCAAGCAACACGTGGCGACATCTGTTGATGACAGCCAGAACTACTTGCATCAATTTTCTTTACATTAGATAACTTAACTCTCGCTGATGAAATGTTTAAAAAATTCTATTTAAGAAATGGTTCCAATTAGAGAAAACTGACAGTTTGTATCTAACATTAGTCACAGAAGCTACCATGGATCATGGTTTGTTATCTGCAGCTGAATCGGAAGGAAGCCGCTGTAGATACTGTGGCAAGGATTTTGTCATGAGAAGGAATGCTAGACGTCATGAGAAGAATGATTGTGCTAGAAACCCACTACGCAACATGTTAAGCTGTAATCGTTGTAGCAGGTTGTTAACACGAATTGACAGCTTAAAAAGACATGGTAGAACATGTAAAGTCAAGACTACTTACGGTACAGAGGACACCGATGGATCCACTAGACTAAGGAAGCGTGATCTGTATTACGACAATATTTTTCCTTGTCCTGAGCGTGATCACCCGATCGTGAGGAAGAACATAAATTAAAGGATGCTAATGGCTTCGGGAAGATTGAAACTAATGGAAGTATCAACACCGTGAAAAGTGAGAATACATTCAAGCCTATATTCAGTAGATCCTCCATTCTTTGTAAAAATGATGGACTCCTAAAAAGGAAGCATGAAGACGATGAAGACACTTCGACATCATCGATAGCGAATTCATACGGTAATCTGGGTGAAGAGGATGTCTTCTACAGTGATTGTTACAGTGACTCTGAGGCTGTTGACAAAGGCATAGATTTTTGATGAAGCACCTAGAGCTGACAAGATCGAAGAATGTGGCGATGTCCTGAGACCGAAACGATGGAAACGTCGTGTTTTACTAAATAAATCTGATAATGCTTATTATGATCACTGGGACGATTGTGATATTAAAAGTATTTATAATAAACAAGCAAGTAAGATGGTGGTAGAAGAGATTGATTACACATCATGGAAAGATCAAAACATATTGGTTGACCGGCTACGACTTCTACATGGCTCGCTTTGTGCAGGAAAAAAATTCGTGCATCAAAGAAATATCCTTCATACTCAAAGAACTGAGGAAAGCTCGCTACATACAATAATGGCTTCTTTTACTTGTATTTGTGTAATGTTGAGAAGTAATTAATATTAAAAGTAAAAATTTAATGTTTTTATTTTTTGTATTCTGATTTCCAACTAAGCCTGTGTGTTTCCGCTACTGTATGTGTGATCATTCCGTTTCCTGTGTGTACTGTGTGTACGTTCCGTTTCCTGTGTGTACTGTGTGTACGTTCCGTTTCCTGTGTGTACTGTGTGTACGTTCCGTTTCCTGTGTGTACTGTGTGTACGTTCCGTTTCCTGTGTGTACTGTGTGTACGTTCCGTTTCCTGTGTGTACTGTGTGTACGTTCCGTTTCCTGTGTGTACTGTGTGTACGTTCCGTTTCCTGTGTGTACTGTGTGTATACATTCCGTTTCCTGTGTGTACTGTGTGTACGTTCAGTTTTCTGTGTGTACTGTGTGTACATTGCGTGTTGGAGCCGAGTAGACTTGTATCCATGTAGCTTCATAGACATGTAGTTTCGTAGCAATGCGGTCTTTTAGTCATGCAGTCTCGCAGCCATGTATAACTCGGAACCAGCTAGATCCTTTTAGACTCGTAGCCTTGTAGCCTCGTAGTCTCTTAGACTCGTAGCATTGTATCCCAATATCATTGGAGCTGTTGAAAGAAAAGGCAGTTGGAGCATTTGGAGCTGTTGGAGCTAAGAAGTAGTCTTTGCACGTCTATGCAGGGCTAAATGTTTATAAGATTGCTGGCTTTCGCAAGTGATCCTGTAGTAGGATAGAAATTGTGTAATAAATATTTTGTTTGTAAAAGGCTTTGTGGTGTTTTATTTTTCGAACCTTACACTTTTCTGGTATTTAAATTAAATTTATCTTAGCTTCGTCCAGGATCGTGCCAAGGACCTTAGTCGACCTTATTTATCAGTATATTGTTTGCAAATTTATTTAATGAATTTTTAACTTTTTCCTGAATTTTTAGGTTAATTATTACGAATATTCCACGATGTTGGTCTTGATGTCTGATAGGATGATGGTAGAAGAGGATTTAAAGTCTCTTTAAGAATGTTGAACATGGTTTATTGAAATTATTATTATTTTCATAAAATTAAACATTATTGCATCGATCGAGTATCGAACCAAGGACTGGAGCGGATCGAATCAATATGTAAGTTAATGAGTGATTTTTTTTGATGAATTTTGGATTTTTTCCTGCTTTTCTAGCTACATTAACATGATTTCAAGATGGCACCCAAATTTCAAGATGGCGGGGGAACCTCTGTAATAAATGATTACTGCACTGTAGCGGGTTTGAATAAAATTATCCATATGGAAATGTACTCTATAATACGAGTACACACACAAGATGGTGTACTCCAGCAGGTGGTAGCTCCTGGTTGCATGTACTGAACATAAAATGTCGGATCCATGATGGTCGACAAGGACAAGGTCAAATTTCAAGCACAAAGTCAAATTTCAAGGTCAAGGTTAAATTTCAATGTCAAGGTCAAATTTCAAGGTCAAGGTCTAATTTCAAGGCCAAGGTCAACTTTCAAGGTCAAGGTCAATGTTCAAGGTCAAAGTTCACGGTCAAGGTCAAAGTTCAAGGTCAGGGTCAAATTTCAAGGTCAATGACAAAGTTCAATGTAAATATACAAGGTTAAAGTTATGGTGAACAGAACATTATACCAACATGTCGCAGCACACTCTAGCAGACGAAAACAAGATGGCGGTCTTCTGCGTACGAATACAAGATGGCGTACATGACATCATACCAGCTGATGGTAAATACCTTGTTATTGGTGGTGGTAGGTCAGTCTGTAGGTGCCTTCTGTGGAGGAAGGATCTGATGTTTTTTTTTTATTTTTTGCCCTGACCGGTTTTTAACCAAGGGCGGGAATCGATATTATCTATCAGAATTCTATTAAGTTAATTTTTTGATGAATTTTGGATTTTTTCCCGATTTTCTAACATAAAAAAATACGAATTTCCGAGATGGTGTCTCAATTTCAAAATGGCGACCATAACGGTAATTGCAACATTAATAGGATCCAATATGGTGGTCGTAACGTAAAGAGTAAGAATGACATGGTACTCAACCAAGATGGCGGGTGTAACGAAATATGCAACATTTATATAATCCAAGATGGCGACCGTTACGATAAGTCCAACAGTGGTTTGTAAGATTTTTACTATTTATTCTATTAAATAATTTTTTTAATGATTTTTAACAATTTTCCCGATATTTTAACATAAAAATTAAAGATTTTCAAGATGGCGGGCGTAACGGAAATTGCAACGGTGACGTCATAATCCTAGATGACGTCAGAGGCTTATCGGAGGCTGTTGACATGGATTATTAAGCCTCATCTAGGAATTTTCGTGGTTTCTATTGTAAAACGACTTTTGAGGTTTTCGAAATCCTAATTTTCGAATTTTTGTGGAAGAAAACGAGAAATTTTTCCTCAAAACGGGAATTTTTGAGTAATTTTGAGGAATGTTTGAGGAATTTTGAGGAATTTTTGAGTCCAATATGGCCGCCGTGACGTCACAGTCAGAGATGCGGCTCGGCACCCGACACCGGACCCTGGACCCTGTGCCCGGAGTCCCATTTGTATACTACTGGCACCTAAATGTACCTTTTAGGAATAATAAAGCTCATCGGCAACTGAGAAAACTGGTTGCGCATTCACTTCAAAATACAGACTGAGTCTTGTTTCGGAGCCACAGCTGGCAGCCTGGCAGTGATGATAACACGTATACAGTTACTGTTTGAAGGTTGTTATTCAAGATTCTGATAAAAATGTGTGATACTCTATCACGAGAAACACGAGAAAAAGAAAGGTAGTGGGGTGCCACCCCGGTACACCTGCTGCTGCGACAAAGGACAGCCTCAACCGATGAGGGGGTGGAGGGTGGAGGCTTGAGGTATTGCCCTCCTTGGCGCCCATCCTCTAAGTTACACCATGCCCCAGTCAATTAATACCTACCACGATAAATGAGTAAAATAAGCAACAAGAGTTCATAGTTTCCCCCGTCCTTGCTTTCCGGCGCCGCTTCCTGCTCGAATTACGACCCTTATCGTCTTTCAAGCATATTGATATTTATAGCCACCCAAATCACTCTCAACTTTACTTTTTTACTTATTACAAATCATAAACAGGTCACCGTGGACTATAAATAATTACTTATATCAATATAAACATTCCAAACTGTTACATAAATAAATTTTCATATAGTTTCAATAATCGTTAAACATATTATATCAGCTGTTATGTATCGTGCTGTGCCGCCCCCAACTACTTAGCGCCCTAGGCGGTTGCCTAGTTCGCCTATATGGACGCGCCGGCCCTGCTCGTAGTCTCATACTTCGGTTGCCTCGTAGTCTTGTAGTCCTGTAACATCGTAGTCTTGTAACCTCGTATTCATGTAGTCTTGTAGCTTCGTAGCCACGTCATATTGCAGCTAAATTTGGTTGGAGTAAGGCCAAAGACAGCAAGAAGTCAATGAGTTTTAGAGCCAAATACTGTTGGAACATTGTATCCTACTGCATCTTGTAAACAGATCGTATCCCTGCGATGCGATCGTATTCCTGCAGTGAGATGGTATCCTTGTGACCAAATAGTATCCCTATGACCATCATATTCCTGTGGTTAATCCCTGCACGTATCCTATGTGTGTATTGCGTGTTCATTGCATGTTCATTGCATGTATTGCGTGTCCATTGCATGTCCAGTGTGTGTATTGCATGTTCGTTGTGTGTATTGCATATTAATAGCGTGTTAGGTGTGTGTTTTGCGTAATAATTACCTGTCCAGCGTGTTTACTGCAAGTTCTTTGTGTGTATTGCATGTTAATACCGTTTTAAGTGTGTTTTGCGTATTTATTGCGTGTCCAGCGTGTGTACTGCATGTTTACAGCATGTTCGGTGTGTGCATTGCATGTTCATTGGTTGTCCAGTGTGTTCAGTTAATGTCATGTATGCATGTGTGTTTATTGCATGTTCATAACAAATTCGTTGCATGTATTGTATGTTCATAGCATATTCGTTGCATGTATTGCGTGTCCATTGCATGTCTAGTGTATGTATTGCATCCAGTGTGTGTATTGTGTGTTCGTTTCTTTTGTTGAATGTGTGTCGATTCATTAAATGTGCGTAGTCAAGACTGAATTCAGGCCAAGTTTGACCTCGTGGTTCGGAGACGACTGGTCTATACATCTGACATTGAACATGACCTGTTTCAATTGCTGGCTGAGCATCGTTGAAAAATACATCTTAGTTCCGATTCTCTTGGTATGTATGTGGATTTGTCGTTTCTTATTATTCGTATCACTTTCTTTTTTGTGCCATATGTTCAGGGTTCGATTCCTGTCCATGCACTACAAAAATTTTCGAGGCACATACGTTACATTCGTAGGGTCTTTTTCTACTCTCGTTCCGTTTTTCGTACTTTGAAGCCATTCCAACAAGTACTCTACATGTCAATGCCATGAACTCACGGATCTTCATACGTGTTAGCTACACAGTCGGGGAGCGGGGTTGCGCGCCGCGTGTCTTGAGACCAGGTGGTTGTTGCCTGACACTTGCGCAGCCTGCCTCTGGCCTTCAGAATATTTAATTTTTTTTAACGAGCTTGAATTTATGTATTTTGACTAGTCGTAAGTAATTATTTTTAATTTCATGTGTATTGGTGTTTTTTTTTTTTTACATGAGGCAAGAAAAAACAAAGTTGGTGGGTGGGTATGGATTACATGGCCCTTACCACCTGAGTGACTGGCACTTTTTGTGTTCTAACTCCACTGTCCTTCTGTTTAATGTAATATGAATTTATTTGTTATTGTATCCCGTATATTAGACTATTTATTAAATAGAGTTAATCAATTTTATTAATTCTGTACTGCCTGGTATCGAACCACGGACATGATTTGATCCAATAAATCATAATTTTTAAGTGATTTTTAATATATATTTTAAAATCTATCCCAAATTTATAGGTCAAATATTACGAATATCCAAGATGGTGGGCCATATTGGCTAACTGGAGACTGATAGACTCGGGATTTAGGCCAATTTTTAGGATGTTTCACCATGTTTTTTTAAATAATTGGTTTTTACTTAAAATTAACTTATTTTTCCTATCAAGCAAGGATCGAACCAAGGACAAAAATCGATCGAATCATTTGACGTCTGGGAGATGAGAAATGTATTCTTCTTTAGGATTTTTCACCATATTTTATTAAATAAATATATTTTTACCTAAAATTACAATTGTATCGAGCAATGATCGAACCAAGGACAAAAATCAATCGAATCAATAATTATTTTAAAAATATGTTTTTATTTTATTTTTAGACACTATCCCGAATTTCAAGCTATAAAATAACAGAATCTCGAGATAGCGGCCAGGTCGACCGACAGGGTGGCAGATGTCATGACTGTTGACTGTATGGTGATACCGCACTTTAGCGTGTTAAATTTAAACTAATATTTCGGTAACGACTTATAGTAATTGATGCTATAATTTCTTCAAATTAAAAACAAAGTACAGGACCAAATATGTGTGTTATTTTTTATGTAGGTATCTTATTTAATTCTTGGTCTGGTAAATGTCTCGATCGTAGTGCGTACAAAGGCGTATGTTTTCCAATCCAGAGTTCCAAGTGGTCAGATTTTAAATTACATGTAGTAGGCCCTATAGCTTATAATCTACCTGAAAACAAGATTGACACAATAGCCGAACGGTCAAAACACAGAGTTTGTGATCATTAATTCGTGGGTTCGAGTCAACCCCCCTCCTAAACAGTTTTTAAGTTTTTTTGAATATTTTAAGAAACCATCATAATGATTTATATTAAGGTATTTTTACAACAGGAGTAACCAATACCGTGAAAAAACTAAAAGTAGTATATAATAGGGCATCCGGGCACAGGCTTCAGGCTGAGGAGCTAAAGGAGCCGACCGCCATCTTGGATTGTGACGTCACTGCGGCCATCTTGGATGAGCGTAACGGGACACAGTGTAACGGGACAAGTAGGACATTGACCTTTGACCCTCAAAATTCGCCAAAATTGGGCAAAAATTGCCCAAAATTCCTCAAAAATTGCCAAAATTTCCATTCATGTGGAAAAAAATTCCACTAAAAAATCTAAAAAAATTTCACAAATCAAAAATTTCTCTTTTCGAGGGAAAAATTCCCGTTTCGAGGGAAAATTTCCCGTTATTAGTCCTTAAAAATCCCAGCGGCTAGAAATGTCCATATAGAGTTTTAAGCATCCATGTCTACAGCCTCCGATAAGTCTCTGACGTCATTATGGAATTTGTCATCTTGGATGATGACGTCACCGTTGCAATTTCCGTTACGGTCGCCATCTTTAAAATCTTTATTTACTATCCGATTTTAATGAAAAAAAATTTAAAAATTATAAAAAAAAATAATTAATAAAATTTTAATTAATTTTTTTTTAAAAAACATACATTTACGACATGGAGCTCGGAGTCCTCGGTTCAAACCCGACGAGTTCAAAAAAATAAAAATGACGACCGATCCTTCCCCCGCGGTGGCTGCTGGCATACTGACTCCCATTTTTTTTCAAAGCATATATATCGTCACCTAGTAATAAGTCATGTCCGCCATCTTGTCTTCGATGCTGGAAGCCATCATCATTGTATCGTCGGCTAGAGTGCGCTGATGACATGTTAGTTTAATTCTTATCTGCTAGAGTGCAGAAATCAATTATTGCTGTGACACCCGCCATCTTGAAATTTGGACGCCATCTTGAAAATCCGTAATAATGTAGCTAGAAAAGCGGGAAAAAAATCCAAAATTCATCAAAAAAATCACTCATTAACTTACGCTGTTAGCCTGTGCCCAGATGCCCTATTATATACTACTACTAAAATATGACTATCCACGACGGTAGTGCACCTCGCAGGCAACACTAGCCAACCACAGTGCAGGATTGAGGATGACATGGACGAATGTTACCGACGATGGTCGACGAACTCCCGATCACAGGCATCGAGAGGCGAACACACTCGAACATGATCGAATCCTTAAGACTGACAAGCCACCGTAAAAATACAATCCAATACAAAAAAAATTAATGTCTATTAAGTTTTTTTAGCTTTGAAAGTCAAAATTTTGTTTTGGTAAAAGGGAGTGTCAAAATTTATTACGGTAGGCTTTGATGCCTCTAAGTCCCTTCGGAGAACCCGATTTCACAGTTCGCAGTACTTTATGATGGTTTTCTTTATTTTATTTGGGATTTTAATTTTGATTTTTAAATTTTAAAATTTTTTGATTAGTTTTGTTTTAGCTGGACGGGACTCGAGCTCCGTTAGCGGGGAGTGATTGTTCGGTATAGCTGCCTCTCTCGGAGCAGGCCGGTTGCAGAGTGGCGCAACTCGGGGGCGGGACTGGTCCTGGCGCTGCGCACACCGAGTCTCGTGCTGGCGGTCCCGGGGGAAGCCTTCATTTCACACACGAGAGAGACACACCCCAAGTCCCCCGAAGGTTGCTTAGCAAATAACTTTTTAAAATGTAGCTATCCAGGGCTAGGAAACCGTTTACATGATTTCACAGTATCTTTAATGTAGCTATACTTACCTAATATAATCAACCATCCACAATGTTTTAAAGTATTCATAATGTAGCTAACCTAACCTAATTGACCATTAGTTATCATGAGTTGTCCAAAATAAAAAAAACCCGAAGATGCACGATCGGACGTTTGGCTCTCTCGTCTGTGAAAAGATGGCTTCCCGGTCTCGGGTCGCTCTGTGGCGGGAGCGACGCGGGGGCCATTCAGCTAGTCTGTGCCCTGATTGAGACATTTGACGTCATCGGTACCACCAACTGCAGACATACCGGTGCAATCTGTGATATCGGTACCGACTTGTGCAGTTCCATCGATTGAAGTTTCGACATCAACATTGCAGACTTCAAAGAAATGTGATTCCTTTTATAACTGCTCATCGCTTCAAGGGCAGATGTAATGTAATTTCTTCGTCTTTAAAACTCACCAATCGTCCTCGCTGGTCAACGATTCTGACGACGACTTCGTGTGCGCACTTCACGACGACTGGAACATAAATGATACTTTGCGGTACTTCGACCAGTTTATATCCTGGCGGGACCATCGGCGAAAACTCGTAAACCTAGTGTGTTTTTTAGTCCCCCGTTGAAATACGTTCAACTTGTCAAATAGCAGTTTATTCGTATGACATTACTCCTCGTGTAGATACGTACATTTGGAGACCTTAGCAAATGAGTTAAGAGGTAAGTTAAGAAATAATTAAATAAATAAGGAATATATGTTTTATAATTCCAAAGTATGTTTGCCCCCTGGGTATCTGTAGAAATAATAACGTCTGGTAGGGCCTGTAATTTTTGTTGCAACTATTGCTGGTAGAGCAGAGCCATCTTTATTTCCAGCAGTAGTTACCTGAGTGTGTCACATTAAAATTTCAGAAAGTAGGAGGGGTGGCCGTCCTGGTAGCGCGCGAGTAGTTTGAATATTCGGTTTGCGTTTCATGATGTAAATGTTTTAGAATGACTGGGCGGGCACCGGCCAGCCAGGCATCTGTTCGATTAAGTTCACGTTCGTAAGTGTTTAAAAGGTGAAATGGCAAGTTAAATTTACAATGAGAACAGAGGCTGGGAAGCCCCAGGACACATGAGAAGACCCATCTCATATAAGTTAAGTTTTTATCTAAGACTCACTCGATAGTAACTTCGTAATAAAGCGTTTTGTTTAAAGTCTCTTTAAGTGCCTAGTTTAGATACGTTTATTTTACTAAAGTCCTGGTTCTCCCTTAATCACAACTGGACGCCGTTATTGAGAATGTAATGAATGTTGACAACTTAAGCAATTATTTCGGAAACTGAAACGTATAACAGTGTTATTGTTAATCTTTATCTCTTTAATAATAAATGTTTATTTTTTATAGTCAATTTTTAAGTTATTTAGATTAATTATTTTATTTAAACCTCTACGGATAATAAGAAGTAATACCCTAGAACCTCCTGTAGAGGAGCGAAACAGATACTTGATTGAAGTCTTACTGTCGCAAATACTCTCACAACTGTACCATAAAAATGATTAAATTCTTTTTACTCGTATTTATGAGTTACGGCGTTTTCCCCCTAAAGAAAGATAACTCCTTCACATGTGTATCGCCGCCGTTACACTTCCCTTCACCGAGGATCCACTCAACGCTTCGCTCGGGACTCTCGCCGCACCCGCGGCACTATCGCCCAGACTATCGCACCGGAACTGAACTCCCAAATGAACTCTGAGGCCGGCGTCCTGGGCTTATATAGGCCCAGACGCCACTTCTAGTAGTCACGAGCATGGCTGGGGCCAGTCGCGTCATTCCGCGTCGACCCGACGCCAGATTTATCGAGAAAGGCGTTGGGAGCTCACGCGACCGCAGGCGGAATTCCCACAGCTGCCAAGTGTCAGCGCGTCGCGTGGAGGGAGGGGAAGCGGCGACCCTTGTAATCCACCAGGCGCGCGTATCATATGTCACGTCAGCGGCGGCCACGTGACGTCAGTGGCTGTGCTGTGCCGCCAGCCAGCTCCGAACCCGCGCGCGCCGCGGACCTGCTTACGTTTCGTAACAATATGCTTAATGCTTATTCTAAGTTTTTAATTATAATTATTTATTTAATAATACAGTAATGATTTATAATGCATATAAATTATACACACCTAACAAAATCTCCCATGAAAACGGCCAGAATACTACTAAAACGTCCACAGAAACTCCCTGTCAGCGAAAATAGAAGCTTACAAGCAACCCATATCGTTATACATACGGGAATATAACCTCACATACATAAATAAACTTAAAAAAAAATTATGAACACAATTTACATCACTAGTATTTACAATAAATATATGTTTTTAATGATGTGGACCAGTATTCAAAATTACATAACTAAAGCACATAAATAATTTTTATTTGTATGTATTCTTTTTTGTATGTGGATATTTTAACCCCAAGAAGACATATCGTTATATGTTACGCCCGCATCATAAAAATTCACTCTCATTTTTGTTAACGCGCCCAAAGAAGTATAACTTCAAAAATAAAATAAGTATATTATTGTTAGATTAAATATACTCAAATAATTTACAGAAATTTTCCAGCAATCATAGTACAACTATTCCTAATAGTTATCAAGACTTATGTATATTTTGCGTGCGTTGAGAGGCGTGTAAAGTCAATTTGAATAAAGATAAGTAAATAATAAATTTTTATCTGTAAAGTTGAATACATAAATTCTTACCTAAGTAAAATTAATTCTGATTAACAGTTTTGGATTATTTTATTGAATCAAATAATATTTAAAACGGAAAGACTGGTAAAATGTAATTCAAAATTTTGTTAAATTAATAAATACAATATTTATATTTAAAATATTGAGTGAAAGTTATTTTTAAAATAATTGTAATAGTTAATAAGTCCCCCATTAGAAACATGCTGTGCAGGATGAAAATTTACCAAACTTGTACTGGTTTGATTGATTGCTACTAATTGTTTGAGAGCTAAGTCGTTTTCGAGCTATAAAAGGTAACACATGCGATCGATATTATAAAAATTTGCATGACCTTTTACCACTATAAGATAATATTCAGTAAATGTCCGTGGAGGAAATTTGAGGCTAAACACGAAATGCGAGAGAGCTATTGCAACAACTTTACAAGAAAAGCCTCCAAATAAAAGTAATCAGATGAAAATGAAATATTTAACATGGCGTGTTACACCAAGCCGTAGCTCACAATTCACAAAGAGGAAAAAAGTAGCGCGATTTACAAATATATATAAGATAAAAAGAATTAGGATCCTCACTTTCATTAGATGTCATTCCAGAAGTTACTTTGCATTGCATGTTTGGTTACTTGCAGACTAACCTGTAATAGTAACTTTGCAAGAGCATGTTACCGGCACACAAACAATTTTCAACGAATCACCTCCTGGAATTAGTCATACAAGATGATGCTTAAGTGACACATCAATCAGTGTTAAGACAGGAATAACAGTGACAGAACTGTTTCGTGTAAGTTATTTAATCGTATGGCAACCATTTCCTCTACCCTTGTGGACTATATCCGAACATTGTAAATACGTTACACACCTATTTTTTGTTCCGTACGTCTAAACCCTTGAATAATTTCGTTGCATGGGATGAAAACATTCGAACTTCTCTGTGTCTTGTTTGCAAAGAAATCTATGTTTCGAAGTGCAACTGAACAGTGCCGAGCCAGAAGGACTGAAGCGAGAGTGCGCACAGGAGATACCTGGGGGGTCGCAGTTGGCCGACCAGTCCAACTGAACAGTGCCAAGCCAGAAGGACTGAAGCCAGAGTGCGCACAGGAGATACCTGGGGGGTCGCAGTTGGCCAACCAGTCCAACTGAACAGTGCCAAGCCAGAAGGACTGAAGCGAGAGTGCGCACAGGATATACCTGGGGGGTCGCAGTTGGCCGACCAGTCCAACTGAACAGTGCCAAGCCAGAAGGACTGAAGCCAGAGTGCGCACAGGAGATACCTGGGGGGTCGCAGTTGGCCGACCAGTCCACTTGAACAGTGCCAAGCCAGACGGACTGAAGCCAGAGTGCGCACAGGAGATACCTGGGGGGTCGCAGTTGGCCCACCAGTCCACTTGAACAGTGCCAAGCCAGACGGACTGAAGCCAGAGTGCGCACAGGAGATACCTGGGGGGTCGCAGTTGGCCGACCAGTCCACTTGAACAGTGCCAAGCCAGAAGGACTGAAGCCAGAGTGCGCACAGGAGATACCTGGGGGGTCGCAGTTGGCCGACCAGTCCAACTGAACAGTGCCAAGCCAGAAGGACTGAAGCCAGAGTGCGCACAGGAGATACCTGGGGGGTCGCAGTTGGCCGACCAGTCCACTTGAACAGTGCCAAGCCAGACGGACTGAAGCCAGAGTGCGCACAGGAGATACCTGGGGGGTCGCAGTTGGCCGACCAGTCCACTTGAACAGTGCCAAGCCAGACGGACTGAAGCCAGAGTGCGCACAGGAGATACCTGGGGGGTCGCAGTTGGCCCACCAGTCCAACTGAACAGTGAGCCGAAAATCAGTTATTTATTGGCTCAATTTTTCAACTTTTATTTATTAAAATATTTTTGCTTTCCCATAAGCTAGAGTACCTCATCAAAATTAATTTTCTCATCTATACCACCCAGGGCTATACATATTAAAACTTTACTAGTGGGTTTTAGAGAGTCTCAACGTCTCAGCAGAAACATGCAGACGCTTACACGCAGCGTAGGCTGGCCAAGTCAATTTTATCTCGCCGGCATGCAGGAACAGACATTAAAAATTCTCCCTGCTTAACGTGCCTTCCGCCTTGTTTCTCACGCAGGGGTACCTGCCTCGTCAGGCGAGCCTAGCTCGCTTTCCCAGGCTCGAGGCCCTGGCGAGCAAAGCGGATGTGCTGGTCTCGGCATAAAACAAGCACTTCCCCGCCACCCCTGGCCCTCTTAGGTTTTCTGCTATGCTTCCAGGAACCATGACCGAGGCAAGACCATGCCCCTTCCCTCGTCAACCCCTCCTCTCCTTTAGGAACAAGCCACGCCTATGCTTGCACTCCACGCACGAGGCTTGTGCGCGATCTCTCGAGCACAACCGAAACTAAGCATGCTAATGTCAGTTTCTCCCGCCAGGGAACACCACCTTCCAATCCCCCTTTGCCTTAGATGGCATACAGCAACGCCACCGCTCGGTGCGCTATCTCATGGCGCCTGTCCCAACTAAAGATGGCGCTCATAGAGAGTTTTATATTTTTCTTGTGGCACAAGCCCTGACCAATCCCAAGGCACTTTTCCTCCCATAGCCCGCTTAGCTCCGACCACTCTGTTTCTCTCTCTCCCCCCCTCCCCCTTTTAGGTTTTGAGCCCATGCAGGAACTAAGGGACTCTCTCAAGTAGAGAGAGTAAACAATCTACTGTGGTACAGGGAGCATCCTACATCTTCCGCGCTGCTTCTATCGCGACCGCGTCTCTCCTACTGAGAAGTCGGACATCAAAGAATATAGGATGTAGTCGCGACGACCAGGGGAAAATCCCCTTACTATTTTAAGTTTAAACATCATATTAGTGTTAGTGTATTTCTGGCGAATTAAGTGCGTGCAACCGCGCTAGTGGACGTCTACCATCATGGATAGATAGTACCACCGACCTACCCCACAATTTGTGGGGTTTTCCATCCCCAGTGATGGGTAGACAACCACATCTACCCGCACTGAGTTCCTGATTTCGGCCATCTAAATTCCACGCATCTTGCTGTCAACTTTAGTCCGCTATCCGCCCCGTCACGCCGTTCGGATGTCAGCACTTCGCATGCAGCTAAGTCTATGTTTGGAAGACACAATGTAAGAAATCTTAAAGTATTAAATTCTCTACGAACAATTTGCGAACTATCCAATTACCAGTTAAAGAAAAAGGTATAAAATATAGTAATGAAAAGTACTTGTCAATCCAAACAATGGAAAATTGTTTATTTTTGATTTTATTACTCTGAAACCTTGTTTGTGCAACTTGCTTTAAAATAAATGTAATCTGTACAGTAATTATCAAAGTATCCGCGGCCGGCCTGCGCGTAGTAAAATTCCATTATATTATAATTTAATGCACTAAACTTTGAGTTTACTGAACCTGTGGATTTTGATAAAACAATTTATTGTCACTAGTTTGTAAGTCATTAAAGTGGTGACCAAAAGTACTAACTACAACACAATGATAAATCTGGCTTGTCCAAAATAAAATAAGTGATCTATTAAAATGATCCAGAAGTAACCAGATTTCATTGTTTTATTTATATTTTTATATTTTACGATCCACCTTAACACCCACCAACCTTTGGGGTGTTAACTCCTAAATTCTTTGTATTGTTACGATTTTCCGCGAGGGTTCGTAAAGGATAGCCCAATTTAAGATTTTTATCACAGACACAGTTTTATTTATTACCACTACTTTAACTTACAAATAATTTTCTAAATTGGCAGATAATTAATTACACGTAAAAAAGGTCAATTCCCCAGTCACTCGTTTCACACACCTCGCTGGACCGCACTTCCGGCGCAACTCTCGCCGCAGCACCCCTCGTGGGTCTCCGCCGCGGGACTCCGTCGCCACACTCCGCCGCCGTCACACCCTTCGCCGAGATCCCACACGACGCCTCACTCGCAACTTCGCCCGGGACTCCGCCGCGCCCGTGACTCTATCGCCCGGAACCTCCCGACTCCACTGAACTCACTCGCTCCCTGCCCTGGAACCTTCGTCCAGGGACTTCGCCACTCTGCCGCACCCGCGGCACTATCGCCCGGAAACTCCGCCGCGGGAGAACTCCCCACTGAACTCCTCTCGAAGGTCGGCCCAACCTCCTTAAATAGCCCTTGGGTTCCCGTCCAGAACAATCGGGCATGTTTCTGAGATATCGCGCGACCTTCGCCGTCGAAATTCCCAGAAACGCGTCGTGAGTCCTCGAAGGACGCGGCGGCTGCTCAAAGAACGCCGATAAACTCAACAAGCATCGGGTTCCCACAAAACGCGCCGATAAACATGTCTAAGTCCTTTTATTCCGCAGTGCGGCCTATTTTAAGAAACTCGATCTGAGGCAGGTGCGCGCTGCGACGGTCAGCATGTTGCGAGACAGTATGACACGAGATACCAGGGAGAGGATGCGGGTGGAAGGGGGCGCAGACAGGCCGAACGAGCACGGCGATGCCAAGCACTGCAGCCAAGCGCGATCGTAACAGTATTTTACCTGTGTTCCGCCTCTGTTCACTTTTCATATGTCTTCTTGACGTATGCCATAGCCCGTACGTTTCTAGACTTTTTTTTTGGAGTACCTACTAAGTCTACAGGAACACAGGTTAATTACAAATGGTAATCAGAGCGTGGTTTCTTACAAAATGGTAGCATAATTGGTTTGTTGTCTTTTGGTTGTCACTACATTTTTAATATAGGTATAACTTATAAAACTTCTTTATGTTATAAGATTTTTTTTGTGAACTGCATGCGAGCGTTTTGTCGTAATTTCGCGCCGCGTATCTTTTCTTTCAAGTGAGTCCATTACCCCTACACTAAATTATAAATTTTCTTCATTGATTCTGGCTATGAATCTTCTTGCAGGAATTCTTGTATGTTTTTCTCCCGTTATGATTTCCAGCCAGCTGTGTCGTAAATGATACATTTGTTTACGTTTTGCCTCTTACCTTAGGCCCGCAGCCATTTTGACAAGGCTGCCAACTTTGCATACCTAAATGTTACGCCGTCTAACGCCACGTCTTTTGCCGTGCGCGATGCCAGCACGCCATTATCTTTGTGCGTTGGCAGCCCTGGGCCAGCTATCAGCCGCCACCCCTTTCCCCTCCTGCAAATGGCATGGCGCGCAGTCGCCAGAGCGACGGAAGTGACGCGTCTTATCACCAGACGTAAACAGACCACCCCTTCCCCCCTACCTTTGGTGGTCGGCGACCTGCGACACCCACGTGGTCTACGACGTTAGTCCTTGTTGATAAACTCCTGTCAGCTGCTAGCTGTAGCCAACACACGAGCCCTGTGTCAGGGCAATTTACCTTGTTTCCTTCACTAATATTAACCTAATAGTGTGAGAAATAATGAATACCTTATCAAATTTTGATTGTTGAAAATTTGTAACTTCAAATAATTTTAGTGATAATAATTATAAAATAAATAAAACGAAATAACTCCCCTAATTTTTTTATTTATGTGCAAGGGCATTTACTTTTAAGTACATAAGATTAAAATATGATGTTTTATACTTCATATATTAAATTTTATAGATTTTAAGTATACACTAAACATTAATGCATAAATGTAGAGCATAATATCAAAATACAGTGTCTCATAAAATAATATTTAACTACATGGAATTTAAGTGTATGCTAAACAGTATTGTTATAAAAGATAATAATAAAATTAAGAATTCTTTTGAAATTCAGTTGAATACGTAAATAACAATTAATTGCTCGCCCTATGTTTATAGATTAGTATATTTCCTCTTAAGTACATAATATTCAGAGGGAATGTTTTGTAAATTATATCCAAAAAAAATCACTTAACATTTAAAGAGGTATCTGTATTTTTTACTGAGAACTTAATTGAGACTAAAGGTACTCTACACATTACTTCAATAGATGCAACATAAAATAATATTAATAATACAGTATTATTCCCATCATATTTAGTTGTTTACAATGGTACAAAGATACCTGTGATTTAATTATGTTACTATACAATTTTATAATAAGCACCTATCTATGTGTCTAGCTTTGTTTTGATAATTTTTGTGAGCGCTGTAAGTGGCGTAATCACACTTGACTTTCATGAAAAGGTTCTTAAATAAATTTATGTATGTGTAGGTCATGATTTCAATACATTCCCTAGGCTAGCACAATCTTGGTGACTCTCAAAATATTTTATGAATTTTCATTCACATCGAACAGTCTATCTGCCATTAAGCAACAAATTTAATTTTCTCATATGGATTATCAAACATTAATTTTTTTTAGTAATCTTTTACTTTATTGACTTTGTTCATGTCACTAATGTTGACACAGTTTTGATCGTCATTTTCTTTCTCTCTCGTATGTGTTTAAGGTAGCTCAGCGAGGCCTCTCTGATAGCAAAGTTTATTTTAACCTAATTTTCAATTTATTATTTGACTGTCTATATTTATTTTGATAACATACGATAACATTCAATGTGTAAAATTATTTTGTACATTTTAATTTCGGTATTGCCAAGTCAATAATTTACAAAGTAAACAAGTAATATTTTTTTTAGGAATGGAATGTTTCCTGTTCATGCATTTAGCAGCGAATTTTAAGTTTAAATTCTGGCAATTTATATTGATTTTTCATTTTTAAATTTAGATTAAAAAACATTAAAAAAAATTAAATGTTGATGTACAGCTATGTACACAAAATCTGAGCATTATAGCTGGTACATCTAGGTACATAAAAACAGAGTTTTTTATTTTTTCGCACTCGCCCCAAAGTTCATAATTTGTTTTTCATAAATAACACGACCTTGTTTATATAGTTTAGAACCTTGTGACTTCCAGACGGCAAACTGGTTTTTATTTTTGTGTGTTCTAAAGTAGAACTTAGGTCACGCTAGCCACAGTGCAGCACTAAATTGGTCACTGAGCCAAAACGCGCCAGGATTCGGGTCCTCTGAGTGAAATATCTCATGACCACTCGAGTGTTCTTTGGGTTCCAGTCCCACCACTCACGTTTGGACGACCTCTGTTCAAATCCCATTTCAGGCAGTGTAAAACCTAAATGCCTGCCATGGAAGTTCCGATTGCTCAATTAAGTAAATTCAACCCTTTAGATTTATAATGTGGTTTATTTTAGATTTATAATTTTTACATAACTATTTAAATTTGAGTGCTAAGGGTAATTGATTTACGTTTATTTTTTTACAGAAACATTTAAGTAGTTAATATTAAACTAACTATTTTATAAATATCAGAGTCGTTTTAGTGGAAACTCCTACACCTTTTTACAGAAATATTTTTTTTTTTAAATTTATCATTCTAGAAATTGTAGTTGTTCTCTTGGGTTTCAAACCCAATCTAGCTTTCGGGAATTTCCCGCTTAGGCATCACTGTTCTAGCCCGTTGGACTGATCATCCTTCAGAGTATGGACAATAGGATCCTATGCTAAGCTAATAAGTGCCATTCTGGGACCGAGATTTCGCTTCGCTTTTGAGCAAGCGTCAAATTTATTCCATCCTATTAATAGCCTGATTGAGCGGGCCAAGTCCCAATGCCTTCGGCTTCTTGTAGAAAGACGTTTTGTACAGGGGTTATATTCCCATTTAGTTTGTAAGTTACAGAGCTATCATGCTCATATACAGGTTACCATACCCATTTACAGGGGTTACAATCCCCATTCGTCACTGAGTGCTCAAGGACGCATTTCCCTTGTTTCGGCCTCAGTGTTTTTCGGCCTTCCTCATAGTGCCCATTTTGAGAATGTACACCATGTCCAACATCTGAGATCAACTTTCTTAGAGTTCCTCATTCACCATAGAGTTTTTTTTTAACAATATATAATACAGATATCTCAATTTTAACCTTTAATATTACATTAAAGTTTATGCAAATTTAATCTGGATATTTACCTCATGAGTCTGTCCTATTATCTACCCTGAGCTCCGCCATCAAGCGGGGGAGTATGAGCCGAAAATCAGTAATTTATTGGCTCAATTTTTCAACTTTTATTTATTAAAATATTTTTGCTTTCCCATAAGCTAGAGTACATCATCAAAATTTATTTTCTCATCTATACCACCCAGGGCTATACATATCAAAACTTTACTAGTGGGTTTTAGAGAGTCTCAACGTCTCAGCAGAAACATGCAGACGCTTACACGCAGCGTAGGCTGGCCAAGTCAATTTTATCTCGCCGGCATGCAGGAACAGACATGATAACTCTCCCTGCCTAACGTGCCTTCCACCTTGTTTCTCACGCAGGGGTACCTGCCTCGTCAGGGGAGCCTAGCTCGCTTTCCCAGGCTCGAGGCCCTGGCGAGCAAAGCGGATGTGCTGGTCTCGGCATAAAACAAGCACTTCCCCGCCACCCCTGGCCCTCTTAGGTTTTCTGCTATGCTTCCAGGAACCATGACCGAGGCAAGACCATGCCCCTTCCCTCGTCAACCCCTCCTCTCCTTTAGGAACAAGCCACGCCTATGCTTGCACTCCACGCACGAGGCTTGTGCGCGATCTCTCGAGCACAACCGAAACTAAGCATGCTAATGTCAGTTTCTCCCGCCAGGGAGCACCACCTTCCAATCCCCCTTTGCCATAGACGGCATACAGCAACGCCACCACTCGGTGCGCTATCTCATGGCGCCTGTCCCAACTAAAGATGGCGCTCATAGAGAATTTAATATTTTTCTTGTGGCACAAGCCCTGACCAATCCCAAGGCACTTTTCCTCCCATAGCCCGCTTAGCTCCGCCCACTCTGTTTCTCTCTCCCCCCTCCCCCTTTTCAGTTTTGAGCCCATGCAGGAACTAAAGGACTCTCTCAAGTAGAGAGAGTCGACAATCTACTGTGGTACAGGGAGCAACCTACATCCTCCACGCTGCTTCTATCGCGACCGCGTCTCTCCTACTGAGAAGTCGGACATCAAAGAATATAGGATGTAGTCGCGACGACCAGGGGAAAATCCCCTTACTATTTTAAGTTTAAACATCATATTAGTGTTAGTGTATTTCTGGCGAATTAAGTGCGTGCAACCGCGCTAGTGGACGTCTACCATCATGGATAGATAGTACCACCGACCTACCCCACAATTTGTGGGGTTTTCCATCCCCAGTGATGGGTAGACAACCACATCTACCCGCACTGAGTTCCTGATTTCGGCCATCTAAATTCCACGCATCGTGCTGTCAACTTTAGTTCGCTATCCGCCCCGTCACGCCGTTCGGATGTCAGCACTTCGCATGCAGCTAAGTCTATGTTTGGAAGACACAATGTAAGAAATCCTAAAGTATTAAATTCTCTACGAACAATTTGCGAACTATCCAACTACCATTTAAAGAAAAAGGTATAAAATATAGTAATGAAAAGTACTTGTCAATCCAAACAATGGAAAATTGTTTATTTTTGATTTTATTACTCTGAAACCTTGTTTGTGCAACTTGCTTTAAAATAAATGTAATCTGTACAGTAATTATCAAAGTATCCGCGGCCGGCCTGTGCGTAGTAAAATTCCATTCTATTATAATTTAATGTACTAAACTTTGAGTTTACTGAACCTGTGGATTTTGATAAAACAATTAATTGTCACTAGTTTGTAAGTCATTAAAGTGGTGACCAAAAGTACTAACTACCACACAATGATAAATCTGTCTTGTACAAATTAAAATAGGTGATCTATTAAAATGATCTAGAAGTAACCAGATTTCATTGTTTTATTTATATTTTTATATTTTACGATCCACCTTAACACCCACCAACCTTTGGGATGTTAACTACTAAATTCTTTGTATTTTACCTGTGTTCCGCCTCTGTTCACTTTTCATATGTCTTCTTGACGTATGCCATAGCCCGTACGTTTCTAGACCTTTTTGTTTTGGAGTACCTACTAAGTCTACAGGAACACAGGTTAATTACAACAGTACCAAGCCAGAAGGACTGAACGAGAGTGCGCACAGGAGATACCTGGGGGGTCGCAGTTGGCCGACCAGTCCAACTGAACAGTACCAAGCCAGAAGGACTGAAGCGAGAGTGCGCACAGGAGATACCCGGGGAGGGGGGGGGGTCGCAGTTGGCTGACCAGTCCAACTGAACAGTACCAAACCAGAAGGACTGAAGCGAGAGGGCGCACAGGAGATACCTGGGGGTCGCAGTTGGCCGACCAGTCCAACTGAACAGTGCCAAGCCAGAAGGACTGAACGAGAGAGCGCACAGGAGATACCTGGGGGTCGCAGTTGGCCGACCAGTCCAACTGAACAGTGCCAAGCCAGAAGGACTGAACGAGAGAGCGCACAGGAGATACCTGGGGGGTCGCAGTTGGCCGACCAGTAAAACTGAAAAGTACTAAGCCAGAGGTCTGAAGCTAGAGTGCGCACAGGAGATACCTGGTGGGTCGCAGTTGGCCGACCAGTCCAACTGAACAGTACCAAGCCAGAAGGACTGAAGCGAGAGTGCGCACAGGAGATACCCGGGGGGTCGCAGTTGGCCCACCAGTCCAACTGCACAGTACTAAGCCAGAAGGACTGAAGTGAGAGTGTGCACAGGAGATACCTGGGGGGTCCCAGTTGGCCGACCAGTACAACTGAACAGTACCAAGCCAGAAGGACTGAAGCGAGAGTGCGCACAGGAGATACCCGGGGGGTCGCAGTTGGCCGACCAGTCCAACTGAACAGTACCAAGCCAGAAGAACTGAAGCGAGAGAGCGCACAGGAGATGCCTGGGGGGTCACAGTTGGCCGACCAGTAAAACTGAAAAGTACTAAGCCAGAGGACTGAAGCGAGAGTGCGCACAGGAGATACCTGGTGGGTCGCAGTTGGCCGACCAGTAAAACTGAACAGTACCAAGCCAGAGGACTAAAGCGAGAGGGCGCACAGGAGATACCTGGGGGTTCGCAGTTGGCCGACCAGTCCAACTGAACAGTAACAAGCCAGAAGGACTGAAGCGAGAGTGCGCACAGGAGATACCCGGGGAGTCGCAGTTGGCCGACCAGTCCAACTGAACAGCACCAAGCCAGAAGGACTGAAGCGAGAGTGCGCACAGGAGATACCCGGGGGGTCGCAGTTGTCCGACCAGTCCAACTGAACAGTACCAAACTAGAAGGACTGAAGCGAGAGGGCGCACAGGAGATACCTGGGGGTCGCAGTTGGCCGACCAGTCCAACTGAACAGTGCCAAGCCAGAAGGACTGAACGAGAGTGCGCACAGGAGATACCTGGGGGGTCGCAGTTGGTCGACCAGTCCAACTGAACATTACCAAGCCAGAAGGACTGAAGCGAGAGTGCGCACAGGAGATACCTGGGGGGTCGTTGTTGGCCGACCAGTCCAACTGAACAGTACCAAGCCAGAAGGACTGAAGCGAGATTGCGCACAGAAGATACCCGGGGGTCGCAGTTGGCCGACCAGTCTAACTGAACAGTACCAAGCCAGAAGGACTGTAGCGAGAGTGCGCAAAGGTGATACCCGGGGGGTCACAGTTGCCCGACCAGTCCAAATGAAAAGTACCAAGCCAGAAGGACTGCAGCGAGAGTGCGCACAGGAGATACCTGGGGGGTCGCAGTTGGCCGACCAGTCCAACTGAACATTACCAAGCCAGAAGGACTGAAGCGAGAGTGCGCACAGGAGATACCTGGGGGGTCGCTGTTCGCCGACCAGTCCAACTGAACAGTACCAAGCCAGAAGGACTGAAGCGAGAGTGCGCACAGAAGATACCCGGGGGTCGCAGTTGGCCGACCAGTCTAACTGAACAGTACCAAGCCAGAAGGACTGAAGCGAGAGTGCGCAAAGGTGATACCTGGGGGTCACAGTTGCCCGACCAGTCCAAATGAAAAGTACCAAGCCAGAAGAACTGCAGCGAGAGTGCGCACAGGAGATACCCGGGGAGTCGCAGTTGGCCGACCAGTCCAACTGAACAGTACCAAGCCAGTTGGACTGAAGCCAGAGTGCGTACAGGAGATACCTGGGGGTTACAGTTGGCCGACCAGTCCAACTGAACAATGCCAAGCCAGAAGGACTGAACGAGAGTGCGCACAGGAGATACCTGGAGGGTCGCATTTGGCCGACCAGTACAACTGAACAGTACTAAGCCAGAAGAACTGAAGCGAGAGGGCGCACAGGAGATACCTGGGAGGTCGCAGTTGGCCGACTATAACAAATGAACAGTGCCAAGCCAGAAGGACTGAACGAGAGTGCGCACAGAAGATACCTGGGGGGTCGCAGTTTGCTGACCAGTCCATCTGAACAGTACCAAGCCAGAAGGACTGAACGAGAGTGTGCAAAGGAGATTCCTGGAGGGTCGCAGTTGGCCAACCAGTCCAACTGAACAGTGCCGAGCCAGAAGGACAGAAGCCAGAATGCGCACAGGAGATACCTGGGGGGTCGCAGTTGGCTAATTAGTCCAACTGAACATTACCAAGCCAGAAGGATTGAAGCCAGAGTGCGCACAGGAGATACCTGGGGGGTCGCTGTTGGCCGACCAGTCCAACTGAACAGTACCAAGCCAGAAGGACTGAATCCAGAGTGTGCACAGGAGATATCTGGGTGTTCGCAGTAGGCCGACCAGTCCAACTGAACAGTGCAAAGCCACAAGGAGTGAAGCCAGAGTGCCCACAGGATTTACCTGGGGGGTCGCAGTTGGCAGACCAGTCCAACAGAACAGTACCAAGCCAGAAGGACTGAAGCCAGAGTGCGCACAGGAGATACTTGGGTGGTCGCAGTTGGCCGATGAAACGCCCCTCGTGCCCAATTTTTATATTATTATAAATTAATCAAAAAATCCATTGAAAACTGCTGGGCAAAATATTAAGAAAATTTAAAGTTAATTACCAGAGGGGGCACGAGATGGTGAACAAGACAAAATTTACACTCCCTGCACACTAGTAACTTGGGAGTTCGTGGATCGTTACAATGAAGAAGGTATTTGATAAATAAATACACAACATCGGTAGCTTGTTCTATAGGTTTTCCTAGTTTATTATTAAGGTATTTTGTGTTCGCATTATTCAAACCTGACAATAAAAATCTTAGTAATTAACAAAGTTAAAGGGGGCGCCCCGGGATTATTTAAAACAATACATATTACACCTTAACAAAAAATTATTACATAATCAAAAATTTAAAAATTGCACCAAATTTGAATGTCCCAATGATTACATATATATATGAGTTTCCTCGATTTTACAGATTCTTGAGGATGACGTCCTTAAAGCACTGCTCGCTGGTATCTTTGTTTTATGAATTTATGTTCCTTCTATGCAAGTGAAAAAAATATATATCTCATATCACCTGTGTCTTTCCAGGATGACATCGGACTGCGAGGAAAACTCTTCTAAAAGGGGGGGGATCGCCTGGAGGTCCCGAAGATCATGCGGGGAGCTTTTCTCTCCTCCGTAACTTTGACCCTGTCAAACAGGGTGTGGAAACAGGGCTCACGAGGTGTCTCGCGCCGACATCAGTATGACGCGCACCGAGAATTCGCGGTTGCGCGAAGGAAACCAGAATTTTTAGAATTAAATATAAATTAAAAAATTTTACTATGCATGACTTTTCTAAAAACTACCTCTGCCCGGCTACTGTACAAATGGGATCACATCCCTTAAGCAACTGACTACATCTTTTGTGCAACCGACAATCGCCGTTCCCGCGAAAAGCCTCTTAGCGCAGAGGACCCCGAGAACACGTGGTCAGCAGCCGAGCTCAGAGAACTAAGTGCCGATGATGGCGGACAAGGCTTCTAATTAAAACAGGCGCTAAAGCCCTAGCGAGGAGGGGGGGAAGGTTCGGTTCTAAGCCGAAAATTTCCGAAGGAGTCCGAGGCGGGCGTGACAAGAACACGACATGCGCGCTCTCTACCGGACCGAAACGAAGGCAACGAACAATCGACTTCTACAGGTCGGGAGGAAGAAACATAGGGCCATAAGGCGTAGCGGCGCTGCGCTCTGGCGGCATAAAGGGGAACTAACGGAGGCGGTGAACTGACTCGCCGCCAGGTGTCACGAGCGTAGTCTCAGCTCGCTGGCCACCATGGGTGAAGTTGCTTTTTTCTGCTGCTAGGTTTCGTGGAGGTCTCTTTAGGTCTCGTGGCTAAGTTAATGTCAGGTAACTGCTCCTGGATTTCTCAGAACTAAGGGAAAAGGGGGGGGGGGGGAAACAAAAGGCGCAACGAAGCTGGAAACAACCGTCCATGGTATACGCGTTCGTGACAAGACTTACTACTCTCAGCAGCTCTCTGAGAAGTAGCAGCTTGCAGCCCAGAAGCTGCTCTATGCAGTTTTGGTCATGCAGGGAATTAACATTACAAACTCGGGACGTGACTGCAGGCGATAGAAATTTCAACCGGGCTGACCATGTCCACATTAGACAGCAAAATATCAGATTGGCCCCCTGGAAAGGGGCTTTGGTCCACTGGCACAAAGTTTAAATCCGTGGCATACACCGGCCTAACAAAAATAAATCACCCCCATTAACAACCAGATAAATTAAAAAAATAGGAAACCCCAAAATATTTTAAAATTATAGAATATAATTAAAAATTTGACGAAATGCCTAATTTCCGGCACATACTCCGCCGCTTGAATGCAGAGCATATAGGGAAAATATAAAAAAAACAACACATACACTGCTCAGTAAAACTAGTACCAGGTCCCCTGTATCCTACTACTTATAAAAAAATATGTTTATCAAATCGAAGGTGTATTATAATTGTCTAAATCACCCTTAAACGGTGAATTATGTAATTAGGAAAGTTGATCTCAGATGTTGGGAATGATGTCACGTGACAAAACTCTAAACATGGGCGCTGTGAGGCGGGCCTAAAACACTGGGCCGGAACCGGAACTTGGTCCGTCGGGTGCCAGTTATGAAAGGTGGGGATTTGTGTACCCCTGAAAATAGTCTTTCCATAAGAAGTCGAAGACATTGGGACTCAGCCCTGCACAGTCAGGCGATGGAGAAGACAGTCAAATTTATTGCTTGCCCGAAGGCGAAACAGAGCCTCAGTCCCAGAGTGACACAGGACCTATGGGTGGATTTCCCTTGGCGTAATTTTAAATTATTGGGGATGAAAACCCCAAAAGATCAACAATCCGTAGGAAAGAATGAATTTAAAAATATTAAATATTCGATAAATTAAGAAATTTCAGTGCATACCACTCTGATGTTTATTATTATTAACTAATATTTATTATTTAAAAGTATTCTGCAAACAAAACGATAAATTAACGACTCTTCGCACTCAAATTTAAATTATTTAAAGAAATGTAAAATGCAATAAAACAACAATTATAAATCAAAAAAGGGATAAATTATAATGGAGCGGTTAGATCTTCCTTGACTGCTGATAGGCTTCGCACTGCCTGAGAGGGGGTTTGAACATAGGCCATACAAAGATGAGTGGTGGGAATGTAACCCAAAGAACACTCGAAAATGGTCATGAGATTTTTCACTCAGAGGACCTGGTCATGGCTCGTTGGCTCAGAGGACCCTAACTTTTGCGCCGCTCGTTGGCTAGCTTGACCTAGCTCCTATTTTAGAAAAACACATAAAAGAAACCAGTTTGCCGTCTGGAAGTCACGTAGCTCTTACTTAAATAAACAATCTCATCGATAACGATGTAAAAGAAATACAACTTTGGGTTGGAATGCAAAAGAAAAAAGAAAAATGGCTAGATGTGACAGCTTCAGTGCTCAGACTCTATGTACGTCACTGTACATCACATTTACGTGCAAGGGAAAATAAAGAAATAAACATGTACAAGTATTAACGCAAAATCAGTACAAAAAACACTACAAACATTATTCTTGCTTAATTTACGAATTATGGTTATTAAAAAAAAGGAACGTAATGAGAAATTAAATATATGAAATCGTGGAACAAGATTCATGAAGATTCAAAAAATATCAGAGAGGTATTTCTGAGTGAAAAAATTAAAACTATTTACGTCAAGTAGCTTGTTAAAGACTGAACATAAGTTTTTAAAAATTAAAAATTATAATATCTTAAATTACCTAGCTTGTGCTAGCCTAGAAACGGGATGCTCAAACATACCCAAATTAATTAAGTGGACCTCTCGTTGGGGGTTGAAAGTATTTCACCCTTCTCGGTGATTACCTTAAATATTAAAATGAGACTAGTCACCTCGTAGCTGCTTAATTTATGGGGAATACGTATTTTAATATGATTGATTTTATTATTATTATTGAGCAAAAAAAGGATGCCTGTTGCCCTACTACTTGTAATAGAAGCAGAATTAATTACGCTACCTTTGACTGTAACACTTCATGAGTCAAACACAAGGTTTATAATTAAATAGGGTCCATTTAAACTTGGTTTGAATTATTTAAAATAAAACCTTAAAATCATTTAATAAATAAAAAATTAAATATAAAGCTTAACCTTAAAGTACCTGTATGCTTACAACTATTTATGTAAGAATTGCTATATTAAATGAAATGAAATTCATCCCGTTGATCTCAGATTTTGGATATCGTGTAGGAACACAAAATGGGCGCTATGAGGGAGGCCGAAAAGCACTGAGGCCGAAACAAGGGAAATGCGTCCTTGAGCACTCAGTGACTAATGGGGACTGTAACCCCTGTAAATGGGTATGGTAACTCGTAACTTACAAACTAAATTGGGAATATAACCCCTGTACATAATTGTTTCGCTGTCCATTAGAAGTCAAAGGCATTGAGTCATAGCTCTGCACAATCTGACGATGGATCAGACGAATGATATGAATTTATGACTTGCTTAAAAAGCGAAATACACCTCTGTCCCGGATACCTACATTTCTTAACTCACACAGGCTCAATATGTTCAAGCTCCGACGGTTGATCAGACCATCAGGCTGAAGCAG
Organism: Bacillus rossius redtenbacheri; assembly: GCF_032445375.1. Taxonomy (NCBI): domain Eukaryota; kingdom Metazoa; phylum Arthropoda; class Insecta; order Phasmatodea; family Bacillidae; genus Bacillus; species Bacillus rossius. The sequence goes on from NC_086334.1 coordinate 71,480,962, forward strand.
AGAGACCTACGAGGGAATTTCACCCATGAGTTAGTTCGGGTTTGAAACCCGAAAGATCAACAAATTTGGATGAAAAATGGAAAATGAAAAAAATTTAGATGTTTTAAATACATAGCTGTACACCACCTTATAAAGGAAATTAACACCGATCCAAAAAATTATAAAAGTTAATAAATTGTATACTCAAAATTCATAATTACAAAAACATTATTTATCCTTTACCTTGCATTCTTAGATTAATTGGTAAATTGCTCATAGAAAACTCGATGTTAAAAAAAGGTATAGTACTCTATCTTACAATAAATTCCTCACCTCATGGCTAGCGTAAAAAGTATTGGGGATTCGACCCGTGTAAATAAACAATTTAATTTAGGCCTTTTCTTAAAGGCACGAGTGATTGCACCTCTCGATGGGTGATCAGGAAATAAATCTAAACAAAAGCTAGGCACATGGATGTGTATGGTGACACAATGAAATGGTACGTCGAAGTATATTCACGTAGCTTGTGAACGACGCAATTGGATTAGAGTACTAGTTAATATTACTTAAGAGCATATTCTTATTTTATATTATGTAATGAATGGACCCTTTATAAATTTATTTTATGTACTATTAAAATACTTAATCGTTAATTTTAAGATACTTAGAAAATGTAAACAATGGCAGTTTCTTAGCATTAGCTAAAACAAAATATTTATATTATCATATTATTTTTATTGTTAATATTATTATAAGGTAGGTATATATAAAATTATTATGTTATATTTTAGTAACCCTAGATTAAGAAAATACTTTGCTGCTAGATTTAAGGTAGTATAAATTATTTATAGTGCTTGTTTTGTGACATAAAAATTATATTATTAGGACATACAAAGCATGGGTAGTTTTTTTACAAAATACGTGGTACGTAGGTGGAGTAGAGAAGAGTTCCGCGCAGTTGGTGGCCCTGTCATGTGGTGAAGAGATAACATGTCGGCGCGCGCAAGACGCAGAGAGACAAAACAAAAATACCACGATGTCCGAAAGAAATTCTATTATCTGTTTTTCACAAAGATTGCCTGGTTTGCAGGCGGATGTGTTATAAAAAAAAACACAGATAAAAGAAGGAATTTAGACAAACTCAGGGCACTGTCGGCCGTGAGGAAGAAACTAGATTGAGACGCATTGTTACGCTGCTGGACACGGGGGCAACGACATGACCTTGCCTCCTCCAGCCGGTGAGGCGTGAAGGGGAGGGGTGAAGTGATGACAGGGAGAATAACACGCGCGCCTGATAAGGCACGCTGCCTGAGGGACGTCGCGCCGACGCGACGGGGCCGCGCGATGTCTCACCGCGCGCAATGTCAATCACAGTGGGACGTAAAACTCAAAATAAATTATAAAATAGAAAAGCAATATAACAACCGGGTGTACCAGCGATCAGTTCACAATGTTATTATTACAAAATTGCTATCACAAAATTTAATTAATTTTTTCTTTCTATATTTATTATTATTTTTTTAGGTATGCCTACTCAATTTAGGTATGCCTATAAACCAAACCACGCTCTGCTACCAATTCTAACGCCCCTCGTGCCCAATTTTTATATTATTTTAAATTAATCAAAAAGTCCTTAGAAACTGCTAGGCAAAATATTAAGAAAATTTAAAGTTAATTACCAGAGGGGGCACGAGACGGTGAACAAGACAATATTAACACTCCCTGCACACTAGTAACTTGGGAGTTCGTGGATCGTTACAATGAAGAAGGTATTTGATAAATAAATACACAACATCGGTAGCTTGGTCTATAGGTTTTCCTAGTTTATTATTAAGGAATTTTGTGTTCGCATTATTCAAACCTGACAATAAAAATCTTAGTAATTAACAAAGTTAAAGGGGGCGCCCCGGGATTATTTAAAACAATACATATTACACCTTAACAAAAAATTATTACATAATCAAAAATTTAAAAATTGCACCAAATTTGAATGTCCCAACGATTACATATATATATGAGTTTCCTCAATTTTACAGATTCTTGAGGATGACGTCCTTAAAGCACTGCTCGCTGGTATCTTTGTTTTATGAATTCTGTTCCTTCTATGCAAGTGAAAAAAATATTTATCTCATATCACCTGTGTCTTTCCAGGATGACATCGGACTGCGAGGAAAACTCTTCTAAAAGGGGGGGGTCACCTGGAGGTCCCGAAGATCATGCGGGGAGCTTTTCTCTCCTCCGTAACTTCGACCCTGTCAAACAGGGTGTGGAAACAGGGCTCACGAGGTGTCTCGCGCCGACATCAGGATGACGCGCACCGAGAATTCGCGGATGCGCGAAGGAAACCAGAATTTTTAGAATTAAATATAAATTAAAAAATTTTACTACGCATGACTTTTCTAAAAACTACCTCTGCCCGGCTACTGTACAAATGGGATCACATCCCTTAAGCAACTGACTACATCTTTTGTGCAACCGACAATCGCCGTTCCCGCGAAAAGCCTCTTAGCGCAGAGGACCCCGAGAACACGTGGTCAGCAGCCGAGCTCAGAGAACTAAGTGCCGATGATGGCGGACAAGGCTTCTAATTAAAACAGGCGCTAAAGCCCTAGGGAGGAGGGGGGAAGGTTCGGTTCTAAGCCGAAAATTTCCGAAGGAGTCCGAGGCGGGCGTGACAAGAACACGACATGCGCGCTCTCTACCGGACCGAAACGAAGGCAACGAACAATCGACTTCTACAGGTCGGGAGGAAGAAGCATAGGGCCATAAGGCGTAGCGGCGCTGCGCTCTGGCGGCATAAAGGGGAACTAACGGAGGCGGTGAACTGACTCGCCGCCAGGTGTCACGAGCGTAGTCTCAGCTCGCTGGCCACCATGGGTGAAGTTGCTTTTTTCTGCCGCTAGGTTTCGTGGAGGTCTCTTTAGGTCTCGTGGCTAAGTTAATGTCAGGTAACTGCTCCTGGATTTCTCAGAACTAAGGGAAAAGGGGGGGGGGGAAACAAAAGGCGCAACGAAGCTGGAAACAACCGTCCATGGTATACGCGTTCGTGACAAGACTTACTACTCTCAGCAGCTCTCTGAGAAGTAGCAGCTTGCAGCCCAGAAGCTGCTCTATGCAGTTTTGGTCATGCAGGGAATTAACATTACAAACTCGGGACGTGACTGCAGGCGATAGAAATTTCAACCGGGCTGACCATGTCCACATTAGACAGCAAAATATCAGATTGGCCCCCTGGAAAGGGGCTTTGGTCCACTGGCACAAAGTTTAAATCCGTGGCGTACACCGGCCTAACAAAAATAAATCACCCCCATTAACAACCAGATAAATTAAAAAAATAAGAAACCCCAAAATATTTTAAAATTATAGAATATAATTAAAAATTTGACGAAATGCCTATTTTCCGGCACACCGACCAGTCCAACTGAACAGTGCCAAGCCACAAGGACTGACGCGAGAGTGCGCATAGGAGATACCTGGGGGGTCGCAGTTGGCCGACCTGTCCAACTGAACATTGCCAAGCCACAAGGACTGAAGCCAGAGTGCGCACAGGAGATACCTGGGGGGTCGCAGTTGGCCGACCAGTCCAACTGAACAGTGCCAAGCCACAAGGACTGAAGCCAGAGTGCGCACAGGAGATACCTGGGGGGTCGCAGTTGGCCGACCAGTCCAACTGAACAGTACCAAACCAGAAGGACTGAAGCCAGAGTGCGCACAGGAGATACCTGGGGGGTCGCAGTTGGCCGACCTGTCCAACTGAACATTGCCAAGCCACAAGGACTGAAGCCAGAGTGCGCACAGGAGATACCTGGGGGGTCGCAGTTGGCCGACCAGTCCACGTAGCCGTCCTCCACGGCGAGCGTGAAGAAGTAGAAGAGCAGCGGCGAGCTGCAGTTGTGCTGGAACATGATCCTGTCGTTCCTCCTCACCTCGATGAACTGCTCCCTGAAACTGGACGCCGGCGGCACCCACCACAGGGTCAGGGATCTCCACGACATGGCAGGCGCACCACCACCAAACATTTTCTCAACGACGTCTCTATAGTGCCGGTGGATGAGTGCTCGGGCCATGACGTCAGTAGTGTATAGTGGTAAGTCCAGCGCCAGGCTTCAGGCTGTGGAGCTCGTGGTGCCTGGAGCCGATGTACGCCATCTTGGATTGTGACGTCAAGGCGGTCCAACTTGCAAGAACCTTATCTTTGAAAACAAATTAAAAATTCGCAAAAAATGATTTAAAATCCCCCAGAATCCCCTCAAAATCCGTCAAAATATCTATTATTTTGCCAAAAATCTAAAAAAAAAAAAAAAAAAAAAAAATGAGTGGAAAAATTACAGTTCTGAGAGAAAATTTCCCATTTTATTCCTCAAAAATATCTACAGCTTCAAAATTCCCCATAGTGGCTTAAATTTCCCATTAACAAGCCGCACTAAGCCGCCGAGGTCTCGAACATTATGTTTTCAAGACGCCATTTTTATTATCTTTGAAGGATTTGTGCAACGGGAGTGAATGACTTGATGTAAGTTTTTGGACATACGCCATTGCTAAGCACTTTTTCTGTAGAAGAAAACTAAACAATAAATAAATAAATAAATAAATAGAAATACCCAAAATACAAAAAACACAAATTAAGCAAATAATTGCTGCTGCCAACAGGATATAAACACCACAAAATATTCCGTAACAGGAATATGGTCAACGAACAAAGAAAAACAAAGAATAATGTACTAAGAGAACGAAAAAAACCCACAAATGATGACGACACAAAAATATTGAAACCAAAAAAATTCAGCACTACGGTTGAAACAAGACAAACCACGACAAAACGAAAAGACGAAACAAACACAATAGTTATCCAAAACGGAATAGAACGATAAAACCCCCCACAAATGATGACAGCACAACAATATTGAACCCAAAAAAAAAAATTCAGCACAACAGTTGAAACGAGACAAAAACACGACAAAAGGAAAAGACGAAACAAACACAATAGTTTTTCCAAAACAGAAACAAGCGACGTTTCGGGAACTGCTATCTGCTCCCGTTGTGCTGAATTTTTTTTTTTGGTTTCAATATTTTTGTGCTGTCATCATTTGTGGGGTTTTTTATCGTTCTATTCCGTTTTGGATAACTATTGTGTTTGTTTCGTCTTTTCGTTTTGTCGTTTTTTTGTCTCGTTTCAACCGTAGTGCTGAATTTTTTTGGTCAATATTTTTGTGTCGTCATCATTTGTGGGTTTTTTTCGTTTTTCTTAGTACATTATTCTTTGTTTTTCTTTGTTTGTTGACCATATTCCTGTTACGGAATATTTTGTGGTTTTTATATCCTGTTGACAGCAGCAATTTTTCGCTTAATTTGTGTTTTTTATCTTTTGGGTACTTCTATTTATTTATTTATTTATTAATTTTTTAGTTTTCTTCTGCAGAAAAAGTGCTTAGCAATGGTCCAAAAACTTACATCAAGCCATTTTTAATTATGACCTCACCATTGCACTTTTCGTTACGGTCGCCATTCAGAAAATACATAATTTTATAAGCTACAAATTCGGGAACATTTTTAAATTAATAAAAAATTTTATGAATAAAATTTTAATATAAGAATTCCGTTATCATGAGTTATGAACTCACAGTCGCCATCTTTTAAATCCGCAACTATTTAGCTATAAAATTGGGAATAGGTATATTTAAAACTTATAAACAATTTTAAGTAATCAAATTTTAATCAAATTTTAATTAAATTTTACACTTAAATTATGGTGTCCTCGGTTCGAAACTGGTGAGGGCGAAAATAAAAATGGTAACGGATCCTTGCTCCACGGATGCCAAGGGCAGACTGAGCTCCCACCACTAATGTCAAGGTATATATCGCCAACTAGTATAACATCACGTATGCCATCTTTTTTTCGTCTGATGGTGGCCAACATCTTGGATCCAACTTATTGTTTTCGTCTGTTAGTGGATGGTGCCGCCATATTAGTTTAATTTTTACCCGATAGAGTGGACTAATCATTTATTACCAGGATACTCGCCATTTTGACATTTGGTCACCATTTTGGAAATCTGTATTTATTTAGCTATAAATTTTGGGAAAACTCCAAAATTTATTTTAAAAATCTGCAATCAACATACTGATTGAATCGATCTGTTCCTGTCCTTGTTTCGATACTTGATCGATGCAATAAAATTAATTTAACATAACAACTTTTATTCAATAAAATCAGCTTAGGTTCCTAGTCTACCAGCCTCCAGTAAGCCGATGATGACATATTGGCCACCATCTTGGAAATTTGTGTATATTGACCTAGAAATTAAGATAAAAATCCAAAATTCATAAACAAATATCTTATTAAAATAATGATTGACTCGATGGATTTACGCACTTGGTTTGATTCTCGGCCAGTGGTAAGAGAAATTAAAGCTTAAAATAAATTTTAAATTCTGTTTTTAATTAACTTTCGTAGAGTATATATATACGTATATATATATCGTAGAGTAGATATATATATATATATATATATATATATATCATACACTCAGGTGAAAGTACATTACTTGTTTATTAATATAATTACAGATAGATTTCACAAGTTTTGTGTTTACCTTTTTCTGTTTGCTTACGACAGTTTTTGAAAACTTGATTATTAAAGCATTTCGGAACTTTATATTGTGACGACAGAGAATAATTTTATTTTTAGGAATTTCAGAAGTTCAACAAGCATAACAGGAAATGGAATATTAATAAATTGATACTTTTTATTTGATTGCCATGCGGAGTATACCACGGAAAATTTGGTTGGGCGTACTTTCATGTATTTGTGTTTAAAGATCACAGAAAAAGTATATATATATATATATGAAATGGTAGGAATATGGGATTGTAGTAGTATATGAATGGGGCTCCGGAAACTGGCGCTGGCGCGTGGTGCCGGTGCCGAGCCACATCTCTGATTCTGACGTAACGGCGGCCATCTTGGATGAGCGTAATGGGACACAGCGCAACGGTACACAACGTAACGGGACAAGTAGATCACGGCGGCCATCTTTGATGACCTTGACCTTGACCTTTGTCCTTGACCACGGCAGACATATTGGATCCGACATCTTAGATACCGTCGACTTTGTTTCTGCTGTTTGTTCCTAGACAGCGCCAGCATCGCTATTGATTTTTTTCTGTTCCACTGGAGGCCGCCATCTTGGATACTGTCGACATTGTTACTGTTGTTTGTTCCTAGATAGCGACAGCATCGCTCTTCATTTTTTTCTGCTCCACTTGATACCGTCGACTTTGTTTCTGCTGTTTGTTCCTAGAGAGCGCCAACATTGCACATTCTCATCACATAAGGTCCATATTCCATTACCTACCAGAGATATTATGATCCTTATCGACATATTAATTTTAATTTTTTATGCAAAATACATTGGAATCACTGTGATTCGAACCAGCTCAGCTCTGATCTCTAGGGTGGAAAACATACTCCTTTAACCGCTCGGCCATCGAGACATTTACCATATTGAGAATTAAATAAGGTATATAAAAAAAATAACATGCATATTGGGATTTGTATTTTTTTAAAATTTTAAGTAATAATAGCACTACCTGTTCGAGACAGAACCACTTACTTGTATTAAGTCGTAACTGTTGCAATTATCGTTACGGTCGCCATTTTGAAAATCCGTAATTTTTAATGTTAGGAAATAGGGAAAAAATTTAAAAAACATTAAAAAATTATTTAATCGAATTGATTAATAAAAATTTAATAAAATATAACTTAAAAACCACTGTTTCACTTATCGTTACGGTCACCATCTTGGATTATATAAATGTTGCATGTTACGATATGCCCCACCATCTTGGTTGAGTACGATGACATCCTTATACTTTACATTACGACCAACATATTGGATCCTATTAATGTTGCAATGATCGTTATGGTCGCCATCTTTAAAATCTTTATTTATTATCAGATTTTAATGAAAAAAATTCCAAAATTCATCAAAAAATTAACATATTAGAATACTGTTTGATTATATCGATTCTTGCCCTTGGTTCGTAACCGGTAAGAGCAAAAATTAAAAAACAACAGATCCTTCCTCCACAGAAGCCACCTACAGACTGACCTACCACCACCAATAACAAGGTATATACCATCAGCTGGTATTATGTCATGTCCGCCATCTTGTCTTCGTCCGCTGGAGACCACCATCTAGTTATCGTCTGCTAGAGTGTGCAGGCGACATGTTAGTATAATTTTCTGTTCACCATACCTTTAACCTCGACTGTTGGCATTGAACTTTGACCTTGACCTTTAACTTTGACCTTGATCTTGAAATTTGACCTTACTTTGAACTTTGACCTTGGTCATGAATTTTGTCCTTGACCTTGAAATTTGACCTTGATCTAAGATGTTGACCTTAAAATTTGACCTTGACTTTGATCTTTGACTTTAACCTTGATGTCCAACATGGATCCGTCATTTTATGTTCAGTACATGCTACCAGGGGCTACCACCTGCTAGTGGTCATTGCCACCATCATGTTTTCTTCTGCTGGAGGACACCATATTGTGTGTACTCGTCTTACCATCATGCCAGTTTTATTCTAACCTGTTACAGTGCAGTAATAATTATTACTGAGGTGCCCGCCATCTTGAAAATTTGGGCGCCATCTTGAAATCATGTTATTATTTAGCTAGAAATGCGGGAAAAATTCCAAATGTCTCCGAAAAAATCAATTATTAATATTCAAATTGAATCGAAGGATTCATGACCACGGTTCGATTCTTGACCAGTGAAAGTTGTAACTTATTATTAAATAAATTTTAGGTTCGGTTTTCCATTACCTTTCACGGAGTTTATTAATTATTCACTCTACGAAAAACCACTCAAGTCAATATACCTGGCCAACGAATTAAATACAGTGGCGATTAGCCTAACATGAAGGTATAATTTTTCAATAATCTGAATAACATATAATCCGTTCATGTACAAAGTCACACATACAGGCCAATTGTCTTCAGATCATGAGACCGAGTCATGTTAATATCAGACGTATAGGCTAGTCATTTCAGGACCGCATGACCTTCTTCGTCGTAAGCTAATTATATTCAATTAGTCCATCGTAATATTTTTTAGACATAATAAAAGACCAAGTGACCTTGAAAAATATTTTAGTTAACACCAAGAGGTTTTGAACTAGTAAATATTCAGTCACAACATTTAGTACTATGTACAATCAACAAAAAGGAAGCACCGTCAACGAAAAGGCAGCACATTTGGAAGCACCGCCAACAAAAAGGCAGCTCATTTGGAAGTACCGACAACGAAAAGGCAGCACTGCCAACGAAAAGGCAGCACCGCCTACATGTCTTTGAAGTTACAAGAATACAAGAGTACTAGGCTCCAACTACTCCAGCATTATGTTATTAGATTACATGACTACTTGTTTACGTAGCTACAAGTATACGAGGCTACATGGATACGTAGCTACAATTCTACGAGGTCCCAAGACATCTTGACTACGCGACTACGAGCCATTATGTTACGAGACTACGTGACCACGAATATTCAAGTTTACGAGACTGCGAGGCTACAGAGCTACGAAGCTCCTAGGACACGAGTTTACGCGACTGCGAGAATACAGAACTACAAGTCTGTATGAGTACTTGACTACGAAGATAATCGACTACAAGGCTCTAATTTCCGCATGTCTTCGTCGTAATTTTCTCTTTTGCTCCAACTGCACCATCAGCATTATGTTATAAGATTAAAAGGCTACTTCCTTACGTAGCTTCAAGTCTACGAGGCTCCAATGCATCATGACTACGTGAATACGAGCCATGAGGTTACGAGACTATGCGATTGCGAGTCTTCAAGGTTACGCGATCGCGAAGCTATATGACTGCGTAGCTTCCAGAACGCATGGTTACGAGACTGCATGAATAATTGGCCGCATGGCTACGAAACGTCATGACTCTCACTGACTACTATAGCACCATTCAGTGGTGAGAGTTAATTAAATCATGCAAAGGTACTTGTTGCAAGTAGTTCCGCTTTTCATCAACAGATGACGCCACGCGTTTCTTGCAGGTAAATAATATTTATTTCTTTGTTGAATGACGAATTGGCCGCGTGGCTACGAAAATTCATGTCTCTAACTCACTACAATAGTATCATTCAGTGGACTACGTGACTACGAATCTTCAAGGTTACGAGACTGCGAAGCTACAGAGCTACGAAACTTCTAGAACACGAGTTTACGTGATTGCGAGTATAGAGAACTACAAGTCTGCATGAGTACTTGACTACGAAGCTGCTCGACTACAAGGCTCCAATTGCTGCTTCTGTCTTCGTCAGAATTTTCTCTTTTGCTCCAACTGCACCATCAGCATTATGTTATAAGACTAGAACTCTATATTTGCTCATCAATGATAAGTTCTCAAGCCAGAATTTTAAGTATTTTTTGAATTTTTTTTTATTTTTAATTTTTTAAATTTTATTTAATTTTATGTTATGAAAGAAAATGTGTGGTGGTTTTCTCCGTGTGCTCCCGATTATCCATGTCAGTATTATGATGGTTTTCTCCGTGTGCTCCTAATTATTCTTGCCAATATTATGCTGGTTTTATCCGTGAGCTCGTGATTATTCTTATAAATATTTTGATGGTTTTTTTCCCGTGTGCTTGCGATAATTCCAGCGGTTTCGGTCAAAGGTCAAGGTCACACCCATCCATGATGGCAGCCGAGACGTCACAATCCAAGATGGCGGACTGTGAGAAATCTGAGAAGCACTAACGGGAAGGACGAACTTCCTTCTCCTTGGAGACTATCGAAGCCATCCTTCTTATGCGATCGATAGTGATCATCCCGCATCACGCATAAAAGAAATAAATTTTATTTACCTGCAAGCAACACGTGGAGACATCTGATGTTGAAAAGCGGAACTACTTGCAACATGTACCTTTGCATGAGATAAATTAACTCTCACCACTGAATAGTGCTATTGCAGTCAGTTAGAGATATAAAGTTTCGTAGTCACAAGGCCAATTAGTCATGCAGTCTCGTAACCATGCTTTCTGGAAGCTACGCAGTCCTATAGCCTCGCGATCGCGTAACCTTGAAGACTCGCAATCGCATAGTCTCGTAACCTCATGGCTCGTAGACACGTAGTCATGATGCATTGGAGCCTCGTAGACTTGAAGCTACTTAAGCAAGTAGCCTTGTAATATTATAACATAATGCTGATGGTGCAGTTGGAGCAAAAGAGAAAATTATGACGAAGACAGATGCGGCAATTGGAGCCTTGTAGTCGAGTAGCTTCGTAGTCAAGTACTCATACAGACTTGTAGTTCTGTATTCTCGCAGTCGCGTAAACTCGTGTTTTAGGAGCTTCGTAGCTCTGTAACCTCGCAGTCTCGTATACTTGATGATTCTAGGTCACGTAGTCTCGTAACCTCATGGCTCGTAGTCACGTAGTCATGATGCATTGGAGCCTCGTAGACTTGAAGCTACGTTAGCAAGTAGCCTTGTAATCTTATAACATAATGCTGTTGGAGCAAAAGAGAAAATTCCGACGAAGACAGAAGCAGCAATTGGAGCCTTGTAGTCGAGTAGCTTCGTAGTCAAGTACTCATGCAGACTTATAGTTCTCTTACCTCGCAGTCGTGTAAACTAGTGTTCTAGGAGCTTCGTAGCTCTGTAGTCTCGCAGTCTCGTAAACTTGATGATTAATAGTCACGTAGTCTCGTAACATAATGGCTCGTAGTCGCGTAGTCAAGATGTCTTGGGAACTCGTAGAATTGTAGCTACAGATCCATGTAGCCTCGTATACTTGTAGCTACGTAAACAAGTAGTCATGTAATCTAATAACATAATGCTGGAGTAGTTGGAGCCGAGTAGACTTGTATCCTTGTAGCTTCAATGACATGTAGGCGGTGCTGCCTTTTCGTTGTCGGTGCTTCGAAATGAGCTGCCTTTTCGTTGGCGGTTCAGCCTTTTCGTTGTCGGTACTTCCAAATGAGCTGCCTTTTTGTTGGCGGTGCTTCCAAATGTGCTGCCTTTTCGTTGACGGTGCTTCCTTTTTGTTGATTGTACGTAGTGCAAAATGTACTACACGCCCAAGCCAACTGTGGTCCCGAGGAGGGGAGTGACGGGAGCGCTAGTGTCGCTGTGAGAGAGGGGTGGGGAATGAGGAGGGGTTGGCAGTAGGGGAATACCGTTAGCTGTGGAAGCAACAGCAAGGAGTATACACTTGCGTTCATAAGTGTACGCAACATGCAAGCATGATTACCTGGATGAAACGATGGCCATGAAGCGCAGTCGTGCAGTAAGAAATGTTGTGATAAGGTGAAGGTACAGTCGTATGAAACAGCGAAACACAGTGTTTACGAAGATGTCACAGTGTGTACCAAAGTGTGTCACAGCATCACATCGTACCGTTTGTGTTATAATAATTATTTCACTCAGCACCATATTTAACATACATGACGGTATACATTTGCCTATAATCAAAGAAAATATTGTTTGTGTGATTAATTAATGAAAAAAATGCAAGAAACATTTCAACACAGTTTCGTGCATAGTGCACGTAACAAACGCCCACTCGGCCATTTAGTTCTTCAATTCCTGATATGTTACCATTGTAATATGTGCTGCTGTTGTCCGAAAAGTCCCAATCACTGTCTGAGCTGGACTCGCCAAAGTTAACAACAATTTTCTCAATTTCGTGCTCCATTAGACAGTCACCTGTCCGGTACTCTGCTTCTGTACGTTTTACATGTAAAATAGCATTTTGCCATTCTTCTTAGGTGACGCTATTGATTGCTTCTGTTGTGATGTTTTCAATGGTACGTGATGATTGAGCGACATTTTTTTCAGCAACACGTGATTTTACAATGTTCCATACATACTCAATAGCATTAAGCTCACAGTGGTATGGTGGTAATCTTATTACTTCATGCCCATGTTCTTCTAACATCTCATCTATGCGAAACCTGGGAGGTGGACGTCGACCACAAACGAGCTGGAGGAGTTCACATTTTGTCATATCATTGTCATGCGGAATGTTGTTGTTCTGTAACCATTGGATGATATCTTGTTTTCATGTACCGGTTGTTGGTGGCTTATTTAACTGAACGGAATGATAAGGGGCATTATCCATTTAAACCAAGAATTAGCAGGCAAATTTGGAATAAGCTTGTCTTGCACCCATCTGGAAAAGTTTGCGAAGTTCATCTCGTCGTGATAATCGCCACTTTTACCTATGGACTTGAAAATGAGATATGCACCTGGAATGAAACCTAGATCGCAACCTGCATGTACGATTATCCAACGTTGACCAGCGCTGTCATTCTTCAAAACACCGGGTGTTTCGTTGTCTTGCCAACACTTGCTTACTGTGTACGTCGGGTGAATCCAGGTTTCGTCAATGTACACAACTGTTAGTAGTTGGAAATGGGGGGTTCAAGGCCAGGCGGAGGATCGAGGATCCGGCGGCCATCTTGGATGACGTCATCTAATCCGTATGCTAATCCATGCTAATCCGTATGCTAATCTATGCTAATCTATGCTAATCTATGCTAATCTATGCTAATCCATGCCAATCCATGCCAATCTATGCCAATCCATGCCAATCTATGCCAATTCGTATGCCAATCTATGCCAATTCGTATGCCAATCTATGCTAATCTGAATGCCAATCTATGCTAATCCATATGCCAATCTATGCTAATCCATATGTTAATCCATGCTAATCCATGCTAATCCATCCGCCATTTTGTATTTCTAGAAATTTCCACCAACTTCGAATCGGACGTCACCGTTGCACTTTTCGTCACGGCCGCCATATTGGATTCGAATTTTTTTTCGAACTTTGAAATTCGATGTAATCATCAGCCGCCATCTTGTTTCGTCTGCTGGTGGCCGCCATCTTGTTTTCGTCTGCTGGTGGCAGCCATCTTGTGACGTCATATAGTTATGTTGGTCGCCACCAGATAGCAGCAGGGATTATTTTATTTTAACTAAAATATTTTCAGTGCCGAGGCTGGGATTCGATCCATGGGACGTGAAAACGTCCAGGATGTCGTGGTTACGAGGCGGACACCTTGACCACAAGACCACGAGACCAATTGGAATATGGTGGAATAAATAATCTATATATGCTAGGTACTGACGGCAAGTTTATGATAAATGGGGGAGGGTGTTTTTGCCTTCCTTAATGCATACCTAAGGCGCCACATTTGAAATTAAAATTATTATACAGCCGCCATCTTTAATTCCAGCACAGACTACCAGATGGCGCCAAATTCAAAAATTAGTTGCCAGAGACGCCGCCATCTTGGTTCTCAAGTTGGCTGGTAGATGTCGCTAGTATCGCGCGCCAAATTCAAAATTAGTTGACAGAGGCGCCGCCATCTTGGTTCTCAAGTTGGCTGGTAGATGTCGCTAGTATCGCGCTACAAATTCAAAATTAGTTGCCAGAGGCGCCGCCATCTTGGTTCTCAAGTTGGTTGGTAGATGGCGCCACCGTCGCCATATATTAGTTAATACAATCGATACCAGATGACGCCACCGTCGCCATCTTTAGTTCCTAGTGTTGCTACCAGAGTGTGCCACCCTCGCCATCTTTAATTCTTAAAGTTACCGCCGGAGCGCGCCACCGTCGCCATCTTTAATTCTTAAAGTTACTGCCGGATGGCGCCAAGTGTTATGTAGTCAGTCGAGACAAGTCGGGAACGAGTCGAGACAAGTCTAGACAGTCGACACAAGTCGGGGGACAAGACGAGACAAGTCGGTAGCCTGTTTTCACCAAGTTCTCCATTCCCGCCATCTTTAATTCATAAAGTCGCTACCAGATGGCGCCACTGTCGGCCATATTTAATTCAAGGCATTGTCACCGGATGACGCCAAGTTTGAATTAAAAAACCTACAAGTGTTATGCAATGTGTAACCAGTCGAGGCAAGTCGAGATAAGTTTGGAACATGAAGCCATATTCTAAACTACGTTTATTATATATGTATGCCTTTATATGTTTAGGTTTGATGATAGAGTATTTATAAAATATTGGTGTTTTGAATAGTGTTGTGTTTAGCAATTGGAGCCAGTTTTCAACCGCTATACTACATCTCGACACTACTTAGAAATGATGCCTCCACAATTTTACCCGGACTTGGCACCGGGCAAGCATGGTACCAGAAGAGTAATGCAAGGGAATGGCCTTTCATTTATATTTGCGACAAACAAACCATCCATTTCGCTGTCGCTGGAAGAAGTCATGGTGACAGGAACGCGCGTAGAGACTAGTCGAACTAAACAATAATTCTGTGAAATACAGGCTGCCAGTCGCAACCCTGTAGCTGGTGCGGTGGTCATGGAAATAGATCCTAGGAACATCCCAAACAACGTTCCATTAGCCCGGGAATGTCACAAACAACATTTACAAATACCCTGAGTGGCTTGGAGAGACGTAGTCGAGACAAGTCGGTATCCTGTATTCACCAAGTTCTCAGTTGCCGTCACAGCCACCCGGGTATCTGACGAGTCCTAATTAATATACTCGTACACATCCTACCTCTATGACCTCTACAAACAAACTGACTGTACCTACTCCAAAATGACATATATATTACACCCACATGCAAACATTTGATAACCATCAAGAATGCAACATACAAAAATAAATTAACCATCGCTGAAACAAATTTCCCAACATTAATTACAATAAAAAAAGTCCGGTAAGATACTGTATTTTGTATATAATTTAATAAATGATAGAGTATTTATAAAATATTGGTGTTGTGTAGAGTCTCTCTCTCTCTTCTCGTAGTGGCGGAAGACATCTCGAAGGTAGTGTTAGAATTTATGTATTAAAGCAATCACTCTAGCTGAGGAGGTTAATAACTTATAGTTACAACTTTTTAAAAATACTCTGAATTTAAAACAATTTTTAATAAGAGGGGCCATTAAATGGTTTTTTGTAATTAAAGCAAACAACGTAAATGTTAAACAGATATTTATTTAAATCTTATTACAAACAGCAAGGGATAAGAAAAATCACTGATTTAAAAGAATTAAATAATGAGTAATAAAAGTACATAATATTCACACACTGCACACCATAGTGACAAAGTCAACATAACCAATTTACATAAACCAGAGACCCAATACCTAAATATTAAGCATAACTACAAGTTACATAGGGTATAATATACTCTGAAATACATATTAAAGAGAAAATTGATATAAATAATATTATACTTTGCTCAATAGTTCCAGAAGTAATGAACGTACAGCTACACGAGCCATCTCAACAGTTCTTTCATCACTAGTGCTTTCTATGGAACATACTTGAGTGGTGTCTTCACTGATCGGACCTAGATGACTGAGATCTCGGGTTCGACTCTTGCGAGATGTAGGAAGGCGAAGCTGACGCCTGCGTTTATGCTGGACTGCTACTGATGTAGTAGGTACTGGCGATGTGGGACTCATCTGGGTACAGATAGATGATGTCTGGACTGACGAAGTCTGACCACATGCAGATGCTGGCGGTGACTGAATAGCTGGTTGGTTGAATGCATGTGCGAAAACCTCTTCAGGCGTTGCAGGGAGAACTGTATCGTCTCTCATCATATTCACACTACAATGTCCATAGCCCAGACAGTTGATAACTTCTAGAGGCGTATCTTGAGGTCCTGGGTTTAAAACCTGTTTCTCGTGAATCACAGTGTCACAAATCTCCGAAAAATGTTTTAAAACACCGTCGATCCACTCACTATAATCAACAGTGCATAGCCCAGGTGTTACACTGGAGTATATCCTGTTCGGTTGAAAGTTAGACATCTTGGTTAACTACTTCTGCTGTAGGTCCTTACATACCCACACGACTATGTGTTGACTGCTGTGTCTAGGGTGTTGACCTCATTTTATATCGCTAGGACCCCCCCTCCAGTCCAGTCACGTGTACCGTTGCTTCCGTTGTTGTCCCCCCGCCTAGCTGGCGGCCTCCAACATTCGAACGAGGTGATCAACCATCCAAGCCCTAAGCATGCTCGCATTGTGTCTTGAGATCGGACTTGGACACCCAAGTTACATAGAGTATAATATACTCTGAAATACATAATAAAGAGAAAATTGATATAAATAACATTATACTTTGCTTAATAGTTCCAGAAGTAATAAACACACTGCTTGACCAGTGACAGGTGTAACTAAATATTAAATATATTTTATTTTCCATTACCTTTCGTGGAATTTAATAATCATTCACTCTACGAAAAACAACTCAAGACAATATACCTGACCAGCGAATTAAATACAGTACCGCTATGCCTTACATGAAAGTCTAATTAGTCGATAACCTATAAATCGTTCATGTACAAAGCCACACATACAGGCCAATTTTCTATGGACCATGAGACCGAGTCATGACAATATCAGACGTATAGGCTAGTCATTTCAGGACCGCAGGACCTTCTTCGTCTTTAGATAATTACAGTCATTTAGACCATCATGAAATTTTTATACATACTAAAGGACCAAGCGACCTTGAAAAATATTTTAGTAACACCAAGAGGTTTTGAACTAGTAAATATTCAGTCACTACATATTTTACTACGAGCAATCAACAAAACGGAAGCACCATCAACGAAAAGGCAGCACAATCAAAAAAGTCAGCACATTTGTAAACACCATCAACATAAAGGAAGCACATTTTGGAAGCACCATCAACGTAAAGGCAGCACATTTTGGAAGCACAATCAATAAAGAGAGCACATTTGGAAGCACCATCAACAAAAAGAAAGCACTTTTGGAAACACCATCAACAAAAAGGAAGCACATTTTGGAAGCACCATCAACATAAAGGCAGCACATTTTGGAAGCACAATGAATAAAGGCAGCACATTTGGAAGCACCATCAACAAAAAGGAAGCACATTTTGGAAGCACCATAAAAAAAGGCAGCACATTTTGGAAGCACAATCAATAAAGGCAGCACATTTGGAAGCACCATCAACAAAAAGGAAGCACATTTTGGAAGCACAATCAAAAAAGGCAGCACATTTGGAAGCACCATCAAAAAAGGAAGCACATTTTGGAAGCACCATCAAAAAGGCAGCACATTTTGGAAGCACAATCAAAAAAGGAAGCACATTTTGGAAGCACCATCAAAAAGGCAGCACATTTTGGAAGCACAATCAAAAAAGGAAGCACATTTTGGAAGCACCATAAAAAAGGCAGCACATTTGGGAAGCACAATCAAAAAAGGCAGCACATTTGGAAGCACCATCAACAAAAGAAGGAAGCACATTTTGGAAGCACCATCAAAAAGGCAGCACATTTGGTAACACAAGTTACGAGAACTAAGTCTTAGTTAGAAATCAGAATGCAAGAAATAAAAACTTTTAATTTTTACATTTAATATTTAATTTATTTCTTAAGATTATACAAATAGAAGTAAAATAAGCCATTATTGTATGTAGCCAGCTTTCCTCAGTTCTTCGAGTATGAAGGATATTTCTTTTATGCACGAATAGTTTCCTGCACAAAGTGAGCCATGTAGAAGTCTTAGCCGGTCAACCAATAAGTTTGGATCTTTCCACGATGTGTAACCAATCTCTTCTACTACCATCTCACTTGCTTGTTTATTATAAATACTTTTAATATCACAATCGTCCCAGTGATCATAATAAGCGTTATCAGATTTATTTATTATAACACGTCGTTTACATCGTTTCGGTCTCAGGACACCGTTACATTCTTCTATCTTGTCAGCTTTAGGTGCTTCATCACAGTCTATGCTTTTGTCAACAGCCTCAGAGTCACTGTAACAATCACTGTAGAAGACATCCTCTTCACCCAGATTACCATATGAATTCGATATCGATGATGTCGAAGTGCCATTATCGTCTTAATGCTTCCTTTTTAGGAGTCCATCATCATTTTTACAAAGTAAGAAAGGTCTACTTGAATTCGGCTGGAATGTATTCTCACTTTTCACGTTAAGGATTCTTCCATTGTCTTCATTCTTCCATAAATCATCATCGACCTTCAATTTAAGTTTTTCGTCGAGATCGGAAGAGCCACGAACATAATCTCTCTCAAGACAAGGAAAATTATTGTCGTAATGCAGATCACTATTCCTTAGTCTAGTAGCATCGTTGTACTCTGGCTTGTACGCAGGCTTAACGTTACAAGTTCTGTCATGTCAAGCCCGCTTGTGCTAGAACTCTCATGTTGCTTAATCAAAGAGTTCACAAGCCCGCTTGTGCTAGAACTCTCATGTTGCTTAAGCAAAGAGTTCACAAGACCGCTTGTGCTAGAACTCTCATGTTGCTTAAGCAAAGAGTTCACAAGCCCGCTTGTGCTAGAACTCTCATGTTGCTTATGCAAAGAGTTCACAAGCCCGCTTGTGCTAGAACTCTCATGTTGCTTAAGAAGGATTAAATTTGGACTTTTTTTTAAAAAAAATGGTAATTTATGATGTTTATAAACGACATCATCCCTGATGGTTTTCTCTGAGTGCTTCTATTTTATTTTTATTAGGTGGAATTAAAAAAAATCATTATTCAGTCAAATAATAATATATACCCTGAGAAATCTGAGAAACACTAACTGGGAGAACAAACTACCTTCTCCTTGGAGTCTAGCGATGTCATCCCTCTATTGCGATCGTTAGTGAGAATCCTGCATCCCGCATGAAAGAAAGAAATATTATTTACCTGCAAGCAATACGTGGTGTCATCTGTTGTTGAAAAGCAGAACTACTTACAACAAGTACCTTTGCATGAGATAACTTATCTCTCGCTTAAGAAATATTTAAAAAAATTATATTTAAGTAATGGTTCCAATTGGAAAACTGTCTGTTTGTATCTAACATTAGTCACAGTAACTAATATGAATCCTGATTCGGTGTCTGTCGCTGTATCGAAAGGACACAGGTGTAAGTTTTGCAGCAAAGAATTTATCTTGAGAAAGAATGGAAGACAACACCAGAAGAATGACTGTGTTAAAAATCCACTACGCAATATGATAAGTTGCGTTCGATGTAACAAGTCGTTTACGCGGAGAGAGAGCTTAAAAAGACATGACAGAACTTGTAACGTTAAGCCTGCGTACAAGCCAGAGTACAACGATGCTACTAGACTAAGGAATAGTGATCTGCATTACGACAATAATTTTCCTTGTCTTGAGAGAGATTATGTTCGTGGCTCTTCCGATCTCGACGAAAAACTTAAATTGAAGGTCGATGATGATTTATGGAAGAATGAAGACAATGGAAGAATCCTTAACGTGAAAAGTGAGAATACATTCCAGCCGAATTCAAGTAGACCTTTCTTACTTTGTGAAAATGATGATGGACTCCTAAAAAGGAAGCATGAAGACGATAATGGCACTTCGACATCATCGATATCGAATTCATATGGTAATCTGGGTGAAGAGGATGCCTTCTACAGTGATTGTTACAGTGACTCTGAGGCTGTTGACAAAAGCATAGACTGTGATGAAGCACCTAAAGCTGACAAGATCGAAGAATGTAACGGTGTCCTGAGACCGAAACGATGGGAACGACGTGTTATAATAAATAAATCTGATAACGCTTATTATGATCACTGGGACGATTGTGATATTAAAAGTATTTATAATAAACAAGCAAGTGAGATGGTAGTAGAAGAGATTGGTTACACATCGTGGAAAGATCCAAACTTATTGGTTGACCGGCTAAGACTTCTACATGGCTCACTTTGTGCAGGAAACTATTCGTGCATAAAAGAAATATCCTTCATACTCGAAGAACTGAGGAAAGCTGGCTACATACAATAATGGCTTTTTTACTTCTATTTGTATAATCTTAAGAAATAAATTAAATATTAAAAGTAAAAATTAAAAGTTTTTATTTCTTGCATTCTGATTTCTAACTAAGACTTAGTTCTCGTAACTTGTGTTACCAAATGTGCTGCCTTTTTGATGGTGCTTCCAAAATGTGCTTCCTTCTTTTGTTGATGGTGCTTCCAAATGTGCTGCCTTTTTTGATTGTGCTTCCCAAATGTGCTGCCTTTTTTATGGTGCTTCCAAAATGTGCTTCCTTTTTTGATTGTGCTTCCAAAATGTGCTGCCTTTATGATGGTGCTTCCAAAATGTGCTTCCTTTTTTGATTGTGCATCCAAAATGTGCTGCCTTTTTGATGGTGCTTCCAAAATGTGCTTCCTTTTTTGATGGTGCTTCCAAATGTGCTGCCTTTTTTGATTGTGCTTCCAAAATGTGCTTCCTTTTTGTTGGTGGTGCTTCCAAATGTGCTGCCTTTATTGATTGTGCTTCCAAAATGTGCTGCCTTTTTTTATGGTGCTTCCAAAATGTGCTTCCTTTTTTGTTGATGGTGCTTCCAAATGTGCTGCCTTTATTGATTGTGCTTCCAAAATGTGCTGCCTTTATGTTGATGGTGCTTCCAAAATGTGCTTCCTTTTTGTTGATGGTGTTTCCAAAAGTGCTTTCTTTTTGTTGATGGTGCTTCCAAATGTGCTCTCTTTATTGATTGTGCTTCCAAAATGTGCTGCCTTTACGTTGATGGTGCTTCCAAAATGTGCTTCCTTTATGTTGATGGTGTTTACAAATGTGCTGACTTTTTTGATTGTGCTGCCTTTTCGTTGATGGTGCTTCCGTTTTGTTGATTGCGCGTAGTAAAATATGTAGTGACTGAATATTTACTAGTTCAAAACCTCTTGGTGTTACTAAAATATTTTTCAAGGTCGCTTGGTCCTTTAGTATGTATAAAAATTTCATGATGGTCTAAATGACTGTAATTATCTAAAGACGAAGAAGGTCCTGCGGTCCTGAAATGACTAGCCTATATGTCTGATATTGTCATGACTCGGTCTCATGGTCCATAGAAAATTGGTCTGTATGTGTGGCTTTGTACATGAACGATTTATAGGTTATCGACTAAGTAGACTTTCATGTAAGGCATAGCGGTACTGCATTTAATTCGCTGGTCAGGTATATTGTCTTGAGTTGTTTTTCGTAGAGTGAATGATTAATAAATTCCACGAAAGGTAATGGAAAATAAAATATATTTAATATTTAGTTACACCTGTCACTGGTCAAGCAGTGTGTTCATTACTTCTGGAACTATTAAGCAAAGTATAATGTTATTTATATCAATTTTCTCTTTATTATGTATTTCAGAGTATATTATACTCTATGTAACTTGGGTGTCCAGGTCCGATCTCAAGACACAATGCGAGCATGCTTAGGGCTTGGATGGTTGATCACCTCGTTCGAATGTTGGAGGCCGCCAGCTAGGCGGGGGGACAACAACGGAAGCAACGGTACACGTGACTGGACTGGAGGGGGGGTCCTAGCGGTATAAAATGAGGTCAACACCCCAGACACAGCAGTCAACACATAGTCGTGTGGGTATGTAAGGACCTACAGCAGAAGTAGTTAACCAAGATGTCTAACTTTCAACCGAACAGGATATACTCCAGTGTAACACCTGGGCTATGCAATGTTGATTTTAGTGAGTGGATCGACGGTGTTTTAAAACATTTTTCGGAGAGTTGTGACACTGTGTTTCACGAGAAACAGGTTTTAAACCCAGGACCTCAAGATACGCCTCTAGAAGTTATCAACTGTCTGGGCTATGGACATTGTAGTGTGAATATGATGAGAGACGATACAGTTCTCCCTGCAACGCCTGAAGAGGTTTTCGCACATGCATTCAACCAACCAGCTATTCAGTCACCGCCAGCATCTGCATGTGGTCAGACTTCGTCAGTCCAGACATCATCTAGCTGTACCCAGATATCCCACATCGCCAGTACCTACTACATCAGTAGCAGTCCAGCATAAACGCAGGCGTCAGCTTCGCCTTCCTACATCTCGCAAGAGTCGAACCCGAGATCTCAGTCATCTAGGTCCGATCAGTGAAGACACCACTCAAGTATGTTCCACAGAAAGCACTAGTGATGAAAGAACTGTTGAGATTGCTTGTGTAGCTGTACGTTCATTACTTCTGGAACTATTGAGCAAAGTATAATATTATTTATATCAATTTTCTCTTTAATATGTATTTTAGAGTATATTATACCCTATGTAACTTGTAGTTATGCTTAATATTTAGGTATTGGGTCTCTGGTTTATGTAAATAGGTTATGTTAAATTTGTCACTATGATGTGCAGTGTGTGAATATTATGTACTTTTATTACTCATTATTTTATTCTTTTAAATCAGTGATTTTTCTTATCCCTTGCTGTTTGTAATAAGATTTAAATAAATATATGTTTAACATTTACGTTGTTTGCTTTAATTACAAAAAACCATTTAATGGTCCCTCTTATTAAAAATTGTTTTAAATTCAGAGTATTTTTAAAAAGTTGTAACTATAAGTTATTAACCTCCTCAGCTAGAGTGATTGCTTTAATACATAAATTCTAACACTACCTTCGAGATGTCTTCCGCCACTACGAGAAGAGAGAGAGAGACTCTACACAACACCAATATTTTATAAATACTCTATCATAATTTATTAAATTATAGACAAAATACAGTATCTTACCGGACTTTTTTTATTGTAATTAATGTTGGGAAATTTGTTTCAGCGATGGTTAATTTATTTTTGTATGTTGCATTCTTGATGGTTATCAAATGTTTGCATGTGGGTGTAATATATATGTCATTTTGGAGTAGGTACAGTCAGTTTGTTTGTAGAGGTCATAGAGGTAGGATGTGTACGAGTATATTAATTAGGACTCGTCAGATACCCGGGTGGCTGTGACGGCAACTGAGAACTTGGTGAATACAGGATACCGACTTGTCTCGACTACGTCTCTCCAAGCCACTCAGGGTATTTGTAAATGTTGTTTGTGACATTCCCGGGCTAATGGAACGTTGTTGGGATGTTCCTAGGATCTATTTCCATGACCACCGCACCAGCTACAGGGTTGCGACTGGCAGCCTGTATTTCACAGAATTATTGTTTAGTTCGACTAGTCTCTACGCGCGTTCCTGTCACCATGACTTCATCCAGCGACAGCGAAATGGATGGTTTGTTTGTCGCAAATATAAATGAAAGGCCATTCCCTTGCATTAATCTTCTGGTACCATGCTTGCCCGGTGCCAAGTCCGGGTAAAATTGTGGAGGCATCATTTCTAAGTAGTGTCGAGATGTAGTATAGCGGTTGAAAACTGGCTTCAATTGCTAAACACAACACTATTCAAAACACCAATATTTTATAAATACTCTATCATCAAACCTAAACATATAAAGGCATACATATATAATAAACGTAGTTTAGAATATGGCTTCATGTTCCAAACTTATCTCGACTTGCCTCGACTGGTTACACATTGCATAACACTTGTAGGTTTTTTAATTCAAACTTGGCGTCATACGGTGACAATGCCTTGAATTAAATATGGCCGACAGTGGCACCATCTGGTAGCGACTTTATGAATTAAAGATGGCGGGAACGGAGAACTTGGTGAAAACAGGCTCCCGACTTGTCTCGTCTTGTCCCCCGACTTGTCTCGACTGTCTAGACTTGTCTCGACTCGTTCCCGACTTGTCTCGACTGACTACATAACACTTGGCGCCATCCGGCAGTAACTTTAAGAATTAAAGATGGCGACGGTGGCGCGCTCCGGCGGTAACTTTAAGAATTAAAGATGGCGAGGGTGGCACACTCTGGTAGCAACACTAGGAACTAAAGATGGTGACGGTGGCGTCATCTGGTATCGATTGTATTAACTAAAATATGGCGACGGTGGCGCCATCTACCAACCAACTTGAGAACCAAGATGGCGGCGCCTCTGGCAACTAATTTTGAATTTGGCGCGCGATACTAGCGACATCTACCAGCCAACTTGAGAACCAAGATGGCGGCGCCTCTGGCAACTAATTTTGAATTTGGCGCGCGATACTAGCGACATCTACCAGCCAACTTGAGAACCAAGATGGCGGCATCTCTGGCAACTAATTTTTGAATTTGGCGCCATCTGGTAGTCTGTGCTGGAATTAAAGATGGCGGCTGTATAATAATTTTAATTTCAAATGTGGCGCCTTAGGTATGCATTAAGGAAGGCAAAAACACCCTCCCCCATTTATCATAAACTTGCCGTCAGTACCTAGCATATATAGATTATTTATTCCATCATATTCCAATTGGTCTCGTGGTCTTGTGGTCAAGGTGTCCGCCTCGTAACCACGACATCCTGGACGTTTTCACGTCCCATGGATCGAATCCCAGCCTCGGCACTGAAAATATTTTTGTTAAAATAAAATAATCCCTGCTGCTATCTGGTGGCGACCAACAGAACTATATGACGTCACAATATGGCTGCCACCAGCAGACGAAAAAAAGATGGCGGCCACCAGCAGACGAAAACAAGATGGCGGCCACCAGTAGACGAAACAAGATGGCGGCTGATGATTACATAGAATATCAAAGTTCGAAAAAAAAAAAATTCGAATCCAAGATGGCGGCCGTGACGAAAAGTGCAACGGTGACGTCACGATTCGAAGTTGGTGGATATTTCTAGAAATACAAAATGGCGGATCGATTAGCATGGATTAGCATGGATTAACATATGGATTAGCATAGATTGGCATATGGATTAGCATAGATTGGCATACAGATTAGCATAGATTGGCATACGAATTGGCATAGATTGGCATACGAATTGGCATAGGTTGGCATGGATTGGCATAGATTGGCATGGATTGGCATGGATTAGCATAGATTAGCATAGATTAGCATAGATTAGCATACGGATTAGCATGGATTGGCATACGGATTAGATGACGTCATCCAAGATAGCCGCCGGATCCTCGATCCTCCGCCTGGCCTTGAACCCCCCATTTCCAACTACTACTGTTTTTTTCTTTTCACCCGCCTGCTCATTTGATTTCATTCGACATAAAATATTTGCCCCTACAAGCAACAATGTCATTGCGTTCCATTAATATTTTCCTTTTATTCTTGCATTTTTTGAACCGGAAACCCAAGTTATGCAGGATTTTTCTCAAAGTTTCTTTTCGTCCAGGGAAATTTATTTCTTCTTGTAACACTGTAAAAAGCTTATTAAGTGTTGGGACCTCTTCTTTCACCGTATAAAACTGTTGTACGGTGCGCCGTATTACCCCAAGGTCAAACTCATCAACTGATATCTTGTTACTACTTGTTTTCTTTTCTTTCCTGGTGTGCGCAAAATTCCCCCACTGATAGCGGCTTCTTTACTTTATTTTCTAATTTTGCAGATTGTTCCTTTCGATTTCCCTGTCGCTGCGGCCGCACGCTTTGTTGCATTCCATAATGGATGAGTAAGTTTGCCTGATGCCTTCTCCTGACCACAAAATGCAATCACATTACTAATCACTTCCCTGCACTGGCTATGTATAGTTTTGTGTTTTGTTGTACTGCCCGATGTAATTTGTCAATACACTTTATATTAGTCACGCACGCTTCGAAACTTTGCTCCGCTTTCAAAGGATCCGTGAAATACTTGAACAGTGATACTCCCGTATCCGCGCACTGTGTCGTAACTTATGGTAGCAACTCTACTTGACCTCCCACCCGCGAAATGACGCGCTTGACCCTTGAGGCGGACTAGGGAAAGGGAGGGGACATTGTGGTGGAAGGGATGACGGCGGAGGGAGGGGTCCGTCCGACCTTGGCTAGTTCACATTTTTCCCGGGACCACAGTTGGCTTGGGCGTGTAGTAGTGACTGAATATTTACTAGTTCAAAACCTCTTGGTGTTACTAAAATATTTTTCAAGGTCACATGGTCTTTTATTATGTCTAAAAAATATCACGATGGACTAATTGAATATAATTAGCTAACGACGAAGGTCATGCGGTCCTGAAATGACTAGCCTATACGTCTGATATTGACATGACTCGGTCTCATGGTCTGAAGACAATTGGCCTGTATGTGTGACTTTGTACATGAACGGATTATATGTTATTCAGATTATTGAAAAATTAGACTTTCATGTTAGGCTAATCGCCACTGTATTTAATTCGTTGGCCAGGTATATTGACTTGAGTTGTTTTTCGTAGAGTGAATAATTAATAAACTCCGCGAAAGGTATAATGGAATACAGAACCTAAAATTTATTTAATAATAAGTTACAACTTTCACTGGTCAAGAATCGAACCATGGTCAGGAATCCATCGATTCAATTTGAATATTAATAATTGATTTTTTCGGAGACATTTGGAATTTTTCCCGCATTTCCAGCTAAATAATAACATGATTTCAAGATGGTGTCCAAAATTTCAAGATGGCGGGCACCTCATTAATAATAATAACTGCACTGTAGCAGGTTAGAATAAAACTGGCATGATGGTAAGACGAGTACACACAATATGGTGTCATCCAGCAGACGAAAACATGATGGTGGCAATGACCACTAGCAGGTGGCAGCTCCTGGTAGCATGTACTGAACATAAAAATACGGATCCATGATGGACATCAAGGTCAAAGTCAAAGATCAAAGTCAAGGTCAAATTTCAAGGTCAAGGTCAAAGTTCAAGATCAAGGTCAAAGTTCAAGGCCAAGGTCAAAGTTCAAGGTCAAATTTCAAGATCAAAGTCAAAGTTAAAGGTCAAGGTCAAAGTTCAATGCCAACAGTCGAGGTTAAAGGTATGGTGAACAGAAAATTATACTAACATGTCGCCTGCACACTCTAGCAGACGAAAACAAGATGGTGGTCTCCAGCAGACGAAGACAAGATGGCGGACATGACATAATACCAGCTGATAGTATATATCTTGTTATTGGTTGTGGTAGGTCAGTCTGTAGGTGGCTTCTGTGGAGGAAGGATCTGTTTTTTTTTATTTTTTGCTCTTACCGGATTCGAACCAAGGACAAGAATTGATCTTATCAATTAGTATTCTAATATGTTAATTTTTTGATGCATTTTGGAATTTTGTTTTCATATAATCGGATAATAAATAAAGATTTTAAATATGGCGACCATAACGTTAATACAACATTAATAGGATCCAATATGTCGGTCGTAACGTAAAGTGCAAGGATGTCATCGTACTCAACCAAGATGGTGGGGCGTATCTAAACATGCAACATTTATATAATCCAAGATGGCGACCTTAACTATAAGTGCAAGTGGTTTTTAAGTTATATTTTATTAAATTTTTATTAATCAATTCGATTAAATAATTTTTTTTATGATTTTTAAATTTTTCCCGATTTTCTAACATAAAAATTACGAATTTTCAAAATGGTGACCGTAACGATAATTGGAACAGTTACGACTTAATACAAGTTGGTGGTTCTGTCTCGAACAGGTAGTGCTATTATGACATAAAATTAAATAAATACAAGTCCCAATATGCATGTTATTTTTTATATACCTTTTTTAATTCTCAATCTGGTAAATGATTCGATGGCAGAGCGGTTAAAGGCATATGTTTTCCAACCTAGAGATCAGAGCTGAGCTGGTTTGAATCACAGTGATTCCAATGTATTTTGTATAAAAAATTAAAATTTAATGTCGATAAGAATCATAATAGCTCTGGTAGGTAATGGAACATCGACCCTATGTGATGAGACAGAGCGATTTTGGCGCTCTATAGGAACAAACAGCAGAAACAAAGTCGACGGTATCCAAGATGGCGGCCTTTATTGGAGCAGAAAAAAATCAAGAGCGACGTTGTCGCTATCTAGGAACAAACAACAGAAACAAAGTCGACGGTATCCAAAATGGCGGCCTCCAGTGGAACAGAAAAAAATCAATAGCGATGCTGGTGCTGTCTAGGAACAAACAGCAGAAACAAATTCGATGGTATCCAAGATGTCGGATCCAATATGGCGGATCCAATATGTCTGCCGTGGTCAAGGACAAAGGTCAAGGTCACGGTCATCCAAGATGGCCGCCGTGAACTACTTGTCCCGTTACACTGTGTCCCGTTATGCGGTGTCCCATTACTCTCATTAAAGATGGCCGCCATGACGTCAGAATCAGAGATGTGGCTCGGCACCGGCACCACGTGCCAGCGCCAGTTTCCGGAGCCCCATTCATATACTACTAATAGGGTATAAATATGAGACACCAAGGTTGTGGCCTCTGCATGGTACTGACATCTGTCATGGTACGGTGGAACTAAGTACTACAGTGCGACTGGCACGTGCGGACAAGAACACACCATTCTGGGAGCAGTTGTGAAGTGCAGTGGATGTTTTTCGTGTTTGGCTCAGCGGAAAGTTTGTGCACCGTCATATTCAAGTGTTATTCTACAGTTCTATTAGTCATAACTGAGAATATCTAAGTAAGGTAAGTTGTTCATTACGAATTCTAGTTTTAAACTATTAGTTGAAATAAGAAATAAGAAATATGTTAAATCGTCTGTTGAGTGTGAAACAGTAAATGCAAATGGCGAGAAGCATGGCAGTAATATGAGAGTGTCTCATAATACTACCACTTTGTAAAATATAAGAACTGATAACACTATGACGTTTATGTTTTGTTTTAGATGCCAAGAAAGAAGTTGAATACAGAATGTAGAGGCCTAAGGAAAAAAATACAAACAGAAGATATGACAAAAGCAATTGAAGCTGTCAAATCAGGTCAATGTGGTTATCTCAAAGCATCGAAAATGTATAATGTGCCAAGTTCGACTCTCGCACGTATGTTTTCACAGGTGTGTTGATGTGTCATGCTGGGTGTCATTTTATTATGGTACTGGTATTACTGTATGTGATAATAAAAATGTTTATTTATTTTATAGGTACATGAGAATACTACTATTGAGACTGTAGTTTCTACAAAGTTAGGAAGAAAAACCTTTTTGGGTAAGGCAAGAGTAATATTTTCCCTATAGAACCTACATGTAATATATAATTTTGTATACGAATATACAAATATATAAAAAAAATGCTAAATGTACATTAATCAGTGAAAGGACGGGAAAATGTAAGCAACATGAAAGCATTGTATTATAGGTACATAATTTTACGCCCATCCGTATTGCTTTTGCTTTTCTTGATTTTAATAATTTTGTGGTCTATTTTATATTTTGAGTTATAATTATTCTTACAGGCTATTTTTTTAACTATCCATACAAGTTTTTATGTTTAAAAGAAGACAAAAATTCTTCTAGCCACCCTTATTTGTTTTACACAAAATGTTTATTATATTATCAGGTTTTCCCGAGTTTTCTATAGGGGAGACCGGGGCTAGTTGCAACAGGGGCAAGTTGCAACAGTGGCTCTAAATCATTAACCGATGGTACTAGTGTCGCACCACTACGGGAAGGAAAGGAACCACACGTAATCTTAACGGTATTAGTTCGACAAATCGTAAACAAATCGCGCTTGGTTTCAGTCGTGCAACACATTCCTACTGTAGTCGCGAGTAAACTCACGCACGGATTACTTAGCTGCTGTTGTTTTGAATGTGTTTGTCGAAATTTAATATATTTGTACTTCTGAGAGCAGCTTTTAGTGTTGTACTTATCTGTATATAATGTCAAATGTTTTATAACAACGCCTCTAAGTGAATGACGGTAAGTAAATTCAAGTTATATATCGGGGCTAGTTGCAACATATGTTGCAATTTACCCCAGATATCAAGGATACATTTTTTAATGTTAAACATCAATTCATTTGTATTTCACTCGATTTCAACGTAGGGCCTATACCGATATGTTTGCGTTACATTAGCCCACGTATGTTAACTAACATATTTTTTTTTAAACTTTTAGGTCTTCACTCAATTATTTTATACATAAACATTGTTTAAATTCATCTTAGAGGTTACAAATATTTGAGACCCAAGCAAATAATCGAGAACTAGAATGCCGCAATTAGGTACTGTTTAAAATATTTATGTTTATAAATGCATTTTGTGAAAAAATGTAATACCCTTACTATTTTTAGTTATTATAGCTATTATTTCCCATTGCAGTTACGATGAGAACGTATAAGAAGAAGACGAATCGAGGGGAAACACCACAGGATGTCATGGAGAGGGCAGGTAAACTTGTTTTAGCCAATCCAAACTCCAAAGACTGTTCCGTACGACATATAGCAAAGATGTAAAACATTCACTTCTCTACACTGTCAAGATACATACAAAAACTTAAGAACAAAAACATCGATATAACAACAGAACAACCTGAATTCAGTTTTGTCTCAGCGGGTTATCTACAGCCGAGGTGTGTTTTCAGTGCCAAACAAGAGTGTCAATTTGTCGAGTATCTCAAACGTAATTCGGAAATGATGTTTGGGCTAACTCCAGCAGAAGTGCGCAAGCTTGCATATGAGTGTGCACTAACGTTGGGATTACAGATTCCGGACCCTTGAAAAGTTAATGAGTGCGCCGGTACAGATTGGTTTTCCGGTTTTATGAAGCGCAATAATGAACTATCTGTCAGGCAGCCTGAAGCCACGAGCCTTGGGAGATGTACTTCGTTCACCATGCATAAAGTTTCCGAATTTTTCAATAAACTATCATCCGTTCTCACACGTCATAATATTTCAGCCTCTCGAATTTACAATATGGACGAGACTGGAGTGGCAACTGTTTTGAAACCTGGCAAAATAGTTGCTAAAAGGGGAGTCAAACAAGTAGGATCAGTAACTGCAGCAGAACGTGGAGAAATGATTACTGTAGCGATAGCTGTGTGCGCAATAGGAACAACTTTGCCATCCATGTTTATTTTCCTTCGGAAGAAATTCAAATATCATTTTATACGTGATGGACCAATCGGTTGCATAGGTACTGGCACAAAATCTGGTTGGCAAACAGAGGAAACATTCATCACATTTATGGATCATTTTGTCGCTCTTACGTTACCATCTCCTGAAAATCCAGTGCTTTTGCTTCTGGACAACCACTGTTCACACATCAGCTACCAAGTCATAGATTTGTGCAATAAAGAGGCGTAGTTCTTCTTTCGTTTCCTCCACACTGTTCCCATGGCTTGCAGCCTTTGGACGTTTCAGTTTTTGGACCTTTTAAAAGGCGGTGTGAAACTGGAATTAATTCCTGGCACAAAACAAATCCCGGCAAGACTCTAAGCATATTCGATTTGCCAACAATAGTGAAAGATGCCTTCTTGCACTTTATGACACCAGAAAACATTACATCAGGTTTTCAGAAAACTGGTATTTCGCCTTTCAACCCTAACATATTTTCAGAAGAACACTTTGCCCCTGCTTTCGTTACTGACCGACCAGATCCACACAGTTGTCAGACAGGCATGCAGGGAAGCGTTTCTTCTGAACCCAATGTGCATTCTTGACCCAGCATTATTGAAACAAGTGCTGAAACAAACATTCTTGCAATACCTGGTCCAAGTGTTTCCATTCAAGAGATTGGGCGTCCTTTCCCAAAAGCTCCACCTTGCAGAGGGAGGAAGAAAAGGATGTCTGCAATTCTCACTCACACTCCTGAAAAGAGAGCGATTGAAGAAGAAAAACGTAACAGTGAAGAAAGGAAAATGAAAAAGGCTGAAGCTGAAGAAAGGAAACTACATGTAATCAATAAAAAGAAAATTCAGAAACCTTCACAAAATGACAAGAAAGAAAAAAGGACTGCAAATTTTAAGAAAGAAACAAAAAGAAAATTAAACTTTAAAGAAGTTAGTTGTAGTGAAGAACAGGACCAGATGTGTTTAGTGTGCATGACAAAATACAACAGGAATGAAGAATGGGATCAATGCACATCTTGCCAAAATGGGCAAATTGGTCTTGTGCAAGTAAAGACCCTATGTATGTATGTGTGTAACGACTGTGAAACAGATGATAATGATACATGGGAGTAAGTGTTGCAAGTTACCCCAGCTGATGTTGCAAATTGCCCCAGATCTGGGGCAAATAACAACACTTACATCACCATGAATACATAGCTCTAGATTTTAATACTTAACTGCTTTATATGTTCTGGCAATGTTATGTGACACCTAAGAGTTTCTAAGAAAACATTCCCTTTATTATAGTTTGATTTTTATCGAAACATAAATACTACAATGCAAAATGTGAAAAGTGTTGCAACTAGCCCCGGCCTCTCCTATTTAGATATATTCCTTTAATTCCAGGCATTGATATTGAGAAGCAATTATTCCAATACATCATCGAGATAGAAGGCAATTTTATTGGTTTAACTCCTAAGGATATCAAACTCATGGCCTTCCAACTGACAGCAAGAAATGGTATTAAACATACTTTTAGCGAAGGTGTGGCTCGAAGAGGTTGGCTGGATCATTTATTTTCTCGGCATAGTGACGAGATTACACTGAGGAAACCTACAGGTATGTCAGCTGCTAGAGTGCTAGGATTTACACAAGAAAAAGTAAACATTTTCTTCGATAATCTTGATAAGGAATACGATAAACATCACTATACACCAGATTGCATTTACAATGTGGACTAGACTGGGCTTTCTGTAGTGCAATCTAATGTCCCACGTGTTGTTGGACTGAAAGGAAGAAAACAAGTGGCTTCATTGATTTCAGCAGAACGAGGTGCGCTGATAACATTGGTGTGCTGCATGAATGCAGGAGGAACGTTTGTGCCACCCATGATCATTATCCCCAGGAAAAATGAGAACAAGCTACTTATGAAGGGGACACCCTATGGATCAATTGCTGTGTATCATCCATCTGGATGGATCCAAGCATCACTATTTACAATGTGGTTCAAACACTTCCTGAAGTTTGCTAAACCTTCAGCAGAATCACCTGTTCTAATGATATTAGATGGTCACTACAGTCATACCAAGAATGTTGAAGTCATCGACTTGGCTCGAAGCAATTATGTAATCAATGTATCTCTGCCACCACATTACACACACAAACTGCAGCCTCTGGATAAGACATTTATGGGACCACTGAAAGCACACTACATTGAAGAAGTTAGG
This sequence comes from Bacillus rossius redtenbacheri, assembly GCF_032445375.1. Lineage (NCBI taxonomy): Eukaryota > Metazoa > Arthropoda > Insecta > Phasmatodea > Bacillidae > Bacillus > Bacillus rossius. The sequence continues at coordinate 71,514,805 of NC_086334.1, forward strand.
CTACTACTGCGCGTAGATCAGAGAGCACTAAGTCCGTTTGACATAGCAGGATTGCTGGGCAAGGCGTACTTGAAAGTACAACGAGCTGACATAGCAGTAAATGGATTCAGGGCGACTGGCATATTTCCACTAAACAGAGGGACATTTTCTGCAGATTATTTTCTTCCTGTAACTCAGACAGCAACACAGCATGCCTCTGAAAATGGGCCTACTTCAGTCCCATCCATTTCTCCATCTGATAGCTGCAGAGTCCAACACTCATCAACTTCGGACCAAGCACACCAGGGATAGCGACTCGGCATGCATCTGAAGCTACTTCAGTCCCATCCATTTCTCCATCTGATAGAACACTGCAGAGTCCAACACTCATCAACTTCAGACCAAGCACGTCAGGGTCAGTGACTCGGCATGCACCTGAAGCTACTTCAATGTCACCACAGGGACCTAATTTGGTGGGACCTTGTGACATATCTCCTGTTCCAAGAGTTAAATCTAGAGGTACAAATCGGGGATGCAGATCAGGTGTTTCTGTAGTTATAACTTCATCGCCCTACAAAGAAAGTGTTCTCATCAGTAAGTCACATGCAAAACGTTCTCCAGTTCAACCTATGCAAAAAAGACAGGCGCAAAAGAGAGCAAAAACTACTCCGATCATAAGTGATTCATCTAGTAAAGAGCGAAGTGTGTGTGTGTTCAATCAGACAGTGATGTATCTCTTTCTCCATTAGGGCAGTGCCAACCAGGGTCTGATGATGCATTCTCCATATTTTGCGACTCAATATTTTAGGAAGACTCTAGGGGTGCAGAATGGATTCAGTGTTTCATGTGCCAATTATGGGCTCATTCTCAATGTGCAGGACCAGAAAGCGACTCATATGTATGTGACTAACTTCCTAGTGGAACTATTGACTTTAGTATTATATAAGCTTATGTTTGTTCTTAATATATTTTGTAGTACTTTTGGAGGTCTGTTATCCAAGCATCTGTACTGTCTCATATTACTACCCGATTTTCAGAACTTCAAATTTTGCCTTTTCTTAGAAAAATTAAAATTTTATGTCAACTAGGGGATACATGATATTAATGTTTACTCAATATATTAAACATTAAATTCTGCAAATAATAATGAGTTATTGAGTTTCATGTGTGCAATGTGGGCATTCTTAACTCCAATAATAAAAATGGTATCCCATATTCCTACCTCTTCTTCTATACATACATACACAATTCTGTCGATATTTTGAAAAACCCCTAACATTAGTGTGATATTTATTATCTAATACAGACTTGAACGTTTTCATTAAAAATAATTTTTATGCTTTATTTTTTTAATGTGGCTATTTATGTGATATAATATTTGTATTTGACGCTGGAAACCGAAATGTGTAAAATATATATTTTGGACTTAAATTGAATTTTGAGTCTGCGTGCACAATTTAATGAGTACCTTCTGAAAACTTTAAAATAACATATCTTGATGACACTCCTGATTTTAAATGTTATTTGTTTAATTCATAAATATATTAATTATCAGCCAGACGGTGCAACTAAGTTTGTACAATTTGCGCAGCCGAAATTACACCAGCATTTTAGAAAATCTTGCCGAGGTTTGTAGGACAATATAAAGTAAATTCAGCAAGATTCTTTTTTACTGAACACTAGACGGGAAATACGAACTAGAGTGTTTAGATACACTTAACTTTAATTTAGTAATATATAAGTTTCTAAAGAAAAGAAAAAATATATATAAATGTACTTATAAATTTTATCAAATTATATTGCATAATATACCTTCAATTAAACGATTTTATTTTAGTTTATTAATTGCTTGTATACTTTTTTGTGATGGTTAAGTATATTATTTTCATCACAATAAAAATTGGGAGTACGGTAAAGATAAAATAAACTATACTTGTATAAGTTTACGGGAAAAATCTTTCGAAACTTAAAGCGTTTACTTACATTAACAATACTTGTTACATCTATAGATGGAATTTGGTGTTAAGTTAGACTGGCTGTATAGTGGGTTGTATTATATACATTAATAAACATTTTGCTCAATGAATTACCTACATTAATACTTTTTCTAATATTAGATTTTCGTGTCATAAATCATTTCATATATTAAATTAACTTATCAACACCATAAGATAACCGAGCACTGAGGGATCATAAACATAGTTTTATATGAATAAATAAATTTCCAGGACTGAAACAATATTTTCGTATTAAAATTTTACTTGAATTTATATGTGTCGTAAATTATATAGTATGCTGTTGGTTCGTACTATCACTTCTTCTACGTTCATGCTTTTATTCATATTATTTATTTAAGGCTTAGTTTTAGGAGATAATTCAGTATGACGATCTATAGGTATGTCAAGTGGCAACAAGTACGTTGAGCTTTTTAAACTTGTCGATATTTGAAAGTTTAAATTTTTTAAATTTTAAATGATTTCAATTTTTATCTTTAGATATATTTTTTTATTGTTTCCAAATCTTTGATAATGTATTTTCACAAGGGCCGCTCCAGGATTTAGTTTTGTGTAGGCCGGACTGTACCTACCGCAGGGCTACGCACAGTTCTGAGAGTCCGTGTCTCTAACCCAAGCCGGGGGTTGGGGGGGGGGGCGGAGAGGGGGGGGGGGGAATTGGGTTTATGGTCCCAATATCAAAGGGGTGATCCGGGGATTTTTTAAAATACAGACGCAAAATAATAAGTTTTGTGGCTTTCTGAGGGGAAAATTATTTCTCTCTGAAGTCCAATATGTATAACATGATATTATAATAATTATTATAAATGTTTAATTATATGTCAACAAAATACACCTTAATACCTATTCATTTAAAAAATAATTATTAGGGTTAAACTTGTGTTAATGTAAGGTGAATATTACAACACAACTCGTACGTCAATGTAAAATGTTGCAAACCTGCAGGCGAATGTATAGTTTCATTTCATTGCAAACTGCTCTAATGTGAAGGGCAGACGATTTCAGTTTGTAATGAAAATTAGATTTACTTTTCTTAAAGCTTTAAAAATAAATCTAAAGTTTAATATTAATTATGTATTTTTTATGAAAAGTCAAATTTTCAATTTACAATTTTTTAATGTTGGGACAGCCCGGGCCTACCCACAGGAGCCGCCAATGGATCTTCATGTCCAGTTTCATAGGATCTGCTGGCATATTTGTCCATTTATGGACCTTTTGGCACTTTATAGAATTATTCAATTTCAAGTTCAGATAATTAAAGGTCAAGTAATAGTCCATCACAGGTTCATTAAAATTTTCCTAAATAACACCCCATGTGGCCGCTAAATACTTAAGTTTAAGTGCCAAAGCAACAAATAATTGAAGCGTTATGGAACACTTCTCAAGTGAAGCTTTGACTGTACCCTGACGCCTCTCTCGGAGGTAAAGTCATCCACTGATTCTTGTAGTTTTGTCTTGCCTCCTTCTGGCACGGAGCTCAATTACGGATTTTCAAGATGGCGGTCAAATTTTAAGATGGCGGGTGTCACAGTAATAATAAATGATTACTGCACTCTAGCGGATAAGAATTAAACTAACATGGTGTCAGCGCACTCTCGCCGACGAAAACAAGATGGTGGTATCCAGCATCAAAGACAAGATGGCGGACATGACGTCATACTAGGTGACGATATATATGCTTTGAAAAAAAGTGGTGGGAGTCAGTCTGCTAGCACCCACCACGGGGGAAGGATCGGTCGCCATTTTTAATTTTTTTGCCCTCACCGGGTTCGAACCGAGGACTCCAAACTCCGTGTCGTAAAAATATATTTTTTATAAGTATTTTTCATTAAATTTTATTAAGTGAATTTTTTTATAAATTTTAATTTTTTTTTCATTAAAATCGGATAATAAATAAAAAAGTTAAAGATGGCGGCAGTAACGAAAATTGCAACGGTGACGTCATAATCCATGATGACGTCAGAGGCTTATCGTAGGCTGTAGACATGGATGCTTAAGCCTACATATGGACATTTCTAGCCGCTGGGATTTTTAAGGACTAAAAACGGGAAATTTTCCCTCGAAACGGGAATTTTTCTCTCGAAAACGGGAATTTTTGAAATGCGGAATTTTTTGAGATTTTTTGGCGGAATTATTTTTCCACAGAAATGGAAATTTTGGCGAATTTTGAGGAATTTTGGGCAAATTTTGCCCAATTTTGGCGGATTTTGAGGGTCAAAGGTCAAGGTCAAACTTGTCCCGTTACGCTATGTCCCGTTACACTCCTCCAAGATGGCCGCCGTGACGTCACAATCCAATATGGCGGACCGGCTCTCGGCTCCACACCCAGAACCCGTGCGCTCGGGGCCCCATTCCTATACTAGTAGTATAGGAATGGGGCTTCGAGCGCACGGGTTCTGGGTGTGGAGCCGGAGCCGGTGTCCGCCATATTGGATTGTGACGTCACGGCGGCCATCTTGGATGGTTGTGACCTTGACCTTTGACCTTGACCTTGACCCCGGCGGCCATTTTGGATCCGCCATCTTGGATCCGCCATTTTGGATGACGTCATTTTGTTTTCTCGAAAATTCCGGCGATGTGTTTTCCGCCATTTTGATGACGTCACCGTTGCAATTTACGTTACGGCCGCCATCTTTAACTTTTTTATTTATTATCCGATTTCAACGAAATTTCTTTTAAAAATTATAAAAGAAATCAATTAATAAAATTTTAATAAAATACTTATAAAAAATATATTTTTACGACACGGAGTTCGGAGTCCTCGGTTCGAACCCGGTGAGTGCAAAAAAAATAAAAAATGGCGGCTGATACTTCCTCAATGGTGGGTGCTAGCAGACTGACCTCCACCACTGGTACCAATGCATATACGAACTTACACCCCCCCCCTTCACCCTCCCCCTTCACGCCCACCCCCTTCCTAAAAAAATTATTTGTTTCGCACATGACGATCCACCCCTCCCCTTTTTTATTTTATTATTATTTTTTCATCGTAATAGCCACCCAGTGGAGCCTCACACTGGCAACTGCGTGGAGGAAAGACGGCTACTCACAAGATAACGAACTTGGTCCATTTATCCTTTTCAATTAAGGGGCCTGGTGACTTTACCCCGGTAATGGCCGAGGCATTGAGACCCGCTTGCTTCGAGAAGTATAGTTTGTTGTCTTTGCTGATCACCAGGGCATGATACTCTCCAGTACCTGGAACATACACTTCATCATAAGTATTTTGATATCTAAGTACTCATAGGCTTAGTTTAGTTTATCGCGTACAGTATATCACATTTAATCCATACAAGTTTGCACAAATAAATTGTACAAATAATACGACACTGCGCCGAACTCGTGTGGGTCTCAGTGAGCCTTCGGCCGTCTTCGGCTGTCTTCGGCCGTCTTCGGCTGTCTTCGGCCTTCGTTGGCATTAGTGTCGTGTTCCTACCCGGCGGAGACGTTTAGGTAGCTCTGTTAAAAACGGAATAATAATTTATAACGCACTAATAAAACCAATAATCACGTATGCAGCGCCGGTGTGGGCAACAGCAGCGGAATCTCACTTAATCAAGCTACAGAGAATTCAGAATAAGAGTATTCGTATTGCGACAGATGCGCCTGTGTATTGCCCCGTAAGGGCTATGCACAGAGAGCTCAAAATCGAACTTTTAAAACATTATTATTTCCGAACTGCGCAAACATTCTATGATAAATGTGCCATAAGCAGAAACCCATATATTTCATCACTGGGCGAACAAGATCCAGAGTTGCATGGAAAATATAAAATGCCAAATTCAATCTTGGCTCACAGACCTCCGTAGTGTGCTGTGGCTGGCTGAGCGATCGGCCAATCAGTCTCCCGCGAGTTGAAACTTAAATTATAGACATTAACGAATAATTTGCTTATTCAAAATGGTCCGAAGCACGCAGGTGTAGGTTCGGCTCCCGGGAGTTCACTGCTTGTTGTGTTAGGGCTGACTCCCTATGTACGATGGGCATGGCCCGCCTGGCAGGCTTCACCTCCAGTGCCGGTTGTGTTTCTGAAAGACATGGGATTTTGAATTACAAGCTTGCAACAATGCCAGAATGCGAATAGGTCTTGACTTAATTCACCTGTAACTTTATACACCGACAGTTCCTCTATATTTAACTAGTAGTATAGCAGTAGATATTAGAGATTTGTAAATTAGTAATAAGTCCTAGATACTAAGTAATAGTCATCAAAAATATATATTTCTAAAATAATAATAAAAAATCTAAAAAAAAAAATTAAAAAAAATATATATTTTTAGTTCTTATTTTAGTTTTATCTTAAGCACTGCACGTCCATCCCTGAGTTGGGTGTTTGCATATTTCGTAACGAAATGCCTAGTTTGTAAGTCATTTATCTTTTTTATGTTTTAGTTTCTTAGTTTGTTAGGTGCTGACTGGCGGCGGAGTGAGTGGTCAGTGCAACCACTCACCACCAGGGGCGCTTGCGTCCCTGGTCACTAAATCCAGTCCTGGATAAAAAGCAAAGCGGACTACGAGTCCAAGTTCCCAACCCCCGCATGGTAGACTCTTTTCTACTCTGTCCAACACTTCATCCAGACCATCCTCTGTCTCCTGTAAACTCCTACACGTAATGCATGCCAATTTGCATCCCGCATGAATGTGCCCAGGGTTTTCCCTGTGTCTATGCAGGTTTTACCTGGGCCCAACCTATCTCTAGTTTTAGTCTAGATTTAAGAGTGAGGGGAGTTAGTCATGGCGCCAATCGCTGCCATGGCTGGCCAATCCCCTCCTAGCACATGATGCATGCGACCCTCTCCTTGCATGGTTAATCCCAGCATGACTAGGCGTATAGGCTTCGGCCTGAGACGCACCTAGGTCCCTCCCTAACCCGGACCCCTCCAAAATACACTTAGTTTTAGTTAGGTTAGGAAAAAAAAAAAAAAAAATCTACCCGGCGGGGAGCCTTGGCCGAGGACGGACGCATCAAGCGGAGCTGCGAGATTCCAGGAACAGCCTGTTTACTCGCGTACAGGCCAGGTGGTATTCCCAGGTTTTTCTAGGAAGTGTAAGCGTGCAAAACAACCCGGGTTGTAGCTAACCCTACAGCCTAGCCACAACCCGGCTTAATACCGGGTGCGTGGTCAGTGGGTGTTAGTACGTTGTAGGGTGTACACTAGCAACATGACTGACCAGTTAAGCGACGAGCAGGTGATGCAGGAGTGCATCGATGTGCCCTTGCCGAGCGACGACGAAACCGAAATGTCTAGCGACGACGGTTTCACTACAGTCGTCTCAAAAAAACAAAAAAACGGGAGGAAAGGATGAAAGACTGCGCCCCCCACTGACGAACCCCGCGATCGCCAGGCAGCAGGCCGAGCGACTTCGCAAGCAGCCCGTCAGAAGGGCAAACAACTCGGCCAGGGAAACGGCCGCCAACACGTCCGCAGGTTCGAGCCCTGCCCCACCAAACCCTGCTCCTCAGGCAAAGAAAATGCAGGTGAAACCCCTGTATGTATTCGTGGATTCTGAACACAGCTACCCGGCCATTAAAATAGTGCTGGATGCAGCACTGCAGGAGCGCTGGTCGTGCGTCAGTCGCGGCCATGACCAGCTCATGATTCACACTGCCACTGTGGAGGAGTACCACAGGGCAGTGCGTGCACTGGAGCAGGCCGGAGTGCAACACTCTGTACTGCTGCAACGGGACGAGATCCCGAACAAGTTTGTGTTTTGTCGAGTGCATAGCAGCACCGACAAACAATTCATTCAGGCCGAGTTCACCGCAATGGGGCTTCCAGTGCAGAACTTCTGGTTTCTGTACAACAGGCAGACCAGGCAGCCTATAAATAAGTTAGTCGTAGAGCTCCCGAAGGCCGTAAATCCAGAAAGGATTTACGACCTGAAGTCATTCGGAGGCCTCAGCATTCGTGTTGAGGACTATCGACACCCCAAAGGCCCCCTCCAATGTGGCAACTGTAAGAGGTTTGGCCACCCCGCAAAAGGCTGCAGAGCCTCCCCTGTGTGCCGATGGTGCAGCCAAGGGCACAAAACCGAGTTTTTCCCACAGGGAGGTGACAGGATGAAGGCAAAGTGCGCGCGATGTGAAGGCCCACATTGCGCCAATTACAGAGGCTGCATGGCCTACAAGAGGGAGAACTGGCGTCACCTCCCGTAACAGGAGCGGAAAGACAGAGAGCTGCAGTCCAAACGCGCAGTGCGCGAAAACAAGCGAGCAGCAGTAGAAGCTCAAGTCCGCCCGCCCCCACAACAAGCCGGCCCCTCAGGCTACTGCCCCCAGCCCCCAAGGCAGCGGTGGCGAGCCCCGAGCTACCCCGCCCCCCCGCAATGGCAGAGCCCTAATCAATATTCAGTGTTGAGCGATAGGCATGAACTGGAGTACCCTGTCTTGGCAAACCCACCCAGGCCTAGAGGCCAGCCCCTGACCCAGAGGCCCCCGAAGAAACACCATTCGGGGCACAAAAATGGTAAAGGCCGTGTGCAAGGTCAGGTGACGGATCAGCCAGGTACTAAGGCGCCACCCAGCTCCACCCCTCCCCCCAGTGATTCCAAGAAAGTCGCGCCTGAGAAACAAACCAGCCGGGTGCAGACTGACTCACCAACAGAATTGCCAACTGCTTCACCGCAGCTAAAACCCGCGGAGAATCCAGCGATGGGCGCGAGTGACTTTCTGAAGCTCGTAGGCCACTCGGATGCCATTGCACAGGACCCTAACCTTGCACACGTCCTGGAACCAATGTGCATTTTAATGGCTATTTGGTGTAATCCGTCCAAGTCAATAGAGGACAAAATAAAAGCCACCACGGGCTTCGTGACAGCATTAGCGGCCAGCTTTAATGCCGCACACCCTTAATTTAGGTTCTGCCATTAATACTACCCCCGTAGACAGTAGATTAAGTACCATCCTTTACTGGAATGCACGAGGAATTAGAAATAAAATAATCGAATTTACCGATCATTTAATTAAACATAATATTAGAATCGCGGCGATAAACGAAACACACTTAATTCCAACAGATCGTCTAACTATCTTAAATTACACTATTTATAGGCGCGACCGCGATACCAGAAGTGGAGGGGTTGCCCTACTAATCCACAGAAGTATACAACATAGTGAATTCCATTTACCTGAATTAAATAAATTAGAAGCTGTTGCAATTACTTTTAAAGTCAATAAACAACAAAGAGTGCTTATTTCGATGTATTTACCACCGGGCAGGTCACTAACTGAAAACGAGCTGGACATCTTATATGGCTCAGCTCCCACATTCCTAGCAGTCGGCGATATTAATGCCAAGCATAAAGACTGGAACTGTCGGAGCAATACAGCCAATGGCCTACTGCTGCAAAGACACGAGTCTAACAAAAATTATCAAGTACATGCTCCCTCAGAGCCCACTCACGATAGCGAAGTACTAAGGCACAACCCCGATATTTTAGATATTGCATTAAATAAGAGAGTTCAAACGGGATTCGAACTCAGAGTCTTTCACGAAATGTCGTCTGACCACTTTCCAGTACATCTACTATTCGATGACGTGGACACTGACATCAGTCCTCCGAGAAAAATTAAAGACTACAAGAAAGCCGACTGGAGAGGCTTTCAGACGTATTTAGTCGATAATTTGCCTGCAGCCGATGCTGCCAACTTCGAAACGAAAGATAACATCGAATCAGCAGTCACTGAACTTACAGTTAAAATTCAAACTGCAATTAACTCGTGCATCCCAGAAAAGGTGGTTAGATTTAAGCAAGATGAACTGCCGGTGTATATTAGGGATTTAATTTCTCAGAAAAATAGATTAAGGCGCGAATATACTCGACGTAGGCAGCGCGACATTAAAGCGAGAATTAATGAATTACAGAAAATAATTTCCGATGAAATAACTCTTTGGAGGAGCAGCCAATGGGAGACGAAAGTCTCTCAGCTACAGGTGCAAGATGGTAGCACCTGGAGTATGACAAAGCGATTCCTTCATAAGATAGATAAAATACCTCCGCTACAAACTCGCACTGGGTTCGCTTTTACACCGACAGACAAGGCACAAGCCTTCGAGAATACCCTTTAATTAGCCTTTCAACCTAATATCGAACCATGTGACCCGCAATTTAATGCCGGAATATACAGAGACCTTAAAATTAAACTTAATCAACCTTTAACTTCAAAACCTTACTTAACTCAATCTCAGGAAGTTAAACAGGCTATCAGGCGTATGAAACCACGTAAGGCACCGGGAAACGATGGCATTCAGGCAGTAGTCCTTAAGAAACTGCCCGACGAAATTTTGGAATACCTAGTTCAATTAATAAATGGAATACTTAAACTACAGTATTTTCCATTGCAGTGGAAAGAAGCGAATGTGATAGTCTTTCATAAATCCGGAAAAGATAAGACACTGCCCCAAAATTATAGGCCCATTAGTCTGCTGAGTACATTGTCAAAAGTAGCCGAATGCATAATTCTGCAGCGACTAAATGCTCACGTAAAAGAAAATAACGTACTGCCGGACGAACAATTTGGTTTTCGCAGCGCGCATTCAACAACGCATCAACTGGTCCGTATGACAGAACATATAATAACTGCGTTCAATCAGAATAGCTATAATCTCGCAGCGTTTTTGGACATAGAAAAAACCTTTGATAGAGTACTTCATGAAGGCTTAATTTATAAATTATATAAAACTGGCTTCCCCGATTGTTATATTAAATTACTGGCCTCGTATTTAGAAAATCGATCGTTTAGAGTCACGACAGAAGGAGCACAGTCCCATTTAAAAATAATTAAAGCAGGAGTCCCACAAGGCAGCATTTTGGGGCCGGTTTTATTCAATATTTATATCCATGATATGCCTAAGCCCGCACACCGATCAGTTCAGTTTGGCTGCTACGCGGACGATACGGTATTGTTTAGCAGATCTAGTATTCTAGAACTCGCAGCAGACAGATTGCAAACCGCGTTAAATTCAATAGCACAGTGGTGCACAAAATGGCGAATTAAGGTAAACCCTACTAAATCAGAAGCTATAGTTTTTACGCGTAAACATCTCCCGCCACTCGAAGATAGACCACGACTAACACTTTTTAATGAGCAAATTCCTTACAAAAATGTTGTTAAATATTTAGGCGTGCACATTGATAGGAAACTACTATGGCGCGATCACATAGAGGCGAAAAGAAAAACAGCTTTCACTAGGCTCATGGCCCTCTACCCCGTCATGAGCAGACGTTTAGGTAGCTCTGTTAAAAACGGAATAATAATTTATAACGCACTAATAAAACCAATAATCACGTATGCAGCGCCGGTGTGGGCAACAGCAGCGGAATCTCACTTAATCAAGCTACAGAGAATTCAGAATAAGAGTATTCGTATTGCGACAGATGCGCCTGTGTATTGCCCCGTAAGGGCTATGCACAGAGAGCTCAAACTCGAACTTTTAAAACATTATTATTTCCGAACTGCGCAAACATTCTATGATAAATGTGCCATAAGCAGAAACCCATATATTTCATCACTGGGCGAACACGATCCAGAGTTGCATGGAAAATATAAAATGCCAAATTCAATCTTGGCTCACAGACCTCCGTAGTGTGCTGTGGCTGGCTGAGCGATCGGCCAATCAGTCTCCCGCGAGTTGTAACTTAAATTATAGACATTAATTAAATAATTTGATTATTCAAAATGGTCCGAAGCACGCAAATGTAGGTTTGGCTCCCGGGAGTTCCACTGCCTGTGCTGTTAGGGCTGACTCCCTATGTCCGATGGGCATGGCCCGCCTGGCAGGCTTCACCTCCAGTGCCGGTTGTGTTTCTGAAAGACATGGGATTTTGAATTGCAAGCTTGCAACAAATACAAAAATGCGAATAGGTCTTGACTTAATTCACCTGTAACTTTATACACAGACAGTTCCTCTATATTTAACTAGTAGTATAGTAGTAGATATTATAGATTTGTAAATTAGTAATAAGTCCTAGATACTAAGTAATAGTCATCAAAAATATATATTTCTCAAATAATAAAAAAAACTAAAAAAAAACTAAATAAAAATAATAATTAAAATATATATAGTTATTATTTTAGTTTTATCTTAAGCACTGCACGTCCATCCATGAGTTGGGTGTTTGCATATTTCGTAACGAAATGCCTAGTTTGTAAGTCATTTATCTGTTTTCTGTCTTAGTTTCTTAGTTTTTTAGGTGCTGACTGGCGGCGGAGTGAGTGGTCAGTGCAACCACTCACCACCAGGGGCGCTTGCGTCCCTGGTCACTAAATCCAGTACTGGACAATTAGAAATGCGGACCACGAGTCCAAGTGCCCAACCCCCGCATGGTAGATTCTTTTCTACTCTGTCCAACACTTCATCCAGACCATCCTCTGTCTCCTGTAAATTCCTACACGTAATGCATGCCAATTTGCATCCCGCATGAATGTGCCCAGGGTTTTCCCTGTGTCTATGCAGGTTTTACCTGGGCCCAACCTATCTCTAGTTATAGTCTAGATTTAAGAGTGAGGGGAGTTAGTCATGGCGCCAATCGCTGCCATGGCTGGCCAATCCCCTCCTAGCACATGATGCATGCGACCCTCTCCTTGCATGGTTAATCCCAGCATGACTAGGCGTATAGGCTTCGGCCTGAGACGCACCTAGGTCCCTCCCTAACCCGGACCCCTCCAAAATACACTTAGTTTTAGTTAGGTTAGGAAAAATCTACCCTCTCCCCTCTTCATATCACGCTTACCGCTCCTGAAACTCCAGTTTTCTGGTGACTCTCCCTCCTTCTCCTTCTTAGGAACTATTTTTGCATGCGGATTTATATCCCGCTTAATTTATATGAGCTCTTGCTCACTTGCCTCTCGGATTACTTCACTTACTTAAGTTCCTTGGACGAGCTTGTTGTCATGAGTAGGTGTATTTGGTTCATATGAGGACACTGGCGGGGGGAGGGGGATTCGGGGATTCGAGGCGGCCATCTTGGATTACGTCACTTCCAGCGGCCATCTTGGATGACGTCACTTCCGGCGGCCATCTTGGATTACTTCACTTCCGGCGGCCATCTTAGATTGCGTCACTTCCGGCGGCCATCTTAGATTGCGTCCCTTCCTGCGACCATCTTGGATTACGTCACTTCCGGCGACCATCTTGGATTACATCAAGTCCGGTGGCCATTTTGTTTTCTACAACATTCCTCTATTTTGAGTTTCGTCCGCCATCTTGAAAATCTTTATTTATTATCCGATTTTAATGAAAACAAATTTAAATTTTAAAAAATTAAATAATCAAAATTTTAAAATAAAATTAAAAAAATATTATTTAATAAAATTTTAATTAAAAACCTACGTATCGAACACCCCACTCCTCTAAATTACAAGTACATCATCTAGCACCCCCACCCCTCTGTTACAATGGCATCGTCATCGAACACCCCACTCATTCATGTTACAATTTTTCGTTACATCCACCATCTTGGAAAATCATAATTATTAACTTAGAAAATCAGGGAAAAAAATATATACCATCGTTGTCTGCTGGAGGGACCATCTTATTTAGTGGAGACTGCCATCTTGATTTCATCTGATGGATGTCGTCATCGGCTGGAGGTTTATAAAGTATGTTAGTGTATGTAAGGTCGAGTTACAATTCTCTACCAACATTGTTATGAACCTTATAGACCAAAATCCACAGAATCCAAAAAATCCACAAAATCCACAGTCATTTTGTTGTTGTAACCGACATTTTTTTCTTAAAGTCTTATCACTTATAGGTTTTAACTAAAATATATGTTATCAATACTATCGTTGTGGATGCGTTAGTTAAAGTAATGATAATTTAAAAAAAACATTTATTACTCCATCTTAGCTGGCCAAAAAATTTTCAGAGTCCTAACTCACAAGTAATAATCTCTTCTCATGTTTGCGTACACGTGTTTTAAAGCTGCATGGAAGCAGATATTTTTAATGTCTGCGTTCAATTTCACTTTTATAAACAAGTTCATGTTTGCGTACATGTGTTTAAAAGCTGCATGGAAGCAGATATTTTTAATGTCTGCGTTCAATTTCACTTTTATAAACAAGTTCATGTTTGCGTACTCGTGTTTTAAAGCTGCACGGAAGCAGATATTTGTAATGTCTGCGTTCAATTTCACTTTTATAAACAAGTTCATGTTTGCGTACTCGTGTTTTAAAAGCTGCATGGAAGCAGATATTTTAATGTTTGTGTATAATTACATTTCACCATTCTGTAAGACATTTATAAGTATCAGTACCTCGTGGGATATAGGTTCTATATTAAAAATAATAAACAATATGTAGGTAAAATTGTATTTATTAAATTAAGAACATATTTTACACAACAAAAATGGAGCAAAAACAAAAACTACACATAAAAAAACTGAAACTTTACAACAAAAATGGAAACTATAAATCAAAAACATAAACTGTACAGCAAAAACAGAAAAACTATACAACAAATGGAAACAACTACCAAACTGCCAAACTATTTAAATCAAAAACTATTTACAGAAAAAAAATTATTCGCCGCCTCCAACATATCCGTGGGGGACTGTGTGGATACCATCTTCGCAGATCAGCCGTTTGTCGTCCTCCCACGTTATGGCCAGCTTATTGCTGTACTCAGTATAGAGTATGTGCTGATGGGAGCGAATTGCTCTAACGCCTGCCCTCATTGTGCGGTGGTCTTGCAGGGCTTCCAGGTAGTCATCGAATGTTATGTGGTTTTTGACCACACATCGCTGGATGCCCTTGGCCTTTTTCTCGCTCTTACCACCACACCTGTAGGCGTAGAGTTTGGCCCGTAGGCTTACAAACTCCTCCATCACTTCTCCCCCACATTCATCTTTGAATTTACCGACAACTTTCTTGTTGATGGGGGAGAAGCATGGGTGGTCGGAAGGGTAGCAGCTGGTGTCGAATTTAGCCATCAGTGTAGGGTCGGCTTTGAGGTCTGAGTAAAAGTCTGTTGTCTGGATCTCATACACAAAACTGTCTGTATCCATATACATCAGGTGAATATTGTCATGGTAACGGGGTTTCATGATATTGTAGTGGAAGTCGTACATGAGAGTCTTTGAAAGATCTAGTACGGGCAGTCCGGCATAGATCGGCTTGTCGAAAATGATGGTCTGGTGATTAAGGTGGACTAGAGACAAATTCGGTTCGTACATTGTACGGTCCTTGAAGGACGGACGACACACCAACTTCTTGAACCTCTTCTCAGAGCACACCAACTCCATTTTGAGCCTCCGCCTTTTATTTTCCATCAGTTTACCAAATGTCGAGTTCACAGCGAGCTTAAAGAACTCCTTCTCGAACTCGTTGGCTGCTGCTTTCCGCTTGTTGGTATTCAGCCGAATATAGGGCTCCAACCATGCCGACTGCTCAAACTGCAGGACTCGATGTATCTTAGTCACTCTCAGCCCATGAGATACCGCTTGCTGGAGGTTTTTGTAGTGGACAATGTAGTGCTCTTTATTTTCAAGTGTTGTCATCAACTTTGATTGATTTGAGCCGGGCGGACACTGATTTATGGGGAGAAATGGCAGGTCTTTATGACTTTCATGGAGCTCGGGAGGGTACTCCACATCACACTCAATAATGTAGCCTGTAGGAGAATCATCTGGGACAGACACGACATCAATTGATGTGTCTGCCCATTGGAAATGCCGAATTGGAAGCGGCAGAGACATCGCCCACCCGTACAAATTATTTGCATCAATGTACTCCAGGAATGTGGATGGCTTGGATGCATCATATGTCCAGGTATGTAGGAGTTATTGGCTACGCAATGACGTTTAATGCTTTGCGCTACTCCCCCCCTAATACCAGCCTCCACAAACATGTACATATCATAATCGGTAAGAAGCTCTAGCTGTACGCCTGTGGTTCGAAGCATCGCATCGAAAGCGAACCCTGGACAAGAAACATAGTGAGACGGATCTAGGCTGTATGTCTCCAAACATATGGAACGGAAATTCTCGAATACATCCGCCAAAATCAGGACATCTGTCTTTAGATACAAGTCAGCGTACTCCCCCAAAGTAGCACACTGAAACTTGTCCCAGACTTTCACTGCATGAGCATACTCCATCTCTGAAATCATGGAATCAGTCAGACTATTGTAGAAATCATCGATGGATGGAAGACGAGTATCATCTAGTCGAGCAAAAGAATCCACAAAATCATACGGGAAGACACCCTTGCGGGTAACCAACTCCAACTCATCAGGCGCGAAAAACTCAGTAGTACTTATAAACTTGTCTGCAGGCAAGAACTCAGCGAGCGAAGCAAGACCCCGACTCATAAAACGGAACGTATCGACAAACTGAATGCTGAACTTATCATGTAACTTCTTGGAAAAAGTTATCAGCTTCTCCTCTGAATTCGGAATGATGAAGATGTCTTTACTATCATACCCCAACTTCCTGATAATGAAGTTCTGATCGTATGCCAGGTTGTGGAAGAACACAATCAACTTTTTCGGTCTGCGCCTGAGAAGGTTGCAGTCATTACATGCAGGCCCAATAAATTCGCCGGTGAAGTGATTGTGGTCACGAACTTTCTTTACAGTTCCTCCGAACTTTCCTCCACAGTAGCAACAACACCTTGCTTGCAGAAAAGCAGTGTTTTGTGCATGTGTGAGCGGAGTCATAGGAACAGACGTAGAAAATATTTTCTGTACGTCATGTCCAATCTCCACAATGCGGGATATGAACTTATCCTCTGCGTCACAACCGCGATACAATTCAGGCTCTGATGGAAGTGCTGAAGTGAGGTGTGCAGGAATGATGGTATTATCAGCTTTCACGTAAATACAGTAGCTGTATGCTTTATGCTTTTGGTACTGCAGCGTGTATGACTCATCAGTATTCGGGTGACATGTATGGATTTTCTCTAGAATAGCTTCAAAGTCGCAATATACCACGATGGGCATCTTATCACTGTGATGGAAGTTTTTGAACTTCAGAACAGGTGGCTGGCCGTTTTGATCGGGCGATGGCATCTCCATCCTAACAGCAGCATGCTGTTTGCAGAGCTCACGGTGTTTTTCCAAACACTGAAGACCAGTGAGCCCGCTAACCCTACCCCGATCATCGTAATGCTTGAAGCATCTTTTACAAACATGAATAGCATCATGATGTGTAGTGATTTGGGACCGAACCAGAGCAGAAAAATTAGTGATGTAGGTGAAATGGGATGAATCGTCATTGACCAAGAGCAGAAGATCGAAATGATGTTCTTTTTCTTCAGGAGCGACTCGTGCAGGAACAACATTCAGATTCTCGTCGATACTGTAGATGTTGATGGAGACTCCGGGGTTCTGTTTTTCAAACAGTGGTATTTGCTTGATTGGAGTAGGGAAGTCAGTGTTGTTGAAGTTGAACTTCCCCTCCAAGTCATGGTAGCGCTGGTTGACACGTTCAGGATGCTCACCTTCCACGTACTTCACAAGAATCGACCACTTAAAGCACATGTGGTCTTCGAGGTTTTGCGGATTTATCACTGCGTATTTGTCTTTGATGGAAGTAGGTAATTCGATGTAGGAGCTGGCACGGAGTGGATCGAGCTTGTTGATTCTCAACTGTAGTCGCTTAACGGCCGACAAAGTCCATCCGGACCCCTTACCCATGTAGTCTTCCTCCTCCTTGCAGATCTTAGAGATGGACTCGGTAACTGCCTCCTCCACCTCATGAACTGCGTAGAGGGGGACATTCATGGTTTTGAAGGCTCTCTTGTCTTCACAGGCATCTACGGGTTTTTTGTAGGCGCACTCGAGCACGATATTGAATTTGAGAGGTCCGTTCTCTTCAATCTCCTCCACAAGTTGGTTGATTATTTTGTTCTTGATGGAGTCCAGGTACGTACAAATATCCTTGGCAGAACTTGACGTATTTTCTGCCACGTACGTCTTCAAGTTACCCTTGAAACCCACTTCGGCGGTGATGAAGCCGTGGGTATTGGCCAAACCAGTCCCGGTCACCACCTTTGTTCGGCTGGTCGAAGGCTTGGGCGTAACTGCAGGCTTAACTGCTACCATCCTCTGCTTCTTTGTTGGAGGCGGAGCAGGCCCCTTGCATACCTTGATGTTGGCTTTTAACTTATCAGCCCTGGCGAACTCCTTAGCACAGTTGTCGCAGGTATGTGATATGCGGTTTGGGTTAAGACCGCAAGCCGACTTCTCATGGCGTCTTGCGAAATCAGCACGGGCGAAGGCCTTGTAGCAGAAGCTACACCGCATGCCTGATGTCGTAGCGACAGCTCCAGCACATGATGCAAGGTGCTGCTGCATCTTATCGCTGCGTGCGACCATCTTTCCACATAGGTGGCACTGTTGGTGGTCACGATGCTGGTTCACAGCACACTGACGCTCGTGCCGGTAGCGGTTGTGGCCTGCCGTGAATGTAGCAGAGCAGAAACGGCATTTCTGAATGGTAGACGCCATCATCACGACACTCGGTAGACTGGTCTCAACGTACGGAACACACAACGGTAGCTCGACGCACGGAGAACTATAACAAAAGAATTAAGAATACAATGTAGCTAGATGTTAACACGAAAAAGTTGCAAACATAACCTCAAAACTCTATCCCTCAAGCTTATTAACCTAAACTGATAGAAATGTAACTAAATAAAAAAGTTACAAACATAACCTTAAAGCTCTAGCACTCAAGCTTACTAACCTAAACTACTAGTAATGTTACTAAATAAAAAAAGTTGCAAACATAACCTCAAAGCTATTCCTTCATGTACAATCCTAAAAATGGTAGAATATTTAAAGTACCTACTCATAAAAGTTAAAGCTGAAAAAGTATTCAATGTTAACTCAAAATGATTGATTACATAACCTCAAAACTACACTAATGCACAACTAAAAAATGCTAGAATATTTAAAGTACTGTTAAAAGTTTAAGCTAAACAATTTCTGGTTACCCATACATAAGTGTACAGAGAAAAAACTAGCTATCAGATAACCTACGAAAAAGCTAAGAAACATAAAAATATTAACGAAACATGTAGCATACCTCAGAAAACGATGAAGTGGAGCTGCAGAAGATGATGTATCGGTGGCGGTAGGAATCGTGGTAGCAGCGAAACTCACACACGAACTAGCTCACTCAAACTCCAAGAACACAATGAAGCTCCGACAGTTAATCCTGGCCTTTTATAGCCTCGGACCTGCCTGTTCTTGGAAAAACATTAGGAACAGAGTATTTCTGTTGTATCCGCCAATAGGAATGTAGTACATGGAAGTACCATTGTCTTCGGAAAAACCCAGCATGACTCATGTGCATGTCGTAACAGGTCTGTGAGTGGTGGTGGTAGAAATGTAACCTGACAGCCAAACATGGGAAACCACACTCGGGTAAAACCACGAATGACCTAGGTGATTAGAGATTAGGGCGCGAGGCACTGCCTGCATCGTGACTCATCACTCAGGAATGTCATCTCACAGTGTCCAGGGGACCCAAACAATAGACTTGACCGTACATGTCACAACTGGTACATTAGTCCAAGACTTTGTGGCGCCATGAGGCGCTCATGAATGTCTGAGCCTGCCACCAACTGCTCGTCAAAGTGTCATCACGAAGCACTCGAGCTGCAGTCATGACGCGCATGCTACAACAGGCCCGTTAGTCACCGACTTCGTGGCGCCAATCTGACACTCGTGTAGACAGGTAGCTAAATGGTAATACTAGTAATGCAAGGAAATAAAAAAAATCGGGTATGTTTAATACATTTATTAAAAGTAAGAACACATTACAAAACTAAAACATTAACAATTTATTCTACATTTATTATGACCAACATTCGTTTATAAATTTTTAGCATTTCATTGCGAACAATCAGTTGAACATCCACAGAATGACACATTTTGCTGATGTTCCAGGAACAAACCCTTTTCACAAACATTTAAGGAGACTTACCTTAAGCTTTCTTTTCATTGGTCAAATAAAACATCTCCCTCTCTTCCCCTTTTACAATGATGCTGCTTCACCATTACGCTAAAATTCTGTAAGACCAAAAAAAAATATACTTCCCTTAAACCTTACGGTAGAAATTTCATCCTAGGATGCTGTTACTGCATCTAGAAATTAAAAATTATATTATCTCATACAGGTTTTATTTACATGTTAGGCTTAACCATCCTACCACACACACACACACACACATGCGTGCGCATGCGTGCACTGAGATGAAATACATACTTGCCCAAATAATGTACTTTTATTTACAAAGGCAACATATTAAAACACATAATATTTAAATTTTGTGTAGATTGGATGGTACCAGAAACCATACTACAAAACGAGCGGACAACACTTGATTCTTTACTATGATTGGGCTGACGGATTGCCTCTGGAATGCCCTTGTTACCTTCAACGACTCAGAATTAATACTTTTATCCATCAAAAAACAGCAACAGTTTAACTAAGCAAACATACACCCCACACCCCTCAAAAAATTGTTATTACACAAGGCATTATTTACATGGTAGGAGACCGCACATACGAAGTGCGAAGCTTCAGGTTAGAAATATTGATTAAAATAACTACTAAAGATGCTAATTTGTTTATGAAAAAATTGCACATGAAATACAGACACTTGCTTATTTACACACACATACATACATACATACATACACCCTGCATGGCTTCAGAAGTAAGTACGATATTTTGAAAACCACTCAAGACTTACATCTGTTTATGAAAAGGAGCTAAATATTAAAAAAAATTCAAAGTTAATTTTAGAGATGAAATATCATGTGCAAGTCCTTGCATGCGAGAAGATTTTATTACGCAATTATCTTCATTTTCCCCAAACCATAGGTCTGATGTCTGGATACCACACAAATCCCACACCTAACATATGCAATACGAGATGACTGCACGCCAGTCCAAGCCCCTGCGCTTAGAGACGAATCTGCACTAGAAGCGTTAGCAAGCATTGCAATTATCTCGCTTCACTAATGCAGATTCACCTCTGACTAGGTAGACCTCCTGAAACAGTAAACATAGGACGGTGAAACACATTAAAATAATGCATTTCAAAATAATTGAATAATATAAAACACTGCATATTTCACGAAAATCACCACGCAATTGACAGCCCTTTCAGTCACAATTCTGCGAATGCTATCACAGAATGCTAGATTTAGAAAGAAAGGATCATTCATTCCTTCATTATGGAACAAAGTAATACATCACATGAAGAGAAACAAAAAAGGCACACACTTCGTTCTTAGACTCGTGCCGCCTCCTTGACAGAGAGAAAAGATTGTACACATAAAATAGTATATATTTCATTTCCAGCGATGAAGCTGTACTAATATCACCTTGACAAGCTTAGATGATCTAGGGAGAGATAAAGTAAATATATTAACAAAAAAAGTCGACTAAAATTCATTTACAAACAAAATACTTAACATTCCTTCGATTACATATTTTTCTCAATTTAATAAATGAGAGAACACAAACATTTGCTTAAATCACTATTTATCAATTTTAAACTCTCTTGTACATCAGGAAAAAATATATTGTATCATTCATTATTAGTTGTAATGTAAAAAATGCAAAACAGTTTCTTTGTGGGATGTGGAATGCTCACTCACGATCGAAAAAAAGAGGGGCTTCGCTGTAACTCAAGGGGAGGGGGGGGAAACCATCTTGAAAGTTGAAGTTTCTCATATATTTGGATGTATAGTAATCAAGTAAGTAATAACATTTGGTGGTATAATATCCGTCTGATTAAAGTTTATTTGCTAACATGAATTCACAAATTAAACGAATCTCTGAGTACATTTGCTTATCTTTTAAAAAAAAAAAATGCACAGATTGATTGTTTTATCATGAATAACCAGGAGCACACTAAAAAAACAAACGAAATTCTCGCCAATAATAACCAACAGCACACAAACAATAAAAAAAAAACCATGTGTCAGTAATAACATGCAGCATGCGGAGAAAATCACCAAAATATTGTCAAGAATAACCATCAGTACATGTAGAATACCAATAAAGTCTTGACATGAAAAAGGCTGAAGTGCACGGAGAAAATCATCAAATTCTCGTCAGGTAAAAAAAGCAGAAGCACATGAAAAAAAACCAACAATATTATAACACAGTAATGTTGAAGCACACGTAGAAATCTATCGAAATTTCATGTGAAAAAATAGGAGCACTCAGAGAAAACTATCAGGGAGAAGATTAAAAACTCATAAATTATCAATTTTTTTAAAAAAGTTCAATTTAAATCCTGCTAGAACTCTCATGTTGCTTAAGCAAAGAGTAAACAAGTCAGCTTGTGAACTCTTTGCTTAAGCAACATGAGAGTTCTAGCACAAGTCAACTTGTGAACTCTTTGCTTAAGCAACATGAGAGTTCTAGCACAAGTCAACTTGTGAACTCTTTGCTTAAGCAACATGAGAGTTCTGGCACAATTCGGCTTGTGAACTCTTTGCTTAAGCGACATGAGAGTTCTAGCAGGATTTAAATAGAACTTTTTTAAAAAAATTGATATTTTATGAGTTTTTAATCTTCTCCCTGGTAGTTTTCTCTGAGTGCTCCTATTTTTTCACATGAAATTTCGATAGATTTCTACGTGTGCTTCAACATTACTGTGTTATAATATTGTTGGTTTTTTTTCATGTGCTTCTGCTTTTTTTACCTGACGAGAATTTGATGATTTTCTCCGTGCACTTCAGCCTTTTTCATGTCAAGACTTTATTGGTATTCTACATGTACTGATGGTTATTCTTGACAATATTTTGGTGATTTTCTCCGCATGCTGCATGTTATTACTGACACATGGTTTTTTTTTTATTGTTTGTGTGCTGTTGGTTATTATTGGCGAGAATTTCGTTTGTTTTTTTAGTGTGCTCCTGGTTATTCATGATAAAACAATCAATCTGTGCATTTTTTTTTTTTAAAAGATAAGCAAATGTACTCAGAGATTCGTTTAATTTGTGAATTCATGTTAGCAAATAAACTTTAATCAGACGGATATTATACCACCAAATGTTATTACTTACTTGATTACTATACATCCAAATATATGAGAAACTTCAACTTTCAAGATGGTTTCCCCCCCCTCCCCTTGAGTTACAGCGAAGCCCCTCTTTTTTTCGATCGTGAGTGAGCATTCCACATCCCACAAAGAAACTGTTTTGCATTTTTTACATTACAACTAATAATGAATGATACAATATATTTTTTCCTGATGTACAAGAGAGTTTAAAATTGATAAATAGTGATTTAAGCAAATGTTTGTGTTCTCTCATTTATTAAATTGAGAAAAATATGTAATCGAAGGAATGTTAAGTATTTTGTTTGTAAATGAATTTTAGTCGACTTTTTTTGTTAATATATTTACTTTATCTCTCCCTAGATCATCTAAGCTTGTCAAGGTGATATTAGTACAGCTTCATCGCTGGAAATGAAATATATACTATTTTATGTGTACAATCTTTTCTCTCTGTCAAGGAGGCGGCACGAGTCTAAGAACGAAGTGTGTGCCTTTTTTGTTTCTCTTCATGTGATGTATTACTTTGTTCCATAATGAAGGAATGAATGATCCTTTCTTTCTAAATCTAGCATTCTGTGATAGCATTCGCAGAATTGTGACTGAAAGGGCTGTCAATTGCGTGGTGATTTTCGTGAAATATGCAGTGTTTTATATTATTCAATTATTTTGAAATGCATTATTTTAATGTGTTTCACCGTCCTATGTTTACTGTTTCAGGAGGTCTACCTAGTCAGAGGTGAATCTGCATTAGTGAAGCGAGATAATTGCAATGCTTGCTAACGCTTCTAGTGCAGATTCGTCTCTAAGCGCAGGGGCTTGGACTGGCGTGCAGTCATCTCGTATTGCATATGTTAGGTGTGGGATTTGTGTGGTATCCAGACATCAGACCTATGGTTTGGGGAAAATGAAGATAATTGCGTAATAAAATCTTCTCGCATGCAAGGACTTGCACATGATATTTCATCTCTAAAATTAACTTTGAATTTTTTTTAATATTTAGCTCCTTTTCATAAACAGATGTAAGTCTTGAGTGGTTTTCAAAATATCGTACTTACTTCTGAAGCCATGCAGGGTGTATGTATGTATGTATGTATGTATGTGTGTGTAAATAAGCAAGTGTCTGTATTTCATGTGCAATTTTTTCATAAACAAATTAGCATCTTTAGTAGTTATTTTAATCAATATTTCTAACCTGAAGCTTCGCACTTCGTATGTGCGGTCTCCTACCATGTAAATAATGCCTTGTGTAATAACAATTTTTTGAGGGGTGTGGGGTGTATGTTTGCTTAGTTAAACTGTTGCTGTTTTTTGATGGATAAAAGTATTAATTCTGAGTCGTTGAAGGTAACAAGGGCATTCCAGAGGCAATCCGTCAGCCCAATCATAGTAAAGAATCAAGTGTTGTCCGCTCGTTTTGTAGTATGGTTTCTGGTACCATCCAATCTACACAAAATTTAAATATTATGTGTTTTAATATGTTGCCTTTGTAAATAAAAGTACATTATTTGGGCAAGTATGTATTTCATCTCAGTGCACGCATGCGCACGCATGTGTGTGTGTGTGTGTGTGGTAGGATGGTTAAGCCTAACATGTAAATAAAACCTGTATGAGATAATATAATTTTTAATTTCTAGATGCAGTAACAGCATCCTAGGATGAAATTTCTACCGTAAGGTTTAAGGGAAGTATATTTTTTTTTGGTCTTACAGAATTTTAGCGTAATGGTGAAGCAGCATCATTGTAAAAGGGGAAGAGAGGGAGATGTTTTATTTGACCAATGAAAAGAAAGCTTAAGGTAAGTCTCCTTAAATGTTTGTGAAAAGGGTTTGTTCCTGGAACATCAGCAAAATGTGTCATTCTGTGGATGTTCAACTGATTGTTCGCAATGAAATGCTAAAAATTTATAAACGAATGTTGGTCATAATAAATGTAGAATAAATTGTTAATGTTTTAGTTTTGTAATGTGTTCTTACTTTTAATAAATGTATTAAACATACCCGATTTTTTTTATTTCCTTGCATTACTAGTATTACCATTTAGCTACCTGTCTACCCGAGTGTCAGATTGGCGCCACGAAGTCGGTGACTAACGGGCCTGTTGTAGCATGCGCGTCATGACTGCAGCTCGAGTGCTTCGTGATGACACTTTGACGAGCAGTTGGTGGCAGGCTCAGACATTCATGAGCGCCTCATGGCGCCACAAAGTCTTGGACTAATGTACCAGTTGTGACATGTACGGTCAAGTCTATTGTTTGGGTCCCCTGGACACTGTGAGATGACATTCCTGAGTGATGAGTCACGATGCAGGCAGTGCCTCGCGCCCTAATCTCTAATCACCTAGGTCATTCGTGGTTTTACCCGAGTGTGGTTTCCCATGTTTGGCTGTCAGGTTACATTTCTACCACCACCACTCACAGACCTGTTACGACATGCACATGAGTCATGCTGGGTTTTTCCGAAGACAATGGTACTTCCATGTACTACATTCCTATTGGCGGATACAACAGAAATACTCTGTTCCTAATGTTTTTCCAAGAACAGGCAGGTCCGAGGCTATAAAAGGCCAGGATTAACTGTCGGAGCTTCATTGTGTTCTTGGAGTTTGAGTGAGCTAGTTCGTGTGTGAGTTTCGCTGCTACCACGATTCCTACCGCCACCGATACATCATCTTCTGCAGCTCCACTTCATCATTTTCTGAGGTATGCTACATGTTTCGTTAATATTTTTATGTTTCTCAGCTTTTTCGTAGGTTATCTGATAGCTAGTTTTTTCTCTGTACACTTATGTATGGGTAACCAGGAATTGTTTAGCTTAAACTTTTAACAGTACTTTAAATATTCTAGCATTTTTGAGTTGTGCATTAGTGTAGTTTTGAGGTTATGTAATCAATCATTTTGAGTTAACATTGAATACTTTTTCAGCTTTAACTTTTATGAGTAGGTACTTTAAATATTCTACCATTTTTAGGATTGTACATGAAGGAATAGCTTTGAGGTTATGTTTGCAACTTTTTTTATTTAGTAACATTACTAGTAGTTTAGGTTAGTAAGCTTGAGTGCTAGAGCTTTAAGGTTATGTTTGTAACTTTTTTATTTAGTTACATTGCTATCAGTTTAGGTTAATAAGCTTGAGGGATAGAGTTTTGAGGTTATGTTTGCAACTTTTTCGTGTTAACATCTAGCTACATTGTATTCTTAATTCTTTTGTTATAGTTCTCCGTGCGTCGAGCTACCGTTGTGTGTTCCGTACGTTGAGACCAGTCTACCGAGTGTCGTGATGATGGCGTCTACCGTTCAGAAATGCCGTTTCTGCTCTGCTACATTCACGGCAGGCCACAACCGCTACCGGCACGAGCGTCAGTGTGCTGAGAACCAGCATCGTGACCACCAACAGTGCCACCTATGTGGAAAGATGGTCGCACGCAGCGATAAGATGCAGCAGCACCTTGCATCATGTGCTGGAGCTGTCGCTACGACATCAGGCATGCGGTGTAGCTTCTGCTACAAGGCCTTCGCCCGTGCTGATTTCGCAAGACGCCATGAGAAGTCGGCTTGCGGTCTTAACCCAAACCGCATATCACATACCTGCGACAACTGTGCTAAGGAGTTCGCCAGGGCTGATAAGTTAAAAGCCCACATCAAGGTATGCAAGGGGCCTGCTCCGCCTCCAACAAAGAAGCAGAGGATGGTAGCAGTTAAGCCTGCAGTTACGCCCAAGCCTTCGACCAGCCGAACAAAGGTGGTGACCGGGACTGGTTTGGCCAATACCCACGGCTTCATCACCGCCGAAGTGGGTTTCAAGGGTAACTTGAAGACGTACGTGGCAGAAAATACGTCAAGTTCTGCCAAGGATATTTGTACGTACCTGGACTCCATCAAGAACAAAATAATCAACCAACTTGTGGAGGAGATTGAAGAGAACGGACCTCTCAAATTCAATATCGTGCTCGAGTGCGCCTACAAAAAACCCGTAGATGCCTGTGAAGACAAGAGAGCCTTCAAAACCATGAATGTCCCCCTCTACGCAGTTCATGAGGTGGAGGAGGCAGTTACCGAGTCCATCTCTAAGATCTGCAAGGAGGAGGAAGACTACATGGGTAAGGGGTCCGGATGGACTTTGTCGGCCGTTAAGCGACTACAGTTGAGAATCAACAAGCTCGATCCACTCCGTGCCAGCTCCTACATCGAATTACCTACTTCCATCAAAGACAAATACGCAGTGATAAATCCGCAAAACCTCGAAGACCACATGTGCTTTAAGTGGTCGATTCTTGTGAAGTACGTGGAAGGTGAGCATCCTGAACGTGTCAACCAGCGCTACCATGACTTGGAGGGGAAGTTCAACTTCAACAACACTGACTTCCCTACTCCAATCAAGCAAATACCACTGTTTGAAAAACAGAACCCCGGAGTCTCCATCAACATCTACAGTATCGACGAGAATCTGAATGTTGTTCCTGCACGAGTCGCTCCTGAAGAAAAAGAACATCATTTCGATCTTCTGCTCTTGGTCAATGACGATTCATCCCATTTCACCTACATCACTAATTTTTCTGCTCTGGTTCGGTCCCAAATCACTACACATCATGATGCTATTCATGTTTGTAAAAGATGCTTCAAGCATTACGATGATCGGGGTAGGGTTAGCGGGCTCACTGGTCTTCAGTGTTTGGAAAAACACCGTGAGCTCTGCAAACAGCATGCTGCTGTTAGGATGGAGATGCCATCGCCCGATCAAAACGGCCAGCCACCTGTTCTGAAGTTCAAAAACTTCCATCACAGTGATAAGATGCCCATCGTGGTATATTGCGACTTTGAAGCTATTCTAGAGAAAATCCATACATGTCACCCGAATACTGATGAGTCATACACGCTGCAGTACCAAAAGCATAAAGCATACAGCTACTGTATTTACGTGAAAGCTGATAATACCATCATTCCTGCACACCTCACTTCAGCACTTCCATCAGAGCCTGAATTGTATCGCGGTTGTGACGCAGAGGATAAGTTCATATCCCGCATTGTGGAGATTGGACATGACGTACAGAAAATATTTTCTACGTCTGTTCCTATGACTCCGCTCACACATGCACAAAACACTGCTTTTCTGCAAGCAAGGTGTTGTTGCTACTGTGGAGGAAAGTTCGGAGGAACTGTAAAGAAAGTTCGTGACCACAATCACTTCACCGGCGAATTTATTGGGCCTGCATGTAATGACTGCAACCTTCTCAGGCGCAGACCGAAAAAGTTGATTGTGTTCTTCCACAACCTGGCATACGATCAGAACTTCATTATCAGGATGTTGGGGTATGATAGTAAAGAGATCTTCATCATTCCGAATTCAGAGGAGAAGCTGATAACTTTTTCCAAGAAGTTACATGATAAGTTCAGCATTCAGTTTGTCGATACGTTCCGTTTTATGAGTCGGGATCTTGCTTCGCTCGCTGAGTTCTTGCCTGCAGACAAGTTTATAAGTACTACTGAGTTTTTCGCGCCTGATGAGTTGGAGTTGGTTACCCGCAAGGGTGTCTTCCCGTATGATTTTGTGGATTCTTTTGCTCGACTAGATGATACTCGTCTTCCATCCTTCGATGATTTCTACAATAGTCTGACTGATTCCATGATTTCAGAGATGGAGTACGCTCATGCAGTGAAAGTCTGGGACAAGTTTCAGTGTGCTACTTTGGGGGAGTACGCTGACTTGTATCTAAAGACAGATGTCCTGATTTTGGCGGATGTATTCGAGAATTTCCGTTCCATATGTTTGGAGACATACAGCCTAGATCCGTCTCACTATGTTTCTTGTCCAGGGTTCGCTTTCGATGCGATGCTTCGAACCACAGGCGTACAGCTAGAGCTTCTTACCGATTATGATATGTACATGTTTGTGGAGGCTGGTATTAGGGGGGGAGTAACGCAAAGCATTAAACGTCATTGCGTAGCCAATAACTCCTACATACCTGAGACATATGATGCATCCAAGCCATCCACATTCCTGGAGTACATTGATGCAAATAATTTGTACGGGTGGGCGATGTCTCTGCCGCTTCCAATTCGGCATTTCCAATGGGCAGACACATCAATTGATGTCGTGTCTGTCCCAGATGATTCTCCTACAGGCTACATTATTGAGTGTGATGTGGAGTACCCTCCCGAGCTCCATGAAAGTCATAAAGACCTGCCATTTCTCCCCATAAATCAGTGTCCGCCCGGCTCAAATCAATCAAAGTTGATGACAACACTTGAAAATAAAGAGCACTACATTGTCCACTACAAAAACCTCCAGCAAGCGGTATCTCATGGGCTGAGAGTGACTAAGATACATCGAGTCCTGCAGTTTGAGCAGTCGGCATGGTTGGAGCCCTATATTCGGCTGAATACCAACAAGCGGAAAGCAGCAGCCAACGAGTTCGAGAAGGAGTTCTTTAAGCTCGCTGTGAACTCGACATTTGGTAAACTGATGGAAAATAAAAGGCGGAGGCTCAAAATGGAGTTGGTGTGCTCTGAGAAGAGGTTCAAGAAGTTGGTGTGTCGTCCGTCCTTCAAGGACCGTACAATGTACGAACCGAATTTGTCTCTAGTCCACCTTAATCACCAGACCATCATTTTCGACAAGCCGATCTATGCCGGACTGCCCGTACTAGATCTTTCAAAGACTCTCATGTACGACTTCCACTACAATATCATGAAACCCCGTTACCATGACAATATTCACCTGATGTATATGGATACAGACAGTTTTGTGTATGAGATCCAGACAACAGACTTTTACTCAGACCTCAAAGCCGACCCTACACTGATGGCTAAATTCGACACCAGCTGCTACCCTTCCGACCACCCATGCTTCTCCCCCATCAACAAGAAAGTTGTCGGTAAATTCAAAGATGAATGTGGGGGAGAAGTGATGGAGGAGTTTGTAAGCCTACGGGCCAAACTCTACGCCTACAGGTGTGGTGGTAAGAGCGAGAAAAAGGCCAAGGGCATCCAGCGATGTGTGGTCAAAAACCACATAACATTCGATGACTACCTGGAAGCCCTGCAAGACCACCGCACAATGAGGGCAGGCGTTAGAGCAATTCGCTCCCATCAGCACATACTCTATACTGAGTACAGCAATAAGCTGGCCATAACGTGGGAGGACGACAAACGGCTGATCTGCGAAGATGGTATCCACACAGTCCCCCACGGATATGTTGGAGGCGGCGAATAATTTTTTTTCTGTAAATAGTTTTTGATTTAAATAGTTTGGCAGTTTGGTAGTTGTTTCCATTTGTTGTATAGTTTTTCTGTTTTTGCTGTACAGTTTATGTTTTTGATTTATAGTTTCCATTTTTGTTGTAAAGTTTCAGTTTTTTTATGTGTAGTTTTTGTTTTTGCTCCATTTTTGTTGTGTAAAATATGTTCTTAATTTAATAAATACAATTTTACCTACATATTGTTTATTATTTTTAATATAGAACCTATATCCCACGAGGTACTGATACTTATAAATGTCTTACAGAATGGTGAAATGTAATTATACACAAACATTAAAATATCTGCTTCCATGCAGCTTTTAAAACACGAGTACGCAAACATGAACTTGTTTATAAAAGTGAAATTGAACGCAGACATTACAAATATCTGCTTCCGTGCAGCTTTAAAACACGAGTACGCAAACATGAACTTGTTTATAAAAGTGAAATTGAACGCAGACATTAAAAATATCTGCTTCCATGCAGCTTTTAAACACATGTACGCAAACATGAACTTGTTTATAAAAGTGAAATTGAACGCAGACATTAAAAATATCTGCTTCCATGCAGCTTTAAAACACGTGTACGCAAACATGAGAAGAGATTATTACTTGTGAGTTAGGACTCTGAAAATTTTTTGGCCAGCTAAGATGGAGTAATAAATGTTTTTTTTTAAATTATCATTACTTTAACTAACGCATCCACAACGATAGTATTGATAACATATATTTTAGTTAAAACCTATAAGTGATAAGACTTTAAGAAAAAACTGTCGGTTACAACAACAAAATGACTGTGGATTTTGTGGATTTTTTGGATTCTGTGGATTTTGGTCTATAAGGTTCATAACAATGTTGGTAGAGAATTGTAACTCGACCTTACATACACTAACATACTTTATAAACCTACAGCCGATGACGACATCCATCAGATGAAATCAAGATGGCAGTCTCCACTAAATAAGATGGTCCCTCCAGCAGACAACGATGGTATATATTTTTTTCCCTGATTTTCTAAGTTAATAATTATGATTTTCCAAGATGGTGGATGTAACGAAAAATTGTAACATGAATGAGTGGGGTGTTCGATGACGATGCCATTGTAACAGAGGGGTGGGGGTGCTAGATGATGTACTTGTAATTTAGAGGAGTGGGGTGTTCGATACGTAGGTTTTTAATTAAAATTTTATTAAATAATATTTTTTTAATTTTATTTTAAAATTTTGATTATTTAATTTTTTAAAATTTAAATTTGTTTTCATTAAAATCGGATAATAAATAAAGATTTTCAAGATGGCGGACGAAACTCAAAATAGAGGAATGTTGTAGAAAACAAAATGGCCACCGGACTTGATGTAATCCAAGATGGTCGCCGGAAGTGACGTAATCCAAGATGGTCGCAGGAAGGGACGCAATCTAAGATGGCCGCCGGAAGTGACGCAATCTAAGATGGCCGCCGGAAGTGAAGTAATCCAAGATGGCCGCCGGAAGTGACGTCATCCAAGATGGCCGCTGGAAGTGACGTAATCCAAGATGGCCGCCTCGAATCCCCGAATCCCACTCCCCCCTCCCCTGTCCCCATATGAACCAAATACACCTACTGTCATGGGTAAGTGTCTTAGTTAAAATTCGCGATGTGGCTCAGTGGCATACTGACCCGTGTTAGTTCTTGTATACTGTTTAAATTTTGTTTTGTTGCCACGTTCTAATTTGAGGTTTGGATTCATGGGTCTCTTAGCATTGGCTTATCTGGTTGTATTACCAATGATCGGCACCCGGATGACACGCATCGCATATTATTTACGTTAACTTAAATGATGCACTAGCCTTGCTTTTGTAGAACCCTAACATTAGGGTGTGTAGAGTTAATCTCATGCTCTTATATTGTTTATACCTTGCACGCGTAATTTCGTATAATGTTTATTCTCTAATGGTAAGTGTTGCGTTTGCTTATTAGTAACTAACATCCTCTAATTACTTATACGTTTCATTCATTCGTTCCTTATGTTGTACGTGCTGTACACACTTGTATTGTAGACACACTACGTCAGTACGTCTCTTACGTTCAACATACTGCATACACGTATAGATATTGTACACATATATACACTATTTGTATACGCACGTTCACTACGTTTCTAGGCACCTATCATTTGCAAAGTTTCGCCTATTATGTTCAATGATTTCCTTATTTTAAATGTATCAAGGAAATTACTTTTCATATGTAAAGTACATATAACTTCATACGTCTCTTACGTATGACATATAGCGTGTGTATTACGCTTATCCATGTATACTACCTTTGTACCCTAGTGGAGTATATCTCCCGTGTTATTTAATTTATACTTATTTGTCTAAATTGTTCTACTGCATCTATTATGAATAAATATGCCTTGCCTTTGAAATGTTTTTACTAAATTAAATGTTGAAACACATAGGGGAACATCTAACGCTTTTCACATTGTTCCTACCTTAAGGGACTTAATTGTACTTCTACATCTGTTTGTATTTTATCCCCGTCGCCGGCTGGAGCTGCCATTGACGGGGGTACGACGTCATCGTACGCTTCAACACAAAGATAAAAATAATACAATAAAATAAATTAAGCAAATAAATATTACATATTAGTCGTTGATGAGTTTTGATAGAGTGGCAGCACGATGTATAGTATTCCCGGCGGCAGAAGTGAGGCAGGCACGCCGCGCGCGGCGACATCCTGAGGCCTCGAGCAAGAGCGCTCCTGGTGGCGGGCGGCCGCACCAGCGAGCCGGCTCGAGCTGAAGACCACCTTCAGTGCAGGTTCCGGAGGGCCACCTCGCCCTCGGTTCCCCGAAATACCCCGAGTGGGTTGACTTCACCGAAAAACCACTTAACCAAAACTTCTGGCACGTCAGACTTTTCTTGTAAGTAAGTACTTTTGAAATTACTGTTGATATTTTGTATCACGAACATAACCGCTTGCATTTACTTCTCATTGCATCAGTTAGTATTGAAGATACGCACAGCCAAAAAGAAAACGTTGATAACATCACTTCCAACATTGTATTTTAAGAGATTTTGTAAATGCGTACATTATTGGTATGTTTGAATATAATATTTCTGTAAAATATGTGTAACAGCTATTTGTACTGATGTGTTCAACTACATGTCTTCTTTTGTACCAACACCCGTTTACTTTTTACTATTTTATTTTCTTCAAACTGTTATTTCTCCCAAATTTTTAAGAAATAGAATGCCACACAAAACGATTTGGTGCGCACTGCGGAATTCCGCACGGGCCGACTAATATATATATACAATTTTGGGGTGGACAATGTTGTGGTGTCAGTGAATATGGAGAGTGATTACAGTGGCGTAGCGTGCCATCTCGGCGCCTGGGGCGGGAGACCCATTTTGCCGCCCCCCATACTAAATTCAATGAGTGCGAAAGAGAGGCATCGACACGAGCCGACGCGTGAAACAAAAGATTTTGTATGAGTAATTAACATAATAAGGAGTGCCGCTCAACTCGGCTCGCGCGCGCCGGGCGGCGCGGCGTGATGCGATGTTGCCGTTCGTATGTAAACAAACAAACGTTATAAAGAGCTCTGTCAGTGATTTCGCAGTTTTTCTTTTAAATAAATATTAAAAAAATTGTTGGTGCGCAAAATTTTAGATAAAAATGGAACATTATAGTGTGTGTGACACATGTAATGAATGAATCATAGATCAGATCTCAACCCGCTTCACCGGCGACCCGCCCCCGCGGGCTGCTGCCCGGGGCGGGCCGCCCCCTCCGCCCCACCCACGCTACGCCACTGAGTGATTATTAGATAAAGAGACTACATAAATTATTTTGGCGAGTTTAGGTTTTATTTATTGGTTTAATAATTTAGTATGTTTTATTAAAGCCCTCAGAAAATTCTGACTTGCACTTTTCACAGATGCGATGCTGATAGTTCGTGATAACATTTGTTTGTGTGGAACCTATTATAATATTTTTGAAATTAATCCTTGTTTAAAAACAATAATTTCAGGGAGAAATATATATATTTTATATCTTAACTCTATGTCTTATCGACCGAGCGAAGCGAGATCTTCCATACAACTAGAGCATTTGACATTTGTATTTTTGTATGTATATATGTGATTTTGTCTGATGATTACTGTCGAGAATTTGATTGGATTTTCATGAAATTTGGTAGATATATATGTATGGCAATATATTTTTATGTATTTGTATATGAGCCAAAATGATTAAGAGGTTTCTGATATATTTAATTAATTCAAATGTAGCAATAAAAATAAATTTTATTACTTCAATTTCTGACTTTTAATCCAAAGACGATATTATCCATAGAGATCACAAGCGAA
The DNA here is from genome assembly GCF_032445375.1 of Bacillus rossius redtenbacheri. Classification (NCBI taxonomy): domain Eukaryota; kingdom Metazoa; phylum Arthropoda; class Insecta; order Phasmatodea; family Bacillidae; genus Bacillus; species Bacillus rossius. The sequence continues at coordinate 71,549,415 of NC_086334.1, forward strand.
CTAAGAAAAACAGCAATAAATTTAATTGTTAATGAATTTAATTTATGGATTGGAATACAAACAGAATAATGTCCATAGAGAGCATAATAATAAGTGGGCACTACTTACTATTGTTACTTAATGTAACTTTGCGAGGTCTCAATTCGGGACAAACTACTAGTTATAAAACACAGATATTATATACTGCTAGCTTTCTGGCCTAGTTTATGTTTGCAACATTAATAATAAACAGGTTTTGTCAGGATGAATTGCCTTGTGCCCAAAGCATGCACTGCAGAGCCTTCAACACTTCTTTCAACAGGTCTTTCACCATTTCGAGAGAATGAGAAGAGAGACAACACTATAGAATATTTTTTTATTAATTCATCATTTAGAAGGACTATATGTTATTTTATATATATAAATGTTTATTAAATAGCAATCAACTTAAACAAAAGGAGAAAACATTGATTAAATGCTTATGGTTTTTGAGATAGGAAATTATACATATTTATAATCTGTATGTTTTTAGAAATAACAAATTTGTATATTTATTTAAAAGTAATAACATTTAACACACTTATAACAGTTATTTTAACATATTTTGTTTATGCTTTTAATTATTATTTTACACTATTAATAATACATACTATTAATTTTTACTTACACATATATATTTGGATAACTTTAATTTTTTACCACTTTACAAACTTTATATTTTTTACTATTATTTCAATAAAGTATAAATTTAATAGAAAAGGTAGAACCATAGACTTTCCTTATTTTAAACACGACACAATATTGTTTATTACTGACCAATAACTATAATTTAATATTTTTATTATAATTTAATGACAGAAACAAACTTAGCATCTTTTTGCATATTGTGAACATTTGTGATACACATAAAGGTGCTTATATTGTTTGAACTATGCCTTTTATGAATCCTATATGATGGATGTAGCATGTGTGACTAAATGATTTCTTTACGCACTCTGTGCACACATCTATTACACAATATAAAAGATTCCGTAAATGCATCATGCCTAAATATTTGAATCCAATATAGTGCCTTTACTGACTCCAATATGGTGGGTATAGTAAATTTGATTTAATGATTTCCTTGTGCACTCTAATATTCAAATCTAATGCACAAAAAGAAACAATTCCTTGGACAGGTGTCTACTAATTTGAATTCAAGATGGCAACTTTCCGGAATACAATATGGTGGGTTTGTGAAGTGCAACAGCACTAGTGCTCTCTAGCAGATTGAGATGGCCAACAGTGGTGCTCTCTACCAGGTACTTTCTGAAATTAAAAATGTGACACACTCAGGCAACTACTGCTGGAAATAAAGATGGCTCTCCTCTACCAGCAATAGTTTCAACCAAAATGACAGGCCCTACCAGACATTATTATTTATACAGATACCCAGGGGGCTAACATACTTTGGAATTAGAAAACATATATTCCTCGATATGGACATATAGATGATGGTTCTTACCGAAACAATGCACTCATTCTTTTTGTAAAAAATAAATATCATCGGGGGCACTGTCACAACCTACCTGAAATTCTACGATGGTGGCCGACAGCAGATGAGATGGCCAACTACTGAAGACGACTTAGACTCCTCGTAACCCTCTCCACTTGTGTGACATTTCAAGGAAGAGTATGGTAGGGCTTGTTCATCTGTATCACCTTGTGTTCATTTTAAACGTGTCCCAGAACCCCTGAGCTTCCCCTACTTCTACTGAATCACTAATCAGCAAACACAGGCAGTGCATCACATGCGCAGACAAGAAAAGCGACGTTGTTACAAACAACTTCACTGACCTATGTGAGTGAGTAGCGCCAGTAGCACAGAGCCCATGCCCCGCATGTGAAGAGTCAGGCGATCGTAGCTCGGCCTCCACTGCTGTGGCGACCACATGCCCACGGGGTAGATCTTGGTGTAGCGTGAGGTGGAGGTTCTTTCCACGTGACATTCTGCCAACAAGACCACATGCTTCATGAACCTATGTGAGTGAGTAGCGCCAGTAGCACAGAGCCCATGCCCCGCATGTGAAGAGTCAGGCGATCGTAGCTCGGCCTCCACTGCTGTGGCGACCACATGCCCACGGGGTAGATCTTGGTGTAGCGTGAGGTGGAGGTTCTTTCCACGTGACATTCTGCCAACAAGACCACATGCTTCATGAACCTATGTGAGTGAGTAGCGCCAGTAGCACAGAGCCCATGCCCCGCATGTGAAGAGTCAGGCGATCGTAGCTCGGCCTCCACTGCTGTGGCGACCACATGCCCACGGGGTAGATCTTGGTGTAGCGTGAGGTGGAGGTTCTTTCCACGTGACATTCTGCCAACAAGACCACATGCTTCATGAACCTGTGCGAGTGAGTAGCGCCTTTAGCACATGGCCGGTGAGAGTCGGGCGATTGTAGCTTGGATTACTTTGTTGTGGTGAACACATGCACATGGGATAGATTTTGGTGTAGCGTGAGGTGGAGATCTTAATATTATAATCGTAAAGATTTTTGGATCCAACGTAGTGTAAAAAAATCCTAGCAGCCATTTAGTCCAATAGTATCTGTTTCCCCTCCTCGTTTCACCTGATAACTCTGGTCCATCTAGGAAAGGTGAAGAAGTGCAGTGCAGTGTTTTGGCGCGTGGACAACCCCCTTCTCCAGGAGAAAGAGCTTGTACGGGCGCTGTGATTGGCTAGGATCAGCGGCTGCCAAGTGAAGAGTGCTGTTATTGGCGGAGCGTTGTCGTGTTACGTGAACGTGTAAAGTAAACTACTTTAATCAACAGTCTCGATACATTTTCTATGAGATGTATAGATATTTAGTTATTTACTTCTTCGACATGATAATTAATATCCTGTAGTAACAAGTTAAAAAAAAAGCATAAATGTAATAATTTTATTGCTGCGATTAATTTAAGTAGTATAATAAGAACATTACTAATCCTATTTATTTTGATATCGTTTATAAAAGTGAAACCTTATTCACATCACCGAAAAAGTAAAGTGTGTAAAACATTCCACTTTTTGCAAGTAAATCTTGTAATTGAAAAATTTAAATTTTTGTGAGTATATAAAGGTACATAATCCATATAGCACGACAGTTCCAGACACATAAATTTTATTCTGTAGAAAATGTTTTAATGTTTTAATAAGTAAAAGCTATGTTTCTAAAATTTATCTGAAGCATTTTAATCTTTATAAAGTTGCTAACTTACTGTATGTCTTTTTAATGTCATTAGAGTGGTAGTTGTAGGTCTGCTTAGATATTTTCTGAAACTGAAATACTAAATTTTTAAGGGCATATTACACAGAGTTTAGTATACTTATCCACGCTTAAGTCGTTTCCTGCATGCTTAAAGTGCGTGTTATTGTAAAGGACGAACTTCCACTTGTTTTCGTACAGAAATAAACCTCTAAGCGTAAAGAGTAATTTGAAAAGTACTTTTATGTTTTTTTAATATAACAATAAAAACTTCCCCAGACTTTATAACATACATTTGATCTAAATTTATACTTATTAGCGCCGAGAAAGAAATTTACGTACTGCCTGATATTAAAACTTGTTTCGTTTACGTATTTAATACTGGTTTGTTTTTAATACATTTAATCTTTATTTTTTCTTCCTTATCATTGGCAATGCGTTCAGATACCTGCAAAAATTCAGTTTCTAGCAAGTATGCAGTAACTCATTGGCCAGTGGCACGTTCCGCGCGTGTAATGTTTGCTAACTCCGTGCCTTCCAACTAATGTTCCTTTGGTGAGGAGGCAGAAACAAAGCTGAAAGTGAAGATAATATTTAAATTTTTAATGTCCAGAAAGGCGCCCTCAGGTAATTTTTGATTTTTTGTTGCGGATATGCCTTAGTATTTATATATACATTTCTATGAATGTGTCACGTGATTTAAGATTACAGATCGTGTTTAACATCATACATATATCGATTAAGCTGATAATGGTGTTGCTGTACATTTTATATAATTTATGAAGTACTAAGAATGTAAAACACATTAAGGTGCATAAAAATATTTCTGTAAAGGTTTTAGTAGTTTTAGCAAATAGTATGAATTTGTCTAGAATTTTGTTACTCGAGTATAATACATGTATGATAACGTGATTTGTGCTTTTAATAACTTTATTTTCATGCAGAATGGGGAAGCTGATGTTTTCCCATTTGATTTCTCGATAAGATTTTTATTTAGTGTAAGTTGGGTTCAGCCATTGGTTTACGCGAAAGAATATTTTTTCAGTCCAGGTTTGTGCAGTTATCGAATATTTAGATTTTCTTAAGACGTATATTAAGTGATGAAAATTATTGTCTCATCAGCAGCAACGTAATACGAAACATTTCTATAATGTATTAGTTTCTTATAATAATAATAATGTCATAGTTTGCCACAATTGCCATGAGTAAAGTTTCCACTTCCGTTAATACACAAATATCGCAAATATTTATTGCATTGTATGCTAAGAATAAAATATTTTTTCTTAGGTTTCATGGTACGTATCTATAATCCTGTTTTACCCTATTAGCTGCCCTATGAGGACTCCAATCACTCTCTTAAGATAATTTGAGCTCAGCTGTTAAATTAATTTAGTAAGTTAATACGTTTACCATATAGTTTACCAGTTAGTACATCTGAATACTTGTCTCAAGATTGGTTCCATTGCAACGAGACAAGGCTGTGGAAATATCTGAGAATGAGTGGGAATGGTGGGCATTTATGCTGGGCTGTTAATTTTCTCGCGTTTGGCCCGAACTGATATTTTATACACTTTCACATGGCTCTGATCTATTTTTAGAGCATTCTGCACCCTGTTCAGATTTTATTGGCACTTGAGGGCACCGCTTCAAAACTCCTGTTGCATAAGTGGATGTTCACCTGCCCCATGGTTAGACTTCCTATACAACATGTCCTTCTTTATTTACATCTAATAAAAATTAAAAATAATATAATTTTTTTTTGCAATTCTGAGCATATTATTGGTGAAAATAAGTGAGCAGAATCACTGATATCAAAGAAAATACGTAGCGCAAATAAAAAAAAATGTCACACAACACACAGTATAGTCTCATGCTTATGTAAAGGCCACCATATCCTGTTTAATGCAGGAATTAGCAAATGTTTTATTGTGTCACACAATTTTCCTGCATTTTATCCCCTTTGCTGAACGATATATATATATATATATAGGCCTATATATAATATCGGTTTTTATTTATTCAAAGTAGTGAACTTAAATTTAAATTGTCCATCAACATCAGGATGAAATTAAACAGTTGGGTGCGTACACAGGATTCAGTTTATGGTACTTCCACATTTGTGATAAAGTAAACAAGAAAACTGTAACATTACGATGATAATATTTAATTTGTCTATAATAATGCTCAGCAAGGTAGTACCATATATAGCTAACTTTGTATGTGTTTTGACATGAGCTATATCTGCCATCCACTCTGGGACCATCAACGTAGCACTAACATCACACTACAAGGCTCAAAAATTGTATCTGTGTTGATCTCTAAATATAAAAACTTAAATTACACCTTCAGAGGAATAACAAAAACAAATTATTAAGGTTTAGAAACAGTTTTGGTTTCTGTTCACCATTTAACCATTCAAGTTTATATGTTCCGGTTCACTTTCATTTGAAGATAAGTATTTGTAAAACATTTAAGATTTAACTTTTGCTTTTATCTGTAAAATAATGTATTGTTTAGATGTCAGATATTAGGTGGATACTAGTCTTCACAGCAATAAATTTGCATATAAAAATATTACCAATTTATGTAGTCATGCATTTTGAAGCATTACGAAATATTGTCACACATCCACACAAAATTTAATAGAAACAACACAATCTAAGAATCACCCAGGATACTTGAGGTATTCACCAAAATTTTCAGACTACGTGACCATCACTGCCTGTAGTAAAAATCACTGCATGTAGTAACCTGTCGAAGTAAATAATTATCTAGCCCATTCACGTATTTAAACCTAGTATCCATACTGCTTATTGAAAGTAAGGCAATGATAATGATCTTAAATATCAAGTAGGCAACAACTTAAAGGCTTGCATGGCATTCTGTGGCAGACAATTATAAATGTTTATTTTAAAATTCTTTGAAAACAACTACCAAAGCAATAGAAATTAAATACTACCTGCAGCTCACGGAAAATGTTTATGAATGGTTTGACGTGACTTTAGTTTTGCGAATCTTAGGTTACGCTTAATATTTTTTCTCTGCTAACACTTTTGCAGAGGCTCCTTTTCCGGCGACTGCCTCTTCAGGGTAGGGTTACGTTAGACCCGCACGCAGCGGTAAAATATATTTGAAAACAATAATTTTGAATTTTTTTCGACGTTATAACGTCTTATAAATCGATGAAAGCTGGCTGCATGCACGAAAAAGCATGACTAATTGTCACGTTCCGCCTGAGCCGAGCGTGCAAGAACCGGCCAACCACCGTGCGGGAAAATCTTCTATAATATCAAACAGGTTAAGGCGGGCTTTTGAACTAATTGTTCGTGATTATATTAAAAAATAATAATTTTTAAATTAAATTTGCAAAAAAAACTGTAAATAATATTTGAAAATTAAAAAGTATGCATCTTTCCATCAATGTTTTCTTATGACGTTATCACGTACAATTATCGTCCGTTAACTTTCTTTACAGACAACCCCCTTTTCATTCATTTAATATTTTATTTCTTGTTCAATATAAGAATACTAATAGTTTATCTCCATGTACACCTGACATCTGTCGGGCGCGGACTCCAGATGTGCTCCTCTGAGCAGGCTCCCAGCTGCCAGCGCTCACCATCGCAGTTGAAGCTGACGGCGATCATGTGGCCGACGAGGGAGGTGAAGGAGATGAAGGAGGGGTCGAAGGCGCGCTCCTGGCCGCCAGCCCTCCAGGAGAACAGAGGACTGTCGACCCCCTGGTAGCCCATCTCGACCCGCTCCTGCAGGATCCGCAGCCAGAAGCCGCCCCACCGGCCGACAGGGATCAGGCGGGGCAGAGTCCTCTCCTTCAGCAGCTGGTCGCCTGCAAGCCCGCCACAGCACCTCGGCACTGTGCCACAGGCTTTCACGGCCATCGTCTCAAGTAGCTTGGCTCCTGGGTTGTAGCCGTGTCCTTGGCGAATAATTCTCCGACATTGCAGTCGCCATCATCAGGCAGCAGTTACCTACTGAGGTTCTTACCAGTTTTCCTGCCTTTATATACTTTCGCCTGAGAGGAAGGTGCTTCCTGATTGGCTGCAGCTATGGGCCAATCAGAGCCTTCCTTTCTTCCGGTTTGGCTGGGCTGTTTTGCCAGTCAGGGGAAATCTGATCTGATTGGCAAAACAGCCCAGCCAACTTGAAGAAAGGAAGGCTCTGATTGGCCTACAACTGCAGCCAATCAGGAAGCACCTTCCCCTCAGGCGAAAGTATATAAAGGCAGGAAAACTGGTAAGAACCTCAGTAGGTAACTGCTCCCTGATGATGGTGACTGCAATGTCGACCGAAACGTCGGAGAATTATTCGCCAAGGACACGGCTACAACCCAGAATCCAAGCTACTTCAGAAGCATATTTCATAGTTAGTTAAAATCGCAATTGACATTTAACTAACAAGTTATATAATTATTAGTTTAATTATCTTTCTGAATTATATTTATAAAAATAATATTACAAAATAATACATTATTAATAGTAATTAAATAATAAAAGAATATTAGTTAATTATAGAATAGTTTTGTATTCAACCCAATAGCTGAAAGGACTGAATGCTATAATATTATCAGTATGACTAACAATGCGGTATTTGTGAAACTCTGGAAGAGCACCTTTGCCGTCGTTGTAGATGAACAGGACTTTCTCGTTGTTCTCAGCGCCGATGGCGAGGCGGTAGTGCGAGGCGCCCTGCCGCGGCCTCAGGAAGATGTCCAGGCCGTCCCGCTTGTCCGGGTCCCACTCCTTCAGCCAGAAGGAGATGCCGTCCGCCCGCCACTGCGGCAGGATGTAGAGCAGCCGGCCGACACCCGAGCCGCGCGTCCACGTCGTGCACTCCTCTGCGGCACCAGCCCTGCACCGGTACTAGCACTGCACCGGTACTAGCACTACACCGGTACTAGCACTGCACCGGTACTAGCACTGCACCGGTACTAGCACTGCACCGGTACTAGCACTGCACCGGTACTAGCACTGCACGGGTACTAGCACTGCACCGGTACTGGCACTGCACCGGTACTAGCACTGCACCGGTACTAGCACTGCTCGGGTACTAGCACTGCACGGGTACTAGCACTGCACCGGTACTAGCACTGCACCGGTACTAGCACTGCACCGGTACTAGCACTGCACGGGTACTAGCACTGCACCGGTACTAGCACTGCACGGGTACTAGCACTGCACCGGTACTAGCACTGCACAGGTACTAGCACTGCACCGGTACTAGCACTGCACGGGTACTAGCACTGCACCGGTACTAGCACTGCACCGGTACTAGCACTGCACGGGTACTAGCACTGCATGGCAGACAGGAGTGTATTCTGACCCTGTGGGGAAGGTGATTATCCCCTGAGGTGTCGGATTTCTTTCCAGCTCTTGTATCCGAGACATGATCCAACAGGTAGGCTAAACGGAATGGTGCAAGGATGCGAATATATAGCCTCTCCGCACCAAGTGGCAATCCTCTGCCTCCATGTGGGCACCGCTGTTGGGGGCGAATTGTGGTGACCATGTTGGGATGGGTAGCCTCAACCTCTGGTCATAGCATCGCCTTAACTAAATAGGTAAATGCCGTGCGTAACCCTGCCACAGTGCATCCTCAATTGCATGTATGGGATCAGAAATGGTGAATTGGCTGAATCTGCGGGCAACAGCAGATGCATTTGAAACCTTTCTGGGGGGTTCGACTGCCGAGCCTCGGCATCTCGGTCCCAAAGGGCCCCATAATGAATGGATCAGGCCTATGGTAATGGATGGATCGAGAATGGCGCCGGCGTGTTCGGGTGCACCCGGCACCCAGTAGAGTAATTCTGAAGAGTGGTGGTCAGTTAGCCTGCTGGCGAACGGTCTGCCGAATAGGTGCCAAGTTGGTAGTAGTACAGGAATAATCCATGAAAGATTGAATGGTGTCCCGCTGAGGTATTCTCAAAAGCCCTGGATTCTGATTGGGTAGGACTCGTACTTGGTAGTGGTGCTCCGATCGCTTCGAGCAGGCTCCAAGGGTTCCCTAGCCCGATGCGGAGTCGACGTGGTGAGCAACGACACAGCTCCGGTACTAGCCTGGGTAGCTAACAGAGGTTGGATAGGCCTCCACCGGACCACGGGTTCACTGGGTGTTTTGAGGGGTCCCAGCGTGATGTGGGAGATCGGGAAAGGCACCAGCAGTGCTGATAAAGTCCTAGGGCATAGGACACATCCAACTGTCTGGTTAGCTGAGTGTGGTAAAGGGACTGGCGGTGACTATGCTGGGTTGGTGGCCCTAGCCGCTGGTCATTGCCGAATCTCTAATACCCTCCCGATCAACAAAAGTGAGCGATCCCTAACCGTTCTTTTTTTCTTAAAAGCTCTGGAATGTTTATAAAAAAAAAAGCGAACTGGAATGCTACTCCCACCCTGCCCTATTAGGGCGCATATGTGGGAAGGGAACGTGAGAATGCCCGCCGTAAGGTCGGAATAAACTTATGATGGCTTGTCGCTGGTGAATTTAAGCCTATTTAGGGAATTTTAAAGCCGTTAACATTTTTGAGGACTAAAACGGGATATATTTTTTTTTTGAAAAAGGGAAATTTCCCTCGAAATAGAGAATTTTGTATGTTTCAAATTTTTTGTAATTTTTTGGTAAAATTATTTTTCCGAAAAACTGGAAATTTTGGAGGAATTTGGTGAATTTTGGGCAACAATAATTGGTTCATTTTTGGCGTAGTTGGAGGTGATACAAGATAGATGGCCCTGCTGCAGTGAGGCGACAGGAGCGCTCACCTGGCCGGTCGCAGTCGGGCACGAAGCACAGGTCCGCGCGCACGCCAGGGTCCGTGGTGAAGCACCAGGCACCCGCGCTGTTGCGTGACGGGTTGCGGCAGTAGTTGCTGGCGGCCAGCGCCGACCTCTCCGGGAACCAGGTGTCGTTCCTGTAGCTCTCGTCCACCTGTCGCTCAGCGTGCATTCCAGCGTTCAGCCGTAGTCGGCAAAGACTGACTATAAGGTTTATAAATCTTAAAAATAAATGTACTTTTGTTTTGAACTAGTGTTAAGTCATTTTGACAAGGTAACGTCTTATAAATAGATGAACGCCGGCTGCACGAACGAAAAATTGTCACTTTCCACCTGAGCCGAGCGTGCAAGAACCGGCCAACCACCGTGCGCGAAAATCTTCTATAATATTAAACAGGTCAAGGCGGGCTTTTTAACTAATTGTTCGTGATTATATTTAAACAAATTATTTAAATTAAATTTGCAATAACTGTAAATAATATTTCAAAATTAAAAAGTCTGCAATTTTTCATCAATGTTTTATTTTGACGTTATCACGTAAAATTTTCGTCTGTAAACCGACTTTACAGACAATCCCCTTTTTGTATTTATTTTGGGAACACATTTTTTAGTTAATTTCTATTTTTACTGTAAAGTGGTTAAACTTCCCTCAGGAAAGACTTGCATATGAAGACAAAACTTAGAATCCTGTTGGTACAAAAGTTACCACTCGCAGCCTGTTTTGCTCTACCGAGTGGATGCTGGATTATGAGTTTACGTTTCCCCTACGTTTTGATAAGGTGATGATAATTGTGTGGAGTTACTTTTTGACATATATATTTTTCACATTATTATAATGCATTTAAACAATAGTTTATTAAATATACGTATTTATGCTTGTATAGATTTGAATTTAAACAAATTAATACCATATGACGAATAAAATATTAATCGCTTTGTTTTGAAAGGACATCAGTCAGTATATTGACGATTTTCAGTTATATGTTTCGTCCTGATCACAAAACGTAGACCTAATAATTGGTGTAGGAAGGGCATCGGTCAGAGCATCGTGTGGGTAGTTATATGCATTCAAAATACAGGATGAGTTTTGAAAGGACATGAGGCAATGATTAATGCCCTTTCATAACAAAAATAAGCTAAGCACACAAGCATTGTGTATTGTTTCCCATTGAATATCTACATGTCAGCTTAAAATAACAACATTGAACTACACCTTCATTTGTTTTCATTCAGTGAATGTTTTGGTTGTTGGATGACTTGGAAGTGTTACAGTTTGTGCTATAATAAGGTGTTTTATATTTGAAATATGATGAAAGTGGCGAGGAAGGAAGTGGTGGTAAACGGAAATAAATATTAAGCTAAGTATAAAAGAAATATGGTCAAAAGTGCCAGACTGAAAGGACAAGAGTATGTCAGTTACAGCGGAGTGCTGAAACCAGAAATAAAGACTGGATTTACTTGCAAGTAAGTTGAACAACCTGCATTAGGTTAAAACAATTTTTAAATATTAATTTGTTACAGTAATGCTAACATAGACCACTGAGTCATTACGGAAGTATTATTGACGATGTAAAATAAGATAACATAACCTCACAATTTTTACAGCTGTAAACAACCTATGAAATGTTAAAATTGTTCTATTTGTAACAAATTCTGTTGACTTTTGTGTGCTGCAGATGCAAGAAGAAGTGCTTGTAAGTGATTTGTAATAAAAACTGTATTGACATATTTATGAAGTTTTACAATCTGCCCACAAATGATCAACAAGATTTGTTCCTGCAGGGGCTCATTGATATACATCAAGTGCAACAGAGACGCCCAAGATCAGAGTCAGCCAGAGTTTACTCAGGTTCATTAAAATATTATGTCATAATTGGAGCACTATTATCAGTTCTGGCCATAAGTGCGACATGGTTGCGGAGGGTGCGCGAATGAAAACTTTCTGGAAAAACTCCAGAAGACCGGAGGGGTAAAGGTTTAAGTAATTCCACACCACAGGACCTTCAACTTCTTATTCGAGAGCATATTGAATCTTTCCATGTTAAAGAATTTCATTATTCAGGACAAACCAGGTATTACTTAAGTGCTGATCTGAATATAAACCAAATGTGGTGATTGTTTAGAGAGAAACATTCTGATATCAAATGTTCTTATTGGAAATACTGGGATTATTTTAGAAACCATTACAACTACAGATTTGGTAGGCCACAGGTCGACACATGCTGTACCTGTGAAGAACTACAGTTAAAAATAAAATCTCCACACTTCAAAATACATAAAATTCTGGCTTGTACTAGAACTCTATCTATGCTCAACAATGAGACGTTCACAAGCTAGCAGAATCTGTTTATGTATTTTTGTATTTTTTTTACATTTTAAAATTTTCTATTATTTATTTGCTATTTATAAAATATTTTTTTCCTGTAATTATATGATATCAAAGAAAACGTGTGGTGGTTTGCTCCGTGTGCTCCCGATTATTCTTGTCATTATATTTGCTCATGAATTTTCTTTTCAATATGTGTATGGTTTTCTCAGTGTGCTCCCGATTATTCTTATCATTACGTTTTCTCCGTGTGCTCCTGATTATTCTTGTTAATAATTTGATGGTTTTCTCCAAGTGCTTCTGGTTATTCCTGGCTAGACATCTAATGATTTTCTCCGAGTGCTGCTGATTATTTGTGAGAAATCGATCTCTGCATGAAGGATATTTACTTAATGAGTCATGTCATTTTATTCAGAGTTGCATTTAATTAGTGAATTTCTGCTAATAAATTGTCACTAGCAATAATTTTACCAGGTGGGATTAAAGAAATAAACAACCATTACTCAGTCAAATAATATGCCCTGAGACATCAGCGAAGCATTAACATGTAAGACAAACTTCCTTCTCCTTGATGTCTAGCGAAGCCCTCCTTCTTTTGCGATCGTTAGTGAGCATCCCGCATCCCACATAAAATAACTAATTAATATTTACCTGCAAGAAACACGTGGCTACATCTGTTGATGACTGCCAGAACTATTTGCAACAATTTGCTTTGCATTAGATAACCTAACTTTCACCAATGATTGGTGCTATTGTAATCAGTTAGAGACATGTAGTCTTGTAGCCATGTAGCCTCGTGTCCTGGAAGCTTTGTAGTCCTGAAGCCTCGCAGTCTCGTAACCTTGTGTTCTGGAAGCTTCGTAAACATGATGCATTGGAACCTCGTAGACTTGTAGTTACGTAACAAAGTATCCATGGAATCATATAACATAATGCTGTTGGAGCAGTGGGAGCAAAAGAGAAAATGCCGACGAAGACAGATGCGATAATTGGAGCCTTGTAGATGTGTAGCTTCGTAACCAAGTAGCCTTGTAAAATTATAACATAATGCTGCTTTAGCAGTTGGAGCCAAAGAGAAAATTCAGTCGAAGACAGATGCCACAATTGGTGCCATGTAGGCTTGTAGCTTCGTAGTCAAGTAGCCTTGTACGATTATAACATAATGCTGCTGTAACAGTTGGAGCCAAAGAGAAAATTCAGACGAAGACAGATGCCGCAATTGGAGCCTTGTAGACTTGTAGCTTCGTAGTCAAGTACTTGTGTAGACTTGTAGTCCTGTATCTTCGCAGTCTCGTAAACTTATGTTCTAGAAGCTTTGAAGCTCTGTAGCCTCGCAGCCTCGTAAACTTGAAGATTCTTAGTCGTGAAGTCTCGTAACCTCTTGGCTCGTTGTCGCGTAGTCATGATGTCTTGGGACCTCGTATAATTGTAGCTATGTAGCCAAGTAGCCTCGTAGACTTGTAGCTACGTAAACAAGTAGTCATGCAATATAATAACATAATGCTGCTGGAGTAGTTGGAGCCGAGTAGACTTGTATTCTTGTAGCTTCAAAGACATGTAGTTTCGTAGCCACACGGTCTTTTAGCCATGCAGTCTCATAGCTATGTATAACTCGTAACCAGCTAGATCCTTTAAGACCCGTAGCCTTGTGGCCTCCTAGTCTCTTAGACTCGTAGAATTCTAGCCAAATTTATTTGGAGTTGGTGAGACAAAAGACAGTTGGAGCCAATGACTGTAGGAGCCAATGACTGTAGGAGCCAATGACTGATGGAATCAATAAACTGATGGAATCAATGAATAATGGAGCCAATGAATATTGGAGCCAATGAATATTGGAGCCAATGACAAATTTGTGTGGCCTTTTTGATGATGGTGCTGCCTTTTCGTTGTCGGTGCTTCCAAATGTGCTGCCTTTTCGTTGTCGGTGCTTCCAAATGTGTTGCCTTTTCTTTGTCGGTGCTTCCAAATGTGCTGCCTTTTCGTTGTCGGTGCTTCCAAATGTGCTGCCTTTTCGTTGTCGGTGCTTTCAAATGTGCTGCCTTTTCGTTGTCGGTGCTTCCAAATGTGCTTCCTTTTCGGTGTCAGTGCTTTCAAATGTGCTGCCTTTTCGTTGTCGGTGCTTCTAAATGAGCTGCCTTTTCGTTGTCGATGCTTCCAAATGTGCTGCCTTTTCGGTGTCGGTGCTTCCAAATGTGCTGCCTTTTCGTTGTCGGTGCTTCCAAATGTGCTGCCTTTTCGTTGATGGTCCTTCTATTTTTAATGTTATTTTGACTCTAGTATTAATGTTAATGGTTCTTGATTTGACTAGCGTATTATTCCATACGGTGCATGTATATAAGCGAGTCCTAGACAGCAGGTCGCTCAGTTTGTTACTGACGTCGGTGGTGTAAGGATCGTCTAGTTTGTTTCTTCTGGTGCATAAGTCGTGTCAAATAGCTGTTCTTGAGACCTCGATGGCATCTTTACCGTCTTTAACGTCGAACTCGATGGAGGTTGTACCGTCGACTACGGGAACCTTGACGCCAGCTACGATGGAGAAGGTGCAGATCCCGTTGACAACGACGACGTCAACATTGGAGGAGATTTCAACAGATGTGATACCACCAGCAGAAGAGACTTTAATGCCGGTTGTGCTGGCTGTACAGGAAACCTCAACGGATGCTGTTTTGCCATCAATGAAGACTTCAATGGGTGATGATTCAACAACTAGCGAACACCGGTGCTGTTACTGCGACAAGATTTTTTCAAACAACAGCAATGCTCGACGACATGAGAATAGAGAATGTGCCAAGAACCTTTATCGCAAAATGATTGGCTGTAAGAAATGTCACAGGCAATTTGCAAGACAAGATAATATGAAAACGCACATGAAGAGATGCAAAGGTCCTGCTGTTCGACAGAAAGTAAAGGTTTCTATACAACAACGGTGCATTGATGTGCATAAGATTATGTCTGGAGATGGTGCAACTGCTGCAACGTCAGTATCTGGATCGGGTCTGAAAGGTTCGTCTTCATCACCCCGGTATCCTTGCAGCTACTGTGATATGACGTTCGCATTTGCTCATGATGCACGAAGACATGAGAGGAGCAAATGCATGAAGAATCCTTCTCGCATTAATTTTCGCTGTGATGAGTGTCATGAATGGTTTACTCGAATTGATAATTTGCGACGACATGCGAAAAACTGTAAAGGTGATGTCCGTGCTCCTGCTGAACTACCTGCCGACATTTCGACTCCTCGGTTTAGGTTGAAGGCTCGTGAGCGTACAAGCAAGAAAACAGATGCCCAGCAACCGATTGGTATGAAGTCTGAACATGGAACTAAACCTAAGACTGTGTTCGGAGCATTACAAGTGAACGATAATAGCTTCTACTTAGCTCAGTCTGCATTTCGTGGAACATTGAAAGACTACTATTATCTAAATACGTTCGGTGAGTCGAAAGACATTTGTAATTTTCTTGACGATATCAGACAGAAGATAATCAATCTGCTTACTGATGATGTAGCAACAAACGGACCTTTGAAATATAACTTGTGGTTGGACTGTATATATGAAAAGCCATATCCGTTCGATGACGAAGTGAAGAAGTGTGCATTCAAGACATCGGCTGCAGTAATTTACAGTTCTAACGATGTGAAGCAAACTGTTAAAAACGGTATCCAGAAACTCTGTCAAGAAGAGGAGGACTATGTCTGTAAAGGTTCTGGCTGCACTCTGTCTAGTATAAACTGACTGGAGCTAAGAATTTGTCATTTCACACCACTGCGGAACTAAATGATTATAAATTTGCTAGCTTTCGTAAGTGATCCTGTAGTAGAATAGAAATTATGTAATAAATATTATGTAATAAATATTATGTTTGTAAAAGAACTTATGGTGTTTAATTCTTCGAACCTGTTACTATTATGTTAAATTGATGTTACATTTAATTTTTTTGCATCATCCTAGATCGAACCAAGTAACTATTCAATAGGTAAATTAATGAGTGATTTATTTAATGAATTTTGAAATTTTTCCCAAATTCCTAGCTAAATAAATTCATGATTCCAAGATGGCGGCCAAATGACAAGATGGCGGGTGTCACAGCAATAATTGATTACTGCACTCTAGCGGATAAGAACTAAACTAACATGTTATTAGCGCACTCTCGCTAACGAAAACAAGATGGCGGTCTCCAGCATCGAAGACAAGATGGCGGACATGACGTCATGTTACCTGACGATATATATATGAATGATAAAAAGTGGTGGGGGGAGCAGTCTGCCTGCAGTCACCATTAAGGAAGGATCGGTCGTCATTTTTATTTTTTTGCACTCGTCGGGTTCGAACCGAGGACTCCGAGGTTCGTGTCGTTAATGTATGTTTTTAAAAATAATTTATTAAAACTTTATTATTTGAATTTTTTTATAATTTTTAAAAAAAATTTCATTAAAATCGGATAATAAATAAAAAAGTTAAAGATGGCGACCATAACGGAAAATGCAACGGTGACGTCATCATTCAAAATGGTGGATAACACATCGCCGAAATGTTCGAGAAAACAAAATGACGCATCCAAAATGGCGGATCCAAGATGGCGGATCAAAAATGGACGTCGGGTCAAGGTCAATGTCAAAGGTCAAGGTCACATCCTGATAGAGTCTTAACTGAGGCTTGAGTTAAGGATGCTTAAGCCTCTTCTAGGACATTTCTAGCCTCTGGGTTTTTACGGAATAAAACAGGAAATTTTCCCTCGAAACGGGAATTTTTCCCTCGAAAACGGGAAATTTTGAGTAATTTTGAGTCATTTTTGAGGAATTTTGAGGAATTTTGGGTCAAAAATGGCCGCCGTGACGTCACAATCCAAGATGGTGGAAAACACCACAGACACCACACCCTGGACTCTGGTGCCGGAACCCCTTTTCTATACTACTGATGTCAAAAAAAATTTAAAATGGCGACAAGCTCCTTCCCCCGTGGTGACCGCAGGCAGACTGGCCCCCACCACTTTGTTAATAGCATATATATCGTCAGGTAAAATGACGTCATGTCCGCCATCTTGTCTTAGTTGCTGGAAGCCATCATCATTGTATCGTCGGCTAGAGTGTGCTGATGCCATGTTAGTTTAATTCTTATCCGCTAGAGAGCAGTAATCATTTATTATTACTGTGACACCCGCCATCTTGAAATGTGGGTGCCATCTTGAAAATCCATATTTTTAATGCTAGAAATGCGGGAAAAAGTTCTAAATTAATTAAAAAATTATCTCATTAATTTACATATTGATTCGATCGATTCCTGTTCTACGTTCGATCCCTGGATGATGCAAAACATTTTAATTTTATATAAAAAATAACAATAATATTAATAAATCATGATAAAAATCCTAAAAGAGGCTAAAATCAACTACTACCATAAATAAGCCATTACGACTGCTATCTTGGATATTTGTATTTATTGACCCATAAATTTATAAAAAAAATCAATCCTTAATCTACCTATAGAATCGATACTTGGTTCGATCCCTGGCCGATACAAAACAACTTTAATTTAAAAAAAGTACCACTAAAGTGGCAGGTTTGAGAAAATAAAAACACCGCAAGTTCTTTTTAAAAAAAACTTTTATTACATAAATTCTAAACTACTACAAGTACAAAAAAATTACACAGACAAATTACTAAAGTTTTGTGGATTCCTCGATTTTTGCATCTGCCACCCACGAATTAAAGCGAGGTTGAAAGCCCCACCACTTGACATAGGACCGTCCATTTATTCGTTTTATAATCTTCTCCACCAAGTACGTGTCGGGATACAACATAGGCTGAATCTCTTCGGCATAGAAGCCGCCATGGATAGGTTTGTGATCCAAATCTTCGTGGTAGAAGGTCCTAGGCTCTGATTCACGAACATGTGTCACATGGAAAAGTTCAGGACTCCAGTTCGCAGTGAAATCTTTCTCGAAGATACTTTTCTGCTTGGAGATTCGCACAATGTCACCGAAGTTAGCTTTAAGCTTTCGTGGATCTTTCTTCTTCGTATTGGAAAACACTGTTCGAAGCAGGCGATTGTCCTTTACGTCCTTTGGCTTCATTTTCGTGGTGGAATGCACCGTGGAATTATACTCGCTTATCAGTTTTGGCAAGATGTCAAGCCACTTGTAATTTCCGTTAGCCGTGAACTGCCGCCACATCTTGGAACGCAAAGTTCTGTTAAACCTTCCGACAACGGAGGCTTTGACATTACTAAATGTAGAGTAGTTTTTGATGTAATACTTCTTTATCAAAGCCTTGAAGGTTGCATCGTAGAATTCTTTCCCGAGGTCGGTTTGCAGGTGCGACGGTACATGTCCACCCTGCAAAATATTGTTCATGGCCTGGGCTACATCAGTTGCAGTCTTTGATTTGACAGGTCTAGCCCAAGCGAACTTGCTACAAACATCGATGACTCTCAACATGTACTTGAAACCTTTATTCAATCGGGAATACGGTATCATCTCAACAAGGTCCGCCTAGAATAAATCATCAATTCCACGAACTATGACTTTGCGACGAAGGTATTTCCGTCTAGCAGGAGCATGAAGTTCGCGAGCGATTCTGGTTCGACTCATTGTATGTAGCCGGCTTCCCTCTGTTCTTCAAGTATGGAGACTATTTCGTTGATGTGCGAATAGTTTCCTACACTAAGCGAAGCATGTAGAATTCTAAGACGATCACCTAATTCATTGGGGTCGTCCCAATATACATAGTCAAATATCTGACCACTTTCTAGCTTTTTTAAACCTTCTACATGTATTGTTAGTTCACTGAAGAGATTAGCGAGCATGTCGATATTTTCATGATCTTAATCTTTATATACACCACTATATGGATCGTTATCGCAAAAATGTGCATTGGTTAGCTCTAGCAGTTTTTTGTACTCTTGTAAGTCTTTGTGAGAATATCCTTTTGGCTCCCTGCGAAACAGCAATTCGTAGAGACCCGGAGTCCCGCGCGTTTTGAACTCTTCTACGCGCACAATATTTCCTGGTAGGAAGTCTATTTCTTTAGCACCGAGGAACCACTAATTATGTTTTCTGTACACTCCGTAGGTCGTGTCATTATTACGACTCGTAAACGATATCAGGTATGGCCGGACCATTGCATTAACTTGGTGCCCCTTTTTCGGTATTTTTTTCTTGTGCATGGACTCTGTACTTGTTAAGTCCTCTTCTTCTCGATCTGGTTCATACTTTCTCTTCTTTACAGTTGGCATTTCATCTTCAACTTCTGTCTTCACAATGATGGCTGGTACTTCCTTGTTTTTAAGTTCGTCGAGGCGACTAGTGATTGGTTTAAATATCTCCTCATTTTCCATCTCACGTGCAAGTCTGGTTCGTATAGCAAGTAGATATTTTTCACGAACAGACTGTATAGCTTGATGAAGGTCACTTGCCAGGTCCGACATTGTACTGGCTGAAAACATATAGCAAGACCTCCTTTTATACGGTTTTATTCGTTCGCAGAAACTTCTTTCTTGGGTGTGGATAAATCTGGATTTGTTGACAAGTGAGATAGTGATGCTTTCAGACTACTTTGAAAAGTTCTCAAATCGTCACGTCTTTGTGCATTCGATACTTCGATCATGTCGCGAATGCGAGAATCCGAGGCTTCCACACGCTGGTGGATGGCAACGAGATACTCTAGTAATTCGTTTTTCACACTTTCTACTTTTTGAGCCAGTAGCGAAATGCATTTGCGGATAACGTCGTCATGAGACTTGAGAGCAGTACGTAAGTCTCGACTGCTACGACCAAATTTTGAAAGGCTATGACTCATGTTTGGCAATAAACTGATCGAAACCTCGTCTTTACCTGCCCTTATATAGAGGCCAGTCTTTGACCATAACAAGGAATCCGTGCTCGTTTTTCCAGCACAAGGAGCACATGTCTTTGTATTCCTGGAATGTCATGTCGGTGTTAACGTGATCGTCATAAGCGTGACGTAAATTAAGTTCGTCCATGCGAAAACGTACTATGACATTTGCGTTGTCTCGTAGGAGATGTTTTGGAATACGACTGTACGTCTGACACAGGTAAACACAGTCTACCTTGGCGTGTCGGCTCATGGAAAAGTACTCTTGTATTATGCCTTGCTTCTCGCACATTACATCGTCGAAAACAAACACGGAATTAGCTTTAGTTTCGTTTGGAGATACCACATCCGCATTATCATTAAACGGGAAATACTCCAGACCATCCACCGATTGTAGAACCGTAGCTAGGCGCTGGTATTTTGGCTGTTGCAACGATTTTGAATAGAGGTAAACATTTTCGAACCTAAGACCATTTGGTTCCTCTAATAAACTCAGAAGAACACACGTTTTGCCGCAGTTGGACGGACCCACCATTATGCATCAGTAGGTAATTATAATATGTATGGGGACAGGGGTGGGGGGTTGGGGGAGCCGGGGAGCCACGGCCGCCATCTTGGATTACATCACTTCCTGCAGCCATCTAGTATTTGACCTTGACCTTTGAACCCGGAGGCCATTTTGTTTTTCTAGAACATTCCTCCATTTTGTTTTCTAGATCATTCCACCATTTTGAGTTTCGTCCGCCATCTTGAAAATCGTTATTTACTATCCGACTTCAATGAAAAAATTTAAAATTTATAAAAAATTAAATAATCAAAATTTTAAAATAAAATTTAAAAAATACATCATTTAATAAAATTTTAATTAAAAAACCTACGCATTGAACACCCCACTCCTCTACATTATGAATACACCATCTAGCACCCCACTCCTCTGTTACAGTGACATCGTCATCGAACATCCCACTCATAACTGTTACAATTTTTCGCTACACTGCATTCTTTAAAATCATTTTTTATTATTATAATAAAATATATACAATTGTTGTCTGCCGGAGGCAGCCATCTTGTTAAGGAGAGTCGGACATCTTGATTTCATCTGATGTCGTCATCACCATCCTAAAGTACTTCAATGTATGTATGTTTACGGTCGAGTTTCTAACCCGTGACAGAGCTAATATGTGCCTTACAGGCAAAAAATCTTCAATTTTTTTCCTGAAGTCATAATATTTATAATAATATACACTATCATATATTAAATTAACCAGCTCATCGTTGCGAACGCTAATAATTTTACAGAAATAAATTTTATATGAAATAAATTAAATTTTATGGAAGAAAAACGTATACCACCATAGTATCTCATTCAGGACCAGAATTTTTTTCATAGTCCTATCATACATGTAAACATACTAAATAAATTAATGTTTGTGTATTCGTGTTTAAAACTGCATGGAAGCAGATATTTAGGTGTTTGTGTATAATATCATTTCTTAGAGTTCGTGTTTGCATTCTCGTGTTTAAAAGCTGCATGGAAGCAGATATTTTAGGTGTTTGTGTCTAATTACATGATCATTTTACGATATCAAATCAAGTATAAGTACCTTGAGGAATATAGGGCATGAATTAAAAAAATAATAAGCGATATGTAGGTAAAATTATATTTAATGAATTAAACAAAACCCTCAAGGACAGAAAAATATACTAGTCAAACGAAGCTATAAAAAAAACAGAAACTATTCTACAAAAAACGAAAAACTATGCACGACAAAACAAAAACTATATGCAAAAACGAAAACTGTTTACAACAAAACGACTGGAACTATACAACAGATAATTCATCTCCAACATAGCCGTGGGGAACCGTATGGATTCCATCCTCACATATTCGGCGCTTATCGTCCTCACACGTTATGGCCAGCTTATTTGTGCTCTCACTGCCTCGAGCGTATGGCCCTAACTGCTACCCGTCGTGTGTGGTGATCGTGCAGGGCATCCAGGTAGTCACTGAATGTTAGGCGGTTTTCGACCACGCACCGCTAGATACCCTTGGCCTTCTTCTCAACTTTGTCACCACACTTGTATGCATACAGTTTGGCCCGCAGACTGACAAACTCACTCATCACTTTCCCTCCACACTCATCCTTAAACTTACCGACAACCTTTTTGTTGATAAGGGAGAAGCAAGGGTGGTCGGAAGGGTAGCAGCTGGTGTCGAACTTCACCATGAGTGTAGGGTCGACTTTGAGGTCATGGAAGAAATCATCGGTTTGTATCTCGTATACGAAACTATCGGTGTCCATGTATGCCAGATGAATGTTTTCTGCATATCTGGGTTTCATTGTGCTGTAATGTAAGTCGTACATGAGTGTTTTTGAGAGATCAAGTACTGCGAGTCCGGCATAGATTGGCTTATCGAAAATTATGGTCTCATGGTTCTCACGGTTCATACATTGTGCGGTCCTTGAAGGATGGACGACACACCAGTTTCTTGAACCGCTTCTCGGAACATACCAACTTCATTTTGAGCCTCCGCCTCTTGTTCCCCATCAGTTTCCCGAAAGTACTTTTTACAGCGAGCTTAAAGAACACCTTCTCGAATTCGTTGGCTGCAGCCTTGCGCTTATTGGTGTTGAGCTTAATGTATGGCTCCAACCACGCCAACTGCTCAAACTGGAGGACTCTGTGTAACTTAGTAACTATCTACCCTTGTGATACTGCTTGCTGGAGGTTTCTGTAGTGTACAATGTAATGTTCCTTAATTTCTAGTGTTGTAATGAGCTTTGATTGTTTGGAGCCGGGCGGACATTGATTGATGGGGAGAAACGGAAGGTCTTTGTGACTTTCGTGGAGTTTAGTAGGGTACTCCACGTCACATTCGATAATGTACCCGATAGGTGAATTTTCTGGAATAGTCATGACATCAATAGATGTGTCTGACCATTTGAAATGTCGAATCGGAAGCGGCAGCGACATCGCCCACCCATACAAATTATTTGCATCAATGTACTGTAGATATGTGGATGGCTTGGACTTATCATGTGTCTCAGGATCGTATTTTTTGTTACCCACACAATGACGTTTGATGCTTTGCGCTACACCCCCACGAATACCTGCTTCCACAAACACATACATATCGTAATCTGTCAGTAGCTCGAGTTGTACTCCTGTGGTGCCAAGCATCGCATCGAAATCGAACCCAGGACAGGAAATGTAGTGTGACGGGTCTAGACTGTACGTCTCCAAGCCAAGACTACGAAAATTCTCGAATACGTCCGCCAAAATCAGGACATCCTTCTTTTGGTACAAGTCAGCGTACTCCCCCAAAGTAGCACACTGAAACTTGACCCAGACATTTTGATGATGAGCACAATCCACCTCGGAAATACCAGAATCAGTCAGAATATTAAGGAAATCATCGGTAGATGGAGGACTAGTATCGTCTAGTCGAGCAAAAGAATCAACGAAGTCGTAAGGGAAGACACCCTTGCGAGTAACCAACTCCAACTCATCAGGAGCGAAAAACTCAGCAGTACTGACAAACTTGTCTGCAGGCAAGAACTCAGCGAGCGAAGCAAGACCCCGACTCATGAAACGGAACGTATCGACAAACTGAATGCTGAACTTATCATGCAACTTCTTGGAAAAAGTTATCAACTTCTCTTCAGAATTAGGAATGATGAAGATATATTTAGTGTCGTACCCCAACTACCTGAAAATGAAGTTCTGGTCGTACGCCAGGTTGTGGAAGAACACAATCATCTTTTTCGGTCTGCGCCTGAGAAGGTTGCAGTCATTACATGCAGGTCCAATAAATTCGCCAGAGAGTGGTTATGATCACGAACTTTCTTTACGACCCCACCAAACTTTCCTCCACAGTAGCAACAACACCTTGCTTGCAGAAAAGCAGTGTTTTGTGCATGTGTGAGCGGAGACATAGGAACAGACGTAGAAAATATTTTCTGTACATTATGTCCAATCTCCACAATGCGGAATATGAATTTATCTTCTACCTCACAACCGCGATACACTTCAGGCTGTGAAGGAAGTGAAGAAGTGAGCTGTACTGGAATCACGGAGTTATCTGCTTTAACGTAAATGCAGTAGCTGTACGCTTTATGCTTTTGATACTGCAGCATGTATGCTTCATCAGGATTCGGGTGACACGTATGGATTTTCTCCAGAATAGCTTCAAAGTCGCAATTTACCATGATGGGCATCTTATCACTGTGATGGAAGTTTTTGAACTTCAAAACAGGAGGCAAACCATTTTCATCAACCTGGGGCATTTACATCCTAACAGAAGCATGCTGTTTAAAAAGCTCACTGTGTTTTTTCAAACACTGAAGACCAGTGAGCCCGCTAACCCTATCCTAATCATCATTATGCTTGAAAAATCTTTTGCAAACATGAATAGCCTCAGTGTATGTAGTGACTTGGTACCAAACCAGAGCAGAAAAATCATTGATGTAGGCGAAATGGAACGAATTGTCATTGACCAAGAGCAGATGATCAAAATAATGTTCTTTTTCTTCAGGAGCGACTCGTGCAGGAACAACATTCAGATTCTCGTCGATACTGTAAATGTTGATAAAGACTCCAGGGTTCTTTTTTTCAAACAGCGGTATTTTCATGATTGAAGTAGGGGAGTCAATGTTATTGAATTTGAACTTCCCCTCCAAATCATGGTAGTGCTGGTTGACACGTTCAGGATGCTCACCATCCACGTACTTGACAAGAATTGACCACCTGAAGCACATGTGGTCACCGAATGTTTTGCAGATTAATCACTGCGTATTTGTCTTTGATGGAAGTAGGTAATTAGATGTAGGAGCTCGCACGGAGTGTATCGAGCTTGTTTATTCGGAGTTTAAGTCGCTTAACGGCCGACAAAGTCCATCCGGACCCCTTACCCATGTAATCTCTCTCCTCCTTGCAGATCTTGGAGATGGACTCGGTAAATGCCTCCTACACCTCATGAACTGCGTAGAGGGGGACATTCATGGTTTTGAAGGCCCTCTTGTCTTCACTGGCATCTACTGGTTTTTCGTTGTCGCACTTAAGAATGACATTAAACTTCAACGGTCCATTCTCTTTAAACTCCTCCACAAGTTGGCTTATTATTTTTGCCTCGATGGAGTCCAGGTACGTACAAATTTCCTTGGCAGAACTTGATGTATTTACAGCAACGTAAGTCTTTAAGTTGCCCTTGAATCCCACTTCGGCGTTGATGAAGCCATGGGTATTGGCCAAACTTGCACCGGTCACTACCTTTGTTCGGCTGGTCGATGGTTTAGGCAGTACTTCTGGCTTAACTGCTGCCATCCTCTGCTTCTTTGTTGGAGGCGGAGCAGGCCCCTTTACAACATTATGTGGGCTTTCAATTTGTCAGCCCTGGCGAACTATTTAGCACAGTTCGTGCAGGAATGTGCTATGCGGTTAGGGTTAATACCGCAAGCCGACTTCTCATGTAGTCTGGCGACATCAGCACGGGCGAAGGCCTTATAGCAGATGCTACACCGGGTGCCTGATGTCGTGGCGACAGCACCAGTACATGTTGACAGGTGCTGCTGCATCTTGTCAATGCGTGCGACCATCTTGCCACATAGGTGGCACTGCTGGTAGTCACGATGCTGGTTCTCGGCTCACTGTCGTTCGTGACGGTAGCGGTTCTTAGGTGCCGTGAAGGTAGCAGGGCAGAAACGACATTTCTGCACGGTAAATGCTATCTCGACAATCGGTAGTCCGGTCTCACCTTACCGAACACGCGAAGGAAGCTCGACATATGGAGAACTATAACAAAAGAATTAAGAATACAATGTAGCTAGATGTTACATGAAAACAAACATATACTCAAAACTCTAGCCCCCAAGCTTACTTACCTAAACTGATAGCAATGTAACTAAATAAAAAAGTTACAAACATAACCTCAAAACTCTAGCCGTCAAACTTACTAACCTAAACTGATAGCAATATAACAAAATAAAAAAGTTACTAACATAACCTCAAAACTCTAGCCATCAAGCTTAATAACCTAACTTGATAGCAATGTTACTAAATAAAAAAAATTGCAAACATAACCTCAAAACTCTAGCCCTCAAGCGACATGAGAGTTCTAGCACTAGTCAACTTGTGAACTCTTTGCTTAAGCAACATGAGAGTTCTAGCACAAGTCAGCTTGTGAACTCTTTGTTTAAGCAACATGAGAGTTCTGGCACAAGTCAGCTTGTGAACTCTTTGCTTAAACAACATGAGAGTTATAGCACAAGTCAGCTTGTGAACTCTTTTCTTAAGCAACATGACAGTTCTAGCACAAGTCAGCTTGTGAACTCTTTGCTTAAGCAACATGAGAGCTCTATCAGGATTTAATTTGAACTTTTTAAGAAAAAAAAATTTATGATGTTGTTAAACGATTTCTTCTCCCTGATGGTTTTCTCTGAGTGCTCCTATTTTTTCACATGAAATTTCGATAGATTTCAACGTGTGCTTTAACTTTACTGTGTTAGAATTTTGTTGGTTTTTTTTTTCATGTGCTTCTGCTTTTTTTATCGGACTAGAATTTGTTGATTTTCTCCGTACACTTCAGCCTTTTTCATGTTAAGACTTTATTGGTATTCTACATGTACTGATGGCTATTCTTGACAATATTTTGGTGATTTTCTCCGCATGCTGCATGTTATTACTGAGAAAATGTTTTTTTTTATTTCTATTGTTCGTGTGCTGTTGGTTATTATTGGCGAGAATTTCGTTGTTTTTTTTTTAGTGTGCTCCTGATTATTCATGATAAAACAATCAATCTGTGGATTTTTTTTATAAAAGATAAGCAAATGTACTCAGGGATTCGTTTAATTTGTGAATTCATGTTAGCAAATAAACTTCAATCAGCCGAAGATTGTACCACCAAATGTTATTACTTGCTTGATTACTATATATATAAATATATGAGAAACGACAACTTTCAAGATGGTTTCCCCCTCCCCTTGTGTTACAGCGAAGCACCTCCTTTTTTCGATCGTGAGTGAGCATTCCACATCCCACAAAGAAACTGTTTTGAATATTTTTCATTACAACTAATAATGCCTGATTCTATATATTTTTTCCTGATGTTCATGAGAGTTTAAAATTGATAAATAGTGATTTAAGCAAATTTTTGTGTTCACTCATTTATTAAATTGAGGAAAATATTTAATCGAAGAAATATTAAGTATATTGTTTGTAAATGATTTTAGTCGACTTTTTTTTTGTTAATTAATTTACTTTGTCTCTCCCTAGATCATCTAAGCTTGTCAAGGTGATATTAGTACAGCTTCATCGCTGGAAAAGAAATATATACTATTTTATGTGTAAAATCTTTTCTCTCTGTCAAGGAGGCGGCACGAGTCTAAGAACGAAGTGTGTTCTTTTTTTGTTTCTCTTCATGTGATGTATTACTGTGTTCGATAATGAAGGAATGAATGATCCTTTCTTTCTAAATATAGCATTCTGTGATAGCATTCGCAGAATTGTGATTGAAAGGGCTGTCAGTTGCGTGGTGATTTTAGAGAAATATGCAGTGTTTTATATTATTCAATTATTTTGAAATGCATTATTTTAATGTGTTTCACTGTCCTATGTTTACTGTTTCAGGAGGTCCACCTAGTCAGAGGTGAATCTGCGTTAGTGAAGCGAGATAATTGCAATGCTTGCTAACGCTTCTAGTGCAGTTTCGTCTCTAAGCGCAGGGGGCTTGGACTGGCATGCAGTCAAAACGTAGTGCATATGTTAAGTATGAGATTTGTGTGGTATCCAGACATCAGACCTATAGTTTGGGAAAAATGAAGATAATTGCGTAATAAAATGTTCTCGCGTGCAAGGACTTACACATGATGTTTCATCTCTAAAATTAACTTTGAAAAATTTTAAATTTTTAGCTCCTTTTCATAAACAGAGGTAAGTCTTGAGTGGTTTTCAAAATATCGTACTTCCTTCTGAAGCCATGCAGGGTGTATGTATGTATGTATGCGTGTGTAAATAGCCAAGTGTCTGTATTTCATGTGCAGTTTTTTTTAATAAACAAATCAGCACCTTTAGCAGTTATTTTAATCAATATTTCTAACCTGAAGCTGCGCACTTCGTATGCGCGGTCTCCTGCCATGTAAATAATGTCTTGTGTAATAACAATTTTTTGAGGGGTGTGGGGTGTATGTTTGCTTAGTAAAACTGTTGTTTTTTGATGGATAAAAGTATTAATTCTGAGTCGTTGAAGGTAACAAGGGCGTTCAGAGGCAATCCGTCAGCCCAATCATATAAAAGACTCAAGTGTTGTCCGCTCATTTTGCAGTATGGTTTCTGGTATCATACAATCTACACAAAATTTAAATATTATGTTTTAATATGTTGCCTTTGTAAATAAAAGTACATTTTGTGGGCAAGTATGTATTTCATCTGAGTGCACGCATGCGCACGCATGTGTGTGTAAGTGTGTGCGTGTGTGTGGTAAGATGGTTAAGTCTAACATGTAAATAAAACCTGTATGAGATAATATAATTTTTAATTTCTAGATGCAGTAACAGCATCCTAAGATGAAATTTCTACGGTAAGGTTTAAAGGAAGTATATTTTTTTTGGTCTTACAGAATTTTAGCGTGATGGTGAAGCAGCATCATTGTATGAGGGGAAGAGAGGGAGATATTTTATTTGACCAATGAAAAGAGAGCTTAAGGAGTGTCTCCTTAAATGGTTGTGAAAAGGGTTTGTTCCTGTAACATCAGCAAAATGTGTCATTCTGTGGATGTTCAACTGATTGTTCGCAATGAAATGCTAAAAATTTTTAAACGAATGTTGGTCATAATAAATGTAGAATAAATTTTTAATGTTTTAGTTTTGTAATGTGTTCTTACTTTTAATAAATGTATTAAACATACCCGATTTATTTTTTATTTATTTCCTTACATATCTATAATGAATATTTAGCTGTATGTTCCTCGAACTCAGTTTGAGTTCTTCGTAATGACACTTTAACGAGTCAGTTGCCGTAGACAATGGCTGCTACCTGAGCGCCTCATAGCGCCACAAAGTCGGGCGACTAATGGATCTGTTGTGACATGCACGGTCAAGTCTATTGTTCAGGTCCCCTCGGCACTGCGAGACGACATTCCTGAGTGATGAGTCAGATGCATGAAGTGCCTCGCGACCTAATCTCTAATCACCTAGGTCATTAGTGGTTTTACTCGAGAGTGGTTCCTATGTTAAGTTATTAGCTACATTTCTACCTCCCACCCCTCACAGATCTGCTACGACCTGCGCATGAGTCATGCTGGGTTTTTCCGAAGACAATGGTACTTCCCCTCCACATACTATATTCCTATTGGTAGGTTCGGTAAAAATTCTATGTTCCTAATGGTTTTTCCCAGAACAAGCAGATCCGCGGCTATAAAAGGCCGGGATTAGCTGTCGGAGCTTCATTGTGTTCTTGGAGTTTGAGTGAGCTAGTTCGTGTGTGTGTTTCGCTGCTACCACGATTTCTACCGCCAACGCTACTTTGTGTTCTACAGCTCCACTTCGTCGTTTTCTAAAGTATGCTACATGTTTCGTTTACATTGAATGTTTCTCAGCTTTTTCGTAGGTTATCAGCTAACTAGTTTTTTCTCTGTACACTTATGGGTGGGTAACCGGTAATTGTTTAGCTTAAAATTTTAATAGTACTATAAAATTCTAGCATTTTTGAGTTCTGCTTTAGAGTAGTTTTGAGGTTATGTAATCAATCAATTTTAGTTAACATTGAATATTTTTTAGCTTTGACTTTAATTAGTACTTTAAGTATTCTACCATTTTTAGGATTGTACATGAATGAAGGAGTAGCTTTGAGGTTATGTATGTAACTTTTTTTATTTAGTAACATTGCTAACAGTTTAGGTTAGTAAGCTTGAGGGCTAGAGAGTAGATGTATATAGTATGTATGAGGACAGGGGAGGGGGGAGGGGGATCGGGGGATCCGATCCAGACACCTACAGGCTTCGCTTCATCACCCATGTTGGATTACGTCACTTCCTTCGACCATGCACACACGAAAAAGTGTCCCGTTACGTTCATCAGCCATGTACGCACGAAAAAATGTCCCGTTACGTAACGAACGAACGGAGGAGGACGGACAGACCAGCTCGCCAGGACGTCTCGCTATGAAAAGTATTAGGCGGTAATAAACAGCCAGGAGGTAACGAATATAAGCCTACTTCTAAACGTGTTATGAACGCCGGATACATACGGCCAGGCAACCGTGTGTTTTGGCGCGCTCTACTTCCACGACGCGCAACGGCACCGGCAAGTTTTTATTACTACCTCCTCTCAAGTTCTGATCTCCTAAGCAGAGAAGCGCTGTTGGTCGGAGCCCGTAGGTACTTCCTTCGCACGCCTAACCTAACCTAACCTAACCTAAACTAACCTCACCTAACCTAATCCATATGCTAATCTATGCTAACCTAACCTAACCTAACCTAAACTAAACTAAACTAAACTAACCTCACCTAACTAATCCATATGCTAATCTATGCTAACCTAACCTAACCTAACCTAACCTAACCTAACCTAACCTAACCTAACCTAAACTAACCTAACCTAACCTAATCCATATGCTAATCTATGCTA
The DNA here is from genome assembly GCF_032445375.1 of Bacillus rossius redtenbacheri. NCBI lineage: Eukaryota > Metazoa > Arthropoda > Insecta > Phasmatodea > Bacillidae > Bacillus > Bacillus rossius. The sequence continues at coordinate 71,580,182 of NC_086334.1, forward strand.
ACCTAACCTAACCTAACCTAACCTAACCTAACCTAACATAAACTAAACTAAACTAAAATAAACTAAACTAAACTAAACTAAACCTAACCTAACCTAACCTAACCTAACCTAACCTAATCCATATGCTAATCTATGCTAACCTAACCTAACCTAATCCATATGCTTATCTATGCAAACCTAACCTAACCTAACCTAACCTAAACTAAACTAAACTAAACTAACCTAACCTAACCTAATCCATATGCTAATCTCTGCTAACCTAACCTAACCTAACCTAAACTAAACTAAACTAAACTAAACCAAACCAAACCTAACCTAACCTAACCTTACCTAACCTAACCTAACCTAACCTAACCTACCCTAAACTAAACTAAACTAAACTAAACTAAACTAAACTAAACTAACCTAACCTAACCTAATCCATATGCTAATCTATGCTAACCTAACCTAACCTAAACTAAACTAAACTAAACTAAACTAAACCTAACCTAACCTAACCTAACCTACCCAAACCTAACCTAACCTAACCTAATACATATGCTAATCTATGCTAACCTAACCTAACCTAACCTAATCCATATGCTAATCTATGCTAACCTAACCTAATCCATGCCAATCTATGCTAATCCATGTCAATCTATGCCAATTCGTATGCCAATCTATGCTAATTTGTATACCAATCTATGCTAACCTGTATGCCAATCTATGCTAATCCGTATGCCAATCTATGCTAATCCATATGTTAATCCATGCTTATCCATTTGCCATTTTGTATTTCTAGTAATTTCCACCAACTTCGAATCGTGACGTCACCGTTGCAATTTTCGTTACGGTCGCCATCTTGAAAATCCGCAATTTTTTATGTTAGAAAATCGGGAAAATTTTTAAAAATCATTAAAAAAATTAAATAATCGAATTAAATAAAAATCTTAAAAACCACTGTTGCAGTTATTGTTACGGTCGACATCTTGGATTATATAAATGTTGCATATTTCGTTACACCCGCCATCTTGGTTGAGTATCATATCATTCTTACACTTTTCGTTAAGACCGCCATATTGGGTCCTATTAATGTTACAATTATCGTTATGGTCGCCATCTTTAAATTTAGACGCCATCTTGAAAATCTTTATTTATTATCCGATTTTAATGAAAAAAAGTTCAAAATTCATCAAAAAATTAACTTAATAGAATTCTGTTTATATCGATTCCCGTCCTTGATTCGAAACCGGCGAGGGCAAAAAATATAAAATCAACAGATCCTTCCTCCACAGAAGCCAACTTCAGACTGACGTACCTTCACCAATAACAAGGTATTTACCATCAGCTGGTATGACGTCACCACACCTTTGACCTTGACCTTGACCTTTGACCTTGACCTTGAAATTTGACCTTGACCTTGAAATGTGACCTTGACCTTGAAATTTAACCTTAACCTTGAAATTTGACCTCGACATTGATCTTTGACTTTGACCTTGATGTCCATCACGGATCCGTCATTTTATGTTCAGTACATGCTAGTGGTCATTGCCACCATCATGTTTTCGTCTGCTGGAGGTCACCATATTGTGTGTACTTGTCTTACCATCATGCAAATTCTATTCTAACATGCTACAGTGCAGTAATAATTTATTATTGCTGAGGTGCCCACCATCTTGAAATTTGACCGCCATGTTGAAATCATGTAATTATTTAGTTAGAAATGCGGGAAAAATTCCAATAGTCTCCGAAAAAATAAATTATTAATTTACAAATTGAATCGATGGATCCATGTCCACGGTTCGATTCTTGACCAGTGACAGTTGTAACTAATTATTAAATAAATTTTAAATTCTTTTTTCCGTTACCTTTCGCGGAGTTTATTAATCATAAGTCAATATACCTAACCAAAGAATTAATACAGTGACGATAAGCCTATCATGAAAGTCTACTTTTTGAATAATCTGAATAACCTATAAGCCGTTCAGCGTTTAGGCTGGACTGCTACTGATGTAGTAGGTGCTGGCGATGTAGCACCCATCTGGGTACAGGCAGTTGATGTCTGGACTGACGAAGTCTGACCACATGCAGATGCTGGCGGTGACTGAATAGTTGAGGCACTGAATGTTGCAGAGAAATAATGTCATTTTTGCCAGTACTCACGATAACTGATGTGTGAAGCTGTGCTAGCTCTGCAAGGCTGATGCTAGTTCTACAGGTATGACTGCAAGGCTGCAGTGCTGATGTTGTCTCTAGGATGCTGAATGTCAGACTGGTTGTAACAACCTTTGGTGTCATAGTACACACAAATTTATAATTCGTCTTCATCACTATCCCCCAAGCCACTATCCGTTCCTTCATCCACATCTTCGTTCGCCTCTTGCGCTTCCTTTGCGGCCTCGATGCAGGTCATAACAGCCTGATATAAATAGGTAATAAATTCCTCTTCCTTAGGGAAATCAGCGAGAATGTTGAGGGTGGAGGATGTAAGGTGGTAATGTATATCATTAAAGTCCATACCTATGTAGCGACGTACTACCTCCATTACAAATTCCCGAACATCGTCCATCGTAACACTGTTTAAATTACAATCGCAAACACTCACCGCGTAAACACTGGTGGAAGCCATGATGATAGGAGCGTGGTTAGAAGCAGACTACCACGTTAGCATGGAGATGTCGTCAGAGCCCCCCACACCACTGGGTGACAGTTACGGTGACTCCAGAACTCGCTCGAAATATCCTGCACAACACATTCCAAAAACATGACGTAGCCTATGGTTGACGGCACAAACACCCTGAGTGGCTCTGTGTGTTTCCTCCTGCCCGAACACGCGCTGCTGTGAAAGCCTCTTCCCAAGCACAGACGTCACTCCCGCAGCAGACAAAACAGGCATATGCTACAGGAGCTAGAACAATTGAATAACCAAATATATTTAGACTACCCAACTACATAAATGACATGAGATAATTCCTGTGCGATAATCGTACTTTAAATGTTGTAATGTATGTATAAACATTAATCATTCCGAAGTACTTGAAAAAAAAAATGTAAGTGAGGTGTTATTCACCTTTAGCGCTTCTCGATTTCTGTATCTGCTACCCACGAATTAAATTGAGACGGGAAACCCCACCATTTCACAAAAGACCGGCCATTTCTTCGTTTGAGAACTTTCTCCACCAAATATGTGTCCGGATACATCGTAGGCTGGATCTCTTCAGCATAGAAGCCACCACGAATAGGCTTGTGGTCCAAGTCTTCGAGGTAGTAGGTCCTGGGTTCCGATTCACGAACGTGTGTCACACGGAAAAGTTCAGAACTCCAATTCGCCGTGAAATCTTTCTCAAAGACACCTTTCTGCTTGGAGATTCTCACAATGTCACCAACATTAGCTTTATGCTTGCGTGTATCTTTCTTCTTCGTGTTGGTGAATACAGTCCCAAGTAGACGATCATCCTTTACATCTTTAGGCTTCATTTTCGTGGTAGAATGCACTGTGGAATTATATTCACTTATAAGTTTCGACAAAAGATCCAACCAAAAACACCTCAAAGTCTTTTACAAACATAATATTTATTACTCAATTTCTATCCTACTACAGAATCACTTGCGAAAGCCAGCAATCTTATAAACATTTAGCCTTGCATAGACGTGCAACGACTACTTCTTAGCTCCAAATGGCTCCAAATGCTCCAAACGGCCTTCAAATGCTCCAACAGCTCCAAAAAAGGGCTCCAAATGCTTGACAGCTCCAAATGGCTCCAAATGCTCCAAACAGCCTTCAAATGCTCCAACAGCTCCAAAAAAAAAGGCTCCAAATGCTTGACAGCTCCAAATGGTTCCAAATGCTCCAAACGGCTCCAAATGCTCCAAATGCCTCCAAATGGCTCCAAATGCTCCAAACGCTCCAAATGTCTCCAAAAGGCTCCAAATGCTTCAAAAGACTCCAAATGCTCCAACAGCTCCAAAAAAAGGCTCCAAATGCTTAACACAGCTCCAAATGGCTCCAAATGCTCCAAATGGCTCCAACAGCTCCAAAAGGCTCCAAATGCTTGACAGCTCCAAATGCTCCAAATGGCTCCAAATGCTCCAAATGGCTCCAAATGCTCCAAATGGCTCCAAATGCTTCAAAAGGCTCCAATTGTTCCAAGAGCTCCATCTTCAATTGGTTCCAACTGATTCCAATTACTTTTCTTATCGAACTTGGCATGATTACTAACATGTCTTTATTAGTATACATTTTGACTGGCAGTGGTAACGTATTTTGCACCTTTAAGTTATAAGTTTTATTTAGAAATCAGATTTCGATAAATGGTAGATACCATTTGGAAAGAAAATATATTAATTTATCTTCAAGTTTATACACATACATTTAATTTAAGCCATTATTGTATGTAGCCAGCTTCCCTCAGTTCTTTGAGTATGAAGGATATTTCTTTAATGTTCGAATAGTTTCCTGCACAAAGCGATCCATGTAGTAGTCGTAGCCTGTCAACCAATATGTTAGGATCTCCCCATGAGGTATAATCAAACTCTTCTGCTCCGTTCATCATCCTTGCATGTTTATAATAAATATTATCTCTGGTGTCTATCGTTTTAACACCAACCTCAAGGTCACTTTCGTCATCGTGCCAGTGATTATCACAAGCTTGATCAGGATAATTTATTTTATTACGACGTTTCCATCGTTTTGGTCTCAAACCACCATCACAGTCTTCACTCTTGCATGATTTTGGTGCTTCAGCACAATACTCAATCATGTCAGCCTTAGATGTGTCAGCACAGTCTTCGTTCACGCCAGCTTCTGATGTGTCACCACAGTCTTCAATCATGTCAGCACCACAAACTTAATCAGGATAATTTATTTTATTACGTCGTTTCCATCGTTTTGGTCTCAGACCGCCATCACAGTCTTCGATCTTACCTGCTTTAGGTGCTTCAGTACAGTACTCAATCATGTCAGCCTCAGATGTGTCACCACATTCTTCAATCATGCACGCTTCAGATGATTCATCAAAGTCTTCGACCTTGTAAGCTTCAGATGGTTCTCCATCTTTCTCATTTTCATGGAGACGACTTGATATTGGAGTAAATATATTTTCATTTCTAATGTGGTTACAACTACCTTCGTTTGTTTTAAATTTCAAATTATTATCTTGATCTAGATCAGTAATTTTAGCATTAGCTTTTTCGCCTTCGTTCCTCTTCCACGATGTTGTAGCCCAGTCTTCGTTATCTTTATTCATCTTAATTGTACAGGTCTTGTAATGTCTATCCAAGTAATATCTTCTACCAAAGGATTTCTGACACTGACTGCAATGAAACGGTTTTTGACAAGGACCCAAATTACACTCGCTTCTCTCATGTCGTTTAGCATTCTTTCTCAAGGTAAACACCTTGCTACAGTATCTACAGTGATGACGTTTCGATACAGCGTCAGATCCTAAATCGGAATTCATATTAGTTACCGAGACTAATGCCAGATGCAAACTAAGAGTTTTAAATTAGATATATTACTTAAATAGAATTTTTTAATTATTTCATCAGCGAGAATTAATTTATCTCATTCAAAGGTACTTGTTGCAAGTAGTTCTGCTTTTCAACAACAGATGTCGACACATGTTACTTGCAGGTAAATAATATTTAGTTCTTTTATGCGGGATGCGGGATGCTCACTAACGACCGCAATAGATCGATGGCTTCGCTAGACTCCAAGGAGAAGGAAGTTCGTCCATCCTGTTAGTGCTTCTTAGATTTCTCAGAGATTATTTGACTGAGTAATAATTTTTTTTTTTAATTTCCGCCTGATAAAAATATTACAAGTAATGATTGAGTAGCAGAAGTTCACTAATTATATGCAACCTTGAATAAATAAATGACATGCTTCATTAAGTAAAAAAATCCTTCATGCAGAGATAAATTCCTCATCAGTAACCAGAAGCACTCGGAGAAAACCATCAGATGTCTAGTCAGGAATAATCAGAAGTACCCAGTGAAAACCATCAAAATATTGTCAAGAATAATCAGGAGCACACCATTTTTTTTTTAAATATTCCAAATTTAATCCTACTTAAGCAAAGAGTTCACAAGCCCGCTTGTGCTAGAACTCTCTGCTTAAGCAAAGAGTTCACAAGCGGGCTTGTGCTAGAACTCTCATGTTGCTTAAGCAAAGAGTTCAAAGCCCGCTTGTGCTAGAACTCTCTGCTTAAGCAAAGAGTTCACAAGCGGGCTTGTGCTAGAACTCTCATGTTGCTTAAGCAAAGAGTTCTAGCACAAGCGGGCTTGTGAACTCTTTGCTTAAGTAGGATTAAATTTGGAATATTTAAAAAAAAAATGGTGTGCTCCTGATTATTCTTGACAATATTTTGATGGTTTTCACTGGGTACTTCTGATTATTCCTGACTAGACATCTGATGGTTTTCTCCGAGTGCTTCTGGTTACTGATGAGGAATTTATCTCTGCATGAAGGATTTTTTTACTTAATGAAGCATGTCATTTATTTATTCAAGGTTGCATATAATTAGTGAACTTCTGCTACTCAATCATTACTTGTAATATTTTTATCAGGCGGAAATTAAAAAAAAAAATTATTACTCAGTCAAATAATCTCTGAGAAATCTAAGAAGCACTAACAGGATGGACGAACTTCCTTCTCCTTGGAGTCTAGCGAAGCCATCGATCTATTGCGGTCGTTAGTGAGCATCCCGCATCCCGCATAAAAGAACTAAATATTATTTACCTGCAAGTAACATGTGTCGACATCTGTTGTTGAAAAGCAGAACTACTTGCAACAAGTACCTTTGAATGAGATAAATTAATTCTCGCTGATGAAATAATTAAAAAATTCTATTTAAGTAATATATCTAATTTAAAACTCTTAGTTTGCATCTGGCATTAGTCTCGGTAACTAATATGAATTCCGATTTAGGATCTGACGCTGTATCGAAACGTCATCACTGTAGATACTGTAGCAAGGTGTTTACCTTGAGAAAGAATGCTAAACGACATGAGAGAAGCGAGTGTAATTTGGGTCCTTGTCAAAAACCGTTTCATTGCAGTCAGTGTCAGAAATCCTTTGGTAGAAGATATTACTTGGATAGACATTACAAGACCTGTACAATTAAGATGAATAAAGATAACGAAGACTGGGCTACAACATCGTGGAAGAGGAACGAAGGCGAAAAAGCTAATGCTAAAATTACTGATCTAGATCAAGATAATAATTTGAAATTTAAAACAAACGAAGGTAGTTGTAACCACATTAGAAATGAAAATATATTTACTCCAATATCAAGTCGTCTCCATGAAAATGAGAAAGATGGAGAACCATCTGAAGCTTACAAGGTCGAAGACTTTGATGAATCATCTGAAGCGTGCATGATTGAAGAATGTGGTGACACATCTGAGGCTGACATGATTGAGTACTGTACTGAAGCACCTAAAGCAGGTAAGATCGAAGACTGTGATGGCGGTCTGAGACCAAAACGATGGAAACGACGTAATAAAATAAATTATCCTGATCAAGTTTGTGGTGCTGACATGATTGAAGACTGTGGTGACACATCAGAAGCTGGCGTGAACGAAGACTGTGCTGACACATCTAAGGCTGACATGATTGAGTATTGTGCTGAAGCACCAAAATCATGCAAGAGTGAAGACTGTGATGGTGGTTTGAGACCAAAACGATGGAAACGTCGTAATAAAATAAATTATCCTGATCAAGCTTGTGATAATCACTGGCACGATGACGAAAGTGACCTTGAGGTTGGTGTTAAAACGATAGACACCAGAGATAATATTTATTATAAACATGCAAGGATGATGAACGCAGCAGAAGAGTTTGATTATACCTCATGGGGAGATCCTAACATATTGGTTGACAGGCTACGACTACTACATGGATCGCTTTGTGCAGGAAACTATTCGAACATTAAAGAAATATCCTTCATACTCAAAGAACTGAGGGAAGCTGGCTACATACAATAATAGCTTAAATTAAATGTATGTGTATAAACTTGAAGATAAATTAATATATTTTCTTTCCAAATGGTATCTACCATTTATCGAAATCTGATTTCTAAATAAAACTTATAACTTAAAGGTGCAAAATACGTTACCACTGCCAGTCAAAATGTATACTAATAAAGACATGTTAGTAATCATGCCAAGTTCGATAAGAAAAGTAATTGGAATCAGTTGGAACCAATTGAAGATGGAGCTCTTGGAACAATTGGAGCCTTTTGAAGCATTTGGAGCCATTTGGAGCATTTGGAGCCATTTGGAGCATTTGGAGCCATTTGGAGCATTTGGAGCTGTCAAGCATTTGGAGCCTTTTGGAGCTGTTGGAGCCATTTGGAGCATTTGGAGCCATTTGGAGCTGTGTTAAGCATTTGAAGCCTATTTTTGGAGCTGTTGGAGCATTTGGAGTCTTTTGAAGCATTTGGAGCCTTTTGGAGACATTTGGAGCGTTTGGAGCATTTGGAGCCATTTGGAGGCATTTGGAGCCATTTGGAGGCATTTGGAGCATTTGGAGCCGTTTGGAGCATTTGGAACCATTTAGAGCTGTCAAGCATTTGGAGCCTTTTTTTTTGGAGCTGTTGGAGCATTTGAAGGCTGTTTGGAGCATTTGGAGCCATTTGGAGCTGTCAAGCATTTGGAGCCCTTTTTTGGAGCTGTTGGAGCATTTGAAGGCCGTTTGGAGCATTTGGAGCCATTTGGAGCTAAGAAGTAGTCGTTGCACGTCTATGCAAGGCTAAATGTTTATAAGATTGCTGGCTTTCGCAAGTGATTCTGTAGTAGGATAGAAATTGAGTAATAAATATTATGTTTGTAAAAGACTTTGAGGTGTTTTTGGTTGGATCTTTTGTCGAAACTTATAAGTGAATATAATTCCACAGTGCATTCTACCACGAAAATGAAGCCTAAAGATGTAAAGGATGATCGTCTACTTGGGACTGTATTCACCAACACGAAGAAGAAAGATACACGCAAGCATAAAGCTCATGTTGGTGACATTGTGAGAATCTCCAAGCAGAAAGGTGTCTTTGAGAAAGATTTCACGGCGAATTGGAGTTCTGAACTTTTCCGTGTGACACACGTTCGTGAATCGGAACCCAGGACCTACTACCTCGAAGACTTGGACCACAAGCCTATTCGTGGTGGCTTCTATGCTGAAGAGATCCAGCCTACGATGTATCCGGACACATATTTGGTGGAGAAAGTTCTCAAACGAAGAAATGGCCGGTCTTTTGTGAAATGGTGGGGTTTCCCGTCTCAATTTAATTCGTGGGTAGCAGATACAGAAATCGAGAAGCGCTAAAGGTGAATAACACCTCACTTACATTTTTTTTTTCAAGTACTTCGGAATGATTAATGTTTATACATACATTACAACATTTAAAGTACGATTATCGCACAGGAATTATCTCATGTCATTTATGTAGTTGGGTAGTCTAAATATATTTGGTTATTCAATTGTTCTAGCTCCTGTAGCATATGCCTGTTTTGTCTGCTGCGGGAGTGACGTCTGTGCTTGGGAAGAGGCTTTCACAGCAGCGCGTGTTCGGGCAGGAGGAAACACACAGAGCCACTCAGGGTGTTTGTGCCGTCAACCATAGGCTACGTCATGTTTTTGGAATGTGTTGTGCAGGATATTTCGAGCGAGTTCTGGAGTCACCGTAACTGTCACCCAGTGGTGTGGGGGGCTCTGACGACATCTCCATGCTAACGTGGTAGTCTGCTTCTAACCACGCTCCTATCATCATGGCTTCCACCAGTGTTTACGCGGTGAGTGTTTGCGATTGTAATTTAAACAGTGTTACGATGGACGATGTTCGGGAATTTGTAATGGAGGTAGTACGTCGCTACATAGGTATGGACTTTAATGATATACATTACCACCTTACATCCTCCACCCTCAACATTCTCGCTGATTTCCCTAAGGAAGAGGAATTTATTACCTATTTATATCAGGCTGTTATGACCTGCATCGAGGCCGCAAAGGAAGCGCAAGAGGCGAACGAAGATGTGGATGAAGGAACGGATAGTGGCTTGGGGGATAGTGATGAAGACGAATTATAAATTTGTGTGTACTATGACACCAAAGGTTGTTACAACCAGTCTGACATTCAGCATCCTAGAGACAACATCAGCACTGCAGCCTTGCAGTCATACCTGTAGAACTAGCATCAGCCTTGCAGAGCTAGCACAGCTTCACACATCAGTTATCGTGAGTACTGGCAAAAATGACATTATTTCTCTGCAACATACAGTGCCTCAACTATTCAGTCACCGCCAGCATCTGCATGTGGTCAGACTTCGTCAGTCCAGACATCAACTGCCTGTACCCAGATGGGTGCTACATCGCCAGCACCTACTACATCAGTAGCAGTCCAGCCTAAACGCTGAACGGCTTATAGGTTATTCAGATTATTCAAAAAGTAGACTTTCATGATAGGCTTATCGTCACTGTATTAATTCTTTGGTTAGGTATATTGACTTATGATTAATAAACTCCGCGAAAGGTAACGGAAAAAAGAATTTAAAATTTATTTAATAATTAGTTACAACTGTCACTGGTCAAGAATCGAACCGTGGACATGGATCCATCGATTCAATTTGTAAATTAATAATTTATTTTTTCGGAGACTATTGGAATTTTTCCCGCATTTCTAACTAAATAATTACATGATTTCAACATGGCGGTCAAATTTCAAGATGGTGGGCACCTCAGCAATAATAAATTATTACTGCACTGTAGCATGTTAGAATAGAATTTGCATGATGGTAAGACAAGTACACACAATATGGTGACCTCCAGCAGACGAAAACATGATGGTGGCAATGACCACTAGCATGTACTGAACATAAAATGACGGATCCGTGATGGACATCAAGGTCAAAGTCAAAGATCAATGTCGAGGTCAAATTTCAAGGTTAAGGTTAAATTTCAAGGTCAAGGTCACATTTCAAGGTCAAGGTCAAATTTCAAGGTCAAGGTCAAAGGTCAAGGTCAAAGGTGTGGTGACGTCATACCAGCTGATGGTAAATACCTTGTTATTGGTGAAGGTACGTCAGTCTGAAGTTGGCTTCTGTGGAGGAAGGATCTGTTGATTTTATATTTTTTGCCCTCGCCGGTTTCGAATCAAGGACGGGAATCGATATAAACAGAATTCTATTAAGTTAATTTTTTGATGAATTTTGAACTTTTTTTTCATTAAAATCGGATAATAAATAAAGATTTTCAAGATGGCGTCTAAATTTAAAGATGGCGACCATAACGATAATTGTAACATTAATAGGACCCAATATGGCGGTCTTAACGAAAAGTGTAAGAATGATATGATACTCAACCAAGATGGCGGGTGTAACGAAATATGCAACATTTATATAATCCAAGATGTCGACCGTAACAATAACTGCAACAGTGGTTTTTAAGATTTTTATTTAATTCGATTATTTAATTTTTTTAATGATTTTTAAAAATTTTCCCGATTTTCTAACATAAAAAATTGCGGATTTTCAAGATGGCGACCGTAACGAAAATTGCAACGGTGACGTCATGATTCGAAGTTGGTGGAAATTACTAGAAATACAAAATGGCAAATGGATAAGCATGGATTAACATATGGATTAGCATAGATTGGCATACGGATTAGCATAGATTGGCATACAGGTTAGCATAGATTGGTATACAAATTAGCATAGATTGGCATACGAATTGGCATAGATTGACATGGATTAGCATAGATTGGCATGGATTAGGTTAGGTTAGCATAGATTAGCATATGGATTAGGTTAGGTTAGGTTAGGTTAGCATAGATTAGCATATGTATTAGGTTAGGTTAGGTTAGGTTTGGGTAGGTTAGGTTAGGTTAGGTTAGGTTTAGTTTAGTTTAGTTTAGTTTAGTTTAGGTTAGGTTAGGTTAGCATAGATTAGCATATGGATTAGGTTAGGTTAGGTTAGTTTAGTTTAGTTTAGTTTAGTTTAGTTTAGTTTAGTGTAGGTTAGGTTAGGTTAGGTTAGGTTAGGTAAGGTTAGGTTAGGTTAGGTTTGGTTTGGTTAAGTTTAGTTTAGTTTAGTTTAGGTTAGGTTAGGTTAGGTTAGGTTAGCATAGATTAGCATATGGATTAGGTTAGGTTAGGTTAGTTTAGTTTAGTTTAGTTTAGGTTAGGTTAGGTTAGGTTAGGTTTGCATAGATAAGCATATGGATTAGGTTAGGTTAGGTTAGCATAGATTAGCATATGGATTAGGTTAGGTTAGGTTAGGTTAGGTTAGGTTAGGTTTAGTTTAGTTTAGTTTAGTTTATTTTAGTTTAGTTTAGTTTATGTTAGGTTAGGTTAGGTTAGGTTAGGTTAGGTTAGGTTAGCATAGATTAGCATATGGATTAGGTTAGGTTAGGTTAGTTTAGGTTAGGTTAGGTTAGGTTAGGTTAGGTTAGGTTAGGTTAGGTTAGCATAGATTAGCATATGGATTAGTTAGGTGAGGTTAGTTTAGTTTAGTTTAGTTTAGGTTAGATTAGGTTAGGTTAGCATAGATTAGCATATGGATTAGGTTAGGTGAGGTTAGTTTAGGTTAGGTTAGGTTAGGTTAGGCGTGCGAAGGAAGTACCTACGGGCTCCGACCAACAGCGCTTCTCTGCTTAGGAGATCAGAACTTGAGAGGAGGTAGTAATAAAAACTTGCCGGTGCCGTTGCGCGTCGTGGAAGTAGAGCGCGCCAAAACACACGGTTGCCTGGCTGTATGTATCCGGCGTTCATAACACGTTTAGAAGTAGGCTTATATTCGTTACCTCCTGGCTGTTTATTACCGCCTAATACTTTTCATAGCGAGACGTCCTGGCGAGCTGGTCTGTCCGTCCTCCTCCGTTCGTTCGTTACGTAACGGGACATTTTTTCGTGCGTACATGGCTGATGAACGTAACGGGACACTTTTTCGTGTGTGCATGGTCGAAGGAAGTGACGTAATCCAACATGGGTGATGAAGCGAAGCCTGTAGGTGTCTGGATCGGATCCCCCGATCCCCCTCCCCCCTCCCCTGTCCTCATACATACTATATACATCTACTCTAGAGTTTTGAGGTTATGTTGGCAACATTTTTATTTAGTAACATTGCTATCAAGTTAGGTTATTAAGCTTGATGGCTAGAGTTTTGAGGTTATGTTTGTAACTTTTTTATTTAGTTACATTGCTATCAGTTTAGGTTAGTAAGCTTGATGGCTAGAGTTTTGAGGTTATGTTTGTAACTTTTTTTGTTTAGTTACATTGCTATCAGTTTAGGTAAGTAAGCTTGGGGGCTAGAGTTTTGAGTATATGTTTGTTTTCATGTAACATCTAGCTACATTGTATTCTTAATTCTTTTGTTATAGTTCTCCGTACGTCGAGCTTCCTTCGCGTGTTCGGTAAGTTGAGACCGGACTACCGATTGTCGAGATGGTATTTACCGCTCAGAAATGTCGTTTCTGCCCTGCTACCTTCACGGCAGCTAAGAACCACTAATGTCCCGAGCGACAGTGTGCCGAGAAACAGTATAGTGACCACCTGCAGTGCCACCTATGTGGCAATATGGTCGCACGCATTGTCAAGATGCAGCAGCACCTGTCAACATGTACTGGTGCTGTCGCCACAACATCAGGCACCTGGTGTAGCATGTGCTATAAGGCCTTCGCCCGTGCTGATGTCGCCAGACTACATAAGAAGTCGGCTTGCGGTATTAACCCTAACCGCATAGCACATTCCTGCACGAACTGTGCTAAAGAGTTCGCCAGGGCTGACAAATTGAAAGCCCACATTAAGGTGTGAAGGGGCCTGCTCCGCCTCCAACAAAGAAGCAGAGGATGGCAGCAGTTAAGCCATAAGTACTGCCTAAACCATCGACCAGCCGAACAAAGGTGGTGACCGGCGCAAGTTTGGCCAATACCCATGGCTTCATCACAGCCGAAGTGGGATTCAAGGGCAACTTAAAGACTTACGTTGCTGTAAATACATCAAGTTCTGCCAAAGACATTTGTGCGTACCTGGACTCCATCAAGGCAAAAATAATAAGCCAACTAGTGGAGGAGATTGAAGAGAATGGACCACTGAAGTTTAATGTCGTTCTTGAGTGTGACAACGAAAAACCAGTAGATGCCAGTGAAGACAAGAGGGCCTTCAAAACCATGAATGTCCCCCTCTATGCAGTTCATGAGGTGTAGGAGGCATTTACCGAGTCCATCTCCAAGATCTGCAAGGAGGAGAGAGATTACATGGGTAAGGGGTCCGGATGGACTTTGTCGGCCGTTAAGCGACTTAAACTCCGAATAAACAAGCTCGATACACTCCGTGCGAGCTCCTACATCGAATTACCTACTTCCATCAAAGACAAATACGCAGTGATCAATCTGCAAAACATTCGGTGACCACATGTGCTTCAGGTGGTCAATTCTTGTCAAGTACGTGGATGGTGAGCATCCTGAACGTGTCAACCAGCACTACCATGATTTGGAGGGGAAGTTCAAATTCAATAACATTGACTCCCCTACTTCAATCATGAAAATACCGCTGTTTGAAAAAAAGAACCCTGGAGTCTTTATCAACATTTACAGTATCGACGAGAATCTGAATGTTGTTCCTGCACGAGTCGCTCCTGAAGAAAAAGAACATTATTTTGATCTTCTGCTCTTGGTCAATGACAATTCGTTCCATTTCGCCTACATCAATGATTTTTCTGCTCTGGTTTGGTACCAAGTCACTACATACACTGAGGCTATTCATGTTTGCAAAAGATTTTTCAAGCATAATGATGATCAGGATAGGGTTAGCGGGCTCACTGGTCTTCAGTGTTTGGAAAAACACAGTTAGCTCTTTAAACAGCATGCTGCTGTTAGGATGTAAATGCCCCAGGTTGATGAAAATGGTTTGCCTCCTGTTTTGAAGTTCAAAAACTTCCATCACAGTGATAAGATGCCCATCATGGTATATTGCGACTTTGAAGCTATTCTGGAGAAAATCCATACGTGTCACCCGAATCCTGATGAAGCATACATGCTGCAGTATCAAAAGCATAAAGCGTACAGCTACTGCATTTACGTCAAAGCAGATAACTCCGTGATTCCAGTACACCTCACTTCTTCACTTCCTTCACAGCCTGAAGTGTATCGCGGTTGTGAGGCAGAAGATAAATTCATATTCCGCATTGTGGAGATTGGACATAATGTACAGAAAATATTTTCTACGTCTGTTCCTATGTCTCCGCTCACACATGCACAAAACACTGCTTTTCTGCAAGCAAGGTGTTGTTGCTACTGTGGAGGAAAGTTTGGTGGGGTCGTAAAGAAAGTTCGTGATCATAATCACTCTCTGGCGAATTTATTGGACCTGCATGTAATGACTGCAACCTTCTCAGGCGCAGACCGAAAAAGATGATTGTGTTCTTCCACAACCTGGCGTACGACCAGAACTTCATTTTCAGGTAGTTGGGGTACGACACTAAAGATATCTTCATCATTCCTAATTCGGAAGAGAAGTTGATAACTTTTTTCCAAGAAGTTGCATGATAAGTTCAGCATTCAGTTTGTCGATACGTTCCGTTTCATGAGTCGGGGTCTTGCTTCGCTCGCTGAGTTCTTGCCTGCAGACAAGTTTGTCAGTACTGCTGAGTTTTTCGCTCCTGATGAGTTGGAGTTGGTTACTCGCAAGGGTGTCTTCCCTTACGACTTCGTTGATTCTTTTGCTCGACTAGACGATACTAGTCTTCCATCTATGGATGAGTTCTTTAATATTCTGACTGATCCTGGTATTTCCGAGGCGGATTACGCTCAGTGCCTAGCTAAGGGGGGGGGGGGGGTGTTAGGGGGTGTTTTCTCCCCCCACAAAAATCGACAGAGGGGGCGAAATTTTCTACAGGTGGCGAAAAATTAAGGAGGTATGTACATACGGCTATCTTTTTTATTTCTTTTTATTAAAAATTTGATAATTAATTAGTTTTGTAAAACTGTTTCATTTAATGTAATAACTGATAAAGTAATCATTGTAAGCACTAAAAGTCAACAACCACCTCATCTCAACAGAACAAATACTAATATTAATTACGTCTCTCTACGTCGTCACATACGTAATTCACCATACTGGCAACTCTCACTTCCAAAAACAGTGCGCAAATCTGCACCACACTTTGGGAATGCCGACTTGCTCCAATTCGCAATCTCCGAAAATCCTTGCCGAAAATCATTGATGTTCTCAAGTGCATCAAGTCAGAAATTAGAGATGGCAATGAGAAATGTGACTGTGATTGTCTTTTGAGTCATATATCAAAATTTGATTTCATTGTGATGCTTGTTATATGGGAAAACATCCTAACATTGCTGAATATAACAAGCAATTATTTGCAAAAGGCAGATTGTGATATTTTGACTGCAGCTGATCTTCTCCAGTCTTCGACCAAGAATATACAGAATATGAGAGCAAATGAGTTCAGCAGTTTCATGGCTAAAGTCATACAACTTGCAAGTAAATTGGGAGTATCCGTGAAACTCTCCGAAAAATGACAAAGAAGAAAGGTATCATTTTCGGATGAGTTAACTAAAGATGAGCCAATTACAGACAAGAATAAAGCTTTCAAAGTTAATATCTACAACAGAATGTTGGACAGGATTTTTGGAAGCCTTTCCGAAAGATTTGAAGGCCTTAGAGACGTAGCAAACATGTTTTCATTCATGTATCCCTGCCGACTCATGAAACTAAGTAGCAATGATTTACAGAAATCCTGTGAACAGCTGACGAGACATTACGAGCGGGACTTGGACAGTGGCCTCTATTCCGAGCTTCTTTCTTTAAGAAACATCCTGGCTGACAAACTTCCACCAAAATCTAAACCCAAAGATGTAATTCAAATAATTGTAAACAATGACTTGCAGGAAGCTTTCACAGAATCCTTTACGGCATATAAATTGTTATTGACTATTCCAGTTTCAATAGCCTCATTCGAAAGAAGTTTCAGCAAGCTGAAACTCATCAAAAACTACTTGCGATCCACCATTGACCAAGAAAGGTTATCTGGACTGGCAATACTCTCAATAGAAAGTGACATTGCTCACAACCTATCTTTTGATACAGTTATAGAGCAATTTGCCGCTATTAAGGCACGTCGCCTACACTGAAAAAATTCTTCAGTTTATGTATACAGTTCTTCTGCAAAAAGAAATTTTTATTTATATCTTATTTTGTGGTATGACCATAAAATATTTTCATTGTAAGATTTTAAAATAAGTACAGTGAAGATTGTTAAGTTGGATTTGTTTGAAAAAAATTTATTTTCTTGAAGAATATTATATGCTAAAAGTATACTATTACTGCTTTTGGGACTATTAGCACTATTTAAAAAGGGTTAAATGTTGTAAAATATATTTAAAACTTACTTTTTCAATAGGAGAAATTAGAAAATTGTCAACACGTGTATGTTTAAAATTCACACCAAACAACATGGTCAAATTACTGAAGTAATGCTATTAAAAATAAAACTTTTTGTCTATTATTGATTTTTTCTCCTTCAATCGGGGGGGGGGGGGGGGCAAATTTTATAACCTCACCCCCCACTTTTTAAGGCTGTGCACGGCACTGATTACGCTCTCACAAAAAATGTCTGGGACAAGTTTCAGTGTGCTACTTTGAGGGAGTATGCTGACTTGTACCTGAAGACGGATCTCCTGATTTTGGCGGACGTATTCGAGAATTTTCGTAGTCTTGGCTTGGAGACGTACAGTCTAGACCCGTCACACTACATTTCCTGTCCTGGGTTCGATTTCGATGCGATGCTTGGCACCACAGGAGTACAACTCGAGCTACTGACAGATTACGATATGTATGTGTTTGTGGAAGCAGGTATTCGTGGGGGTGTAGCGCAAAGCATCAAACGTCATTGTGTGGGTAACAAAAAATACGATCCTGAGACACATGATAAGTCCAAGCCATCCACATATCTACAGTACATTGATGCAAATAATTTGTATGGGTGGGCGATGTCGCTGCCGCTTCCGATTCGACATTTCAAATGGTCAGACACATCTATTGATGTCATGACTATTCCAGAAAATTCACCTATCGGGTACATTATCGAATGTGACGTGGAGTACCCTACTAAACTCCACGAAAGTCACAAAGACCTTCCGTTTCTCCCCATCAATCAATGTCCGCCCGGCTCCAAACAATCAAAGCTCATTACAACACTAGAAATTAAGGAACATTACATTGTACACTACAGAAACCTCCAGCAAGCAGTATCACAAGGGTAGATAGTTACTAAGTTACACAGAGTCCTCCAGTTTGAGCAGTTGGCGTGGTTGGAGCCATACATTAAGCTCAACACCAATAAGCGCAAGGCTGCAGCCAACGAATTCGAGAAGGTGTTCTTTAAGCTCGCTGTAAAAAGTACTTTCGGGAAACTGATGGGGAACAAGAGGCGGAGGCTCAAAATGAAGTTGGTATGTTCCGAGAAGCGGTTCAAGAAACTGGTGTGTCGTCCATCCTTCAAGGACCGCACAATGTATGAACCGTGAGAACCATGAGACCATAATTTTCGATAAGCCAATCTATGCTGGACTCGCAGTACTTGATCTCTCAAAAACACTCATGTACGACTTACATTACAGCACAATGAAACCCAGATATGCAGAAAACATTCATCTGGCATACATGGACACCGATAGTTTCGTATACGAGATACAAACCGATGATTTCTTCCATGACCTCAAAGTCGACCCTACACTCATGGTGAAGTTCGACACCAGCTGCTACCCTTCCGACCACCCTTGCTTCTCCCTTATCAACAAAAAGGTTGTCGGTAAGTTTAAGGATGAGTGTGGAGGGAAAGTGATGAGTGAGTTTGTCAGTCTGCGGGCCAAACTGTATGCATACAAGTGTGGTGACAAAGTTGAGAAGAAGGCCAAGGGTATCTAGCGGTGCGTGGTCGAAAACCGCCTAACATTCAGTGACTACCTGGATGCCCTGCACGATCACCACACACGACGGGTAGCAGTTAGGGCCATACGCTCGAGGCAGGTAGAGCACAAATAAGCTGGCCATAACGTGTGAGGACGATAAGCGCCGAATATGTGAGGATGGAATCCATACGGTTCCCCACGGCTATGTTGGAGATGAATTATCTGTTGTATAGTTCCAGTCGTTTTGTTGTAAACAGTTTTCGTTTTTGCATATAGTTTCTGTTTTGTCGTGCATAGTTTTTCGTTTTTTGTTGAATAGTTTCTGTTTTTTTTATAGCTTCGTTTGACTAGTATATTTTTCTGTCCTTGAGGGTTTTGTTTAATTCATTAAATATAATTTTACCTACATATCGCTTATCATTTTTTTAATTCATGCCCTATATTCCTCAAGGTACTTATACTTGATTTGATATCGTAAAATGATCATGTAATTAGACACAAACACCTAAAATATCTGCTTCCATGCAGCTTTTAAACACGAGAATGCAAACACGAACTCTAAGAAATGATATTATACACAAACACCTAAATATCTGCTTCCATGCAGTTTTAAACACGAATACACAAACATTAATTTATTTAGTATGTTTACATGTATGATAGGACTATAAAAAAAATTCTGGTCCTGAATGAGATACTATGGTGGTATACGTTTTTCTTCCATAAAATTTAATTTATTTTATATAAAATTTATTTCTGTAAAATTATTAGCATTCGCAACGATGAACTGGTTAATTAAATATATGATAATGTATATTATTATAAATATTATGACTTCAGGAAAAAAATTGAAGATTTTTTGCCTGTAAGGCACATATTAGCTCTGTCACGGGTTAGAAACTCGACCGTAAACATACATACATTGAAGTACTTTAGGATGGTGATGACGACATCAGATGAAATCAAGATGTCGGACTCTCCTTAACAAGATGGCTGCCTCCGGCAGACAACAATTGTATATATTTTATTATAATAATAAAAAATTATTTTAAAGAATGCGGTGTAGCGAAAAATTGTAACAGTTATGGGTGGGATGTTCGATGACGATGTCATTGTAACGGAGGAGTGGGGTGCTAGATGGTGTATTCATAATGTAGAGGAGTGGGGTGTTCAATGCGTAGGCTTTTTAATTAAAATTTTATTAAATAATATATTTTTTAAATTTTATTTTAAAATTTTGATTATTTAATTTTTTATAAATTTTAAATTTTTTTCATTGAAGTCGGATAGTAAATAACGATTTTCAAGATGGCGGACGAAACTCAAAATGGCGGAATGATCTAGAAAGCAAAATGGAGGAATGTTCTAGAAAAACAAAATGGCCTCCGGGTTTAAAGGTCAAGGTCAAATCCAAGATGGCCGCCGGAAGTGATGTAATCCAAGATGGCCACCGGAAGTGACGTAATCCAGGATGGCCGCCGGAAGTGACGTAATCCAAGATGGCCGATGTGGCTCTCCGGCTTCCCCACTTCCCAACCCTGTCCCCATAATACTATAATTACCTACTTGAATTGTACGGTAGAAGGCAACAGTAAGCCTTGTCGTGATATACGCGCACTAAATACATCGTCTTGCGTAATGCGCACGGGCAAACACACTTATTGCTTGACGACTTGCATTGTACTGATGAAAATTGTATAAAATCAAACACATTTATACTTTCTGGTCAGTTGTGCGTCATGACTCGAAGAGGTAAGAACAAAAAAAAAAACATTAGTGCAGGACTCGTAAACTCGCTGATAAACAATCTGCCATTCGAGCTACACATTCCCGGCTACAGATTCTGCGGTCCCGGCACTAAACTAGCGAAAAAGTTAGCTCGCGGTGACGTGGGCATTAATTTTCTCGACGAAAAGTGCAAGCAGCACGATATCGCCTACTCGCTCAGCAAGGATCTGGAATCTAGGCACCGGGCCGACGAGATATTGGCAGAGGAATCCGAAGATATAAGCAAATCTCCGGACGCGGGACTTGGAGAAAAAATCGCAGCGTGGGGCGTTTCCAAAATCATGAAGGCAAAGACGAAATTATGACTGGGTGCTCGTCGAGCTAGCTCCATCAAGTCAAAGACTAACTCACGCAAGACCAAACGCAAGACTGGTGCAGGCGTGCAAAAAGCCAAGCAAAAATTACAGACTCTCGAAAAGAAGATTATAGGAGGATTTCTTACTTTTCTTTTGCCTGCATTGGGTGCTCTCGGCGGCCTCATCGGTGCAACGAGCGGTATAGTGCGGGCAGTCAACACTTCGAAGAATGAGCGCAAGCAGTTAAAAGAAGCACAGCGACACAATGCCAGCATGGAATCCATTGCCATGGGTAAAAAAAAACGGCGCAGGACTGTACTTACAACCTCACAAGACAGGACGAGGCATTAGAAAGAAACGAATGAAAAAATCCTAAGTTTTTTGCCGAAACATCCTTTCACCAACATAGATTTGATCAGGTACGCTCGAAAACTGAAAATACCAAATTTCCGCGGCGTGTTTTTGCGAGATACTTCACCCAGCAAGCCAAAGACACGTGAGCGCGCCATAATTAATTTAGACACGTCGGCAGGTCATGGCACGCACTGAGTGGCCTACATAAAGTCTGGAAAAATTGCCGAGTACTACGACAGTTTCGGTAATTTACGGCCTCCGCCAGAACTTAGGCAGTACCTGGGTCGGACCACTTTATTGTTCTACAATTACGAAACGGAACAGAAGCCTAATCAAACAAATGCGGACACTTGTGTCTTCGCTTTTTAACAAACAAAAATTAGCTGACAAATAAAAATTGATACTTAAAGGCTGTGCAGTGATGATAATGTATTAGTCATGTCGATAACACTTACCTTGACAGGTCACGCATCTGAGCTGCGGGCGGTTCATTTCCCGCCTCTGGATTTAGATGGAGAATGGTGTATCGGACTTGTATATTTTGAAACGTTTAATGCCATACCGAATATCGACAAAGAAAATTGCAAGATCTGCTTCCTGAAAAGCGATGGGACTGCTCATGAAATACAGTTACCTGTTGGCTCTTACGAAATTGTCGACATTGCAAATTACATTAGGGATATGTTACCATAGGATGTAGACTTTCAACTGCGCAGAAATCCAAACACTCAAAAAAGCATTCTAACATGCAGTGAAAATGTCGACTTTACGAAACCTGGGACCATAGGTACGATGCTCGGATTCGAATCAAAGGTGTATGATACAGGAAGAACATACGAATCTAGGCGCGCAGTAAACATTTTGCCTGCGAATGTCATAATAATAAACTGTAAATTGGCAAGTAGAACGTATCTCAATGGAAGACTAAGCCACATGCTGCACGAGTTTTCGCCGATGGTCCCGCCAGGATATAAACTGGTCGAAGTACCGCAAAGTATCATTTACGTTCCAGTCGTCGTGAAGTGCGCACACGAAGTCGTTGTCAGAATCGTTGACCAGCGAGGACGTTTGGTGAATTTTCAAGACAAATAAATTACATTACGTCTGCACTTGAAGCGATGGGCATAAATTTCGCAACACCAAACAGTTATAAAATAAATCGTTTTGGCATGAATAAGATCAGTTCTCTACCAGACATCGGTGCGTTAACACCTGACAGCATAAAGTATCTTCCCAGTATTGGACAAGTGCCGAATAAATATGGAAGACGAAATACTCAACGTGGAAGATCCGGTCATTTTTGATGACAGCATTACGAAAATGGAATTGCACGAGTACCAGCCATTCCTGCTCGGACCGTACACACTACCATCGGAAGTACGCATTGCTGTACAACACCAAGATATTTGTACTTTACCTTCGCAGTCATTTCTGCGTATAAGAGGCACGCTAACCAAAGCGGATGGTACACATCCGACAACAACGTCAATTTCCTGCAATAGTATTCTTCACCTAATCGAGCGCATTACATATGTACTCAATGGCGTCGAGGTAGACCAGACGAGAGATGTAGGCATACATCTGCTATGAAAAATTACCTTTCGCTCATGCCAAATGAACTGTCTGCTGCAAAGATGGCCGGTTGGGCTCTCGAGGATGATTATAAGCTTCCGGTTTATGCCGAAGGGAAGTTCGAAGTTTGTGTTCCTCTGTCCATGCTTCTTGGATTCGCTGAGGACTACAAGCATATAATCATTAATTCGAAACAAGAGCTCGTACTGCTTCTAGCCAACACGCACATTAATGCAATTGTCGCAGCTGCGGAAAACCCTCAAGTTGTCTCGCTAACACTACAGTCTATCGGGTGGATGCTGCCCCACATCCAAGTGAGCACCGTTGAACGAGTCAAGATGTTGAAGAACATAGAAAATGGCAAGAACATCGATGTGCCATTCCGATCCTGGAGCCTGGAAATTTATCCTGGCTTGCCTCATAGTCAGCGTATCAATTGGATAGTAAAGTCCAGCTTCGCTACGGAAAAACCAAGATACATCATCGTCGGGCTTCAGACCGGAAGACAGCTCAATGCGGGAGTAAGTCGCTCTGTATTCGATAACTGTCAAATATGTAATGTAAAAATATTTTTAAACAGCAAAACTTATCCGTACGTTGACATTAACATGGATTTTGAAAGTGGAAGATTTCTTCTCGCATATCAAATGTACGCCAAGTTTCAGCAAGCTTACTATGGGCGGAGACAGTCACCGATATTGAGTCCCGACAGTTTCAAGAACAATGCTCCGTTAATGGTGTTTGATGTTTCCAAACAGGATGATCGAATAAATTCAAACATCATCGACTGTAGTATCGAGATAACGACTAGCGGAAATATTCCACCAAACACCTATGCTTTTTGTCTGATACTTCACGATCGGCTTGCATCGTACAATTGTCGAGACAAACTTGTGAAAATTCTGACATAAATACTGTTTCGTTTTCGATGATAAATTAGTTACGACCGAGCATTGCTAGTGACAAGATGTACTGCAACCTGCAAGGTTTCCAGAGTCAAAATGGATTTGTGCTCAAGGAAATTAGCGTCACCCCTGGAGACAAGACTCGAACTCGCACGTTCCGACCTCCGTATCCTTAGAAACTACTAGACGAAAAAAGTAAACGGTCGAATGAATGGCTATGTAAATATTATCACGGACTAGAGTGGGACGAAGGAAATATTTCGTACCACCAAGTGAAAAACACTATTGAAGATTTATTAGTTCAAAACGAAATAATCTACGTTGCCGGACCTGAACAGAAGAAATGGCTGAGCAAGTTGTGTGATGCGTCAGTTGTAATTGTAGACCTACAGACCGACTACGGCTGTCCTTCCCTGCGCAAGCTTAGTACAATATACGAAGCTAAGCAGCCAAATGACAAGTTTAAACATGTCTGTGCCTGTACAAACTCACAGTTAATGCAGAAATGGCACACACAGTGTTAGTAGGGGCCTTCATATATATAAATGTCGTACATCCGTACATGCCTTCAGTTGTAGTTCGACCTGCAAGACGATGCTTACATTTCATCCTGCTAACGTGTACGTGAGCGTAAGACCTAGCTTCAGCAGTGTCGAGTACAGCTACTGGGGTTCCGGGTATCTACGTACATATACAGAAACCTGTGATGGAGGCGCTTAGCATTGGTGGTTTGCGCACTTTCCTATGTCCTACGAACCGACTCAGCAGCTGTTAGATTGTTGCGAACCTGGAAACTGTGCCGTCTATCACATGAGACCACACACAATCCTTCCTGCTAGCATCGCTGAGGTAGTGGCCTCGACTGCACGTGCAACACCAAACATGAGCGTGTTGCAACCTGTTGCGACCTGTGATGATTCTACGCAGACGTCCGAACGACGTACGTCTCGACATCAAAGTTCAGGCAGTGAATCTGTTCCAACTATCACTGAGCCAAAGCCCAGGTGCAGACGTGGTCACAGACGACATCGACCATGTCTTGCCGGAGTTGTCGACGTCGCAGAAGATGACCAGCTAGAAACCTGTGTTCCTGATCATGTGACCTGCGAACCAGTTGGAACCGAAGTCGACGAGGCAGTTCGTGCGTCATTAAAGACTTTGCTTGCAAAAAGGCTTGATTCCTTAACCTAATATGTATTTGTGTAATTTTTATAAATAAATGTGTAAAACTTGAACTCGTGTGTTTTTTATTTCTATAATTTTTAGGTACCTAATAAAAAAAATAATTTTAAACACAGACAATATTTTGACTCATCTATTACTTATTCCTGTAGACCGAGGGTATACAAGCGAAGTTCAGACGAGTGGTCCCTCAGTTCACCTCTGGCCGCGGTGCAGTACGGACTTGCTCTCTTCAGTAAGTTTCGTGAGATTTAGTTACTGCTCCAATGTCGACCGGGGTAGACTGTTTACCGGCAGCAGAGGGGACCTCGATGGCAGCAACGATGTTGATGGAGATCCCGATACCGGCTGCAGAGGAGACCACGAAAGCGGAGAGCTCAATGGCTGCGGTGTCGACAGATATGGAGATCCCGGTACCGACTGCAGAGGAGACATTGATACGTGCTGTTCCATCATCAGCTGAAGTTTCGCCAGCAACATTGAAAACTTCAATCAATGAAGAGCGATCATTGCGTCAGTGCAAATACTGTGGTGCATCACTAACCTGCAGTAGGTCTCTGACAATCTCTCGAGAGACATATAAGTGCGACAAATGCGATAAGGTTTTTTCGCATTGTAACAGTCGGGATAGTCACAAGATTATGTGCATAGGAAAATAATCAAGTGCTAGTATGCTTACATACCATCAGGCATCCTCATTTATTGCTTTACCTGAGGCAATAGTCAACAAAAGAGCAGTAGTCAATTGCCAAAACTTGAAGGACCAGTTTTGTTTTAAATGGAGTATTTTGACAAGATTTGTCGAGGGAAGTCATCAAAACCGTGTTGATAAGAGGTATTATGCTTTGGAGAATAAGTACAACTTTGATGGACTATCCGCCACCATTAAATCAGATAAAAGTTTTTGAGAAAAATAACCCTGAAGTCTCAGTTAAAGGCTAAGATCCTGAGTTTCTCGCGAGCGGGCAAAGACACGCGTAGTTATCTTTGTCCTCAACAGAGCGCACTAGCAGTACTGTTGAACGATGTAGCGACGCGTGGAAAAAGGAGGGGGGTGGGCAAGAGGACGCTGTTCTCAGAATTCTTATCGCCCAGCGGGGTGTCATGTTTACGACAGGTCTGGAAGAGGGGGGTGGGGGGAAGGGTCTACTCTTCCTCTGCGAGCATTTAGATTTCCAATCCCTTTGCTTCTCTGTTCTTTTCCCATACACCCACCAAAGACTACTCGATCCTCAACAAAGCGCAAGAGAATAAATATTACTATTTTTGGTACATTTCAGTTAGAAACCCGTACGTAACCGAGTGCAACCCAAGGTAATTATAATAAATATTAATTTGGTGCACTACACATATACGATATACAAATTGTATGTTTTACTGCAGTGATTATGTGGCCAAAACTATCAGATTTGGTCTCTTTTGCAAGAACGCTCGTTCACAGCTAACCGCTATATTCCAATAAGTTGGCCAGTAATGTAGTTTTCCTGCCCCCGTAAAAAAAAAAATAATAAAGTTTAACTGTGTACTACAAAGGTTTTGCGCTCCTACAAATTTTATTTCTTTACACATTTTGTCACAGGTGTGTGCGTATGTGTATTACACAAACAGTTGAACGTTGACCATCTAATAGCATGAAGTTATGTTGCAAAGCGGTATTATTTGCTATATTTGATATCTCATTAGGACTGTATTTTTCTTTGCAACTATATATACAGGTGAACTTTTTATACTATCGGATAATTTTTTGTAGCTGAATATCTGTCTTCAAAATATTGCAGGTTATTGCATTAATTTAAGTGTTTTAAATGTATTATGTTTTTAAGTATGTATACATGAGGCTAGAGCTAGAATAATGTTTGGTTTCCGTTTTTAGCTGACCTGCAGCTTATGGCTTTTGATTACACTTCCTTTTTTTATATGTGATGTTTAAAAACGATGTTATTTGTAAATGTCCTGGCATTCGTACTTCTTGTAAAAAACATAATCATATTTTCGAAAAATAAGCTATCATTTAGTAATTTATTATTGAAATATAAATACGTGTGTATGCCAGTCGCGTCTGGCGAAATGAGGAGCTCCTTCATGCTATCCCTACTGGTGATGTCAAGCATCACTGGTAGTTCGTCTTCTATGTATGAACTGTAAGTCAAAGAGGCTCGAAATAAACATCAGTTGTAACTAATAATAATAATTTAATTCTGAAAGGGCCACATACTCGAAGAATCGCCTTCTCTACGCAATCAAACGTGTTGGAAGTAAAATATCTAAGGGGTAGGCTACACGTCATAGGTTGTATAAGAATATTTCGGAGGGAGCTAACCAAAGGATATTTTATCAAGCATACAGATAAAGTGATATTTTAAGAGTAGTAATTCCCCCCCACCCCCAACACCACCCACAAACTGACGTATTTATTGACACATCCGTACATAAAAAAACACTGCTCCAGAAACTGCACCTGAATCGTCTTAGTGGGGAAAAGGTGTACATAAATTACGATCACTGACTGAGGTTATACAGAAGGTAATCAACCAGAGTAAGTGATTAGGAGCAAAGAATACTAATCCAATAAATATTCCATTAATATAATTTAATGATAATTTTTACTCACGTTTTAGAAGTTGATATTGCTGAATAGCAAATTTACATTTTAAAATATTGTAACAATGAAAAATTGCGAACCAATAAATATTTTTTGCTGAGTGTATAATTTGATTATGTCTTAAGACAGTAGTATATAATAGCCGGAGCTGCGCCTGGCGTCTGGTGGTGGTGCTGTGTGTCCTTTCCGCCATCTTGGATTTTGACGTCACGGCGGCCATTTTTGACTCAAAATTCCTCAAAATTGCTCAAAATTGACTCAAAATGACTCAAAATTTCCCGTTTTAAGAAAAAATTTCCCGTTTTCGAGGGAAAACTTCCCGTTTCGAGGGAAAATTTCCCGTTTTATTCCGTAAAAATCCCAGCAGCTAGAAATGTCCATATGTAGGCTTAAGCATCCATGTCTAAAGCCTCAGATAAGCCTCATCATGGATTATGACGTCACCGTTGCAGTTATCGTTGCGCCCGCCATCTTGAAAATTCGCAATTTTTATGTTAGAAAATCGGGAAAAATTTTAAAAATCATTAAAAATATTTTAATCGAATAAATAATAAAATTATTAAAAACCACTGTTGCAGTTATCGTTACGGTCGCCATCTTGGATTATATAAATGTTGAATATTTCGTTACACCCGCCATCTTGGTTGAGTACCATGTCATTCTTACACTTTACGTTACGACCACCATATTGGATCCTATTAATGTTGCAATTATCGTTATGGTCGCCATCTTGAAATTTAGACGCCATCTTGGAAATCCGTAATTTTTATGTTAGAAAATCGGGAAAAATTCCAAAATTCATCATAAAATTAACTTAATAGAATTCTGATTAATTATATCGATTCCCGTCCTTGGTTCGAAACCAGTGAGGGCAAAAAAAATAAAAAAAAACATCAGATCCTTCCTCCACGGAAGCTACCTAGACCGACCTCACACCACCAATACCAAGGTATATATCATCAACTGGTATGACATCATGTCCGCCATCTTGTCTTCATCCGCTGGAGACCGTCATCTTGTTTTCATCTGCTAGAGTCTGCTGGCGACATGTTAGTATAATGTTCTGTTCTCCATACCTTTATCCTCTACTGTTGGCATTAAACTTTGACCTTGACCTTGAACTTTGACCTTGACCTTGAACTTTGACCTTGACCTTGAACATTGACCTTGAACTTTGTCCTTTACCTTGAACTTTGACCTTGACCTTGAACTTTAACCTTGACCTTGAACTTTGTCCTTTACCTTGAACTATAACCTTGACCTTGAACTTTGACCTTGAAATTAGCCCTTGACCTTTAAATTTGACCATGACCTTGATCTTTGACTTTGACCTTGACATCATCATGGATCCGTCATTGTATGTTCAGTACATGCTACCAGGAGCTACCACATGCTAGCAGTCATTGCCACCATCATGTTTTCGTCTGCTGGAGGACAACATCTTGTGTGTGTACTTATCTTTCCATCATGATAGTTTTATTATAACCTGCTACAGTGCAATAATCATTTATTATTGCTGAGGTGCCCGCCATCTTGAAATTTAGTCGCCATCTTGAAATATTGTAATTATTTAGCTAGAAATGCGGGAAAAAATTCCAAAAGTCTCTGAAAAAATCAATTATTAATTTACAAATTGATTCGATGGATTCCTGTCCACGTATCGATTCCTGAGCGGTGACAGTTTTAACTAATTATTAAATAAATTTTATATTCTATTTCCATTACCTTTCGTGGTGTTTATTAATCATTCACTCTACGAAAAACAACTCAAGTCATTATACCTGACCAACGAATTAATACAGTGCCGATTAGCCTATTATGAAACTCTAATTTTTCAATAATCTGAATAACCTATAAGCCGTTCATGTAGAAAGCCACACATATAGATCAATTGCCTTCAGTCCATGAGACCGAGTCATGTCATTATCAGACGTATAGTCTAGTCATTTCAGAACCTCATGTCCTTCGTCGTTAGCTAATTATATTCAATTAATCCATCGTGACATTTTTATACATTCTAAAGGACCAAGTAACCTTGAAAAATATTTTAGTAACACCAAGAGGTTTTAAACTAGTAAATATTCAATCACTACATTTTGTACTACGCGCAATCAACAAAAAGGAAGCACCGACAAAGAAAATGCAGCACCATCATCGAAAAGGAAGCACCATCAACGAAAAGGCAGCACATTTGGAAGCACCGACAACGAAAAGGCAGCACCGCCAACAAAAAGGAAGCACATTTGGAAGAACCGTCAACGAAAAGGCAGCACATTAGGAAGCACCGACAAAGAAAAGGCAGCACCACCAACGAAAAGGAAGCACATTTGGAAGCACCGACAACGAAAAGGCAGCACCGCCAACGAAAAGGAAGCACATTTGGAAGCACCGACAACGAAAAGGCAGCACCGCCAACGAAAAGGAAGCACATTTGAAAGCACCGTCAACGAAAAGGCAGCACATTAGGAAGCACCGACAAAGAAAAGGCAGCGCCACCAACGAAAAGGAAGCACATTTGGAAGCACCGACAAAGAAAAGGCAGCACCGCCAACGAAAAGGAAGCACATTTGGAAGCACCGACAACGAAAAGGCAGCACCAACATCGAAAAGGAAGCACATTTGGAAGCAACGTCAACGAAAAGGAAGTACCGTCAACGAAAAGGCAGCACATTTGGAAGCACCGACAACGAAAAGGCAGCACCGCCATCGAAAAGGAAACACATTTGGAAGCACCGACAACGAAAAGGCAGCGCATAGGAAAGCACCGACAACGAAAAGGCAGCACCGGCATCGAAAAGGAAGCACATTTGGAAGCACCGACGACGAAAAGGCAGCACCGCCAACGAAAAGGTAGCACATTTTGGAAGCACCGTCATCGAAAAGTCAGCACCGCCAAAGAATAGGCAGCTCATTTGGAAGCACCGACAACGAAAAGGCAGCACCGCCATGGAAAAGGCAGCACATTTGGAAGGACCGACAACGAAAAGGAAGCACCATCAACGAAAAGGCCGCACCATCAACGAAAAGGAAGCACATTTGGAAGCACAAGTTACGAGAACTTAGTCTTAGT
Organism: Bacillus rossius redtenbacheri; assembly: GCF_032445375.1. Classification (NCBI taxonomy): domain Eukaryota; kingdom Metazoa; phylum Arthropoda; class Insecta; order Phasmatodea; family Bacillidae; genus Bacillus; species Bacillus rossius. The sequence continues at coordinate 71,610,844 of NC_086334.1, forward strand.
TAGAAATCTGAATACAAGAAAAATAAAACATTAAATTTTTATAATTGCAATTATTTATTTCTTTACATTATACAAATACAAGTAAAACAAACCATTTTTGTATGTAGCCAGCTTTCCTCAGTTCTTTGAGTATGAATGATATTTCTTTGATGCACGAATAGTTTCCTGCACAAAGCGAGTCATGTAGAAGTCTTAGCCGGTCAACCAATATGTTTGGATCGTTCCATGAAGTGTAATCAGTCTCTTCTACCACCATCTTACTTGTTTGATTATTATAAATATTATTTTCTCTGGTGTCTTCCGTTTTAACACCATCCTCAGGGTAACTTTCATTATCGAGACACAGATCATCACAAGCTTGGCTCGATTTATTTAATATATCACGATGTTTCCATCGTTTCGGTCCCAGGACACCACCACAGTCTTCGATCTTGCCTGCTTTAGTTGCTTCATCACAGTCTATACCTTTGTCAACAGCCGCAGAGTCGCTGTAGCAATCACCGTAGAAGGCATCATCTTCACCCAGATTACCATAAGAATTCGATGTCGATGATGTCGAAGCGTCTTCATCGTCTTCATGCTTCCTTTTTAGGAGTCCATCATTTTTACAAAGTAGGAAAGATCTGCTTGAATTCGGCTGGAATGTATTCTCATTTTTCACGTTAAAGATTCTTCCATTGTCTTCATTCTTCCATAAATCATAATCGTCCTTCAATTTAAGTTCTTTGTCGAGATCGGAAGAGCCGCGATCATAATCTCTACCAAGACAAGGAAAATTATTGTCGTAATGCAGATCACTCTTCCTTAGTCTAGTAGAGCCATCGTTGTCCTCTATCTTGTACACAGGCTTGGCGTTACAAGTTCTGCCATGTCTTTTTAAGCTCTCTCTCCGCGTAAACGACTTGCTACATCGAACACAACTTATCATATTACGTAGTGGATTTTTATCACAGTCATTCTTCTCGTGTTGTCTTCCATTCTTTCTCAAGATAAATTCTTTGCTGCAAAACTTACACCTGTGTCCTTTCGATACATCAACAGTTACCGACAGTTGACAAAGGTATAGACTGTGATGAAACAACTAAAGCAGGCAAGATCGAAGACTGTGGTGGTGTCCTGAGACCGAAACGATAGAAACATCGTGATATATTAAATAAATCGGGTCAAGCTTGTGATGATCATTGTCTCGATAATGAAAGTTACCCTGAGGATGGTGTTGAAACGGAAGACACCAGAGAAAATAATATTTATAATAATCAAACAAGTAAGATGGTGGTAGAAGAGACTGATTACACTTCATGGAACGATCCAAACATATTGGTTGACCGGCTAAGACTTCTACATGACTCGCTTTGTGCAGGAAACTATTCGTGCATCAAAGAAATATCATTCATACTCAAAGAACTGAGGAAAGCTGGCTACATACAAAAATGGTTTGTTTTACTTGTATTTGTATAATGTAAAGAAATAAATAATTGCAATTATAAAAATTTAATGTTTTATTTTTCTTGTATTTAGATTTCTAACTAAGACTAAGTTCTCGTAACTTGTGCTTCCAAATGTGCTTCCTTTTCGTTGATGGTGCGGCCTTTTCGTTGATGGTGCTTCCTTTTCGTTGTCGGTGCTTCCAAATGTGCTGCCTTTTCCATGGCGGTGCTGCCTTTTCGTTGTCGGTGCTTCCAAATGAGCTGCCTTTTCTTTGGCGGTGCTGACTTTTCGATGACGGTGCTTCCAAAATGTGCTACCTTTTCGTTGGCGGTGCTGCCTTTTCGTTGTCGATGCTTCCAAATGTGCTTCCTTTTCGATGCCGGTGCTGACTTTTCGTTGTCGGTGCTTTCAAATGCGCTGCCTTTTCGTTGTCGGTGCTTCCAAATGTGCTTCCTTTTCGATGCCTGTGCTGCCTTTTCGTTGTCGGTGCTTCCAAATGTGCTGCCTTTTCGTTGACGGTGCTTCCTTTTCGTTTCCGTTGCTTCCAAATGTGCTTCCTTTTCGTTGTCGGTGCTTCCAAATGTGCTTCCTTTTCGTTGTCGGTGCTTCCAAATGTGCTTCCTTTTCGTTGGCGGTGCTGCATTTTCTTTGTCGGTGCTTCCTAAAGTGCTTCTTTTTCGTTGGTGGCGCTGCCTTTTCTTTGTCGGTGCTTCCTAATGTGCTGCCTTTTCGTTGACGGTGCTTTCAAATGTGCTTCCTTTTCGTTGGCGGTGCTGCCTTTTCGTTGTCGGTGCTTCCAAATGTGCTTCCTTTTCGTTGGCGGTGCTGCCTTTTCGTTGGAGGTGCTTCCAAATGTGCTTCCTTTTCGTTGGTGGTGCTGCCTTTTCTTTGTCGGTGCTTCCTAATGTGCTGCCTTTTCGTTGACGGTGCTTCCAAATGTGCTTCCTTTTCGTTGGCGGTGCTGCCTTTTCGTTGTCGGTGCTTCCAAATGTGCTGCCTTTTCGTTGATGGTGCTTCCTTTTCGATAATGGTGCTGCCTTTTCTTTGTCGGTGCTTCCTTTTTGTTGATTGCGCGTAGTACAACATGTAGTGATTGAATATTTTTTAAATGTGCTGCCTTTTCGTTGATGGTGCTTCCTTTTCGATGATGGTGCTGCCTTTTCTTTGTCGGTGCTTCCTTTTTGTTGATTGCGCGTAGTACAAAATGTAGTGATTGAATATTTACTGGTTTAAAACCTCTTGGTGTTACTAAAATATTTTTCAAGGTTACTTGGTGCTTTAGAATGTATAAAAATGTCACGATGGATTAATTGAATATAATTAGCTAACGACGAAGGACATGAGGTCCTGAAATGACTAGACTATACGTCTGATAATGACATGACTCGGTCTCATGGACTGAAGGCAATTGATCTACATGTGTGGCTTTCTACATGAACGGCTTATAGGTTATTCAGATTATTGAAAATTAGACTTTCATAATAGGCTTATCGGCACTGTATTAATTCGTTGGTCAGGTATAATGACTTGAGTTGTTTTTCGTAGAGTGAATGATTAATAAACACCACGAAAGGTAATGGAAATATAATATAAAATTTATTTAATAATTAGTTAAAACTTTCACTGGTCAGGAATCGATCCGTGGACAGGAATCCATCGAATCAATTTGTAAATTAATAATTGATTTTTTCAGAGACTTTTGGAATTTTCCCCCGCTTTTCTAGCTAAATAATTACAAGATTTCAAGATGGCGTCTAAATTTCAAGATGGCGGGCACCTCAGTAATAATAAATGATTATTGCACTGTAGCAGGTTATAATAAAACTATCATGATGGAAAGATAAGTACACACACAAGATGTTGTCCTCCAGCAGACGAAAACATGATGGTGGCAATGACCGCTAGCATGTGGTAGCTCCTGGTAGCATGTACTGAACATACAATGACGGATCCATGATGACGTCAAGGTCAAAGTCAAAGATCATGGTCATGGTCAAATTTAAAGGTCAAGGGCAAATTTCAAGGTCAAAGTTCAAGGTCAAGGTTATGTTCAAGGTAAAGGATAAAGTTCAAGGTCAATGTTCAAGGTCAAGGTCAAAGTTCAAGGTTAAGGTCAAAGTTCAAGGTCAAGGTCAAAGTTTAATGCCAACAGTAGAGGATAAAGGTATGGAGAACAGAACATTATACTAACATGTCGCCAGCAGACTCTAGCAGATGAAAACAAGATGACGGTCTCCAGCGGATGAAGACAAGATGGCGGACATGATGTCATACCAGTTGATGATATATACCTTGGTATTGGTGGTGTGAGGTCGGTCTAGGTAGCTTCCGTGGAGAATGGATCTGATGTTTTTTTTTGTTTTTTTGCCCTCACCGGTTTCGAACCAAGGACGGGTATCGATATAATCAATCAGAATTCTATTAAGTTAATTTTATGATGAATTTTGGAATTTTTCCCGATTTTCTAACATAAAAATTACGGATTTCCAAGATGGCGTCTAAATTTCAAGATGGCGACCATAACGATAATTGCAACATTAATAGAATCCAATATGGTGGTCGTAACGTAAAGTGTAAGAATGACATGGTACTCAACCAAGATGGCGGGTGTAACGAAATATTCAACATTTATATAATCCAAGATGGCGACCGTAACGATAACTGCAACAGTGTTTTTTAATAATTTTATTTTTTATTTGATTAAAAAAATTTTTTAATGATTTTTAAAAAATTTCCCGATTTTCTAACATAAAAATTGCGGATTTTCAAGATGGCGGGCGCAACGATAACTGCAACGGTGACGTCATAATCCATGATGAGGCTTATCTGAGGCTGTAGACATGGATGCTTAAGCCTACATATGGACATTTCTAGTTGCTGGGATTTTTACGGAATAAAACGGGAAATTTTCCCTCGGAACGGGAATTTTTCCCTCGAAAACGGGAAATTTTTTCTTAAAACGGGAAATTTTGAGTCATTTTGAGTCAATTTTGAGGAATTTTGAGGAATTTTGAGTCAAAAATGGCCGCCGTGACGTCAAAATCCAAGATGGCGGAAAGGACACACAGCACCACCGCCAGACGCCAGGCGCATCTCCGTTTATTATATACTACTTAAGACAAATGGAAACTAGATGTTATGAGTACAAAATATTTGTACGTAAAAAAAATTTACATAATAAAATACTTACATTTATACAAAATACAAATATTTTTCTTAAACATACAAGTATAACTTCAATTCATTTTCGGCCAACGAACATAAAGTTATGCTTTGGGTAAATAATACCAACATAATTACATTTTCACTTTTCACCAAAAGTACATGAGGTAAAAAAGTCAACAAACCTTAAAACACAATAAAAATATACCCAGTATACATTATATTTTAATACAAACACCAATACAATACAAATTTTAACTGAACATTTTTTGGAGGTATGCATAATTTTATTAAAATTAATCAGAAAGTAATGCAGTTACATGTTTACAACCTTGCGTACTTCACTTGCCTTTGACGAATCCGGATATGTTCAATGTTTAGCCAGCCGAAAAGGATGTTTAGATTTTATTTTTAAACGCATGTGAAATTAGTCCTTTCTTTTAACACTTCATCGCTGTCACGTGGCATCTTTCATTATTATTGTACTTTTGTTTCGTAGTAACGATCGGTAGGCTAAATATATAAATGTGTTTGTTGAAAATTTGTTTTAAACATCCATAAATTAATTTTGCCAATTTATTTATTGATACCAGTAAAATACAAAATAAATGATATTTATTTTACGACCTCTTAAATTATTTAAATGATATATAAAATATGACCAATTTTTTTTCAAATGAAGACGTATTTTCAACTGGAAGTACGCGAGAATTACACAGATTCATTTACTTGCGTATTGCATAGCATACTTCACGTCCATTTCTGACAGCCTTGCGAAGTCACTTACAAAGTATCTACAAGTATATTCTTCAGGCGAATTCGGACACGGGATTATCTTCCATTATATCTAGAAGACGTGTTTTTACATTTGCTTGGAGTTTTAAATTATTTTTTTGAACTAATGAAGGCAATTTTAAAGTTTAACTCCATTTCAGAAACACTTACGCAATATATTTGGTGGTTCTCTGCAAGTGTATTTTGTGTTTTATTCTATTTCGATAATGAAGTCAATCTGAATTTATTGCCTTTTTTCAGATTTTTTTATACATTAGATGTATATAAATATAAAAATTTATGTAACAGGATGAATCTTATATGGTTTGAACAGTTATCTATAATGACTTAGTTGGTTTGTTCACTAAAAGCCTTTCTTTTTTACTGTTCAAGTTGGATTCCTTTATTACTGAAAAAAAAATTATCACGTAACTAAAAAAATGAATAAAAGAGCAAACTTCTGTTCGTATAAAGGTGTTAATTTTATGAAAATAATGTAATACAATTTGTTCTCTAGATAAGTAGATTTAGAAGTAAGACTTCATATTTCAGTCGTTACCGTTGTACGACTTCCGGAAAAGTTTTACACACACACACACACACACATACACACACATATACATATATATATATATATATATATATATATATATATATATATATTACAGAATGTACCAGAGCTTGCAGGTTGCGCAGAAAGGAATTGTATTGTTTGTGAGAGTTCTCTGTTGGCAGTAACACCTATGATATATGTTTGATGTTCTGTTTCCAACTCATCGTTAAAACTAAATTTTACAGACTGATTATTATCCTTTGATTTAAAATCTAAGTTATTTACAGTGTTTAAAATATGCTTTCTTGCGTTTAAGAATATTTCGTACTGTTTCTATGATGTTTGAGTTACCCGCAAAGATAATGAGATAGTAATTTTATACTGCTTCTTTCGCGGTTTTTTTTTAATTTTAGTCTTGACAATAAGGAATGAATTATTCAGGCTGTGCTAAATATAAAGCTTATGCTTTATGTCATTAAGATCAAACTCTTCTATTTCTGTGCATTTTATAGTATTCCTAGTTTAGTTAATTTATCCAACAATATATTTATACAGTCAAGGGCTTAGATGCTTTATAAAAAAAACTCAAGTGATTCATAATCAGTTGCCATGTATAGATATATTTTGTAGAAAATAAGCAGTATATGTTTTACTGCTTAGAGTTGATATAAAACCATGTATAAAATTTGAAAGTATTTTGTACTTTTCATACTTAAAATTATCATACAATGTTCAAATATTTTTCGATATAAGTAAGGACACATGTATTTAGCGAATACATGTCGTGTCAGGCTATTTCACACATAACTGTAGCTTTTTTCTTAGAGGTTTGGCGAATTGCGGGCGTGCAGCAGTACGGTAACTACGTCCTCATTGCCCCGTCGAGTGCGGGAAAACAGCCGTCACCGACCACAGCCAATAATTACAAGAAAAATCTACAGTATTTTGTAAAATACCTTGACACGAAATTTATTCGCGAAATACAGGTTTCCCTAGATATAAGACGTAATAGCTCTCTGACGATAATTTTCTTTACTGGTATTATCACCTTTTTATGCAGGAGAATAGTTTTTGTAGTCTTGTGATACCCATTCTGAAAGAATTCCAACAATGGAATATGTGTTTATTATAATTAATGGAGAAGTGTATATACTATTAGCAAATGGATCATTAAAAATGTGAAAAGAAATTATAAAAAATTACAAATTAGTCTACTGCACATAAATAACAGATTTTAAAAAAACCAAATTTACTATAACATTCAAAATATTACAGAGCGTGCCATGTAGAAAACACGGACGCATGTTGTTGTCTAAATGAAATAAATAAAATACAAGTCTGCGGCTTTAAATATCAAAGAAATAAAATGTTTCATAAATATTCAACGCTTGTAAGGGTACAACCATTCATTACACTGATAGGACATATTTTTTCTAGTGCATCATACTGATTCCTAACCAGACACACATATATAAATAATTTGTGTTACATTTCAATTAATTTGGCCATGAAATAAACAATGCAAACAAGTGAAACTCTTCAGAGTATCGTCAAATAAAACCTGGGCCAAAAGTAAATCAATATTTTGGTGCTCAATACAATTCGAAGGAAATGGAAGATTTTTTGTAGTATTATAAATGATCATACAAGGATTGCTGATTTGGTTTTGTATTAATTTTGAGCGTAAAACTACCCCGAAAATATTGAATAAATTTTTCAGTTAAGCTGCATATAAACTGAACTGGTTTGCTAGCTGTCTTGTCATCGTAAACATGACTATGAGTCTGATTGGCCATGTTGGTGATAGGCACGATTTTCAAGGCAGTCTCCCGATATTATATGATATGTGTTTTATTTTTCTAAAAAATGAAGCACGAATATGTTTTATATTTATTGTGTGAGATACCAGTTGCAAAGACTTTGCAGTTTATTTTATGGGTAGTGAATCAATGGTATAAAATAACTTCTTTTATTTTTTCCCGATAACATCTTTTTGACATTAGTATAAATTAATCACTCTCCAAGCAGAGAACCTTATTTTTGTAGTCACGAAAAAAATTGTTTGTATTCAATATCAGCTAATAACTTACCATTGCTTATGTCATCAAACACATTTACAGTACTGTTCAATTTGTAAAAGCATGAGAAGTAAACAATAATTTCTGCAACAACGTTCTTCCGAAAGAAGGTATACACCGATTTTAAAGGTGCGTGCCTATTTCTTAATTTTATTTTTTTAGTAATTAGAAAATAAAAATCGGTACTTTTCCGAATTTCCTCATTGAGGCTGCGACCCAAATTTCAAGTTTCCAGCCCTTTTGGTAGTGGGTTGGAATTTGTATAGGCCAGTGTGTGAGCGAGTGAATTACTTTTTGCATATTCGAGCAATTTAAAATTTAGGCAATAAAGTTTAATTATAACAATTTCACGTAAGCTAGAAAGCTCAAAGGCTGGTAAAACAATAGAATTTTATTTCATATAATTCTAGATCAATTTAATCTAATTATAACACACCCATTTAAACACATTTTATATACATAATAATTTTACTTCAGCAAGGTCTTTGGTTTCTTGTAATACAAATAAAATTACCTAAAAAAATTACTGGACATACTTAAAAAAGTTTTTATATTGTAATATTTGCCAAATAATTTAAATAAATCTAACTGCAAATGTAAGAACACAATATAAAGGTCTTTAAAATAGTATTTTGGAAAATTACCTGAATGTTTATTTTCTATAACTCCTCATTTCACTTGTTCAAAAGTATTTGCATGTATACATATGCGTGCGTGTGTGCGCGCACTTGGAACTTATGTTTCTTTGATCATTTATAGTTGAAAATAATGTAGCGGAAGTTAAATTGAAAAATATATAATTCTTTCTGGCCAATATTGGTTTACAAACATAATTTTACATGACCCCAGAAGAAAAATAAAAAAAAGAATCGCCACTGCCTTGTAATTGTGTTTCTAACGAACTTGTGTAACTAACGAAAATGTTTAAATGCTCAAGGTTAGTGATACAATAAATGCTTGGGTAGTGAAAAATGTATTGTTAAAAACCAAAGGTAATTTTAAACGACCTTTAGTTAACCATTGTTCAACGACAGCATCGAGAGATTGGCCCTTATTTTTGTATCGTTATATACATAACTAAATCATTACGGGAGGAAGTTGCCATAGGCGGCTGGTCCTTCAGTTACTATTTTTTTTTTTAAACATCTATATAGAGTTGCAATAGTAACTATTAATATTTTGATCATAACTCATTTATGTAACATTACACCCAGAGGTATAGCCCATTCTACCAGAGCTAAAGTCGAGGTACAAATATAATTAAAGAAACACAATTAAATAAATATAACTAAAGAAATATAATTAAAAAAATTTATATAAAATCATTGTCATTTTGCAAATATATTTTTTTTACAATAATTGAAATATTCTAATAAAATCTTAAACATTATTTATTTGTCTTGAATGTACGATTCTTGAATAGAAGTATAAATAATAATTTAATAATTTAAATTGATTTTGGAAGTTATATTATTATATGAAACCATTTTGCTATTATTGCAATACACCGTGATTGCAGGATTCATTCATGTGTTAAGGAAAAGAGTCATATCAAACTACATAATGAAGTCACTAAGATAATATGTGAAATAATGTTGTAATAAAATGTAATGTGCGACGTTCACGTAGATGCCCGTAAACGAAACAGGTTAGATATTATAATCATATTTAGCACTTTAGTATTTCCAAAATAAGTTTTTTTTAAGACGCCCAACTATTATAATAAATCTCTATCTACTAAAAAAATTCAGTTATTGTAGTTAGATGATTTTAAATAAATAATATTCTATGAATAAATTTGTCACGACAAGTGAAGCATATTAATAATAATTTACATCACTGAAAAGCTGATAAATATATCTATAGAAATTGTCGACAACGTGAGACGGTTTTCAATTCATTGATTACTATTGCTGATACTAGTGTTGTGTTTTGACCGTTTCGAAGCGATAATATTCCCGCCTGAACTCCTGCGATATTAGAGCCATCTAGTGAGTAAACTCGGAACTAATCGGAGCTCTAGCGGCAAACTGTTGAACTCGTTCCTTTCATCAGCGGCAAGTGACAGTTAAATCACAGTATTTAATACTCAGATTATTTAAATTCTGTACGTTGTATTAAAAAATTTACTAGACAGAATTGTTCATTGTACCTCCTTTAAGTTGTGTGCAAAGTAACAGCCGTGTACCATTAAAATATATACCTAATATTTAGTTTTGAAAATTTCAAAATTAAAATTAAATAAGAAAGCATTTTTGAAAAAAATTTTATCGTCATATTTAAAAAATTCAAAGTTTTATTTACAATTCTGTCAAGTATGTATTTTTTATCTACTACGATATTCATGGAAGAAATAATTTTCTTGGAGGCTGCAAAACTAAGGATCTTAGCCTAAATGAGGATAATAAGGCGTGTCCGATTCGCGTAACTAAACAAGAAAGAAAAATCATTTCGATTTGTTGCTTGTGACAAATGAAAGCGGTGCTGCACACTACTGCTACATCAAAAACTTCTCCCGACTTGTGAGACCCCAGGTTACAAAATATCAACTATGTGTGTAAGATGTGCTTTAAGTGTTTCACTAATCGACCGCGGAAAACAGGACTCACAGCTATACAGTGTCTTGAACAGCACAAGATTAAATGCGGAAATAAATCTTGTACAGAGTCTGTTTAGGTTGAGCAAGACTTTAGTAATTTGTCTGTGTTTTGTTTGTACTTGTAGTAGTGTAGAATTCATGTAATACAATAATTTGTTTTTTAAAAGAACTTGTGGTGTTTTTATTTTCTCAAACCTGTCACTTTTGTGGTATTTTTTTAAATTAAAGTTGTTTTGTATCACCCAGGGATCGAACCAAGTATCGATTCTATAGGTAGATTAATGATTGATTTCTTATAACTTTATGGGTTAATAAATACAAATATCCTAGATGGCAGTCGAAATGGTTTATAGGATGATGGTAGTAGTTGATTTTAAGCCTTTTTTTAGGATTTTGATTATGATTTATTGAAATTATTATTTTTTACATGAAATTAGACATTATTGCATCGATCGGGTATCGAACCGAGGACAGGAATCGATCGAATCAATCAGTATATTTATTGCCAATTTATTTAATGAATTTTGGAACTTTTCCCGAATTTCTAGCTAAATAATTACAGATTTTCAAGATGGTGCCCCAAATGACAAGATGGCGGATGTCACAGTAATAATAAATGATTACTGCACTATAGCGGATAAGAATTAAACTAACATGGCGTCAGCGCACTCTAGCCGACGATACAATGATGATGGCTTCCAGCAACGAAGACAAGATGGCGGACGTGACGTCATGTTACCTGACGATACATATGCTATTAACAAAGTGGTGGGGGCCAGTTTGCCTGCTGTTACCACGGGGGAAGGAGCTTGTCGCCATTTTTAATTTTTTTTGACATCGTCGGGTTCGAACCGAGAACTCTGAGCTCCGTGCCGTAAAAGTTTGTTTTTTAATATTTTTCATTAATATTTTATTAATTAATTTTTTTATAAATTATAAGTTATTTTCATTAAAATCGGATAATAAATAAAAAAGTTAAAGATGGCGACCGTAACGGAAATTGAAACGGTGACGTCATAAATCAAAATGGCGGAAAACACAACGCGGGAATGTTCGCGAAAACATAATGACGTCATCCAAAAGGGCGGATCCAAAATGGCGGATCCAAAATGGCCGTCGGGATCAAGGTCAAATGTCAATTTCAAAGGTCAAGGTTACACACATCGAAGATGGCCGCCGTGACGTCACAATCCAATATGGCGGTCGTCACCACAGGCACCACAGCCTGAAGCCTGCGCCCGTAGCCCCTTTCCTATACTACTGACGTCTGATACAATATGTACCAGAGGAGAAGTCTCAACTGTACAAAGACCTTTTGGATGGGCCAGTGTCTGATAAAGACAATGATGAGTAGTGTTATATTATATGATGCTTAACGTGAACTTTATTAAAGAAAAATTGTCATACACCATGTATATACTGTTTAATATTTAATGGCACATTACATTGGCATTTTGAGACAATGGTAATATAATTTCATAGTAAATATTATTTTGATCTGATTCCTGGTAGGAATTTGTCTTTTGTGTTAAAAGGGCATCATTTTATGATTTTCAAAATTCTGTAGAAATCTATATTTACATTATATTAAGGACAAACTGTTTCCAAATCGTGCCATACATGATAAAGAAGGAGAAGAAAACGTAAAACATGATTTAGTAAAGCTATATTTTCAGGCATACTATTTTATTTTTCGTTGTTTCCCTAAAGTTTGCTTCCTATGACTGATGCCCTTTAAAAATAAAGCGATTCATATATTTAATTGATCTTATGTGCATGCATTTAATTGAATTAAATAAATTAAACTTTGGGTTTAACATTATTCATTTCATTATCATTCTCCGCTTCTTTTAGATATTTCTAGGGCTCGATATAATCCTAATACATAATTTTTAAACTCATAAAAGGCAAAAGCCATTAGTTAACTTTTAAATAAAATTTTTTATAAGATATTAAATTTATAACTATACATTTTTCCTTATTTATTTTTTATCACATTAAAAATTTTATTCTTAGTTAAACAAATTAAACAACTCGTACGTGTTCATCAAATTAAAAGAGCTTTTAAAAGATAAAAAACGCTTATACTAAATTTAAGTTTAAAGAAACAAAGTATGACACAAAGATAAGTGGTATTCTAGATAAGAAGTATCAAATTACATTCCTAGATCGTTGTGCAAGGATGCTTGATAAAAATATTTATAATTAAAAATTTAAAACGTATTTAGAACATATTAATGTTTAAGACAATTGAAAAAAAATTAAAACTTATGAATGTTATAGATGTTATAGATGTATGTTATAGAATCCAAAATTCTTGTTTCATGGTAATATATATTTTTACCTTGATGTTATTTTTTTTGCTTTATTTTGTAATTTTTTGATTCTTCATTTAAATGTTTAAACATTGTAAATTGTATGAATTATAGAGACTTTAGAACTTAGATGCATTGTACATTAAATTATAAAATAAACAGAATCTCTTATTGATAAAAATAGATTTTTTTAACTTAAAAACAGTTTTAAGAAATAAAAAATAATTGTTTAAGATAAAATAAATTAATTTACTGATTTGAAAGAATATACTTGTGAGTTATATTTCTGTGTTGGTTGAGATTATGGATTCGGTGATGATTATGCTTAAGATATTCCTTTGTTTGTAAATTTTTAAAATTCATATTGATTTTAATTAAATCAGGTATTCTTTTAGATTAATATGAAAATCCTTTAATTAAAAAGAGGTTTATTTGCTTTTTAGAGGCAGTTATTTGTTCATTTGCAAGATAAAATTAGTATATTTAAGAATGAGATAAAATAATTGACTTGAGTGAATTATACTTGATTGAAGTGGTGTTTTAGGTTCATTTTCTAAATAAAACTCGTTTGTCTTCAGATGAGAAAAATCTATTTATTGAGTTTTTTTTACTTAATGTAGACAGGTAAATTGCAAGATTATTTAACACTAAGAAAAAATACTATTAACCGATAAGAACTTACAGGAATAGTAAATTGTTTAAAATTAAATTTTGTTGAAAAAATATGATTGCAAGATTGTCCTAGGGCAGCCTTCAGTAAACAACTTATGTTTTCAGATAAAGTGCAGTTTTTTTGATTATTAATAAGGTACCTTATATAACACTCTTTAAATACCTATGGAAGATGCAACTATTTTTAAGTAGCCTCTTGCTATGAGGTTTTAAGGCTCCCAGAAGAAACTCAATGTCTATTGCATAACTAAACTTTACTGAGTATTCTGAAAAGGTACCTACCTAACAAATATTAAAAAGGAAGGAATTTATATAATTATATATATTCCTTCCATTTTAATATTTGTTATCATTTTAAAATTATTTTTATTGATACGCAAGACGACACAGTCACTAAGACTTACAGGATGTGGAAAATCCAGGGTCCATTTCTGGCAGGTCCTATTGGAGCGAGTGGAGTTCAGCTGGCCCATGTAGTCGTTGGCTGTCCCTGCTTTTCTGCAAACTGCGACAGAGAGATACAACTGCACTCTAGCTCCAACAAGATTTTTTTAAAAATGAGCAATGCGTGTTAGTAATGCCAAATATGGCCATATTGAATTCAGCCGTTGCTTGCTAAACGCTTGCCACACTATCGTGCTATAATTTATTGTATTGCACATTTTCAACCTTGTACTAGTGAACTGAAAGATCGTCTCTTTAGTGCCAACGTGGAACGACTATCCTTGTACAGTCGAGCCGTGACATTGTTGCTGAGTCATCTTGCCGTACTGCCTATTCTTCACAATTCTATAACAAAAAGTAAAAGTCCTCTTTTTCACTATGAAATAAATATTTTTATCTCAACATATTTATTTACTTATGTTTCGTTACGTGCTTGGTTTCATTTTAGTTTTTATCAAAGCCGTTGATAATAAATATATTTATAATATTTTTGGCCTATAGAAGGTGTTTCCACACCAGTAAAGTTCGGAGAGTAATTCGTTACCGCCTCTGGTAATGCAATGTGAACTTTCAATTACTTTTAATATTTATGTATATAATACTAAATTTATCATGTAGTGATTTAGAAAATACCGATTTAATTTTAGGTTTTTTCTAAACCAAACGTTCACCTCAAAGGGAAACGCAAAATAATAAAACAAAGTATAAGTAATTATTTGTACGTGTGCTAGTCATGCTAGTGTCTCATCTCTCCTTTTGGTAGGTTCGGATGGGTTAATTCTTCTTTAATTTATATAAACACCCACCTCCCCACCCCCCAAATTCCCCTCTTCTCTTAGGGATTCAATTTCAAAAAATAACGAAGGGAAGTTTTAAGTTTTAAATATTGGTAATATTTATACATACAATTTTAATATCAGCTTTAGTATCTTTAGATATACGATTCAGTGTTATTAACCTAGTCTCCTTTTTCACCTTTGACTCAGCAGAGTGGCACTAAAAGTGCAACTTTTATGAGTGGGAAATTCGATGGCGCAGTAAGGAAGGGGGCTAAAGATTGGGTCACTCAACGAGGGCGAGGGGGAATATTGAACGCCCCACTCCTCACTCTCGGGAAAGCGTTGGTGAAGCGATGCTACATTAGGTACTAAATTTGTTATGCTGAAAACGGGAAAACGTTTTTTCTTTAAAAGTTAATTTAAATTGTATATTAATTTGGAAAATTTGCACAGACATTTCTAATATGGTTATGTATCATAATAATTATAGTTACTAGTATTATAAACCCATTTATTCATTCTTGGATTCCACTAAAAGTATGGACTTCAGTAAAAAATATAGGTAATTATATTTTTTAACATTAAATCATGTGTTTCAAACGATTACCTATATTCACTTACAAATTACTTATGCCTCTAGCTGTGAAGTTTCACTTCTAGCGAGCGACGGCTTGCACCCACCCATGTGTTTTCTTTAGAGCTATAAATTGTCAAATGTTACAGTCGAAAAATAAGTTTTCATAAATAAAATTTAAAAAAAAAACGCAATGCCAGATAGATAAAAGGGCGTAATTAATAACATGATTAACTTCATAAACTCCCAGTTTTAGCAGGAAAACACTAATCATATATATATGTATATATATATACACACACACACACACACATGGGGTGTGCTTGATCGCTAACAGGACATGCCTACCTGATAACTGGACATGACGGCCACAAACTGACTGTACCTGGACGCTGATTATGTGTCTGACTACTGATTGGACGTGCCTGGTTAATCGACTGTCAGGTAGATAATATAATATTTAAACATATGTCAAGGCATGCAAAGGAATTGCTTTGTCTTCTAAGAAATTTTGAAGAAATCGCGAAGTGCTAGTAATTTGCTTGTTTTTTTTTCCTTGTAAAAATTACATAATATTTTTTATTTGTAATTATGTTGTATTTTCTTTATAAACTTGTCACTTTAATGAAAAATAAGAATAAATAAACATTTTTACCTTAATTTTTTTTTATCCAGCTAGTTCAAACAAGGACCGGAATCAATCGAATCAAGAAGTAAATTAATTGATTTTTGAAGATTTTTTAATTTTTTTCCGAATTTCTAGGTTAATAATTACGATTTTCCAATAAGTTTGCAAATATGCCATCGGCAGCTAACAGTCGGTTGGTGGATGAGGAATCTAATCCGCTTTTAGAATTTTTATTGATGGTTTTTTATTAAAATATTTTTTTTTATTAAATATACTATTAGCATTCACCAAGGATTGAACCAAGGACAGGAATCGATCGAATCAATTTAAGTCTGGTAGATGAGGAATTTGTGTCTTCTTTAGGATTTTTCACTTATTTTATAAAATAAATATTACAATTTATAATTTTTGCATCGGGCAAGGATCTAAGAAAGGTAAAGATTCCATCGACACCATTGGAGGCTTGTAGAAGAATAATTTATACCTTTTTCTAGAATTTTATCCATAAATTTTTTATTAAATAATTTTTTTTACCTGAAATTATATCTATGCATCGAATAAGGATCAGACCAAGGACAGAAATCAATCGAATGAGTAATTATTTTAATAAGCATTTTTATGATATTTTGATTTTTTCCGAATTTATTGCTAAATAATTACAGATTTACAAAAATTGTGGATTCCAAGATGGTGGATGTTGCGTAGTCAAAAATGACCACCGAGGTCCTGATCATAATCAACTAGCGGCGGACACGCCCGAACATGGCTGATTCCTCACGATCGGCAAGCCAACAAGCCAACAAGCCAACAAGCCAAGAAGCCAAGAAGCCAAGAAGCCAACAAGCCATAGTCCTATAAGAAATACAATGCACCAGACTTCTTTACTTCCATATACTAACTACAATTTTTTTTAGTTTTATATGCTGGAAATAGTCGTTTCCAATAGATTTTAATTAATTCCATATAATGTTGGGTTGTATTAACCTAAGCAGTGTTAATAATATATGTTACTAGATTTAATAAAGGTGATTGTACGATATTTGGATAATCTTACTTGGTGTTCATAAAGTTGTGTCATACCATGTATAATTTGCTATACACGAACCTTACCACGTAAAGGAATTTCTGTAGTAGACACCACCACTGATGACCCTTCTTTAGCTTGGGCCATGTATGTAAGTGTACATTATTTTAGTCAGCGATCATTATAACGAATATTTATTATTATTTTAGTATCGTGCGTGTCAGCTAGTTTACCCAAGACTTTATAAAATGTATCTGCCTTTTCTGCATTGTATATGTAATATTTTTTCAGCAAGTCGATAACTGTTTTATCGACCGCGAATAATGTTAGTTGCAATACATACCACGCATGAGGTCAAGTAATTAACCGAACAGTGGCCAATATTATTACCTTTGTGACTGAGCCATCATCCGTGTATCTTCAAGAGGAGATTCTGGGTAAACCTTTAACCAACATTTTTTTGTATGATCTTGAACCAGTCTCCATGTGCCCCACCCTGGCCCTCAACCATCGCAGATGCACGCAACTTCACTTCGGTACGTCTATTGTCTGCTCTGAGTCCTCACTACTGAGACATATCGTTCAGACTTGAACCGATGCTGTCGTTACCTTGAAGCATGTCTTCTCAATGTGTGGTGCAAGGATTATCTTATTGTGCCAAATACCTTGTGTGAAGATACAATGACCGGGCTTGGTTAAGTTCGTGGTTTTATTTTATTGAAGTCCCTGGAAAAAAACACTCAGGATAAATTCCTTTCCCATCTCCTACACATCGGCAGCCACCATGAGTCCAGACTCGAAAGTTGGTCCAACACTGGCACAACAGTGTTTGCCACACCCGACCATATAGCTGCCTAGAGCCCTGGAAAGCATCTCTGCATCCACCAGGCTTCCATTACACCCCATACCACCCTCATCATCTCGTAGACACGCGACAACTCGTACCTGCCAGGTGAATTACAACTATGTTACTGTCATTTTACTGTATTTAATATTACTTTATGAGGTGCACAAAAAGTGGGTTACGATAAATATTTTGGATAACATGGTTCCTTAAAACAATGAAAAACTGTTCAATGATCTCGTGAGTTAAACTTGCTGTGCCTGTTTTGTGGCCAGTGAGTCATTGTTGCTGAGACTGAGGACATGAGGAGCACCTGCTGTCTGGCAGCGCCGCACGCGGCAGGACTCGCGCTGCACGGACCCGGCTGGAGTCTCGACCAGGCAGAAGGGCCCGCCCGGGTCTTGGTCCAGGTTGCGGCAGTAGTTGCGGCTCGCCGCCCTCCACGCGCCAGGCAGCCGCCGGTCCAGCCACGGCAGGCAGGGTCTCCCGCTGGCCGTCACCCACTGGCTGCCAGCATACTGCTCCCCCGCCTCCAGGCACTCAGGCGGCTGGGCGGGCGGCGGCCCGGCCGACTCTGCGCCAGCAAGCTCTCAGAGGGACTGCCCGCTCCGAGCGGGGAGCGGGAAACTACCATACTGGAACTCTACCATAATGGCCTCCTCAGAGGCAACGAGTTGAAATCCTGCTATTATTACTTATACACACACCATGGAATGAGTATAACGACTTTTCTCTCAGAGTAATTTATAGAATACGTCAATAAGTAGCGCTATTAACCACAGCATTTTCTTTGGTTAACATAAAATACTACAGATAACACTTCTGACAGTGACTTCTGTAGTTAGTCTTATATGAAGTAATTCAACAGATCGCGCTCGAGAAAATTAAAGTTTCCAAAAATTTTTGTGATAGGAAGAAGCAGCACTGTAATCTTATAACCAATATATATATATATGGTATAATTCCCCTGGTACTTTACCCATATGGTAGTTTTCAATTATGTCACTTTTCCATCTGTTTCGAGGATGCCAGAGGGAATTCTGACATTATGGTAGTTTTTAGCATGGTACTTTTCCGCACCCCTCTAAAGACTGGGTATAATCGAGCGCCATTTTTGGTCTTGTGTGAGGAGTAACGCCATCTCCCGGTCAGCGCAGCATTAAGTCGTGGTAAACCTAACTCGTCACAGTCAAATAACCAACAAACCAAACTCCACATAAATTATTAGGTTCTGTTACTTGAGATTATTAGCCGCTTACAATTCAGTTTTTAACACTTCAGTAACTATAAACCCGCAGAAAATTTACACAACACAGTGTTTTTGAGGCATGTCATATGATTTCGTTTCTGTTTTCCTTATCGAAGGATACTTTTCTTTTCCTAAGCACTGTAGGTAGATAAGGGAAGCGTATGTAATGTGAACTAAGGATCCAGTATTAAATCTTTGATTACTAAACGTTAGAAGATATAGCCGTTTCATCAGAAACGTCTTGTGTGTTCCCAGGACCGGCACGCTCTCACACATGCGTAGTGAACGTGCCTCTCGGAACTGCTCTTTGTTTTAAGCTTATTCTCCTAAGTAATATTTACATAGAATATTTGCATATTTAACTGTAAATTGTCAAGGAATTATAATTTCCAACCTTCCTTGTAATACGGTGGCAAAAAAAAGTAAAATGATACAAAGAATTTTAACATTTATCAGATGTGGCAATCCAAATTTTTGTCACAATTTTTTTTCTGTATATTGTCTCTTGTTACCCTAGGTAAATCATATAAAATAAGCATATGTAATACACAAAAAGAGACTAATTTTAAATTGATGTTGAGTAAGCGGAGATAATCTCATTTTCTTACTATCGTTTCGAAGAATTTTTTTGGTCTGGCGCCTTGATGGAAGGTGGCTAAAGGCAGCTGTTTCAGTTTCAGTTTCTCCTCTTCTTTAGCCTGTGTTGCAAGATGGTGAAGCGAAGTGGAAGCTTGTAAATGCTGACAGTCTTTTCCCTATTGAAATAGCGTGGTTTTTGCACCTAAGTGTGCCAAAAAAACAGCTGCGGGTTTTAGTTTATTTAAATTTACAACAGATGAAGCTCGAAGTGTTGTTTGGCTACAAAATTGCAGATCTGACAAATAGAAGTGTGTGTGTGTGTGTGTAAGTATTTGGAGCTTTGGAGCTTTAGAGCTGTTGGAACTTTGCAGCTGTTGGAATTTTGGAGCTGTGGGTGCTTTGGAGCTGTTAGAGCTTTGGAGCCGATCGAGCATTTGGAGCCAAATACACTTTTATTTTCCTTGGCGGTATCAGGCAGAATATTATAAATCAGCTTACTGATGATGTAGCAACAAACATTTCTTCAAAATATAAAATGTGGCTGGACTTATACACGGAAAGTCATAGATGTTCGATGACAAAGTGAAGAATTGTGTATTCAAGATATCGGCTGCAGTAATTACAGTTCTGACGACGTGAAGCAGACTGTTAAACATTGTGTCCAGAAACTATGTCAATAAGAGGAGAACTATGTCAGTAAAGGTTCTGGCTAGTCTCTGTCTAGTATAAACCGGTTGGAGCTAATAATTAGTCATTTCACGCCTATGCAGACCTAAATGTTCATAAGATTGCTAACCTTCGCAGGGTGATCCTATAGTAGAATATAAATTAAGTAATACATATTATGTTTGTAAAAGAAATTGCGGTGTTTTATTTCTCGAACCTGTCACTATTATATTAAATTTATGTTGAATTAAATTAATTTTATATCGTCCAGGGATCGAACCAAGTTTCGAATTTATCATTACTTTAATGCGTGAATTTTTTGATGAAATTTGGATTTTTTCCGAATCTCTAGACAAATAATAACACGATTCCAAGATGGCACCCAAATTTCAAGATGGCTGGCACGTCAGTAATAATTGATTATTGCACTGTAGCAGGTTAGAATAAAACTAGCATGGTGGTAATGTACTTTATAATACGAGTACACAAACAAGATGGTGTCCTCTAGCAGACGAAAACAAGATGGTGGCAATGTCCTCTAGCAGGTGGTGGCTCCTGGTAGTGTGTACTGAACACAAAATGTCGGATCCATGATGGTCGTCAAGGTCAAGGTCAAATTTCAAATTCAAGGTCAAATTACAAAGTCAATGTCAAATTTCAAGGTCAAGGTCAAATTTCAAGGTCAGGTTGGACTACCACCACTTAGCCTAAAATCGTTCAGCCTAATACCCTCTCTGAAACACTATTCAGCCTAAAGTCACACAGCCTAAAGTCATTAAGCCTAAAATCATTCAGCCTAAAGTCATTCAGCCTAAAGTTACACAGCCTAAAATCGTTCAACCTAAAGTCACTTAGCCTAAAATCATTCAGCCTAAAGTCGTAGAGCCTAAAATCATTCAGCATAAAGTCGCTCAGCCTAAAGTCACTCAGCCTAAAGTCGTTCAGCCTAAAGTCACTCAGCCTAAAGTCATTCAGCCTAACGTCGTTCAGCCTAAAGTTGTTCAGCCTAAAATGTTTAAGTCTTATGTTTTAAGTATCTGACTGCTGTAAAACCGTTATTTTTTATTACAAACGCTCAGTGATTGTAGTGCCATCTAGGAAGCAGTGTTGGAACTATTCTCGAAACCCAACTCTCGAGATGCAAAGCAAAATGTCTGACATCTGGTAAGGGATTGGGGAACCCACAGAATGATGATAAGCAGCATGTGCTCATATGTTTGCATGCATGAAATAGGATTAGATTCGAGCCGAAGAAATACTGACAGGAGACACTTCAGTATAATATACCATATATAAAAATCACTAAAAATTTGTATTTAGCAGCTATATTTTCTTAAACCTAAAATAACGTTGGAAGCAGTCAATATCGAACTGTGAACACAAGCTTTGCACAATTTATTTGTGAAATTTTTCCACGTTTTTACACATACATAATAATATAGGGGTAACTCAATAAAAGAACGTGTAAATATTAAATTTTATTATCAAGGAATTATAAACATAATCGTAACACACTAACAAATATTCAAGTTTATCACAAATTCGGTAACAAAGTAAAGAGCATGACAGCGTATATACTATACGAAAACTTTGGTACGTGGACGAGTTTTTATGGTATTGGCCATAGTTCTATTGTAGTACGACTGTACACTAAATTTTTAAAACAATATTATTTGTCGTACTGTTATCTTTTAGGCATTACTATTATACTTATCGTAGCCTACATATAAAAATTCCGACATGATAGCAAGTGAGTACCTTGGGCGACAGACTGTGTTCCTTTTTAATATGGCAAACGATGGACCGCATAGAAGTGAAATTTCTTTGTTTTTCTTCTCTTAACAGAACATCAAAAATGAATAGTAGAACAAAGAATGTGTTGCCTGCAAATGCATTTAATATAAACTTCTTATTGTAAGCACTGATTAATCGCTTACATATCACAAATCTGTTTCTCGGTTTTTCGAGTAAGTTTTCATTTGTATAATTGCGAATTTTTTGACACTTTATATTGGGGTTTTTATTGTAAAAATATGTTGTATTTATATCGCTATTAATAGCATTACTTAAACGAAACCATGACTTAGATCGTACGCTCTGAAATATTTATTTTTATGAACGTAATGCAACATGTATAATTTTCAAATTTCTCGATTTTCATTATTATCCTATTTACGTAATTTTTTTATGGTAAATATTTTTTATTACGACACAACTATGTTAACATTTTGATAAAAAGTTGTCTTGATATCATCCACATACATATTATCTATGCTTTGTGTACCATACTTAAATTTTTTTATGGCACCAATTACACCAGCTATAGAGCTGTGAAGTCCGGGATTAGTATTTAGAATGATTTGCAACTTCCCGAAACCCTGCCATTAATAATGTATGATGAATACCTGTTATTTCCTATTTGTGATAGCATGTGTATGTGACGCTATTAGTTTTTCGGCATTTTTGAAACATTAACGGCGTTAGGTACCTGCCATCTTCGGAAAAATCCGCTGGGGCGTGTTGCCAATGTCAAGGGTGCGATGAAATCTACAACTTATTTCGCGACCTACCATGTTGCCATGCTTAAAGCTAGTAAAAGTCGGGAATAACGTCTGGGTCCCCGGCCATTCCTCCCTTTGACAGCTAGTCAATACAGCAGAAATTCTACATAACAGCTTGGCCGGGGGAATTCCTAGTAAACCTTTAGTTTTTTTTAAAGCTGTTATTCTACTATACTTGTGAATCCAAGCCCAAGGCAAATTATGTGACTATTAAAATTTTTATTCTGCGTGTATATATATAATGATACTGTCTAGGAACTGGATAAATTACCACATCACTTTGCATATAAATACGAAGTAAATAAAAAGATGGCCTTGAAATACATCACGAGAGAAAAAAAATCGTTATTCAGAAGGTATCAATTTACAAAAGTGAGTAATTGTTGCTAAGATACAGGACACGATTGAATTCGTGGTAACTCTTTTGTCTTTCATGTAACTTATTGTCCACGTGTTTTGTAGCAAACAGCAAAATAAATCAATATATTAAACGAAATCAATAAATATAGTTTTTATCATTAGAACATGGTTTGTGTGCAATTATATTATTGTAACTGTTATGTTTATCTCTGCTCCCATTATTACTATCATAGTGAATATAAAACGATTTTTTGACAGAATTGTGTTGAACTCCAAATTAAGTCAGATTTATGGCAATTTTTTTTAAGCTTTTTGAAGTATAGAATATCGTTTCATTTGTACAGCACAAGTATAGATTTGTGACATCGTTATTGCTTGTCAAACCAACTTAACACACTATAAATTTTCTGCTCCTACAAAACTGTCTGATTATTTATAATTCTGATGGCAAGTGCCATGCCATCGTGTTCATAAAAGCACGGTAGGTGGTGGCTTCATGTGTATACTGTTGGCAGTATTTATGTAAAAATAGAAGATACCGTTATTAATAGATGAAAGCAAATGCAATGTGCCAACATTTAATGTATAATTGCTTATTAAAAGAAACATAAATTTTAAAAATTATAAAAAAATGTAAGATGTTAAAGTCGCGCCGTCGAAATGATACAGACGTTGGTAAAATCACACAAATATAAAACCGAAAACCGTTTCACTAACAGGCAAGAATGTACTACTAAACATTATTTATGGAGAAAACGAAGTGGTAGGGGAGTAACATAAGTTTTTTCTTACTGTTTTGAAAGCAACCGGCTAGAATTATTTAGCATATTCGAGACCTTCAGGCGCACAAACGCTATACATCCGTACTGAGTGCCTCGCACGTCTACGCGCAGGCCACTGACAATGGGTGTAGTATTTTTTTACGTTTACAGCATATCTAAGTACGCATTTGTCTGTAAAGGATAAATTTTATTTATGTATATATATAATTTCTACAAGATTAATATATATTACAGCCTATATAATTCTACAAGATTTCGGAAACGTAAAAGTATGGGATGGAGTACAGTTGTTTGATGGTGATAACAGCTAAGCAAAGCAAAATCAAGACTATTTTAGTGTAGTATTCGTTGATCATTGATATATATATATATATATATATATATATATATATATATATATATATTGAAAACGTTAATGTAAGGCAGTCAACAACAAAACGTGCCAGAAGATGAGCGCAGTATCCTGCATCCAACCGCGGCCTCTCGTCACATAGGCTACTGTAAATAAATTGTTACGTTGATGTATTACGTTTCTTCGTTTTCTGCAGGTTATCTAGCACGCTAGGCCGGTACCTGACTCGCATACCTCTGGGTTGCTATCAAGGGTAGCATGCACGGCCAGTATTAGCTATTTACATAGTAGAGCTAACATTCTTCCAGCTACGTTGAACCGAAATTTGTTAACTAACAACAAACCAAATAAATTACTGAATATGGCAGGGCTGCATAGTATGAGAAATCACGTGGTAAACACGTTAACAATTTTTTTCCACAAAAAACTGCAGCTGTAAGGACGAAAAGACTGGGGGTTATACATGTAAAAAAAAAATCTGCGTTTTCTAAATGTGATAATATGAAAAGTGCATATAAATATAACATTGCTTGGTAGTACAAAAAACAATATTATATTAATGACTATATAACAACTTGATAATGACCGGATATTTTGTCAATTATTTAGTGAGCAAGCAAATTGAATATATTAGGGCGTGTGTCAGGTCGTGTCTCAATTGGTTTAGAGTACTCTGTCGTGCTCAGGTTTCTACGACATTTATTCATCGTACAGAGCACTCTGGCCGTCTCGATAATGCGCTGAGAGAGTGCGAAAGAGCGAGAGTACCAGAGAAAGCGATGCTATATACTTGCTGCACTCTCTCGTACTCTCTGCCATCCGCTATATTGTTTATATTTGTAGAACGTGGTTATTGCAAACGGTGGATATGTTAAAAATGGTGCTGAGACATCACAATATTTTTATGCAACAAAGCATTGCAGTTGTAATTTATTTTAATTTGTGCATACATTTTTTGCGCGTATCATGTGTTTTAAATGCATACTAACATTGCTTAGATATCGCATTGTCCCAATTCAGAATGCGAGAGCACGAAATAAGGAAATAGCACTCTTGCCATCAAATAATGCGAAATGATGCCAGGGAATGGATAGAAAGAAGTCAAGGCTAATCTTGGCTTCGCTCTCTGAGGAATGTTAACAAAGGAAGGGGAAGAAAGGTTATCGCTTGCCATAGCTGTGGATTTTCCGAGAAACGAGAGGGTGGCGGGAGGAAGCAATTTTGTTTACTTGATTCAAGAAAGAACTGCAATGTCCGATTGCAGCGCATTTCAATAACCGGGATTCGCGCCTAGGACAGTTAGGGCGGAATTCATAGTGAACTGCGTTGTTTTCATTTCACAGTACAATAAATAAGTATTACTTATTCGAATGCTTTAAAGTAATACTTCATTAAGTAATACTTGTTGAAGTACAACTTATTGTGATTTCATAGTCACTATAAGACATAAGTACTTATTTCTCAAGTATTCATAAACAAATAAGCAATACTTCCTGTATAAACCGTTCTTCGTCAAGTTTGTTTATTATGCATATGTTGTTAAATGCATAGGCCGATTGTAATTGTTCAGTTATTATTTCTATAGACATAGCCCATTTTTAAATTTCAGATTTCAAATTTTTAGAACAGTTTGTTCATGAAAACTTAATTAAAAAGATAACTTTGCAGCTAGTTTGTAATCAGAACATCACCCTACATAACCTTTTTCATGTCTGCTTTGCGATGGATGTTGGCAAGTGCAACGATTTTGAACGACTTGTGGAGCACAAAATCTCCATTATTTGAACCAAAGCAGTGGAGTATTGAACGCTCCCGAATGCCGGAAAGCACGCAAAACCTACAAAAACATTTAAAAAAAAATTAATAAAAACTTATAATAGTTAAATTTTTAATTTGAAATGAAAATATATTTTAAAACAATATGTGAATATTAAAACACCGAAAAAGCTTGTTTCCATCATTTAAATTACAAAAGTATGGACAATTCACGACGCGAACAAAATGCATTAATTTTTTCGAAAACGGTGGCGTGTACGGCAAAAATGCTGTACGATTTTTTGTGTATTTCAGAATTAAGTTAATGACCACATCGTAACCATTGCTGAACAAATGACGATATAGGCCTATGACTTCCCAATTGAACGCTTCTAAATATGAATGTACTAGTCTACAAAAATAATAATTCAAACACGGTGTGTGTTTTAAATGATAATAGTTTCAATGTGTATCTGACCGGCGTATGTAATGATAACTTGGCATCAGCCGAGTGAAAGTTTAAAGTAATTTAAATAAAGTAAGGTTTTTTTACTATGTCCATGGATGAAATAATCACATGACAGCAATAAGTAACTATAGTGTCACAACATCTGGGAATTACTGGTGATACGAGTAGTATTTGTTTGAAATCAACTAAAAAAGCCTAGATTTATTAGCATTTTTAGTGTACGCTGATTTCCGATTTCATCTAATTATATCAACCACTTGGAAAGGTAATATTAATGGGCTGCTTTTCAGATCCAGACGAACAATATGTTATGTGAAATCACTTGAGATCAATATTCATTCGACAATCTTATTTTGTGGTTATTGTTTCCTTTAATTAAATATATATATACAAATATATAGTCTATATATATATCGAACTATGCATTTGCTATACTGCTGAGGTATTAAAACAGAAACAAACACACTCAAACGGACAAGAATATTCGGAAAATGTAATTATTTGTATGTTTTTCTTTATTTGTTGAAATAATTTGTAAGTAATTCATACAAGTTATATCGCAATACAAACTATAAGTATGTTCTGCTCAATACAATCAAAATCCCTTCCTTAACTATATTCTAGAGTATAAGAAGTAGTACTTATATTCGGCGAGCTAAACAAATTAACAAATTACTATAGGTCATACACTTTATTTGAAATAAGTTATTATTATTTACTTTTATATTTTAAAAAAAGAGCACTTTTTGCATACTTCATACGATACCAGACAAGCCATCACATTATCCGGGCTTCCTAGGTACAGAGCTACGCACTGTGTTCGCAAATATAGTGAGAATATCTCAAGTTTAAATAGCTGACCGCGGTAACCAGGATATCTGGGACAAGCTTTCAGCCAACGCACAGGCCGCCTTAATACAGTTCACCTGATTACGACTGCTAGCCATTACGTCAGGCGTCGCAGCCAGTCAATGCGGATGTGTTTTAATTATGATACAATCACTGGCCGTCTCCAGCAACACTCACATTGGAGCATTTTTACCAGCGAGATTGAGAAATATGTAATGTTGTGTGGCGCTTGTTCGTGTCAGGGGGGAAATATGGTATTGGCGAGGACGTCATCTCATCCGCATCTACTCGCATACAGCTAAGATTTACATCTGCCATATAGTGACGAGTAAATGAGTCAACT
Source organism: Bacillus rossius redtenbacheri (assembly GCF_032445375.1). NCBI lineage: Eukaryota > Metazoa > Arthropoda > Insecta > Phasmatodea > Bacillidae > Bacillus > Bacillus rossius. The sequence continues at coordinate 71,638,683 of NC_086334.1, forward strand.
GCACGGACTCAGCGGATACTTTTCCGAATGGTTAGTTGTCAGGATTATTAAGGGTGTTAGGCCCAAATTCATTTATATCATATTATTTTGTCTTTATATTGGCCTCATACGTACAAGTTTCTCTGCAAAACTGATTTTCACTATAACTTATAGTTTTCTCATAACAGGCACTCAAAGTTGAAATATATGACATTTCTTGTAGGTATTATTTCAGTAGCCGATCGATGTAATTTAGTCATTTTTGGTAGTTTACAAGTTCATTATGCATACTATTGAGAGATATATTTTAAAATTTTTAAAAATAAGTTATTCGTGTGCTTGAGCCAGAATATGAGAAATTTTCACTTTTTTCTGGAACCAAAAAAATTTGTATAAAACATATAATAATACAATATTACGAAATACCTATCTGAATATACATTCATCTAAAATAACAAAATATGTGACTTTTACTGTATCAAAATCGTAAGCTCCTACGGAAGTAATGTATCCCCTGAAATTCCAAATATATGAAATGCAACCCGCCACTCTAGTGGTGCCGTGTTGTGCCTCTCCCCGGTAATAGCGGGCGGACTGGTCCGGCATTGCCAATCACCTGTCCAGTCTGTGACCTGCCTCGAGCCCCGCCAGAAGTCTTCCTTTCCCCAGTTGTCAGTAGTGGTAAGTGGTTTCATGCTTACCGTTTCAATATGTTGGATGTATTAGTGTAATGAAACAACTTTAACTGCTGTACAATAGCGATTTTTACTGTTGCTATGGCTCCGCAAAAATTAAGAAACAGCAGGCGTTATCTCAGAAGAAATAAACGTTCCATAGCAATGAAGAAATACAGAGCTACACAATGATTACTACTAGAAAATTACTGCGATTCTGAACAAATCCGAGATGCGATGCGTCTGTTACATCGACTGGATGTGATCAGCAAATTTGTGAGGAATTAAAATAAGTTATTTATTTAATTAATCTATGATATGAAGTGGATAAGATTTATTGTGCAGCACACTGTTTATATTAATTATTTTAGTCATTAATTTTTAATTAATTACCAATAGTAAGTTTTTTTAATGATTTATATTAATAATTATGTAGATTCTATACGTCTAGGGTTGCGACTCTCATTGGCTGGTGACTTCCTTTGAAACGGATACTATTATAAAATGTCATACGTTCTTTCATTTATTTTCTCCGAAATTCCTAGCACATACAAATTTACCCACTACAGAACGTTCTACCAAGCGTGTATAAGAAATACAATATTTACATGGGGAAATTGCCGCCTCATTGACCACAGTCTCGCTACACGGAACTGAGGATTAGTATTCCCTTGAAGATGGATGCGACAACCAAATATACCGAAATATCTGGATTTAAACCAACAAGAAGTGGCTCCACCCAGAAGCCTAATTCATCATCGACACTGCTGATGTAATGCCAGATTATAAACTAAACTGCATTTGATTTGCAAAAGTGTAAAAAAATGCAATAATACTTGGCCTCTCATAAAGTTTTAGTCATGACTTCAATCTGACTCGCAATCCAAGTACATCACTTTTTTATATTCACGGAAAGTTGACAGTGAAGCTGGCTTATACGTTATGAGTGAAAAAACTCACAAAATGTAATTACCAATTGAGGAGAACGTAGTTTTTTGGTAAACCACCCCCCCCCCCCCTGTTTTAGTCCACTGTTCAAATGAAATTACGCCACATGTTATTACGACAATACAACATTACTTGCGGTTATACAAGCGGGCGAAAAATTTTTTTAGGCTGTTAACATTTATCCAGCATGATTATGGATGGTTGCCGAACAAGGTGACGCTGCGCCATGGTAATACGCTGCACTTACATTCGTGTGGACCTAAAGTTAGTTTCTAGGAGTTGGTCTTCATTTCTTTTATCCAAAATTTGACGAAGACATTCCAGGCAAATGTCCCGATAATTCTTTCGTACAGGCCGTGGTGAATACTCTCTCCGCTTTTGATTGACCGAATCAGTGACAAAGTGTGTTCCATGTAAAATGTCAAAGTTTTGTCACGTTACTTCCGTGATAAACATTGTTATAAACAGAGACTTACCTGTAGATAGATAGATCGTATTTAGCGTCGTTAATTTTTCCTCGTAAAAAAAGTTTTAAATTATATTTAAAAAAATGCCGGCTACTTTGTACCAGTCATAAAATAAACTAATTTATTTATACAAATGACATTTTTCTCGCCTAAATACGATGTTCTTAGTTACTTCATAATATGATTTTAGTCATGCAAGCAAGCATTTTTATAATTTTAAAAACTTCTTTTCCTGTATTTTTTCTAGATATGTATGTCGGCCCTAAATGTACCTTTAACATCATAATTATGATAATTATTCCATTGCAATACTTCAATAGCAGAAGAATTCGTGTATGAAAACTTTGAAAGAGTCCATATCAACCTTTTCAGAAACATGCGTTTCACAAAAAAATCCTGATGGGGCATCCTAATTTTAATAGTAAGAGTATTATTACACATAGCGTTATACATATTTTTTCCCTAGAAAAAGTAAAAGTAAATTCATATTTTAGGCGAAAAATAGGTGAAAAATATCCTATGGTGTCTTACCCTGAAACGGGATTTCATATTTAAGAACATTTTAAAACTGGAAAAGTATCCTACATTTCAGTTTTAAGGATCTGGAAACTTAGGCCTATCCTATTTTAAAAGGGCATAATCAGATCCTTTCTTGCCACTTTCGAATACTGAAAAATGGAAATGGCTCTTTTCAGGTTTTTGTGTCAATACTAAAAGTGTTATAAAAATCTGAAAAGTATCGGATTTTGAAAAGGGTCCTATCAGGATTCGTTTGTGAAGTTCTGACGGGAGTAAGTAGTATAGGAATGGGGCTACTGGCGCATGGCGCTGGCGCCTGGTGCCTGGTGCCGGTCCGTCATCGTAGATTCTGACGTCTCGGCGGCCATTTTGGACTCAAAAATTCCACAAAATTCCTCAAAAATGACTCAAAATGACTCAAAATTTCATGTTTTGAGGAAAAATTTCTCGTTTTCATCCACAAAAATGCGAAAATTAGGATTTCGTAAAACCTCAAAATACTTTTGCCTTAGAAAGAACTCTAAATCCTAAAAACGGCTTAAGAATCCTTCTCTACAGTCAACATTAAGCCATTTCTAGGATTAAGGATACCATGACAGCCATTTTGAATTATTACGTCACCGTTGCAATTATCGTTACGGCCGCCATCTTGAAAATCCGTAATTTTTATGTCAGGAAATCGGGAAAAATTCTAAAAATCATTAAAATAAATAAATTATCGAATTGAATAATAAAAAGTTAATAAAATATTACTTAAAAGCCACTGTTGCACTTATTGATATATGGGCGCCATCTTGGATTATATAGTTGTTGCATGTTCTGTTACGCCTGCCATCTTGGTTGAGTACGATGTCACTGTTACACTTTACGTTATGACCACCATATTGGATCCTATTAATTTTGCATGTTGCATATTTCGTTACGACCGCCATCTTGAAAATCTTTATTTATTATCCGATCTTAATGAAAAATTGATCAAAATTCATCAAAAAATTAACTTAATAGAATACTGATTAAATATATCGATTCACGACCTCGGTTCGAACCCGGTGAGGACAAAAAAATAAAAAAACATCAGATCCTTCCTCCACAGAAGCCACCTACAGAATGACCTACAACCACCAATAGCAAGGTATATATCGTCAACTAGTATGATGTCAGCCATCTTGTATTCGTCCGCTAGAGACCATCATAATGTCTTCGTCTGCTAGTGTGCTAGCACCATGTTAGTATAATTTTCTGTTCATCATACCTTTGACCTCGACTGTTAAGATGGACCTTGAAATTTGACCTTGACCTTGAATTTGACCTTGACCTACGAAATTTGACATTGACCTTGAAATTTGACCTTGAAATTTGACCTTGACCTTAAAATTTGACCTTGACCTTACTGAGTGTCACCTATATTATTATATCTTTGGTGCACAGTTTAAATGAGATTTTGGCTTTGTCAGCAAAAATTCCGTGCTGCTGATTCGAACCTTGACCGATGAAGACGTGACTGAGGCATAGTCATGTCTCAATTCATCCTAATTAATAGTTTAGAAACTTAAGGCCGTAATTATAAACGTCATTCGAATGACAACCAAACCAACCGCCCTCCAGCGCAATCGATGGTTTCGTAGATTATAGTCCTCTTCCGGAGGTCGGTTGACCACCGGCGAACAACCGACCTCCACTCCAGGGTGGATGAGGTCTGGCGCTCTGCCAACGGTCCTCCAGCGGACATCCGACATCTCTATTTGTGAAAATGGCAACATATCTGATGAGGTTAGGTGGCATATGCAAAATGTTTTCAGCTTCTACAAACAAATCGAGTAAACGGAATAATTGCTGGTACTGTGCTGTGCTCTTCCGCACTCAGCTACTTGCTGCTATTATTATGCTAGATGGGTTTGACTGTTTGTTACTATTACTTTCTGTCGATGTTGATATATATATATATATATATATACATTTGTAATAATGTATAAGGGTAGGTCAAACAACACAGATATTATTCAGGTTCTGGTAATTATGTGTAATATTTAATTACATGTGTGGAAATTTATTACATCGGCGCCTATTGCTACACAAAGGCCTAACTCACTTAACACAAATGAGTATTAGACACAACACAAAGCATAGGTTAATATGACAGGTTCATTCATTACTCAGGAAATCGGTAAGGAAAATTAACATACGTTGAAACTTTATTAATTGCAAAAATTTTAAACAAAATATTTAAATAAAATTTATTATCAATAAATTACTGAACTGGGTTGTGGAATGACTATCATGTTCGTTAATCATCTGGATATTTACGTCGCACACATGATTACGATACAACAGTTCATTTAGGTCCATTCAAAAATACGTAATATTATGTTGCACTTTTGCGTGATCAACGAGTTAGCAATCCACAAAAACAAGTATTTAAATAACAATTTCAGTTCGTTATAGAGTTCGTGTACCTAGGCTTTAGCTCAGTTTTACGATCGGTAGAACACAAAACTATCTCTCTCGTTTCACTGCTGGGTTAAAATTGATAAATGAGATTGTTTACAATTACAATAATCATTACTGTTTTTGGTTATTTAAAGTCTTTTAAAATGTTGATAATACAATTTTAACTCAATGTTCTTTTAATTAGTACGTCACTATAACAACTTTAGTATGGCGCTGTTTCACATGGTATGGAGGGTTTTTACTTACATAAACTAATCACTCCTGGGTACATATTCGTCAGAATATGCCCTAACAAACTAGTAAACATTTAACAACACGACGAAAAAAACTCATCCTTTGTTGCGGATGGTCTGAAATAGCTAATATATTTTTTTCTTTTGAATTTTTGACAGGCTCCGCGCCCTTGCATCTCACTGGGACGCCATCTCTTACATAACTCTTTCTCAAATAGAAACGTTCCAGACGCCTTCTACTTGAAACATGGCCTCTGATTGGCCGGGGCGAAATGCCGTTAACAAAATTTACAAAATTGCATCTTGTAAACAAAAGGTATTAACAAAGTTGCAAACACAAAACTGAATTAAATTTAAAAACAGAATTTCCAACAATGCCACATCCTTCGTATATGACACGTATAATAACACAGTTTATACGTTTTGTTCAATTGGTCCTTAGCGGGGTATATCTAATTGCCGGTCCATATATGAGTCGACCATTTCCAAAAACCGCTTTGTTCAAAAAGTGAAAAAAATTGAGATAATGCCTCAAGAATATTCTCTGTAGTCATATCTATGGGAATCCGCAAAAAGAATTGCCAAACTCGACATTGTCCCTTTGAAAATGGATGTGTAAAACTGTAAACATTTCCAGAACCCACTATGTCCAGTTCTGTTTTATTTCCACATCACACGTTGTGCACGTTTGTTTTGCATTCCAGAACACACTTTGTCCAGACATTGTGTAATGGCTGCCATTTTGGTGTACCGAATAATATTCCAAAACCAGCTTTGTCTAGTTCCTCCAAATGAATGTCTGTATTTCATGTTTAGACTATAAAAGTCTTGTTTATTATTTTGTTTGGTCTCGTTTTCACTGTGTTTTGTGTTATCTATGATGACTTATAGCGACAGATGTTGTGTTTTATGTTTTGTATTCAATAATCAAGTGATGAGGGCATCTGTTTGCTTTTAGCAGAAGAAAAACCGGGTGAACTGACATTTTCGTTCGATTGTCAGAAAAATCTGATCCTGCCAAAACTTCCTGATCAAGCTAACTACTATAGTCGTCAATTAAATATTTATAATTTCACAGTATGCCAAGGAACAACGAAATCCCCACAAAATCAAAGAAACACATTCATTTATTCATGGTCTGAAAATGAATTCCCAAAAGCTTCCAACTAGATCGCCTCTGCTGTGTTTAATATATTAACAAATACAGATATAACGGGTATTATTACAGTTCGTCTTTTCGCTGATGGCTGTAGTGGTCAAAATAAAAACTTAACCCTTATTGGAATGGCAAGTAAATTGCTCAGTCAAGCTCCACAACACGTTCAGCAAGTTCTGATGTGTTTCCCGACACAGGTCACTCCTACATTCCACCTGATAGAATATTTGGCAGAATAGAGAGAGAATTGAACAAACTTGACACAATTGTGCTTCCTGATGAATATTACACAATTTTGAGTAATCATGGTACTTTGCTTCGTCCAAAAGAACATTTTCAATTTTTTGACTGGAAGGAAGCTGTAATTCGTGTAACTGTATCCAACACAGTCATGGCATTTTAGATTTTCCCAGTGTAAGAGATTTATCTTAACGAGATCGTGCTAGAACTCAGCATTGATTCTCGTTCGAGGGGAGTGTTTTTATAGAACAGACCTAGGACAAGGGCGAAGTGTTTTGAAGCGTGGTGTTACACTCTTAGATTTAACACCCAAGGTTCTGGAATCTGGTGTTCAGATTAAAGGCGGTAAGCTGAAGGATATTAACAATCTTTTGTGTAAACACTTTGGGAGCAAGTGGAAAGAATCTGAAAACCACCTGAACTTCTACTTGCAATTATATCAGTCAGTAAGTGTTGACAGTGTTCATACAATAATTGAACATGAAAGTGATGCAGAAGACGAACCAATGGAAGAATCTGAAGAACTGCATGTGTAGCATTCAATTAAACATTGTTGATTTGGTGAAATTGATTATATGCATTATTTGACATTTGATTATTTGACATTAATAATCATTGTTATTCTTGTTTCTTGAATAGGGACTAAGGTTTAAATGTTTTCTTTTAATTTAATTATGAATGTATTGTTTTAATGTTGTTGTTTTACGACCTTGTCATAATAGCTTAAAGTAGTATAGGAAAGTATGTCCGAGATCAGGGTTCAGGGTGTGGATTGAGATTGTCGGTCCGCCATCTTGGATTGTGACGTCACGCAGCCATCTTGGATGGTTGTGACCTTGACCTTTGACCTTGACCTTGAATTTGATCCTCAAAAATCGCCAAAATTGTCCAAAATTGGGCAAAATTTGCCCAAAATTCATCAAAATTCGCCAAAATTTCCATTTCTGTGGAAAAAAGTTCCACCAAAAAATCTCAAAAAATTCCACAAATTAAAAATTTCTCTTTTCGAGGGAAAAATTTCCCGTTTCGAGGGAAAATTTCCCGTTTTTAGACCTTAAAAATCCCAGCGGCTGAAAATTCCTAAAACAGGCTTAAGCATCCTTAACTCAATCCTCAGTTAAGCCATTTCTAGTAATAAGGATACCATGACCGCCATCTTGAATTATGTCGTCACCATTGCAATTTTCGTTACGGTCGCCATCTTTAACTTTTTTATTTATTATCCCATTTTAATAAAAAAATTAAAAAAATTAAAAAAAATTCAAATAATAAAAATTTAATAAAAATATTTAAAAAGCATACTTTTTCGACACGGAGCTCGGAGTCCTCGGTTCGAACCCGACGAGTGCAAAAAAATAAAAATGACGACCGATCCTTCCCTCGTGGTGGGTGCTGGCAGACTGACTCCCACCACTTTTTATCATCATCTAGTATGACGTCATGGCCGCCATCTTTTCTTCGATGCTGGAAGCCATCATCATTGTATCGTCGGCTAGAGTGCGCCGATGACATGTTAGTTTAATTCGTATCCGCTAGAGTACAGTAATCATTTATCACTGTGACACCCGCCATCTTGTCATTTGGCCGTCATCTTGAAAATCCGTAATTATTTAGCTAGAAATTCAGGAAAAGTTCCAAAATTCATTAAATAAATCACTCATTAATTTACATATTGATTCGATCGATTCCCGTCCTCGGTTCGATACCCGATCGTTGCAATAATGTTTAATCTTATGTAAAAAAAATAATTTAAATAAACCATGTTCAACATTCGTAAAGAGACTCTAAATCCTCTACGACCACCATCCTATCAGACATCAAGACCACCATATTGGAAAAGTGTAATTTCAATGCTAGAGATCCGGGAAAAAGTTCAGAAATCATTAAATAAATTTCCGATCAATATACTGATTAATTAGATCGACTAAGGTCCTTGGTATGATCTAGGATGATGCAAAAAATTTAAATATAACATCAATTTAACATAATAGTAACAGGTTCAAGGAATTAAACACCGCAAGTTCTTTTACAAACATAATATTTATTACATAATTTCTATTCTACTACAGGATCACTTACGAAAGCCAGCAATCTTATAATCATTTAGTTCCGCAGCGGTGTGAAATGACTAATTCTTAGGTCCAATCGGTTTATACTAGACAGAGTCCAGCCAGAACCTTTACAGACATAGTCCACCTCTTCTTGACAGAGTTTCTGGATACCGTTTTTAACAGTTTGCTTCACATCGTTAGAACTGTAAATTACTGCAGCCGATGTCTTGAATGCACACTTCTTCACTTTGTCATCGAACGGATATGGCTTTCCATATATACAGTCCAACCACAAGTTATATTTCAAAGGTCCGTTTGTTGCTACATCATCAGTAAGCTGATTGATTATCTTCTGTCTGATATCGTCAAGAAAATTACAAATGTCCTTCGACTCACCGAACGTATTTAGATAATAGTAGTATTTCAACGTTCCACGAAATGCAGACTGCGCCAAGTAGAAGCCATTATCGTTCACTTGTAATGCTCCGAACACAGTCTAAGGTTTAGTTCCATGTTCAGACGTCATAACAATCGGTTGCTGGGCATCTGTTTTTTTGGTTGTACGCTTTCGTGTCTCCAATCTAAAGCGAGGAGTCGAAATGTCGGCAGGTAGTTCAACAGTAGGAGCACAGACTCCAACTTTACATTTTTTCGCATGATGTCGCAAACTGTCAATTCGAGTAAACCATTTAAGGCACTCATCACATCGAAACTTCATGCGAGAAGGATTCTTCGTGCATTTGCTCCACTCATGTATTCGTGCATCATGGGAAAATGCGAACGACGTATCACAGTAGCTGCAAGGATACCGTGGTGATGAAGACGATTCTTTCAGACCCGATATAGATACAGGCGTTGCAACAGTAGTACCATTTCCAGGCATTCTCTTATGCACATCGATGCATCGTTGTTGCGACGAAACCTTTACTTTCTGCCGCACAGCAGGACCTTTGCATGCCTTCATGTGCGTTTTCATATTATCTTTTCTGGCAAACTGCTTATGACATTTCTCACAAACAAACATTTTACGATATAGGTTCTTGACACATTCGCTCCTCTCGTGTCGCCGAGCATTGCTGTTGTTTGAGAAAATCTTGTCGCAGTAACAGCACCGATGTTCGCTAGTTGTCAAATCAGCATCCATTGAAGTCTCCATCGAGGTCGTATCGTCGATCGTCGTGGTTTCCTGCACATCCAGCTCAGTAGTCATTAAGCTATCTTCTGCTGGTGGTATCACATCTGTTGAAATCTCCTCCAATGTTGACGTCGTCATCGTTGCCAACGAGATCTGCTCCACCATTGTCGTCGCTGACGTCAAGGTTCCCGTAGACGATGGTACAACGTCCATCGAGTTCGGCGTTAAAGTCGGTAAAGATGCCATTGAGTTCTCAAGAACAGGTAACACCGTCGACGACAGTTAAAAACTGAGCGACCTGCTGTCTAGGACTCGCTTATATACATGCACCGGATGGAATAATACGCTAGTCAATCAAGAATCATTTACAATAATACTAGAGTCAAAACAACATTCAAAATAGAAGGACCATCAACGAAAAGGCAGCACATTTGGAAGCACCGACAACGAAAAGGCAGCACATTTGGAAGCACCGACAACGAAAAGGCAGCACATTTGGAAGCACCGACAACGAAAAGGCAGCACATTTGGAAGCACCGACAACGAAAAGGCAGCACATTTGGAAGCACCGACAAAGAAAAGGCAGCACCGCCAACGAAAAGGAAGCACATTTGGAAGCACCGACAAAGAAAAGGCAGCACCGCGAACGAAAAGGAAGCACATTTGGAAGCACCGACAACGAAAAGGCAGCACCGCCAAAGAAAAGACAGCACATTTGGAAGCACCGACAACGAAAAGGCAGCACCGCCAACGAAAAGGCAGCACATTTGGAAGCACCGACAACGAAAATGAAGCACCATGAACGAAAAGGCCGCACCGCCAACGAAAAGGAAGCACATTTGGAAGCACCGACAAAGAAAAGGCAACACCGCCAACGAAAATGAAGCACATTTGGAAGCACCGACAAAGAAAAGGCAGCACCGCCAACGAAAAGGAAACACATTTGGAAGCACCGACAACGAAAAGGCAGCACCATCGGGAAAAGGAAGCACATTAATTTGTCATTGACTCCAATATTCATTGGCTCCAATATTCATTGACTCCAATATTCATTGGCTCCAATATTCATTGACTCCAATATCCATGAGCTCCAATATCAATTGGCTCGAATTGCTCCAAAAGGTTCCATCAGCCTTTTAGCTCCAATAGTCTTTTGGCTCCGATAGTCATTGACTCCAATAGTCATTGGCTACAATATTCATTAACTCCAATAATCATTGACTGCAATATTCATTGGTTCCAATATTCATTGGTTCCAATATTCATTGGCTCCAATATTCAATGGCTCCAATATTCATTGACTCCAATACTCATTGGCTCCATCAGTCTCTGACAACTACAGTCTTTTGGTCCCAAAAGTCTTTTGGCTCCAAATATATTAGGCTAGAATTCTTCGAGTCTAAGAGACTATGAGACCACATGGCTACGAGTATAAAATGATCTAGCTGGTTACAAGTTATACATGGCTTGCGAGGCTACAGAGCTACGAAGTTTCTAGTACACAGGTTTACATGACTGCGAAGATACAGGACTACAAGTCTGCAAGAGTACTTGACTACGAAGGTACTCGTCTACATGACTCCAGTTACCGCATCTCTCTTCGACGGAAATTTCTCTTTTGCTCCAACTGCTCCATCAGCATTATGTTATAAGATAACAAGGCCTCTTGCTTACGTAGCTTCAAGTCTACGAGCCTCCAATGCATCATGACTACGAGACTACGAGCCATGAGGTTACGAGTCTATGCGATTGCGAGTCTTCTAGGTTACGTGATCGCGAGGCTATAGGACTACGAAGCTTCCAGAACGCATGGTTACGAGACTGCGAGGCTACAATTCTACGAGGTCCCAAGACATCCTGGCTACGCGACTACGAGCCATGAGGTTACGAGACTACGTGACTACGAATCTTCAAGTTTACGAGACTGCGAGGCTACAGAGCTACGAAGCCTCTAGTACACAGGTTTACGTGACTGCGAGGATACAGGACTACCAGTCTGCATGAGTACTTGACTACGAAGCTACTCATCTACAAGGCTACAATTACAGCATCTGTTTTCGTCAGAATTTTCTCTTTTGCTCCAACTGCACCACCAGCATTATGTTATAAGATTACAAGGCCGCTTGCTTACGTAGCTCAAGTCTACGAGGATACTTGTATACGTAGCTTCAATTCTACGAGGTCCTAAGACTTCATTACTACGCGACTTCGAGCCATGAGGTTACGAGATTACGTGACTACGAATCTTCATGTTTACGAGACTGCGAGGCTACAGAGGTACGAAGCCTCTAGAAAACGAGTTTACGTTACTGCGTGGATACAGGAATACAAGTCTGCATGAGTTCTTGACTACAAAGCTACTCGTCTACAAGGCTCCAATTGACACATCTATCTTCGATGGAATTTTCTCTTTTGCTACATCTACACCATCAGCATTATGTTATAAGATTACAAAGCTACTTGCTTACGTAGCTTCAAGTCTACGAGGCTCCAATACATCATGACTACGAGACTACGAGCCATGAGGTTACGAGACTATGCGATTGCAAGTCTTCAAGGTTACGTCATCGCGAGGCTATAGGACTACGAAGCTTCCAGAACGCATGGTTACGAGAATGCATGACTAATTGGCCGCATGGCTACGAAACTTTGTCTCTAACTGACTACAATAGCACTATTCAGTGGTGAGAGTTAATTTATTTCATGCAAAGGTACTTGCTGCAAGCAGTTCTGCTTTTCAACATCAGATGACGTCACGTTTTGCTTGCAGGTTAAATAATATTTTTTTATTTTATGGGGGAGGCGGGTTGTTCACTATCGATCGCATAAGAAGAATGGCATCGATAGTCTTCAAGGAGAAGGAAGTTCGTCCTTCCTGCTAGTGCTTCTCAGATTTCTCACGGTCCGCCATCTTGGATTGTGACGTCACGGCTGCCATCTTGGATGAGTGTGATTTTTGACCTTTGACCGAAACCGCAGGAATGATCGCAAGCACACGGATTAACCATCAAAATATAGATAAGAATAATCAGGAGCACACGGAGAAAACCATCATAATATTGGCAAGAATAATCAGGAGCACACGGAGAAAAACGACACATGTTTTCTTTGATATCATAAAATTACAGAAAAAAAATATTTAAAAATAAAAATAAATTAATAAAAAAATTTAAAATAAAAACAAAAAAATACATAAATTTCTGGCTTGTACTAGAACTCTAACTTTGCACATCAAAGAGAAGTTCACAAGCTAGCAGAATCAGATTTTGAATTTTATTCGTTTATATTTTTAATTTTTTAATATTTTTTTTGTTGTAATTTTATGATATCAAACAAAACTTGTGGCGGTTTTCTCCGTGTGCTTCCGATTATCCTTGTCAATATTATGGTGGTTTTCTCAGTGTGCTCCCGTTTATTCTTGACAATATTATGGTGGATTTCTCCGTGTGCTCCTTATTATTCTTGTCAATACTATGGTAGTTTTCTCCGGGTGCTCCTGTTCGTTCTTGTCAATATTATGGTGGTTTTCTTCGTGTGCTCCTGATTATTATTGTCAATATTTTGATAGTTTTCTCCGTGTGCTTCCGATTATTCTTGACAATATTATTGTGGTTTTCTCCGTGTGCTCCTGATTATACTTGACAATATTTTGATGGTTTTCTCGGGGTGCTTTTGATTATTCCTGACTAGACATCTGATGGTTTTCTCCGAGTGCTTCTGGTTACTGATGAGGAATTGATCTCTGCATGAAGGATTTTTTTACTTAATGAGGCATGTAATTTTTATTCAAGGTTGCATTTAATTAGTGAACTTCTGCCACTGAATCATCACTTGTAATATTTTTATCAGGTGGATATTTAAAAAAATCATTTCTCAGTCGAATAATAATAATCTATGAGAAATCTAAGAAGCACTAACAGGAAGGTCGAACTTCCTTCTCCTTGGAGTCTAGCGAAACTAACCTTCCTTTGCGATCGATAGTGAGCATTCCGCATCCCGCATTAATGAAATAGATATTATTTACCTGCAAGCAACACGTGGCGACATCTTTTGATGACAGCAAGAACTACTTGCATCAATTTGCTTTGCATTAGATAACTTAACTCTCGCTGATGAAATATTTAAAAAATTCTATTTAAGAAATGGTTCCAATTGGAGAAAACTGACAGTTTGTATCTAACATTAGTCACAGAAGCTACCATGGATCATGGTTTGTTATCTGCAGCTGAATCGGAAGGAAGCCACTGTAGATACTGTGGCAAGGATTTTGTCATGAGAAGGAATGCTAGACGTCATGAGAAGAATGATTGTGCTAGAAACCCACTACGCAACATGTTAAGCTGTAATCGTTGTAGCAGGTTGTTAACACGAATTGACAGCTTAAAAAGACATGGTAGAACATGTAAAGTCAAGACTACTTACGGCATAGAGGACACCGATGAATCCACTAGACTAAAGAAGAGTGATCTGCATTATGACAATAATTTTCCTTGTCCTGAGCGTGATGGTATTAGCTCACCCGATCGTGAGGAAGAACATAAATTGAAGGATGCTAATGGCTTCGGGAAGACTGAAACTAATGTAAGTATCAACACCGTGAAAAGTGAGAATACATTCAAGCCTATATTCAGTAGATCCTCCATTCTTTGTAAAAATGATGGACTCCTAGAAAGGAAGCATGAAGACGATGAAGACACTTCGACATCATCGATAGCGAATTCATACTGTAATCTGGGTGAAGAGGATGTCTTCTACAGTGATTGTTACAGTGACTCTGATGCTGTTGACAAAGGCATAGACTGTGATGAAGCACCTAGAGCTGACAAGATCGAAGAATGTGGCGATGTCCTGAGACCGAAACGATGGAAACGTCGTGTTATAATAAATAAATCTGATAATGCTTATTATGATCACTGGGACGATTGTGATTATAAAAGAATTTATAATAAACAAGCAAGTAAGATGGTGGTAGAAGAGATTGATTACACGTCATGGATAGATCCAAACATATTGGTTGACCGGCTAAGACTTCTACATGGCTCGCTTTGTGCAGGAAACTATTCGTGCATCAAAGAAATATCCTTCATAATCAAAGAACTGAGGAGAGCTGGCTACATACAATAATGGCTTCTTTTACTTGTATTTGGGTAATGTTGAGAAGTAATTAAATATTGAAAGTAAAAATTTAATATTTTTATTTCTTGTATTCCGATTTCCAACTAAGCCTGTGTGTTTCCGCTACTGTATGTATGATCATTCCGTTTCCTGTGTGTACTGTGTGTACGTTCCGTTTCCTGTGTGTACTGTGTGTACGTTCCGTTTCCTGTGTGTACTGTGTGTACGTTCCGTTTCCTGTGTATAATGTATGTACGTTCCGTTTCCTGTGTGTACTGTGTGTACGTTCCGTTTCCTATGTGTACTGTGTGTACGTTCCGATTCCTGTGTGTACTGTGTGTACGTTCCGTTTCCTGTGTGTACTGTGTGTACGTTCCGTTTCCTGTGTGTACTGTGTATACGTTCCATTTCCTGTGTGTACTGTGTGTACGTTCCGTTTCCTGTTTGTACTGTGTGTACGTTCAGTTTCCTGTGTGTACTGTGTGTACGTTCTGTTTCCTGTGTGTACTTTGTGTACGTTCCGTTTCCTGTGTGTACTGTGTGTACGTTTTGTTTCCTGTGTGTACTTTGTGTACGTTCCGTTTCCTGTGTGTACTGTGTGTACGTTCCGTTTCCTATGTGTACTGTGTGTACGTTCCGATTCCTGTGTGTACTGTGTGTACGTTCCGTTTCCTGTGTGTACTGTGTGTACGTTCCGTTTCCTGTGTGTACTGTGTATACGTTCCATTTCCTGTGTGTACTGTGTGTACGTTCCGTTTCCTGTTTGTACTGTGTGTACGTTCAGTTTCCTGTGTGTACTGTGTGTACGTTCTGTTTCCTGTGTGTACTTTGTGTACGTTCCGTTTCCTGAGTGTACTGTGTGTACGTTTTGTTTCCTGTGTGTACTTTGTGTACGTTCCGTTTCCTGTGTGTACTGTGTGTACGTTCCGTTTCCTGTGTGTACTGTGTGTACGTTCAGTTTCCTGTGTGTACTGTGTGTAGATTGCGTGTTGGAGCCGAGTAGACTTGTATCCATGTAGCTTCATAGACATGTAGTTTCGTAGCAATGCGGTCTTTTAGTCATGCAGTCTCACAGTCATGTTTAACTCGGAACCAGCTAGATCCTTTTAAACTCGTAGCCTTGTAGCATCGTAGTCTCTTAGACTCGTACCATTGTAGCCCAATATCATTGGAGCTGTTGAAAGAAAAGGCAGTTGGATCATTTGGAGCTGTTGGAGCTGTTGGAGCATTTGGAGCTGTTGGAGCTAAGAAGTAGTCGTTGCACGTCTATGCAGGGCTAAATGTTTATAAGATTGCTGGCTTTCGCAAGTAATCCTGTAGTAGGATAGAAATTGTGTAATAAATATTATGTTAGTAAAAGACTTTGTGGTGTTTTATTTCTCGAACCTTACACTTTTCTGGTATTTAAATTAAATTATATTTTAGCTTCGTCCAGGATCGTGCCAAGGACCTTAGTCGACCTAATTAATCAGTATATTGTTTGCAAATTTATTTAATGAATTTTTAACTTTTTCCTGAATTTCTAGGTTAATCATTACGAATATTCCAAAGATGTTGGTCTTGATGTCTGATAGGATGATGGTAGTAGAGGATTTATTTCTCTTTAAGAATGTTGAACATGGTTTCTTGAAATTATTATTTTTTTTTTCATAAAATTAAACTTTATTGCATCGATATAGTATCGAACCAAGGACTGGAGCGGATCGAATCAATATGTAAGTTAATGAGTGATTATTTTGATGAATTTTGGATTTTTTCCTGAATTCCTAACTAAATAATTACGGTTTTTCTAGATGGCGGCCAAATTTCAAGATGTCTGGTGTCACAGTAATAAATGAATACTGCACTCTAGTGGATAAGAACTAAACTAACATGGCGCCAGCGTACTCTCGCTGACGATACAATGATGATGGCTTCCAGCATCGAAGACAAGATGGCGGACATGGCATCATACTAGATGACATTATATATACTTTGAAAAAAAAGTGGTGGGAGTCAGTCCGCCTGCAGCCACCACGAGGGAAGGATCGGTCGCCATTTTTTTTGCCCTCACCAGATTCGAACCGAGGACTCCGAGCTCAGTGTCGTAAAAGTTTTTTTTTTTTTATAAATTTAAAAAATTTTTTTCATTAAACTCGGATAATATATTTAAAGATGTCGGCCGTAACGGAAATTGCAACGGTGATGTCATCATCCAATATGGTTACTTGGAATAATGTAATCGGATGGATGGTTTGTTTGTCGCAAATATAAATGAAAAGCCATTCCCTTGCATTACTCTATCATCAAACCTAAACATATAAATGCATACATATATATATTAAATGTAGTTTAGAATATGGCTTCATGTTCCAAACTTATCTCGACTTGTCTCGACTGGTTACACATTGCATAACACTTGTAGGTTTTTTAAATTTAAACTTGTCATCATCCGGCGACAATGCCTTGAACTAAAGATGGCCGACAGTGGCGCCATCTGGTAGCGACTTTATGAATTAAAGATGGCGGCAACAGAGAACTTGGTGAATACAGGCTACCGACTTGGCGACATCCGGCAGTAAATTTAAGAATTAAAGATGGCGACGGTGGCGCGCTCCGGCAGTAACTTTAAGAATTAAAGATGGCGGCGCCTCTGGCAACTATTTTTTGAATTTGGCGCGCGATACTAGCGACATCTACCAACCAACTTGAGGACCAAGATGGCTTCGCCTATGGCAACTAATTTTTGAATTTAGCGCCATCTGGTAGTCTGTGCTGGAATTAAAGATGGTGGCTGTATAATAATTTTAATTTCAAATGTGACGTCTTAGGTATGTATTAAGGAAGGCAAAAGATGGCGGCTGATGTTTACATCAAATTTCGAAAAGTTGAAGTTCGAAAAAAAAATTCGAATCCAAGATGGCGGCCGTGACGAAAAGTGCAACGGTGACGTCACGATTCGAAGTTGGTGGAAATTACTAGAAATACAAAATGGCAAATGGATTAGCATGGATTAACATATAAATTAGCATAGATTGGCATACGGATTAGCATAGATTGGCATACAGGTTAGCATAGATTGGTATACGAATTAGCATAGATTGGCATACGGATTGGCATAGATTGACATGGATTAGCATAGATTGGCATGGATTAGGTTAGGTTAGCATAGATTAGCATATGGATTAGGTTAGGTTAGGTTAGGTTAGGTTAGCATAGATTAGCATATGGATTAGGTTAGGTTAGGTTAGGTTAGCATAGATTAGCATATGGATTAGGTTAGGTTAGGTTAGGTTAGGTTAGGTTTGGGTAGGTTAGGGTAGGTTAGGTTAGGTTAATTTTAGTTTAGTTTAGTTTAGTTTAGTTTAGTTTAGGTTAGGTTAGGTTAGCATAGATTAGCATATGGATTAGGTTAGGTTAGTTTAGTTTAGTTTAGTTTAGTTTAGGTTAGGTTAGGTTAGCATAGATTAGCATATGGATTAGGTTAGGTTAGGTTAGGTTAGCATAGATTAGCATATGGATTAGGTTAGGTTAGGTTAGGTTAGGTTAGGTTAGGTTAGGTTTAGTTTAGTTTAGTTTATTTTAGTTTAGTTTAGGTTAGGTTAGGTTAGGTTAGGTTAGCATAGCATAGATTAGCATATGGATTAGGTTAGGTTAGGTTAGTTTAGGTTAGGTTAGGTTAGGTTAGGCTAGGTTAGCATAGATTAGCATATGGATTAGGTTAGGTGAGGTTAGTTTAGTTTAGTTTAGTTTAGGTTAGGTTAGGTTAGGTTAGGTTAGGTTAGCATAGATTAGCATATGGATTAGGTTAGGTGAGGTTAGTTTAGGTTAGGTTAGGTTAGGTTAGGTTAGGTTAGGTTAGGTGTGCGAAGGAAGTACCTACAGGCTCCGACCAACAGCGCTTCTCTGCTGTGAAGTATTAGGAGATCAGAACTTGAGAGGAGGTAGTAATAAAAACTTGCCGGTGCCGTTGCGCGTCGTGGAAGTAGAGCGCGCCAAAACACATGGTTGCCTGGCCGTATGTATCCGGCGTTCATAACACGTGTAGAAGTAGGCTTATATTCGTTACCTCCTGGCTGTTTATTACCGCCTAATACTTTTCAGAGCGAGACGTCCTGGCGAGCTGGTCTGTCCGTCCTCCTCCGTTCGTTCGTTACGTAACGGGACATTTTTTCGTGCGTACATGGCTGATGAACATAACGGGACACTTTTTCGTGCGTGTATGGCCGGTGGAAGTGACGTAATCCAACATGGGTGATGAACGTAACGGGATACTTTTTCGTGCGTGCATGGCTGATGAACGTAACGGGACACTTTTTCGTGCGTACATGGCTGATGAACATAACGGGACACTTTTTCGTGTGTGAATGGTCGAAGGAAGTGACATAATCCAACATGGCTGATGAAGCGAAGCCTTAAGGTGACTGCCGCGGATCCCCGATCCCCCACCACCCACCGGTGCCGCCATACGAACCAAATACATCTACTCGCAAGGATTGGGCGAAGACCCAGAAAAAACAAGAACACCGACCCGCTCAGCTGCGGCACGAAGCAAATAAGCATACTGTACTTAGATAAGTGACAGAATCAGTGTGTGTTGGGCTCCACGTAGTGGTAGCCACTTATCTGTGGTGTGCTCGTTATATAAATATACACAAATACACAGATAGTGTGTGGTATTGTTAAGTAACAACAATATATATTTGTCATTTAGATATTGAAGTTTAAATAATAAATAATTATCTATGGATGGTTATGGCTCTTGAAAATAAATATATTCTTTAATTAATTTTCAAAATTCAGATATGGGCGCCACCCTTATGCACTACGTAAATTCCTTAATAGTTTAAAGATCATGTAGTATGATACACAAGGGAAATATTAAATATTCTCTCACTATAAAAACCTTCACAAGGCATGTGAATAGACAAACAAACCAATTAGAATTATGAAGGACACATACACATACACTGTAAAATAACAACATATAAACATACGATTAATATAACTATTCTTTAATCAAATAAAAGTATGTTTTGTTTCTAATCAATCCAGTGGTATGTCGTTTTATATTTGATAAAATTACAGGAGTTAGGTTGCACACATGGTAACATGAAACAAAAGTTCATATGGTTCAAAATAAAAATGTTTGTTGAAAATCTCGATTTATAATAAATTATTTGCGTGAGAAAATAATATTTATTTAAAATGTTCGTTATTAAAGTTGGTTTTTATTTTCCGCGGCTGAACTCATTGAATATTTGCGGTAGAGCATCTCGAGACATCTGTCTCAGTTCACCTCTGGGTGATTGAACGAAAGTCAAGTATGGAAAACAGGATGCGTGATTGTTTTAATAAAAATGTTTATCTCAATATGGTCTTAGAATAACTCAACAATGAAAAGTAATATTTGAAAGTCCGTCGGCAAAATCACGATGTAGGTAGGTAGAGAACATTTAAATTAGCATAGTATCATGAGTCGCTGGTTACTCACGGTAAAACACACCTCAGTACACGTCAGTTATGACGTGCCCTAATTAAATAACAAATACTTAAGATTTAAACGACGTTTCAAAACATCCTGGTTGTAGGATAACCTATCCAGCTATTCATCTTCATTGATTTTTAAGGGAATTTCAACCCGGCCTATGCAGCCATCATCGCCGTTAATTTCAGACTCCTTACCGTTAATTCTGTAGTGTGACGCTTATCTTAA
This sequence comes from Bacillus rossius redtenbacheri, assembly GCF_032445375.1. Classification (NCBI taxonomy): domain Eukaryota; kingdom Metazoa; phylum Arthropoda; class Insecta; order Phasmatodea; family Bacillidae; genus Bacillus; species Bacillus rossius. Next base: position 71,659,343 of record NC_086334.1, read on the forward strand.
GTAACAACGTCGCTGATTGGCTGAATCACCAAGATTGTTGACTTAATTACACGTTCAAAATCACTCATAGACAATTAACAAAACAAATTAATACATCACAATTCCTTAAATTTAAAATAGGATTTTACAACAATGGAAATTCTCTTATGTAATTATTAAATAAAAAGTTCAATTTGCCGTTTTAGGTCCAATGTTCCCTAGAGAGGTCTTGTTAATTGAGCTTCGGCGTCACTTATATTACACCATAGAGAATGGTAGTTGCAGATACGTCCAAAGACGTGAACACAGAACAAAAACATAAAATGTCAATAAATAATAATAATAATAAATAAAAGGTGTTATTTAAATAAAAGAAAACACTTTCTGTGCGTATGACAGTCATGTTTCAGCACAATACATAAATTGAAAACTCACCGGAACGCACCCCGCATACCCCAAGCGTGTAAAGAGAGAAAATAAATATGGGGTGAAATGAATTACGTTAAGAATTGGAAATAGAAAATATGTTAAAATTTTTTAAATAAATTACTTGTGTAAAAGAAATAAATGTAAAATGCATGAAAATAAATTACGTTAAGATAATTTAAAGAGAAAATAACTACTCGTGTAAAAGAGATTACGTTAACATATGTAAACAGAAAATACGTTAACGTTTGTATAAAATATGTTAACATTTTTTTTTTTAAATAAATTACGTTAAGAATTGTATAAATTACTTGTGTAAATTAAATTATATAAACATGTAGATAATAAATTACTTGTGTAAAAGAGATTACGTTAAGATATTTTAAAGAGAAAAGAAAGATGTGTAAAAAATTACGTTAAGATTTATAAAGAGGAAAATTAAATTATATAAACATGTGTACAATACGTTAAAGATATTCTACTTAAAAATAATACGTTAACATTGGAAAAAATTACTTGCGTAAAAGAGAGATTACGTTAAGACTCGTAAAGAAAAAAATCAGCCATCGTAAAAGAGGAAAATTAAAATACATGTGTAAATTACGTTAAAATCATTCTAACTTTAAAAAAACACGTAAATTACGTTAAAATAACTCTAACTGTAAATAAAAGAAATACGTCAATATTATTCTAGCTTTAAAAATTATGTTAACATTTCTTTTTCGTACTGTGACATACCATAAGTAATAAGCATAGTTAAATTTTATAATATTAGGAAAACAGTAAATAAGCATAGTTAGGACCCCTGCACTGAACACGTAGCGTTAAGTAATTAAAAATAAAATGTAGCTGCGGCAATATCGTCAGAAACAAATTACGTATGTTACCGAGGTAATAAAAAAATAAACTATAGGTGCCACCCCCACTCCTAGTATGCTTAAAACACCCACCCACCCCAAGTATGCCTAAAAGAAACCCCAATCATACTAGCTATGCCTAAATCATTTGCAGCCATGCTTAAAAACCCCCGCCATACTGGCTAAGACTAAATGGAGTGACACATATACACACCGACATCTTTAAAGTCACAGAGGAGAGCGAGAAACGTAACGTAAAATATAGTAATAAGCATAGTTAAAGTTATAATATTGTAAATACATAAAAATAAGCATAGTTAAAAAAAACGTAGATCACCATTTAATAGTACTGGACCAGATAACATATGCCATAGCGATAGCATGAATAAGCATAGTTAGGACCCCTACAGTCAACACGTAGCGTTCAGTAATTAAAAATAAAATGTAGCTGCGGCACGATCGTCAGAGACAAATTACGTATGTTACCGAGGTAATAAAAAAATAGCAAATAAGCATTCATAAAAAAAACTCACCGGAACGCATCCCGCCCACCCCGGCGACTTGTAACAAATAAATATAAATAAACGTTGAACAAACGACCGTGTAGGGGAGCTGTAAGCCTGTTCGCGCACCGCAAATAAGCATACATAAAGGAAAAACTCACCGGAATGCACCCACTCCAACACGGCGACGTGTAATTAAAAATAAAAACGCAGACGAAAAGATATATTAAAAATAGTAACACCTATATACGCCGTGTGGACAGCAACCGACAGCATTTAACGATAAGTAAATTTATAAAATATATTACAAAGCGAGAGCGCACGTCTGTACTCCGTAGACGCACTCCTCGAACTGTTGACGATTTCCGGTGCGACGAAAGCCAGCGAGAATGTGAAAGTTATTTTTCGACCCTGGCCCGCCGCGTGCTATAGTAGCTTGCAGCAGAGTTCACGGAACACGCCTAAGCGTGGAACACAATTTAAAAAAACGTACAGCCCAGTAATACGTGAAACCGCCGAATGCATGTGACAAAAAATTTACCATAAATAACAAAAAAACAATTAAAACATAACAAAAACAATCAAAATGCACTCACAAACGCAAAACAGCGCAATGCAGATAAAACCTCAGCAGTGAAAACTCCCATGAAATAATAAAATCGCTTATTGAGACAGCATGATGCAAAGAGTAAAAATCCCTATACATAAAATAAAACAAACGCGAAAACAAAGATATGACGTAATAAAATAAACAATCGACAGCAAGAAAGGTTATAAAAATACTAATTCAGTTACACATTGAGGAAATAAATAAGGACGGAACCCCAAATACCACTAGGCTAAACACAACCCATAAGTAAATCACAATAAACCAAAACCAGAATTTAAAAAAATCTATCTACGAGAACAATATAATAAAAACTACCACACTCTCCAACACACCAAATGGCATGACCCGATAAATGACAACACAAATAAATATCAATAACCATAAATACCTACATAATCAAAATATGTTATTAAGCAACCGAAAAATACACCACAGCCCACATAAGGCCTCGCGAACGAACGGCACAACACCAGAGACAAAACATGCTATTCCCATTTGTTAAAAAGACGCACATACGAGTCTTTAGTGCTAGCCCAGCTAGTATACATTAATTAATGAATAAAATTCGTTATAGTATTTGTGTAGGCAATAAATAGGAAGTACAAAGCGATATAGCCACAAGACGTTATTTAATATAGTAATAAAGTGTATGTATAGCCATTAAATAATATATATATATATATGTAAGTAAAACGTGTTATACCCTAAACTAAATACCTGCAGGTTTATACAGTCAAACTTTGTAGGAATATAAACATAAGTCGTTTTAACGGTCTCTGTAATACATATGCTTATCATCAGCTCTGACTAATTTATCATTCATATAAGTAAACTAGTTCCCGGCTATAAACATAGCATGTTATTCTAATAAACTATGTATCATTGCAAGTATAAAGACCCCAATATACCGCTAACTAATTTGAAATAGTCATACCATCATTATTAAATAATCATACAAAAAATAGTAAGTGTTATCCATCCTTCCCTTTCGCTCATTACATAGAGTGTGGTGTTCTAAATATGGAGTGAAAGAATATTATATGAGTCATGTTGTAAATGCTTATAAGATTATTGTTCACTTCCCATCAAGGCTAGATAAAAAACAATCTCTATATATGGTAGATGAATAAACAGAGACCAACTATAGACTTCATACTAGTAAATAATAATTAAGGATATATCGGGGTAAATAAAATAAATAACCTATATAACTACATCCCAATAAGCATAGGAAGCTCTGGCGTTAATAACAAGACGTAAAATAAAAGGTTACTGGTTCAGTTAAGAATATATATTCTACTACTATGCATTCCATTAAGCATAGGAAGCACTATAATCCCATTCCGACGAAACCAGAATAGAACACACCAGTAATGTTTGTGAAAGAACACACGATGATATTCATATTAATAACCACTTAGCCAAAATCGTTTGCAGAATAACAGACATAGCAATTCCATGTCTCAAACACCACATCACTTCGGCGATAGTCCAGAAAACACAAAAATTATATCTGCCTTCCCCAAGAGACCGCCACAGTCGCCTCGGCGAACCTCGTGAGGTCACCAGTAAGTAACTTTCACTTGCCGGAGGGGCAGACGGTAATAACACACACGCAGCCGCCCCCGAAAACAAGCCTCCAACAAGAAAAAAATAATATATCAAAATATCTAAACCAACAAGGATGCCTTGCAAACTATTAATTACACCACTCATGCCTTTAAACTAAGTAACGTGAACGACGAAGCCCGACAACGACTTTCAAGTGACAAGGAGTAAAGAAGGAAATAATAATTACATGTGGTGCACGAACACTCATTTGCCCACCAACTATGTACTACCTACTAGTGCCAATCCACTTATTGCCAGACATAAAATAACCATTTTTTTATATATATAAAATAACATTACATTAAATTAAATATAGTGTCAGGATAATACTAAGAATAAGTATTGAAGTAACTGAAGCGTTTTCTACATAATTCTCATCATAAACGTTCCTTGAAATTCTACCATCACATATATAATCCTTTAATATTATCATAATATAGTTACCAAAAATAACAAGTCAACTCGAAAAAACCAAAACAACGCCTACAGGCATATTGCAACCTACATCGAAACGATCAGAAGACTCAAACCCAGACACTTCATAAACCCACAGAGAGGGTCAGGAGAAATTACATTTCATATACTACAGATGCTGTACTAAAAAGACACATGTATGCCAATAAGAACAGGTGTAACCGCCATAACTGAAAGTATTATATAAAAGAAACAATACAATAAATATCACAGCCTCAAAAAACATAAGACAGGAGAATGAACCAAAAGAGAAATTTCAAATGTCTAAACTGAACAGAAAATTAGGTAAATATTGACGTAAACACATGAAAGTACAATTAAGTATAAATATATATTTAAAAATTTAAAATACCTAGCGTAAAAAAAAAAACCCATTCAGAAAGATCAGACATCGCTTCCCCAACACAAAATGTTCGATGGTAATAGTCACAATCCCTAATAACATACATGTGAAATAGAAAGAGTTAAAGACACAGACTTTAAAAAGAGAATCACTCGTTAAAGACGTGTAAAAGTTAAAGGACTAAGCTAAATGAATATAATGAAGCGTGCGACAAAACACGTTTCCTACATCCCAAATAAATTAAATTCATTATTTAAAAGAAAAAGGTTATTTTTTTGTTCACATAACCGAAATCTAAGTTTAAAAGCCCATATGGAAGAGAGATTCCGCATTATAATTAAGTATATTGAAAGGAATTGCGAACTCTTGTTCGCACAAATCATTTTAATTATGTATGTTCGCACACAAGTTGAGAAAAAATGGATTAGTGTAAGAAATTTGATGTTTGCTCAAGTGCTACGTAGTGACAAGAAACGATAAATACAGAACTATGTATATTTAGATACCAACCATACAATTATAACAATTTAAATACGAAACATATAAAAAAATCTTCGGATATGTCGTATATCTAGAACCATACTGTCACCACTAGTTGCCTGTACACATAATGAAGTAATAATAATAAAACATCCAGTGGTTACAAACATAAATATTACAAAAATATGCACTTAACAATGACTTAGGTTATCCAGAAGCATATAGATATAAATATACAATTAAAAAGCAAAACCAAATTACCAATAATATGGAATCACTTCAAAAAGTAAACAAAGTTCAGACATTACAAACACAGAAAGGTGAAAAAAAACGCAAATAGATCAGTAAGATGAAGCTTCAAAGACCTATTCCCTGTAGGATGAAGGATGATAATCATTGCAGTAGCACACATTGTCCCACAATGTATCGAAACACAAGGTTAGATCGTAACACACACACACGACTTCCAGGATGTTTCCACCATCATGTTTGGAACCTTTATACTTATTTTAAATCTAAATTTACATTAATTAACAACGAGAACTGTAATATATAAACAACAGCACCGATAGTAGCTAAACACAACACACTTAATAGAATATTCTCCATCACTTTCACAAACCCATATAAAGACCTTAAACTCTGCCGGCCACCGCAGCCCAGCACGAGTTGCCAGACGTGTCCTTCACAGACAGAAGGGGTTGCCATTGCGCAACCAATATGTAATTATTGTAAAAGACGCATCTAAAAAAATCAAACATGTACGTTAAACCAGGCTAGCAATCTCATAGTTTAAGTGAAAACAGGCCGGAAGACAACATGGTAACATAATATTAGCTATTCCTAAACCTTAAATACATACAATGTAAGAAATCGCACTAGCCAACTTAACACTCATATTCCACAAAACATAAGTTCACCGAGATACAATGACACACGAATATATGCATGAATGATAGATAAATACTATACAAGACACAAAACTCAAAACATATTTATCAAAGTACCCTTTCAATACTAACCCCAATGAAGCAGAAAATTCCATTACACCCCAAGCATTGTATATGAAAGTAAGCACATATCACAATTGAACTAGAAAAAATAAATATAAAAAAAAGCTAGCGAACACACAGACAAATATTCATCATAGCACCATTGGGTGGAAAGAAGATAGTACCATCAATTTCATCTCTACAGCCACATGCATTAAGAAAAAAAAAAAAAAAATATATATATACTTTTATTAACCTCACAGGAATCTTTTAATGTATAATCGTTGTGAAGCAAAATTAGGAGGATAAAATTACAATGTATTTAAAAAATAAATCTAATTACAACTATTAAAAAGTATGTGCGCTAACTCACAATTGTAAAACCATTAATGAAAAACCTACAAAACCTCTCTCTTCATATCTCTCTCTCTTTCTCTCTCTCTCTCTCTTTATCTCTCTTATTCGCTCTATATCCTGGTTGCGAAATTCCACGATTGATACAATTAACTTAGAGATAACCCCCACACCGATGCATTGTAACGTCAACTACATTCCGCTTTTGAGAGGGAAACTAGAGCAACTCGAGAACACTCGCAGGCTCACAGCAACGTCCGCCACATTTGCACACAGAACTAAACACTCGTACCCACCGGATGGGATACGAACCCCGAGCAAAAGGCAAATACCTCCGCTTAAACACAATAACAAGTGATCTAAATATAGAACGATAGTGCTAACGCGAGCAAACACATTATTGAAAACTTTTTAGAGTACCTAATGGAAACAATACGCTCTTCAATTCTGTGTGTGTCAACTCTGGAAAATCATTACGTAGCGGCGGCAATATTTTACATCTTTTATAAAGAACCCTAAAGGAAAAATAACTCAAAGTAAACGATGAAAACAAAAAAACGTAGTATTTGTCGATCGATGGTAGTGAAATAATGTGAGATAAAACATTAAAATAATGTTAAGTAAATATATTATTTTTACTATAAAATTAATCCACGTATAACCATAAGTTTTTGATAATAAATCAACAAATAAACATAAATTTAAATTAATTAAAAGGTTGTAATAATAAATTCTTAAATAAATTTATTTCCTTTTACAAATTAACATATAGGTTTCAATTAATTAAAAAAATAGTTTAATGCGAAATTCACCGACTTTTCGGTCGACATTGCAGTCGCCATCATCAGGAAGCAATTATCTACAAAATAGTTGTAATAATAAATTCATAAAATAAATTTATTTCCTTTAACAAATTAACATATAGGTTTCAATTAATTAAAAAAAATAGTTTAGTAATAAATTTTAAAATATATTCTTTTTTTTATTATAAAAGGACTCTGCTTTTAACCATTAGTTTTTGATAATTTTCAAAAAATAAACATAAATTTACAAATAAACATAAATTTAATTATTAAAAATATTAATTCATAACAATATTATTAAAAAAAATTTTGCGGCCGCAAATAAGAGAGATAAAGAGAGAGAGAGAGAAAGAGAGAGATATATGAAGAGAGAGGTTTTGTAGGTTTTTCATTAATGGTTTTACAATTGTGAGTTAGCGCACATACTTTTTAATAGTTGTAATTAGATTTATTTTTTAAATACATTGTAATTTTATCCTCCTAATTTTGCTTCACAACGATTATACATTAAAAGATTCCTGTGAGGTTAATAAAAGTATATATATATATATTTTTTTTTCTTAATGCATGTGGCTGTAGAGATGAAATTGATGGTACTATCTTCTTTCCACCCAATGGTGCTATGATGAATATTTGTCTGTGTGTTCGCTAGCTTTTTTTTATATTTATTTTTTCTAGTTCAATTGTGATATGTGCTTACTTTCATATACAATGCTTGGGGTGTAATGGAATTTTCTGCTTCATTGGGGTTAGTATTGAAAGGGTAATTTGATAAATATGTTTTGAATTTTGTGTCTTGTATAGTATTTATCTATCATTCATGCATATATTCGTGTGTCATTGTATCTCGGTGAACTTATGTTTTGTGGAATATGAGTGTTAAGTTGGCTAGTGCGATTTCTTACATTGTATGTATTTAAGGTTTAGGAATAGCTAATATTATGTTACCATGTTGTCTTCCGGCCTGTTTTAACTTAAACTATGAGATTGCTAGCCTGGTTTAACGTACATGTTTGATTTTTTTAGATGCGTCTTTTACAATAATTACATATTGGTTGCGCACTGGCAACCCCTTCTGTCTGTGAAGGACACGTCTGGCAACTCGTGCTGGGCTGCGGTGGCCGGCAGAGTTTAAGGTCTTTATATGGGTTTGTGAAAGTGATGGAGAATATTCTATTAAGTGTGTTGTGTTTAGCTACTATCGGTGCTGTTGTTTATATATTACAGTTCTCGTTGTTAATCAATGTAAATTTAGATTTAAAATAAGTATAAAGGTTGCAAACATGATGGTGGAAACATCCTGGAAGTCGTGTGTGTGTGTTACGATCTAACCTTGTGTTTCGATACATATGTGGGACAATGTGTGCTACTGCAATGATTATCATCCTTCATCCGCGAGGGAATTGGTCTTTGAAGCTTCATCTTACTGATCTATTTGCGTTTTTTTTCACCTTTCTGTGTTTGTAATGTCTGAACTTTGTTTACTTTTTGAAGTGATTCCATATTATTGGTAATTTGGTTTTGCTTTTTAATTGTATATTTATATCTATATGCTTCTGGATAACCTAAGTCATTGTTAAGTGCATATTTTTGTAATATTTATGTTTGTAACCACTGGATGTTTTATTATTATTACTTCATTATGTGTACAGGCAACTAGTGGTGACAGTATGGTTCTAGATATACGACATATCCGAGGATTTTTTTATATGTTTCGTATTTAAATTGTTATAATTGTATGGTTGGTATCTAAATATACATAGTTCCGTATTTATCGTTTCTTGTCACTACGTAGCACTTGAGCAAACATCAAATTTCTTACACTAATCCATTTTTTCTCAACTTGTGTGCGAACATACATAATTAAAATGATTTGTGCGAACAAGAGTTCGCAATTCCTTTCAATATACTTAATTATAATGCGGAATCTCTCTTCCATATGGGCTTTTAAACTTAGATTTCGGTTAGGTGAACAAAAAAATAACCTTTTTCTTTTAAATAATGAATTTAATTTATTTGGGATGTAGGAAACGTGTTTTGTCGCACGCTTCATTATATTCATTTAGCTTAGTCCTTTAACTTTTACACGTCTTTAACGAGTGATTCTCTTTTTAAAGTCTGTGTCTTTAACTCTTTCTATTTCACATGTATGTTATTAGGGATTGTGACTAATACCATCGAACATTTTGTGTTGGGGAAGCGATGTCTGATCTTTCTGAATGCGTTTTTTTTTTTTTTACGCTAGGTATTTTAAATTTTTAAATATATATTTATACTTAATTGTACTTTCATGTGTTTACGTCAATATTTACCTAATTTTCTGTTCAGTTTAGACTTTTGAAATTTCTCTTTTGGTTCATTCTCCTGTCTTATGTTTTTTGAGGCTGTGATATTTATTGTATTGTTTCTTTTATATAATACTTTCAGTTATGGCGGTTACACCTGTTCTTATTGGCATACATGTGTCTTTTTAGTACAGCATCTGTAGTATATGAAATGTAATTTCTCCTGACCCTCTCTGTGGGTTTATGAAGTGTCTGGGTTTGAGTCTTCTGATCGTTTCGATGTAGGTTGCAATATGCCTGTAGGCGTTGTTTTGGTTTTTTCGAGTTGACTTGTTATTTTTGGTAACTATATTATGATAATATTAAAGGATTATATATGTGATGGTAGAATTTCAAGGAACGTTTATGATGAGAATTATGTAGAAAACGCTTCAGTTACTTCAATACTTATTCTTAGTATTATCCTGACACTATATTTAATTTAATGTAATGTTATTTTATATATATAAAAAAATGGTTATTTTATGTCTGGCAATAAGTGGATTGGCACTAGTAGGTAGTACATAGTTGGTGGGCAAATGAGTGTTCGTGCACCACATGTAATTATTATTTCCTTCTTTACTCCTTGTCACTTGAAAGTCGTTGTCGGGCTTCGTCGTTCACGTTACTTAGTTTAAAGGCATGAGTGGTGTAATTAATAGTTTGCAAGGCATCCTTGTTGGTTTAGATATTTTGATATATTATTTTTTTCTTGTTGGAGGCTTGTTTTCGGGGGCGGCTGCGTGTGTGTTATTACCGTCTGCCCCTCCGGCAAGTGAAAGTTACTTACTGGTGACCTCACGAGGTTCGCCGAGGCGACTGTGGCGGTCTCTTGGGGAAGGCAGATATAATTTTTGTGTTTTCTGGACTATCGCCGAAGCGATGTGGTGTTTGAGACAAGTAATTGCTATGTCTGTTATTCTGCAAACGATTTTGGCTAAGTGGTTATTAATATGAATATCATCGTGTGTTCTTTCACAAACATTACTGGTGTGTTCTATTCTGGTTTCGTCGGAATGGGATTATAGTGCTTCCTATGCTTAATGGAATGCATAGTAGTAGAATATATATTCTTAACTGAACCAGTAACCTTTTATTTTACGTTTTGTTATTAACGCCAGAGCTTCCTATGCTTATTGGGATGTAGTTATATAGGTTATTTATTTTATTTACCCCGATATATCCTTAATTATTATTTACTAGTATGAAGTCTATAGTTGGTCTCTGTTTATTCATCTACCATATATAGAGATTGTTTTTTATCTAGCCTTGATGGGAAGTGAACAATAATCTTATAAGCATTTACAACATGACTCATATAATATTCTTTCACTCCATATTTAGAACACCACACTCTATGTAATGAGCGAAAGGGAAGGATGGATAACACTTACTATTTTTTGTATGATTATTTAATAATGATGGTATGACTATTTCAAATTAGTTAGCGGTATATTGGGGTCTTTATACTTGCAATGATACATAGTTTATTAGAATAACATGCTATGTTTATAGCCGGGAACTAGTTTACTTATATGAATGATAAATTAGTCAGAGCTGATGATAAGCATATGTATTACAGAGACCGTTAAAACGACTTATGTTTATATTCCTACAAAGTTTGACTGTATAAACCTGCAGGTATTTAGTTTAGGGTATAACACGTTTTACTTACATATATATATATATATATATATATTATTTAATGGCTATACATACACTTTATTACTATATTAAATAACGTCTTGTGGCTATATCGCTTTGTACTTCCTATTTATTGCCTACACAAATACTATAACGAATTTTATTCATTAATTAATGTATACTAGCTGGGCTAGCACTAAAGACTCGTATGTGCGTCTTTTTAACAAATGGGAATAGCATGTTTTGTCTCTGGTGTTGTGCCGTTCGTTCGCGAGGCCTTATGTGGGCTGTGGTGTATTTTTCGGTTGCTTAATAACATATTTTGATTATGTAGGTATTTATGGTTATTGATATTTATTTGTGTTGTCATTTATCGGGTCATGCCATTTGGTGTGTTGGAGAGTGTGGTAGTTTTTATTATATTGTTCTCGTAGATAGATTTTTTTAAATTCTGGTTTTGGTTTATTGTGATTTACTTATGGGTTGTGTTTAGCCTAGTGGTATTTGGGGTTCCGTCCTTATTTATTTCCTCAATGTGTAACTGAATTAGTATTTTTATAACCTTTCTTGCTGTCGATTGTTTATTTTATTACGTCATATCTTTGTTTTCGCGTTTGTTTTATTTTATGTATAGGGATTTTTACTCTTTGCATCATGCTGTCTCAATAAGCGATTTTATTATTTCATGGGAGTTTTCACTGCTGAGGTTTTATCTGCATTGCGCTGTTTTGCGTTTGTGAGTGCATTTTGATTGTTTTTGTTATGTTTTAATTGTTTTTTTGTTATTTATGGTAAATTTTTTGTCACATGCATTCGGCGGTTTCACGTATTACTGGGCTGTACGTTTTTTTAAATTGTGTTCCACGCTTAGGCGTGTTCCGTGAACTCTGCTGCAAGCTACTATAGCACGCGGCGGGCCAGGGTCGAAAAATAACTTTCACATTCTCGCTGGCTTTCGTCGCACCGGAAATCGTCAACAGTTCGAGGAGTGCGTCTACGGAGTACAGACGTGCGCTCTCGCTTTGTAATATATTTTATAAATTTACTTATCGTTAAATGCTGTCGGTTGCTGTCCACACGGCGTATATAGGTGTTACTATTTTTAATATATCTTTTCGTCTGCGTTTTTATTTTTAATTACACGTCGCCGTGTTGGAGTGGGTGCATTCCGGTGAGTTTTTCCTTTATGTATGCTTATTTGCGGTGCGCGAACAGGCTTACAGCTCCCCTACACGGTCGTTTGTTCAACGTTTATTTATATTTATTTGTTACAAGTCGCCGGGGTGGGCGGGATGCGTTCCGGTGAGTTTTTTTTATGAATGCTTATTTGCTATTTTTTTATTACCTCGGTAACATACGTAATTTGTCTCTGACGATCGTGCCGCAGCTACATTTTATTTTTAATTACTGAACGCTACGTGTTGACTGTAGGGGTCCTAACTATGCTTATTCATGCTATCGCTATGGCATATGTTATCTGGTCCAGTACTATTAAATGGTGATCTACGGTTTTTTTTAACTATGCTTATTTTTATGTATTTACAATATTATAACTTTAACTATGCTTATTACTATATTTTACGTTACGTTTCTCGCTCTCCTCTGTGACTTTAAAGATGTCGGTGTGTATATGTGGCACTCCATTTAGTCTTAGCCAGTATGGCGGGGGTTTTTAAGCATGGCTGCAAATGATTTAGGCATAGCTAGTATGGTTGGGGTTTCTTTTAGGCATACTTGGGGTGGGTGGGTGTTTTAAGCATACTAGGAGTGGGGGTGGCACCTATAGTTTATTTTTTTATTACCTCGGTAACATACGTAATTTGTTTCTGACGATATTGCCGCAGCTACATTTTATTTTTAATTACTTAACGCTACGTGTTCAGTGCAGGGGTCCTAACTATGCTTATTTACTGTTTTCCTAATATTATAAAATTTAACTATGCTTATTACTTATGGTATGTCACAGTACGAAAAAGAAATGTTAACATAATTTTTAAAGCTAGAATAATATTGACGTATTTCTTTTATTTACAGTTAGAGTTATTTTAACGTAATTTACGTGTTTTTTTAAAGTTAGAATGATTTTAACGTAATTTACACATGTATTTTAATTTTCCTCTTTTACGATGGCTGATTTTTTTCTTTACGAGTCTTAACGTAATCTCTCTTTTACGCAAGTAATTTTTTCCAATGTTAACGTATTATTTTTAAGTAGAATATCTTTAACGTATTGTACACATGTTTATATAATTTAATTTTCCTCTTTATAAATCTTAACGTAATTGTTTTACACATCTTTCTTTTCTCTTTAAAATATCTTAACGTAATCTCTTTTACACAAGTAATTTATTATCTACATGTTTATATAATTTAATTTACACAAGTTATTTATACAATTCTTAACGTAATTTATTTAAAAAAAAAATGTTAACATATTTTATACAAACGTTAACGTATTTTCTGTTTACATATCTTAACGTAATCTCTTTTACACGAGTAGTTATTTTCTCTTTAAATTATCTTAACGTAATTTATTTTCATGCATTTTACATTTATTTCTTTTACACAAGTAATTTATTTAAAAAATTTTAACATATTTTCTATTTCCAATTCTTAACGTAATTCATTTCACCCCATATTTATTTTCTCTCTTTACACGCTTGGGGTATGCGGGGTGCGTTCCGGTGAGTTTTTAATTTATGTATGCTTATTTGCTTCGTGCCGCAGCTGAGCGGGTCGGTGTTCTTGTTTTTTCTGGGTCTTCGCCCAATCCTTGCGGTTTTTCTTTTATTTTAAATATGTTTATTACTTAACGCTAAGGCGCACGAGCGAGGCTCTCAGCACCGCGTTTTTAATGCTTAACACATTGGCCGAGAGCCAATTACTACAAAGTGTTTGTAATAATTTTATTACATTTAAATATGCTTAATATTATTGAAACTTTTAACTATGCTTATTTTCTTTATTTTTTTTTTTTTTTTACTCGACGTAAAGTAGTAGTAACTATGCTTATTACTTGGCGTGTTGCACACACACAGTGTTGTTTTTAAAGACATTATTATGCTTATATTATGATGTGTGGGGTTATAATTGCGCAGTTTACGAGTGACGCTCCAGCAGGCAACATCTCGCTCTCTCTGCGCGGGATTTTGAGGTTATGTTTGTTTTAGTCATAGCTGGTATTGCGGGGCTTTTAAACATACTGAAACATGGCGGGTCATTTTCGAAAGTTAACCGTTTAGGCATAGCTAGTATGACTGTATTTTTTTTTTAAATTTTAGCATAGCGATATTTTATTTCTTTTCGAAATTTAGATATGGCGATTAAGCATACTCGGAGTGTGGGGTTGTAGACGTTTATTTTCGAATACAACATGGCGGGTTAAGCATATTTAGATATGACGGTTGTGGAGTGGTGGGGGTTTATAGACATATTTTTTTAAAATTTAAAGACATGGCGGTTAAGCATAATGGTGTGGGGTTTGCTTTAAGCATACAACATGGCGTCAATTGTTTTAAGCATACAACATGGCGGCGGTTGTGGAGTGGCGGGGCTTTTGACATTTAAACATGGCGGTTTAAGCATAGCGGTTTAGGCATTGCTAGTATGGCGGGGGTTTCTTTTAGACATACTTGGGGGGTGGGGGTGGGTGTGGGTTTATATACATATTTATATTTCGAAATTTAGACATGGCGGCGATTGTGGAGTGGTGGGGTCTATAGGCATAGCTAGTATGGTGGGGTCTTTAAGCATGTTTTATTTTTAAGACATGGCGGGTGCTTTTCGCATTTTAAGCATAGCTAGTATTGCTTTTAAAGACATAGCTTCTTTTAAGCATAGCTTCTTTAAGGCATATGTTCCTTATTTAATTCTCCATACTTCATATGGTCCCGTGGTCTAGTGGTCAAGGCGCCTGCCTCGTAACCACGACGTTGGTGTGTCCCCCGGATCGAATCCACCCAGAGCCCAGGTTTTTTTGTATAAAATTCCCGCCTTGGGAGCGACGGTGGCGCGCTCCGGTAACTAAAGGGTGAACTAAGATGGCGGCCTACCGGCGCGCCCTGGTAACCAATGTCAACAACAATGGCGGTCCCCACGTGACAAGATGGCGGCGCCCATGAAACAAGATGGCGGCGCCCATGGCGATGTTTACATTTCAATGTTTACATTGAGCCAGAACCCCTTCATTACTCCTACTCTTTTTGTTGTCGGTGCTTCCAAATGTGCTGCCTTTTCGTTGTCGGTGCTTCCAAATGTGCTGCCTTTTCGTTGTCGGTGCTTCCAAATGTGCTGCCTTTTCTTTGTCGGTGCTTCCAAATGTGCTGCCTTTTCGTTGTCGTTGCTTCCAAATGTGCTGCCTTTTCGTTGTCGGTGCTTCCAAATGTGCTGCCTTTTCGTTGATGGTCCTTCTATTTTTAATGTTGTTTTGACTCTAGTATTATTGTAAATGATTCTTGATTTGACTAGCGTATTATTCCATCCGGTGCATGTATATAAGCGAGTCCTAGACAGCAGGTCGCTCAGTTTGTTACTGTCGTCGACGGTGTAAGGATCACCTAGATTATTTCATCTGGTGCATAAGTCGCGTAATTACCTGTTCTTGAGAACTCGATGGCATCTTTACCGACTTTAACGCCGAACTCGATGGACGTTGTACCATCGTCTACGGGAACCTTGACATCAGCGACGACAATGGTGGAGCAGATCTCGTTGGCAACGACGACGACGTCAACATTGGAGGAGATTTCAACAGATGTGATACCACCAGCAGAAGATAGCTTAATGACTACTGAGCTGGATGTGCAGGAAACCACGACGATCGACGATACGACCTCGATGGAGACTTCAATGGATGGTGATTTGAAAACTAGCGAACATCGGTGCTGTTACTGCGACAAGATTTTCTCAAACAACAGCAATGCTCGGCGACACGAGAGGAGCGAATGTGTCAAGAACCTATATCGTAAAATGTTTGTTTGTGAGAAATGTCATAAGCAGCTTGCCAGAAAAGATAATATGAAAACGCACATGAAGGCATGCAAAGGTCCTGCTGTGCGGCAGAAAGTAAAGGTTTCGTCGCAACAACGATGCATCGATGTGCATAAGAGAATGCCTGGAAATGGTACTACTGTTGCAACTCCTGTATCTGGATCGGGTCTGAAAGGATCGTCTTCATCACCACGGTATCCTTGCAGCTACTGTGATACGTCGTTCGCATTTTCCCATCATGCACGAAGACATGAGTGGAGCAACTGCACGAAGAATCCTTCTCGCATGAAATTTCGATGTGATGAGTGCCTTAAATGGTTTACTCGAATTGACAGTTTGCGACATCATGCGAAAAAATGTAAAGTTGTAGTCTGTGCTCCTACTGTTGAACTACCTGCCGACATTTCGACTCCTCGCTTTAGATTGGAGACACAAAAGCGTACAACCAAAAAAAAAAAAAGCCCAGCAACCGATTGTTATGACGTCTGAACATGGAACTAAACCTAAGACTGTGTTCGGAGCATTACAAGTGAACGATAATGGCTTCTACTTGGCGCAGTCTGCATTTCGTGGAACGTTGAAAGACTACTATTATCTAAATACGTTCGGTGAGTCGAAGGACATTTGTAATTTTCTTGACGATATCAGACAGAAGATAATCTATCAGCTTACTGATGATGTAGCAACAAACGGACCTTTGAAATATAACTTGTGGTTGGACTGTATATATGGAAAGCCATATCCGTTCGATGACAAAGTGAAGAAGTGTGCATTCAAGACATCGGCTGCAGTAATTTACAGTTCTAACGATGTGAAGCAAACAGTTAAAAATGGTATCCAGAAACTCTGTCAAGAAGAGGTGGACTATGTCTGTAAAGGTTCTGGCTGGACTCTGTCTAGTATAAACCGATTGGAGCTAAGAATTAGTCATTTCACACCGCTGCGGAACTAAATGATTATAAGATTGCTGGCTTTCGTAAGTGATCCTGTAGTAGAATAGAAATTATGTAATAAATATTATGTTTGTAAAAGAACTTGCGGTGTTTAATTTCTCGAACCTGTTACTATTATGTTAAATTGATGTTATATTTAAATTTTTTGCATCATCCTAGATCGTACCAAGGACCTTAGTCGATCTAATTAATCAGTTTATTGATCGGAAATTTATTTAATGATTTCTGAACTTTTTCCCGGATCTCTAGCATTGAAATTACACATTTCCAATATGGTGGTCTTGATGTCTGATAGGATGGTGGTCGTAGAGGATTTAGAGTCTCTTTACGAATGTTGAACATGGTTTATTTAAATTATTTTTTTTACATAAGATTAAACATTATTGCAACGATCGGGTATCGAACCGAGGACGGGAATCGATCGAATCAATATGTAAATTAATGAGTGATTTATTTAATGAATTTTGGAACTTTTCCCGAATTTCTAGCTAAATAATTACGGATTTTCAAGATGACGGCCAAATGACAAGATGGCGGGTGTCACAGTGATAAATGATTACTGCACTCTAGCGGATACGAATTAAACTAACATGTCATCGGCGCACTATAGCCGACGATACAATGATGATGGCTTCCAGCATCGAAGAAAAGATGGCGGCCATGACGTCATACTAGATGATGATAAAAAGTGGTGGGAGTCAGTCTGCCAGCACCCACCACGAGGGAAGGATCGGTCGTCATTTTCATATTTTTGCACTCGTCGGGTTCGAACCGAGGACTCCGAGCTCCGTGTCGAAAAAGTATGCTTTTTAAATATTTTTATTAAATTTTTATTATTTGAATTTTTTTTAATTAATTTTAATTTTTTTATTAAAATCGGATAATAAATAAAAAAGTTAAAGATGGCGACCGTAACGAAAATTGCTATGGTGACGACATAATCCAAGATGGCGGTCATGGTATCCTTATTCCTAGAAATGGCTTAACTGAGGCTTGAGTTAAGGATGCTTAAGCCAGTTTTAGGAATTTTCAGCCGCTGGGATTTTTAAGGACAAAAAACGGGAAATTTTCCCTCGAAACGGGAAATTTTTCCCTCGAAAAGAGAAATTTTTAATTTGTGGAATTTTTTGAGATTTTTTGGTGGAACCTTTTTTCCACAGAAATGGAAATTTTGGCGAATTTTGAGGAATTTTGGGAAAATTTTGCCCAATTTTGGACAACTTTGGCGATTTTTGAGGATCAAATTCAAGGTCAAGGTCAAAGGTCAAGGTCACAACTTTCCAAGATGGCTGCCGTGACGTCACAATCCAAGATGGCGGACAGACAATCTCAATCCACACCCTGAACCCTGATCTCGGACATACTTTCCTATACTACTGCTTCAAATATATTGCGGCAAGATTTTTCAACATTTCTTTTTAATTTACAACTGTTACTTTGTTTTTCATTGTTTGTGTGTTTA
The DNA here is from genome assembly GCF_032445375.1 of Bacillus rossius redtenbacheri. NCBI lineage: Eukaryota > Metazoa > Arthropoda > Insecta > Phasmatodea > Bacillidae > Bacillus > Bacillus rossius. The sequence goes on from NC_086334.1 coordinate 71,678,147, forward strand.
AAACTGTGCAATAAAATATCATTACTATATCGAGAAGAAAATACGTGTTTCCATTAGCCACTTTCTCCAACATGTACTGTTCCAAATACCACTTTGTCTCTCTGATATTTTCAAACTCCACTTTGTCCAACATTTAAATCGAAATTTCTCAAAAACTAGCTGTTTAATTTTTATTTCCTTTATGGGTACATGCCACCTATTAAATCTAAACAGCTAAGTAAACATTCCATTAGTCGTAACATCTCCAGAGAACAAATACAGGTTTCCTATTTTCTGGGAAATCACTTATGAAGGACAAAGTGGTGATTGGAATTGGTCGACTCATATGTCTTCCCCACTACATAGAGCATAGCTCTCGTAGATATACCTAATTAATAAGAATATATTTTTAATAACTTTTGCGGGTGAACAATATACAAATTAAATAATAAAATTTCATAATAATAATAACAGTCAATATAATAAGATTTTATAAATAATAATATCATTAAAATAAGTCATTACTTTCTGTGCATTCTGAAGCTAGTAACAGCACAGAATTGCCGCCCTTGTCTATCATATTGAACTGCAATCGTTGACCTGTTCAAAACAGTACAATGTGATTGGCAGTTTACCGTCTCTCTCGCACTATGTACAACGAATCGCCTTGTCGCCTAGCGGCGCGCGCACCACACACAAAAAAAAACTTGGAGCGACCGAGTTTCTCCTTCTCCTTTCGACAGTTACACCAGACAATTCGCGCAATTTTAATCACTTTGCATCGGGTCGTCGCCGCTAGCAGACCTGCGCTGGAATGGTCCACGGTTTATCCCGCGCAAAAAATCTTCTCTGCTGGACCTGCTACAACTCTCCGACGGTGTCTACTCCCTTGAGCCGCTCCTGTTGAGAGGGACGTGGGAGGACATACTTACTGTAAGTAGCAATCTCATATGGCTGTAACGGGTGTATGTACATCATAGGCGTGCGCAGGTCTTCAATATTGGTGGTGCCAGATTACACAACAGCCCTGTCATTCACGGACCCCGAGTCTAAAGCGGAGGGTCCGGGGGTCCTCCCCCGGAAAAATTTGGATTTGAAAGCGCAAAATGGTGCTATTTAAGGTGTTTCCGAACAAAAACATTAAATACACAGATTTAAAAATTTTAACATTTTTTATGACAAATTATGGCTTTGAACGTTAAAATCACCAGGAAAACTACTAAACTATTTACAGTTTTAAGCTTTGTTGAGCCATAAAGTAAATTGCACAAATTGTTTGCACGGAATTCATGCTGGTGGCTTTGAAAAACCGTACTTACATGTTTTCTGAAGACGCCAAATAAATGCTAGAAAAAATATTCTCAAATGTTAAGTTTTTAAATCAACAAATCAAGGGAGTTTTTTTAACATACCTTAAATATGTAAAATATTAAAATAATAAAAATACACAAATAAGAATGGGCAAAAGTTTTAACTTTTGGAATACAACAAAAATGTTTTGTCGGTGAATGCATATAAGTAATCGAGTAAGCCTATCCTTTTAACTAACTAAACTCTCTCTCTCTTTTTTTAAAATAAACCCTGGCGGACGGCGGCTATTATTCCGTGCGCCTGCCGAGTGGAGTGAACAGTGGACACCGAGCGCGCATTCTATGTAATTCGAGGAGAACTAGGAGAAGTATTTACATTTCAGAAGTTTCGTAGCCGCGGCCCGCGTGTACAACACAAGTAATTGCAACTGGCTTGTTTCCGTGTGTATAGTTGGTTCGATTGATAATTTATATACTGATAGTGTTATGAGCCCATATCTGTAACTCGACACAATTGGAAAACATATTTTTTTTGTTGAAATAATACGGATTTTTGTAAGTATGTATTATTTCTGCTTGTAAAAAACAAAATAACGTTAACCCTAATGGTGGTGCCAAGGCACATGTGGCACCTACCGTGCGCACGCCTATGATGTACATGTGAGTCAACAATATGACGTTCTCCAGGACACGTCACGGCAGTGGATCAACGTCCACCCGCGGTGCAAACGACATCCCCACGAACACGTGAGAGGCGGCGTCGGGACGTCTGCGGTGCTGCTCGTGTCGGCGGAACCGCCACTTCTCACAAGGACGCACTCGTCGGGTCCCATCACTGATAGGTACACAGCCGTTGCGAACCGTATTGTGTACATTTTAACTGTCAAAACCATCGCACTATTGACGTAGTGTCCCGGTTATTAATTAATATTAAACTCTCATGTGTGAGTCATGCACTTGGACGCATGAATGTCGGCAGGCTAAGACATCTTCTGTTCTTAACGCAGCCTTTTCCAACAAAACCCAGTTCAGTTCAAACTTACGATATTAAGAAAATAATTAATTAGTATAATAAATGATATTAACAATACATAAGCTCTTAAAGTAAGATAAAATCTTAACAATATTTACAAATTGTCTGGGTTACATGCCATTCAAATTAATAACAATTCAAATTCGTTATTAAGAAAGTATTTGATTACATTATTGTAAGACATCATCATGTCTTATATCATAGTTGTGTTCATTTTGTGCATCATCACATCATTTCATTAGAATCAAAAGTTATCACCTTAACAATTAACAAAAATTCATGATTCACAAAATCATCTCATAACATATAAATCACATATAGTCATATTACATCATATTTACTACGTTATTTCATTACTTTACATATATTTACATTGTTACATTTATTTGTCTTTCAAACCAATCAGTCATTGACTTCATTTCATTTCACGAATCTAGTGCTTGTGCGTGCACAAAAAGGAACGCATCATGTTTCTTTTCCCTCTTTTATCGCTGCTGGATTTCAGCAAAAAGCGACATTCTTTACTGCTATTATATATTTTTTTTTTCTTTCTGTTTGCCTCGGAGTATTTGTTTTCACTTTTTATTTTCATTATTCATGGAGGCAGTATTTTATTTCCTCCTGCTTACAGCTATGTTTCAAAGGAAACGCGATTGTCGTTGTAAATGCTCCCAGCATTTTTTTTCTCGCCTCACTCATAAGACTTGCACAAGGAATCCGATGCGGGCTCGCAGGATCCTGATAGTATAATATTACCATTAGTTAAACTTTCATTTCATTGGAAATGGTTCGGTTAAAATCACCTCGGTGCACAAGATAATTCTTTACTGTTTAGAGTCTAGTGAAAAAAGAGTGTTTTGACGGTAGCTTGCAACTTTCTTTTCTCTCAGCTGTTGTTTTTTTTTTTTTCAAAGTTTCTTTTATTCTAGAAACATAATACTTTATTTTCTCTTTTTCACTGACTGGCTCGAGATTGAAGTAACTTAATGCTTGTTTATGATGTGGCCTGCTGACATTCACTGCAACAGTGTACTAAATCCGCGACATAGCTACTAGACACTGTGTTTTTCAGGTCTTCGTTTGACATCATACCCGCCTACTCGACGATTACAAACATAAACAAACGAAATCTCAAGTGCCACGTTGAATGAAATTACAAGTCTTTTGTATAGTTTTTTTTTCTTTTCACAATAAATAACACAGAGTCGTTCCTATATATCTTGTTATCATTTCATAAATATCATTATTTAAGATAACCAAATCAAATTAATTTAAAGAAGTAGCTTTCTAATACTGAGTGGATTTGTATGCGAAAGGAATGCATACTTTTATACTCTGCATTCAGGGCAGAATGCAACCCTATGAGATCGTTTGCAAAGCCCTACTTCAGTCATAGAATTCGTGTAAATCAAAAGTATTAAATTTTTCTTTTTTTTTAATCTTCTTCTCCAGCAGTGTTTAATAAAAAAATGATAAATCTCGGTGATTATTAATAAATTCAGTGAAGTGTTGTGCTTCGCAAAATTAGATTAACCACATCAGTAATTCAAGGTAACCTTATTATTATTATGCTAGTAGTTGCAAAGTGTTCATGTGCTTCTTAGATGCTTTGTAGAACAGTGCTCACCCATGTTTACACAGCTAGGCCATACTTCTCTCACACAAGTTAGTCGACAACACACAAGCTTGACATTTATTTTTGCTAGTTAGTATGATAGTACCTACAGCTAGGCGCATCTCATTACATGGATTCAGGTATTACTGTTAGTGAACTTATACTCACACGAAGAATAAAGCAGACCAACTGACAAACAATATTATACACATAATACACTATTAAATTCGAAGATTCATTACATCTGTGTGGGTGGCATTTCACTTCACCTCACCACAGGCAATAATAAGCGGGAATTGCACTTCCGCATCGACGCGATGATCACACTTCCGCTAGAATAATCAGGAGCACACGGAGAAAACCGCCACAAGTTTTCTTTGATATCATAAAAATACAAAAAAATTAAAAATTAAAAATTAAAACGAAAAAAATTCAAACATTCTGCTAGCTTGTGAACTCATTGTTGAGCAAAGATACAGTTCTAGTACAAGCCAGAATGTTTGAATTTTTTTCGTTTTTATTTTTTATTTTTTTGTATGTTTATGATATCAAAGAAAACTTGTGGCGGTTTTCTCCGTGTGCTCCTGATTATTCTTGCCAATATTATTATGGTTTTCTCCGTGTGCTCCTGATTATTCTTATCAATATTTTGATGGTTAATCCGTGTGCTTGCGATCATTCCTGCGGTTTCGGTCAAAGGTCAAGGTCACACCCATCCAAGATGGCCGCCGTGACGTCGCAATCCAATATGGTGGACCGTGAGAAATCTGAGAAGCACTAGCAAGAAGGACGAACTTTTTTCTCCTTGGATACTATCGAAGCCATCCTTATGCGATCGATAGTGAGCATCCCGCATCCCGCATAAAGGAAATATTATTTACCTGCAAGCAACACGTGGCGACATCTGTTGACGACAGCCAGAACTACTTGCATCAATTTGCTTTGCATTAGATAACTTAACTCTCGCTGATGAAATATTTCAAAAACTCTATTTAAGAAATGGTTCCAATTGGAGAAAACTGACTGTTTGTATCTAATATTAGTCACAGAAGCTACCATGGATCGTGGTTTGTTATCTGCAGCTGAAACGGAAGGAAGCCGCTGTAGATACTGTGGCAAGGATTTTGCCATGAGAAGGAATGCTAGACGTCATGAGAAGAATGATTGTGCTAGAAACCCACTACGCAACATGTTAAGCTGTAATCGTTGTAGCATGTTGTTAACACGAATTGACAGCTTAAAAAGACATGGTAGAACATGTAAAGTCAAGACTACTTACGGCATAGAGGACACCGATGGATCCACTAGACTAAAGAAGAGTGATCTGCATTACGACAATAATTTTCCTTGTCCTGAGCGTGATGGTATTAGCTCACCCGATCGTGAGGAAGAACATAAATTGAAGGATGCTAATGGCTTCGGGAAGACTGAAACTAATGGAAGTATCAACACCGTGAAAAGTGAGAATACATTCAAGCCTATATTCAGTAGATCCTCCATTCTTTGTAAAAATGATGGACTCCTAAAAAGGAAGCATGAAGACGATGAAGACACTACGACATCATCAACATCGAATTCATGCGGTAATCTGGGTGAAGAGGATGTCTTCTACGGTGATTGTTACAGTGACTCTGAGGCTGTTGACAAAGACATAGACTGTGATGAAGCACCTAGAGCTGACAAGATCGAAGAATGTGGCGATGTCCTGAGACCGAAACGTTGGAAACGTCGTGTTATAATAAATAAATCTGATAATGCTTATTATGATCACTGGGATGATTGTGATATTAACAGTATTTATAATAAACAAGCAAGTAAGATGGTGGTAGAAGAGATTGATTACACATCATGGAAAGATCCAAACATATTGTTTGACCGGCTAAGACTTCTACATGGATCGCTTTGTGCAGGAAACTATTCGTGCATCAAAGAAATATCCTTCACACTGAAAGAACTAGGGAAAGCTGGCTACATACAATAATGGCTTGTTTTACTTGTATTTGTATAATGTTGAGAAGTAATTAAATATTGAAAGTAAAAATTTAATGTTTTTATTTCTTGTATAATGATTTCCAACTAAGCCTGTGTGTTTCCGCTACTGTATGTGTGATCATTCCGTTTCCTGTGTGTACTGTGTGTATACGTTTCGTTTCCTGTGTGTACTGTGTGTACATTTCGTTTCCTGTGTGTACTGTGTGTACGTTCTGTTTCCTGTGTGTACTGTGTGTACGTTCCGTTTCCTGTGTGTACTGTGTGTACGTTCCGTTTCCTGTGTGTACTTTGTGTATACGTTTCGTTTCCTGTGTGTACTGTGTGTACGTTTCGTTTCCTGTGTGTACTCTGTGTACGTTCCGCGTCCTGTGTGTACTGTGTGTACGTTTCGTTTCCTGTGTGTACCGTGTGTACGTTCCGTTTCCTGTGTGTACTGTGTGTACGTTCCTTTTCCTGTGTGTACTGTGTGTACGTTTCGTTTCCTGTGTGTACTGTGTGTACGTTCCGTTTCCTGTGTGTACTGTGTGTACGTTCCGTTTCCTGTGTGTACTGTGTGATCATTACATTTATTGCACGTAAATTGCATGTATTGTGCGTACATTGCGTACATTACGTGTTGGAGCTGATGGAGCTGTTGGAGCACTTGAAGCTAATGGTCAATTGAAGCATAGGAGCAAAATGTAGGTGGATCTGATGACGTGAATTGTATCTCTTGCAGCCTGGCGTATATTGGAGAGATCGAATTTTTTTTCGATCAAATGATCCTCTTTTTTAATTTGTAGATTTGACTCTAGTATTATTGTAAATGGTTCTTGATTTGACTAGCGTATAATTCCATACGGTGCATGTATATATGCGAGTCCTAGAAAGCAGGTCGCTATGTTTGTTACTAACGTCGGCGGTGCAAGGATCGCCTAGTTTGTTTCTTCTGGTGCATAAGTCGTGTAAATTAGCTGTTCTTGAGACCTCGATGGCATCTTTACCGTCTTTAACGTCGAACTCGATGGAGGTTGTACCGTCGACTACGGGAACCTTGACGACAGCTACGATGGAGAAGGTGCAGATCCCGTTGGTAACGACGACGTCTACATTGGAGGGGTCTTCGATATGTGCTGTTCCACCATCAGCTGAAGTTTCATCAGCATTGAATACTTCAATTAATGAAGAGCGTACTTCGCATCAGTGCAAATACTGTGGCTCATCATTTACTATCGCCTCAAATGCTCGCAGACATGAAAGAAGCGGTTGTTCTAATAATGTTCAAAGAATACACTTTCAGTGCAATAAGTGCAATAAACTAATTTCACGTCTCGATAGCTTACATCGTCATTATAAAAAATGCTCCGAGACGTATAATGAACATGGTTATTGATTTGACTCATGTGTTGTACCGGCTAATGAGACTATATAAGTGCTATGAACTTCAGTCCGTCTCTGGCTGTGGTGTTGAACGGATCGGATAGACATTTAAAGTCATGTAAAAGGCTTAGTCCGTACAATAAGAAGACTGTTTGAATCGAGGAATCCAAAAGGCTTTAGTAATTTGTCAGTGTTTTTTTTGTACTTGTAGTAGTGTAGTATGTATGTAATAAAAGTATTTTTTAAAAGAACTTGCGGTGTTTTTATTTTCTCAAACCTAACACTTTTTTAGTATTTTTTTAAATTAAAGTTGTTTTGTATCGGCCAGGGATTGAACCAAGGACCTTAGTCGATCCAATCAATCATTATATGGATTACAAATTTATTTAATGAATTTTGAACTTTTTCCCGAATCTCTAGCATTAAAATTATGAATTTCCAATATGGTGGTCTTGATGTCTGATAGGATGATGGTAGTAGAGAATTTAAAGTCTCTTTACGAATGATGAACATGGTTTATTGAAATTATTATTTTTACATAAAATTAATCATTATTGCATCGATCGGGTATCGGACCAAGGACTGGAGCGGATCGAATCGATATGTAAGTTAATGAGTGATTTATTTGATTAATTTTGGAACTTTTCCCGAATTTCTAGCTAAATAATTATGGATTTTCAAGATGGCGGTCTTGATGTCTGATAGGATGATAGTAGTAGAGGATTTAGAGTCTCTTTACGGATGTTGAACTTGGTTTATTGAAATTATTATTTTTTACATAAAATTATACATTGCATCGATCGGGTATCGAACCAAAGACGGGAATCTATCGAATCAATATGTTAATTAATGAGTGATTTATTTAATGCATTTTGGAACTTTTCCCGAATTTCTAGCTAAATATTTACGGATTTACAAGATGGCGTCCAAATTTCAAGATGGCGGGTGTCACAGCAATAATAATAAATGATTACTGCACTCTAGCGGGTAAGAATTAAACTAACATGTTATCAGCACACTCTCGCCGACGAAAACAAGATGGTGGTCTCCAGCAACGAAGACAAGATGGCGAACATGATGTCATACTGGGTGACGATATATATGCTTTGAAAAAAAGTGGTGGGAGTCAGTCTGTCTGCAGCCACCATTGAGGAAGGAGCCTGTCGCCATTTTTAATTTTTTTTTGCACTCGTCGGGTTCGAACCGAGGACTTCGAACTCCGTGTCGTAAAAGTATATTTTTTATAAATATTTTATTATAATTTTATTATTTTTTTTATAAATTTAAAAAAAAAATTTCATTAAAATTGGATAATAAATAAAAAAGTTAAAGATGGCGGCCGTAACGGAAACTGCAACAGTGACGTCATAATTCAAAATGGCGGAAAACACATCACCGGAAAGTTCGAGAACACACAATTACGTCATCCAAAATGGTGGATCCAAGATGGCCACCGTGATCTACTTGTCCCGTTACGCTGTGTCCAGTTACGCTCATCCAAGATGGCCGCCGTGACGTCAGAGATGGACGTGACGTCAGAGATGTGGCTCGGCTCTCGGCTCCACCACACACCACGCCCCGGACCCGTGTCCCCGGAGCCCCTATTATATACTACTAACATAGACATTCAGATTGCGCTCAGCTGTGTTTAGTACTCATACTTGTATTATACAGATGTAATTCTAGCTTATGTCAATGTGTTTACAGAGCCACAGGTTTCTTATAGGCTCTCAGCTGCGTAATATTATAATGACCTGCTGGTCGACCTGTCAATGGATCTGACAGAGCATAACAATTCTCTTGAATTATGTCAGTTATGACATATGGTCCATCTAAAAGTAAAAATAGTTTTCTGTTAACACTCTCCCAAGCCTTGCTTACAGGAGCGGTTTTCTTAAGCACTTGGTCACCAATGGAAAATTTAGATAATTTTGATGCTGGTTTCTTTCTTCTCCGCGTGTCAGCTTCCGCTGTAAGCTTCATTCTTACGAAAGTCTCCACCTCTTCTCCTGTTGGTAAACTGGATCCTTCGGGTTCTCGGTCACATCGGGGTAGGTATTCAGGGTTGATCATACGGAGACCCTTAATTGTTTAACGTGCCAGCGTTGGCACACACACCTGCAACAGGTGAAGTGACTCCTTCTCTGTTATTCCAGTGTCTGCTGTCAGCAACTTCTGACACAGCAGCTTTAAATTCAGCTGCGACTGGGTTTGCTGGTCCTTGGTTGTAATACACCGCCTGTTGAGATGTGGACGGTGCAGCAAACGGCGGTGGAAACGTAGCTATAGGTGGTTTCCTGTTGTACGATATGTGGCTAATCTGGGCGTGGCCTCCACTAGTCTCGCTCGTCCTGGGGCATAGTGATAATACGGCGGGCGGTAGCCTTCGTGCTTGCCGTGGTAACGGGGCTCGTCAGTTCGTCGGTACTTCCTGTTTTACTCGGCTTCGTCTTCTGACGAGGACCTACGGCGACGGTCACGGGACTCCCTGGGTGGCTGCACATCCGGAGAGTACGATCTGTGCATGTTGTCTCGGTGGTCATCTTGTCTTTTGCGGTGCTGGACTTCGTCGTCGCTATGATAGTTCCTGGCACTGGACCACCACGTCCTCTTCTTCGTGTATGGCCCACTCCTATAGCTGGACTGGAAACGGTTGTGCTTGCTAGACCCTCCTCCTCTAGTCTGCCAACTTAAAGTGTTCACTACCGGTTGTCTGGGCTCTCTGGGCTTGTTCTCACGGTTCTGCCAATAGTTATTGACGGGTTGTTGACAGTTAGGCTGCGGTCCCTTCTCGCTCTCCTCCTTGGCGTTCGGAGCTCTGTCCATCTTCTCAAGCTTGTCGTAATTGAGGAGACGCTCACGAAACTCCGTCACATCCCTATATGGCAGTCCAGATAGTTGTTTCTGGTACTTCAACGGCAACTGGGTAAGAATCGCTGCAATGAATTCTTCGTCTGTTATTGGCAGATCTAGGTAGCGGGTCTTGTCAAACATGGCAGATAGGTGTGCCTCTAAAGTAGTGCATTTCCTAGGGTCGTATTTCTCCGTGTGAAGTTGTACCCGTAGATTGCTTTGTATTCTCAGACTCCAGTACTGGTTATGGAACAACGACTGGAACTGGGAGTAACTGTGGGTCGATGCACTCAGCATTTCCCACCAGTAGAATGCCTGTCCTTTCAAAGCACTGTTCAGGCATTTGAGTATCTCAGAGTCTTTCAAATGAAAAGCGGCTGTGTACTCTTCGAATCTCTTAAGAAATCTGATAGGGTTTTCCGTGGCCCTTCCTGCAAATGTAGGCATGGCTTCAGCCCAATGTTTGGCTGGGTGATGCATGAGCGTTGCGGAATCAAGGTTTGAAGAGCTCACAGTCAGGTTTTCCCTAGGTCTGTCAAGGTTAGATGGAGGTGTATCATGCTCCTGTGACAGTGGGAATGTGTACAATTCAGTGGGGCACTGTTGTCTGCAAGCAGATGCACTTGTGACAGCTGGCTCTGGAACTGTAGGCGACGGCTCGTAATGCTGGCGGTCAGTTGGCTCTACTGTGGGACTGGGGCGCACACTCAGGTTCTCAATCCTATCCCTCAATGTAGCTGTAGCCACCTCCAAATCTTTGATTCGAGCCTCGAGATGCTGTAGATGACCTCGCACCTCCTCTCTCGTGCTGGCCTGTCCCTGGTGTTCTTTGGCGATCATGTTCTGTAGGGATATAACATGAACCTCCAAACTGTCCACCCGACTGATGCTTTGTGTTACCTGCTCTGATATCTGCTTGATCTCTCCCTGTTGTTGTAATAGCCTAACCTCAATGCTATGCTCTAGGCTTTTTAATCCTGCATTGGTCTGTCCCAATTCATTAATTACAGTGGCATTATTTTGCTTCATTTGAGCAATTAAACTGGCATTACTCTGTTCCATTTGGGCACTTAAATTTGCACTCAAACTTGCATTATTCTGCAGTAGAACCTGCATAAGTGCTTCCAATGTTATAGATTGTGTAGCAGTATCGTCTGGCAATGACACATTGTCACTGACAATTACATTATCATCCTCAGGCTGTACTGTATTTGTTGACACAGGCCTTCCTAACCTCTCATTGTCTGTGTCTGTATGATCCATGGGCCCCTCAATGTGTGTGCTCACTGGCGAACTACCTGTGGACTGTGCTGTAGCTGTCTCACTTCCTGAATCTAACACAGTTGTGTATTCCTCACATACACTGTCGCATCTGCTTCGGAGCGAATATGTGTGATTATTGTGTGCCATGCCTCTAGATTAATTAAATAAAAATAATAAATACACAAATTACCATCGAAAAAACAAATATCATATAAGTGTAAACACACTTTCTCTCTGGCCCCACGTTAGGTTGACATTTTTTCTCCGCTGTGCTCTTCCCCACTCAGCTACTTGCTACTATTATTATGCTAGATAGGTTGAACTGTTTGTTACTATTACTTTCTGTCGATGTTGATATATCTATATCTATATATATATATATATATATATATATTTGTAATAATGTATAAGGGTAGGTCAAACAACACAGATATTATTCAGGTTCTGGTAATTATGTGTAATATTTAATTACATGTGTGGAAATTTATTACATCGGCGCCTATTGCTACACAAGGGCCTAACTCACGTAACTCAAATGAGTATTAGACACAACACAAAGCATAGGTTAATATGACAGGTTCATTCATAACTCGGGAAATCGGTAAGGAAAATTAACATATGTTGAAACTTTATTAATTGCAAAAATTTTAAACAAAATATTTAAATAAAATTTATTAATAATAAATTACTGAACTGGCTTGTGTAATGACTATCATGTTCGTTAATCATCTGGATATTTACGTCGCACACATGATTACGATACAACAGTTCATTTAGGTCCATTCAAAAATACGTAATATTATGTTGCACTTTTGCGTGATCAACGAGTTAGCAATCCTCAAAAAAATAAGTATTTAAATAACAATTTCAGTTCGTTATAGACTTCGTGTACCTAGGCTTTAGCTCAGTTTTACGATCGGTAGAATACAAAACTATCTCTCTCGTTTCAGCGCTGGGTTAAAATTGATAAATGAGATTGTTTACAATTACAATAATCTTTACTGTTTTTGGTTATTTAAAGTCTTTTAAAATGTTGATAATACAATTTTAACTCAATGTTCTTTTAATTAGTACGTCGCTATAACAACTTTAGTATGGCGCTGTTTCACATGGTATGGAGGGTTTTTACTTACATAAACTAATCACTCCTGGGTACATATTCGTCAGAATATGCCCTAACAAACTAGTAAACATTTAACAACACGACGAAAAAAACTCATCCTTTGTTGCGGATGGTCTGAAATAGCTAATATATTTTTTTCTTTTGAATTTTTGACAGGCTCCGCGCCCTTGCATCTCACTGGGACGCCATCTCTTACATAACTCTTTCTCAAATAGAAACGTTCCAGACGCCTTCTACTTGAAACATGGCCTCTGATTGGCCGGGGCGGAATGCCGTTAACGAAATTTACAAAATCACATCTTGTAAACAAAAGGTATTAACAAAGTTGCAAACACAAAACTGAATTAAATTTAAAAACAGAATTTCCAACAATGCCACATCCTTCGTATATGACACGTATAATAACACAGTTTATAAGTTTTGTTCAATTGGTCCTTAGAGCGGTATATCTAATTGCCGGTCCATATATGTCTTTCCCACTACATAGAGCATAGCTCTCGTAGATATACCTAATTAATAAGAATATATTTTTAATAACTTTTGTGGGCGAACAATATAGAAATTAAATAATAATATTTCATAATAATAATAACAGTCAATATAATAAGTATTTATAAATAATAATATCATTAAAATAAGTCATTACTTTCTGTGCATTCTGAAACTAGTAACAGCACAGTACGAAATAGATACTTTTGGGACATGACAGACCCGTTTGATTACTGCTACGTCATAAATTTAAAAGTCGTACAGTTTGTAAATATGTGTGTATCGGTATTTGTAAACAAAACCTATCATCAGAGTGCAATCTTTTAAAGAAGATGATAATCCTACTTTCATAAAACCATATAACATGGTGTGATAAAACTAAGTATCACAGAACACTGAAACTTTAGTTCAAATTGTTTATTTATATTTTTCAGTGTTTGTTTACTTTAATTCACGTAATTTTATTTATGTAAAATTTATATGTCTTTCAATTGTAATAATCTCTATAGTTTGTTTTGTTTATTGCTCAGAGCAGTAGAAATGTCTCTATGTTTTGACAAAATTTTCTAATGTTTGAAAAAGATACGTGATTAAGAGAAGGCGATTGGTCTATGGATCGGCGGACCTTTTAAATGGAAAATTTAGGCATTGTTGGAATTTTGACGATATAATTTTGGTGAGAATAATGAAGAGGAAGGTTTTGTGTGCCATTTTTGTGGCTGGTGTGTGTGTGGCCGCGTCGGGCATTTCCGACGCGGAATTCAGCTATATTTTCAGCAGATATTTCACTGAATAAGTGAGCTGTTGCGCCCCTGAGCCGGGGCGAATGTTACGGTAATATTTAATTACCGGGGCTACCTTTATCTATGGAAATATAAGGTATGAAAGTTTAATGTATTTAGGCCTGAAGTTTTGTGTTCCGCGAACCCCTTATATTAACTGTTTCGGCCTAGTAACTGATTGTTCCTGTTAATGCCTCTGGTTTTCGTCATGGCACAACATAATTATCTTAACTTTCACCCAGTAGTCTCGACTTAAAGATTCTTGTGTGATCAGAGGGAACTGAGTTGGTTGATTTTTAATTCACTTTAAGTATTATTATTTACCATAAATGAACTTTTGCTTTCGGTTGTGCCCAACATAACTATGTAGATAACTTTTATTTTATTTTATTTTATTTGAGTTATGTGTAAGCAACCTTGTTTCCCAGTGTTAATCACCTTATGTGTGTCAAACTAAGCTTTAATGTTATTGTGTTTACACTTATTTATAATTTTAATAAATAGAAGTGATAATTTCAGTTGTATTAATATTTGAAATGAGTAACTATGGGCATAAGCCGCAATTGAAAAACTACTTATTGCAGTGGAAAAATTTTGAGTAATATAGTAATATTAAAGTGTGGCAACCGTATAAACATAATAATAATAATAATAGTTGTCCTATTACCTATAGCAACTACAATTCATTCATGAAATAATAGTAATTATATACAGACTAGTCAAAGAAGTTATACATATATGATAGGTATAACACATGATCAGATGATTTAATTACAGAGTACAATTATAGAGTGGCTAACCCAACTTGGAGACAGTCAAACTTAGATTAATATAATTGTGGTAACAAGCAAGTAATTGTACAATGGATGTCATGTTTTCTTGGTGGTGTTTTGCAAATCAGTAGTGTTTGCAAAACTCGAATACAACAACCATGTGATTAAATACATGACTAATATAAAATCCATCATTTTCCAAATGCCACTTTCGCTCAGTAGGACAAAACAAAAATGGTACAAGAATAATTATTAGGAAAGGTTAATGAATCACACTTTATTGGAAGGATCCAATCCTCTCCTAAACCATCCTACCCCGTTAGCTACTGTAACTAGGTTATTATGTACACTACCTACTGACATTATTGCTTAGGTTTGGTGCTACAGATGATAGCACGTTTTTTTTGTTTTAATTTTAGGTCTACTGTGCAAGATTTCCAACATGCAACCATAAGTTGAACTACAATTCTTTATGGAGTAGTTGACCTAAGTTGTGTAGTTTGTGCTAATGGCACGTTCAGAGTTAACAGAGCTTTGTACTGTGAGTGGCCTATGGATCATATTTTCAGATACACACTGAACTGACATTGCAACTATGCTTGGTTTTTGCTGGAAAAAAAAACGCAGGGTAGTAGTTTTTTTTATTTTCCCTACTACAGCGGCTTCAGACATTCTCCAAATCCTTATCCCCATCTTAAAGATCAGAAAATCAATTTTGTTTTAGAACAGGTAAAGATACAACTGCTGTTAGATCTCTAATCAACATGGTTTTAAATTCATTTAACACTAACAACTTTATCCAAGCAAATATGCGTGAGTTGAGTAAGTCATTTGACTGTGTACCATAATATTTTACTATCCAAACTACAATTTTATTATATATGTGTTGTTGAATTAAATTTTTTTAGGACATATATAATAGGACGAAAGCAATTTGTAGAAATATGACAAATCCTAATGCACTCTAACCTTTTTACATGTTTAAATTTCTTAATTCAAATTGCCTCAAGTTTCTTGTATTCCGTCACGTCGCGCTTATTTATATTCAAGTAAATAGCATTATTTCTTCAAAATGACAGTATGTTTAACACATACTCTAGTATTTACATTTTATAACCTTAAAACTATTTGCCAACTTTCGAGCCACCTAGCTTACAGTCAAAAACAATAACAAGCAAAATGCAAATGATTTTTGAAGGCGTTTTCCAAAATATCTAAAAAGTGTGGTTCGGAAGTATTTAAAACACAAAAATCACAGCAACGTTGCCACATTTCAAGGTGAAGAGCCATCCAACTCTCATTCTTCGGGCGGTCAAATGGCAGATGTTTATAACTAGGAAATGGTGGATTGCCGCCAGTAAGCCGCTGGGTGGGTGACAGCCGGCGGCTTGCCGGCAGTCATTCGAATGTCGTTTATAAATTCGGCCCTTAATCTTCTATTATCAGCATAGTTTTGGCAGTAAACAATTTTTCTACAGTTTGAGGTAAAAATACAGTGTTAATTGGTTTAAAATTCAGTTTTAAATAGTTTCTTTAGTGCACGATGTCAAGCGTCACCACAAGAGAAGTCATGGAAAATTCGTTTAATCAAATTGTCGACCCATACTTTTCGGAAGTGTATTTTGTAC
Organism: Bacillus rossius redtenbacheri; assembly: GCF_032445375.1. Lineage (NCBI taxonomy): Eukaryota > Metazoa > Arthropoda > Insecta > Phasmatodea > Bacillidae > Bacillus > Bacillus rossius. The sequence goes on from NC_086334.1 coordinate 71,694,346, forward strand.
TAAAATATGTGAGTTTAATTCACGTAATCGCTCAAACGTTACTGGTATTCCTGAACTCGTGCTTGACGTATTATCAAATATATCTTAAAATTTACTAGCCCAGAAGTCCCAAGAAATGAATTTAAGTTGATCTATTTACTGATTTACCCAGGGAATAATTCAAGTACTATTCACAAAAGTAAAAGTCCTAGTGAAGAATTTATTGTAAAGCTCTACAAAGCTATGCAATTTTAATGGTAATTGTGTCTGTTATATGTGTGGTTTATGATAGCCAATGTTAGTAGTATAGGAATAGGCATACGGGCGCAGGCTTCAGGCTGAGGATTGAGGAGTGGGATTGTCGGTCCGCCATATTGGATTGTGACGTCATGGCGGCCATCTTGGATGGATGTGACCTTGACATTTGACCTTCAAAATGTGTCAAAATCGTCCAAAATTGGGCAAAATTTGCCCAAAATTCCTCAAAAATCGCCAAAATTTCCATTTCTGTGGAAAAAAGTTCCACCAAAAAATCTCAAAAAATTCCTCAATTCGAAAATCAGGATTTCGAAAATCCTCAAAAGTCGTTTTGCCCTAGAAAGAACCCTAATTCCTAAAACTGGCTTAAAACTCCTAAGAGATAGCCGCTTATAAGCCATTTCTAGGAATAAGGATACCATGACCGCCATCTTGGATTATGTCGTCACCGATGCATTTTTCGTTACGGCCGCCATCTTTAACTTTTTTTATTTATTATCCGATTTAAACGATTTTTTTTTTAAAAATTATAAAAAAATTCAAATAATAAAATTTTAATAAAATATTTATAAAAATCATACATTAACGACACGGAGTTCGGAGTCCTCGGTTCGAACCCGGTGAGGGCAAAAAAAATTAAAAATGGCGACAGGCTCCTTCCTTAATGGTAGCTGCAGGCAGACTGACTCCCACCACTTTTCTTAAAGCAGATATATCGTCACCTAGTATGACGTCATGTCCACCATCTTGTCTTCGTTACTGGAGACCACCATCTTGTTTTCGTCGGCGAGAGTGCGCAGACGCCATGTTAGTTTAGTTCTTATCCGCTAGAGTGCAGTAATCATTTATTACTAAGGTGCCCGCCATCTTGAAATTTGGACGCCATATTGAAAATCCGTAATTATTTAGCTAGAAATTCGGGAAAAAGTTCTAAATTCGTTAAATAAATCACTCATTAATTTACATATTGATTCGATCCACTCCTGTCCTTGGTTCGATACTTGATCGATGCAATAATGTTTAATTTTATGTAAAAAATAATAATTTCAATAAACCATGTTCAACATTCGTAAAGAGACTCTAAATCCTCTACGACCACCATCCTATCAGACATCAAGACCACCATATTGGAAATGCGTAATTTTAATGCTAGAGATCCGGGAAAAAGTTCAGGAATCATTAAATAAATTTCCGATCAATAAACTGATTAATTAGATCGACTAAGGTCCTTGGTACGATCCCAGGCCGATACAAAACAACTTTAATATTTTAAAAAAGCACCACTAAAGTGCAAGGTTCGAGGAATTAAACACTGCAAGTTCTTTTACAAACATAATATTTATTACATAATTTCTATTCTACTACAGGATCACTTACGAAAGCCAGCAATCTTATAATCATTTAGTTCCGCAGCGGTGTGAAATGACTAATTCTTAGCTCCAATCGGTTTATACTAGACAGAGTCCAGCCAGAACCTTTACAGACATAGTCCACCTCTTCTTGACAGAGTTTCTGGATACTGTTTTTAACAGTTTGCTTCACATCGTTAGAACTGTAAATTACTGCAGCCGATGTCTTGAATGCACACTTCTTCACTTTGTCATCGAACGGATATGGCTTTCCATATATACAGTCCAACCACAAGTTATATTTCAAAGGTCCGTTTGTTGCTACATCATCAGTAAGCTGATTGATTATCTTCTGTCTGATATCGTCAAGAAAATTACAAATGTCCTTCGACTCACCGAACGTATTTAGATAATAGTAGTCTTTCAAAGTTCCACGAAATGCAGACTGCGCCAAGTAGAAGCCATTATCGTTCACTTGTAATGCTCCGAACACAGTCTTAGGTTTAGTTCCATGTTCAGACGTCATAACAATCGGTTGCTGGGCATCTGTTTTTTTTGGTTGTACGCTTTCGTGTCTCCAATCTAAAGCGAGGAGCCGAAATGTCGGCAGGTAGTTCAGCAGTAGGAGCACAGACTCCACCTTTACATTTTTTCGCATGATGTCGCAAACTGTCAATTCGAGTAAACCATTTAAGGCACTCATCACATCGAAACTTCATGCGAGAAGGATTCTTCGTGCATTTGCTCCGCTCATGTCTTCGTGCATCATGGGAAAATGCGAACGACGTATCACAGTAGCTGCAAGGATACCGTGGTGATGAAGACGATCCTTTCAGACCCGATCCAGATACAGACATTGCAACAGTAGTACCATTTCCAGGCATTCTCTTATGCACATCGATGCATCGTTGTTGCGCCGAAACCTTTACTATCTGCCGCACAGCAGGACCTTTGCATGCCTTCATGTGCGTTTTCATATTATCTTTTCTGGCAAACTGCTTATGACATTTCTCACAAACAAACATTTTACGATATAGGTTCTTGGCACATTCGCTCCTCTCGTGTCGCCGGGCATTGCTGTTGTTTGAGAAAATCTTGTCGCAGTAACAGCACCGATGTTCGCTAGTTGTCAAATCAGCATCCATTGAAGTCTCCATCGAGGTCGTATCGTCGATCGTCGTGGTTTCCTGCACATCCAGCTCAGTAGTCATTAAGCTATCTTCTGCTGGTGGTATCACATCTGTTGAAATCTCCTCCAATGTCGACGTCGTCGTCGTTGCCAACGGGATCTGCTCCACCATTGTCGTCGCTGACGTCAAGGTTCCCGTAGACGATGGTACAACGTCCATCGAGTTCGGCGTTAAAGTCGGTAAAGATGCCATCGAGTTCTCAAGAACAGGTAATTACACGACTTATGCACCAGATGAATTAATCTAGGTGATCCTTACACCGTCGACGACAGTAACAAACTGAGCGACCTGCTGTCTAGGACTCGCTTATATACATGCACCGGATGGAATAATACGCAAGTCAAATCAAGAACCATTTTCTATAATACTAGAGTCAAAACAACATTAAAAATAGAAGGACCATCAACGAAAAGGCAGCACATTTGGAAGCACCGACTACGAAAAGGCAGCACATTTGGAAGCACCGACTACGAAAAGGCAGCACATTTGGAAGCACCGACTACGAAAAGGCAGCACATTTGGAAGCACCGACTACGAAAAGGCAGCACATTTGGAAGCACCGACAACGAAAAGGCAGCACATTTGGAAGCACCGACAACGAAAAGGCAGCACATTTGGAAGCACCGACAACGAAAAGGCAGCACATTTGGAAGCACCGACAAAGAAAAGGCAGCACATTTGGAAGCTCCATCAACAAAAAAAAAAAAGGCAAAAAGGAAGCACAAGTTACGAGATCTATGTCTTAGTTAGAAATCAAAATACAAGAAATAAAAACATTAAATTCTTATAATTTAAATTATTTATTTTATTGCTTTACACTATACAAATGCAAGTAAAACAAGCCATTATTGTATGTAGCCAGCATTCCTCAGTTCCTTGAGTATGAAGGATATTTCTTTGATGCACGAATAGTTTCCTGCACTAAGCGAACCATGTAGAAGTCTTAGCCGGTCAACCAATATGTTTGGATCTTTCCATGATGTGTAATCATTCTCTTCTACCACCATCCTCCTTGCACCTTTATAATTATTATGATCTCTGGTGTCTTCCGTTTAACCACCAACCACAGGGTAACTTTCATGTTTGAGACGGTGATCATCACAAGCTTGATCAGATTTATTTAATATATCACGTCGTTTCCATCGTTTCGGTCTCAGGACACCGCCACATTCTTCAATCTTGGCAGCTTTAGGTGCTTCATCATAGTCTATGTCTTTGTAAACAGCCTCAGAGTCACTGTAACAATCACCGTAGAAGGAATCGTCTTCACCCAATTTACCGTAATAATTCGATGTTGATGATGTTGAAGTGTCTTCATCGTCTTCATGCTTCCTTTTTAGGAGTCCATCATTTTTACAAATTAGGAAAGATCTACTTGAATTCGGCTGGAATATATTCTCACTTTTCACGTTAAGGATTCTTCCATTGTCTTCATTCTTCCGTAAATCATCAACCTTCTTCAATTTAAGTTCTTTGTCGAGATCGGAAGAGCCAAGAAAATTATTGTCGTAATGCAGATCACTCTTCCTTAGGCTAGTAGATTCATCGTTGTCCTCTAGCTTGTACGCAGGCTTGGCGCTACAAGTTCTGCCATGTCTTTTTAGGCTCTCTCTCCGCGTAAACGACTTGCTAAATCGAACACAACTTATCATATTGCGCAGTGGATTTTTAACACAGTCATTCTTCTCGTGTTGTCTTTTATTCTTTCTCAAGATAAACTCTTTACTGCAAAACTTACACCTATGTTCTTTCGATACAGCGTCAGATCCCAAATCGGAATTCATTTTAGTTACTGAGACTAATGCCAGATACCAATTGAGTGTTTTAAATTAGATTCAATACTTAAATAGAAATTTTTTCATATTTCATCAGCGAGAATTAATATATCTCATGCAAAAGTACTTTATGCATGTAGTTCTGCTTTTCAACAACAACATGTCATTTTATTTGGAGTTACATTTAATTCGATAATTTCTGCTACTAAATCAAAACTTGCAATATTTTTATCAGGTGGAATTAAAAAATATCATTACTCAGTCAAATTAATATTACGCCATGAGACATCTGTGGAGCACCAACATGCAAGACGAACTTCCTTTTCCTTGGAGTCTAGCGAAGCCATCCTTCTTTTGCGATCGTTAGTGAGCATCCCGCATCCCGCATAAAAGAACTAAATATTATTTACCTGCAAGCAACATGTGGCGACATCTGTTGTTGAAAAGCAGAACTACATGCATAAAGTACTTTTGCATGAGATATATTAATTCTCGCTGATGAAATATGAAAAAATTTCTATTTAAGTATTGAATCTAATTTAAAACACTCAATTGGTATCTGGCATTAGTCTCAGTAACTAAAATGAATTCCGATTTGGGATCTGACGCTGTATCGAAAGAACATAGGTGTAAGTTTTGCAGTAAAGAGTTTATCTTGAGAAAGAATAAAACACCACGAGAAGAATGACTGTGTTAAAAATCCACTGCGCAATATGATAAGTTGTGTTCGATGTAGCAAGTCGTTTACGCGGAGAGAGAGCCTAAAAAGACATGGCAGAACTTGTAGCGCCAAGCCTGCGTACAAGCTAGAGGACAACGATGAATCTACTAGCCTAAGGAAGAGTGATCTGCATTACGACAATAATTTTCTTGGCTCTTCCCATCTCGACAAAGAACTTAAATTGAAGAAGGTTGATGATTTACGGAAGAATGAAGACAATGGAAGAATCCTTAACGTGAAAAGTGAGAATATATTCCAGCCGAATTCAAGTAGATCTTTCCTAATTTGTAAAAATGATGGACTCCTAAAAAGGAAGCATGAAGACGATGAAGACACTTCAACATCATCAACATCGAATTATTACGGTAAATTGGGTGAAGACGATTCCTTCTACGGTGATTGTTACAGTGACTCTGAGGCTGTTTACAAAGACATAGACTATGATGAAGCACCTAAAGCTGCCAAGATTGAAGAATGAGGCGGTGTCCTGAGACCGAAACGATGGAAACGACGTGATATATTAAATAAATCTGATCAAGCTTGTGATGATCACCGTCTCAAACATGAAAGTTACCCTGTGGTTGGTGGTTAAACGGAAGACACCAGAGATCATAATAATTATAAAGGTGCAAGGAGGATGGTGGTAGAAGAGAATGATTACACATCATGGAAAGATCCAAACATATTGGTTGACCGGCTAAGACTTCTACATGGTTCGCTTTGTGCAGGAAACTATTCGTGCATCAAAGAAATATCCTTCATACTCAAGGAACTGAGGAATGCTGGCTACATACAATAATGGCTTGTTTTACTTGCATTTGTATAGTGTAAAGCAATAAAATAAATAATTTAAATTATAAGAATTTAATGTTTTTATTTCTTGTATTTTGATTTCTAACTAAGACATAGATCTCGTAACTTGTGCTTCCTTTTTGCCTTTTTTTTTTTGTTGATGGAGCTTCCAAATGTGCTGCCTTTTCTTTGTCGGTGCTTCCAAATGTGCTGCCTTTTCGTTGTCGGTGCTTCCAAATGTGCTGCCTTTTCGTTGTCGGTGCTTCCAAATGTGCTGCCTTTTCGTTGTCGGTGCTTCCAAATGTGCTGCCTTTTCGTTGTCGGTGCTTCCAAATGTGCTGCCTTTTCGTAGTCGGTGCTTCCAAATGTGCTGCCTTTTCGTAGTCGGTGCTTCCAAATGTGCTGCCTTTTCGTAGTCGGTGCTTCCAAATGTGCTGCCTTTTCGTAGTCGGTGCTTCCAAATGTGCTGCCTTTTCGTTGATGGTCCTTCTATTTTTAATGTTGTTTTGACTCTAGTATTATAGTAAATGGTTCTTGATTTGACTTGCGTATTATTCCATCCGGTGCATGTATATAAGCGAGTCCTAGACAGCAGGTCGCTCAGTTTGTTACTGTCGTCGACGGTGTAAGGATCACCTAGATTAATTCATCTGGTGCATAAGTCGTGTAATTACCTGTTCTTGAGAACTCGATGGCATCTTTACCGACTTTAACGCCGAACTCGATGGACGTTGTACCATCGTCTACGGGAACCTTGACGTCAGCGACGACAATGGTGGAGCAGATCCCGTTGGCAACGACGACGACGTCGACATTGGAGGAGATTTCAACAGATGTGATACCACCAGCAGAAGATAGCTTAATGACTACTGAGCTGGATGTGCAGGAAACCACGACGATCGACGATACGACCTCGATGGAGACTTCAATGGATGCTGATTTGACAACTAGCGAACATCGGTGCTGTTACTGCGACAAGATTTTCTCAAACAACAGCAATGCCCGGCGACACGAGAGGAGCGAATGTGCCAAGAACCTATATCGTAAAATGTTTGTTTGTGAGAAATGTCATAAGCAGTTTGCCAGAAAAGATAATATGAAAACGCACATGAAGGCATGCAAAGGTCCTGCTGTGCGGCAGATAGTAAAGGTTTCGGCGCAACAACGATGCATCGATGTGCATAAGAGAATGCCTGGAAATGGTACTACTGTTGCAATGTCTGTATCTGGATCGGGTCTGAAAGGATCGTCTTCATCACCACGGTATCCTTGCAGCTACTGTGATACGTCGTTCGCATTTTCCCATGATGCACGAAGACATGAGCGGAGCAAATGCACGAAGAATCCTTCTCGCATGAAGTTTCGATGTGATGAGTGCCTTAAATGGTTTACTCGAATTGACAGTTTGCGACATCATGCGAAAAAATGTAAAGGTGGAGTCTGTGCTCCTACTGCTGAACTACCTGCCGACATTTCGGCTCCTCGCTTTAGATTGGAGACACGAAAGCGTACAACCAAAAAAACAGATGCCCAGCAACCGATTGTTATGACGTCTGAACATGGAACTAAACCTAAGACTGTGTTCGGAGCATTACAAGTGAACGATAATGGCTTCTACTTGGCGCAGTCTGCATTTCGTGGAACTTTGAAAGACTACTATTATCTAAATACGTTCGGTGAGTCGAAGGACATTTGTAATTTTCTTGACGATATCAGACAGAAGATAATCAATCAGCTTACTGATGATGTAGCAACAAACGGACCTTTGAAATATAACTTGTGGTTGGACTGTATATATGGAAAGCCATATCCGTTCGATGACAAAGTGAAGAAGTGTGCATTCAAGACATCGGCTGCAGTAATTTACAGTTCTAACGATGTGAAGCAAACTGTTAAAAACGGTATCCAGAAACTCTGTCAAGAAGAGGTGGACTATGTCTGTAAAGGTTCTGGCTGGACTCTGTCTAGTATAAACCGATTGGAGCTAAGAATTAGTCATTTCACACCGCTGCGGAACTAAGATTGCTGGCTTTCGTAAGTGATCCTGTAGTAGAATAGAAATTATGTAATAAATATTATGTTTGTAAAAGAACTTGCGGTGTTTAATTCCTCGAACCTTACACTTTAGTGGTGCTTTTTTAAAATATTAAAGTTGTTTTGTATCGGCCTGGGATCGTACCAAGGACCTTAGTCGATCTAATTAATCAGTTTATTGATCGGAAATTTATTTAATGATTTCTGAACTTTTTCCCGGATCTCTAGCATTAAAATTACGCATTTCCAATATGGTGGTCTTGATGTCTGATAGGATGGTGGTCGTAGAGGATTTAGAGTCTCTTTACGAATGTTGAACATGATTTATTGAAATTATTATTTTTTACATAAAATTAAACATTATTGCATCGATCAAGTATCGAACCAAGGACAGGAGTGGATCGAATCAATATGTAAATTAATGAGTGATTTATTTAACGAATTTAGAACTTTTTCCCGAATTTCTAGCTAAATAATTACGGATTTTCAATATGGCGTCCAAATTTCAAGATGGCGGGCACCTTAGTAATAAATGATTACTGCACTCTAGCGGATAAGAACTAAACTAACATGGCGTCTGCGCACTCTCGCCGACGAAAACAAGATGGTGGTCTCCAGCAACGAAGACAAGATGGTGGACATGACGTCATACTAGGTGACGATATATCTGCTTTAAGAAAAGTGGTGGGAGTCAGTCTGCCTGCAGCCACCATTAAGGAAGGAGCCTGTCGCCATTTTTAATTTTTTTGCCCTCACCGGGTTCGAACCGAGGACTCCGAACTCCGTGTCGTTAATGTATGATTTTTATAAATATTTTATTAAAATTTTATTATTTGAATTTTTTTATAAATTTTAAAAATAAATTCGTTTAAATCGGATAATAAATAAAAAAGTTAAAGATGGCGGCCGTAACGAAAAATGCATCGGTGACGACATAATCCAAGATGGCGGTCATGGTATCCTTATTCCTAGAAATGGCTTATAAGCGGCTATCTCTTAGGAGTTTTAAGCCAGTTTTAGGAATTAGGGTTCTTTCTAGGGCAAAAGGAATTTTGAGGATTTTCGAAATCCTGATTTTCGAATTGAGGAATTTTTTGAGATTTTTTGGTGGAACTTTTTTCCACAGAAATGAAAATTTGGCGATTTTTGAGGAATTTTGGGCAAATTTTGCCCAATTTTGGACGATTTTGACACATTTTGAAGGTCAAATGTCAAGGTCACATCCATCCAAGATGGCCGCCGTGACGTCACAATCCAATATGGCGGACCGACAATCCCACTCCTCAATCCTCAGCCTGAAGCCTGCGCCCGTATGCCCATTCCTATACTACTAATGTTCATTCCTTAGACGTAAAGTCTTTCATTATTTTATTTTCACATTATGTGATATGGTGACAAGAACATTGTTATTGAATTTTCTTGCCACAAGACTTATTAAATTTATTATTAAATGTGTTTAGTTGCTAATTACTTCATATTGCAGTGATTATTGTACCGTCTTAAGTTGTATTCTTAGGCTGGCGCTCAGTGACGTGTACTCAAAAAATCTCACAGAAAACAAATTTTCTGACATTGTTGAATTTGAACTGCAAAAAACAATGCAAAATGCACACACTTCACAATTTTTCAAAATAATTTAATATTATTGTAATATGACACACATATCGCGTCGCAAGAAAGTTACATCTTCCTACAATATACTCATGCGAACCCTAAAACTTGTGCCGGAAATTAGGCATTACGTCACCTTTTTTTTTTTTCTATTATTTTAAAATTTTTGGGATTTCTAATTTTTTAATTCATCTGGTTGTTAATGGGGATGATTTATTTTTTGTTAGGCCGGTGTACGCTACGGATTTAAACTTTGTGCCAGTGGACCGAAGCCCCTTCCCAGGGGGCCAATCTGATTTTTTGCTGTCTAATGTGGACATGGTCAGCCCGGTTGAAATTATCTCGCCTGCAGTCACGTCCCGAGTTTGTAATTTTAATTCCCTGCATGACCAAAACTGTTTTGAGCAGCTCCTGGGCTGCAAACTGCTACCTTGTAGAGACCTGCTGAGAATAGCATGTCTCGGCACGAAGCAGTCTCCAGTGGAGCTGCGTTCCCACCTTAGTGGCTATTCCTGCCCCCCCCCCCCCCCTCTTCCTCTCTCTCCTCCTCACTTTAGTTCTGAGAAATCAATCTAGGAGCAGTGACCGGACGGGACGATGACCTGATGCAAAAACCTTCTCCCTGGTCCGACAGACACATCCCCGACATCTAGCGGAGGAAAATGAAACCACGGGCCTGGTCGCCAGCGTGCAGAGCTTACCCTCATGACACCTGGTGGCAAGTCAGCTCACCACCTCAAGGGGGAACCCCTTACGCCGCTAGAAAGCAGCGTCGCGGTGCCATAAGGCACTATGCTTTCATCTCGCGGCCTGTAGAAGTCGATTGTTCGTTGCATTCGTTTCGGTCCGGTAGAGAGCGCGCATGTCGGGTTCTTGTCACGCCCGCCTCGGACTCCTTCGGAAATTTTCGGCTTAGAACAGAACCTCCCCCCTCCTTCCTAGGGCTTGAGCGCCCGTTTTAATAAGAAGTCTTGTCCGACACCGCGGGCACTTTGTTCTCTGAGCTCGGCTACTGACCACGTGTTCTCGGCGTCCTCTGCGCTAAGAGGCTTTTCGCGGGAACGGCGATTTTCGGTTGCACAAAAGATGTAGTCAGTTACTTAAGGGATGTGATCCCATTTGTACAGTAGCCAGGCAGAGGTAGTTTTTAGAAAAGTCATGCGTAGTTAAATTTTTTTATTTATATTTAATTCCAAAAATTTCTGGTTTCCTTCGCGCATCCGCGGATTCTCGGTGCGCGTCATCCTGATGTCGGCGCGAGACATCTCGCGAGCCCTGTTGCCACACCCTGTTTGGTGAGTAATCCTTTTTTTTTTCCCCAAATTCCCGTTGTTGGCTTTCGTGCCAACTGTGTATGACTGTCTGGACGCAGGTCTAATTCGTTTTGAATTTGGGCTGTGTTTCAGACAGGGTCGAATTTACGGAGGGACAAATTGCCCCCGCATCATCTTCGGGACCTCCAGCTGTTCCCCCCCCCCCCCCCCCTTGTTAGAAGAGTTTGGCCCCCAGTCCGAGGTCATCCTGGAAAGACCCGGGTGATATGAGATATATATATTTTACTTAAATAGAAGGAACTAAAACAAAGATACCAGCGAGCAGTGTTATAAGGACGTCATACTCAAGAATCTGGAAAATCGAGGAAACTTATATATATATATAATCGTTGGGAGCTATATTTGAAATTTTGTTAATGTATTCGTTTGATTGTTTGGTTGTAATATGTATTGTTTTAAATAATGCCGGGGCGCCCCTTTTAATTTTGTTAATTACTAAGATTTTTATTGTCAGGTATAAATAATGCGAATATAAAATTCCTTAATAGTAAACTAGGAAAACCTATAGACCAAGCTACCGATTTGTGTATTTATTTATCAAATACCTTCTTCATTGTAACGATTCACGAACTCCCAAGTTACGAGTGTGCAGGGAGTGTAAAATTTGTCTTGTTTACCATCTCGTGCCTCCTCTGGTGATTAAGGTAATATTTTCGTAATATTTTGCCCAGCAGTTTCCGAAGAATATTTGATTAATTAAAATAATATAAAAATTGGGCACGATGGTTGTTTCAATTGGTAGCAGAGCGTGGTTTGGTCTATAGGCATACCTAAATAGAGTAGGCATACCTAAAATAAAATATAAAAACAATTAAAAATTAAATTAATTAATCTTTGTGAAACCTATTTTGTATTTTTTTAACATTGTAAACTGATCGCTGGTACAACCTGTAGTTATATTGCTTTTCTATCTTAAAGTTATGATTGAGTTTTAAAGTCCCGTGCGGACTTAGTCTGCGCGCGGCGCAAAATCGCGGCGTCCGGTCCGCTAGCAGGCCGGCGGCAGCGAGACGTGTCTTATCTCTCGGCTCAGCTGGCGCAAAACCCCCCCCCCCCCCCCCCCCATCATCCCCACTCGAGCCAGCGACACGCCCGTAATCTGAGGGCGACGACTCGGCCCTGTTCCTCCCGCAGACCCCTCTCCCTTGTCCGCCTTGGCAGACGACCTTGCGAGCAGCAGGTCAGTCCCCCTGTGGATGTTTACGGGTTGGCAAGTCAAACTGACAGGGGAAGTTCGCGGAGTTGTCTGAGTAGTACGGCGACTTTATACGCAAATAATTTTGGGCACATCTCCCCCCCCCCCACCTTGGAAGTGTGACTTACTCCCCGCGCATTGGGGATAGTTGGTATTTTATATTAATATAGGAAGCCTTATGAAGTATTTAAAATTAAGATAGTTGTTAAGGGAGGAGTATTTATGGTGTACGTTTGAATCGTACATGTGTGTTAAAATTTTGTTTTAGTTAGCAGTAATTTATGTCCGAGCAGTATGTTTAAGCCGGAGTTATTGCTGTCAGATGAGCTGACCTATGAGTTACAGCTACGCAATTTGCCCTCCAGTGGCAATGTGCAAGTCCTCAGGAAGAGGCTCAGGGCCGGACTTCATGATGGCGTGCCCACTAGGGTAGCGAATTTGGATTTAGATGTAACGGAAGAATTCAACCTTGCTTGTGCCAAGTTTTATGATATTTCGGCTTTCGTAAGTTACCTAGATGTGGAGGAAAATGTACCCAATGTCGAGCGACATATAGTCAGGCTAAAACATGTTACCCGACGCCTACAAAACCTGAAACAGCTTTCCGCAGACCTTCTCCGTGGAATTTACATAGAAGAGGTAGAACGATTTTTGCAACAGACGGCAGGTTTCCATACAAAATTGGCGGCGAGAGCAGCCGTTTTGGAAGACACACGACGCAGTCAGCATTATGTGGCTGAGGCACAGGCTTTAGGCATCGATTGTCCCGCCTTCCCGGAAGGGGACGCTCCTAGCTTGCCCCTGGGAGTAGAGCAACCCGACACGCGACAATCAGAAGTACGGACGACGGTAAACAGACAGGAGACGGAAACGAGCAGATTACCAGACGCAGCCCCTGACGCTCAGCCACTAACGTCGTTTCCAAATCAACCGATACCCGTATCTACTACTCATTCTGAGCCGCTTGTGCAGTTGACGACAGCGGCGACAAACATTACAACGGGTCATGTGACAACCCACCCCGTCACTAGTGTGACATTTTCACAGGGATTACCAACCTTGGCACACCAAATGACGCAACCGTACCAACCAAACATGTTTTTCCCGTATCCGACCGCTCAGGGCTATTTTAACCCTTATGCGCAATTTCAACCACAGTTTCCTTCATGGCAAACCACCCCAATTCCAAATGCTGGTATTTTGCAGCCGCCACTTATAACGCCCCAGCTCACTCCACCACAGGTGAGTCCCTCGGGTGCGACTCGGGAACAGACTCAGTCGCACCCGGTGTCACACCAGCCTTCACCTCAGCTGGCAGGAGCCGCGGCTCAGCCCCACGACTCAGTATTGAGGAGCACGACAGCCCCAGAAACTGGCTACAGTTTCTACGGAAAAATCACCCATCCTGTTGAAAGGCTACTCAGGGATTTGCCAGAGGCGTCGGGTCTGGACGCACACAAACTAATTGATTTCCTTCGAGTCTTATTAAAGCTGCGACAAAAGGGAGGGATTCCCGACAAACAAATTTTTGAAATTGTTTACCCATACACCCAAGCTACCTTAAGTGAGCGGATCATGGCAGCCATTGAGAATGACCTCACTTTCGATGAGTTTCATGAAGATGTGTTAAATTTTTGTATACCGAGTAGGCTACTCACAAACATTCGGTTGGAGTGGTTTACCGCCTGCAGCAGCATAATGAAGCCTTGCCAAATTACGTTGCTGACATACGCGAAGCCAACCAGGTACTCAGGCTAACGGTTTCCGAGAGAGAGGTCGTGAGTACGATCCTAGACGGTTTGAACCCAGCGGAGCGCTCGCGCTCAGTGTTCCAGGCACGCCCCCAAAATTATGCTGAGCTAAATAAACTTTGCGTACACGCCACAAACATAGAATACGCTGATATTCAGCGAAATAAACAAGCCACATTCGCTAGTCAACAAGGTAGCAGCGCGGGAACGGAGCGCAGTAATTCGCAGTATAAGAGTGCAGCACAGAAACATCAGGGCAATACATTTTTCTCTTCAAGACCACAAGGGAGATATCAACAAAATGCACATTATAATTTCTGTAAAAGAGACGGACATTCCCTGTCCCAGTGTTACCACAAAAACAACAAACAAAATGGCGACACTCCAAAAAACGCATAACGCGGTGGCCTGAACAACCTTATTCAGGGCCACCGAAAAATTCAAGTGTTAAAGATTTTTCTTATAAGTGGGAAGTTCAACTTGCGCCAAGTAATGGCCGTACACAAGAAACACCATTACACAAAAACAAGAATCCTAACAACAAGGAGTCCAGGAATAAAAGTAACAAGCGAGCTCACAAACATAAACAAAGAAAGCACAATAACAGGAGAAATAACAAAAATAAGGGAAATGGTAATTCAACGCACACGTACTCATGTAAAACGTGTGTTGATCCTACAAATAAGGGCAAGAGAAAGTGCCACCAAATTTTTGGCAATATTCCTACAGTAATTCCGTATGCAGTAACAACGATTGGCGAACACACTGTACCGGGACTAATTGACACGGGATCAGCGCGCAGCCTCATTTCTGGGCAGTTGTTTAACAAGTTAAAAAAGAGCAAATTAATTCTAAGGACTGAGACCACTAAGTTACAATGTTTCACAGCTTCAGAGCAGCCATTAAATATTACATTAGCAGTTGTGATCAAGGTGAAGATTGATTTATATTCATGGAATTTCCCATTTTTGGTGTCTGATCAACTTGCCACAGACCTAATCTACGGGTCTGATTTCATTGCCAAGACAATTCTAATCATTAATCTCCAGGCTAAGAATTTTGTTTTCAAATTTAACATGGGTAATCCTATCCCTTGTGGGACCCCTGAACAAATAGTTTCAATTCCGGCCGAGCCAACGGCAGCCATCTTGGATCAGGGTAACACCACTTCACACGAGCACCTTAATACACATCAGCGGGCCGCCATTGATAAATTATGCAGTACTTTTCCAGGTGTCTTGACTAGTAAATTAGGTCGCACAAAATTAGTCGAGTACCAAATTGAGTTAGCGGATACAATACCAGTGAGATCTCACACTTATCAATTTTTAGGTCTTAACATGCAAACGATGCACAATCATGTCCAGGAGCTTTTGGAAAAAGGGGTACTCGAACCCTCGACCTCCGCCTACAGTTCCCCAGCTTTACTGGTGCCTAAGGGCAAGGATCAACAACGATGTGTAATTGATTACAGAAAATTTAATGAGAAAATAGTGATACAAAACATACCTTTGCCAGACCTAAACACTGCTTTTCATTGGTTCAGTAAGGCCAAATATTTTAGTGTGTTTGATCTAAATTCTGCTTACCACTATATTCCCCTTACTGCGGATTCAAAATCCATTACAGCCTTCTGTGTCCCTTGGAACTTGTACCAATACACAGTAGTACCTTTCGGACTTGCCACAGGAGCCCAAGTAATAACTCAACTCCTGGATCAGATATTAGGAGATCTAAAATTCAAAACAGTTTACAACTACCTAGACGATGTCGTCGTATATTCAGAAACTTTTGAAGAACACATCAAACATTTAGAGAAAGTCCTAAGTAGATTTCGTAAAGCGGGGTTAACTGTCAACACAAAAAAGGTTAAGTTTGCAGTCCAAGAACTGTCTTTTCTAGGACACCTGGTTTCTAGCAAGGGAGTCACCATTGATCCTTCACGCACACAAGCTATTCGTGATTTTCCGCCTCCCACAAACCCTAAGGGTATTTCACATTTTATTGGTATGGCAAACTTTTACTCAAAATATATTCCTAATTTCGCTGAGCACGCAGCACCACTTAATACGTTGCGTAAGAAAAACACACCTTTCACATGGGGTCCGGAACAAGAAAAAGCTTTTAATTTCCTGAAACAGGCGATTTCTTCCCCGCCTGTACTCCGCATGGCAGACTTCACCAAACCTTTCAATTTACAGACTGATGCGTCCAGTGTGGCTATAGGCGCAGTACTGTCACAGGAAGTCGAAGGCTGTAGACAGCCCATTGCGTTTGCGTCGCGGACACTTACCCACGCCGAGAGGAAAGCCTCCTCGATCTACGAATTAGAATGCCTCGCCGTGGTTTTTGGCATCGACAAATTCCGCCAATTTATAGAACACAGGGAATTCCTGTTAGAGACAGATAATCAGGCATTAGCCTGGCTTTTGGCACACCCGAAACTATTAGGGAAACTCGGGCGATGGATTGCAAAAATTTCCTCTTTAAAGTTCAAAATCCAACACATTCGTGGCACACAGAACATAGTAGCGGACACACTGTCGCGCATGTTCGAAAATCCAACTCAGGCTCCGCCCGAAGGAACACCACTCTTATGTCAAGCCCTATTGACAGAGTTTCCGTTGGCATTTCAGGATTTACAGAGCCAGCAGGAAGCTGACCCACACATTTCCAGTATTATTAAACTTTTTAGTTCAGGAATAGCGCCAAAATACTTTAGGATATCTAAGGGGCTGTTGCAAAAACGCACCCCCCAATCAAAAACATACAAAATCGTGCTCCCACAAAATCTACGTAATATGATATTCCATTATTATCACACCTCGCCGGTGGGCGCACACCTCGGTATATATAAGACCATTCAGGCTATCCGACGTCATTTCGTGTGGGATGGCATGCACAAGGACATCACCGAGCAGGTGAAACTATGCAAAATCTGTGCGCTGAGTAAGCCAGCGCAGAACACTCGTTTCGGTTATTTACTTCAGATGTGGCCGAGCGCCCCATGCAAAAGATGTTTATCGACTTTGTCGGGCCTTTCCTGCGCTCAAAGACAGGAAACACTATGCTGCTGGTGTGTATCGACGCTTTCACAAAATTTGTCTGGCTCATCCCCATGCGAAAAGCCACCGCAGAACACACTGTATCTGCACTACGTAATCAGATCTTCAAGACGTCGTGAGTCCCGTCTATAGTAGTGTCAGATAATGCAACCCAGTTCATGGCTAGGATTTTAAAAAACATGTGCTTCTCACATGGCATTCTGCACGTCACAACTTCGCCTTATTATCCACAGCCCTCGCATGCTGAGAGATTCAACCGCAATCTCCGCTCTGCTTTAATAGCTTACCATGCGCAGGAGCAGGATAAATGTGATTCGAATTTGGTGTGGCTGCAAATGGCCTTTAATTATGCACATCATGAAGGACACAAAACTACTCCTTTCGAACTCATGTTCACTTACCGACCAAATACCCCTCTTTCAAATCTTTGGTCTTTGAATGACCTATTGCCCGATGATCCGAGAGACATCAGGGAGATTTGGAGAAGAGCTCCTAAAAATCTCAATCTGGCTCATGAGAGCAGAAAAAAGAAATACAACGAAAACCGATCTCCTAACCCTTACAGGGTAGGCGATTTTGTGCTTTGTAAGGCACACCCACTCAGCAAGGCAGTGGATAAGTTTTCCGCCAAGCTGGCGTACCGCTGGAGAGGTCCCTTTCAAATACAGCGATTTTTAACGCCAGTTACGGTTAGCCTAGCTGACCCCAGTTCAGGAGAATTCGTGACCAGAGCGCACATCTCCCATCTAAAGAAAACACAGGCTGACTTAAAGTAGATGTGTTTAATTTCTTTCCCCTAACATAGGGGACTCTCTAATATTAGGCATGCCAGAAATCCTCGAGGTCTTAAAAATCCATGGTACTAGAAATAAGAATGCTAGCTTTACGTTGTATTAGTTTTAAGTGGCCACTTAGTTAATAGGCTCTTAGTTAATAAGTTTGTTTAAGGGTTATCGATATGTTGTGCCTGAGAGGCGGACGTGTCTCAAAGGTGTTAGAATATAAGTAGTAGGATACAACCGAAACTGGTACTAGTTTTACTGAGCAGTGTAAGTGTTGTTTTTTTTTTATTTTCCCTATATGCTCCGCATTCAAGCGGGGGAGTATGTGCCGGAAATTAGGCATTTCGTCACCTTTTTTAATTTTTTCTATTATTTTAAAATTTTTGGGATTTCTAATTTTTTAATTTATCTGGTTGTTAATGGGGGTGATTTACTTTTTGTTAGGCCGGTGTACGCTACGGATTTAAACTTTGTGCCAGTGGACCGAAGCCCCTTACCAGGGGGCCAAACTGATTTTTTGCTGTCTTATGTGGACATGGTCAGCCCGGTTGAAATTACTCTCGCCTGCAGTCACGTCCCGAGTTTGTAATTTTAATTCCCTGCATGACCAAAACTGCTTTGAGCAGCTCCTGGGCTGCAAACTGCTACCTTGTAGAGGCCTGCTGAGAATAGCATGTCTCGGCACGAAGCAGTCTCCAGTGGAGCTGCGTTCCCACCTTAGTGGCTATTCCTGCCCCCCCCCCTCTTCCTCTCTCTCCCCCTCACTTTAGTTCTGAGAAATCAAGCTAGGAGCAGTGACCGGACGGGACGATGACCTGATGCAAAAACCTTCTCCCTGGTCCGACAGACACATCCCCGACATCTAGCGGAGGAAAATGTAACCACGGGCCTGGTCGCCAGCATTCAGAGCTTACCCTCATGACACCTGGTGGCAAGTCAGCTCACCACCTCAAGTAGTTCCCCCTTACGCCGCTAGAAAGCAGCATCGCGGTGCCATAAGGCACTATGCTTTCACCTCGCGGCCTGTAGAAGTCGATTGTTCGTTGCATTCGTTTCGGTCCGGTAGAGAGCGCGCATGTCGGGTTCTTGTCACGCCCGCCTCGGACTCCTTCGGAAATTTTTGGCTTAGAACCGAACCTTCCAACTCCTTCCTAGGGCTTGAGCGCCCGTTTTAATTAGAAGTCTTGTCCGACACCGCGGGCACTTTGTTCTCTGAGCTCGGCTACTGACCACGTGTTCTCGGCGTCCTCTGCGCTAAGAGGCTTTTCGCGGGAACGGCGATTTTCGGTTGCACAAAAGATGTAGTCAGTTACTTAAGGGATGTGATCCCATTTGTACAGTAGCCAGGCAGAGGTAGTTTTTAGAAAAGTCATGCGTAGTTAAATTTTTTTTTATTTATATTTAATTTCAAAAATTTCTGGTTTCCTTCGCGCATCCGCGGATTCTCGGTGCGCGTCATCCTGATGTCGGCGCGAGACATCTCGCGAGCCCTGTAGCCACACCCTGTTTGGTGAGTAATCCTTTTTTTTTTCCCCAAATTCCCGTTGTTGGCTTTCGTGCCAACTGTGTATGACTGTCTGGACGCAGGTCTAATTCGTTTTGAATTTGGGCTGTGTTTCAGACAGGGTAGAATTTACGGAGGGAGAAATTGCCCCCGCATCATCTTCGGGACCTCCAGCTGATCCCCCCCCTCCCCCTTGTTAGAAGAGTTTGGCCCGCAGTCCGAGGTCATCCTGGAAAGACCCGGGTGATATGAGATATATATATATATATTTTTTACTTAAATAGAAGGAACTAAAACAAAGATACCAGCGAGCAGTGTTATAAGGACGTCATCCTCAAGAATCTGGAAAATCGATATAATCGTTGGGAGCTATATTTGAAATTTTTTTAATGTATTCGTTTGATTGTTTGGTTGTAATATGTATTGTTTTAAATAATGCCGGGGCGCCCCTTTTAATTTTGTTAATTACTAAGATTTTTATTGTCAGGTATAAATAATGCGAATATAAAATTCCTTAATAATAAACTAGGAAAACCTATAGACCAAGCTACCGATTTTGTGTATTTATTTATCAAATACCTTCTTCATTGTAACGATTCACGAACTCCCAAGTTACGAGTGTGCAGGGAGTGTAAAATTTGTCTTGTTCACCGTCTCGTGCCCCCTCTGGTGATTAAGGTAATATTTTCGTAATATTTTGCCCAGCAGTTTCCAAGGACTTTTTGATTAATTTAAATAATATAAAAATTGGTCACGAGGGGCGTTTCAAACTTATTAGTGCAATTCTTCAAGAAAAATTGTTGTTAAACATGTCATAGAATACTTACAAAACTTTGAATTATAGGTACACATACAAAACATATTAAGAAAGAAAAGGACGCCAGTGTCAAATGGTAGCATGGTGGATATAACGTCCACAATTTATTCTAAATGTGTCTTTTAACACAATTTCAAGCCGTTCAGTCTGGTTTTAATTTTTTGGCACTAAATAGCACTGAGTCTACAAATAACTGACCTGTCAAAATGTTTTTTTTTTATTTATTAAAAAAAGGTTATAGATTATTTTTGTAGTTAATGCACACATTCATTTAGAATCGACCTCTACCAATTAAGTCAAATGTTTTGTATATTATTATTACATTTTTATAACGCTATGACAATTCTCAACGTATTACTACTATTATTCTTTTTAGTATTTACAACATATTTGTTGTGTTCGCCTTGCCAATTCATTATACATTTAAGTTTAATTTCTGTGGCTTTAGCTGTTATTGCCGCTGAATGAAAAGGTCGAAAATGTAGTGCTCATAGCACCATCTTCAGGTGAAATCTGACACTACCGTCCTCTACGATATATCGTATCAGTGCTGCCATCTAGGAATTAAATATGTTACTACATGAGATGCGAAGCGCACAAAACTTAAACTTTTATGCCATTGCGTATCAGAACCGTCACTCAGCCTAAAATCGTTCAGCCTAAAAATACAACCGCTCACATACATTAACAGCCAAGATCAGAATTTCGTTCTGCCTAAAGTCATTCAGCATAAAGTCGCTCAGCCTAAAGTCACTCAGCCTAAAGTCACTCAGCCTAAATTCGTACAGCCTAAAGTCATTCAGCCTAAAACCACTAAGCCTAAAGTAACATAGCCTATAGTCACTCAGCCTAAATTTGTACAGCCTAAACTCATTCAGCCTAAAATCACTAAGCCTAAAGTAACATAGCCTATAGTCACTCAGCCTAAAATACATCCAGCCTAGTTTTAGGCTGAAAAATGTTAGGCTCAGTGACATGTACTCGTAAGGTTGAGGTCAAATTTCAAGGTCAAGGTCAAAGTTCAAGGTTAAGTCCAAGTTAAATGTCAACAGTCGAAGTCAAAGTTATGGTGAACAGAAAATTATACTAACATGGCTTCAGCAAACTCTTGCAGACGAAAACAAGATTGCGGCCTCCAGCGGACGAAGGTAAGGCGGCGGACATGACATAACAGTTGACGATATATACCTTGGGATTGGTGGTGAGAGGCCAGTCTAGGTCGCTTCCGTGGAGGAAGGATCTGTCGTTTATTTTTTACTCTTACCGGTTTCGAACCATGGACGGAAATCGATATTATCAATCAGTATTCTAATAAGTTAATTTTTTGATGAATTTTGAACTTTTTTCATTAAAATCGGATAATAAATAAAGATTTTCAAGTTGGCATCCATAACGATAATTGATACAATGGTGAGATAATTCAAAATGTCGAGTGTGATGTAAGACAATTTTATTACTTTTTATTGAGAAATTTTTGAATACATTAATAAATTACTAGTTTACTCTTGATGGAAATCGAACCATGAACCGATATAATTTAAATAACTAAACATTTGAAGTAGGCAATTTTTTTAATATTTATTGGAATTTTTTCGGAATTTCTAGCATTTAAATGACTGATTTTCAAGATGGCGGCCGTCACGACACATGCTACGGTTTTATAAAATATTTTTATTTTAATTAAAATTTTTTTTATAAATTTTAAATTTTTTTTCATTAAAATCGAATAATAAATAAAGATTTACATGATGGCGGACATGACGTCATACTAGACTACGATATATATATATATATACACACATATATATATATATATATCTTGCCATAAGTGGTAAGAGGTCAGTCTGCCGGTGGCTTCCGTGGAGGAAGGAACTGTCATCATTTTTTTATTTTTGACCTCGTCGGGTTTGAACCGAGGCATAAGTGTACATTTACATATATTATTTTAATATATATATTTTTAATTTTTATTATTAAATTCGATTAATTAACTTTTTTATGAATTAAAAATTTTTCCCCATTTTCTAACATAAAATTACGGATTTTCAAGATGGCGACCATAACGGAAATTGCAACGGTGACGTCATAATCCTAGATTTCGTCAGAGGCTTATCAGAGGCTTTAGATATGGATGCGTAAGCCTCTTTTAGGACACTGTGTTCTTTCTAAGGCAAAAAGTATTTTGAAGTTTTTCGAAATCATAATTTTTGAATTGCGCAATTTTTTGGGATTTTTTGACGGAATATTTTTCCAAATAAATGGAAATTTCGGCGATTTTGGCGTTTTTTGGGCAAATTTTGACAAATTTTGAAAGATGGCCGCCACAAAGATGGCCACCGTAACTTCAGAAATCTGATATGGCGGACGGCTCCACGCTCCACAGCCTGAAGCCTGTCCCAGGAGGATTCAAACTATACTACTTTAATGGTTAGGTGTCTGTTTATTTTCTTCGGTGATTGTTGTTTGGACGTTGATGCTAAAGGTTATATTTTAATTTTAAGAGAATTTTGTAATTTAGTAGAAAATGATGTGGATCTTATTACCCAAGTTTTCCTGGACTTGCAACAAAATTTGAATAGTGATCAGTGGTTGTGCGCAAGAGCAATATTGGCGTCAAAATATTATATCGTTAATAAAATCAACACTTATATTTTAAAAGAGGTGCAAGAGGAAATGAACTTTCGGGTGTACCCTCACATAAACTTCAAACGAAACTAAATGTACAAGTCATACTTATGCGAAATCTAGATGCTCCTTGACTATGTAATGGAACGAGGTTTCGGATCATACATTGGGGTAGAATATACTTGGTGCCACCATTTACACAGGTGTCGGTAAAGGGAAAAGTGTTATCATACCTACCTCGAATTCAAATAATCCCCACTGATATTCAGTTCCAATTTAAAAGAGTTAAGTATCCCGTCAGGCTTAGCTTTGCTGTTACCATCAACAGAGGGGAAGGGCAAACGTTGCAGGTAGCAGGGGGGCATTTGGAAAAGCCGTGCTATTCCCATGGCCAACTATATTTAGCCTGTTCGCGTTTGTCCAATGCCCGAAATCTACACATGTTTGCACTGGACAGAAAAACTTATAACATAGTATACAGAAGCATCCTAGATATAAGTTATTTTAAAGAAAAATAATTTATTATAAGTTATACTTTGACTTTTTAAAAGGTTATTATTAAAATTATTTTTTTTGTAATAGTGAAACATATTTTAATGAAGCATGTTTTCAGTTTCTTAAGCTAAATTGATGTTAGAATTTTTAAATACTGATGATCCCAGTCATGCAATAAAAAAACTTATTACCATATTATTTTATTTCCTTTGCAAAGATCTTTGATACTTATTTAAGAATATCAATGCGAGCGAAGCTGCGAGTTAAAACTAGTTGATTATATAAAAGGAAGGTCCTGAACTTAGGTGAATAGCATTGATTCAACCCAATTAGCATTATGGACAGGGGAGTGGGTTTCACACCCAACACAGTGGTTTTTAGAAGTGATAAATTTCTTCTAGTTAATTTATTCAACACCATTGGACTTTACTTTCAGAATCATCATGTAAAAACATGGCCTTCATCAAATGATAGCTATTAGGTATCTGCGTGAAACCTTGGATGTATTGTTTAGGCTAAACGTTTGCTGATTTGACCATTAATTTGATTTTAAAACATAAAAAAAATAATTAAATAAAATTAAGATAGTAACAAGCGTAGGTAAGCAAATAAAATGTAATTAAAAAAAAAGCGGGTTGTCTGAAAAGTCAGTTTACGGACAAAAATTTTACGTGATAACGTCATAAGAAAACATTGATGAAATATTGCATACTTTTTAATTTTCAAATATTATTTACAGTTATTAAAAATTTAATATAATAATTTGTTTAAAAATAATTACGAATAATTAGTTAAAAAGCCCGCCTTAACCTGTTTGATATTATAGAAGATTTTCTCGCACTGCGGTTGGCCGGTTCTTGCACGCTCGGCTCAGGCGGAATGTAACAATTTTTCGTGCGTGCAGGCGGCTTTCATCGAGTTATAAGACGTTATCACGTCAAAAAGTTCGATTCAGGCGGACGTGGAGATGAAGCAGTGCTGACCTTTGGGGCGGCAGAACAGTGTCCAGTGCGCCGCGGTGAGGGAGCCCAGGCCGAACCAGCGCACCGCGCGCACAGCCTCGTGGTAGGCCTCCAGCAGGGGCTGCGTGCGAGTGTCGTGTGTCCAGGACACGACCAGCTGGCTGCCCAGCGTGCTGCGGTGGCACAGACCCGCTCCCTCAAGCCCTCTGGCCATCCCATCCCTGACCCGCTCCCTCGAGCCCTCTGGCCATCCCATCCCTGACCCGTTCCCTCGAGCCCTCTGGCCATCCCATCCCTGACCCGCTCCCTCGAGCCCTCTGGCCATCCCATCCCTGACCCGCTCCCTCTAACCCTCTGGCCATCCCTGACCACCTCCCTCAAGCCCTCTGGCCATCCCATCCCTGACCCGCTCCCTCGAGCCCTCTGGCCATCCCATCCCTGACCTGCTCCCTCGAGCCCTCCGGCCATCCCATCCCTGACCCACTCCCTCGAGCCCTCTGGCCATCCCATCCCTGACCCGCTCCCTCGAGCCCTCTGGCCATCCCATCACTGACCCGCTCCCTCGAGCCCTCTGGCCATCCCTGACCCGCTCCCTCGAAACCTCTGGCCATTCCAGACCCGCTCCCCCGAGCCCTCTGGCCATCCCTGACCCGCTCCCTCGAGCCCTCTGGCCATCCCAACCCTGACCCTCTCCCTCGAGCCCTCTGGCCATCCCTGACCCGCTCCCTCGAGCCCTCTGGCCATCCCATCCCTGACCCGCTCCTTCGAGCCCTCTGGCCATCCCATCCCTGATACGCTCCCTTGAGCCCTCTGGCCATCCCATCCCTGACCCGCTCCCTCTAACCCTCTGGCCATCCCATCCCTGACCCACTCCCTCGAGCCCTCTGGCCATCCCATCCCTGACCCGCTCCCTCGAGCCCTCTGGCCATCCCTGACCAGCTCCCTCGAGCCCTCTGGCCATCCCATCTCTGACCCGCTCCCTCGAGCCCTCTGGCCATCCCATCCCTGACCTGCTCCCTCGAGCCCTCTGGTCATCCCTGACCCGCTCCCTCGAGCCCTCTGGCCATCCCATCCCTGACCCACTTCTTCGAGCCCTCTGGCCATCCCATCCCTGACCCGCTCCATCGAGCCATCTGGCCATCCCTGACCTGCTCCCTCGAGCCCTCTGGCCATCCCTGACCCGCTCCATCGAGCCCTCTGGCCATCCCTGACCTGCTCCCTCGAGCCCTCTGGCCATCCCTGACCCGCTCCCTCGAGCCCTCTGGCCATCCCTGACCAGCTCCCTCGAGCCCTCTGGCCATCCCATCTCTGACCCGCTCCCTCGAGCCCTCTGGCCATCCCATCCCTGACCTGCTCCCTCGAGCCCTCTGGTCATCCCTGACCCGCTCCCTCGAGCCCTCTGGCCATCCCATCCCTGACCCACTTCTTCGAGCCCTCTGGCCATCCCATCCCTGACCCGCTCCATCGAGCCATCTGGCCATCCCTGACCTGCTCCCTCGAGCCCTCTGGCCATCCCTGACCCGCTCCCTCGAGCCCTCTGGCCATCTCCTGACCTGCTCCCTCGAGCCATCTGGCCATCCCTGACCCTCTCCCTCGAGCCCTCTGGCCATCCCTGACCCGCTCCCTCGAGCCCTCTGGCCATCACATCCCTGACCCGCTCCCTCGAGCCCTCTGGCCATCCCATCCCTGACCCGCTCCCTCGAGCCCTCTGGTCATCCCTGACCCGCTCTCTCGAGCCCTCTGGCCATCCCTAACCCGCTCCCTCGAGCCCTCTTGCCATCCCATCCCTGACCCGCTCCCTCGAGCCCTCTGGCCATCCCATCCCTGACCCGCTCCCTCAAGCCCTCTGGCCATCCCTGACCCGCTCCCTCGAGCCCTCTGGCCATCCCATCCCTGACCCGCTCCCTCGAGCCCTCTGGCCATCCCTGACCCGCTCCCTCGAGCCCTCTGGCCATCCCATCCCTGACATGCTCCCCTAAGCCCTCTGGCCATCCCATCCCTGACCCACTCCCTCAAGCCCGCTGGCCATCCCATCCCTGACCCGCTCCCCTAAGCCCTCTGGCCATCCCATCCCTGACACACTACCTCGAGCCCTCTGGCCATCTCATCCCTGACCCACTCCCTCTTGCACTCTGGCCATCCCATCCCTGACCCGCTCCCTCAAGCCCTCTGGCCATCCCATCCCTGACCCGCTCCCTCGAGCCCTCTGGCCATCCCATCCCAGACCCGCTCCCTCGAGCCCTCTGGCCATCCCATCCCTGACCCGCTCCCTCGAGCCCTCTGGCCATCCCATCCCTGACCCGCTCCCTCGAGCCCTTTGGCCATCCCTGACCCGCTCCTTCGAGCCCTCTGGCCATCACATCCCTGACCCGCTCCCTCGAGCCCTCTGGCCATCCCTGACCCGCTCGTCCGAGCCCTCTGGCCATCCCATCCCTGACCCGCTCCCTCGAGCCCTCTGGCCATCCCATCCCTGACCCGCTCCCTCTTGCCCTCTGGCCATCCCATCCCTGACCCACTCCCTCGAGCCCTCTGGCCATCTCATCCCTGACCCACTCCCTCTTGCCCTCTGGCCATCCCATCCCTGACCCGCTCCCTCGAGCCCTCTGGCCATCCCTGACCCTCTCCCTCGAGCCCTCTGGCCATCACATCCCTGACCCGCTCCCTCGAGCCCTTTGGCCATCCCATCCCTGACCCGCTCCCTCGAGCCCTCTGGCCATCCCATCCCTGACCTGCTCCCTCGAGCCCTCTGGCCATCCCATCCCTGACCCGCTCCCTCGAGGCTTCTGGCCATCCCTGACCCGCTCCTTCGAGTTCTCTGGCCATCCCATCCCTG
The DNA here is from genome assembly GCF_032445375.1 of Bacillus rossius redtenbacheri. Classification (NCBI taxonomy): domain Eukaryota; kingdom Metazoa; phylum Arthropoda; class Insecta; order Phasmatodea; family Bacillidae; genus Bacillus; species Bacillus rossius. The sequence goes on from NC_086334.1 coordinate 71,721,418, forward strand.
ACCCGCTTCCTCGAGCCCTCTGGCCATCCCTGACCCGCTCCCTTGAGCCCTCTTGCCATCCCATCCCTTAACCCGCTACCAAGAGGCTTCTGGCCATCCCATCCCTGACCAGCTCCCTCGAGCCCTCTGGCCATCCCTGACCCGCTCCCTCGAGCCCTCTGGCCATCCCATCCCTGACCCGCTCCCTCGAGCCCCCTGGCCATCCCATCCCTGACCCGCTCCCTCGAGCCCTCAGGCCATCCCTGACCCGCTCCCTCGAGCCCTCTGGCCATCCCATCCCTGACCCGCTCCCTCGAGCCCTCTGGCTATCCCATACCTGCTCCCTCGAGCCCTCTAGCCATCCCATCCCTTACCCGCTCCCTCCAGCCCTTTGGCCATCCCTGATTCGCTCCCTCGAGCCCTCTGGCCATTCCTGACCCGCTCCCTCGAGCCCTCTGGGCATCCCATTCCTGACCCGCTCCCTCTAGCCCTCTGGCCATCCCTGACCCGCTCTCTCGAGCCCTCTGGTCATCCCATCCCTGACTCGCTCCCTCGAGCCCTCTGGCCATCCCATCCCTGACCCGCTCCCTCGAGCCCTCTGGCCATCCCATCCCTGACCCGCTCCCTCGAGCCCTCTGGCCATCCCTGACCCGCTCGTCCGAGCCCTCTGGCCATCCCTGACCCGCTCCCTCGAGCCCTCTGGCCATCCCATCCCTGACCCACACCCTCGAGCCCTCTGGCCATCCCATCCCTGACCCGCTCCCTCGAGCCCTCTGGCCATCCCATCCCTGACCCGCTCCCACGAGCCCTCTGGCCATCCCATCCATGACCCACTCCCTCTTGCCCTCTGGCCATCCCATCCCTGACCCGCTCCCTCGAGCCCTCTGGCCATCCCATCCCTGACCCGCTCCCTCGAGCCCTCTGGCCATCCCATCCCTGACCCGCTCCCTCGAGCCCTCTGGCCATCCCATCCCTGACCCGCTCCCTCGAGCCCTCTGGCCATCCCTGACCCGCTCCCTCGAGCCCTCTGGCCATCCCATCCCTGACCCGCTCCCTCGAGCCCTCTGGCCATCCCATCCCTGACCCGCTCCCTCGAGCCCTCTGGCCATCCCATCCCTGACCCGCTCCCTCGAGGCTTCGGGCCATCCCATCTCTGACCCACTCCCTCGAGCCCTCTGGCCATCCCTGACCTGCTCCTTCGAGCCCTCTGGCCATCCCTGACCCGCTCCCTCGAGCCCTCTGGCCATCCCATCCCTGACCCGCTCCCTCGAGCCCTCTGACCATCCCTGACCTGCTCCCTCGAGCCCTCTGGCCATCCTATCCCTGACCCGCTCCCTCGAGCCCTCTGGCCAATCCTGACCCGCTCCCTCGAGGCTTCTGGCCATCCCATCCCTGATTCACTCTCTCGAGCCCTCTGGCCATCCCTGACCCGCTCCCTCGAGTCCTTTGGCCATTCCATCCTTGACCCGCTCCCTCGAGCCCTCTGGCCATCCCTGACCCGCTCCCTCGAGGCTTCTGGCCATCCCATCCCTGACCCACTCCCTCGAGCCCTCTGGCCATCCCTGACCCGCTACCTCGAGCCCTCTGGCCATCCCATCCCTGACCCGCTCCCTCGAGCACTCTGGCCATTCCTGACCTGCTCCCTCGAGCCCTCTGGCCATCCCATCCCTGACCCACTCCCTCGAGCCCTCTGGACATCCCATCCCTGACCCGCTCCCTCGAGCTTTCTGGCCATCCCTGACCCACTCCCTCGAGCCCTCTGGGCATCCCTGACCTGCTCCCTCGAGCCCTCTGGCCATCCCATCCCTGACCCACTCCCTCGAGCCCTCTGGCTATCCCTGACCCGCTCCCTCGAGCCCTCTGGCCATCCCATCCCTGACCCGCTCCCTCGAGCCCTCTGACCATCCCTGACCTGCTCCCTCGAGCCCTCTGGCCATCCTATCCCTGACCCGCTCCCTCGAGCCCTCTGGCCATTCCTGACCCGCTCCCTCGAGGCTTCTGGCCATCCCATCCCTGACCCACTCTCTCTAGCCCTCTGGTCATTTCTGACCCGCTCCCTCGAGCCCTTTGACCATCCCATCCCTGACCCGCTCCCTCGAGCCCTCTGGCCATCCCTGACCTGCTCCCTCGAGCCCTCTGGCCATCCCATCCCTGACACGCTCCCTCGAGCTCTCTGGCCATCCCTGACCCGCTCCCTCGAGCCCTCTGGCCAACCCATCATTGACCTGCTCCCTCGAGCCCTCTGGCCATCCCTGACCCGCTTCCTCGAGGCTTCTAGCCATCCCATTCCTGACCCACTCCCTCGAGCCCTCTGGCCATCCCTGACCCGCTTCCTCAAGCCCTCTGGCCATCCCATCCCTGACCCGCTCCCTCGAGCCCTCTGGCCATCCCTGACCTGCTCCCTCGAGCCCTCTGGCCATCCCATCCCTGACCCACTCCCTCGAGCCCTCTGGTCATCCCTGACCCGCTCTCTCGAGCCCTCTGGCCATCCCTAACCCGCTCCCACGAGCCCTCTGGCCATCCCATCCCTGACCCGCTCCCTCGAGCCCTCTGGCCATCCCATCCCTGACCCGCTCCCTCAAGCCCTCAAGCCCTCTGGCCATCCCTGACCCGCTCCTTCGAGCCCTCTGGCCATCCCATCCCTGACCCGCTCCCTCGAGCCCTCTGGCCATCCCTGACCCGCTCCCTCGAGCCCTCTGGCCATCCCATCCCTGACATGCTCCCCTAAGCCCTCTGGCCATCCCATCCCTGACCCACTCCCTCAAGCCCGCTGGCCATCCCATCCCTGACCCGCTCCCCTAAGCCCTCTGGCCATCCCATCCCTGACACACTACCTCGAGCCCTCTGGCCATCTCATCCCTGACCCACTCCCTCTTGCCCTCTGGCCATCCCATCCCTGACCCGCTCCCTCAAGCCCTCTGGCCATCCCATACCTGACCCGCTCCCTCGAGCCCTCTGGCCATCCCATCCCAGACCCGCTCCCTCGAGCCCTCTGGCCATCCCATCCCTGACCCGCTCCCTCGAGCCCTCTGGCCATCCCATCCCTGACCCGCTCCCTCGAGCCCTTTGGCCATCCCTGACCCGCTCCTTCAAGCCCTCTGGCCATCACATCCCTGACCCGCTCCCTCGAGCCCTCTGGCCATCCCTGACCCGCTCGTCCGAGCCCTCTGGCCATCCCATCCCTGACCCGCTCCCTCGAGCCTTCTGGCCATCCCATCCCTGACCCGCTCCCTCTTGCCCTCTGGCCATCCCATCCCTGACCCACTCCCTCGAGCCCTCTGGCCATCTCATCCCTGACCCACTCCCTCTTGCCCTATGGCCATCTCATCCCTGACCCGCTCCCTCGAGCCCTCTGGCCATCCCATCCCTGACCCGCTCCCTCGAGCCCTTTGGCCATCCCTGACCCGCTCCCTCGAGCCCTCTGGCCATCCCATCCCTGACCCGCTCCCTCGAGCCCTCTGGCCATCCCTGACCCTCTCCCTCGAGCCCTCTGGCCATCACATCCCTGACCCGCTCCCTCGAGCCCTCTGGCCATCCCATCCCTGACCCGCTCCCTCGAGCCCTCTGGCCATCCCATCCCTGACCTGCTCCCTCGAGCCCTCTGGCCATCCCATCCCTGACCCGCTCCCTCGAGGCTTCTGGCCATCCCTGACCCGCTCCTTCGAGTTCTCTGGCCATCCCATCCCTGACCCGCTTCCTCGAGCCCTCTGGCCATCCCTGACCCGCTCCCTTGAGCCCTCTTGCCATCCCATCCCTTAACCCGCTACCAAGAGGCTTCTGGCCATCCCATCCCTGACCAGCTCCCTCGAGCCCTCTGGCCATCCCTGACCTGCTCCCTCGAGCCCTCTGGCCATCCCATCCCTGACCCACTCCCTTGAGCCCTCTGGCCATCCCATCCCTGACCCACTCCCTCGAGCCCTCTGGCCATCCCATCCCTGACCCGCTCCCTCGAGCCCTCAGGCCATCCCTGACCCGCTCCTTCGAGCCCTCTGGCCATCCCATCCCTGACCCGCTCCCTCGAGCCCTCTGGCTATCCCATACCTGCTCCCTCGAGCCCTCTAGCCATCCCATCCCTTACCCGCTCCCTCCAGCCCTTTGGCCATCCCTGATTCGCTCCCTCGAGCCCTCTGGCCATTCCTGACCCGCTCCCTCGAGCCCTCTGGGCATCCCATTCCTGACCCGCTCCCTCTAGCCCTCTGGCCATCCCTGACCCGCTCTCTCGAGCCCTCTGGTCATCCCATCCCTGACTCGCTCCCTCGAGCCCTCTGGCCATCCCATCCCTGACCCGCTCCCTCGAGCCCTCTGGCCATCCCATCCCTGACCCGCTCCCTCGAGCCCTCTGGCCATCCCTGACCCGCTCGTCCGAGGCCTCTGGCCATCCCTGACCCGCTCCCTCGAGCCCTCTGGCCATCCCATCCCTGACCCACACCCTCGAGCCCTCTGGCCATCCCATCCCTGACCCGCTCCCTCGAGCCCTCTGTCCATCCCATCCCTGACCCGCTCCCACGAGCCCTCTGGCCATCCCATCCATGACCCACTCCCTCTTGCCCTCTGGCCATCCCATCCCTGACCCGCTCCCTCGAGCCCTCTGGCCATCCCATCCCTGACCCGCTCCCTCGAGCCCTCTGGCCATCCCATCCCTGACCCGCTCCCTCGAGCCCTCTGGCAATCCCATCCCTGACCCGCTCCCTCGAGCCCTCTGGCCATCCCTGACCCGCTCCCTCGAGCCCTCTGGCCATCCCATCCCTGACCCGCTCCCTCGAGCCCTCTGGCCATCCCATCCCTGACCCGCTCCCTCGAGCCCTCTGGCCATCCCATCCCTGACCCGCTCCCTCGAGGCTTCGGGCCATCCCATCTCTGACCCACTCGCTCGAGCCCTCTGGCCATCCCTGACCTGCTCCTTCGAGCCCTCTGGCCATCCCTGACCCGCTCCCTCGAGCCCTCTGGCCATCCCATCCCTGACCCGCTCCCTCGAGCCCTCTGACCATCCCTGACCTGCTCCCTCGAGCCCTCTGGCCATCCTATCCCTGACCCGCTCCCTCGAGCCCTCTGGCCATTCCTGACCCGCTCCCTCGAGGCTTCTGGCCATCCCATCCCTGATTCACTCTCTCGAGCCCTCTGGCCATCCCTGACCCGCTCCCTCGAGTCCTTTGGCCATTCCATCCCTGACCTGCTCCTTCGAGCCCTCTGGCCATCCCTGACCCGCTCCCTCGAGTTCTCTGGCCATCCCATCCCTGACCCGCTCCCTCGAGCCCTCTGACCATCCCTGACCTGCTCCCTCGAGCCCTCTGGCCATCCCATCCCTGACACGCTCCCTCGAGCTCTCTGGCCATCCCTGACCCGCTCCCTCGAGCCCTCTGGCCAACCCATCATTGACCTGCTCCCTCGAGCCCTCTGGCCATCCCTGACCCGCTCCCTCGAGGCTTCTGGCCATCCCATCCCTGACCCACTCCCTCGAGCCCTCTGGCCATCCCTGACCCGCTACCTCGAGCCCTCTGGCCATCCCATCCCTGACCCGCTCCCTCGAGCACTCTGGCCATCCCTGACCTGCTCCCTCGAGCCCTCTGGCCATCCCATCCCTGACCCACTCCCTCGAGCCCTCTGGACATCCCATCCCTGACCCGCTCCCTCGAGCTTTCTGGCCATCCCTGACCCGCTCCCTCGAGCCCTCTGGGCATCCCTGACCTGCTCCCTCGAGCCCTCTGGCCATCCCATCCCTGACCCACTCCCTCGAGCCCTCTGGCTATCCCTGACCCGCTCCCTCGAGCCCTCTGGCCATCCCATCCCTGACCCGCTCCCTCGAGCCCTCTGACCATCCCTGACCTGCTCCCTCGAGCCCTCTGGCCATCCTATCCCTGACCCGCTCCCTCGAGCCCTCTGGCCATTCCTGACCCGCTCCCTCGAGGCTTCTGGCCATCCCATCCCTGACCCACTCTCTCGAGCCCTCTGGTCATTTCTGACCCGCTCCCTCGAGCCCTTTGGCCATCCCATCCCTGACCCGCTCCCTCGAGCCCTCTGGCCATCCCTGACCTGCTCCCTCGAGCCCTCTGGCCATCCCATCCCTTACACGCTCCCTCGAGCTCTCTGGCCATCCCTGACCCGCTCCCTCGAGCCCTCTGGCCAACCCATCATTGACCTGCTCCCTCGAGCCCTCTGGCCATCCCTGACCCGCTTCCTCGAGGCTTCTAGCCATCCCATTCCTGACACACTCCCTCGAGCCCTCTGGCCATCCCTGACCCGCTTCCTCAAGCCCTCTGGCCATCCCATCCCTGACCCGCTCCCTCGAGCCCTCTGGCCATCCCTGACCTGCTCCCTCGAGCCCTCTGGCCATCCCATCCCTGACCCACTCCCTCGAGCCCTCTGGACATCCCATCCCTGACCCGCTCCCTTGAGCCCTCTGTCCATCCCTGACCCGCTCCCTCGAGCCCTCTGGGCATCCCTGACCTGCTCCCTCGAGCCCTCTGGCCATCCATCCCTGACCCACTCCCTCGAGCCCTCTGGCTATCCCTGACCCGCTCCCTCGAGCCCTCTGGCCATCCCATCCCTGACCCGCTCCCTCGAGCCCTCTGGCCATCCCTGACCTGCTCCCTCGAGCCCTCTGGCCATTCCATCCCTGACCCACTCCCTCGTGCCCTCTGGCCATCCCATCCTTGACCCGCTCCTTCGAGCCCTCTGGCCATCACTGACCCGCTCCATCGAGCTCTCTGGCCATCCCATCCCTGACCCGCTCCCTCGAGCCCTCTGGCCATACCTGACCTGCTCCCTCGAACCCTCTGGCCATCCCATCCCTGACCCACTCCCTCGAGCCCTCTGGCCATCCCATCCCTGACCCGCTCCCTCGAGCCCTCTAGCCATCCCTGACCCGCTCCCTCGAGCCCTCTGGCCATCCCTGACCCGCTCCCTCGAGCCCTCTGGCCATCCCATCCCTGACCCGCTTCCTCGAGCCCTCTGGCCATCTCATCCCTGACCCGCTCACTCGAGCCTTCTGGCCATCTCATCCTTGACCTGCTCCCTCGAGCTCTCTGGCCATCCCTGACCCGCTTCCTCGAGCCCTCTGGCCATCCCATCCCTGACACACTCCCTCGAGCCCTCTCGCCATCCCATCCCTGACCCACTCCCTCGAGCCCTCTGGCCATCCCATCCCTGACCCGCTCCCTCGAGCCCTCTGGCCATCCCATCCCTGACCCACTCCCTCGAGCCCTCTGGCTATCCCATCCCTGACCCGCTCCCTCGAGCCCTCTGGCCATCCCATCCCTGACCCGCTCCCTCGAGCCCTCTGGCCATCCCTGACCCGCTCCCTCGAGCCCTCTGGCCATCCCATCCCTGACCCGCTCCCTTGAGCCCTCTGGCCATCCCTGACCTGCTCCCTCGAGCCCTCTTGCCGTCCCTGACCCGCTCCCTCGAGCCCTCTGGCCATCCCATCCCTGACCCACTCCCTCGAGCCCTTTGGCCATCCCATCCCTGACCCGCTCCCTCGAGCCCTCTGGCCATCCCTGACCCGCTCCCACGAGCCCTCTGGCCATCCCATCCCTGACCCGCTCCCTTGAGCCCTCTGGCCATCCTTGACCTGCTCCCTCGAGCACTCTGGCCATCCCTGACCTGCTCCCTCGAGCCCTCTGGCCGTCCCTGACCCGCTCCCTCGAGCCCTCTGGCCATCCCATCCCTGACCTGCTCCCTCGAGCCCTCTGGCCATCCCTGACCCGCTCCCTCGAGTCCTCTGGCCATCCCTGACCCGCTCCCTCGAGCCCTCTGGCCATCCCATCCCTGACCCGCTCCCTGGAGCCCTCTGGCCATCCCTGACCTGCTCCCTCGAGCCCTCTGGCCGTCCCTGACCCGCTCCCTCGAGCCCTCTGGCCATTCCATCCCTGACCTGCTCCCTCGAGCCCTCTGGCCATCCCATCCCTGACCCACTCCCTCGAGCCCTCTGGCCATCCCTGACCCGCTCCCTCGAGCCCTCTGGCCATCCCATCCCTGACCCGCTCCCTCGAGCCCTCTGGCCATCCCATCCCTGACCCGCTCCCTCGAGCCCTCTGGCCATCCCATCCCTGACCCGCTCCTTCGAGGCTTCGGGCCATCCCATCTCTGACCCACTCCCTCGAGCCCTCTGGCCATCCCTGACCTGCTCCTTCGAGCCCTCTGGCCATCCCTGACCCGCTCCCTCGAGCCCTCTGGCCATCCCATCCCTGACCCGCTCCCTCGAGCCCTCTGACCATCCCTGACCTGCTCCCTCGAGCCCTCTGGCCATCCTATCCCTGACCCGCTCCCTCGAGCCCTCTGGCCATTCCTGACCCGCTCCCTCGAGGCTTCTGGCCATCCCATCCCTGATTCACTCTCTCGAGCCCTCTGGCCATCCCTGACCCGCTCCCTCGAGTCCTTTGGCCATTCCATCCCTGACCTGCTCCTTCGAGCCCTCTGGCCATCCCTGACCCGCTCCCTCGAGCCCTCTGGCCATCCCATCCCTGACCCGCTCCCTCGAGCCCTCTGACCATCCCTGACCTGCTCCCTCGAGCCCTCTGGCCATCCCATCCCTGACACGCTCCCTCGAGCTCTCTGGCCATCCCTGACCCGCTCCCTCGAGCCCTCTGGCCAACCCATCATTGACCTGCTCCCTCGAGCCCTCTGGCCATCCCTGACCCGCTCCCTCGAGGCTTCTGGCCATCCCATCCCTGACCCACTCCCTCGAGCCCTCTGGCCATCCCTGACCCGCTACCTCGAGCCCTCTGGCCATCCCATCCCTGACCCGCTCCCTCGAGCACTCTGGCCATCCCTGACCTGCTCCCTCGAGCCCTCTGGCCATCCCATCCCTGACCCACTCCCTCGAGCCCTCTGGACATCCCATCCCTGACCCGCTCCCTCGAGCTTTCTGGCCATCCCTGACCCGCTCCCTCGAGCCCTCTGGGCATCCCTGACCTGCTCCCTCGAGCCCTCTGGCCATCCCATCCCTGACCCACTCCCTCGAGCCCTCTGGCTATCCCTGACCCGCTCCCTCGAGCCCTCTGGCCATCCCATCCCTGACCCGCTCCCTCGAGCCCTCTGACCATCCCTGACCTGCTCCCTCGAGCCCTCTGGCCATCCTATCCCTGACCCTCTCCCTCGAGTCCTCTGGCCATTCCTGACCCGCTCCCTCGAGGCTTCTGGCCATCCCATCCCTGACCCACTCTCTCGAGCCCTCTGGTCATTTCTGACCCGCTCCCTCGAGCCCTTTGGCCATCCCATCCCTGACCCGCTCCCTCGAGCCCTCTGGCCATCCCTGACCTGCTCCCTCGAGCCCTCTGGCCATCCCATCCCTGACACGCTCCCTCGAGCTCTCTGGCCATCCCTGACCCGCTCCCTCGAGCCCTCTGGCCAACCCATCATTGACCTGCTCCCTCGAGCCCTCAGGCCATCCCTGACCCGCTTCCTCGAGGCTTCTAGCCATCCCATTCCTGACCCACTCCCTCGAGCCCTCTGGCCATCCCTGACCCGCTTCCTCAAGCCCTCTGGCCATCCCATCCCTGACCCGCTCCCTCGAGCCCTCTGGCCATCCCTGACCTGCTCCCTCGAGCCCTCTGGCCATCCCATCCCTGACCCACTCCCTCGAGCCCTCTGGACATCCCATCCCTGACCCGCTCCCTCGAGCCCTCTGTCCATCCCTGACCCGCTCCCTCGAGCCCTCTGGGCATCCCTGACCTGCTCCCTCGAGCCCTCTGGCCATCCATCCCTGACCCACTCCCTCGAGCCCTCTGGCTATCCCTGACCCGCTCCCTCGAGCCCTCTGGCCATCCCATCCCTGACCCGCTCCCTCGAGCCCTCTGGCCATCCCTGACCTGCTCCCTCGAGCCCTCTGGCCATTCCATCCCTGACCCACTCCCTCGTGCCCTCTGGCCATCCCATCCTTGACCCGCTCCTTCGAGCCCTCTGGCCATCACTGACCCGCTCCATCGAGCTCTCTGGCCATCCCATCCCTGACCCGCTCCCTCGAGCCCTCTGGCCATACCTGACCTGCTCCCTCGAACCCTCTGGCCATCCCATCCCTGACCCGCTCCCTCGAGCCCTCTGGCCATCCCATCCCTGACCCGCTCCCTCGAGCCCTCTAGCCATCCCTGACCCGCTCCCTCGAGCCCTCTGGCCATCCCTGACCCGCTCCCTCGAGCCCTCTGGCCATCCCATCCCTGACCCGCTTCCTCGAGCCCTCTGGCCATCTCATCCCTGACCCGCTCACTCGAGCCTTCTGGCCATCTCATCCTTGACCTGCTCCCTCGAGCTCTCTGGCCATCCCTGACCCGCTTCCTCGAGCCCTCTGGCCATCCCATCCCTGACCCACTCCCTCGAGCCCTCTCGCCATCCCATCCCTGATCCGCTCCCTCGAGCCCTCTGGCCATCCCATCCCTGACCCGCTCTCTCGAGCCCTCTGGCCATCCCTGACCTGCTCCCTCGAGCCCTCTGGCCATCCCATCCCTGACCCGCTCCCTTGAGCCCTCTGGCCATCCAAGATCCGCTCCCTCGAGCCCTCTGGCCATCCCTGACCCGCTCCCTCGAGCCCTCTGGCCATCCCATTCCTGACCTACTATCTCGAGCCCTCTGGCCATCCCTGACCCGCTCCCTCGAGCCCTCTGGCCATCCCATCCCTGACCCACTCCCTCAAGCCCTCTGGCCATCCCATCCCTGTCCCGCTCTTTCGAGCCCTCTGGCCATATCATTCCTGACCCGCTCCCTTGAGCCCTCTGGCCATCCCTGACCCGCTCCCTCGAGCCCTCTGGCCATCCCATCCCTGACATGCTCCCTCGAGCCCTCTGGCCATCCCATCCCTGACCCACTCCCTCGAGCCCTCTGGCCATCCCATCCCTGACCCGCTCCCTCGAGCCCTCTGGCCATCCCATCCCTGACCCACTCCCTCGAGCCCTCTGGCTATCCCATCCCTGACCCGCTCCCTCGAGCCCTCTGGCCATCCCATCCCTGACCCGCTCCCTCGAGCCCTCTGGCCATCCCTGACCCGCTCCCTCGAGCCCTCTGGCCATCCCATCCCTGACCCGCTCCCTTGAGCCCTCTGGCCATCCCTGACCTGCTCCCTCGAGCCCTCTTGCCGTCCCTGACCCGCTCCCTCGAGCCCTCTGGCCATCCCATCCCTGACCCACTCCCTCGAGCC